>NC_142443.1:104236666-106775000 GCF_059453495.1 Arachis ipaensis
TACGCCCTCTTGATCCCTCTAGGCATGGTGGTGTCCTGACCCATCTCCCAAGGAACAGTCGGGTCGAGAGCTATCCGTGCCTTTACAGCATCCCAATCAAACTGCATCGGCGCATGTCCTCTTCAGCCTTTGAATAACCATCAGGCTGATCGGACTTGGCTGGGAGCTGGAGAATGTCCTCGATGGCCTCCTTAGTGACTAGAATTTGTTTTCCTCTCAGGTTCACTGCATCTAGGGTGGTGATGTAGTAGTTGCAGTAGAATTCCCGGACCCAAGATGCATTGACCTCTGTCAATGTTCTCTCCAGAAAGAACCAGCCTCTTTGCTTGATTTGCTCAGTGGTGTACTGCTGGAGTGCTTCTGGAATCTTCAGAGTTCTCTCCAGGTATAAATTCCTGGAGTTTGCAAATGCCGGATACTTCAGCTCACAGTACCGGTTTGCAAATTTTATTGGATCATTTGCAGGGAGCAGCTGGTCAGCTTTTTCCTGCTGTGTAAAGTTCTTCTCCCGCCATGAGGAATCATGCATGAGGGCAATGATGGACTGGGAGGAATCTCCTCTCTTGCGCTTGCCAGTAGCCTTGCCTTTTCCTTTCCTTTGTGAGGCAGACATCCTGAAAAATGGAAAACCAGGATATGGATAAAAATAGGGAAGCAAATAGGCAATTAAACAAAGAAAACTCAAAGCGGCAAAGGAGAATTAGAATGAGGTAAATGAGTCAAGTAAATGTGCGTTAAGGATTGTTTAGTAGTTTAAAATTTGGAAAGGAAGAATTTACAATCCAAAATGTATCAGAATCCAAGTTAAATAGAAAAAATTGTCAGTATGCCATGGTTAGAAAGTTAGAGGAAAGTGAAAAATCAGAAAAGAGATTTTAAAAGGTTAGTGTGGTTAGAATTTGAAAAAGAAGTTAGTAAATTAAAATTAGTGAGTCAGTAAAATGCGGGTTAAAGTAAGTGGCATAAAGAAAATGGGCCATGTAACAAGGATTCATGATTATGACTAGAAATAACTCATAACTGATCAAGGAAAACAGGGTGATGTTGATTCAAACAGATATAAAGAAAGCAAGAATTGGAATCAGAATATCACAAATGCAGTTTATAAACCAGGAAATCAAAGAGGATAAGAAAGTCTGCCATAGCATTCATGAAGTGGTTTGGGTAAAGCAGAGGACAACAGAGTTCAGATTGCCAAACCAAAACATGAATGAAAATAATTTACAAAAAATTTGGGCAGCATTCCGGCTAAAATTAGATTGTCTCGGAAAATAAACAGCAAACAAGGCAGTTCATATGAATTAAAAAACTTGCTGCAGTTACCTATAATTAATAGAAACAGGAAAATTCAGAGTAACAAGCAGCAAATGTAGGGAATCACAGCATATGAACAAGGTCACAGGAACAGCAGAATTGCAGTTTGATAAAACAAACGCATGAACAGTGCAAGTAAACAGACCTAGATCCACTAACCACAGCCTAATCTACCTAACAACCTAAAATCTACTACATCATGCATATCTATATATCCTAATTATGAACAGAAATAGAAAATTGTAAAATAACTGCGAAGGACAGAAAGGCGGCGTTCATCAGAACCTGGTAGGCGTGAGGAGTAGAACGGGGAAGAAAGTGGCTGGGTGGTGGCTGCGGCGGCGTCTGCCGCGGTGGAGGGGCACGGCGGCACGGTGGCGGCTGAGGGGGCAGTGGAGAAGGGGGTAATGGGGATAGGGTTGAGGGTAATTGATAAAGGAAGGGAGGGGGGTTGCGTGTGGGTGGCGGAGGGGGGTGGCACGACTGGGATGGCCGGCGGTGGTGAGTGGTAGTCCGCGGAGGGCAGTGGCGGAGAGGGGGGAAGAGAGGAAGAAGGAAGAAAAAAGAAGGGAAGGGAGGAAGAGGGGAAGAAAGAAGAAGAAAGAAGCGGAGGGAGGAAGGGGGGCAGGTGGCGGCGGCGTCTGGGTGGTGGTCGGGGTGGCGGCAATGGTGGCTGGGTTGTGGTTGAGAGAAGAAGAGGAAGAGAGGGAGAAGAGGGTTGGGGGGGCTGCACGACTGATAGGGTTCGCGTGGCTGGGGTGTTATATTTTCAAATCCACGCGATCGCGTGGGGGACGCGGTCGCGTGGTGGGGGTGAAAATGGGAGTGACGCGATCGCGTGGGGCGCGCGATCGCATGAAATGGGTGGAAGAGGGGATGACGCGATCGCGTGGGTCGCGCGATCGCGTCGTTGGAAATTGTGCTAAACGCACGACTCCAGCACCGTTTCAGCGCAACTCTCTGTCTCGTCCTAGGGTGTTGTGCAATCCATGCGACGCGATCGCATCGCTCACGCGGTTGCGTGGGATTGGTTTTGTGCAAGTGACGCGATCGCATGGGGCATGCGATCGCGTGGGCCAATTTGTGCAAAATGCACAAGGGCCGTACGATTCCAGCCTAACTTTCTGGACGTTGGATAATTACGCCGATCTCCAGGTCACGCGGTCGCGTGGATGACACGGTCGCGTGGGAGGTGTAGTTCGCCATGTGACGCGATCGCATGGGGCATGCGGTCGCGTCGTGCATCCCCTTTTTTTTTTGAATGCAGAATGCAGTATGCAGAATGCAATGCTTGATATGAATGCTATGCATGATTCCAGATTCAATAAAATAAAATAAAATTCAAAAACAAACAAAACTAAATAAAATTAAAATTGCAAAAGGAACGATCATACCATGGTGGGTTGTTTCCCACCTAGCACTTTTAGTTAAAGTCCTTAAGTTGGACATTGGAAGGGCTTCCTGTTATGGTGGCTTGTGTTTAAATTCATCTAGAAATCTCCACCAGTACTTGGAATGCCAATAGCCTCTGGGGTCCCAAACTAGGCATGTAAAGCTTCTGAGCAGCTTCAAATAGATTGTTAGGCTCCCGGGGTGATGAATGTCAGAATAGATTCCAGGATCCCAAGCCTTGCTATTAAATCTGCCTCCGTCTTGATCAATATGTTTCCATCTGGGCGGTTTAAAAAGTAGAATCTCACTCTGGTGACCAAACGTTCTCCGTGATCTATGCAATTGAGCATGATACCAATCCGTGTACTTCGAGGTGAAGCGTGGAACCTTATTGAACCTTGTGCACCAGCTCTGAGTACGAGCCATTTCCCTCTTACTCTTAAAGCCGCAAAGAGCTCTAAGCTTGCCATCTGTTTCAAGCAAACCATATTCAAGTGAATAAGTAAAGTTATAGGTTAAGGATTGTACCCACTTGAAGCTTGTATTAGGTGGTACTGGCCTTGGGATAGGTGTTTCCGGCGGTTCTGTAAGTTCTACTCCCTTGTGCTCCTCTGTGAATTCCTCCACTTCCTTGCAAGGTTCTACAATTGTATCTGTGTCCTGGTCAAAGTCTTCTATCTCTTCCTCATCACTTGAGTCATAGATTGGAGGTTGAGAGAAATCTACCTCTGTATCGTCTTCATATTCACTTGGGGAAGATTCTTCGACCTCAGAGAATTCACTTGCGGATGCCAGTTCATTACTAAGAGATTTTGACTTGTGACTATCATCATCAAGGGAATTTGTGTCATGGGTTATTCCGTCTGATTCTTCATAAACAACTTGCCTTGGAGATTGTACAATATCCTCCTTAGCATCAACTGTAGCGTCCTTGACGGAGTCCTCCTCAGTTCTGGATTCCCATGGAGGTTCAGCATCTCCTAGATCTTCAACCAACTCTTCTTCTTGAACGTTGACAGCTTCTTCTACTTGTTCTAGTACGAATTCATTCTCTGTCTTATCCACTGGAGTTTTTGGTATCTCCTTCATGCTACGCTCTTTGTTAGACTGTTCACAAGGGGCTGTGGCTGATCCTTGTGTATTTGAGCGCCTAGAAACCCATTGAATTATTACTTACTCCAGTTGTCGAATGGTTGTTTGAAATTTATTTACTGTTTCCTTTAGGCGAACCTCTGCTTCTCGGGTTGCCGGATTTGGACATGATACAAAGGAAAGTGGTGGTGATTGGGAGTGATTGGATTGGTACTGGGGTAAGGAAGGATCATATGGTGGCGAATGGTGAAGAGAAGCTTGTGAGTGTAGTGGTTCGAGGTTATGTTGAAAGGATGGTTTATATGCACGGGGTGGGGCTTGTTGGTAGTTACAAGGTTGTCCACCATATCTTTCAGCTGGGTATGCACGGTAGAATGGTCTTTGTCCAGGATATCTCGGAGGGTGTTGCTGCCTAAAGGGTTGATTAGATCCTCTTGGCTCCATCCATCCTTGATTGGTCTAACCGTGATGCATATTCCTGCTGTAACTTCTATTTCCTTCAACAAAATTAGAACCAAACTCAAAGTGAGAGGGGTGAGAATTCATGGTGGCAAATGAAGATGAAAAGGAAAAACAAAAATAAATAAACAAGTAAAAGAAAAGTATTTACAATAACCAATAATAAGGCACACGTTAGCAGTTCCCCGGCAACGGCGCCATTTTGACGTAAGGGATTTTTGCCAGTAAAGAAGTTCATAAAAACAGTCGCGTTGTAGATATAGTGTCTAAACCGACAGAAATCCCTTTCGTACAAACGTTTTGGTTGTCACAAGTAACAAACCCCTTTAAAAATTGTTAACCGAGTATTCAAACCTTGGGTCGTCTTCTCAAAGAACTGCAAGGAAGTATGTTCTTATTATTGGTTTTGGAGGTTGTAATCGGGGTTTAGAAGGTGAGAAGCAAGTGATTTAAATGACAAGTAAAGTAGATGGCAATTGAAATAAATAAATACTGTAAAGCAACTTTTGGTAAGGTAGGAGAAATTAGAAGTCCAACTTAGTTATCTCTCTCAACAATAATGAAAGTTGAATCTAAATTCCACTTAGTTAACCTTTACTAAAGTAAAGAAAAGTCAAGGGACTAATTAGTTTGACCTTCGAATCCTATTTATTTCCTAAGAAAAAGTTGGGATTATTGAAGTTCAGTTCAATTAGCAAGATAGCGATTATCAGTTATGTTGAGTTTGATAATGTTAAGTTACTGATTTCTTAACCAAGACCAAAAAGGGAAAAAGTAAAATTGTTGGAATAAAAATGTCCTTAGATGGAAAGCAATGGTAACACAAATTAAGAAGAAAGCAATCAATAACTGAAATACCTCAAATAATCATTAATTCAAATCATAACATGGAAAGGGTTCATAAGTCAAGTTGGAAACATTTATAGGTACGAATAAAAACATTAAAGTAAATATTAAACCTGGATCCAGAGTCACTCTTACAAACTAAGAGAAGTCCTAAATCCTAATCATAATCCTAAGAGAGAGAGGAGAGAACCTCTCTCAAACTAAATCTAAATCAGGGAAAGTGAAAATTGGCGAGCTCTCTCTGAATGGATGCGTTCCCCCACTTCATAACCTCTCGTCTATGCCTTCTGGACTTGGATTTGGGCCAAAAAGGGCTTCAAATTCGCTATGAGCGTTTTCTGCAATTTCTGGTGCGTGGCCTCTGTCACGCGTCCGCGTGGGTCACGCGGTCGCGTCATTCGGAGCTTTTCTTGCCACGCGGTCACGTCAGTCATGCGACCGCGTCATGTGCGTTCTGCTTAAGGCGCGCGGTCGCGTCAGTCATGCGGCCACGTCGCTGCTGATTCACGCTTGGCACGCGATCGCTTCCTCCATGCGATCGCGTGGATGCCAGTTTCTTCAGAAGCTCCGTTTTGTGCTTTCCTTCCATTTTTGTATGTTTCCTTTTCCATCCTTTAAGTCATTCTACCTTAGAAAATATGAAACTACTTAACACACTAATCACGGCATCGAATGGAAATAAAGGTAATTAAAATAATTAATTTTAAAGCTTAGGAAACATGTTTTTCACATACATCACATAATAAGGAAGGGAAAGTAAAACCATGCAATTAATATGAATAAGTGGGTGAAGGATTGAATAAATCACTCAAATTAAGCACAAAATATATCATAAAATATGGGTTTATCAGTTACTGAGGTCTTTGTGGCGCTAAGGCTAGAGTCAGAGCAGCAGCATTCCCTAATCCAGAAGATCCGACCTTGTCTGTGTCATTTTGCGTAGGATCGCGAAGGGGAGTGGATTGCTTAGTGCTTAATCTTTGGCTATTGTGGTAAGCCATGAGTTAACGTGATGAGAGGACATGAGTTGCTGAGATATGGTGGACTACTATGGTTTAGAAGAGATTAACTTGATTAGAGGACATGAGTTAATCACTTACGGCTGCCATTGAATTCATAATTTATTATTGAAGTAGACAGTAAGAAAAGTTAATCCAGAAAGAATACGCATCTCCGAAGCCTTAACTGAATCTCTATCATCGCTTTCACATTAATCTGGTATTTCGTTCCCTTTACTTTATGTTTTTGCTTCCAAACAAACAAACAACCATCTTTTCTAATCGCTTGGTGTGCGAAATTAAAGTTCGCACAACTTAGCCGGCAAGTGCACCATGTCGTTCAAGTAATACCTTAGGTGAGTGGGGATCGAATCCCACGAAGATTGTTGGTTTGAGCAAGCAATGGCTATCTTGTAGATCTTAGTAAGGCGATTAGAAAAGAAGGTTATTTGTTTGAAATAAAAAAATAGCAGATTAGTGTAACAGCAATGATGGATATTCAGTTAAGGCTTTGGAGATGCGTATTTTTTCCGGATTAACTTTTCTTACTATCTACTTCAATAACGAATGATTCATTCAACGGCAACTGTAATTGACTAACTCATGTAGCATCCTCATCAAGTTAGTCTCTTCTAAACCATAGCAGTCCACCATATCCGAGCAACTCATGTAGCATCCTCATCAAGTTAACTCAAGGCTTCCCACCATAGCCGAAGGTGAAGACCTAAGCAATCCACTCCCCTTCGCGATCTTACTCAAAACGCTACAGACAAGGTCGGATCTTTCGGATCAGAGGATGCTGCTTCTCAGACTCTAGCCTTAACGCCACAGAGACCTGAGTAACCCACGGTCAACAGAATTGTATGTCACATGTCCAAAGTCGCTCAGGCACGCTCTTGGAATCTGCAGTGCACTCTCTAGCTGTAATTCAATGCTATCCGGGTCAAGACTCACACAGAACCCATGTAGAAAAAAGATGATTGTCATAGGTCATCCACAATTTACGAGATGAAGAATGAAAGTGCACAAGAGAATAGAATCAAACATGTATTGAAATTGAAACAGTAATATTATTAATCCATGAGAATTAGCAGAGATCTTAACCATAACTTAGGAGTTTAGATGCTCATGCTTTACAGAAAGTAACATAAATATATAAACGGTAAATATGGGGTAAAAGATGAGGCAGAAGATCCTAAACATGGGTGATCTTCTCCTATATATAATAATCTAATAACTAAGAAGTACAAAAATATGATAGAATAGACTAGAGGTTTGAAAATCCATCCTTGGGCCCACTTTGGTTGAGTATTTGGGCTGAGCTTCGTGTCCAACTTTGAGGAATGGGTGTTGAACGCCATTAAAGGGTGATTGGCGCTGCCTTGTGTCTTGGTGGGCGTTGAACGCCCCAAAGGGGGTGGTTCTTGGGCGTTCAACGCTGGCTTGTCTCCATGGGGTGTTGAACGCCAGCCAGGAGGTAGCTCCTTGGCGTTCAATGGCCAATATGGGCAAGCTCCTTCAAAGAAAAGTATAAACCATTATATATTGCTGGAAAGCTCTAAAAGTTAGCTTTCCAACTTTGTTCTGAACGCATCAGTTGGACCTTTGTAGCTCCAGAAATGCTCATTTGAATGCACAAAGGTTAGAATTTGACAGCATCTACTACGGTTTCCTTGCCTCTGAATCAGACTTTTGCCAGAGCTTCTTAATTTTAGCCAGAAAATACCTGAAATAATCATAAAACACAACAACACAAAGTAGAGTCCAAAAATGTGAATTTTGCACAAAAAACCTATGAAAATATAATAACACCTAAACAAAACATAACTAAAACAATATGAAAATGATGCCAAAAAATGTATAAAATATCCACTCATCAGAACACCATACTTAAACTGTTGCTTGTCCCCAAGCAACCAAAAATGACTTAGGATCAGAAAGAAATAGAAAGATACAATAAATCTCAGAGTTTTCAATGAAGCTCAATTCCAATTGATGAGCGGGGCTTGCAACTAATTACTTTTGAATAGTTTTGGTTTCTCACTATCCTTTGAAGCTGAGAAGTGATGAGCGGATAATTTATACGCTTTTTGGCATTGTTTTTAGTATGTTTTTAGTAGGATCTAGTTACTTTTAGGGATGTTTTCATTAGTTTTTATGTTAAATTCACATTTCTGGACTTTACTATGAGTTTGTGTGTTTTTCTGTGATTTCAGGTATTTTCTGGCTGAAATTGAGGGACTTGAGCAGAAATCAGATTCAGAGGTTGAAAAAGGACTGCTGATGCTGTTGGATTCTGACCTCCCTGCACTCAAAGTGAATTTTCTGGAGCTACAGAACTCGAAATGGCGCGCTTCCAATTGCTTTGGAAAGTAGACATCCAGGGCTTTCCATCAATATATAATAGTCCATACTTTAGCCAAGAATAGATGACGTAAACTGGCGTTCAACGCCAGCTTCCTACCCAAATCTGGCGTCCAGCGCCAGAAAAGGAGCCAAAACCAGAGTTGAACGCCCAAACTGGCACTAAAACTGGCGTTCAACTCCAAGGAGGACCTCTACACGTGCCACACTTAAGCTCAGCCCAAATACACACCAAGTGGGCCCAGGAAGTGGATTTATGCATCAATTACTTACTCATGTAAACCCTAGTGACTAGTTTATTATAAATAGGACCTTTTACTATTGTATTAGGCATCTTTGGACGCCTAGTTCTTAGATCATGGGGGCTGGCCTCTCGGCCATGCCTGGACCTTCACTTATGTATTTTTAACGGTAGAGTTTCTACACTCCATAGATTAAGGTGTGGAGCTCTGCTGTTCCTCAAAGATTAATGCAAAGTACTACTGTTTTCTATTCAATTCATCTTATTTCACTTCTAAGATATCCATTCGCACCCAAGAACGTGATGAAGGTGATGATTATGTGTGACGCTCATCACCATTCTCCCCTATGAACACGTGCCTGACAAACACTTCCGTTCTACATGAAATAAGCTAGAATGAATATCTCTTAGATCTCCTAACCGGAATCTTCGTGGCGTAAGCTAGAATGATGGCGGCATTCAAGAGAATCCGGAAAGTCTAAACCTTGTCTGTGGTATTCCGAGTAGGATTCAATGATTGAATGACTGTGACGAGCTCCTAACTCGCGATTGCAGGGCGTTAGTGACAGACGCAAAAGGATAGTAAATCCTATTCCAGCATGATCGAGAATCGACAGATGAATAGCCGTGCCGTGACAGGGTGCGTGAGCATATTATTCACTGAGAGGATAAGATGAAGCCATTGACAAGGGTGATGCCTCCAGACGATTAGCCGTGCCGTGACAGGGCATTGGATCATTTTCCCGTGAGATGACCGAAAGTAGCCATTGACAGTGGTGATGTATCACATAAAGCAAGCCATGGAAAGGAGTGAGACTGATTGGATGAAGATAGCAGGAAAGCAGAGGTTCAGAGGAACGAAAAGCATCTCCATTCGCTTATCTGAAATTCCTACCAATGATTTACATAAGTATCTCTATCCCTATTTTATTATATAATATTCGAAAACACCATTATCACTTTATATCTGCCTGACTGAGATTTACAAGGTGACCATAGCTTGCTTCATACCAACAATCTCCGTGGGATTCGACCCTTACTCACGTAAGGTATTACTTGGACGACCCAGTGCACTTGCTGGTTAGTTGTATCGAAGTTGTGACAATTATGTATTGAGATCAGAGCACCAAGTTGCTCACGTTGCCAGGGGTGTTTGAGCCTGGACATCACAATTTCGTGCACCAAGAAGCATTGGTGTCTCTTGGAACTCAGAATTCAGATGATATTATTGATTTTCTTTATTCAGCTTTTCTTGATTCTTGAACATAGCTTCTTTTTGAGCCTGTTCGTGACCCTAAACATTTTATTTTCCAGTATTACCACCAGATACATAAACACCATAGACACTTAACTGGGTGAACCCAATTGGTTTGTGATTTAGCTTTGCTAGAATCCCCAGCCAGTGGTGTCCAGAGTTCTTAGGCTCACTCTTTTGCTTTGGATAATGACTTTAACTGCTCAGTCTCAAGCTTTTCACTTGACAACTTCACACCAGAAGCATTTAGTTAGGGGGAGGAGCTCATTTAAACTTTTTAGGCTAACATTTTATGTCTTTTAGGCCCTCCTAACCATTGACGCTCAAAGCCTTGGATCCTTGCTCTTGCCTTTTGGTTTAAAGAGCTACTGGCTTTTTCCTTTTTCTTTTTATATATATATTCGTTTCTTTCTCTTTTTTTTTCTTTTTGCTGCTTTTTCTTACTTCAAGAATAATTTTTTGGATTTTTTAGATCACCAATAATATTTTTCCCTTTTTTTTTTATCATTCTTTCAAGAGCCAACATTCTGAACTCCAACATCAAATATGCATTATTGATTCATGCATTCAGAAAGTAAAAGTAATGCCACCACATCAAACAACAGGATCATTTTTATTATATAACTAGAGTTTATGCATCTTACTTCTCTTTTTCAATTAAATTTTTTCTTTTAAGTATGGTGAAAGATGCAAGGAATATTTCATAGCTTCAGACAAAACAAAGGATGATCGTGCACTTAGAAACAGGAAATAGACAATGAAATACAATGGAAAGCAGAAAAATAAAATGACATAAGCAAGGAGATAATGGAATGTGACCACCTTAGTGACGGCGACTACTGCTCCCTTTAGAGAATCCAATGGAGCACTTGATTTCTTCTATGTCACTCCCCTGTCTCTGTTGGTCTTCCTTTATAGCTTTTTGATCTTCTCTCATTTCATGGAGGATGGAAGAATTCTCTTGGTGTGCCATTGTCAGCTGATTATGTTGGAGCTTAATTCTCCTAGAGAAGCATTCAGTTGATCCCAATAACCTTGGGGAGCTTAATTCAGGGATTTCTTGTTGAGGCGGCTCCACATTTTATTGTTGTGCTTCATGTGCTGGCTCTCTAACATGCTCCACCCTTCTTTTAGTGATGGGCTTGTCCTCCTAAATGGGGATGTCTCCTTCAATGGAGGGCTTTTTTGCCACCTTGTACAGCTTTTGAGGTATCACCTCCTGAACCTTCACCTCATTCCCAAGCATGATGCAATGAATCATGATTGCTCTGTCAATGGTCACTTCGGACCGGTTGCTAGTAGGGATGATAGAGCATTTGATGAATTCCAACCATCCTCTAGCTATGGGCTTGAGGTCAAGCCTTCTTAGTTGGATAGGCTTGCCTTGAGTATCCCTCTTCAAGTGGCCTCCTTCCACACAGATGTCTGAAAGGACTTGGTCTAGCCTTTGATCAAAATTGACTCTTCTAGTGTAAGGATGTAGGTCTCCTTGCATTAATGGTAGTTGGAGCGCCAACCTTACACTCTCCGGGCTGAAGTCCAAGAGACGCCCTTGGACCATGGTATGCCAATTTTTGGGATGTGGGTTCACACTAGTGTCATGGTTTTTAGTGACCCAAGCATTTGCAAGAACACTTGCATCATTAAGATTTCAACTTCCGGGATAGGGTTGGTCAAAACTTCCAAACCTCTTCTCTGGATTTCTTGTTGGATCTCTGGGTACTCATTCTTTTTGAGCCTAAAGGGGACTTCAGGAATCACCCTCTTCTTTGCCACTACTTCATAGAAGTGGTATTGATGAGCCTTAGTAAGGAATCTCTCCCTTCCCAAGGTTTGGAGGTGGAAGCTATGGCTTTTGCTTTCCTCTTTCTAGAAGATTCTCCGACTTTGGGTGCCATAAGTGTGAATGAAAAGAAAAAATCAAGGCTTTTCCAACACCAAAATTAAAAGCTTTCTCGTCCTCGAGCAAAATAGGAAGAAAAGAGAAGAATAGAGTAGTAGAAGAAGAAAATAGTGAAGATAGAGGGAGAGCAGGATTCGGCCAAGTGGGGGGGGATTATGGTGTATGAGGGTGGTGTATGTGTGGGTATGAAAGGGTGATGGAGGGGGTATTTATAGAGGGGGTTTAGGTTAGGGTTTGGTATTGGGATGGGGGAATTGGGAGGGAAGTTTTGAATTTGGAGTGGGTGGAGTTGGTTGGAATTGATGGATGGGAGTGATGAAGGGTGTTGGGAAGAGAAAAAGGTGATGTGGATGTGATTAGTTAAGGGTGTATGGGGAAGAGTGTATATGGAGAAGAGGGAAAGTAAGAGAGAGAGGAATGTGGAGTAGGTAAAGATTCTATGGGATCCACTGATGTTGGGAGGCTAGGGAATTCAAATTCCCTGCCCTCTTGTGGGCGTTGAATGCCCAGCCTTTGCTGAACGCCAGCTTCTTGCTCCATATGGGGTGTTGGACGCCCGGCCTCTGCTCCCTGGCTGGCGTTCAATGCCAGCTTCTTGCTCCATTGTGGGCATTGAACGCCCTCTAGGGACTCCTTCCTCGGCGTTCAACACCAGCACTGCTGCTCTTTCTTGGGCATTAAATGCCCACACTTCTCCTTGTGTGGCATTCAACACCAATTTCCTCACCCATTAGGGCGTTGATTGCCACTCTTGCCTCCTTGTCTGGCGTTAATGCCAGCAAAGGGTGTACTCCAGGGTGTTCTGCTTCTAACCCTGAACGTTTCTGTCTCTATTCTAACTACTGCACATGATCACAAACTCTAAAAAAAGCATTAATTCTAAAAATAACTGAATATAACTCGAATATAAATAACTAAAAAGCGGAATACTATAATAATGGTTGGGTTGCCTCCCAACAAATGCTTCTTTAACATCACTAGCTTGACAGTCAGCCCCTTTTTAGGGATAGGTAGGGGCTCAGAACTTTGCCCCTTACAGTGAACTTCTTCCCTGTGCTCTCATGGATGAGCTCCACGTGTTCTAGAGATAGGATCTTGTTCACAATGAGCGAAATCACTGGTCTATCTGTGAAGACAACTCTCATGCCAGGTGAGAGTTCTTTAGTGGGATCTTCTTTTCCTTCCAGCTTTTAGGCACTTTCTTCTTACTGCCATCCTTCTTAGTGCCGGATGATGGTTGCCTAACACCAAACTTAGAGTTGTTGTGTGGGGGCTCTGTTAGGTTTTGCACTGAGATAAGTGGTGGAAGCATTAAATGCTTGTCAGGGGTGTCTTCTCCTACTAACGCAGAGTGAGGTTTATGAACCTTAAACACAAGGCAGTCCTCATCCAGTTGTAGGACTAGTTCTCCTCTTTCTACATTAATCACTGCTCTTCCATTGGCAAGGAATGGCCTTTCAAGGATGATGGAATCATCCTTGTCCTCCAGGTACTTGTATCTTTTCCAAGCTTCATAGAGGGATTCACCTTCTCTTTGTCTGAAGGTTTGAACTTCCAGTCTAATTTTTTTCATCCTTTGAGGGCAAAGAATTTAGCTAGGAAAGCATTAACCAACTTTTTCCAAGAGTCTAAGCTCTCTTTTGGTTGAGAATCCAACCATATCTTAGCTCTATCTCTTATAGCAAAAGAAAAAAGCATAAGTTTGTAGACTTCAAGATTCACTCCATTAGTATTAACAGTATCACAGATCTGCAAGAATTTAGCTAAGAACTGATGTAGATCTTCCAGTAGAAGTCCATAAAACTTGCAGTTCTGTTAGCTCCAATGGCAGGTACAAAGATGCTTCTGCCATAAAAGTTAGAGGTAGGCATGGTGAAGTCACCAAGAATCTTTCTTGCCACTCCTTCAGATTTGGCCATGTCTTCAATTTCTTGTTCAAAATTTTATGAAAGGTTTCTTCCAGAGTGTTGTGCTTTAATTTATTGTAAGCTCCTCCTTAAAGTCCTTTCAGGTTCAGGATCAAGATTAAAGAGGGGTTCTTTATCCCTATTCCTGGTCATAAACATGAAAAGAAGAAAAGAAAGAAAGGAAGCTTCTATGTCTGATCTAGGGAACAAGATAATCCGTTAGTTGTCCAAACTCGAATAATCCCTGGCAACGGCACCAAAAACTTGGTGCACAAATCCCCACGCTTCGTATAGCTGAACCAGAAAGTGCACTGGGTTGTCCAAGTAATACCTGAGCGAGTCAGGGTCGATCCCATGAGGATTGTAGTTTGAAGCAAGCTATGGTTATCTTGCAGTTCTTAGTCAGGCGGATAGAAGAATTGTTGGACTTATTTACAATGATTATCTTAAAACCTAGATGGTTAAGGCTTGGAGTTACTTTGTCCTTATGAATTAACTCTAGTCTTACTATCTTCTTCAATTGTGAATGATTTTTTTTATGGCAGGCTGTATATGATTGACGCTGGTTTGAGCAGCCGCCAATAGTCCTCCATATCTGAACCCCAGGGTTAGTATGGATCCATTTTGATTGAGGGTGAAGCTTCTGCAGTCCACTCTCTTTAATGATCCTACTCAAAATGCCACACACAAGGTTGAATCTTCCGGATCAGAGAATGCTGCGCCTTTGGATTCTAGCCTCTACGACAGAGACCCTAATCTCCCTGTAAATCGGTTGAACTGGTTTTTCGAGAAGTCTCCAACGAAGTCGTGGATTAGCCGTCTGATAGATGTATAATCAAGCTGGCGGTTCAATGCTTTCCACTGAAGTATTCACACGAACCTAAGTAGACACGGGTGGTGGTCAGACATGCGGTCCTAGTATGATGAACGGAGCTGGTTGTCACAGACCATCTCATTCACCATGTTGAAGAACGAATATACATCTTAGAATTAAATCAAACACGAATTGAAGAGAAATAGTAATACTTTTATTAATTCATGGAACTCAGTAGGGCTCCTCCCCTCAACTTAGGAGGTTTAGAAACTCATAATGATAAGAAAATACAATGGTAAAAACAAAAATTATGGTGCAAAGTGGCCGAAGATCCTTAACAAAGAGTGATCTTCTACTTTAAATACTAAACTAATGACTAGTAAGGATAAAACAGTCTTTTAGTGCTAAAATCCACTTCTGGAGCCCACTTGGTGAGTGTTTGGGCTGAGCTTTGATTAGATCCACGTGCTATGAGGCCTCTAGGGTGTTGAACGCTGGCTAGGGGGTCCTCTTTGGGCATTTGGACACTAAAACCTATAAAAACTCAATAAAAATTAAACAAAACATACTAGAAACTATATGAAAATAATGCCAAAAAGCGTGTAAAATATCCGCTTATCATCATCCTCAATTCATGAGATGAAGAATGAAAGTGCACAAGAGAATAGGATCAAATGTGTATTGAAATCGAAACAGTAATATTATTAATCTATGAGAATCAGCAGAGCTCCTAACCCTAACTTAGGAGGTTTAGTTGCTTATGCTTTACATAAAGTAATGTAAACATATGAATGGTAAAGATGGGGTAGAAGATGAGATAGAAGATCTTAAACATGGTTGATCTTCTCCTATATATGATAACATAATAACTAAGAAGTAAAAAAATATGATAGAATAGACTAGAGGTGCGAAAATCCATCCTTGGGACCACTTTGGTTGAGTACTTGGGCTGAGCTTGGCGTCCAACTTTGAGGAATGGGCGTTGAATGCCCATTAGGGGGTGATTGGTGCCGTCTTGTGTCTTGGTAGGCGTTGAACGCCCCAAAGGGGGTGGTTCTTGGGCGTTCAACGCTGGCTTGTCTTCTTGGGACGTTGAACGCCAGCCAGAGGGTAGCTCTTTGGCGTTCAATGCCCAATATGGGCAGGCTCCTTCGAAGAAAAGTATAGATCATTATATATTGCTGGAAGACTCTGAAAGTTAGCTTTGCAATGCCATTAAGAACGCATAATTTGGACCTCTGTAGCTCCAGAAATGCTCGTTTGAATGCCCGAAGGTCAGAATTTGACAACATCTACTACGCTTTCCTTGCCTCTGAATCAGACTTTATCCAGAGCTCCTTAATTTCAACCAGAAAATACCTGAAATTATCATAAAACATAACAACTCAAAGTAGAGTCCAAAAATATGAATTTTGCACTAAAACCTATGAAAATATAATATCCGCTCATCATTGCCTGACTAAGATCTACAAGATAGCCATTTCTTGCTCAATCTGACAATTTCTGTGGGATTCGACCATCACTCACCTGAGGTATTACTTGGACAACCCGGTGCACTTGCCGGTTAATCTGTGTGAAACTTGCGGAGTTCAATTTTCCGCACCAAGTTTTTGGTGCTATTGCCGGAGATTGTTCGAGTTTGACAAACTACCGGACTATCTTGTTGCTTAGATTAGGTACTTTTTATGGTTTAGTTACTCTTTTGTTTGTGTCTTTTGTATTCCTTTTCAAAAAATTTTTTCAAAATCTTTTCTTTTCTTTAGAAATCTTTATCTTTTGTTTGAGTCTTGTGTCAGTTTTTAAGTTCAGTGTCCCATCTGTTTTCATCTTTTTCTTTAATCTTTCGAAATTTTTCCTTGTTGTTCTTCTTGGTATTCGAACTATTCTTGCTAATTTCTTTGTTTGATCTTAAATTTTTAAGATTGGTGTCTTTTAGTTGTTTTTACTTTTCTTTAAAAATTCAAAAATTCAAAAAAATATTTCTTTTACCTTTATTCAATTTTTCAAAATCCTAGCTATCTTTCCTTATCTTGATTTAAAAATTTTAACTTTGTTCTTTTCTTGTTGGTAAAGTTTAAACTTTAAATTTTAAATCTTATCCATTTAGATCTTTTTGAAACCTTTTTCATATCTTTTTAATTTGAGTCTTTCCTATCTTATCTTCTTTTAAAATTTTAAGTTTCAAATTATTATCTTTTTAAATCTTTACTATCTTTTAAATTTGATTTTCAAAAAACTTTAAAATTTCAATTCTTATTTTTTCTTAATCTTTATCTTATCTTTCTTTTTCAAATTTTGAAACTTACTTATTTTATCTTACTTTTAAATTTTAAAACTTTTTAAATTTCAAATCTTGTTAGTTAATTAGCTATCTTAGCTTTTAATTTCTTCCCTTCTTCCGAATTTATTTAAATAAATAAAATAAAAATAAAAATATTTTAATTTCCTTATTACTCTTAGAATTTGAAATCCCCTACCTGTCTATTTCGAATTCTATCTCACTTCTTTACCTCCATTCTCTTTCTTCTTTAGATATCTCACAGGGAGTTCTCTATACTCTGACATAGAAGCTCCCATTCTCCTTCTTTCTTGGTTTTCTTTTTCTTGTTTATGAGTAGGAATAGAGATAAAGAATGTCTCTTTGATCCTGATCCTGAACCTGAGAGGACTCTAAAGAAGCGCTTATAACAAGCTAAAGCTCAGCATTTCGGAGGAAACCTCACAGAGCTTTTTGAACAGGCAGCTGCAAATATAGACATGAAAACTAATCCTAATAATGGAGGAGACACAAGGAAGGTTCTTGGTGACTTTACTGCATCCACTTCTGACTTCTATGGGTGCAGCATCTCCATACCAGCCATTAGTGCAAATAACTTCGAGCTGAAGCCTCAACTGGTTACTCTAGTTCAACAGAACTGCCAGTTTTATGGACTTTCACAGGAAGATCCCAACAGATTCATCTCTAATTTTTACAGATCTGTGATACTGTCAAGACTAATGGAGTGGATCTAGAAATTTACAAGCTCATGCTTTTTCCCTTTGCTGTAAGGGACAGAGCTAGGCTATGGCTGGATTCTCAGCCTAAGGAAAGCCTAGACTATTGGAAAAAGGTGGTCAATGCATTCTTGACTAAGTTCTTTCCACCTCAAATGCTGAGCAAGCTTAGGGTAGAAGTTCAAACCTTCAGACAGAAAGAGGGTGAATCCCTTTATGAAGCCTGGGAAAGGTACAAGAAACTTATTAGAAAGTGCCCTCCCAATATGATCTCAGACTGGACCATGCCAGAAATTTTCTATGATGGCCTGTATGAATTGTCCAAGATGTCATTGGACCACTCTATAGGTGGATCTCTCCACTTTAAGAAGATGCTAGAAGAGGCATAAGAGCTCATTGATATGGTTGCTAACAACCAATACATATACACTTCTAGAGGAACCCTATGAACAGTGGTGCTACTCAGAAGAGAAGAGTCATGGAGTTAGATACTCTAGATTCTATCTTAGCTCAGAATAAGGTTCTAACCCAATAGGTCAACATGATCTCTCAGCATTTGATTGGAATGCAAGCTGCGGCTGGTAGCACTCAAAGGGCCTCTTATAAAGGAGAAGTCTATAATCCAGATCAACCCATGATGAAGAAGGTTAACTACATGGGAAATTCCTCAGGAAATCCCACTAATTAGCCTTATGGAAACACCTACAACCCATCATGGAGGAATCATCCCAACTTTTCATGGAGGGATCAACAGAAGTCTCAGCAAGGCTTCAATAATAATCAAGGTGGAAGAAACCAGAATAGTTTCAATAATAGACCATTCCTACCTTCTCAGCAACAGATGGAGACTTCTAAGCAAAGCCTCTCTAACTTAGCTACCATAGTCTCCGATCTCTCTAAGACCACTCACAATTTCATGATAGAGACTAGGTCCTCGATCAGGAATCTGGAGGTACAAATCGGTCAGTTGAGTAAAAAGATCCCTGAGATCCCTTCTAGCATTCTTCCAAGTAACACTGAAGTAAACCCAAGAGAAGAGTACAAGGCCCTCAGTATAGGAGCTGAGGCTGAAACTAAAGAAGAGCTTCTGGCGTTGAACGCCAGCAAGGGAGTAGCTGAGCGTTCAACGCCCAAAGAGGAACAAGTTCTGGCGTTGAACGCCAGCAAGGAAGTAGTTGCGCGTTCAACGCCCACTAAGGATCCCCTTGTTGAAGAACTAAAGGAAACCAGAGCTCATGAGGAGACCAAAGAAGTTCCCTTGAATGCCTTGTTGCAGATTATGGACTCTGAAGAATACTCCTCCTCTGATGAGGAAGAGGAAATTAAGGAAGAGCAAGTTGCTCGGTACTTAGGAATTTTGATGAAGCTGAATGCCAAATTGTTTGGAACAGAGACACTGGAGGAAGAACCTCCAGTGCTAACCAAGGAGCTCAATGCCTTGGTTCAGCAGAAACTACCCCTAAAGTTGCTAGATCCCGGACGGTTCTTGATTCCTTGCACCATAGGAACAATCACCTTTGAGAAGGCTTTATGCAGCCTAGGGTCAAGCATAAACCTCATGCCTCTCTCTGTAATGGAGAGGTTAGGAATTTTTGAGGTACAAGCTGCAAAGATCTCATTGGAGATGGCAGAGAAGTCACTGAAAAAGGCATATTGTCTGATGGAAGATGTCTTAGTAAAGGTTGAAAACTTTTACATCCCTGCAGATTTTATAATCTTAGAAAAGGTTGAAAACTTTTACATCCCTGCAGATTTTATAATCCTTGGAAGACCTTTCCTAGCCACTGCAAATGCCATAATTAATGTGGCAAAGGGAGAGCTCATTCTGCAGTTATGGCAAGATCATATCTTGTTCAAGATGCCTAAACCTAACTCCCTCCCTAAAAGAGAGACAACTGTGCAACACTTAGTATTCCAACCCTCTCTCTCAGTGCTGAGCTATACAGAGCCCCCAAACACCAAATCTAAGTTTGGTGTTGAGAAACCATCATCAAGCATTGGGAATAAAGGTACTAAGAAGAAGGTACCTAAAGGCTGGAGGGATAAGAAAATCCCACTGAAGATCTCTCACCTGGCATTAGAGTTGTCTTCACTGATAGTCCAGTCATTCCACACACTGTGAACAAGATCCTGTCTCTAGAACATGTGAAGCTCATCCATGAAAGCACAGGAAAGAAGTTCACTATAAGGGGCAAAATTATGAGCCCCTATCTGTTCATACCCTGGACCGAGCTATAGCGTCTGGGTTGGATGAAGACGAAATGACCGATCTCTTTTTTGTTTGATCTACTACCGACCTCCTCACAAACAGCTCGGACGAATCACCACAAAAGCCCAAGAAGGCCCAAGAAAGAAGAGTCACCGCCTACTAGAAGGCGGCTGGCCAAAAGATAGGTGATCTCACCCTCAAAAAGATAAGATAAGATAACAAACTTATCTCAAGGAAGGTCACTCAACACTGCTATAAATACACTGGAGCACCCAGGTATAACTTATACTCTAATTCCACTAAAAACCTGCCTAAATCCCGTACTGACTTAAGCATCAGAATCTCTTGCAGGTACCTCCCCCCTTCGGTGATCGAGGATCAGCCGCATCTCAAGCTCCAACAAGTCAGGCACGGCAGCCTTGGCCAGACTAGAAGATCTCATCCGAGATCGACCTCCCTGTTTCAGGTAACCCTCAGAACATTGGCGCCGTTGCCGGGGAATCTGGAAGTCATCCCATCACCATGGCAAACAACCCTACCAACGACCTCAACTTGGATTAGAAGAAGGAATGCCACTTAAGAACACGAATGCCACACCAAACTCCCCAAAGGACACACACCAATCCAAGGGAGACAAGACTCAGAACGCAAAAATTTTAGATGACATTTGTGAATAGCAGGATCACCTCAAACAGCTCAAACAAGAAGTCGAACGTCAGCATGAAGCCGAGTGAGATCTTCGAAGAGAAACAAGACGGCGTCGAGAGCTGGAAGACAAACTCTTGAAGCTCGTATCTGACCTCAAAACCAAAGCTTCTCGGTCCAACGGCGAAGATATCCCCCACAAGGACCAAGACCCATTCACAAAAGAAATCATGAAGGCTAAAGTCCTGAAGGACTTCAAAATCCCTAACATGACCCCATATGATGGTACGTCCGACCCAAGTCATCACCTCAGCAACTTCAGAAGTCGGATGTACCTCACGGATGCCTCAGACGCAACCCGTTGCAAAGCTTTTTCGACCACCTTGACTAAAATGGCGATAAAGTGGTTTGACAGCTTGCCACCAAGGTCGATCACAAGCTTTGATGATCTCGCCAGGAAGTTTTTAGCCAGATTCTCCATCCAGAAAGTCAAAACTAAGCACACTCCAAGCCTACTAGGGATTAAGCAAAGAGATCGGGAAAGCCTCCGCAGTTATATGGAGAGATTTAATAAAGCATGCCTTGACGTACAGAATCTCCCTACAGAAGCAGCAATTATGGGACTCATCAATGGTCTACGGGAAGGACCCTTTAGCCACTCCATATCCAAAAAACACCCCACATCTCTGAACGAGGTACAAGAACGGGCGGAAAAAGTACATCAATATGGAGGAAAACTCCTGATTAGGAGAAGCTTCAAAGACCGGATTCTCCTACCCACCATAGGACAAGGATAAAAAGTCCAGGAAAAAAGAAGACCAACCCACTGAGAAACCTAGAAAGTACCAAAACTACACCCCCTCTTCGAATGTCCCTTGTGATGGGTTAAAATAAAAATTCCACACCATAACCCACTAGCAAGTGTACCAGGTCGCATCAAGTAGTAAAACTCACTTAGAGTGAGGTCGATCCCACAGGGATTGATGGATCAAGCAACTTTAGTGAGTGATTAGTGTAGTCAAGCTATCATTGGTGAATTGAAGTGAAATTAAAGCAACAGAATGTAAATAGCAGTGAATTTAAAGTTGCAGAAAGTAAATGTGCAGAATCTTAATGAGCAAGAAATGTAAATTGACAGAATCTTAAATGACAAGAAATGTAAATTTCATCAAATGTAAAAGGGGCTAGGTGCTGGAAATTAAAGGAAGCAATAGATCAGAACTCAGAACACTTGCAAAAAGATTTAAATTGCAAGAAACTAAATTGGGAGCAATGTAAACAGAACAAGAAATGTAGATTACAGCAAATGTAAAGAGGGCTGGATGCTGGAAAGTTAAATGAAAGCAGTAAATCAAAGCATAGAACAATTGCAGAGGAATTAAATTGCAGGAAAATAAATTTAGATCAACGGAAAAAGGAATTGAGGTGCAGGGAAATTTAAATTACTTAGAATTGTAAATCAAGCTCACAGCAAACTCATGTAAAATTTCAGAAAGCAAAATTGCAGAAGAGAAGATTCAGAAACATGAAATTTCATAAACCAAATTGACAATTGCAGAAAAGTTAAAGTGTTTCAAAGGTAACTTCTACTCTACTCCTACTCTTATTGCTCTCTAGCAGAGCCAGCCTCCCTAATAAAATGAAAATGATGCCTTTATATAGGCTTTACAAAATGAAAATGAAATTGAAAATAAATTACAATTTAAATGAAATTTCTATTCTAACTATCTCTTGTGCCTTTGAGTGATGATAATGGGCTTTGCTTGCTTTGGATTTGAAGAAAAGTGGATCCGGATGGCTTGGTTTAAGTGGCATGGGTCAGGGTTGCTTGGTTCAAGTTGGTTTGGTGTGTGGGAACCTTCCAGGAGAGCGCTCCGCTTGAATTCTTGAGGGCTACTCCTCCTTGTGTGCCTCGTCCGTGTCATGGCATGCACCTAGCGCTCACATTTTGAGCGTTCCGCTCACTCTTTGAGTGCTACACTTTATTGCTTCCTTGGGCCAGCTTTGAACCTAACTATTCTTGGCCAAGAGAGCACAAAAAAGTTGAGGAAAAGGAGCGCTATGCTTGAGTTTTTGAGCGCTACTTGGTTCCCCTCTTCGAGCCTTGGTGAGAGCAATGCTTGGTTGGTTTTTGGGCCTTAAAGATGCCTATCACTTGTGCTTCAATTTTATACCAAATATAGATTGCTATATATTTTTGGAAATCTCTGAATGTCATCTTTCTAACGCAACTAGAAACGCATCAATTGGACATCTGTAGCTCAAGTTATGGCCCTTTAAAGGAGGCATGGTCATGTTGTCACAAGGCTTAAAGAAAAGTCCGAAAAAGTTAACAAAATTCAGCGTAGTGCTCCCTTTAATGAGCGCTAGCCTTTGTTCATGGGTTCCATGGTCATGGGCCACGCTTTTAAAAGCGTGGCCTAAGGTTCCAAAGTGTGCTCCAACTTCAAAGTGTGCCCCAAAATTCTTTTTTTCTCCTTTTTAGCTTATTTTGTGCTTTTTTGCTTCTTTTTCTTCTTATTTCCTACAAAGTTTATCAAATCAAAAGATCAAAGAAATATACCATTTAAGCATAAAAGAATGTAATATTTAAGCACTAATCATCAATTTCTTTTATGAAAAAGCATAGAAAAACATGACATGATGACATGTCATCACAACACCAAACTTAAACCTTGCTTGTCCCCAAGCAAGAAAAGAATCATGTAGTACATTTTGACAAACAAAGGTGAGAAGAATAGTAAGTTAATATTCATGGTAGGCTAGTTTTCTATGCATGCTACAATCACTAAATAAATGTAAAGGATTGATGCTTCTATCTAGCTCATTTTATGAAATCTTTTCCTTATGTTTCTTCCTTGAAAACAAGCTTTACATTTTCTTATTAGCTTCTCCTTTTGGGTGCTTTGCCCCATGAGTTGATAACAAAGCTATGACTCTAAATGCTTTATTTTTAAGTATTACCACTTGATACACAAGCACCACAAGCATTTAATTAGAGGACTTCATTAAGCTCATTTGTTTCTTTTCTTGACTCTCTAATCATTGATGCTCAGAACCTCGAGCTTTGAGGGAGTGCTTTTGCACTAGAGCCTAGCCTTAACTTCTAAGTATTTTATTTTCAAGCTTTTTGCCTGATACATAAACACCACAAGCACTTAATAATTGAATTGTCATTGGTACTCAGAGCCTTCAGCGTTCTCATTCTTTTCCTTTTTCTTTTCTTGCCTTAATTTGCAATTGCTTCTTCAAGGTTTTCATGATTTCCAAAGATTTCACAAAGTGTCCTAGATGAAAAATTCAATTAAATAAAATCTAATGCAATTGAGAAACAATTAACCATACTAGCTTTCCAATACTTGTATGCACATGCTAAGTTCTTCTTTAATGCCTTATTTGTTTATGATCATGATATTTTATTGCTTTTGAATTCACAAAACTCAAGTTGGTAGTCATACTGGCACAACAACATGTTAGAAATCAGTAATCAAACTATGCTTATTCATAAAACACATGCATATAGAGAAGATAAAGACAATCATGCAATTTACAGTGCTGGAAGTAATTAGGAGGAGAAAGGAGCGTTACCACCTTATGGTCTATCTTTCTTGTTGTTGTCCTTTTCCTCTTATTCTTTCCTTTCCCTTGCCAAACTCAGAATGCTTGCTCATTCTTAAGCAATAATTAGAACAATGGCTATGGGGCTGAGATGAATCATGAATGTCTTACACAATGAATGTTAGCAGTACATGTGTTGCAAGCAAGCAAAATTAAAGATAACAATCAAGGCACAAGAGACGGAGACATTGTGATTGCAAACATAAGAGGGTGTGCATGATACATGGCATAAAAGATAGGTGGCACACCAAACTTAGTGTGACACTTTCACTTGGAATTGATGCAAGTATCTAGTAAGGATTGGAACCAAATTTTGTTGCATAGCAACACCAAACTTAGAATGCAATCATATGTCAATTTATTTGAATTAAAACTAAGCAAATGAAACTGTTATATGTTAAATACAATAACCAAGCCAAGAATCTGTCATGAATAAGGATCTCTTGGTGCTGTATTAACAAAAACAGTTAATAGCAGAAAGCATTAAAAACAAGGAAATGACTAAAACAAAGAGAAAACTAAAATTTTCTAACTAAAAGAAAGATAACACTACAAAGGGGATTATGATTATGCAGACAAGTGGTGTTGCTTAATGAATTTCATAGAGAATTAAGTGGCACACCAAACTTAGAATCTTAGTGTGACACTTTCATTTCTAATGCAATCATCCAAAAATATTTGAAAACAAATTATTGCAAGGTAACACCAAACTTAGAATGTAATCATATGCCAATTTATTGAAATTAAACAAAGCAGACAGGGAAAGTAAACAAAGCAAAGAAATGTTACCTATGGTTGACATGTTCTTCACTTTCTTCCTCTTCTTCTAGTTTGTTAAGAGGAATGACCTCAATGGAGGAGAAGATTCAGCTATTGTCTCCTGTCTTGGTCTCTCATTAGCAAGCTTCCTTTTATTCATGGCTTGATTGAGCTTGCTTGCTGGATCAAGGATAGGATCGGTACTCTTGTTAGTTGCCTTCACTCCTTGGATATCAAGACATGGTTGCTGTGTGATTGTTGGAGCTTTATCTTCATCAAAAGCCTTTTGCATTGGTGGTTCAATGATCCCTTTATCTATGTAATTCCCTGCTCCACTTGAGTTTGGACTTTGTTGATTCTCCTCCTCACTTTCTTGTTCTTCCACTTCCTCTTTTACACTAAACATTTGTTTTAGTAACATTTTCATAGAAGAGGTTTGTTGTTCTTCCCATGATTTCTTCATTTCCTTTTCATATCTTTCAACCACAGATTCAAGTGTTGAGCATCTTTGGTTCAGGAAAGTTTGTGAGGATTGTGAGTTTTCATGTTTCCTTGTCATCTTAAGTGGTTGCTGTGGATATGCAGGTTTAGGTTCAAATGCTTCCATCACCTCTTCCTTCTTCACTGAAAATTCACTTGACACAAAGGCCTCTTCATCTTGTTCTTCCATTTCCTCCTTCACATCCACCAATTGTTCTTCAGCTTCCTTGCTCAACAGCTCTAAGTTTCTCCTCATTTGCTCTAAGTGCCCATCCATCTTCTTGAAAAGGATCTCTTGCTCTGTCCGGAATTATTTCTGTTCTTCCAGAAGTTGTTCTTGTTTATCCAATAATTCTCTGGAATTTTGAAGGGGATCTTCAACTGCTGGCTTAAGAGACGAAGGCTGAGAGTGATGTTGTGGAGATGGATGTGTTATAGTGAAGTTGTTCTGAGGAATATGGAAGGCGCTTTATGTTGAGGTGTATTCAAGTGATGGAAAATTTTGACATGGGAAATTAAGAGGTGGGGTTTTACAATTTTCCATAAATGAATTGAAGGTTTGCTCAAGTGATGATGCCTTTTGATAAGTGGAGTATGAACAGTCAAATACTTTCTGGTTTTGATCTTTCCATCCACAATGTGAATCATTATTTAATTCATCAATGTATGGGTCATTTTGTGGCCCTGGGGAGCAATCTTCCATGTTTGTATTGACAGCACAATCAAATGATAATGTTTCTTGATGAACAAAATATGAAACATTAAAATTTCCTTCCCAACCATGATTTATGTCAGTGTCATAACAGTATGAGTCACTTTATGGCTCCGGGAAGTAGTTCATTACACTTGATTGTTCATACTCTCTCATTCTTTGTTGATATTCCCATCCACCATGAGGATAATTACATAAATTATCTTGTGGTGGTGGGTAATATCTCTTGAAATTTCCTTGATCATTTTCTGAAGCATATCCCCATTGATTGGGTTGCTCAGAATCTGTAAACTCTTGGTGATACTCCCAGTAACCATTAGAGTAATGACTTGAATCATTTTGTGGTGGTGGAAAATATCCCATATGATTCTCTTGCTAATCTTGTGGTTCTGAGACATATCTCCATGGATTGGAGTGCTCAGGATCTGTAAATTCTTGGTAATATTCCCAGCCATCATTATAAATTGGTGATGGTGGGTAATATCCCATAAAATTTGTATGATCACAAGATAAGTTGAACTCCATTTAAATTTTGTAAAACAAAACACCAATGAAGATTGAAATTCATGTCCCAGAGAGGAATTTCTTAGTGAGGCAATAACTCAAACACCTTGCTATCAGTTTAAAATAGAGAACAAAAACAAAGAAAATGCTTAATCTATACTTCTCACCCACTTAATCATTGTTGATCTAAATCAATCCCCGACAACGGCGCCAAAAATTTGATGGGTGAAAATCAGAATTCCACACCATAACTCACCGGCAAGTGTACCGGGTCACATCAAGTAGTAAAACTCACTTAGAGTGAGGTCGATCCCATATGGATTGATGGATCAAGCAACTTTAATGAGTGATTAGTCTAGTCAAGCTAACATTGGTGAATTGAAGTGAAATTGAAGAAACAGAATGTAAATAGCAGTGAATTAAAAGTTGTAGAAAGTAAATGAGTAGAATCCTAAAGAGCAAGAAATGTAAATTGACAGAATCTTAAATGACAAGAAATATAAATTTCATCAAATGTAAAGGGGGCTGGGTGCTGGAAATTAAAGGAAGCAATAGATCAGAACTCAGAACACTTGTAGAAAGATTTAAATTGCAGGAACGTAAATTGGGAGCAATGTAAACAGAACAAGAAATGTAGATTGCAGCAAATGTAAAGGAGGCTGGATGCTTGAAAGTTAAATGAAAGCAGTAGATCAAAGCTTAAAATAATTGCAGAGGAATTCAATTGCAGGAAAATAAATTTAGATCAACAGAAAAGGGAATTGAGGTGCAGGAAAACTTAAATTGCTTAGAATTGTAAATCAAGCTCACAGCAAACTCATGTAAAATTTCAGAAAGCAAAATTGCAGAAGAGAAGATTCAGAAACATGAAATTTCATAAACCAAATTGACAATTGCAGAAAAGTTAAAGTATTTCAAAGGTAACTTCTACTCTACTCCAACTCTTATTGCTCTCTAGCAGAGCCAGCCTCCCTAATGAAATGAAAATGATGCTTTTATATAGGTTTTACAAAATAAAAATGAAATTAAAAACAAATTACATTTTAAATGAAATTTCTATTCTAACTATCTCTTGTGCCTTTGAGTGATGATAATGGGCTTTGCTTGCTTTGGATTTGAAGAAAAGTGGATCCGGATGGCTTGGTTTAAGTGGCATGGGTCAGGGTTGCTTGGTTCAAGTTGGTTTGGTGTGTGGAAAACTTCCAGGGGAGCGCTCCGCTTGAATTCTTGAGCGCTACTCCTCCTTGTGTGCCTCGTCCGTGTCATGGCATGCACCTAGCGCTCACATTTTGAGCGTTCTGCTCACTCTTTGAGCGCTACACTTTATTGCTTCCCTGGGCCAGCTTTGAACCCAGCTATCCTTGGCCAAGAGAGCACAAAAAAGTTGAGGAAAGGGAGCGTTATGCATGAGTTTTTGAGCGCTACTTGGTTCCCCTCTTCGAGCCTTGGTGAGAGCACTGCTTGGTTGGTTTTTGGGCCTTAAAGATGCCTATCACTTATTCTTCAATTTTATGCCAAATATAGCTATATATCGTTGGACAGCTCTAAATGTCAGCTTTCCAACGTAACTGGAAGCGCATCAATTGGACATCTGTAGCTCAAGTTATGGCCCTTTGAAGGAGGCATGGTCATGTTGTCACAAGGCTTAAAGAAAAGCCCGAAAAAGTGAACAAAATTCAGCGTAGTGCTCCTTTTAATGAGCGCTAGCCTTTGTTCATGGGTTCCATGGTCATGGGCCATGCTTTTAAAAGCGTGGCCTAAGGTTTCAAAGTGTGCTCCAACTTCAAAGTGTGCCCCAAAATTCTTTTTTTCTCCTTGTTAGCTTATTTTGTGCTTTTTTGCTTCTTTTTCTTCCTATTTCCTACAAAGTTTATCAAATCAAAAGATCAAAGAAATATACCATTTAAGCATAAAAGAATGTAATATTTAAGCACTAATCATCAATTTCTTGTATGAAAAAGCATAGAAAAACATGACATGATGACATGTTATCACCTTGTTGTTCCGAGGGTTACCTGAAACTGTTAGGTCGATGTCAGATGAGATCTGTTGTGGTGGCCGGAGCTGACATGTCCGGCTTGCTGATATTGGTGGTGGCGCTGATCCTTGATCACCGGAGGGGGGTGGTACCTGCAAGGGACTCCGATGCCTAAGTTAGCATATGTTTAAAGCAGGTATTTGGTAGAATCAGAGTATGAGTTACACCTGGGTGCTCTAGTGTATTTATAATAGTGTGGAGTGACCTTTTTGGAGTGAAGTCATCTTATCTTTAAGGGGAACTGCCTTTATGTTTCTGGGCTTTGGCTGCCTTTAGATTTGGCTGTGTTCCTTCGTTTGGGCCTGCTTTGGGCTCCTATGGTGATTTGGCCGATCTCTTTGAGAAGAGGTCGGTAATGTGCCAACCTTCTAAAAGGTCGGTCTTGGGCCTGCTTTTGGGGTTAGGAATGAGGTCTTTTCTTGATCCGGGGGGTACATTGGGATTTGATCATATCCTGAATAAACATCCATGAAGGTGAGGTACTTGTATCCGGAGGAAGCGTCCACTAGAGTGTCTATGCTTGGGAGTGGATATGGTCTTTTGGACAAGCTTTATTGAGGTCGGTGTAATCGGTGCACATTTGCCACTTCCCGTTCGACTTTTTCACCAATATGACGTTGGCCAGCCATTGTGGATACTTGACTTCTCTTATGAATCCTGCCTCCAGTAGAGCTTGTACTTGTTCTTCTACAGCTTGAGATCTTTCAGGTTCGAGCTTCCAACGCTTCTGTTGTATTGGCTGATATCCTGGGTATACTGCCAGTTTGTGGCACATTAGCTTAGGATCTATGCCTGGCATGTCTGCAGCCTTCCACGCAAAGAAGTCGACATTATCTCTTAGGAACTGTATTAGAGATTCCTTTATGTCTCCTTTCAAAGTTGCCCCAATATTTGTTGTCTTATCTGGGACATCCCCGATCTGGACTTCCTCGATCTCGCCCTCCGGTTGTGGACGAAGCTCTTCCTGACCTCGAACTCCCCTGAGTTCGATAGTGTTGATTTCTTCTCCTTTGTCTCTAAGGTTCAGACTTTCGTTGTAACATCGTCGCGCGGTTTTTTGGTCTCCTTTTATCGTGGCGATCCCTTCGGGAGTTGGGAATTTCATGCATAGATGTGGAGTTGAAACTACCGCAGCGAGCTGATTTAATGTTGTCCGACCTATCAAGGCATTGTAGGCTGAGCCCACGTCGACTATGATGTAGTCTATGTTGAGTGTCTTCGATCGGGTTCCTTTTTCGAAAGTTGTGTAGTGAGATGTATCCAAGTGGTTGGATTGGAGTGTCTCCTAATCCAAACAAGCTGTTCGGATATGATCTGAGCTCTTTTTCCTGTAGACCGAGTTTGTCAAAGGCAGATTTAAATAGGATGTCCACTGACCTTCCTTGGTCTACCAGTGTGCGGTGGAGATTAGTGTTGGCCAATATGACCGTGATGACCATGGGATCATCATGTCTCGGGATGATGCCTGGCGTGTCCTCTTTGGTAAAAGTAATAGTAGGGAGGTCGGGTGCTCCTTCCCCTCCCTCGACATGATATATCTCCTTAAGGTGTCTTTTGCGAGATGATTTGGAGATTCCTCCTCCTGCAAATCCTCCATTTATCATGTGGACATGTCTTTGCGGGGTGAGAGGGGGTCGTTCAGTTTGTCCAACCTCTTCGTCACGTCTTCTTTTTTGGGTTCATTCGTCTTGCTAGCTAGGTACCGATCTAGTCTTCCCTCTCTTACCAACTTTTCTATGACATTTTTCAAATCGAAGCACTCGTTGGTGGGATGTCCATAGATTCGATGATATTCACAATATTCTGTCCGATTTCCATCTCCTCTTTTGCCTTTGATTGGTCTAGGTGGTAGGATCTTCTCAATGTGGCATACTTCTCGGCAAACTTCCACGAGAGACACCCGAAGAGGGGTGTAATTGTGGTATTTTTTAATCTTCTCTCCATGTTGATCTTCTTTTTTCTTGGACTCTTTATCCTTGTCCCGAGAGGGGTAGGAGAATCCAGATTTTAAGGTCTTTCCTAGTCGAAAATTTTTCTCCATGTTGATATACTTCTCTGCTCGTTCTTGTACTTCATTCAGAGACGTAGGATGTTTCTTTTATATGGAGTGACTAAAAGGTCCTTCACGTAGGCCATTGATGAGACCCATGATGGCGGCTTCTGTTGGCAAATCCTGTATGTCCAGACATGCTTTGATGAATCTTTCCATGTAATGGCGAAGACTCTCCCGATCTCCTTTCTTGATTCCTAATAAGCTTGGGGCATGTTTGGCTTTGTCTTTCTGGATGGAAAATCTGGCAAGAAATTTCTTGGCTAAGTCGTCAAAACTTGTGATAGATCTAGGGGGCAGATTGTCGAACCACTTAATTGCTGTCTTTGTTAAAGTGGTCGGGAAGGCTTTGCATCGAGTAGTGTCTGAGGCGTCAGTGAGATACATTCTGCTTCTGAAATTGCTGAGATGATAGCTGGGATCAGAGGTACTGTCATATGGGGTCATGTCGGGAGGTTTAAAATCCTTTGGAACCTTAGCTTTCATGATTTCCTTGATGAATGGGTCTTGATCTTTGTGGGATGTGTTATCGCGACCTATTTGGATTGTTTTGGTTTTCAGATCGGCTTCGAGTTTTAGGAGTTTGTCCTCCAACTCTCGGCGTCATCTAATTTCTCTCTGGAGGTTTTTTTCGGCCTCCCGTTGATGTTTGGCCTCTTTTTCGAGCTGCTTGAGGCGATCTTGTTGAGCTTGTAGGGCCTCCATGATTTTTGTGTTTGGCAAATTCTTGTCTTTGTTTGGTTGAGGCGTATCCTTTGGTGTGGTGTCCGCGTTTTTATGCGGAGTTCTCTCCTCCAATTCGGAGTCATGGTCGTTGTCAGGGTTGTTCGCCATGGTGACGGGATGACTTCCAGGTCCCCGGCAACGGCGCCAATGTTCCGAGGGTTACCTGAAACTGTTAGGTCAATCTCGGATGAGATCTGTTGTAGTGGCCGGAGCTGACGTGTCCGGCTTGCTGATCTTGGTGGTGCTGCTGATCCTTGATCACCGGAGGGGGTGGTACCTACAAGGGACTCCGATGCTTAAGTTAGCATGGGTTTAAAGCAGGTATTTAGTAGAATCAGAGTATGAGTTATACCTGGGTGCTCCAATGTATTTATAATAGTGTGGAGTGACCTTTATGGAGATAAGATAGTTATCTTATCTTATCTTTGAGTGAAGTCATTTTATCTTTAAGGGGAACCGCCTTTATCTTTCTGGGCTTTGGCTGCCTTTAGATTGGGCTGTGTTCCTTCGTTTGGGCCTGCTTTGGGCTCCTATGGTGATTTGGCCGATCTCTTTGAGAAGAGGTCGGTAATGGGCTAACCTTCTAAGAGGTCGGTCTTGGGCCAACCTTCTAAGAGGTCGGTCATGGGCCAATCTTCTAAGAGGTCGGCCAACCCGGTCCTTTATAGCTCGAACTGATACATGAACACTTGTGGATGTCTACCGAGAGATATGCAACACTGAGAAGATCCCACCTCCTTGCCCGATCAAACACAAAAGAGGAAGAAGTCAGACAGAGTATTGCGAATACTGCCAAATCTACGAGCATCCTACGAACGAGTGCTACGACCTGAAGAATGTCATAGAAAAATTGGCACGAGAAGGGAGACTAGATCGGTTCTTAGACAACAAAGCAAATGAACCAAAAAAGAGAAGAAGGGATGAAGAGGGTGAACGAGCTGAACGTCACCATCACACCCCTGAGAGACATATTCATATGATAAATGTAGGATTCGCAGGAGGAGGGATCTCTAAGTCATCTCGTAAAGGACACCTTAAAGAGGTGTTCCATGTCGGAGGAGGCGACAGGCCAGTTGACCTCCCCACTATTACCTTCACTCAAGAAGACGCCGTAGGCATCATCCTGGGGCATGATGACCCCATGGTCGTTACCATCATACTCGCCAATGCCAATCTCCATCGAACACTGATAGACCAAGGGAGCTCTGCGGACATCCTATTCAAATCCGTGATGAGCGGATAATTTATATGCTTTTTGGCATTATTTTTAGTATGTTTTTAGTATATTTTAGTTAGTTTTTATTATGTTTTTATTAGTTTTTAAATAAAAATCACATTTCTAGACTTTACTATGAGTTTGTGTGTTTTTCTGTGATTTCAGGTATTTTCTGGCTGAAATTGAGGGACCTGAGCAAAAATCTGATTCAGAGGCTGAAAAAGGACTGCAGATGCTGTTGGATTCTGACCTCCCTGCACTCGAAGTGGATTTTCTGGAGCTACAGAAGCCCAATTGGCACGCTCTTAATTACGTTGGAAAGTAGACATCCTGGGCTTTCCAGCAATATATAATAGTCTATACTTTGCCCAAGATTTGATAGCCCAAATTGGCGTTCCAAGTCAGCATAAAAATTCTGGCGTCAAAACGCCAGAACTGGCATAAAAGCTAGAATTAAACACCCAAACTGGCACAAAAGCTGGTGTTTAACTCCAAGAAAAGCCTCTACACGTGAAAGCTTCAATGCTCAGCCCAAGCACACACCAAGTGGGCCCTGAAGTGGATTCTGCATCATTTACTCATTTCTGTAAACCCTAGGTTACTAGTTTTCTACAAATAGGACCTTTTGCTATTGTATTTTACACACTTGATCAAACTTTTGATCTTGGAATACTTTTCATCTTTGGGAGGTGATGAGCGGATAATTTATACGCTTTTTCGCATTGTTTTTAGTATGTTTTTAGTATATTTTAGTTAGTTTTTATTATGTTTTTATTAGTTTTTAAATAAAAATAACTCTTCTGGACTTTACTATGAGTTTGTGTGTTTTTCTATGATTTCAAGTATTTTCTGGCTGAAATTGAGGGACCTGAGCAAAAATCTGATTCAGAGGCTGAAAAAGGACTGCAGATGCTGTTGGATTCTGACCTCCCTGCACTCGAAGTGAATTTTCTGGAGCTACAGAAGCTCAATTGGCACGCTCTTAATTGCGTTTGAAAGTAGACATCCTGGGCTTTCCATCAATATATAATAGTCCATACTTTGCCCAAGATTTGATGGCCCAACAGGCGTTCAAAGTCAGCTCAAGAATTCTGGCGTTTAACGCCAGAACTAGCACAAAAGCTGGAGTTAAGCACCCAAACTGGCACAAAAGCTGGCGTTTAACTCCAAGAAAAGTCTCTACACATGGAAGCTTCAATGCTCAGCCCAAGTACACACCAAGTGGGCCCGGAAGAAGATTTCTGCATTAATTACCTATTTCTGTAACCCTCGGCTACTAGTTTTCTATAAATAGGACCTTTTGCTATTGTATTTTCATCTTTTGATCATCTTGGAATCATGTTTTGATGATTGAACCCTCTTTGGGAGGCTGGCCATTCGGCCATGCCTAGACATTGTTCTTATGTATTTTCAACGGTGGAGTTTCTACACACCATAGATTAAGGTGTGGAACTCTGCTGTTCTTCATGAATTAATACAAAGAACTATTGTTTTTCTATTCAACTCAAGTCTATTTCTTCTCCAAGATATTCATTCGCACCCAAGAACATGATGAATGTGATGATTATGTGACACTCATCTCCATTCTCACCTATGAATGCGTGACTGACAACCACTTCCATTCTACATGCAAACAAGCTTGAATGTGTATCTCTTGGGTTTCTAATCTAAGATTAGAACCTTCGTGGTATAGGCTAGAATTATTGGCGGCCATTCCTGAGATCCGGAACGTCTAAACTTGTCTGTGGTATTCTGATTAGGATCTGGGAAGGGATGACTGTGACGAGCTTCAAACTCGCGATTGTTGGGCATGTGACAAACGCAAAAGGATCAATGGATCCTATTCCAACATGATCGAGAACCGACAGATGATTAGCCGTGCGGTGACAGCGCATTTGGAATGTTTTCACTGAGAGGACAGGAAGTAGCCATTGACAACAGTGATGCCCAACATAAATCTTGCCATGGAAAGGAGTATGAATGATTGGAAGAAGGCAATAGGAAAGCAGAGGTTCAGGAGGAACAAAGCATCTTCATACGCTTATCTGAAATTCCGACCAAAGAATTACATAAGTATCTCTATTTTTATTTTATGTTTTATTTAATTATCAATTCTCCATCACCATCTGAATCCGCCTGACTGAGATTTACAAGGTGACCATAGCTTGCTTCAAGCCGACAGTCTCCGTGGGATCGACCCTTACTCACGTAAGGTATTACTTAGACGACCCAGTGCACTTGCTAGTTAGTTGTGCGGAATTGTGACAAAGTGTGATTCACGTTTAAGAGCTCCAAGTCCTTTGCCGCCATTGTTGATGATCACAATTTCGTGCACCAAGTTTTTGGCGCCGTTGCCGGGGATTGTTTGATTTTGGACAACTGACGGTTCATCTTGTTGCTTAGATTAGGTACTTTTCTTTTTATTTTTCAGAATTTTTAAGAATGAATTCTAGAGTTTCAAGGTGATGTTCTTATCATCACAAAAGCTGATTGATTCTCATCAATTTAGCTGTTGAATGTAATGTCCTGCTGAAGCTTGACTAGCCATGTCTAATCCTTTTTGGACTGAAGCTTTAGACTAACATTGCATGATTCCTGGAATTCTTATTAAAAAGTTTTGAATCTCTTTATTCTCTTTTCTATATAATTTTCGAAAAATCACAAAAAAAAATTTTAAAATCATAAAAATCAAAAATAGTTTATGTATCTTAGTGTCAATTCTTAAGTTTGGTGTCTTGCATGCATTGTTTATTTGATCTTAGTTGCATTTTTATTGTTTCTCATCATTAAAAATTCAAAAATATTTTCAAAATTGTGTCTTTTCAAGCTAATAATACAGAGAATTGAAGATTCAGAACATTCAGCAGAGGAATCAAACAGAAAAAGCCAGGCATTCAAAACGCCCAGTGAAGAAGGAAAACTGGCGTTTAAACGCCAGCCAGGGTACCTGGCTGGGCGTTTAACGCCCAAAAAGGTAGGATTTCGGGTGTTAAATGCCAGAATAGATGCCATTCTGGGCGTTTAACGCCAGGATGACACAAGAGGGAAGATTTTGTTTTTAATTCAAATCTTTTTCAAATCATATCTTTTCAATCATATCTCTTCAAAATCAATTTCTTTCCATTTTTTTTATTATTTTCGAAAATCCTTGCTACTATTAATGATTTACTTCAAAATTTTCAAGTTGTTACTTGCCTATTAAGAAAGGATCAAATTTTAAATTTTAAGAATCATATCTTTTAATTTCTTGTTAGTCAAGTAATCAACTTTAATTTTAAAAAAACTTTCTTTTTTTTTTAAAATTGATTTTCAATTATATCTTCTCAATCATATCTTTTCAATCACATCTTTTTCAAAATTAACTCTCAATCATATCTTTTTGATTTCTAATTTTAAAATCTTTTTTATTTATTTTCGAAAATTCTTCCCCTCTTCTCACATTCTTCTCACATTCTTCTATTTAAGGGACTAACACTCCTCCTCAAGGTGCAATTCGAACTCTATCCCTCTTGATAAGTTCGAATTCTCCTCTCTCTACCTCCTTCTTCTATTCTTCTTTTCCTCTGACACCTCAAGGAATCTCTATACTGTGACATAGAGGATTCCCTACTTTCTTGTTCTCTTCTCTTTCATATGAGCAGGAGCAAAGATAAAGGCATACTTGTTCAAGCTGATCCTGAACCTGAAAGGACCTTGAAGAGAAAGCTAAGAGAAGCTAAAGCACAACTCTCTCTAGAGGGCCTAACAGAGCTCTTCAAGGAGGAAGAAACCATGGCAGCCGAAAACAACAATGCCAACAGTGTAAGGAAGGTGCTTGGTGACTTTACTGCACCTACTCCCGACTTTTATGGGAGAAGCATCTCAATCCCTGCCATTGGAGCAAACAACTTTGAGCTTAAGCCTCAATTAGTTTCTCTGATGCAACAGAATTGCAAGTTTCATGGACTTTCATTGGAAGATCCTCATCAGTTCTTAGCTGAATTCTTGCAAATCTGTGACACTGTCAAGACCAATGGGGTTGACCCTGAAGTCTACAGACTTATGCTCTTCCCTTTTGCTGTAAGAAATAGAGCTAGGACATGGTTGGATTCACAACCCAAAGAAAGCCTGAACTCTTGGAAAAAGCTAGTCAATGCCTTCTTGGCAAAGTTCTTTCCTCCTCAAAAATTGAGTAAGCTTAGAGTGAAAGTCCAAACCTTCAGACAGAAGGAAGGTGAATCCCTCTATGAAGCTTCGGAAAGATACAAGCAATTGATCAGAAGGTGCCCTTCTGACATGCTTTCAGAATGGAGCATCATAGGAATCCTCTATGATGGTCTGTCTGAACTGTCCAAGATGTCATTTGACAGCTCTGCTGGAGGATCTCTTCATCTGAAGAATACGCCTGCAGAAGCTCAGGAACTCATTGAAATGGTTGCAAATAACCAATTCATGTACACTTCTGAAAGGAACCCTGTGAATAATGGGACAACTCAGAAGAAAAGAGTTCTTGAGATTGATACTCTGAATGCCATATTGGCTCAGAACAAAATATTGACTCAGCAAGTCAATATGATTTCTCAGAGTCTGTCTGGAATGCAAGCTGCACTAGGTAGTACTAAGTAAGCTTCCCCTGAAGAAGAAGCTTATGATCCTGAGAACCCTACAATGGAAGAGGTGAATTACATAGGAGAACCCTATGGAAACACCTATAACCCTTCATGGAGAAATCATCCAAACCTCTCATGGAAGGATCAACAGAGGCCTCAACAAGGCTTCAACAACAATAATTTTGGAAGAAATAGGTTTAACAATGGCAAACCTTTTCCATAATCTTCTCAGCAACAGACAGAGAATTCCAAGCAGAGCCATTCTGAATTAGCAACCATAGTCTCTGATCTAATTAAAACCACTCAAAGTTTCATGACTGAAACGAGGTCCTCTATTAGAAATTTGGAGGCACAAGTGGGTCAGCTGAGTAAGAAAGTTACTAAACTCCCTCCTAGTACTCTCCCAAGCAATACAGAAGAGAATCCAAAAAGGGAGTGCAATGCCATAAACACGTCCCACATGGCCGAACCTGGAGAGGAGGAAGAGGCAGTGATTTCCATTGAGGAAGACCTTAATGGACGTCCACAGGCCTCCAACGAGTTCCCTAATGAGGAACCGTGAGAATCTGAGGCTCACACTGAGACAATAGAGATTCCATTGAATTTACTTTTGCCATTCATGGGCTCTAATGAGTATTCTTCCTCTGAAGAGGATGAAGATGTTACTGAAGAGCAAGTTGCTAAGTACCTTGGAGCAATCATGAAGCTAAATGCCAGGTTGTTTGGTAATGAGACTTGGGAGGATGAACATCCATTGCTCATCAAAGAACTGGATGACTTGACTAGGCAGAGATTATCTCTGAAGAGACAAGACCCTGGAATATTCTTAATCCCTTGTAACATAGGCACCATGACCTTTGAGAAGGCTCTGTGTGACCTGGGGTCAAGTATAAACCTTATGTCTCTCTCTGTAATGAAGAAGCTAGGGATTATTGAGGTACAAGTTGCAAGAATCTCACTAGAGATGGCAGACAATTCAAAGAAACAGGCTTATGGACTTGTAGAGGATGTCTTGGTAAAGGTTGAAGACCATTACATCCCTTCTGATTTCATGATCCTAGAGACTGGGAAGTGTGTGGATGAATCCATCATCCTTGGCAGACCCTTCCTAGCCACAGCAAAAGCTGTAATTGATGTTGACAGAGGAGAATTGATCATTCAAGTGAATGAAGATTCCCTTGTGTTTAAAGCTCAAGGATATCCCTCTGTAACCATGGAAAGGAAGCATGAAGAGGTTCTCTCAATACAGAGACAAACAGAGTCTCCACAGTCAAACTCTAAGTTTGGTGTTAGGAGGTTCCAACATTGCTCTAAACATCTGTGAGGCTCCATGAGAGCTACTGTCAAGCTATTGACATTAAAGAAGCGCTTGTTGGGAGGCAACCCAATCTTTAACTATCTATATTGAATTTCTATTTTCTTCTGTTATTTTATGTTTTCTATAGGTTGATGATCATGTGAAGTCACAAAAATAATTAAAAAAGCAAAAACTGAAGGAAAAATAGTATTAAAAATAGAACACCCTGGAGGAGAATCTTACTGGCGTTTAAACGCCAGTAAGGGTAGCAGAATGGGCGTTTAACGCCAGAAATGGGCACCAGACTGGCGTTTAACACCAGGAATGGGCAAGAAGCTGGCGTTAAACGCCAAAAATGGGCAGCAGCCTGGCGTTTAACGCCAGGATTGGCAGCAAGGGGCGTTTTTGCATGCCACATGGTGTAGGGATGAGAAATCCTTGACACCTCAGGATCTGTGGACCCCACAGGATCCCCACCTACCCCATCTCTCTCTCTCTTCTTCACCCGTTCACCAATCATCTCAATACCTCTTCCCCAAAAACCCCTCACCTATCAAATCCCACCATTCTCTTCACCACTCACATCCATCCTTCATAAAACCCCACCTACCTCACCATTCAAATTCCAACCACTTTCCCACCCATAATGGCCGAACCATTACCCCCCTCTCCACTCCTATATAAATCCATCTTCACTCCTTCATTTTTACACAACCTAAACACTACTTCTCCCCCTTGGCCGAAACACAAAGCCCCCTCCATCTCCTCTATTTCTTCTTCTTCTACTCTCTTCTTTCTTTTTTTGCTCGAGGACGAGCAACCTTCTAAGTTTGGTGTGGTAAAAGCTAAAGCTTTTTTTGTTTTTCCATAACCATTAATGGCACCAAAGGCCAGAGAAACCTCTAGAAAGAGGAAAGGGAAGGCAAAAGCTTCCACCTCCGAGTCATGGGAGATGGAGAAATTCCTCTCAAGGGTACATCAAGACCACTTCTATGAAGTTGTGGCCAAGAAGAAGGTGATCCCCGAGGTCCCTTTCAAACTCAAAAAGGGTGAATATCCGGAGATCCGACATGAGATTCGAAGAAGAGGTTGGGAAGTTCTCACAACCCCATTCAACAAGTCGGAATCTTAATGGTTCAAGAGTTCTATGCTAATGCATGGATCACCAAGAACCATGATCAAAGTGTGAACCCGGACCCAAAGAATTGACATAGAGGAAGACATCCTCATTGATGAGGATAATCCCATCACTAAGAAAAGGATGGAGCAAATAAGAGAACCTCACCATGAGCATGAAGAAATTCCTCATCATGAAATCCCTGAGATGCCTCAAGGGATGCATTTTCCTCCACAAAACTATTGGGAGCAAATCAACACCTCCCTAGGAGAATTAAGTTCCAACATGGGACAACTAAGGGTGGAGCACCAAGAGCATTCCATCCTCCTCCATGAAATTAGAGAAGACCAAAGAACCATGAGAGAGGAACAACAAAGGCAAGGAAGAGACATTGAGAAGCTCAAGCACTCCATTAGATCTTCAAGAGGAAGAACAAGCCGCCATCACTAAGGTGGACCCGTTCTTTAATCTCCTTGTTCTTTATTTTCTGTTTTTCGAAAATTATGCTTTATGTTTATTTATATTTGTGTCTTTATTACATGATCATTAGTGTCTTAGTGTCTATGCCTTAAAGCAATGAAAATGAATCCATCACCTTTCTTAAATGAAAAATGTTTTTAATTGAAAAAGAATATAAGTGCATGATTTTCAAATTTTAAAACAGTTTAGTTATTTTGATGTGGTGGCAATACTATTATTTTTCTGAATGAATGCTTGAACAGTGCATATTTTTTGAAATTTTTGATTCATGAATGTTAAAATTGTTGGCTCTTGAAAGAATGATGGAAAAGGAGAAATGTTATTTGATAATCTGAAAAATCATAAAATTGATTCTTGAAGCAAGAAGAAGCAGTGAAAAGCTTACAGAAAAAAAAGGATATATGCAAAAAAAAAAAAAGAGAGAGAGAAAGAAAAAGCAAGCAGAAAAAGCCAATAGCCCTTTAAACCAAAAGGCAAGGGTAAAATAAAAAGGATCCAAGGCTTTGAGCATTAGTGGATAGGAGGGCCCACAGGAATAAAATCCTGGCCTAAGCGGCTAAACCAAGCTGTCCCTAACCATGTGCTTGTGGCGTGAAGGTGTCAAGTGAAAATTTGAGACTGAGCGGTTAAAGTCGTGGTCCAAAACAAAAAGAGTGTGCTTAAGAGCTCTGGAAACCTCTAATTGGGGACTCTAGCAAAGCTGAATCACAATCTGAAAAGGTTCACCCAGTTATGTGTCTGTGGCATTTATGTATCTGGTGGTAATACTGGAAAACAAAATGCTTAGGGTCATAGCCAAGACTCATAAAGTAGCTGTGTTCAAGAATCAACATACTTAACTAGGAGAATCAATAACACTATCTGGATTCTGAGTTCCTATAGAAGCCAATCATTCTGAACATCAAAGCATAAAGTGAGACGCCAAAACTGTTCAGAAGCAAAAAGCTAATAGCCCCGCTCATCTAATTAATGCTGATCTTCATAGATCTTTTTGGAATTCATTGTATATTCTCTTCTTTTTATCCTATTTGATTTTTAGTTGCTTGGGGACAAGTAACAATTTTAGTTTGGTGTTGTGATGAGCGGATAATTTATACACTTTTTGGCATTGTTTTTAGTATGTTTTTAGTTAGTTTTTATTATGTTTTTATTAGTTTTTAAATAAAAATTACTCTTCCAGACTTTACTATGAGTTTGTGTGTTTTTCTATGATTTCAGGTATTTTCTAGCTGAAATTGAGGGACCTGAGCAAAAATCTGATTCAGAGGCTGAAAAAGGACTGCAGATGCTGTTGGATTCTAACCTCCCTGCACTCAAAGTGGGTTTTCTGGAGGTACAGAAGCCCAATTGGCACGCTCTCAATTTCGTTGGAAAGTAGAAATCCTGGGCTTTCCAGCAATATATAATAGTCTATACTTTTCCCAAGATTTGATGGCCCAAACAGGCGTTCAAATTCAGCTTAAGAATTATGGCGTTTAATGCCAGAACTAGCACAAAAGCTGGAGTTAAACGCCCAAACTGGCACAAAAGCTGGCGTTTAACTCCAAGAAAAGTCTCTACACATGGAAGATTCAATGCTCAGCCCAAGCACACACCAAGTGGGCCCGGAAGAAGATTTCTGCATTAATTACCTATTTCTGTAACCCTAGGCTACTAGTTTTCTATAAATAGGACTTTTTGCTATTGTATTTTCATCTTTTGATCATCTTGGAATCATGTTTTGATGATTGAACTCTCTTTGGGAGGCTGGCCATTCGGCCATGCCTAGACTTTGTTCTTATGTATTTTCAACGGTGGAGTTTCTACACACCATAGATTAAGGTGTGGAGCTCTGCTGTTCTTCATGAATTAATATAAAGTACTATTGTTTTTCTATTCAACTCAAGTCTATTTCTTCTCCAAGATATTCATTCGCACCCAAGAACATGATGAATGTGATGATTATATTACACTCATCACCATTCTCACCTATGAACGCGTGACTGACAACCACTTCCGTTCTACATGCAAACAAGCTTGAATGTGTATCTCTTGGGTTTCTAATCTAAGATTAGATCCTTCGTGGTATAGGCTAGAATTATTGGCGGCCATTCCTGAGATCCGAAACGTCTAAACCTTGTCTGTGGTATTCTGAGTAGGATCTGGGAAGGGATTACTGTGACGAGCTTCAAACTCGCGATTGTTGGGCATGTGACAGACGCAAAAGGATCAATGGATCCTATTCCAACATGATCGAGAACTGACAGATGATTAGCCGTGCGGTGACAGCGCATTTGGAACGTTTTCACTGAGAGGACGGGAAGTAGCCATTGACAACGGTGATGCACAACATAAAGCTTGCCATGGAAAGGAGTATGAATGATTGGAAGAAGGCAATAGAAAAGTAGAGGTTCAGGAGGAAGAAAGCATCTTCATACGCTTATCTGAAATTCCAACCAAAGAATTACATAAGTATCTCTATCTTTATTTTATGTTTTATTTAATTATCAATTCTCCATCACCATCTGAATCCGCCTAACTGAGATTTACAAGGTGACCATAGCTTGCTTCAAGCCGACAGTCTCCGTGGGATCGACCCTTACTCACGTAAGGTATTACTTGGACGACCTAGTGCACTTGCTGGTTAGTTGTGCGGAATTGCGACAAAGTGTGATTCACGTTTAAGAGCTCCAAGTCCTTTGGCGCCATTGTTGATGATCACAATTTCGTGCACTAGGAGGCTGGCCATTCGGCCATGCCTAGACCCTTTTGTTCTTATGTATTTTCAACGGTGGAGTTTCTACACACCATAGATTAAGGTGTAGAACTCTGCTGTTCCTCATGAATTAATGCAAAGTACTATTGTTTTTCTATTCAATTCATGCCTACTTCTTCTCCAAGATATACTCTCGTACTTAATTCAGTTAAGTTAGAATGAAGGGGTGACCTATGACAATCACCCAATCTTCGTTACTCGCTTAGCCAAGGTCGCATGCCTGACAACCACAAAGCGATCTACATGATGTTTAACGTAGTCATTGGACGACAGCTGGAGTATATTCTCTTGGGTTTCTAATCTAAGATCAGAACCTTCGTGGTATAGGCTAGAATTATTGGCGGCCATTCCTGAGATTTGGAAAGTCTAAACCTTGTCTATGGTATTCCGAGTATGATCTAGGAAGGGATGACTGTGACAAGCTTCAAACTCACGAGTGTTTGGCGTAGTGACAGACACAAAAGGATCAATGGATCCTATTCCAACATGATTGAGAACTGACACGGTGACAGCGCATTTGGACCATTTTCACTGAGAGGACGGGAGGTAGCCATTGACAATGGTGAAAACCAACATAAAGCTTGCCATGGAAAGGAGTATGAATGATTGGAAGAAGGCAATAGGAAAGCAGAGGTTCAGAAGGAACAAAGCATCTTCATACGCTTATCTAAAATTATCACCAATGAATTACATAAGTATCTCTATCTTATTTTATGTTTTATTCATATTTTAATTATCAATTCTCCATAACCATTTGAATCCGCCTGACTAAGATTTACAAGATGACCATAGCTTGCTTCAAGCTGACAATCTCTGTGGGATCGACCCTTACTCACGTAAGGTTTATTACTTGGACGACCCAGTGCACTTGCTGGTTACTTGGACAAATAATATTTCTATTCTGTTCTTCAGAGTTTTTAAGAATGAATTCTAGAGTTTCATCATGATCTGTTAAAGTTTGGCTGGCTGTGAAGTCATGTCTAATCTTTTGGACCGAGGTTTCAACTTATCATCACAAGAGCTTGTTGATTTCTATCAATCTTGCTGTTGAATGTAATGATCTGCTAAAGCTTGGCTGGCCATTGGCCATGTCTAGTGTTTTGGACCGGAGCTTTCACTGAAAGCTTGGCTGGCTAGTAAGCCATGTCTAATTCCTGGACCGGAGTTTTAGACTAACATTGCATGATTCCTGGAATTCTCATTAAGAATTTTGAATTCCTTATTTTCTTGTTCCAAATAATTTTCGAAAAACACAAAAAAAAATTAATAAAATCATAAAAATAAAAAATAATTTGTGTTTCTTGTTTGAGTCTAGTGTCAATTTTTAAGTTTGGTGTCCTGCATGTTTTATTTATTTCCTTGCATTTTTCGAATATATGAATTTTGTTCTTCATTAATCTTCAAGTTGTTCTTGTTGATTTCCTTGCTCTAATCTTTAAATTCTCTTATTTTGTGTGTTTTGTTGTTTCTCATATTCATTTTCAATTTATTTGATCTTAGTTTTTCCGTGAGTAGTTTCATTTTATTGTTTCTCATCATTAAAAATTCAAAAAAAAATTTCAAAACTATGTTTTTTTTTCAAGTCAATAATACAGAGAATTGAAGATTCAGAACATTCAGCAGAGAAATTAAACCGAAAAAGCTGGGCGTTCAAAATTCCCAGTGAGGAAGGAAAACTAGCATTTAAACGCCAGCCAAGGTACCTGGCTGGGTGTTAAATGCCCAAAAGGGTTTTATTTTTGGCGTTAAACCCCAGAATGGATACCATTCTGGGCGTTTAACGCCAGGATGGCACAGGAGGGAAGATTTTGTTTTCAATTCAAATCTTTTTCAAATCATATCTTTTCAATCATATCTTTTCAAAACCAATTTCTTTCCATTTTCTATTTTTTTTACTATTTTCGAAAATCCTTGCTACAATTAATGATTTAATTCAAAATTTTCAAGTTGTTACTTGCCTATTAAGAAAGGTTCAAATTTTAAATTCTAGAATCATGTCTTTTAATTTCTTGTTAGTCAAGTAATCAACTTTAATTTTAAAAATTTCTTTTTTTTAAATTGATTTTCAATCATATCTTCTCAATCACATCTTTTTAATTTTCAATCATATCTTTTTTTTTATTTCTGATTTCAAAATCTTTCTCAAAATCACTTAACTACTTTCTCAATTTTTTATTTTCGAAAATGATCAACCAAATTTTTTCAATTTTTTTAATTATTTCAAAATCTTTTTAAAAGTTAATTTCGAAAATTCTTTCCCCCCTTCTTACATCCTTCTATTTAAAAGACTAACACTCCTCCTCAATGTGCAATTCGAACTCTATCCCTCTTGATAAGTTCGAATTCCCCCCTTCTCTACCTCCTCCTTCTATTCTTCTTTTCCTCTAACACCTCAATGAATCTCTATACTGTGACATAGAGGATTCTATACTTTCTTCTCCTCTTTTTCATATGAGCAGGAGCAAGGACAAAGGCATTCTTGTTGAAGCTGATCCTGAACCTGAAAGGACCTTGAAGAGAAAGCTAAGAGAAGCTAAAGCACAACTCTCTAGAGAGGACCTAACAGAAATTTTTAAACAAGAAGAAGCCATGGCAGCCAAAAACAACAACAATGCCAACAATGCAAGGAAGGTGCTTGGTGACTTTACTGCACCTACTCCCGACTTCTATGGGAGAAGCATCTCTATCCCTGCCATTGGAGAAAACAACTTTGAGCTTAAGCCTCAATTAGTTTCTCTGATGCAACAGAATTGCAAGTTTCATGGACTTCCATTGGAAGATCCTCATCAGTTCTTAGCTGAATTTTTGCAAATCTGTGACACTGTCAAGACCAATGGGGTTGATCCTGAGGTCTATAGGCTTATGCTTTTTCCTTTTGCTGTAAGAGACAGAGCTAGAACATGGTTGGATTCACAACCTAAGGAAAGCCTGAACTCATGGGAAAAGCTAGTCAGCACTTTTCTGGCCAAATTCTTTCCACCACAAAAATTGAGAAAGCTTAGTATGGAAGTCCAGACCTTCAGACAAAAGGAAGGTGAATCCCTCTATGAAGCTTGGGAAAGATACAAACAATTGATCAGAAGGTGTCCTTCTGACATGCTTTCTGAATGGAGCATCATAGGTATCTTCTATGATGATTTGTCTGAACTATCTAAGATGTCATTGGACAGCTCTGTTGGAGGATCTCTTTATCTGAAGAAGTCACCTGCAGAAGCTCAGGAACTCATTGAAATGGTTGCAAATAACCAATTCATGTACACTTCTGAAAGGAATCCTGTGAATAATGGGACAAGTCAGAAGAAAGGAGTTCTTGAGATTGATACTCTGAATGCCATATTGGCTCAGAACAAAATATTGACTCAGCATGTCAATATAATTTCTCAGAGTCTATCTGGAATGCAAGCAGCAACAGTCAGTACCAAAGAAGCTTCATCTGAAGAAGAAGCTTATGATCCTGAGAACCCAGCAATGGAAGAGGTGAATTACATGGGAGAATCCTATGGAAACACCTATAATCTTTCATGGAGAAATCATCCAAACCTCTCATGGAAGGATCAACAGAGGCCTCAACAAGGCTTCAACAACAATAATGGTGGAAGAAATAGGTTTAGCAATGGCAAACCTTTTTCATCATCTTCTCAGCAACAAACAGAGAATTCTAAGCAGAACCATTCGGAATTAGCAACTGTAGTCTCTGATTTAATTAAAACCACTCAAAGTTTCATGACTAAAACAAAGTCCTCCATTGGAAATTTGGAGGCACAAGTGGGTCAGCTGAGTAAGAAAGTTACTGAACTCCCTCCTAGTACTCTTCCAAGCAATACAGAAGAGAATCCAAAAGGAGAGTGCAAGGTCATCAACATAACCCACACGGCCGAACCTGGAGAGGAGGAAAAGGCAGTGATCTCCACTGAGGAAGACCTCAATGGACGTCCACTAGCCTCCAAGGAGTTCCCTAATGAGGAACCATGGGAATCTGAGACTCACACTGAGACCATAGAGATTCCATTGAATTTACTTTTGCCATTCATGAGCTTTGATGAGTATTCTTCCTCTGAAGAGGATGAAGATGTTACTAAAGAACAAGTTGCTAAGTACCTTTGATAAACCCATATTTTATGATATATTTTGTGCGTAGTTTGAGTGATTTATTCAATCCTTCACCCACTTATTCATGTTAATTGCATGGTTTTACTTTCCCTTCCTTATTATGTGATGTATGTGAAAAACATGTTTCCTATGCTTTTAAATTAATTATTTTAATCACCTTTAATTTCATTCGATGCCGTGATTAGTGTGTTAAGTAGTTTTCAGATCTTCTAAAGTAGGAATGACTTAAAGGATGGAAAGGAAACATACAAAAATGGAAGGAAAGCACAAAACGGAGCTTCTGAAGAAACCGGCATCCATGCGATCGCATGGGCGACGCAGACGCATGCCAAGCGCAAAGAAGCAGCGACGCGGCCGCATGACTGACATGACCGCGCGCCTTAAGCAGAACGCACATGACGCGGTCGCATGACTGACGCGACCGCGTGGCAAGAAAAGCTCCGAATGACGCGACCGCGTGATCCATGCGGACGCGTGACAGAGGCCGTGCACCAGAAATTGCAGAAAATGCTCCCAGCAATTTCTGAAGCCCTTTTTGGCCCAAATCGAAGTCCAGAAGGCATAGACCAGAGGTTATGAAGTGAGGGAATGTATCCATTCACAGAAAGTGACGACTTTCGTTTAGTTTTCATGATTTAGATTTAGTTTTGAGAGAGATTCTCTCTCTCTTTAGGATTAGGATTTAGGACTTCTCTCTTTAGGAGTAACTCTCGATCCTAGGTTTTAATATTCCTTTACTTTAAGCTTCCCTTTTACTTTTATTCATTACTTTATTGCTTGTTTACTTTTATAATTGAATTTATGAATACTCCCATGTTACATATTACTATTTTGAATTAATGTTACTTGAGGTATTTCAGTTTAATATCGCTTTCTTTTATTTATTAGTTACAATTATTCCCAATCTGAAGATATTTTTATTCCAGTAGATTTATTTTCCCCCCTTTTTTGGTCTTGGTTAAGAAATCAGTAACTCAGGAGTTATCAAACTAAAACATGCTTGACAATTGTTATCTTTGTTAATTTGAGCTTCAATAATCCCAATCTTTTCTTAGGAAATAAATAGGATTCGAAGATCAATTAATTAATCCCTTGACCTCCCTTTACCTTAGTAAAGGTTAACAAAGCGGAATTAAGATTCAATTATCATCATCTTTGATAAGGATAGCTAGGATAGGACCTTTAATTTCTCATACCTTGCCAAAAGCTTATTTACAGTCATTTATTTAATTTACTTGCTATTTAAATTACTTGTTCTTCATTTACTTTATTTGTCATTTAAATCACTTGCTTCTCATCCTCTAAACCCCGATTTACAATCTTTATAGCCAATAATAAGAACATACTTCCCTGTAGTTCCTTGAGAAGACGACCCGAGATTTGAATACTTTGGTTAAAAATTTTTAAAGGGGTTTGTTACTTGTGACAACCAAAACTTTTGTACGAAGGGATTTCTGTTGGTTTAGAGACTATATCTACAACGCGACTATTTTTATAAAATTCTTTACTGGCAAAAATCCCGATCGTCAACCTTGGAGCAATCATGAAGCTAAATGCCAAGCTATTTGGTAATGAGACTTGGAAGGATGAACCCCCCTTGCTCACTAAAGAATTAGATGACTTGACTAGGCAGAAATTACCTCTGAAGAGACAAGATCCTGGAAAGTTCTCAATACCTTGTACCATAGGCACCATAACCTTTGAGAAGGCTCTGTGTGACCTAGGGTCAAGCATAAACCTCATGCCTTTCTCCGTAATGGAGAAGCTAGGGGTCCTTGAGGTACAAACTGCAAGAATCTCACTAGAGATGGCAGACAATTCAAGGAAACAGGCTTATGAACTTGTAGAGGATGTCTTGATAAAGGTTGAAGACCACTACATCCCTGTTGATTTCATAATCCTAGATACTGGGAAGTGTTTGGATGAATCCATCATCTTTGGCAGACCCTTCTTAGCCATAGCAAAAGCTGTGATTGATGTTGACAGAGGAGAATTGGTCCTTCAAGTGAATCAGGACTCCCTTGTATTTAAAGCTCAAGGATCTCCCTCTGTAACCATAGAGAAGAAGCATGAAAAGCTTCTCTCAATACAGAGTCAAACAAAACCCCCACATTCAAACTCTAAGTTTGGTGTTGGGAGGCTACAACCAAACTCTAAGTTTGGTGTTAAGAGGCCATCATCATGCTTTGAGTATCTGTGAGGCTCCATGAGAGCCCACTGTTAAGCTACTGACATTAAAGAAGCGCTTGTTGGGAGGCAACCCAATTTTACTTATCTATGTTAAATTTCTATTTTCTATTGTTATTTTATGTTTTCTGTAGGTTGATGATCATGTGAAGTCACAAAAATAATTGAAAAAGCAAAAACAAACTGATAAACAAAATGAAAAACAGCACACCCTGGAGGAGAAGTCTACTGGCGTTTAGTAAGGGTAGCAGAATGGGCGTTAAACGCCCAGTCTGGCACCATTCTGGGCGTTTAACACCAGAAATGGGCACCAGACTGGCGTTTAACGCCAGAAAAGGGCAAGAAGCTGGCGTTAAATGCCAAAAATGGGCAGCAACCTGGCGTTTAACGCCAGTGTTGGCAGCAAAGGGCGTTTTGCAAGCCTAATTGGTGCAGGGATGAAAAATCCTTGACACCTCAGGATCTGTGGACCCCACAGGATCCCCACCAACCTCAAATCACTCTCTCTCTTCTTCATACCTTTTCATAATACTCTTCCCCAAATGCCCTTCACTAATCACCTCAATACCTCTTCCACAAAAACCCCTCACCTATCAAATCCTACCCCTTCTCCATAAACCCTTCACCAATCCACATCCATCCATCATAAACCCCACCTACCTCACCATTCAAATTCAAACCACTTTCCGTCCCAAACCCACCCATACATGGCCGAACCTTACCCTCTCCCCACTTCTATATAAACCCATCTTCACCCCTTCATTTTCACACATCTTAAACACTACTTCTCCCCCTTGGCCGAAATATTAACCCCCCTCCATCTCCTCTATTTCTTCTTCCTCTACTCTCTTCCTTCGTCTTTTGCTCGAGGATGAGCAAACCTTCTAAGTTTGATGTGGTAAAAGTGTTGCTTTTTGTTTTTCCATAACCATTTATGGCACCTAAGGCCGGAGAAACCTCTAGAAAGAGGAAAGGAAAGGCAAAAGCTTCCACCTCCGAGTCATGGGAGATGCAGAGATTCATCTCAAGGGTGCATCAAGACCACTTCTATGAAGTTGTGGCCAAGAAGAAGGAGATCCCCGAGGTCCCTTTCAAGCTCAAAAAGGGTGAATACCCGGAGATCCGACATGAGATTCAAAGAAGAGGTTGGGAAGTTCTCACCAACCCCATTCAATAAGTCAGAATCTTAATGGTTCAAGAGTTCTATGCCAATACATGGATCACCAAGAACCATGATCAAAGTGTGAACCCGGACCCAAAGAATTGGCTTACAATGGTTCGGGGGAAATACTTAGATTTCAGTCCGGAAAATGTAAGGTTGGCATTCAACTTGCCCATGATGCAAGGAGATGCACGCCCCTACACTAGAAGGGTCAACTTTGATCAAAGGTTGGACCAAGTCCTCATAGACATTTGTGAAGAGGGCACTCAATGGAAGAAAGATTCAAGAGGGAAGCCGGTTCAACTAAGAAGGCATGACCTCAAGCCCGTGGCTAGGGGATAGTTGGAGTTCATCCAATGCTCAATCATTTCCACTAGCAACCGGTCTGAAGTTACTATAGACCAGGCTATCATGATCCATAGTATCATGATTGGAGAGGAAGTAGAAGTTCATGAGGTTATATCCCTAGAACTCTACAAGGTGGCGGACAAGTCCTCTACTTTGTCAAGGTTAGCCTTCCCTCATCTCATTTGTCACCTTTGCAATTCATCTAGAATTGACATAGAGGAAGACATCCTTATTGATGAGGACAAGCCCATCACTAAGAAAATGATGGAGCAAACAAGAGATCCCACTCATGGGCAAGAGCATGAGGAAATTCCTCATCATGAAATCCCTGAGATGCCTCAAGGGATGCATTTTCCACCACAAAACTATTGGGAGCAAATCAACACCTCCCTAGGAGAATTAAGTTCCAATATGGGACAACTAAGGGTGGAGCACCAAGAGCATTCTATCCTCCTCCATGAAATTAGAGAAGACCAAAGAGTCATAAGGGAGGAGCAACAAAGGCAAGGAAGAGACATTGAGGAGCTCAAGCACTCCATAAGATCTTCAAGAGGAAGAACTAGCCTCCATCACTAAAGTGGACCCGTTCTTTAATTTCCTTGTTCTTTATTTTCTGTTTTTCAAAAATTATGCTTTATGTTTATTTAAGTTTGTGTCTTATTACATGATTGCTAGTGTCTAAGTGTCTATGCCTTAAAGCTATGAATGTCCTATGAATCCATCACCATCCTTGAATGAAAAATGTTTTTAATTGAAAAAGAAAAAAAAGTACATGAATTTCGAATTTTAAAATAGTTTAATTATTTTGATGTGGTGGCAATACTTTTTGTTTTCTGAATAAATGCTTGAACAGTGCATATTTTTGATATTGTTGTTTATGAATGTTAAAAATGTTGGCTCTTGAAAGAATAATAAAAAAGGAGAAATGTTATTGATGATCTAAAAAATCATAAAAATGATTCTTGATGCAAGAAAAAGCAGTGAATAAAAAAGGCTTGCAGAAACAAATGCGAAAAAAAAGAAAAAAAGAGAAAGAAAGAAAAAAGAAAAAGCAAGCAGAAAAAGCCAATAGCCCCTTTAAACCAAAAGGCAAGGGTGAAATAAAAAAGGATCCAAGGCTTTGAGCATCAGTGGATAGGAGGGCCCACAGGAATAAAATCCTGGCCTAAGCGGCTGAACCAAGTTGTCCCTAACCATGTGCTTGTGGCGTGAAGGTGTCAAGTGAAAGCTTGAGACTAAGCGGTTAAAGTCGTGGTCCAAAGCAAAAAGAGTGTGCTTAAGAGCTCTGGACACCTCTAATTGGGGACTCTAGCAAAGCTAAGTCACAATCTGAAAAGGTTCACCAAGTTATGTGTTTGTGGCATTTATGTATCCGGTGGTAATACTTGAAAACAAAATGCTTAGGGTCACGGCCAAGACTCATAAACTAACTGTGTTCAAGAATCAATATACTGAACAAGGAGAATCAATAACACTATCTGAATTCTGAGTTCCTATAGAAGCCAATCATTCTGAACCTCAAAGGATGAAGTGGGATGCCAAAACTATTCAGAAGCAAAAAGCTAAGAGCCCCGCTCATCTAATTAAGACTGATCTTCATAGATGTTTTTGGAATTCATTGTATATTCTATTCATTTTATCCTATTTGATTTTTAGTTGCTTGGAGACAAGCAACAATTTAAGTTTGGTGTTGTGATGAGCGGATAATTTATACGCTTTTTGGCATTGTTTTTAGTTTGTTTTTAGTATATTTTAGTTAGTTTTTATTATATTTTTATTAGTTTTTAAATAAAAATCACATTTCTGGACTTTACTACGAGTTTGAGTATTTTTCTGTGATTTCAGGTATTTTCTGGCTGAAATTGAGGGACCTGAGCAAAAATCTGATTCAGAGGCTGAAAAAGGACTGCAGATGCTGTTGGATTCTGACCTCCCTGCACTCGAAGTGGATTTTTTGTAGTTACAAAAGCCCAATTGGTGCGCTCTCAATTACGTTGGAAAGTAGACATCCTGGGCTTTCCAGAAATATATAATAGTCCATACTTTGTTCAAGATTTGATGGCCCAAACCGGCGTTCCAGGTCAGCATAAAAATTCTGGCGTCAAAACGCCAGAACTGGCATAAAAGCTGGAGTTAAACGCCCAAACTGGCACAAAAGCTGGCGTTTAACTCCAAGAAAAGCCTTTACATGTGAAAGCTTCAATGCTCAGCCCAAGCACACACCAAGTGGGCCCTGAAGTGGATTATGCATCATTTACTCATTTCTGTAAACCCTAGGTTACTAGTTTTCTACAAATAGGACCTTTTGCTATTGTATTTTACACACTTGATCAAACTTTTGATCTTGGAATACTTTTCATCTTTGGGAGGTTGGTAATTCGGCCATGCCTAGACCCTTTTGTTCTTATGTATTTTCAATGGTGGAGTTTCTACACACCATAGATTAAGGTGTGGAGCTCTGCTGTTCCTTATGAATTAATGCAAAGTACTATTGTTTTTCTATTCAATTCACGCCTACTTCTTCTCCAAGATATACTCTCGTACTTAATTCAATTAAGTCAGAATGAAGGGGTGACCCGTGACAATCACCCAATCTTCGTTACTCGCTTAGCCAAGGTCGCGTGCCTGACAACCACAAAGCGATCTACATGATGTTCAACGTAGTCATTGGAAGATAGCTGGAGTATATTCTCTTGGGTTTCTAATCTAAGATTAGAACCTTCGTGGTATAGGCTAGAATTATTGGCGGCCATTCCTGAGATCCGGAAAGTCTAAACCTTGTCTGTGGTATTCTGAGTAGGATCTGGGAAGGGATGACTGTGACAAGCTTCAAACTCGCGAGTGTTGGGCGTAGTGACAGATGCAAAAGGATCAATGGATCCTATTCCAACAAGATCGAGAACCGATAGATGATTAGCCGTGCGATGACAGCGCATTCGGACCATTTTCACTGAGAGGACGGGAGGTAGCCATTGACAACGGTAAAACCCAACATAAAGCTTGCCATGGAAAGGAGTATGAATGATTGTAAGAAGGCAATAGGAAAGCAGAGGTTCAGAAGGAATAAAGCATCTTCATACGCTTATCTGAAATTCTCACTAATGAATTACATAAGTATCTCTATCCTATTTTATGTTTTATTCATATTTTAATTATCAATTCTCCATAACCACTTGAATCCGTCTGACTGAGATTTACAAGATGACCATAGCTTGCTTCAAGCCGACAATCTTCGTGGGATCGACCCTTACTCATGTAAGGTTTATTACGTGGATGACCCAGTGCACTTGCTGGTTAGTTGTACAGAGTTGTGATAAAGAGTTGAGATTACAATTGTGTGTACCAAGTTGTTGGCGCCATTGATGATCACAATTTTGTGCACCAATCCGCCTTCGACAAACTCGGCCTACAAGAAAATGAGCTCAGATCATATCCTAATAGCTTATTCGGGCTCGGAGACACCCCAATCCAACCACATGGGTACATCCCACTGCACACAACCTTCGGAAAAGGGACACAGTCTAGAAAGCTAAGTATAGACTACATTGTAGTCGACGTGAGCTCTGCACACAACGCCCTCATAGGTCGGACAATGCTATACCAGCTCGCTGCAGTGGTCTCCACTCCACACCTATGCATGAAGTTTCCAACACCAGAAGGAATCTCCACTGTAAGGGGAGACCAAAAACTCGTGCGACGCTGTTATAACGAAAGTCTAAACCTTAAGGGTGATCCCAGAGAAAAAGAAGCCAACACTATTGAACTCGGGGGAACTCGAGCTCGCGAAGAACTTCGACCCTAACCGGAAGGCGAAATCGAAGAAGTTCAGATCGGAGATACCCAAGACAAAACAACAAACATAGGGGCGAACCTAAAAGGAGACTTAAAGGAGCTGCTGATAAAGTTCTTAATGGCAAATTCTGACCTATTCGCCTGGAAGGCCGCCAACATGATCGGTATTGATCCTGGACTAATGTGCTGTAAATTGGCAGTATACCGTGGATCTTGGCTAGTACAACAGAAACGCAGAAAGCTTGGCCCAGAGAGATCGCAAGCTGTGGAGGAACAGGTACAGGCCTTATTAGAAGCAGGGTTCATAAGGAAGGTCAAGTACCCATTATGGCTAGCCAACGTTGTACTGGTAAAAAAGTCAAATAGAAAGTGGCGGATGTGCACTGATTGCACCAACCTCAACAAAGCCCGCCCAAAAGATCCATATCCACTCCCGAATATAGACACCCTAGTTGATGCTTCATTGGGATACAAGTACCTTTCTTTCATGGACACCTACTCAGGGTATAACCAAATACCGATGTATCAACCCGACTAAGAGAAAACCTCATTCCTAAACCCAAGAGCAAACTACTACTACGTAGTCATGCCATTTGGACTCAAGAATGCAGGGGCTACATACCAGAGGTTGATGAACAAAATTTTTGCCAACCATATTGGAAAGCTGATGGAGGTCTATGTGGATGACATGTTGGTAAAGACACAGAGAGAAGAAGCATTACTACTCGACCTCGCTGAAGTGTTTGATGTGAACAAGCCTTCCAGGAATTCAAGACATTTCTGGGATAGCCACCCATTCTAACTCGACCCCGACTAGGAGAGGAATTGATCCTTTACCTTGCATCGAGCAATAGCCTCGGCCCTATTCAGGGAGAACGAGAACGGACAACAGCCAATCTACTTCATTAGTAAGGCTTTACAAGGTGCTAAACTAAACTACCAAAAGATAGAGAAGTTCGCCTATGCCCTCATACTCACCTCCCAATGGCTCCGACCATACTTTCAGGCCCATACCATCAGAATACGGACTAACCAACCCAGAAAAGGTATCCTACAAAAAACTGACTTAGCTGGAAGAATCCTACAATGGGCAGTGGAGTTGTCCGAATTTGACCTTAAATATGAAGCTCAGACTGCCATCAAGTCTCAATACTTGGCCGACTTTATCGCAAAATACACCGACACCCCAGGCACCCCCACTAACTGGAACCTCTATGTCGACGGCTCATCAAACAAAGCCGGGAGCGGAGCGGGTGTCATTCTGGAAAGTAATCAGGGAACCCAGCTTGAACTCTCCTTAAGGTTTGATTTTTCCGCTTTAAATAACCAAGATGAATATGAAGCCCTACTATTCAACACACCCTTCCTGAGAAGATGCTAGACCCAGGGAGCTTTGTCATTCCTTGCACCATTGGAGAAGTTGGCATTCAAAGAGCTTTATGTGATCTTGGAGCTAGCATCAACCTCATGCCACTTTCAGTGATGAAAAAGCTTCAAATTGAGGAGGTAAAACCCACTCGTATTTCTCTTTAACTTGCTGATCTTTCTATTAAATTACCTGTGGGTGTAGTTGAAGATTTACTTGTTAAAGTAGGACCATTTATTTTCCCTGTTGATTTTGTTATATTAGACATGGAAGAGGAGGTAAAACCCTCTATTATACTTGGTTGACCCTTTTTAGCTACAGGTAGAGCTCTGATTGATGTGCAAAAGGGTGAATTAACCCTGAGGGTCAATGAAGAACAGGTGGTCCTAAATGTTTTTGAAGCCCTCAAGCACCCCAATGATTCTGGGGGGTGTATGAAAATAGATGTTATTGAACCACTTGTTCAAGAAGTACTGGAAACTGAGGTACTTGATGATGTTCTGGATCCTATTTCTGAGTGTGAATTAGTTGAAGTTGACAATTCACCACCCCAAAAGGAGCTGATGAACACGCCAATCAAGAAGGAGGAAGCCCCCAAGCTTGAGCTCAAACCCTTACCCCCTTCTCTGAAATATGTGTTCTTGGATAGAAGTGATTCATATCCAGTGATTATTAGCTCTTCTCTGAAGCCTGAAGAAGAGGAGGCACTTATTTCAGTGCTCAGAAGCCATAAAACAGCCCTTGGGTGGACCATTAGTGACTTGAAGGGGATTAGTCCAACCAAGTGTATGCACAAAATCCTTCTTGAAGATGATGCTAAACCAGTTGTGCAACCACAAAGGAGACTCAATCCAACTATGAAACAGGTGGTCCAAAAAGAGGTAATGAAGTTATGGGAAGCAAGTATTATTTACCCTATTTCTGACAGTCCTTGGGTAAGTCCTGTGCAGGTAGTTCCCAAGAAGGGAGGGATGACAGTGATCAAGAATGAAAAGAATGAGCTTATTCCTACAAGAACAGTCACAGGATGGAGAATTTGCATAGATTACAGGAGGCTCAACACTGTTACAAGGAAGGATCATTTCCCCCTCCCTTTCATTGATCAGATGCTTGAGAGGTTAGCTGGTCATGCTTTTTATTATTTTCTGGATGGATATTCTGGATATAATCAAATTGTAGTGGACCCTCAAGATCAAGAGAAGACAGCATTCACATGCCCCTTTGGAGTATTTGCCTACAGGAGAATGCCATTTGGACTCTACAATGCTCCAGCAACTTTTCAGAGGTGTATGCTTTCAATTTTTTCTGATATGGTTGAAAAGTTTTGTTGAGATATTTATGGATGACTTTTCTGTTTTTTGTAACTCTTTTGAATCCTGTCTTAAACATTTATCTCTTGTCTTGAAACGGTGTCAAGAATCAAACCTTGTTTTAAATTGAGAAAAATGCCATTTTATGGTTACAGAAGGCATTGTTCTTGGACATCGGATTTCAAGTAAGGGAATTGAGGTTGACAGAGCAAAGGTAGAGGTAATTGAAAAATTACCACCACCAACCAATGTTAAGGCAATCAGGAGTTTCTTAGGTCATGTAGGATTTTATAGAAGATTTATAAAGGATTTTTCTAAAATTGCTAAACCATTGAGCAACCTGTTGGTTGTTGATGTTCCTTTTGTCTTTAATTCTGATTGTCTGCATGCTTTTGAAACTCTGAAAGCAAACCTTACCTCTGCTCCCATTATAGCTTCCCCTGACTGGGATTTACCATTTGAATTAATGTGTGATGCTAGTGATTTTGCTATAGGAGCTGTTTTAGGACAGAGGCATGGTAAGCTTGTACATGTCATTTATTATGCCAATCGTGTGTTAAATGATGCTCAAAAGAATTACACAACTACAGAAAAGGAATTATTAGCTGTTGTGTATGTTGTTGATAAGTTTAGGTCCTATTCACTTGGTTCTAAGGTTATTGTTTACACTGACCATGCTGCTTTAAAGTACCTTCTAACCAAGCAGGATTCTAAACCAAGATTAATCAGATGGGTGTTTCTCCTTCAGAAGTTTGATATTGAGATAAAAGACAGGAAAGGGTTAGAAAATTAAGTAGCTGACCATCTCTCCAGAATTGAGCCTGAAGCAGGAGTGCAACCACCCACAGCTGTAACTGAGACATTTCCGGATGAGCAATTGTTCCTCATTCAGCAGGCTCCATGGTTTGCAGACATTGCAAATTATAAGGCCATGAATTTTATTCCAAGGGAGTACAGTAGGCAACAAGTGAAGAAGCTATTGACTGATGCAAAGTACTACATTTGGGAGGAACTATACCTTTTTAAAAGTTGTTCAGATGGAATTATCCGGAGGTGTGTCCCAGATGAAGAAAAACAGCAGATTCTTTGGCACTGTCATGGTTCTGAGTATGGAGGCCACTTTGGTGGTGAAAGGACAGCTACAAAGGTCTTTCAGAGCGGGTTTTACTGGCCGACTCTCTTCAGAGACTTAAGAGCATTTGTAAAGCACTGTGACAGATGTGAAAAAGCCACGAATCTCCCTGCCAACCATGAAATGCCACAGCAGGAGATTCTTGAGGTTGTGTTATTTGATGTGTGGGGAATTGATTTCATGGGACCTTTACCACCCTCACATTCAAACAACTATATTCTATTGGCAGTCGACTATGTGTCCAAGTGGGTGGAAGCTGTGGCTTTGCCCACCAATGATGCCAAGGTGGTAATGAGCTTTCTTCAGAGATATATCTTCAGCTGGTTTAGTGTCCCAAGGACACTAATTAGTGATGGAGGAAGTCACTTCTGTAACAGACAGCTGGACTCTCTTCTGCATAGATATGGAGTCCGTCATAAAGTGGCAACCCCTTATCACCCTCAGACAAGTGGACAGGTTGAATTTTCCAACAGGGAGCTTAAGAGGATTTTGGAGAAGACCGTCAGTGTTTCAAGAAAGAACTGGTCTAGGAAGCTTGATGATGCTCTCTGGGCTTACCAGACCGCATACAAGACTCCAATTGGCATATCCCCATATCAATTGGTCTATGGCAAAGCCTGTCACTTGTCAGTTGAGCTGGAGCACAAGGCTTATTGGGCAATCAGGTACCTGAATCTTGATTCAGGAGCTGCGGGAATTAAGCGGATGATTCAGTTGAATGAGCTTGATGAATTCAGATATTCAGCCTATGAGAATGCCAAGCTCTATAAGGAGAGAACTAAACTATTGTATGACAAGAAGATAGCCATCAGAGTCTTTGAGCCAAGACTGAGAGTGCTTCTATATAATTCAAGGCTCAAATTCTTTCCCGGGAAGTTGAAATCCCGGTGGTCAGGACCGTTTGTGGTTATCAGAGCTTCACCATATGGTCATGTGGAAATACAGGAAGAGAATTCTGACAGGAAATTCACAGTGAATGGCCAGAGGTTGAAGCACTATCTTGGAGGCGAGATTGATCGCTAGAGGTCCACTCATCTACTGAACTAGCAGAGCTGATTGTCAAGCTAGTGACGTTAAAGAAGCGCTTGTCGGGAGGCAACCCGATAAATTCGTATCCTTAGCTATTTTTCGTAGTAGTAGTTTTCTTAGTTATTTTAGTTTTATTGAGTTCTTACTAATTTTCTGATCATGCAGCCATGTTCTTCCAGGAACCGAACACCTCAAGCTATATTTCAAAAAAAAACAAAAAAGGGGAGGCACATGACGCGGACGCGTCAATCATGTGTGCATGAAGAATGAAAATTGACAGAGAGTTGCGCGGGAGTGGCGCTGTACCCCACGCGTTCGCTTCTTTTGTGATTTTCACCATTCATGCGGTCGTGTCACCCACGCGGACGCGTGACCCAAAAAATCGACGTAAAAGGTGTCTGGACAGAGAGTTATGTTTTCTTGGGGCAAAAAGTGTGCTAAAAGCACAAATTTGGTCACGCAGATGCGTGACTGACGCGGTCGCGTCAGTTGCACATATGGCCATCCACGCGTACGCATGCACGATGCGAACGCGTCGTATGAGAATTTGGCTCCCAAGCCATGCGAACAGAAAGTCATGCGGGCGCGCGGCTGGCTTCGCGTGAATCGCACAAAATCCAGGGCACGCGGACGCGTGCCTGACCCTAACGCGTCATTATGAAGAATGCGCGACGTACGCGATCGCATGCATGACGCGAACGCGTCGTTTGCGCTGCCCAGTTTTCTTTCTCTCTCTCTCCCAATCCTAATTCTCTCTTATTCTGTTATCCTTTTATTTTTCTTTCATCCTAATATTTGTCTCTTCTATTTTCAGATCTTGTTTTCTTGAGGACTAGCAAACCTTTAAGTTTGTTGTTAACGCTTCGCTTAAGGGTTTTCTATTTATTCCTATGGCACAAAAAAGGAGGCTAATCATCTTCACAAAGGAGCGCAACCTGAAGAATAAAATAACCGCTAAGATAACCCAGGTGGTTGAGTTCCTTTCATCTTTTATTCCCTCCCGCTTTTATTATGTATGTTCCGGTTTCCTGCTACTTTGTTTAATTTATTGCATGATCCTTTATTAGTAGATTCTTAGTTTCTAGCTTAATTTTTCTGTTAAGTGCTTTAATTCTGAAAGATGTCTCATGTATTGCCCACTAAACTTGAAATCAAAAAGAAAGAAGAACAGATGTAGTGCATGAGAATTTGAGTTTAATTTTTAGAGTAGTCTCATTTACTTAGATGTGGTGGTGTTTTCTGTGATTCTGAATGAATGCTTGAACAGTGCATATTTTTTATAGTGAAGTTCATGAATGTTAAAATTGTTGGCTCTTGAAAGAATAATGAAAAAAAGAGAATTGTTATTGATAATCTGAAAAATCATAAAATTGATTCTTGAAGCAATAAAAAGCAGTGAAAAACACAAAGCTTGCGAAAAAAAAAATACAAAGAGAGAAAAAGAAAAAGCAAGCAGAAAAAGCCAATAACCCTTAAACTAAAAGGCAAAGGGTAAAAAAGGATCCAAGACTTTGAGCATTAATGGATAGGAGGGTCCAAAGGAATAAAATCCTGGCCTAAGCTGCTAAATCAAGCTGTCCCTAACCATGTGCTTGTGGCGTAAAGGTGTAAAGTGAAAAGCTTGAGGCTGAGCGGTTAAAGTCGTGATCCAAAGCAAAAAGAGTGTGCTTAAGAACTCTGGGCACCTTTAACTGGGGACTCTAGCAAAGCTGAGTCACAATTTGAAAAGGTTCACCCAGTTATGGGTCTGTGGCATTTAGGTATCCAGTGGTAATACTAGAAAACAAAATGCTTAGGGTCATGGCCAAGACTCATAAAGTAGCTGTGTTCAAGAATCAACATAATGAACTAGGAGAATCAATAACACTATCTGGATTCTGAGTTCCTATAGATGCCAATCATTCTGAACTTCAAAGGATAAAGTGAGATGCCAAAACTATTCAGGATTGCAGTTGTAAACCCCACTATAAGAAGAGACATGAGCTTAATCGAACTCTCATTCTCATGAAAATTCACATCCTAAGCTTATATTAGTTTTTGGTTGCTTGAGGACAAGCAACAGTTTAAGTTTGGTGTTGTGATGCGTGAGCATCTTTCCTATCTTTTCCTAGTGAATTTGTATCTAAATTATTGAATTTAATAAAGAATTAATTATATTTTAGCCATTATGGATGCTATTTTGAGTTTTGTGCAATACTGTTTTTTTTAGGTAGCATTCGGCTGGATTTGATGGAGTTTCTACAGAGAAAGAGAAGAAACCAAGGAGATGACCAGCGAATACCGACGCGGACGCATGGCTCACGCGACCGCGTGGAATGGAGGAGATCGCAATGACGCGATCGCGTGCCTGACGCGAATGCGTGGACTGGAATTTGCACAAATAACGCGAACGCGTGGACGACGCGGACGCGTCACATGCGCCACATGCAGAAAATGTAGAAAAACGTTGGAGGCGATTTCTGGGCCATTTTGACCCAGTTCTTAGCCCAGAAATCACAGATTAAAAGCTGCAGAATGGACAAATCAAGTGGTCCCCACCCATCAGCTGAAGACTTGTTAATTAAATCGAATTTAAATTCAAATCTTATTTTAGGAAAAGATATTATTTTAATTTTAATTTTAGATATTTGATTTTTAAATTATTAGGATTAGATATAAAGGGGATTCCAATAGGGTGGTTCCAGAACAACATATTCCACAACATTATTCCATACAAATTTACATTCCATATTCCATGAGCAACTAATATTCCATTGTTAAGGTTAGGAGCTCTATCTATTGTATGGATTGATAATATTATTTTTCTATTTTAATTCATGTTCTGATTTATATTTCAATAATTGTTTTCGTTCTTTATTTTATGAATTTGGGTGGAACGGAAGTATGACCCATGTTCTATTTGAGTTCTCGTATAACTTGGAAAAGCTCTTTACTTGAACAATAGCTTGAAAATATATTATCCTGAATTTCTAATTGTTCGTATTTAACGGGATACGTGACATATAATCCCTTTATTTTTGGACAATTAGGATTCTTGTGGCATATAAACTGGAATTTAATCATCACCCTCTAATTGGAATTAATTGACCAAGGAATTGGCAGTTGATGAATTTTAGAGGAGACTAGGAAGGTCTAAGGAATTAGGGTCTAGTCACAAATAGTTTGTCATGAATTAAATCTTGCATGATTAGAATAGTTAATAAGAAAAGTCAATCCAGAAAATAGATAACTCTAAAGCCTTAACTGTTTTCCCATATATATTTCACAATTCATTTGCTGCTTGTTTTCTGAAATTCTTGAATTTACTTTTTAATGCTTTTGAACTTCCAACACTATTTTCTGTTTGTCTAACTAATCCTATCAAACGCTATTGTTTTTTAATCCACAAATCCTCGTGGGATCGACCCTTACTCACGTAAGGTATTACTTGGTACGACCAGGTGCACTTGCCGGTAAGTTAGTGGGTTATAAATACCGCACCAGTAGCCGACCTGAAAATCAAACACCAATTCACCTCCGTGGAACACCCACAAGCCAATGGACAGGCAGAGGCTGCCAACAAAGTTATATTTGCCTGGTTAAAATGGAGGCTACAGAATACAAAAGGAGCTTGGGCTGAAGAGCTCCCGCAAATCCTATGGGCATATCGGACGACGCCACATTCCACCACCGGGGAGTCACGTTTTTGACTTGCTTACAGAATAGAGGCAATGATCCCATAAAGATAGAGGAAAGGTCCCCTAGGGTAACCCTCTACAATAAAGATACCAACTCCCAAACACAAAGGGAAGAGCTCGACCTACTTCCAGAAATCTGAGAAAGAGTTCGGATTAGAGAGGAAGCGCTAAAGCATTGAATGGCTTTAAGGTATAATCGGAGGGTAATCTGGCGAAGCTTTGCCACCAACGATCTCATCTTAATCTGAAATGATATTGGAGCAGGTCGGTCAGGGGAAGGGAAGCTAGCAGCCAACTGGAAAGGGCCATACCGAGTTACATAAGTACTAGGTAAAGGTTACCACAAGGTGGCCGACCTAGAAGGGTGGGAGCTACCGAGGCCATGGCACACCTGTAACCTAAGAAAGTACTATAGCTAGAAAAAAGTAAAGATCTCAGGCCAAGGTGCACTCTTTTTCCTAAAAAGATTTTTTAATGAGGCGCCAGACCAAGATCTAAAAGCTGCCCGAAATGGAAGGGTAAGCACTTACTTGTACACACTCTTATTTATATTTTTTATCTTACCATTTGAATAAAAGTTATCAATTCCCTAAAAAGTTTCTGATAAACCACTATTTTATGGTTTATCTTGTGCTAATTTGAGTGGTTTTTATCAAGTCTTTGCACACTTATTCATACAATTTGCATGATTTTACAATTCCTTTCTAATTCTGTTCTATGATTGAAAACTTGCTTCTTAAGCCTTTAAATTGTGTATTTTAATGTCCTTTTATACCATTCGATGCCGTGATCTGTGTGTTAAGTGTTTTCAGGCTTTATAGGGCGGCTTTATAGGGCAGGAATGGCTTAGAGGATGGAAAGGAAGCTTGCAAAAATGGAAGAAACACAAGAAACCAAGGAGCTGACCAGCGAGGAACGACGTGCGCGCGTACTTGACGCGTGCGCGCGAAAAGCGAATTTGCATGGTGACGCGTGTGCGTACCTGATGCATACGTGTGACACGTGAAGATGACTATCGACGCATACGCGTGACTGACGCGTATGTGTGACATGCGCCACGTGCAGAAAACGCAGAAGACGCTGGGGGCGATTTTGGGCTGGTTTTGGACCCAGTTTTTGGCCCAAAAAACACAGATTAGAGTCTACAAAGTGGGGGAATCATGGAATCAGTTTAGATACAACATTCATTTACATAATTTTAGGTTTTAGATGTAGTTTTCTAGAGAGAGAGGCTCTCTCCTCTCTCTAAGTTTTAGGATTTTAGGTTTAGCTTTTCTCAATTTCAGAATTCTACCTTGCTTCAATTTAGGTTTTTTCTACTTTAATTGTTTTAGTGCTTTGGTTTACTTATTTCTCTTGTTGATTTATTTATTCTCCAATTTGGTTTATGAACTCCATGTTAGATTTAATTTCTTATTAATGCAAGTTGAGGTATTTCATATTTATTGCTTCTTCTATTAATTGTTAGTCATTGATGTTTGCAATTGGTTGTTTGGATCTAATATTCCTTGCTAGTTTTCTATATTTTTATGTTGTGCCTTCCAAGTGTTTGATAAAATGCTTGGGAGGGTTTTAAGTTAGATTTTCATATTCTTGGCTTTGGTTGAGTAATTAGCGACTCTTGAGTTATCAAACTCCTTTGTTGATTGATAATTAAAAGTTGCTAGTTGATTTGGATCCCTCTAAAGTTAGTCTTTCCTTAGGAGTTGACTAGGACTTGAGGAATCAAATTGATTCATCCACTTGACTTTCCTTCATAGTTAGAGGTTAACTAAGTGGGAGCAATGGACAATTGATGTCACAATTGATAAGGATAGCTAGGATAGGACGTCTAATTCTCATACCTTGCCAAGAGCTTTCTTAATTATTAGTTTATTTTCTTATCATTTACATTTCTTGTTCAACCTTTCAAAAACCCAAAAAGATACTTTTCCATAACCAATAATAACTACACCTCCCTGCAATTCCTTGTGAGACGACCCGAGGTTTAAATACTTCGGTTTAATTTTATTGGGTTTGCTTTAGTGACAAATAATTTTTGTATGAAAGGATTCTTGTTGGTTTAGAAACTCTACTTGCAACGAGGATTTATTGTGAAATCATAGAACATAATTAGGAAGGAATTGTAAAATCATGCAAATTGTATGAATAAGTGTGCAAAGACTTGATAAAAACCACTCAAATTAGCACAAAATAAACCATAAAATAGTGGTTTATCAGTTTCCTACCAAGACGCATTAATTTTTGCTAAAAAAAATGCAAAATTCATCACCCGACCAAGAACAAAGAGGTCGGCAAAGTGAAGCGACAAAGCTCGAGTTAACGCAAGAAGTTATAAAAGGTAACCCATATAAAGCGACTTGACGAGGTCAGACTAGAAATGGGATTGCTAAAAACAACTTGAAGAATGCCCAACAGAGAAGTTGGCCCAATAAAAGGATCACTAAAAAGTGAACAACACTACAAAAAGGCCAAAAAAGGTTTAAAACCTAGGCGCGAAATGCTTAGCTAAAAGGTACACGTCTCAAAAAAAGACATTACTTAAAAAAGTGAAAGCACAAATCGGATGAAGGCTAAAAAGTCATCCAAACAAACTAAAAGGAAAAGGTTCCACACAAGAACACTACCTAAAAGGTTGCTTGGAATTCGACTAAAAAGTCCAGACAGCAAGTCGCAAAGACGACATAGCTGAATGAAGAAGGATATCAATACGACCAAAGAAAAGGCATAGTTTAAAAGGCAAAAAAGGGGAAACCCATAGGGCAAATGCCACTTCAAAGGGTGTCGAACCAAGGAAACCTAAGTACCTACATAAGGGTTGAAGAGCAACCTCCAAATAAGGGTTAAAGAACAACCTCCAAATACAAGCACATCGACACAAGCAAAGTCAATACATCATTCAATAAAATTAAAACATTAAAGGCTCAAAGGCTGCCTAACAGCAACCTAAGAGACCAAAGTGTTTTTTTTAAAGGTTGCAAAAAAGCAACTAAGTGTCAAGAGAAAGTTATCAGAAATATTACAAAATCAGAAGTTCAAAAGGTCCACAGACCGGACCACAGCAAAATACCAAAGCAAGATATAAAGAGAATATTATAAAGGATCCAAGTTCGCTCCAGAAGCTACATCCTTAGGAGGAGGAGGCATGGTCGAGATCAGGGTGGCATTGACAACTCCATCTGGCACATTCAGAATCTCCAGGTCAGGCTCGGGCCCAGGAGGGACCACCTCGGCAGAAGGAGCTATAGTAGCAGAAGCTGAGGAAGCCTTAGCTGGCGGCACAAGGGGAGGACCCTCATCATCATCATCTGGGGCAGGCACAATCTTGCCATCGTCCACCATGTTGTCCATACTGAATAAAGAGAGGTCGACATCGGGAGCAAGAACCCGAACCTGGGCCTTCAGATTTTCATACATGTCGGTCATGCTTAAAATTTGAATCTTTGATAAGCTTAAACTCCCCACCTAACCTATGACATCCTATACAAATAAGTTCTAACCTAACTACCCATTTTTTACTTTTTCACATACTCATGCATTTTTTTTTCATTTCACAACACTTATGCATTGATTTTATTGGACTTTACTATGGGGTATTTTGTCACCTTTTTATTCCTTTTCTTTTTCTTTTTTTTCTTTTTTCCATGCTCTTCTTTTTGTTTCTTTTTCTTTTTTTTTTGTTTTTCTCATTTTTTTCTTCGTTTCAAACATTATACAAGAGCATCAATGCATAAGGTCTATACATTTTATCAATACATGAGCATGTACCCAATTTCCAATATTCACAATAAAAATACAAAATTACCCTTTTATTTAACCAATGTCCCTAGTTTTCCCACACTTGAATGACACACACACTAGCCTAAGCTAATCAAAGATCCAAATGAAGGACATTTATTGTTTTCCGCTTTAAGGCTTGTAATGTGCTAAATTAAGAACAAGTGGGTTAATCATAGGCTCAAATTGGCTAACAATGGAAGATAAAAGGTAAGGCTATTTGGGTAAGTGAGCTACATGAAATGATGGCCTCAATCATATAAATGCATGAATACACCAAATAATGGACATAAAGAATCAAACAAATCATAGATTACAATCATAGAAAGAGAATAATTTCACACAAGAAGGAAGATAAGTGGTTATAAGATGTAACCACACAATTAGGCTCAAATCTCACTTGCTTGTGTTCTGGTGAACGAATTGTGAATCACACTTTTCACACTCGTACCACTAACTAGCAAGTGCACTGGGTCGTCCAAGTAATACCTTACGTGAGTAAGGGTCGAATCCCACAGAGATTGTTGGTTTGAAGCAATATATGGTTATCTTGCAATTCTTAGTCAGGAAGTCAATTATATTTATCAGTTGAATTGCGAATAAACAAGAGAGCATGGATTAAAGGTTACTTGTTATGCAGTAATAGAGAATATGTTGGAGTTTTGGAGATGCTTTGTCTTCAGAATCTCTGCTTTCCTCTGTCTTCTGATTCACGCACGCACGTCCTCCTATGGCAAGCTGTGTGTAGGTGGATCACCGTTGTCAATGGCTACCATCCATCCTTCCAGTGAAAAGGGTCCAGGTGCGCTGTCACCGCACGGCTAATCATCTGCAGGTTCTCAACCGTACCGGAATAGGATTTACTATCCTTTTGCGTCTATCACTACGCCCAGCACTCGCGAGTTTGAAGTTCGACACAGCCATCCAATCCCAGAATCCTACTCGGAATACCACAGACAAAGTTTAGACTTTCCGGATTCTCATGAATGCCGCCATCAATCTAGCTTATACCACGAAGATTCCGATTAAGGAATCTAAGAGATATTCATTCAATCTGATGTAGAACGGAAGTGATTGTCAGACACACGTTCATGGATTGAGGAAGGTGATGAGTGTCACTGATCATCACCTTCTCCATAGTTAGGTGCGAATGGATATCTTAGATAGGAACACGCATGTTTGAATGGAAAATAGAAATACTTGCATTAATTCATCGAGACACAGCAGAGCTCCTCACCCCCAACAATGGAGTTTAGAGACTCATGCCGTCAAAGAGTACAAAATTCAGATCTAAAATGTCATGAGATGTCGAATACAATAGTAAAAAGTCCTATTTATAATAAAACTAGCTACTAGGGTTTACAGAAGTAAGTAATTGATGCATAAATCCACTTATGGGGCCCACTTGGTGTGTGCTTGGGCTGAGCTTGAAGTCTAAACGTGGAGAGGTCATTCTTGGAGTTGAACGCCAACTTTTGTGCCATTTTGGGCGTTGAACTCCACTTTGCAACTTGTTTCTGGCGCTGGACGCCAGAATTGGGCAGAGAGCTGGCGTTGAACGCCAGTTTGCGTCGTCTAAACTTGGGCAAAGTATGGACTATTATATATTGCTGGAAAGCCCTAGATGTCTACTTTCCAACGCAATTGAAAGCGCACCGTATTGAGTTCGGTAGCTCCAGAAAATCCATTTTGAGTGCAGGGAGGTCAGAATCCAACAGCATCAGCAGTCCTTCTTCAACCTCTGAATCTGATTTTTGCTCAAGTCCCTCAATTTCAGCCAGAAAATACTTGAAATCACAGAAAAACACAAAAACTCATAGTAAAGTCCAGAAATATGAATTTAACATAAAAACTAATGAAAACATCCCTAAAAGTAACTAGATTCTACTAAAAACATACTAAAAACAATGCCAAAAAGCGTATAAATTATCCGCTCATCACAACACCAAACTTAAATTGTTGCTTGTCCCCAATCAACTGAAAATCAAATAGGATAAAAAGAAGAGAATATACTATAAATTCCAAACTATCAATGAAACATAGCTTCAATCATATGAGCGGGACTTATAGCTTTTTGCCTCTTGAATAGTTTTGGCATCTCACTTTATCCATTGAGGTTCAGAATGATTGGCATCTATATGAACTCAGAGTTCAGATAGTGTTATTGATTCTCCTAGTTCAGTATGATGATTCTTGAACACAGCTATTTTATGAGTCTTGGCCGTGGCCCTAAGCACTTTGTTTTCCAGTATTACCACCGGATACATAAATGCCACAGACACATAACTGGGTGAACCTTTTCAGATTGTGACTCAGCTTTGCCAAAGTCCCCAATTAAAGGTGTCCAGGGTTCTTAAGCACACTCTTTTTTTTTTTTGCTTTGGACCTTGACTTTAACCGCTCAGTCTCAAGTTTTCACTTGACACCTTCACGCCACAAGCACATGGTTAGGGACAGCTTGGTTTAGCCGCTTAGGCCAGGATTTTATTCCTTTAGGCCCTCCACTGATGCTCAAAGCCTTGGGATCCTTTTTATTTACCCTTGTCTTTTGGTTTTAAGGGTTATTGGCTTTTTTTGCTTGCTTTTTCTTTTTCTTTCTATTTTTTTCGCCTATTTTTTTTCTGCAAGCTTTGTTCTTTGCTGCTTTTTCTTGCTTCAAGAATCATTTTTTTATGATTTTTCAGATTATCAAATAACATGTCTCCTTGTCATCATTCTTTCAAGAGCCAACATATTTAACATTCTTAAACAACAACTTCAAAAGAAATATGCACTGTTCAAGCATTCATTCAGAAAACAAGAAGCATTGTCACCACATCAATATAATTAAACTATGTTCAAGGATAAATTCAAAACTCATGTACTTCTTGTTCTTTTGAATTAAAACATTTTTCATTTAAGAGAGGTGATGGATTCATAGGACATTCATAACTTTAAGACAAAGTTACTAACTACTAATGATCATGTAATGAAGACACAAACATAGATAAGCACTTAACATAGAGAAAACAAAAAACAGAGAAAGTAAGAACAAGGAATGAGTCCACCTTAGTGATGATGGCATTTCCTTCTTGAGGAGCCAATGATGTTCTTGAGCTCTTCTATGTCTCTTCCTTACCTTTGTGGCTTGATTCCTTGTGATTTTTGGTATTTCTATCCTCAGTTGCTTCCAATAATTATGTGGAGGGAAGTGCATCCCCTGAGGTATCTCAGGGATCTCTTGATTTGCAGCCACATGTTCTACCACTGAGCTATAGATCCTTCACATAATTGTTTTACCACACCAAACTTAGAATGTTGCTCGCCCTCGAGCAAAAGAAGAAGGAATAGATGAAGAAGAAGATGTGGAAAAAAAACTAGGATTATGAGAAGGGAAGGTGGGGATCCTGTGGAGTCCACAGATCTTGAAATGATCCTGTGAGGTCCACCAATCTTGAGGTGTCAAGGCATTTACATCCCTGCACCAATTTAGGCATGCAAAATGCCCTTGCACACAACTCTGGGCGTTCAGCGCCAGATTGGTGCTTGTTCTGGGCGTTGAACGCCCATTTGTTGCCCATTTCTGGCGTTGAACGCCAGAACCATGCTTGTTCTGGGCGTTCAGCGCCAGCTCTTCTCCAGGGTGCAATTCTGGCGTTCAAACGCCCAGATGCTACCCATTTTGGGCGTTTAGCGCCAGAACTATGCTCTGTTCTGGTGTTGAATGCCAGCCAGATGCTTCTTACTGGCGTTTAAACGCCAGTGAGATCCTCCTCCAGGGTGTGATTTTTCTTTTGCTATTTTTGATTCCGTTTTCAATTTTTAATATTTATTTTGTGACTCCACATGATCATGAACCTAATAAAACATGAAAAACCATGAAAATAAATAAAAATTGGGTTGCCTCTCAACAAGCGCTTCTTTAATGTCCTTAGCTGGACCTTGCTGAGCTTTTAATCTAGCTTCAGCCTTGAGCACTCTTGTTCAACATTGCCTTCAAGATAGTGCTTGATTCTCTGTCCATTAACAATGAACTTCTTGTTAGAGTCAATATCTTGAAGCTCCACATAACCATATGGTGATACACTTGTAATCACATATGGTCCCCTCCACCAGGACTTCAGTTTCCCGGGGAATAACCTGAGCCTAGAGTTAAACAACAGAACCTTTTGTCTTGGTTCAAAGATTCTAGATGAAAGCTTTCTGTCATGCCACTTTTTTTATTTTTCTTTATAAAGCTTGGCATTTTCGAAAGCAGTGAATCTGAATTCCTCTAGCTCATTTAGCTGAAGCAATCTTTTTTCTCCAGCTAATTTGGCATCAAAGTTCAGGAATCTGGTTGCCCAGTAGGCTTTATGTTCTAGTTCTACGGGCAGGTGACATGCCTTACCATATACAAGTTGGTATGGAGAGGTCCCTATAGGAGTCTTGAATGCTGTTCTGTATGCCCACAGAGCATCATCCAATCTTCTTGCCCAATCCTTTCTACGGGTATTTACAGTCCGTTCTAGGATTCTTTTTAGCTCTCTGTTAGAGACTTCAGCTTGCCCATTAGTTTGTGGATGATATAGAGTTGCCACCTTGTGGCGAATCCCATACTGGACCATGGCAGAGTAAAGCTGTTTGTTGCAGAAGTGAGTGCCTCCATCACTGATTAGTACTATAGGGACCCCAAACCTGCTGAAGATATATTTCTGGAGGAACTTCAGCACTGTTTTAGTATCGTTGGTGGGTGTGGCAACGGCCTCTACCCATTTTGATACGTAGTCAACTGCCACCAGAATATAAGTGTTTGAGTATGATGGTGGGAAAGGTCCCATGAAGTCAATTCCCCATACGTCAAACAACTCAATCTCCAATATTCCTTGTTGAGGCATGGCGTAACCATGAGGCAAATTACCAGCTCTTTGGCAACTGTCACAGTTATGTACAAACTTTCGGGAATCTTTATAGAGTGTGGGCCAATAGAAGCCACATTGGAGGACCTTGGTGGCTGTTCGCTCACCTCCGAAATGGCCTCCATATTGTGATCCATGGCAATGCCATAGGATCCTCTGTGCTTCTTCCCTAGGCACACACCTACGGATCATTCCGTCTGCACATCTCTTGAAGAGATAGGGTTTATCCCACAAGTAGTACTTTGCATCAGTGATTAATTTTTTCTTTTGTTGCCTGTTGTACTCTTTGGGTATGAACCTTGCAGCTTTATAGTTTGCAATATCGGCAAACCATGGTGTTTCCTGAACGGCAAATAAATGCTCATCCGGAAAAGTCTCAGAGATCTCAAGAGAGGGGAGGGACGTCCCTTCTACTGGCTCTATCCGGGACAGATGATCAGCCACTTGGTTCTTTGTCCTTTTTCTGTCTCTTATTTCTATATCAAACTCTTGCAGAAGCAACACCCATCTGATGAGCCTGGGTTTTGAATCCTGCTTTGTGAGTAGATATTTAACAGCAGCATGGTCAGTATACACAATCACTTTTGATCCTACTAAGTATGATCTGAACTTGTCAATGGCATAAACCACTGCAAGTAATTCTTTTTCTGTGGTTGTGTAATTTTTCTGGGCATCATTTAAAACGTGACTAGCATAATAAATGACATGCAGAAGCTTGTCATGCCTCTGTCCCAATACTGCACCAATGGCGTGATCACTGGCATCACACATTAGCTCAAATGGTAATGTCCAGTCTGGTGCAGAAATAACTGGTGCTGTGACCAGCTTAGCTTTCAGCGTTTCAAACGCCTGCAGACACTCTGTGTCAAACACAAATGGCGTGTCAGCAGCTAGCAGATTGCTTAGAGGTTTTGCGATTTTTGAAAAATCCTTTATAAACCTCCTATAGAATCCTGCATGCCCCAGAAAGCTTCTGATTGCCTTAACATTGGCAGGTGGTGGTAATTTTTCAATTACCTCTATTTTTGCTTGATCCACCTCTATTCCCTTGTTTGAGATTTTATGCCCAAGGACAATCCCTTCAGTCACCATGAAGTGACATTTTTCCCATTTTAAGACAAGGTTGGTCTCTTGGCATCTCTTCAGGACAAGTGTCAAGTGATCAAGACAGGAGCTGAATGAGTCTCCATATACTGAGAAGTCATCCATGAAGACTTCCAGAAATTTTTCCACCATATCAGAGAAAATAGAGAGCATGCATCTCTGGAAGGTTGCAGGCGCATTACACAGCCCAAATGGCATCCTTCTATAAGCAAACACTCCAGATGGACATGTGAAAAGCAGTAATAATCATGACCTGCCAGTCTCTCTAGCATCTGGTCTATGAATGGTAAAGGAAAATGATCCTTTCTGGTGGCTGTATTGAGCCTTCTGTAGTCAATACACATGCGCCACCCTGTAACTGTTCTTGTAGGAACCAGTTCATTTTTTTCATTATGAATCACTGTCATGCCTCCTTTTTTTGGGACGACTTGGATAGGGCTCACCCAGGGGCTATCAGAAATAGGATAAATAATCCCAGCCTCTAGTAATTTGGTGACCTCTTTCTGCACCACTTCCTTCATGGCTGGATTTAGCCGCCTCTGTGGTTGGACCACTGGTTTAGCATTATCCTCCAATAAGATTTTGTGCATGCATCTAGTTGGGCTTATGCCCTTAAGGTCACCTATGGACCACCCAAGAGATGTCTCGTGTGTCCTTAGCACTTGAATAAGTGCTTCCTCTTCCTGTGGATTTAAAGCAGAACTTCTGATCATTGGAAAAGTGTCACCTTCTCCCAGAAATACATATTTCAGGGATGGTGGTAATGGTTTGAGCTTAGGTTTAGGAGGTTTTTCCTCTTCCAGAGGAAATTTCAGAGGCTCTTTCATCTCCTCTGAATCCTCCAAATCAGGCTGAACGTCTTTAAAGATGTCTTCCAACTCTGATTCGAGACTCTCAGCCATGTTGATCTCTTCTACCAAAGAGTCAATAAGATCAACTTTCATGTAGTCTTTTGATGTGTCTGGATGCTGCATGGCTTTGACAGCATTCAACTTAAACTCATCATCATTGACTCTCAGGGTTATTTCCCCTTATTGGACATCAATGAGGGTTCGTCCAGTTGCTAGGAAAGGTCTTCCTAGAATGAGAGTAGCACTCTTGTGCTCCTCCATTTCCAGCACTATAAAGTCAGTGGGAAAGGCGAATGGCCCAACTCTGACAATCATGTCTTCAATCACGCCTGATGGGTATTTAATGGAGCCATCAACAAGTTGGAGACATATCCAGGTTGGTTTAACTTCTTCAGTTAAGCCAAGTTTTCTGATAGTTGATGCAAGTATTAGGTTGATGCTTGCCCCAAGATCGCACAAAGCTGTCTTGGTGCAATTACCTTCTAATATGCATGGTATCAGAAAACTCCCAGGGTCTTTAAGCTTTTCAGGAAAGCTTTTTAGAATGACTGCACTGCATTCTTCAGTGAGGAGAATTCTTTCTGTTTCGCTCTAATCCTTTTTATGACTCAAGATCTCTTTCATGAACTTGGCATAAGAAGGTATTTGCTCAAGTGCCTCTGCAAATGGAATCTTTATTTCAAAAGTCCTGAGATAATCTGCAAAGTGAGCAAATTGCTTATCCTGCTCCTCTTTCTGGAGTTTTTGAGGATAAGGTATCTTGGCTTTATATTCCTCAACCTTAGTTGCTGTAGGTTTATTGCCTACAGAAGTGGTTGAAGAAGCCTTTTTAGAGGGGTTGTCATCAGCGCTTGTGTGTGTCTGATCCCTCACTGGCAACTGAGTGCCAGAGTTAGAAGCTGGAGTGACGTTAGACGCCAACTCCTTATCTATTCCTGGCGTCTGAACGCCAAAATTGTCCCCATTTTGGGCGTTCAACGCCAGATCCTGCCCATTTTGGGCGTTCAACGCCAGATCCTTGCTTGTTTTTGGCGTTGAACGCCAGTCTTTGCTTATTACTGGCGTTGAACGCCAGTCTTGGGCATGGTCTGGGCGTTCAGCGCCAGCCTTCCACCAGATTTCTGGCTTTTTAGTGCCAGAATTGCTTTTCCCTGGGCTCTTACTGTCCTCAGGTGAATTTTGGGTGGTTTGCTCATTCCTTAGCTCTTTGCTGCCTTGAGGTGGGGTCTTTAATGTTTTCCCACTTCTTAATTGAACTGCTTGGCATTCTTCTATTATTTGTCTTGACAGCTGCTGCTTTGTTTGCTTCAATTGTTCTTCCATATTTATATTAGCCATCCTTGTCTCTTGTAGTTTATCCTTGAATTCGGCTAACTGCTTTGTTAGAAAGTCCAATTGCTGATTGAATTCAGCAGCTTGTTCTGCAGGACTGAGTTCAGCAGTTACTGTTTTAGCCTCTTCTTTCATGGAAGGGTCACTGCTTAGGTATAGATGCTGATTTCTAGCAACTGTATCAATGAGCTCTTGAGCTTCTTCAATAGTCTTTCTCATGTGGATAGATCCATCAGCTGAGCAATCTAGAGATATCTGAGCTCTTTCTGCAAGCCCATAATAGAAGATGTCTAACTGAACCCACTCTGAAAACATTTCAGAGGGGTATTTTCGTAGCATCTCTCTGTATCTCTCCCAGGCATCATAAAGAGATTCATTATCTCCTTGTTTAAATCCTTGGATGTCCAGCCTTAGCTGTGTCATCCTTTTTGGAGGAAAGTATTGATTCAGGAATTTTTCTGTCAGCTGTTTCCATGTCCTTATGCAAGCCTTAGGCTGGTTATTCAACCACCTCTTGGCTTGTTCTTTAACATCAAATGGAAACAGTAATAATCTGTAAACATCCTGATCTACTTCCTTATCATGTACTGTGTCAGCAATCTGTAAAAACTGTGCCAGAAACTCTGTAGGTTCTTCCTGTGGAAGACCGGAATACTGGCAGCTTTGCTACACCATGATAATGAGCTGAGGATTCAACTCAAAGCTACTGACTCCAATGGAGGGTATGCAGATACTACTCCCATATGAAGCAGTAGAGGGGTTAGCATATGACCCCAGAGTCCTCCTGGACTGTTCATTTCCTCTTAGGTCCATGATGGAGAAAGGAAGATGATGTAAAATAGAAAAAATATTTTTATTTATTTAATAATTTACTTATTTCAAAAACAAAATAAATTAAAATAAAATAAATAAAAATGGGTGAAGATTTTCGAAAAAATGAGGAGAGAGAAAGTGGTTAGGAAATTTTGAAAAGGATATGATGATTTTTGAAAAAGGTTTTAAATTTTGAAATAAAAATCTGAATTTTAGAAATAGATTTCGAAAATTTTCTTTTAAAAAAAGAGAAAAGATATTTTTGAATTTTAAGAGGAAAGAAAAAAACAGTAAGATAGCACAAGATTTAAAATTTTTTAGATCTAATGCTCCTTGTTTTGGAAAATTTTGGAGGGAAAACACCAAGGAACACCAAACTTAAAAATTTTAAGATCAAGACACAAGGAAAACTCAAGAACACTTTGAAGACTCACAAGAACACAAGAACATGAAGAAAGAACACCAAACTTAAAATTTATGGAAGACCAAACTAAAATTTTCGAAAACCAAAGGGAAATCAACAAGAAAACACCAAACTTAAAGTTTGGCACAAAATTTAATAGAGAAATTATTATTTTTGAAAAAGATTTTAAAAAAGAGTATACCAAACTGCCACGGACTTAGACCAACGCTCTAGCCAATTGGGCAGTAAATGTAACACTTGTTTTGAAGAAGTATATTTTTTTTTGAAAGAGAAAATAAGGATTCTAAAATTTTAACCAAAAACAATAATAAGAGACTCTAAACCAAAAAGAAGAATTTTTCCTAATCTAAGCAACAAAATAAACCGTCAGTTGTTCAAACACGAACAATCCCCGGCAACGGCGCCAAAAACTTGGTGCACGAATTGTGAATCACACTTTTCACACTCGTACCACTAACCAGCAAGTGCACTGGGTCGTCCAAGTAATACCTTACGTGAGTAAGGGTCGAATCCCACAGAGATTGTTGGTTTGAAGCAATCTATGGTTATCTTGCAATTCTTAGTCAGGAAGTCAATTATATTTATCAGTTGAATTGCGAATAAACAAGAGAGCATGGATTAAAGGTTACTTGTTATGCAGTAATAGAGAATATGTTGGAGTTTTGGAGATGCTTTGTCTTCAGAATCTCTGCTTTCCTCTGTCTTCTGATTCACACACGCACGTCCTCCTATGGCAAGCTGTGTGTAGGTGGATCACCGTTGTCAATGGCTACCATCCATCCTTCCAGTGAAAAGGGTCCAGGTGCGCTGTCACCGCACGGCTAATCATCTACAGGTTCTTAGTCGTACCGGAATAGGATTTACTATCCTTTTGCGTCTGTCACTACGCCCAGCACTCGCGAGTTTGAAGTTCGTTACAGTCATCCAATCCCAGAATCCTACTCAGAATACCACAGACAAGGTTTAGACTTTCCGGATTCTCATGAATGCCGCCATCAATCTAGCTTATACCACGGAGATTCCGATTAAGGAATCTAAGAGATATTCATTCAATCTGATGTAGAACGGAAGTGATTGTCAGACACACGTTCATGGATTGAGGAAGGTGATGAGTGTCACTGATCATCACCTTCTCCATAGTTAGGCGCGAATGGATATCTTAGATAGGAACACGCATGTTTGAATGGAAAACAGAAATACTTGCATTAATTCATCGAGACACAGCAGAGCTCCTCACTCCCAACAATGGAGTTTAGAGACTCATGCCATCAAAGAGTACAAAATTCAGATCTAAAATGTCATGAGATGTCGAATACAATAGTAAAAAGTCCTATTTATAATAAACTAGCTACTAGGGTTTACAGAAGTAAGTAATTGATGCATAAATCCACTTCTGGGGCCCACTTGGTGTGTGCTTGGGCTAAGCTTAAAGTCTACAGGTGGAGAGGTCATTCTTGGAGTTGAACGCCAATTTTTGTGCCATTTTGGGCGTTGAACTCCACTTTGCAACTTGTTTCTGGCGCTAGACGCCAGAATTGGGCAGAGAGCTGGCGTTGAACGCCAGTTTGCGTCGTCTAAACTTGGGCAAAGTATGGACTATTATATATTGCTGAAAAGCCCTAGATGTTTACTTTCCAACGCAATTGGAAGCGCGCCGTTTTGAGTTCGGTAGCTCCAGAAAATCCATTTTGAGTGTAGGGAGGTCAGAATCCAACAACATCAGCAGTCCTTCTTCAACCTCTGAATCTGATTTTTGCTCAAGTCCCTCAATTTCAGCCAGAAAAAATCTGAAATCACAGAAAAACACACAAACTCATAGTAAAGTCCAGAAATGTGAATTTAACATAAAAACTAATGAAAACATCCCTAAAAGTAACTAGATTCTACTAAAAACATACTAAAAACAATGCCAAAAAGCGTATAAATTATCCGCTCATCATGTTCTTAGCTTAAAACATGATCCACAATATATATAATTCAAGCAAGTTCAATGAAAAATTTTCACTCAAATCAATTGGTGCCCTATAGATACAAATCTTGAAGAACCTCATTATTTTGATTAAGCTTATTATGTATATATATGCAAAAATAAGAAAATGCAAGTAAAAATGCTAAAAACCTAAAATGAAATGCAAAAATGTTGGAATTAGAAACTTGTCACCCAAAATTGCCGATCGGTCAGACGACGTCGGACGACCTCCCCACACTTAAAAGGTTGCACCGTCCTCGGTGCATTCGAAGATGAGCAAGGGGTACGGCGACTTTCCGAGTTGCTACCTTTAGCTGGTAGATCAACCGTTTGCTGCGTGTTCTTTCTTCCACTTCCATTTTTGCTTGTGGTGCATGAATCATGAAAAACAAAAATATAACACCATAAGAAGAGAAAATACAAAAGCAAGGAAGCATACATTGTTGGAATGAGGTAATAATCACTAGAATTGAGTGAGTGAATTAGTGTGACATTAATCAACAAAAAAATGTGTGAATTCTAAATTGCGCGGTTTAGAACACACACTAGCATAAAAAATGATGTCATAAAAAAATATGCATTTCACTTATCCTAGTGTGCTTGAGATGCTTTAAGTAAACTTGTAAGGAAAACAAGCATTAAAGAAGCGTGAGAGCATTCAAGCTATAAGCATATGGATGCATATGATCATGAAATACAATGCATTAAGATAAATGCACAACATCATCCATCAAGAAGTTGCCTAATCAAAGAATAAGGTTCAAATCACATGGTGGCCAAATCATGCAATTCAAAAGGATTTAAAAGCTTGAAGGCAATGTCATGTACTTGGTATTCACAAAAGTGAACCATGAAAGACTCAAAACCAAATAGCAAAATATAACCTCAAAAATAGAATCCAACAAAGATTATAGACATAATGATGTTGAGATAACATCCCATTTAGTACTCAGCAACAATTAATGGTAAACAAGATTAACAATCCAACACTTACAATGAAAAAGAGAAAATGAAATGAAAACTAAACTAAGACCAACTAACTAACAAACTAACTAACTAATTAACCAATTAATTAACTAAAATAAATGGTTATCAATGGTGTTTGGAAGTGTTGGATGAGGGGTAGAAGAAGGGAAGAAGAAAGGAGAAGGAAAGAAATGGAAAGAGGAGAAGAAAAGAGATGTGTTGAAGGAAGGACGTCCGTGCGTACGCGCGCATGGCGCGCCCGCGCGGATGGTGGTGCAATGGACACGACGCGTATGCATACATGGTGCGTGTGCGCAGATGGCTTATTTCAAGAGTGACGCGTACGCGTCATGTGCGCGTCCGCGCGAGTTGGTTTGTGCAAAAGGCACAATGCTAGCGCAACGTTCGCACAACTCTCGGGTTTTTGGCTTGGGGATGGAATTTCTCAATCCATGCATATGCGTACATGGCGCATGCGCGCGGATAGGAAAAAATGCTTGATGCACGCGTACGCGCGCAGTGCCTGTACGCGCGGATGGTGCTCTTTTTTTTTTTCAAAATTTTTCTATGTTTTTGCACTAATCCAAGCATTCCAAACCTCTAAACAACTACCAAAATACCATAAAACCTTATTTAACGTATCATACTACCAAATATACTCAACAAACTAACCAAAAACAAGAATTGAAACCAATTACCAATATGTACAAAAAGAGAAAATGAAAAGAAGTTACCATGGTGGGGTGTCTCCCACCTAGCACTTTTGTTTGTCCTTAAGTTAGACTTATGGGAAGCTCCTCTCAAGGTGGCTTATGCTTGAAGCTATATTGGAACATCCACCAATGCTTGAGTCTCCAATAAGCTCCATTCTTCAATTTTAATATCTTCAAGCTTTGATGGAGTTCTTCACAAACCATGGGCTCCCAAATTTGATTCTCCTTGTGCGATCCGGGATCCCACACTTTGTTTTGATACCCATCTTCAAATTGATCATCATGATTCCAATTGGGTGGCATGACCTTAGAATTCTCAATAAAGTGGCCAAACATTCTCCTAGACCCAAACAATCTAGCTCTACACCAAACCTTGCAATCAAACTTTGAACATGCAACCATAATGAACCTAGAATAATGTTTCCAACCACTAGCCATCTCCCTTTTACTTTTAGAGCCACAAATATGTCTAAGTTGACCATCCGTCTCAAGCAAACTATATTCAAGGGGAATTATAAAGCTTAAGTATAAGGAATTTACCCACTTGAATGAAAGAATGGATGATGGTGGCTTGGGGAGAGGTATCTCCAATGTGCTAGCAAGCTTTACTCCCTTATATTCTTCCTTGACCACTTCCACCTCTTCACAAACTTCTTCACTTTCAATCCTTTGTTCATCAATTTCCTCTAACTCTTCTCCATTACTCAAATCATAAATGGGAGGAAGGGAAAATTCTACCTCCACATTGCTTTCTATCTTATTGGGAGAAGGTTCTTCAAACTCAAAGGATTCACCACCATGAAGGTTGGATGCATGATCTTCATCACCAATGGAGCTCAATTCTTGCTCCACTCTTTCCAAGTCTTCATTCAAAAATTGGTTTGGAGGTTGTGCACTCTCCTCCTCAACATCAAATTTAATCTTCTTGGAAGGATTTTCTATGATTTTAGCTTCCCATGGAGGTTCCGCATCTCCTAGGTCTTCAACCACTTCTTCCTTTTCTTCAATGATCATAGGCTCCTCTAATTGTTCTAACACAAAGTGGCATTCCTCATGCTCCACCGGAGTTTTCAATCTCTCCTTCATGCTATGCTTTTCAATTGATTCTCCACATGTGACCATGGGAGTGCTTTGAGTGCTCAAATATTGGGAAACTAAAATATTTACTACCTTGGTCAAGGTAGCCACAAATTCTATTGTCTCCTTTTGCATTTCTCCTTGCCCTTGAAGTATAAGGCTAAGGGTTTCATCTATTGAGGATTGGGGTGGATAAGAGAGTTCAATGTCTTAGAGAAAGGGTTCATGATAGGAAGGTGGTTCTTCTTCGTAAGGATGTGGTGTATATTAAGGTGGTTCTTGGGCGTAGTGATCATGGAATGGTGGTTCCATATAGGGCTCATATGGTTCAAAAGGTGGTTGGTATGGTGGATATGGATCAAGGTCATATGGAGGTGTTCGGTGAAAATAAGCTTGTGAGTGTGGTTGAGGCTCATGTTGAGGATATGACTCATAGGCATATGGTGGTGGTTCTTGAAAGTCACAAGGAGATTCACCATAGCCATTGGATTGATATGTATCATAGAATGGCTCTTCTTCATAGTGCATTGGTGGAGGTTGTTTCCAAGAGGATTGATCATATGCATATGGCTCCTCCCACCTTTGATTATCCCATCCTTGATACACATCCTCATTGTAGCTCTCATTTCCTACAACATAGTTAGAACCAAACTCATAGCCAAAGTGAGAATTCATAATGAAAAGAGAAAATAAGAAACAAAAGTGAATAAGAAATAATGAAACAAAATCCGAAAACTAGCAAAAACTAACAAGCAATCCAAAAATCAATCTATTCACAATATTCACATATATACAATAACCAATAACACAACACCATTGTAATTCCCCGGCAACGGCGCCATTTTGTTGATTGGACTTTTGTTTAGTTTAGAATTCACAAATGGATTCTCGTTGCAATATAGTTTCTAAACCAACAATAGTTATTTCATACAAAAGTTGTGTTTGTCACTAGTACAAACCCCTAAAATTATAAACCAAAGTATTTAAACCTTGGGTCATTCTCCCTAGGAATTACAATGAAGTGTTCTTGTTATTGGTTATGGATTATGTTTGGGGTTTTTTGGGATAAGAGACATGAAATGTAAATGGCAATGAAAATAAGCTAACAACTAAAAAGGTCTTGGCAAAGGTTGGTGGTCAAGGATCTCTATCCTAATCACTAACCACAACATGAGAATTGGCAAGGATCAATCCCACTAAGTCAACCCCTAACTAATAGTAGAGGAAAGTCAAGTGAGCTATATCAATCCAAGTCCATAAGTCCTAGTTCTACACCAAATCAATTAGTGAGATCTAGCGTTAATGGCTCCCAATCGTCAATCAATTGGACATTAGTAACTCAAGAGTTCCTAAGTTACCTTCCCAAGCCAAGAGCATAAAATTCTACTCTAAAATCCAACTAAGCATTTTATCAAACACTTAGAAGGCATAAAAGGAAAGCATAGTAAAATTGCAAGGAATGTAAATCTACACTACTCAATTACAAGGAATTAAACAACAACAAATCAAATGAACAATAAATGAACATGAAAACATAAATTGCATTGAAATGAAAATAGAAGGAACAAAAGTGCATGAACATAAAAGTAGAGAATCACAAGAATGACATACAAAATTAGAGAGAGGAGAAGAAGAGAAACAAAAAATTGTAAAGGAAAAGTAAATCAAAGTATGAATTAAACATAGATCTAAGAAATTCTAATCTAGATCTAACCTACTCCTAATTCTAGAGAGAAGAGAGAGCTTCTCTCTCTAGAAACTAGCTAAAGCATAATAAAACTAAAACAAAACTATACTAATGACTAGATGTCTCATCCTCCTTCAATCCTTGGGTCAAATAGCATTAGAAATGAGTTGGATTGGGCCCACAAGGCTTTAGAATTCGCTGGCCATGTATTGCTTTAAGTGGATCATATGGCAGCAACTACGTGTGCACGTACTATGCGTGTAAGCATCACCATACGTATAGAAACTATGGCAAATCTTATATCATTTCAAAGCCCTGGTTGCTAGCTTTCCAACGCAACTAGAACCGCGTCATTTGGATCTCTGTAGCTCAAGTTATGGTCGATTTAGTGCGAAGAGGTCGGCTTGACAGCTTTTGCTATTCCTTCATTTCTTCATGAGTTCTCCATTTTTACATGCTTTTCGTTCATTCCCTTGATCCAATATTTGCCTCCTAAATCTGAAATCACTTAACAAACATATCAAGGAATCTAATGGAGTCAAAGGTAAATCAAGATTAAACAATTAAGGACCTAAAAAGCATGTTTTCACTCTTAAGCATAATTAAAGGAGAATTTACAATATCATGCTTTTTTATTGGATAAATGGGAGAAAGGTTGACAAAACCCTTTAAATTCAACACAAGATAAACCCTAAATATGGGGTTTATCACGTATTCCCAAGGAGGTAAAACCCTCGAGGAACAAACGCAGCAATAAAGGAGCGAAAGCAAAAAACGCTTCGCATTTAAAAACAACACAAAACTCGTGAACGAAGGAGCAGAACGGACAAGATGCTTGAGCACAACTTCCCCAAAGAGATTGAGACTCAGAAGGCATGATCTCATGGAAAGGTCCAAGCTCAAGCAAGGGCACTATTCATACCCTGGGCCGAGCTATAGGGTCCGGGTTGGACAAAGATGAAACGACCGATCTCTTTTTTGCTTGATCAACTGCCAACCTCTTCACAGAAAGCTTGGACGAATCACCACAAAAGCCCAAGAAGGCCCAAGAAAGAAGAGTCACTGCCTACTAGAAGGCAGCTGGCCAAAAGATAGGTGATGTCACCCTCAAAAAGATAAAATAAGATAACAAACTTATCTCAAGAAAGGTCACTCAACACAGCTATAAATACACTGGAGCATCCAGGTATAACTCATACTCCAATTCTACTAAAAACCTACCTAAAGCCCGTACTGACTTAAGCATCGGAGTCTCTTGCAGGTACCTCCCCCTCTGGTAATCGAGGATCAGCCGCATCTCAAGCTCCAACAAGTTGGGCATGGCAGCCTTGGCCAGACTAGAAGATCTCATCTGAGATTGACCTCCCTATTTCAGTTAACCCTCGGAACACTATCCATCTCCGTAAAGGAGCTGATTGTCAAGCTAGTGACGGTAAAGAAGCGCTTGTTGGGAGGCAACCCAACCATTATTAGAGTATTTCTTTCTTTCTTTAGTTTAATTCTGTTTGAGTTTTATTAGTTTATCTTAGTTGTTTTCTTTTCTTTTTAAAGTTTGTGATCTTGTGCAGTAGTCAAGACAGAGACAGAGACATTCAGAGATCAAAATAGAACACCTTGGAGTGATCCCCTTACTAGCATTGAACGCCAGACAAGGAGGCAGGAGGGGCGTTCAACGCCCCATATGGGTAAGAAAGCTGGCGTTGAATGCGACACAAGGAGAAGTGTGGGTGTTCAACACCCAAGAGGGAGCAGCTTTACTGGCGTTGTAATCTCAACTATTTGTCACAACTCCCCACAACTAACCAGCAAGTGCACTGGGTCGTCCAAGTAATAAACCTTACGTGAGTAAGGGTCGATCCCACGGAGACTATTGGCTTGAAGCAAGCTATGGTCATCTTGTAAATCTCAGTCAGGCAGATTCAAATGGTTATGGAGGATTGATAATTAAAAGATGAATAAAACATAAAATAAAGATAGAGATACTTATGTAATTCATTGGTAGGAATTTCAGATAAGCGTATGAAGATGCTTTGTTCCTTCTGAACCTCTGCTTTCCTATTGCCATCTTCCAATCATTCATCCTCCTTTCGATGGCAAGCTTTATGTTGGGCATCACCGTTGTCAATGGCTACTTCTCGTCCTCTCAGTAAAAATGTTCCAAATGCGCTGTCACCGCACGGCTAATCATCTGTCGGTTCTCGATCATGTTGGAATACGATCCATTGATCCTTTTGCGTCTCTCACACGCCCAACACTCGCGAGTTTGAAGCCCATCACAGTCATCCCTTCCCAGATCCTACTCGGAATACCACAGACAAGGTTTAGACTTTCCGGACCTTAGGAATGACCGCCAATAATTCTAGCCTATACCACGAAGGTTCTAATCTTAGATTAGAAACCCAAGAGATATACATTCAAGCTTGATTGCATGTAGAACGGAAGTGGTTGTCAGGCACGCTTTCATAGGTGAGAATGATGATGAATGTCACGGATCATCACATTCATCAAGTTGAAGAGCGAGTGTATATCTTATGGAAGAAGTAGGCGTGAATTGAATAGAAAAATAATAGTACTTTGCATTAATTCATGAAGAACAGCAGAGCTCCACACCTTAATATATGGTGTGTAGAAACTCTACCGTTGAAAATACATAACAACAAAAGGTCTAGGCATGGCCGAATGGCCAGCCTCCCAAAGCGTGAACATACAAGTTCCAAGATGAAAAGTATGATCAAGTGTGTAAAATACAATAGCAAAAGGTCCTATTTGTAGAAAACTAGTAACCTAGGGTTTACAGAAATGAGTAAATGATGCAGAATCCACTTCCGGGCCCACTTGGTATGTGCTTGGGATAAGCATTGAAGCTTTCACGTGTAGAGACTTTTCTTGGAGTTAAACGCCAGCTTTTGTGCCAGTTTGGGCGTTTAACTCCAGCTTTTATGCCAGTTCTGGCGTTTTGACGCCAGAATTTCTATGCTGACATTGAATGCCGGTTTGGGCCATCAAATCTTGAGCAAAGTATAGACTATTATATATTTCTGGAAAGCCCAGGATGTCTACTTTCCAACGCAATTGAGAGCGCGCCAATTGGGCTTCTGTAGCTCCAGTAAATCCACTTCGAGTGCAGGGAGGTCAGAATCCAACAGCATCTGCAGTCCTTTTTCAGCATCTGAATCAGATTTTTGCTCAGGTCCCTCAATTTCAGCCAGAAAATACCTGAAATCACAGAAAAACACACAAACTCATAGTAAAGTCCAGAAATGTGATTTTTATTTAAAAACTAATAAAAATATAATGAAAACTAACTAAAATATACAAAAAACATACTAAAAACAATGCCAAAAAGCGTATAAATTATCCGCTCATCACAACACCAAACTTAAATTGTTGCTTGTCCCGAAGCAACTGAAAATAAAATAGGATAAAAAGAATAGAATATACAATGAATTTCAAAAACATCTATGAAAATCAGTTTTAATTAGATGAGCGGGGCTATTAGCTTTCTGCTTCTGAACAGTTTTGGCATCTCACATTATCCTTTTGAAGTTCAGAATGATTGGCATCTATAGGAACTCAAAATTCAGATGGTGTTATCGATTCTCCTAGTTCAGTATGTGGATTCTTGAACACAGCTACTTTATGAGTCTTGGCCGTGACCCAAAGCATTTTGTTTTCCAGTATTACCACCGGATACATAAATGCCACAGACACATAACTGGGTGAACCTTTTCAGATTGTGACTCAGCTTTGCTAGAGTCCCCAATTATTGGTGTCCAGAGCTCTTAAGCACACTCTTTTTGGCTTTGGACCACGACTTTAACCGCTCAGTCTCAAGTTTTCACTTGACACCTTCACGCCACAAGCACATGGTTAGGGACAGCTTGGTTTAGAGACTTTTCTCCGGGGCCCACTTGGTGTGTGCTTGGGCTGAGCATTGAAGCTTTCATGTGTAGAGACTTTTCTTGGAGTTAAACGCCAGCTTTTGTGCCAGTTTGGGCGTTTAACTCCAGTTTTTATGCCAGTTCCAGCGTTAAACGCCAGAATTCTTGAGCTGAATTGGAACGCCTATTTGAGCCATCAAATCTCGGGCAAAGTATGGACTATTATATATGGTGGGAAAGCCCAGGATGTCTACTTTTCAACGCAATTGAGAGCGCGCCAATTGGGCTTCTGTAGCTCTAGAAAATCCACTTTGAGTGCAGGGAGGTCAGAATCCAACAGCATCTGCAGTCCTTTTTCAGCCTCTGAATCAGATTTTTGCTCAGGTCCCTCAATTTCAGCCAGAAAATACCTGAAATCACAGAAAAACATAAAAACTCATAGTAAAGTCCAAAAAAGTGAATTTTAAATAAGAACTAATAAAAATATAATAAAAACTAATTAAAATATACTAAAAACATACTAAAAACAATGACAAAAAGCGTATAAATTATCCGCTCATCACAACAGCAAACTTAAATTGTTGCTTGTCCCCAAGCAACTGAAAATCAAATAGGATAAAAAGAAGAAAATATACAATGAATTCCAAAATCATCTATGAAGATCAGTATTAATTAGATGAGCGGGGCTTTTAGCTTTTTGCTTCTGAACAGTTTTGGCATCTCACTTTATTCCTTGAAGTTCAGAATGATTGGCATCTATAGGAACTCAGAATCCAGATAATGTTTTTTATTCCCCTAGTTAAGTATGTTGATTCTTGAACACAGCTACTTTATGAGTCTTGGCTGTGGCCCTAAGCACTTTGTTTTCCAGTATTACCACCGGATACATAAATGCCACAGACACATAACTGGGTGAACCTTTTTAAATTATGACTCAGCTTTGCTAGAGTCCCCAATTAGAGGTGTCCAGGGTTCTTAAGCACACTCTTCTTTTTGCTTTGGACCTCGACTTTAACCGCTCAGTCTCAAGTTTTCACTTGACACATTCACGCCACAAGCACATGGTTAGGGACAGCTTGGTTTAGACACTTAGGCTAGGATTTTATTCCTGTGGGCCCTCCTATCCACTGATGCTCGAAGCCTTGGATACTTTTTATCAGCCTTGCCTTTTGGTTTAAAGGGGTGTTGGCTTTTTCTGCTTGCTTTTGTTTTTCTTTCTTTTTCTTTTCTCTTTTTTTTTTCGCCTCTTCCCTTTTTTTTTTCTGCAAGCTTTTCACTGCTTTTTCTTGCTTCAAGAATCAATTTTATGATTTTTCAGATCATCAGATAACATTTCTCCTTTTTCCATCATTCTTTCAAGAGCCAACAATTTTAACATTCATAAACAATCAACTTCAAAAATATGCACTGTTCAAGCATTCATTCAAAAAACAATAGTATTGCCACCACATCAAAATAATTAAACTGTTTTAAAATTTAAAATTCATGTACTTCTTTTTCTTTTTCAATTAAAAATACTTTTTATTTAAGAAAGGTGATGGATTTATAGGACATTCATAGCTTTAAGACATAAACTTTAAATTTTTATTGATTATGGAATAAAAATAAGACTTAAAAATAAATATAAGCGCATACCCATAATAATAGAAGACAGAAAATTAAAAGCAGAAGAATAAATGACTCTTAAAATAGACTCTTAATAATAAAGATTATCACAGAGTTAGGACTCAACAACCTTGATTTTTAGGAGTTGATGCTCCCTCAATCTGTGGGGTGCTTGGTCCTTCAAGGGAGAGCTTCTGGCGCTTCAGCTCCTGTAGCTCACGCCCCTGCTTCTCTTGTTCCTTCAGCAGTTTGCAGAGCATGCAGTTTTGATTCTGCTGTTCTTCCTTAAGTTGTTCCATAGCTTCTTGCAGCTTAGCAACAGATGCTTCTAGGCGGGTCCAGTAGTCAATTTCAGGAATTTCTAGGAGGAACTCCTGCTCCCTCCTTTTGATGGAGTTGTCTTGCACTTGTCCTTCCATTGACCTCTTGGTGATTGGGTGTTCAATTAGAATGAATTTATCTACTCCCATCCTCACCCCAGCATTTTTACATAGTAGAGAAATTAAGCTTGGGTAGGCCAATTTGGCTTCAGTGGAGTTCTTGTTTGCAATGTGTAAATCTCACAAGAAATCAGATGATGAATCTCCACTTCTTTTCTAAGCATAATACAGTGAATCATCACTGCTCTTTTGACAGTGACCTCATAGCGGTTGCTAGTGGGCAATATAGAACGCCCAATGAAGTCCAGCCAGCCTCTTGCAACTGGTTTGAGATCTCCCCTCTTAAGTTGGTTTGGGACACCTTTTGAATTGGTTATCCACTTAGTTCCAAGGAGGCATATGTCCTCTAGAACTTGATCCAACCCCTTATCTACTCTCACCATTCTCTTATTAAAGGATTCTGGATCATCTTGTAGTTTAGGCAGTTTGAAGACCTCTCTTATTTTGTCCAGATGGAAGTAAATAAGCCTCCCTCTGACCATAGTTCGGTAGGTGTGAAAGGCGGTTCCAGTTATTCTCTACTTATCTGTCAGCCACAGATTTAAGTAGAATTCCTGAACCATGTTTCTTCCAACCTTTGTCTCAGGATTGGCCAGAATTTCCCATCCTCTATTTTGAATTTGCTCTTGGATCTCCGGATATTCATCCTCCTTCAGATTGAATTTAACTTCCGGGATCACTGACCTCAGACCCATTATTTTGTGGTACTGGTCTGCATGTTCTTTGGTTAAAAACCTCTCTTGATTCCAAAGACTCTTTGGAGTATTCTCTTTCTTGCCTCTTGATTTGGTTTGTTTTCCCTTAGGTGTCATGATCTTGATGAGTCTTAGCTCAGTGATCATGGAAAAATACACCAAACTTAGAAGTTTGCTTGCCCTCAAGCAAAAGAAAGGAAAGGGGAAAGAAAGGAGAAGAGGCAAATTCGAATGGTGGAGAGGAGGGGATGGCCGAATGTATATTTATAGAAAGAGGGGAGGGATTTCGAAAAATTTGAAAGAGATATGACATAGAGATATGATTAATGGAAGAAAATAAAATCATGATATGAAAAAGATGAGATTTGTAATTGAAAAAGATATAAAGATGTTAAATCTGAAAATTTGGTTATGTATCTAAGAATTAAAAGATGATATGATGAGTTGAAAAAGATTTGGAAAGAAATTAAGAAGATAATTGAGTTTTTAAAGAATATTTGGGAAGGATTTGAAAGAAAATTGAAAAGAGATTTAGAAAATGTTTGAATTTTTTTAAAATTGAGGGTGAATGATGAAAGTTTGAAACATGTTTATGCAGAAAAGTATGAATCAAAACATGAAAATTTGAAAAAAATTGAAGTTGGAAACAAAATCTCCTCCCCCTGCCTTTTTGGCGTTAAACGCCCAGAATGGTATCCATTCTGGCGTTTAATGCCCAATTGTTGGCCATTATGGGCGTTTAACGCCCAGCCAGGTACCCTGGCTGGCGTTAAACGCCAGAAACCCCTTTATCACTGGGCGTTTTTCTGAACGCTCAGGATGCTGCAATTCTGGCGTTAAATGCCCAGAATTGTACCCATTCTGGCATTTAACGCCCAAAATGGTACCTTTACTGGCGTTAAACGCCCAGAATGGTACCCATTCTGGCGTTTAACGCCCAAAATGCCCCTTACGGGCGTTTTCTTGCCAGCAAGCTCCTTTTCTCTGCTTTTTGCGCTGAATCCTTCTGTAACTCTGTGAATTCCTTCAATTTGGATGATTAACCTTTGAAGAAAAATGTATATCAAACTTCTACAAGTATTAAAATAAATAACTTGCTAATGGCTGGGTTGCCTCCCATCAAGCGCTTCTTTATTGTCTTTAGTTGGACTTTTACTGAGCTTCATTCAAGCCTCAGTTTTGAGCATTCTTGCTCAAAATTGCTTTCAAGATAATGTTTGATTCTCTGTCCATTAACATTGAACTTTTTGTCAGAATCAATATCTTGAAGCTCAACATATCCATATGGTGACACTCTTGTAATCACATATGGTCCCCTCCATCAGAATTTTAATTTCCCGGGGAATAATCTGAGCCTAGAGTTGAACAGCAAAACTTTTTATCCTAGCTCAAAGACTCTGGATGACAATTTCTTGTCATGCCACTTTTTTGCTTTTTCCTTATAAATTTTTGCATTTTCAAAAGCATTGAGTCTGAACTCCTCTAGCTCATTTAGCTGGAGCAATCTTTTCTCACCAGCTAACTTAGCATCCATGTTTAGGAATCTGGTTGCCCAGTAGGCTTTATGTTCCAGTTCCACGGGCAGATGACAGGCTTTCCCATACACAAGCTGGTATGGAGAGGTACCTATAGGAGTCTTGAATGCTGTTCTGTATGCCCACAGAGCATCATCCAAGCTCTTTGTCCAATCCTTTCTACGAGCAATTACAGTCCGTTCCAGGATTCTCTTTAATTCTCTGTTAGAGACTTCAGCCTGCCCATTTGTCTGTGGATGATACGGAGTTGCTACTTTGTGGCTAATTCCATATCGAACCATAGCAGAGTAAAGCTGTTTATTGCAAAAATGGGTGCCCCCATCATTGATTAGTACTCTGGGAACACCAAATCTGCTGAAAATATATTTCTGGAGGAACTTCAACACAATTTTGGTATCATTAGTGGGTGTGGCAATTGCTTCCACCCATTTAGATACGTAATCTACTGCCACCAGAATGTAAGTGTTTGAGTATGATGGTGGAAAAGGACCCATGAAGTCAATACCCTATACATCAAACAACTCAATCTCTAAGATCCCTTATTGAGGCATGGTATAACCATGAGGCAAGTTACCAGCTCTTTGTCAACTGTCACAATTACGCACAAACTCTCGGGCATCTCTATAGAGAGTAGGCCAATAGAAGTCACATTAGAGGACTTTAGTGGCTGTTCCCTCACTTCCGAAATGTCCTCCATACTGTGATCCATGGCAATGCCACAGGATCTCTGTGCCTCCTCTCTAGGGACGCATCTGCGAATCATTTCGTCTACGCATCTCTTAAAGAGATATGGTTCATCCCATAAGTAGTACTTTGCATCAGAAATTAGTTTTTTCTTTTGCACCCTGCTGTACACCTGGGGTATAAACCTCACAGCTTTATAATTTGCAATGTCTGCAAACCATGGTGCTTCTTGAATGGCAAAAAGTTGCTCATCCGGAAAGGTCTCAGAGATCTCAGTAGGAGGGAGGGACGCCCTTGCTACTGGTTCTATCCGGGACAGGTGATCAGCTACCTGGTTCTCTGTCCCTTTTCTGTCTCTTATTTCTATATCAAACTCTTGCAGAAGCAACACCCATCTTATGAGCCTGGGTTTTGAATCCTGCTTTGTGAGTAGATATTTAAGAGCAGCATGGTCAGTATACACAATCACTTTTGATCCTACTAAATAGGATCTAAACTTGTCAATGGCATAAACCACTGCAAGTAACTCCTTTTCTGTGGTTGTGTAATTCTTCTGTGCGTCATTTAGAACACGACTGGCATAGTAAATGACGTGCAGAAGCTTGTTATGCCTTTGTCCCAACACTGCACCAATGGCATGGTCACTAGCATCACACATTAATTCAAATGGTAATGTCCAGTCAGGTGCAGAGATGACTGGTGCTGTGACCAGCTTGGCTTTCAGGGTCTCAAATGCCTACAGACACTCTGTGTCAAACACAAATGGCGTGTCAGCAGCTAGCAAGTTGCTTAGAGGTTTTGCAATTTTTGAAAAATCTTTTATGAACCTCCTATAGAATCCTGCATGCCCCAGAAAGCTTCTGATTGCCTTAACAATGGCAGGTGGTGGTAATTTCTCAATTACCTCTACCTTGGCTTGATCCACCTCTATCCCCTTGCTTGAAATTGTGTCCAAGGACAATTCCTTCAGTCACCATAAAGTGACATTTTTCCCAGTTTAAGACCAAGTTAGTCTCTTGGCACCTTTTCAGGATAAGTGCTAGATGATTAAGATAGGAGCTGAATAAGTCTCCAAATACTGAGAAGTCATCCATGAAGACTTCCAGGAACTTTTCTACCATATTAGAGAAGATAGAGAGCATGCATCTCTGAAAGGTTGCAGGTGCATTGCATAGACCAAAAGGCATTCTTCTATAAGCAAATACTCCAGATGGACATGTGAATGTTGTTTTCTCTTGGTCTTGAGGATCCACTGCAATTTGGTTGTATCCTGAATAGCCATCCAAAAAGCAGTAGTATTCATGGCCTACTAGTCTCTCTAGCATCCGGTCTATGAATGGTAAAGGAAAATGATCCTTTCTTGTGGCTATATTGAGCCTTCTGTAGTCAATACACATTCGCCACCCTTTAACTGTTCTTGTGGGAACCAGTTCATTCTTTTCATTATGAACCACTGTCATGCCTCCCTTCTTGGGGACAACTTGGACAGGGCTCACCCAGGGGCTATCAGAAATGGGATAAATAATCCTAACCTCTAGTAACTTAGTAACCTCTTTCTGTACCACTTCCTTCATGGCTGGATTTAGCCGCCTCTGTGGTTGAACCACTGGCTTGGCATCATCCTCCAATAGGATTTTGTGCATGCATCTTGCTGGGGTAATGCCCTTAAGGTCACTTATGGACCACCCAAGAGCTGTCTTGTGTGTCCTTAGCACTTGAATTAGTGCTTTCTCTTCCTGTGGATTTAAAGCAGAGCTTATGATCACTGGAAAAGTGTCACCCTCTCCCAGAAATGCATATTTCAGGGATGGTGGTAGTGGTTTGAGCTCTGGTTTAGGAGGTTTTTCCTCTTCCTGAGGGATTTTTAGAGGTTCTTTTATTTCCTCTGGTTTCTCCAAATCAGGCTGAACATCTTTAAAGATGTCCTCTTGCTCTGATTCAAGACTCTCAGTCATATTGATCTCTTCCACCAAAGAGTCAATAATATCAGTGCTCATGCAGTCATTTGATGTGTCTGGATGCTGCATAGCTTTGACAGCATTTAACTTGAACTCATCCTCATTGACTCTTAGGGTCACTTCCCCTTTTTGTACATCAATAAGAGTTCGTCCAGTTGCTAGGAAAGGTCTTCCTAGAATGAGAGTTGCACTCTTGTGCTCCTCCATTTCCAGCACTACAAAGTCAGTAGGAAAGGCAAAAGGCCCAACCTTGACAATCATGTCCTCAACGATGCCTGATGGATATTTAATGGAGCCATCAGCAAGTTGAAGACATATCCGGGTTGGTTTGACTTCTTCAGTCAACCCAAGCTTTCTGATAGTGGATGCAGGTATTAGGTTGATACTTGCTCCAAGGTCACATAGAGCTGTCTTGGTGCAAGCACCCTCTAATGTGCATGGTATCATAAAGCTTCCTGGATCTTGAAGCTTTTCTGGTAAGCTTTTTAGAATGACTACACTGCATTCTTCAGTGAGAAACACTCTTTCAGTTTCTCTCCAATCCTTCTTATGACTTAAGATCTCTTTCATGAACTTAGCATAAGAGGGTATTTGCTCAAGTGTCTCTACAAACGGGATCTTTATTTCAAGAGTCCTGAGATAGTCTGCAAAGCGGACAAATTGTTTATCCTATTCCGCTTGGCGGAGCTTCTGAGGATAAGGCATCTTGGCTTTATATTCTTTAACCTTAGTTGCTGCAGGTTTGTTCCCTACTGAAGTGGTTGGAGAAGCCTTCTTAGAGGGGTTACTATTAGCACTTGCAGGTGTCTGATTCCTCATAGGAGTTTGAACGCCAGGATTGGGTGCTGGATGGGCGTTTAACGCCAGCTTCCCACCCTTTTCTGGCATTTGAACGCCAGAACTGGGCAAGGAATGGGCGTTTAACGCCAACTTTTCCCCCTTTTCTGGCATTTGAATGCCAGAGTTATTCCTCTCTGGGCTCTTGATGTCCTCAGAGGGATCTTGGGTAGTGGTTTAGTCATCCTCTATCATTTGTTCCCTTCTTGACTTTTTGCTATTTTGAGCTGAGTTATTCAATGTCTTCCCGCTCCTTAGTTGGACAGCTTGGCATTCTTCTATTATTTGTTTAGATAGCTGCTGTCTTGTCTGATTCAATTGTGCTTCTATATTCTTGTTAGCATTTTTAGTGTCTTGGAGAATCTTTTTGAATTCTGCTAATTGTTTTGTCATAAGGAGTAATTGCTGATTAAGTTCAACAATTTTGTTCTTGAGGATTGGGATCAGTAGTTACTGCCATAGCCTCTTCTTTTATGGAGGACTCACTGTTTGAGTACAGATGTTGATTTCTAGCAACTGTATCTATGAGCTCTTGAGCTTCTTCAATTGTTTTTCTCATGTGTATAGATCTACCAGCTGAGTGGTCAAGGGACATCTGAGCTTTTTCTATAAGCCCATAGTAGAAGATGTCTAACTGTACCCACTCTGAAAACATTTCAGAAGGGCATTTTCTCAGCATCCCTCTGTACCTCTCCTAGGCATTATAAAGGGATTCATGATCCTCTTGTTTAAAGCCTTGGATGTCCAGCCTTAGCTGTGTCATCCTTTTTGGAGGGTAAAATTGATTCAGGAATTTGTCTGTTAATTGTCTCCATGTTTTTATGCTTGATGTGGGTTGGTTATTTAACCACCTCTTAGCTTGATCTTTTATAGCAAATGGAAACAATAATAATCTGTAGACATCCTGATCTACTTCTTTATCACGTACTGTGTCAACAATTTGTAAGAACTGTGCCAGAAACTCAGTAGGTTCTTCCTGTGGAAGACCGGAATACTGGCAATTTTGCTGCACCATGATAATAAGCTGAGGATTTAGCTCAAAGCTGCTTGCTTTGATGGGAGGTATACAGATGCTATTCCCCTATGCAGCTGTAATGGGGTTAACATATAACCCCAGAGTCCTTCTGGACTGTTCGTTTCCACTTATGTCCATGATGGAGTAAAGGGAATTGATATGAATTACAATTAAATTATATTTTTATTTTTTATTTTATTTAATTAAGAGTGACCGAAAATAATAAAATAAAATAAAAGGAAAATAAAATAAAATTTTGAAAACTAAAAGAAAATAAAATCAAAGCAAATTGAAAACTAAATTAATTAATTAATTAAAAAGATTTTGAAATTAGCAATTAAAAAGATATGATTGAAAATTATTATGAAAAAGATATGATTTAGAAGATATGATTGCAAATAAAAAAAAAGATATGATTGAAAAGATATGATTGAAGAAATTAAAAAGATTTGATTTTTGAAAAAGATTTGAAAAGATCAATTTTTGAAATTAGAATATTGACTTGACTAAAAAAAAGATATGATTTTGAAAATCTTTGACTAAATTAATGCAAAATTTCGAAATTTATGAGTAAAATAAAGAAAGGATTTTTTTTTATTTTTGAATTTTAATGCGGAAAGAGAAAAACAACAAAATGACACTAAACTTAGAAATTTTAGATCAAAACACAGAGAACAAACAAGAAAATTTTGAATGTCAAGATGAACACCAAGAACACTTTGAAGATCAAGATGAACACCAAGAACAAATTTTTGAAAAATTTTTAAGTAAATAAAAGCACAAAAACACACCAAACTTAAAATTTTTAGAGAATCAAACAAAAATTTTCGAAAAATTAAAGGAAAACACAAAGAAGACACCAAACTTAGAATTTTTTAAAATCAAGAAAGAACTGAGGACATGAAATTTCGAAAAATTAAAAGAAAATAAAAGCATGTAATTGACACCAAACTTAAAATATAAAACTAAACTCAAATAAAAGACTCTAAACCAACAAAAATAAAATATTCCTAATCTAAGCAACAAGATAAGCCGTCAGTTGTCCAAGCTCGAACAATCCCCGGCAACGGCGCCAAAAACTTGGTGCACGAAATTACAATCACACTTTTGCAACTCCGCACAACTAACCAGCAAGTGCACTGGGTCGTCCAAGTAATACCTTACGTGAGTAAGGGTCGATCCCACGGAGACTGTCGGCTTGAAGCAAGCTATGGTTATCTTGTAACTCTTAGTCAGGATATCAATAATTCTCAGATTTAATTGTAAAAAGTAAAAGAACATGAAATAAATACTTGTTATGCAGTAATGAAGAACAGGTTGAGGCTTTGGAGATGCTTTGTCTTCTGAATCTCTGCTTTCCTACTATCTTCTTCTTCATGCATGTAAGGCTCCTTCCATGGCAAGCTTTATGTTGGGCATCACCGTTGTCAATGGCTACTTCCCGTACTCTCAGTAAAAATGTTCCAAATGCGCTGTCACCACACGGCTAATCATCTGTCGGTTCTCGATCATGTCGGAATAGGATCCATTGATCCTTTTGCATCTGTCACTACGCCCAACACTCGTGAGTTTGAAGCTCGTCACAGTCATCCCTTCTCAGATCCTACTCAGAATACCACAGACAAGGTTTAGACGTTCTGGATCTCAGGAATGGCCGCCAATAATTCTAGCCTATACCACGAAGGTTCCAATCTTAGATTAGAAACCCAAGAGATACACATTCAAGCTTGATTGCATGTAGAACGGAGGTGGTTGTCAGACACGCGTTCATAGGTGAGAATGATGATGAGTGTCACGGATCATCACATTCATCAGGTTGAAGTGCGAATGAATATCTTAGAATAGAAGCGAGCGTGATAGAATGGAAAACAGTAGTAATTGCATTAATTCATGAAGAACAGCAGAGCTTCTCACTCCCAACAATGGGGTTTGGAGACTCATGCTGTAGGGAATACAATAAGAAACGTGTAAAGTGTCATGAGGTACAAGATGAATCACTAAAAGTAGTTTTTATAGTGAACTGGTGACCTAGGGTTACAGAAAATGAGTAAGCTAGGGTGTTTAGTGTAAAAATCCACTTCCGGGGCCCACTTGGTGTGTGCTTGGGCTGAGCATTGAAGCTTTCATGTGTAGAGACTTTTCTTGGAGTTAAAAGCCAGCTTTTGTGCCAGTTTGGGCGTTTAACTCCAGTTTTTATGCCAGTTCCGGCGTTAAACGCCAGAATTCTTGAGCTGAATTGGAACGCCTGTTTGGGCTATCAAATCTCGGACAAAGTATGGACTATTATATATGGCGGGAAAGCCCAGGATGTCTACTTTTCAACGCAATTGAGAGCGTGCCAATTGGGCTTCTGTAGCTCTAGAAAATCCACTTTGAGTGTAGGGAGGTCAGAATCTAACAGCATCTGCAGTCCTTTTTCAGCCTCTGAATCAGATTTTTGCTCAGGTCCCTCAATTTCAGCCAGAAAATACCTGAAATCACAGAAAAACATACAAACTCATAGTAAAGTCCATAAAAGTGAATTTTAAATAAAAACTAATAAAATATAATAAAAACCAATTAAAATATACTAAAAACATACTAAAAACAATGACAAAAAGCGTATAAATTATCCGCTCATCACCTTGGATCCTTTTTTTATTTTACCGTTGCCTTTTGGTTTAAAGGGCTATTGGCTTTTTCTGCTTGCTTTTTCTTTTTCTTTCTTTCTCTTTTTTTTTCTATTTTTTTTCGCATTTTTTTTCGCATATATTTTTTTTTGCAAGCTTTTCACCGCTTTTTTTGCTTCAAGAATCAATTTTATGATTTTTCAGATTATCAAATAACATTTCTCCTTTTCCATCATTCTTTCAAGAGCCAACAATTTTAACATTCATGAACAACAAATTCAAAAAATATGCACTTGATGCACGAAAAACTTGTCTCGCAACAAATTTCCTTTGGCAAGTGTACCAAATTTGTCGTCAAGTAAAAACTCAAAATAGAGTGAGGTCGAATCCCACAGGGATTGATTGATCAAGCAACTTTAATTAGAGGAGTGTTCTAGTTGAGCGAATCAGAATTTGAGTTGAGAATTGCAGAAAATTAAAGGGCGGGAAAGTAAATAACAGAAAAGTAAATGCTAGAAATAAGAGCTGAATGTAGATGACGGAAAGTAAATTGCAGAATCTTAAATGGGAAAGGGGAAATTGCTCATAAAAGTAAATGACAGAAATTAAAAAGAATGGGTAAGATCAGAAATGGGGGGTTTATTGGGCTCAGGAGATGTTGCATTCTCCGGATCAATTTCATTTTCATCTCTTCCTCAATCAATGCACTCATTGATCTCCTTGGCAATCTTAAGTGATCAAATTACAATTTCTTGTAATTCAATCTCTCAAATCTTGATCAATAGCCAATTTCTTGGTCAATTGCTCATGAGAAGAGATGAAGAATGGAAACTGATTATACTACATTCATTTCCCAAATCAAGTGTTGAGAGGATTATAGTCACATATCCATCCAAACCCAATTTGGTCCAGCATGAGAAAGCATTTCTAGCATGATCTCTTCATTCCTCTTTCAAGGTTCAGAAGAGATACAAGTTTGAATAGCTTCTTTTCCAAGATAACTACCCAATTGGATGAAGATCGAAAGCTTTCAAGTAAAATCAAGAGAAAAGATAGAAGAAGAATAATGAAAACTAGTATTGATCCATCAAATTACAACAGAGCTCCCTAACCCAATGAAAGGGGTTTAGTTGTTCATAGCTCTGGAAAATGAAAACAAAGATGGAGAATACATGATGAGACTAGAAGTGCAGAGAAAGTAAAATACAGAGAGTAGTTCTATGCCAAGAGGCTCCCTATAATTTCCAATTCCTAATTTAATTCAAAGCTACTCCTATATATACTACTCTTCTGTTCTTCTAGTTGGCTCTTCAAGTCTTGGGTATGGACCTTTGGATCTTGAGTTTGAAGCAATTCTCTTCTTCATTGGGCTTGGCTTTACTTGCAGAGAGAAAGTATGAAGTGGGCAGAGACTTTAGCTCAGGACGTTAGTGGTGTTAACGTTCAGTGAAGATATGGGTTTGAGAACGTTAGTGACAATCACCTTTTTCACTAATGTTCCTCACCCAAGTAAGAGCCACGTTATCTTCAACGTTAGTGGCACAAACATTGCCACTAACGTTGCCTCTTTGTCCTTCACACACGTTATTGTGACTTGCCTTTCCCAATAACGTTGAGAAGTCTCCCCCTTCCTTACGTTAGAGTCCACGTTAACTTAGTTAACGTGGCTCTTTTAACGTAGGCTTGCCAACCTTCGAGAACGTTAGTGATACTTACCATTGTCACTAACGTTCCAATGTGCCCCTATTTCTCACGTTAGAGTCCACGTTAACTAGGTTAACGTGGCTTCTAACGTGGCCATGCTAGCCATCTCCAACGTTAGTGACAAAGTTGAGTGTCACTAACGTTGGCTCATCATTCCCTTATCCACGTTAGCTTCCACGTTAACTAAGTTAACGTGAGAGTTAACGTGGCTCATAGTGGCTTATGTGGGCTAATTCCAACGTTAGTGACAATGTTGGGTGTCACTAACGTTGGCGATCACCTCCCTTCTTCACGTTAACTTCCACGTTAACTAAGTTAACGTGGGAGTTAACGTGGCTTATTTGGGGCTTGTGTGGGTTCCTTCCAACGTTAGTGACAATGTTTGGTGTCACTAACGTTGCCGACCACTTTGTCTTCTCACGTTAGCTTCCGTGGAAGTTAACGTGGCTTATTGTGACTTGGCCAACGTTAGTGACAAAGTTGAATGTCACTAACGTTGGCTTCCCCTTTACTTCTTAACGTTAGAGGCCACGTTAACTAAGTTAACGTGGCAACTAACATGGCCACTTATGAGCTTGGTCCAACGTTAGTGATAATGTTAAGTGTCACTAATGTTGGCTCCATTTTCTTTCTTCCACGTTAAAGTTCACGTTAACTTAGTTAACGTGACTCTTAACGTGGGCAATGATGGCTTCGAGAGCGTTATTGGCAATTACTTTTCTCATTAACTTTGCAAGTTACTCCCATTCCACGTTAGTGTTAACATTAGTGTAACTAACATAGCCACTAATGTGGTTCTTCTTTACTTCCTTTGTCCTGAAATCAAGCAATAAAGTGCATCAAAGTTCTAGTCCAAGTCATGGGAAATGCAACATCCAATTTGTCATCAAATTCATGAAAAATCCTCATGAAATCATGTAAAGTGCACAATATATGCTTGAATCAAGATGTAAGTGAATATCTACCCAAAACTAGCTTATTTCCTAAGGAAATGCATGAAAGTACCCTAAAAACAGTAAAGAAAAGGTCAGTGAAACTGGGCAAAATGCCCTGGCATCACAACACCAAACTTAAAGCTTGCTTGTCCCTAAGCAAGTACTGGAACAAGAGAATGATGAATGGAATGCCAAGAGAAATGAGTCATTCTTGTAGAAGTCATGTCCTTGGTTTTATGGTGGTTTCATGCATAGCAACTTAGGTTCATTCCTGGCTTTCAGACCTTTATCATGTCCTAGAATACTCACTATGATTGCATCCCATGAGACTTTTATTCATTGATCCTTTTGTTGTCATTTCAGGGCTTATTTTTGTTCTTAAGCTAAGTGCTCTGTAACGGAGCAACTCTTTAAAATAAGCTTTCAGCCAACACTCCCGAACCAGTTGGTTCAAGGTGCTAGGTGTTGATGCACCCCTAAGGACTTACTTGCTCAAGTCTCTCCCCCATACATACACACCACAGGCACATAGTTTATTTCTTTTCTTTTCTTGAGACCTTGGTGTCCAGCACCTCTTTAGGTTACTAAATGCTCTGTATTGAGGGTTACTCTTGATAGTGGACTTTCAGCTGATAATCCCGAGTTAGTTAACCCAAGTTACCAAGTGATAAGGCACCCCTAAGAGCTTATTCATCCAAGTAGATCCTTCACACAAGAGCACCACAGACACATGCCTCAAGATTAAAACCATTGGTGCCTAGCCTTATTGCTTACTCTTTTTCTTTTATTTTTCAACCTTTATTGTTCTTTTCCTTTTTCTTATTAGGATGTTCTTATTTAGCTAGTCTCATGGGGTATTCCTCAAGCACAGTATTCATGACAGATAGTTGTCCTCCCACCTTCTGGTTGAACCAACTTAGCTAACTTATGATCACACCATAAACTCATGAACTTACTCCATAGTATGAACTCCTCTCTAGTCTTTAAAAATACTCATTCTCTTTTCATTTGATTTAAAGGGACAAACATACAAGTAAGCAAAGTAAGGGTACAATGACATAAAGACCAGCAAACATAGACCTTTTCAACACAAAAACTTAAAAGACAAAATTTAAAAAGGTTTAAACATAACATGGAAGCAAGTTCTATTTCATACAAGATCTTCCTTATTCAAAGCATAGAAAAATATGGACCAAAGAAGGGACGTTTCCACCTTTTACTCTTGTGGATGCCCATGCTTTCCTCCTTGTTTGTCTTCTTTGTGTCCTCTTGCATTCCCTCGCATCCGTGCCAATCTTGCTTGCTTCCAATCCTCAAGTGCCTTCCTCACTGATTCATGACTCTCTTCCACCTTTTGTCTTTCTTCTCGTGCTAATTCATCCCTCATTTCTTCATACCTTGTGATTCCTGGATGAAATATAGGCAGCTGTCCTACCAAGTAACCGAGCCTGGCTTGAGTATTTATATGATGCCCAGTCTCGCTCAGGTAAACTCCTTTTGCGAATGCCCTTTGCTTGTCCAATAGTTCTGCCTATTCTATCTGTCTTCGATGCATCTCATGTATATGTGCGCCTTGATGTGCTTGGATGTTGATTAGCCTCTGGATGGATTCTTGTTGCTCATTTTGCCTTTGTTCCATCCTGTGGAATGTTTCACTCCATTGTTGCCCTTGACTCAGTTGCTAATCCATCATTTGCTTTTGCCACTCCCCTTGTTGAGTCGTCCATCTTGAGAGTGACTCCTCTTGCTGCCCCATCATCTGTAGTTGAAGCTCTCTCTGTGCTCCTTGGCTTTCCAAATATTGTCGAGATAGCCCATCAATGGCTTCCTGCAATTCGTGCATATCCAAGGTGGCTGGTGCTTGCCCCTCTAAGACTTGTCCTTCCACTACTTGAGGGGCTATCGTCTTCCTTTACTTCCGTTGAGGCAGGGGGGATGCGGTAGCATGCATTCGTCGAACGATTATTGGAATGCCCTTTTTTATCCACACGGGGTCCTCATCTTCAAACACCACCCCAGCTTTCTTGCACAGTCGGTAAATAGTGCTGGGGTAACCTAACGTTCCTCTTGAGTCGCTTTTCTCTGCCATTTTTCTAATGCCTTCTGCTATGAGTTCATGAACATTGATCTCTCCTCCTTTGAGTATACAGTGTACTAGTGTGGCTCTCTTGAGATTCACCTCCGAGTTGTTCGCTGCTGGGAGGATAGACCTCCTTACAATTTCGAACCACCCATTTGCTTCCGGAGTGAGATCTACTCTCTTGATGAACCTTGGTCTCCTATATGCATATCTTTCCCAGTCAGCTCCTGGTACACAAATGTCTTGCACAATCTGGTCATGATTAGGGTTGTTGTCCATTCTTGAATGATAACTCTCTTCTTCAAACGGTATAGACCGCAGTTTTAATACCTTCATGACACTCATGGGACCAAAATCCACAATCTTTCCTCTCACAAAGCTTGTATATGACTCATCTGCCTTATCATATCGGATCGCATTTGCATAAAACTCTCTTATAAGATTTGCATTCACCTTAATGATCGGATCAGTGAGGAGCTCCCATCTTCTCTTTTCTACCTTCTTTGTGATTTCGGGACACTCAGTTTTACTAACTTGAAATCCCAGCTCATAAATGATCTCCTTATCCACCATCCACCGGTATTGTAATGCATGGTGCAAGCTTCTAAATCTCTTTTCATCATACGGGTGTTGCTCCATTGGTTCCTTTCCTTTCCTTTTTTTAGAGCTCGAAGATGCCATGAATGAGGGTTAATGTGTGAAGTTGGTAATGGTGTGGAGACTTTTGGTTGTTTAGGGTTGAGTGCAATGAAGGGAGTGAAGGGGAATCCGAAATGGAGAGGTGTGCAGAGTGGGAATTTGAGTGTGAGGGGTAAGTATGCACTAGGACTCACTTATATATGGAGATTATGAGTGAATGGAGGGTGTGGATTGAGAAAATTGTTGCTTGATGGACGGTTGGGGTTGTGCGTGGGGAAAGGACAAGGATCATCATTTTATGAGAGATATTGATTCGGTCTTCAAGAGTCTCCTTTCTTCAATGTTACATGGCAACATTTCCCAATGCATTCCTTCTTGAGACAAGTGTGTAGTCCCTCTTCATGAAGTGGCCGAACCCTTCTCATTTAGTTGTCCAATCAATCTCCTTCAATGTTCCTCTCCTTTTCCTAAAAAGATAAAAGAAGAAAAGGAAGAATTAATCATCATAAAAAAACAATTTAAACTTTTCGGCTAGAATAATAAAAAGAAAAAAAAAGATTTTGTTTATTCATGAACTCCAACTAACTAACTAACTGTGTATCCTTATATGCACATTGGTGGCACCATGGGGTGATACCAAACTTAGTTTGGAGCACTGTGATGAAAAGTTCTGTTCAAAGCTCCAAGACTAGCATGCTCTCAGTTGCATTCATGCTTTCTTGGCACTCTTTGAACATCAAACTTGTTCTTCACTGTATACTGCAATATAAGGATTTTACCAAGTGTTTGTCAAGTTTGGGTTGGAATTCATGAATATTGACTTATTCACTAGTAAAAGCTCATAAACATGGGTTGCCTCCCATGAAGCGCTTCTTTAGCGTCACTAGCTTGACGTTTCTCCTTCATCAGGGAGGTTGATAATGCTTCAAGTCTTCCCCTCTTGCCTTGGACTTATATCCATTGGTTGTATCAATGATCTCTACATGTTCCAAGGAGAGAACTCTGTTGATAGTGAAGACCTTAGGTAACTGAGATGGTACAGTGGGGAGATTAGAGGGGATATCTGGGAAGTAAGCTGAGATCACTTTATCTCCTGGAGAGAAGTCTTCCGTAGGGATCTTCTTGTTCCTCCACCCCCTTGGTACCTTCTTCTTTGTCCCTTTTAGTGTTGCCTTGCTCTTGGTGACTTCTTCTTCTAAGGGAATTTTGTTGTTGTCTTCACATGTCTCTGGTGGTTTAGGTTCATCCAGCTTTTCCTTGAGTTGTGACAACTGCTTATTTCCTTGTTCATCAACCAAGGGCTTTCCCAGATGGGCTGGTTGAGCTTCAGTGCTTGCTTCCTCTGTCAGCATCTCATTATGATCTTTGCTTGGTTCTTTGTTTTCTTGGTCTGCTTCTTGTGAGAGTTTGAAGACATTAAAGCTGAGTCGTTCATCATGGATCCTCAATATTAGCTCCCCTCGCTCCACATCTATGAGTGCTCTGGCTGTAGCTAGGAATGGTCTTCCCAATATGATTGGGTGAGTGTGACTCTCTTCCATGTCCAAGATGACAAAGTCTGTGGGAAGAAAGTATTTCCCAACCTTTAACAACACATTTTCCACCACCCCTATTGCTTGTTTTTGAGTTTTGTCAGCCAGCCTGATGACTACATCCGTGGGCAATATCTCATTGATCTACAGCCTCTTCACCAGGGATAAGGGCATTAAGTTGATGCTTGCTCCCAAATCGCAGAGTGCTCTATCAAACATTGTTTCCCCTATGGCACAGGGGACATGAAAACTCTCTGGATCTTTTCTTTTCGTAGGCAACTGTGGTTGAATGAGGGCACTGCACTCCTTGTTCATCACTATAGTTTGGCCTCCCTTGAGTGAGCTTTTCCTGGGAAGCAGCTCCTTCATATACTTGATGTATGCGGGCATTTGTTGAATAGTCTTGATGAATGGTATGTTGACATGCAGAGATGCAAACAAATCTAGAAACCTTGAGTATATTCTCTTCTCCACAGCACCATTGAGCAGTTGGGGAAAAGGTGCATAGAGTCTCAGCAGCTCCTATTGTGAGATTTCTAGTTCTTGATGATCTTTTTCCTTCTTCTCTACTGAGGTATCTTCAGGTTGTTCTGACAGCTTGCTTGGCTTGTCCTCAGTCTCCTTATCACTTATAGTGACCATCTTACAATCTTCCCATCTTACTTTCTTTGTTTCACCTCTCGGATTCTTCTCTGTGTCACTTGGGAATCCATCTGTGGGTTTGGGAATTTGCTCAGAGAGATACCCGACTTGAGATTCCAACCTCTTGATTGTGTCTCCCTGGTTCTTGAAACTGGCTCGCACTTCCTCCTTGAACACCTTGTTGTCTTGAATCTCTTTGCCTATGCTTTCAAGTAGATTCTCAATCCTTGAGAGTCTGTCATCAAATGATTGTAGATCGTAATTAGAGGTGGAAGGATGAGGTAAGTTATTTTGGTTTTGATGTGGATGTGGAGAGGTGTTGTTATTGGGGTGTTGATATGGTCTAGATGTGAAGTGTTGGTGGCTTGCATTGTTGGGATTTGGGCGTCTTTGATCAAGGCTTTGGTCTTGTTGATTTCCCCACCCAAAGTTTGGGTGATTCCTCCATCCAGGGTTGTAGGTCTTAGAGTATGGATCATGGTTTTGCCTAGGTGAATTCCCAATGTAGTTGGCTTGCTCCTGACTACCCTCTGCTTCTTCATTCACTCCTTCTTGGGTTGTTGATGAAGTGGCGATTGCTGCTACTTGGTTCCTCTCCATCTTCTTGGTGAGGTCAGCCAGTTGCTGGGTAACGAGCTTGTTTTGGGCCAGTAGAACATCTACATTATTTAGCTCTATTACTCCTCTTGTGTTCCCTCTTTCGGAAGCATAGAAGTAGTCATTCTCTGCTACAGTTTCAATGACATCTATGGCCTCCTCAATGGTTTTCTTCTTGTTCAAAGATCCTCCGGATGAATGGTCTACGGCCTTCTTTGACTCATAAGAGAGCCCTCCATAGAAAATGTGCAGCTGCACCCATTCATTGAACATATCTGGTGGGCACATCCTTGTTAGGTCGTTAAACCTCTCCCATGCTTCATATAGAGTCTCACCATCTTGTTGCCTGAAAGTTTGGACCTCAGCTCTCAGTCTATTGATTCGTTGATGGGGGTAAAATCTTGCTAAGAATTTGTTCACCACATCTTCTCAAGTTGTCAAGCTCTTCTTTGGGAAAGACTCCAGCCACTTGGCTGCCTTATCCTTGAGTGAGAATGGAATTAAGAGTAGTCTATAGGCGTCAGGATGAACACCATTAGACTTCACTGTGTCACATATTCTCAGGAAGGTGGTTAGATGTTGATTGGGGTCTTCTTGGACACTTCCTCCGAACGAACAGTTGTTCTGAACAAGGGTGATGAGCTGTGGTTTTAGTTCAAAATTGTTGGCATGGATGGTTGGCTTTTGAATGCTACTTCCTCAGTTTCCTGGGTTTGGATTGATGTAAGAGCCTAAAACTCTTCTATCCTCCCCAGCATGATTTGCTCGACCTCTTCCGCCATGGTTGTGAGTCTCTTCTTCATGATGGTTTTCCATATTTTCTTCCATGTTTGGTTCAAAGTATTTCTCAAAGTGTTCCTCCTCTTCTTCAGCACCAACTACACATTTTTCTCTTTCCTCCCTCCTTAGTCTAAGGAAGGTTCTCTCAGGTTCAGAATCAAAGGAAGTTGAAGCCCCGCTTCTTCTCCCTGTCATACAACCAACAAGTACAAGCAAAGAGAATAGGTGCAAAAAGTATATCTGTCAGAATTACTGTTAGTGTGAGTGATGCAATATATCAAATAGTTAGTAGGTTAGTGAAATGAATGGTAAATAACAAAGAAAAAGTAGGGGGAAGAAAAAAAATTAACTAAAACAGAAAGTAAATGACTCAAACAGAAAATTAAATCAAACAAAAATAAAATGCTCAATCTAGTTATCCTCCAATTTAATCATTGTTGATGCACAATCAATTCCTGGCAACGACGCCATAAACTTGATGCACGGAAAACTTGTCTCGCAAAAAATTTCCTTCGGCAAGTGTACCGAATTTGTCGTCAAGTAAAAACTCACAATAGAGTGAGGTCGAATCCCACAGGGATTGATTGATCAAGCAACTTTAATTAGAGGAGTGTTCTAGTTGAGCGAATAAGAATTTGAGTTGAGAATTGTAGAAAATAAAATGGCGGGAAAGTAAATAACAGAAAAGTAAATGCTAGAAATAAAAGCTGAATGTAGATGACGGAAAGTAAATTGCAGAATCTTAAATGGGAAAGGGGAAATTGCTCATAAAAGTAAATGACAGAAATTAAAGAGAATGGGTAAGATCAAAAATGGGGGGTTCATTGGGCTCAGGAGATGTTCACTACAAGAAAAACACCCATTCAGGTACACTTGAAAAGTGTAGCTAAAAGTGAAAAAAAATGATGCCTTAGGCTACGGCTACGCTTTTTGGGCTACGGCTACGCTTTTTGGGGTGATTCCTATTCGGCCGTTGCCTATTCTCAAAGGCTACGCTTTTCTGCACCAAGGGCTACGCTTTTGGCGTTTGGAAATAGGCTACGCTTTTCAAGTGATGCTGTCCAGGATCAAAGGCTACGCTTTTCAGCTTTCATTTTTCCAGAATAGGCTACGCTTTTCAACGCTAGTGCATCACTTGTAAAGCGTAGCCACATTGTATACCATAGCTACTTTTTATAAGAATAGCCCTAGATCCCTCTTTTTTTTGTATACTATAGCTACTGTATATAAGTGTAGCCTTAGGTCCGTCATTGTTTTTTTTTTATTTTCTATATATATATATTCTAATAATTTTTTTCTAAAACCTAATATTTAGTAATATGATTAATTATTACATGTATATTAATTTTGTATTTTTATTTGAATGAATTGAATATTATAAAATAAAAATAAATACATAATTATACTAAATAATTTCTTTAAATGAATACATAATTCTATTCTACGTGTTAGCATCTTTTTGAGACTGCTGAGAACAATTTGTGAGTCCTTGCTGCCCAAGACAAATAAAAAAGAATTTCTGTATATAATGCTTCCATGACTCTTTGAAGTTCCTTGCTATGAGAAGCCTTCATGTTTCATGAACATTGCATAAAGCAGCTCATTCCATGTATCAGGTACACCGGGCAGACACCAGTGGCTGCAATCTTGCCGATGGAGTGCCGCCGTGCCGCCATTCGGACCAAGATAGTAGATTGATGAGTGTCCATCTTTTCTCTGAGTTGTCATCTCTATTATATTCAATATTTTCAACTTGACAAGTTCAGTGCTGTTTTTATGTGATGATAGCAATGAATTGCCTATTTTGAATTGTGACCAATTATCATTAGGCACTAATGACATGTTAAGCTCTGGCAGTGTTTCCAAATGACAACTTCCACTGCTTCTCCAATCTCCACTTCTGTTCATACATTATTGGATAAATATATGTAAAACTTGGAAGGCAAAATATAAATCATAACAATTATTGCAACAAATTACAAACCTGAAGTGCACGGGTGCATATGTACGAAAGAAAACTTGACTCTTGTTAAGATTTACAGTATCTTGTATCCAATTCAACACTGTCTCCATTGACTTCCTATATGCATCTTCCACCTTCATTTCCACCTTAACTTCCATACCTTGTTGGAAATAATAGCCCCTGAGCAAATATGAAAATGTTTGTTTATAGGTTTGTTTATCGAGATTCCAGAATTAATCCATGTATTAAATGATTCTTAACAGTTAGCATAACACTGCTACCAGCTCAAACAACTAAACCAAAATAACTGTAAAAATTACAGACAAAAAAATTGTAATTGCCATGCAACCATTTAACCATAAATTCAGCACAATCATCATTTAGCAAGAATTAAATTGACATAATCAAACAGATTTGGGACCCAGCAGCAGCAGCAATTAAATCATTCAAGAGATAACGGCAAAACAACAAAATAGGGCAGGAAAAAAAAGACAACCTAAAAGAAGGTGAAAATTAGGGCAGAACCGGATAGCACAGGACAGAATAGCAGCAGGTAGAATCGAAGAAAAGGAATTTGTGAAACAGCAGGCAAAGACAGCAAACGCTGGTGGTGCTGGGTGAGCCACCAAATTTTGCTCCTGAAAAGGAAACACAATTATGTCCACTGGCAGGTCTCCATAGGAACAGTTTACTAAGTTTTTAAAAATCATAGGGACGCATCAAAGATCTTATTATTGCTTCATCAAAGGACATATGCTCAGGATCTTAGATTTAACAATTTTTTCTATCTTATATTTACTTAATTTGAATTAATAACTTCAAACTTAACTACTTAAAGCATGCGCTACTCAATCATTTTTTCCATGAAATGGAATTTTGTAACTCATCAATATGTTCATATATTTCTCTGTACATAAGCCCCCATATTAGGCATTCACTTTGGCTTCATTCAAAATTTTAGTTGAACCTCAGATAGAAAAGAGAAATAAAGCTGGCAGAAACATACCAAGATAAAGTCTTATTGGATGTTGAAAGATAGTTCACGAGCATACCCAAATTTCTCTTGAGGACGCCACGAACTACACTTGAAGTCTGAAAAGGGAGGGGGGAAAATGAAAAAATCATCCTCGACAAAACATTAAGGTGTATTGACAGGTATTAGTCATCTTAAATTTTTCTCTTTAAACCATACTCACAACCAGCAAAGCATACAAAATTAAAGATGATTTTTTAAATGTAGAGGTTTCATAGTTGTTTCATGTAGGCTACCTTTATCACCACATCTTTTATGGAAAGACTCATGGAAGTTTACAGCATCATCTGAGAAAAAGTACCTAAAGAAGTCTTCAACCTTTATCTACAGAGTTTACAGCACACCTGTGTATTCTTCTGGGACTGCACATTAGAAAATAAGCTCAGATCAGCAGAGGTTTTGAAAAAATATGATGGATTAATAAAACATATTTTAAGTTAAATACAATAGACATTTTTTTATCTTTTTTATAAAAGAATAATTTCATTAAGATTTAAGGAGAAGGATAATATGATAAAAAAGCAAAACAAAGGATTCATCTATAAAGCATGGCTTTTCAAATCCTAAACATAATGGGCATGAAAAATTGATCAATTTTGCTTAGGCAAAGTTTCCTAGGGTTATATATTTAATAATTTTTAACTTCTCAGACCATAAATAAACAGAGGGGTTGGAGAATTTCAAAGACGGGATCAATCAAATCCGTTTACCAACTTCTATTTGTAAGAAATTCCATTTCAATTTGGTTTCCTTTCTTATCAACAACAGAACCAACTTTCCCACCAATAAAAGTCCTCGACTCATATATATCCACCTGATCGAGAGCAATTAGAAGTAAACATACTGGATAAAATGCATTAGCTAGAATATCCTAATAAATTTAACACCATAATTGTGTTAAGAAACTGACCAAATCACTCCCCTTTGCTTCAAAAATCAAGTTTACCATGTACACCATAACATCCAATTTCAAAATAACATTTTCTTCGTTCCATACTGATAAGTTGCTTTGACTTTTCACATATATTCATAAATCAAAGTATCAAAATGACTTATAAAATATGAAATGGAGGAAGTGTGATACTAAAGATTAAAGGAGTTGAACCTCGTGTCCTTGATCCAAGAGTTCCACTGTAGTTGACATGCCAGAAAGCCCAGCTCCAATGATGGCAACTTTCAGCTTTGGTCCTCGATAATGTTCTGGCTCCGGCGAAAACAGCCCTTTTGGCGCTGGCAGGAAACCATTTCATTTGTCAAACTTACAGCTCAGCTCAATTACTTAATAACTAAACCTGGTAACATGGCAAACCAGATTCATTCATAAGCTCACACCACTCCCCTATGATATGTGTTGTGTACTCAGGTTTGAGACTTGATTAGGGTCAATAGTGTGACTACTATATAGACATCACTCAAAATCCATTCACAATAGACAATAAAAACTGAACCAAAAGGTTTAGTATGACTACTATATAATGTCTGATATCAAAGTCTGTCCACATCCTCAATCTAATTTCAGATACTATATAATGTCTCATATCAAATATGCATGCAACCACAATAATAGAGCTGAGAAATGAGAAGTTACCTGGCTCACTGAGCAAACACTGCATTTCCTGTTGAGATCAAAGAGCCAGAGAGAGAGTGATCAAAACAATCTAAAGCTCATGGCAGCCACCAAATTTTGCTCCTGAAAAGGAAACACAATTTTGGACGAAGAAAATTATTAATCCTCAACATGCATTTGGATTCAGTCTCAATGAATAAGCTAATGAAAAAACCAACCATGAACAAAAGGAGAAATGATACATATTGATATTCCTAGATATTGTAGTATAAATTTTACACAAATTTAAAAGTCCAGTATAAAATTATAAATACAAAAATGACAAGCATATCTCATTCAAATTAATTTTCAACCACATCCAATAATAATATCCTAAATTCCAAATTTAAAAACAAGGCAATATACAAAAATAATTAACAATTAGAATAATAAAACCAAATTAACAAAGACCAGTGAAGCATAGATTTCCAATCACTCAAGCCAAACTTCTAATTGTATAACGTGAAACTTGTTTTTCTAAAAATCTGACATTGAAAGTGCATAAATTGCACTCCAACTATATATACTGCATGTTGGAGTTATAGGCTATATGTTATCCTAAACTGAACTGCATGTGATCTCATGGTTTCTATTTATATTTATTTATTTTTTATTATGATAAATTATATCTAAGAAGATAGTGGGCCTAAGGCTCCATTTGGATATTGTCCTGAGACATAAATACAGAGACGGAGATGGTGACATTAGGGATAGAGACATACTAAATTGTCAAAATCTTGTTTGGTAAAAATAAAGACCAAAAAAATTTAAAAGTCATTTTTGTTCCCATCTCCTTACCATCCACACCAAACTACCATCTACCTTCTTCCAACACCATTCTTGACCTATAAAAATTTCCGTCTCTCTTCCAACACCATTCTTAAACCTTTCACCTGTATTATAGTCATTAACTAAGTTTGAGTTTAGTAAGCGATGACCCTTCATGGTTTATGTAGCATGTGGTATATTAAATTGTTCAATGCTTTTTTGAAGACTCGTGTTATGCAACACCTCAAAATAGACTATTTTGTCCCATTTTTCTTCTGACTGGCAAATAATTGCTCAATCACAGGGATGAACAGATTGGCAGTAATAATGTTTAAAAATGTGGGTTGCTGATGTTAGGGATGAGCAGTGTACAGAAGAGAAATATTGGATATGTTGTTCCAGTAGTGATGACTGATGAATACAAAACTGTGAGATAAGATGAAAGTAACTATATCACTATAAAATTCAGAAGTAAAAAGAATATTAAGGCAACTAACCCTTAGCTTCCTATCTTTATGTTGAGATAAGATGAAAGTAACTATATCACTGGAAATTACATAAGCAGGCCCATTTGCATAAGGAGGATATACTTCTTCTGGCCACTCCTGCAACAATAAAATGTAAGACATCAGAACAGAACAAAAAACACAACACCATTCTTCTGAAATGGTCAAACATATGAAATTATATTTAAGGCAATGATGATATCAAAAAAAAAATAAGTCAACTATATAAAAGAAAAATAAGCATGAAAGGTCACTACATCTTAAAAAAAGGTATTGGTATATACTATATATTACTAATAATGACATAATAATAGTAATGGATGCACAACTCATGTATTTGGTAGCTGTCATACCTTATTAAACCAATTTGAGACAAAGCTAGTTCTTAATTTAATCATTTCATCATTTTTTTTTGAAATAGCTCTCAATATCTCTCTCCGGGGAGTGCAATCCCTTCTCTTTGTTTGACATTCCTTAATAGAATGTTGAACCAACACAGATTCTTTCTCTATTCCTGTTCAGCAGAGACAATGGGCTCCTTAAAAACTAGCTTAGTCTTGTTTCATACACCTAAAATTGAGACTTTCAACTTCTTAACTGAAGATTGCAGGTAAGTTTCTAGTGATCTCTTTTTAATCAAAAACCCTCCACTGCATTTGGATTCAGTCTCAGTAACAAAAATACAGAGAAAATAGACAAGCTATATATTAAATCACAGTTCACAAACCCTAAAATACCACACATCTTCATCAACAACAGCGTGCATGTTATCAAATTACAGTTCACAAACCCATATTTCGCAGATTTAAACCCCCAATTAAAACCCCTAAAATAGGAACCCTAAGCCTCTACAATTTCAGAACCAAATAGAAATCAATACATACCTATTCAATGATGTAAGCACAGCGAACACGATGATGAGAAGCATGGAGATGACGCTGGTGAGAGCGGCGCAGCGACGATGGTGAGGGCGGCACAGTGACGATCAGTGCAAGCGATGGCGGAGAGGAGCGACGGTCAGTGGGGGTTTCTTCTTGTAGTGAGAGTGAAAGGGAATGGCGAGAGTGAGAGGGTCAATGGCGAGAGTGAAGAGAGTGAGTTGGGGGCGACGATGGTGAGCTTTGGAGGCAGGCAGGGTTTCTACTTCGCGATGAAGGTGATGAAGAGACTGAGTGATGAAGGTGCTTTGGAGTGAGAGGGTTTACGAAAGTGGATGAACCTGCTTTGGAGGTGATGAGTGAGATTTGGAGGGAATGGCAAAAATTTTACTAAGTGTCATTGGTTCGCTTTCACGAAAATGAGGAAGAAAATTTACTAAGTGTTAAGTTTTTGGCTCTACATACATTAGGCATCACTTTTAAAAAGCACCTAAAACTTAACAAATAGGCTATCCTTTAAAAGCGTCTCCTTTGATACGAAAAGTGAATCTATAGATGTCAACCTACGGCTACGCTTTATAAGTGATTTCTATAATACCTAAGGCTACGCTTTTTAAATGATGCCACATTTGTGTATCCTTTTCAAATGTAGTTTAAAAAAAGTGTGGCTGAATGGGTATTTTTCTTGTAGTGGTTGCATTCTCCGGATCAATTTCATTTTCATCTCTTCCTCAATCAATGCACTCATTGATCTCCTTGGCAATCTTAAGTGATCAAATTACAATTTCTTGTAATTCAATCTCTCAAATCTTGATCAATAGCCAATTCCTTGGTCAATTGCTCATGAGAAGAGATGAAGTATGGTCACTGATTATACCACATGCATTTCCCAAATCAAGTGTTGAGAGGATTATAGTCACATATCCATCCAAACCCAATTTGGTCCAGCATGAGAAAGCATTTCTAGCATGATCTCTTCATTCCTCTTTCAAGGTTCAGAAGAGATCCAAGTTTGAATAGCTTCTTTTCCAAGATAACTACCCAATTGGATGAAGATTGAAAGCTTTCAAGTAAAATCAAGAGAAAAGATAGAAGAAGAATAATGAAAACTAGTATTGATCCATCAAATTACAACAGAGCTCCCTAACCCAATGAAAGGGGTTTAGTTGTTCATAGCTCTGGAAAATGAAAACAAAGATGGAGAATACATGATGAGACTAGAAGTGCAGAGAAAGTAAAATACAGAGAGTAGTTCTATGCCAAGAGGCTCCCTATAATTTCCAACTCCTAATTTAATTCAAAGCTACTCCTATATATACTACTCTTCTGTTCTTCTAGTTGGCTCTTCAAGTCTTGGGTATGGGCCTTTGGATCTTGAGTTTGAAGCAATTCTCTTCTTCATTGGGCTTGGCTTTACTTGCAGAGAGAAAGTGTGAAGTGGGCAGAGACTTTAGCTCAGGACGTTAGTGGTGTTAACGTTCAGTGAAGATATGGGTTTGAGAACGTTAGTGACAATCACCTTTTTCACTAATGTTCCTCACCCAAGTAAGAGCCACGTTATCTTCAACGTTATTGGTACAAACGTTGCCACTAACGTTGCCTCTTTGTCCTTCACACACGTTATTGGGACTTGCCTTTCCTAATAACGTTGAGAAGTCTCTCCCTTCCTTACGTTAGAGTCCACGTTAACTTAGTTAACGTGGCTCTTTTAACGTAGGCTTGCCAACCTTCGAGAACATTAGTGACACTTACCATTGTCACTAACGTTCTAATGTGCCCCTATTTCTCACGTTAGAGTCCACGTTAACTAGGTTAACATCGCTTCTAACGTGGCCATGCTAGCCATCTCCAACGTTAGTGACAAAGTTGAGTGTCACTAACGTTGGCTCATCATTCCCTTATCCACGTTAGCTTCCACGTTAACTAAGTTAACGTGGGAGTTAACGGGGCTCATAGTGGCTTATGTGGGCTAATTCCAACGTTAGTGACAATGTTGGGTGTCACTAACGTTGGCGATCACCTCCCTTCTTCACGTTAACTAAGTTAACGTGGGAGTTAACGTGGCTTATTTGGGGCTTGTGTGGGTTCCTTCCAACGTTAGTGACAATGTTTGGTGTCACTAACGTTGTCGACCACTTTGTCTCCTCACGTTAGCTTCCACGTTAACTAGGTTAACGTGGAAGTTAACGTGGCTTATTGTGACTTGGCCAACGTTAGTGACAAAGTTGAATGTCACTAACGTTGGCTTCCCCTTTACTTCTTAACGTTAGAGGCCACGTTAACTAAGTTAACGTGGCAACTAACGTGGCCACTTATGAGCTTGGTCCAACGTTAGTGATAATGTTAAGTGTCACTAACGTTGGCTCCATTTTCTTTCTTCCACGTTAGAGTTCACGTTAACTTAGTTAACGTGACTCTTAACGTGGGCAATGATGGCTTCGAGAGCGTTATTGGCAATTACTTTTCCCATTAACTTTGCAAGTTACTCCCATTCCACGTTAGTGTTAACGTTAGTGTAACTAATGTAGCCACTAATGTGGTTCTTCTTTGCTTTCTTTGTCCTGAAATCAAGCAATAAAGTGCATCAAAGTTCTAGTCCAAGTCATGGGAAATGCAACATCCAATTTGTCATCAAATTCATGCAAAATCCTCATGAAATCATGTAAAGTGCATAATGTATGCTTGAATCAAGATGTAAGTGAATATCTGCCCAAAACTAGCTTATTTCCTAAGAGAATGCATGAAACTACCCTAAAAACAGTAAAGAAAAGGTCAGTGAAACTGGCCAAAATGCCCTGGCATCAGCACTGTTCAAGCATTCATTCAGAAAGACAAAAGTATTGCCACCACATCAAAATAACTAAACTGTTTTAAAATTCGAAATTCATGCACTTTTTTTTCTTTTTCAATTAAAAACATTTTTCATTTAAGAAAGGTGATGGACTCATTTTCATAGCTTTAAGGCATAAACACTTAGACACTAGTGATCATGTAATAAAAACATAAATAAACATAAAGCATTAAAATTTGAAAAACAGAAAATAAAGAACAAGGAAATTAAAGAACGGGTCCACCTTAATGATGGCGGCTTGTTCTTCCTCTTGAAGATCTTATGGAGTGCTTGAGCTCCTCAATATCTCTTCCTTGCCTTTGTTGCTCCTCTCTCATAACTCTTTGGTCTTCTCTAATTTCATAGAGGAGGATAGAATGCTCTTGGTGCTCTACCCTTAGTTGTCCCATGTTGGAATTTAATTCTCCTAAGGAGGTGTTGATTTGCTCTCAGTAGTTTTGTGGAAGAAAATGCATCCCTTGAGCTATCTCAGGGATTTCAAGATGAGGAATTTTGATGCCAGGGCATTTTGGCCAGTTTCACTAACCTTTTCTTTACTGTTTTTAGGGTAGTTTCATGCATTTCCTTAGGAAATAAGCTAGTTTTGGGTAGATATTCACTTACATCTTGATTCAAGCATGCATTGTGTACTTTACCTGATTTCATGAGGATTTTGCATGAATTTAAGGACAAATTGAATGTTGTATTTCCCATGACTTGGACTAGAACTTTGATGCACTTTATTGCTTGATTTCAGGACAAAGGAAGCAAAGAAGAACCACATTAGTGGCTACGTTAGTTACACTAACGTTAACACTAACGTGGAATGGGAGTAACTTGCAAAGTTAATGAGAAAAGTAATTGCCAATAACGCTCTCGAAGCCATCATTGGCCACGTTAAGAGTCACGTTAAATAAGTTAACGTGAACTCTAACGTGGAAGAAAGGAAATGGAGCCAACGTTAGTGACACTTAACATTATCACTAACGTTAGACCAAGCTCATAAGTGGCCACGTTAGTTGCCACGTTAACTTAGTTAACGTGGCCTCTAACGTTAAGAAGTAAAGGGGAAGCCAACGTTAGTGACATTCAACTTTGTCACTAACGTTGGCCAAGTCACAATAAACCACATTAACTCCCACGTTAACTTAGTTAACGTGGAAGTTAACGTGAAGAAGGGAGGTGATAGCCAACGTTAGTGACACCCAACATTGTCACTAACATTGGAATGAGCCAACATAGGCCACTATGAGCCACGTTAACTCCCATGTTAACTTAGTTAACTCCCACGTTAACTTAGTTAATGTGGAAGCTAACGTGGACAAGGGAATGATGAGCCAACGTTAGTGACACTCAACTTTGTCACTAACGTTGGAGATGACTAGCATGGCCACGTTAGAAGCCACGTTAACCTAGTTAACGTGGACTCTAACGTGAGAATTAGGGGCACATTGGAACGTTAGTGACAATGGTAAGTGTCACTAACATTCTCGAAGGGTGGCAAGCCTACGTTAAAAGAGCCACGTTAACTAAGTTAACGTGGACTCTAACGTAGGGAAGGGGGAGAATCCTCAACGTTATTGGGAAAGTTGAGTCCCAATAACGTGTGCGAAGGACATAGTGGAAACGTTAGTGGCAACATTTGTGCCACTAACGTTGAAGTTAACGTGGCTCTTGACTTTGGTGAGGAACGTTAGTGAAAAAGGTGATTGTTACTAACGTTCTCGAACCCATATTTTCACTGAACGTTAACACCACTAATGTCCTGAGCTAAAAGTCTCTGCCCACTTCACACTTTCTCTCTGCAAGTAAAGCTAAGCCCAATGAAGAAGAAAACTGCTTCAAACTCAATATCCAAAGGCCCATACCCAAGACTTGAAGAATCAACTAGAAAGAACAGAAGAGTAGTATATATAGGAGTAGCTTTGAATTATTTTGGGAGTTGGAAATTATAGGGAGCCTCTGGGCATAGAATTACTCTCTGTATTTACTTCCTCTGCACTTCTAGTTGCATCATGTATTCTCTATCTTTGTTTTCATTTTCCAGAGCTATGAACAACTAAACCCCTTTCATTGGGTTAGGGAGCTCTGTTGTAATTTGATGGATCAATACTAGTTTTCATTATTCTTCTTCTATCTTTTCTCTTGATTTTACTTGAAAGCTTTCGATCTTCATCCAATTGGGTATTTATCTTGGAAAAGAAGCTATTCATACTTGGATCTCTTCTGAACCTTGAAAGAGGAATGAAGAGATCATGCTAGAAATACTTTCTCATGCTGGACCAAATTGGGTTTGGATGGATATGTGACTATAATCCTCTCAACACTTGATTTGGGAAATGCATGTGGTATAATCAGTGATCATACTTCATCTCTTCTCATTAGCAATTGACCAAGGAATTGGCTATTGATCAAGATTTGAGAGATTGAATTACAAGAAATTGTAATTCAATCACTTAAGATTGCCAAGGAGATCAATGAGTGCATTGATTGAGGAAGAGATGAAAATGAAATTGATCCGAAGAATGTAACATCTCCTAAGCCCAATGAACCCCCATTTCTGATCTTACCCATTCTCTTTAATTTTTGTTACTTAATTTTATGGGCAATTCCCCCATTCCTATTTACAATTCTGCAATTTACTTTCAGTCATTTACTTTCAGTTCTTTAATTCTAGCATTTACTTTTTCTGCCATTTACTTTCCCGCCATTTTATTTTCTGCAATTCTCAACTCAAATTCTGATTCGCTCAACTAGAACATTCCTCTAATTAAATTTGCTTGATCAATCAATCCTTGTAGGATTCGACCTCACTCTATAGTGAGTTTTTACTTGACGACAAATTCGGTACACTTGCCGAAGGAAATTTGTTATGAGACAAGCTTTCCGTGCATCAAGTTTATGGCGCCGTTGCCGGGGATTGATTGTGCATCAACAATGATTAAATTGGAGGATAACTAGATTGAGCATTTTATTTTTGTTTGATTTAATTTTCTGTTTGAGTCATTTACTTTCTGTTTTAGTTAATTTTTTTCCCTTCCCCCTACTTTTTCTTTGTTATTTACCATTCATTTCACTAACCCACTAACTGTTTGATATATTGCATCACTCACACTAACAGTAATTCTGACAGATATACTTTTTGCACCTATTCTCTTTGCTTGTACTTGTTGGTTGTATGACAGGGAGAAGAAGCGGGGATTCAACTTCCTTTGATTCTGAACCTGAGAGAACCTTCCTTAGACTAAGAAGGGAGACAAGAGAAAAACGTGTAGTTGGTGCTGAGAAAGAGGAGGAATACTTTGAGGAATACTTTGAACCAAACATGGAAGAAAACATGGAAAACCATCGTGAAGAAAAAGCTCACAACCATGGCGGAAGAGGTCGAGCAAATCATGCTGGGGAGGATAGAAGAGTTTTAGGCTCTTACATCAATCCAAACCCAGGAAACTGTGGAAGTAGCATTCAAAAGCCAATCATCCACGCCAACAATTTTGAACTAAAACCACAGCTCATCACCCTTGTGCAGAACAACTGTTCGTTCGGAGGAAGTGTCCAAGAAGACCCCAATCAACATCTAACCACCTTCCTGAGAATATGTGACACAGTGAAGTCCAATGGTGTTCATCCTGACGCCTATAGACTGCTCTTATTTCCATTCTCACTCAAGGATAAGGCAGCCAAGTGGCTAGAGTCTTTCCCAAAGGAGAGCTTGACAACTTGGAAAGAAGTGGTGAACAAATTCTTAGCAAGATTTTACCCTCCTCAACGAATTAATAGGCTGAGAGCTAAGGTCCAAACTTTTAGGCAACAAGATGGTGAGACTCTATATGAAGCATGGGAGAGGTTTAAAAACCTAACAAGGAAGTGCCCACCAGATATGTTCAATGAATGGGTGCAGCTGCATATTTTCTATGAAGGGCTCTCTTATGAGTCAAAGAAGGCCATAGACCATTCATCTGGAGGATCTTTGAACAAGAAGAAGACCATTGAGGAGGCCATAGATGTCATTGAAACTGTAGCAGAGAATGACTACTTCTATACTTCCGAAAGAGAGAACACAAGAGGAGTAATGGAGCTAAACAATGTAGATGCTCTGCTGGCCCAAAACAAGCTCATTACCCAGTAGCTGGCTAACCTCACCAAGAAGATGGAAAGGAACCAAGTAGCAGCAATCACCACTTCATCAACAACCCAAGAAGGAGTGAATGAAGAAGCAGAGGGTAGTCAGGAGCAAGCCAACTACATTGGGAATTCACCTAGGCAAAACCATGATCCATACCCCAAGACCTACAACCCTGGATGGAGGAATCACCCAAACTTTGGGTGGGAAAATCAACAAGACCAAAGCCTTGATCAAAGACGCCCAAATCCCAATAATACAAGCCACCAACACTTCACATCTAGGCCATATCAACACCCTAATAACAACACCTCTCCACATCCACATCAAGACCAAAATAACCCTCCTCAGCCTGACCTATCATCATTAGATGACAGAATCTCAAAGATTGAGAATCTACTTGAAGGCATAAGCAAAGAAATTTGAGATAGTAAAGCGTTCCGAGAAGAGGTGATGTCCAATATGCAGAATCAGGATGCTGCCATCAAGAAACTTGAGACACAAATTGGCTACTTATTCAAGCAAATTTCCAGCCACAACCTTCGCAGCAATACTAGCTCAACAAAACGGGAGGAGTGTCAGGCTATCACCCTTAGGAGTGGGAAGGAACTGAAGGAAACCCCCCAAAAACCACAAGAAGATGACTCAAATAAAGAGAAAGAAGAGCAGGACGAAGCTCGAGTTCCCACTTTGAGTTCACAAAAAGGGGAAGGAGTGCTGAAGCCAGATGCCCCAAGAGTCCCATACCCTCAGCAATTAAAGAAGAAGGGAGATGACAATCAATTTTTGAGATTTTTGGAAATCTTCAAGAAACTGCAAATCAACATACCCTTTGCTGAAGCAATAGAACAAATGCCACTCTACGCCAAGTTCTTGAAGGAGCTTATGACTAAGAAGAGAAGCTGGAAGAACAACGAGACTGTGATATTAACCGAAGAATGTAGTGCTATCATTCAGCACAAACTGCCCCAGAAATTGAAGGATCCTGGGAGTTTTCAGATCCCTTGTATTATAAAGGAAATCACAGTGGAAAAGGCTCTTTGTGACTTAGGAGCCAGCATCAATTTGATGTCGGTAGCTATGATAAGAAAGATGAAGATTGAGGAAGCTAAACCAATAAAGATGGCCTTACAATTGGCAGACCGATCGTTCAAGTTCCCGCATGGCGTCGTAGAAGATTTGTTGGTGAAAGTAGGAGATTTTATCTTTCCAGCAGACTTTGTAGTATTGGACATGCAGGAGGAAGCCAAGGCTTCCATCATCCTGGGAAGGCCATTCTTGGCCACTGCTGGAGCGGTCATTGATGTACAAAAAGGAGATCTCACCCTGAGATTACACAATGAAAAGATGACGATCAATGTGTTCAAGGCCATGAGTTATCCACCGGAGCAAATGGGAGAGTGCATGAGGTTGGACTCACTTGAAGACGCAGTGCAGGAAAGTTTTGAAGAAGAAGAACCTGAAGGTATAATAGAGGAGGAGTCTACGTTTAGTGAAGAGGTTGCTGATGCCAAGGCATCTTAGGCTAGTTTCACTAGCCTTTTTCTTTTATTTTTAGTTGTTTTATGCATTTTCTTGAGCCTTAAGTAATCATTTTGGGCCAAATAGTCATGCTTGTCTTAAATCATTCAACATGAAGATTTTGATGCAAATTCCATGAGTTTTTAGTTATATTCCTTGAATGCTATGAATGGAAGAATTCTCATGAAATTTTGCAAGACTTTGATGCAATTGTTTGGATGATTTCAGGAAAGAAGAGGCTAGGCAAGGAAGCAACAAAATCAATAAAGGAAGCTTGAATATCACATGTGGAGTTTAAGTTCCAGTTTAAGCTTAAACTGGAGCTTAAACGCCAGAATCATGAAGGCTAAGAAATGCTGAAACTGAAGTTTAACCTCCAGTTTAACCTTAAACTGGAGGTTAAACGCCAGAATGAAAGTCTCACCAAAGAAGCATTTCCACGTTTAACCTCCAGTTTAACCTCAAACTGGAGGTTAAACGCCAGAATAAGAATGCCACTCAGGAAGCATGTCCACGTTTAACCTCCAGTTTAACCTTAAACTGGAGGTTAAAGGCCAGAAATGGGAAATGCACCAGGGAGCCATTTCCACGTTTAAGCTCCAGTTTAACCTTAAACTGGAGCTTAAACGTGTTCGACCAAGTTTTCTCCTCCAGGGTTGCTTTCTCCATTTCCACGTTTAAGCTCCAGTTTAACCTTAAACTGGAGCTTAAACGTGTTCGACACCTCCAGGGCTACCTTTCTCAGCTTCCACGTTTAAGCTCCAGTTTAACCTTAAACTGGAGCTTAAACGTGTTATATGGAACAGCTTGACCATGCCTTCTTCAAACATAAATAACTTGAGCTACAACACTCCAAATGAGGTGATTCAAAATGCATTGGAAAGAAGACATCTAGAGCTTTCCAAGCATATATGGCATGCATGGTGGATACTAAAAATTGAGGGAGAAAACAGCTCCGTAATGTGCATAGAAGAGCATAGTACCAACATGCAATCAGGCCAGCTGACCTCTTCACCTTCCATGGAGTATAACTCGAGTTGTAGAGATCCAATTGAGGTGCTTCCAGTTGCGTTAGAAAGCTGACATCCATAGCTTTCCAACGAGGTATAATAGTCTATATTTGGCATCAAATTGGCAAGGTTGACAAGAGAACAAAGTGACGACTCAAGAAAGGGGGGGTGCAACGTTTGAGTGTAGTTTAATGGATCATTATCCTTTTTGGATCAATTATGTCACTCTACCCTTCAAGCAAGCAAGGCCCATCAACAACACCAAATCAAGGCCACAAGAATCATCTAGAATAGTTTATTTTCATTTGATTGTAATTTGCTTTGAATTTCATTTTCATTTTGTAATTTAGGGAGCCTATTTAAAGGCCTTAGTTTCTGCATTTGACGGGACACACAGGGGGGATTGAGGGGGAATCCAGCCCCTGAGGGGGAGAACTTTGGATCATTTTCTTTTAGTTTTGTAATTGAATTCAGAGCTATGACTCACTAAACCCCTTTCATTGGGTTAGGGAGCTCTATTGTAATTCAATGAATCAATAATAGTTTATCTTCTTCTTCAATCTTTTCTCTTGAATTTTGTTAGAAAGCTTCTCGATCTAATTCCATTGGGTAGTTGTCTTGGGAAAGAAACTACCCATAATTGGAATCCTTCGGAACCTTGGGAAAGGAATGGAGGATTCATGCTAGAGAAGCTTTCTCACAGTGAATTGGATTGGGGTTTGGATGGATATTGTGACATGTAATCCTACCAAATTGTGGTTCATGAAGCTGTGTGGTATAATCAGTGATCGAGCATCATCTCTTCTTATGAACATTTAAACCAAGGGATTGGGAATTTGTTTGTTTTTAGAGAGAATTGGTGAGCCAAGGGATTGGGATCCAATCATATAAGATTGCCAAGCAAAATTTAATGAACGCATTGGTTGAGGAAGAGATAAACATGTTTTGATTCGGAGATCTCAATATCTCCTATAACCCAATGAATTCCCCATTTCTGATTTTCACTTTCTCTTTACATTCTGCAACTCAATTCATGCAATCACCCCCATTCCCTTTTAATTTCAGCAATTTAGCTTCTGCTCTTTAATTCATGCAAATTTAAGATTCGCCATTTCAATTTCTTGTCATTTACGTTTCCCGCCAATTTTACATTCCGCAATTCTCATCTAAATCTTGATTCCGCTCAACTAGAACACACTTCTAATCCGAATTGCTCACTCAACCAATCCTTGTGGGATTCGACCTCACTCTATTGTGAGTTTTTACTTGACGATAACCGGTGCACTTGCCGGAAGGAATTTTGCCGATCGTGCAATTTCCTAAATCGTAGCATAACAAGTTTATGCGCATCAAGGTTATGGCGCCGTTGCCAGGGATTGGTTTTCGATTGACAATTCTCCAATTGGAAGTTAACTAGATTGAGCATTTTTTTTTTGTTTTGATTAATTCAGTACAAGTTACTTGTTGAATTTTAATTTCTGCACTCTGTTACATGCTTTCTTTCTTTATGCCTTTAAATTCAAGCAACTAACTCACTGACTCACTAACTGTTTGAATTAATTCCTCAATTGCTCTAACCATACTCTTCCATTAACCAAGAGTATTTCACTTGTTTGTTGCCTGTGCTGTGTTCTTGGATGACAGGTAGGAGAGGAGAGACATCAACTCCTCCATATACCGAACCAGAGAGGACCCTTCATAGACTTAGAAGGGAAGCAAGAGGGAAGAGAGTACTGGGAGAAGAAGAATCTGAAGGAGAATCTGAGGACAATTTTGAGGAAGCTCTAGATCTCAACATGGATAGAGAAGTTCACAACCATGAGAGAGCTGATGGAAACAATGCCATTCCTGAGAGGAGGGTTCTTAGTTCATACATAAACCCAACCTCTGGGAATTGTGGTAGCAGCATTCAGAAACCACCCATTCAGGCCAACAATTTTGAACTCAAACCACAGCTAATATCACTTGTGGAGAATCATTGTTCATTTGGTGGGAGTGCTAATGAAGATCCCAACCAACATCTCACAAAATTCCTGAGAATTTGTGACACTGTGAAGTCCAATGGAGTCCAGGAAGATGCCTATAAACTGCTTTTGTTCCCATTTTCACTTAGGGACAAAGCAGCTAAGTGGCTGGAATCATTCCCAAGGGGGAGTCTAACAACATGGGATGAGGTGGAAAGCAAGTTTCTGGCACGTTTCTACCCCCCACAAAAGGTCAATAGGCTTCGATCTGAGGTTCAGACTTTTAGACAACAAGATGGTGAGACTCTCTACGAGGTATGGGAGAGATTCAAGGATTTGACAAGGAAATGCCCACCAGACATGTTCCATGATTGGGTGCAATTGCATATTTTCTATGATGGACTCTCTTATGAATCAAGGAAGGCTGTAGACCATTCATCAGGAGGTTCATTGAACAGGAAACGGGGTACTTCCCAGAGCCACAAAATGGTCCATGTTTTGGTGAATTTGATCACTACTCAAGTTGTGGCTGGGAAGATCAAAACCAAAGAGATTTCACTTATTCACACCCCATTCATCAAGAGCCATCACCTCTGAATTATCCAACCTCACCTCCTAGTTTTACATATCCAAATTCTTCATCACTTGAGCATTTCTCAGCACAAAATTCCTTCTCAAATTCATACAATTCATTTCACTATCCACAAGACTCATTCCACTACACACAAGAGTCATACCACTACCAACACTCCAACCAAAGACTCTATCAGCCCACACAAAACACATACTCCCAGCCACCATATCACAGCCAAGATAATCAACCTCATCAACCCAATCCGAACCAACAATTTCAAGATCAATTAAACAGGATAGAAGGAATGATTGCAACTATGGGCAGAGATGTGGCCGATTTGAAAAGCTTTAAGGAAGAAGTGATATCCAACTTACAAAATCATGGTGCTGCCATTCAAAAGCTAGAAGCACAAATTGGATATCTATCAAAGCAAATCCCTACCCACAATTCTTCTAGTGATACCATGGCAAACCCAAGGGAGGAATCAGAAGAACAAGAAAGGGAGAAAGTCAATCAAGGGAGATCACACTCCAATGACACAGAGAGTTGCAAAGAGGAAGGGTTCATTGAACCACAAATTCAGGAAGCTTTTGATGAACAGGATACTCCAACTGTCCAACAACAACCAAGTTCTGAGATCAAGGATGTGAAGGCAGTAGAAACAAGCACCAAAATGAGGATTGTGACCGAGAAACAAAGGATCATATCCATGAAGAAGAGAAGGTCGAAGAACAATCCAACTCCTGAGCCAACAAGCAAGTTCACTCAAGCCAATCACAAGGGAAAGCTTGCTGGAAAGAAGCATTCACAACAAGGGGCACTAACTAGCTCCTTTATCCACTTGAAGTCATTCCTCTTAACAAACTGGAAGAAGAGGAAGAAATTCAGGAACAGCATGTCAAGCTAATGACGTTAAAGAAGCGCTTGTTGGGAGGCAACCCAACCAAAGGTAGTTTTTCTTTTCTAGTTATTTCAATAAAAGAGTTAAGTAGATTTATCTGTATTGCAAGGAGCTAAGTTTGGTGTTGCACACCAAAACAATTCAAGGGTGAATGTGAGATTCTAAGTTTGGTGTTCCACCAAAAAACTTCATTAAAAGCACATTTCTACCTCAGCATGACTAGTCACTAGCTCCAACCAATCAGGGAAACTACTTAAACAATAGTTTAATTTCTAGTTCATAGTTTCTTTTTCTAGTTCATAGTTATTTTCTTAATAAAGGCACATGAGGTTTTCTGCATATGATCCCAATTGCTGCATATGGCAAGGAACTAAGTTTCGTGTTCACACACCAATCTAAGTTCAGAGGCCTACAAACATCCATGCATGCTAACCAATTCTCAAAGTGCTTGGGGAACAAGCAACTTCTAATAGCTTTGCAGGAAGACAATCAATCTCATGGAAGGAATATACATCATCATCAAAGAGAACACCAAGGCTAGGAAGGATGATGAACAACAAAGAAGATGCTAAAAGGTTGTATTGTCACTTAATTGCTTGTACTTTGAATTGCTGATATTTGAAGTTTGCATGCACCCCTGCTTTAAGTTTGAGTCATTGAAGTTTTTGATTGTCTGTTTGTTTAATTTTCAAATAAGTGATAGTCTAAGTGTCTGGATAACTTCATCTTCTTAAACAAATGCTTGCCATGACTTGTTCTGTTTCCATAAAATAAAAGAAATGTTTGAACAAAAGTAACTCAATTCCATTTGGTAAGAAATCAAATAAGATTAAGTGGTGGTATGCATGTTTGATTGAATAGTCAGCTCACTAAGAAATAAAGTTAGAGTTGTCACTTTTAGTGGAAATTAGGATGCTGTCTATGGATCTTGATGAATAAATGTCTTTGGCCATGAAAAAGAAAGAAAAAGAAGAAGAAAAAGCCACTGAAAAAGGGCAACCAAAAAGCAAAAAATTGAGAAAATAAGCTAGGCACCAATGGTTTGAACTTCTGAGACAAATGCCTGTGGTGTTTATGTATTAAGGATATGCTTGGATGAATAGGTTCTGAGGAGTGTTTCAACACTTGGTAACTTGGGTTAACTAACCCGGGATTATCAACCAAAAGTCCATTATCAAGAGCAACCTAAATACAAAACATTTAGTCACACAAAGAGGTGCTGGGCACCAATGTCTCAAGAAGAAATGTGAACTAAAATGCCTGTAGTGGATATGTGTAGTGCACTGATAAGAAAAAGAAAATGCCAAAGGCTTGTGCAACACATGACACTGAGCAACAAGGTGCAAATAAGCTCAAAGGAAAAGAAAAACAAAGAAAAGAAACTTGCCAAGGATATGTGAATAACAAGAGGCCATAGCAGTGTTTTAGTGGAAACATAAAAAGTGACATTCTTACCTAAGAAACAATAAAGTGATGCTGCAACAACTTTCTGCATGAACACCCCATTAATCAATGTCAATTACTTACTGATATGGCTAATGAATTTACTTTCTGTTTCATTCTTTCTTCTCAATAATTCAGAACTTGCTTGGGGACAAGCAAGGATTAAGTTTGGTGTTGTGATGCCAAGGCATCTTAGGCTAGTTTCACTAGCCTTTTTCTTTTATTTTTAGTTGTTTTATGCATTTTCTTGAGCCTTAAGTAATCATTTTGGGCCAAATAGTCATGCTTGTCTTAAATCATTCAACATGAAGATTTTGATGCAAATTCCATGAGTTTTTAGTTATATTCCTTGAATGCTATGAATGGAAGAATTCTCATGAAATTTTGCAAGACTTTGATGCAATTGTTTGGATGATTTCAGGAAAGAAGAGGCTAGGCAAGGAAGCAACAAAATCAATAAAGGAAGCTTGAATATCACATGTGGAGTTTAAGTTCCAGTTTAAGCTTAAACTGGAGCTTAAACGCCAGAATCATGAAGGCTAAGAAATGCTGAAACTGAAGTTTAACCTCCAGTTTAACCTTAAACTGGAGGTTAAACGCCAGAATGAAAGTCTCACCAAAGAAGCATTTCCACGTTTAACCTCCAGTTTAACCTCAAACTGGAGGTTAAACGCCAGAATAAGAATGCCACTCAGGAAGCATGTCCACGTTTAACCTCCAGTTTAACCTTAAACTGGAGGTTAAAGGCCAGAAATGGGAAATGTACCAGGGAGCCATTTCCACGTTTAAGCTCCAGTTTAACCTTAAACTGGAGCTTAAACGTGTTCGACCAAGTTTTCTCCTCCAGGGTTGCTTTCTCCATTTCCACGTTTAAGCTCCAGTTTAACCTTAAACTGGAGCTTAAACGTGTTCGACACCTCCAGGGCTACCTTTCTCAGCTTCCACGTTTAAGCTCCAGTTTAACCTTAAACTGGAGCTTAAACGTGTTATATGGAACAGCTTGACCATGCCTTCTTCAAACATAAATAACTTGAGCTACAAAACTCCAAATGAGGTGATTCAAAATGCATTGGAAAGAAGACATCTAGAGCTTTCCAAGCATATATGGCATGCATGGTGGATACTAAAAATTGAGGGAGAAAACAGCCCCGTAATGTGCATAGAAGAGCATAGTACCAACATGCAATCAGGCCAGCTGACCTCTTCACCTTCCATGGAGTATAACTCGAGTTGTAGAGATCCAATTGAGGTGCTTCCAGTTGCGTTAGAAAGCTGACATCCATAGCTTTCCAACGAGGTATAATAGTCTATATTTGGCATCAAATTGGCAAGGTTGACAAGAGAACAAAGTGACGACTCAAGAAAGGGGGGGTGCAACGTTTGAGTGTAGTTTAATGGATCATTATCCTTTTTGGATCAATTATGTCACTCTACCCTTCAAGCAAGCAAGGCCCATCAACAACACCAAATCAAGGCCACAAGAATCATCTAGAATAGTTTATTTTCATTTGATTGTAATTTGCTTTGAATTTCATTTTCATTTTGTAATTTAGGGAGCCTATTTAAAGGCCTTAGTTTCTGCATTTGACGGGACACACAGGGGGGATTGAGGGGGAATCCAGCCCCTGAGGGGGAGAACTTTGGATCATTTTCTTTTAGTTTTGTAATTGAATTCAGAGCTATGACTCACTAAACCCCTTTCATTGGGTTAGGGAGCTCTATTGTAATTCAATGAATCAATAATAGTTTATCTTCTTCTTCAATCTTTTCTCTTGAATTTTGTTAGAAAGCTTCTCGATCTAATTCCATTGGGTAGTTGTCTTGGGAAAGAAACTACCCATAATTGGAATCCTTCGGAACCTTGGGAAAGGAATGGAGGATTCATGCTAGAGAAGCTTTCTCACAGTGAATTGGATTGGGGTTTGGATGGATATTGTGACATGTAATCCTACCAAATTGTGGTTCATGAAGCTGTGTGGTATAATCAGTGATCGAGCATCATCTCTTCTTATGAACATTTAAACCAAGGGATTGGGAATTTGTTTGTTTTTAGAGAGAATTGGTGAGCCAAGGGATTGGGATCCAATCATATAAGATTGCCAAGCAAAATTTAATGAACGCATTGGTTGAGGAAGAGATAAACATGTTTTGATTCGGAGATCTCAATATCTCCTATAACCCAATGAATTTCCCATTTCTGATTTTCACTTTCTCTTTACATTCTGCAACTCAATTCATGCAATCACCCCCATTCCCTTTTAATTTCAGCAATTTAGCTTCTGCTCTTTAATTCATGCAAATTTAAGATTCGCCATTTCAATTTCTTGTCATTTACGTTTCCCGCCAATTTTACATTCCGCAATTCTCATCTAAATCTTGATTCCGCTCAACTAGAACACACTTCTAATCCGAATTGCTCACTCAACCAATCCTTGTGGGATTCGACCTCACTCTATTGTGAGTTTTTACTTGACGATAACCGGTGCACTTGCCGGAAGGAATTTTGCCGATCGTGCAATTTCCTAAATCGTAGCATAACAAGTTTATGCGCATCAAGGTTATGGCGCCGTTGCCAGGGATTGGTTTTCGATTGACAATTCTCCAATTGGAAGTTAACTAGATTGAGCATTTTTTTTTTGTTTTGATTAATTCAGTACAAGTTACTTGTTGAATTTTAATTTCTGCACTCTGTTACATGCTTCTTTCTTTATGCCTTTAAATTCAAGCAACTAACTCACTGACTCACTAACTGTTTGAATTAATTCCTCAATTGCTCTAACCATACGCTTCCATTAACCAAGAGTATTTCACTTGTTTGTTGCCTGTGCTGTGTTCTTGTATGACAGGTAGGAGAGGAGAGACATCAACTCCTCCATATACCGAACCAGAGAGGACCCTTCATAGACTTAGAAGGGAAGCAAGAGGGAAGAGAGTACTGGGAGAAGAAGAATCTGAAGGAGAATCTGAGGACAATTTTGAGGAAGCTCTAGATCTCAACATGGATAGAGAAGTTCACAACCATGAGAGAGCTGATGGAAACAATGCCATTCCTGAGAGGAGGGTTCTTAGTTCATACATAAACCCAACCTCTGGGAATTGTGGTAGCAGCATTCAGAAACCACCCATTCAGGCCAACAATTTTGAACTCAAACCACAGCTAATATCACTTGTGGAGAATCATTGTTCATTTGGTGGGAGTGCTAATGAAGATCCCAACCAACATCTCACAAAATTCCTGAGAATTTGTGACACTGTGAAGTCCAATGGAGTCCAGGAAGATGCCTATAAACTGCTTTTGTTCCCATTTTCACTTAGGGACAAAGCAGCTAAGTGGCTGGAATCATTCCCAAGGGGGAGTCTAACAACATGGGATGAGGTGGAAAGCAAGTTTCTGGCACGTTTCTACCCCCCACAAAAGGTCAATAGGCTTCGATCTGAGGTTCAGACTTTTAGACAACAAGATGGTGAGACTCTCTACGAGGTATGGGAGAGATTCAAGGATTTGACAAGGAAATGCCCACCAGACATGTTCCATGATTGGGTGCAATTGCATATTTTCTATGATGGACTCTCTTATGAATCAAGGAAGGCTGTAGACCATTCATCAGGAGGTTCATTGAACAGGAAACGGGGTACTTCCCAGAGCCACAAAATGGTCCATGTTTTGGTGAATTTGATCACTACTCAAGTTGTGGCTGGGAAGATCAAAACCAAAGAGATTTCACTTATTCACACCCCATTCATCAAGAGCCATCACCTCTGAATTATCCAACCTCACCTCCTAGTTTTACATATCCAAATTCTTCATCACTTGAGCATTTCTCAGCACAAAATTCCTTCTCAAATTCATACAATTCATTTCACTATCCACAAGACTCATTCCACTACACACAAGAGTCATACCACTACCAACACTCCAACCAAAGACTCTATCAGCCCACACAAAACACATACTCCCAGCCACCATATCACAGCCAAGATAATCAACCTCATCAACCCAATCCGAACCAACAATTTCAAGATCAATTAAACAGGATAGAAGGAATGATTGCAACTATGGGCAGAGATGTGGCCGATTTGAAAAGCTTTAAGGAAGAAGTGATATCCAACTTACAAAATCATGGTGCTGCCATTCAAAAGCTAGAAGCACAAATTGGATATCTATCAAAGCAAATCCCTACCCACAATTCTTCTAGTGATACCATGGCAAACCCAAGGGAGGAATCAGAAGAACAAGAAAGGGAGAAAGTCAATCAAGGGAGATCACACTCCAATGACACAGAGAGTTGCAAAGAGGAAGGGTTCATTGAACCACAAATTCAGGAAGCTTTTGATGAACAGGATACTCCAACTGTCCAACAACAACCAAGTTCTGAGATCAAGGATGTGAAGGCAGTAGAAACAAGCACCAAAATGAGGATTGTGACCGAGAAACAAAGGATCATATCCATGAAGAAGAGAAGGTCGAAGAACAATCCAACTCCTGAGCCAACAAGCAAGTTCACTCAAGCCAATCACAAGGGAAAGCTTGCTGGAAAGAAGCATTCACAACAAGGGGCACTAACTAGCTCCTTTATCCACTTGAAGTCATTCCTCTTAACAAACTGGAAGAAGAGGAAGAAATTCAGGAACAGCATGTCAAGCTAATGACGTTAAAGAAGCGCTTGTTGGGAGGCAACCCAACCAAAGGTAGTTTTTCTTTTCTAGTTATTTCAATAAAAGAGTTAAGTAGATTTATCTGTATTGCAAGGAGCTAAGTTTGGTGTTGCACACCAAAACAATTCAAGGGTGAATGTGAGATTCTAAGTTTGGTGTTCCACCAAAAAACTTCATTAAAAGCACATTTCTACCTCAGCATGACTAGTCACTAGCTCCAACCAATCAGGGAAACTACTTAAACAATAGTTTAATTTCTAGTTCATAGTTTCTTTTTCTAGTTCATAGTTATTTTCTTAATAAAGGCACATGAGGTTTTCTGCATATGATCCCAATTGCTGCATATGGCAAGGAACTAAGTTTCGTGTTCACACACCAATCTAAGTTCAGAGGCCTACAAACATCCATGCATGCTAACCAATTCTCAAAGTGCTTGGGGAACAAGCAACTTCTAATAGCTTTGCAGGAAGACAATCAATCTCATGGAAGGAATATACATCATCATCAAAGAGAACACCAAGGCTAGGAAGGATGATGAACAACAAAGAAGATGCTAAAAGGTTGTATTGTCACTTAATTGCTTGTACTTTGAATTGCTGATATTTGAAGTTTGCATGCACCCCTGCTTTAAGTTTGAGTCATTGAAGTTTTTGATTGTCTGTTTGTTTAATTTTCAAATAAGTGATAGTCTAAGTGTCTGGATAACTTCATCTTCTTAAACAAATGCTTGCCATGACTTGTTCTGTTTCCATAAAATAAAAGAAATGTTTGAACAAAAGTAACTCAATTCCATTTGGTAAGAAATCAAATAAGATTAAGTGGTGGTATGCATGTTTGATTGAATAGTCAGCTCACTAAGAAATAAAGTTAGAGTTGTCACTTTTAGTGGAAATTAGGATGCTGTCTATGGATCTTGATGAATAAATGTCTTTGGCCATGAAAAAGAAAGAAAAAGAAGAAGAAAAAGCCACTGAAAAAGGGCAACCAAAAAGCAAAAAATTGAGAAAATAAGCTAGGCACCAATGGTTTGAACTTCTGAGACAAATGCCTGTGGTGTTTATGTATTAAGGATATGCTTGGATGAATAGGTTCTGAGGAGTGTTTCAACACTTGGTAACTTGGGTTAACTAACCCGGGATTATCAACCAAAAGTCCATTATCAAGAGCAACCTAAATACAAAACATTTAGTCACACAAAGAGGTGCTGGGCACCAATGTCTCAAGAAGAAATGTGAACTAAAATGCCTGTAGTGGATATGTGTAGTGCACTGATAAGAAAAAGAAAATGCCAAAGGCTTGTGCAACACATGACACTGAGCAACAAGGTGCAAATAAGCTCAAAGGAAAAGAAAAACAAAGAAAAGAAACTTGCCAAGGATATGTGAATAACAAGAGGCCATAGCAGTGTTTTAGTGGAAACATAAAAAGTGACATTCTTACCTAAGAAACAATAAAGTGATGCTGCAACAACTTTCTGCATGAACACCCCATTAATCAATGTCAATTACTTACTGATATGGCTAATGAATTTACTTTCTGTTTCATTCTTTCTTCTCAATAATTCAGAACTTGCTTGGGGACAAGCAAGGATTAAGTTTGGTGTTGTGATGCCAAGGCATCTTAGGCTAGTTTCACTAGCCTTTTTCTTTTATTTTTAGTTGTTTTATGCATTTTCTTGAGCCTTAAGTAATCATTTTGGGCCAAATAGTCATGCTTGTCTTAAATCATTCAACATGAAGATTTTGATGCAAATTCCATGAGTTTTTAGTTATATTCCTTGAATGCTATGAATGGAAGAATTCTCATGAAATTTTGCAAGACTTTGATGCAATTGTTTGGATGATTTCAGGAAAGAAGAGGCTAGGCAAGGAAGCAACAAAATCAATAAAGGAAGCTTGAATATCACATGTGGAGTTTAAGTTCCAGTTTAAGCTTAAACTGGAGCTTAAACGCCAGAATCATGAAGGCTAAGAAATGCTGAAACTGAAGTTTAACCTCCAGTTTAACCTTAAACTGGAGGTTAAACGCCAGAATGAAAGTCTCACCAAAGAAGCATTTCCACGTTTAACCTCCAGTTTAACCTCAAACTGGAGGTTAAACGCCAGAATAAGAATGCCACTCAGGAAGCATGTCCACGTTTAACCTCCAGTTTAACCTTAAACTGGAGGTTAAAGGCCAGAAATGGGAAATGCACCAGGGAGCCATTTCCACGTTTAAGCTCCAGTTTAACCTTAAACTGGAGCTTAAACGTGTTCGACCAAGTTTTCTCCTCCAGGGTTGCTTTCTCCATTTCCACGTTTAAGCTCCAGTTTAACCTTAAACTGGAGCTTAAACGTGTTCGACACCTCCAGGGCTACCTTTCTCAGCTTCCACGTTTAAGCTCCAGTTTAACCTTAAACTGGAGCTTAAACGTGTTATATGGAACAGCTTGACCATGCCTTCTTCAAACATAAATAACTTGAACTACAAAACTCCAAATGAGGTGATTCAAAATGCATTGGAAAGAAGACATCTAGAGCTTTCCAAGCATATATGGCATGCATGGTGGATACTAAAAATTGAGGGAGAAAACAGCCCCGTAATGTGCATAGAAGAGCATAGTACCAACATGCAATCAGGCCAGCTGACCTCTTCACCTTCCATGGAGTATAACTCGAGTTGTAGAGATCCAATTGAGGTGCTTCCAGTTGCGTTAGAAAGCTGACATCCATAGCTTTCCAACGAAGTATAATAGTCTATATTTGGCATCAAATTGGCAAGGTTGACAAGAGAACAAAGTGACGACTCAAGAAAGGGGGGTGCAACGTTTGAGTGTAGTTTAATGGATCATTATCCTTTTTGGATCAATTATGTCACTCTACCCTTCAAGCAAGCAAGGCCCATCAACAACACCAAATCAAGGCCACAAGAATCATCTAGAATAGTTTATTTTCATTTGATTGTAATTTGCTTTGAATTTCATTTTCATTTTGTAATTTAGGGAGCCTATTTAAAGGCCTTAGTTTCTGCATTTGACGGGACACACAGGGGGGATTGAGGCGGAATCCAGCCCCTGAGGGGGAGAACTTTGGATCATTTTCTTTTAGTTTTGTAATTGAATTCAGAGCTATGACTCACTAAACCCCTTTCATTGGGTTAGGGAGCTCTATTGTAATTCAATGAATCAATAATAGTTTATCTTCTTCTTCAATCTTTTCTCTTGAATTTTGTTAGAAAGCTTCTCGATCTAATTCCATTGGGTAGTTGTCTTGGGAAAGAAACTACCCATAATTGGAATCCTTCGGAACCTTGGGAAAGGAATGGAGGATTCATGCTAGAGAAGCTTTCTCACAGTGAATTGGATTGGGGTTTGGATGGATATTGTGACATGTAATCCTACCAAATTGTGGTTCATGAAGCTGTGTGGTATAATCAGTGATCGAGCATCATCTCTTCTTATGAACATTTAAACCAAGGGATTGGGAATTTGTTTGTTTTTAGAGAGAATTGGTGAGCCAAGGGATTGGGATCCAATCATATAAGATTGCCAAGCAAAATTTAATGAACGCATTGGTTGAGGAAGAGATAAACATGTTTTGATTCGGAGATCTCAATATCTCCTATAACCCAATGAATTCCCCATTTCTGATTTTTACTTTCTCTTTACATTCTGCAACTCAATTCATGCAATCACCCCCATTCCCTTTTAATTTCAGCAATTTAGCTTCTGCTCTTTAATTCATGCAAATTTAAGATTCGCCATTTCAATTTCTTGTCATTTACGTTTCCCGCCAATTTTACATTCCGCAATTTTCATCTAAATCTTGATTCCGCTCAACTAGAACACACTTCTAATCCGAATTGCTCACTCAACCAATCCTTGTGGGATTCGACCTCACTCTATTGTGAGTTTTTACTTGACGATAACCGGTGCACTTGCCGGAAGGAATTTTGCCGATCGTGCAATTTCCTAAATCGTAGCATAACAAGTTTATGCGCATCAAGTTTATGGCGCCGTTGCCAGGGATTGGTTTTCGATTGACAATTCTCCAATTGGAAGTTAACTAGATTGAGCATTATTTTTTGTTTTGATTAATTCAGTACAAGTTACTTGTTGAATTTTAATTTCGGCACTCTGTTACATGCTTTCTTTCTTTATGCCTTTAAATTCAAGCAACTAACTCACTGACTCACTAACTGTTTGAATTAATTCCTCAATTGCTCTAACCATACTCTTCCATTAACCAAGAGTATTTCACTTGTTTGTTGCCTGTGCTGTGTTCTTGTATGACAGGTAGGAGAGGAGAGACATCAACTCCTCCATATACCGAACCAGAGAGGACCCTTCATAGACTTAGAAGGGAAGCAAGAGGGAAGAGAGTACTGGGAGAAGAAGAATCTGAAGGAGAATCTGAGGACAATTTTGAGGAAGCTCTAGATCTCAACATGGATAGAGAAGTTCACAACCATGAGAGAGCTGATGGAAACAATGCCATTCCTGAGAGGAGGGTTCTTAGTTCATACATAAACCCAACCTCTGGGAATTGTGGTAGCAGCATTCAGAAACCACCCATTCAGGCCAACAATTTTGAACTCAAACCACAGCTAATATCACTTGTGGAGAATCATTGTTCATTTGGTGGGAGTGCTAATGAAGATCCCAACCAACATCTCACAAAATTCCTGAGAATTTGTGACACTGTGAAGTCCAATGGAGTCCAGGAAGATGCCTATAAACTGCTTTTGTTCCCATTTTCACTTAGGGACAAAGCAGCTAAGTGGCTGGAATCATTCCCAAGGGGGAGTCTAACAACATGGGATGAGGTGGAAAGCAAGTTTCTGGCACGTTTCTACCCCCCACAAAAGGTCAATAGGCTTCGATCTGAGGTTCAGACTTTTAGACAACAAGATGGTGAGACTCTCTACGAGGCATGGGAGAGATTCAAGGATTTGACAAGGAAATGCCCACCAGACATGTTCCATGATTGGGTGCAATTGCATATTTTCTATGATGGACTCTCTTATGAATCAAGGAAGGCTGTAGACCATTCATCAGGAGGTTCATTGAACAGGAAACGGGGTACTTCCCAGAGCCACAAAATGGTCCATGTTTTGGTGAATTTGATCACTACTCAAGTTGTGGCTGGGAAGATCAAAACCAAAGAGATTTCACTTATTCACACCCCATTCATCAAGAGCCATCACCTCTGAATTATCCAACCTCACCTCCTAGTTTTACATATCCAAATTCTTCATCACTTGAGCATTTCTCAGCACAAAATTCCTTCTCAAATTCATACAATTCATTTCACTATCCACAAGACTCATTCCACTACACACAAGAGTCATACCACTACCAACACTCCAACCAAAGACTCTATCAGCCCACACAAAACACATACTCCCAGCCACCATATCACAGCCAAGATAATCAACCTCATCAACCCAATCCGAACCAACAATTTCAAGATCAATTAAACAGGATAGAAGGAATGATTGCAACTATGGGCAGAGATGTGGCCGATTTGAAAAGCTTTAAGGAAGAAGTGATATCCAACTTACAAAATCATGGTGCTGCCATTCAAAAGCTAGAAGCACAAATTGGATATCTATCAAAGCAAATCCCTACCCACAATTCTTCTAGTGATACCATGGCAAACCCAAGGGAGGAATCAGAAGAACAAGAAAGGGAGAAAGTCAATCAAGGGAGATCACACTCCAATGACACAGAGAGTTGCAAAGAGGAAGGGTTCATTGAACCACAAATTCAGGAAGCTTTTGATGAACAGGATACTCCAACTGTCCAACAACAACCAAGTTCTGAGATCAAGGATGTGAAGGCAGTAGAAACAAGCACCAAAATGAGGATTGTGACCGAGAAACAAAGGATCATATCCATGAAGAAGAGAAGGTCGAAGAACAATCCAACTCCTGAGCCAACAAGCAAGTTCACTCAAGCCAATCACAAGGGAAAGCTTGCAGGAAAGAAGCATTCACAACAAGGGGCACTAACTAGCTCCTTTATCCACTTGAAGTCATTCCTCTTAACAAACTGGAAGAAGAGGAAGAAAGTCAGGAACAGCATGTCAAGCTAATGACGTTAAAGAAGCGCTTGTTGGGAGGCAACCCAACCAAAGGTAGTTTTTCTTTTCTAGTTATTTCAATAAAAGAGTTAAGTAGATTTATCTGTATTGCAAGGAGCTAAGTTTGGTGTTGCACACCAAAACAATTCAAGGGTGAATGTGAGATTCTAAGTTTGGTGTTCCACCAAAAAACTTCATTAAAAGCACATTTCTACCTCAGCATGACTAGTCACTAGCTCCAACCAATCAGGGAAACTACTTAAACAATAGTTTAATTTCTAGTTCATAGTTTCTTTTTCTAGTTCATAGTTATTTTCTTAATAAAGGCACATGAGGTTTTCTGCATATGATCCCAATTGCTGCATATGGCAAGGAACTAAGTTTCGTGTTCACACACCAATCTAAGTTCAGAGGCCTACAAACATCCATGCATGCTAACCAATTCTCAAAGTGCTTGGGGAACAAGCAACTTCTAATAGCTTTGCAGGAAGACAATCAATCTCATGGAAGGAATATACATCATCATCAAAGAGAACACCAAGGCTAGGAAGGATGATGAACAACAAAGAAGATGCTAAAAGGTTGTATTGTCACTTAATTGCTTGTACTTTGAATTGCTGATATTTGAAGTTTGCATGCACCCCTGCTTTAAGTTTGAGTCATTGCAGTTTTTGATTGTCTGTTTGTTTAATTTTCAAATAAGTGATAGTCTAAGTGTCTGGATAACTTCATCTTCTTAAACAAATGCTTGCCATGACTTGTTCTGTTTCCATAAAATAAAAGAAATGTTTGAACAAAAGTAACTCAATTCCATTTGGTAAGAAATCAAATAAGATTAAGTGGTGGTATGCATGTTTGATTGAATAGTCAGCTCACTAAGAAATAAAGTTAGAATTGTCACTTTTAGTGGAAATTAGGATGCTGTCTATGGATCTTGATGAATAAATGTCTTTGGCCATGAAAAAGAAAGAAAAAGAAGAAGAAAAAGCCACTGAAAAAGGGCAACCAAAAAGCAAAAAATTGAGAAAATAAGCTAGGCACCAATGGTTTGAACTTCTGAGACAAATGCCTGTGGTGTTTATGTATTAAGGATATGCTTGGATGAATAGGTTCTGAGGAGTGTTTCAACACTTGGTAACTTGGGTTAACTAACCCGGGATTATCAACCAAAAGTCCATTATCAAGAGCAACCTAAATACAAAACATTTAGTCACACAAAGAGGTGCTGGGCACCAATGTCTCAAGAAGAAATGTGAACTAAAATGCCTGTAGTGGATATGTGTAGTGCACTGATAAGAAAAAGAAAATGCCAAAGGCTTGTGCAACACATGACACTGAGCAACAAGGTGCAAATAAGCTCAAAGGAAAAGAAAAACAAAGAAAAGAAACTTGCCAAGGATATGTGAATAACAAGAGGCCATAGCAGTGTTTTAGTGGAAACATAAAAAGTGACATTCTTACCTAAGAAACAATAAAGTGATGCTGCAACAACTTTCTGCATGAACACCCCATTAATCAATGTCAATTACTTACTGATATGGCTAATGAATTTACTTTCTGTTTCATTCTTTCTTCTCAATAATTCAGAACTTGCTTGGGGACAAGCAAGGATTAAGTTTGGTGTTGTGATGCCAAGGCATCTTAGGCTAGTTTCACTAGCCTTTTTCTTTTATTTTTAGTTGTTTTATGCATTTTCTTGAGCCTTAAGTAATCATTTTGGGCCAAATAGTCATGCTTGTCTTAAATCATTCAACATGAAGATTTTGATGCAAATTCCATGAGTTTTTAGTTATATTCCTTGAATGCTATGAATGGAAGAATTCTCATGAAATTTTGCAAGACTTTGATGCAATTGTTTGGATGATTTCAGGAAAGAAGAGGCTAGGCAAGGAAGCAACAAAATCAATAAAGGAAGCTTGAATATCACATGTGGAGTTTAAGTTCCAGTTTAAGTTAAACTGGAGCTTAAACGCCAGAATCATGAAGGCTAAGAAATGCTGAAACTGAAGTTTAACCTCCAGTTTAACCTTAAACTGGAGGTTAAACTCCAGAATGAAAGTCTCACCAAAGAAGCATTTCCACGTTTAACCTCCAGTTTAACCTCAAACTGGAGGTTAAACGCCAGAATAAGAATGCCACTCAGGAAGCATGTCCACGTTTAACCTCCAGTTTAACCTTAAACTGGAGGTTAAAGGCCAGAAATGGGAAATGCACCAGGGAGCCATTTCCACGTTTAAGCTCCAGTTTAACCTTAAACTGGAGCTTAAACGTGTTCGACCAAGTTTTCTCCTCCAGGGTTGCTTTCTCCATTTCCACGTTTAAGCTCCAGTTTAACCTTAAACTGGAGCTTAAACGTGTTCGACACCTCCAGGGCTACCTTTCTCAGCTTCCACGTTTAAGCTCCAGTTTAACCTTAAACTGGAGCTTAAACGTGTTATATGGAACAGCTTGACCATGCCTTCTTCAAACATAAATAACTTGAGCTACAAAACTCCAAATGAGGTGATTCAAAATGCATTGGAAAGAAGACATCTAGAGCTTTCCAAGCATATATGGCATGCATGGTGGATACTAAAAATTGAGGGAGAAAACAGCCCCGTAATGTGCATAGAAGAGCATAGTACCAACATGCAATCAGGCCAGCTGACCTCTTCACCTTCCATGGAGTATAACTCGAGTTGTAGAGATCCAATTGAGGTGCTTCCAGTTGCGTTAGAAAGCTGACATCCATAGCTTTCCAACGAGGTATAATAGTCTATATTTGGCATCAAATTGGCAAGGTTGACAAGAGAACAAAGTGACGACTCAAGAAAGGGGGGGTGCAACGTTTGAGTGTAGTTTAATGGATCATTATCCTTTTTGGATCAATTATGTCACTCTACCCTTCAAGCAAGCAAGGCCCATCAACAACACCAAATCAAGGCCACAAGAATCATCTAGAATAGTTTATTTTCATTTGATTGTAATTTGCTTTGAATTTCATTTTCATTTTGTAATTTAGGGAGCCTATTTAAAGGCCTTAGTTTCTGCATTTGACGGGACACACAGGGGGGATTGAGGGGGAATCCAGCCCCTGAGGGGGAGAACTTTGGATCATTTTCTTTTAGTTTTGTAATTGAATTCAGAGCTATGACTCACTAAACCCCTTTCATTGGGTTAGGGAGCTCTATTGTAATTCAATGAATCAATAATAGTTTATCTTCTTCTTCAATCTTTTCTCTTGAATTTTGTTAGAAAGCTTCTCGATCTAATTCCATTGGGTAGTTGTCTTGGGAAAGAAACTACCCATAATTGGAATCCTTCGGAACCTTGGGAAAGGAATGGAGGATTCATGCTAGAGAAGCTTTCTCACAGTGAATTGGATTGGGGTTTGGATGGATATTGTGACATGTAATCCTACCAAATTGTGGTTCATGAAGCTGTGTGGTATAATCAGTGATCGAGCATCATCTCTTCTTATGAACATTTAAACCAAGGGATTGGGAATTTGTTTGTTTTTAGAGAGAATTGGTGAGCCAAGGGATTGGGATCCAATCATATAAGATTGCCAAGCAAAATTTAATGAACGCATTGGTTGAGGAAGAGATAAACATGTTTTGATTCGGAGATCTCAATATCTCCTATAACCCAATGAATTCCCCATTTCTGATTTTCACTTTCTCTTTACATTCTGCAACTCAATTCATGCAATCACCCCCATTCCCTTTTAATTTCAGCAATTTAGCTTCTGCTCTTTAATTCATGCAAATTTAAGATTCGCCATTTCAATTTCTTGTCATTTACGTTTCCCGCCAATTTTACATTCCGCAATTCTCATCTAAATCTTGATTCCGCTCAACTAGAACACACTTCTAATCCGAATCGCTCACTCAACCAATCCTTGTGGGATTCGACCTCACTCTATTGTGAGTTTTTACTTGACGATAACCGGTGCACTTGCCGGAAGGAATTTTGCCGATCGTGCAATTTCCTAAACTTGAACGAAAAGTCAGAAGCACCCAAACTTGAACTCAAAGCATTGCCACCCTCTCTCAAATATGCATACTTAGGAGAAGATGAAAATTACCCAGTAATTATAAGCTCATGCCTCAGCCAAGATCAGGATGAACTGCTCAAAGTACTGTGAAACCACAAAGATGCCATTGGTTGGACTCTTGCTGACTTGAAAGGGATAAGTTCGGCCATATGTATGAACAAGATACTGCTGGAAGATGATGCCAAACCATCCATTCAATTCCAAAGGAGGTTGAACCCAATCATGAAGGAAGTGGTACAGAAAGAAGTTATGAAGTTATGGCAGAGAGGGGTAATTTACCCGATCTCAGACAGCCCCTGGGTTAGCCCCGTGCATGTTGTCCCAAAAAAGAGAGGAATTACCGTGGTTCCCAATGAGAAAAATGAACTAATTCCTACAAGGACAGTCACAGGATGGCGAATGTGCATAGACTACAGGAAGCTCAATGAGGCTACACAAAAAGACCATTTCCCCCTTCCATTCATGGATCAGATGTTGGAAAGACTCGCAGGGCACGCCTATTATTGTTTTCTCGACGGTTATTCAAGATATAACCAAATAGTGGTTGATCCCAGAGATCAAGAGAAAACCTCTTTCACTTGCCCATATGGAGTGTTTGCCTACAGGCGCATGCCGTTTGGGCTATGTAATGCACCTGCGATGTTCCAACGCTGCATGCTTTCTATCTTTTCAGATATGATAGAAAAATTCATTGAAGTTTTTATGGATGATTTCTCGGTATTCGGAGATTCCTTTCCTAGTTGCCTACATCACCTCGCCTTGGTATTGAAAAGATGCCAAGAGACCAATCTGGTCTTGAACTGGGAGAAATATCACTTTATGGTGACAGGAGGAATAGTCCTTGGTCACAAAGTTTCTAACCAAGGCATTGAGGTTGACAGAGCCAAAGAACTGCCTCCACCCAGTGATGTCAGGGCAATTAGGAGCTTTTTGGAGCATGCTGGTTTTTACAGAAGGTTTATTAAAGATTTTTCAAAAATAGCCAAGCCCTTAAGCAATCTCCTTGTATCTGATACACCATTTATCTTTGATGAAACATGCATGTTAGCCTTTGAAAATTTGAAAATAAGGTTGTCCTCTGCTCCTATCATTTCCCCACCTGATTGGAGTTTACCGTTTGAATTGATGTGTGATGCATCTGATTTTGCAGTTGGGGTAGTGTTAGGATAGAGGAAAGACAACTTAGTCCATGTGATATACTATGCTAGCAAAGTCCTTAATGATACTCAAAGAAATTATACCACTACTGAAAAGGAGTTACTAGCAATAGTTTTTGCATTTGACAAGTTTAGATCATACCTCATTAGTACTAAAGTGATTGTTTTTACAGATCACACAGCACTTAAATATTTGTTTGCCAAGCAAGAATCAAAACCAAGACTAATAAGATGGATCTTATTGCTGCAGGAATTCAATATTGAAATCAGAGACAAGAAAGGAGTGGAGAACAAAGTAGCAGATCACCTATCTAGGATTCCTCATGATAAAGGTGGAACACCTGATACAAGTGTGAACGAGTTCTTCCCTGATGAGCAGTTGATGATAGTTCACAAAGCACCATGGTTCGCAGACATTGCCAACTTCAAGGCAACTGGGGCATTGCCTCCAGAGATCAATTAACATAAAAAAAGGAAGCTCATGAATGATGCAAAGTACTTTGTCTGGGATGAGCCATATCTATTCAAGAAGTGTTCAGATGGAATCCTTAGAAGATGTGTTTCAGAAGAAGAAGGACGAGAGGTCCTATGGAATTGCCACGGCTCATGCTATGGAGGCCACTTTGGAGGGGATAGAACTGCAGCTAAGGTGTTACAAAGCGGATTCTTTTGGCCCACCCTTTTCAAGGATGCCAAAGAAATAGTAAAAAGCTGCAATGAATGCCAAAGATCTGGAAACTTGCCCAAAAGAAATGAGATGCCACAAAATTTTATCTTGGAACTGGAATTGTTTGATGTGTGGGGAATCGATTTCATGGGACCATTCCCAACCTCATATGCAAACAAATACATCTTGGTAGCAGTCGATTATGTTTCCAAATGGGTAGAGGCTATTGCAACCCCAACGAATGATAACAGGGTAGTCATGAGCTTCCTCAGGAAGAATATCTTTAGCCGATTTGGAGTCCCACGAGCACTTATCAGTGATGGAGGGAGCCATTTTTGTAACAAACTGATGAGCGGATATTTTATATGCTTTTTGGGGTTAATTTCATATAGTTTTTAGTATGTTTTAGTGAATTTTTAGTTTGTTTCCATTAGTTTTTAGGAAAAATTCATATTTCTGGACTTTACTATGAGTTGTGTGTTTTTCTGTAATTTTAGGTATTTTTCTGGCTGAAATTGAGGGAGCTGAGCAAAAATCTGATTCAGGCTGAAAAAGGACTGCTGATGTTGTTGGATTCTAACCTCCCTGCACTCAAAGTGGATTTTCTGGAGCTACAGAACTCAAAATGGCGCGCTTCCAATTGCGTTGGAAAGTAGACATCCAGGGCTTTCTAGCAATATATAATAGTCTATACTTTGCTCAAAGATAGATGACGTAAACTGGCGTTCAACGCCAGTTCTCTGCCCAATTCTGGCGTCCAGCGCCAGAAAAGGATTAAAAGTTGGAGTTCAACGCCAGAAATGGATCCAAACCTAGCGTTGAACGCCCAAAACAGCCTTATTCACGTGAATTGTTTAAGTCTCAACCCCAGCACACACCAAGTGGGCCCCAGAAGTGGATCTCCGCACCACCCATCATAGTTTACTCATTTTTTGTAAACCTAGGCTACTAGTTTAGTATTTAAACAACTTTTAGAGACTTATTTTGTATCTCATGACATTTTAGATTTGAACTTTGTACTCTTTGACGGCATGAGTCTTTAAACTCCATTGTTGGGGGTGAGGAGCTCTGCTGTGTCTCGATGAATTAATGCAAGTATTTCTGTTTTCCATTCAAACATGCGTGTTCCTACCTAAGATATCCATTCGCGCCTAACTATGGAGAAGGTGATGATCAGTGACACTCATCACCTTCTTCAATCCATGAACGTGTGTCTGACAATCACTTCCGTTCTACATCAGATTGAATGAATATCTCTTAGATTCCTTAATCAGAATCTCCGTGGTATAAGCTAGATTGATGGGGGCATTCATGAGAATCCGGAAAGTCTAAACCTTGTCTGTGGTATTCCGAGTAGGATTCTGGGATTGGATGGCTGTGACGAACTTCAAACTCGCGAGTGCTGGGCGTAGTGACAGACGCAAAAGGATAGTAAATCCTATTCCGGTACGACTGAGGACCTGCAGATGATTAGCCGTGCGGTGACAGCGTACCTGGACCCTTTTCACTGGAAGGATGGATGGTAGCCATTGACAACGGTGATCCACCTACACACAGCTTGCCATAGGAGGACGTGCGTGCGTGAATCAGAAGATAGAGGAAAGCAGAGATTCAGAAGACAAAGCATCTCCAAAACTCCAACATATTCTCCATTACTGCATAACAAGTAACCTTTAACCCATGCTCTCCTGTTTATTCGTAATTCAACTGATAAATATAATTGACTTTCTGACTAAGAATTGCAAGATAACCATAGATTGCTTCAAATCAACAATCTCTGTGGGATTCGACCCTTACTCACGTAAGGTATTACTTGGACGACCCAGTGCACTTGCTGGTTAGTGGTACGAGTTGTGAAAAGTGTGATTCACAATTCGTGCACCAAGTTTTTGGCACCGTTGCCGGGGATTGTTCGTGTTTGAACAACTGACGGTTTATTTTGTTGCTTAGATTAGGAAAATTTCTCTTTTTTTTTGTTTAGAGTCTCTTATTATTGTCGTGTTAAAATTTTAGAATCCTTATTTTTTTTAAAAACCTTTTTCAAAAATAATTTTTTTATTTATTAAATCTTGTGCCAAACTTTAAGTTTGGTGTTTTCTTGTTGATTTTTCTTAAAACTTTCGAAAATTTATTTTGGTTTTCTAAAAATTTTAAGTTTGGTGTTCTTCCTTCATGTTCTTGTGTTCTTGTGAGTCTTCAAATTGTTCTAGAGTTTTCCTTGTGTCTTGATCTTAAAATTTTTAAGTTTGGTGTTCCTTGGTGTTTTTCCCTCCAAAAATTTTCGAAAACAAGGAGCATTAGATCAAAAAATTTTAAATCGTGTGCTATCTTATTGCTTTTCTCTCTATTTTAAAGCATCTTTTTCGAAAATCAATTTTTAAAATTCAGATTTTTTTTCAAAACTTCCTAACCACTTTCTCTCTCCTCAATTTTTCGAAAATCTTCACCCATTTTTATTTATCTTTATCTGATTTTCGAAATAAATAAATAACTAAATAATTATCTTCTCTATTTTACATCATCTCCCTTTCTCCATCATGGACCTAAGCGGAAATGAACAGTCCAGGAGGACTTTGGGGTCATATTCTAACCCCTCTACTGCTTCATATGGGAGTAGCATCTGCATACCTTCCATTGGAGTCAGTAGCTTTGAGTTGAATCCTCAGCTCATTATCATGGTGCAGCAAAGTTGCCAGTATTCCGGTCTTCCACAGGAAGAACCTACAGAGTTTCTGGCACAGTTTCTATAGATTGCTGACACAGTACATGATAAAGAAATAGATCAGGATGTCTACAGACTATTATTGTTTCCATTTGCTGTAAAAGATCAAGCTAAGAGGTGGTTGAATAACCAACCTAAGGCCAACATAAGGACATGGAAACAGCTGACAGAAAAATTCCTGAATCAATACTTTCCCCCAAAACGGATGACATAGCTAAGGCTGGACATTCAAGGCTTTAAACAAGGAGATAGTGAATCTCTTTATGATGCCTGGGAGAGATACAGAGAGATGCTACGAAAATGCCTTTCTGAAATGATTTCAGAGTGGGTTCAGTTAGACATCTTCTATTATGGGCTTGCTAAAGGAGCTCAGATGTCTCTAGATTACTCAGCTGGTGGATCTATCCACATGAGAAAGACAATTGAAGAGGCTCAAGAGCTCATTGATACAGTTGCCAGGAATCAGCATCTGTACCTAAGCAGTGACCCTTCCCTGAAAGGAGAGGTTAAAACAGCAACTGCTGAATTCAATCAGCAATTGGACTTTCTAACAAAGCAGTTAGCCGAATTCAAAGATAGACTACAAGAGACAAGGATGGCTAATATACATATGGAAGAACAGTTTAAGCAAACAAAGCAGCAGCTGTCAAGGAAAATAACAGAAGAATGCCAAGCAGTTCAATTAAGAAGTGGGAAAACATTAAATACCCCACCTCAAGGCAGCAAAAAGCTAAGAAATGAGCAAACCACCCAAAATTCACCTGAGGACAATAAGAGCCCAGGGAAAAGTAATTCTGGAACTAAAACGCCAGAAATTTGGTGGAAGGCTGGCGCTGAACGCCCAGACCATGCTCAGGACTGGCGTTCAACGCCAGAAACAAGGCAGGACTTGTGTTCAATGCCAGAAATAGGCAAGGATCTGGCGTTGAACGCCCAAAATGGGCAAGATCTGGCGCTGAATGCCAAAAATGGACACAGTTCTGGCGTTCAGACGCCAGGAACAGACAAGGAGTTGGCATCTAACGTCACTCCAGTTTCTAACTCTGGCACTCAATTGCCAGTGAGGGATCAGACACACATAAATGCTGATAGCAACCCCTCTAAAAAGGCTTCTTCAACCACTTCTATAGGCAATAAACCTACAGCAACTAAGGTTGAAGAATATAAAGCCAAGATACCTTATCCTCAAAAACTCCGGAAAGAAGAGCAGGATAAGCAATTTGCTCGCTTTGCAGATTATCTCAGGACTCTTGAAATAAAGATTCCATTTGCAGAAGCACTTGAGCAAATACCTTCTTATGCCAAGTTCATGAAAGAGATCTTGAGTCATAAAAAGGATTGGAGAGAAACAGAAAGAGTTCTCCTCACTGAAGAATGCAGTGCAGTCATTCTGAAAAGCTTTCCTGAGAAGCTTAAAGATCCTGGGAGTTTTCTGATACCATGCATATTAGAAGGTCAATGCACCAAGACAGCTTTATGCGATCTTGGGGCAAGCATCAACCTAATACCTGCATCCACTATCAGAAAGCTTGGCTTAACTGAAGAAGTTAAACCAACCCGGATATGTCTCCAACTTGCTGATGGCTCCACTAAATACCCATCAGGCGTGATTGAAGACATGATTGTCAGAGTTGGGCCATTCGCCTTTCCCACTGACTTTGTTGTGCTGGAAATGGAGGAGCACAAGAGTGCTACTCTCATTCTAGGAAGACCCTTCCTAGCAACTGGACAATCCCTCATTGACGTCCAACAGGGGGAAATAACCCTGAGAGTCAATGATGATGAGTTTAAGTTGAACGCTGTCAAAGCCATGCAGCATCCTGACACATCAAAAGACTGCATGAAAGTTGATCTTATTGACTCTTTGGTAGAAGAGATCAACATGGCTGAGAGTCTCGAATCAGAGTTGGAAAACATCTTTAAAGATGTTCAGCCTGATTTAGAGGATTCAGAGGACATGAAAGAGCCTCTGAAATTTCTTCTGGAAGAAGAAAAACCTCCTAAGCCCGAGCTCAAGCCATTACCACCATCCTTGAAATATGCATTTCTGGGAGAAGGTGACACTTTTCCAGTGATCATAAACTCTGCTTTAAATTCACAGGAAGAGGAAGCACTTATTCAAGTGCTAAGGACACACAAGACAGCTCTTAGGTGGTCCATAGGTGACCTTAAGGGCATAAGCCCAGCTAGATGCATGCACAAAATCTTATTGGAGGATAATGCTAAACCAGTGGTTCAACCACAGAGACGGCTAAATCCAGCCATGAAGGAAGTGGTGCAGAAAGAGGTCACCAAATTACTAGAGGCTGGGATTATTTATCCTATTTCTGATAGCCCCTGGGTGAGCCCTGTCCAAGTCGTCCCAAAAAAGGGAGGCATGACAGTGATTCATAATGAAAAAAATGAACTGGTTCCTACAAGAACAGTTACAGGGTAGCGCATGTGTATTGCTGACTACAGAAGGCTTAATACAGCCACCAGAAAGGATCATTTTCCTTTACCATTCATAGACCAGATGCTAGAAAGACTAGCAGGTCATGATTATTACTGCTTTTTGGACGGCTATTCAGGCTATAACCAGATTGCAATAGATCCTCAGGATCAAGAGAAAACAGCATTCACATGTCCATCTGGAGTGTTTGCTTATAGAAGGATGCCATTTGGGCTGTGTAATGCGCCTGCAACCTTCCACAGATGCATGCTCTCTATTTTCTCTGATATGGTGGAAAATTTTCTGGAAGTCTTCATGGATGACTTCTCAGTATATGGAGACTCATTCAGCCCCTGTCTTGATCACCTGAAACTTGTTCTGAAAAGATGCCAAGAGACCAACCTAGTTTTAAACTGGGAAATATGTCACATCATGGTGACTGAAGGGATTGTTCTTGGGCATAAAATCTCAAACAAGGGAATAGAGGTGGATCAAGCAAAAATAGAGGTAATTGAAAAATTACCACCACCTGCCAATGTTAAGGCAATCAGAAGCTTTCTAGGGCATGCAGGATTCTATAGGAGGTTTATAAAGGATTTTTCAAAAATCGCAAAATCTCTAAGCAATCTGCTAGCTGCTGACATGCCATTTGTGTTTGACACAGAGTGCCTGCAGGCGTTTGAAACGCTGAAAGCTAAGCTGGTCACAGCACCAGTTATTTCTGCACCAGACTGGACATTACCATTTGAGCTAATGTGTGATGCCAGTGATCACGCCATTGGTGCAGTGTTGGGACAGAGGCATGACAAGCTTCTGCACGTCATTTATTACGCTAGTCGCGTTCTAAATGATGCCCAAAAAAATTACACAACCACATAAAAAGAATTACTTGCAGTGGTTTACGCCATTGACAAGTTCAGATCATACTTAGTAGGATCAAAAGTGATTGTGTATACTGATCATGCTGCTCTTAAATATCTACTCACAAAGCAGGATTCAAAACCCAGGCTCATCAGATGGGTGTTGCTTCTGCAAGAGTTTGATATAGAAATGAGAGACAGAAAAGGGACAGAAAACCAAGTGGCTGATCATCTGTCCCGGATAGAGCTAGTAGAAGGGACGCCCCTCCCCTCTCTTGAGATCTCTGACACTTTTCCGGATGAGCATTTATTTGCCATTCAGGAAACACCATGGTTTGCCGATATTGCAAACTATAAAGCTGCAAGATTCATACCCAAGGAGTACAACAGGATACAAAAGAAGAAATTAATTACTGATACAAAGTACTACTTGTGAGATGAACCCTATCTCTTTAAGAGATGTGCAGACGGAATAATCCGTAGGTGTGTGCCTAGAGAAGAAGCACAGAGGATCCTGTGGCATTGCCATGGATCTCAATATGGAGGCCATTTCGGAGGTGAGCGAACAACCACCAAGGTCCTCCAATGTGGCTTCTATTGGCCCACACTCTATAAAGATTCCCGAGAGTTTGTACGTAACTGTGACAGTTGCCAAAGAGCTGGTAATCTGCCTCATGGTTACGCCATGCCTCAACAAGGAATCTTGGAAATTGAGTTGTTTGACGTATGGGGAATTGACTTCATGGGACCTTTCCCACCATCATACTCAAACACTTATATTCTGGTGGCAGTTGACTATGTATCAAAATGGGTTGAGGCCATTGCCACACCCACCAATGATACTAAAACAGTGCTGAAGTTCCTCTAGAAACATATCTTTAGCAGGTTTGGTGTCCCTAGAGTACTCATCAGTGATGGGGGCACTCACTTCTGCAATAAACAACTTTACTCTGCCATGGTTCGGTATGGAATTCGCCATAAGGTGGCTACTCCATATCATCCACAAACTAATGGGCAAGCTGAAGTCTCTAACAGAGAATTAAAGAGAATCCTAGAACGGACAGTAAGTACCCGTAGAAAGGATTGGGCACAGAGCTTGGATGATGCTCTGTGGGCTTACAGAACAGCATTCAAGACCCCTATAGGGACCTCTCCATACCAACTTGTGTATGGTAAGGCATGTCACCTGCTTGTGGAACTGGAACATAAAGCCTACTGGGCAACCAGATTCCTAAACTTTGATGCCAAGTTAGCAGGAGAAAAAAGATTGCTCTAGTTAAATGAGTTAGAGGAATTCAGATTCACAGCTTTCGAAAATGCCAAGCTTTATAAAGAGAAATAAAAAAAGTTGCATGACAGAAAGCTATCATCTAGAATCTTTGAACTAGGACAGAAGGTTCTGCTGTTTAACTCTAGACTCAAGCTATTCCCCGGGAAATTGAAATTTCGGTGGAGGGGACCATACGTGATTACAAGTGTATCACCATATGGTTATGTGGAGCTTCAGGATATTGATTCTGATAAGAAGTTCATTGTCAATGGACAGAGAATCAAGCACTATCTTGAAGGCAACGTTGAGCAAGAGTGCTCAAGGCTGAAGCTAGATTAAAAGCTCAGCAAGGTCCAGCTAAAGACAATAAAGAAGCGCTTGCTGGGAGGCAACCCAGCCATGGGGCATCAATCCTCTAAGCATTTTGCCCTATTTTTATTTTTATTTGTTTATATAGAGTTCATTGATAACAAGGTAAAGAATCAATTGTATAAGTTCACAGGGTTACAGAAGGAATCTGCACACAAAACAGAGAAAAAGAGCTCACTGGCAAGAAAACGCCAGTAAGGGCCTATTTTGGGCGTTCAGCGCCCAAAAGGGGCAGCCAGTGGGCGCTGAACGCCAGTAAGGATAGAAATCTGGCGTTCAATGCCAGAAAAGGGCAACAACTGGGCGTTGAACGCCCAGGAGAATAGCATTTGGGCGTTGAACGCCCAAAACAGGCAGTGTTTGGGCGTTCAAACGCTAGGATGATGGGGAGGAGGTAAATTCATTTTTCTTCATATTTTTTCATTCTAATCTTAATTTTCACACTTCAATTCATGATTTCTTGCATAAACATGTTAAGAATCCTGATTTCTAAAACCCCTAATTTCTAAAAACCCTACCTTAAAAATATCAAATATATCTTAATCCATAAGCACCAACCCTCTTTTGCAAATTCAATCCAACTCTTTTTCAAATTTTCAAAACAAATCTAATTTTTTTCAATTAATATCTTTTTTTAAATCTCCACATTATCTTTTTCAAAATCTAGATTTATCTTTTTCAAAAATCTTTCATATCTTTTCAATTTTAAACTATATTCTCTCTTATCATATCTTCTATCTTATCTTTTCCAAATCAATCTTTTTATCATATCTTTTCAAAATTTTCGAACCCACCCCCCTCCCGTTATATATGGGTTCGGCCTCCACCCTCCTCCATCAACAATTGCACCTAGCTCTCCTTCTATCCCTCTCCTTTCTTTTCTTTTGCTTGAGGACAAGCAAACCTCTAAGTTTGGTGTGTTTATCCGCGATCACTAAGATCATGGCTCCTAAAGGAAAACAACCCACTCCAAGAGGCAAGAAAGAGAGCGTTCCAAAACCACTTTGGAATCAAGGGAAGTTCTTATCTAAAGAACATTCAGACCATTATAACAAAATAATGGGTCTAAGATCAGTGATCCCGGAAGTTAGATTCGATCTGAAAAAAGATGAATATCCGGAGATCCAGGAGCAAATTCGAATCAGGAACTGGGAAGTCCTAGCTAATCCTGAAACGAAAGTAGGGAGAAACATGGTTCAGGAGTTCTATGCTAATATGTGGCAAACTGACAAGAAGAAACTATCTGGGACTGCTTTCTATGACTATCGGACCGTGGTCAGAGGAAAGATTATTCATACCCACCCTGACAGGATCAGGGAGATCTTAAGGCTAACTCAGCTGAAAGATGATCCAGACTCCTTCAACAGGAGAATGATGAGAATAGACAAGGGCCTGGATAAGATTCTAGAGGACATATGTATCCCTGGAGCCAGGTGGACCACCAACACAAAGGGTGTCCCAAATCAACTCAAGAGAGAAGATCTCAAACTAGTCGCCAGAGGATGGCTGGACTTCATTGGGCATTCTCTGTTGCCCACTAGCAACCGTTCTGAAGTCACTGTTAAAAGAGCAGTGATGATCCATTGCATCATGATGGGAAAAGAAGTGGAAGTTCATCAGCTAATCTCAGCTGAACTCTACAAAATTGCTAACAAAAATTCTAAAGAGGCCAGGTTGGCTTATCCAAGCGTGATTTCTCTGCTCTGCAAGGACGCTGGAGTAAGGATGGGAATAACTGAGTATATCTCAGTTGAGAAACCAATCACCAAAGCATCAATGGAAAAACAACAAGCACAGGATGATCCCACCAAGAAGAAAACACAGGAATTTCTCCCAGAAATCCCTCAATCTGAATACTGGGAGTATCTTGAGACATCTGTTACCAAGATACAGGAAGCTATGGAACAAATAATAAAAGAACAGAAGGAACACAGTCAAAGTCTTACCTATATGTTTAAAGAACAAGAGGAGCAAGGGCGTGACTTAAGGGAATTGAAGCGCCAGAAGTTATCTCTTGAAGGACCAAGCACCCCACAGATCAGAGGAACATCCACTTCCCAGAATAAAGGTTGTTAAATTCCAATTTCTGCTTTAACTCTGTGATAGTGTCATTATAGAAGTTCACCTTAGGAGTCATATAGTAGTAATTAGTATCTATTTTGATTTTATCTCCAACTAAGCCATAGTTTATTTTTCTCATCATCAGCAAACATGAATAAAATAGTAGATCTTTTGAATAAGAGGCAATAAAATTTCGAGTTTTAATAAGAGAAATTCTAATTAGTTACATGTGGTGGCAATACTTTCTGTCTTCTGAATGAATGCTTGAACAGTGCATATGTCTTTTGAATTTGTTGTTTAAGACTGTTAAATATGTTGGCTCTTGAAAGAATGATGAACATGAGACATGTTATTGATAATCTGAAAAATCATAAAAATGATTCTTGAAGCAAGAAAAAGCAGAAAAAAAAAAGCCAATAGCCCTTAAAACCATAAATCAAGGGTAATAAAAAGGATCTCAAGGCTTTGAGCATCAGTGGATAGGAGGGCCTAAGGGAATAAAATCCTGGCCTAAGCGGCTAAACCGAGCTGTCCCTAACCATGTGCTTATGGCGTGTAGGTGTCAAGTGAAAACTTGAGACTGAGCGGTTAAAGTCAAGGTCCAAAGCAGAAAGAAGAGTCTGCTTAAGAACTCTGGACACCTCTAATTGGGGACTTTAGCAAAGCTGAGTCACAATCTAAAAGGTTCACCCAATTATGTGTCTGTGGCATTTATGTATCCAGTGGTAATACTGGAAAACAAAGTGCTTAGGGCCACGGCCAAGACTCATGAAATAGCTGTGTTCAAGAATCATCATACTAAAATAGGAGAATCAATAACACTATCTGAATTCTAAGTTCCTATAGATGCCAATCACTCTGAGCTTCAATGGATAAAGTGAGATGCCAAAATTGTTCGGAAGCAAAAAGCTACTAGTCCCACTCATCTAATTAGAATCTGAGCTTCACTCAAAAACTCTGAGATATTATTGCTTCTCAACCTATTAGTCTTCTATTTTATTTGTCTAGTTGCTTAAGGACAAGCAACAGTTTAAGTTTGGTGTTGTGATGAGCGGATATTTTATACGCTTTTTGGGGTTAATTTCATATAGTTTTTAGTATGTTTTAGTGAGTTTTTTCTTTGTTTCCATTAGTTTTTAGGAAAAATTAATATTTCTGGACTTTACTATGAGTTGTGTGTTTTTCTGTAATTTCAGGTATTTTTCTGGCTGAAATTGAGGGAGCTGAGCAAAAATCTGATTCAAGCTGAAAAAGGACTGCTGATGTTGTTGGATTCTGACCTCCCTGCACTCAAAGTGAATTTTCTGGAGTTACAAAACTCAAAATGGTGCGCTTCCAATTTCGTTGGAAAGTAGACATCCAGGGCTTTCCATAAATATATAATAGTCCATACTTTGCTCAAGGATAGATGACGTAAACTGGCGTTCAATGCCAGTTCTCTGCCCAATTCTGGCGTCCAGCGCCAGAAAAGGATTAAAAGTTGGAGTTCAACGCCAGAAATGGATCCAAACCTGGCATTGAACGCCCAAAACAGCCTTATGCACGTGAATTGTTTAAGTCTCAGCCCCAGCACACACCAAGTGGGCCCCAGAAGTGGATCTCTGCTCCACCCATCATAGTTTACTCATTTTTTGTAAACCTAGGCTACTAGTTTAGTATTTAAACAACTTTTAGAGAGTTATTTTGTATCTCATGACATTTTAGATCTGAACTTTGTACTCTTTGACGGCATGAGTCTCTAAACTCCATTGTTGGGGGTGAGGAGCTCTGCTGTGTCTCGATGAATTAATGAAAGTATTTCTGTTTTCCATTCAAACATGCGTGTTCCTACCTAAGATATCCATTCGCGCCTAACTATGGAGAAGGTGATGATCAGTGACACTCATAACCTTCTTCAATCCATGAACGTGTCTCTGACAATTACTTCCGTTCTACATCAGATTGAATGAATATCTCTTAGATTCCTTAATCAGAATCTCCGTGGTATAAGCTAGATTGATGGGGGCATTCATGAGAATCCGGAAAGTCTAAACCTTGTCTGTGGTATTCCGAGTAGGATTCTGGGATTGGATGGCTGTGACGAACTTCAAACTCGTGAGTGCTGGGCGTAGTGACAGACGCAAAAGGATAGTAAATCCTATTCCGGTACGACTGAGGACTTGCAGATGATTAGCCGTGCGGTGACAGCGCACCTGGACCCTTTTCACTGGAAGGATGGATGGTAGCCATTGACAACGGTGATCCACCTACACACAGCTTGCCATAGGAGGACGTGCGTGCGTGAATCAGAAGACAGAGGAAAGCAGAGATTCAGAAGACAAAGCATCTCCAAAACTCCAACATATTCTCCATTACTGCATAACAAGTAACCTTTAACCCATGCTCTCCTGTTTATTCGCAATTCAACTGATAAATATAATTGACTTCCTGACTAAGAATTGCAAGATAACCATAGATTGCTTCAAACCAACAATTTCTGTGGGATTCGACCCTTACTCACGTAAGGTATTACTTGGACGACCCAGTGCACTTGCTGGTTAGTGGTACGAGTTGTGAAAAGTGTGATTCACAATTCGTGTACCACAGACCACTAGAAGCTCTTCTCCTACGATATGGGGTAAAACACAAGGTAGCCATACCTTACCATCCCCAAACAAGTGGACAAACTGAGATATCCAACAGAGAGCTAAAGAGGATTCTGGAAAAGACTGTGGGTGCATCAAGAAAGGATTGGTCGAAGAAGCTGGATGATGCTCTTTGGGCATACAGAACAGCATTCAAAACACCACTTGGAATGTCCCCATATCAAGATACTAAATTTTGACAGCATTGCTGCTGGTGCAAAGAGGATCTTGCAGCTGCAAGAGATGGAGGAATTCAGGTCACAAGCCTATGAAAATACCAAGATGTATAAAGAGAAGGCAAAGAGAAGACATGACCTGCATCTTGCACCCAGGAGTTTCGAAAAGGGGCAGCGAGTACTCCTTTACAATTCCAAATTGAGACTATTCCCAGGAAAACTCAAATCAAGGTGGTCCGGACCTTTTCTTGTCACAAACGTTTTGCCTTATGGACACATCAAAATCATGAATGAAGGTTCTGATAGGACTTTTACAGTGAATGGACAAAGACTCAAGCATTATCTGGGCAACATGGGGGAAAACCCCAAAGTAAATTACCATCTCAAGTAAAAGAGGAACCGTCGAGCTAGCGACGATAAAAGAGCGCTCTGTTGGGAGGCAACCCAACCTCAGGCAATTTCCTTTTCATCTTTATTTCAATAAGGATCACAAGTTGTTTCCTATGTATTGCGAGGAGCTAAGTTTGGTGCTCCACACTGATGAGCGGATAATTTATACAGTTTTTGGCATTGTTTTTAGTATATTTTTAGTTGAATCTAGTTACTTTTAGGGATGTTTTCATTAGTTTTTATGTTAAATTAACATTTCTGGACTTTACTATGAGTTTGTGTGTTTTTCTGTGATTTCAGGTATTTTCTAGCTGAAATTGAAGGACTTGAGCAAAAATCAGATTCAGAGGTTGAAGAAGGACTGCTGATGCTGTTGGATTTTGACCTCCATACACTCAAAGTGGATTTTTTGGAGCTATAGAACTCAAAATGGCGCGCTTCTAATTGCGTTGGAAAGTAGACATCCAGGGCTTTCCAGCAATATATAATAGTTCATACTTTGGCCGAGTTTAGATGATGTAAAATGGCATTGAACGCCAGTTCTACGCTGTTGTCTGGAGTTAAACGCCAGAAACACGTCACAAGCCAGAGTTGAACGCCAGAAATACGTTACAAACTGGCGTTCAACTCCATGAATGACCTCTGCACGTGTAACATTCAAGCTCAGCCCAAGCACACACCAAGTTATCCCCGGAAGTGGATTTATGCATCAATTACTTACTTATATGAACCTAGTAACTAGTTTAGTATAAATAGGACTTTTTACTATTGTATTTGACATCTTTGGATTATATTTTGATCTATTGATGACGTTTGGGGGCTGACCATTCGGCCATGCCTGGACCTTTCACTTATGTATTTTCAACGGTAGAGTTTCTACACTCCATAGATTAAGGTGTAGAGCTCTGCTGTTCCTCAGAGATTAATGCAAAGTACTACTGTTTTTCTATTCAATTCAACTTATTCTGCTTCTAAGATATTCATTCGCACTTCAACATGAATGTGATGAACGTGACAATCATCATCATTATCCCACGAACGCGTGCCTGACAACCACTTCCATTCTACGTTCGATTGAATGAGTATCTCTTGGATCTCTTAATCAGAATCTTCGTGGTGTAAGCTAGATTGATGGCGGCATTCATGAGAGTTCGGAAAGTCTAAACCTTGTCTGTGGTATTCCGAGTAGGACTCTGGGATTGAATGACTGTGATGAACTTCAAACTCGCGGGTGCTGGGCGTAGTGACAGACGCAAAAGAAGGGTGATGCCTCCAGACGATTAGCCATGCAGTGACAGTGCATCGGACCATTTTCCAGAGAGGATAAAAAGTAGCCATTGACAACGGTGATGTCCTTACATAAAGCCAGCCATGGAAAGGAGTAAGACTGATTGGATGAAGACAGCAGGAAAGCAGAGGTTCAGAGGAACCAAAGCATCTCTATACGCTTATCTGAAATTCTCACCAATGAATTACATAAGTGTTCCTATCCTTATTTTCTATCTATTTATTATTTATGTTCGAAAACTCCATAATCTTTTGATATCCGCCTGACTGAGATTTACAAGGTGACCATAGCTTGCTTCATACCAACAATCTCCGTGGGATCGACCCTTACTCACGTAAGGTTTATTACTTGGACGACCCAGTGCACTTGCTGGTTAGTTGTATCGAAGTTGTGAATGAAAAACGATTTATTAAGACATGCGTATAGAGTTTCTGGCGCCGTTGCCTGAGATCACAATTTCGTGCACCAAGTTTTTGGCGCCATTGCCGGGGATTGTTCGAGTTTGGACAACTGACGGTTCATCTTGTTGCTTAGATTGGGTAATTTTCTTCTTATTTTCAAAAAGTTTTCAAAAAAAAAAAATTTTTTTAAAAATCTTTCAAAAATTTTCTCCTTTGTTTTCGAAAAAAAAAATTTTAAAATAAATGTTTTCAAAAAAATATATTTTTCTTCATAATTTTTAAGAATGAATTCTAGTGTTTCATGATGATTTGTTGAATCCTGGCTGGCTGTGAAGCCATGTCCAAATTCCTTTGGACTGAGGATTCAACTAATCACTTCAATGCATGTAATAGCATACTAAAGCTTGGCTGGCTATTAAGCCATGCCTAACCCTCAGATTGGAGCTTTAGACTAAAGAGCACAAGATTCCTGGAATTCATATTAAAAATTTTGGAATCCTTATTTTTCTTTTTCACATTAATTTTCAAAAAATCCAAAAAAAAATTTTAAAAATAAAAAATATTTCATGTTTCTTGTTTGAGTCTTGAGCCAAGTTCAAAGTTTGGTGTCAATTGCATATTCATCTTGCATTTTTCGAAAAATTCATGCATTCATAGTGTTCTTCATGATCTTCAAGTTGTTCTTGGTAAGTCTTCTTGTTTTATCTTGATGTTTTCATGTTTTGTGTCTTTTCTTGTTTTTCATGTGCATTCTTGCATTCATAGTGTCTAAACATGAAAGATTTCTAAGTTTGGTGTCTTGCATGTTTGCTTTGCATATAAAAATTTTCAAAAATATGTTCTTGATGTTCATCATGATCTTCAAAGTGTTCTTGGTGTTCATCTTGACATTCATAGCATTCTTGCATGCATTCATTGTTTTGATCCATAACTTTCATGCATTGCATCATTTTCATGTTTTTCTCTCTCATCATTAAAAATTCAAAAATAAAAAAAAAATATATCTTTCCCTTTTTCACTCATAAATTTCAAAAATTTGAGTTGACTTTTTCAAAATTTTTAAAATTTAGTTGTTTCTTATGAGTCAAATCAAATTTTCAATTTAAAAATCTTATCTTTTTCAAAAATCTTTTTCAAAAATCAAATCTTTTTCATTTTTCTTATTTATTTTCGAAAATTTTTAAAATATTTTTCAAAAATCTTTTTCTTATCTTTATCTCCTAATTTTCGAAAATAACATCATCAATTAATATTTTGATTCAAAAAATTTCAAGTTTGTTACTTGCTTGTTAAGAAAGATTCAAACTTTAAGTTCTAGAATCATATCTTGTGATTTCTTGTGAATCAAGTCATTAATTGTGATTTTAAAAATCAAATCTTTTTCAAAACTAATTTCAATCATATCTTTTCAAAAATATCTCTTTATCTTATCTTTTTCAAAATTTGATTTTAAAATATCTTCTCTAACTTCTTATCTTCTTATCTTTTCAAATTTGTTTCAACTAACTAACTAACTTTTTGTTTGTTTCTTATCTTTTTCAAAACTACCTAACTAACTCTCTCTCTCTCTAATTTTCGAAAATATCTTCCCTCTTTTTCAAAAGTTCTTTTTAATTAACTAATTATTTTAATTTTGATTTTAATTCTCGAAAATTACTAACCTTTTTCAAAAACTATTTTCGAAAATCACTAACTCTTTTTCAAAAATTATTTTCAAAAATTCTCTCTCTCTCTTATCTCATTCTATTTATTTATTCATCTACTAACACTTCATCTCACCCAAATTCGAACCCCCTCTTCCATCTGTGTTCGAATTTTTTCTTCTTCTTTTCTTCTACTCACACAGGGACCTCTATACTGTGGTAAAAAGGATCCCTATTATTATTGTTTTTCTGTTCCTCTTTTTTATATGAGCAGGAGCAAGGACAAGAATATTCTTGTTGAAGCAGATCTGGAACCTGAAAGGACTCTGAAGAGAAAATTAAGAGAAGCTAAATTACAACAATCCAGCAAGCACCTTTCAGAAATTTTCGAACAGGAAGAGGAGATGGCAGCCGAAAATAATAATAATGCAAGGAGGATGCTTGGTGACTTTACTGCACCTAATTCCAATTTACATGGAAGAAGCATTTCCATTCCTGCCATTGAAGCAAACAATTTTGAGCTGAAACCTCAATTAGTTTCTCTGATGCAGCAGAACTGCAAGTTTCATGGACTTCCATCTGAAGATCCTTTTCAGTTCTTAACTAAATTTTTGCAGATTTGTGATACTGTTAAGACTAATGGAGTAGATCCTGAATTCTACAGGCTCATACTTTTCCCTTTTGCTATAAGAAACAGAGCTAGAGTGTGGTTGGACTCTCAACCCAAAGATAGCCTGAACTCTTGGGATAAGCTGGTCAAGGCTTTCTTAGCCAAGTTCTTTCCTCCTCAAAAGCTGAGTAAGCTTAGAGTAGATGTTCAGACCTTCATACAGAAAGAAGGTGAATCCCTCTATGAAGCTTGGGAGAGATACAAAGAACTGACCAAAAAGTGTCCTTCTGACATGCTTTTAGAATGGACCATCCTAGACATATTCTATGATGGTCTGTCTGAATTAGCTAAAATGTTATTGGATACCTCTGCAGGTGGATCCATTCACCTAAAGAAAATGCCTGCAGAAGCTCAAGAACTCGTTGACATGGTTGCCAATAACCAGTTCATGTACACTTCTGAGAGGAATCCTGTGAGTAATGGGATGCCTCAGAAGAAGGAAGTTCTTGAAATTGATACTCTGAATGCTATATTAGCTCAGAACAAAATATTGACTCAACAAGTCAATATGATTTCTCAGAGTCTGAATGGAATGCAAGCTGCATCCAACAGTACTCAAGAGGCGCCTTCTGAAGAAGAGGCCTATGATCCTGAGAACCCTGCAATAGCAGAGGTAAATTACTTAGGTGAACCTTATGGAAACACCTATAACCCCTCATGGAGAAATCACCCAAATCTCTCATGGAAGGATCAACAAAAGCCTCAACAAGGCTTTAATAATGGTGGAAGAAATAGGTTTAACAATAGTAAACCTTTTCCATCATCCACTCAGCAACAGACAGAGAACTCTGAACAAAATACCTCTAATTTAGCAAACTTAGTCTCTGATCTATCTAAGGCCACTGTAAGTTTCATGAATGAAACAAGATCCTCCATTAGAAATTTGGAGGCACAAGTGGGCCAGCTGAGTAAAAGGATCACTGAAATCCCTCCTAGTACTCTCCCAAGCAATACAGAAGAAAATCCAAAAGGAGAGTGCAAGGCCATTGACATAGTCAACACGGCCGAACCTGGAGAGGAAGGGGAGGACGTAAATCCCAGTGAGGAAGACCTCCTGGGACGTCCAGTGATCAATAAGGAGTTTCCCTTTGAGGAACCAAAGGAATCTGAGACTCATCTAGAGACCATAGAGATTCCATTGAACCTCCTTATGCCCTTCATGATCTCTGACGAGTATTCATCTTCTGAAGAGAATGAGGATGTTATTGAAGAGCAAGTTACCAAGTACCTTGGTGCAATCATGAAGCTGAATGCCAAATTATTTGGTATTGAGACTTGGGAAGATGTACCTCCCTTGTTCACCAATGAACTAAGTGATCTGGATCAACTGACATTGGCTCAGAAGAAACAGGATCCTAGAAAGTTCTTAATACCTTGTACCATAGGCACCATGATCTTTGAAAAGGCTCTGTGTGACCTTGGTTCAGGGATAAACCTCATGCCCCTCTCTGTAATAGAGAAACTGGGAATCTTTGGGGTGCAAGCTACTAAAATCTCATTAGAGATGGCAGACAATTCAAGAAAACAGGCTTATGGACAAGTAGAGGACGTGTTAGTAAAGGTTGAAGGCCTTTACATCCCTGCTGATTTCATAATCCTTGATACTGGGAAGGATGAGGATGAATCCATCATCCTTGGAAGACCTTTCCTAGCCACAGCAAGAGCTGTGATTGATGTTGACAGAGGTGAACTAGTCCTTCAATTGAATGAGGACTCCCTTGTGTTTAAAACTCGAGGTCATCCTTCTGTAAACATGGAGAGGAAGCACAGTGAGCTTCTCTCAAAACAGAGTCAACCAGAGCCCCCACAGTCAAACTCTAAGTTTGGTGTTGGGAGGCCACAACCAAACTCTTAAGTTTGGTGTTGAACTCCCATATCCAAACTCTAAGTTTGGTGTTGGGAAGTCTCAACAATGCTCTGAACATCTGTGAGGCTCCATGAGAGCCCACTGTCAAGCTATTGACATTAAAGAAGCGCTTGTTGGGAGGCAACCCAATTTTTATTTATCTAATTTTATTTTTCTAGTTCTTTCATGTTTTATTAGGTTCATGATCATGTGGAGTCACAAAATAAATATTAAAAAATTGAAAACGGAATCAAAAACAGCAGAAGAAAAATCACACCCTAGAGGAAGACCTTACTGGCGTTTAAACGCCAGTAAGAAGCATCTGGCTGGCGTTGAACGCCAGAACAGAGCATGGTTCTGGCGCTGAACGCCCAAAATGGGCAGCATCTGGGCGTTTGAACGCCAGAATTGCACCCTGGAGAAGAGCTGGCGCTGAACGCCCAGAACAAGCATGGTTCTGGCGTTCAACGCCAGAAATGGGCAACAAATGGGCGTTCAACGCCCAGAACAAGCACCAATCTGGCGCTGAACGCCCAGAGTTGTGTGCAAGGGTATATTGCATGCCTAATTTGGTGTAAGGTTGTAAATCCTTGAACACCTCAGGATCTGTGGACCCCACAGGATCACCTCAGGATCTGTGGACCCCACAGGATCCCCACCTACCTGCACTCACTTCTTCTCACCCCTCTTTCACACAATCCCATAAACACTCTTCCCCAAAACTCTTCACCAATCACCTTAATTTCTCTTCCCTATCACCACTTCACCACTCACATCCATCCACTCTTCCCCATAAACCTACCTCATAAACCCCACCTACCTTCAAAATTCAAAATCAATTTCCCACCCAAAACCCACCCTTATGCCGAACCTTACCCCCTTCCCTTCCCTATATAAAGCCCTCCATTCTTCCATTTTCACACAACACAACCCTCTCTTCCCCATCTTGGCCGAATACACCTCTCCCTCCTCTCCTCCATATTTTCGTATTCTTCTTCTTCTATTCTTTCTTCTCTTGCTCGAGGGAGAGCAAAATTCTAAGTTTGGTGTGGTAAAAGCATAAGCTTTTTATTTTTCCATTACCATTAATGGCACCTAAGGCCAGAGAAACCTCAAGAAAGAGAAAAGGGAAGGCAATTGCCTCCACCTCTGAGCTTTGGGAGATGGAAAGATTCATCTCACAAGCCCATCACTAAGAAAAGGATGGAGCAAACAAGAGAGCCTATTCATGGATCTCAAGAGACGCATGAAGCTCATCACCATGAGATCCCGGAGATGCCTCCAATGCATTTTCCTCCACAAAACTATTGGGAGCAATTCAATACCTCCCTAGGAGAATTAAGTTCCAACATGGGACAATTAAGGGTGGAACATCAAGAGCACTCCATCATCCTTCATGAAATAATAGAAGATCAAAAAGCAATGAGGGAGGAGCAACAAAGACAAGGAAGAGACCTAGAAGAGCTCAAGGACATCATTGGTTTCTCAAGAAGGAAACGCCACCATCACTAAGGTGGACTCATTCCTTGTTCTTACATTCTCTGTTTTTCGTTTTCTATGTTAAGTGCTTATCTATGTTTGTGTCTTCATTACATGATCATTAGTGTTTAGTAACTATGTCTTAAAGTTATGAATGTCCTATGAATCCATCACCTCTCTTAAATGAAAACTGTTTTAATTCAAAAGAACAAAAAGTACATGAGTTTCGAATTTATCCTTGAACTTAGTTTAATTATATTGATGTGGTGACAATGCTTCTTATTTTCTGAATGAATGCTTGAACAGTGCATATATATTTTGAAGTTGTTGTTTAAGAATGTTAAATATGTTGGCTCTTGAAAGAATGATGATAAGGAGACATGTTATTTGATAATCTGAAAAATCATAAAAATGATTCTTGAAGCAAGAAAAAGCAGCAAAGAACAAAGCTTGCAGAAAAAAAAAAGAAAAAGAAAAAAAAAATATAGGCGAAAAAAAAATAATAAAAAGAAAAAGCAAGCAGAAAAAGCCAAAAGCTCTTAAAACCAAGAGGCAAGAGCAAAAAGCCAATAACCCTTAAAACCAAAAGGAAAGGGTAAATAAAAAGGATCCCAAGGCTTTGAGCATCAGTGGATAGGAGGGCCTAAAAGAATAAAATCTTGGTCTAAGCGGCTAAACCAAGCTGTCCCTAACCATGTGCTTGTGGCGTGAAGGTGTCAAGTGAAAACTTGAGACTAAGCGGTTAAAGTCAAGGTCCAAAGCAAAAGAAGAGTGTGCTTAAGAACCCTGGACACCTCTAATTGGGAACTTTAGCAAAGCTGAGTCACAATCTGAAAAGTTTCACCCAATTATGTGTCTGTGGCATTTACGTATCCGGTGGTAATACTGGAAAACAAAGTGCTTAGGGCCACGGCCAAGACTCATAAAATAGCTGTGTTCAAGAATCAACATACTGAACTAGGAGAATCAATAACACTATCTGAACTCTGAGTTCTTATACATGCCAATCATTCTGAACCTCAATGGATAAAGTGAGATGCCAAAACTATTCAAGAGGCAAAAAGCTACAAGTCCCGCTCATCTGATTGGAGCTATGTTTCATTGATAGTTTGGAATTTATAGTATATTCTCTTCTTTTTATCCTATTTGATTTTCAGTTGCTTGGGGACAAGCAACAATTTAAGTTTGGTGTTGTGATGAGCGGATAATTTATACGCTTTTTTGCATTGTTTTTAGTATGTTTTTAGTAGAATCTAGTTACTTTTAGGGATGTTTTCATTAGTTTTTATGTTAAATTCACATTTCTGGACTTTACTATGAGTTTGTGTGATTTTCTGTGATTTCAGGTATTTATTTTTCTGGCTTAAATTGAAGGACTTGAGCAAAAATCAGATTCAGAGGTTGAAGAAGGACTGCTGATGCTGTTGGATTCTGACCTCTCTGCACTCAAAGTGGATTTTCTGGAGCTACAGAACTCAAAATGGCGCGCTTCCAATTGTGTTGGAAAGTAGACATCCAGGGCTTTCCATCAATATATAATAGTGGGCGTTGAACGCTAGTTCTACACTGCTGTCTGGAGTTAAACGCCAGAAATACGTCACAAGCCAAAGTTGAACGCCAGAAATACGTTACAAACTGGCGTTCAACTCCAAGAATGACCTCTGCATGTGTAACATTCAAGCTCAGCCCAAGCACACACCAAGTGGGCCCCGAAAGTGGATTTATGCATCAATTACTTACTTATGTAAACCCTAGTAACTAGTTTAGTATAAATAGGACTTTTTACTATTGTATTTGACATCTTTGGATTATATTTTGATCTATTGATCACGTTTGGGGGCTGGCCATTCGGCCATGCCTGGACCTTTCACTTATGTATTTTCAACGGTAGAGTTTCTACACTCCATAGATTAAGGTGTGGAGCTCTGCTGTTCCTCAGAGATTAATGCAAAGTACTACTGTTTTTCTATTCAATTCAACTTATTCCGCTTCTAAGATATTCATTCGCACTTCAACATGAATGTGATGAACGTGACAATCATCATCATTCTCCCATGAACGCGTTCCTGATAACCACTTCCATTCTACCTTCGATTGAATGAGTATCTCTTGGATCTCTTAATCAGAATCTTCGTGGTGTAAGCTAGATTGATGGCGGCATTCATGAGAGTCCGGAAAGTCTAAACCTTATCTGTGGTATTCTGAGTAGGACTCTGGGATTGAATGACTGTGACAAACTTCAAACTCGCGAGTGCTGGGCGTAGTGACAGACGCAAAAGAAGGGTGATGCCTCCAGACGATTAGCCATGCAGTGACAGTGCATTGGACCATTTTCCAGAGAGGATAAAAAGTAGCCATTGACAACGGTGATGTCCTTACATAAAGCCAGCCATGGAAAGGAGTAAGACTGATTGGATGAAGACAGCAGGAAAGCAGAGGTTCAGAGGAACGAAAGCATCTCTATACGCTTATCTGAAATTCTCACCAATGAATTACATAAGTGTTCCTATCCTTATTTTCTATCTATTTATTATTTATGTTCGAAAACTCCATAACCTTTTGATATCCGCCTGACTGATATTTACAAGGTGACCATAGCTTGCTTCATACCAACAATCTCCGTGGGATCGACCCTTACTCACGTAAGGTTTATTACTTCGACGACCCAGTGCACTTGCTGGTTAGTTGTATCGAAGTTGTGAATGAAAAACGATTTATTAAGACGTGCGTACAGAGTTTCTGGCGCCGTTGCCTGAGATCACAATTTCATGTACCACACACCAAAACAATTCAAGAGTGAAAGTGTGATTCTAAGTTTGGTGTCCCACCAAAGGAATTTAGTTACAATCACACTCCATTCCCAAAGCACATTGCTAGCTCCAATTAATCAATGGGAACCACTTAGATTTAGTTAGATTTAAGTTGATAATTGTTTTTTTAAACAACAAGATATGAGATTCTCTACATATATGCAATGTTCTGTACTGGGGAAGGAACTAAGTTTGGTGTTGACACACCAAATTAAGTTCAGAAGTCACAAGCATACATGCAAGCTAACTATTTCTCAAGTGCTTTAGAAACAAGCAACTTCCAATAACTTTGCAGGAATCTTATGTGGAAATGGTGCACCTTCACCCAAGGAAGTGAGGTAGCAAAGACCAGGATGATGACAAATAGAGGGTAACTAGAAACCATCACCTGAAGGTTGTATTGTCACTTAACTCCATGAACTTAGAATGCTGAAAATTGGAAGACCGAATGCAATCTTGATTAATAGTTACATACTAGTTTGAACCGTTTTAAATTCTGTCTTTTAAGTTTTTGTGTTGAAGAGGTCTATGTTCACTAGTCTTTATGTCACTGCATCCTTACTTAGCTTACTTGTATGCTTGTCCCTTTGAATCAAATGAGAAGAGAATGTGTATTTTTAAAGACCAGAGAGGAGTTCATACTATGGAATAAATTCATGAGTTTATGGTATAGTCATAAGTTAGCTAAGTTGGTTCAACCATAAGGTGGGAAGACAACTATCGGTCATGAATACTGTGCTTGAGACACACCCCATGAGACTAGCTAAATAAGAAGATCCTAATAAGAAAAAAGGAAAGAACAATCAAAGTTGAGGAATAAAAGAAAAAGAACAAGCAATAAGGCTAGGCACCAATGGTTTTTAATCTTGAGGCATGTGTCTGTGGTGCTCCTGTGTGAGGGATCTACTTGGATGAATAAGCTCTTAGGGGTGCTTTATCACTTGGTAACTTGGGTTAACTAACTCGGGATTATCAGCTGAAAGTCCACTATCAAGAGTAATCCTCACTACAGAGCATTTAGTAACCCAAAGAGGTGCTGGACACCAAGGTCTCAAGAAAAGAAAATAAATAAACCATATGCCTGTGGTGTGTATGTATGGGGGAGAGACTTGAGCAAGTAAGTCCTTAGGGGTGCTTCAACACCTAGCACCTTGAACCAACTGGTTCGGGAGTGTTGGCTGAAAGCTTATTTTAAAGAGTTGCCCCCTTATAGAACACTTAGCCTAAGAACACAAATAAGCCCTGAAACAACAACAAAAGGATCAATGAATAAAAATTTCATGGGATGCAATCACAGTGAGTATTCTAGGACATGATAAAGGTCTGAAAGCCAAGAATGAACCTAAGTTGCTATGCATGAAACCACCATAAAACCAGGGACATGACTTCCACAAGAGTGACTCATTTCTCTTGGCATTCCATTCATCATTCTCTTGTTCTAGTACTTGCTTAGGGACAAGCAAGCTTTAAGTTTGGTGTTGTGATGCCAGGGCATTTTGCCCAGTTTCACTGACCTTTTCTTTACTATTTTTAAGGTAGTTTCATGCATTTCCTTAGGAAATAAGCTAGTTTTGGGTAGATATTCACTTACATCTTGATTCAAGCATACATTGTGCACTTTACATGATTTCATGAGGATTTTGCATGAATTTAAGGACAAATTGGATGTTGCATTTTCCATGACTTGGACTAGAACTTTGATGCACTTTATTGCTTGATTTCAGGACAAAGGAAGCAAAGAAGAACCACATTAGTGGCTACGTTAGTTACACTAACGTTAACACTAACGTGGAATGGGAGTAACTTGCAAAGTTAATGAGAAAAGTAATTGCCAATAACGCTCTCGAAGCCATCATTGGCCACGTTAAGAGTCACGTTAACTAAGTTAATGTGAACTCTAACATGGAAGAAAGGAAATGGAGCCAATGTTAGTGACACTTAACATTATCACTAACGTTGGACCAAGCTCATAAGTGGCCATGTTAGTTGCAATGTTAACTTAGTTAACGTGGCCTCTAACGTTAAGAAGTAAAGGGGAAGCCAACGTTATTGACATTCAACTTTGTCACTAATGTTGGCCAAGTCACAATAAGCCACGTTAACTCCCACGTTAACTTAGTTAACGTGGAAGTTAATGTGAAGAAGGGAGGTGATAGCCAACGTTAGTGACACCCAACATTGTCACTAACTTTGGAATGAGCCGACATAGGCCACTATGAGCCACGTTAACTCCCACGTTAACTTAGTTAACGTGGAAGCTAACGTGGATAAGGGAATGATGAGCCAACGTTAGTGACACTCAACTTTGTCACTAACGTTGGAGATGGCTAGCATGGCCACGTTAGAAGCCACGTTAACCTAGTTAACGTGGACTCTAACGTGAGAATTAGGGGCACATTGGAACGTTAGTGACAATGGTAAGTGTCACTAACGTTCTCGAAGGGTGGCAAGCCTACGTTAAAAGAGCCACGTTAACTAAGTTAACGTGGACTCTAACGTAGGGAAGGGGGAGAATCCTCAATGTTATTGGGAAAGTTGAGTCCCAATAACGTGTGCGAAGGACATAGTGGAAACGTTAGTGGCAACGTTTGTGCCACTAACGTTGAAGTTAACGTGGCTCTTCACTTTGGTAAGGAACGTTAGTGAAAAAGGTGATTGTCACTAATGTTCTCGAACCCATATTTTCACTGAACGTTAACACCACTAACTTCCTAAGCTAAAAGTCTCTGCCCACTTCACATTTTCTCTCTGCAAGTAAAGCTAAGCCCAATGAAGAAGAAAACTGCTTCAAACTCAAGATCCAAAGGCCCATACCCAAGACTTGAAGAATCAACTAGAAAGAACAGAAGAGTAGTATATATAGGAGTAGCTTTGAATTATTTTGGGAGTTGGAAATTATAGGGAGCCTCTGGGCATTGAAGTACTCTCTGTATTTACTTCTTCTGCACTTCTAGTTTCATCATGTATTCTCCATCTTTGTTTTCATTTTCCAGAGCTATGAACAACTAAACCCCTTTCATTGGGTTAGGGAGCTCTGTTGTAATTTGATGGATCAATACTAGTTTTTATTATTCTTCTTCTATCTTTTCTCTTGATTTTACTTGAAAGCTTTCGATCTTCATCCAATTGGGTAGTTATCTTGGAAAAGAAACTATTCATACTTGGATCTCTTCTGAACCTTGAAAGAGGAATGAAGAGATCATGCTAGAAATGCTTTCTCATGCTGGACCAAATTGGGTTTGGATGGATATGTGACTATAATCCTCTCAACACTTGATTTGGGAAATGCATGTGGTATAATCAGTGACCATACTTCATCTCTTCTCATGAGCAATTGACCAAAGAATTGGCTATTGATCAAGATTTGAGAGATTGAATTACAAGAAATTGTAATTCAATCACTTAAGATTGCCAAGGAGATCAATGAGTGCATTGATTGAGGAAGAGATGAAAATGAAATTGATCTGGAGAATGCAACATCTCCTAAGCCCAATAAACCCCCATTTCTGATCTTACCCATTCTCTTTAATTTTTGTTACTTACTTTTATGAGCAATTCCCCCATTCCCATTTACAATTCTGTAATTTACTTTCAGTCATTTACTTTCAGTTCTTTAATTCTAGCATTTACTTTTTCTGCCATTTACTTTCCCGCCATTTTATTTTCTGCAATTTTCAACTCAAATTCTGATTCGCTCAACTAGAACATTCCTCTAATTAAAGTTGCTTGATCAATCAATCCTTGTGGGATTCGACCTCACTCTATTGTGAGTTTTTACTTGACGACAAATTCGGTACACTTGCCGAAGAAAATTTGTTATGAGACAAGTTTTCCGTGCATCAAGTTTCCTCATGCTCTTGTCCATGAGTGGGATCTCTTGTTTGCTCCATCCTTTTCTTAGTGATGGGCTTGTCCTCATCAATGATGATGTCTTCCTCTATGTCAATTCCAGCTGAATTGCAAAGGTAACAAATAAGATGAGGGAAGGCTAACCTTGACAAAGTAGAGGACTTGTCCGCCACCTTGTAGAGTTCTAGGGATATAATCTCATGAACTTCTACTTCTTCTCCAATCATGATGCTATGGATCATGATAGCCCGGTCTATAGTAACTTCAGACCGGTTGCTAGTGGGAATAATTGAGCGTTGGATGAACTCTAACCATCCCCTAGCCACGGGCTTGAGGTCATGCCTTCTTAGTTGAACCGGCTTTCCTCTTGAATCTCTCTTCCATTGAGCGCCCTCTTCACAAATGTCTATGAGGACTTGGTCCAACCTTTGATCAAAGTTAACCCTTCTAGTGTAGGGGTGTACATCTCCTTGCATCATTGGCAAGTTGAATGCCAACCTTACATTTTCCGGACTGAAATCTAAGTATTTCCCCCGAACCATTATAAGCCAATTTTTAGGATCCGGGTTCACACTTTGATCATGGTTCTTGGTGATCCATGCATTGGCATAGAACTCTTGAACCATTAAGATTCCGACTTGTTGAATGGGGTTGGTGAGAACTTCCCAACCTCTTCTTCGAATCTCATGTCGGATCTCCGGATATTCTCCCTTTTTGAGCTTGAAAGGGACCTCGGGGATCACTTTTTTCTTGGCCACGACTTTATAGAAGTGGTCTTGATGCACCTTTGAGATGAATCTCTCCATCTCCCATAACTCAGAGGTGGAAGCTTTTGCCTTCCCTTTTCCTCTTTCTAGAGGTTTCTCCGGCCTTAGGTGCCATAAATGGTTATGGAAAAATAAAAAGCAACGCTTTTACCACACCAAACTTAGAAGGTTTGTTCGTTCTCGAGCAAAAGAAGAATGAAGAGAGTAGAGGGAGAAGAAATAGAGGAGATGGAGGGGGTAGTGTTTTGGCCAAGGGGGTGAAGTAGCATTGAAGATGTGTGAAAATGAAGGAGTGAATATGGGTTTATGTAGGAGTGGAGGGAGGGTTTGGGTTCGGCCATGTATGGGTGGGTTTGGGAGGGAAAGTGTTTTGAATTTGAATGGTGAGGTAGGTGGGGTTTATGATGGGTGGATGTGGATTGGTGAAGGGTTTATGGATAAGAGGGTAAGATTTGATAGGTGAAGGGTTTTTGGGGAAGAAGTATTAAGTTGATTGGTGAAGGGTATTTGGGGAAGAGTATTATGAAAAGGGGTGAAGAAGAGGGAGAGTGAGTTGAGGTTGGTGGGGATCCTGTAGGATCCACAGATCCTGAGGTGTCAAGGATTTCTCATCCCTGCACCAATTAGGCGTTCAAAACGCCCTCTGCTGCCAATCCTGGCGTTAAACGCCATGTTGCTGCCCATTTCTGGTGTTTAACGCTAGCTTCTTGCCTTTTTCTGGCGTTAAACGCCAGTCTGATGCCCATTTCTGGCGTTAAACGCCCAGAATGGTGCCAGACTGGGCGTTTAACGCCCATTCTGCTGCCCTTACTGGCGTTTAAACGCCAGTAGCCTTCTCCTCTAGGGTGTACTATTTTTTATTCTATTTTTCAATTGTTTTTATGACTTCACATGATCATCAACCTACAGAAAATATAAAATAACAATGGAAAATAGAAGTTTAACATAGATAAGTAAAATTTGGGTTGCCTCCCAACAAGCACTTCTTTAATGTCAGTAGCTTGACAGTGGGCTCTCATGGAGCCTCACAGATACTCAGAGCATGCTGATGGCCTCTCAACACCAAACTTAGAGTTTGGTTGTGGCCTTCCAACACCAAACTTAGAGTTTAAATGTGGGGATTTTGTTTGACTCTGTATTGAGAGAAGCTTTTCATGCTTCCTCTCCATGGTTACAGAGGGAGATCATTGAGCTTTAAACACAAAGGAGTCCTCATTCACTTGAAAGACCAATTCTCCTCTGTCAACATCTATCACAGCTTTTGCTGTGTCTAAGAAGGGTCTGCCAAGGATGATGGATTCATTCATACACTTCCCAGTATTTAGGATTATGAAATCAGCAGGGATGTAGTGGTCTTCAACCTTTACTAAGACATCCTCTACAAGTCCATAAGCATGTTTCCTTGAATTGTCTGCCATCTCTAGTGAGATTCTTACAGCTTGTACCTCAATGATTCCTAGCTTCTCCATTACAGAGAGAGGCATGAGGTTTATGCTTGACCATAGGTCACACAGAGCATTCTCAAAGGTTATGGTGCCTATGGTACAAGGTATTGAGAACTTTCCAGGATCTTATCTCTTTAGAGGTAATTTCTGCCTGGTCAAGTCATCCAGTTCTTTGGTGATCAAGGGGGGTTCATCCTCCCAAGTCTCATTACCAAATAGCTTGGAATTTAACTTTATGATCGCTCCAAGGTACTTAGCAACTTGCTCTTCAGTAACATCTTCATCCTTTTCAGAGGAAGAATACTCATCAGAGCTCATGAATGACAAAAGTAAATTTAATGGAATCTCTATGGTCTCAGTGTGAGCCTCAGATTCCCATGGTTCCTCATTAGGGAACTCCTTGGAGAACGGTGGACTTCCATTGAGGTCTTCCTCAGTGGAGATCACTGCCTCTTCCTCCTCTCCAGGTTCGGCCGTGTGGGTCATATTGATGGCCTTGCACTCTCCTTTTGGATTCTCTTCTGTATTGCATGGAAGAGTACTAGGAGGGAGTTCAGTAACTTTCTTGCTCAGCTGACCCACTTGTGCCTCCAAATTTCTAATGGAGGACCTTGTTTCAGTCATGAAACTTTGAGTGGTTTTAATTAGATCAGAGACTACAGTTGCTAAGTTAGAGTGGCTCTGCTTAGAATTCTCTGTCTGTTGCTGAGAAGATGATGGAAATGGCTTGCTATTGCTAAACCTATTTCTTCCACCATTATTGTTGTTGAAGCCTTGTTGAGGCCTCTGTTGATCCTTCCATGAGAGGTTTGGATGATTTCTCCATGAAGGATTATAGGTGTTTCCATAGGGTTCTCCTATGTAATTCACCTCTTCCATTACTGGGTTCTCAGGATCATAAGCTTCTTCTTCAGATGAAGCTTCCTTGGTACTGCCTGTTGCTGCTTGCATTCCAGACAGACTTTGAGAAATCATATTGACTTGTTGAGTCAATATTTTGTTCTGAGCCAATATGGCATTCAGAGTATCAATTTCAAGAACTCCTTTCTTCTGACTTGTCCCATTAATCACAGGATTCCTTTCAGAGGTGTACATGAATTGGTTATTTGCAACCATTTCAATGAGTTCTTGAGCTTCTGCAGGCGTCTTCTTCAGATGAAGAGATCCTCCAGCAGAGCTGTCCAATAACATCTTGGACAGTTCAGATAGACCATCATAGAAGATACCTATGATGCTCCATTCTGAAAGCATGTCAGAAGGACACCTTCTGATCAATTGTTTGTATCTTTCCCAAGCTTCATAGAGGGATTCACCTTCCTTCTGTCTGAAGGTTTGGACTTCCACTCTAAGCTTGCTCAATTTTTGAGGTGGAAAAAACTTTGCCAAGAAGGCATTGACTAGCTTTTCCTAAGAGTTCAGGCTTTCTTTAGGTTGTGAATCCAACTATGTTCTAGCTCTGTCTCTTACAGCAAAGGGAAAAAGCATAAGCTTGTAGACCTCGAGATCAACCCCATTGGTCTTGACAGTGTTACAGATTTGCAAGAATTCAGCTAAGAACTGATGAGGATCTTCCAATGGGAGTCCATGAAACTTGCAATTCTGTTGCATCAGAGAAACTAATTGAGGCTTAAGCTCAAAGTTGTTTGCTCCAATGGAAGGGATTGAGATGCTTCTCCCATAGAAGTCAGGAGTAGGTGCAGTAAAGTCACCGAGCACCTTCCTTGCATTGTTGGCATTATTGTTATTTTTGGCTGCCATGTCTTCTTCTTGTTTAAAAAGTTCTGTTAGGTCATCTATAGGGAGTTGTACTTTAGCTTCTCTTAGCTTTCTCTTCAAGGTCCTTTCAGGTTCAGGATCAGTTTCAACAAGAATGACTTTGTCCTTGCTCCTGCTCATATGAAAAGGGAGGAAAAGAAAATATGAAATCCTCTATGTCACAGTATAGAGATTCCTTGAGGTGTCAGAGGAAAATAAAAATAGAAGGATGAGGTAGAGAAGAGAGAATTCGAACTTATCAAGAGAGATTGAGTTCGAATTGTTGATAATGGAGAGGTGTTAGTCCTTTAAATAGAAGGATGTGAGAAGAGGGGAAGAATTTTCGAAAATAAAGTAGAAGATTTTGAAATAATTAAGAGAAATTTTGAAAATTTGGTAAATGATTTTCGAAAACTAAGATTGGGAAAGAAATTAAGTGATTTTTGAAAAAGATTTTGAAATTAGAAATAAAAAAGATATGATTGAAACTTAATTTTGAAAAAGATGTGATTGAAAAGACATGATTGAGAAGATATGATTGAGAATCAAATTTAAAAGAAGAAAGTTTTTAAAATTAAAGTTGATTACTTGACCAACAAGAAATTAAAAGATATGATTCTAGAATTAAAACTTTTGATCCTTTCTTAATAGGCAAGTAACAACTTGAAAATTTTGAATTAAATCACTAATTGTAGCAAGGATTTTCGAAAATAGTAATAAATAAAAAAAATTGAAAATAAATTGATTTTGAAAAGATATGATTTGAAAAAAATTGATTTTGAAAAATTATGAAAATTTGAAAAAGATTTGAATTAAAAACAAAATCTTCCCTCTAGTGTCCTCCTGGCGTTAAACGCCCAGAATGACATCCATTCTGGCGTTTAACGCCCAAAATGCTACCTTTTTGGGCATTTAACGCCCAGCCAGTTACCCTGGCTGGCATTTAAATGCCAATTTTCCTTCTTCACTGGGCGTTTTGAACGCCCAGCTTTTTCCGTGTAATTCCTCTACTGAATGTTCTGAATCTTCAATTCTCTGTGTTATTGACTTGAAAATACACAATTTTGAAATTTTTTTTTTGAATTTTTAATGATGAGAAACAATAATAAAAAGAATGCAACTAAGATCAAATAAACAATTCATGCAAGACACCAAACTTAGAAGTTTGTATACTAAGGACTATAACAAATTGAAAATGCATATGAAAAACAACAAAAGACACAAAATAAGAGAAATTAAAGATCAGAGCTATGGAATCATCAAGAATAGCTTGAAGATCAATAAAGAACATATTACATATATTCGAAAAAATGCAAGAAGAATAAAGACATGCAATTGACACCAAACTTAAAAATTGACACTAAGATACATAAAATATTTTTGATTTTTATGATTTTATAAAAATTTTTTGTGATTTTTTGAAAATTATATGGAAAGGAAAATAAAGGGATTCAAAATTTTTAATGAGAATTCTAGGAATCATTGCAATGTTAGTCTAAAACTCCTGTCCAGGAATCAGACATGGCTTACTAGCCAGCCAAGCTTTCAGTGAAAGCTTCGGTCCAAAATACTAGACATGGCCAATGGCCAGCCAAGCTTTAGCAGATCATTACTTTCAACAGCAAGATTGATAGAAATCATCAAGCTCTTGTGATGATAAGTTGAAACCTTGGTCCAAAAGATTAGACATGGCTTCACAGCCACCAGACTTCAACAAATCATCATGAAACTCTAGAATTCATTCTTAAAAACTCTGAAGAACAAAATAGAAATATTTTTGTTTTTTTGAAAAAAATTTTCGAAAATAAGGAGTAAAAAGCTTAAACATAAAATAAAATTACCTAATCTAAGCAACAAGATGAACCGTCAGTTGTCCAAACTCGAACAATCCCTGGCAACGGTGCCAAAAACTTGGTGTTGTTGCCGGACCAAAAACTTGGCACTGTTGTTGCCGGAAACAAATGCGAAATTGTTGTTCATTCCCTCCTCGGCAACGACACCAAAAACTTGGTGCACGAAATTGTGATCATCAATGGCGCCAACAACTTGGTACGCACAATGGTAATCTCAACTATTTGTCACAACTCCGCACAACTAACCAGCAAGTGCACTGGGTCGTCCATGTAATAAACCTTACGTGAGTAAGGGTCGATCCCACGGAGACTGTCGGCTTGAAGTAAGCTATGGTCATCTTGTAAATCTCAGTCAGGCAGAATCAAATGGTTATGGAGGATTGATAATTAAAGGATGAATAAAACATAAAATAAAGATAGAGATACTTATGTAATTCATTAGTAGGAATTTCAGATAAGCGTATGAAGATGCTTTGTTCCTTCTGAACCTCTGCTTTCCTATTGCCTTCTTCCAATCATTCATATTCCTTTCCATGGCAAGCTTTATGTTGGGCATCACCGTTGTCAATGGCTACCTCCCGTCCTCTCAGTAAAAATGTTCCAAATGCGCTATCACCGCACGGCTAATCATCTGTCGGTTCTCGATCATGTTGGAATAGGATCCATTGATCCTTTTGCGTCTGTCACATGCCCAACACTTGCGAGTTTGAAGCTCGTCATAGTCATCCCTTCCCAGATCCTACTCGGAATACCACAGACAAGGTTTAGACTTTCTGGACCTTCGGAATGACCGCCAATAATTATAGCCTATACCATGAAGGTTCTAATTTTAGATTAGAAACCCAAGAGATACACATTCAAGCTTGATTGCATGTAGAATGAAAGTGGTTGTCAGGCACGTGTTCATAGGTGAGAATAATGATGAGTGTCATGGATCATCACATTCATCAAGTTGAAGAGCGAGTGTATATCTTATAGAAGAAGTAGGCGTGAATTGAATAGAAAAACAGTAGTACTTTGCATTAATTCATGAAGAACAGCAGAGCTCTATACCTTAATCTATGGTGTGTAAAAACTCTACCATTGAAAATACATAAGAACAAAAGGTCTAGGCATGGCCAAATGGCCAGCCTCCCAAAGCGTGAACATACAAGTTCCAAGATAAAAAGTGTGATCAAGTGTGTAAAATACAATAGCAAAAAGTCCTATTTGTAGAAAACTAGTAACCTAGGGTTTACAGAAATGAGTAAATGATGCAGAATCCACTTTCGGGCCCACTTGGTGTGTGCTTGGGCTAAGCATTGAAGCTTTCACGTATAGAGACTTTTCTTGGAGTTAAACGCCAGCTTTTGTGCCAGTTTGGGCGTTTAACTCCAGCTTTTATGCCAGTTCTGGCATTTTGACGCCAGATTTTCTATGCTGACTTTGAACGCCGGTTTGGGCCATCAAATCTCGAGCAAAGTATGGACTATTATATATTGCTGGAAATCTCAGGATGTCTACTTTCCAACGCGATTGAGAGCGCGCCAATTGGGCTTCTGTAGCTCCAGTAAATCCACTTCGAGTGCAGGGAGGTCAGAATCTAACAGCATCTGCAGTCCTTTTTCAGCCTCTGAATAAGATTTTTGCTCAGGTCCCTCAATTTCAGCCAGAAAATACATGAAATCACAGAAAAACACACAAACTCATAGTAAAGTCCAGAAATGTGATTTTTATTTAAAAACTAACTAAAATATACTAAAAACATACTAAAAACAATGCTAAAAAGCGTATAAATTATCCGCTCATCACTTTCCCTCTTTCCCACACACACTCTTCCTCATACACCCTCAACCGATCACATCCACATCAGCTTTTTCTCTTCCCAAAATCCCTCATAACTCCAATCCATCAATTCTCACCAACTTCACCCACTTCAAATTCAAACTTTCCCACCCTTCTTTACCCCCTACCATTTTCAAATCCAACCCTATCCCACTCCTATAAATAACCCCTCATTCATCCCTTCCACCACACACTTCATACACACTAGCCCCCACTTGGCCAAACCCCTCTCTCTCTCTTTCTCTCTACTATGCTCTTCTTCTTCTACTCTCTTCTTCCCTTTTGTTCTTATTTGCTCGAGGATGAGCAAAGTTCTTAAGTTTGGTATTGCAAAAGCTTTGCTTTTTGACTTCTACCATTCCTAGGTATGGCACCAAGGTCTGATGAAACCTCAAGAAAGAGGAAGAGAAAGGCCATTGCCTCCGCTTTTGAATCTTGGAAAATGGAGAGATTCATCACCAAGGCTCATCAAGACCATTTCTATGAAGTAGTGGCAATGAAAAAGGTGATCCTCGAGGTCCCTTTTTGGCTCAAAAAGGATGAATACCTGAAAATCCAACAAGAAATCTGGAGGAGAGGTTGGGAAGTTCTAACCAATTCTATCTCAAAAGTTGGAATCTTAATGGAGCAAGAGTTTTATGCCAATACTTGGGTCACCAAAAAGCATGACACTAGTGTGAACCCACATCCCAAGAATTGGTACACCATGGTCTGAGAGAGGCTCTTGGATTTTAGCCCCAAAAGTGTAAGGTTGGCGCTGCAACTACCATTAATGCAAGGAGACCCACACCCTTACACTAGAAGAGTCAATTTCAATCAGAGGCTGGACAAAGTCCTTTCAGACATCTGTGTGGAAGGAGCTCAGTGGAAGAGGGGTGCTCAAGGCAAGTCTACCCAACTAAGAAGGCTCGACCTCAAGCCTGTAGCTAGAGGATGGTTGGAGTTCATCCAATGCTCTATCATCCCAACAAGTAACCGTTTTGAGGTTACTATAGATCGAGCATTAATGATTCACTGCATTATGCTTGGGAATGAGGTGGAGGTACATGAGATGATACCTCAAGAGCTATACAAGGTGGCAGAAAAGCCCTCCACCCAAGCGAGGCTGGCATTCCCACATCTTATTTGTCACTTATGCAATTCACATGAAATTTTCATAGAAGGAGATGTCCCCATTTATGAGGACAAGGCCATCACTAAAATAAGGACGGAGCATGTTAGAGAGATGGCACATGGACCAAAGCAAGAGCATGTGGAGCTGCCTCAACAAGATATCTCTGAGATGCCTCAAGGGATGTACTTTCCTCCCCAAAATTATTTGGATCAATTGAATATTTCTCTTGGAAAATTGAGCTCTGGTGCACGTGCACACAAAACCCACACTATTTCATACAGTAGCAGTACCAGCAAGTACACTAGGTCGTCCAAGTAATACCTGAGCGAGTTAGGGTCGATCCCACAAGGATTGTGGATTGAAGCAAGCTATGGTTGTCTTACAGGTCTTAGTCAGGCGAAATCAGAAGGAGTTGGAATATTATGTAAACCTTCAATGATTATATGTCATAAATGCTTGGATAAAAACAATTGGATTAAATAATAGGGATTATATGATGGGAATAGAGTTGAGAGTCAGAGTTACTTTGTCTTTCTAGATTAACTCTGGTACAACTGTCTTCTTTGCTTGTGAGTGATTTCTTCAATGGTAGGCAGTATGTGATTGATACTGGTTTGAGCAGCTGCAAATACTCCTCCGGATCTGAATCCCAGGGTTAGTGTGGATCCATCTCTACTTGAGGGTGAAGTTCCTACAGGCTATTCTCCTTAATGATCCTACTCAAAACGCCACAGATAAAGTCGGATCTTCCAGATCGGAGAATGCTGTATCTTTGGGTTCTAGCCTCTACCACAAAGACCCTAATCTCCCCAAAAATTGGCTGAACTGATGTCTCGAGAAGTCCCCAACGAAGCCGTGGATTAGTCGTCTGAGAGATGTATATTCAAGCTGTTGGTCATCCTTGTCCGGTGAAAGATGCATTTTGACCCAAGTAGACGCGGGTGTTTGTCAGGCACGTTCGTCTTAATGTGATGAACAGAGCTAATTGATTAGATCATCCTATTCACCATAATGAAGTACGAATATACATCTTAGAATTAATCAAACACGGATCAAAGAGAAACAGTAGTACTTTTATTAATTCATAGGACTCAGCACGGCTCCTCCCCTCAACCTAGGAGGTTTAAAAACTCATACTAAGGTAGAATACAATGAGAAAACAAAAATAATGCTGAATGGTGTGTGTATAACATGAATTAAATCCCTTAAATAATAAACTAATGACTAGTAAGGATAAAACAGTCTTTTTAGTGCTAAAATCCACTTCTAGGGCCCACTTGGTGAGTGTTTGGGCTGAGCTTGATGATTTCCACATGCTATGAGGTCTCTTGGATGTGGAACGCCAGGTAGGGGGTCCTCTCTTGACCTTTGGACGCTGGGCTCTGCTCTTTGGGCGCTGGACGCCTAGAAAGGGGCAGGAAGCTGGCGTTGGACGCCAATTTTGGGCCTTCTAATCCGAAGCAAAGTATGGACTATTATATATTTCTTGAAAGCTCTAGAAGTCAGCTTTCCATAATTGTTGAGAGCGCTCCATTTGGACTTCTGTAGCTCTAGAAAATTGCTTTCGAATGCAGGCAGGTCAGATTTGGACAGCATCTGCAGTACTTTCTCTGTCTCTAAATCAGACTTCTGCTCCAGCTCCTCAATTTCAGTCAGAAAAAACCTTAAATTGCCCAAAAATACAAAAATCCATAGTAGAATCCAAAAATGTGATTTTAACACTAAAACCTATAAAAATTCAATAAAAACTAAATAAAACTACTAAAAACTATATGAAAATGATGTCAAAAAGTGTATAAAATATCCGCTCATCACAACACCAAATTTAAGCCATTGCTTGTCCCCAAGAAACTAAAAAATACAGTGGAATAAAAAAGAAAATTAAGATACAATAAATTTCTAAGTTTCAAATGAAGCTTAGTAAAAATTAGATGTGGGGGACTTAGTAGCTTTTTAATTCTGAATAGTTTTGGCATCGCACTATCCATTGAAACTCAGAGATGTTGGCATCTTTAGGAACTTAGAATCTAGATGATATTATTGATTCTCCTAGTTATGATTATTTTAATTCTTGAACACAACTTCTTGAGTCTTGGCCGTGACCCTAAGCACTCTGTTTTCCAGTATTACCACTGGATACATTCATGCCACAGACACTTTAACTGGGTGAACCTTTTCAGATTGTGACTCAGTTTTTCTAGAGTCCCCAGATAGAGGTGTCCAGAGTTCTTAAGCACACTCCTTTTGCTTTGGACCACGACTTTAACCGCTCAGTCTCAAGCTTTTCACTTGACACCTTCACGCCACAAGCACATGGTTAGGGACAACTTGGTTTAGCCGCTTAGGCCAGTAATTTATTCCTTTGGGCCCTCCTAACCACTGATGCTCAAAGCCTTGGGACCTTTTACCCTTGTCTTTTGGTTTAAAGGGTTATTGGCTTTCTTAATCTGCCCTCCTTTTCCTGAATTTTTGGGCAGTAATGCATTTTTCTGCTTTTTAATTATTTTTGTTTTTTTTTTTTTTTTGCTTTTTTTCGCCATTTTTCTTTCTTGCATGCATATAAATTTTTTTTCTTTTGCAACATGCTTTTTCTTTTTCTTATTGCTACATTTTCTTACTTCAATAATCAATTTTTAGATTTTTTAGATTATAAACAATAATTTTCCTTTTTCCTTATTCTTTCAAGAGCCAACATTCATAAATTTCAAATTTAAATATGCACTGTTTATTTCATACATTCAGAAAACAAAAGCAAATGACACCACATCAATATAATTAAACTAAAATCTTATTTTAACTTGAAATTCATGCATCTCCCAGTTCTTCTCAATAAAAATTTTTATTTAAGTAAGGTGAGAGATATATGGAATATTTTACAACTTAAAAACATCAATGCAAATGATCATCCAACTAGAACAAGAGAACAAATAAACAGACAGAAAACAAAAAAATAAAATTTGAAAGGAGGTAAAAGAGAATGAATCCACCTGACTGATGGTGGCTAGTGCTCCTCCTTGAGGATCCCATGTAGTGCTTGATCTTTTCAATGTCACTCCTTTGTCTTTGTTGAGGTAGCTGCACAGGTTCATGTGCATGCTCTCTAGTTTGCTCCATCCTCTTCTTCTATATTTAAGAGTGGTAGAAGTCACAAAGCAAAGCTTTTGCAATACCAAACTTAAGAGTTTTGCTCGTCCTCGAGCAAATATGATCAATGGGGAAGAAGAAGGTGGGGTAGGTGGAGCTTCCGTGGGACTTCTTAGTCCTGAGAGGATAGGGAATTCCAGATTCCCTGCTTCTCTGCACTGGCATTTGAATGCTCAGGGGCTACTCCTTGGCTGGCGTGCAATGCCAGCAATGCTCCCCTCTTGGGGCGTTGAAAGCCCAGCAGGGATACCCTAGCTGGCGTTCAACTTTGACACTCTTTTCAGAGTGTTCTATTTTCACTATTGTTAATTTTGTCTCTTAACTGGTGTACATGATCATGATTCTGACAAATGAAAGGAAGAACAAAATGAAATAAAATAAATATGGTTGAGTAAGGTTGGTTGCCTCCCAACAAGCGCTTCTTTAATGTCTTTAGCTGGACTTCACTGTACTCAACTTAGTAACCGTGTTGACCCTCCTGGCTCTATATCTCCTACAAGGTAATGTTTGACCCTACGTCCATTGACAGTGAACCTGGTTTTAGGATCTTTTTTTTGAAGTTCTATGTGTTCTTAGGGTGATACTCTTGTAATCACATACGGTCCCTTCTAGCAGGATTTGAGTTTCCCAGGGAATAATCTGAGCCTTGAATTGAAGAGCATGACTTTCTATCCTGGTTCAAAGACTCTAGAAGCAAGCTTCCTTTCATGCCACCTTTTTGCCTTTTCCTTATAGATCTTTGCATTTTCAAATGCTTCTAAGCAGAATTCTTCCAACTCATTTAGTTGGAGCAACCATTTTTTCCCTGCTACTTTAGCATCAAGGTTGAGAAATCTAGTAGCCCAATAGGCTTTGTGTTTTAGTTCCACTGGCAAATGACATGACTTCCCATATACTAACTGATATGGTGAAGTTCTAATAGGGGTTTTGAAAGCTGTTTTGTATGCTCACAGAGCATCATCATGCTTTCTAGCCCAATCCTTTCTAGAGGCACTTATTGTCCTCTCTAGGATTTGCTTTAGTTCTCTATTTGAGACTTCATCTTGCCCATTCATTTGAAGATGATACAGTGTTGCCACTTTATGGCAAACTCCGTAACGGCTTAAGAGGGAATCCAGCTGTCTGTTGCAGAAATGAGTACCTCCATCACTTATTAGTGACCTAGGGACACCAAATCTGCTGAAGATGTTCTTTTAGAGGAACGTTATTACTACTTTTGTGTCATTAGTGGGTGTTGCTACTGCTTCAACCCATTTAGACACATAATCTACTGCCACAAAGATATAGGTGTTTGAGTATGAAGGCGGGAATGGTCCAATGAAATCTATACCCCATACATTAAACAACTCAATCTCTAAGATTCCTTGCTGAGGCATGCTGTGACCATGAGAAAGGTTGCCAGCCCTCTGGCAACTATCACAGTTTTGCATCATGCATGAGTTTCCGGGCTTGCTGCCTGGTAAACTCCTTGGGAATGAACCATATAGCCTTGTAGTTTGCAATGTCTACAAACCAAGGTACTGTTCGGATGGCATAGAGCTGCTCATCTAGAAAGGATTCAGATATGTCAGTGGAGGGAGAAGAAGTCCCTTCTACTGGCTCAATCCGGGACAAGTGATCAGCCACCTGATTTTTTATCCCTTTTATGTGTCTAATTTCTATATTAAACTCTTTCAAGAGTAATACGCATCTTATAAGTCTGGATTTAGAATCATGCTTAGTGAGTAGATACTTTAGAGCAGCATGGTTAGTATAAATAATGACCCTAGATCCTACTAAGTAGGATCTGAACTTGTCAATGGCATAAACCACTGCAAGTAGCTCCTTTTCTGTAGTAGTGTAGTTTTTCTGTGCATCATTTAGTATGCGACTAGCATAATAAATGACATGCAGAAGCTTGTCATGTCTCTGACCAAGGATTGCGCCAATTGCATGATCACTTGCATCACACATTAGCTCAAATGGCAAGTCTTGGTTGGGTGCAGAGATGATATGAGCAGTGACAAGCTTGGCCTTTAGAGTTTCAAAGGCATGCAAGGATTCTTGGTGAAAGACAAATGGAACATCCGTGGCCAAGAGATTACACAAGAGTTTGGCGATTTTTGAAAAATCTTTTATGAACCGCCTGTAGAATCCTGCATGTCCTAGGAAGCTTCTGATTGCGTTAACACTTGTAGGTGGAGGTAAGCATTCGATCACTTCCACCTTAGCTTGATCCACCTCTATCCCCTTATTTGAGATTCGATGCCTAAGAACAATGCCTTCAGTTACCATGAAGTGGCATTTCTCCCAGTTTAGAACCAAGTTTGTTTCTTGGCATCTTTTCAGGACCAGGGTCAGATGATCAGGACAAGAGTCAAATGAATCTCCATAAACAAAGAAGTCATCCATGATTACTTCAAGGAATTTCTCTACCATATCAGAGAAGATGGATAGCATACATCTCTAAAAGGTGGTAGGCACATTGCACAAGCCAAATGGCATTCGTCTATAGGCAAACACGCTAGATGGACATGTGAATACTGTCTTCTCTTGATCCTGTGGATCTACTTCTATTTGATTGTACCCAAAATAACCATCCCAGAAACAATAAAAAGCATGACCTGCTAGTCTTTCTAGCATTTGGTCAATGAAGGGTAAAGGAAAGTGATCTTTCCTGGTAGCGTCATTGAGTCTTCTATAGTTAATGCACATACGCCACCCTGTAATTGTCTTTTTTGGGATCAACTCATTCTTTTCATTGTGAACCACTGTCATTCCTGCCTTCTTAGGAACAACCTAGACAGGGCTCACCCATGGGCTGTCAGAAATGGGATAAATAATCCTAGCCTCATAGAGCTTAGTGACTTCCTTCTGCACTACTTCCTTCATAACTGGATTCAATCGCCTCTGTGGTTGCACCACTGGTTTGGCCTTATCCTCCAGCAGGATTTTATGCATGCATTGGGCAGGGCTAATGCCCTTAAGGTCACTTATAGTCCACCCAAGGGCGGTCCTATGTGTTTTAAGCACCTGAATTAGTGCTTCTTCTTCCTGTGGCTCTAGTGTAGAGCTTATGATCACAAGATAGGTATCTCCCTCTCCCAGAAATGCATATTTCAGGGAGGAGGGTAATGGCTTAAGCTCAAGCTTAGGAGGCTTCTCATTTTTCTCAGAGGTTTCCATAGGTTCCTCTGAATCAGGCTGAGTATCATCAATGATATCCTCTAGCCCTTCCTTGAGGCTTTCGGCCATGTTGACCTCTTCCACCAGGGAATCAATGAGGTCAATGTTCATACATTCCTCAGGAATGTCTAGAAGCTGCATAGCCTTGACAACATTCAGTACAAACTTTTCCTTATTGACTCTTAGGGTTACTTCTCCTTTTTCAACATCAATAAGGGTCCATCATGTGGCTAGGAAAGGTCTTCCTAGGATAAGGGATGCACTCTTGTGCCCCTCCATGTCCAATACCACTAAGTCAGTGGAAAAGGTAAAGGGTCAATCCTGACAATCATGTCTTCAACTACTCCTGATGGTATCTTAATAGAACCATCAGCAAGTTGAAGGTACATGCGGGTTGGTTTGACTTCATCAGTCAAACTAAGCTTCTTTATTAGTGAAGCAGGTATTAGGTTGATGCTTGCTCTAAGGTCACATAGAGCTATCCTTGTACAAGCATCACCTATAGTGCATGGTATTATAAAGCTTCCAAGATCTTTAAGCTTTTCTGGTAAGCTGTTCTGAATGATTGCATTGCACTCCTCAGTGAGGAAGACTGTTTGTGTCTCTCTCCAATCCTTCTTATGACTTAGAATGTCCTTCATGAACTTTGCATAAGAAGGTATCTGTTCAAGAGCTTCTGCAAAAGGGATCTTTACCTCTAATGTTCTAAGATACTCCACAAAGCGGGCAAACTGTTTATCCCTTTCCTCTTGACAGAGTTTCTGAGGAAATGGCATCTTAGCCTTATAATCATCAACCTTGGTTGATGGGGGCCGAATGCCATATGTGCTGGAGGGGGGGTTACTACCTTGTTTATCAGGGTTGTTGTCATTAGGTGACTGACTTCCCTTGCTTGGGTGTTCAACGCCCAAGCTGTTACCCCCTTGGGCGTTTAAATGGCCAGTCTCTGCCCTTTCCTGGCATTCAACACTAGGAGGGATACCTCTCTGGGTGTTTGAACGCCTAGTGTCATTTTGTGCAGAGACCTGGGTATCCTCAATGGGCTTTTTGTTTTTATTGTACTGAGGTTGGGTGCTTAAGGTTTTCCCACTCCTCAGTTGGATAGCCTGGTATTCATCTGTTATCTGCTTAGATAATTGTTGCCTTGTTTGACTCAATTGGGCTTCTATATTTCTTTTAGAAGCCTGAGTTTCTCACAGAGCCTCTTGCAGTTCCAGCATTTGCTGGGCAAGGGCTTGCAACTGCTGAGTTAATGGGCCATCCTGCTTTGGAGGGTTAGGTTCAGCAACTACTGCTCTAACCTCTCCTTTTATAGAGGTCTCAAGAGATGAGTACAGATGCTGATTAGTGGCAACTGTCTCAATGAGCTCTCGAGCCTCTCCAATGGTCTTTCTCATGTGCATAAAACCACCAGCAAAGTGGTCCAAGGATATTCTAGCCATATCTGAAAGCCCATAGTAGAAGATGTCGAACTGTACCCATTCTGGAAACATTTCAGTGGGACATTTTCTTAGCATCCTCTTATACCTCTTCCAAGCATCATAAAGAGATTAACCATCTCCTTGTTTGAAGCCTTGGATGTCCAGTCTCAGCTGGGTCACCTTTCTTAGGGGGAAGTATTGGTTTAAAGACTTTTCCACTAACTGTTTTTATGTTTTTAAACTAGCTGTAGGCTGGTTATCCAACCAACTTTTTGCTTGATCCTTTAAAGCAAAAGGAAAGAGCAATAACGTATAGACCTCTTGGTCTACTCCCTCACTGTGTACTATATCAGCAATCCTTAAGAAATCTACCAGGGAGTGTGCTCTCCACTTTCCAGGGAGTTAAACAGTTCTTCTATTCAAGCTCCTGCTGGGGCTCTGGTAGCTGCCCGAGCCAATGTGGAGAGGATGAGCGAAATCAAGGTGGAGTTGGAGAAAGAGAGGGACACCTTGAAGGTCGACCAGGAAAGAGATTAGGAGAGGGCAAACAAGCCAGAGGCAGCTGCATCATTGGCCGAGGAGAAATCCAAGAAGTACCAGGAAAGCTATACTAGGGTCTTTGGGGATAGGTTGGCTCGGGAAGAGGAACTGGAGAAATTGAAGGAGGAGTTGGTCGGGTTCTAAGAGATGGCTGCCTTGGGTATGGATGAAATGTTTGAGAACCTTGAAGCCCAAGTTAAGGTTTTGGCTCCACCTTGGGACCTCAGACAGCTCTCTGACTTCCTCCTTGGGAGCCCCACTAGAAGATGTTGCTGTTGAGGCCTCCTCAGTTGCTATATCGGTCGTGCCTGTTTCCGTGCTGCCTCCTTCTCCCAAAAAGGATGAAGCTATTGGCGACAAACTTGATCCCCTTTTTGGGAGGGAGCCTTGAGTTCTCTTCAAATCTCGTTTGTTATTTTGTAGTAGCCCGACCTATGGGCTTTCATAACAATCTGATTTTATAATAGTTGCTTGTAACACCCTCACTATCAGGAGTCACGCTTCTGGCTGCGCTACTCTAATAGCAAGAAGTATTACGACTATATTACATACTAAATACTAAAATTGGAGCCTGTGACTCGCCACTGTATCGCTGATTTCTTTGAAAACTAGAATAAACACTTTATCTTAAGAAAAATGCAAACAGGAATAGATTCATATACAAGACTCCTTATATAATAACTCATAATATAGTATACATATAAAACATACAATTCCTATCCCTCTTACAAACTTGTAATAACAAAGAAAAGGGAAGAAAATAATCTAATTAATACAACAACTTATAAACCAAACGCAGTATAACTCTTCTTAATGCTTCTTCATCCGGTTCTTGAAAAGGTAAAACTGTAGGGGGTGAGAACCTAACCACACGGTCTCACCATGGAGTTTCAAAGTTGTCATAAGAAGATATTTAATAAGAAAACTATTTTCAAACTCAGTGATTATCAATGCCTTATGAATCTTTTAAAACCAATAGGAAATCGTTCAAAACTATTTCAAAAAACAATGTTTAATCTTTCAAAAGTCCGAAACCTTTCCTTTCTTATAAGAAAATCTCAATCAGAAACCAACCAAAGTTTATTCTCAAATGTAGCACGCCAGAACAAACACAAGCAAGACAGACAAGAAAAACACAAGTAGGTAGCAGTTACAGCAAATAGTTCAAGTAGCAATTAAGAATAGTTTAGCAATTAGGCAAACCAAAACAAGTTCAAACCCAAGAAAAGCATACAAATGCATATGATGCATGCCTGTCCTATGGCTGATGAGGCTCATCTGTCGGTCATCCAGCCAACCTGACAAGTATGAATTGTCCTTAGACTGTCCCTTGACGTGCATCCCCAAGAGTCTATGCATAGCTTTTTCTCAAATAATCAATATTGCCCAATGGGGGTGAAGAGAGAACTTTTGCGTGGTCTAGAAATTCGCAGATAAATCCTCGTTGCAGGTATAGCTTCTAAACCAACAAAAGTCCTTTCATACAAATGTTTTGGTTGTCACAAGTAACCCAATAAAATTTATAACCGAGTATTTAAACCTCGGGTCGTCTTCTCAAGGAACTGTAGGGAGGTGTTCTTATTATTAGTTATGGAAAATAATGTTTTTGGGTTTTGAAAGGTTTGAACAAGGAAAATAAATTGCAGGAATTAATAAATTAATATCTAATAAAACTCTTGGCAAGGTATAAAAATTCGGAAGTCCTTTCCTAGTTACTCTTATGAGAATTAAGTTTAACCCCACTTAGTTAACCTTTACAAAAGCAAGGGAAAGTCAAGTGGACTAATTAGTTAGATTCCCAAGTCCTAGCCAACTCCTAAGGAAAGACTAGAGTTAGTGGAATTCCAGTCAATTAGAGGAATTAATTAACAATCACGATAAGTTTAATAACTCAAGAGCCTCCAGTTAATCAATTAAAGCCAAGAATATAAAAAAGCTAAATAAGAATCATAAAGCTGAAATACCTCAATTGCATTTAATAAAAGGAAATTAATCAAAAAATATAAAGAGTTCATAAGCCAATTTGGCAACATAAGTAATTCAATGAGAGCATTAAAGTATCTGAAAGCAAAAGGGAAATATAAAGTAAAAGAAATATTGAACCTGATGAAGATTTGAAATCCTAAATCCTTTAAGAGGAATCCTAATCCTAAAACCTAAGAGAGAGGAGAGAACCTCTCTCTCTAAAAACTACATCTAAACTATGAAAAGTGAATAATGATCGACCTCCTCTGAATGGATGTATTCCCCCACTTTATAACCTCTAATCTGTGCTTTCTGGACTTGGATCTGGGCCAAAAAGGGTTTCAGAAATCGTTGGGAGCGTTTTCTGCAGTTTCTGGTGCGTGGCGTCTGTCACGCATCCGCGTGGGTCATACGGTCGCGTCATCTGGAGTTTTCCTTATTACGCGTTCGCTTCGGTCACGCGTACGCGTCATTTGTGTTCTGCTCAAGGCACGCGTCCGCGTCAGTCACGCGTTCGCGTCACTGCCTTTTCGCGCTAGGCATGCGGCCGCGTCGTCCATTCGTTCGCGTCGCTGCCAGTTTCTTCAAAAACTCCATTTTGTGCTTTCCTTCCATTTTTGTATGTTTCCTTTCCATCCTTTAAATCATTCCTTCCTTAGGAGATCTGAAAATACTTATCACACAAATCACGGCATCGAATGGTAATAAAAGGTAATTAAAATAAATATTTTTAAAGCATAGGAAACATGTTTTTCACATATATCACATAATAAGGAAGGGAAAAGTAAAACCATGCAATTTCACATGAATAAGTGGGTGAAGGATTGAATAAATCACTTAAATTGAGCACAAAATATATCATAAAATATGAGTTTATCAGGGGGTGACATTCCCGGGAATATATATAGTGCCCGGTCACACTTACATCGTAGGGTCAACAGGGTATCGAGTTTTCAACCTGGTACACGTGGTGGCAAGCCACGGCACTTAATCCAGGGAACCTCGTATCTCAGATATTTCAAATTCATAAGCCATATAAATAATTCATTCATCATCCATCAATATCTAAGCCATTCTCAATATCATCATCATTCGTCAATCCATATCCCATTTCCGAATTCATTCAAAAATCATATTTCAAATCAATCCTCATCATCCTTCTTTTTGTTAATCAACAATCTCAATCCAAAACATAATTCTTTCTTTTCTAAATAAATCAATCTTTAACAAATAACGTTTAAGAACTAAATCTTTTTAAATAATTACTTCAAACAAAACTTCCAATTTTATAAAATTTCGGCAGCATCTCCTCTAAAACTCGAATTTACCACCCTTTTCGGGTCCCATCCAAACATTTCTCAACCCTTTTCAAATCTCATTCATTTCCAAAATTCAACCAGTTCCAATATCAAATTGTTTTCAAAGCGAATCAGTGCCAATAATAAATCTCTTTTTAAAATCAAACCAGATCAATTACTAAATCATTTATAAAGTCATTTATAAAGTTAGACTAACTCAAAATTAAACCGTTTCCAAAATTAATTCAGTTTCATATTCCAAATCATTTCCAAAGCTGATTCGTTTACATTATCAAAAATAGCTTCAAAACCAAGAAAGCCATTTTTCATAATAATCAACTAAATAACTTTTTAAACTAATTTCTTTTCAACAATCACAAACTACTCAAGCAATCAAGCAACCAGTCATTTAGTCTAGCAAACAACCACATTTATAAGACAATCATAATCACATATATATGTTTCTCACCTTAATATTTATTTATAACAAATCTGTAATGTAAAGTAGATTTTAAGAAAAACCCCTACCTCGATTAGTTGCAAGTTGTCTAATTAAACCCATTAAATCCTTATTCTCATGTTAATTGGCAGCAACCGTAGAAATTCTCAAGCAACCGCAGGGATCATGGCAACAACCACATATCTGACATAATTTAGAATTAATGCGGAATGGATATTGAGTGATATTAGAACATAATTGATAATAGAGTATTGCGATAAACAAGAACGGAACCGAATAACCTTACCATGATAAAAAAAAATAGACAACACAATAACAGCTTCCAAATTGACCGGACAGCAGCTTCGATAGCGGCCAAAAACTCTGATGGTTCAGCAGCAACCTCAATTTTTTGACATGCAACCCCATAAAATTGACCTTACAACATCTATACATCAGAATCCTTAACTGCAGATAACTAGAACGATTACAATACGAGTTTCAGAGCACAGGCAACTTACTGTGAAAGGAAGAATGACGGAAATGGAGCAGCAACTTTGACAACAGTCTCCTACAGCAACAACACTGTTTCCCAGCAGCCAGAGGCACGGCGGCGTAGCCTCCAGCAGTGGCAGTGGCGAACGGCGGCGCTTTTCTTCCTCGGTGCGTCCCTAAGTCGCACGTTTCCTCTCCCTTCCCTGGACGGCGACGCACAGCAGTCACAGAACCATGGGCGGCCGCAACAAGTTTCAGCGACGGTGACGCACAGATCAGCATTGGCGATAGGGTTTCGAGCGGTAGAGGCGGCGTGAAGCTCTGGCAGCGATGGCTTCGTGGCGAGGGCGCGATGGCAGCGCGCGGTTCCCTCCTTCGTGTCTCTCCTCGTCACCTCAAATCTGATCTCCGACGGTGGCTTCGAGGCAGGTCGGCAGCGATGCATGGCACAATGGCGGCGACCTCTTCCTTGGCTCCCTTGTGCAGCGGTTTGGGATGGATGGAAGTTAAACGGCGACGATTGGGCACGAAAACAGCAGTGAGGATCCTCCAGCAGTAGTGGCAGCGATGTGGGGCTTCGACAGTGAGGCGTGGCGGCGACGGCTCCTCCCTCCATCTTGACGACGGCGTGACGGCGGCCCACACCCTACTGGCGACGCATCTCCCCTCTCGGATATCTCCTTCATGTATGTGAATGCATTTGTTTTGTGTGTAAATGGTTAGAAGGCAGAAAGAGTGAGGAGAGGAGGGTTGGGGGCTGCGCAGGTGAAGAGGAAAGAGAGGCGGTGATGATAGAATCAGGGTTAGGGGCAGTTTGGTCATTTTACTAAAATTATGGGTAGTAGAGTAATTTACCAATTTTAATTCAACAAAATCATCTTTAAAGAAAATATTATTTAATCATAAATTTACAAATTAATTTCGATGAAATATTCTAATTAAAGGATTAGATATAATATAATTAATTTTCTTTATCTTTAACTTAAAGTATTAAATGATATAAATATAAATCATCTAAAATCAAATCAAATAAAATTCTGATTATCTTTAATCAAAATAATTTCTAAAATTAAAACTATAAATAAATATATATAATTTGGGATTAGTTTAAAATAGGACTTTTCAAAAGTCTTGGGTCTTACATCCTACCCACCTTATAAAAATTTTCGTCCTCGAAAATAGATACAAAATAAAAGAGATTTTCATATTACTTCACTCTTGAACTTATTTAAAGAAAAGACAAAAAGTTCTCAGTATATTTATTCATATAGTTTCAAATACCAGAATTTTCATATGGTATAAAGGTATAAAGGGTATAAGTGTTATACGAAACAGAAGTTACAAGATAGGCTTGATGTACAAGGTAATATATTTCAAACATGTGATGGTAAAGCAAGGCGGTAAAAGGTTATAAAATAAGCCGAGGTTAAAACGATGTGCTTAACGTTCGCATACTGATCTCATATCGCCTCAATTTTGTCAAACACTTCACCAACCTTACTACTGGTCATAAATCCCACATCAACAGAACTCTTTCACGTAAAACAGGATTTCACAACTCCCTGTGACATCGTACACTTACGAGTTTCACCTTTTGTGTTCACCAAACGTATCCTAAATGACTAATGTGTCGTTTACTAAGCCTAATGGTTGCACAAGATACCAAGACTAATCTCGAGTATATCTAGAAGGATAATAGGCCATGGAAAAGAAAGAAAAGTGACAAGGACCTCGTTCACAAAAATTTGAAAGGATAAATGTAATTGCAGGTAAACAAGGATGCTCAAACAATGGAGTTTGCTAGAAAGAAATCAATTGACAACTTTAAGGATAACCTTTGGATCAAAGAAATTCGATAGGATTAATAAGAAGGAAATCAGTGCATTAGTTTGAAACATATCCAAGCTGAGTTGAAGAAGTATGAGATTTCATAGAAAATAAATGATTAAAGACTATTGTAAGACCCGGTTAATTAACGGCTAATTAACCCATAAATGAGAATTTATTCTAGAAAGCCAAAAATGTTATTTTTATGGCTTAATATGATAGAGGAGATTGAGACGAGAGTTTTGGTACCAATTTTATAGAAATCGGACCAAGATTGGACCGAACAGGCCAAACCGGTCCAACCAGACCCAAAGTGGGCCCTTGGCCCAACTAAACTAAACCAAAACCCTAGTTTTCAGCACTCTCTCTCCTCACAACACACTAAACACGCTGAAATGGAGTCCATGGAGGGAAGAATACTCTCTCAAGTTCTCTCCCTTGGTTGATCTTCAAACCACCATAACTTTTGATCTAGAGCTCCGATTGCTGCTCCGTTTGCGGCCATGCATTCACTGCGGAGAGCTATACAAAACCCATACAATCAATCTTGAGGTAAGCCACGTTTTGCTCTTCGAATTTCCATCCTTGATTTCGAGTTTCATGAGAAAAAATGTTGAGATTTTGGGCTCTTTGATGTTATAGGACCCAACTCTCTTGAAGGAGAAGGTTAATCTTGTCTCCTTGGACCTTGGGTGTGGTAAGATTCTCAACCCTAGTGTAAATTGTTGTTCTATGATGTTTGGGTATTGAGATGTTGTGTATGGATATGATGATTGTGGCTTAGGTTGTGTATATGTGAATATTGGAGCTTGATTGGTGATTTTGGAAAGCTTGGAAGAGGGTTTTGTGTGATAAAATCTGTTCTTGGAGGTGTTGATACCTTGAGAGCTTGTGGACAAGTGGTTTGGAAGTGCTCCGGTTGAGCGTGGGAAATCGGCTAAGGTATGCTTTCGGTTTCCCGTATCTAATATGTAATGTGGTAGGAAATACTTAGGCTAGAGGCCCTAAGATAGGCATTGAATTGTTGATGTTGTTGAATGGTTGAGATATATGATGTGTTCATATATGCGATTATGAATATTGATGCCTTGATTGTGTGATATGTGAGAAATGCATGTTGTGATATATGCTTGATGGATGATTGAGGTTGAATTGATGGGTGGTACCATGTTGATGGTGAGTATGATGTTGATTATATATAATGATGGTTGATTGGAAATAGTATTATTGGAAATTGGGATGAGGAAGGATGTATGACATGATATTGTGTTTATCCTTTAGCCATTTGATTGAGAAGTGTTAAAATGGTTGGATGTGGTTTTGGGAACCTTGGTAAAATGTCAATGTGTGAGTTGAGGATGGCATGTTGTTGATTTTGGTACATTTTGAATGATTTCAAAGAAAGGGGTTGAAATTGGCATGTTTTGATTGATTTTGAAAAGAGTTGAAAGTGGCTTGTTTTGAAAATGGCACTTTGTGGTTTTGTATGAAAACATGGTTTTTGGGCATACTTTGATGGGACATAACCTGGACTATGGATCTCTGATTTGTGCCAAATCTATTTAAAAATGAAATTGGATCCAGGATGTCCATGCCGTTCAAAGAACGGGTGAAAAATGATTTAAAATGAGAGAGTTATGACCGTCGGAAGATTGGGGGTTGAATCTGTGAATTCTGCAGCTTTTAACTTAGAAAATTTTTAGCAGAATAACCCTCCGCGCGTAGGCGCACTTGGCGCGTGCACGCCATTCTTCCAGGAAGCATCATCCACGCGTGCGCGTGGTGTGCGTGGTGCGTTGATGCACTGCGCCATATGCCCAGCTATTTTCCAGAGAGTTGTGCCAGAATTGTGCCAGTTTTGTGCCTGGGCGCAAGAGCACCCACGCGTACGCGTGGCTGACTCTTGTGCGCCGTTTGGATATTTTTTAACCCGCGCGTTCACGTGTATGACGCTTGCGCGTCGATGAATTTTCGGCCATCCGCGCGTGCGCGTACGCGTGGCCCTGTTTTCATCCCAAAGTTAATTTTTGAGTTTTAAAAGCCAAATTTCATACTTCTAAGCCTCCGATCTCACCACTTATATCTTAAATCATTATGATATGCCTAGCATGAGGAAAAGGGCTAGTGAATGTGGTAACTTGCGAGTGAAGCAAGGGAAAAATGAATGATCAATGAGGATCAAAGATGATTATGTGAGATGCGGAGAATGGCGGTGGAAGTGCTTGTTGTGCCATGGGCCGAAGGGCCGTAATTGTTAATGAATTGGCTAGTTATGGATTTAACCGTAAGTCGGATGGCTAGATTATTGCCGTGTTACGGCGGAGCCATGATTATGGCTAAGTATAAATGCATATATGCTGTTGAATGAATTGTGAATGTTTGCACTTCCACCATCAGAGATGAGGGTTTCCCTGGGAGGAAGCAGTGGCTAGCCACCACGTGCTCCAGGTTGAGACTCGAAGCTCTTTTGACCCTATGTCGTAAGTGTGGCCGGGCGCTGTGAAAGGCCCGGATGAGCTCGCCCCCGTAAATATTCACCAGTGAGGGTGATGGATATGGATCATGATTATGATCAAGTTTATGATGAGTATAACTCGAGTTGGGGATGCGCGACAGAGGGACAGTCCAATGGTTTGCTACCAGGACTTGTCGGGTTGGCTCTATAACCAACAGATGATATCATCAGCCACTAGGGACAGGCATGCATCATAAGCATACTACATGAATTGTTTGAGATTGCCTATTTGACTGCATATTACTTGCTAATTGTCTAAATGCCTTATCTGTTCCTATTTGTAAATCTCTTGTCTAATATAACTGTGTTTGCTATATTATACTCCTGCTGGTGGTTGGGAGGTCTGAAGGAATTGGAAAGGGAAGTATTAGTTAGACTGAAGAATCTTTAGTCAATTGCCACTTACGGTTTAGTTTGTTTATAAGCTTTGATATTATCTGGAGGAAGTTCTAGGATTGCCTTCGGCTTTCCTCTATTATTATGTATTATATATGTGGAAGCTGTTACCGTGCTGGGGACCTCTGGTTCTCACCCATGCGGATTTTGTGGTTTTCAGATGCAGGACGCGAGGCTTCTCATTGAGGCATGCTGGAGACTTCTGGATTAGCGAAGATCTTTGTTCTCGGGACTCTGTTTTGGGTTATATATCTTGTTTAGATACTTTTATCTCCATTAAATAATACAAACTGTGATGACTCCTCTTATAGGAGGTTTTGGAGAATAGGTTTCTGTATTTGTGTCCCTTTGGGTTTTCCTTGGGGTTTTCCTTATTTTATTATATGTATATATTGCTATGCTCGGACCGGTTATCTTCGCAGCCCGATTTTGAGTCTTGATATTCCTGTTTTTGACACTCCTTTGTATATATATGATCTCGCGTTAGCTTATCCCTGTTCGTTACGTTATCGATCGGAGTGTAGCGCTTTCGAGTTACGGCTTTTGTTTACCCCTTTTTCTATAAAGGCTCCTAGTTATAATCAATTATTCATACTACTATACGTACTAAATTTTGGTTTTAGAGGTCGTAATACCTTGCCATCTCTGAATTATGACTTAAGCATAAGACTCTGTATGGTAGGGTGTTACATTATGGTATCAGAGCAGTTCGTTCCTGTAGAGCCTGAGGAATGGACTGACTATGCTTCTGTGCATTCTCTGTATATGTGTCATGTGCTATTAGTATATCTGCTTGATATAATTGGCATAAACATTCATGAGCATGCATTTGGGACTTTGAAGCACTAGACTTCCGATATTGAGACTGATCAACTTAATATCGATTGTTTGGTGTGTATAGGAACCAGATGGCGCCTCGTGGACGCGGTAGAGGCTGTGGGAGAGGTCATATGAATGCTCGTGCGCCAGGGATTAACCCTAATGACCCGGTGAATTTTATGACTGCGTTGGAGAACATGGCTGCTGCTATGCAAGCCACTGCTGAGGCTCTTGGTCAACAGATGAACAACCATGGTAATGACGGAGGTGGAGTTCAGGGCCCGATGACACTGGCGAACTTTTTGAAGGTTAATCCCCCGAAGTTCAAGGGAACTACTAGCCCGACTGAGGCCGATACATGGTTTCAGGCTATCGAACGAGCACTGCAAGCGCAGGTGGTACCTGAAGGGCAGCGTGTGGAGTTCGCTACCTATTTGCTCACTGGTGAAGCGTCACATTGGTGGCAGGGTATCCGACGCCTCCTGTAGCACGGTGATGATTATATCACCTGGGATGTCTTCCAAGAGGAGTTCTATAAGAAGTACTTTCCGACTTCTGCTAGGACGGCCAAGGAGCTTGAATTGTTGCAGCTGAAGCAGGGTACTATGTCCGTATCTGAGTATACTGACAAGTTTGAGGAGCTGTTCAGATTCTCTCATATGTGTCAAGGGACTCCGGTGGAATATGAGGAATGGAAGTGTGTTAAGTACGAAGGAGGACTCCGGAGCGATATTTTCAGTTTAGTGGGACCAATGGAGATTAGGACTTTCTCCAAATTGGTGAACAAGTGTAGGGTTGCTGAGGAGTGTGTGAAGAGGGCAACCACTGAGAAAGGGAGTCACAAAGGATCATTTCCACAAAACCGAGGGAAGAGCTTTGCACCTAGAGGTCCGCCCTTCAAGAGGGGAGGTTCTTTTAGGAGGCCCAACAACAACTACTCCCAAGGAAAAAGGTTTGGGAAGCAGCCTCAGAATGATCAAGCTTGTACTAGGTGTGGAAGTCACCATCCAGGAGTACCATGCAAGGCCGGATGGGGTTTGTGCTACAATTGTGGAAAGGCAGGGCATAAAGCCGCAAGTTGTCCGGAGAAACAAAAGCAAGGTGCTGGGAAAGCACAACAGACTGGTCGGGTGTTCACCACCTCAGTTGTGGGTACAGAGGGATCCGAGACACTCATTCGAGGTAACTGTGAAATGGCTGGTCAAACTTTAAATGCTTTATTTGATTCGGGAGCATTGCATTCATTCATTGCATTTGAGAAAGCCCATGAGTTAGGATTGAAGATCGTAACCTTAGGTTATGACTTAAAAATGTATAATGCTACCCATGAAGCCATGGTAACTAGGCTAGGATGCCCGAAAGTTTCGTTTAGATTCAAGCAGCGTGATTTTGTCCATAATTTAATCTGCTTACCGATGATCAGTCTTGACCTTATCTTGGGATTGGACTGGTTATCCGAGAACCATGTCCTGCTTGATTGTTCTACAAAGTCGGTGTACTTTATGCCAGAAGATACAGAAGGGCCGATCGTGGTGAATAATTATTACTTGAATTCGATGATGGTGAACTGTTCTGGATTCGAATGTCAGGGTATCCTGTTGTTAACCGCTGGTGTTTCGGGTGATGATCAAAGGTTGGATCAGATTCCGATAGTGTGTGAGTTTCCGGAAGTGTTTCCCGATGATATTGAGGAATTTCCACCTAACCGAGAGGTCGAGTTTGCTATTGAATTGGTGCCTGGGACGGGACCAATCTCAAGTGCTCCTTATAGGATGTCACCGTTAGAGATGGCCGAGCTAAAGTCTCAGTTAGAGGAATTATTGGGTAAGAACTTTATCCGACCAAGTGTTTCTCCGTGGGGTGCTCCAGTGTTACTGGTAAAGAAGAAAGATGGAAGTATGCGACTCTGTGTGGATTACAGTCAGCTGAACAAGGTCACCATAAAGAATAAGTACCCATTGCCAAGGATTGATGATCTCATGGATCAGTTACAGGGAGCTGGGGTTTTCTCTAAGATCGATTTGTGATCCGGTTATCACCAGATAAGGGTGAGGGGTGAGGATATCCCTAAGACCGCTTTCAGGACTCGTTATGGTCATTACGAGTACACTGTGATGTCTTTTGGGTTGACGAACGCTCCTGCAGTGTTTATGGATTACATGAATAGAGTGTTCCCAAGCAATGTCAAAAAGCGCATAAATTATCCGCTCATCACAACACCAAACTTAAATTGTTGCTTGTCCCCAAGCAACTAAAAACAAAGTAGGATAAAAAGAATAGAATATACAATAAATTCCGAAAACATCTATGAAGATCAGTCTTAATTAGATGAGCGGGGCTCTTAATTTTTTGCTTCTGAATAGTTTTGGCATCTTACTTTATCCTTTGAAGTTAAGAATGATTGGCATCTATAGGAACTCAGAATTCAGATAGTGTTATTGACTCTCCTATTTCAGTATGTTGATTCTTGAACACAGCTACTTATTGAGTCTCGGCCGTGGCCCTAAGCATTTTGTTCTCCAATATTACCACCGGATACATAAATGCCACAGACACATAACTGGGTGAACCTTTTCAGATTGTGACTCAGCTTTGCTAGAGTCCCCAATTAGAGGTGTCCAGAGCTCTTAAGCACACTCTTTTTGCTTTGGACAACGACTTTAACCGCTCTGTCTCAAGCTTTTCACTTGATACCTTCACGCCACAAGCACATGGTTAGGGACAACTTGGTTTAGCCGCTGAGGCCAGGATTTTATTCATTTAAGCCCTCCTATCCATTAATGCTCAAAGCCTTGGATCCTTTTTCTACCCTTGCCTTTTGGTTTAAAGAGTTACTGGCTTTTTCTACTTGCTTCTTCGTTTTCTTTCTTTTTTCTTTTTTTCTTTATTTTTTTTGCCACTTTTTTTTCGCAAGCTTCTTCACTGCTTTTTCTTGCTTCAAGAATCAATTTTATGATTTTTCATATTATCAATAACATTTTTCCTTTTCCATTATTCTTTTAGGAGCCAAAAATTTTAACATTCATAAACAACAAATTTAAAAATATGCACTGTTCAAGCATTCATTCAAAAAAACAAAAAGTATTGCCACCACATCAAAATAATTAAACTATTTTAAAAATCAAAATTCATGTACTTCTTTTTCTTTTGCAATCAAAAACATTTTTCATTTAAGAAAGGTGATGGATTCATAGGACATTCATAGCTTTAAAGCATAATTTTTGAAAAACAGAAAAATAAGAGCAAGGAGATTAAAGAACGGGTCTACCTTAGTGATGGCGGCTAGTTCTTCCTCTTGAAGATCCAATGGAACGCTTAAGCTCCTCTATGTCTCTTCCTTGCCTTTGTTGCTCCTCCCTCATGGCTCTTTGGTCTTCTCTAATTTCATGAAGGAGGATGGAATGCTCTTGGTGTTAATTTGCTCCCAATAATTTTGTGGAGGGAAGTGCATCCCTTGAGGCATCTCAGGGATTTCATGATGAGGAATTTCATCATGCTTTTGTTGAGGTCCATGAGTGGGCTCTCTTGCTTGCTCCATCCTTTTCTTAGTGATGGGCTTGTCCTCATCAATGAGGATGTCTTCCTCTAAGTCAATTCCAGCTGAATTGCAGAGGTGACAAATTAGATGAGGGAAGGCTAACCTTGCCAAAGTAGAGGACTTGTCTGCCACCTTGTAGAGTTCTAGGGATATAACCTCATGAACTTCTACTTCCTCTCCATTCATGATGCTATGGATCATGATAGCCCAATCTATAGTAACTTCAGACCAGTTGCTAGTAGGAATGATTGAGCGTTGGATGAACTCCAACCAACCCCTAGCCACTGGCTTGAGGTCAAGCCTTCTTAGTTGAACCGACTTCCCCCTTGAATCTCTCTTCCATTGAGCGCCTTCCACACAAATATCCATAGGGACTTAGTCCAACCTTTGATCAAAGTTGACCCTTCTAGTGTAGGGGCGTGCAACTCCTTGCATCATTGGCAAGTTGAATGCCAATCTTACATTTTCCGGACTGAAATATAAGTATTTTCTCCAGACCATTGTAAGCCAATTCTTTGGGTCCGAGTTCACACTTTGATCATGGTTTTTGGTGATCCATGCATTAGCATAGAACTCTTGAACCATTAAGATCCCGTCTTGTTGAATGGGGTTGGTGAGAATTTCCCAACCTCTTCTTCGAATCTCTTGTCGGATCTCCGAACATTCACTCTTTTTGAGCTTAAAGGAACCTCGGGGATCACCTTTTTCTTGGCCACAACTTCATAGAAGTGGTCTTGATGGACCTTTGAGATAAATCTCTCCATCTCCCATGACTAGGAGGTGGAAGCAATTGCCTTCCCTTTCCTCTTTCTAGAAGTTTCTCTGGCCTTAGGTGCCATAAGTGGTTATGGAAAAACAAAAAGCAACGCTTTTACCACACCAAACTTAAAAGGTTTGCTCGTCCTCGAGCAAAAGAAGAAAGAAAGGAGGAGTAGAAGAAGAAATGGAGAAGATGGAGGGGAGAAGTGGGTTCGGCCAAGGGGGTAGTAGTGCTTATGTTGTGTGAAATTGAAGGTAGTGAGGAGGGGTATTTATAGGGTAAGGGAGAGAGGGTTTTTGGCCATGTGTGGATGGGTTGGGAGGGAAGTGGTTTGAAGCTGAATGGGGAGACAGGTGGGGTTTAATGATGGATGGATGTTAGTGGTGAAGAGATTATGGAGAAGAGGGTAGGATTTGATAGGTGAGGGGTTTATGGGGAAGAGGTATTGAGGTGATTGGTCAATGGTGGGTGGGGAAGAGTATTACGGAAAGGTGTGAAGATGAGGAAAGAAGGGAGTTGAGGTAGGTGGGGATCCTGTCGGGGTTCACAGATCCTAAGGTGTTAAGTATTTCTGATCCCTGCACCATGTTGGCATGTAAACGCCCCTTGGAGTGCAAATCCTGGCGTTAAACGCTAGGTTGCTGCCCATTTCTGGCGTTTAACACCAGCTTTTCTTCCCTTTCTGCCGTTAAACGCCAGCTTGTTGCCCTTTTCTGGCATTAAACGCCAGTCTAGTGCCCTTTTCTGGCGTTAAACGCCCCGAATGGTGCCAGACTGGGCGTTTAACGCCCATTCTGCTACCCTTACTGGCATTTAAATGCCAGTAAGCTCCTCCTCCAGGGTGTGCTATTTTTAATGCTATTTTTCATTCTATTTTTGCTTTTTCAGTTATTTTTGTGACTTCACATGATCATCAACCTAAAGAAAATATAAAATAACAATGGAAAATAAATAGATATAATTGAATAAAATTGGGTTGCCTCCCAATAAGCGCTTCTTTAATGTCAACAGCTTAATAGTGGGCTCTCATGGAGCCTCACAGATACTCAGAGCATGATGATGGCCTCCCAACACTAAACTTAGAGTTTGAATGCGGGGGCTCTGTTTGACTCTACTTTGAGAGAAGCTTTTCATACTTCCTCTCCATGGTTACAGAGGGAGATCCTTGAGCCTTAAACACAAGGTAGTCCTCATTCACTTGAAGGACCAACTCTCCTCTGTCAACATCAATAACAGCTTTTGCTGTGGCTAGGAAGGGTCTGCCATGGATGATGAATTCATCTATATTCTTTCCAGTTTCCAGGATTATGAAATCAGCAGGGATGTAAAGGCCTTCAACCTTCACCAAGACATCCTCTACAAGTCCGTAAGCCTGTTTTCTTGAATTGTCTGCCATCTCTAGTGAGATTCTTGCAGCTTACACCTCATGGATCCCTAGTTTCTCCATTACAGATAGGGGCATGAGATTTATACTTGACCCCAGGTCACACAGAGCCTTCTCAAAGGTCTTGGTGCCTATGGTACAAGGTATTGAGAACTTTCCAACGTCCGGTTTCTTCTGAGGTAATTTCTGCCTAACCAAGGTATTCAGTTCATTGATGAGCAATGGAGGTTCATTCTCCCAAGTCTCATTACCAAATAACTTGGCATTCAGCTTCATGATTGCTCCAAGATACTTAGCAACTTGCTCTTCAGCAATATCTTCATCCTCTTCAGAGGAAGAATACTCATCAGAGCTCATGAATGGCAGAAGTAGGTTCATTGGAATCTCTATGGTCTCTATATGAGCATCAGATTCCTTTGGTTCCTCATTAGGGAACTCCTTGGAGGCCAGGGGACGTCCATTGAGGTCTTCCTCACTGGAAATCACTGTCTTTCCCTCCACTATGCATTCGGCCATGTGGGATATGTTTATGGACTTGCACTCTCTCTTGGGATTCTCTTCTGTATTGCTTGGGAGAGCACTAGGAAGGAGTTCAGTAATTTTCTAACTCAGCTGACCCACCTGTGCCTCCAAATTTCTAATGGAGCACCTTGTTTCAGTCATGAAACTTAGTGTGGTTTTAGATAGATCAGAGACTATGGCTGCTAAGCTAGAGAGACTCTGCTCAGAATTTTCTGTCTGTTGCTGAGAAGATGATGGAAAAGGCTTGCTATTGCTAAACCTATTTTTTCCACCATTATTGTTGTTGAAGCCTTGTTGAGGCTTCTGTTGGTCCTTCCATGAGAGATTTGGATGATTTCTCCATGAAGGATTATAGGTGTTTCCATAGGGTTCTCCCATGTAATTCACCTCTGCCATTGCAGGATTCTCAGGATCATAAGCTTCTTCTTCAGAGGAAGCCTCCTTAGTACTGCCTGATGTAGCTTGCATTTCAGTCAGACTCTGAGAAATTATATTGACTTGCTGAGTCAATATTTTGTTCTGAGCCAATATAGTATTCAAAGTATCAATCTCAAGAACTCTTTTCTTCTGAATTATCCCATTGTTCACATGATTTCTTTCAGAAGTGTACATGAATTGGTTATTTGCAACCATTTCAATGAGTTCCTGGGCTTCTTCAGGCGTCTTCTTTAGATGAAGAGATCCACCAGCAGAGTTGTCCAATGACATCTTGGACAGTTCAGACAGACCATCATAGAATATGCATATGATGCCCCCATTCTGAAAGCATGCCAGAAGGACACCTTCTGATCAATTGCTTGTATCTTTCGCAAGCTTCATAGAGGGATTCACCTTCCTTCTATCTGAAGGTTTGGATTTCCACCTTAAGCTTACTCAATTTTTGAGGTGGAAAGAACTTTGCCAAGAAGGCATTGACCAACTTTTCCCAAGAGTTTAGGCTTTCTTTAGGTTGTGAGTCCAACCATGTCCTAGCTCTGTCTCTTACTGCAAAGGGAAAAAGCATAAGTTTGTAGACCTCAGGGTCAACCCCATTGGTCTTGACAGTGTCACAGATTTGCAAGAATTCAGCTAGAAACTTATGAGGATCTTCCAAAGGAAGTCCATGATACTTGCAATTCTGCTGCAGCAGAGAAACTAATTGAGGCTTAAGCTCAAAGTTGTTTGCTCCAATTGCAGGAATTGAGATGCTCCTTTCACAGAAGTCAGAAGAGGGTGCAGTGAAGTCACCAAGCATCTTCCTTGCATTGTTGGCATTGTTGTTATTTCCGGCTGCCATGTCTTCTTCCTTTTCGAAGATTTCTGTCAGGTCCTCTCCAGAGAGTTGTGCTTTAGCTTCTCTTAGCTTCCTCTTCAAGGTCCTTTCAGGTTTAGGATTAGCTTCAACAAGAATACCTTTCTCTTTGTTCCTGCTCATATGAAAGAGAAGAGAACAAGAAATTATGAAATCCTCTATGTCACAGTATAGAGATTCCTTGAGGTGTCAGAGAAAAATAGGAACAGAGGGATGAGGTAGGTAGGTAAGAATTCGAACATATGAAGAAGGAGAGATAGTCTGAATTGCTAATTGAGGAGGAGTGTAGTCCTTAAATAGAAAAAGGTGAGGAGTAAGAAGAATTTTTGAAAACAAAATTAAAAATTTAAATAATTAAAAGGAATTTTAAAAAAGTGGTTGATGGTTTTCGAAAATTAATAGCGAGAAAGTGGTTAAGTGATTTTGAAAAAGATTTTGAAATTAGCAATCAAAAAGATATGATTGAAAATTATTTTGAAAAAGATATGATTGAGAAGGTATGATTGAAAAACAATTTGAAAAGATTTTAAATTAATGATATGATTGGAAATTAATTACTTGGCTAACAAGAAATTTAAAAGATATGATTCTAAAATTCAAATATTGAATCTTTCTTAATAAGCAAGTAACAACTTGAAATTTTTGAATCAAATCATTAATTGTAGCAAGGATTTTCAAAAATATTGAAAAATAATTTAAAAGATTTGATTTTGAAAAAGATATGATTGATAAGAGAGGATATGAAAAAGAGAAGATTTTGAAAAATTAGTTTTAAAACTTTCAAAATTGAAAGAGATTTGAATTGAAAATAAAATTACCTCCTTGCTGCTATCCTGGAGTTAAACGCCCAGAATGGTATCCATTCTGGTGTTTAACGCCCAAAATACTACCCTTTTGGGCGTTTAACGCCCAGCCAGGTACCCTGGCTGGCGTTTAAATGCCAGTTTTCACTGGGCGTTTTGAACACCCAGCTTTTTCTTTGTAATTCCTCTGCTGCATGTTCTGAATCTTCAATTCTCTGTGCTATTGACTTGAAAAGATATATTTTTGAATTTTTAATGATGAGAGAGAAAAACAACAGAATGAAATTAAACATGAAAAACTAAGGTTAAATAAACAATGCATGCAAAAACACGTTTTTGAAAATTTTTCAGGAAAACAAAGACATACAAGACACCAAACTTAGAAGTTTGTATACTAGGGACAATAACAATTTGAAAATGCATATGAAAAATAACAAAAGACACAAAACAAGAGAATTTAAAGATCAGACCCAATAAAATCACCAAGAACGACTTGAAGATCATTGAAGAACCTAATGCATATTTTCGAAAAATACAGGAACATTAAAAAATTAAAAACATGCAAGACACCAAACTTAAAATGTGACACTGGACTCAAACAAGAAACATAAATATTTTTTTTATTTTTGTGATTTTATTAAAAATATTTTTTTGTATTTTTCGAAAATTATTTGGAAAAAGAAAGATAAGGATTTCAAAATTTTTATTACGAATTCTAGGAATTATGCAATGTTAGTCTAAAGCTCCGGTCCAGGAATTAGACATAGCTTACTAGCCAGCCAAGCTTTCAGTGAAAGCTTCGGTCCAAAATACTAGACATGGCCAATGGCCAGCCAAGCTTCAGCAAAACATTACATACAACAGCTAAATTGATGAGAAAGACAAAGAAGCCCTTCTAAGGATAAGTGAACACTCGGTCCAAAAAATTAGACATGGCTTAACAGCCAACCAAGATTCAACGTATCTCATGAAACTCTTGAATTCATTCTTAAAAACTTTGAACAACAAATTTTTTTTTTTGAAAATTTTTCGAAAATAAAAATAATAAAAAAACAAAAAGCTTAAAATTAAAATAAAATTACCTAATCTGAGCAACAAGATGAACCGGCAGTTGTCCAAACTCGAACAATCCCCGGCAACGGCACCAAAAACTTGGTACACGGAATCGTGATTGCACACTGGGTCGTCCAAGTAATACCTTACGTGGGTAAGGGTCGATCCCACAGAGATTGTCAGCTTGAAGCAAGCTATGGTCATCCTTGTAAATCTCAGTCAGGAAGATTCAAATGGTTATGGTATTTTGATAATTGAAATATAATTAAAACAGAAAATAAGATAGAATCACTTATGTAATTCATTGGTGGGATTTCAGATAAGCGTATGAAGATGCTTTGTTCCTTCTGAACCTCTGCTTTCCTGTTGCCTTCATCCAATCATTCATACTCCCTTCCATGGCAAGCTGTATGTTGGGGGATCACCGTTGTCAATGGCTACCGTCCGTCCTCTCAGTGAAAATGGTCCAAATGCGCTGTCACTGCATAGCTAATCATCTGTCTGTTCTCACTCATGTTGGAATAGGATCCATTGATCCTTTTGCGTCTGTCACTACGCCCAACACTCGCAAGTTTGAAGCTAATCACAGTCATCCCATCCCATATCCTACTCGGTATACCACAGACAAGGTTTAGACTTTTCGGATCTCGAGAATGACCGCCAATAATTCTAGCCTATACCACGAAGGTTCTAATATTAGATTAGAGACCCAAGAGATATGTACTCAAGCTATTGCAGATAGAACGGAGGTGGTTGTCAGGCACACGTTCATAGGTGAGAATGATGATGAGTGTCACGGATCATCACATTCATCATGTTGAAGTGCGAGTGAATATCTTGGAATAAGAATAAGCTTGAATTGAATAGAAAACAATAGTACTTTGCATTAATTCATGAGGAACAGCAGAGCTCCACACCTTAATCTATGGGGTGTAGAAACTCCACCGTTGAAAATACATAAGTGAAAATAGGGTAGACATGGCCGAGTGGCCAGCCTCCCATGGAGGTCTCAGAACGTAAAAGTTACATAATGTGTTCTGGAGATGAAAATATAATAGTAAAAGGTCCTATTTATAATGAACTAGTAGCCTAGGATTTACAGAAATAAGTAATTAATGTAGAAATCCACTTTCGGGCCCACATGATGTGCGCTTGGGCTGAGCATTGAAGCTTTCACATGTAGAGACTTGGAGTTAAACGCCAGCTCTGGCGCTAGTTTGGGCGTTTAACTCTAGCTTTTATGCCAGTTCTGGCGTTTAACGCCAGAATAGGGTAGAAAGTTGGCGTTTAAACGCCAGTTTCCGTTATCAAAACTCGGGCAAAGTATGGACTATTATATATTTTTGGAAAGCCCAAAATGTCTATTTTCCAATGCAATTGAGAGCGCACGAAATGGGCTTCTGGAGCTCCAAAAAATCTATTTCGAGTGCAGGGAGGTCAGAATCCAACAGCATCTGCAGTCCTTTTTCAGCCTCTGAATCAGATTTTTGCTCAGGTCCCTCAATTTCAACCAGAAAATACCTGAAATCACAGAAAAACACAAACTCATAGTAAAATACAGAAATATGATTTTTATTTAAAAACTAATAAATTATAATAAAAAGTAACTAAAACATATTGAAAACTACCTAAAAACAATGTCAAAAAGCGTATAAATTATCCGCTCATTAGAACACTAAACTTAAATTGTTGCTTGTCCCCAAGAAACTAAAAACAAAGTAGGATAAAAAGAAGAAAATATACAATAAATTCTGAAAACATCTATGAAGATCAGTCTTAATTAGATGAACGGGGCTCTTAGCTTTTTCTTCTGAATAGTTTTGGCATCTCACTGTATCCTTTGAAGTTCAGAATGATTGGAATCTATAGGAACTCAGAATTCAGATAATGTTATTGACTCTCCTATTTCATTATGTTGATTCTTGAACACAGCTACTTATTGAGTCTTGTCCGTGACCCTAAGCATTTTGTTTTCCAGTATTACCACCGGATACATAAATGCCACAGACACATAACTGGGTGAACCTTTTCAGATTATGACTCAGCTTTGCTAGAGTCCCCAATTAGAGGTGTCCAGAGCTCTTAAGCACACTCTTTTTGCTTTAGACCACGACTTTAACCGTTCAGTCTCAAGCTTTTCACATGATACCTTCACGCCACAAGCACATGGTTAGGGACAGCTTGGTTTAGCCGCTGAGGCCAGGATTTTATTCCTTTAGGCCCTCCTATCCATTAATGCTCAAAGCCTTGGATTCTTTTTCTACCTTTACCTTTTGGTTTAAAGGGTTACTGGCTTTTTCTGCTTGCTTCTTCTTTTTCTTTCTTTTTTCTTTTTTTTCTTTATTTTTTCGCCACTTTTTTTTTCGCAAGCTTCTTCACTACTTTTTCTTGCTTCAAGAATCAATTTTATGATTTTTCAGATTACCAATAACATTTCTCCTTTTTCATTATTCTTTCAAGAGCCAACAATTTTAACATTCATAAACAACAAATTCAAAAATATGCACTGTTCAAGCATTCATTCAGAAAAACAAAAAGTATTGCCACCACATCAAAATAATTAAACTATTTTAAAATTCAAAATTCATGTACTTCTTTTTCTTTTGTAATTAAAAACATTTTTCATTTAAGAAAGGTGATGGATTCATAGGACATTCATAGCTTTAAGACCTAGACACTAATGATCATTTAATAAAGACACAAACAAAGATAGAGCATAAAGCATAATTTTTGAAAAACAGAAAAATAAGAGCAAGGAGATTAAAGAACGGGTCCACCTTAGCGATGGCAGCTAGTTCTTCTCTTGAAGATCCAATGGAACACTTGAGCTCCTCTATGTCTCTTCCTTGCCTTTGTTGCTCCTCTCTCATGGCTGTTTGGTCTTCTCTAATTTCATGAAGGAGGATGGAATACTCTTGGTGTTCCACCCTTAGTTGTCCCATGATGGAACTTAATTCTCCTAGGGAGGTGTTAATTTGCTCCCAATAATTTTGTGGAGGGAAGTGCATCCCTTGAGGCATCTCAGGAATTTCATGATGAGGAATTTCCTCATGCTCTTGTTGAGGTCCATGAGTGGGCTCTCTTGCTTGCTCCATCCTTTTCTTAGTGATGGGCTTGTCCTCATCAATGAGGATGTCTTCCTCTATGTCAATTCCAGCTGAATTGTAGAGGTGACAAATTAGATGAGGGAAGGCTAACCTTACCAAATGGTGCACAAAATTGTGATCTCAGGCAACGGCGCCAAAAACTCTGTACGCACGTCTTAATAAATCATTTTTCATTCACAACTTCGATACAACTAACCAGCAAGTGTACTGGGTCGTCCAAGTAATAAAACCTTACGTGAGTAAGGGTCGATCCCACGGAGATTGTTGGTATGAAGCAAGCTATGGTCACCTTGTAAATCTCAGTCAGGCGGATATCAAATAGTTATGGAGTTTTCGAAAATAAATAATAGACATAAAATAAAGATAGAAATACTTATGTATATCATTGGTGAGAATTTCAGATAAACGTATAGAGATGCTTTCGTCCCTCTGAACTTCTGCTTTCCTGCTCTCTTCATCTAATCAGTCCTACTCCTTTCTATGGCTGGCTTTATGTAAAGACATCACCATTGTCAATGGCTACTTTTCATCCTCTCTGTGAAAATGGTCCGATAAGCTGTCACTGCATGGCTAATCATCTGGAGGCATCACCGTGATCAATGGCCGCATCCCATCCTCTTGTAAAAATGGTCCAAATGCTCTGTCACAGCACGGCTAATCATCTGAGGTTCTCGATCATACTGGAATAGGATTCACCCTCCTTTTGCGTCTGTCACTACGCCCAGCACTCGCGAGTTTGAAGTTCGTCACAGTCATTCAATCCCAGAGTCCTACTCGGAATACCACAGACAAGGTTTAGACTTTCCGGACTCTCATGAATGCCGCCATCAATCTAGCTTATACCACGAAGATTCTGACTAAGAGATTCAAGAGATACTTATTCAATCGAAGGTAGAACGGAAGTGGTTGACAGGCACGCGTTCATAGGGAATGATGATGATTGTCACGTTCATCACATTCATGTTGAAGTGCGAATGAATATCTTAGAAGCGAAATAAGCTGAATTGAATATAAAATAGTAGTACTTTGCATTAAATCATGAGGAACAGCAAAGCTCCACACCTTAATCTATGGAGTGCAGAAACTCTACCGTTGAAAAATACATAAGTGAATACAGGGTAAGCATGGCCGAGTGGCCAGCCTCCCATGGAGGTCTTAGAGATCTAAAAATGATCAAAAGATGATCCCCCAGATCATCAGATGAAAATACAATAGTAAAAAGTCCTATTTATACTAAACTAGTTACTAGGGTTTACAAAAGTAAGTAATTGATGCATAAATCCACTTCCGGGGCCCACTTGGTGTGTGATTGGGCTGAGCTTGAAGTTTACACGTGTAGAGGTCATTCTTGGAGTTGAACGCCAGTTTGTAACGTGTTTCAGGCGTTCAACTCTGGTTCGTGACGTGTTTCTGGCGTTTAACTCCAGACTGCAGCGTAGAACTGGCGTTCAATGCCCTTTTGCGTCATCTAAACGCGACTAAAGTATGGACTATTATATACTGCTGGAAAGCCCTGGATGTCTACTTTCCAACGCAATTGGAAGCGCACCATTTTAAGTTCTGTAGCTCCAGAAAATCCACTTTGAGTGCAGGGAGGTCAGAATCTAACAGCATCAGCAGTCCTTCTTCAACCTCTGAATCTAATTTTTGCTCAAGTCCCTCAATTTCAGCCAGAAAATACCTGAAATCACAGAAAAACACACAAACTCATAGTAAAGCCCAGAAATGTGAATTTAACATAAAAACTAATGAAAACATCCCTAAAAGTAACTAGATCCTACTAAAAACATACTAAAAACAATGGCAAAAAGCGTATAAATTATCCGCTCATCACCAAAGTAGAGGACTTGTCCGCCACCTTGTAGAGTTCTAGGGATATAACCTCATGAACTTCTACTTCCTCTCCATTCATGATGCTATGGATCATGATAGCCCGGTCTATAGTAACTTCAGACAGGTTGCTAGTGGGAATGATTGAGCGTTGGATGAACTCCAACCATCCCCTAGCCATTGGCTTGAGGTCAAGCCTTCTTAGTTGAACCGGCTTCCCTGTTGAATCTCTCTTCCATTCAGCGCCTTCCATACAAATGTCCATAGGGACTTAGTCCAACCTTTGATCAAAGTTGACCCTTCTAGTGTAGGGGCGTGCATCTCCTTGCATCATTGGCAAGTTGAATTCCAATCTTATATTTTCCGGACTGAAATCTAAGTATTTACTCCAGACCATTGTAAGTCAATTCTTTGGGTCCGAGTTCACACTTTGATCATGGTTTTTGGTGATCCATGCATTAGCATAGAACTCTTGAACCATTAAGATCCCGACTTGTTGAATGGGGTTGGTGAGAATTTCCCAACCTCTTCTTCGAATCTCATGTCGGATCTCCAGACATTCACTTTTTTGAGCTTAAAGGGAACCTCGGGGATCACCTTTTTCTTGGCCACAACTTCATAGAAGTGGTCTTGATGGACCTTTGAGATGAATCTCTCCATCTCCCATAACTCGGAGGTGGAAGCAATTGCCTTCCCTTTCCTCTTTGTAGAGGTTTCTTCGGCCTTAGGTGCCATAAGTGGTTATGGAAAAATAAAAAGTAACACTTTTACTACACCAAACTTAAAAAGTTTGCTTGTCCTCGAGCAAAAGAAGAAATAAAGGAGGAGTAGAAGAAGAAAAGGAGGAGATGGAGGGGAGAAGTAGGTTCGGCTAAGGGGGTAGTAGTGTTTATGTCGTGTGAAATTGAAGGTAGTGAGGAGGGGTATTTATAGGGTAAGGGAGAGAGGGTTTTAGGCCATGTGTGGGTGGGTTGGGAGGGAAGTAGTTTGAATTTGAATAGGGAGGTAGATGGGGTTTAATGATGGATGGATGTGAGTGGTGAAGAGATTATGGAGAAGAGGGTAGGATTTGATAGGTGAGGGGTTTTTAGGGAAGAGGTATTGAGGTGATTGGTCAATGGTGGGTGGGGAAGAGTATTATGGAAAGGTGTGAAGAGGAGGAAAGAAGGGAGTTGAGGTAGGTGGGGATCCTGTCGGGGTTCACAGATCCTAAGGTGTTAAGGATTTCTGATCCCTGCACCACGTTTGCGTGTAAACGCCTGTTGGAGTGCCAATCCTTGTGTTAAACGCCAGATTACTGCCCATTTCTGGCATTTAACGCCAGCTTTTCTTCCCTTTCTGGCGTTAAACGCCAGCTTGTTGCCCTTTTCTGGCATTAAACGCCAGTCTGGTGCCCTTTTCTGGCGTTAAACGCCCAGAATGGTGCCAGACTGGGCGTTTAATGCCCATTCTGCTACCCTTACTGGCGTTTAAACGCCAGTAAGCTCCTCCTCCAGGGTGTGCTGTTTTTAATGCTATTTTTCATTCTGTTTTTGCTTTTTTATTTTTTTTTGACTTCACATGATCATCAACCTAAAGAAAATATAAAATAACAATGGAAAATAAATAGATATAATTGAATAAAATTGGGTTACCCCCCAATAAGCGCTTCTTTAATGTCAATAGCTTGACAGTGGGCTCTCATGGAGCCTCACAGATACTCAGAGCATGATGATGGCCTCCCAACACCAAACTTAGAGTTTGAATGTAGGGGCTCTGTTTGACTCTGCTTTGAGAGAAGCTTTTCATGCTTCCTCTCCATGGTTACAGAGGGAGATCCTTGAGCCTTAAACACAAGGAAGTCCTCATTCACTTGAAGGACCAACTCTCCTCTGTCAACATCAATCACAGCTTTTGCTGTGGCTAGGAAGGGTCTGCCAAGGATGATGGATTCATCCATATTCTTCCCAGTTTCTAGGATTATAAAATTAGTAGGGATGTAAAGGCCTTCAACCTTCACCAAGACATCCTCTACAAGTCCATAAGCCTGTTTCCTTGAATTGTCTGCCATCTCTAGTGAGATTCTTGCAACTTGCAGCACAAGGATCCCTAGTTTCTCCATTACAGAGAGGGGCATGAGGTTTATACTTGACCCCAGGTCACACAAAGCCTTCTCAAAGGTCATGGTGCCTATGGTACAAGGTATTGAGAACTTTTCAGTGTCTGGTTTCTTCTGAGGTAATTTCTGCCTAACCAAGGTATTCAGTACATTGATGAGGAATGGAGGTTCATTCTCCCAAGTCTCATTACCAAATAACTTGGCATTCAGCTTCATGATTGCTCCAAGATACTTAGCAACTTGTTCTTCAGCAATATCTTCATCCTCTTCAGAGGAAGAATACTCATCAGAGCTCATGAATGGCAGAAGTAAGTTCATTGGAATCTCTATGGTCTCTATATGAGCATCAGATTCCTTTGGTTCCTTATTAGGGAACTCCTTGGAGTCCAGGGGACGTCCATTGAGGTCTTCCTCACTGGAAATCACTGCCTTTCCCTCCTCTATGCCTTTGGCCATGTGGGACATGTTTATGGACTTGCACTCTTTCTTGGGATTCTCTTCAGTATTGCTTGGGAGAGCACTAGGAGGGAGTTTAGTAATTTTCTTACTCAGCTGACCCACCTGTGCCTCTAAATTTCTAATGGAGGACCTTGTTTCAGTCATGAAACTTAGTGTCGTTTTAGATAGATCAGATACTATGGCTGCTAAGCTACAGAGACTCTGCTTAGAATTCTCTGTCTGTTGCTGAGAAGATGATGGAAAAGGCTTGCTGTTGCTAAACCTATTTCTTCCACCATCATTGTTGTTGAAGCCTTGTTAAGGCTTCTGTTGGTCCTTCCATGAGAGATTTGGATGATTTCTCCATGAAGGATTATTTCTCCATGAAGGATTATAGGTGTTTCTATAGGGTTCTCCCATGTAATTCACCTATGCCATTGCAGGATTCTCAGGATCATAAGCTTTTTCTTCAGAGGAAGCCTCCTTAGTACTGCCTAATGCAGCTTGCATTTCAGACAGACTCTGAGAAATTATATTGACTTGCTGAGTCAATATTTTGTTCTGAGCCAATATGGCATTCAGAGTATCAATCTTAAGAACTCCTTTTTTCTGAGTTGTCCCATTGTTCACAGGATTTCTTTCAGAAGTGTACATGAATTGGTTATTTGCAACCATTTCAATGAGTTCCTGGGCTTCTTCAGGCATCTTCTTCAGATGAAGAGATCCACCAGCAGAGTTGTCCAATGATATCTTGGATAGTTCAGACAAACCATCATAGAATATGCATATCATGCTCCATTCTGAAAGCATGCCAGAAGGACACCTTCTGATCAATTACTTGTATCTTTCCCAAGCTTCATAGAGGAATTCGCCTTCCTTCTGTCTGAAGGTTTGGACTTCCACTCTAAACTTACTTAATTTTTGAGGTGGAAAGAACTTTGCCAAGAAGGCATTGACCAGCTTTTCCCAAGAGTTTAGGCTTTCTTTAGGTTATGAGTCCAACCATGTCCGAGCTCTATCTCTTACTGCAAAGGGGAAAAGCATAAGTCTGTAGACCTCAAGGTCAACCCCATTAGTCTTGACAGTGTCACAGATTTGCAAGAATTCAGCTAAAAACTGATGAGGATCTTCCAATGGAACTCCATGATACTTGCAATTCTGCTGCATAAGAGAAACTAATTGAGGCTTAAGCTCAAAGTTGTTTGCTCCAATTGCAGGAATTGAGATGCTCCTTCCACAAAAGTCAGAAGATGGTGCAGTAAAGTCACCAAGCATCTTCCTTGCATTATTAGCATTGTTGTTATTTTCGGCTGCCATGTCTTCTTCCTTTTCGAAGATTTCTGTCAGGTCCTCTCCAAAGAGTTGTGCTTTAGCTTCTCTTAGCTTCCTCTTCAAGGTCCTTTCAGGTTCCGGATCAGCTTCAATAAGAATACCTTTATCGTTGTTCCTGCTCATATGACAGAGAAGAGAATAAGAAAGTATGGAATCCTCTATGTCACAGTATAGAGATTCCTTGAGGTGTCAGAGGAAAATAGGAACAGAGGGATGAGGTAGGTAGGTAAGAATTCGAACATATGAAGAAGGAGAGATAGTCCAAATTGCTAATTGAGGAGGAGTGTAGTCCTTAAATAGAAAAAAGTGAGGAGGAAGAAGAATTTTCAAAAACAAAATAAAAAATCTAAATTAATTAAAAGGAATTTTGAAAAAGTGGTTGATGGTTTTCAAAAATTAATAGTGAGAAAGTGGTTAAGTGATTTTGAAAAAGATTTTGAAATTAGCAATCAAAAAGATATGATTAAAAATTATTTTGAAAAAGATGTGATTGAGAAGGTTTGATTGAAAAACAATTTGAAAAGATTTTAAATTAATGATATGATTGGAAATTAATTACTTGGCTAACAAGAAATTTAAAAGATATGATTCTAAAATTCAAATATTGAATCTTTCTTAATAAGCAAGTAACAACTTGAAATTTTTGAATCAAATAATTAATTGTAGCAAGGATTTTCAAAAATATTGAAAAATAATTTAAAAGATTTGATTTTGAAAAAGATATGATTGATAAGAAAGGATATGAAAAAGAGAAGATTTTGAAAAAGATTTGAATTGAAAACAAAATTACCTCCTTGCAGCTATCCTGGCATTAAACGCCCAGAATGGTATCCATTCTGGCGTTTAACACCCAAAATGCTACCCTTTTGGGCGTTTAATGCCCAGCCAGGTACCCTGGCTGGCGTTTAAATGCCAGTTTTCCTTCTTCACTGGACGTTTTGAACACCCAGCTTTTTCTCTGTAATTCCTCTGCTGCATGTTCTGAATCTTCAATTCTCTGCGCTATTGACTTGAAAAGATATATTTTTGAATTTTTAATGATGAGAGAGAAAAACAACAGAATGAAATTAAACATGAAAAACTAAGGTTAAATAAACAATGCATGCAAGAACACGTTTTTGTAAATTTTTTAGGAAAACAAAGACATGCAAGACACCAAACTTAGAAGTTTGTATACTAGGGACAATAACAATTTGAAAATGCATATGAAAAACAACAAAAGACACAAAACAAGAGAATTTAAATATCAGATCCAATAAAATCACCAAGAACGACTTGAAGATCATTGAAGAACCTAATGCATATATTCGAAAAATACATGAACATTAAAAAATTAAAAACATGCAAGACACCAAACTTAAAATGTGACACTAGACTCAAACAAGAAACATAATTTTTTTTATTTTTGTGATTTTATTAAAAATATTTTTTTTTTGTATTTTTCAAAAATTATTTGGAAAAAGAGAGATAAGGATTTCAAAATTTTTAATACGAATTCTAGGAATCATGCAATGTTAGTCTAAAGCTCCGGTCCAGGAATTAGACATGGCTTACTAGCTAGCCAAGCTTTCAGTGAAAGCTTCGGTCCAAAATACTAGACATGGCCAATGGCCAGCCAAGCTTCAGCAAAACATTACATACAACAACTAAATTGATGAGAAAGACAAAGAAGTTCTTCTAAGGATAAGTGAATCGTCAGTCCAAAAAATTAGACATGGCTTAACAGCTAGCCAGGATTCAACGTATCTCATGAAACTCTAGAATTCATTATTAAAAACTCTGAAGAACAATTTTTTTTTGAAAATTTTCGAAAATAAAAATAATAAAAAAATAAAAAGCTTAAAATTAAAATAAAATTACCTAATCTAAGCAACAAGATGAACTGTCAATTGTCCAAACTCGAACAATCCCCGGCAACGGCGCCAAAAACTTGGTACACGGAATCGTGATCGCACACTTTTCACACAACTCCGTGCAGCTGACCAGCAAGTGCACTGGGTCGTCCTAGTAATACCTTACGTGATTAAGGGTCGATCCCATGGAGATTGTCAGCTTGAAGCAAGCTATGGTCATCCTTGTAAATCTCAGTGAGGCAAATTCAAATGGTTATGGTATTTTGATAATTGAAATATAATTAAAACAGAAAATAAGATAGAAGCACTTATGTAATTCATTGGTGGGATTTCAGATAAGCGTATGAAGATGTTTTGTTCCTTCTGAACCTCTGCTTTCCTGTTGCCTTCATCCAATCATTCATACTCCCTTCCATGGCAAGCTGTATGTTGGGGGATCACCGTTGGCAATGGCTACCGTGCTTCCTCTCAGTGAAAATGGTCCAAATGCGCTGTCACCACACGGCTAATCATCTGTCAGTTCTCACTCATGCTGGAATAGGATCCATTGATCCTTTTGCGTCTGTCACTAAGCCCAACACTCGCGAGTTTGAAGCTCGTCACAGTCATCCCATCCTAGATCCTACTCGGAATACCACAGACAAGGTTTAGACTTTCCAGATCTCAAGAATGGCCGCCAATAATTTTAGCCTATACCACGAAGGTTCTAATCTTAGATTAGAAACCCAAGAGATATGCACTCAAGCTATTGCTGATAGAACGGAGGTGGTTGTCAGGCACGCGTTCATAGGTGAGAATGATGATGAGTGTCACGGATCATCACATTCATCATGTTGAAGTGCGAGTGAATATCTTGGAATAAGAATAAGCTTGAATTGAATAGAAAACAATAGTACTTTGCATTAATTCATGAGGAACAGTAGAGCTCCACACCTTAATCTATGGGGTGTAGAAACTCCACCGTTGAAAATACATAAGTGAAAATAGGGTAGACATGGCCGAGTGGCCAGCCTCCCATGGAGGTCTCAGAATGTAAAAGTTATATAATGTGTTCCAGAGATGAAAATACAATAGTAAAAGGTCCTATTTATAATGAACTAGTAGCCTAGGGTTTTCAGAAATAAGTAATTAATGTAGAAATCCACTTTAGGGCCCACTTGGTGTGTGCTTGGGCTGAGCATTGAAGCTTTCACATGTAGAGACTTTTCTTGGAGTTAAACCCCAGCTCTGGTGCCAGTTTGGGCATTTAACTCCAGCTTTTATGCCAGTTCTGGCGTTTAACGCCAGAATAGGGTAGAAAGTTGGCGTTTAAACGTCAGTTTGCGTTATCAAAACTCAGGCAAAGTATGAACTATTATATATTGCTAAAAATCCCAGGATGTCTACTTTCCAACGCAATTGAGATCGCACCAATTGGGCTTCTGTAGCCCCAGAAAATCTATTTTGAGTGCGGGAAGGTCAGAATCCAATAGCATCTGCAGTCCTTTTTTAGCCTCTGAATCAGATTTTTGCTCATGTCCCTCAATTTCAACCAAAAAATATCTGAAATCATAGAAAAACACACAAACTCATAGTAAAGTCCAGAAATGTGATTTTTATTTAAAAACTAATAAAAATATAATAAAAATTAACTAAAACATACTGAAAACTACCTAAAAACAATGTCAAAAAGCGTATAAATTATCCGCTCATCAACAGCAATCCTTAATTTTAAACCCAAAACATAATTCCTTTCATATTAATTCAATCTCAAAACATGGTTTCTTTCTTAGATAATTTATTTTTGAAGTATAAACCTTTTCTTGGTAAATCGAATTCAAAATAGAATAATTCTTTTCTTAACTAAATAAAACTTAAATAATATCATTTTCCAAATCAAAATCCTCTAAAATAACTTTTCAAATAAAACCTCAGATTTTATAAAATTTTGGCAGTACCTCCCCTAAAACTCGGACTTAGCCACCCTTACTGGTTCCCTCGTTCTCCACAAATCACCAGCCCTTTTCTCAATAATTTTCAAACAGGCAATTCTCAATTAATCAGACATTCACAATTCATAATAATTAACAAATCAATAGTACTCCACAATTCCAACTAATCCATTAATCCAACTCCAATCTCATCAATTCATATTTACTTTTCACATATCATAGAATCCTTTCAAAATTAAACTCAATCAACTAGTAATCCCAACAATCAGCCTTTCATAATTCTAATTATTTTAATGTCATTTACTCTTTAGCAAAGTTACTACTCTGTTTTAAAAGTCAAATTTGAATAGAATAATTTGGTAATCAAACTTCAATCTTTTAACAGTTCTCAAACTTAATTCTAATTAATCATGAATCAACTTTAACAACCATCAAAGCCAATTCCAATCAGTCGTTGTCAGTATCACAGTCGTACCGTTACATCAAATAACTAAAAACAACAACAAGCACTTATTCTCAATAATCAAAATACAGCCACAACTTAGCCAGAATTAATCTTATCAATTAATCAATCACTGACAGTAATAGAACCAGTCACAATCACAGCCATAATCTAAACTCCATTCATCAATTATCAAAACGTCAGATTTTCAATAATTAGCTCAACATTTTTCAGTTTAATAAGTAACATTAAATAAATCATCATTCACAGCCCCGTTTCAACTAATTCCAACCCATCACAAGTCCATTTCATAGCCATTCCAATATACTAAAATTCCAATTCAATATCAAACAATTTAAAATAATTCATTCAAGATCAGAATCTCAGCCAATTCATGACAAAAATAAGTAATTCAAAATACAATTCAAAACCGCATATAATTTCACTTATAATTTAGAGTCATCACAACCGCATCCAATTCTAACTCATAATTCAGAATAATCACAACAGATAACTATTCTGAAATACATTTCAAGTAATTCACATCAATTAATCAATTCTTAACCATTTGCACTTATCCAAATAACTTTGTAGGCATTCTAAGTTAAAAATCTTTAACTTTAAATATAAATCCCCTACCTCAATGTCGAAACTCACAAAATTTACCAAACACAGCAGCTCCGTTAGCAATTCCAACACTCGTTTTGTTTCCTGGCAACAACCAAAGTGGATCTGGGCAGCTCCAATATTGGTTCCCAATGGCAGAGGGCTCCGATAACTACGAAACCTGAAGCAGAGGCTGAACAGAGCAGCGCAGAGTAGTTAAAAGTAGGAGCAGTTTGTTCTGTCAATAGCTCCTTCCCCGGTAAGCTTCAATGGTGATAGTGGAGCGTCCTCCTCCAAACATAATGGTGGCAGAATAGCGACTCTGATGGCGGCAGAGGCTACGGCAACTCGCAGAACCTAGAGGCAGAACAAAGGATAAAGATGAGCAGTGACATGGATGAATTGCTTCAGAACCAGAACAATATCCTCAGCAAGCTCCAACGACCTTCCCGGAGACAGCTACGGCGGCGCGGTAGTTCGGCGACGGCCAAGCCTCCTTCCCAGCGACGGCGTTCGGGCTCCCTTCCTCAGCGATGACTTTAATGACGATAGCAAGGCATAGTGACGGCGGTAAACCCTAGTGTCAGCAGCAATGGTCAGCGGCACTCCTTGGACTACTACGCATGTGATGGGTCCAACGGCAGTAGGAACAGCCGAGACGACGGCGACCGTAGCGGCTCACGACCCCTCGGGAGCTCCTTCTCCTTTCTCGCGCGATGACGGCAACCGCTCAGTGGAGGTGACGGCGCAGGCAAGACGTGGCGGTGGCGGCGACGGTGGTACCAGGCCGGTGACGCTCTTCTTCCCTTCCACCGGCGCTATCTCTTCCTCCGATCTCCTCTCTGCGCGTGTGTGTGTTTGTTGCGTTGAGGGGGGGTGAGGCTGCGACTGTGTGGTGTAAAGGAGGAGGTTAGGGTCTCTGATTAGGAATTTAGGATTAGGGTTTCCAATTTAGGAATTAGGGTTAGAAATTAGGGATTTTACAAAAGAATTATGGATAGTTATGAATAGATATTATGATAAAATTGAAGGGTAGAGTAACTTTAAAATCAAATATACTCTTAAAAGTATTTAGGAACATTATTTAGCAACATATTGCTAAGTTCCATTAATTGTTTCTAATTTAAATTATAAAATGAACAAGTTAACTACATTTTGTAAAGTACAATTTAATTTCAAATATTAATTTTCTAAATTAAATCATATAAATCTCTATTATTTTTTTATCATCAGAATTTTAATTTCAAATTATAAAATAACTATTTATAATAAAGATTGTACATAAATATTATTTGCCGTAAAATTAAAGTATTTATAAAAATCAAACTAATCACTTCTAATAAATTAATCTCTAAGAGTACAAATTAATAAAATAGAACATAATTCATTAAAAATTACTTAAATTGAACAATACAATTCTTTCTTATTTTTCAATTACTAAAATTATAATACCAAATATCTAATAAAGTTTATATAAAAATTCTAATTAATTTAAACTTCAATTATCATGAAACTCTATTTAATTACCTTTTGCAAAATAATTTTCTTAAAATAAATCACAAATAACTAATTATTTGATTTTCAAAAACTGTGGTTGTTACACCTCTCAGGCGACTTCTGGCCCTGCCTCCTCTCTTAATGCTGCTAGCCCGCCTCCCAAGCGTCAAAAAACTGTTGGGATGTATAATCTGAATGATAAGGATTTTGATGGCATTGGTTTTGCTACCGAGTTGATATCTCCTCATGGAAAAGTCCCCCTGCACGACGTCTCCATCCTTCACCACCTTGATTTCATTGCTAGCAACAATATTCGGATGGCTAACCTTGGTGCGGCCTTATCTCGAGTTATCCGGAACTCTCCAGTTCATGCGACTAAGGCCTTTATGGAGGAGGCCAAGGCTGAGTTTGATAGGGTGAATGGTCTGAAGGATGAGCTGGACGCTAGGTTGGCCAAGCTGGAGATTAATGTGGAGAAAGGGAAGGAGCGTGCAACTAGAACGGAGGCGGCTGCTAACTTGGCTGATGAGGCTGCCAAAAAGTATAAGGAGAGCTATACCCGGACCTACAGCGAGCTGCTAGAAACTAAGGAGAGGCTTCAATCTGCCCAAGACGATTATGCCGAGCTTTAGGGACACATGGTGAGTAGTATGACCGATATGTTTGAGATTCTGAAGGCTCAAGTCCAAGTTATTACCCCCGAGGCCGACCTCTCCTTGTTCAGCATGGATAATGTGGTGGAGGATGGCAAGATCGTGCTTGCCCCTGATGATGATGACGAGGTTCCTCCCCTTGAGCCACCAACCAAAGCTTCAGAGACTTCAGCTTCTTTTATTCCTATAGAGGTCAACCCTCCAGTGCCTGATCCTGATGTGCAGATTCTGAATGGGCAGGATGGAGTTGTTAATACTACTCCTATTTTGACCATACCTCCTCCTGTTCCTCCCAAGGACGTTGCTACTGAGGAAAATTTGGATCCCCTATGACTTTTGTGTACTGTTATAGTCCGACTTGTGGAGTTTTGAACTTGTTTATGTTTTTTGTAAGTATCTCTGTGGTTGACTATTTCAGACATTCGGTTGCTTCTTAGCAACCTTTATTTTGAAAAACAAACATTTAAACTCTTGGGCTACCTTTTAGTCAGCCCTTGAGTCCTTAATGCTTTATATTTGAAGGATGCGTCAAACCTTTAATACTTGGAGGTTTACTCTTGCAACCCTTGCGGATTTATAGAGGTTCGGTACTTTTCTTGTCCGACCTCCTTGTTGTAGTGTGAGTTTTCTTACCCTTGCCCTTTTGATCATGCCTTGCTTTTGAGTTTATGTTGTCTGTTCTCTACTATTGGCGAAGTGATCCTGGTGGCCTGGTGTCCGGGCTTTCAGTAACTTGTCCGACAACTTTTTAATGTTCTATAGAACCTTTTTAGTTAGCTCGAACAACTTCTTTGTAGCCCTATTTCGAGATTGTTCCTTTATTGAATGGAGCTGTTCCCCTTTTTGCTGAGAACGTTTGAGCCTCAGGTTGTTTTCAACCTCTTTGGCTTTTATTATTTCCTTGAGGTCGTGCTTGCTTCACGAGGTCGCCCCTTCTGTTGATGTTTGACGTGAGCTTTTTAGTCATGTTTCAACAACTTTTTAGGTAGTGTTCCAAGGGAAACCTTTTCTTTATAGTTGTTTGGACGACTTTTTAGCTCTTGTTTGTGCTTATGCTTTCTAAGTAATGTCTTTTTTTTGCAAGACATGTACTTTTATAGTTAAGCACTTCTGTCTCGAATTTTTAGCATTTCTTTGGCCTTTGTGAGATGTCTTCATCCCTTTTCAGTGATCCTTTCATTGGTCCGACTTCTCTGTCGGGCCTTATTAAGTTATTTTTAGTAATCCATTTTTAGTCAGACCTCGTCAGGTCACTTTCTATGGATTACTTTTTATAACTTCTTGCATTAACTTGCTTCTATCGCTTTCACCTTGCCGACCTCTTTGTAAACGGGCAATGAATTTTATTTTCACCTTGCCGACGTCTTTGTAACCGGGCGATGAATTTTTGCGTTTTATGAGGGGTGTAGAGATTCCTCTCCTATATAGGACGTCGTGTACTATGGTGTAGTACTGTGCTTCTCGTACTAACCTTTTTGCCTCCTTTTTGTCTGTGGGAAGCATTTCCTACTTGAGGTAGTTGATTATGGGCGTCATCTATCCTTGGTCTTGTCCTTATATGGCTAGGATCTTTTCTTCCTCCAAGGTCGATAGACTTCGAAGTGTTTCTTGGATGAGGCTTCTATTATTGTCCCCTGGTTTGGTGCTGGCTAGTTTTGAAAGTGCATCAGCTCGGGCATTCTATTCCCGGGGTATATGTCAGACCTCATATCCCCTAAATTGTCCGAGCTGTTCTTTGGTTTTGTCAAGGTATTTTTTTTATGGTGGGATCCTTGGCTTAATAGCTCCCTTCTATTAGCGAAGTGACTACTTGGAAGTCGCTATAGATGGTAAGTCTTTGAGCTCCCACTTCCCTAGCCAGCCTCAAACTAGCCAGTAGTGCTTCATATTCAGCTTGATTATTTGAGGCAGGAAATTTGAACTTTAAGGAGAGCTCGATTTGGGTTTCCTGATCGCTCTCTAAAATGACGCATGCACCACTCCCGGTTTTGTTCGAGGAGCCATCTACATAAAGGCTCCACTTTGTGGAGGTGCCCGGGGTGTCAGTATACTCTGCGATGAAGTCGACCAGATACTGAGATTTAATAGCTGTCTGAGCTTCATATTTGAGGTCGAATTCTGATAACTCGACCGCCCATTATAGAATTCTTCCGGTCAAACCTATTTTTTACAAAATACCTTTTTTGGGCTGGTTAGTCCGCACTCAAATGGTGTGAGCTTGGAAGTATGGGCGGAGTCGTCGAGAAGTGAGTATGAGGGCGTAGGCAAACTTTTCTATCTTTTGATAGTTTAGTTCAGCCTCTTGTAGAGCCTTACTGATGAAGTAGATGGGTTGTTGCCCACTTTCGTCTGCTCTAACTAGTGCTAAAGCTATTGCCCGACTTCCTACGGCGAGGTATAGTATGAGTTCTTCGCCTTCCCGAGGTCAAGTAAGAGGGTGGTTGACACATAAATTTTTTGAAGTCTTGGAATGCTTGTTCGCATTCTGGAGTCCATTCAAACCTCTTTCCCTTCCTTAATATTGCATAGAAGTGAAGATATCTTAAGGCTGATCCATCTAGGAACCTGGACAGAGCTGCGAGTCTTCCATTGAGTTGCTGGACCTCCTTGACACAGTTCAGACTTTTCATACGAAGTATGGCCTGACACTTATCTGGGTTTGCTTCGATTCCTCTTTGGGTGAGCATGAAGCCCAAGAATTTGCCAGCTTCTACTACAAAAGTACATTTTGTAGGATTAAATCTCATCCCGTGCTTTCTTATGGTATCGAACACTTCCACGAGGTCTGATAGCAATGTTTCCTCGCTTTGTGTCTTTACCAACATGTGATCGACATAAACTTTCATTAGCATCCCAATGTGATTGGCAAAAACATTGTTCATCAGTCTTTGGTAGGTGGCCCCTGCGTTCTTGAGTTCGAAGGGCATGACTATGTAGCAGTAGTTTGCTTTTGGGGTTAAGAATGATGTTTTCTCCTGGTCGGGTTGATACATTGGGATTTGATTGTACCCCGAGTAAGCATCCATGAAGGAGAGGTACTGGTAGCCTGACGAAGTGTCAACTAGTGTGTCGATATTCGGGAGTGGGTAGGGATCTTTTGGGCAGGCTTTGTTGAGGTCGGTGTAATCGGTGCACATCCGCCACTTCCTATTTGAATTTTTGACCAGCACCACATTGGCTAGCCATAATGGGTACTTTACCTCCCTTATGAACCCTCCCTCCAACAAGGCCTGTACCTGCTTCTCTACAGCTTGCGACCTTTCTGGGCCGAGCTTCCTACATTTTTGTTGTACTGGCCGAGACCCTGGATATACGGCTAACTTGTGGCACATTAGTCCAGGATCAATACCAGGCATATCGGAGGCCTTTCATGCAAAGAGATTGATGCCAGGGCATTATGGCCTATTTTTCTATGCTTTTTCAGTAGATTTTAATTCAGTTTTCATACAATTTCTGTTGATAAAGGAGCAAAAGCATGAAAAATCTCTGCATGAAACAAAATCTCAAGCATAGGTGAATTTTAGCTAATATACAGGGTAAATATGATGAAATAGATCACACTAAGTGAAGTTTTGATTTTGGGTATTATTAGCACACTTAGTATAATGAAGTTTGTCTTGTATGTTACTTTGATACACTTTGTTTGTTTGATTTCAGACCAAAAGAAGCAGAGAATAGCCACGTTAGTGGCTACGTTAGCGCCACTAACGTGGCCATTAAAGTGGAAGGAAGGAAAGCATGGAAAGTTAGTGAGAACGTTAACACCACTAACATTAGCAAAAGGCAAGAAGACCCACGTTAGCAACCCCGTTAGCTCCACTAACGTGGGAACTAACGTGGAAGGAAAGGGAAACGCCAACGTTAGTGGAAAAAGTGAGTGCCACTAACGTTTGCGAAGCAAAGGAAGACCCGTGTTAATGGCCACGTTAGTTACACTAACGTGGACATTAACGTGGGCAAAGATCTCACCTGGCAGCCTGACCATGCCTTCTTCAAACAAGAATAACTTGAGCCACAAAGTTCCAGATGAGGTGATTTCAGTGGCATTGGAAAGTAGGATTCCAGAGCTTTCCAAGAATATATGGCACTACATGATGGACACTAAATTTGAGAGAGAAAACCTGCCCCAAAAGTGCAAAGATGAACATGGTATCAACCTGTAGTAAGGCCAGCTGACCTATTCACCTTCCAAGAAATGTAACTCGAGTTGTAGAGCTCCAAATGATACGCTTCCAAAGGCGTTGGAAAGTATACATCCAGGGCTTTCCAACAATATATAATAGTATGGGGTGGACATTAAGTTTGAACTTCAGAACCTGGCAATATTCATCCCCTGATCGCTAACGTTATTGTGACTTACTTTTTCCAGTAACGCCAGCGACTATGCCAGCAACCCTGTCACCTTCAAAGGAGCATAACTTGAGTTACAGAGGTCCAATTGAGGTGATTCTAGTTGCATTAGAAAGCTGACATTCAGAGATTTCCAACGATATATAATACTCTATAGTGGGTATGAAATTGGAGCACAAACCAGAGGCATCTTTTAAGCCCCAAAAATACCAACTGGGTAGCAAGTGTGACATTAGCCAAGTCACCCTAGACCTCAATTTGATTTACTTCTCTCTCAAGTCCACTTCAAAGCTCAAGCAAGCAAGCCCACAATTGTCAACCAATCAAGGCCACAAGAAGCATCTAGAATAGTTAATTTTCATTTCATTGTAATTTGCTTTTAATTTCATTTCATTTTGTAATTTAGGAGAGACTATAAAAAGGCCTTAGTTTCTACATTGATTTCATTCTGGAACGGAGAATTGAAGGAAGGGGGAGAGAGTGAAGACTGATTCGAACTTCTGTGAATTGGCACACTCCAAGGGGAGTGGGTCTTCGGACCCCTCCCCTCAACCACTCTTCTTCCTTTTCTCTTCTTTTCTTCCTTAGGAGTAGTTTCATTTTCTTTTTACTTTTCATTTATGAATTTTGAAGTTTCAATTTTAGTTTCAATCTTTATCTTTACTTTTCTACACTTTCTTTCTTTTCTATTTTGGTAGAGCAATGATCAACTAACTCTTTTCATTGGGTTGGGGAGCTCTGTTGTAATTTGATGGATCAATAATAGTTTTCATTATTCTTCTTCTTTCTTTTCTCTTGATTTTACTAGAGAGCTTTCGATCTTCATCCAATTGGGTAATTGTCTCGAAAGAGAAATTACTCATACTTGGATTTCCTCTGAACCTTAGAAGAGGAATGAGGAAATCATGCTAGAAATGCTCTCTCACATTGGATTAGATTGGGGGTTGGATGGATATTGTGATATTTAATCATACCAATACTTTGATCTATGAATGTGTGTGGTATAATCAGTGACCAAACTTCATCTCTTCCCATGAGCAATTAAATCAAGGAATTGGAAAATTGTTCAAGCTTAGAGAGATTGGATTGCCAAGGAATTGGGATCCAATCACTTAAGATTGCCAAGGAGATCAATGAATGCATTGATTGAGGAAGAGATGAGAATGAACTTGATCCGGAGGATTACAATATCTCTTGATCCCAATGTTCATTTTATTTTTAGTTCTTACATTTACTTTTCTTGCCATTTTACTTTTCTGCACTTTATTGCTTTCTTTACTTTTATGCCATTTACAATTTCTGCTGCTTATCACTCCAATATGATTCATCTGACTAGGATAATTAATCAACTATTGATTACTTAATCCGTTAATCTCTGTGGATTCGACCTCACTCTATTGTGAGTTATTACTTGACGACAATTCGGTATACTTGCCGAAGAGAAATTTGTTGAGAGACAAATTTCCGTGCATCAGAGATCAGAGTTATCTTTTAGGAGCTTTGTTAGCATTTTCTGTAAGTCTTCTCTCAGATTTGCCCCTATATTTGTTGTTTTGTTTGGAGTGTCTCCAATTTGAACTTTTTGGGTTTCTCCTTCTGGCTGAGGGCAGAGTTCTTCGCGAGCTCGAATACCCCCAAGTTCTATAGTATTAGTTTCTTTTCCTCTGGGGTCACCTTTAAGGTTCAGACTTTTGTTGTAACAGCGTCGCGCGAGTTTTTGGTCTCCCTTTATGTAGCGATCCCTTCCGGAGTGGGGAACTTCATGCAAAGGTGTGGAGTGGAAACCACGGCGGTGAGCTGGTTTAACGTTGTCTGACCTATTAACGCGTTGTAGGCTGAGCTCACGTCAACTACAATATAGTCTATGCTTAATGTCCTAGACCCAGTTCCTTTCCCAAGGGTTGTGTGTAGTGAGATGTACCCTAATAGCTGAATTGAGGCATCTCCTAGCACAAATAAGCTATTTGGGTATGCTCTGAGTTCTTCTTCTTGTAACCTGAGCTTGTCGAAGGCAGATTTGAACAATATATCCGTAGAGCTTCCTTGGTAGACCAATGTTTGGTGGAGGTTGGCATTGGCAAATATTATGGAAAGGACCACATGGTCATCATGACCCGGGATGATGCCCGCGGCGTCTTCTTAAGTGAAGGTAATAGTGGGGAGGTCGATCGACCTATTTCCTCCTCCAACATGGTACACTTCTTTAAGGTGTCTTTTGTAGGACGACTTAGAGATCCCTCCTCCTGTGAATCCTCCATTTATCATGTGAACATGCCTCTCAGGGGTGTGAGGGGGACGTTCAGCTCGTCCGACCTTTCCGTCCCTTCTTCTCTTTTTTGGTTCGTCCGTCTGTTGGCTAAGAACCAATCTAATCTCTTTTCTCGTGCCAATTTCTCTATGACATTCTGATGCACGGAAAACTTGTCTCTCAACAAATTTTCCTTCGGCAAGTGTACCGAATTGTCGTCAAGTAAATCTCACAATAGAGTGAGGTCAAATCCCACAGAGATTAACGGATTAAGCAATCAATGGTTAATTGATTATCCTAGTTAGACGAATCATAATGGAGTGATAAGTAACAAGGAAATGTAAATTGACAGAAAAGTAAAGAAAGCAATAAAGTGCAGAAAAGTAAAATGACAAGAAAAGTAAATGTAAGAACAAAAAATAAAATGAACATTGGGATCAAGAGATATTGCAATCCTCCGGATCATGTTCATTCTCATCTCTTCCTCAATCAATGCACTCATTGATCTCCTTGGCAATCTTAAGTGATTGAATTACAATTTTTTGTAATTCAATCTCTCAAATCTTGATCAATAGCCAATTCCTTGGTCAATTGCTCATGAGAAGAGATGAAGTATGGTCACTGATTATACCACATGCATTTCCCAAATCAAGTGTTGAGAGGATTATAGTCACATATCCATCCAAACCCAATTTGGTCCAGCATGAGAAAGCATTTCTAGCTTGATCTCTTCATTCCTCTTTCAAGGTTCAGAAGAGATCCAAGTATGAATAGCTTCTTTTCCAAGATAACTACCCAATTGGATGAAGACCGAAAGCTTTCAAGTAAAATCAAGAGAAAAGAAAGAAGAAGAAGAATAAGAACTACAATTGATCCATTGAATCACAATAGAGCTCTCTAACCCAATGTAAAGAGTTACTTGATCATTGCTCTACCAAAATAGAAAAGAAAGAAAGTGCAGAAAAGTAAAGATGAAGATTGAAACTGAAAATAAAACTTCAAAATTCACAAATGAAAAGTACAAAGAAATAAAAGGAAAAGTGTGTGAGGGAAGGGAGTCCGAAGACCCCTCTTCCATCCCTCAATTCCCCAATTTCCAGACTGTATCAGAATGCCTTCAATGTAAAGACTAAGGCCTTTATATAGGCTCTCCTAAATTACAAAATGAATTTAAAAGCAAATTACAATTAAATGAAAATTCCTATTCTAGATGCTTCTTGTGGCCTTGATTGGTTGACAATTGTGGGCCTGCTTGCTTGAGCTTGGAAGTGGACTTGAGAGAAAAGTGAGTTAAGTTGAGGTCCAGGTGCTAAAGTTAGTGCTAAAGTTAGCCACACTAACGCTACAAGTGTGGCGTTAGTGCTGAAGTTATTATGGCTAACGTTGCACTTGCTGCCCAGTTGGTGTTTTTGGGGCTTAAAAGATGCCTCTTGTTTGTGCTCAAATTTCATTCCCATTATAGAATATTATATATCGTTGGAAAGCTCTGAGTGTCAGATTTCTAACGCAACTAGAATCACTTCAATTGGATCTCTGTAGCTCAAGTTATGCTCCTTTGAAGTGGACATGGTCGCTGGCATATATGCCAACGTTACTGGAAATGTTGATTGCCAATAATGCTAGCGATCAGGACTTCATTATTTCCAGTTTCTGAAGCTCAAACTTAGTGTCCACCCCATACTATTATATATTGTTGGAAAGCCATGGTTGTCTACTTTCCAATGCCTTTGAAAGCGCATCATTTGGAGCTCTACAACTCGAGTTATACTTCTTGGAAGGTGAAGAGGTCAGTTGGCCTTAACACAGGTTGATACCATGTTCATCATTGCACTTTCGGGGCAGGTTTTCTCCCTCAAATTTAGTGTCAACCATGTAGTGCCATATATGCTTGGAAAGCTCTGGAATCCTACTTTCCAATGCCACTGGAATCACCTCATTTGGAGTTTTGTGGCTCAAGTTATTCTTGTTTGAAGAAGGCATGGTCAGGCTGCCAGGTGGGACTTTTGCCCACGTTAACTACCACGTTAACTAAGTTAACGTGGTAGTTAACGTGGCTCTTTGTGGCTTGTGTTGGCAACGTTAGTGACAATGTTTGGTGTCACTAACGTTGTCGACAATTTCTCTTCTTCACGTTAACTTCCATGTTAACTAGGTTAACGTGAGAGTTAACGTGGCTTCTTGGGGATAGTGTGTGTTCATCCCAACGTTAGTGATAATGTTTGGTGTCACTAACTTTGTCGACCACCTAGTTTCTTCATGTTAGCTTCCACGTTAACTAGGTTAACGTGGGAGTTAACGTGGCTTCTTGTGACTTGGCCAATGTTAGTGAGAAAGTTGAATAACACTAACATTGGCTTCCCCTTTTCTTCTTAACGTTAGAGGCCACATTAACTAAGTTAACGTGGCAACTAACGTGGCCACTTATGAGCTTGGTCCAACGTTAGTGCTAATGTTAAGTGTCACTAACGTTGGCTCCATTTCCTTTCTTCAAAGTTAATGCCACTAACTTTTCTCACTAATGTTGGGGCTTTCCTTCCTTCCACGTTAGTGCCCACGTTAGTGTAACTAACGTAGCCACTAACGTGGCTCTTCTCTTCTTCTTTTGGCCTGAAATCAATCAAACAAAGTGCATCAAAGTCTTGCTCTTAATCATGGGTAATGCAGAATACAATTTATCATATAATTCATGCAAAATCCTCTTGAAATCATGTAAAGTGCACAATGTATGCTTGAATCAAGATGTAAGTGAATATCTACCCAAATCTAGCTTATTTTCCAAGAAAATGCATGAAACTACCTTAAAAACAGTAAAGAAAAGGTCAGTGAAACTAGCCAAAATGCCCTGGCATCACAACACCAAACTTAGTGTGACACTGTCAATTTAGAATGTTGCAAGTACCCAGTGAAGATTGAAAATCAAATTGTTGCAAGGCAACACCAAACTTAGAGTACAATCATATGCCAAATTATTGAATGTAAACTAAGCAAAGCAAGGAAATGTTACCTACGGTTGGGTTGCCTCCCAACAAGCGCTCTTTTAATGTCATTAGCTTGACATGTTGTTCACGATTTTCTTCCTCTTCTTCTAGTTTGTTAAGAGGAATGACCTCAAGAGGAAAGAGGAGCCAGTTAATGTCCCTTGTTTTGAGTGCTTCTCCCCAGCAAGCCTTCTTCTGTTGTTAGCTTGAGTAAACTTGCTTGTTGGGGTAGGGGTGGGATGGCTTTTGGTTGACCTTTTCTTCTTCATGAATATTGTCCTTCTTTTCTTGGTCACCATCCTTTTGTTAGTGTTCATGTTGATTGCCTTTACCACCTTGATTTCAGGACTTGGGTATTGTATGATGGTTGGAGCATCCTTTTCTTCAAGAACTTCTTGAATTGGTGGTTCAAGGAACTCACCCTCTATGCAACTCTCTGTTTCCTTGGAGTGTGGACTCCCTTGATTGACTTCCTCCCTTTCTTCTACATGATGTTGCATTGAGTCTTTTGGGAGTGAGTTTGCATGTTCCTTTGTCACCACTAGTAACCTCTGTGGGTATGGAGTCTCAGGCTTATATACTCTCATAACCTCCTCCTTTTTCATAGAAATCTCACTTGGTATAGATGCCTCTTTTTCTTGTTCTTCTGATTCCTCCCTTTGGTTTGCCATGGTATCAATGAGAGGATTGTGGGTAGTAATTTGCTTTGATAGATATCCAACTTGTGCCTCAAGCTTCTTAATGGCAACCCACCGGTTCTGCATAATGGTTTTTACTTCCTCTTGGAAAGTCCTTGTGTCCTTAGATTCTTCCAAGAGCATTGCCAGTAGGTTCTCTATCCTTGATAGCTTATCCTCGAGGGGGGTGTGCAGCTGGGATGAAATTTGGAGGTTGAGGGTGGCTACTTTGTGAATGGAATTGGTTGTTTTGTGGTTTTATGTTCTGAGAGTGGTATGACCTTTGTGGGTAATGATATGGTTTTTGTGGACTGTGAGAAGAATTTTGTGTGTAATGGAATGCATTGTGTGAATGGTGAGATGAATTATATGGATGTGGAAAGGAATTTTGTGTTGAGGCATATCCAAGTGGTGAGGAATTTAGGCATGTAAAACTTGGAGATGAGGTTGTATAATTGAGAGGTGATGGCTCTTGATGAATGAGGTATGAATGAGTGAAATCTCTTTGATTATGATCTTCCCAGCCACAACTTGAGTAGTGATCAATTTCACCAAAATATGGACCATTTTGTGGCTCTGGAAAGTACCCCATTTCATGTTCTTGATACTCCCATCCAGCATAGTAATGTAAATCATTCTGTGGTGGAGGAGAGTTTCCCATGAAGTTTGATTGACCAAAGGATAATCTATACTCTATTTTTCTACAAAATACTCTGTATCAAATAACAATCACCAAGATAAAAGAGATTTGGAATTCCCCTTGTCATAGATGAGGAAATTCCCAGTGAGGCAATATCACAAACAGTTGGTTAGCAAAAGAAAATAAAGAAACAAAAGAAAACAAAGACAAAAGAAAAGTGTCTAATCTAGTAAATCAATCAATCGGTAGTTTGTTAATCACAATTAATCCTCGGCAATGGCGCCATAAACTTGATGCGGGTGGAAACTTGTCTCGCAACAAATCTCCCTTCGGCAAGTGTACCGAATTTGTCGTCAAGTAAAAACTCACAATAGAGTGATGTCGAATCCCACAGGGATTGATTGATCAAGCAACTTTAATTAGAAGAATGTTCTAGTTGAGCGAATCCAGAATTTGGGTTGAGAGTTGCAGAAAATAAAATGGCAGGAATGTAAATAGCAGAAAAGTAAATGCTAGAATTAAAGAACTGGAAGTAAATGGCTGAAAATAAATTGCAGAATTGTAAATGGGAATGGGAGATTTGCTCATAAAAGTAAATGGCAGAAATTAAAGAGAATGGGTAAGATCAGAGATGGGGAGTTCATTGGGCTTAGGAGATGTTGCAATTCTCCCGATCAAGTTCATTTTCATCTCTTCCTCAATCAATGCACTCATTGATCTCCTTGGCAATCTTAATTGATTGAATTACAATTTCTTGCAATTCAATCTCTCAAGTCTTGATCAATAGCCAATTCCTTGGTCAATTACTCATGAGAAGAGATGAAGTATGGTCACTGATTATACCACATGCATTTCCCAAATCAAGTATTGAGAGGGTTATAGTCACATACCCATCCAAACCCAATTTGGTCCAGCATGAGAAAGCATTTCTAGCTTGATCTCTTCATTCCTCTTTCAAGGTTCAAAAGAGATCCAAGTTTGAATAGCTTCTTTTCCAAGATAACTACTCAATTGGATGAAGATCGAAAGCTTTCAAGTAAAATCAAGAGAAAAGATAGAAGAAGAATAATGAAAATTAGTATTGATCCATCAAATTACAACAGAGCTCCCTAACCCAATGAAAGGGGTTTAGTTGTTCATAGCTCTTGAAAATGAAAACAAAGATGGAGAATACATCATAAAACTAGAAAATACAGAGAAAGTAAAATACAAAGAGTAGTTCTCCTTTTTCCAGCCTCCAGAACTCCTTTAACAATTCAAAGCTACTCCTATATATACTACTTCTCTCAGCTTCTAGTTGGCTCTTCAAGTCTTGGGCCTTTGGATCTTGAGTTTGAAGCAGTTCTCTTCTTCATTTGGGCTTGGCTTTACTTGCAGAGAGAAAATGTGAAGTGGGCAGAGACTTTAGCTCAGGACGTTAGGGGTGTTAACGTTTAGTGAAAATATGAGTTCGAGAACGTTAGTGACAATCAACTTTCTCACTAACGTTACTAAGTAAAAGCCACGTTAACTTCAACGTTAGTGGCATAAACGTTGCCACTAACGTTGCCTCTAAGTCCTTCGCACACGTTATTGAGACTTAACATTTCCAATAACTTTGAAAAGCCCCCTTTGTTCCCACGTTAGAGCCCATGTTAACTTAGTTAACGTGGCTCTTTAACGTGGGCTTGCCATCCTTCGAGAACGTTAGTGACACTCAACATTGTCACTAACGTTCCAAGGTGCCCCTATGCCTCACGTTAGAGTCCACGTTAACTAGGTTAACGTGGCTTCTAACGTGGCCATGCTTAGCCATCCCCAACGTTAGTGACAATGTTGAGTGTCACTAACGTTGGCCATTCTTTCACTCATGAACGTTAGCTTCCACGTTAACTAAGTTAACGTGGAAGTTAACGTGGCTCCTTGGGGGGTTGTGTGGTTGCTTCCAACGTTAGTGACAATGTTGGGTGTCACTAACGTTGTCGACCACTCTTGCTTCTTACGTTAGCTCCCACGTTAACCAAGTTAACGTGGGAGTTAACGTGGTATGTTTCTCCTTAGGCCAATGCTAGTGACAATGTTGAATGTCACTAACGTTGGCGTTTCTCCCCCTTTCTAACGTTAGAGGCCACGTTAACTAAGTTAACGTGGACTCTAACGTGGCCACTTATGAGCATTTGCCAACGTTAGTGACAATGTTAAGTGTCACTAACGTTGGCTCAACTTCCCTTCTCCACGTTAGAGTTCACGTTAACTTAGTTAACGTGACTCTTAACGTGGTCAATGATGGCTTCGAGAGCGTTATTGGCAATCACTTTTCTCATTAACTTTGCAAGTTACCTCCCATTCCTTGCTTCCTTTGGTCCTGAAATCAAGCAATAGAGTGCATCAAAGTTCTAGTCCAAGTCATGGGTAATGCAACATACAATTTGTCACTAAACTTATGCAAAATCCTCATGAAATAATGTAAAATGCACAATGTATGCTTGAATCATGGTGTAAGTGGATATCTACCCAAAACTAGCTTATTTCCTAAGGAAATGCATGAAACTAACCTAAAAACAGTAAAGAAAAGGTTAGTGAAATTGGCCAAAATGCCATGGCATCACATTCTTTAGGTCATAGCACTTGTTGGTGGAATGCTCGTAGATTCGGTGGTATTCACAAAACTCGCTTCGACTTCCTCCTCTCCTGTGTTTAATCGGGCGAGGTGGTGGGATCTTCTCAGTGTTGCATATCTCCCGACAAACGTCCACGAGAGACACCCGAAGAGGGGTGTAGTTGTGCTACTTTCTGGGTTTCTCAGTAGGTTGGTCTTCTTTCTTCCTGGATTCTTTATCCTTGTCCCGAGGTGGGTAGGAGAATCCAGTCTTAGAGGTTTCTACTAATCGGGAGTTCTCCTCCATATTAATGTATTTTTTGACCCATTCTTGAACCTCATTGAGAGATTGACGTTAGGGATTTTTGCCAGTAAAGAATTTCATAAAAAACATTCGCGTTGTAGATATAGTCTCTAAACCGAAAGAAATCCCTTCGTACAAACGTTTTGGTTGTCACAAGTAACAAACCCCTTAAGAATTGTTAACCGAGTATTCAAACCTCGGGTCGTCATCTCAAGGAACTGCAGGGAAGTATGTTCTTATTATTGGCTATAAAGGTTGTAATCGGGGTTTAGAAGATGAGAAGCAAGTGATTTAAATGGCAATTAAAATCAATAAATAACTGTAAAGCAACTTTTGGCAGGGTAAGAGAAATTGGAAGTACAACCTGGTTATCTCTCTCAACAATAATGAAAGCTGAATCTTAATTCCTCTTAGTTAACCTTTAAAGCAAAGGAAAGTCAAGAGACTAATTAGTTTGACCTTCGAATCCTATTTATTTCCTAAGAAAAAGTTGGGATTATTGAAGTTCAGTTCAATTAGCAAGATAGCGATTATCAATTATACTGAGTTCGATAATTTTGAGTTACTGATTTCTTAACCAAGACCAAAAGGGGAAAAAGTAAAATTGCTGGAATACAAATGTCCTTAGATGGAAAGCAAAAATATCTTAAATCAAAGAGAACAATAATAAACTGAAATACCTCAAATAATCATTAATTTCAAATCATAACATGGAAACGGTTTATAAGCCAATTTGGCAACATCTATAGATACGAATAAAAGCATTAAAGCAAAAGTAGCATAGAAACATAGATTAAAGTAAATATTAAACCTGGATCGAGAGTTACTCTTAAAAACTAAGAGAAGTCCTAAATCCTAATCCTAAGAGAGAGAGGAGAGAACCTCTCTCAAACTAAATCTAAATCATGGAAAGTGAAAATTGGCGAGCTCCCCTTGAATGGATGCATTCCTACACTTTATAGCCTCTAATCTGTGTGTTCTGTACTTGGATCTGGGCCAAAAGGGCTTCAGAAATCGCTGGGGGCGTATTCTGTGAATTATGGTACATGGCCTCTGTCACGCGTCCGCGTTATATACGTTCTGCTTAAGGCGCGCGGTCGCGTCAGTCATACGGCCGCGTCGCTGCTTCTTTGCTTCTGGCACGCGATCGCATCAGTCATGCGATCGCGTGGATGCCAGTTCCTTCAGGAACTCCGTTTCGCACTTTCCTTCCATTCTTGTACGTTTCCTTTTTCATCCTTTAAATCATTCTGCCTTAGAAAATCTGAAACTACTCAACACACTAATCACGGTATCGAATGGAAATAAAGGTAATTAAAATGATTAATTTTAAAGCTTAGGAAACATGTTTTTCACATACATCACATAATAAGGAAGGGAAAGTAAAACCATGCAATTAATATGAATAAATGGGTGAAGGATTGAATAAATCACTCAAACTAAGCACAAAATAACTCATGAAATATGGGTTTATCAGAGATGTTGGATGCTTTTTGGATATAGAGTGACTAAATGGTCCTTCTCGTAGGCCATTGATGAGGCCCATTGATGACAAGTCATCTTATGCTAGTTTTACAAGCATCTTTCACTTGTTTCATTAGGTTTTATACACTTTCTTGCACAATAAGTAAGTGATTGGAGTGGATTTTCATGATTATTTTGAATCAATCAAACATCATTTATTTTACACAAAATCATAAGGTTTATGCTAGAGTTAATTGATTTTATGAATGATGCAAAGACCTTATAATTTTGGTGAGACTTTGATTGCTTGTTTGGTTGCTTGTAGGTGAAGAAATGAAGAGAAAGGGGAAGCAATCAGGGAAGCATTGCGTTAAGAAGAAGAACGCCACGCTCACTAGCAAACATGGCTAGCGTTCACTTCTAAAGTGAGCGTGGCGCTCACTTTGTCAACTTTTTTGTGCTTTTCAAGCTTGGGAGGAAAGCCTTTTGGCCATCCACACTAAGCAGCGCTCAATGAGTGAGCATAGTGCTCAGTAAGGGAGCACCAAGGGAGAGCGCTCAACCAAATGGTGCAGCGCTTGGTGAGTGAACATAGCATTCACTAAGGGAGCGCTAGAGAAGGACATGTGCACGTGAGGGGGCACACCATGGGAGTGAGCGCAGCGCTCAATTCGTGCACGAAACACTCCACTGGAAGGAGCTATAATGCACCCCAACCCACTTTAATTCAAGGCCAACACAAAGGCCCATTCTAATTGCTCAATGACTGAAAATAGAAAGTGTATAAATAGGATAAAATTTGATTTGAACAGGACCCTTTTTTTACTACACACTTTTCTTTTACTTTTCTTTTGTAATTTTCTTTTGAGAGCTTGAGATCAGATCTGGGTTTCCTTTTCTTCGAAGTTTCATTTTCTTTCTTCTTGAATCTAATCTTTTCTATTTTGACAAGAGAGCAATTGAGCTCTAGGATTTCTTTCTGTTTTTGTTACTTCACTGAATTTGTCAATTTTTCTTTAGGATTTCAGAATTGATCTAAGTTTCCTGGCTGTTTTGAATTCATCTGCAATTTACTATTTCTGTTTTGCTATTGAAACTTTGATTTTCTGTTTTCGGTTTTGGAACTCTAATTTGGAGAATTCCTCTGAGTATTTTCACCTTGGAGTTTCGTTTTACTTTTCCTGTTTCTAGTTTTATAAATTGGAGATCTAATTTTAACTTTCTTGCTAGTTTTCATTTCGTCTACAATTTCTTCTTTACTTTTTGGTCAAGAGAGTAATTGAGATCTAGATTTGCTTGTTGTTCTTGTTACTTGGTGGACGAAATTGTGATCATCAACAATGGCGCCAAAGGACTTGGAGCTCTCAAACGTGAATCACACTTTTTCACAATTCCGCACGACTAACCAGCAAGTGCACTGGGTCGTCCAAGTAATACCTTACGTGAGTAAGGGTCGATCCCATGAAGACTGTCGGCTTGAAGCAAGCTATGGTCACCTTGTAAATCTCAGTCAGGCTAATTCAGATGGTGATGGAGAATTGATAATTAAAAGATAAATAAAACATAAAATAAAGATAGAGATACTTATGTAATTATTTGGTAGGAATTTCAGATAAGTGTACGAAGATGCTTTGTTCCTCCTGAACCTCTGCTTTCCTATTGCCTTCTTCCAATCATTTATACTCCTTTCCATGGCAAGCTTTATGTTGGGCATCACCGTTGTCAATGGCTACTTCCCGTTCTCTCAGTGAAAACGTTCCAAATGCGCTGTCACCGCACGGCTAATCATCTGTCGGTTCTCGATCATGTCGGAATAGGATCCATTGATCCTTTTGCGTCTGTCACACGCCCAACAATCGCGAGTTTGAAGCTCGTCACAGTCATCCCTTTCTAGATCCTACTCAGAATACCACAGACAAGGTTTAGACATTCTGGATCTCAGGAATGGCCGCCAATAATTCTAGCCTATACCACGAAGATTCCAATCTTAGATTAGAAACCCAGGAGATACGCATTCAAGCCATTGCTAGTAGAACAAAGGTGGTTGTCAGGCACATGTTCATAGGTGAGAATGATGATGAGTGTCACGGATCATCACATTCATCAAGTTGAAGAACGAATGAATATCTTAGAGAAGAAGTAGGCGTGAATTGAATAGAAGAACAATAGTACTTTGTATTAATTCATGAAGAACAGCAGAGCTCCACACCTTAATCTATGGTGTGTAGAAACTCCACCGTTGAAAATACATAAGAACAAGGTCTAGGCATGGCCAACAGGCCAACCTTCAATGTGTCTAAGATAGCATAAGACTTATCAAAGATGAAAATACAATAGCAAAAGGTCCTATTTATAGAAAACTAGTAGCCTAGGGTTACAGAAATGAGTAATTAATGCAGAAATCTTCTTCCGGGCCCACTTGGTGTGTGCTTGGGCTGAGCATTGAAGCTTCCATGTGTAGAAACTTTTATTGGAGTTAAACACCAGCTTTTGTGCCAGTTTAGGCGTTTAACTCCAGCTTTTGTGCCAGTTTTGGAGTTAAACGCCAGAATTCTTGAGCTGACTTGGAACGCCTGTTTGGGCCATCAAATATTGGGCAAAGTATGGACTATTATATATTGCTGGAAATCCCAGAATGTCTACTTTCCAACGCAATTGAGAGCGTGCCAATTGGGCTTCTGTAGCTCCAGAAAATCCACTTCGAGTGCAGGGAGGTCAGAATCCAACAGCATCTGCAATCCTTTTTTAGCCTCTGAATCAGATTTTTGCTCAGGTCCCTCAATTTCAGCCATTAAATACCTGAAATCACAGAAAAATACATAAACTCATAGTAAAGTCCAGAAGAGTGATTTTTATTTCAAAACTAATAAAAACGTAATAAAAACTAACTAAAATATACTAAAAACATACTAAAAACAATGCCAAAAAGCGTATAAATTATCTGCTCATCACAACACCAAAGTTAAATTGTTGCTTGTCCCCAAGCAACTGAAAATCAAATAGGATAAAATGAAGAGAATATACAATAAATTCCAAAAATATCTATGAAGATCAGTATTAATTAGATAAGCAGGGCTTTTAGCTTTTTGCCTCTGAACAGTTTTGGCATCTCACTTTATCCTTTGAAGTTCAGAATGATTGGCATCTATAGGAACTCAGAATCCAGATAGTGTTATTGATTCTCCTAGTTAAGTATGTTGATTCTTGAACACAGCTACTTTATGAGTCTTGGCCGTGACCCTAAGCATTTTGTTTTCCAGTATTACCACCGGATACATAAATGCCACAGACACATAACTGGGTGAACCTTTTCAGATTGTGACTCAGCTTTGTTAGAGTCCCCAATTAGAGGTGTCCAGAGCTCTTAAGCACACTCTTTTTGCTTTGGACCTCGACTTTTAACCGCTCAGTCTCAAGTTTTCACTTGACACCTTCACGCCACAAGCACATGGTTTGGGACAGCTTGGTTTAGCCGCTTAGGCCAGGATTTTATTCCTGTGGGACCTCCTATCCACTGATGCTCAAAGCCTTGGATCCTTTTTATCACCATTGCCTTTTGGTTTAAAGGGGTATTGGCTTTTTCTGCTTGCTTTTCTTTTTTCTTTCTTTTTTTTTCTGCAAGCTTTTCACTGCTTTTTCTTGCTTCAAGAATCAATTTTATGATTTTTCAGATCATCATATAACATTTCTCCTTTTCCCATCATTCTTTCAAGAGCCAATAATTTTAACATTCATAAACAATCAAATTCAAAAAATATGTACTGTTCAAGCATTCATTCAGAAAAACAATAGTATTGTCACCACATCAAAATAATTAAACTATTTTAAAATTCAAAATTCATGCACCTCTTTTTCTTTTTCAATTAAAAACATTTTTTATTTAAGAAAGGTGATGGATTTATTTTCATAGCTGTAAGGCATAGACACTTAGATACTAGTGATCATGTAATAAAGACACAAACATAGACAAACATAGAGCACAATTTTTGAAAAATATAAAATAAAGAACAAGGAATTAAAGAACGGGTCCACCTTAGGGATGGCAACTTGTTCTTCCTCTTGAAGATCTTATGGAGTGTTTGAGCTCCTCAATGTCTCTTCCCTGCCTTTGTCGCTTCTCTAATTTCATGGAGAAGGATGGAATGCTCTTGGTGCTCCACCCTTAGTTGACCCATGTTGGAACTTAATTCTCCTAGGGAGGTGTTGATTTGCTCCCAGTAGTTTTGTGGAGGAAAATGCATCCCTTGAGGCATCTCAGGGATTTCATGAGGAGTTTCCTCATGCTCTTGTCCATGAGTGGGATCTCTTATTTGCTCCATCTTTTTCTTAGTGATGGGCTTGTCCTCATCAATGAGGATGTCTTCCTCTATGTCAATTCCAACTGAATTGCAGAGCTGACAAATGAGGTGAGGGAAGGCTAACCTTGCCATAGTAGAGGACTTGTCTGCCACCTTGTAGAGTTCTTGGGATATAACCTCATGAACTTCTACTTCCTCTCTAATCATGATGCTATGAATCATGATAGCCCGGTCTATAGTAACTTCAGACCGGTTTCTAGTAGGAATGACTGAGCGTTGGATGAACTCCAACCATCCCCTAGCCACGGGCTTGAGGTCATGCCTTCTTAGTTGAACCGGCTTCCCTCTTGAATCTCTCTTCCATTGAGCGCACTCTTCACATATGTCCAAGAGGACTTGGTCCAACCTTTGATCAAAGTTGACCCTTCTAGTGTATGGGTGTGCATCTCCTTGCATCATGGGCAAGTTGAATGCCAACCTTACATTTTTCGGACTAAAGTCTAAGTATTTCCCTCGGACCATTGTAAGCCAATTCTTGGGGTCCGGGTTCACACTTTGATCATGGTTCTTGGTGATCCATGCATTGGCATAGAACTCTTGAACCATTAAGATTCTGACTTGTTGAATGGGGTTGGTGAGAACTTCCCAACCTCTTCTTCGGATTTCATGTTGGATCTCCGGATATTCGCCCTTTTTGAGCTTAAAAGAGACCTCGGGGATCACCTTCTTCTTGGCCACAACTTCATAGAAGCGGTCTTGATGCACCCTTGAGAGGAATCTCTCTATCTCCCATGACTCGGAGGTGGAAGCTTTTTCCTTCTCTTTCCTCTTTCTAGAGGTTTCTCCGGCCTTTGGTGCCATAAATGGTTATGAAAAAACAAAAAAGCTTTAGCTTTTACCACACCAAACTTAGAAGGTTGCTCGTCCTCGAGCAAAAGAAGAAAGAAGAGAGTAGAAAAAGAAGAAATAGAGGAGATGGAGGGGGCTTTGTGTTTCGGCCAAGGGGGAGAAGTAGTGTTTAGGTTGTGTGAAAATGAAGGGGGTGAAGATGGGTTTATATAGGAGTTGAGAGGGGGGGTATGGTTTGGCCATTTTGGGTGGGTTTGGGTGGGAAAGTGGTTTGAATTTAAATGGTGAGGTAGGTGGGGTTTTATGAAGGATGGATGTGAGTGGTGAAGAGAATGGTGGGATTTGATAGGTGAGGGGTTTTTGGGAAAGAGGTATTGAGGTGATTGGTGAATGGGTGAAGAAGAGAGAGAGAGGGGTGGGGTAGGTGGGGATCCTGTAGGGTCCACAGATCCTAAGGTGTCAAGGATTTCTCATCTCTGCACCATGTGGCATGCAAAAACGCCCCTTGCTGCCAATCCTCACGTTAAACGCCAGGCTGCTACCCATTTATGGCGTTTAACGCTAGCTTCTTGCCCATTCCTGGCGTTAAACGCCAGTCTGGTGCCCATTTCTGGCGTTAAACGCCCAGAATGGTGCCAGACTGGGCTTTTAACGCCCATTCTGCTACCCTTACTGGCGTTTAAACGCTAGTAAGTTTCTCCTCCAGGGTGTTCTATTTTTCATTATGTTTTTCCTTTTGTTTTTGATTTTTCAATTATTTTTGTGACTTCACATGATCATCAACCTATAGAAAACATAAAATAACAAAAGAAAATAGAAATTTAATATAGATAATTAAAGATTGGGTTGCCTCCCAACAAGCGCTTCTTTAATGTCAATAGCTTGACAGTGGGCTCTCATGGAGCCTTACAGATGTTCAGAGCAATGTTGGAACCTCCCAACACCAAACTTAGAGTTTGAATATGGGGGTTCAACACCAAACTTAAAGTTTGGTTGTGGCCTCCCAACACCAAACTTAGAGTTTGACTGTGGGGGCTCTGTTTGACTCTGTATTGAGAGAAGCTCTTCATGCTTCCTCTTCATGGTGACAGAGGGATATCCTTGAGCTTTAAACACAAGGGAGTTTTCATTCACTTGAATGATCAATTCTCCTCTGTCAACATCAATCACAGCTTTTGCTGTGGCTAGGAAGGGTCTGCCAAGGATAATGGATTCATCCACACACTTCCCAGTCTCTAGGGTTATGAAATCAGCAAGGATGTAATGGCCTTCAACTTTTACCAAGACATCCTCTACAAGTCCATAAGCCTATTTTTTTGAATTGTCTGCCATCTCCAGTGAGATTCTTGCAGCTTGTACCTCAATGATCCCTAGCTTCTCCATTACAGAGAGAGGCATGAGGTTTATGCTTGACCCTAGGTCACACAGAGCCTTCTCAAAGGTCATGGTACCTATGGTACAAGGTATTGAGAACTTTTCAGGATCTTGTCTCTTCAGAGGTAATCTCTACCTAGTCAAGTTATCCAGTTCTTTGATGAGCAATGGAGGTTCATCCTCCCAAGTCTCATTACCAAACAACTTGGCATTTGGCTTCATGATTGCTCCAAGGTACTTAGCAACTTGCTCTTCAGTAACATCTTCATCTTCTTCAGAGGAAGAATACTCATCATAGCTCATGAATGGCAGAAGTAAATTCAATGGAATCTCTATGGTCTCAGTGTGAGCCTCAAATTCCCATGGTTTCTCATCAGGGAACTCCATGGAGGTCAGTGGACGTCCATTGAGGTCTTCCTCAGTGGAGATCACTGCCTCTTCCTCCTCTCCAGGTTCGGCCATGTGAGACGTGTTTATGACCTTGCACTCTCTCTTTGGATTCTCTTCTGTATTGCTTGGGAGAGTACTAGGAGGGAGTTCGGTAATTTTCTTACTTAGCTTACCCACTTGTGCCTCCAAACTTCTAATGGAGGACCTTGTTTCAGTCATAAAACTTTGAGTGGTTTTGATTAGATCAGAGACTATTGTTGCTAAGTCAGAGTGGCTTTGCTTAGAATTCTCTGTCTGTTGCTGAGAAGATGATGGAAAAGGCTTGCTATTGCTAAACCTGTTTATTCTACCATTATTGTTGTTGAAACCTTGTTGAGGTCTCTGTTGATCCTTCCATGAGAGATTTGGATGATTTCTCCATGAAGGATTATAGGTGTTTCCATAGGGTTCTCCCATGTAATTCACTTCTTTCATTGCTAGGTTCTCAGGATCATAAGCTTCTTCTTCAGAGGAAGCTTCCTTAGTACTGCCTGTTGCTGCTTGTATTCCAGACAGACTCTGAGAAATCATATTGACTTGTTAGGTCAATATTTTATTCTGAGCCAATATGGCATTCAGAGTATCAATCTCAATAACTCCTTTCTTCTGAGCTATCCCATTATTCACAGGATTCCTTTCAGAAGTGTACATGAATTGGTTATTTGTAACCATTTCAATGAGTTTCTGAGCTTCTGTAGGCATCTTCTTCAGATGAAGAGATTCTCCAGCAGAGCTACCCAATGACATCTTGGATAGTTCAGACAGACCATCATAGAAAATACCTATGATGCTCCATTCAGAAAGCATGTCAGAAGGACATCTTCTAATCAATTTCTTGTATCTTTCCCAAGCCTTATAGAGGGATTCACCTTTATTCTGTCTGAAGGTTTGGACTTCCACTCTAAGCTTGCTCAATTTTTGAGGTGGAAAGAACTTTGCCAAGAAGGCATTAACTAGCTTTTCCTAAGAGTTCAGGCTTTCTTTAGGTTGTGAATCCAACTATGTCCTAGCTCTGTCTCTTACAGCAAAAGGAAAAAGCATAAGTCTGTAGACTTCAGGGTCAACCCCATTGGTCTTGACTGTGTCACAGATTTGCAAGAATTCAGCTAAGAACTGATGAGGATCTTCCAATGGAAGTCCATGAAACATGCAATTATGTTGCATTAGAGAAACTAATTGAGACTTAAGCTCAAAGTTGTTTGCTCCAATGGCAGGGATTGAGATGCTTCTCCCATAGAAGTCGGGAGTAGGTGCAGTAAAGTCACTAAGCACCTTCCTTGCATTGTTGGCATTGTTGTTTACGGCTGCCATGGTTTCTTCTTCCTTGAAAAGCTCTGTTAGGCCCTCTAGAGAGAATTGTGCTTTAGCTTCTCTTAGCTTTCTCTTCAAGGTGCTTTCAGGTTCAGGATCAGCTTGAACAAGTATGCCTTTATCTTTGTTCCTGCTCATATGAAAGAGAAGAGAACAAGAAAGTAGGGAATCCTCTATGTCACAGTATAGAGATTCCTTGAGGTGTCAGAGGAAAAGAAGAATAGAAGGAGGAGGTAGAGATGAGAGAATTCGAACTTATTAAAGAAATAGGGTTCGAATTGCACCTTGAGGAGGAGTGTTAGCCCCTTAAATAGAAGGATGTGAAAAGAGGGGAAGAATTTTTGAAAATAAATTAAAAATATTTTGAAATAATAAAAAGAAAATTTTGAAAATTTGATTGAGATTTTCGAAAATTAAGTTTGGGAAAGAAATTTAAAATCAAAAAGATATGATTGAAAATTAATTTTGAAAAAGATGTGATTGAAAAAATATGATTGAAAAGATATGATTGAGAATCAAATTAAAAAAAAGAGAAAGTTTTAAAATTAAAGTTGATTACTTGACTAACAAGAAAGTAAAAGATATGATTCTTAAAATTTAAAATTTGATCCTTTCTTAATAGGCAAGTAACAACTTGAAAATTTTGAAGTAAATCATTAATTTTAGCAAGGATTTTCGAAAATAGTAATAAATAAAAGAAATTGGTTTTGATGAGATATGATTGAAAAGATATGATTTGAAAAAGATTTGATTTTGAAAAATTATGAAGATTTGAAAAAAATTTGAATTAAAAACAAAATCTTCCCTCTAGTGTCCTTCTGGCGTTAAACGCCCAGAATGGCATCCATTCTGGCGTTTAACGCCCAAAATTCTACCTTTTTGGACGTTAAACGCCCAACCTGGCTGGCGTTTAAACGCCAGTTTTTCTTCTTCACGGGCGTTTTGAACGCCCAGTTTTTTTCTGTTTAATTCCTCTGCTGAATGTTCTGAATCTTCAATTCTCTGTATTATTGACTTGAAAAGACAAAATTTTGAAAATATTTTTGAATTTTTAATGATGAGAAATAACAAAAAATGCAACTAAGATCAAATGAACAATGCATGCAAGACACCAAACTTAGAAATTTTATATTAGAGGCTTTAACAAATTGAGAATGCATAAGAAAAACAACAAAACACACAAAACAAGAGAGTTTAAAGATCAGAGCAATGAAATTATCAAGAACAACTTGAAGATCAATAAAGAACAATATGTATAAATTCGATACTAAACTTAAAAATTGATACTATACTCAAATAAGAAACATAAAATATTTTTGATTTTTATGGTTTTATAAATTTTTTTTGTGATTTTCGAAACTTATATAGAAAAGAAAATAAAGAGAATCAAAACTTTTAATAAGAATTCCAGGAGTCATGCAATGTTAGTCTAAAGCTTCAGTCTAAAAAGATTAGACATGTTTGGCCAAGCTTCAGCAGGACATTACATTCAGCAGCTAAATTGATAAGAATCAATCAGCTTTTGTGATGATAAGAGCATCATCTTGAAACTCTAGAATTCATTCTTAAAAATTCTGAAAAATAAAAAGAAAAGTACCTAATCTAAGCAACAAGATGAACCGTCAGTTGTCCAAACTCGAACAATCCCCGGTAACGGCACCAAAAACTTGGTGCACGAAATTGTGATCATCAACAATGGCGCTAAAGGGCTTGGAGCTCTCAAACGTGAATCACACTTTGTCACAATTTCGCACGACTAACCAGCAAGTGCACTGGGTCATCCAAGTAATACCTTACGTGAGTAAGGGTCGATCCCACGGAGACTGTCGGCTTGAAACAAGCTATGGTCAACTTGTAAATCTCAGTCAGGCTAATTCAAATGGTGATGGAGAATTGATAATTAAAAGATAAATAAAATAGAAAATAAAGATAGAGATACTTATGTAATTCTTTGGTAGGAATTTCAGATAAGTGTACGAAGATGCTTTGTTCCTCCTGAACCTCTGCTTTCCTATTGCCTTCTTCCAATCATTTATACTCTTTCCCATGGCAAGCTTTATGTTGGGCATCACCGTTGTCAATGGCTACTTCCCGTTCTCTCAGTGAAAACGTTCCAAATGCGCTGTCACCGCACGGCTAATCATCTGTCGGTTCTCGATCATGTCGGAATAGGATCCATTGATCCTTTTGCGTCTGTCACACGCCCCACAATCGTGAGTTTGAAGCTTGTCACAGTCATCCCTTCCCAGATCCTACTCAGAATACCAGAGACAAGGTTTAGACGTTCTCGATCTTAGGAATGGCCGCCATAATTCTAGCCTATACCACAAAGATTCCAATCTTAGATTAGAAACCCAAGAGATACGCATTCAAGCCATTGCTAGTAGAACAGAGGTGGTTGTCAGGCACATGTTCATAGGTGAGAATGATGATGAGTGTCACGGATCATCACATTCATCAAGTTGAAGAACGAATGAATATCTTAGAGAAGAAGTAGGCGTGAATTGAATAGAAGAACAATAGTACTTTGTATTAATTCATGAAGAACAGCAGAGCTCCGCACCTTAATATATGGTGTGTAGAAACTCCACCGTTGAAAATACATAAGGACAAGGTCTAGGCATGGCCGACTGGCCAGCCTTCAACGTGTCTAAGATAGCATAAGACTTATCAAAGATGAAAATACAATAGCAAAAGGTCCTATTTATAGAAAACTAGTAGCCTAAGGTTACAGAAATGAGTAATTAATGCAGAAATCTTCTTCCGGGCCCACTTGGTGTGTGCTTGGGCTGAGCATTGAAGCTTCTATGTGTAGAGACTTTTCTTGGAGTTAAACGCCAACTTTTGTGCCAGTTTGGATGTTTAACTCCAGCTTTTGTGCCAGTTTTGGAGTTAAACGCCAGAATTCTTGAGCTGACTTGGAACACCTGTTTGGGCCATCAAATAATGGGCAAAGTATGGACTATTATATATTGTTGGAAAGCCCAGGATGTCTACTTTCCAACGCAATTGAGAGCGCGCCAATTGGGCTTCTTTAAATCCAGAAAATCCACTTTGAGTGCAGTGAGGTCAGAATCCAATAGCATCTGCAGTCCTTTTTCAGCCTCTGAATCAGATTTTTGCTCAGGTCCCTCAATTTCAGCCAGAAAATACCTGAAATCACAGAAAAATACACAAACTCATAGTAAAGTCCAGAAGAGTGATTTTTATTTAAAAACTAATAAAAACATAATAAAAACTAACTAAAATATACTAAAAATATACTAAAAACAATGTCAAAAAGCGTATAAATTATCCGCTCATCATTACTCTCCTGCAATTGTCAAATTTCTCTTTTAGGATTTCATAATTGAGCTAAGCTTTCTTGCTATTTTGACTCTTCTGCAATTTTTCATTTCTGTTTTAGTTCTTCTGTAGTTTCTCTTCATTTCAGACTTCTTTAATCCACTGCACTTCCATTTTCTAGTTAAATTGAATCCCAGTACCCAAATCCCTTTATTCTTGATGCAATTTAAGTTTTCTGTCAATTTAGATTCAACAATTTAAATTTCTTGCACGTTAAGTTTCAGTTATTTACCTTTCTTGCACTTTAAGTTTCAGCTTGTTTACTTTCTTGCACTTTAAGTTTCTGCAATTTACTTCTTCTGCACTTTAAGATTTTGTCAATTTTTTACCTACTCTCTTTTATTTCCTTGCAATTTTACATCTGTTAATCAAGATTCACTCAAATCATCAACTATTTGCTTAACTAAATTCATTACCTAACAAAAGTTGCTCAATCCATCAATCCCTGTGGGATCGACCTCACTCTGGTGAGTTACTACTACTTGATGGGACCCGGTACACTTACTGGTGAGTTTGTGTGGAATCGTTTTTCCCTCACCACCCATGATGGCTGCTTCTGTTGGAAGATTTTGTATGTCCAAACATGCTTTATTGAATCTTTCCATGTAGTTGCGGAGGCTTTCCCGATCTCCTTGCTTAATCCCTAGCAGACTTGAGGCATGCTTGGCTTTGTCCTTCTGGATGGAGAATCTAGCTAAGAATTTCTTGGCAAGGTCATCAAAGCTTGCTATTGATCTTGGCGGCAAGCTGTCGAACCACTTTATCGCCGTCTTACTTAAAGTGGTAGGGAAGGCTTTACAATGGATTGCATCCGAGGCATCCGTAAGACACAATTGACTTCTGAAATTGCTGAAATGATGGCTTGGATCAGACGTACCATCATACAGGGTCATGTCGGGGGCTTTGAAGTCCTTTGGAACTTTAACTTTCATGATCTGCTTTGTGAACGGATCTTGGACCTTGTGGGGGCTATCTTCGCGACTGGATCGGATGGTCTTAGTTTTAAGGTAGGCTTCGAGCTTTAAGAGCTTGTCCTCCAGCTCTCGACGCCGTCTTGTTTCTTTCCGGAGGTCTCTCTCGACCTCTCACTGCCGTTCAGCTTCCTGTTCGAGCTGTTTAAGGTGATCCTGTTGTTCCCGGATTGCATCTAAGATCTCTATGTTTGGGGCTTGGTTGTCTCCCTTGGATTGAGGTGTTTCCTTGGATGCAGCATCCGTGTTCTTATGCGGCATTCTTTCTTCCGAGCCAAAATCATGATCGTTATAAGGGTTGTCTGCCATGACGGGGGGATGACTTCCAGGGTATCCAGCAACGGCGCCAATGTACCGAGGGTTACCTGAAACTGAAGGTCGATCTCGAAGGAGATCTGCTATTGTGGTCAGAGCTGTTGTGTCCGACTTGCTGATCCTTGAAATGTTGCTGATCCTTAATCATCGGAGGGTGGTGGTACCTGCAAGAGACTCTGATGCTTAATTTAGCACGGGCTTTGAGCAGATTTTTGTGTAGAATCAGAGTATGAGTTATACCTAGGTGCTCCAGTGTATTTATAGTAGTGTGGAGTGACCTCCCTTGAGATAAGTTAGTTATCTTAACTTATCTTTTGTGGGTGGGTTCCTTTATCTTTGGCCAGCCGCCTTTAGGTAGGCTGTGATCTTCTGCTTTGGGCCTACTTGGGCCCTGATAGAATTTTAGCCGAGCTCTTTGAGAAGAAGTCAGTGTCGACCAACCTTTATAAGAGGTTTGTCATTTTTATCTTCGTCTAACCCGGCTCGCCTAGCTCGACCCAAGGTATGAACACTATCCTTACTCAGAATAAAATTTTGAGTTAGCAGATGAATTTAATTACTCAAAAATTGAGTGGAATGCAAGTTTTAGCTGTCAACACCCAGAATACACCTCAAGAGGTCCCGTATGACATGACAGGTAATTTTATGCAAAATGAGAATTATGATTATACTCAATCTTCTTCTAACAAGGTCAATTACATGGGGAGTGCTCCTAGACACCCCAATAATAATACATACCCAAAGACCTACAATCAGGGGTGGAGAAATCACCCAAATTTTGGGTGGAGAGACCAACCTCAGAGATCTCAGAGATTTAACAATAATTCTCAAGGCAGTTTTCAGCAGAATAATCAAAATAACCACCAGTTTCAGTCTCATCAACAACAACCACCTCAGCTGGCATACTCTCAACCCCAACAGAACACTAACTGGGAGACAATGATGAACAATTTTATGCAGGAAATCAGAGCCTCCATTAGAAACTTGGAGGTGCAAATGGGCCAATTGAGCAAGCAAATACCTGAGAGGCATCCAAGTACATTTCCTGGTGATACAGTGGTGAATCCAAGAGAGGAATGCAAGGCTATCACCTTGATAAGTGAACAAGTGGTAAGTACAGAAGCACAAGTTACTGAGGAGCCGGTTGAAAAAGAAGCTCCAGAGCAGACTGAAGACACAGTAGTACATGCCCCTCCTAGGAGTGCAGACAACCCTTTCCCAGTCTCTCTTGACACTCATCCTACGTTGCTTAAAGCTCCTGAGTACAAGCCCAAGATGCCATATCCTCAAAGACTTCAAAAGGAGACCAAGGACAAGCAGTTTTCAAAGTTCTTGGAAGTTTTCAGAAAGTTACAAATCAATATTCCTTTTGCTGAGGTTTTGGAGCAAATACCTCTCTATGTTAAATTCATGAAGGAGTTGTTGTCAAAGAAGAAGCCTTTAAAGGGAGATGAAACGATAGTCCTGACTAAGAAATGTAGTGCCATCATTCAGAACCACTTGCCAAGGAAGATGCCAGATCCAGGGAGCTTTCAAATTTCATGTACCATTGGGAGCACAACCTTTGAGAAAGCATTATGTGATGTGGGAGCAAGCATCAATTTAATGCCCTTGTCTGTGATGAAGAAGTTGCAAATTCAAGAGGCACAACCCACAAGGATAGCATTACAGATGGCAGACAAATCTATAAAGCCTGCATATGGATTAGTAGAGAATATCTTGGTCAAAGTCGGTAAGTTCTTCCTTCCAGCAGATTTTGTGATTCTTGACACGGGGTAGGATGAGAATGCCTCTATAATTCTAGGAAGGCCTTTCCCAGCCACTGGGAGAGCTCTGATTGATGTGGAAGAAGGTGAATTAGTGCTTAGAGTGCATAATGAGCAACTGGTCTTTCATGTCTTCAAAGATATACATTCAGCAGGTGAAAAAGAGAGGTGCATGCAGACTGAGCTTGTTGATCCAAACCTTCAAGAACCCCCTAATGATGTACAGTAAAATCTGCAGCTCAAACCACCTTTGGTGACAGTCAATAAAATTCCTCCTGACATCAAACCTAAGTAAAAAAATAAATAAATAAGGGGGGAAGGTATATATATATATATATAAAACAAACAATATACAGGTATATAAAACAAACAACAACAAAAAATTAAAAAATATATATATCTATATTTTAATTATTTTAACCTCTCTTATCCTTTTATCATTTTATTCTTCTTTTACAATAATATTTGTTTTTACTCCTCCGCACATCTTTTATGTCCCTTCCTACTTTTAGTTCTTCTTTGCTTGAGGACAAGCAAACTTTTAAGTTTGGTGTTGTCGCTTCACTTATGGCTTTTCTGTTTATTTTTATGGCACCAAAGGGAGGCGAATCATCTTCACGGAGGAGCACAGCCTGAAGAATGAAACGGCCACTAGGATAACTGAGGTGGTTGAGTTCCTTTCATTCTATATTCCCTCCCATTCTTACTATGTTATATTCCTGTTTTCTGCTATTTTTTATTGCATGATCAGTTGTTATTTCAATTCCTAGGTTCTAGTTTAATTTACTGTTTATTTTGTTATTTGATTTTTATTCTGAGAGGATGTCTCATGTATTGCTCACTGAGCTTGAAATCTAAAGAAAAGAAAGAAAAAAAAGATGTAATGCATGAGTAAGAGAGTTTATAACTGAAAGTAGTCTGATTTAATCAAATGTGGTGGTTGGTGCACGAAATCGTGATTGTTCATTCCTTGGTAACAGCGCCAAAAACTTAATACGCACGTTCATAATCGTAGTTCTTTTTCACAACTTCGCACAACTAACCAGCAAGTGCACTGGGTCATCCAAGTAATAAACCTTATGTGAGTAAGGGTCGAAACCAAGGAGATTGTCGGCTTGAAGCAAGCTATGGTCATCTTGCAAATCTCAATCAGGCGGATTCAAATGGTTATGGTGAATTGATAGTTAAAATATAAAATAGGATAGAGATACTTATGCAATTCATTGGTGAGAGTTTCAGATAAGCCTATGGAGATGCTTTTGTTCCTTCTGAACCTCTGCTTTCCTACTGCTTTCATCCAATCACTCATACTCCTTTCCATGGCAAGCTGTATGTTGGGCATCACTATTGTCAATGGCTACATCCCATCCTCTCAGTGAAAATGGTCCAAATGCACTGTCACCGCATGGCTAATCCTCTGTCAATTCTCGATCATGCTGGAATAGGATCCAGTGATCCTTTTGCGTCTGTCACTACGCCCAGCACTCGCGAGGTTGAAGCTCGTCATAGCCATCCCTTCCCAGATCCTACTCGGAATACCACAGATAAGGTTTAGACTTTCCGGATCTCAAGAATGGCCGCCAATAATTCTAGCCTATACCACGAAGACTCTGATCATAAATCAGGAGGCTAAGAGATAAGCATTTAAGCTTGCTTTCATGTAGAACGGAAGTGTTTGTCAGGCACGCGTTCATAAGTGAGAATGGTGATGAGCGTCACATAATCATCATATTCATCATGTTCTTGTGTGCGAATGAATATCTTAGAGAAGAAATAGGCTTGAGTTGAATAGAAAAACAATAGTACTTTGCATTAATTCATGAGGAATAGCAGAGCTCCATACCTTAATCTATGATGTGTAGAAACTCTACCGTTGAAAATACATAAGAACAAGGTCTAGGCATGGCCGAATGGCCAGCCTCCCCAAATGGCATATGAATTCTAAAATAGGGAAAAAGACTAATCCCTGATTAAGGATGATCAAAAGATGTAAAATAAATCACTAAAAGTAGTTTTTATACTAAACTAGTAGCTAGGGTTACATAAGATAAGTAAATGATGTAGAAATCCACTTACGGGCCCACTTGGTGTGTGCTTGGGCTGAGCATTGAGATTTCATGTATAGAGACTCTTTTTGGAGTTAAACGCTAGGTTGTAGCCTGTTTCTGGCGTTTAACTCTGATTTGCAACCTGTTTATGGCGTTTAACTCCAGAATAGGGCAGGAAGTTGGCGTTTGAACGCCAGTTTGCGTCGTCAAAACTCGGGCAAAGTATGGACTACTATATATTTCTGGAAAGCCCTGGATGTCTACTTTCCAGTGCAAATGAGTTTCTGTAGCTCCAAAAAATCCAGTTTGAGTGCAGGGAGGTTAGAATCCAACAGCATCTGCAATCCTTCTTCAGCCTCTGAATTAGATTTTTGCTCAAGTCCCTCAATTTCAGCCAGAAATTACCTGAAATCACAGAAAAATACACAAACTCCTAGTAAAGTCCAGAAATGTGATTTTTATTTAAAAACTAATAAAATTATATTAAAAACTAACTAAATCATACTAAAAACTATGTAAAAACAATGCCAAAAAGCGTATAAATTATCCGCTCATCACAACACCAAACTTAAATTGTTGCTTGTCCCCAAGCAACTGAAAATCAAATAGGATGAAAAGAAGAGAATATACTATAAATTCCAAAATATCAATGAAACTTAGCTCCAATCAGATGAGCGGGACTAGTAGCTTTTTGCCTCTGAACAGTTTTGGCATCTCACTTTATCCTTTGAAGTTCAGAATGATTGGCATCTATAGGAACTCAGAATTCAGATAGTGTTATTGATTCTCCTAGTTCAGTATGTTGATTCTTGAACACAGCTACTTTATGAGTCTTGGCCGTGGCCCTAAGCACTTTGTTTTCCAGTATTACCACCGGATACATAAATGCCACAGACACATAATTGGGTGAACCTTTTTAGATTGTGACTCAGCTTTGCTAAAGTCCCCAATTAGAAGTGTCCAGGGTTCTTAAGCACACTCTGTTTTTGCTTTGGACCTCAACTTTAACCGCTCAGTCTCAAGCTTTTCACTTGACACCTTCATGCCACAAGCACATGGTTAGGGACAGCTTGGTTTAGCCGCTTAGGCCAGGATTTTATTCCTTTGGGCCCTTCTATCCACTGATGCTCAAAGCCTTGGATCCCTTTTACCCTTGCGTTTTAGTTTTAAGGGCTATTGGCTTTTTCTGCTTGCTTTTTTTTTCTTTTTCTTTCTTTTTTTTTGCCTTCTCTCTTTTTTTTTCGCAAGCTTTTCTCTATTCACTGCTTTTTCTTGCTTCAAGAATCATTTTTATGATTTTTCAGATCATCAAATAATATTTCTCCTTTTTCATCATTCTTTCAAGAGCCAACAATTTTAACATTCATAAACAACAAATTCAAAAGACATATGTACTGTTCAAGCATTCATTCAGAAAACAAAAAGTATTGTCACCACATCAAAATAATTAAACTAGTTTCAAGGATGAATTCGAAATCATGTACTTCTTGTTCTTTTGTGATTAAAAGCATTTTTCATTTAAGAGAGGTGATGGATTCATAGGACATTCATAGCTTTAAGACATAGACACTTAAACACTAATGATCATATAGTAAAGACACAAACATAAATAAAACATAAGGCTCAAGGACCGAAAAATAGGAAAATAAGAACAAGGAGATTAAGGAATGGGTCCACCTTAGTGAGGGTGGCATCTTCCTCTTCTTGAAGAACCAATGGTGCTCTTAAGCTCCTCTATGTCTCTTCCTTGTCTTTATTGCTCCTCCCTCATATCTCTTTGATCTTCTCTAATCTCATGGAGAATGATGGAGTGCTCTTAGTGTTCCATCCTTAGTTGTCCTATGTTGGAACTTAATTCTCCTAGGGAGGTGTTAATTTGCTTCCAATAGTTTTGTGGAGGAAAGTGCATCCCTTGAGGCATCTCAGAAATTTCATGATGAGGAATTTCCTCATGCTCTTGTTGAGGTCTATGAGTGGGCTCTCTTGTTTGCTCCATCCTCTTTTTAGTGATGGGCTTGTCCTCTTCAACGAGGATGTCTTCTTGGCCACAACTTCATAGAAGTGGTCTTGATGGACCTTTGAGATGAATCTCTCCATCTCCCATGACTTAGAGGTGGAAGCAATTGCCTTCCCTTTCCTCTTTCTTGAGGTTTCTCTGGCCTTAGGTACCATTGATGGTTATGGAAAAACAAAAAGCAATACTTTTACCACACCAAACTTAAAAAGTTTGCTCGTCCTCGAGCAAAAGAAGAAAGAAAGTAGTAGAAGAAGAAGAAAATGGAGGAGATAGAGTGAGAGAGTGTATTCGGCCAAGGGGGAGAAGTAGTGGTTGTGATGTGTGAAAATGGAGTAGTGTTAAGGGGTTTATATAGGGTGGGGGAAGGTTAGGTTTCGGCCATTAGGGTTGGGTTTGGGAGGAAAAGGAATTTGAATTTGGAGGTAGGTGGGGATTATGGGGAAGAGGTAATAAGGTGATTGGTGAAAGGTATTTGGGGAAGAGGTAATAAGGTGATTGGTGAAGGGTATTTAAGGAAGAGTGTTATGAAAAGGTGTGAAGAGGAGAGAAGAAGAGGTGTGGTAGATGGAGATCCTGTGGGATCCACATATCCTGAAGGGTCAAGGACTTAGCATCCCTGCTCCAAGTAGGCGTGCAAAACGCCCTTAAAATGCATGTCTGGCGTTAAACGCCAGCTTGCTGCTTGTTTCTGGTGTTTAACGCCAGCTTTTCTCCCATTCTTGGTGTTAAACGCCAATTCCATGCTCTGTTCTGGCGTTAAACACCGGTTTGGTGCTTGTTTCTGGCGTTTAACGCCAGCTTGATGCTTCTTTCTGGCGTTAAACGCCAGTTTGATGCTTCTTACTGGCGTTTAAACGCCAGTAAGCTCTTCCTCCAGGGTGAGCTATTTTTAATGCTATTTTTCATTCTGTTTTTGATTTTTCAGTAGTTTTTGTGACTTCACATGATCATCAACCTAAAGAAAACATAAAATAGCAATGGAAAATAAATAGATATAATTAAATAACATTGGGTTGCCTCTCAACAAGCGCTTCTTTAATGTCAATAGCTTGACAGTGAGCTCTCATGGAGCCTCACAGAAAATCAGAGCAATGTTGGGGCCTCTTAACACCAAACTTAGAGTTTGAATGTGGGGGTTTTGTTTGACTCTGTATTGAGAGAAGCTTCTCATGCGTCCTCTCCATGGTTACAGAAGGAGAACTTTGAGTCTTAAATACAAGGTAGTCCTCATTCAACTGAAGGACCAACTCTCCTCTGTCAACATCAATCACAACTTTTGCTGTGGCTAGGAAGGGTCTGCCAAGGATGATGGATTCATCCTCATCCTTCCCAGTGTCTAGGATTATGAAATCAGCAGGGATGTAAAGGCCTTCAACCTTTACTAGCACGTCCTTTACTAGTCCATAAGCCTGTTTCATTGATTTGTCTACCGTCTCTAATGAGATTCTTGTAGCTTGTACCTCAAAGATTCCCAGTTTTTCCATCACAGAGAGTGGCATGAGGTTTATCCCTGACCCAAGGTCAAACAGAGCTTTCTCAAAGGTCATGGTGCCTATGGTACAAGGAATGAAGAACTTTCCGGGATCCGGTTTCTTCTGAGGCAATGTCTGCCTCATTAGTACACTCAGTTCTTTGGTGAGCAAGGGGGGTTCATCCTCCCAAGTCTCATTACCAAATAAACTGGCATTCAACTTCATGATTGCTCCTATATACTTAGCAACTTGCTCTGTAATGGTGTCATCATCCTCTTCAGAGGAAGAGTATTCATCAGAGCTCATGAATGGCAGAAGGAGGTCCAATGGAATCTCTAGGGTCTCTGTATGAGCCTTAGATTCCTTTGGTTCCTCAAAAGGGAACTCTTTTCTGTCCAGAGGACGTCCCAAGAGGTCTTTCTCACTGGGATTCACGTCCTCCTCCTCCTCTGGATATTCGGCCACACCAAGTAAGGTTATGGCCTTGCACTCTCTCTTAGGATTTTCTTCTGTATTGCTTGGGAGAGTACTGGGAGGAGTTTCAGTAATCTTCTTACTCAGCTGACCCACCTGTGCCTCCAAATTTCTAATGGAGGACGTTGTTTCATTCATAAAACTTAGTGTGGTCTTGGATAGATCAGAGACTATGGTTGCAAGGCCAAAATGGCTCTGTTCAGAATTCTCTGTCTGTTGCTGAGAAGATGATGAAAAAGGCTTGCTATTGCTAAACCTATTTCTTCCACCATTATTATTGAAGCCTTGTTGAGGCTTCTGTTGGTCCTTCCATGAGAAACTTGGATGATTTCTCCATGAAAGATTATAGGCGTTTCCATAGGGTTCTCCCATGTAATTCACCTCTGCCATTGCAAGGTTCTCAGGATCATAAGCTTCTTCTTCAGAAGATGCTTCTTTAGTACTGTTGGATGTAGCTTGCAATCCATTCAGACTCTGAAAAATCATATTGACTTGCTGAGTCAATATTTTGTTCTGAGCCAATATGGCATTTAGAGTATCAATTTCAAGAACTCCCTTCTTCTGAGGCATCCCATTGTTCACAGGATTCCTCTCAGAGGTGTAGATGAACTAGTTATTTGCAACCATTTCAATGAGTTCCTGAGCTTCTGCAGGGGTTTTCACGTGAAGAGATCCTCCTGCAGAATGGTCCAATGACATTTTTGACAATTCAGATAGACCATCATAGAATATACTTATGATGCTCCATTCTAGAAGCATGTCAGTAGGACACCTTTTGATCAGTTGCTTATATCTTTCCCAATCTTCATAGAGGGATTCTCCTTCCTTCTGTCTGAAGGTTTGGATTTCCACTCTAACCTTACTCATCTTTGAGGTGGAAAGAATTTGGCCAGGAAAGCACTGACCAGCTTATCCTAAGTGTTCAGGCTATCCTTAGGTTGTGAATTGATGAGCGGATAATTTATACGCTTTTTGGCATTGTTTTTAGGTAGTTTTTAATATATTTTAGTCACTTTTTATTATATTTTTATTAGTTTTTAAATAAAAATCACATTTTTGGACTTTACTATGAGTTTGTGTATTTTTCTGTGATTTCAGGTATTTTCTGGCTGAAATTGAGGGACTTGAGCAAAAATCTGATTCAGAGGCTGAAAAAGGACTGCAGATGCTATTGGATTCTGACCTCCCTGCACTCGAAGTGGATTTTCTGGAGCTAAAGAAGCCCAATTGGCGCGCTCTGAATTGCGTTGGAAAGTAGATATCCTGGGCTTTCCAGCAATATATAATAGTTCATACTTTGCCTGAGATTTGATGGCCCAAACTGGCGTTCCAAGTCAGCATAAATATTTTGGCGTCAAAACGCCAGAACTAGCATAAAAGCTGGAGTTAAACGCCCAAACTAGCACAAAAGCTGGCGTTTAACTCCAAGAAAAGCCTCTACACATGAAAGCTTCAATGCTCAGCACAAGCACACACCAAGTGGGCCCGGAAGAAGATTAATGCATTAATTACCTATTTCTGTAAATCCTAGGCTAATAGTTTACTATAAATAGGACCTTTTGCTATTGTATTTTCATACTTTTACACACTTTTCATCTTTGGAACTTATATGTTCATGTATGGGGCTGGCTCACGGCCATGCCTAGACTTCTTGTTCTTATGTATTTTCAATGGTCGAGTTTCTACACCCCATAGATTAAGATGTGGAGCTCTGCTGTTCTTCATGAATTAATGCAAAGTACTACTGTTTTCTATTCAATTCACGCCTACTTCTTCTCTAAGATTTACACTCGTTCTTCAACTTGATGAATGTGATGATCCATGACACTCATCACTATTCTCACCTATGAACACATGCCTGACAACCACTTCCGTTCTACATGCAAACAAGCTTGAATGTGTATCTTGAATGTGTATCTCTTGGGTTTCTAATCTAAGATTAAAACCTTCGTGGTATAGGCTAGAATTATTGGCGGCCATTCTTGAGATCCGAAAAGTCTAAACCTTGTCTGTGGTATTCCGAGTAGGATCTGGGAAGGGATGACTGTGACGAGCTTCAAACTCGCGAGTGTTGGGCGTAGTGACAGACGCAAAAGGATCAATGGATCCTATTCCAACATGATCGAGAACTGACAGATGATTAGCCGTGCAGTGACAGCGCATTTGGACTATTTTCACTGAGAGGACGGGAGGTAGCCATTGACAACGGTGAAACCCAACATACAGCTTGCCATAGAAAGGAGTATGAATGATTGGATGAAGGCAATAGGAAAGCAGAGGTTCAGGAGGAACAAAGCATCTTCATGCGCTTATCTGAAATTCTCACCAATGAATTACATAAGTATCTCTATCCTATTTTATATTTTATTCATCTTTTAATTATCAATTATCCATAACCATTTGAATCTGCCTGACTGAGATTTACAAGATGACCATAGCTTGCTTCAAGCCAATAATCTCCGTGGGATCGACCCTTACTCACATAAGGTTTATTACTTGGACGACCCAGTGCACTTGCTGGTTAGTTATGCAGAGTTATGATAAAGAGTTGAGATTACAATTGTGCGTACCAAGTTGTTGGCGCCATTGATGATCACAATTTCGTGCACCAAGTTTTTGGCGCCGTTGCCGGGGATTGTTTGAGTTTAGACAACTGACGGTTCATCTTGTTGCTTAGATTAGGTAATTTTATTTTATGTTTAAGCTTTTTACTTTTTATTTTCGAAAAATATTTTCAAAAATACAAAAAAAAATTCTATTCTGTTCTTCAGAGTTTTTAAGAATGAATTCTAGAGTTTCATGATGATTTGTTGAAGTCTGGCTGGTTGTGAAACCATGTCTAAACTTTTGGACCGAGGTTTCAACTTATCATCACAAGAGCTTATTGATTTCTATCAACTTTGCTATTGAAAGTAATGATCTGCTAAAGCTTGGCTGGCCATTGGCCATGTCTAGTGTTTTGGACCGAAGCTTTCACTGAAAGCTTGGCTGGCTAGTAAGCCATGTCTAATTCCTGGAGTGGAGTTTTAGACTAACATTGCATGATTCCTGGAATTCTTATTAAAAATTTTGAATCCCTTTATTTTCTTTTCCAAATAACTTTCGAAAAATCACAAAAAAATTTTTTTTTAATCTTAAAATCAAAAATATTTTATGTTTCTTGTTTGAGTCTAGTGTCAATTTTTAAGTTTAGTGTCGTGCATGTTTTATTTAATTCCCTGCATTTTTAGAATGTATGAATTATGTTCTTCATTAATCTTCAAGTTGTTCTTGATGATTTCCTTGCTCTGATCTTTTAATTCTCTTGTTTTATGTGTTTTGTTATTTTTCATATGCATTCTCAATTTGTTAATGTCTCTAATATGAAAATTTCTAAGTTTGGTGTCTTGCATGCATTGTTTGATCTTAGTTTTTCATGATTAGTTGAATTTTGATTGTTTCTCATCATAAAAAAGAAATTCAAAAAAAAATTTTCAAAATTATGCCTTTTTAAGTCAATAATACAGAGATTTGAAGATTCAGAACATTCAGCAGAGGAATTAAACAGAAAAAGCTGAGCGTTCAAAATGCCCAGTAAGGAAGGAAAACTGGCGTTTAAACGCCAGCCAGGGTAGGCGTTAAACGCCCAAAAGGGTAGTATTTTGGGCGTTAAACGCCAGAATGGATACGATTCTGGGCATTTAACGCTAGGATGGCACAGGAGGGAAGATTTTGTTTTTAATTCAAATCTTTTTCAAATTTTCATACTTTTTCAAAATCAAATCTTTTTCAAATTATATTGATGAGCGGATAATTTATACGCTTTTTGGCATTGTTTTTAGTATGTTTTTAGTATATTTTAGTTAGTTTTTATTATGTTTTTATTAGTTTTTAAATAAAAATCACTCTTCTGGACTTTACTATGAGTTTGTGTGTTTTTCTGTGATTTCAGGTATTTTCTGGCTGAAATTGAGGGACCTGAGCAAAAATCTGATTCAGAGGCTGAAAAAGGACTGCAGATACTGTTGGATTCTGACCACCCTGCACTCGAAGTGGATTTTCTGGAGTTACAAAAGCACCATTGACGCGCTCTTAATTGCGTTGGAAAGTAGACATCCTGGGCTTTCCAGCAATATATAATAGTCCATTCTTTGCCCAAGATTTGATGGCTCAAATAGGCGTTCCAAGTCAGCTCAAGAATTCTGGCGTTTAACGCCAGAACTGGCACAAAATCTGGAGTTAAACGCCCAAACTGGCACAAAAGCTGGCGTTTAACTCCGAGAAAAGTCTCTACAAATGGAAGCTTCAATGCTCAGCCCAAGCACGCACCAAGTGGGCCCGGAAGAAGATTTCTGCATTAATTACCTATTTCTGTAACCCTAGGCTACTAGTTTTCTATAAATAGGACCTTTTGCTATTGTATTTTCATCTTTTGATCATCTTGGAATCATGTTTTGATGATTGAACCCTCTTTGGGAGGCTGGCCATTCGGCCATGCTTAGACTTTGTTCTTATGTATTTTCAACGGTGGAGTTTCTACACACCATAGATTAAGGTGTGGAGCTCTGCTGTTCTTCATGAATTAATGCAAAGTACTATTGTTTTTCTATTCAACTCAAGTCTATTTCTTCTCCAAGATATTCATTCTCACCCAAAAACATGATGAATGTGATGATTATGTGACACTCATCACCATTCTCACCTATGAACGCGTGACTGATAACCACTTCCGTTCTACATGCAAACAAGCTTGAATGTGTATCTCTTGGGTTTCTAATCTAAGATTAGAATCTTCGTGGTATGGGCTAGAATTATTGGCGGCCATTCCTGAGATCCGAAACGTCTAAACCTTTTTTGTGGTATTCTGAGTAGGATCTGGGAAGGGATAACTATGACAAGCTTCAAACTCGCGATTGTTGGGCGTGTGACAGACGCAAAAGGATCAATGGATCCTATTCCAACATGATCGAGAACTGACAGATGATTAGCCGTGTGGTGACAGCGCATTTGGAACATTTTCACTGAGAGGACGTGAAGTAGCCATTGACAACTATGATGCCCAACATAAAGCTTGCCATGGAAAGGAGTATGAATGATTGGAAGAAGGCAATAGGAAAGCAGAGGTTCAGGAGGAACAAAGCATCTTCATACGCTTATCTGAAATTCCAACCAAAGAATTACATAAGTATCTCTATCTTTATTTTATGTTTTATTTAATTATCAATTCTCCATTACCATCTGAATCCGCCTGACTGAGATTTACAAGGTGACCATAGCTTGCTTTAAGCCGACAGTCTCCGTGGGATCGACTTACTCATGCAAGGTATTACTTGGACGACCCAATGCACTTGCTGGTTAGTTGTGCAGAATTGTGACAAAGTGTGATTCACATTTAAGAACTCCAAGTCCTTTGGTGCCATTTTTGATGATCACAATTTTGTGCACCAAGTTTTTGGCGCCGTTGCCGGGGATTGTTCGAGTTTGGACAACTGACGGTTCATCTTGTTGCTTACATTAGGTACTTTTCTTTTTATTTTTCAGAATTTTTAAGAATGAATTCTAGAGTTTCAAGGTGATGCTCTTATCATCACAAAAGCTGATTGATTCTCATCAATTTAGCTGTTGAATGTAATGTTCTGCTGAAGCTTGACTAGCCATGTCTAATCCTTTTTGGACTGAAGCTTTAGACTAACATTGCATTATTCCTGGAATTTTTATTAAAAATGTTGAATCTCTTTATTCTCTTTTCCATATAATTTTCGAAAAATCACAAAAAAATTTATAAAACCATAAAAATCAAAAATATTTTATGTTTCTTGTTTGAGTCTAGTTTCAATTCTTAAGTTTGGTGTCTTGCATGCATTGTTTATTTGATCTTAGTTGCATTTTTATTGTTTCTCATCATTAAAAATTCAATAATATTTTCAAAATTGTGTCTTTTCAAGCTAATAATACAGAGAATTGAAGATTCAGAACATTCAGCAGAGGAATCAAACAGAAAAAGCTGGGCGTTCAAAACGCCTAATGAAGAAGGAAAACTGGCATTTAAACGCCAACCAGGGTACCTGGCTGGGCGTTTAACACCCAAAAAGGTAGGATTTTGGGCGTTAAACGCCAGAATGGATGCCATTCTGGGTGTTTAACGCCAGGATGACACAAGAGGGAAGATTTTGTTTTTAATTCAAATCTTTTTCAAATTTTCATAATTTTTCAAAATCAAATCTTTTTTAAATCATATCTTTTCAATCATATCTCTTCAAAATCAATTTCTTTCCATTTTTTTTATTATTTTCGAAAATCCTTGCTACTATTAATGATTTACTTCAAAATTTTCAAGTTGTTACTTGCCTATTAAGAAAGGATCAAATTTTAAATTTTAAGAGTCATATCTTTTAATTTCTTGTTAGTCAAGTAATCAACTTTAATTTTAAAAAACTTTCTTTTTTTTTAAATTGATTTTCAATCATATCTTCTCAATCATATCTTTTCAATCACATCTTTTTCAAAATTAACTCTCAATCATATCTTTTTGATTTCTAATTTTAAAATCTTTTTCAAAAATCACTTAATTTCTTTCCCAATCTTAATTTTCGAAAATCTCAATCAAATTTTTAAATTTTTTTTATTATTTCAAAATCTTTTTTATTTATTTTTGAAAATTCTTCCCCTCTTCTCACATCCTTCTATTTAAGGGACTAACACTCCTCCTCAAGGTGCAATTCGAATTCTATCCCTCTTAATAAGTTTGAATTCTCCTCTCTCTACCTCCTCCTTCTATTCTTCTTTTCCTCTGACAGCTCAAGGAATCTTTATACTATGACATAGAGGATTCCCTACTTTCTTGTTCTCTTCTCTTTCATATGAGCAGGAGCAAAGATAAAGGCATACTTGTTCAAGCTGATCCTGAACCTGAAAGGACCTTGAAGAGAAAGCTAAGAGAAGCTAAAGCACAATTCTCTCTAGAGGGCCTAACAGAGCTTTTCAAGGAGGAAGAAACCATGGCAGCCGAAAACAACAATGCCAACAATGCAAGGAAGGTGCTTGGTGACTTTACTGCACCTACTCCCGACTTTTATGGGAGAAGCATCTCAATCCCTGCCATTAGAGCAAACAACTTTGAGCTTAAGCCTCAATTAGTTTCTCTGATGCAACAGAATTGCAAGTTTCATGGACTTTCATTGGAAGATCATCATCAGTTCTTAGCTGAATTCTTGCAAATCTGTGACACTGTCAAGACCAATGGGGTTGACCCTGAAGTCTACAGACTTATGCTCTTCCTTTTTGCTGTAAGAGACAGAGCTAGGACATGGTTGGATTCACAACCCAAAGAAAGCCTGAACTCCTGGGAAAAGCTAGTCAATGCCTTCTTGGCAAAGTTTTTTCCACCTCAAAAATTGAGTAAGCTTAGAGTGGAAGTCCAAACCTTCAGATAGAAGGAAGGTGAATCCCTCTATGAAGCTTGGGAAAGATACAAGCAATTGATCAGAAGGTGCCCTTTTGACATGCTTTCAGAATGGAGTATCATAGGAATCCTCTATGATGGTCTGTCTGAACTGTCCAAGATGTCATTGGACAGCTCTGCTGGAGGATCTCTTCATCTGAAGAAGACGCTTGTAGAAGCTCAGAAACTCATTGAGATGGTTGCAAATAACCAATTCATGTACACTTCTGAAAGGAACCCTGTGAATAATGGGATAACTCAGAAGAAAGGAGTTCTTGAGATTGATACTCTGAATGCCATATTGGCTCAGAACAAAATATTGACTCAGTAAGTCAATATGATTTCTCAGAGTCTGGTTGGAATACAAGCTGCACCAGGCAGTACTAAGGAAGCTTCCCCTGAAGAAGCTTATGATCCTGAGAACCCTACAATGGAAGAGGTGAATTACATGGGAGAACCCTATGGAAACACCTATAACCCTTCATGGAGAAATCATCCAAACATCTTATGGAAGGATCAACAGAGGCCTCAACAAGGCTTCAACAACAATAATAGTGGAAGAAATAGGTTTAGCAATGGCAAACCTTTTCCATCATCTTCTTAGCAACAGATAGAGAATTCCAAGGAGAGCCATTCTGAATTAGCAACCATAGTCTCTGATCTAATTAAAACCACTCAAAGTTTCATGACTGAAACAAGGTCCTCCATTAGAAATTTGGAGGCACAAGTGGGTCAGCTGAGTAAGAAAGTTACTGAACTCCCTCCTAGTACTCTCCCAAGCAATACAGAAGAGAATTCAAAGAGGGAGTGTAAGGCCATAAACACATCCCACATGGCCGAACCTGAAGAGGAGGAAGAGGCAGTGATTTCCACTGAGGAAGACCTCAATGGACATCCACTGGCCTCCAATGCGTTCCCTAATAAGGAACCGTGAGAATCTGAGGCTCACACTGAGACCATAGAGATTTCATTGAATTTACTTCTGCCATTCATGAGCTCTGATGAGTATTCTTCCTCTGAAGAGGATGAAGATGTTATTGAAGAGTAAGTTGCTAAGTACCTTGGAGCAATCATGAAGCTAAATGCCAGGTTGTTTGGTAATGAGATGTGGGAGGATGAACATCCATTGCTCATCAAAGAACTGGATGACTTGACTAGGCAGAGATTACCTCTGAAGAGACAAGACCCTGGAAAATTCTTAATCCCTTGTAACATAGGCACCATGACCTTTGAGAAGGCTCTGTGTGACCTGGGGTCAAGTATAAACCTTATATCTCTCTCTGTAATGAAGAAGCTAGGGATCATTGAGGTACAAGCTACAAGAATCTCACTGGAGATGGCAGATAATTCAAAGAAACAGGCTTATGGACTTGTAGAGGATGTCTTGGTAAAGGTTGAAGACCATTACATCCCTGCTAATTTCATAATCCGAGAGACTGGGAAGTGTGTGGATGAATCCATCATCCTTGGCAGACCCTTCCTATCCACAGCAAAAGCTATAATTGATGTTGACAGAGGAGAATTGATCATTCAAGTGAATGAAGATTCCCTTGTGTTTAAAGATCAAGGATATCCCTCTGTAACCATGGAGAGGAAGCATGAAGAGCTTCTCTCAATACAGAGACAAACAGAGTCCCCACAGTCAAACTCTAAGTTTGGTGTTGGGAGGTTCCAACATTGCTCTAAACATCTGTGAGGCTCCATGAGAGCCACTGTCAAGCTATTGACATTAAAGAAGCGCTTGTTGGGAGGCAACCCAATCTTTAACTATCTATATTGAATTTCTATTTTCTTTTGTTATTTTATATTTTTTGTAGGTTGATGATCATGTGAAGTCACAAAAACAATTGAAAAAGCAAAAACTGAAGTAAAAACAGTATTAAAAACAGAACACCCTGGAGGAGAAACTTACTGGCGTTTAAACGCCAGTAAGGGTAGCAGAATGGGCGTTAAACGCCCAGTCTGGCACCATTCTGGGCGTTTAACACCAGAAATAGGCACCAAAATGGCATTTAACGCCAGGAATGGCAGCAAGGGGTGTTTTTGCACGCCACATGGTGCAGGGATGAGAAATCCTTGACACCTCAGGATCTGTGGACCCCACAGGATCCCCACCTACCCCATCTCTCTCTCTCTTCTTCACCCATTCACCAATCACCTCAATACCTCTTCCGCAAAAACCCCTCACCTATCGAACCCTACCCCTCTCTCCACTCCTATATAAACCCATCTTCACTCATTCATTTTCACACATCATACACTACTTCTCTCCCTTGGCCGAACCACAAAACCCCTTCCATCTCCTCCATTTCCTTATTCTACTCTTTTCTTTCTTCTTTTGCTCGAGGACGAGCAAACTTTCTAAGTTTGGTGTGGTAAAAGTGTTGCTTTTTGTTTTTCCATAACCATTTATGGCACCTAAGGCCGGAGAAACCTCTAGAAAGAGGAAAGGAAAGGCAAAAGCTTCCGCCTCCGAGTCATGGAAGATGGAGAGATTCATCTCAAAGGTCCATCAAGACCACTTCTATAAAGTTGTAGCCTAGAAGAAGGTGATCCCGAGGTCCCTTTTAAGCTCAAAAAGCGTGAATATCCAAAGATCCGACATGAAATTCGAAGATGAGGTTAGGAAATTCTCACCAACCCCATTCAACAAGTCGGGATCTTAATGGTTCAAGAATTCTATGCCAATGCATGAATCGCCAAGAACCATGATCAAAGTGTAAACCCGGACCCTAAGAATTGGCTTACAATGGTTCAGGGGAAATGCTTAGATTTCAGTCCGAAAAATGTAAGGTTGGCATTCAACTTGCCCATGATGCAAGGAGATGCACACCCCTACACTAGAAGGGTCAACTTTGATCAAAGGTTGGACCAAGTCCTCATAGACATTTGTGAAGAGGATACTCAATGGAAGAGAGATTCAAGAGGGAAGCCAGTTCAACTAAGAAGGCATGACCTCAAGTCCGTGGCTAGGGGATGGTTGGAGTTCATCCAACGCTCAATCATTCTTACTAGCAACCGGTCTGAGGTTACTATAGACTGGGCTATCATGATCCATAGCATCATGATTGGAGAGGAAATAGAAGTTCATGAGGTTATATCCCAAGAACTCTACAAGGTAGAGGACAAGTCCTCTACTTTGGCAAGGTTAGCCTTCCCTCATCTCATTTGTCACCTTTGCAATTCGGCTTGAATTGACATAGAGGAAGACATCCTCATTGATGAGGATAAGCCCATCACTAAGAAGATGATGGAGCAAACAAGAGATCCCACTCATGGACAAGAGCTTGAGGAAATTCCTCATCATGAAATCCCTCAGATGCCTCAAGGGATGCATTTTCCTCCACAAAACTATTGGGAGCAAATCAACACCTCCCTAGGAGAATTAAGTTCCAACATGGGACAACTAAGGGTGGAGCACCAAGAGCACTCCATCTTCCTCCATGAAATTAGAGAAGACCAAAGAGTCATGAGGGAGGAGCAACAAAGGCAAGGAAGAGACATTGAGGAGCTCAAGCACTCCATATGATCTTCAAGAGGAAGAACAAGCCGCCATCACTAAGGTGGACCCGTTCTTTAATTTCCTTGTTCTTATTTTCCTATTTTTCGAAAATTATACTTTATGTTTTATTTAAATTTGTGTCTTATTACATGATCACTAGTGTCTAAATGTCTATGCCTTAAAGTTATGAATGTCCTATGAATCCATCACCTTTCTTAAATAAAAAGTGTTTTTAATTGCAAAAAGAAAAAGAAGTGCATGAATTTCAAATTTTAAAAACAGATTAATTATTTTGATGTGGTGGCAATACTTTTTGTTTTCTGAATGAATGCTTGAACAGTGCATTTTTTTTAATTTATTGATTAAGAATGTTAAAATTGTTGGCTCTTGAAAGACTAATGGAAAAGGAGAAATGTTATTGATAATCTAAAAAATTATAAAAATGATTCTTGAAGCAAGAAAAAGCAGTGAAATGCATGCGAAAAAAATAAGAAAAAGAAAGAAAAGAAAAAAGCAAGCAGAAAAAGCCAATAGCCCTTTAAACCAAAAGGCAAGGGTAAAATAAAAAGGATCCAAGGCTTTGAGCATCAGTGGATAGGAGGACCTACAGGAATAAAATCCTGGCCTAAGCGGCTAAACCAAACTGTCCCCAACCATGTGCTTGTGGCGTGAAGGTGTCAAGTGAAAAGCTTGAGACTGAGCGGTTAAATTTGTGGTCCAAAGCAAAAAGAGTGTGCTTAAGAGCTCTGGACACCTCTAATTGGGGACTCTAGCAAAGCTGAGTCACAATCTGAAAAGGTTCACCCAGTTATGTGTCTGTGGCATTTATGTATCCGGTGGTAATACTGGAAAACAAAATGCTTAGGGTCACGGCCAAGACTCAAAAAGTCATTGTGTTCAAGAATCAACATACTAAACTAGGAGAATCAATAACACTATCTGAATTTAGAGTTCCTATAGATGCCAATCATTCTGAACTTCAAGGGATAAAGTGAGATGCCAAAACTGTTCAGAAGCAAAAAGCTAATAGCCCTGCTCATCTAATTAAGACTGATCTTCGTAGATGTTTTTGGAATTCATTGTATATTCTCTTCTTTTTATCCTACTTTGTTTTTGGTTGCTTGGGGACAAGCAACAATTTAAGTTTGGTGTTGTAATGAGCGGATAATTTATACGCTTTTTGGCATTATTTTTAGGTAGTTTTTAATATATTTTAGTCACTTTTTATTATATTTTTATTAGTTTTTAAATAAAAATCACATTTCTGGACTTTACTATGAGTTTGTGTGTTTTTCTATGATTTCAGGTATTTTCTGGCTGAAATTGAGGGACCTGAGCAAAAATCTGATTTAGAGGCTGAAAAAGGACTGCAGATGCTGTTGGATTCTGACCTCCCTTCACTCGAAGTAAATTTTTTGGAGCTACAGAAGCCCAATTGGCACGCTCTCAATTGCGTTGGAATGTAGACATCCTGGGATTTCCAGAAATATATAATAGTTCATACTTTGCCCGAGATTTGATGGCTCAAACTGGCGTTCCAAGTCAGCATAAAAATTCTAGCGTCAAAACGCCAGAACTGGCATAAAAGCTGGCGTTTAACTCCAAGAAAAGTCTCTACATGTGAAAGCTTCAATGCTCAGCCCAAGCAGATACCAAGTGGGCCCAAAAGAAGATTTCTGCATTAATTACCTATTTTTGTAAACCCTAGGCTACTAGTTTGTTATAAATAGGACCTGTTGCTATTGTATTTTCATACTTTTACACACTTATCATCTTTGGAACTTATATGTTCATGTTTGGGGCTGGCCTCACGGCCATGCCTAGACTTCTTATTCTTATGTATTTTCAACAGTGGAGTTTCTACACCCCATAGATTAAGGTGTGGAGCTCTGCTGTTCTTCATGAATTAATGCAAAGTACTATTGTTTTCTATTTAATTCACGCCTACTTCTTCTCTAAGATATACACTCGTTCTTCAACTTGATGAATGTGATGATCCATGACACTCATCACTATTCTCACCTATGAACACATGCCTGACAACCACTTCCGTTCTACATGCAAACAAGCTTGAATGTGTATCTCTTGGGTTTCTAATCTATGATTAAAACCTTCGTGGTATAGGCTAGAATTATTGGCGGCCATTCTTGAGATCTGGAAAGTCTAAACCTTGTCTGTGGTATTCCGAGTAGGATCTGAGAAGGGATGACAGTGACGAGCTTCAAACTCGCGAGTGTTGGGCTTAGTGACAGACGCAAAAGGATCAATGGATTCTATTCCAACATGATCGAGAACCGACAGATGATTAACCTTGCGGTAACAGCGCATTTGGACTATTTTCACTGAGAGGACGGGAGGTAGCCATTGACAACGGTGAAACCCAACATACAGCTTGCCATGGAAAGGGGTATGAATAATTGGATGAAGGCAATAGGAAAGCAGAAGTTCAGGAGGAACAAAGCATCTTCATGCGCTTATCTGAAATTCTCACCAATGAATTACATAAGTATCTCTGTCCTATTTTATATTTTATTCATCTTTTAATTATCAATTATCCATAACCATTTGAATCCGCCTGACTGAGATTTACAAGATGACCATAGCTTGCTTCAAGCCGACAATCTCCGTGGGATCGACTCTTACTCACGTAAGGTTTATTACTTGGACGACCCAGTGCACTTGCTGGTTAGTTGTGCGGAGTTGTGATAAAGAGTTGAGATTATAATTGTGCGTACCAAGTTGTTGGTGCCATTGATGATCACAATTTCATGCACCATGAATCCAACCATGTTCTAGCTCTGTCTCTTACAGCAAAAGGGAAAAGCATAAGCCTGTAGACCTCGGGATCAACTCCATTGGTCTTGACAGTGTCCCAGATTTGCAAGAATTCAGCTAAAAACTGATGAAGATCTTCCATTGGAAGTCCATGAAACTTGCAATTCTGCTGCATTAGAGAAACTAATTGAGGCTTAAGCTCAAAGTTGTTTGCTCCAATGGTAGGAATTGAGATGCTTCTTCCATAGAAGTTAGAAGAGGGTGCAATAAAGTCACCAAGCATCTTCCTTGCATCTCCACCATTGTTATTAGGTTTGGCCATGTCTCCCTCTTTTTCGAAAATTTCTATCAGGTTCTCTCCAGAGAGTTGTGCTTTAGCTTCCCTTAGCTTCCTCTTCAGAGTCCTTTCAGGTTCAGGATCAACTTCAACAAGAATATTCTTATCCTTGTTCCTGCTCATATGAAAAAAAAAAGAGAATAGAAAAGAAAATATGGAATCCTCTATGTCACAGTATAGAGATTCCTTATGTGAGTATAAGAAGAGAAGAATAGAAGAAGGAGAAGGAAAAAAGAGAATTCGAAATTTAAATTAAAATAAAAGGAAAATATTTTTGTTTTTATTTTAATTATTGGTTATTATTCGAAAATTAAAAAGAGAAATAAACTTAAAATTAAAATTTGAAACAATTGGTTAATTAAAAAGAATTTTGAAAAAAAGGTGAGGAGTTTTCGAAAATTAGAGAGAGAAAATTAGTTAGGTAGTTTTGAAAAAGATAAGAAATAGCAAAACAAACAAAAAGTCAAGTGGTTAATTGAGAAAGATTTGAAAATCAATTTTGAAAAGATAAGAAGTTAGAAAAGATTTTGAAATTGATTTTAAAAAAGATATGATTAAAATAGAAAAAGGTATGATTGAAAATCATTTTGAAAAAGATTTGAATTGGAAGTTAAAAAGATTTGATTTTGAAATTAAAGTTGATTACTTGACTAACAAGAAACTAAAAGATATGATTCTAAATTTCAAAGATTGAACCTTTCTTAATAGGCAAGTAACAACTTGAAATTTTGAATCAATCACATTAATTGTTAGTAAAGATTTTGAAATTATGAAATGAAATTAAGAAAAAGATTTTGAAAATCATTTTCAAAATTTTCAAAAATCATAAAAAAAAATGAGGAAGATTTGATTTTTGAAAAAGATTTGAAATAGATAGAATTTTTAAATTGAAAATTTGATTTGACTCATAAGAAACAACTAGATTTTAAAAATTTTGAAAAAGTCAACTCAAATATTCGAATTTTATGAGAAGAATAAGGGATGGATATTTTTTTATTTTTTAATTTTTAATGAAGAGAGATAAAAACACAAAAAAAGACACAAGTCATAAAAATTATGAATCAAAACAAGAAAAATATGCAAGAACACTTTGAATGTCAAGATGAACACCAAGAACACTTTGAAGATCATGATGAACATCAAGAACATATTTTTGAAAATTTTTAAGAAAAGAAACACATGCAAGACACCAAACTTAGAAATTTTTAATGTTGAGACACTAACAAATTGAAAATGCATATGAGAAACAAGCAAAGATGCACAACAAGAAAATGCAAAGATCAAACAAGAAAAATCATCAAGAACAACTTGAAGATTATGATGAACACATGCATGAGTTTTTCGAAATTTTTTTTTATGAAAATTAAAAAATATGCAATTGACACCAAACTTAAAAACTGACACAAGACTCAAACAAGAAACATCAAATTTTTGGTTTGTTTGATTTTATTAATTTTTTTGGTAGTTTTTGAAAATTAATTGGAAAAAGAAAAATAAGGATTTCAAAATTTCTAATGAGAATTCCAGGAATCATGCAATGTTAGTCTAAAACTCCGGTCCAAGAATTAGACATTGCTTACTAGCCAGCCAAGCTTTCAGTGAAAGCTCCGGTCTAAAACACTAGACATGGCCAATGGCCAGCCAAGCTTCAGCAGAACATTACATACAAAAGCTAAATTGCTGAAAAAGACAAAGAAGCTCTTCTAATGATAGTTGAAACCTCGGTCCAAAGGATTAGACATGGCTTAACAGCCAGCCAGGATTCAGCATATTACCATGAAACTCTAGAATTCATTCATAAAAATTCTGAAGCCATAGGATAATTTATATTTTTTTGAAATTTTTCGAAAATAAAAAGTAAAAAGCTTAAACATAAAATAAAATTACCTAATCTGAGCAACAAGATGAACTATCAGTTGTCCAAACTCGAACAATCCCCGGCAACGGCGCCAAAAACTTGGTGCATAAAATCGTGATTGTTCATTCCTTGTTAGCGGCGCCAAAAACTTAATACGCACGTTCATAATCTTAGTTCTTTTTCACAATTTCGCACAACTAACCAGCAAGTGCACTGGGTCGTCCAAGTAATAAACCTTACATGAGTAAGGGTCGATCCCACGGAGATTGTCGGCTTGAAGCAAGCTATGGTCATCTTGCAAATCTCAGTCAGGCGGATTCAAATGGTTATGGTGAATTGATAGTTAAAATATAATTAAAATATAAAATAGGATAGATATACTTGTGCAATTCATTCGTGAGAGTTTCAGATAAGCGTATGGAGATGCTTTTGTTCCTTCTGAACCTCTGCTTTCCTACTGCTTTCATCCAATCACTCATACTCCTTTCCATGGCAAGCTGTATGTTGGGCATCACCGTTGTCAATGGCTACATCCCGTCCTCTCAGTGAAAATGGTCCAAATGCGCTGTCACCGCATGGCTAATCATCTGTCACTACGCCCAGCACTCGCGAGTTTGAAGCTCGTCACAGCCATCCCTTCCCAAATCCTACTCGGAATACCACAGACAAGGTTTAGACTTTTCGGATCTCAAGAATGGCCGCCAATAATTCTATCCTATACCACGAAGACTTTGATCATAAATCAGGAGGCTAAGAGATATGCATTCAAGCTTGCTTTCATGTAGAACGGAAGTGTTTGTCAGGCACGCATTCATAAGTGAGAATGGTGATGAGCGTCACAGAATCATCACATTCATCATGTTCTTGTGTGCGAATGAATATCTTAGAGAAGAAATAGGCTTGAGTTGAATAGAAAAATAATAGTACTTTGCATTAATTCATGAGGAACTGCAGAGCTCCACACCTTAATCTTTGGTGTGTAGAAACTCTACCGTTGAAAATACATAAGAACAAGGTCTAGGCATGGCCGAATGGCCAGCCTCCTCAAATGGCGTATGAATTCAAAAATAGGGAAAAAGACTGATCCCTGATCAAGGATGATCAAAAGATGTAAAATAACTCACTAAAAGTAGTTTTTATACTAAACTAGTAGCTAGGGTTACATAAGATAAGTAAATGATCTAGAAATCCACTTCTGGGCCCACTTGGTGTGTGCTTGGGCTGAGCATTGAGTTTTCATGTGTAGAGACTCTTTTTGGAATTAAACGCCAGGTTGTAGCCTGTTACTGGTGTTTAACTCTGATTTGCAACCTGTTTTTGGCGTTTAACTCCAGAATAGGGCAGGAAGTTGGCGTTCGAATGCCAGTTTGCATCATCAAAACTCGGGCAAAGTATGGACAATTATATATTGCTAGAAATCTCTGGATGTCTACTTTCCAACGCAATTGAGAGCGCGCCAATTGGGTTTCTGTTGCTCCAGAAAATCCACTTCGAGTGCAGGGAGGTCAGAATCCAACAGCATCTGCAGTCCTTCTTCAGCCTCTGAATCAGATTTTTGCTCAAGTCCATCAATTTCAGCCAGAAATTACCTGAAATCACAATAAAACACACAAACTCCTAGTAAAGTCCAGAAATGTGATTTTTATTTAAAAACTAATAAAATTATATTAAAAACTAACTAAACCATACTAAAAACTATGTAAAAACAATGCCAAAAAGCGTATAAATTATCCGCTCATCAGTGGTATTCTCTGTGATTCTGAATATATGACAGGAACCGTGCATGTCTGAATTTGAATTAAAGGGTGTTGATGTATAAAGAAATGGAATTTAGAAAACTATTATGAATTTTCTGAAATTGGTGAAAGTTGATCCATGAAGCAAAAGAAACAGCAAAGAAATAATTAAAAGGCAATGTCCAAGGCTCTGAGCATCAATGACTAGGGAGGTCAGACATGATTAAAAGCTCAAAGAGTTGTTTCCCTAGTCACATGCTTGTGGTGTTCTTGTTTCAAGTAATCCTTGAGACAAAACATTTAGAGTCGAGATCAAATGCATTTAGCAGAGTATGCCAAAGGGTTTGAGCACCACTGTCTAGGAATAGCTGAAAGAAAAATCAGAACTTCAAGAGAGTTCCCCAGTTAAGTGCTTGTAGTGTTCTTGTGTCAATTAACCCTTGAGACATAACATTTAAAGTCACGGATAGGCTCTAGGTACAAAGCACCAATTACATGAGAATTAAAGGACATCTGCTATGTTCAAGGATTAAACTGAAGTATAAAGATCAGACAATTCATAATATGATCCAGATTCTAATTCCGAATGACACTAAAATTCCTCTTATTCAAAGGAGAGTGAGATGCCAAGACTGTTCAGAATTACAATAGATAAACCCCACTTTAAGGAAAGACATGAGCATAACTAAACTCTCCCTTTCCATGCAAATTCACATCTTAATCATGTACTGACTTTGGTTGCTTGAGGACAAGCAACAATTCAAGTTTTCTTGATGACAAGCTTGGCTTTCAGGGTTTCAAAGGCATGCAGACATTCTTGGTCGAAGACAAATGGGACGTCTGTAGCCAAGAGATTACACAGGGGTTTTGCAATTTTCAAAAAATCTTTTATGAACCTCCTGTAGAATCCTGAATGTCCCGAAAAATTGCTGATTGCCTTGACATTAGTAGGTGGTGGCAATCGTTCAATCACATCCACCTTATTTTGATCTATTTCTATTCTCTTGTTTGAAATCCGATGCCCAAGAACAATGCCTTCAGTAACCATGAAGTGGCATTTTTCCCAGTTTAGAACTAGGTTTGTTTCTTGACATCTTTTCAGAACTAGGGCCAAATGATCAAGGCAGGAGTCAAATGAGTCTCCAAAGACAAAGAAGTCATCCATGAACACTTCAAGGAACTTCTCTACCATATCAGAAAAGATGGACAGCATACATCTCTGAAAGGTGGCAGGTGCATTACACAAGCCAGAGGGCATTCGTCTGTAGGCAAATACGCCACATGGGCATGTGAATGTTGTCTTCTCTTGATCCTGTGGATCCGCTGCTATTTGATTGTACACTGAATATCCATCCAGGAAATAATAAAATGCATGCTCCACTAGTCTCTCTAGCATTTGGTCAATAAATGGTAAAGGAAAATGATCCTTCCTAGTGGCATCATTGAGTCTTCTATAGTCAATGCACATATGCCACCCTATAATTGTCCTTGTAGGAATCAGTTTATTCTTTTCATTATGAACCACTGTCATGCCTCCCTTCTTGGAAACAACTTGGACAGGGCTCACCCAGGGGCTATCAAAAATGGGATAAATAATCCTAACCACCCAGAGCTTAGTGACTTTCTTCTGCACTACTTCTTTCATGGCTGGATTCAGCCGCCTTTGTGGTTGCACCACTGGTTTGGCATCATCCTCCAGCAGGATTTTATGCATGCATCTGGTCAGGCTAATACCCTTAAGGTCAATTATAGTCCATCCAAGGGCAGTCCTATGTGTCTTAAGCACTTGAATTAATGCTTCTTCTTCCTGTGGCTCTAAGACAGATCTTATGATCACCGGATAAGTATCTCCATCTCCCAGAAATGCTTATTTCAGGGAGGATGGTAATGGGTTGAGCTCAAGCTTTGGAGTTTTCTCCTTTTTCTTAGGAGTTTACAAAGGATCCTGCAAGTCAGACTGTTCATCAGTAAGGATGTCATTCAAGCCATCCCTGAGACTTTTAGCCATGTTTACGTCTTCCACTAGGGAATCAATGAGGTCAATATTCATGCATTCCTCTAGGGTGTCTTGATGTTGCATGGCTATTACAACATTCAGTATGAACTTTTCCTCATTGACTCTCAGGGTTACTTCCCATTTTTTAACATCAATGAGGGTTTATCCTGTAACTAGGAAGGGTCTCCCTAGAATCAGGGTTTCACTCTAGTGCCCTTCCATGTCCAACACCACAAAATCAGTGAGAAAAGTAAAGGGTCCAACCCTGACAATCATGTCTTCGATTACTCCTGATGATATCTTAATAGAACTATCAGCAAGTTGAAGGTATATACAGGTTAGTTTGACTTCCTCAGTCAAGAAAAACTTCTTTATTAATGAAGCAGGTATTAGGTTGATGCTTGCTCCAAGGTCACATAGAGTTGTCCTTGTGCAAGCATTACCTAGAGTGTATGGTATCATAAAGCATCCAAGATCCTTAAGCTTCTCTGGTAAGCTGTTTTGAATGATTGAACTGCACTCTTCAGTGAGGAGGACTGTTTCTATCTCTCTCCAATCCTTCTTATCACTCAAAATGTCTTTCATGAACTTAGCATAAGAAGGTATCTGTTCAAGAGCCTCTGCAAAAGGGATGTTGATTTCTAATGTTATGAGATACTCTGCAAAGCGGGCAAACTGTTTATCCTTTGCCTCTTGACAGAGTTTCTAAGGAAATGGCATCTTAGCCTTATACTCATCAATCTTGATTGATGAAGGTCGAGTGTTGCGTGTGTTGGAAGGGAGATTACTAGCTTGCTTAGGAGGGTTGTTGTCAGCATATGACTGGCCTCCCTTGCTTGGGCGCTCAATGCCCATTTTGCTGCCCCCTTCCTACAGTTCAACGCCAGGAATGCTATTCCCTTTTGGGCGTTCAACGCCCTTCTTGGTGTCCTCAATTGGGCGTTCAACGCCCGGGATAGATACCCCTTCTTGGTGTTGAACGCCGATGACATTCCTCTTTGGGCATTCAATGCTGTTAGAGACGTCCTGGACCTCAGCCTGGTGTTCCTTTGTTGGCTTTTCTTTCTTATTGTACTGAGGTTAGGTGTTTAAGGATTTTCCACTCCTCAGTTGAATAGCCTGGCATTTCTCTATTATTTGCTTAGATAACTGCTGCCTTCTTTTACTCAACTGGGCTTTTACATTCTTGTTAGAAGCCTGAGTTTCTCACAAAGCCTCTTGCAGTTCCAGTAGTTACTGGGCAAAGCCATGCAGTTGCTGAGTCAATGGGCCATCCTGTTCTAGAGGGTTGGATTCAATAGATATTGCCTTAAGCTCTCCTGTCATAGAAGTCTCAGCAGATAAGTACAGATGCTGATTAGTGGCAACTATCTCAATAAGCTCGCGAGCATCTTCAATGGTCTTTCTCATATGTATGGAACTACCAGCAGAGTGGTCCAAAGATATTTTAGCCATGTCTGAAAGTCCATAGTATGTGATGTCTAATTATACCCATCCTGAAAACATTTAAATGGGACATTTTCTTAGCATCCTTCTATACCTCTCCCAGGCAACATAAAGAGATTCACTATCTCCTTATTTGAAGCCTTGGATATCCAGCCTCAGCTGGGTCATCTTTCTTGGAGGAAAGTATTGATTTAAAAACTTGTCTGCTAACTGTTTCCAAGTTTTCAAGCTATTTTTGGGCTGGTTATCTAACCACCTCTTTGCTCGGCCCATTACAGCAAAAAGGGAGAGTAATAGTCTGTAGACAACTTGCTCTACTTCCTCATTGTGTATTTTGTCAGCAATCTTTGAGAAATATGCCAGGAACTCAGTAGGTTCTTGATAAACCACTATTTTATGGTTTATCTTGTACTGAATTGAGTGGTTTTTATTAATTCTTTACCCACTTATTCATACTATTTACATGTACTGAATTATGTGTTTTGATTGAAAACATGCTTCTTTGATCTTATATTTGCTTATTATTAATCCTCTCTTATCACCATTAGATGCCTTGATATGTGTGTTAAGTGTTTTCAGATATTATAGGGCAGGAATGACTCGGAGGATGGAAAGGAAGCATGCAAAAGTGGAAGGAATACAAGAAGATGAAGAAGTTGCTAAACTGTCCAGCCTGACCTCTTCGCACTCAAACGACTATAACTTTAGCTACAGAGGTCCAAACGACGCGGTTCCAGTTGCATTGAAAAGCTAACGTCCGGGGCTTCGATTTGATATATAATATGCTATAGTTCCTGATGACAAGTCATCTTAGCCTATTTTAACTAGTCTTTTTCTTTTGTTTTCATTAGAATTATGCACTTTCTTGAGCTACAAGCAAGTCAATTAGGTAGATTTTCATGCTTCCTTTGATTTAATCAACCATGTATGAATTCATGCTATTTCATGAGGTTTTATGCTATAATTGTCACATATTATGATAAAATGAATATCTCATGATTTTAAGCATAGCTTTGATGTGTTTGGTTGATTAATGATAGGTGAAGAAAGCTTGGAGAAAGGTTGAAGCAAGAAGGAATAGCTAGGAGTAAAGAGAAGACAATGGAATAAGTGAAATTGAACCAGGAAGCAAAAAGTTGGACCTAAAGTTAGCCTCAAACTTTTGCACAAACTTTTGGGTGAAAAGTTAGCCTCAACGTTAGCCCCTAACTTTTGGGCTAACGTTGGAACTTGAAAATCACTCCCTGGGTACCAAAAGTTTGCGCCAACGTTAGCCCCTAACTTTGAGGTTAACGTTGGCACATGAAAATCACCCCTGGGCACCAAAAGTTTGCGCCAACGTTAGCCCCTAACTTTGAGGCTAACGTTGGCACATGAAAACTACAAGGGGAAGAGCAAAAGTTTGCGCCAACGTTAGCCCCTAACTTTTGGGCTAACGTTGGCGCCTCAAGTGTACCAAGGAAGGCCAACGTTGGTGCAAAAGTTAGACCCCTAACTTTTGCACCAACGTGAGTATCAGCAAGTTATGTTGGCTGATATGAAAAGTTGGACCAAAAGTTAGACCCTAACTTTTGCTCCAACTTTTGGTCCAACTTTTGCAAAACTCCAACCCGGTTCAATTGGTTCACTTTGGTTCTTCTCCAAACTTCAAGAGCAATCAACCAAGGCCTCTTTCAACCCAATTCCACAAGAGCAAAGGCCCAACTCAAGGCTTGAAGATCATTTGAAGAAAGTGTATAAATAGGATAGAATTCAAATTCTTCGGAGAGCTTTCCTTTTGAATTTTCATAAAAGTTCTTCGGAGAGCTTTGAATATTGAGTGATCTTTAATTTCTCAGTCTTGGGGAAAGAGAATTCACTTCTCTTCCTCTTAGTTTTATTGCTTTTAATTTCAATTACACTTGTCTTGGATCTTGGGTTGAAGAATTGAAGGAATTCTGTTTCATTCTCATCCTTGGATCTCTCTGTTTATTTACTGCAATTGAATTTCCGTATCTATTACTTGCCTCTCATCTACTTTCCTTGCAATTTACAATTCCCTTGCAATTGTTCTTGTTGGATCTAGGAAGGCATTGAGATCTAGACTTGGTTTTCTAGTCTCTGGGCCCTGAGATCTGAATTCCTAATTTACATTTTGTTTCTTGCTTTTAATGTTCATTTACTTTACTGCTTCAAGATCTGATTCAACCCAAACCTTCTTTTACTCTTTTGTTTGATGCAAGTTACTTTCCTTTGTTTAATTTCTGCAAATCCAACTCCTAATCCCCTTTACATTTCGAGCCATTTACATTTCTTGCACTTTAAGTTTCCGCAATTTACATTTCTTGCACTCTAAGTTTCTGCCATTTAATTTCTTGTTCTTTAAGATTCAGCAATTTAATTTCCTGCTCTCTTTAATTCCATGCAATTTAATTTCTGCAAATCACAAAACACTCAACCAAATCTTGATTCGCTTGACTAAATTAACCACTAAGCTAAAATTGCTCAATCCTTCAATCCCTGTGGGATCGACCTCACTCCCGTGAGTTTTTATTACTTGATACGACCCAGTACACTTGCCGGTTAGATTTGTGTGTTTTGGGAGAAATTCATTGTTCCACCAAAATACTCATCAAGTTTTTGGCGCCGTTGCCGGGGATTGATTAGATTGACAACGATTAAGTGAGGTGGTGATCTAGATCAAGCACGTTTTCTTTTCTGTCCTCTAATTTTCAATTAACCCACTAACTGTTTGAATTTTTGCCTGAGCTAATTGAAACCTCACTTTAGCAATAGAGTGAAGTTTTCTTGGTTTATCTTGCTGAATATGATTCTCATAGCTTGATAAATAAACGAGAGAAGTGATTTTCGTTCATTAATCTCTCAAGTTTACCAACTGTTTGACACATGGTGTCAACTAATCCTCTGACTACATTCTGGCATGAGAATATCCAATTTTCATTTGGATTGTTTGTGATTGTGCAGGTCATGGAGGAAAGGAATCCTACAGCAAGAGGAGAAAAACTGAGGCATTATGATTTCCAGCCTCCATAATCAAAGAGCAAGATGTCAAGCTAGTGACAATAAAAGAGCGCTTGTTGGGAGGCAACCCAACCTAAGGTAGTTCTCTTTTCATATCTATTTCAATAAAAAGGTTAATTAGTTTTATCTATATTGCAAGAAGCTAAGTTTGGTGTTGCACACCAAAACAATATAAGGGAGAATGAAGGATTCTAAGTATGGTGTTCCACCAAAATCTCATTTAAAACATATTCTCACCATCTGCATAATGCTGGCTTCAAGCATGTTAGATGAACTAGTTAACTATTCTGCTGTTTCCTAGTTTTCAGTTTTTTTTGCTTTTGAAAAAGAAGAAGAAAAGAAAAAAATTATCACACATGGTTAATTTGATGCATGAAAACCATTGGCAAGGTACTAAGTTTGGTGTTCCCACACCAAAGTAAGTTCAAAAGCCTATAAATAAATCAGCCAGACTAACCATTGTTTCCAAGTGCTTGGGGAACAAGCAACTTTCAACATCATTACAGAGCATCATACAAGCCTTTGGGAGGATTAAGCATCATCAACAAAAAAATGAAAGAGGAATGTGTGGATCAGTAATGATGATGATGAGGAGTGAAGCAAGCGAACTCCAAAAGGTTGTATTGTTAAGTGATTATCTTGCATTGAACACTGCTATAATTGAGAGTGGTTTTGTTTCCCTGATTATCTGTCTGTTCAGTATAGTTTTTTTTTTCTTTTCTGAAATTCAATAAGCAAGATGCTTGATCATTCACAACATTTTTATCTTCAAAACTTGTTTGCACTCAATGTTAAAAAAATGCATCACATGAAAGTTCTTTGAAAAGAAGGATTGAGGAATCAAACAATTTTGAGGCAAGCAAAAGATTAGGAGAAGTGGTGGTTCTAGTTGTATGATTATGTATTGAGGTTGCATGCTTGTGAAAACTTGCATGGGAGCTCATAGGCGGGACATGAAGTTCAAAGAAGTTTTGTGGAGATTCTCAAAAATTTATTGATCCAAGAAGCAGCAAACAAAATACAAAGACAAAAAAAAAAAAAGAACATGGCCCAAGGCTCTGAGCATCAATTACTATGCAGAAAAGAAAGAAGAAACAATGACTCAAAGAGTTGTTAGCCTAGTAAAATGCTTGTGGTTGAGTTGTGTCAAAGAAAGAGGCTTGAGCAAGTAAATCCTTAGGGGTGCTTCAACACCTAATACCTTAAAACCAACTGGTTTAGGAGTATTGATTGAAAGCTTATCTAAAGAGCCGCTTTGAGACATGACACTTAGAGTCGAGGCCAAAGCACAGAAACTATAAGCTGCTTCAAGGTGACTACATATAAAGAGATCTCCATGATACCATTTGGATGAAAATCCTAAGACCTAAGACTCCCAATATGTGAGGACTAGTGAGCACTGAAGCCCTTGCAAGAGCATATGATTTAGAGTTCACCCCATTGACACTTGATCACTTCACTCACAGGACCTGACAAGTTGTTCTTCAATCCATCTTAAATGAAAGAACCTTTGAGCATAATTCTTTTCTTGCTTGGGGACAAGCAAGCTTTAAGTTTGGTGTTGTGAAGACAAGTCATCTTAGCCTATTTTAACTAGTCTTTTTCTTTTGTTTTCATTAGAATTATGCACTTTCTTGAGCTACAAGCAAGTCAATTAGGTAGATTTTCATGCTTCCTTTGATTTAATCAACCATGTATGAATTCATACTATTTCATGAGGTTTTATGCTATAATTGTCACATATTATGATAAAATGAATATCTCATGATTTTAAGCATAGCTTTGATGTGTTTGGTTGATTAATGATAGGTGAAGAAAGCTTGGAGAAAGGTTGAAGCAAGAAGGAATAGCTAGGAGAAAAGAGAAGACAATGGAATAAGTGAAATTGAATCAGGAAGCAAAAAGTTGGACCTAAAGTTAGCCTCAAACTTTTGCACAAACTTTTGGGTGAAAAGTTAGCCACAACGTTAGCCCCTAACTTTTGGGCTAACGTTGGAACTTGAAAATCACTCCCTGGGTACCAAAAGTTTGCGCCAACGTTAGCCCCTAACTTTGAGGCTAACGTTGGCACATGAAAATCACCCCTGGGCACCAAAAGTTTGCGCCAACGTTAGCCCCTAACTTTGAGGCTAACGTTGGCATGAGAAAAACACTCCCTGGGCACCAAAAGTTTGAGCCAACGTTAGCCCCTAACTTTGAGGCTAACGTTGGCACATGAAAACTACAAGGGTAAGAGCAAAAGTTTGCGCCAACGTTAGCCCCTAACTTTTGGGCTAACGTTGGCGCCTCAAGTGCACCAAGGAAGGCCAACGTTGGTGCAAAAGTTAGACCCCTAACTTTTGCACCAACGTGAGTATCAGCAAGTTATGTTGGCTGATATGAAAAGTTGGACCAAAAGTTAGACCCTAACTTTTGCTCCAACTTTTGGTCCAACTTTTGCAAAACTCCAACCCGGTTCAATTGGTTCACTTTGGTTCTTCTCCAAACTTCAAGAGCAATCAACCAAGGCCTCTTTCAACCCAATTCCACCAAGAGCAAAGGCCCAACTCAAGGCTTGAAGATCATTTGAAGAAAGTGTATAAATAGGATAGAATTCAAGTTCTTCGGAGAGCTTTCCTTTTGAATTTTCATAATAGTTTTCGGAGAGCTTTGGATATTGAGTGATCTTTAATTTCTCAGTCTTGGGGAAAGAGAATTCACTTCTCTTCCTCTTAATTTTATTGCTTTTAATTTCAATTACACTTGTCTTGGATCTTGGGTTGAAGAATTGAAGGAATTCTGTTTCATTCTGATCCTTGGATCTCTCTGTTTATTTACTGCAATTGAATTTCCGTATCTATTACTTGCCTCTCATCTACTTTCCTTGCAATTTACAATTCCCTTGCAATTGTTCTTGTTGGATCTAGGAAGGCATTGAGATCTAGACTTGGTTTTCTAGTCTCTGGGCCTTGAGATCTGAATTCCTAATTTACATTTTGTTTCTTGCTTTTAATGTTCATTTACTTTACTGCTTCAAGATCCGATTCAACCCAAACCTTCTTTTACTCTTTTGTTTGATGCAAGTTACTTTCCTTTGTTTAATTTCTGCAAATCCAACTCCTAATCCCCTTTACATTTCGAGCCATTTACATTTCTTGCACTTTAAGTTTCCGCAATTTACATTTCTTGCACTCTAAATTTCTGCCATTTAATTTCTTGTTCTTTAAGATTCAGCAATTTAATTTCCTGCTCTCTTTAATTCCATGCAATTTAATTTCTGCAAATCACAAAACACTCAACCAAATCTTGATTCGCTTGACTAAATTAACCACTAAGCTAAAATTGCTCAATCCTTCAATCCCTGTGGGATCGACCTCACTCCCGTGAGTTTTTATTACTTGATACGACCCGGTACACTTGCCGGTTAGATTTGTGTGTTTTGGGAGAAATTCATTGTTCCACCAAAATACTCATCAAGTTTTTGGCGCCGTTGCAGGGGATTGATTAGATTGACAATGATTAAGTGAGGTGGTGATCTAGATCAAGCACTTTTTCTTTTCTGTCCTCTAATTTTCAATTAACCCACTAACTGTTTGAATTTTTGCCTGAGCTAATTGAAACCTCACTTTAGCAATAGAATGAAGTTTTCTTGGTTTATCTTGCTGAATATGATTCTCATAGCTTGATAAATAAACGAGAGAAGTGATTTTCGTTCATTAATCTCTCAAGTTTACCAACTGTTTGACACATGGTGTCAACTAATCCTCTGACTACATTCTGGCATGAGAATATCCAATTTTCATTTGGATTGTTTGTGATTGTGCAGGTCATGGAGGAAAGGAATCCTACAGCAAGAGGAGAAAAAATGAGGCATTATGATTTCCAGCCTCCATAATCAAAGAGCAAGATGTCAAGCTAGTGACAATAAAAGAGCGCTTGTTGGGAGGCAACCCAACCTGAGGTAGTTCTCTTTTCATATCTATTTCAATAAAAAGGTTAATTAGTTTTATCTATATTGCAAGAAGCTAAGTTTGGTGTTGCACACCAAAACAATATAAGGGAGAATGAAGGATTCTAAGTTTGGTGTTCCACCAAAATCTCATTTAAAACATATTCTCACCATCTGCATAATGCTGGCTTCAAGCATGTTAGATGAACTAGTTAACTACTTGGTTAAATTAGTCACTTCATATTCTCACCAATGTTTAATTTTCTTTGTTAAATTAGTTGTTGCATTTGCATATCTATTTGATTTTATGCATCTAGTTACTACTTGGTTAAAGTAATAAAATTCTTCTAAAGACCCTATTTTTGAAAAATTTCACTAATTTAAATTGAAATTTTTTTTTGTTAAATTTGTTTGAAGTTGTATTTGGAACATGGTTTTTGAGCTAAAGAACACACAACCTGTGAGATTTTGAGCTTATTTACATGGTTACATTATTTAACCATAAATATTTTATTCTTGTGTGTTTACTTCTCTATAATTGTGATCTTTACTTTGTTTCAGTCTATATGTCCAATATTTAGTGTATTTACATGCTTGCATATGATTGAGGCCATTATTTGATTTTAGCTCACTTATCCCAAATAAGCCTACCCTTTAAATCACCCTTGTCAGCCACTTTGAGCCTCTTAATCCCCATTTGTTCTATTTTATAACCACATTACTAGCTTTAAGTAGAAAAACAAATTAAAAATCCCGAGTTGAATCTTTGGTTAGCTTAAGATAGATATTGTGTATAATTTAAGTATGGGGAATTTTATGGGAACATGGGATGATATGAAAAAGTAGGGAATTAAAAGAGTTATTTGAAAATTTGGGAAGCATGCTCATGTGAAATCAAAATAATTAAATTACCATGTGCATTGAAAAAAAAATATATATATAAGTAATTAAATAAGGGGATACAAAAAAAAAAGAAAAAAAAAAGAAAAAAAAAAGAGAAAAAAAAAGTATTACCCCAAATGCAAAATAAAAAGAATCAATGCACATAGAACAAAATTCAAAAATAAGTTTGATACATGAACATGTAATACAAAAGTGGAAAAAAATTTAGGTAGTTAGGCAAAGTATTTTAAAATTGTATAAAGTATGTATATGTTAGGTGAGATCTTAGACTATCAATTTGTTAGCTCACTTAGCCTTATATATATATATATATCCTTACCCTTACCTTAGCCCCATTACAACCTTGAAAAGACCTCATGATGTTTGCATTGGTATACTAAATTTTGTTGATTGGTTAGATGGAGAACAAAGTTTTAGAAAGCATGATTAGAGAATACTAGAGTGAATTACCCTATACACTTGAGAGATTAGATATACACTTCTAGTGAGGGTTCAACGCTTAAATTCTATGTTCCCTGCTTTCATGAGCTGTCTTCTTACAAGTTCACTTGCTTTTTATTGTATGATTTGAATTAGTGGAAATTAGTTTGTATTTGTCTTGGAGAAATTATTTACTCTTAACCAAGTAAGTAAAAGCATTTAGCATGTAGTTGCATTCATAGGTTGCATTTCATACCATTCCTCTTCATCTTTATAGCTTCTCTTGAGCTTAGCATGAGGACATGCTAGTGTTTATGTGTGGAGAGGTTGATAAACCACTATTTTATGGTTTATCTTGTACTGAATTGAGTGGTTTTTATTAACTCTTTACCCACTTATTCATATTATTTGCATGGTTTTATATTTCCTTCCTAATTATGTGTTTTGATTGAAAACATGCTTCTTTGATCTTATATTTGCTTATTATTAATCCTCTCTTATCACCATTAGATGCCTTGATATGTGTGTTAAGTGTTTTCAGATATTATAGGGCAGGAATGACTCTGAGGATGGAAAGGAAGCATGCAAAAGTGGAAGGAATACAAGAAGATAAAGAAATTGCTAAGCTGTTCAGCCTGACCTCTTCGCACTCAAACGGCTATAACTTTAGCTACAAAGATCCAAACGACGCGGTTCTAGTTGCGTTGGAAAGCTAACGTCTGGGGCTTCGATTTGATATATAATATGCTATAGTTCCTCTGATGCTAGGCGACGCGACTGCGTGATCCATGCGGCCGCGTCGCAGTGACGGAAATCAGCGCATTTGAATTTGCAACCAGCAAATTCTGGGCTATTTCTGACCCAGTTTGCGGCCCAGAAAACACAGATGAGAGGCTATAAAGTGGGGGAATGCATCCATTCATGGGAGGCTTTCACATTCACAATTTTAGGAGTAGATGTAGTTTTTAGAGAGAAAGGTTCTCTCCTCTCTCTTAGGATTAGGATTTAGGACTTCTCTTAGTTTTAGGAGTGACTCTCAATCCCAGGTTCAATGTTCTTTTATTTCTTTTCTCAATTTTGTTTATGACTCTCTATGTTTAGATTGATTTTCTATTTAATATATTTTGAGGTATTTCAGACTTATGATTGTTTTCTTTTATTTACATGATTATTGCTTCCCATCTGAAGGCATTCTTATTCCAGTAGATTTACTTTTCCCCTTTTGGTTTTGGTTAAGAAATCAGTAACTCAGGAGTTATCCAATTCAACAGCATAATTGTTAATTGTTATCTTGCCAATTGAGTTGAACTTCAATAATCCCAATCTTTTCTTAGGAAATAAATAGGATTCGAAGATCAAACTAATTAGTCCCTTGTCTTTCCTTTACTTTAGTAAAGGTTAACTAAGTGGAATTAAGATTCGACTTTCATTGTTATTGATAAGGATAACTAGACTGGACTTCCAATTTCTCATACCTTGCCAAAAGTTGCTTTACAGTATTTATTTATTTTTAATTGCCATTTAAATTATTTGTCATATAACATATTCCCACCTTACTTCCAAAACCCCCAATTTACAATCTTCATAACCAATAATAAGAACATACTTCCCTGCAATTCCTTGAGAAGACGACTCGAGGTTTAAATACTCGGTTATCAATTTTATAGGGGTTTGTTACTTGTGACAACCAAAATGTTTGTACGAAGGGATTTCTGTCGGTTTAGAGACTATATCTACAACGCGTTTTTATGAAATTCTTTACTGGCAAAAATCCTAACGTCAGTTCTTCCTGTGGAAGTCTATAATATTGGCAGTTTTGCTACACAATAGTAATGAGTTAAGGGTTTAGATCAAAGCTACTTGCTCTAATGTGATGTATGCTAATACTTCTTCCATAGAAGTCAGCAGTGGGGTTTGTATGGGACCCCAGAGTTCTTCTGAACTCCTCATTCCCATTTGGGTTTATGATGAAGAAAGGTAGGAGAAGAAGAATTGAGGAATAAGATGTAAATTGTAATTAAAATATTTTTATTTTTATTTTATTAAATCTGAAAATAAAGGTTAATTAATTAAAAGGAATTGAAAATTAATTAGTAAATTTCAAAAAAGAAGAGAGAGAAATAGAAGAAGAAAAGCAAAAATTAGAAGAGTAAGAAGTTAGTTAGGAAGTTTTGAAAAAGAAGAGAGAGAAAATAAGTAACTAATTAAGAATGATTTAAAAACAAGATAAGATAGAAGATTAGAAAAGATTTGATTTAAAAATTATTTGAAAAAGTCAACAGGATAAGAGAAGAATTAAAAAGATTTCAAAAAGATTTAATTTTAAAATTTACAAGAAGATAAGCTAGGAAAGATAAGATAAGTTAGGTAAGAAAGATAAGATAAGGAGGTTAAGAGAAGATAAGTTTTTAAAAAAAATTGAATTTAAAATTTGAAATTTGAAATTTAAATTTTGAATTTTGAATTTTGAATTTTGAATTTTGAATTTTGAATTTTAAATTTTAAATATTAAAATTTTAAATTTTGAATTTTTGAAGTTGAAACAAGATAAGATAAAGATTTGAAAAAGATTTGAATTTTGAAAAGGTTTAATTTTTAAATTTGAATTTTGAAATAAGATAAGATAAGATTTTTGAATTTTTAAGAAAGATAAAAAGCTAAGATAGGATTTTGAAAAAGATAAGATTTTTTTGAAAATATTTGATTTTGAAATTTAAAACTAAGATAAAATAAGATAAAAATTTTGAAATTAAAATCTGAATTTTTAATTAAAATTTTCGAAAATTTAATTACAGATAAGAAAATATATTTTATTTTTTTATTTTTGAATTTAACGATGAAAGAGAAAAATAACAAAAAGACACCAAACTTAAAATTTTTAGATCTAAGAGACTTACTATGCGAAAATTGCAAAGAAAAACACAAAAAGACACCAAACTTAAAAATTTTAAGATCAAAACAGGAAGAAAGACAAGAACACTTTGAAGATCAAGAAGAACACCAAGAACAAAACTCAAAGATTTCAAAGAACACACGAACATGCAAAGAACACCAAACATAAAATTTTTGAAAACCAAAACACAATTTTTCAAAAAATAAAAAGAAAAGACACAAGAAGACACCAAACTTAAAGATTGACACAAGATTTAAACAAAGAAACTATTTTTGAAAATTTTTAGAAAGAAAGACTCAAAATTTTCGAAAAACTCAACAAGAACAAAGACAAAAGACTCAAACCAAGAAAAAAGATTAAACAAAGAAAAGAAAAAATTTTTGAAGAAGTTTTTGATTTTTTCGAAAATCAAGAAGAAGAAAATAAAAAGAAAAGCTAACAAAATTAAAGATAATACCTGATCTAGGGAACAAGATAATCTGTCAGTTGTCCAAACTCAAACAAACCCCAACAACGGTGACAAAAACTTGGTGCACGAATCCCCAGCTTCGTACAACTGAACCAGCAAGTGCACTAGGACGTCCAAGTAATACCTGAGTGAGTCAGGGTCGATCCCACGAGGATTGTGGTTTGAAGCAAGCTATGGTTATCTTGCAGGTCTTAGTCAGGTGAATAGAAGAGTTATTGGATTTGTTGAAATGCAGTTTGATTGTTTAAAAGTAAATAAAGAAAAAGGGTAATCAGAACTCATAAGTAGTGTAAACTATGATAAAAAGGTGGTTAAGGATTGGAGATGCTTTGTCCTTCTGGATTAACTCTAGTATTACTGTCTTCTTCAGTTGTGAATGATTTTTTCTATGGCAGGCTGTATGTGATTGACGCTGGTTTGAGCAGCCGCCAATACTTCTCCAGATCTGAACCCCAGGGTTAGTGCGGATCCATTCTGATTGAGGGTGAAGCTCCTGCAATTCATTCTCCTTGGTGATCCTACTCAAAATGCCACAGACAAGGTCGAATCTTCTGGATCGGAGGATGCTGCACCTTTGGGTTTTAGCCTCTACCACAAGGACCCTAATCTCCCCGTAAATCAGCTGAACTAGTGACTCGAGAAGTTCCCATCGAAGTCGTGGATTAGCTGTCTAAGAGATGTATAATTAAGCTGGTGGTTCATCATTGTCCGATGAAAGACTCACTCTGAACCCATGTAGAATGTGATAACCTTATGCCAGTTCAACGCATTCATATTGATGAAGAACGAATATACATCTTAGAATTGGATCAAACACGGATTGAAGAGAAACAGTAATGCTTTTATTAATCCATAAAACTCAGCAGGGCTCCTCCCCTCAACCTAGGAGGTTTAGAAACTCATACTGATAGAAAATACAAGCATGGAATTCAAAAAATATGGTGAAAAAAGGTTCTGTATGATTATGTAAAATATCACTTAAATACTAAACGAATAACTAAGGATTACATAAGAAAGGGTAAAATAGTCTTTTAGTGCTAAAATCCACTTTTGGGGTCCACTTGCTGAGTGTTTGGGCTTATCTTTGACGAGATCCACGTGCTGTGAGGCATCTAGGGCATTGAATGCTAGCTAGGGGTCCTCTTTGGGCATTTGGACGCTGGTCTCTTGTTAGTGGGCGCTGGACGCCTGGAATAGGGCAAGAGGCTGGTGTTGGACACTAGTTTTGGGCCTTCTATTATACATTGCTGGAAAGCTTTGGAAGTCAGCTTTCCATAGCCATTGAGAACACTCCATTTGGACTTCTATAGCTCAGAAAAGCTCTTCTGAGTGCAAGGAGGTCAGATCTGGACAGCATCTGCAGTGCTTTCTCTGTCTCTGAATCAAACTTTTGCTCCAACTCCTCAATTTTAGCCAGAAATTATCTGAAATTGTACAAAAACACACAAACTTATAGTAGAATTCAAAAATGTGAATTTTACACTAAAACCTATGAAAAATAAATAAAAATTAAACAAAACATGCTAAAAACTATATAAAAATGAAGCCAAAAAGCGTATAAAATATCCACTCATCAATAAGAAAAGATATTTAATTTTTTTTATTTTTTGAATTTAATGAAGAAAGAGAAAAACAACAAAAAGACACCAAACTTAAAAATTTTGGATCTAAGACACCTAGAATTCGAAAATTGTAAAGAAAAACATAAAGGGACACCAAACTTAAAAATTTTAAGATAAAAACAAGAAGAAAAATAAGAACAACTTGAAGATCAAGAACACCAAGAACAAAAATCAAAGAATTCAAAGAAAACTAGAACACGCAAAGGACACCAAACTTAAAAATTTTGAAAACCAAAGACACAATTTTCGAAAATTATTAAAAGAAAAGACTCAAGAAGACACCAAACTTAAAGATTGACACAAGACTCAAACAAAAGACACTATTTTTTGAAAATTTTTAAAAGAAAGACTCAAGAAATTCGAAAATTTAACAAGAACAAAAACAAAAGACTCAAACCAAAAACAAAGATTAAATAAAGAAATGTAAAGGTTTTTTGAAAAAAATTTTAAAGAAAATAAAAGGCTGGAACAAAATTAAAAACAATACCTAATCTAAGAAACAAGATAATCCGTTAGTTGTCCAAACTCGAACAATCCCCGGCAACGGTACCAAAAACTTGGTGCGCGAAATTACACTTCGCCCAACTGAACCAGCAAGTGCACTAGGTCGTCCAAGTAATACCTGAGTGAGTCAGGGTCGATCCCACGAGGATTGTGATTTGAATCAGGCTATGGTTATCTTGTAGATCTTAGTCAGGCGGAGAGAAAAGTTGTTTGGTTGTTTAAAATGCATAAAAGTAAAATAAAAACAACGTTAGTCAATTGATGGTGAATGCAATGAGTAGAAGATAGTTAAGGCTTGGAGATGCTTTGTTCTTCTCGATCAATCCGCTCTCACTGTCTACTCCAACTGTCAATGATTTCTTCTATGGCAATGTTCATACCTTGGGTCGAGCTATGCAACCCGAGCTGATTGAAGACAAGAGCGACCGACTTCTTTAGGTTGGTCGCCCCCGATCTCTCCTTAAAGAGTTCGGTCAAATCGCCATAGAGGCCCAAGCAGGCCCGAATGAAGGAACGCAGCCCATTCTAAAGGCGGCAAAGCCTAGAAAGATAAGGTAGTTCTCCTAAAAGATAAGATTAGATAACTAACTTATCTTAAAGGACACCCCCACACTATTATAAATACACTAGAGCACCCAGGTATAACTCATACTCTAATTCTACACAAAAAACCTGCTTAAAGCCCATGCTAACTTAAGCATCAGAGTCTCTTACAGGTACCACCACCCTCCGGTGATCAAGGGTCAGCAGCACCACCAGATCCAACAAGTCAGACACGATAGCTCCGGCTACCATAGCAAATCTCATCCGAGATCGACCTTCAGTTTCGGGTAACCTTCGGAACAGGCAGGCTGTATGTGTGATAAATCACTATTTTATGGTTTATCTTGTGTTTAATTGAGTGGTTTCACCAAGTCCTTACCCACTTATTCATATGATTTGCATCATTTTATAATCCCTTCCTAGTCTTGTTTTATGATTGAAAACTTGCTTCCTAGAGATCTTTAATTAGTATATTTTAATTCTCTTTTATACCATTCGATGCCGTGATCCATATGTTAAGTGTTTCAGGCTTCATAGGGCAGGAATGGCTTAGAAAATGGAGAAGGAAACTTGCAAAAATGGAAGGAACACAAGAAATTAAGGAGATGACCAGCGAGCACTGACGCGCACGCATGGCCGACGCGAGCGCGCGGAATGAAAAAATTTGTGTTGATGCGTACGCGTGGATTGGAGTCTGCACAAAAGACGCACACGCGTGGACGACGCGTACGCGTGATGAGGAAATTCGCCAATTGACGCGCACGCATGACCGACACGTACGCGTGACCTGCACGATCTGCAGAATTAACAGAAAATGCTGGAGGCAATTTCGAGCCGCGTTTTTACCCAGTTTCTGGCCCAGAAAACACAGATTAGAGGCTATAAAGAGAGGGAATCAACTCATTCATGAGGAGAACATGAATAATTCACAATTTTAGGTTTTAGATGTAGTTTTAGAAAGAGAGAGAGGTTATCTCCTCTCTCTCTTAGGTTTTTAGGATTAGGATTTCTCTTAGTTTATGGTTATTTCTTCATTCTAGGTTTAATGTTCCTTTACTTTAGTTTCTCTTCTACTTTTATTTATTTTATTACCTTAGTTGATTACTTGATGTTGCCAAATTGGTTTTTGGATTCCTATGTTTAATTTTATTTCCTATTTAATACAATTCGAGGTATTTTAGAATTATGATTATTTTCTTCCATTTATGATATAAATAATTTAGATTTTTCTCCCTTTTGGCTTTGGTTAAGTAATTGGTGACACTTGAGTTATCAAACTCAGCTGTTGATTGAAACTTGGGAATTGTTGATTGATTTGGATCCCTCTAAAGCTAGTCTTTCCATAGGAGTTGACTAGGACTTGAGGAATCAAGTTGATTAGTCCACTTGACTTTCCTTTATTTAGTAAGGGTTAACTAAGTGGGAGCAATAAACAATTCTCATCACACCTGATAAGAATAACTAGGATGGGATTTCCTATTCTCATACCTTGCCAAGAGTTTTTCTAATTATTAATTTATTTTTCTTGCCATTTAAATTACTTGTTCCTTATTTCAAAAACCCAAAAATATACTTTTTCCATAACCAATAATAAAACATACTTCCCTGCAATTCCTTGAGAGACGACCCGAGGTTTGAATACTTCGGTTATCAATTTTATTAGGGGTTTGTTACTTGTGACAACCAAACTTTTGTACAAAAGGATTCTTTGCTGGTTTAGAAACTATACTAGCAACGAGAACTAAATTGTGAATTCTTTACTAGCAAAAATCCGTTCGTCAAAAATGGCGCCGTTGCCGGGGAATTGCAAACGTGTGCCTTATTATTGGTTATTGTAAATATTTGCTTTTTCGTTTCTTTGTTCGTGTTTCTAGTTTTAGGAGTTTATTTCATTAATTTTTATTAGTTTTTGTTTCTTTAGCTACTATGAATTCTCACCCCTCTGGTTTCAAGTTTGGTTCCAATGTTGTTGTAAGGAATGGAAACTATAATGAAAATAGGCATCAAGGTTGGAAGAATCAAAGATGGGAGGAGCCACAAGGATTTGATCAACCCTCTTGGCAACAACCCCCTCCAATGTGCTATCACCAACAGCCATTCTGTGATGCATACCAAGACAATAGTTATGGTGGACCTTTTTGTGAGAACCAACCTCCACCAAATTACTATGGTCAAGAGCCATTCCAGGGTGCATATCAAGATGATGAATATGGTGGACCCCCTTGTAGTTACCAACAAGCCCCGCCATATGCTGATAAACCACCTCCTCAACATAGCTTTGAACCACCATACTCATAAGCCTCTTTCCACCATTCACCTCTATATGAACTACACCCAGAACCACCACTTCAATATTCACCATCTCCATATCCTTATCAAGAAGAACCACCTCTGTATTATGAGCCCTCTCTCAACCCTCCTATCTAACCCAACCTCCATTGGATAACGACACACTCATCTCTAATATCATTGGTCTTACCTCTACACTCCAAAATCTTATATCCCGCATGAACCAACCCTCTACCTCCAATATTCAACCCTCAAGCTTTAGCACACCACCACCCTCCGTGCAAGAATGCCCATATCCATCAATCCAAGAGAAAGATGATCCCAGTTATGCTATTGACATGGAACAAGAGAGAAGGAATCATCTTCGCGAATCCATACTTCATAAGAAGCTAGAGGAGGCCCTAAAGGTAGCGGTAGGAGAGACCCTTGAAGATGAAAGAATAGTTGAAAGGAGTTGTCATAGAAAGGAAGACATCAAGGAGGAGTCTGATTTTGTACTAGAGCAAGTGGGGAAAGCCAAAATTACTAAAGAAGAGGAAGTGGTTGAAGATTTAGGAGGTGCAGAACCTCCATGGGAAAATCCAGTCATAGAACCTCCTTCCAACACGTTTGAATTTGATGTTGAGGAGGGTGTACAACCTCCAAGACATATCAAGGTTGAAGACTTTGCAAAGGTTGATCAAGAGATGGAGATTAAAGAAGAAGAAGCACAACCTCCCATGCCCTTGGTGAGTAATGAAGAAGAGATTGAATTAGAAGAAAGCTACCAAGAGGAAGAGGTTGAGATTGAAGAAGCTTGCAAAGAGGTGGTAGTTATCAAGGAAGAGCACAAGGGAATGGAGCTTGAAATCACCTTGCCAAAGTTGTTGGAGACCTCTCCCCCAAAGCCATTACCATCCAATACAACATTCAAATGGGTAAAATTATTATCCTTGACCTTTACTTTCCCACTTGAATATGATTTACTTGAGACAGATGGTCAACTTAGAGCTCTTTGTGGCATTAAGAGTAAAAGGGAGATGGGTAGTGGTTGGCAATACCATCCTAGGTTCGTTACGATTGGAAGCTCAAGGCCTGATTACAAGGGTTGGCATAATTCTCAATTAATTGGGTCTAGGAGGATGTTTGGGTGCCTAAATGAGAATTTTAAGGCAGAACCACCCGGATGGAATCATCATGATCCACTTGAAGACGGGTGTAGAAACAAGATTTGGGATCCGGGAATATATGAGGATCAAATTTGGGAGCTCAACGCTTGTGAAGAACCCCATCAAAGCTTGAGAAATTTACTTGGTATTGATAGAGCTTATTGGAAGTCCAAACATTGGTGGAAATTTCAAGACGAGTTCAAGCACAAGCCACCATGACAAGGAGCTCACCAAATGTCCAACTTAAGGACTTTAACTAAAAGTGCTAGGTGGGAGACAACCCACCATGGTATGATCATTCCGTTTCAGTCTTAGTTTTGTTTTATTTTATTCTACTTTATTTTTCTTAGTGACTCTTCTCATAATCTCTGCATATAGTTTGATTTTGCATTTGTATACTGCATAAAAAAAATGCACGCAACGCGCAAGCGTCGCTGACGCGTCCGCGTCATAGGTGCATTTGAACAAGGAAAAAAAGAAGCAGAGAGTCATGCGGGAGCATGGCTGGAGGCGTGCCTTAGGCACAAACATGCCCACGCGAACGCGTCCCTGACGCATCCATGTCACCTGAAAAATAAGCCCTCCACGCGTGCGCGTCATCCACGCGCACGCGTGACTCTACAAAATCGACGTAAATAGGTGTATGGCAGAGAGTTATGATAGAGTGGGGCTGGAATGGTGCTGGAAGCATAAGCCCTATCACGCTAACGCATGCCCCACGTGTCCGCGTCATTTTTCAAAAAGAGGCCATTCACGCGTACGCGTCACCCACGCGCACGCGTCACCCAAAATTTTTGCAATATGCGAACGAAACAGAGAGTTGTGCGTACGCGAGGCTGCTCTCGCGCCAATAGCACAATTCAGGTCACGTGCACGCGTCACCCACACGTACGCGTCACTTGAAAATAGCGCCAACCACACGAACGCGTGCTCCACACGCACGCGTCGCATGCGACGCATAATTTTACTATACCTACGCTAGAATTCTTATCTTTTCTTCCCCAATCCTAATTTTTTCTTTTCCCTTCTTAATTTTTTCTTCTTCCTTCTTCTTTCTTTATTCTTTCTCACTTTTTACTTTCTCCCGCCTTCTTTTTCACATTCATCATCAAGGTTATTTTCTTTTCTTCTTCCCTCTTTACTTTTTATTTTTTTTATTAATGTTTTCTTCTTCTTTTTCTTTTTACTTTCATTATCTATGTTTCCTTTTTCCTTCTTTTCCTTTTTATTCTTTTAATTGGTGTTAGAAATTTAATTGGGTAATTCTTTTCTTCTATAATTGCTTGTGGATTATTAAAGAATTTTTTGATAATTAATATTACTTCTTAAGGGTTGCTTGCATGTTCAATTTAATACTTTCAATAACATATTTACCATGCATGCTAAGTGTTTGTGGAAAAGCCCGTAAGGCATTGTGCATACTTAAATATTCTGTTCTTCTACTCTAATGCCTGTTTTTCACAAAATCCCTTTTTATATATTATTCATTGAATATAATTGTCAATACAAACAGGTTGTTAGTTTGAAACACTTGATAATCAAATTGGGCAATTAATGCTTGATCTATGCTACTCATGCCTTTTCCAGCATACCAATAAACATCTTACATTTACTTGCCATAACATGCACTTGCTATATTTCCATTGATGAACTTATCACATGTAGTCGCGACCATGTGTTAACGACATCCTTCCTTACCGTGCATTGATTATCACTTGTACCATCCTCTTCCTTGCTCTAACCTTTAGCTTTAAATGTTACTTACTTTTTTCCTTTTCAGGACAGCCACCAATAAAGGTAAAGAGAAAGCCTCTGACAAGCCACTGGCGAGGAGAGGAACGAAAAGCACAAGCACTTTCAACACCTGAAGAAGATCCAGACACCCGGACTCCACTTCATTTACCAGAATAAAGAGCCATGATGGTCCCAATTATGGAGATGCTAATACCAGCACCCCTCTGTTCCTGACTGATGGCACCGAGGACGGTGCCAAGCTTTAAGTGTGGGGAGGTCGGTCAGTACCTGACTTCTGGAGGTAACTGCTCTTTCTTAGCACCAATAAATTAGTTATTTTTCTTTTGTTAGGATAGGATAGATTGCATAGTAATAGGTATTTGCGTGCATGTTATGTTTGGTTGAAAAATAATAAGTTTCTTTTTAAGACCCTATTTTTGAAGCATTTCACTAGTTTAAATCAAAACCCTTGTGTTAAACTTGTTTGAAGATTGTATTGGAACATGAATTATAGCAAAGAACACACAACCCGTGAGACTTGAGCTTAATTACATGGTTACACTATTTAACCATAATATTTTATTCTTGTGTGTTTTCTTCTCTATGATTGTAATCTATAGTTTGTTCCATCCTATATGTTCAATATTTAATGTGTTATATGCATGCATATGAATGAGGCCATTATTTTATTAGCTCACTTATCCCAAATAGCCTACTGTTCATACCCTGGGTCGAGCTGTCCGACCCGGGATGTTTGACGACAAGTCGACCAACCTCTTTAGGTCAGGACTACCCGACCTCTTAAGCATCGGAGTCCCTTGCAGGTACCCCCACCCTTCGGTGACAGAGGATCAACAGCATAGCCAGCACAACAAGTCGAACACGACAGTTCTGGTCACCACTCACCAGCCGGACACGTCAGCTCCGGTCAGTACTGAAGATCTCGTCCGAGATCGACCTACAGTTTCAAGTAACCCTTGGAACATTGGCGCCAATGCCGGGGACCTGGAAGTCATCCCATCATCATGGTGGACAACCTTGACAACGACCACACCTCTAATTTGGAGAACAAAATGCCACATAAGAAGGCGGAGGTCACAATAGACGACGCTTCTCAATCTAACAAAGACAAGAATTCACCAAACACGGGAGCCATAGAGGCACTTCAGGATTGCCTAAAACAACTCGAAAAAGAGGTCGAGTATCAACGGGAAACCAAAAGAGACCTACGAAGGGAAGCTAGGCGACGCCGTGAGTTAGAAGACAAGCTCCTAAAGCTCGAAGCAGATCTCAAGGCCAAAACTACTCGATCCGGGTAGCTCTCGTAAGGATCAAGATCCGTTCACCAAAGAGATAATGAAAGCCAAAATCCCGAAATATTTCAAACCTCCCGACGTGACTCTATACGATGGCACATCAGATCCTAGCCATCATCTCAGTAATTTCAGAAGTAGAATGTACTTTACTGACGCCTCAGATGCAGTCTACTGCAAAGCCTTTCCGACTACCTTAACAAAGACAGCAATTAGATGGTTCGACAACCTGCCTCCTAGGTCCATCTCATGTTTTGACGATTTTGCCAAAAGGTTTCTAGCCAGATTCTCCATCCAGAAAGACAAAACTAAGCATGCCCCAAGTCTATTAGGAATCAAGCAAAGAGATCGGGAAAGTCTCCACAGCTACATGGAAAGATTCAATAAAGCATGTCTGGACATACAAAGTCTGTCAACTGAAGCCGCCATTATGGGTAACGGCTTACGAGAGGGGCCTTTTAGTCACTCAATATCGAAAAAACATCCCACCTCCCTGAATGACGTGCAAGAACGAGCAGAGAAATACATCAACATGGAGAAAACTCTCGACTAGGAGAGACCTCAAAATCAGGATTCTCCTACTCCTCCCGAGATAAGGACAAAGAGTATAAGAAAACATAAGATCATCATGGAGAAAAGATTAAAAATACCACAATTACACCCCTCTTCGGGTGTCTCTTGTAGATGTCTATCGAGAAGTATGCCATACTGAAAAGATACCCACAGCTCACCCGCTTAAAAGCAAGAAAGATACCCACAGCTCGACTTGAAAAATGTCATAGAAAAACTGGTAAGAGAAGGAAAACTAGATCCATATTTAGCCAACCGAACAGATGAGCCAAGAAAAAGAAGAAGGGACGAAGATGTGGGATGAACTGAACGACCACCTCGTACACCAGAGAGACATGTCCATATGATACACGGAGGATTTGCGAGAGGAGGAATCTCTAAATCATCTCGCAAAAGACATCTTAAAGAGGTATATCATATTGATGGAGGAGAAGAAGCACCCGACATCCCTACTATCACTTTCACTAAAGAGGATGCAGTTGGCATCATATCGGGACATGACGATCCTATGGTCATCACTATCATGTTGGCCAACGCTAATCTCCATCGCACACTGGTAGACCAGGGAAGCTCGGCTGATATCTTATTCAAAACCGCCTTCGACAAACTCGGCTTGGAAGAAAAAGAACTCAGAGCATACCCGAACAGCCTATTCGGGCTGGGAGACACTCCAATCTAACCACTTGGATACATCTCACTGCACACAACCTTTGGAAAAGGAAACCGGTCAAGAACACTCAATATAGACTACATCGTGGTCGACGTGAGTTCAGCCTACAATGCCCTAATAGGACGGACAACGTTAAATCAGCTCGGCGCAGTAGTCTTGACCCCACACTTGTGCATGAAGTTCCCAACCACAGAAGGAATAGCTATGATAAAAGCAGACCAGAAGACGGCACGCCTATGTTACAACGAAAGTTTAAACCTTAGAAGCAGAGGAGAAGAAATCCACACCATCGAACTCGGAGGAGTTCGAGGGCGGGAAGAACTTCGTCCACAACCCAAAGGCGAAATAGAAAAAGTCCAAATCAGAGATGTCCTAGACAAAACAACTAATATCGGCACAATCCTAAAATGAGACATAAAAGAATCACTCATACAGTTCTTATGAGACAATATCGACCTCTTTGCATGGAAGGCCGCAGACATGCCAGGCATAGACCCTAAGTTAATGTGCCACAAGTTAGTAGTCTACCCAGGATCTCAGCCAATACAGCAGAGACATAGAAAGCTCAGACCAGAACGATCCCGAGCTGTGGAAGAGCAGGTACAAGCACTACTGGAGGCAGGATTCATAAGAGAAGTTAAGTACCCACTATGGCTAGCTAATGTCGTCCTGGTAAAAAAAATAAATAGGAAGTGGCGGATGTGCACCGACTACACTGATCTCAACAAAGCCTGCCCCAAAGATCCTTATCCACTCCCAAGTATCGATGCCCTGGTAGATGCCTCCTCCAGATACAAATACCTCTCATTTTTGGACGCCTATTCGGGATACAATTAAATCCCGATGTACCCACCTGACCAAGAAAAAACCTCATTTTTAACGCCGAAAGCAAACTACTGCTACATCGTCATGCCATTCGGACTCAAAAACGCATGAGCCACTTATCAAAGATTAATCAATAAGGTCTTCACAGATCACATCGGGAAAATCATGGAAGTATACGTGGACAACATGTTAATAAAAATCCAAAGCGAAGAGTCGTTGCTGTCCGACCTCACCCAAGTATTCGACACTATAAGAATGCATGGTATGCGACTTAACCCTGCAAAATGCACCTTCACAGTAGAAGTTGGCAAATTCTTGGGTTTTATGCTCACACAAAGAGGAATTGAGGCAAATCCAGATAAATGCCAGGCCATACTCAACATGAAGAGTCTGACCAGCGTTAAAGAGGTACAATAACTCAATGGAAGATTGGCAGCCTTGTCCAGATTTCTAGCTGGATCGGCAATAAGATCTCTCCCCTTCTATGCAACTCTAAGGAAGGGAAAGAGGTTTAAATGGACAACAGATTGCGAGCAGGACTTCCAGGCTTTCAAAAGGTTCTTGGGACAACCATCTATTCTAACTCGGCCATGAGAAGGAGAACCACTTGTTTTATACCTCGCAGTAGGAAATCGGGCAATAGCCTCAGCACTGGTCCGAGAAGATGACAATGGACAACAACCTATATACTTCATCAGCAAAGCATTACAAGGGTCCGAATTGAACTATCAAAAGATAGAAAAATTCGCTTATTCTCTCATACTAACATCTCGATGACTCCGCCCATATTTCCAAGCCCACATCATCAAGATTCGGACCAACCAGCACATAAAAAGCATTCTGTAGAAAATAGACTTAGCAGGGAGAATCTTACAATGGGTAGTCGAGTTGTCCGAATTTGACCTTCAATATGAAGGTCGAACAGCCATCAAATCACAATATCTGGCTGACTTCATTGCAGAGTTTACGGACATCCCAGAAATATCTACAGAGTGGAATCTCTACATAGACGGCTCCTCAAACAAAACCAGAAGTGGCGTAGGCGTGATAATTGAAAGCGACCAGGGAACCCAAATTGAACTTTTCCTCAAATTCGGGTTTCCTGCCTCAAACTACCAAGCTGAGTATGAGGCACTACTAGCTGGTTTGAAGCTGGCTAAGGAGGTTGGAGCTCAAAAGCTTATCATCTTCAGTGACTCACAGGTAGTCACCTCACGAATAGCAGGGAGTTACCAAGCCAAGGATGCTGTTCACACCCTGGGCTGAGCTATCCGACCCGAGATGTTTAGTGACAAAGCGACCGACCTCTTCAGGTCAGGCTATTCGACCTCTTCTCAAAGAGGTCGGCCAAATCGACAGGAAAGCCCAATAAAGGGCCCAAATAGAGGAACACGACCCAAATCCACAGGTCGTCCAAGCCTATAGAGATAAGGGCGATTCCCTTGAAGATAAGCTTACCTCAACTCAAAGATAAAGATAAGATAAGATAACTAACTTATCTTATCTAGAAAGGTCACTCTACAACCACTATAAATAAATTGGAGCACCCAGGTATAACTCATACTCTGATTCTACAATAAACCTGTTTAATACCCGTACTAACTGATGCCAAGGCATCTTAGGCTAGTTTCACTAGCATTTTTCTGTTAGTTTTAGTTGTTTTATGCATTTTCTTGAGCTTAAAGTAACCAAAAATGGTTAAATGAAGAACAAAGCAATGAACCATCCAAACAGTATGATTTTAATGCAAATTCCATGAGTTTTAGTTATATTACTTGAATGCTATGAATGGAAGAATTCTCATGAAATTTTGCAAGACTTTGATGCAATTGTTTGGATGATTTCAGGGAAGAAAAGGCTAAGCAAGGAAGCAACAAAATCAATAAAGGAAGCTTGAATATCACATGTGGAGTTTAAGTTCCAGTTTAAGCCTAAACTGGAGCTTAAACGCCAGAATCATGAAGGCTAAGAAATGCTGGAATTGAAGTTTAACCTCCAGTTTAACCTTAAACTGGAGGTTAAACGCCAGAATGAAAAGTCTCACCAAAGAAGCATTCCACGTTTAACCTCCAGTTTGACCTCAAACTGGAGGTTAAACGCCAGAATGATAATGCACTCAGGAAGGAGTTCCACGTTTAACCTCCAGTTTAACCTTAAACTGGAGGTTAAACGCCAGAATGGGAAAAGCACCAGGGAGCTATTTCCACGTTTAAGCTCCAGTTTGACCTCAAACTGGAGCTTAAACGTGTTCGACCAAGTTTTCTCCTCCAGGGTTGCTCTCTCCATTTCCACGTTTAAGCTCCAGTTTGACCTCAAACTGGAGCTTAAACGTGTTCGACACCTCCAGGGCTATCCTTCTAAGCTTCCACGTTTAACCTCCAGTTTAACCTTAAACTGGAGGTTAAACGTGTTCGACCTCCAGGATGCCTCCTTCCATTTCCACGTTTAACCTCCAGTTTAACCTTAAACTGGAGGTTAAACGTGTTCGACCTCCAGGGCTGCCCTTCCTATATCCACGTTTAAGCTTCAGTTTAACCTTAAACTGAAGCTTAAACGTGTTCGACTACATGACTCTCCAGGGCTGCCTTCTTCCATTTCCACGTTTAAGCTTCAGTTTAACCTTAAACTGAAGCTTAAACGTGCTTCTACAAAAGGCCTCACTGGAAGTGTCTGGCGTTTAAGCTGCAGTTTAAGCTTAAACTGCAACTTAAACGCCACTCTTGGAAAAGGTTTCTGGGCCAAAAATAGTGCGGTTTAAGTTAGTCTTTGAGCACACACATTAACTTAAACTTATTCTGGTATGAAACCCAATTGAATATCATGGTTTATGGGATTGGGCCTGAAGGATTGATGAGTCTGAAATTTCAATTTGTTGAGTCATGTGTCATTATTTGATTATCACTAATTTGGCTCAATGAATGTTACAGAATTTGGATCAACAGCCTCATCAAGATTATGGATCATAAACCCAAGGCAAAAGGAAAGCAGGGAGAGGCCTCAAAGCCCAAGAAACACAACAGAAGCTCAATATAGAAAGTGTATAAATAGGATAGAATTTAAGTTAGAAAAGGACTTGGAGACTTTTGGAACTTTTACTTTTGCATTTAGCTAGTTTTCGTTTCTTTGTAATTGAATTGAGAGCTATGACTCACTAAACCCCCTTTCATTGGGTTAGGGAGCTCTATTGTAATTCAATGAATCAATAATAGTTTATCTTCTTCTTCAATCTTTTCTCTTGAATTTTGTTAGAAAGCTTCTCGTTCTAATTCCATTGGGTAGTTGTCTTGGGAAAGAAACTACCCATAATTGGAATCCTTCGGAACCTTGGGAAAGGAATGGAGGATTCATGCTAGAGAAGCTTTCTCACAGTGAATTGGATTGGGGTTTGGATGGATATTGTGACATGTAATCCTACCAAATTGTGGTTCATGAAACTGTGTGGTATAATCAGTGATCGAGCATCATCTCTTCTTATGAACATTTAAACCAAGGGATTGGGAATTTGTTTGTTTTTAGAGAGAATTGGTGAGCCAAGGGATTGGGATCCAATCATATAAGATTGCCAAGCAAAATTCAATGAATGCATTGGTTGAGGAAGAGATATACATGTTTTGATTCGGAGATCTCAATATCTCCTAACACCCAATGAATTCCCCATTTCTGATTTCCACTTTCTCTTTACATTCTGCAACTCAATTCATGCAATCACCCCCATTCCCTTTTAATTTCAGCAATTTAGTTTCTGCTCTTTAATTCATGCAATTTAAGATTCCGCCATTTCAATTTCTTGTCATTTACTTTTCCCGCCAATTTTACATTCCGCAATTCTCATCTAAATCTTGATTCCGCTCAACTAGAACACACTTCTAATCCGAATTGCTCACTCAACCAATCCTTGTGGGATTCGACCTCACTCTATTGTGAGTTTTTACTTGACGATAACCGGTGCACTTGCCGGAAGGAATTTTGCCGATCGTGCAATTTCCTAAATCGTAGCATAACTAGTTTATGTGCATCAAGTTTATGGCGCCGTTGCCGGGGATTGGTTTTCGATTGACAATTCTCAAATTGGAAGTTAACTAGATTGAGCATTTTTTTTTGTTTTGATTAATTCAGTACAAGTTACTTGTTGAATTTTAATTTCTGCACATGTTTTCTTTCTTTATGCCTTTAAATTCAAGCAACTAACCCACTGACTCACTAACTGTTTGAATTAATTCCTCAATTGCTCTAACCATACTCTTCCATTAACCAGGAGTATTTCACTTGTTTGTTGCCTGTGTTGTGTTCTTGTATGACAGGTAGGAGAGGAGAGACATCAACTCCTCCATATACCGAACCAGAGAGGACCCTTCATAGACTGAGAAGGGAAGCAAGAGGGAAGAGAGTACTGGGAGAAGAGGAATCTGAAGGAGAATCTGAGGACAATTTTGAGGAAGCTCTAGATCTCAACATGGATAGAGAAGTTCACAACCATGAGAGAGCTGATGGAAACAATGCCATTCCTGAGAGGAGGGTTCTTAGTTCATACATAAACCCAACCTCTGGGAATTGTGGTAGCAGCATTCAGAAACCACCCATTCAGGCCAACAATTTTGAACTCAAACCACAGCTAATATCACTTGTGGAGAATCATTGTTCATTTGGTGGGAGTGCTAATGAAGATCCCAACCAACATCTCACAAAATTCCTGAGAATTTGTGACACTGTGAAGTCCAATGGAGTCCAGGAAGATGCCTATAAACTGCTTTTATTCCCATTTTCACTTAGGGACAAAGCAGCTAAGTGGCTGGAATCATTCCCAAGGGGGAGTCTAACAACATGGGATGAGGTGGAAAGCAAGTTTCTGGCACGTTTCTACCCCCCACAAAAGGTCAATAGGCTTCGATCCGAGGTTCAGACTTTTAGACAACAAGATGGTGAAACTCTCTACGAGGCATGGGAGAGATTCAAGGATTTGACAAGGAAATGCCCACCAGACATGTTCCATGATTGGGTGCAATTGCATATTTTCTATGATGGACTGTCTTATGAATCAAGGAAGGCTGTAGACCATTCATCAGGAGGTTCATTGAACAGGAAAAAGACTGTGGAAGAGGCCATTGAAGTGATTGAGACAGTGGCTGAGAATGAGTACTACTATGCATCAGAAAGGCACAACACTAAGGGAGTCATGGAGCTGAACCATGTTGATACAATTCTAGCCCAAAACAAGGTGTTTGCCAAGCAACTAGCAGAGCTTACCAGGCAATTAGAAACAAAGCAAGTAGCTGCAATACACACACAAGATCAAGAGGAAGTAAGCATTGAAGGAGGTGATTGGGAAGAGGCCAACTATGTGGGAAACCAACAAAGGCAATCATATGATCCACACTCCAACACTTACAACCCAGGATGGAAAAATCACCCAAACTTTGGGTGGGGGAACCAACAGACCCAACCACAAAACCACAAGCCTTACAACCACAACCAACATAACAATTCCACATACCAAAACTCCAACCAAAGATCATACCAAGCCACACAAAACACTTACTCCCAACCATCATATCATGGCCAAAATAATCAACCTACCCAACCTAATCCGAACCAACAATTTCAAGATCAATTAAACCGGATAGAAGGAATGATGGCAACCATGAGTCAAGACATAACCGAATTGAAAAGCTTCAGGGATGATGTGAGAGCTACCTTAAGGAACCATGGTGAAAAACTCAAGAGGATAGAGTCTCAAGTAGGAGAGCTATCTCAACAGACCCCGAAATCAACTGCAGTGTTCCCTAGTGACACAGAAAAGAATCCAAAAGGGGAACAAAAGAGAGTGAGATGGGAAGAATGCAAGGCCATCACCATATTGAAGGAAGTCTCAGAAGAAGAAGGAATCAGGCCCTCAGAGCAGGAGTCAGAAATCTTGAAGGAAGGTGTGGAAGAAGCTAAGCAGGAAAGTGAAACTGAGCAAGCCAAGGAACTGCAAAAAGGCATGCTGGAAATATACCAACCAAAAGCACCATTTCCTCAGAGGTTAGGAGGAGGTGAAAAAGGGAAAACCTATTCAAGGTTTTTAGAGACATTTAACTCTCTCCATGTCAATATTCCCTTTCTTGAGATTCTCCATCAAATGCCTACACACATCAAGTATTTAAAGGAATTGTTAAGCAAGAAAAGAGTTTTGAAGGGAGGACAAACGATAACAATGAACAAAGAATGCAGTGCTCTCATCAAGAAGGACACACTCTCTAAGAAAACGGACCCAGGAAGTTTTCATATCCCTTGCATCATAGGGGAAACAAAAATTGACAGAGGATTCTGTGATCTAGGAGCTAGCATAAATGTGATGCCTCTAACTCTTATGAAGAGGCTACAACTGAATGAGGTGAGATCCACTGATGTAATCATACAACTGGCTGACAAAACTCAGAAGCAAGCTGAAGGGGTAGTTGAAAATGTGCTGGTGAAAGTGGGGGATTATTACTTCCCCACAGACTTTGTCATTGTGGACATGGAGGAAAGCTACTTACACCCTATCATTCTGGGCAGACCATTTCTAGCCACTACTAGAGCGCTCATAGATGTAGAACAAGGAGAGCTAATTCTGAGAATACATGATGAACAGCTCATTTTCAAAGTTTTCAAACCTGCATCTGAGCCTGAACCAGAACCTGAAAAGCCTAAGGATGATAGTAGCCATCGGTGTTTGGAGGAAAGTAATCCAGCAGCTGAAACTCTGAAACAGTCCTTGGAAAGCAAACAAGAATTGCAAGAGTTAAAGCCACAAGAATCAACAAAAACAGATCAGAAGGATCCTCCCGGCATAAGGGTCAATGAAGAAAGCTTCAAGAGAAAGGGAAGAATTGTAAAGAAATTGCCAAGAGGGTGGAGAAACAAGAAAATTCCCACTGAAGGTTTCTCTCCGGGAGATAAAGTGATATCAAGTCATTATCTGCCAATCCCACCTGGCCTCAAAACAATTCCTTCCCAGCGCCCTCAAGTGTTCACAATCAGGAAAGTTCTTTCTATGGAACATTTAGAGGACATGAAGGAATCAAGTGGGGACGTTTGCATAGTGAGAGGAGAAGACGTCAAGCACTACAATCCACCCTAACAAGGGACAACCGTCAAGCTAGTGACGTTAAAGAAGCGCTTCATGGGAGGCAACCCATGTTTTTAGTATCCTTAATCTTTAGTGCTTTGCTTTACATCTAATAAAGCATGGTTTCTTATGCATGAACTTGAATCCTCAGGACAACTATTGATAAAGTGCACTAAACTTTGCATGTAAATTACAATTGGTCTTTAAGTTTGGTGTGCCTGAAGGCACTCCCAAATCTTACTCAAATTGGATTTCATCTTTCATTCAAGGTGCACGACCAAACATTAAGTTTGGTGTTCCTCTTGAACACAGTTTATGAAAAGCAAGAAGTTCCTCTGGATTTCAAAATTTATGACAAGTATACCATTCGCATGTTTTAATGCTTTGGTTTCAATTACTTAGGGTAGTAAATTTGTTTAGAATCAAAGAGCCAAGGTGACTATGATTTATTAGAATTAAGCACATTCATTAAGGACAACCAATATGGATTTCATGTCATCAGGAGACTTGACCAAACACTAAGTTTGGTGTCCAAATAATAAGTGTGCATACATGTAGAAGTCACGGCTATAAGCTCATAAAGACAATCATTGATTTACATGTGCAAGTACTATTCATAATTCACATGGACCGAAAAATGATAGCAAACTTGTTTGTTTGTGCAGGTACAAAAGAAAAGACAAAAATGGAGGAAAAAGACAAAGGGAGGTACGATGCTTGGTCAAAAAGAAAATTCACAAGTCTTTGAAACTAACACATGGGAAAAGGAAGTTCTGCAAGAAAAGATAGCTACATGTACAACCTAATGCACCCAGAATACTTCCAAGAAAATGAAAAGCAATTCGTCCTTCTCCCTAATTCATATATTTACCATCAAGCCACCCTGCACAAATCACCCTAGCCGTCCATTTTGCACTTACGGGCACTATAAAGAACCACTAGGGGAACAAGTTCAACACCACCAAATCTCCTTCATGCACATTTCCTTCATCATAGCATAAACTATCTCTTGCCGAAAACAACCTCCCCACACTTCCAACAACACTTCTTGCTTCACCTTGTCAACTTTAGCTTGTCACTTACCAAAACTAAAGAACCAATGGCAGCTTCATCTAGCCACAAAAGGAGAAAAGACAAGCAGCCAATGGAGGAAAACAGGGAATTCGATGCATGGAGATACAGATCAGTTTTCCATGAGATTCAAGCCGAATGGATGAGACCTAAAACGGTACTAGCTGAGGTTCCCTTTGACCTTGAAAAGGATGAGTTCCCAGGTGTTTGGGAAAAGATCAAAAAGAGGAAGTGGGAGCTCCTGACTAAGCCAATCACTAAAATCAACATCAACTTGGTGAAAGAGTTTTATGCAAATGCAGTAAGGGAGGATCCAACCAAGAAACCCACATACAAAAGCTATGTGAGAGGGGTGGAAGTTGACTTCAGTCCCAAAGCAATCATGAAAACCCTTGGCTTGAAAAACATACATTTCAGCCAAGCAAGTTATGAAGAAAGGATGATAGGAGAACCTGACTATGCAACTATTGCTGAAGACCTTTGTGCCATCAGAGCTGAATGGGTGAGAAAAACAAGAGGGGCTCCAAGAGTCTTGAGAAGGGGAGACCTTACACCTGAAGCTAAAGGGTGGTATGCAATAGTTAGGAGATCCATCCTACCCACTGCAAACTCTTCAGAAATAGTCCCTAAAAGAGCCATCTTGCTTCATTGCATTATGGTGGGAGGGGAGATCAAAGTTCATAAACTCATTGCTGAACAGATACAAGAGTTTAGTGAGAAAAGTGATCCTGAATCCTGGCTCCACTTCCCTAGCACCATCATTAGACTATGCATCGATGCCCAAGTACCACTTGAAGATGAAAGACCTAATTGGCTATATCCTGGATTGGCCATAACTGCGTACAGAATGACTCTTGGCCCAACTCCTCCAAGACATACAAAAAGAAGAAATGAAGAAGGGCAACAAGCGGAAGAAGAGCAAGAAGCTGAACAAGAAGGACAGGAAGGAGAAGACAGAGAAGAAGAGCAAGAAGAGCAAGCAATTCCAGAAAGAAGACAACGAACTCCTAGAGACCCCATGGATATGAGCAGAATGCAGGAAATCATGGAAGGAATGTCTCAACAATACATGAGGTCTCAGGAGAGACAAGAGGACTTTCACCTAAAAATGATGGATATGCAAAGGAACTTTGAATCAAGATTCTTGGATCTGCAAAGGGAACAGAATTTACACTTACAGGAATCCTTCAGCCACATATGCCAACACCAAGATGCCAATGTCTTGGCAATCAAGGAAGCCACCACTTTACAGAATGCAAAATACTCAGTTCAAGCTGATTACAACATCAGTTTGCAAATCAAGCTTAACTACATAGGGGAACATCTACACAAGATGGACCCAGCATTCCCAGCTTTTGATGAGTATTTCAAAGGGAAGAAAGAAGGAGAAATAAACAAGGCAATGATCCTTGAAAAAGGAGTGGAAGAAACAATGAAAAAGGCTGGATTCTGGAAAAAGCTCATAAGAAAAGACAAAGGAAGCACAAGTGGTCAAAAAGAGGCAGGAAGCAAGAAGAAGCAGGATCCCAAGAATTAAGAAGAACCAAGCAATAAATAAGAGGTGGTCTCATTCCTTAATAATCAAATGATAATTGGTGAATTGTCTTTATGAGCTTTCTTTCATTACAAGTCATTTAAGTGTTATGTGGAGTTTTTTTTTGTTAGTATGAGTGTCTGTTTATTGCTTTGAATAAAGTGAATGCCTAGATGTTTGGGTATAACTCCACCTTCTTAAACAAATGCTTGCCATGCTTGTTCTGTTTCCAAAAATAAAAGAAAAGTTTGAACAAGAGTAACTTGGCTCAATTAGTGATAAATCAAGTAGAATTAAGTGGTGGTATGCATGCTTGATTGTTTAGTCAGATCACTGGAAATAGAGTGTAGAATTATCATTTTTATGTAGAAATTGAAAACTGTCTATGGATCTTGATGAATAAATGTCTTTGGCCATGAAAAAGAAAGAAAAGGAAGAAGAAAAAGCCACTGAAAAAGGGCAACCAAAAAGAAAAAAAATTGAGAAAATAAGCTAGGCACCAATGGTTTGAACTTCTGAGACAAATGCCTGTGGTGTTCATGTATTAAGGATATGCTTGGATGAATAGGTTCTGAGGAGTGTTTCAACACTTGGTAACTTGGGTTAACTAACCCGGGATTATCAACCAAAAGTCCATTATCAAGAGCAACCTAAATACAAAACATTTAGTCACACAAAGAGGTGCTGGGCACCAATGTCTCAAGAAGAAATGTGAACTAAAATGCCTAAAGTGGATATGTGTAGTGCACTGATAAGAAAAAGAAAATGCCAAAGGCTTGTGCAACACATGACACTAAGCAAACAAGGAGCAAAGGAGCTCTAAGAAAAAGAAAAGAAAAACAAAGAAGAGAAAAGTGCCAAGGACATAAGAATAACAAGAGGCCATAGCAGTGTTTGATGGATGCAATGAAAAAGTGATAATCTTACCTGATAAGTATGAAAAAGTGATGCTGCAACTTTCTGCATAAAACCCTTCTGATGAACTTCAAATGCTTGCTAATATAGCCAATGTAATTGCTTTCTGTTTCATACTTTCTTCTCAAATAACTCAGGACTTGCTTTGGGACAAGCAAGTATTAAGTTTGGTGTTGTGATGCCAAGGCATCTTAGGCTAGTTTCACTAGCATTTTTCTGTTAGTTTTAGTTGTTTTATTTTCTTGAGCTTAAAGTAACCAAAAATGGTTAAATGAAGAACAAAGCAATGAACCATCCAAACAGTATGATTTTAATGCAAATTCCATGAGTTTTAGTTATATTACTTGAATGCTATGAATGGAAGAATTCTCATGAAATTTTGCAAGACTTTGATGCAATTGTTTGGATGATTTCAGGGAAGAAGAGGCTAAGCAAGGAAGCAACAAAATCAATAAAGGAAGCTTGAATATCACATGTGGAGTTTAAGTTCCAGTTTAAGCCTAAACTGGAGCTTAAACGCCAGAATCATGAAGGCTAAGAAATGCTGGAATTGAAGTTTAACCTCCAGTTTAACCTTAAACTGGAGGTTAAACGCCAGAATGAAAAGTCTCACCAAAGAAGCATTCCACGTTTAACCTCCAGTTTGACCTCAAACTGGAGGTTAAACGCCAGAATGATAATGCACTCAGGAAGGAGTTCCACGTTTAACCTCCAGTTTAACCTTAAACTGGAGGTTAAACGCCAGAATGGGAAAAGCACCAGGGAGCTATTTCCACGTTTAAGCTCCAGTTTGACCTCAAACTGGAGCTTAAACGTGTTCGACCAAGTTTTCTCCTCCAGGGTTGCTCTCTCCATTTCCACGTTTAAGCTCCAGTTTGACCTCAAACTGGAGCTTAAACGTGTTCGACACCTCCAGGGCTATCCTTCTAAGCTTCCACGTTTAACCTCCAGTTTAACCTTAAACTGGAGGTTAAACGTGTTCGACCTCCAGGATGCCTCCTTCCATTTCCACGTTTAACCTCCAGTTTAACCTTAAACTGGAGGTTAAACGTGTTCGACCTCCAGGGCTGCCCTTCCTATATCCACGTTTAAGCTTCAGTTTAACCTTAAACTGAAGCTTAAACGTGTTCGACTACATGACTCTCCAGGGCTGCCTTCTTCCATTTCCACGTTTAAGCTTCAGTTTAACCTTAAACTGAAGCTTAAACGTGCTTCTACAAAAGGCCTCACTGGAAGTGTCTGGCGTTTAAGCTGCAGTTTAAGCTTAAACTGCAACTTAAACGCCACTCTTGGAAAAGGTTTCTGGGCCAAAAATAGTGCGGTTTAAGTTAGTCTTTGAGCACACACATTAACTTAAACTTATTCTGGTATGAAACCCAATTGAATATCATGGTTTATGGGATTGGGCCTGAAGGATTGATGAGTCTGAAATTTCAATTTGTTGAGTCATGTGTCATTATTTGATTATCACTAAGTTGGCTCAATGAATGTTACAGAATTTGGATCAACAGCCTCATCAAGATTATGGATCATAAACCCAAGGCAAAAGGAAAGCAGGGAGAGGCCTCAAAGCCCAAGAAACACAACAGAAGCTCAATATAAAAAGTGTATAAATAGGATAGAATTTAAGTTAGAAAAGGACTTGGAGACTTTTGGAACTTTTACTTTTGCATTTAGCTAGTTTTCGTTTCTTTGTAATTGAATTGAGAGCTATGACTCACTAAACCCCCTTTCATTGGGTTAGGGAGCTCTATTGTAATTCAATGAATCAATAATAGTTTATCTTCTTCTTCAATCTTTTCTCTTGAATTTTGTTAGAAAGCTTCTCGTTCTAATTCCATTGGGTAGTTGTCTTGGGAAAGAAACTACCCATAATTAGAATCCTTCGGAACCTTGGGAAAGGAATGGAGGATTCATGCTAGAGAAGCTTTCTCACAGTGAATTGGATTGGGGTTTGGATGGATATTGTGACATGTAATCCTACCAAATTGTGGTTCATGAAACTGCGTGGTATAATCAGTGATCGAGCATCATCTCTTCTTATGAACATTTAAACCAAGGGATTGGGAATTTGTTTGTTTTTAGAGAGAATTGGTGAGCCAAGGGATTGGGATCCAATCATATAAGATTGCCAAGCAAAATTCAATGAATGCATTGGTTGAGGAAGAGATATACATGTTTTGATTCAGAGATCTCAATATCTCCTAACACCCAATGAATTCCCCATTTCTGATTTCCACTTTCTCTTTACATTCTGCAACTCAATTCATGCAATCACCCCCATTCCCTTTTAATTTCAGCAATTTAGTTTCTGCTCTTTAATTCATGCAATTTAAGATTCCGCCATTTCAATTTTCTTGTCATTTACTTTTCCCGCCAATTTTACATTCCGCAATTCTCATCTAAATCTTGATTCCGCTCAACTAGAACACACTTCTAATCCGAATTGCTCACTCAACCAATCCTTGTGGGATTCGACCTCACTCTATTGTGAGTTTTTACTTGACGATAACCGGTGCACTTGCCGGAAGGAATTTTGCCAATCGTGCAATTTCCTAAATCGTAGCATAACTAGTTTATGTGCATCACTAACTTAAGCATCGGAGTCTCTTGCAGGTACCCCCAACCCTCCGGTGACCAAGGATCAGAAGTGCAGCCAGTCCAACAAGTCAGACACAACAGCTCCGGCCGCCACCAGCCAGCCGGACATATCATCTCCGACCAGTACCGAAGATCTCATCCGAGATCGGCCTACAGTTTCAGGTTACCCTCGGAACATTGACGCTGTTGCCGGGGAACCTGGAAGTCATCCTATCCCCATGGCGGACGACCTTGACAACGACCATGATTCAGATCTAGAGGACAGAACGCCGCACAAAAATGCGGACGCTACACCAAAAGATACTCCGGAATCTAACGGAGACAAAAAATTCATCAAATCTAGGAGTAATAGAAGCACTTCAAAATCGTTTAAAGCAACTTGAAAAAGAAAGCCAGCATCAACAAGAAGTAGGCAAGGATCTTCAAAGAGAGGTAAGGCGACGTCGAGAGCTAGAAGATAAAATCCTACAACTCGAAGCCGATCTCAAAGCAAAGGCTACCCGGACCACCCCTGAGGACAATTCACGCAAAGATCAAGATCCATTCACTAGGGACATCATGAAAACTAAAATTTCTAAAGACTTCAAACTCTCGGATATGACTCTGTATGATGGCACTACAGACCCCAACCATCACCTCAGCAACTTCAGAAGCAGAATGTACCTCACCGACGCCTCGGACGCTGTTCGCTGCAAAGCTTTTCCAACGACCCTCACGAAGACAGCGATTAGATGGTTCGACAACTTACCTCCTAAGTCCATATCAAGCTTTAGCAACTTAGCCAAAAAATTCCTGGCCAGATTTTCCATCTAAAAAGACATGGCCAAGCACGCCCCCAGTCTACTAGGAATCAGGCAAGGAGATCGGGAAAGTCTTCGCAACTACATGGAGAGATTCAACAAAACATGCCTAGACATACAAAGGTTGCCAACAGAGGCCGCCATCATGGGCCTCATCAATGGCCTACGAGAGGGACCTTTCAGCCAATCTATATCGAAGAAATATCCCACATCTCTGGATGAGGTGCAGGAGCGAGCGGAAAAATATATCAACATGGAAGAAAACGCTCAGTTGGGAGAAACCTCTTAGGGTATCCCTGGTAGATATCTACAAAGAAGTCTGCCATACGGAAAAGATACCCCCAGCTCGACCACTCAAAGGTAAAAGAGGAGGAGGAAATCGGAACGAATACTGTGAATATCACCGAGTCCGAGGGCATTCCACCAACAAATTCTTCGACTTGAAAAACATCATAGACAAATTAGTAAGAGAAGGAAAACTATATCAGTTTCTGGCCACCCGAGATGATGATCAAAGAAAGAGAAGAAGGGATGAAGATGTCGGACGAGTCGAGCGATCACCTCGTACAGCAGAAAGACATGTCCATATGATACACGGAGGATTTGCAGGAGGAGGAATCTCTAAATCATCCCGCAAAAGATATCTCAAAGAAGTATATCATGTCGAAGGAAAGGAGGAAGCTCCCGACATCCCTGCAATCACATTCACCAAAGAAGATGCATCTGGTATCATCTCAGGACACGACGACCCCATGGTCATCACCATCATACTGGCAAACACTAATCTCCATCGCACATTAATAGAGCAAGGGAGCTCCGTCGATATCTTATTCAAAACTGCCTTCGACAAGCTCGGCTTAGAAGAAAAGGAGCTTAGAGCATACCCTAACAGCCTGTTCGGACTGGGAGATACCCCAGTACAACCGCTGGGATACGTGTCACTACATACAACCTTCGAAAAAGGAAACCAATCCAGAACACTCAAGATAGACTACATCGTGGTCGATGTAAGTTCAGCCTACAATGCCCTGATAGGTCGGACAACACTAAATCAACTCGGCGAAATAGTCTCAACTCTACATCTATGCATGAAATTCCCAACTACAGAAGGGATAGCTACAATAAAAGCAGATCAAAAGATGGCACGCCGCTGTTATAACGAAAGTCTAAACCTCAGAGGCAGAGGAGAAGAGTTCCATACAATTGAGCTTGGTAGAGTTCAGAGACGAGAAGAACTCCGTCCACAGCCCGAAGGAGAAATAAAGAAAGTTCAGATCGGAGATACCTCGGACAAAACAACTAATATTGGCACGATCCTGAAGGGAGACGCAAAAGAATTACTAGTACAGTTCTTACGAGATAATGTTGATCTCTTCGCATGGAAAGCTGCAGACATGCCAGGCATAGACCCCAAGCTAATGAATCACAAGTTGGCGGTCTATCCAGGATCTCGGCCGGTACAGTAGAGGCGAAGAAAACTTGGGCCAGAACGATCCAAAGCTGTGGAAGAACAGGTACAAGCACTACTAGAGGCAGGATTCATAAGAGAAGTCAAGTACCCACTATGGCTAGCTAACATCGTCTTGGCGAAAAAATCAAATGGGAAATGGTGAATGTGCACCGACTACACCGATCTCAACAAAGCCTGCCCAAAAGATCCTTACCTACTCCCAAGTATCGACGCTCTGGTAGATGCTTCATCCGGATATAGATACCTCTCATTTATGGATGCATATTCCGGATACAACCAAATCCCCATGTATCCACCAGATCAAGAAAAGACCTTATTTTTAACGCCAAAAGCAAATTACTGCTACATCGTGATGCCTTTCGGTCTCAAGAATGCGGGAGCTACGTATCAAAGGCTAATGAATAAAGTCTTTTTAGATCATATCAGAAAAATCATAGAAGTCTACGTGGACGACATGATAATAAAGACACAAAGTGAAGAGACATTACTGTCCGACCTGGCTCAAGTGTTTGACACTATAAGGAAGCATGACATGCGACTCAATCCCGCAAAATGCACCTTTGCAGTAGAAGCGGGCAAATTCTTAGGTTTCATGCTCACACAAAGAGGAATTGAAGCAAATCCGGACAAATGCCAGGCCATACTCAACATGAAGAGCCCAACTTGTGTCAGAGAGGTACAACAACTCAACGGGAGATTAGCAGCCTTATCCAGATTCTTAGCGGGATCAGCGATAAGATCTCTCCCCTTTTATGCCACTTTAAGGAAAGGAAAGAAGTTCGAATGGACAATGGAATGCGAGCAAGCCTTCCAGGATTTCAAAAATTTCCTGGGATGACCACCTATCCTAACTCGACCACGAGAGGAAGAACCACTCGTATTATACCTTGCGGTAGGAAGTCTGGCAGTAGCCTCAGCACTGTTTCGAGAGGACGACAAAGGGCAACAACCTGTATACTTCATTAGTAAAGTGCTGCAGGGATCCGAGCTGAACTACCAAAAAATAGAAAAGTTCGCCTACACTCTCATACTGACATCTCGACGACTTTGCCCGACTCACACCAATAAAGTTCGGACCGACCAACCCATAAAAGGGATACTGCAGAAAACAGATCTAGCAGGCAGAATTTTACAATGGGCAGTCGAGTTATCTAAGTTCAACCTCCAATATGAAGCTCGGACAGCCATCAAATCACAATACTTGGCCGACTTCATTGCAGAATTCACAGATACCCTGGAAACTCCCACAGAATGGAATCTTTACGTGGACGGGTCTTCAAATAAGACTGGAAACGGCGCAGGTGTGATAATAAGAAGCAACCAAGGAACCCAAGTTGAGCTTTCCCTCAAATTTTGGTTCCCGACCTCAAACAACCAGGCAGAATATGAAGCGTTACTAGCTGGTTTGAAGCTGGCTACGGAGGTTGGAGCTCAAAAACTCAACATCTTCAGCGATTCACAAGTAGTCACCTCACAAATAACAGGGAGCTACCAAGCCAAAAATTCCACCATGAAAAAGTATTTGGATAAAACCAAGGAACAGCTCGGACAACTCGGGGAATATAAGATCTGCCACATACCCCGCGAATAAAATGCCCGAGCTGATGCACTCTCAAAACTAGCCAGCACCAAACCAGGGGACAACAATAGAAGCCTCATCCAGGAAATACTGCAGAATCCATCAATCTCGGAAGAGGAAAAAGTCCTAGCAATAACAAGTCAGGATCAAAGAGAAACACTTCAAGGAAAGGAAAGAAACACTCCCCACAAATGAGAAGGAGGCAAAGAGGTTAAAACGGGAGGCTCAGTACTACACCATCATAAACAACACCCTATATAAAAGAGGGATTTCAATACCACTACTAAAATGTGTGCCAACCTCCAACACAAGGGAAGTTTTAGAGGAAGTACACAGTGGCATTTGTGGTAATAATCCCGGAGCATAAGCTCTCACCAAAAAAGTACTCCAGACGGGATTTTATTGGCCAACTCTACAAAAGAAAGCTACAGAGTTTGTAAGGACATGCCCACCATGCCAGAAACATGCCAACTTTCCCATCGCCCCGCCAGAAGAGCTCATCAGCGTAACATCGCCTTGGCCATTTGCAAAATGGGGACTCGATCTTCTCGGACACTTTTCCCAGGGATCGGGACAAGTTAAATTCCTTATAGTCGGGGTAGACTATTTTACAAAGTGGATCGAGGCAGAGCCCCTAGCCAACGCCACTGCTCAAAGGAGCTGGAAATTCTTATATAGGAATATTGTCACAAGGTTTGGGGTTCCATACTCTATCACTACAGACAATGGCACCCAATTCACAGACGCAGGCTTCAGAAAGTTAGTAGCCAACTTAAACATAAAACACTAGTTCACCTCCGTTGAACATCCCCAAGCCAATGGACAAGCCGAAGTGGCCAACAAAGTCATATTGGCTGGGCTAAAATGGAGACTGCAAGATGCAAAGGGAGCCTGGGCCGAAGAACTTCCACAAGTCCTATGGGCATATCGAACAACGCCACATTCCACCACAAACGAATCACCATTTCGACTAGCATACGGAGTGGAGCCAATGATCCCAGTAGAGGTCGAGGAAAGGTCGTCTAGAGTGGTTCATTACAATGAGGAAGCCAACTCCCAACTTCAAAGGGAAGAGCTCGACCTACTTCCTGAAATTCAAGAAAAAGCTCGGATCAAGGAAGAAGCAGTAAAACGTCGAATGGCTTCCAGATATAACCAAAAGGTAGTGCCGAGAGGTTTCACTGAGAATGATCTCATCCTAATCCGAAATGATATTGGAACAACTCGACCCGGAGAAGGAAAGCTGGCAGCAAACTGGAAAGGACCCTACCGAGTCATAGAAGTACTTGGGAAGGGCTACTACAGACTGTCCAAACTCGAGGGACGAGAGCTTCCCAGATCATGGTACGCCTGCAACCTAAGAAGGTACTATAGCTAGAGAAGGTAACAGATCTCATCATAGGATGCACTCTTTTTCCTGAAAAGGTTTTTTAATGAGGCACCAAGTTGAGATTCAGAAATTATCCGACTTAAAGGGATGAAAAACTCCCACAAGTATATATTTGCACCTTCTTTTAAATAAAACATATTTTAGATATTCTACAAATTTTCAAGACGCATTAATCTGAAGCATTCATCGTCCGATTATAAAGCAACAGATCGGCAGAAAAGTGAAAAACAGATTCACTGCACGATCACGATAAAAGCCAATAGAGATGAAAACGCGATTCATCTAAATGTCTACCAAAAAAAGATAGAAACCCCCTTCTACAAATCGACAAGATGAACACAGAATAATGCAAGAAGTTATCGAAAGTGATCCGGAAAAAGAACCTGACGAGGTCTTATGGATTGCTAAATAATAACTTAAAGACTGGCCGATGTTAAAAAATCGGACCAAGTCAACCCAAGTTATCAGCAAATCCCTGGAAAGAGGTCTAGCCAACCCTATAAAAGAGGAATTGCTATAACTTAGAAGAGATCGACATAAAGAAGTCGGCCTCCTACAACGGACAAGTTATAAAAGTAATCCCTGAAAGAGACCTGACAAAGGTCCAAGAAAGAAGATTACAAAATAACTTAGAAGAGATCGACATAAAGAATTCGGTCTCCTACGACAAACAAGTTATAAAAGTAATCCCTGAAAGAGACCTGACAAAGGTCCAAGAAAGAGGATTACAAAATAACTTAGAAGAGATCGACATAAAGAAGTCGGTCTCCTACAACGGACAAGTTATAAAAGTAATCCCTGAAAAAGACCTGACAAAGGTCCAAGAAAGAGGATTATAAAATAACTTGGAAGAGATCGACATAAAGAAGTCGGTCTCCTACAACGGACAAGTTATAAAAGTAATCGCTGAAAGAGACCTGACAAAGGTCTAAGAAAGAGGATTACAAAATAACTTAGAAGAGATCGACATAAAGAAGTCGGTCTCCTACGACAAACAAGTTATAAAAGTAGTCCTTGAAAGAGACCTGACAAAGGTCCAAGAAAGAGGATTACAAAATAACTTAGAAGAGATCGACATAAAGAAGTCGGTCTCCTACGACAAACAAGTTATAAAAGTAGTCCTTGAAAGAGACCTGACAAAGGTCCAAGAAAGAGGATTACAAAATAACTTAGAAGAGATCGACATAAAGAAGTCGGTCTCCTATAACGGACAAGTTATAAAAGTAATCCCTGAAAGAGACCTGACAAAGGTCCAAGAAAGAGGATTACAAAATAACTTAGAAGAGATCGACATAAAGAAGTCGGTCTCCTATAACGGACAAGTTATAAAAGTAATCCCTGAAAGAGACCTGACAAAGGTCCAAGAAAGAGGATTACAAAATAACTTAGAAGAGATCGACATAAAGAAGTCAGTCACCTACGACAAACAAGTTATAAAAGTAATCCCTGAAAGAGATCTGACAAAGGTCCAAGAAAGAGGATTACAAAAAAACTTAGAAGAGATCGACAGAAAGAAGTCGGTCTCCTACAACAAACAAGTTATAAAAGTAGTCCCTGAAAGAGACCTGACCGAGGTCCAAAAAAGAGGACTACAAAAATAACTGGAAAGAGGACCAACGTAAAGAAATCGGTTATGGATGGCCAGAAATAAACACAAGTAAGAGCCAGAAAACTGAAACACGAGTTGGATCCACACATCCACAAAGGATCCAAGCTACAAGCAATAAGTACAAAGCAATCCAAGAGGCCGAGCGGCAAGGTTTCAGCATTCTCAAAACCCAGAAAGGTTCTAAGACAAGTGCAAACAAGCATGATATAAAATACAATATTATAAACAAGCTTCAGGATCAGGCCCAAAGCTTGAAAGCTACTTGTTGTTATTTCAAAATAAAAAGTTGCTAAAAAAGCAACCAGAAGGAGTATCAACAGTCAGCAAAATATTCAAAATACAGAATAAAGAGTTTAAAAAAGCCCACAAGTCGGGCTATCTACACAAACATCCAAGAAAAATCAGCTGAGATCGGGAGCCTTCTCGGTAGCATCAGTCTGGGGTGAAGGAGGGCGAGCTTGGAGAGGCACTGCATCCACCGTACCGTCGTCCCTATTGAGAATTTGACAATCAGGATCTAATTCTGGACGAGCAATCCCAGCAGGAGGAACTATAGAGGTCGACACTTTAGCTGCAGGCGCAGAGGGAGGTTCGACATCATCATCATCTTGGTCGTCGGGGACAATCTTACCATCCCTCACAATGTTGTCCAAGCTAAAAAGACTAAGATCAACCTCAGGAGCGAGAACTTGAACCTGCTCCTTTAAATTATCATAAGCAGCGTTTACGCTGCCAACAAAGTGACCTTGGAGCTCGGAATAGTCAACTGGGCCGACTCCAACTCCTCCCTCAGACGTATCACCTCCCGATAAGATGTGACATAACTATCTTTATGCCTCAACGCAGTGTCCTCGGCCAATCTCATAGAAGCCGCCAGGGGCAAGAGAGCTAGCCTTTTCGTTCTCCAGATCCTTCTCCAGTTTGGCTACTTTCACCTCAAGCTCCTCTTTCAAGCCCTTCATCCAGTCGAATTCCTATTTTGCCTCCTCCATGAAGGCTTTGGTGGCATGGAGAGGAAGATTTTGAGCCATTCGGTACAAGGCAGCTCCCATATGTGCCATTTTTACACTACTCCAAGTTATAAAGTCCAAATGACGAAGAAGTGATACATCATCCATAGGGAGGACACCGTATGGACCGATCTGCTGATCTACGAACTCGACCGCGTCAAAATCAGGGGCATCAAGGTTGAAAGGCTCAATTGTTTTTTATTTCTTGTTGGGAGGAGCTCCAGAAGTAGCAGCAGAAGACTGCGGAGGCTCGGCTAGGCGAACCCTAGGAGTGGGAATTACCCTCCTCGGGCTAGGAGAATTCGGCACGGGCGGCTTCACAGGAACTTGGGAAGATCCCTCTCCTGCCCCCTTGGCCGAGATATTTTGAGCAGCTGCAGCCTTTTTTGCTTTCTTGTAGGCCTTCATGGAATCGTTGTTTTTCGACATCTCTGAAAATACAGAATTGACCACGGCAATGGGTTACAATCACAAAAAAGAAGAAGCAAAACTAAAAAGCAAGTATAGAAACAAGTCAGACAGTACCCAAAGCAGTTCGAATCAAAGATGGATCACTCAAAAATCTTTTCGTATCAAGATGGGGTGGTTCCCCCTATAAATCTTCAAGAACAATTACAAACGCCCGCTCAACCTCGTCAAGCATCTCCCATGTATAGCGAGACACTCTCACATTCTTTTGCTATTCTAGAGGAAAGACAGGCTCATCATTTTTATCAAGAAAAAAGGGGCGGGCCCCCTCAACAGCACGGACTCAGAAGAAATAATTCTTTAAATCTTTAAAAGACTCATCGTACATGGCAAAAACTTTATGCCCCTGGGCCGACCTAAAAGAAACCCAGGAAGCTTTCTTTTTGGAAGACCCTCCGGGCTTGGCAGAAACAAAAAGATAGAGGAAAAGAGTCTGAGAAGGTGTTATGCCTAACTCTTGGTAAAGCAGCTGAAAAATCTTGATAAAACCCCAGGAATTCGGATGAAGCTGGGATGGAGCAATATTACACGACCACAACAAGTCGGTCTCGAAAGCAGTAAAAGGAAAGGTAATGTCCAACTGGCTAAAGAAATATTCATAGGCGTAGAAAAAGGGACGCTCCCCCTCGACAGAAGTAGGAAAGCAAACCCTCTCGTCAGAGTCGGGCGCCACAAGCTCATAATCTCTCTCTCGGGCACCACCACCACAAACCCTATGACGTTTTCTCAGCTCTACACAAAACTCACGGGAGTCCAGCCAATCGGACATCCCCTCGGGAACCTTAGAAGACATCTCTACAATGTTATAACGAGAAGACATGAGGCCAACTAATCCTACAATAAGAAAAGAAGATTGGATTACTAAAAAATATCTCGGAGGAGGGGCAAAACAACTCGACTAACATGATACAAAAGAACAAACAGATAAGGAAAACCCCAAGACTCAAACCAAAGCCCTGGGGCATCCTTTGGAGGCAATAACAAAGCAAGGATTCAGGGAAAATCTACAGTTTACGTCCATCTCTCAAACAAAGTCAAATCACAAACATTTCAGAAAGTCAAAACACAAAAAGTCATCAAAGCCACTATTTTTTTACAGTCTATCAGCAAAAAGCATCGACAACATCAAACACGCCAAGCGGAAATTGTCAAAGGCACAACCTTTTTTCAGAATCAAACAAAATCATCATCAAAGGCACAAACAGAAATGGTGATAACATGCAAAAGCCTTAAGAACATCAAGCAATAGGAAAGACGAAAAGGTTCATGCAAAAGGGCGAAGAAACTCCCAGAACACACATTACAACAGCAATCAGGCACAGCAAAAGCAGAAAGATCCAAACTTTCTCCAAACAAAATCAAAACTTTCTCAAAACCAGACAAGAAAATGACGTAAGAAAGGAAGAAAAACCAACCTGAACAGAGAAAGAAGCTTCAAAGGAGATTGAAGATGAAAAGATGGAATCACCCAGAGAATCGCCAAAATGATGCTAAGGCAAAATGCAGGCGAAAACAGAAAGTGAGAGAGTGAAGGGATAAGTTACAAAGAAAGACGAAGAAAAGAAAACGTTTTTTGATCGTGAATTTCGAAAATAAAAGCCAAAGAAATGGGCAATCAAAACTAATTAATGAAGGTATTTAAAGCCTCGCATATTCCCAAAGCCAAAGTGCTGATATAAAAACGCGCGGTCTTAGAGGAAAGCGTTCCACATTCAAAAAGGTTCTACAAAGAAAGGAATCGACAAAATGCTCGAGTTCGGCTTCACTAGAGAAAGATCGAAGTCAAGGATTCGACCTCAAAGCAGAAGACCGAGCTCGAGCAGGGGCACTGTTCACACTCTGGGCCGAGCTATCCGACCCGAGATGTTTAGTGACAAAGCGACCGACCTCTTCAGGTCAGGCTATTCGACCCCTTCTCAAAGAGGTCGGCCAAATCGACAGGAAAGCCCAATAAAGGACCCAAATAGAGGAACACGACCCAAATCCACAGGCCGTCCAAGCCTATAGAGATAAGAGCAGTTCCCTTGAAGATAAGCTGACCTCAACTCAAAGATAAAGATAAGATAAGATAACTAACTTATCTTATCTAGAAAGGTCACTCTACAACCACTATAAATACACTGGAGCACCCAGGTATAACTCATACTCTGATTCTACAATAAACCTGTTGAATACCCGTGCTAACTTAGGCATCGGAGTCTCTTGCAGGTACCCCCCACCCTCCGGTGACCAAGGATCAGAAGTGCAGCCAGTCCAACAAGTCAGACACAACAGCTCCGGCTGCCACCAGCCAGCCGGACACGTCATCTCCGACCAGTACCGAAGATCTCATCCGAGATCGGCCTACAGTTTTAGGTTACCCTCGGAACAGATGCCACCATGAAAAATTACTTAGACAAAACCAAGGAACAGCTCGGACAACTCGAGGAATATGAGGTCTGCCACATACCCCGAAAACAGAATGCTCGAGCTGATGCACTCTCAAAATTAGCCAGCACCAAACCAGGGGGCAACAATAGAAGCCTCATCCAAAAGATGCTGCAGAACCCATCAATCTCGAAAGAAGAAAAGGTCCTAGCCATAACAGGTCTGGATCAGGGATGGATGACTCCCATAATTAATTACCTCAAAACAGAAACACTCCCTACAGATAAGAAGGAGGCAAAGAGGTTAAAACGGGAAGCACAATACTACACCATCATAAATAATACTCTATGCAAGAGAGGGATTTCAACACCACTGTTAAAATGCGTACCGACTTCCAACACAAAAGAATTTTTAGAAGAAGTACACAGTGGCATCTGTGGCAACCATCTTGGAGCACAAGCCCTCACCAAAAAAGTCCTCCGGGCCGGATTCTATTGGCCAACTTTGTAAAAAGAAGAAAGGGAATTCGTAAAGACATGTTCACCATATCAGAAACATGCTAATTTTCATATCGCCCCACCAGAGGAGCTCATCAGTGTAATCTCACCCTAGCCATTCGCAAAATGGGGACTCGACCTCCTTGGGCTGTTCCCTCAGGAATCAGGATAGGTCAAGTTCCTCATCATCGGGGTAGATTACTTTACAAAATGGATTGAACCAGAGCCACTAGCCAACGCCACTGCTCAAAAAAGTCGAAAATTCCTATATAGAAACATTGTCACAAGGTTTGGGGTCCCATACTCCATCACCACAGATAATGGCACTCAATTCACAGACGCAGGCTTCAGAAAATTGGTGGACGACTTGAAAATAAAGCACCAATTTACATCCGTAGAACATCCCCAGGCTAACGGACAGGAAGAAGCTGCCAATAAAGTTATATTAGCTGGGCTAAACCAGAGATTACAAGATGCAAAGAGAGCCTGCGCTGAAGAGCTCCCACAACTCCTATGGGCATATCGGACAACTCCACACTCCACCACAAAGGAATCACCTTTCTGATTAGCTTACGGAATGGAGGCAATGATCCCAGTGGAGGTCGAAGAAGGATCACCCAGAGTAATCCACTACAATGAAGAGGCCAATTCTCTACTTCAAAAGGATGAACTCGACCTACTTCCAAAAATTTGAGAAAAAGCTCGGATCAAGGAAGAGACGTTAAAACGTCGGATGGCCTCAAGAAATAATCGAAAAGTAGTACAGCGAGGTTTTGCCGAGGACGATTTCGTATTAACCCGAAATGATATCGGAACAAGTTGACCTGGAGAAGGGAAGCTGGCAGCAAACTGGAAAGGACCCTATCGAGTCATAGAAGTACTCGAAAAAGGATGCTACAAATTGACCGAACTCGAAGGACGAGAGCTCCCAAGGTCATGGCACGCCTGCAATTTAAGAAAGTATTACAGTTAGGAGGTAATAAAAGATCTTAGGATAAGGTGCACTTTTTTTCCTGAAAAAGGTTTTTTAATGAGGCACCAAGCCAAGATCCATGAACTACTGACCTAGAATGCCCACATGTATATATTTGCATTTTCTTTATTTTAAATAAAGTTTTTAGATTTTCTACAAATCCTCAAGACGCATTAATCTGAAACACAAAAATTCATCGCCCGATTATAAAGCTACAGATCAGCAGAAAGTGAAAATCAAATTCACTGCTTGATCACGATAAAGACCAACGAAGATGAAAACCAAATTCATCAAAAGGTCGACCAAACGGGGATCAAACCCAATTTCTACAGAATCGGCAAAGATGAAAAGGCAACAAAAACAGAATAATGCAAGAAGTTATCGAAAGTGATCCATGGAAAGGACCAGACGAGGTCTTAATAAAGATGGGTTGCTAAAAATAACTTAAAGACAGGCCGACGTAAAGAAGTCGGACCAGTCGACCACAATAACCAAAGTTATAAAAAGTAAATCCCTGGAAAGAGGCCTGGCCAGCCCTAAAAAAGAGGAATACTAGAAATAACTTAGAAGGGACCGATGTGATGAAGTCGGCCCAAAATAAAAAAAAAAGTTATAAAAAGTAATCCCTAAAAGAGACCTGACAAAGGTCCAAAAAAGAGGATTACTAGAAATAACTTAGAAGGGACCGGCATGATGAAGTCGGCCCAAAACAAAAAAAAAGTTATAAAAAGTAATCCCAAAAGAGACCTGACAAAGGTCCAAAAAAGAGGATTACTAGAAATAACTTAGAAGGGACCGGCATGATAAAGTCGGCCCAAAACAAAAAAAAAATTTATAAAAAGTAATCCCTAAAAGAGACCTGACAAAGGTTCAAAATAGAAGATTACTAGAAATAACTTAGAAGGGACCGACGTGATGAAGTCGGCCCAAAACAAAAGTTATGAAAAGTAATCCATAAAAAAGACCTGACCAAGGTCCAAGAAAATGGATTACTAGAAATAACTTAGAAGGGGCCGAGATGAAGAAGTCGGCCCGAGCCAATTAAAGCTACAACTCGGACCGATAAGGAGAAGTCGGACCAACAAAAATGCAAAAGGCAATCAAAGAGAGATTGGACAACAAGTCTCTGACACTCTCAAGATTCCCTAAGTTTTCAGAAAGATGCAGACAAAGCTTGTCACAAAAAGAAACAAAGTTGTTATCATAACAAAACTCAAGAGGCCACCTGAAGTCAACCACAAAAGCCTGAGAAACTACTTTGTTTTTCCCAAAAATAGAGTTTCTAATAGAAAAGCAACTAAAAGTATCCAAAATAAAAGAGTACAAAGCCCACAGGCTGGGCTATACACAAATGTATCCGAAATAATTAGAGAGGATCCAAGGACTTCCCAGTAGCTGCATCCTGAGGTGAAGGAGGACGAGTTTGAAGAGGTACCGCATCTACCGTCCCGTCATCCCGGTTCAGGATCTGGACATCGGGATCAGACTCAGGTTGGCTGACTTCAGTTGCCAGAGTTGAAGGAGGCAGGGCAACGGAAACTTTGGCAGAAGGCATAGGAGGAGGGTCGACATCATCATCATCATCAGGGTTATCAGGGACGATCTTACCATCTTTTACAATGTTGTCCAGGCTAAAAAGAGTGAGGTTAAGCTCAGGAGCAAGAACTCGAACTTCATAAGCCCGGGCAGACTCCAAATCCTCCCTAAGACCCATCATCTCCCTATAAGTTGTGACATAACTCTCCTTATGCTTCAACGTCATGTCTTCAGACAACTTGGCAGAAGCCGCCAAAGCAATAGCCCGAGTCTTCTCCCCCTGCAACTCTTTCTCCAACTTAGCCACTTTTGCCTCAAGCTCTTCCTTCAAACCCTTCATCCGATCGAACTCTAATTTGGCCTCTTCCATAAAGGCCTTTATTGCGTGAATAGGAAGATCCTGGGCAGTTCGATATAAAGCTGCTCCCATATGTGCCATTTTAATGCTGCTCCGAGTAATGAAATCCAAATGACAAAGAAGAGAGACATCGTCAGTAGGAATAACACCATAAGGAGCAATGTGTTGATCAACAAACCCGACAGCATCAAAGTCAGGGGCATCCAGATTGAAGGGCTCAACAATTCTTTGTCTCCTTGGAGGAGGAATGGCAGTAGGAGAAGAGGTAGCAGCAGAAGTCTGGGGAGGATCAATCACACGAACCCGAGGGGTAGGAATCATCCTCCTCGGTTCGGGAGAGTTGGGTACTGGCTGATTTGGCAGAGCATGAGAGGATCCTTCCCCAGCCGCTTTGGCGGAGATGTTCTGGGTAGCTGTAGCTTTCCTCGCCTTCTTAAAGGCCCTCATGGAGTCATTATTTTTAACCATCTCTGAAAATACACAAAGAAAACCAAGTCATCAACCAAAAAGAAAGAAGAATGAACTCGACAAAATAAACAAATACGACAAATATCAAGGAAGTCGACCCCTACCCAACTCAGTTCGGAGAAGTAAAGGATTTCCTAAAAATTTTTTAGTATCAAGATGGGGAGGCTGCCCCCAGTTTTCTTCCAGCATAGTTACAAAAGCTTGCTCAACTTTGTCCAACATCTCCCAGGTGTACCTAAACACCACTACATTCCTCTGCCATTCTAAGGGAAAGCTAGGCTCGCCATTCTCATCCAAAAAGAAAGGACGAGCTCCTTCAACAGCTCGGATCTTAAAAAAGTAATTCTTAAAATCCCTGAAAAACTCATCATACATGGAAAAAACTTTGTGTCCATGGGCAGACCTAAGGTAGCGTTTGGTGGAAAGACAGAGACAGAAAGACTGAGATTGAGAGACAGAGACTAAGAGACAGAGATTGAAATAAATCTTAGTATTCTGTTTGGTGCAAAGTAGGAGACAGAAATTAAAACAAGAATAAAATTCTAATTTAATTTGTACAAAGGATAAAATTGGAATTAATTAATTGAAATAAAGGTATTTTAGGTATAAAATGTTATTAAAGTTTCAGTCTCCATCTCTAAAAATTTTAGTCCCCTGTGCCCTCACTTTTTGGAGGTACTGAAATACTGAAATTATAGGGACAGAGACAGAAATTTTAGTACCAATCTCTGAACCAACAAACATAATACTGAGTCTCAGTCTCTCAGTCTCTGTTTCAGTACAACAAAACAAACGCTACCTAAAAAAATCTAAGAAGCTTTCTTTTTGGTAGTCCCAGGCTTGGTCAACACAAAGAGGTACAGAAAGAGAGTTTGAGAAGGTTTAACATCAAATTCTTGACAAACCAATTGAAAAATTTTGATAAATCCCCATGAGTTCGGATGAAGCTGAGATGAAGCTATGTTACACGACTACAATAGGTCGGTCTCAAAAGGAGTGAAAGGAAGGGTGATGCTCATCTGGATAATAAAGAAGTCGTATGCATAAAAAAGGGACGCTCCCCCTGGGTCAGAACAGGGAAGCAAACCCTTTCATCAGAATCAGGTGCTACCAATTCGTAGTTATTCTCTTGATCTTTATTACTACAGATTCGACGATGTTTTCTAAACTCCGCACAGAATCCAGAGTTAGCTAGAGAAACACACAGCAACACAAGGGAGTCCAACCAGTCGGACATCCCCTCAGGAACCTTAGAAGACGTTTCAACAATATTTTTGCGAGAAGACATGGCCAACTAGTCCTACAACAAGAAAAAGAAAATGGATTACTAACCAAAATAGCTTGGGCAAATCAAAACAACTCAGACAAACATGACTCAGAGCAAGCAAACCGTAAAAGGAAAATCCCAAGACACACACCAAGGTCTAGGGGCATCCTTTAGAGGCAGGGATAGAGTAAGGATTCAGAAAAGAGTCTACAAGGCTACACCCTAACATAAACTCTTAGCGAAGAAAAATAAATCCCTTCCAAACAAGCAACGACACGAAGAAAATCAAAACAAGCCACCAGAAAAATCGTTATTTTCTACGAAATTCATCAGCAAAACTACCAACATGACAAAAAGTCATCAAAGGAGCAATCTTTTGAGGAAACAAACAGGTTCATAGGCCTCAGTGACAACATGCAGTTCATAGAAGAGGAGCACAAATAAGAAAACAATAAACGGCAAGTAGAAACCCTAAAAGGACCATTCCAAAACCAAAAGATATTCCCAGAGCAGTAACAAGTAAATGCACGACAATACAAAAAGGTTCAAACTTTCCAACACAAAGTTAAGCCAGATCAAAACTTTACCAAGAATAGAACAATGCAAGTATAAAGGAAGAACGACGAAAGAAGTCAAAGAAAGAAGAACCAACCTGAAAGAGGAGGAAGCGCCGAAAAAGTTGAAGGCGAAGAGGCAAAATCCAGAAAAGCCTTTCGAGCAAAGGAAGCCCTAGTAACCACCAATGACGCCACGAAAAGAAGCGTGAAAAAGGGGCTCATGCAAAGACAGAAAAATGAAGAAGAGTGGACATACAGTGAGCAAAGGAAAAGAAGAAACGGAAGCCAAATCTTTTCTTAAAAACTAAAATTCAAAATGAAGAAAGGGGGAAAAACAGCAAAATAAAGACTTAATGGGTTATTTAACCCTCGCACGTTCCCAAGGCAGACGAGCGTTTCAAAATAATAAAGGAACGCCTGTTTCAAAAAGTTTTAAAGAAAACGTTTCGCATTCAAAGGGAAACTCTACAAAGAAGAAGTCGACAAAATGCTTGAGTTCGGCTTCACCAGAGAAGGATCGAAGTCCTAAAACTAAGGGCTCGACCTCAATAGGAAGACCACAATCGAGCATGGGCACTGTTCATACCCTAGGGCGAGCTGTCTGACCAGCTGAGCACCCAAGGGTGTATTGGTAAATTTCTCTTTAATAACACCTCGTTGTAAGTATAGCTCTACCAACAACAATCCTCGAGGGGTCAAATTTAGAAGAGGGATTTGGTTGTCACAAGTTCAACCCCAATAGAAATAACCGAAGTATTCAAACCTCGGGTCGTCTCACAAGGAATGGGCAAACATGTGCTTCGACATTGGTTAGAAATCCGGGGTTGTGAGTTATGAGCATGAAAATAAATGGAAATCTTAACAAGCAAGTAATCTTAAATTCCAATAAACTAGTTCAACCACCTAAGTAAAACTTGAGCAATTCCAATGAACAAGCAATATTCTATTTAATTCTACTTAAACCAAACAAGTAACTATAACTAAGGCAATTGAAATTGGAAATTGGTTTTCAAATATGAATGATAAAAACAACTCTTGGCTAGGCATGGGAATTGGGATCACAATCCTTGTCCAACAACTATATCTTGACAATTATGAGGAACCAAGCTCATTAAGTCTACCCCCAAAGTCTTAAGTACGTGATATCTACCCCTAGACTTGAAGTACGTCAAATGGCTTTGGTCACATCAACCCATAAGTCCCAACCTACCTACTAATTAAATTAGAAGTGGTTTGGCATCAATGAGTATCAAATTGACCACCAAGGGCTCCCAAATCATCAAATCCATTAGACCCAATGACTCAAGTTTACCCAATTCCCTTGACCTAGGCCAAGAATGGAAAAGACTACTCCATAATTAAAGTAAACAATTCATCAAACACTTGGTAAGCATTAATAAAAGACATGTTCAAAATAGTAATTAAATTGAATTCCACAAATACCCACTAACAATTATCAACATACAATCAAGCAATCAACAAGATTAAACATAGAAATCATCAATGTAACATCAACAAGTCAAGATTCATAACATTCATGAAATGGGTATGAAATGACAATTGACAAGAATCATAAAACTATCACTAAATGTAAGCAAGATTGTAACAAGGAATTCAAATTGAACAATTAAAACTATAATTAACAAGATCCAATTCACAAATCAACAAGGGAAGATCAAAATGGAAACTAGATCTAGAGAGGAACAAGGGTTTCTCTCTCTAGAATAACCAAAGAACCTCAAACTAGCTAAAATTGTGTCCTAGTGTAAAAATGAGTGATCTCCCTTTTCCTCCTAGCATCCTTGGGTCTTTTCCATGCAGAAACAGCTTGAAGTTGGGCCTCCTTGGCCTCAAAAATCGCCAGGCACGATTTCTCTTAATGAGGTCACGTGCAGCTTCCCACGCGTGCGCGCTATGCGTGTGCGCGCGCCGATTACTTTTGTGATCCACGCGTGCGCGCCAGTTGCGCGTGCGCGTCGATAGGAATCTTCCAATTTGCGCGGATGCGTCCATCCTTTCACGCCGCTTCCAGCCAATCCCATCCACGCGTGCACGTGGAGTGCGCGGGCGCGCCGACGCTGCTGCTCCCAAGACTTCAATTCTTCATGTTCCTCCCTTTTTGTACATGCTTTCTCCCTCTCTTCTAAGTCATTCCTACCCTATAATTCCTGAAATTACTCAACAAAAACATCACGGCATTGAATGGTAATAGAAAAGGATTAAAATATGGCAATTTTAAGGCAAAATAAGCAAGTTTTTCATCATAGAGTAGTATTGGGAAGTAAACACAAAACCATGCATTTCTTGTGAATAAGTGTGAGAAATATTGATAAAATCTTCCAAAATAAGCGCAAGATAAACCACGAAATCGGGGTTTATCAAATCTCTCCACACTTAAACCAAGCATGTCCTCATGCTTAAAATAAAAAGACCAAAGATTATAATGGGAAAGGATTTATGAAATGCTAAGTACCTAAACGGATGCATGAAACTAATGTAAAATTATCTACCTACTTGGTCAAAAGTGAATCCATCCTTCAAGAATATATGTGAGCATATAGGTTGAAAATAGTATGCAATTCATGAATTCTACCAAATTGAACGTCACCATGGAGTGCATATAACTTGCTAAACGAACGCTTGTGAAAGCCGGGAGCAAGCATTGAGCCTCGAACCCTCACCGGAAGTGTATCTGCTCTATTCGCTCAAGTGTATAGGGTTCATCACTCAATCTCCTCCTAATCATGCTTTCCAAGATTTGTCTTTCATCTAATCAATCAACAATTACTTAATGCATGCTTACAAGTATCATGAGGTCTTATTTATGGGTTGTAATGGGGTTAGGGTGAAGGTAAGGAAGTATATGGCTAAGTGGGCTTAAAATTTGAGTCCTTGATCAACCTCGGATCCCACTAGACACCTAAAACAACCTATACAACTACAATACATTCCTAGCTACCCTTGAATTTTACCCTTTTTACATACTCATGCATTCTTTTCAATCCACCTACTATATGCATTGTTTTTATTACTTTATCTTGGGGCATTTTTGTCCCCTTTCATTACTTTTTTTTTTTTTTGACATTATCATCATCCCCTTTTCTTTGGGGGTTTCTTTGTGAACCAAAGTATCAATGTATACGGTGTAATCATTTAGCACATGAGTATGTTCCCAAAATCCTAAAATTTTCAATTACACTACAATTACATGCCTATATACCTACCCGAATTTCCAAAGTATACCCCCTTATTTGAATGATACACATCCTAACTTACCTAAGCCAATCAAGGATTCAAATTCAGGGACATTCATGGTTTTTCACTTAGGGTTGTTGATGTGCTCTGTTTAAGAACAAGAGGGTTTATCAAAGGCTCAAAATTGGTTAGAAACGGTAGATATAAGGGTTAAGGCTATTTGGGAAAAATGACTGTTGAAATGATGGCCTCAATCATACAAATGCATTCATACACAAAGCAATGGACATATAGAATTAGACAAAGCAAGGATCACACTCATAGAGAGAGATATGCACACAAGAATGAAATAATGGTTAAAAGATGTAACCATGCAATAGGCTCAAAACTTTCATGCTTGTGTTCTTAACTCAATCACTATGTTCCAAAATACATTCTTAAAGTAAGTTTACTGCAGAAATTTTCAAAATTTTGGTAGGTCACCCAGAACACAGTTTCATGGAAAGAAAGTTATTGTTTTGACCAAGTAACTCTATAGAAACTAACCATCATGCAAAGAGTATTTACAAGCAAGACTAACTACACATGCAATATATAAAAAGAGAAAGATAAATCCATGGGTATTGAGGGGAAGAGAGTGTTACCCATGGAGATTGGTCGAACGACCTCCCCACACTTTAGAAATTAGCACGGTCTTCCGTGCTACGAATGATACGCAAGGGACGATCAGGACCGGAGTCTTCACTACCCCCTCCATTAGAACTTTCATCGCTTGGGTTCGAGGTGGATGTGAATATCTCAGGTTCCTCCATGCTAGGGGCAACACAATGCAGAAGTTTCTTGATGTAAGTATATCGGCGGTGGTTACGCCTCTCATATCTATCAAGCTTCCGGTGAAGATCTTCTATCCTTTGATGTGTGGATCTCAGTGGTGGTGATGATGAGCTAGAAGGAAAAAGAAGTGGCGGGACCATGTCGAGGCTTGGTTTGTTCATGGGAAGATATAGGTATTTTGCGCTTGGGACCACATCGCCTTTAGCCGGAACCATAATCTTCTTATCCTTGGCTTCCCAAGAAACACCTACAGCAGCGACTAAGTCAGATACCAAAGCTGAAAATGGCAGGTTACCCCGGTCATGAACTTGACTCATCGCTTGCTTGAGAAGAGGTGGGATGTTCACCGACTTCTTCGTGAGAATACACCAAACAAGTAAGGCAAGGTCCGCCGTGATGGACGACTTGTGAGTGCTAGGTAGCACATAGTGAGATAGGATCTGGGCCCAAGCTCTAGCTTCCACAGTGAGAAAGCGAGCGTCAATACTCTTGGGCCTCATCCGCAGTCGACCTTGGATCCAAAAAGATTCTAGCTCAGCAATGACTCGGAGGATCGAGTCCCAATCGAATCCATACTCTTCTCGCTGATGTAGGATTTTTTGGTAGCCATCCATGTCACTTGGCACTGGTAAAACATTAAGCACTTGCTGAAGAGCCTCTTCTGAAACTGAGACTTGCTTATGGCGCATGTATACCGATTGAAGAGAGGAAAGGTGGTAGTTAGTATAAAATTCTTCCACCCAAGAGAGGTTGATTTCTCTTGGTTTCCTCAAGAGAAACTCCCATCCTCGCTGTTCAATGCGGGGTAGAATATAAGGAGCAACCTTGTTCGGCGGAGCGAGCAGATGCTCGGGGTGATAGTTCCTTACTGCTATGGAGGGGAACGTAAGTTCACAGAAGTGGTTAGGGAACCTTGAAGAGTCTCTTGCCGGTTTGCCCTTGTCATTCTCATCAATAGGAGTGGGTGTCTTTCCGTTCTTTGATAAGGGTTTGGCTCTATTGAAGAACGCGCCTTAGAATTTGATTTTTGGTGTGCCCTCTTTGCGGCCGGTTTCCTTGGAGCTATCTCTTTGCCTTTCTTGGTGGCCATCCTAAAAAGGAAGAGAAAGAAGGAAAACATTAAACCCAAGAAATAATTTGATGAAAACATGCAAGTGACTTGTAATGCCCATGATGAATATGAAAGCAAGGGGTATGTCACTTGTTATGGGATACAAGAGAAAGTAAGACATGCAAAGGCATGAGAAGAGTAATCTCAAGCATCCTTAATAAGAAGCAAGTCATGTTTAATTAATATAGAATTGGCAAGTATAAACTTGAAACACACAAATTAGACTCAATGCATTTAAGAAGAAACAAGTGAATGAGGAAGGAGCACCAAATTGAAACTACATGGCTAAATGGAGACAAAATGGGGTGCGTGCATTTCCTCGAACACTTGGCGTGCAATAATCAAGCAATGAGAAATTATGAGATACCAAACCAATTCAAAGCCCAAAATGGAACATCAATCATCACATAAACATCACACAATGGGAAAAGAGTGACAAAAGATCAAGTAATGCAACTAAGCTCAAATTCAACATCCATGGAGAAATAAAGAAAAGAGAGGGAAAGTAAGCAAACAAAACAAGAAGCATCATCATCAAGTAAAAGAGAAACTAAGTAAGGCAACAAGAAGCATCTTATTAGAAGAAATAGCATAAAGAAAAGTGGAAGTAAAGGAAAGGAAGAAGTTAAACCTTGAGGAGTATGAAAAAGCAAGGTTGAATCTTCTTTTGCAAAGATGAGAGAGGAAATAGGAGAAGTGTAGCGCCACCAGAAAAAGGTGGTTGTCATCGGTGAGTGGCCGGAGACAATGGTAGTGGTTTGTGTAAGAAGAAGAAGAGAGGAGAAATGATGGAGAGAGTGGGAGAATGAACTAAGAAAGAAAAAGAAGTGTGAGTGACAAAGGAAGTGAAACGGCACGAAGTATAAAACTGACTCGCGCAACCGGCGCGCGCGCGCAAGGTGCGCTGACGCGTCCGTGAAGGTATTAGCTGAGGGCGCGTGCGTGTCAGTGGCGCGCGCGCAAGAGGAGTTGTGCCCCAGGCATAAAAGTGGCACAAACCTGGCTCAAGTCTCTGGTTTTTGTACCAGGGTGACCCAGGGAGGCATGCGCGCGGACGCGCACCATGCGCGGACGCGTGCTTGTGGTATTCTACAGCTGGCGCGGGCGCGCACTACACGCCGACGCGTCAGTTTTGGCATGAAGTTGGCACAATCGTGGCACAACTCTCTAGTTTTTGTACCAGAGACTCCACATAGCCCCATCGGCGCGCGCGCGCACTGTGCGCTTGCGCGTCGATGGTCAACTGGCAATGGTGCGCGCAGGCAGCATGTACGCGAACGCGTGGGTGCCTGGTGCGAGTTGGGCACAAAGTTGGCCTGACTCTCGGGTTTTTGGCCTGAAAATGGAAATTCGCAACCGGCGCGCGCGTGCACTGTGCGCTTGCGCGTCGGTGCCCTTTTTCAAAGAAAAATTTTGTTTTCTTTATCTCTTTTCACAACCTATCTATATGAACATTCTACCTATCTAACAGAATCAACAAAGCTAGCATTCCTAAGCACTCAATCAATCGTCAAAAGATCATAAAATTGAAAGAACTAAAGATACTAAAAGATTGTATAAACAAGGAAGATCTTACCACGGTGGGGTGCCTCCCACCAAGCACTTTTCTTTAACGTCCTTAAGTTGGACGGTCCTCTTCTTAAGCTTCATCTCTTCCTGGTGCATCCTCCAATATGTACACCTTTAGCTCCCTTGGAGGTTTGCAACCATGATATTTCTTCACTCTATGCCCATTCACCTTGAAAGTTGCTTCACTTTTGGGATCAAACAATTCCACCACCCCGTAGGACTTCATTTCTTTCACATTAAAAGGTCCTTCCCATCTAGAACGGAGTTTGCTAGGCATAAATCGGAGCCTTGAGTTGTAGAGGAGGACTTCATCTCCTTCTTGAAAGTCCTTCTTCCGAATGTGATGGTCATGGAATGCTTTAGTCTTTTCCTTGTAAATTCAGGTATTCTCGTATGACTCGTTCCTCAAACACTCAAGCTCTTCTAGTTGTAACTTCCTAGCTTCACCTGCCTTGGCTAAATCCATGTTGCACTGCTTTACCGCCCAATATGCTCGATGCTCGATCTCCACCGAAAGGTGGCATGCCTTACCATAGACGATCCGGAAGGGACTCATTCCTATCGGAGTCTTGTAGGCCGTTCTGTATGCCTATAGTGAATCTCCTAACCGGAGGCTCCAATCCTTTCTTTGTGGATTGACCACTTTCTCCAAGATTCTCTTGATTTCCCGGTTGGACACTTCCGCTTGCCCATTTGTTTGCGGATGATAAGCAGTAGCGACCTTATGCGACACTCCATAGCGCTTGAGCAATGCTTCTACCTTCCTGTTACAAAAGTGGGATCCTTGGTCGCTCACGATTGCTCGTGGCAACCCACAACGGCATACAATGTGATTCCTAATGAAAGAAACAACGGTATTGGCGTCGTCAAGGCGGGTAGGCACGGCCTCCACCCACTTTGACACGTAATCAACCGCTAACAGAATGTATAGATACCCACTAGAGTTAGGAAACGGTCCCATAAAGTCAATGCCCTATACATCAAATATCTCACAGAACAACATAGTTTGCTGAGGCATTTCATCCCTTTGGGATGTGTTTCCTGACTTTTGACACTGATGGCAAGACACACATAACCGGTTAGCATCCTTGAATAAGGTTGGCCACCAGAATCCACAATCCAACACCTTTTTAGCAGTCCTTTGTGGGCCAAAGTGGCCACCACAGTCGGACGAGTGACAAGCTTCCAGAATTGGTTGAAATTCGGATTCCGGGACACACCTTCGGATTACTTGGTCTACACCTCTCTTCCACAAGTGAGGGTCATCCCAAATATAGTATTTGGAATCACTCCTCAACTTGTCCCTTTGGTTTTTTGAAAAGTTGGGAGGGAAGATTCTTGCAACCAAGTAGTTCGCCATTGGGGCAAACCAAGGAAAACTAGCCGACACAGCATTCAAACTATCCAATGGGAATGAGTCATTGATCGGAAATGGATCAGTTTTTAAATTCTCAATGCGGCTTAAATGATCCGCAACCAGGTTTTGAGATCCACTCCGGTCCCTAATCTCAATGTCGAATTCTTGCAAAAGCAAGATCCAACGTATGAGTCTAGGCTTTGACTCATTATTTGTCAATAAATACGTCAAAGCTGCATGATCCGTGTATACCACTATCTTTGAACCTAGCAAATAAGATATGAATTTATCTAAGGCATGAACAATGGCTAAGAGTTCTTTTTCGGTAGTGGTATAGTTAGATTGTGCGGCATCTAGTGTCTTAGAAGAGTAAGCAATGACATAAGGAAGTTTACCCTCGCGCTGTGCAAGCGCGGCACGCACAGCATAGTTTGACGCATCGCACATTATCTCAAATGGCAACGTCCAGTTAGGGCCTCGCACAATCGGAGCTATCGTGAGAACTTTCCTCAACTCTTCAAAAGCTTTTACACATTCACTGTCAAACTCAAAATCCACATCTTTTTGGAGTAGGCGCGACAATGGCAAAGCAATCTTGCTGAAGTCCTTGACAAAGCGCCTGTAAGATCCTGCATGTCCCAAAAACGAGCGGACCTCCCTCACGGATGAGGGGTGAGGAAAATTAGTAATAACATCGACCTTGGCTGGGTCCACAGAAATGCCTTCACTAGAGACTACATGTCCTAACACTATGCCTTGTCGTACCATAAAGTGACATTTTTAAAAATTTAAGACAAGGTTGGTGTCAACACATCTAGCTAGGACCTTGGCCAAGCTCTCTAAACAACAATCGAATGAGACACCATAAACGCTGAAGTCGTCCATAAAAACTTCTAGACAGTTCTCCATTAGATCAGAGAAGACACTCATCATGCACCTCTGAAAAGTAGCGGGTGCGTTACATAGTCCAAATGGCATCCTTTTATAGGCAAAGGTGCCAAACGGACATGTAAACGTGGTCTTCTCCTGATCTTCAGGAGCAATATGTATCTGAAAATATCCAGTAAATCCATCAAGAAAACAGTAGTGAGATTTACCTGCCAAGCGGTCTAACATCTGATCGATGAAGGGTAAGGGGTAATGGTCCTTCCATGTGGCGGCGTTCAATCTTCTGTAGTCAATACATACTCGCCATGCATTTTGTACTCTTTTAGTGACCATTTCTCCGTCTTCCTTCTTGACCGTTGTGATGCCCGACTTCTTGGGGACAACTTGAATCGGGCTCACCCACTCACTGTCGGAGATAGGGTATATGATATCCGAATCCAGTAGTCGGGTGACCTCTTTCTTCACTACGTCGAGGATGGTTGGGTTGAGCCTCCTTTGCGGTTGTCGAACTGGCTTGGCTCCATCTTGGAGAAATATCCTATGCATGCACTTACGCGGGTCAATTCCCACAATATCCGCAAGGATCCATCCTATTGCTTTCTTGTACTTTCTTAGAACGTCTAGGAGCTTTTCCTCTTCTTCACTTGAGAGCTCATTGGCAATGATGACTGGAAACCCTGAGTTGTCCTCTAGGAACGCATATTTCAGGTGGGAGGGAAGGGGCTTCAGTTCACTTGTTACCTCAAGATGAGGTTCCTTTTCATCAAGCTCATGGGACTCATTCTTGACAACTTCTTTAGGTTCATCCTCTTGGTCATCCATCTCCTCAACGGTGGGGTAGCACAACTTGTCATGATCTTCTTCTTGTACTTCCGCTACCACTTCATCAATTATATCGCATCAGAGCATAGAATGTTCTTCGGGAGGATGTTTCATGGCTTCCTCTAAATTGAACTTGATAGTCTTGTCTCCAACCCCAAAGGAATATACACCGGTGAAGGCATCTAGCTTGAATTTGGAGGTTTTGAGGAAGGGTCTACCAAGTAGGACGGAGGATGAGCTTCTACCTTCCGTTGGAGGTATTTCAAGGATGTAAAAGTCAACCGGAAAAACCAAATCCTTAATTGCCACAAGTACATCTTCAGCTATCCCCATTACTGTGATCACACTTTTATCGGCTAAGGCAAACCTCGCCGCCGACTTCTTCAATGGAGCTAAATTCAACCGCACATAGATGGAAAACGGCATGATGCTAACACAAGCTCCCAAGTCACACATACAATCATGAAAAGTGTATCCACCAATACAACAAGGCACTAAGCACGGTCCAGGGTCACCACATTTTCTTGGAATAGGTTCCATCAGGGAAGAAATCGAACTACCCAAGGATAGTATCTCCAATTCCCCTATTCTATCCTTGTGAGTACACAAGTCCTTCAAAAATTTTGCGTACTTGGGGATTTGTTGAATAGCGTCAAGGAGTAGTATGGTTATCTCGACCTTTTTGAACACTTGAAGCATGTCTAAATAAAATTCTGGTGTCTTCTTTGCTTTCTTTACCATGGAAGGAAATGGAATAGGAATTGATTCATCAACTATAGCTTTCCTCTTGGGTTCCTTGAGGTTTACTCCTTCTTCCTCATGTCTTTTGTCTACCACCTCTTCTTCATGTGAAGTTCCAACAATTACCTCTTCCTCATGCATTTCTCCCATAACTCTTGTGGGTATCTCCTCTAATGTTGTCCTTGACCGTAGAGTAATGGCGTTGAGACCGCCTCTTGGGTTTGGTTGGGGTTGTGATGGAAGGTTGGAGGAACTTGAGGGTTGAGTGGTGTTGTTATTGGGAGTTGGTGGTTGGCTTGACATGTTCATCTTTGAGAGCATGTTGGTGAGGTTGGCCAATTGAGTGTTCAAGGCCTCGAATTGAGCCTTGTTGATCTCATCTCGCTTTTCAATAGCGGCTCTAAGCTCATCAACTTGATTGTTGGAAGATGTAGGAGTTTGGTTTTGTTGTCTATGGTGTGGTGTTTGGTACTTGGTGTAGTTATTTTGGTTTTGGTTGGCTTGGTAGTTGGTGTTATTATGGTGGTATTGGGATGAAGATTGGTTGTTGTTGTGATGAGAAGAAGAGTTGTTCCACCTTTGGTTTTGATTGCTTCCTTGTGTATTATCTCTCCACCCTTGATGTTGATTACTACCTTGATGGTAGTTGGTTTGACCTTGAGGAGGGTATGGTGGACGGTTGTTGTAATTCACATTGGCTACCACAAAGGCATGTTCCTCTTGAATTTGATGGCATTGGTCGGTGTAATGTGTGGTGCTAGAGCACAAACCACAAATCCTAGGAGGGCCTTCAAGTTGAGCAACCGGAGGAGGGGCTTGGATGGCCTTGATGGAGCAGTACTCCCTTTGATCTCTTTGAATTTATGTAAGGATGGTGGTCATATCCCCAAGTGCCTTGGTTAGACTTGCTTCGGAGGGGGGCGGTTCTACCATACCCTTAAGGGGGTTACTCCTCACTCTTGTGTGTTGTGTAGATTCGGCGACATCCTTTATCAAATCCCAAGCTTCTCCTTCCGTCTTGTTTTTCGAAAGGGACCCGCCACTAGAGGCGATAAGCAATCTTCTATCTTCCGCACAAAGACCTCCGATAAAGTAGCTAATGAGCAAGCGAGTGGTCATTCTGTGATGTGGACATGACTCCAATAACCTCTTGAATCGAGACCAATACTGATACATGCTCTCTTGGTCTCTTTGCATTATGCCCGAAATCTCTTTCCAGATGTACTCGGTCTTCTCCGGTGGGAAGAACTTGTCAAGAAACTCTCTTCTCAAGAAATCCCAATTAGTCACAATATCATCTGGTAGCGAATAGAACCATGTTTTTGCTTGCGCTTCAAGAGAGAAAGAAAAGGCAAAAACCATGATGGCTATCTCATCGGCTCCATGCCTTCGAGCCGTAGAACAAGCAACATGAAAATCCTTCAAATGTCGGATGGGGTCTTGACCCGGCAACCCATGATACTTAGGAAGTAGATTTATCAAGCTACTCTTCAACTCAAAGTTTGGATCAAGGTTAGGATACCTTGCTTGTAACGGTTGAAGTATGATATCCGGAGCTCCTTGCTCATGCAAAGTGATCCGGCGTGGCTCCGCCATGTGTGGCTCACCTGTAGGATGCAAAAATGTATTAGTAGTGCCAACAGAAGAATAGAAAGTAGCGGACTCCAAGTCACTCTCGGTAACGTCTAGTGATTCGGTATTTTCCTCAAGAGAGGCCGAAGTACTAGGCGTGTAGTCCAATCGCCTTCTAGCTTGCCGAGTGTGTAACAAAGTTCTTTCAATCTCGGGATCAAAGTTGGCTAAGCTAGAATTCGGTTGAGACCGAGTCATAAAACTTGAAAGTCATAGTACAAATACAAAAGAATTTTAAACCATAGCTAAGTATTGAAAGAGCAAAATATCTACAATATTCACATATTCACATAACCAATATCAAGGCATATGTTCCAACCATTCCCCGGCAACGGCGCCAAAAATTTTGACCAGCTGAGCACCCAAGGTTGTATTGGTAAATTTCTCTTTAATAACACCTCATTGTAAGTATAGCTCTACCAACAACAATCCTCAGGGAGTCAAATTTAGAAGAGGGATTTGGTTGTCACAAGTTCAACCCCAATAGAAATAACCGAAGTATTCAAACTTCGGGTTGTCTCACAAGGAATGGGCAAACATGTGCTTCGACATTGGTTAGAAATCCGGGGTTGTGAGTTATGAGCATGAAAATAAATGGAAATCTTAACAAGCAAGTAATCTTAAATTGTAATAAACTAATTCAACCACCTAAGTAAAACTTGAGAAATTCCAATGAACAAGCAATATTCTATTTAATTCTACTTAAACCAAACAAGTAACTATAACTAAGGCAATTGAAATTGGAAATTGGTTTTCAAATATGAATGATAAAAACAACTCTTGGCTAGGCATGGGAATTGGGATCACAATCCTTGTCCAACAACTATATCTTGACAATTATGAGGAACCAAGCTCATTAAGTCTACCCCCAAAGTCTTAAGTACGTGATATCTACCCCTAGACTTGAAGTACGTCAAATGGCTTTGGTCACATCAACCCATAAGTCCCAACCTACCTACTAATTAAATTAGTAGTGGGTTGGTGTCAATGAGTATCAAATTGACCACCAAGGGCTCCCAAATCATCAAATCCATTAGACCCAATGACTCAAGTTTACCCAATTCCCTTGACCTAGGCCAAGAATGGAAAAGACTACTCCATAATTAAAGTAAACAATTCATCAAACACTTGGTAAGCATTAATAAAAGACATGTTCAAAATAGCAATTAAATTGAATTCCACAAATACCCACTAACAATTATCAATATACAATTAAGCAATCAATAAGATTAAACATAGAAATCATCAATGTAACATCAACAAGTCAAGATTCATAACATTCAAGAAATGGGTATGAAATGACAATTGACAAGAGTCATAAAACTATCACTAAATGTAAGCAAGATTGTAACAAGGAATTCAAATTAAACAATTAAAACTGTAATTAACAAGATCCAATTCACAAATCAACAAGGAAAGATCAAAATAGAAACTAGATCTAGAGAGGAACAAGGGTTCCTCTCTCTAGAATAACCAAAGAACCTCAAACTAGCTAAAATTGTGTCCTAGTGTAAAAATGAGTGATCTCCCTTTTCCCCCTAGCATCTTTGGGTCTTTTCCATGCAGAAACAGCTTGAAGTTGGGCCTCCTTGGCCTCAGAAATCGCCAGGCACGATTTCTCTTAATGAGGTCACGTGCAGCTTCCCACGCGTGCGCGCCATGCGTGCGCGTGCGCCGATTACTTTTGTTATCCACGCGTGCGCGCCAGTTGCGCGTGCGCGTCGATAGGAATCTTCCAATCTGCGCGGATGCGTCCATCCTTTCACGCCGCTTCCAGCCAATCCCATCCACGCGTGCGCGTGGAGTGCGCGGGCGCGCCGACGCTGCTGCTCCCAAGACTTCAATTTTTCATGTTCCTCCCTTTTTGTACATGCTTTCTCCCTCTCTTCTAAGTCATTCCTACCCTATAATTCCTGAAATTACTCAACAAAAACATCATGGCATCGAATGGCAATAGAAGAGGATTAAAATATGGCAATTTCAAGGCAAAATAAGCATGTTTTTCATCATAGTGTAGTATTGGGAAGTGAACACAAAACCATGCATTTCTTGTGAATAAGTGTGAGAAATATTGATAAAATCCCTCAAAATAAGCGCAAGATAAACCACGAAATAGGGGTTTATCACTGTCCGACCCAGGATGTTTGACGACAAGTCGACCGACCTCTTCAAGTCAGGACTACTCGACCTCTTCTCAAAGAGCTCGGCCAAATCACCCGAAAAGCCCAATAAGGGCCCAAACAAAGGGACACGACCTAAATCCAAAGGCAGCACAAACCTATAGAGATAAGGGCGGTTCCCTTGAAGATAAGATGACTTCACTCAAAGATAAGATAAGATAAGATAACTATCTTATCTCTAGAAAGGTCATTCCTCACCATTATAAATACATTTGAGCACCCACGTATAACTCATACTCTGATTCTACTAAAAACCTGCTTAATACCTTTGCTAACTTAAGCATCGGAGTCCCTTGCAGGTACCCCCACCCTCCGGTGACAGAGGATCAGCAGCATAGCTAGCACAACAAGTCGAACACGACAGTTCCGGTCACCACTCACCAGTCGGACACGTTAGCTCCGGCCAGTACTGAAGATCTCGTCCGAGATCGACCTACAGTTTCAGGTAACCCTTGGAACACCTATCCTTTCAATTACCTTTGTTAGCCACTTTGAGCCTTTTAAATCCCATTTGTTCTATATTTTACCACATCACTAGCCTTAAGCGGAAAAACAAATTAAATACCCCAATTAAATCTTTGGTTAGCTTAAGATAGAGATTATGTGTCAATCAAGTGTGGGAAAACTATGGGAACATGGGTCAATAAGGGAATATGTTATGTTTTTACAATTGATAAAATATTGGGAATTTGGGTACCTACCCATGTGCATTGATAATGTTATGTTTATTTTTATGCTTAAAAAAAATTCAAAAAAATATATTCAATAAATAAATAAATGAATAAGGGGACAAAATTACCCCAATGCTAAGTTAAGTTAATAAAAGATCAAAGTATGTGTGATACAAAGTTTAAGAGAAAAGTTGATACATGAGTATATAGTACAAAAGTGGAAAAATTTTGGGTAGCTAGGCATGATTTAAGAAGGATATAGAGTGTATGTATAGGTAAGAGCTTATGTTAATCAAGGATTCAATTTATACCTCACTTAGCCATATATATACCGTCACCTTTACTTTGGCCCCATTACAACCTTAAAAGACCTCATGATGTTTGCATTAGTACATTAAATACTTGTTGATTGGCTAGGTGAAGAACAAAATCTAGAAAGCATGACTAGGAAAGAGTAGAGTGATTACCCTATACACTAGAGTGACTAGAGTGCATATACACCATCAGTGAGGGTTCAATGCTTAATTCTATGTTCCCTGCTTTCATGAGCTGTCTTCCTACAAGTTTACTTGTTTTTACTGTATAAATTTTAATTAGTAATATTTGATTTATATTTGTCTTGAAGAACTTATTTACTTTTACCAAGTAGGCAAAAATTATTTTAGCATATAGTTGCATTCATACATAGGTTGCATTGCATTGCATGAGTCTTACTTTTCCCTGCTCATTTATTTTGTCTCCTTAAACTAAGCATGAGGACATGGTAATGTTTAAGTGTGGGGAGGTTGATAAACCACTATTTTATAGTTTATCTTGTGTTTAATTGAGTGGTTTCACCAAATCTTTACCCACTTATTCATATGATTTGCAAGATTTTATAATCCCTTCCTAGTATTATTTTATGATTGAAAACTTGCTTCCTAGAGATCTTTAATCAGTATATTTTAATTCTCTTTTATACCATTCGATGCCGTGATTCGTGTGTTAAGTGTTTCAGGCTTCATAGGGTAGGAATGGCTTAGAAAATGGAAAGGAAGCTTGCAAAAATGGAAGGAACACAAGAAACTAAGGAGATGACTAGCGAGCACCAATGCACACGCATGGCCGACGCGAGCGCACGGAATGGAGAAATTTGCATCGACGCGTGCGCATGCCTGACACGTACGCGTGGATTGGAGTCTGCACAAAAGACGCGCACGCGTGGATGACGCGTACGCGTGGATGACGCGTACGCGTGACGAGAAAATTCGCCAATTGACGCGCATGCGTGACCGACGCGTACGCGTGACCTGCGCAATCTACAGAATTAACAGAAAACATTTGGGGCGATTTCGAGTCGCGTTTTGACCTAGTTTCTAGCCCAGAAAACACAAATTAGAGGTTATAAAGAGGGGGAATCGACTCATTCATGAAGAGAACATCAATAATTCACAATTTTAAGTTTTAGATGTAGTTTTAGAGAGAGAGAGGTTCTCTCCTCTCTCTTAGGTTTTTAGGATTAGGATTTCTCTTAGTTTATGGTTATTTCTTCATTCCAGGTTCAATGTTCCTTTACTTTAGTTTCTCTTCTACTTTTATTTATTCTATTACCTTAGTTGATTACTTGATGTTGCCAAATTGGTTTATGGATTCCTATGTTTAATTTTATTTCCTATTTAATACAATTTGAGGTATTTCAGATTTATGATTGCTTTCTTCCATTTATGATATAGTAATTTAGATTTTTCTCCCTTTTGGCTTTGGTTAATTGGTGACACTTGAGTTATCAAACTCAGCTATTGATTGAAAATTGGGAATTGCTGATTGATTTGGATCCCTCTAAAGCTAGTCTTTCCATAGGAGTTGACTAGGAGTTGAGGAATCAAGTTGATTAGTCTACTTGACTTTCTTTGATTTAGTAAGGGTTAACTAAGTGGGAGCAATAAACAATTCTCATCACACCTGATAAGGATAACTAGGATGGGATTTCCAGTTCTCATACCTTGCCAAGAGTTTTTCTAATTATTAATTTATTTTTCTTGCCATTTAAATTACTTGTTCCTTATTTCAAAAACCCAAAAAATATACCTTTTTCCATAACCAATAATAAAACATACTTCCCTGCAATTCCTTGAGAGACGACCCGAGGTTTGAATACTTCGGTTATCAATTTTATTAGGGGTTTGTTACTTGTGATAACCAAACTTTTGTACGAAAGGATTCTTTGCTGGTTTAGAAACTATACTAGCAACGAGAACGTAATTGTGAATTCTTTACTAGCAGAAATCCATTCGTCAATGTGATCAATGCCTTTCTTGAGAGGTCGCCAATTCTCCTCCAGTGCTGAACACCAGGGTTAGTGTGCATCCAGTCTGATTGAGGGTGAAGCTCCTGCAGTCCATTCTCCTTAGTAATCCTACTCAAAATGCGACATACAAGGTCGAATCTTCCGGATAAGAGAATGATGCGCCTTTGGTTCTAGCGTCTACCATAAAGACACTAATCTCCCCATACCTCGGCTGAACTGGTGTCTCGAGAAGTCCCCAAAGAAGCCATGGATTAGCCATCTAAGAGATGTATAATCAAGCTAGTGGTTCATCATTGTCCGATGAAAGACTCACTCTGAACCTATGTAGAATGAGATAACCTTGTTCCAGTTCAATGCATTGATAAGGATGAAGAACGAAGATACATCTTATAATAGAGAATCAAACACGAATTGAAATAGAACAGTAGTACTTTTATTAATCCATAAAACTCAGCAGAGCTCCTCCCCTTGACTTAGGAGGTTTAGAGACTCATACTGATAGAGAATACAATGTAATTCAAAAATTTTCTAGAAGTGTTGGAAGAGTTCTAATAAGTGTAAAAGTTCTCAAATAAATACTAAGCCAATGACTAAGGATCACATAAGAAGGGCAAAACAGTCTTTTAGTACGAAAATTCACTTATGGGACCTACTTGGTGAGTGTTTGGGCTGAGCATGATTGAGATCCATGTGCTAGGAGGGCTCTAGAGCATTGAACACTGGCTAGGGACACCTCTTTGGGCGTTTGGACGCTGGTCTCCTCCTTGTGGGCGTTGGACGCCAGAATAGGGCAGGAGACTGGCGTTGAATGCTAGTTTTGGGCCTTCAATTCTGAAGCAAAGTATAAACTATTATACATTGCTAGAAAGCCCTGGTTGTTAGCTTTCCATAGGTGTTGAGAAAGCTCCATTTTAAGTTCTATAGCTCCCGAAAAGCTCTTTCGAGTGCAAGGAAGTCAGATCCTAACAGCATCTGCAGTGCTTTCTTTGCCTCTGAATCAGACTTTTGCTCCAGCTCCTCAATTTCAGCCAAAAAATGCCTAGAATTGCACAAAAACACACAAACTCAAAGTAGAATCTAAAAATGTGAATTTTGCACTAAAACATATAAAAATATAATAAAACTTAAATAAAACATGTTAAAAACTATATAAAAATGATGGCAAAAAGCGTATAAAATATCCGCTCATCAAGTATCTCAAGCACACTTGAATGAGTAAAGTTCATACTTCTTTTGTGTAATTGTGACGTAGCTTTCAAAGCTAGTGTGTTCTATACCACGCGCAAACTTAGAATTCACACATTTGTTCTTTTTAAAATTCATAACTCATCAATTCACTTCATTTTAGTGATTATTACCTCATTCCAATTATATATGCTTCCTTGTCTTTAAATTTCCTCGTGTTAATATCTTCTATTTTATATTTTTCCAGGATGAGTCATCTTAAGCGAAAAGAAAAATAGAAGAAAGGACATGCAGCAGCCATATGACCCACCAGCTGAAGGTGGGGTGATGACGACGATAACGACTCCTTCTACTCCGCTTGACTTCATGTGCACCGAGGACGGTGCAAATATTTATGTGTGGGGAGGTCGTCTGACCAATCGACCAATCTTATGTGAAAAAATTCTAATCCTAACACTGTTCACATTTCAAACTTTCTGTTATTACCATGTCTTCTAGAATTTTTAGTTGCATTTTTTTTGTTCGCATATATATAATAAGCTAAGTCAAAATAATGAAATTTTCTAAGGCTTTTATCTATAGGGCACCCCAATTGATTTGAGTGAAAATTTTTCATTGAACTTGCTTGACCTATATATTGTGGAACATGGTTTTTGAGCTAAGAATAGACAACCTTGCGAGTTTTTAGCCTAATTGTGTGGTTGCATCATATAACCACTATTTTCATTCTTGTATGTATCCTCTTTTTATGATTAAAACCTTAATTTGTTTGATTCTTTATGTCCATTATTTGATGTATATGAGTATTTATGTAATTGAGGTCTTCATTTCAATTAGCTCACTTACCCTATGGCCTACCATTTTATTTACCTTTGTTAACCCAATTTAAGCCTTTTTAATTCCCTTTTTATTCTTTATGTTAGCACATCACTAACCTTAAGCAAAAAACAATAAATACCCTATTTGAATTTTTGATTAGCTTAGGATAGTGAGTGTGTGTGTCATCTAAGTGTGGAAAAGTTGAGAAACATTGGTGGATAAAGTGTGCGTTGTATCTTTATTGAAAATCTTAGAAATTAGAGACATACTTGTGTATTAATTATGTAAACCATATCCATTCACCTTTTATATGTATTATGTTATTGTTGCAAAAATATAAAAAAATAAAGAAAAAAAGAAAAGAAAAAAAATAAAAAGAGGGACAAAATTCTCCAAAGTAGAGTAATAATAACAATGCATATGTGTTGTGATTGAAAAGAATGCATGAGTATGTCAAAAAGTGAGATTATGGGTAGTTAGATATTGTATTAGAATTGCATAGATTATTATATATTAGGTGGGAGCTTAAGTTGATTAAAAGTTCAAATTCTAGCTCACTTAGCCATATATATCCTTACCTTGCCCTAGTCCGATTACAACCTTATGAAAAGTCTTCATGATAATTGTATTTATCTAGTGAATAATTGTTTATTGTTAGATGAAAAACAAATCTTAGAAAGCATGATTAGAGGAGGATTTAGTGGATCGACCCTAATGACAAGTCATCTTATGCTAGCTTTTCAAGTATTTTTCACTTGTTTCATTAGGTTTTACGCACTTTCTTGCACTATAAGTAAGTGATTTGGAGTGGATTTGCATGGTTATGTTAATTCAATCAACCATCAGTTAATTAACACAAAATCATAAGGTTTAAGCTAGAATTAGTTGATTTTATGATTAATTTAGAAACCTTGTGAATTTGGTGATACTTTGATAAGTTTATTTTGTTGCTTGTAGGAGAAGAAAAGAAAGAACCATGAAAGCCTGCTCAACCAAAGTGTGGCCCATGATGCTAAAGCGTAGCGCTCAACCAAGGAAGCAAGGCATAGCGCACAACAAGGGAAGCAGCGCTCACTAATTGAGCGGAGCGTTCTCAAATTGAACGCTAGTGACAAGGGTTCGAAGAGCAAAGCGCTCAAGCATAGCGCTCAATGGACTAAACGGAGCGCTCAATCAGCAAGGCAAAGTGCTCAAAGAATGGAGTGCTACGTTAAAACATTTTCACTTTTTTAGGCTTGGCACAAAGAAAAGCAAGGCACAACACTCAAGAATGAGGCAGCCAAGGTTGGAAAAGAGGGAGACCAAGGAAGCAAGAGGCGCTACGTTGCATCACACAACTAAGCGCTGCTACAAGGAAATTATTAGTCAAAGTGGTAGCCTCAAGGATCGAAGAGGGGGCAAGGCGCTACAAGGCACCAGCGCTCAAATACCTGAGCGCTACATTCAAACTAGTGAACGTTTTCGTGGTCCATGAAGAGAAAAGCAAAGCTTGGACAAGGCAGCAAAGTAGCGCTATGTTGGAAACTTCTAATTGAGCGCTAAGGAAATTGGCACAAAGGGGAGCAGCCAGGCTCGAAGGGGGGAACCAAGGAGCATGTGTAGCGCTCAGTTCACTAACCAAACTAAGCGCTCCACTGGAGCTAGGACCCATGGACCATTTTTCAATCAAATGCCATCTTGGATCCACTTTTTTACCAATTTGAAAAGCCCACTCCAAATCCTGAAAAGCAAAAATAGAAAGTGTATAAATAGGAGTTAATTTGATTTGTAAGGGACTTTTATTTTTTTTCTGGAACCTTTAGCTCATTCTAAGTTTTCACTTTTAATTTTCAATTGTTTTGAATTTGGGATTTGGGGAATTGGATCTAGTTTTCTTTCTGTATTTTCTTTCTTCTGCAACTTTTAACTTTCTGTTCTTGGAATTTGGATTGAGATTGAAGAGCTCCATTGATTCTAAGTTTGAGAATCATCTTTCACTTTTCTTCTCAATTGTTCTAAGAATTGGATCTTGATCTTTTTTTCTGTTTTCATTTTCTTTCTTCTGCAAATTCTACTTTTGGATTTTTGCATTGAGATTGAAGAATTTCATTGAATTTAGATCTGAGAATCATCTTTGCTTTACTGTTTTCTTTTTCCTTTCTTCTGCAATTACTTTTCTGCTGGATCAAAAGAGTAAATGAGATCTAGATCTGTTTCTAATCTCATTTCTCTTCTTCGATCTTTAATTTCTCTTTAGAATTTCATAATTGAGTTAAGTTTTCTTGCTGTTTGGTTCTTTAATCAATTTTACATTTCTGTTTGGCTGATGAGCTGAATTTCTTCATCTCAGAGCTCTCTGGTCTTCTTTAACTTGCAATTTCTTGTTCAATTCTAAATCCCAGCACCCAAATCCTTTTACTCTTCAAGCAATTTACATTTCTCAGCAATTTAGATTCAGCAAATTTACATTTCTTCCACTTTAAGTTTCTGCAATTTACTTTTCTTGCAATTTAAGTTTTAGCTCTTTTACTTTCTTGTTCTTTAAGTTACCTGCAATTTACCTCTTCTGCACTTTGTTCTTCTGCTCAATTTACCTTCTGTACCTTTATTTACTTGCAATTTAGCTTCTGTCAATCAAAATCACTCAATTCATCAAATATTCGCTTAACTAAATTCATCACCTAACTAAAATGGCTCAATCCATCAATCACTGTGGGATCGACCTCACTCTTGTGAGTAATTACTACTTGATGCGACCCGGTACACTTGCCGGTGAGTTTTGGTGTGGAATTCAATTTCCATCCATCAAGTTTTTGGCGCCGTTGTCGGGGATTGATCTAGATTGACAATGATTAAGTAAGGTGGTGGTCTAGATTAAGTACTTTTTCTTTGTTTTTCTTTATTTTTGATAAGCACACTAACTATTTGAGACTTTGTCTCTACTAACTCTCACTGCACTCAAGCTACAGAGTGCTCTGTGTATTTCTTGTTGTTTTGGTTGTATGACAGAAGCAAGGGGAGAGGTCTCCACCTCTGGTGATCGTGACGAGAGAACTCTTCGAAGACTGAGAAGGGAAGCCAGAGGAAAGGGGGTCATTGGTGAAGAAACTTCTGAAGAAGAATATCAAAAAATGGAAGAGAATCCAATAAATCCACCAGTGGGAGTAGCCAACAACAATGGTCAACCCCAGAGGAGAGTCTTGGCTTCTTACACATTTGCTAATCCAAGGCATTGTGGGAGTAGTATCCTTACCCCAAATGTCAATGCAAACAACTTTGAATTGAAGCCCCAGCTCATCACTTTGGTACAAAACAACTGCTCCTATGGAGGAAGCCCACTAGAAGATCCAAATCAGCATTTATCTATCTTCCTGAGGATCTGTGACATAGTGAAATCAAATGGTGTGCATCCAGATATATATAAACTCTTATTGTTCCCATTTTCATTGAGGGACAAGGCTGCTCAATGGCTGGAAGCCTTTCCATAAGAAAGCATAACTAGCTGGGAGGATCTAGTGAGTAAATTCCTAGCCAAGTTCTACCCACCTCAAAGGATTATCAAATTAAAGACAAAGGTACAAACCTTCACACAGATGGATGCAGAATCCCTCTATGAGGCTTGGGAGAGATACAAGGCCTTGATTAGGAAATGCCCCCTCTGAAATGTTCAATGAATGGGACATACTTCAGAATTTCTATGAAGGGTTGACTCTGAAAGCTCAGGAAGCATTAGATCATTCAGCAGGAGGTTCATTGCAACTAATGAAGATAGCAGAGGAAGCCCAAAACCTCATAGATATGGTAGAAAATAATCAATACTTCTTTTCTCATCAAAGACAATGCCAACCAGCCCAGAGAAAAGGTGTACTGGAGTTGGAAGGTGTGGACACTATTCTAGCTCAAAACAAGGTGATGCATCAGCAAATCCAGCAACAATTTGAGCAGATGGCTAAGACGATTGATAGTCTGCAAGTTGCATCAGTAAATGTCACCAATCAACCATCAGCTGGGTGGGGACAAAATGAGAAAAATTGTGAAGATCAGCAGCAGGAACAAGTGAACTACATGCACAACCAAGGATCCAGCTAGAATGAATTCCATGGAAACACATACAACCCCTCTTGGAAGAACCATCCAAATCTAAGGTGGGGAGACAATCAAAACCAGCAGCCTTGGCAGAAGAATTCAAACCAGAACAACTCAAGAAACACAAACCACAACCAGCAAAACACTAACCACAATCCATACAGAAAATTCCAAAACAACTACCCCAATTCCAGCTATTATCCACCCAATAACCCAGCTACTAACCAAAATAACTATCATCCACCCTCAACATCCCACAATCAGCCACAGACACCACAAGATGCTCAAATGATCTCAAACTTGGAGATATTGATGGAAAAGATGATGAAACATCAGGAGATGACCAGCAAGAATCATGAAGCCTTAATGAGAAACTTAGAAAGGCAGATTGGACAACTGTCCAAGCAAGCAGTGATTGAGAGACCAACAAGTTCACTCCTAAGTGATACCATTCCAAATCCCAAAGAAGAATGCAAAGCTATTCAATTAAGGAGTGGAAAAACCTTGGTGAATGACAAAGAAGTCAACAAGAAGCCTATGGACAATGACAAGGCTAGCAGCAAGAAAGATGAAGCCAGCAACAAGGAAGCAAACAAGCAGGACCAAGAGAAGCTTAAAGAAAAAGATGAGTAGCTCCAAGCTTCAAGGAAAGGGAAACAAGTCATGGAGGAATCATCACAAGAACAGAGGAAGGAAGTGAAGACTTACACACCTCCTCTACCATATCCTCAAAGGCTACAAAAAGAACTCAAGGATCAACAATTCCCTAAGTTCCTTGAGGTCTTCAAGAAGCTGGAGATTAATATCCCACTTGTTGAAGCATTAGAGCAGATGCCTCTATATGCAAAGTTCATGAATGAGCTCATCAACAAAAAGAGAAACTGGCATAAGAAGGAAACGGTGCTTTTGACACAAGAATGCAGTGCAGTGATCCAAAAAGGGCTCCCTCCAAAACTCCAAGACCATGGGAGCTTCTTCTTACCTTGCACCATTGGTAGTATGACCATAAAAAAAGCACTGTGTGACTTAGGAGCCAGCATCAATCTAATACCTTATTCTATGATGAGAAAGCTATGCATAGAGGAGGTAAAGCCCACACAGATGTCATTAGAGCTCGTGGACAAATCATTGGTATTTCCTAAAGGAGTGATTGAAAACCTTTTGGTCAAGGTGGATAAGTTTATATTCCCTGCAGACTTTGTAATCCTGGACCTAGGAGAAGAAGGGAGTGACTTTTTCATCTTGGGAAGACCATCCCTGGCCAGAGCAAGGGTCATCATAGATGTTGAACAAGGAGAATTGACCCTAAGGGTACATGATAAGAGCATCACTCTGAATGTCTTTCCAGAAGCACAGCATACTGATGAAAAGGAAAATTGCATGAAGGATGACAGAGAAGACTTGCATTGGAAGGAAGAATCCAAGGAGATACTCATTAGTTCCCCTCCAAAGCAAAAGACAAGTAGCAAAGCAGGACAAAAGAAGAATGAGACTGTACAGAATGATGAGAGAAAGCAAGAAGAAAGTGAAGTGTTAGCCACTAAGAAGACAGATCCCAAAATACAGCCCACTGTCAAAGTAGAAGGATCACCAAAAAAAGGGGAAGAAAAAGGCCCTAAAAGGGTGGAAAAACAAAAAGATCCCAACTAAAGGATTCTCAAAGGGAGATAAAGTGCAACTAATCTACCACTAGTTGGGGACAGAGCAACAATCTGATGATTACTACACTATCAACAGGATACTCTCACTGGAGCATACAAAGATTGAACATCAAGGCACTGGAAGAAAGCTTACAGTGAGAGAAGACAAACTGAGGCACCACAATCATCAACCACCCTAATAAGGGACCAATGTCAAGCTAGTGACAATAAAAGAGCGCTCCATGGGAGGCAACCCATGATTTTATATTCTTATTTTTTATCTTAATAATTATTGGTTTTTCTAGCATAAGTTTGAGCTATCATGAGTGGATCTAGGAATTGCACATATCATTTTAGAGCATATGCTTGACTCCTAAGTTTTGTGTGCCTAAAGACACTTTAAAATAGCTTGTCAAGCATGATTGATCATAAAACCATTCTAGGATATATACTTATTCTTTCTGTTTAAGTACATAGCCAAATCTTAAGTTTGGTGTCTGTGTATGCTGTGAATTGCAAGAGAATCAATTTCTTTTTACTCAAAGGCTCAAATTCATGAATAGAGAAAATATACATTGCATCATTTTATGAGTTTATGGTAGCATGGTAGCAAATAAAAGTGTTCCTTATAATAAATATATTAATTATGATAGATATTCATTAGATTTCATATAAATCACTTAGGAAAAAACAAGTTTGGTGTTCACCAAAATTTTGTTTAATTTCTAAGTGGCATGGTTGATTATTCACACATAAAGACACATAGCAACATTTTCGTTTTATATATATGTAGTGCACCATCACCGTGTTGAAATCCAAAGTTTAAGCTTATTATGCTTTAATTCACATGGATAGGTACAAGGGAGATTGAGAAGAAAACAAAAGGGGGCATGCACGGTTGCCACAAGATAAAAAGAGAGTCACATGTGTCTAGGGAAGTATGCTCTCTTGAAAAACAAAATCTGCATAGCTTTACACCTTGGAGGCCGAACTACATGCAACCAAGGGAGGAGCAATACTTGTCTTCACTCATCTTCACATGCAGGCCATCCATCTCATGGATCCACAACAATATTTTTCTCAATCCTCACCCCTCATTGCTAAATAACCGATCCAAAGTTTCCTTACAACAATCCCTCCACCTCTTTAAATTGGCAGCAACATCCTTTAAGCCACACACCTTGCTTCCTTTGTATAAAGCCTCCAACCTTTTGCTTTGTTTCACACCTTGGCTACAAATTGGTAGTAGCTCTTCTTAAGCTCACATAACCATTATTCTCTTCATATATTCATCCCACACACTTTTGCTTTCTTCGTGTAAATCCCCCACAAGACCTACATTATTCTTCCCTCACCCAAACACACCACACAACACCTCACCTTCCATTTCCTTCCTCACAACCGTGCCTTAACCAAAGCCTATCTTCTCTTCTTCTTTCTTTTCTTCTTAATATATGGCTTCCTCAAGTTCTAAAAGGAGGAAAGGAAAGGAACCAGTAGTGGCCGAACCACCCACCTATTATACCAAGAGGTTTAAATCTCAGTTCCATGAATCAATGTATCATATGCTCATGGAATCAAAGCACATCATTCCAGAGATGGGCTTTAGACTGAGGGATGGAGAGTATCCTATCATGAGAAGAATTACCCAGGAAAGGAGGTGGGAACTTTTGTGTGAGCTTCTCACAGACATCAGTGCAGTCATGATAAGAGAATTCTACGCAAATGCTGTGAAGACAAGCAAGGACAGTCCCCCTTATAAGAGCTATGTCAGGGGCATTGAGGTAGATTTTAGTCCATCATCAGTCATGAGGGTCCTACAGTTGAGAGTAATAACCTATGGAGAGCTTATCTTTGAGGAAAGATTGCAGGGTGAGAATGACCCTGACGAGATATTACATGGTTTATGCTTTGAAGACAGAGATTGGGAAAGGGATTCAGATGGAGCTCCAAGCCACTTGAAAAAAATAGATCTCATACTTGAGGCTAAAGGGTGGAATGAGGTAGTGAGGATGTCTATACTCCCTACTACAAACACCTCAGAAGTCACAATCCAGCGAGCTATCCTGATGATGAGCGGATAATTTATACGCTTTTTGGCATTGTTTTTAGTATGTTTTTAGTATATTTTAGTTAGTTTTTATTATGTTTTTATTAGTTTTTATTCAAAAATCATATTTCTGGAATTTACTATGAGTTTGTGTGTTTTTCTGTGATTTCAGGTATTTTCTGGCTGAAATTGAGGGACCTGAGCAAAAATCTTATTCAGAGGCTGAAAAAGGACTGCAGATGCTGTTGGATTCTGACCCACCTGCACTCGAAGTGGATTTTCTGGAGCTACAGAAGCCCAATTGGCGCGCTCTCAATTGCGTTGGAAAGTAGACATCATGGGCTTTCCAGCAATATATAATAGTCTATACTTTGCCCGAGATTTGATGGCCCAAACTGGCATTCCAAGTCAGCATAAAAATTCTGGCGTCAAAACGCCAGAACTGGCATAAAAGCTAGAGTTAAACGCCCAAACTGGCACAAAAGCTGGCGTTTAACTCCAAAAAAAGTCTCTACATGTGAATTCTTCAATGCTCAGCCCAAGCACACACTAAGTGGGCCCAAAAGTGGATTCTGCATCAATTACTCGTTTCTGTAAACCCTAGGCTACTAGTTTTCTATAAATAGGACCTTTTGCTATTGTATTTGGACACCTCATGACACTTTACACGTTTCATATTGTATTTCTGACGGCATGAGTCTCTAAACCCCATGGTTGGGGGTGAGGAGCTCTGCTGTGTCTCAATGAATTAATGCAATTACTACTGTTTTCCATTCTATCACGCTTGTTTCTATTCTAAGATATTCACTCGCACTTCAACCTGATGAATGTGATGATCTGTGACACTCATCATTATTCCCACCTATGAACGCGTGCCTGACAACCACCTCCGTTCTATCTGGAATAGCTTGAGTGCATATCTCTTGGGTTTCTAATCTAAGATTAGAACCTTCGTGGTATAGGCTAGAATTATTGGCGGCCATTCCTGAGATCCGAAAAGTCTAAACCTTATCTGTGGTATTCCGAGTAGGATCTGGGAAGGGATGACTGTGACGAGCTTCAAACTCACAACTGCTGGGCGTAGTGACAAACGCAAAAGGATCAATGAATCCTATTCCAACATGAGTGAGAACTGACAGATGATTAGCCGTGCGGTGACATCGCATTTGGACCATTTTCACTGAGAGAACGGATGGTAGCCATTGACAACGGTGATCCACCAACATACAGCTTGCCATGGAAGGAGCCTTGCGTGCATGAAGAAGAAGACAGTAGGAAAGCATAGATTCAGAAGATAGAGCATCTCCAAAACCTCAACCTGTTCTCCATTACTGCAAAACAAGTATTTATTTCATGTTCTTTTACATTTTACAATTAAATCTGACAATTGTTGATATCCTGACTAAGAGTTACAAGATAACCATAGCTTGCTTCAAGCCGACAATCTCCGTGGGATCGACCCTTACTCACGTAAGGTATTACTTGGGTGACCCAGTGCACTTACTGGTTAGTTGTGCGGAATTGCAAAAGTGTAATTGTGATTTCGTGCACAAAGTTTTTGGCGCCGTTGCCGGGGATTGTTCGAGTTTGGACAACTGGCGGTTTATCTTGTTGCTTAGATTAGGAATAATTTATTTTTGTTGGTTTAGAGTCTTTTATTTGAGTTTAGTTTCATATCTTAAGTTTGGTGTCAATTGCATGCTTTTATTTTCTTTCAGTTTTTCGAATTTGTATGTTCCTAGTTCTTTCTTGATCTTTAAAAATTCTATGTTTGGTGTCTTCTTTGTGTTTTCCTTTAAATTTTCGAAAATTTGTGTTAGATTTTCTAAAAATTTTAAGTTTGGTGTCCCTTGTGCTTTTATTTACTTAAAAATTTTTCAAAAATTTGTTCTTGGTGTTCATCTTGATCTTCAAAGTGTTCTTGGTGTTCATCTTGACATTCAAAGTTTTCTTGTTTGTTCTCTTTGTTTTGATCTAAAATTTCTAAGTTTAGTGTCATTTTGTTGTTTTTCTCTTTCCTCATTAAAATTCAAAAATTAAAAAAAATATCTTTTCCTTATTTTACTCATAAATTTCGAAAGTTTGCATTAAATTAGTCAAAGATTTTCAAAATCATATCTTTTTTTTAGTCAAGTCAAAATTCTAATTTCAAAAATTGATCTTTTCAAATCTTTTTCAAAAATCAAATCTTTTGATTTCTTCAATCATATCTTTTCAATCATATATTGTTTTTAATAAATTGCAATCATATCTTCTCAATCATATCTTTTTTCAAAATAATTTTCAATCATATCTTTCTGATTGCTAATTCCAAAATCTTTTTAATTAATTAATTAATTTAGTTTTCAATTTGCTTTTATTTCATTCTCTTCTAATTTTCGAAACTTTTATTTGATCTTCCATTTATTTTGTTTTATTTTATTCGGTTACTTTTAATTAAATAAAAAAATAAAAATATATTTTATTTGCAATCCACATCATCTCCCTTTCTCCATCATGGACCTAAGTGGAAATGAGCAGTCCAGAAGGACTCTGGGGTCATATGCTAACCCCATTTCAGCTGCATATGGGAGTAGCATCTGTATACCTCCCATCAAAGCAAGCAATTTTGAGCTAAATCCTCAGCTCATTATCATGGTGCAGCAAAATTGCCAGTACTCCGATCTTCCACAGGAAGAACCTACTGAGTTTCTGCCACAATTCTTACAAATTGGTGACATAGTATGTGATAAAGAAGTGGATCAGGATGTCTACAGATTATTACTATTTCTATTTACTGTAAAAGATCAAGCTAAGAGGTGGTTAAACAACCAACCCACAGCAAGCATAAAAACATGGATACATTTATCAGACAAATTCCTGAATCAATTTTACCCTCCAAAAAGGATGACACAGCTAAGGCTGGACATCCAAGGCTTTAAACAAGAGGATCATGAATCCCTTTATAATGCCTGGGAGAGGTACAGAGGGATGCTAAGGAAATGCCCCTCTGAAATGTTTTCAGAGTGGGTACAGTTAGACATCTTCTATTATGGGCTTATAGAAAGAGCTCAATTATCTCTAGACTACTCAGCTGGTGGATCTATACACATGAGAAAGACGATTGAAGAGGCTCAAGAACTCATAGATATGGTTGCTAGAAATCAACATCTGTACTCAAGCAGTGAGTCCTCCATAAAAGAAGAAGCTAGGGCAGTAACTACTGATCCTAATCCTCAAGAACAGATTGTTGAACTTAATCAGCAATTACTCCTTAAGACAAAACAATTAGCAGAATTTAAAGAGATGCTCAAAGACACTAAAAATGCTAACAAGAATATAGAAGCACAATTGAATCAGACAAGACAGCAGCTATCTAAACAGATAACAGAAGAATGCCAAGCTGTTCAACTAAGGAGCGGGAAGACATTGAATAATTCAGCTCAAAGTAGCAGAAAGCCAAGAAAGGAACAATTGACAAAGGATAACCAAACCACTACCCAAAATCCCTATGAGGACAGCAAGAGCCCAGAGAGAAATAATTCTGGCGTTCAAACGCTAGAAAAGGGTGAAAGATTGGCGTCAAACACCCAGTGGATGCCCACTTCTGGCGTTCAAACGCCAGAAAAGGGAGAAAATTTGGCGTTAAATGCCCATTCCCTGCCCAGTTCTGGCGTTCAAACGCCAGAAAAAGGTGGAAAACTGGCGTTAAACGTCCATCCAGCACCCAATCCTGGCGTTCAAATGCCAATGAGAGATCAGACACCTGCAAGTGCTGATAGTAACCCCTCTAAGAAGGCTTCTCCCAACACCTCTGTAGGGAATAAACCTGCAGCAACTAAGGTTGAAGAATATAGAGCCAAGATGCCTTATCCTCAGAAACTCTGCCAAGCAGAACAGGATAAATAATTTGCCCGCTTTGCAGACTATCTCAGGACTCTTGAAATAAAGATCCCGTTTGCAGAGGCACTTGAGCAAATACCCTCTTATGCTACGTTCATGAAGGAGATCTTAAGTCATAAGAGGGATTGGAGAGAAACTAAAAAAGTGTTTCTCACTGAAGAATGCAGTGTAGTCATTCTGAAAAGTTTACCAGAGAAGCTTACAGATCCGGGAAGCTTTATGATACCATGCACATTAGAGGATGCTTGTACCAAGATAGCTCTATGTGACCTTGGAGCAAGTATCAACCTAATACCTGCATCCACTATCAGAAAGCTTGGCTTGAATGAAGAAGTCAAACCAACCCAGATATGTCTTCAACTTGCTGATGGCTCCATTAAATATCCATCAAGCATAATTGAGGACATGATTGTCAAGGTTGGGCCATTTGCCTTTCCCACTGACTTTGTAGTGCTGGAGATAGAGGAGTACAAGAGTGCAACTCTCATTCTAGGAAGACCTTTCCTAGCAACTGGAAGAACTCTTATTGATGTACAAAAAGGGAAAGTGACCCTGAGAGTCAATGAGGATGAGTTCAAGTTAAATGCTGTCAAAGCTATGCAGCATCCAGACACATCAAATGACTGCATGAGCGCTGATATTATTGACTCTTTGGTGAAAGAGATCAATATGACTGAAAGTCTTGAATCAGAGCTTGAGGACATCTTTAAAGATGTTCAGCCTGATCTGGAGGAATCAGAGGAAATAAAAGAACCTCTGAAAATCCCTAAGGAAGAGAAGAAACCTCCTAAACCCGAGCTCAAACCACTACCACCATCCATGAAATATGCATTTCGGGGAGAGAGTGACACTTTTCTAGTGATTATAAGCTCTGCTTTAAATCCACATGAAGAGAAAGCACTAATTCAAGTGCTAAGGACACACAAGACAGCTCTTGGGTGGTCCATGAGTGATCTTAAGGGCATTAGCCCAGCAAGATGCATGCACAAGATCCTATTGGAGGATGATGCTAAGCCAGTGGTTCAACCACAGAGGCGACTAAATCCAGCCATGAAGAAGGTGGTGCAGAAAGAGGTCACTAAGTTACTAGAGGCTAGGATTATTTATCCTATTTCTGATAGCCCCTGGGTAAGCCCTGTCCAAGTTGTACCCAAAAAGGGAGGCATGACAGTGGTTCACAATAAAAAGAATGAACTGGTTCATACAAGAACAGTTACAGGGTGGCGTATGTGTATCGACTACAGAAGGCTTAATACAGCCACACGAAAGGATCATTTTCCTTTACCATTCATGACTATTACTGCTTTTTGGATTGCTATTCAGGTTACAACCAAATTGCAGTAAACCCTCAGGACCAAGGGAAAACAGCATTCACATGTCCTTCTGGAGTATTTGCCTATAGAAGGATGTCCTTTGGTCTATGCAATGCACCTGCAACCTTTCAGAGGTGCATGCTCTCTATCTTCTCTGATATGGTAGAGAAATTTCTAGATGTCTTCATGGATGACTTTTCAGTATTTGGAGACACATTCAGCTCCTGTCTTGACTATTTAGCACTTGTTCTGAAAAGATGCCAAGAGACCAACCTAGTTTTAAACTGGGAAAAATGTCACTTCATGGTGACTGAAGGAATTGTCCTTGGGCATAAAATTTTAAACAAGGGAATAGAGGTGGATGATGAGCGGATATTTTATACGCTTATTGGGGTTAATTTCATGTAGTTTTTAGTATGTTTTAGTTAGTTTTTAGTATATTTTCATTAGTTTCTAGGAAAAATTCATATTTCTGGAATTTACTATGAGTTTGTGTGTTTTTCTATAATTTCATGTATTTTCTGGCTGAAATTGAGGGAGCTGAGCAAAAATCTGATTCAGGCTAAAAAAGGACTACTGATGCTGTTGGATTCTGACCTTTCTGCACTCGGAATGGATTTTCTGGAGCTACAGGAGTCCAATTGGCGCGCTCTTAATTGCTTTGGAAAGTAGACATCCAGGGCTTTCCAGCAATATATAATAGTCCATACTTTTCTCAAGATAGATGACGTAAACTGGCGTTCAACGCCAGTTTCATGCTGCAGTCTGGCGTTAAACGCCAGAAACAGGTTACAAGTTGGAGTTAAACGCCCAAAATAGGTTACAACCTGGCGTCTAACTCCAGAAACAGCCTAGGCACATGTGAAGCTCAAGTCTCAGCCTCAGCACACACCAAGTGGGCCCCAGAAGTGAATTTCTGCACTATCTATCATAGCTTATTCATTTTTCTGTAAACCTAGGTTACTAGTTTAGTATTTAAACAACTTTTACAGGATTATTTTGCACCTGATGACATTTTTAGATATGAACTTTGTACTTTTTGATGACATGAGTCTCTAAACTCCATTGTTGGGGGTGAGGAGCTCTGCTGTGTCTCGATGAATTAATGCAATTATTTCTGTTTTCTATTCAAACACGCTTGTTTCTACCTAAGATGTTCATTCGCATTTTAATATGATGGATGTGGTGATTCGTGACACTCATCACCATCCTCAACCTATGAACGCGTGCCTGACAATCACTTTCGTTCTACCTTCGATTGAATGAGTTTCTCTTAGATTTCTTAATCAGAATCTTCGTGGTATAAGCTAGAACCCATTGGCAGCATCCTTGAGAATCCGAAAATCCTAAACCTTGTCTGTGGTATTCTGAGTAGGATTCAGGGATTGGATGACTGTGACAAGCTTCAAAATCACAAGGGTTGGGTGTAGTGACAGAGGCAAAAGGACCAATAGATCCTATTCCAGCACGAGTGAGAACCGACAGATGATTAGTCGTGCGGTGACAGCGCACCTGGACCATTTTCACTGAGAGGACGGATAGTAGCCATTGACAATGATGATCCACCAACATACAGCTTGCCATAGGAGGAACCTTGCGTGCGTGAAGAAGAAGACAGGCGGAAAGCAGAGACTCAGAAGACAAAGCATCTCCAAAACTCCAACATATTCTCTATTACTGCAGAACAAGTATTTATTTCATGCTCTTTTATTTTTCACAATTCAAACTCATAAGTATAATTGATATCCTGACTAAGAAGTACAAGATAACCATAGATTGCTTCAGACCAACAATCTCCGTGGGATTCGACCCTTACTCACGTAAGGTATTACTTGGACGACCCAGTGCACTTGCTGGTTAGTGGTACGAGTTGTGAAAAGTGTGATTCACAATTCGTGCACCAAGTTTTTGGCGCCGTTGCCGGGGATTGTTCAAGTTTGAACAACTGACAGTTCATCCTGTTGCTTAGATTAGGAGGATTTTGTCTTTTGGGTCAGAGTCTTTTACTTTCTTTTCAAAAATCTTTCAAAAATTTTTTATTTTTCTTTATTAATCTGTGTTTTGTCTTTGAGTCTTTTATTATTGTTCCTGTTAAAATTTTAGAATCCTTATTTTCTTTTTCAAAATTTTTTTTTCGAAATTTTATTTTTTTTTTACTAATAATTGAGTTTTTCTGTTTGAGTTTAGTTTTATGCTTTAAGTTTGGTGTCAATTGCATATTTTTTTTACCTTCATTTAAAATTTTCGAATTAGTGTTCATTGTTCCTTCTTGATCTTCAAGTTATTCTTGTTTATTTTCCTTGTTTGATCTTTAGTTTTTCTTGTTCTGTGTCTTTTCTTGTTTTTCTTGTGCTTTTTCAAGATATCAGTTTCCAAAGAAAATTTTATTTATTAAATATAATATTAAAACACTTTAAATTTATAACTCAATTGGCTAGAGCGTTGTGTTTATGTTCTTGGTAATTGGGAATCTTCCTTTTTAAAACTTTTTCAAAAATAATTTTTCTTTGAGCAAATCTTGTATCAAGTTTTAAGTTTGGTGTTTTCTTGTTAGCTTTTCTTTAGTTTTCGAAACTTTTATTGTGATTTTCTAAAAATTTTAAGTTTGGTGTTCTTTCTTCATGTTCTTGTTGTTCTTGTGAGTCTTCAAGGTGTTCTTGAGTTTTCCTTGTGTCTTGATCTTAAAATTTTTAAGTTTAGTGTTCCTTGGTATTTTCCCTCCAAAATTTTCAAAAACAAGGAGCATTAGATCTAAAAATTTTAAATCTTGTGCTATTTCATTATTTTTCTCTTTCCTCATTAAGATTCAAAAATAAAAAAAATATCTTTTCCTCATTCCACTCATAAATTTCAAAAATTTTGCATTATTTTAGTCATCAATTTAAAAAAAAATCAAATCTTTTTAAATTGTTTTTCAATTATATCTTCTCAATCAATTTTTTTCAAAACTTCCTAACTACTTTCTCTTCCTTTATTTTTTTCGAAAATATCATTCAAAAATTCAAATTTCTATTTTAAAATTTTTATTTTTTATTCTTAATTTTCGAAATCTATATTTAATTTCTAGTTATTTTATTTCATTTTTCTTTATTCGTTCTCTTTTTATAAAATAAAAATAAAAATATATTTTAATTGCAATTCACATCAATTCCCTTTTCTCCATCATGGACCTAAGTGGAAATGAGCAGTCCAGAAGGACTCTGGGGTCATATGCTAACCCCACTACTGCTTCATATGGAAGGAGTATCTGTATACCCTCCATTGGAGTCAGTAGCTTTGAGTTGAATTCTCAGCTCATTATCATGGTGCAATAAAGTTGCCAGTATTACGGTCTTCCACAGGAAGAACCTACAGAGTTTCTGGCACAGTTTTTACAAATTGCTGACACAGTACATGATAAAGAAGTAGATCAGGATGTCTACAGATTATTACTGTTCCCATTTGCTGTAAAAGACCAAGCTAAGAGGTGGTTAAATAACCAACCTAAGGCTAGCATAAGGACATGAAAACAGCTGTTAGAAAAATTCCTGAATTAATACTTCCCTCCAAAACGGATGACACAGCTAAGGCTGGACATCCAAGGCTTTAAACAAGGAGATAATGAATCTCTTTATGATGCCTGAGAAAGATATAGAGAGATGCTAAGAAAATGCCCCTCTGAAATGTTTTCAGAATGGGTGCAGTTAGACATCTTCTATTATGGGCTTACAGAGAAAGCTCAAATTTCTCTAGATCACTCAGCTGGTGGATCTATACACATGAGAAAGACAATTGAAGAGGCTCAAGAGCTTACTGATACAGTTGCCAGAAATCAGCATCTGTACCTAAGCAGTGAGTCTTCCATGAAAGAAGAGGCTAAAACAGTAACTGCCGAGCTCAGTCCTGCAGAACAAATTATTGAATTCAATCAGCAATTAGACTTTCTAACAAAATAGCTGGCCAAATTCAAGGAGATACTACAAGACACAAGAATAGCTAATCTGAATATGGAAGTACAGTTGAAGCAAACAGAACAGAAGTTATCAAAATAAATAACGGAAGAGTGCCAAGCAATTCAATTAAGAAGTGGGAAAATATTAAATACCTCACTTCAAGGCAGCAGGAAGCCAAGAAATGAACAACCTGCTATCTGAAATCCCACTGAGGACAGTAAGAGCCCAGAGAAGAATAACTCTGGCATTCAAACGCCAGAAACAGGCAAGAATTTGGCGTCAAACGCCCAATGGAAGCTCATTTCTGGCATTCAAATGCTAGGAACAAGTAAGGAGTTGGCGTCCAACGCCACTCCAGCTTCTAACCCTGGCATTCAAATGCCAGAGAGGGATCAGACACACACAAGTGCTGATAACAATCCCTCTAAAAAGGCTTCTCCAACCACCTCTGTAGGAAATAAACCTGCAGCAACTAAGGTTGAGGAATATAAAGCCAAGATACCTTATCCTCAAAAACTCCGCCAAGAGGAGCAGGATAAGCAATTTGCTCACTTTGCAGATTATCTCAGGACTCTTGAAATAAAGATTCCGTTTGCAGAGGCACTTGAGCAAATACCTTCTTATGCCAAGTTCATGAAGGAGATCTTGAGTCATAAGAAGGATTGGAGAGAAACTGAAAGAGTTTTCCTCACTGAAGAATGCAGTGCAGTCATTCTGAAAAGCTTTCTAGAAAAGCTTAAAGATCCCGGAAGCTTTCTAATACCATGCATACTAGAGGGTTGCACCAAGACATCTTTATGTGATCTTGGGGTAAGCATCAACCTAATACCTGCATCTACTATCAGAAAGTTTGGTTTAACTGAAAAAGTTAAACCAACCCGGATATGTCTCCAACTTGCTGATGGCTCCATTAAATACCCATCAGGCGTGATTGAGGACATGATTGTCAGGGTTGGGCTATTCGCCTTTCCCACTGACTTTGTAGTGCTAGAAATGGAGGAGCACAAAAGTGCTACTCTCATTCTAGGAAGACCTTTCCTAGCAACTGGACGAACTCTCATTGATGTCCAAAAGGGGGAAGTAACCCTGAGAGTCAATGAGGATGAGTTTAAGTTGAATGCTGTCAAAGCCATTGACATTTGGATTTTTGCCAGTAAATAATGTCATAAAAACAGTCGCGTTGTAGATATAGTCTCTAAACCGACAAAAATCCCTTCGTACAAACATTTTGGTTGTCACAAGTAACAAACCTCTTTTAAAATTGATAACCGAGTATTTAAACCTCGGGTCGTCTTCTCAAGGAATTGCAGGGAAGTATGTTCTTATTATTGGTTATGAGTTGTAAATTGGGATTTATTAGGAGGTAAGGAGGGAATATGTTGAATGACAAGTAAAATAAAATAATAACAATAAAATCTCTTGGCAAGGTATGAGAACTGGAAGGCCTATCCTTGTCAATTGCGATGAGAATTGGGTTTTAATCCCACTTTGTTAACCTCTAACTATGAAGGTAAATCAAGTGGATCAATTAGCTTAATCCTCAGGTCCTAGTCAATTCCTATGGAAAGACTAGAGTTATTGGAGCAACTCCCAATTTCAACCACTGCTTTATTTGACAGCTCAAGCGTTACCAATAAATCAACCAAAGCCAAAAGGGAAAAATCTAAATTATTTAAATAAAGGAAAGCAATCATAGATCTGAAAATACCTCAAATTAGCACTAATAAAGATATCAAATATAACATGGAAGAGTTCATAAATTAAATTAGAAAAATAAATAAAAGGAACATTGAACCTGTGATCGCAAAAGATGAAATAATCATGAAGTGAAAAGAATCCTAATTCTAAATCCTAAGAGAGAGGGGAGAACCTCTCTCTCTAAAAACTACATCTACTCCTAAAATTGTGAATTATGAAAGCCTTTTCTTGAATAGATGCAATCCCTCACTTTATAGCCTCTAATCTGTGTTTTCTGGGCTGCGAACTGGGTCGAAAACAGCCCGGAAATCGCTGGAGAAGAATTCAAACACGCTTATTTTTGTCACTGCGACACGGCCGCATAGATCACGCGGTCGCGTCGCCTAGCATCAGGGGAACCATAGCATATTATATATTAAATCGAAGCTCCGAATGTTAGCTTTCCAACGCAATTGGAACCGCATCGTTTGGATCTCTGTAGCTCAAGTTATAGCCATTTGAGTGCAGAGAGGTCAGGCTGGACAGCTTAGCAACTTCTCCAACTTCTTGTATTCCTTCCACTTTTGCATGTTTCCTTTCCATCCTCTGAGCCATTCCTGTCCTATAATATCTGAAAACACTTAACACACATATCAAGGCATCTAATGGTGATAAGAGAGGATTAATAATAAGCAAATATAAGATCAAAGAAGCATGTTTTCAATCAAAGCACATAATTAGGAAGGCAAATGTAAAACTATGCAAATAGTATGAATAAGTGGGTAAAGAGTAGATAAAAACCACTCAACTGAGCACAAGATAAACCATAAAATAGTGGTTTATCAGCCATGCAGCATCCAGACACACCAAAAGACTCCATGAAAGTTGATCTCATTGACTCTTTGGTAGAGGAGGTCAACATGGCTGAGAGTCTCGAATCAGAGCTGGAAGACATCTTTAAAGATGTTTAGCCTGATTTGAAGGGTTCAAAGGAATTGAAAGAGCCTCTGAGACTTCCTGAGGAAGACGAGAAACCTCCTAAACCCGAGCTCAAGCCATTACCACCATCCCTAAAATATGCATTTCTGGGAGGAGGGGACACTTTTCCAGTGATCATAAGCTCTGCTTTAAATCCATTGGAAGAGGAAGCACTAATTCAAGTGCTAAGGACACACTAGACAGCTCTTGGGTGGTCCATAAGTGACCTTAAGGGCATAAGCCCAGCTAGATGTATGCACAAAATCCTATTGGAGGATGATGCTAAGCCAGTGGTTCAACCACAGAGGCGGCTAAATCCAGCCATGAAGGAAGTGGTGCAAAAAGAAGTCACCAAATTACTGGAGGCTGGGATTATTTATCCTATTTCTGATATACCCTGGGTGAGCCCTGTTCAAGTTGTTCCTAAGAAGGGAGGCATGACAATGGTTCATAATGAAAAAAATGAACTGGTTCCTACAAGAACAGTTACAGGGTGGCGCATGTGTATTGACTACAGAAGGCTCAACACAGCCACCAGAAAGGATCATTTTCCTTTACCATTCATAGACCAGATGCTAGAGAGACTAGCAGGTCATGAATATTATTGCTTTTTGGATGGCTATTCAGGTTACAACCAAATTGCAGTAGATCCTCAGGACCAAGAGAAAACAGCATTCACATGTCCTTCTGGAGTATTTGCTTACAGAAGAATGCCTTTTGGTCTGTGTAATGCACCTACAACCTTTCAGAGGTGCATTCTCTCTATCTTCTCTAATATGGTAGAGAAATTTCTAGAAGTCTTCATGGATGACTTTTCAGTATTTGGAGACTCATTCAGCTCCTGCCTTGACCATTTAGCACTTGTTCTGAAAAGATGCCAAGAGACCAACCTAGTTTTAAACTGGAAAAAATGTCACTTTATGGTAACTGAAGGAATTGTCCTTGGGCATAAAATTTCAAACAAGGGGATAGAGGTGGATCAAGCTAAAGTGGAAGTAATTGAAAAATTACCACCACCTGCTAATGTTAAGGCAATCAGAAGCTTTCTGGGGCATGCAAGATTCTACAGGAGGTTTATAAAGGATTTTTCAAAAATTGCAAAACCCCTGAGCAATCTGCTAGCTGCTGACATGCCATTTGTGTTTGACACAGAGTGTCTGCAAGCGTTTGAGACTCTGAAAGCTAAGCTGGTCACAGCACCAGCTATTTCTGCACCAGACTGGACATTACCATTTGAACTAATGTGTGATGCCAGTGACCATGCCATTGGTGCAGTACTGGGGCAGAGGCATGACAAGCTTTTGCATGTCATTTATTATGCTAGCCGTGTTTTAAATAATGCCCAGAAAAATTACACAACCACAGAAAAAGAATTGCTTGCAGTGGTTTATGCCATTGACAAGTTTAGATCATACTTAGTAGGATCAAAAGTGATTGTGTACACTGACCATGCTGCTCTTAAATATCTACTCATAAAGCAGGATTCAAAACCCTGGCTCATAAGATGGGTGTTGCTTCTGCAAGAGTTTGATATAGAAATAAGAGACAGAAAAGGGACAGAGAACCAAGTGGCTGATCATCTGTCCCGGATAGAACCAGTAGAAGGGGAGTTTCCCCCTCTATTGAGATCTCTGAGACCTTTTCGGATGAGCATTTGTTTGCCATTCAGGAAACACCATGGTTTGCAGATATTGCAAACTATAAAGCAGCAAGGTTCATACCCAAGGAGTACAGCAGGCAACAAAAGAAAAAATTAATTACTGATGCAAAGTACTACTTGTGGGATGAACCCTATCTCTTTAAGAGATGTGCAGACGGAATAATCCGTAGGTGTGTGCCTAGAGAAGAAGCACAGAGGATCTTATGGCATTGCCATGGATCACAATATGGAGGCCATTTCGGAGGTGAGCGAACAGCCACCAAGGTCCTCCAATGTGGCTTCTACTGGCCTACACTCTATAGGGATTCCCGAGAGTTTGTACGTAACTGTGACAGTTGGCAAAGAGCTGGTAATCTGCCTCATGGTTATGCCATGCCTCAACAGGGAATCTTGGAGATTGAGTTATTTGATGTTTGGGGAATTGACTTCATGGGACCTTTCCCACTATCATACTCAAACACTTATATTCTGGTGGCAGTCGACTATGTATCAAAATGGGTAGAGGCCGTTGCCACACCCACCAATGATACTAAAACAGTGCTGAAGTTCCTCCAAAAATATATCTTCAGCAGGTTTGGTGTCTCTAGAGTACTAATCAGTGATGGGGGCACTCACTTCTGCAACAAACAGCTTTACTCTGCCATGGTCGGACCATGGGATTCGCCACAAGGTGGCGACTCCATATCATCCACAGACAAATGGGCAAGATGAAGTTTCTAACAGAGAACTAAAAAGAATCTTGGAACGGACTGTAAGTACCTGTAGAAAGGATTGGGCAAGAAGCTTGGATGATGCTCTGTGGGCTTACAGAACAGCATTCAAGACTCCTATAGGGACCTCTCCATACCAACTTGTGTATGGTAAGGCCTGTCATCTGCCCGTGAAACTGGAACATAAGGCCTACTGGGCAACCAAATTCCTAAACTTTGATGCCAAATTAGCTGAGAAAAAAGATTCCTCCAGCTGAATGAGCTAGAGGAATTCAGATTCACTGCTTTCGAAAATGCCAAGCTTTATAAAGAGAAATAAAAAAGGTGGCATGACAGAAAGCTGTCATCTAGAGTCTTTGAACCAGGACAAAAAGTTCTGTTGTTTAACTCTAGGCTCAGGCTCTTCCCCGGGAAACTGAAATCCCGGTGGAGGGGACCATATGTGATTACAAGTGTATCACCATATGGTTATGTGGAGCTTCAAGACATTAATTCTGATAAGAAGTTCATTGTTAATGGACAAAGAATCAAGCACTATCTTGAAGGTAATGTTGAGCAAGAGTGCTCAAGGCTGAGGCTAGATTAAAAGCTCAATAAGGTCCAGCTAAAGACAATAAAGAAGCGCTTGCTGGGAGGCAACCCAGCCATTAGCAAAACTTTTTCTGTTATTTTATTTTATTTTATTTTATTCTTCATTTTATTTATTTTTAAAATATATGAGCTTAATATTAACAAGGTAAAGAATCAATTGCATAAGTCCATAGGGTTACAGAAGAATTCAAATCACAAAACAGGAAAAAGGAGCTCACTGGCAAGAAAACGCCAGTAAGAGGCACAATTGGGCGTTTAACGCCCAAAAGGAGCATCTACTGGGCGTTTAATACCAGTAAAGATAGCCATCTGAGCGTTAAACGCCAGAAAGAAGCAACTTCTGGGCGTTTAACGCCAGATTTACAACATCCTGGGCGTTCAGAAAAACGCCCAGTGACAAAGGGGTTTCTGGCGTTTAACGCCAGCTAGAAGCAACAGCTAGGCGTTAAACGCCCAAACCAAGCAGCAACTGGGCGTTAAACGCCCAAAACATGCAGCAGTTGGGCGTTTAACGCCAGGATTGTGGGGAGTAGGCAATTTCGTTTTCAATTCAAATTTTTTCCATTTTTTATGTTTTAATTCATGATTTCTTGCACAACCATGTTACAAATCCTAATTTTTCAAATCCTTTTTCAAAAGATATCAAATGTATCTTAATTCATAAACCCTTTTTTTAATCCTCTTCAAATTATTTTCAAATCCTTTTCAAAACAAATCTATCTCTTTTCCTTCTAAAATCTTTTCAACTCATCAATATCTTTTTCAAATCTTCACATTATCTTTTTCAAAATCTAGATTTATCTTTTTCAAATATCTTTCATATCTTTTCAATTTTAAATCACATCTTTTCCTATCATACTTATCTTTTCCAAATCACTTTTTCTATCATATCTTTTTCAAATAATTTTCGAAACCCACCCTCTTTCCCCTTAAATATTGGTTCGGCCTCTCCCCCTCTCCTCCACAAGTTGCGCTTGGCTCTCCCTCTTTCCCTCTCCTTTCCTTTCTTTTGCTTGAGGACAAGCAAACCTCTAAGTTTGGTGTGTTTATCCGTGATCACTCAACCAATACCCACTAAGATCATGGCTCCTAAGGGAAAACAAACTGACTCAAGAGGCAAGAAAGAGAACATTCCAAAACCACTTTGGAATCAAGGAAAGTTCATAACCAAAGAACATTCAGACCATTTTTACAAAATAATGAGTCTAAGGTCAGTGATCTCGGAAGTTAAATTCGATCTGAAAGAAGATGAATATCCGGAGATCCAAGAGCAAATTCGAAACAGGAGCTGGGAAGTCCTAGCTAATCCTGAAACAAAGGTGGGAAGAAACATGGTTCAGGAATTCTATGCTAATCTATGGCTAACGGACAGGCAGAGGATAGCTGGAACCGCATTCTATGACTATAGAACTTTGGTCAGAGGGAAGGTTGTTCACACCCACCCTGATAAAATAAGGGAGATCTTCAAGCTGCCTCAACTGCAAGATGACCCAGACTCCTTTAATAGGAGAATGATGAGATCAAACCTGGGCTTGGATAAAATCCTAGAGGACATATGCCTCCCTGGAGCTAAGTGGACAACCAACACAAAGGGTGCCCCGAACCAACTCAAGAGAGGAGATCTCAAACCAGTCGCCAGAGGCTGGCTGGACTTCATTGGGCGCTCTATATTGCCCACTAGCAACCGCTCTGAAGTCACCATCAGAAGAGCAGTGATGATTCATTGCATTATGCTGGAAAAAGAAGTGGAAGTTCATCAGCTGATTGCTTGTGAGCTTTACAAAATTGCAAACAAGAACTCCAAGGATGCCAAATTGGCCTATCCAAGCTTAGTTTCTCTGTTATGTAAAGATGCTGGGATAAAGATGGGCGTAGATAAGTATATCTCAGTTGAGCATCCAATCACCAAAAAGTCTATGGAAGGACAACAAGTGCAGGACGACCCCATAAAAAGAAAAGCAGAGGAGTTCCTCCCGGAAATCCCTCAAATTGAATACTGGGAGCGCCTAGAAGCATCTGTCACCAAGTTGCAAGAAGCTGTGGATCAACTGAAGGAATTAAAGCGTCAGAAACTATCTCTTGAAGGGCCAAGCACTCCACAGACTAAAGAGGCATCCACCTCCTAAATTAAAGGTTGTTGAGTTCTAATCTTAGCCTTAACTCTGTGATAATTGTTCTTATTTGAGTTTTACCTTAGAAGTTATATATGAGTAGTAGTAATTAGTATCTATATTATGATTTTATCTTCAATTAAGCTATAATTTATTTTTCTCATCATCATTAAACATGAATAAAATAGCAGATTTTCTTTAGAATAAGGAGGCAATACATTTCGAGTTTTTAATAAGAAAAATTCTAATTATTTACATGTGGTGGCAATGCTTTTTGTCTTCTGAATAAATACTTGAACAGTGCATGTCTTCTGAATTTGATGTTTATGAATATTAAATATGTTGGCTCTTGAAAGAATGATGAAAAAGGAGAAATATTATTTGATAATCTGAAAAATCATGATTCTTGAAGTAAGAAAAAAGCAGTGAAGAACAAAGCTTGTAGAAAAAAAATGCAAAAAAAAAGCAAGCAGAAAAAGCCAAAAGCTCTTTAAACCAAAAGGCAAGAGCAAAAAGCCAATAGCCCTTAAAACCAAAAGGCAAGGGTAATAAAAAGGATCCAAGACTTTGAGCATCAGTGGATAGGAGGGCCTAAAGGAATAAAATCCTCGCCTAAGCAGCTAAACCAAGCTGTCCCTAACCATGTGCTTGTGGCGTGAAGGTGTCAAGTAAAAACTTGAGACTGAGCGGTTAAAGTCGAGGTCCAAAGCAAAAACAGAGTGTGCTTAAGAACCCTGGACACCTCTAATTGGGGACTTTAGCAAAGCTGAGTCACAATCTGAAAAGGTTCACCCAGCTATGTGTCTGTGGCATGTATATATCCGGTGGTAATACTAGAAACAGAGTGCTTCGGGCCACGGCCAAGACTCATAAAGTAGCTGTGTTCAAGAATCAACATACTGAACTAGGAGAATCAATAACACTATCTGAATTCTAAGTTCCTATAGATGCCAATCATTCTGAGCTTCAATGGATAAAGTGAGATGCTAAAACTGTTCGGAAGCAAAAAAAGCTACTAGTCCCGCTCATCTGATTAGAATTTGAGCTTCACTCAAAAACTGTGAGATATTATTGCTTCTTGACTTAATTGTATTCTATTTTATTTGTCTAGTTGCTTGGGGACAAGCAACAGTTTAAGTTTGGTGTTGTGATGAGCGGATATTTTATACGCTTTTTTGGGGTTAATTTCATGTAGTTTTTAGTATATTTTAGTTAGTTTTTAGTATATTTTCATTAGTTTCTAGGAAAAAATCATATTTCTAGACTTTACTATGAGTTTGTGTGTTTTTCTGTAATTTCAGATATTTTCTGGCTGAAATTGAGGGAGTTGAGCAAAAATCTGATTCAGGCTGAAAAAGGACTGCTGATGCTATTGGATTCTGACCTCTCTGCACTCGGAATAGATTTTCTGGAGCTACAAGAGTCCCATTGGCGCGCTCTCAATTGCGTTGGAAAGTAGACATTCTGGGATTTCCAGCAATATATAATAGTCCATACTTTGCTCAAGGATAGACGACGTAAACTAGCATTCAACGCCAGTTCCATGCTGCAGTCTGGCGTTAAACGCCAGAAACAGGTTACAAGTTGGAGTTAAACGCCCAAAACAGGTTACAACCTGGCGTTTAACTCCAGAAACAGCCTAGGCACGTGTAAAGCTCAACTCTCAGTCCCAGCACACACCAAGTGGGCCCCAGAAGTGAATTTCTGCACTATCTATCATAGCTTATTCATTTTTCTGTAAACCTAGGTTACTAGTTTAGTATTTAAACAACTTTTAGAGGATTATTTTGCACCTCATGACATTTTTAGATCTGAACTTTGTACTCTTTGATGGCATGAGTCTCTAAACTCCATTGTTGGGGGTGAGGAGCTCTGCTGTGTCTCGATGAATTAATGCAATTATTTATATTTTCTATTCAAACACGCTTGTTTCTACCTAAGATGTTCATTCGCATTTTAATATGATGGATGTAGTGATTCATGACACTCATTACCATCCTCAACCTATGAACGTGTGCCTGACAATCACTTTCGTTCTACCTTCGATTGAATGAGTATCTCTTAGATTTCTTAATCAGAATCTTCGTGGTATAAGCTAGAACCCATTGGCAGCATCCTTGAGAATCTGGAAAGCCTAAACCTTGTCTGTGGTATTCTGAGTAGGATTCAGGGATTGGATGACTGTGATAAGATTCAAACTCACAAGGGTTAGGCGTAGTGACAGACGCAAAAGGACCAATGGATCCTATTCCAGCACGAGTGAGAACCGACAGATGATTAGCCGTGCGGTGACAGCGCACCTAGACCATTTTCACTGAGAGGACGGATGGTAGCCATTGACAACAGTGATCCACCAACATACAGCTTGCCATAGGAGGAACCTTGCGTGCGTGAAGAAGAAGGGAGGCGGAAAGCAGAGATTCAGAACACAAAGCATATCTAAAACTCCAACATATTCTCCATTACTGCAAAACAAGTATTTATTTCATGCTCTTTTATTTTTCGCAATTCAAACTAATAAGTATAATTGATATCCTGACTAAGAAGTACAAGATAACCATAGATTGCTTCAGACCAACAATCTCCGTGGGATTCGACCCTTACTCACGTAAGGTATTACTTGGACGACCCAGTGCACTTGCTGGTTAGTGGTACGAGTTGTGAAAAGTGTGATTCACAATTCGTGCACCAGTGGATCAAGCTAAAGTGGAAGTAATTGAAAAATTATGACCACCTGCCAATGTTAAGGCAATCAGAAGCTTTCTGGGTCATGGAGGATTCTATAGAAGGTTTATAAAGGATTTTTTGAAAATTGCAAAACTTCTGAGCAACCTGCTAGCTGCTGACACGCTATTTGTCTTTGACACAGAGTGTCTGCAGGCGTTTGAAACCCTGAAAGCTAAGTTGGTCACAGCACCAGTCATCTCTGCACCAGACTGGACATTACCATTCGAACTAATGTGTGATGCCAGTGACCATGCCATTGGTGCAGTGTTGGGACAGAGGCATAACAAGCTTTTACATGTCATCTACTATGCTAGCCGTTGGTAGCACAAATTGCGAATCACACTTTTCACAACTCGTACCACTAACCAGCAAGTGCACTGGGTCGTCCAAGTAATACCTTACGTGAGTAAGGGTCGAATCCCACGGAGATTGTTGGTTTGAAGCAATCTATGGTTATCTTGTAAATCTTAGTCAGGAAGTCAATTATGTTTATCAGTTGAATTGTGAATAACCAGTAGAGCATAAATTAAAAGTTACTTGTTGCGCAGTAATGGAGAATATGTTGGAGTTTTGGAGATGCTTTGTCCTCTGAACCTCTGCTTTCCTCTGTCTTCTGATTCACGCACGCACGTCCTCCTATGGCAAGCTGTGTGTTGGTGGATCACCGTTGTCAATGGCTACCTTCCATCCTTCCAGTGAAACTACGCTCGCGCGCTCTGTCACAGCACGGCTAATCACCGGTTGGTTCTCGATCCAGTTAGAATAGGATTTACTATCCTTTTGCATCTGTCACTAACGCCCAGCCTTCAGGAGTTTGAAGCCCGTCACAGTCATTCAATCCTTGAATCCTACTCGGAATACCACAGACAAGGTTTAGACTTTCCGGATTCTCATGAATGCTGCCATCAGTTCTAGCTTATACCACGGAGATTCTGATTAAAGAATCTAAGAGATACTCATTCAATCGGATATAGAACGGAGGTGGTTGTCAGGCACACGTTCATGGTTTGAGGAAGGTGATGAATGTCACAGATCATCACCTTCATCACAGTTAAGCGCGAATGAACATCTTAGATAGGAACAAGCGTGTTTGAATGGAAAACAGGAATACTTGCATTAATTCATCGAGACACAGCAGAGCTCCTCACCCCCAACAATGGGGTTTAGAGACTCATGCCGTCAGAGAATACAAAGTTTAGATCTGAAATGTCATGAGATACAAAATAAGTCTCTAAAAGTTGTTTAAATACTAAACTAGTAGCCTAGGGTTACAAAATATGAGTGGACTATGATGGATGATGCAGAGGTCCACTTCTGGGGCCCACTTGGTGTGTGCTGGGGCTGAGATTTGAGTGAGTCACGTGCAGAGGCCATTTGTGGAGTTGAACGCCAGTTTTTATGCCAGTTTGGGCGTTCAACTCCAGTTTTTGATCCTTTTCTGGCGCTGGACGCCAGAATTGGGCAGAGAGCTGGCGTTGAACGCCAGTTTACGTCGTCTATCCTTGTGCAAAGTATGGACTATTATATATTGCTGGAAAGCCCTGGATGTCTACTTTCCAATGCAATTGGAAACATGCCATTTCGAGTTCTGTAGCTCCAGAAAATCTAATTTGAGTGCAGGGAGGTCAGAATCCAACAGCATTAGCAGTCCTTTTTCAGCCTAAATCAGATTTTTGCTCAGCTCCTTCAATTTCAGCCAGAAAAATACCTGAAATTACAGAAAAACACACAACTCATAGTAAAGTCCAGAAATATGAATTTTTCCTAAAAACTACTAGAAATAGACTAAAAACTAACTAAAACATACTCTAAACTATATGAAATTATCCCCAAAAAGCGTATAAAATATCCGCTCATCAGCCGTGTTCTAAATGACGCGCAGAAAAACTACACAACCATAGAAAAAGAGTTGCTTGCAGTGGTTTATGCCATTGACAAGTTTACATCCTATTTAGTAGGTTCAAAGGTGATTGTGTACACTGACCATGCTGCTCTTAAATACCTACTCACAAAACAGGATTCAAAACCCAGGCTCATAAGATGGGTGTTGCTTCTGCAAGAGTTTGATATAGAAATAAGAGACAGAAAAGGGACAGAGAACCAGGTAGCTGGTCACCTATCCCGGATAGAACCAGTAGCAGGGGCATCCCTCCCTTATACTAAGATCTCTGAGACCTTTCCTGATGAGCAACTCTTCGCCATTCAAGAAGCTCCATGGTTTGCAGACATTGCGAATTATAAAGCTGTGAGGTTCATACCAAGGAGTACAGCAGAGTGCAAACGAAAAAACTAATTTCTGATGCAAAGTACTAGTTATGGGATGACCCATATCTCTTTAAGAGATGTGCGGACGGAATGATCCGCAGATGCGTACCCAGAGAGGAGGCACAGAAGATCCTATGGCATTACCATGGATCATAGTATGGAGGATATTTCGGAGGTGAATGAACAGCCTCTAAGGTCCTCCAATGTGGCTTCTACTGGCCTACTCTCTATAGAGATGCCCGAGAGTTTGTGCGTAACTGTGACAGTTGCCAAAGAGCTGGCAACTTACCCCATGGTTATGCCATACCTCAACAATGGATCTTAGAGATTGAGTTGTTTGATGTATGGGGTATTGACTTCATGGGTCCTTTCCCACCATCATACTCAAACACTTACATTCTGGTGGCAGTAGACTACGTATCCAAATGGGTAGAAGCAATTGCCACACCCACTAATCATACTAAGACAGTGCTGAAGTTCCTCTAGAAACATATCTTCAGCAGATTTGGTGTTCCCAGAGTACTAATCAGTTACGGGAGAACTCATTTCTGTAATAAACATCTTTACTCTGCTATGGTCTGATATGGAATTAGCCACAAAGTAGCAACTCCATATCATCCACAGACAAATGGGCAGGCTGAAGTCTCTAATAGAGAACTAAAAAGAATCTTGGAACGGACTGTAATTGCCCATAGAAAGGATTGGGCAAAAAGCTTGGATGATGCTCTGTGGGCATACAGAACAGCATTCAAGACTCCTATAGGAACCTCTCCATACCAGCTTGTGTATGGCAAGGCCTGTCATCTGCTCATGGAACTGGAACATAAAGCCTACTGGGCAACCAGATTTCTAAACTTGGATGCTAAGTTAGCTGGAGAGAAAAAATTACTCCAGCTGAATGAGCTAGAGGAATTCAGACTCAATGCTTTTGAAAATGCAAAAATTTATAAGGAGAAAGCAAAAAGGTGGCATGACAAGAAACTGTCATCTAGAGTCTTTGAACCAGGACAGAAGGTTCTGCTGTTTAACTCTAGGCTTAGACTATTCCCCGGGAAATTGAAATCCCGGTGGAGGGGACCATATGTGATTACAAGTGTGTCACCTTATGGATATGTTGAACTTCAGGATATTGACTCTGACAAAAAGTTCATTGTTAATGGACAGAGAATCAAACATTATCTTTAAAGTAATTTTGAGCAAGAATGCTCAAAACTGAGACTAGAATAAAGCTCAGTCAAGATCCAGCTAAAGACGATAAAGAAGCTCTTACTGGGAGGCAACCCAGCCATTAGAATTCATAGAGTTACAGAAGGATTCAGTGCAAAAAGCAGAGAAAAGTAGCTCACTGGCAAGAAAGTGCCAGTAAGGAGCATTTTGGGCGTTTAACACCAGTAAAGATACCATTCTGGGCGTTTAACGCCAGAATGGGTACCATTCTGGGCGTTTAACGCCAGAATGGGTACCATTCTGGGCGTTTAACGCCAGAATTGCAGCATCCTGGGCGTTCAGAAAAATGCCCAGTAACAAAAGATTTCTGGCGTTTAACACCAGCCAGGGTACCTGGCTGGGCGTTAAATGCCCACAATGGCCAATATATGGGCGTTAAACGCCAGAATGGATACCATTCTGGGCGTTTAATGCCAGAAAGGCAGGGAGAGAGGATTTTGTTTTCAACATCAAAATTTTTCAAATTTTCATGTTTTGACTCATAATTTTCTGCATAAACATGTTACAAATTTTCATCATTCACCTTCAATTTTCAAAAATTCAACAATTTTCTAAATCCCTTTTCAAATTTCTTTCAAATCCTTCCCAAATCTTCTTCAAAAACTCAAATATCTTCTCAATTTCTTTCCAAATCTTTTCCAACTCATCATATCATCCCTTAATTCTTAGATGCATCAACAAATTTTCAGATTTAACCTCTTCATATCTTTTCCATTTAAAAATCTCATATTTTTCATATCATGGTTCTATTTTTTTTTCACCAATCATATCTTTATGTCATATATTTTTCAAATTTTCGAAATCCATTCCCTCCACTTATACATACACATTCAGCCATCCCCACCTTTTCACAATTCGAATTTGCTTCTCCTCCTATCTCTCTCCTTTCCTTTCTTTTGCTTGAGGACAAGCAAACCTCTAAGTTTGGTGTGTTTTCCCGTGATCACCGAGCTAAGACTCATTAAGATCATGGCTCCTAAAGGAAAATAAACCAACTCAAGAGGCAAGAAAGAGAATACTCTAAAGAGTCTTTGGAATCAAGAGAGGTTCTTAACCAAAGAACATGCAGACCATTACCACAAAATAATGGGTCCGAGGTCAGTGATCCCGGAAGTTAAATTTGATCTGAAAGAAGACAAATATTCGGAGATCCAAGAGCAAATTCGAAATAGAGGACGGGAAATTCTAGCTAATCCTGAGACAAAGGTTGGAAGAAACATGGTTCAGGAATTCTACTCAAATCTGTGGCTGACAGATAAGCAGAAAATAACTGGAACCGCCTTTCATACCTACAGAACTATGGTCAGAGGGAGGATTATTTACTTCCACCTGGACAAAATAAGAGAGGTCTTCAAACTGCCTCAACTACAAGATGATCCAGAATCCTTTAATAGGAGAATGCTGAGAGTAGATAAGGGGTTGAACCAAGTTCTAGAGGACATATGCCTCCCTGGAACTAAGTGGATAACCAATTCAAAAGGTGTCCCAAACCAACTCAAGAGAGGAGATCTCAAACCAGTCGCAAGAGGCTGGTTGGACTTCATTGGGCGTTCTATACTGCCCACTAGCAACCGCTCTGAGGTCATGGTGCACGAAATTGTGATGTCCAGGCTCAAACAATCCCCGGCAACGTGAGCAACTTGGTGCTCTGATCTCAATACATAATTGTCACAACTTCGATACAACTAACCAGCAAGTGCACTGGGTCGTCCAAGTAATACCTTACGTGAGTAAGGGTCGAATCCCACAGAGATTGTTGGTATGAAGCAAGCTATGGTCACCTTGTAAATCTCAGTCAGGCAGATATAAAGTGATAATGGTGTTTTCGAATTTAATATAATAAAATAGGGATAGAAATACTTATGTAAATCATTGGTAGGAATTTCAGATAAGCGAATGGAGATGCTTTTTGTTCCTCTGAACCTCTGCTTTCCTGCTATCTTCATCCAATCTGTCTTACTCCGTTCCATGGCTGGCTTTATGCAAGGGCATCACCGTTGTCAGTGGCTACATCCCCTCCTCTCAGTGAATAATATGCTCACGCACCCTGTCACGGCACGGCTATTCATCTGTCGGTTCCCGATCATGCTGGAATAGGATTCACCCTCCTTTTGCGTCTGTCACTAACGCCCAGCACTCGCGAGTTTGAAGCTCGTCACAGTCATTCAATCATTGAATCCTACTCAGAATACCACAGACAAGGTTTAGACCTTCCGGATTCTCTTGAATGCCGCCATCATTCTAGCTTACGCCACGAAGATTCTGGTTAGGAGATCTAAGAGATACTCATTCTAGCTTAATTCATGTAGAACAGAAGTGTTTGTCAGGCACGCGTTCATAAGGGGGAAGGATGATGAGCGTCACACATAATCATCACCTTCATCACGTTCTTGGGTGCGAATGGATATCTTAGAAGCGAAATAAGAAGAATTGAATAGAAAACAGTAGTACTTGCATTAATCTTTGAGGAACAGCAGAGCTCCACACCTTAATCTATGGAGTGTAGAAACTCTACCGTTGAAAATACATAAGTGAAGGTCCAGGCATGGCCGAGATGGCCAGCCCTCTAAAACGTGATCAAAGGATCATAAGATAATCCAAAGATGCCTAATACAATAGTAAGAGGTCCTATTTATAATAAACTAGCTACTAGGGTTTACATGAGTAAGTATTTGATGTATAAATCCACTTTCGGGGCCCACGTGGTGTGTGTTTGGGCTGAGCTTAAGTGTTCCACGTGCAGAGGCCATTTGTGGAGTTGAACACCAGTTTCTGTGCCAGTTTGGGCGTTCAACTCTGGTTTTGGATCCTTTTCTGGCGCTGGACGCCAGATTTGGGCAGAAGGCTGGCGTTGAACGCCGGTTTACGTCGTCAATTCTTGGCCAAAGTGTGGACTATTATATATTTCTGGAAAGCCCTGGATGTCTACTTTCCAACGCAATTGGAAGCGCACTATTTCGAGTTCTGTAGCTCCAGAAAATCCACTTTGAGTGCAGGGAGGTCAGAATCCAACAGCATCAGCAGTCCTTTTTCAACCTCTGAATCTGATTTTTGCTCAAGTCCCTCAATTTCAGCCAGAAAATACCTGAAATCACAGAAAAACACACAAACTCATAGTAAAGTCCAGAAATGTGAATTTAACTTAAAAACTAATGAAAACATCCCTAAAAGTAACTAGATCCTACTAAAAACATACTAAAAACAATGTCAAAAAGCGTATAAATTATTCGCTCATCACAACACCAAACTTAAATTGTTGCCTGTCCCCAAGCAACTGAAAATCAAACAGGATAAAAAGAAGAGAATATACTATAAATTCCAAACTATCAATGAAACAGAGCTTCAATCATCTGAGCGGGACTTATAGCTTTTTGCCTCTTGAATAGTTTTGGCATCTCACTTTATCCATTGAGGTTCAGAATGATTGGAATCTATAGGAACTTCAGATTTCGAATAGTGTTATTGACTCTCCTAGTTCAGTATGATGATTCTTGAACACAGCTTCTTTATGAGTCGTGGCCGTGGCCCTAAGCACTTTGTTTTCCAGCATTACCACCGGATACATAAATGCCACAGACACATAATTGGGTGAACCTTCTCAGATTGTGACTCAGCTTTGCTAAAGTCCCCAATTAGAGGTGTCCAGGGTTCTTAAGCACACTCTTCTTTTGCTTTGGACCTTGACTTTAACCGCTCAGTCTCAAGTTTTCACTTGACACCTACACGCCACAAGCACCTGGTTAGGGACAGCTTGGTTTAGCCGCTTAGACCAGGATTTTATTCCTTTAGGCCCTCCTATCCACTGATGCTCAAAGCCTTGGGATCCTTTTTATTTGCCCTTGCCTTTTGGTTTTAAGGGTTATTGGCTTTTTCTGCTTGCTTTTTCTTTTTCTTTCTATTTTTTTTTTCGCCTTTTTTTTCTGCAAGCTTTGTTCTTTGCTGCTTTTTCTTGCTTCAAGAATCATTTTTATGATTTTTCAGATTATCAAATAACATGTCTCCTAGTCATCATTCTTTCAAGAGCCAACATATTTAACATTCTTAAACAACAACTTCAAAAGACATATGCACTGTTCAATCATACATTCAGAAAACAAGAAGCATTGTCACCACATCAATATAATTAAACTAAGTTCAAGGATAAATTCGAAACTCATGTACTTCTTGTTCTTTTAAATTAAAACAGTTTTTCATTTAAGAGAGGTGATGGATTCATAGGACATTTATAACTTTAAGTCAAAGTTACTACTACTAATGATCATGTAATGAAGGCACAAACATAGATAAGCACATAACATAGAAAACGAAAAACAGAGAGAGTAAGAACAAGGAATGAGTCCACCTTAGTGATGTCCTTGAGCTCTTCTATGTCTCTTCCTTGTCTTTGCTGCTCCTCCTTCATTGCTTTTAGATCTTCTCTGATTTCATGAAGGATGATGGAGTGCTCTTGATGTTCCACCCTTAGTTGCTTCCAATAATTGTGTGGAAGGAAATGTATCCCCTGAGGTATCTCAGGGATCTCTTGATTTGCAGTCAAATGTTCTACCACTGAGCTATAGACCCTTGATGGAAGCTTTTGTCTTCCCTTTCCTCTTTCTAGAGGTTTCTCTGGCCTTAGGTGCCATCAATGGTTATGGAAAAAACAAAAAAGCTATGCTTTTACCACACCAAACTTAGAATGTTGCTCGCCCTCGAGCAAAAGAAGAAAGAATAGAAGAGTAAGAAGAAGATATGGAGGAGATGGATGGGAGTGTGTATTCGGCCATATGGGTGGGATTGGGTGGGAGAGAGATGTTGAATTTTTGAAGGTAGTGGGTGTATGGATGTGAGTGGTAAATGGAAAAAAAGAAGGGATGATCATGAATGGAAAGAGAGATGATGAGGTAGGTGGGGATCCTGTGGGGTCCACAGATCCTGAGATGATCCTGTGGGGTCCACAGATCCTGAGGTGTCAAGGCATTTACATCCCTGCACCAATTTAGGCATGTAAGATGCCCTTGCACACAACTCTGGGCGTTTAGCGCCAGGTTGGTGCCCATTTTGGGCGTTCAACGCCCTTTTGCTGCCATTTCTGGCGTTGAACGCCAGAACCATGCTTGTTCTGGGCGTTCAGCGCCAGGATGCTCCCATTCTGGGCGTTCAGCGCCAGAACTATGCTCTGTTCTGGCGTTTGAACGCCAGACAGATGCTCCTCCAGGGTGTGATTTTTCTTCTGCTGTTTTTGATTCCGTTTTCAATTTTTATATTTATTTTGTGACTCCACATGATCATGAACCTAAGAAAACATGAAAAGCAATAAAAATAAGAATTAGATAAACATTGGGTTGCCTCCCAACAAGCGCTTCTTTAATGTCAATAGCTTGACAGTGGGCTCTCATGGAGCCTCACAGATGTGCAGAGCTTTTGTTGAGACTCTCCAACACCAAACATAGAGTTTGGATATGGGAGTTCAACACCAAACTTAGAGTTTGGTTGTGGCCTCCCAACACCAAACTTAGAGTTTGACTGTGGGGGCTCTGGTTGACTCTGCTTGGAGAGAAGCTTTTCCTGCTTCCTCTCTATGGTTGCAGAGGGAGATCCTTGAGTTTTGAATACAAGGGAGTTCTCATTCCATTGAAGGACTATTTCACCTCTGTCAACATCAATCACAGCTCTTGCTGTGGCCAGGAAGGGTCTTCCTAGGATGATGGATTCATCCTCTTCCTTTCCAGTATCCAGGATTATGAAATCAGTAGGTATGTAAAGGCCCTCAACCTTTACTAATACATCTTCTACTTGTCCATAAGCCTGTTTTCTTGAGCTGTCTGCCATCTCCAGTGAGATTTTAGCAGCTTGCACCCCATAGATTCCCAGTTTCTCTATTACAGAGAGGGGCATGAGGTTTATTCCTGAACCAAGGTCACACAGAGCCTTAAAGATCATGGTGCCTATGGTACAGGGTATTATGAACTTTCCAGGATCCTGTCTCTTCTGAGGTAATGTCAGTTGATCCAGATCACTTAGTTCATTGATGAACAAGGGAGGTTCAACTTCCCAAGCATCAATGCCAAACAATTTGGCATTCAGCTTCATAATTGCACCAAGAAACTTGGCAGTTTGCTCTTCTGTGACATCCTCATTCTCTTCAGAAGAGGAATACTCATCAGAGCTCATGAAGGGCATAAGGAGGTTCAATGGGATCTCTATGGTCTCTAGATGGGCCTTAGAGTCCTTTGATTCCCCAGAGGGAAACTCCTTATTGATCACTGGACGTCCCTGGAGGTCTTCCTCCTTGGGATTTACGTCCTCTCCTCTCCTCACAGGTTCGGCCATGGCGCTTATGTCAATGGCCTTGCACTCTCCTTTTGGGTTCTCTTCTGTATTGCTTGGGAGAGTACTAGGAGGGATTTCAGTGATCCTTTTACTCAGCTGGCCCACTTGTGCTTCCAGATTTCTAATGGAAGACCTTGTTTCATTCATGAAACTTACAGTGGCCTTAGATAGATCAGAGACTAAATTTGCTAAATTAGAAGCATTTTGTTCAGAGTTCTCTGTCTGTTGCTGAGTGGATGATGGAAAAGGTTTGCTATTGCTAAACCTGTTTCTTCCACCATTATTAAAGCCTTGTTGAGGCTTTTGATCCTTCCATGAGAAATTTGGATGATTTCTCCATGATGAGTTATAGGTGTTTCTATAAGGTTCACCTAAGTAATTCACCTCTGCTATTGCAGGGTTCTCAGGATCATAGGCTTCTTCTTCAGAAGATGCCTCTTGAGTACTGTTGGATGCAGCTTGCATTCCATGCAGACTCTGAGAAATCATATTGACTTGCTGAGTCAATATTTTATTCTGAGCCAATATGGCATTCAGAGTATCAACCTCAAGAACTCCCTTCTTCATAGGCGTCCCATTACTCACAGGATTCCTTTCAGAAGTGTACATGAACTGGTTATTAGCAACCATGTCAATAAGTTCTTGAGCTTCTGCAGGCGTTTTCTTTAGGTGAATGGATCCACCTGCAGAAGTGTCCAGTGACATCTTTGATAGCTCAGATAAACCATCATAGAATATATCCAGGATGGTCCATTCTGAAAGCATGTCAGAAGGACACTTTTTGGTCAACTGTTTGTATCTTTCCCAAGCTTCATAGAGAGATTCACCTTCTTTCTGTCTGAAGGTTTGAACATCAGCTCTAAGCTTGCTCAGCTTTTGAGGAGGAAAGTACTTGGCTAAGAAAGCCGTGACCAGCTTATCCCAAGAGTTCAGGCTGTCTTTGGGTTGAAAATCCAACCATAATCTAGCTCTGTCTCTTACAGCAAAAGGGAAAAGCATGAGCCTGTAGACTTCAGGATCTATTCCATTAGTCTTAACAGTATCACATATCTGCAAGAATTCAGTTAAGAACTGAAAAGGATCTTCAGATGGAAGTCCATGAAACTTGCAGTTCTGCTGCATCAGAGAAACTAATTGAGGTTTCAGCTCAAAGTTGTTTGCTCCAATGGCAGGAATGGAGATGCTTCTTCCATGTAGATTGGAATTAGGTGCAGTAAAGTCACCAAGCATCTTCCTTATATTATTATTATTTTCGGTTGCCATCTCCTCTTCCTGTTCAAAAATTTCTGAAAGGTTTTCTCTGGATTGTTGTATTTTAGCTTCTCTTAATTTTTTTCTTCAGAGTCCTTTTAGGTTCTGGATCTGCTTCTACAAGAATGTTCTTATCCTTGCTCCTGCTCATATGACAAGGAAGAATGGACAGGAAAATGATAATAATAATAGAGATCCTTTATACCACCGTATAGGGATCCCTGTGTGAGTGGAAGAAAAGAGGGGAGATAAAGAATGTAATATAAAGGAAGAAACATAACTGTGAGAATGGAAGAGATGTGAGATGAGATGTTAGGATATGAATGAATAAATAGAATAGGATGGGGGAGGTATAATTTTCGAAAATTATTTTTGAAAAGGAGTTAGTGATTTTTGAAAATAGTTTTTTTGAAAATTGTTAGTATTTTTTTCGAATTTTTTTGAAATAAAAATAAAAATAAAATAATTAGTTAATTAAAAAGAAATTTTTGAAAAAGGGGGAGATATTTTCGAAAAATGAGAGAGAGAGTTAGTTAGGTGGTTTTGGAAAAGTTAAGAAACAAACAAGAAGTTAGTTAGTTAGTTGAAACAAATTTTGAAAAGATAAGAAGTTAGGAAGTTAGAAAAGATATTTTGAAAAGATATTTTTGAAAAAGATAAGATAAGAAGATATTTTTGAAAAGATATGATTGAAATTAGTTTTGAAAAAGATTTGATTTTTAAAATCACAATTAATGACTTGATTCATAAGAAATCACAAGATATGATTCTAGAACTTTAAAGTTTGAATCTTTCTTAACAAGCAAGTAACAAACTTCAAATTTTTGAATCAAAACATTAATTGATTAGTTATTTTCGAAAATTTTATATAAAAATAAGAAAAATATTTTTGGAATTTTCGAAAATAACTAAGAATTTTGAAAAAGATTTGATTTTTGAAAAAGATTAGATTTTCAAATTGAAAATTTGATTTGACTCATGAGAAACAATTTGATTTTAAAAAATTTTGAAAAAGTCAATCCAAATTTTCGAATTTGATGAGAGAAAAAGGGAAAGATATTTTTTTGATTTTTGAAATTTTTATGAAAAACATGAAAAATATGCAATGCATGAAATTTTTAGATCAAAACAATGAATGCATGCAAGAATGCTATGAATGTCAAGATGAACACCAAGAACACTTTGAATGTCATGATGAACATCAAGAACATATTTTTGAAAAATTTTTAATGCAAAGAAAACATGCAAGACACCAAACTTAGAATTCTTTAATGCTTACGCACTAAGAATTCAAGAATGCATATGATAAACATGAAAAGACACAAAACAAAAAATCATCAAGATCAAACAAGAAGACTTACCAAGAACAACTTGAAGATCATGAAGAACACTATGAATGCATGAATTTTCGAAAAATGCAAGATGCATATGCAATTGACACCAAACTTATGATATGATTCAAGACTCAAACAAGAACACAAAAATATTTTTGATTTTTATGATTTTCTAAATTTTTTTTGTATTTTTCGAAAATTAATATGAAAAAGAAAAATAAGGATTCCAAAATTTTTAATATGAATTCCAGGAATCTTGCATTCTTAGTCTAAAGCTTCAGTCCAGGAATTAGACATGGCTCACTAGCCAGCCAAGCTTTCAAAGAAAGCTCCAGTCCAAAACACTAGACATGGCCAATGGCCAGCCAAGCTTCAGCATGTAATTCAGATATGACATGCCTGACATACTCATTCCCAAAGGAATAGTCATGGCTTTACAGCCAGCCAGGCTTCAACATGCTTCATGAAACACTAGAATTCATTCTTAAAAATTTTGAATAAAAAAATTTTTTTTTTTTGAAAACATTTTTATTATTTTCGAAAACAGATGAGAAAATTTTAGAAATATTTTTGAAAAATTTTTGAAAATAAAAAAGAAAATTACCTAATCTGAGCAACAAGATGAACCGGCAGTTGTCCAAACACAAACAATCCCCGGCAACGGCGCCAAAAACTTGGTGCACGAAATTGTGATGTCCAGGCTCAAACAATCCCCGGCAACGTGAGCAACTTGGTGCTCTGATCTCAATACATAATTGTCACAACTTCGATACAACTAACCAGCAAGTGCACTGGGTCGTCCAAGTAATACCTTACGTGAGTAAGGGTCGAATCCCACAGAGATTGTTGGTATGAAGCAAGCTATGGTCACCTTGTAAATCTCAGTCAGGCAGATATAAAGTGATAATGGTGTTTTCGAATTTAATATAATAAAATAGGGATAAAAATACTTATGTAAATCATTGGTAGGAATTTCAGATAAGCGAATGGAGATGCTTTTTGTTCCTCTGAACCTCTGCTTTCCTGCTATCTTCATCCAATCTGTCTTACTCCGTTCCATGGCTGGCTTTATGCAAGGGCATCACCGTTGTCAATGGCTACATCCCCTCCTCTCAGTGAATAATATGCTCACGCACCCTGTCATGGCACGGCTATTCATCTGTCGGTTCCCGATCATGCTGGAATAGGATTCACCCTCCTTTTGCGTCTGTCACTAACGCCCAGCACTCGCGAGTTTGAAGCTCGTCACAGTCATTCAATCATTGAATCCTACTCAGAATACCATAGACAAGGTTTAGACCTTCCGGATTCTCTTGAATGCCGCCATCATTCTAGCTTACGCCACGAAGATTCTGGTTAGGAGATCTAAGAGATACTCATTCTAGCTTAATTCATGTAGAACAGAAGTGTTCGTCAGGCACGCGTTCATAAGGGGGAAGGATGATGAGAGTCACACATAATCATCACCTTCATCACGTTCTTGGGTGCGAATGGATATCTTAGAAGCGAAATAAGAAGAATTGAATAGAAAACAGTAGTACTTGCATTAATCTTTGAGGAACAGCAGAGCTCCACACCTTAATCTATGGAGTGTAGAAACTCTACCGTTGAAAATACATAAGTGAAGGTCCAGGCATGGCCGAGATGGCCAGCCCTCTAAAACGTGATCAAAGGATCATAAGATAATCCAAAGATGCCTAATACAATAGTAAGAGGTCCTATTTATAATAAACTAGCTACTAGGGTTTACATGAGTAAGTATTTGATGTATAAATCCACTTCCGGGGCCCACTTGGTGTGTGTTTGGGCTGAGCTTATGTGTTCCACGTGCATAGGCCATTTGTGGAGTTGAACGCCAGTTTCTGTGCCAGTTTGGGCTTTCAACTCTGGTTTTGGATCCTTTTCTGGCGCTGGACGCCAGATTTGGGCAGAAGGCTGGCGTTGAACGCCAGTTTACGTCGTCAATTCTTGGCCAAAGTATGGACTATTATATATTGCTGGAAAGCCCTGGATGTCTACTTTCCAACGCAATTGGAAGTGCGCCATTTCGAGTTCTGTAGCTCCAGAAAATCCACTTTGAGTGCAGGGAGGTCAGAATCCAACAGCATCAGCAGTCCTTTTTCAACCTCTGAATCTGATTTTTGCTCAAGTCCCTCAATTTCAGCCAGAAAATACCTGAAATCACAGAAAAACACACAAACTCATAGTAAAGTCCAGAAATGTGAATTTAACATAAAAACTAATAAAAACATCCCTAAAAGTAACTAGATCCTACTAAAAATATACTAAAAACAATGTCAAAAAGCGTATAAATTATCCGCTCATCAGGTCACTATCAAAAGAGCAGTGATGATTCATTGTATTATGCTGGGAAATGAAGTAGAGATTCATCATCTGATTTCTTGTGAGATTTACACAATTGCAAACAAGAACTCCACTGAAGCCAAACTGGCATACTCAAGCTTAATTTCTCTACTATGTAAAGATGTTGGGGTGAGGATGGGAGTAGATGAATTCATCCCAATCGAACACCTAATCACCAAGAAGTCAATGGAAGGACAACAAGTGCAAGATAACTCCATCAAAAGGAGGGCACAGGAGTTCCTCCCAGAAATCCCTGAAATTGACTACTGGACCCGCCTAGAAGCATCTGTCACCAAGATGCAAGAAGCTGTGGAGCAACTTAAGGAAGAACAGCAGAATCAAAACTGCATGCTATGCAAGCTGCTTAAGGAACAGGAGAAGCAGGGGCGTGAGCTACAGGAGCTGAAGCGCCAGAAGCTCTCCCTTGAAGGACCAAACACCCCACAGAAGGAAGGAGCATCGACTTCTCAAAATTAAGGTTGTTGAGTCCTAACTCTGTGATAACCTTTATTATTAGGAATCTATTTTAAGAGTCATTTATTTTTTTTGTCTTCTATTATTATTGGTCTGCTCTTATATTTATTTTTGAGTCTTATTTTCCATGATTAATAAAATTTAAAGTTTATGTCTTAAGGCTATGAATGTCCTATCAATCCATCACCTTTCTTAAATGAGAAATATTTTAATTACAAAAGAATAAGAAGTACATGATTTCGAATTCATCCTTGAAATTAGTTTAATTATTTTGATGTGGTGACAATACTTTTTGTTTTCTGAATGAATGCTTGAACAGTGCATATGTCTTTTGAATTTGTTGTTTATGAATGTTAAAATTGTTGGCTCTTGAAAGAATGATGGAAAAGGAGAAATGTTATAGATAATCTGAAAAATCATAAAATTGATTCTTGAAGCAAGAAAAAGTAGTGAAAAGCTTGCAAAAAAAATGGAAATATATATATATAATAAAATAAAAAGAAAGAGAAAAAACAAGCAGAAAAAGCCAATAGCCCTTTAAACCAAAAGGCAAGGGTAATAAAAAGGATCCAAGGCTTTGAGCATCAGTGGATATGAGGGCCCACAGGAATAAAATCCTGGCCTAATGATGCACATAAACTTGTTATGCTACGATTTAGGAAATTGCACGATCGGCAAAATTCCTTCCGGCAAGTGCACCGGTTATCGTCGTCAAGTAAAAACTCACAATAGAGTGAGGTCGAATCCCACAAGGATTGGTTGAGTGAGCAATTCGGATTAGAAGTGTGTTCTAGTTGAGCGGAATCAAGATTTGAGATGAGAATTGCGGAATGTAAAATTGGCGGGAAAAGTAAATGACAAGAAAATTAAATGGCGGAATCTTAAATTGCATGAATTAAAGAGCAGAATGTAAATTGCTGAAATTAAAAGGGAATGGGGGTGATTGCAAGAATTGAGTTGCAGAATGTAAAGAGAAAGTGGAAATCAGAAATGGGGAATTCATTGGGTTATAGGAGATATTGAGATCTCCGAATCAAAACATGTTTATCTCTTCCTCAACCAATGCGTTCATTGAATTTTGCTTGGCAATCTTATATGATTGGATCCCAATCCCTTGGCTCACCAATTCTCTCTAAAAACGAACAAATTCCCAATCCCTTGGTTTAAATGTTCATAAGAAGAGATGATGCTTGATCACTGATTATACCACACAATTTCATGAACCACAATTTGGTAGGATTACATGTCACAATATCCATCCAAACCCCAATCCAATTCACTGTGAGAAAGCTTCTCTAGCATGAATCCTCCATTCCTTTCCCAAGGCTCCGAAGGATTCCAAGTATGAGTAGTTTCTTTCCCAAGACAACTACTCAATGGAATTAGATCGAGAAGCTTTCTAACAAAATTCAAGAGAAAAGATTGAAGAAGAAGATAAACTATTATTGATTCATTGAATTACAATAGAGCTCCCTAACCCAATGAAAGGGGGTTTAGTGAATCATAGCTCTGAATTCAATTACAAAGAAAAGGAAAACTAGCTAAAAGTGAAAGTAAAAAAAAGTCCCCCTCAGGGGCTGGATTCCCCTTCAATCCCCCCGTGTCAAATGCAGAAACTAAGGCCTTTAAATAGGCTCCCTAAATTACAAAATGAAAATGAAATTCAAAGCAAATTACAATCAAATGAAAATAAACTATTCTAGATGATTCTTGTGGCCTTGATTTGGTGTTGTTGATGGGCCTTGCTTGCTTGAAGGGCTGAGTGACATAATTGATCCAAAAAGGATAATGATCCATTAAACTACACTCAAATGTTGCACCCCCTTTCTTGAGTCGTCACTTTGTTCTCTTGTCAACCTTGCCAATTTGATGCCAAATATAGACTATTATACCTCGTTGGAAAGCTATGGATGTCAGCTTTCTAACGCAACTGGAAGCACCTCAATTGGATCTCTACAACTCGAGTTATACTCCATGGAAGGTGAAGAGGTCAGCTGGCCTGATTGCATGTTGGTACTATGCTCTTCTATGCACATTACGGGGCTGTTTTCTCCCTCAATTTTTAGTATCCACCATGCATGCCATATATGCTTGGAAAGCTCTAGATGTCTTCTTTCCAATGCATTTTGAATCACCTCATTTGGAGTTTTGTAGCTCAAGTTATTTATGTTTGAAGAAGGCATGGTCAAGCTGTTCCATATAACACGTTTAAGCTTCAGTTTAAGGTTAAACTGAAGCTTAAACGTGGAAATGGAAAAGGTAGCCCTGGAGGTCGAACACGTTTAACCTCCAGTTTGAGGTCAAACTGGAGGTTAAACGTGGAAGCTTAGAATGGTAGCCCTGGAGGTGTCGAACACGTTTAACCTCCAGTTTGAGGTCAAACTGGAGGTTAAACGTGGAAATGGAGAGAGCAACCCTGGAGGAGAAAAGCTGTCGAACACGTTTAAGCTCCAGTTTGAGGTCAAACTGGAGCTTAAACGTGGAAATGGCTCCCTGGTGCTATTCCCACTTCTGGCGTTTAACCTCCAGTTTAAGGTTAAACTGGAGGTTAAACGTGGACTCCTTGCTGAGTGGCATTCTCATTCTGGCGTTTAACCTCCAGTTTGAGGTCAAACTGGAGGTTAAACTTCAATCCCAGCATTTCTTATCCTTCATGATTTTGGCGTTTAAGCTCCAGTTTAGGCTTAAACTGGAACTTAAACTCCACATGTGATATTCAAGCTTCCTTTATTGATTTTGTTGCTTCCTTGCTTAGCCTCTTCTTCCCTGAAATCATCCAAACAATTGCATCAAAGTCTTGCAAAATTTCATGAGAAATCTTCCATTCATAGCATTTAAGTAATATAACTAAAACTCATGGAATTTGCATCAAAATCATATTGTTTGGATGGTTCATTGCTTTGTTCTTCATTTAACCATTTTTGGTTACTTTAAGCTCAAGAAAATGCATAAAACAACTAAAACTAACAGAAAAATGCTAGTGAAACTAGCCTATGATGCCTTGGCATCACCTAAGTGGCTAAACCAAGCTGTCCCTAACCATGTGCTTGTGGCGTGAAGGTGTCAAGTAAAAATTTGAGACTGAGCGGTTAAAGTCGTGGTCCAAAGCAAAAAGAGTGTGCTTAAGAGCTATGGACACCTCTAATTGGGGACTTTAGCAAAGCTGAGTCACAATCTGAAAAGGTTCACCCAGTTATGTGTCTGTGGCATTTATGTATCCAGTGGTAATACTGGAAAACAAAATGCTTAGGGTCACAGCCAAGACTCATAAAGTAATTGTGTTCAAGAATCAATAATACTGAACTAGGAGAATCAATAACACTATCTAAATTCTGAGTTCCTATAGATGCCAACCGTTCTAAACTTCAAGGGATAAAGTGAGATGCCAAAACTGTTCAGAGGCAAAAAGCTACTAGTCCCGCTCATCTAATTGGAGCTAAGTTTCATTGATAATTTGGAATTTATAGTATATTCTCTTCTTTTTATCCTATTTGATTTTTAGTTGCTTGGGGACAAGCAACAATTTAAGTTTGGTGTTGTGATGAGCGGATAATTTATATGCTTTTTGGCATTATTTTTAGTATATTTTAGTTAGTTTTTATTATATTTTTATTATTTTTTATTCAAAAATCACATTTCTGGACTTTACTATGAGTTTGTGTGTTTTTCTGTGATTTCAGGTATTTTCTGGCTGAAATTGAGGGACCTGAGCAAAAATCTGATTCAGAGGCTGAAAAAGGACTGCAGATGCTGTTGGATTCTGACCCACCTGCACTCTAAGTGGATTTTTTGGAGCTACAGAAGCTCAATTGGCGCGCTCTCAATTTCGTTGGAAAGTAGACATCATGGGCTTTCCAGCAATATATAATAGTCTATACTTTGCCCGAGATTTGATGGCCCAAACTGGTGTTCCAAGTCAGCATAAAAATTATGGCGTCAAAACGCCAGAACTAGCATAAAAGTTGGAGTTAGACGCCCAAACTGGCACAAAAGCTGGCGCTTAACTCCAAGAAAGGTCTCTACATGTGAAAGCTTCAATGCTCAGCCCAAGCACACACTAAGTGGGCCTGGAAGTGGATTTTGCATTATTTACTCATTTCTGTAAACCCTAGGCTACTAGTTTTCTATAAATAGGACCTTTTGCTATTGTATTTGGACACCTCATGACACTTTACACGTTTCATATTGTATTTATGACAACATGAGTCTCTAAAACCCATGGTTGGGGGTGAGGAGCTCTGCTGTGTCTCGATGAATTAATGCAATTACTACTGTTTTCCATTCTATCACGCTTGTTTCTATTCTAAGATATTCACTCACACTTCAACCTGATGAATGTGATGATTCGTGACACTCATCATTATTCTCACCTATGAATGCGTACCTGACAACCACCTCCATTCTATCTGCAATAGCTTGAGTGCATATCTCTTGGGTTTCTAATCTAGGATTAGAACCTTCGTGGTATAGGCTAGAATTATTGGCGGCTATTCCTGAGATCCGGAAAGTCTAAACCTTGTCTATGGTATTCCGAGTAGGATCTGGGAAGGGATGACTGTGACCAGCTTCAAACTCACGAGTGCTGGGCGTAGTGAGAGATGCAAAAGGATCAATGGATCCTATTCCAACATGAGTGAGAACCGACAGATGATTAGCCGTGCAGTGACAGTGCATTTGGACCATTTTCACTGAGAGGATGGATGGTAGCCATTGACAACGGTGATCCACCAACATACAGCTTGCCATGGAAGGAGCCTTGCGTGCATGAAGAAGAAGACAGTAGGAAAGCAGAGATTCAAAAGATAGAGCATCTCCAAAACCTCAACCTGTTCTCCATTATTGTAAAACAAGTATTTATTTCATGTTCTTTTACTTTTTACAATTAAATCTGAGAATTATTGATATCCTGACTAAGAGTTACAAGATAACCATAACTTGCTTCAAGCCGACAATCTCCGTGGGATCGACCCTTACTCACGTAAGGTTTTACTTGGACGACCCAGTGCACTTGCTGGTTAGTTGTGCGGAATTGCAAAAGTGTGATTGTGATTTCGTGCACCACCTGACATATTGCATTTTAAAGGGAGGAGAAATCAACCTCTCACAGCTCATAGCAGACAGCATTAAGGAGATGGTTGAGAATACAAGCAAATCAAGTAGGCTTGGTCACCGAAGCACTATTCTAAGGCTATGCAACAAAGCTGGGGTGCTCTTTGAAGATGAAGATACAGAGAAGGTAAAAGGAGGCAGGGGAATCACAAGGCGAAGCATGGAAGGTGCTACTGATGATGACAATCAAGAGGAAAGATGATCACAAGGAAGAAGAAGAAGACCACAAGTGGAGGGAGAGCAAGCTTCTAGTGCATTGGATTTGAGTCAAATGCAGACAGCCATTGAAAAAATGTCTCAGAAATTCGTGAGAGCACAGGAGCAACATCAAGAACAATATTTGAGGCAACAGGAGCAATATCTGAAGGATCGAGAGCAATAAGAGAACTGGCAGTGCCAAATGATGGAATGACAAGAGACATGGCAGCAACAAATGATGGCTCAACAACAAGAATTTCAAGCAAAAATTCTTGAGGGGTAAAAGGAACAATCAGCAAATGTTCAAGAATCAGTTAATGGATTATTCCTATGACAGGCCAAGTACAGGAAATACACCCAAAATCTCTATCAGTGGAAGAACATATATCATACCATTGGGGAGCATAGACACGTGGATAGAATGGAGTATGATATAGAAATCCAATCAAAGTTGGATTATATAGTCCACAGCATGCCAGCATTGAACCCACAGATCAAGCCATTTGAGCAATGCCAAGAGTTCGTAGACCATCAGAGAGTAAGAACCAAGCAACATACAGCACACATGTAACATGGGTTGGAGGAGGCTGGACTCTCAGGTCTGATAGACCCTATTTGGGATCGAAGGTGCCCTGTTGAAGAACCTCAAGATGCAACCAAGAAGAGGAAGAAGAAAGGAGAATCAAGCAAGAGCAAGGAGTACGACAATTAGGAGGTGGTGGAGTTTCTTTCATGTTTTTCAATTAAATATGGATGATGCATACCTGAAACATGATATGCCTCCAAATGCTTTATGTTTTGCACCTTCATATTCTAAGTAGTTTTCTTACAAGTGATATGCATTATGCTTGTTGTCAATCATTTGCTTAAATTCTATTTTGTTTCCCCTCTTGCATGAATAAAAGAAAAATGTTTGATATAGAAAAGTGATTGTCCAATGTTGTAGAAATTAGAATTAAATTCAGTGGTGGTACTTGTTTGATTTAATGATTAGTTCAATAACAAAAGCTGCATAATAAAATGTCCTTTGTAGTGTGAATTAAGCTGCTGCTGTAAAGCCTTTTATCAATGAATATCCCTTGAGAATGGATCAAAGTAAGAAAGAAAAAGAAAAGAAAAGCCAAGAATTGGCAAAGAAACAAACAATAAGGCTAGACACCAATAGCTTGGACCTTAGGACATATGCCTGTGGTGCTTTTGTACTAGGATATGCTTGGACAATTAGGTTCCGAGGAGTATTTTAAAACTTGACCACTTGGATTAACTAATCTGGGATTGCCAACCGAAAGTCCATTATCAAGAGCAACATAGTTACAAAGCATTTAGTGATCCAAAGAGATGATGGGCATCAATGTTCCTAGGAAGAAATTGTGAGCCAAATGTCTGTGGTGAAGAGGTATTAAGCAAAAATTGAGCCAAAAGGCTGCTGCAACACTTACCACCAAGCTTTCATTAAGAAATAAGTTTTCTAAGCAAAAGAAAGATAGAAAAAGCTAACAGGGATCAATCAAAAAGCAAGGCATTATAGCAGCAACTCTAGTAAACCATCAAAGAGATATTCCATATCAGATAGCTAAGAATAATTGAGCTACATTTGTCTGCATAAAATCCATTGAACCAAGTTCAATTATCTGCTAAATAAGGGCATGTATGCTTCTCTGTTTCATTTCATTTCTTCTTATGTTTAGTGCTTGCTTGGGGACAAGCAAGATTTAAGTTTGGTGTTGTGATGACAAGTCATCTTATGCTAGCTTTTCAAGCATTTTTCACTTGTTTCATTAGGTTTTATGCACTTTCTTGCACTATAAGTAAGTGATTTGGAGTGGATTTGCATGGTTATGTCAATTCAATCAACCATTAGTTAATTAACACAAAATCATAAGGTTTAAGCTAAAATTAGTTAATTTTATGATTAATTTAGAAACCTTGTGAATTTGGTGATACTTTGATAAGTTTATTTGGTTGCTTGTAGGAGAAGAAAAGAAAGAACCATGAAAGCATGCTCAACCAAAGCGTGGCCCATGATGCTAAAGCGTTGCACTCAACCAAGGAAGCAAGGCTCAGCGCACAACAAGGGAAGCAGCGCTCACTAATTGAGCGGAGCGTTCACAAATTGAATGCTAGTGAGTAGTGACAAGGGTTCGAAGAGCAAAGCGCTCAAGCATAGCACTCAATGCACCAAACAGAGCGCTCAATCAGCAAGGCAAAGTGCTCAAAGAATGGAGCACTACGTTAAAACATTTTCACTTTTTCGGGCTTGGCGCAAAGAAAAGCAAGGCACAACACTCAAGAATGGGGTAGCCAAGGTTCGAAAGAGGGAGACCAAGGAAGCAAGAGGCGCTACGTTGCATCACACAACTGAGCGCTGCTAAAAGGAAATTGTTAGCCAAAGTGGTAGCCTCATGGATCGAAGAGGGGGCAAGGTGCTACAAGGCACCAGCGCTCAAATACCTGAGCGCTACATTTAAACTACCTGAACATTTTCGTGGCCCATGAAGAGAAAAGCAAAGCTTGCACAAGGCAGCAAAGTAGCGCTACGTTGGAAACTTCTAACTGAGCGCTGAGGAAATTGGCACAAAGGAGAGCAGCCAGGCTCGAAGGGGGGAACCAAGGAGCATGTGTAGCGCTCAGTTTACTAACCAAACTGAACGCTCCACTAGAGCTAGGACCCATGGACCATTTTTCAATCAAATGCCATCCTGGATCCTCTTTTTCACCAATTTGAAAAGCCCACTCCAAATCCTGAAAACCAAAAATAGAAAGTGTATACATAGGAGTTAATTTGATTTGTAAGAGACTTTTATTTTTTTTTCTGGAACCTTTAGCTCATTCTGAGTTTTCACTTTTAATTTTCAATTGTTTTGAATTTGGGATTTGGGGAATTGGATCTAGTTTTCTTTCTGCATTTTCTTTCTTCTGTAACTTTTAACTTTCTGTTCTTGGAATTTGGATTGAGATTGAAAAGCTCCATTGATTCTAAGTTTGAGAATCATCTTTCACTTTTCTTCTCAATTGTTCTAAGAATTGGATCTTGATCTTCTTTTCTGTTTTCATTTTCTTTATTCTGCAAATTCTACTTTTGGGTTTTTGAATTGATTTTGAAGAATTTCATTGAATTTGGATCTGAGAATCATCTTTGCTTTACTTTCGTATAGTTTTGGGAATTGGAGAATTAGATCTAAGTTTCATTTTCTATTTTCTTTTTCCTTTCTTCTGTAATTACTTTTTTGCTGGATAAAGGAGAAATTGAGATCTAGATCTGTTTTTAATCTCATTTCTCTTCTTCGAGCTTCAATTTCTCTTTAGAATTTCATAATTGAGTTAAGTTTTCTTGCTGTTTGATTCTTCAATCAATTTTACATTTCTGTTTGGCTGTTGAATCTCTGATCTTCTTTAACTTGCAATTTCTTGTTCAATTCTAAATCCCAGCACCCAAATCCTTTTACTCTTCAAGCAATTTATATTTCTCATCAATTTAGATTCAGCAAATTTACATTTCTTGCACTTTAAGTTTCTGCAATTTACTTTTCTTGCAATTTAAGTTTCAGCTATTTTACTTTCTTGTTCTTTAAGTTACTTGCAATTTACCTCTTCTGCACTTTGTTCTTCTGCTCAATTTACCTTCTGCACCTTTATTTACTTTCAATTTAGCTTCTGTCAATCAAAATCACTTAATTCATCAAATATTCGCTTAACTAAATTCATCACCTAACTAAAATTGCTCAATCCATCAATCCCTGTGGGATCGACCTCACTCTTGTGAGTAATTACTACTTGATGCGACCCGGTACACTTGCCGGTGAGTTTTGGTGTGGAATCCGATTTCCACTCATCAGACCCTAAACACTTGAGCGATTAGAGAGTATACACATTCGATGAGGGCTTCGATTGTTCAATTATATGTTTCCACTTGTTATTCTCTCTTATCTTGCAAGTTTATAAATTCTTTTCTATGACTCAATTCAATTGTGGATTTGACTTGGTTGTTAATTCTTTTAGCCCTTGATTGTTTATCTGCTTTCTTGGAAATTGATTTATTTTGACTAAGTAGGTACATATAGATAGCTTGCATGGAATAAATGTTGATACCCCTTTCTTATATCTTTTTTTATGTTAAGCATGAGGACATGCTTGGTTTATGTGTGGGAAGGTTCATAAACCACAATTTTATGGTTTATCATGTATTGAATTTAGTGGATTTTATTAATTTTTCCTACATCTATTCACTAAAATAGCATGGTTTTGTGAATTCTTCCTAAATTGTGCTTAAGAGTGAAAACATACTTTTTAGGCCCTTAATTTGCTAATTTTAATTCACTTTAATCACATTCAATGCCTTGATGCATTCGTTGAGTGATTTCAAGTTTAGACGGCAAGTATGGATTAAAGAAGTGAGGAAAAAGCATGCAAAAGTGAAGAATTCATGAAGAAATGGAGTTTGGAATATTTGCGGGTCCCGTGTATGCGAGTTGGTGTCCGCGTATGCATCCATAAAATTTTTCAAGCTCGCATACGTGAACATTTAGCCACGTACACGAGTCAACCAGAACGTGCCTCATTAAAGACAACACGTGAGAGGCGATTTCTGAGGGCTTTTGGGCCCAATCCAACTCATTTTCTAAAGTATTTCAAGCCAAACTCAAGAAGGAACAAGGGGAGAGCAATTTAGAAACATGTTTTAGGTCATATTCTAGAGAGAAAAGCTCTCTCTTTTCTATAGAATTAGAGTAGATCTAGTTAAATTCCTCTTAGATTTAGGTGTTGATACTTGTTTTGATTTAGTTTCCTTTACTTTCCTTGTTCTATTACCTTAATTCTCTTAGTTATCTTGTTAATTTCTCATTTGTGCCACTTTTAGTTTCATCACTCTTGTTAATTTGGATTTCTATTAATGCAATTTGATTTTATGTTTTCTTGATGCTTAATTGAGTGGTTGTTCTTAATTTATTGCATTTGGTAGCTTTAGATTTTATTTTTCTTACTATTTTACTATGCTTTTCTTTTATACCTTCCAAGTATTTGATAAAATGCTTGGCTTAGTTTTTGAGTAAAATTTTACATTCTTGGCTTGGGTTAGTAACTTGAGTGACTTTGAGTTACTAATGTCCAATTTGATTGATAATTAGGAGATTTTAATTACTGTTTTCATTGACGCTAGTCTTTTGCTAATTTAATTAGTAAGTTGACTAGAACTTATGGATTAGGATTAATTAACCTCGGTTGACTTTCCTCCGATGCAGAGGTTGATGAATTGGGTTTGCGCTTTGCAATGATCATGTTGTGATTAGTAATATGGAAAGTAATCCTTAACCATCAACCCTTGCCAAGATCTTTTTACACTTAAATTTTCTTTCCATTGATTTAATTGTTCTGAGTCTAATTCCTTAAATGCTTCTTTCTTTTGTTGCAATTAATTTCTTCTTTATTGCTATCTCACTCCATGACTTTCACAGCCGATAACATGCATACCGCACTACGACTCCTTTGAGAGACGACCTGAGATCTAATACTCTCAGTTTTTATTGGTTTACATTCGTGACAAACAAAATTAAACTTTGATGGAGAGTTATTTGTTGGTTTGGACTATACTTTTAGTGAGATTTTCATTTTATTGAGAAATTCCGAACCGGCATTAATTCTGTTAAGCAACACGAACAGGAACGGCGACGCAGAGGAGGAGATGAAGACGAGCACGAACAGCGACAACGTAGAAACTGATGATGAAGCAGAAGAGATGAAGACAACCACGATGACGACCACGCATAGGAGTCGACGAACAAGGCACAGGAGACGACGACGAGGCAAAGGAGAAGACGACAATGTAAAAGCCAACGGCAGAAGAGACGAAGGCAAGGCAAAACTAGAGACTTTGCGGGTGCTTCTTCTTTCAGGAGCTCCATTGTTCAGGTAGAGTGGTTATGGAGGCGCAGAGAGAGTGAAGAAGGAATGAAAGTGAGACTTAGGATTTTTACTTTTTCCTTTTTTTTACATTTAACAATTTTTAATTACGTTTAAGAATGAAAGTGAGTCAAAATTTAATTTTTAGTTAACATTTAAAATTTGATTATTAGTAAGAATTATATATTAATCTTTTAAAAAAATATAAAATAATATCTACAATTTTTAAAAATTAATTATTTAATTTTAAATTTTTTTTATAAAAATAATTAATGAATACAAAAAATCTTTAAAAATTAAATTTTTGAAATAAAATAAAATCAACCTTAAAAAAAATTATATAAACAAATCTTCTTTTATCCTTAAAAATTTGAACATTTTGAAATAATTTTTTTAGTTACAAAAAATACGTGTTTTGTGATAAACAAATAATTTGTAACAAATAATAAAATTTTGTGATAAATTCATTTTTTATTACAAAATCATTGGAATTTTTTAAACAAAAGGATATTTTGTTATAAAATATTTTGAATTTTTGTAACAACTTCATCCTTGGTTACAAAATATTATAAAATTTTGTAACAAAACAAAGATTTATTACAAAAGCCAACATAATTTGTAACAAAAAAATTAGCTTATTATAAAATATTAGAAGCTTTTGTAACAAATTTTATTGTTGTTATAAAATATTATTATTCTATAACAATCACCAATTTTTGTTATAAAAATTAATTTTTTGTAACAAATTTAAATTTGACCTAATTTTTGTTACAAATATTTCATTTTCTTGTAGTGATAAGCATGATGTATCAATTGACTGACAATTTATGACAGGAGGCAGAATAAGTCCACACATGTGAAACTCATATTCATGTACATGCAATGTACCATGTCTTGCATAATTTCGTATTTAATTTTAACTAGCAAAACAGAAAATGAGTGACCGTGTGCGATAAATTCAGTGATCTTATCTCATATTAGAAGATTAGAAAATTATTGAAGTATAACTAATTTACCCCAGCTAAATAATAGTCGAATCACTTGAACTAAACCAAACTTCAGATTTCAATGATAACAAGAAATTAGTGTACTAAACTCCTAAATTAAAAATTCTACATTCAGAACCCTAAATCTCTCAAATTTCAGACCAAAATAAAAATCAATACATAACTCTTCGACGATAGTGGGTGCAGAGAAGATGATTGGTGCACGAAATTGTGATGTCCAGGCTCAAACAATCCCTGGCAACGTGAGCAACTTGGTGCTCTGATCTCAATACAAAATTGTCACAACTTCGATACAACTAACCAGCAAGTGCACTGGGTCGTCCAAGTAATACCTTACGTGAGTAAGGGTCGAATCCCACGGAGATTGTTGGTATGAAGCAAGCTATGGTCACCTTGTAAATCTCAATCAGGCAGATATAAAGTGATAATGGTGTTTTTGAATATTATATAATAAAATAGGGATAGAGATACTTATGTAAATCATTGGTAGGAATTTCAGATAAGCGAATGGAGATGCTTTTCGTTCCTCTGGACCTCTGCTTTCCTGCTATCTTCATCCAATCAGTCTTACTCCTTTCCATGGCTGGCTTTATGCAAGGGCATCACCGTTGTCAGTGGCTACATCCCCTCCTCTCAGTGAATAATATGCTCACGCACCCTGTCACGGCACGGCTATTCATCTGTCGGTTCCCGATCATGCTGGAATAGGATTCACCCTCCTTTTGCGTCTGTCACTAACGCCCAGCACTCGCGAGTTTGAAGCTCGTCACAGTCATTCAATCATTGAATCCTACTCAGAATACCACAGACAAGGTTTAGACCTTCCGGATTCTCTTGAATGCCGCCATCATTCTAGCTTACGCCACGAAGATTCTGGTTAGGAGATCTAAGAGATACTCATTCTAGCTTATTTCATGTAGAACAGAAGTGTTTGTCAGACACGCGTTCATTAAGGAGAAGGATGATGAGTGTCACACATAATCATCACCTTCATCACGTTCTTGGGTGCGAATGGATATCTTAGAAGCGAAATAAGAAGAATTGAATAGAAAACAGTAGTACTTTGCATTAATCTTTGAGGGACAGCAGAGCTCCACACCTTAATCTATGGAGTGTAGAAACTCTACTGTATGAAAATACATAAGTGAAGGTCCATGCATGGCCGAGATGGCCAGCCCCCTAAAACGTGATCACAGGATCAAAATACAATCCAGGATCCAAAGATGGTCAAAAAGACGACTAATACAATAGTAAGAGGTCCTATTTATAATAAACTAGTCACTAGGGTTTACATGAGTAAGTAATTGATGCATAAATCCACTTCCGGGGCCCACTTGGTGTGTGTTTGGGCTGAGCTTAAGTGTTTTGACCAAAGTATGGACTATTATATATTGCTGGAAAGCCCTGGATGTCTACTTTCCAACGCAATTAGAAGCGCACCATTTCGAGTTCTTTAGCTCCAGAAAATCCACTTTGAGTGCAAGGAGGTCAGAATCCAACAGCATCAGCAGTCCTTTTTCAACCTCTGAATCTGATTTCTGCTCAAGTCCCTCAATTTCAGCCAGAAAATACCTGAAATCACAGAAAAACACACAAACTCATAGTAAAGTCCAGAAATGTGAATTTAACATAAAAACTAATGAAAACATCCCTAAAAGTAACTAGATCCTACTAAAAACATACTAAAAACAATGCCAAAAAGCGTATAAATTATCCGCTCATCACAACACCAAACTTAAATTGTTGCTTGTCCCCAAGAAACTGAAAATCAAATAGGATAAAAAGAAGAGAATATACTATAAATTCCAAACTATCAATGAAACATAGCTGCAATCATATGAGCGGGACTTATAGCTTTTTGCCTCTTGAATAGTTTTGGCATCTCACTTTATCCATTGAGGTTCAGAATGATTGGCATCTATAGGAACTTCAGATTTCGAATAGTGTTATTGACTCTCCTAGTTCAGTATGATGATTCTTGAACACAGCTTCTTTATGAGTCTTGGCCGTGGCCCTAAGCACTTTGTTTTCCAGTATTACCACCGGATACATAAATGCCACAGACACATAATTGGGTGAACCTTTTCAGATTGTGACTCAACTTTGCTAGAGTCCCCAATTAGAGGTGTCCAGGGTTCTTAAGCACACTCTTTTTTTTTTTTTGCTTTGGACCTTGACTTTAACCGCTCAGTCTCAAGTTTTCACTTGACACTTACACGCCACAAGCACATGGTTAGGGACAGCTTGGTTTAGCCGCTTAGACCAGGATTTTATTCCTTTAGGCCCTCCTATCCACTGATGCTCAAAGCCTTGGGATCCTTTTTATTTGCCCTTGCCTTTTGGTTTTAAGGGTTATTGGCTTTTTCTGCTTGCTTTTTCTTTTTTTTTCTTTTTTCTGCAAGCTTTGTTTTTTGTGCTGCTTTTTCTTGCTTCAAGAATCATTTTTATGATTTTTCAGATTATCAAATAACATGTCTCCTAGTCATCATTCTTTCAAGAGCCAACATATTTAACATTCTTAAACAACAACTTCAAAAGACATATGCACTGTTCAAGCATACATTCAGAAAACAAGAAGCATTGTCACCACATCAATATAATTAAACTAAGTTCAAGGATAAATTCGAAACTCATGTACTTCTTGTTCTTTTGAATTAAAACATTTTTCATTTAAGAGAGGTGATGGATTCATAGGACATTCATATCTTTAAGACAAAGTTACTAACTACTAATGATCATGTAATGAAGACACAAACATAGATAAGCACATAACATAGAAAACAAAAAACAGAAGAAAGAAGAACAAGGAATGAATCCACCTTAGTGATGGTGGCGTTTCCTTCTTGAGGAACCAATGATGTCCTTGAGCTCTTCTATGTCTCTTCCTTGTCTTTGTTGCTCCTCCCTCATTGCTTTTTGATCTTCTCTTATTTCATGAAGCCTGATGGAGTGCTCTTAATGTTCCACCCTTAGTTGTCCCATATTGGAACTCAATTCTTCTAGGGAGGTGTTGATGTGCTCCCAATAGTTTTGTGGAGGAAAGTGCATTTGAGGCATTTCCGGAATCTCATGGTGATGAGCTTCTTGCGCCTCTTGAGCTCCATGACTGGGCTCTCTTGCTTGCTCCATCTTTTTCTTAGTGATGGGCTTTTCCTCTTTAATGAGGATATCTCCCTCTATGTCAATCCCAGCTGAATTGCATAGGTGGCAAATGAGGTGAGGAAAGGCTAACCTTGCCATGGTGGAGGACTTGTCAGCCACCTTGTAGAGTTCTTGAGGTATAATCTCATGAACTTCCACCTCTTCTCCAATCATGATGCTATGGATCATGATGGCCCGGTCTATAGTAACTTCAGACCAGTTGCTAGTGGGAATGATTGAGCATTGAATAAACTCCAACCATCCTCTAGCTATAGGCTTGAGGTCCAATCTTCTTAGTTGAACCGGCTTGCCTTTGGAGTCAATCTTCCATTGAGCTCCTTCTACACATATGTCCATAAGGACTTGGTCCAACCTTTGATCAAAGTTGACTCTCCTTGTGTAGGGGCGTGCGTTCTCTTCCATGTATGGCAAGTTGAACGCCAACCTCACATTTTCCGGACTAAAATCTAAGTATTTCCCCCGAACCATTGTAACATAGTTCTTTGGATCCGGGTTCTTACTTTGATCATGGTTCTTGGTGATCCATGCATCGGCATAGAACTCTTGAACCATTAGGATGCCGACTTGTTGGATGGGATTTGTTAGAACTTCCCAACCTCTTCTTTGAATTTCATGTCGGATCTCCGGATACTCATTTCTTTTGAGTTTAAAAGGGACCTCAGGGATCACCTTCTTCTTGGCCACAACATCATAGAAGTGGTCTTGATGGGCTTTGGAGATGAACCTTTCCATCTCCCATGACTCGGATGTGGAAGCTTTTGTCTTCCCTTTCCCTCTTCTAGAGGATTCTCCGGTCTTAGATGCCATCAATGGTAATGGAAAAACAAAAAAACTATGCTTTTACCACACCAAACTTAGAATATTGCTCGCCCTCGAGCAATAAACAAAAGAATAGAAGAAGAAGAAGAAGAAACATGGAGAGGGAGAGGGAAATGTGGTTTCGGCCAAGAGGAGTGTAGAGGGGTGTGTTGTGTGAATTTGAAGAAGAATGGAGGGCTTTATATAGGGTAGGGAGGTGGGGTATTGGTTCGGCCATATGGGTGGGTTTGGGTGGGAAATTGGTTTTGAATTTTGAAGGTAGGTGGAGTTTATAAGGTAGGTTTATTGGGAAGAGTGGGTGTATGTGAGTGGTGAAGGTTTAGTGGGGAAAAGAGATTGAGGTGATTGGTGAGGGGTTTTTAGGGAAGAGTGTTTATGGGGTTGTGTGAAAGAGAGTGGTGAGAAGAAGTGAGTGGAGGTAGGTGGGGATCCTGTGGGGTCCACAGATCCTGAGTGGAACCTGTGGGGTCCACAGATCCTGAGGTTTTCAAGGATTTACATCCCTGCACCCCTTAGGCATGTAAAAATGCCTTTGTATCCAACTCTGGGCGTTCAGCGCCAGGTTGGTGGCCATTTTGGGCGTTCAACGCCCATTTGTGTGCCATTTCTGGCGTTGAACGCCAGAACCATGCCTGTTCTGGCGTTCAGCGCCCAGAAGCTGCCCATTTTGGGCGTTCAGCGCCAGAACCATGCTCTGTTCTGGCGCTGAACGCCAGACAGATGCTCCTCCAGGGTGCGATTTTTCTTCTGCTGTTTTTGATTCCGTTTTCAATTTTTCTATTTATTTTGTGACTCCACATGATCATGAACCTAAGAAAACACAAAAAACAATAAAAATAAGAATTAGATAAACATTGGGTTGCCTCCCAACAAGCGCTTCTTTAATGTCAATAGCTTGACAGTGGGCTCTCATGGAGCCTCACAGATGTGCAGAGCTTTGTTGAAACTCTCCAACACCAAACTTAGAGTTTGGATATGGGAGTTCAACACCAAACTTAGAGTTTGGTTGTGGCCTCCCAACACCAAACTTAGAGTTTGACTGTGGGGGCTCTGGTTGACTCTGCTTTGAGAGAAGCTTTTCAAGCTTCCTCTCCATGGTTGCAGAGGGAGATCCTTGAGTTTTGAATACAAGGGAGTTCTCATTCCATTGAAGGACTATTTCACCTCTGTCAACATCAATCACAGCTCTTGCTGTGGCCAGGAAAGGTCTTCCTAGGATGATGGATTCATCCTCTTCCTTTCCAGTGTCCAGGACTATGAAATCAGTAGGTATGTAAAGGCCCTCAACCTTTACTAATACATCTTCTACTTGTCCATAAGCCTGTCTTCTTGAGCTGTCTGCCATCTCTAGTGAGATTTTAGCAGCTTGCACCCTATAGATTCCCAGTTTCTCTATTACAGAGAGGGGCATGAGGTTTATTCCTGAACCAAGGTCACACAGAGCCTTAAAGATCATGGTGCCTATGGTACAAGGGATTATGAACTTTCCAGGATCCTGTCTCTTCTGAGGCAATGTCAGTTGATCCAGATCACTTAGTTCATTGATGAACAAGGGAGGTTCAACTTCCCAAGTATCAATGCCAAATAATTTGGCATTCAGCTTCATGATTGCACCAAGAAACTTGGCAGTTTGCTCTTCAGTAACCTCCTCATTCTCTTCAGAAGAGGAATACTCATCAGATCTCATGAAGGGCATAAGGAGGTTCAATGGAATCTCTATGGTCTCTAGATGAGCCTTAGAGTCCTTTGGTTCCTCAGAGGGAAGCTCCTTATTGATCACTGGACGTCCCAGGAGGTCTTCCTCCTTGGGATTCACGTCCTCTCCTCTCCTCACAGGTTCGGCCATGGCGCTTATGTCAATGGCCTTGCACTCTCCTTTTGGGTTCTCTTCTGTATTGCTTGGGAGAGTACTAGGAGGGATTTCAGTGATCCTTTTACTCAGCTGGCCCACTTGTGCTTCCAAATTTCTAATGGAAGACCTTGTTTCATTCATGAAACTTACAGTGGCCTTAGATAGATCAGAGACTAGATTTGCTAAATTAGAAGCATTTTGTTCAGAGTTCTCTGTCTGTTGCTGAGTTGATGATGGAAAAGGCTTGCTATTGCTAAACCTGTTTCTTCCACCATTATTAAAGCCTTGTTGTGGCTTTTGATCCTTCCATGAGAAATTTGGATGATTTCTCCATGTTGAGTTATAGGTGTTTCCATAAGGTTCACCTAAGTAATTCACCTCTGCTATTGCAGGGTTCTCAGGATCATAGGCTTCTTCTTCAGAAGATGCCTCTTGAGTACTGTTGGATGCAGCTTGCATTCCATGCAGACTCTGAGAAATCATATTGACTTGCTGAGTCAATATTTTGTTCTGAGCCAATATGGCATTCAGAGTATCAACTTCAAGAACTCCCTTCTTCATAGGCGTCCCATTGCTCACAGGATTCCTTTCAGAAGTGTACATGAACTGGTTATTAGCAACCATGTCAATGAGTTCTTGAGCTTCTGCAGGCGTTTTCTTTAGGTGAATGGATCCACCTGCAAAAGTGTCCAGTGACATCTTTGATAGCTCAGATAAACCATCATAGAATATATCCAGGATGGTCCATTCTGAAAGCATGTCAGAAGGACACTTTTTGGTCAACTGTTTGTATCTTTCCCAAGCTTCATAGAGGGATTCACCTTCTTTCTGTCTGAAGGTTTGAACATCAGCTCTAAGCTTGCTCAGCTTTTGAGGAAGAAAGTACTTGGCTAAGAAAGCCGTGACCAGCTTATCCCAAGAGTTCAGGCTGTCTTTGGGTTGAGAATCCAACCATAATCTAGCTCTGTCTCTTACAGCAAAAGGGAAAAGCATGAGCCTGTAGACTTCAGGATCTACTCCATTAGTCTTAACAGTATCACATATCTGCAAGAATTCAGTCAAGAACTGAGAAGGATCTTCAGATGGAAGTCCATGAAACTTGCAGTTCTGCTGCATCAGAGAAACTAATTGAGGTTTCAGCTCAAAGTTGTTTGCTCCAATGGCCGGAATGGAGATGCTTCTTCCATGTAAATTGGAATTAGGTGCAGTAAAGTCACCAAGCATCTTCCTTACATTATTATTATTTTCGGCTGCCATCTTCTCTTCCTGTTCGAAAATTTCTGAAAGGTTATCTCTGGATTGCTGTATTTTAGCTTCTCTTAATTTTCTCTTCAGAGTCCTTTCAGGTTATGGATCTGCTTCCACAAGAATGTTCTTATCCTTGCTCCTGCTCATATGACAAAGAAGAAGGCACAGAAAAATAATAATAATAATAGAGATCCTTTATACCACAGTATAGGGATCCCTTTGTGAGTGGAAGAAAAGAGGGGGGACAAAGAATGTGATGTAAAGGAAGAAGCACAACTGTACGGATGGAAGAGATGTGAGATGAGATGTTAGGATATGAATGAATAAATAGAATAGGATGGGGGAGGTATAATTTTCGAAAATTATTTTGAAAAAGAGTTAGTGATTTTTGAAAAATGGTTTTTGAAAAATGTTAGAAATTTTTGAAAAATTTTTAAAATTTAAAAATAAAAATAATTAGTTAATAAAAAGAAATTTTTGAAAAAGGGGGAGATATTTTCGAAAATTAGAAGGAGAGAATTAGTTAGGTGGTTTTGAAAAAGTTAAGAAACAAACAAAAAGTTTGTTAGTTAGTTGAAACAAATTTTGAAAACCAATTTTGAAAAGATAAGTAGTTAGGAGGTTAGGAAAGATATTTTGAAAAGATATTTTTGAAAAAGATAAGATAAGAAGATATTTTTGAAAAGATATGATAAAATTAGTTTTGAAAAAGATTTGATTTTTAAAATCATAATTAATGACTTGATTCATAAGAAATCACAAGATATGATTCTAGAACTTAAAGTTTGAATCTTTCTTAACAAGCAAGTAACAAACTTCAAATTTTTGAATCAAAACATTAATTGATTATGTTATTTTCGAAAATTTGGTATAAAAATAAGAAAAAGATTTTTGAAAAATATTTTTGGAATTTTCGAAAATAACTAAGAATTTTGAAAAAGATTTTATTTTTGAAAAAGATTTTGAAAAAGATAAGATTTTCAAATTGAAAATTTGATTTGACTCATGAGAAACAATTTGATTTTAAAAAATTTTTGAAAAAGTCAATCCAAATTTTTGAATTTGATGAGAGAAAAAGGGAAAGATATTTTATTGATTTTTGAATTTTTATGATGAGAGAGAAAAACACAAAAAAAATGCAATGCATGAAATTTTTAGATCAAAACATGTGATGCATGCAAGAATGCTATGAATGTCAAGATGAACACCAAGAACACTTTGAATGTCATGATGAACATCAAGAACATATTTTTGAAAAATTTTTAATGCAAAGAAAACATGCAAGACACCAAAATTAGAATTCTTTAATGCTTACGCACTAAGAATTCAAGAATGCATATGATAAACATGAAAAGACACAAAACAAAAAATCATCAAGATCAAACAAGAAGACTTACCAAGAACAACTTGAAGATCATGAAGAACACTATGAATGCATGAATTTTCGAAAAATGCAAGATGCATATGCAAGTGACACCAAACTTATGATATGACTCAAGACTCAAACAAGAAACAGAAAAATATTTTTGATTTTTATGATTTTCTAATTTTTTTTGTTTGAATTTTCAAAAATTAATTGAAAAAGGAAAATAAGGATTCCAAAATTTTTAATATGAATTCCAGGAATCTTGCCATGTTAGTCTAAAGCTTCAATCCAGGAATTAGACATGGCTCACTAGCCAGCCAAGCTTTCAAAGAAAGCTCCAGTCCAAAACACTAGACATGGCCAATGGCCAGCCAAGCTTCAGCAGGTGATCATGGATCAGCAGCAGGTGGATGAGCAACAACTAATTTGCTCTTGATAACAAATTGCAAGCCTCAGTCCAACTGAATTTAGACATGGCTTTACAGCCAGCCAGGCTTCACATGCTTCATGAAACACTAGAATTCATTCTTAAAAATTTTGAATAAATTTTTGAAAACATTTTTATTTATTTTTTTTGAAAACAGATGAGAAAATTTTAGAAATATTTTTGAAAAATTTTTGAAAACAAAACGAAAAGAAAAATACCTAATCTGAGCAACAAGATGAGCCGTCAGTTGTCCAAACTCGAACAATCCCCGGCAACGGCGCCAAAAACTTGGTGTTGTTGCCGGGATTGGGATCTTTGACAACTCTTGCCGAAAACTCAGACGATTATTGGCGCCAAACAGGAATAAACAAATCCCCGGCAACGGCGCCAAAAACTTGGTGCACGAAATTGTGATGTCCAGGCTCAAAAAATCCCTGGCAACGTGAGCAACTTGGTGCTCTGATCTCAATACATAATTGTCACAACTTCGATACAACTAACCAGCAAGTGCACTGGGTCGTCCAAGTAATACCTTACGTGAGTAAGGGTCGAATCCCACGGAGATTGTTGGTATGAAGCAAGCTATGGTCACCTTGTAAATCTCAGTCAGGCAGATATAAAGTGATAATGGTGTTTTCGAATATTATATAATAAAATAAGGATAAAGATACTTTTTTAAATCATTGGTAGGAATTTCAGATAAGCGAATGGAGATGCTTTTCGTTCCTCTGGACCTCTGCTTTCCTGCTATCTTCATCCAATCAGTCTTACTCCTTTCCATGGCTGGCTTTATTCAAGGGCATCACCGTTGTCAGTGGCTACATCCCCTCCTCTCAGTGAATAATATGCTCACGCACCCTGTCACGGCACGGCTATTCATCTGTCGGTTCCCGATCATGCTGGAATAGGATTCACCCTCCTTTTGCGTCTGTCACTAACGCCCAGCACTCGCGAGTTTGAAGCTCGTCACAGTCATTCAATCATTGAATCCTACTCAGAATACCACAGACAAGGTTTAGACCTTCCGGATTCTCTTGAATGCCGCCATCATTCTAGCTTACGCCACGAAGATTCTGGTTAGGAGATCTAAGAGATACTCATTCTAGCTTATTTCATGTAGAACAGAAGTGTTTGTCAGACACGCGTTCATAAGGGAGAAGGATGATGAGCGTCACACATAATCATCACCTTCATCACGTTCTTGGGTGCGAATGGATATCTTAGAAGTGAAATAAGAAGAATTGAATAGAAAACAGTAGTACTTTGCATTAATCTTTGAGGGACAGCAGAGCTCCACACCTTAATCTATGGAGTGTAGAAACTCTACCGTATGAAAATACATAAGTGAAGGTCCAGGCATGGCCGAGATGGCCAGCCCCCTAAAACGTGATCACAGGATCAAAATACAATCCAGGATCCAAAGATGGTCAAAAAGACGACTAATACAATAGTAAGAGGTCCTATTTATAATAAACTAGTCACTAGGGTTTACATGAGTAAGTAATTGATGCATAAATCCACTTCCGGGGCCCACTTGGTGTGTGTTTGGGCTGAGCTTAAGTGTAGCACGTGCAGAGGCCATTTGTGGAGTTGAACGCCAGTTTCTGTGCCAGTTTGGGCGTTCAACTCTGGTTTTGGATCCTTTTCTGGCGCTGGACGCCAGATTTGGGCAAAAGGCTGGCGTTGAACGCCAGTTTACGTCGTCTATTTTTGGCCAAAGTATGGACTATTATATATTGCTGGAAAGCCCTGGATGTCTACTTTCCAACGCAATTGGAAGCGCGCCATTTCGAGTTCTGTAGCTCCAGAAAATCCACTTTGAGTGCAAGGAGGTCAGAATCCAACAGCATCAGCAGTCCTTTTTCAACCTCTGAATCTGATTTCTGCTCAAGTCCCTCAATTTCAGCCAGAAAATACCTGAAATCACAGAAAAACACACAAACTCATAGTAAAGTCCAGAAATGTGAATTTAACATAAAAACTAATGAAAACATCCCTAAAAGTAACTAGATCCTACTAAAAACATACTAAAAACAATGCCAAAAAGCGTATAAATTATCCGCTCATCACAACACCAAACTTAAATTGTTGCTTGTCCCCAAGCAACTGAAAATCAAATAGGATAAAAAGAAGAGAATATACTATAAATTCCAAACTATCAATGAAACATAGCTGCAATCATATGAGCGGGACTTATAGCTTTTTGCCTCTTGAATAGTTTTGGCATCTCACTTTATCCATTGAGGTTCAGAATGATTGGCATCTATAGGAACTTCAGATTTCGAATAGTGTTATTGACTCTCCTAGTTCAGTATGATGATTCTTGAACACAGCTTCTTTATGAGTCTTGGCCGTGGCCCTAAGCACTTTGTTTTCCAGTATTACCACCGGATACATAAATGCCACAGACACATAATTGGGTGAACCTTTTCAGATTGTGACTCAACTTTGCTAGAGTCCCCAATTAGAGGTGTCCAGGGTTCTTAAGCACACTCTTTTTTTTTTTTGCTTTGGACCTTGACTTTAACCGCTCAGTCTCAAGTTTTCACTTGACACTTACACGCCACAAGCACATGGTTAGGGACAGCTTGGTTTAGCCGCTTAGACCAGGATTTTATTCCTTTAGGCCCTCCTATCCACTGATGCTCAAAGCCTTGGGATCCTTTTTATTTGCCCTTGCCTTTTGGTTTTAAGGGTTATTGGCTTTTTCTGCTTGCTTTTTCTTTTTTTTTTTTTCTGCAAGCTTTGTTTTTTGTGCTGCTTTTTCTTGCTTCAAGAATCATTTTTATGATTTTTCAGATTATCAAATAACATGTCTCCTAGTCATCATTCTTTCAAGAGCCAACATATTTAACATTCTTAAACAACAACTTCAAAATACATATGCACTGTTCAAGCATACATTCAGAAAACAAGAAGCATTGTCACCACATCAATATAATTAAACTAAGTTCAAGGATAAATTCAAAACTCATGTACTTCTTGTTCTTTTGAATTAAAACATTTTTCATTTAAGAGAGGTGATAGATTCATAGGACATTCATATCTTTAAGACAAAGTTACTAACTACTAATGATCATGTAATGAAGACACAAACATAGATAAGCACATAACATAGAAAACGAAAAACAGAAGAAAGAAGAACAAGGAATGAATCCACCTTAGTGATGGTGGCGTTTCCTTCTTGAGGAACCAATGATGTCCTTGAGTTCTTCTATGTCTCTTCCTTGTCTTTGTTGCTCCTCCCTCATTGCTTTTTGATCTTCTCTTATTTCATGAAGCCTGATGGAGTGCTCTTAATGTTCCACCCTTAGTTGTCCCATATTGGAACTCAATTCTTCTAGGGAGGTGTTGATGTGCTCCCAATAGTTTTGTGGAGGAAAGTGCATTTGAGGCATTTCCGGAATCTCATGGTGATGAGCTTCTTGCGCCTCTTGAGCTCCATGACTGGGCTCTCTTGCTTGCTCCATCTTTTTCTTAGTGATGGGCTTTTCCTCTTTAATGAGGATATCTCCCTCTATGTCAATCCCAGCTGAATTGCATAGGTGGCAAATGAGGTGAGGAAAGGCTAACCTTGCCATGGTGGAGGACTTGTCAGCCACCTTGTAGAGTTCTTGAGGTATAATCTCATGAACTTCCACCTCTTCTCCAATCATGATGCTATGGATCATGATGGCCCGGTCTATAGTAACTTCAGACCGGTTGCTAGTGGGAATGATTGAGCATTGAATAAACTCCAACCATCCTCTAGCTATAGGCTTGAGGTCCAATCTTCTTAGTTGAACCGGCTTGCCTTTGGAGTCAATCTTCCATTGAGCTCCTTCTACACATATGTCCATAAGGACTTGGTCCAACCTTTGATCAAAGTTGACTCTCCTTATGTAGGGGCGTGCGTTCTCTTCCATGTATGGCAAGTTGAACGCCAACCTCACATTTTCCGGACTAAAATCTAAGTATTTCCCCCGAACCATTGTAACATAGTTCTTTGGATCCGGGTTCTTACTTTGATCATGGTTCTTGGTGATCCATGCATTGGCATAGAACTCTTGAACCATTAGGATGCCGACTTGTTGGATGGGATTTGTTAGAACTTCCCAACCTCTTCTTTGAATTTCATGTCGGATCTCCGGATACTCATTTCTTTTGAGTTTAAAAGGGACCTCAGGGATCACCTTCTTCTTGGCCACAACATCATAGAAGTGGTCTTGATGGGCTTTGGAGATGAACCTTTCCATCTCCCATGACTCGGATGTGGAAGCTTTTGTCTTCCCTTTCCCTCTTCTAGAGGATTCTCCGGTCTTAGATGCCATCAATGGTAATGGAAAAACAAAAAAGCTATGCTTTTACCACACCAAACTTAGAATATTGCTCGCCCTCGAGCAATAAACAAAAGAATAGAAGAAGAAGAAGAAGAAATATGGAGAGGGAGAGGGAAATGTGGTTTCGGCCAAGAGGAGTGTAGAGGGGTGTGTTGTGTGAATTTGAAGAAGAATGGATGGCTTTATATAGGGTAGGGAGGTGGGGTATTGGTTCGGCCATATGGGTGGGTTTGGGTGGGAAATTGGTTTTGAATTTTGAAGGTAGGTGGAGTTTATAAGGTAGGTTTATTGGGAAGAGTGGGTGGATGTGAGTGGTGAAGGTTTAGTGGGGAAGAGAGATTGAGGTGATTGGTGAGGGGTTTTTAGGGAAGAGTGTTTATGGGGTTGTGTGAAAGAGAGTGGTGAGAAGAAGTGAGTGGAGGTAGGTGGGGATCCTGTGGGGTCCACAGATCCTGAGGTTTTCAAGGATTTACATCCCTGCACCCCTTAGGCATGTAAAAATGCCTTTGTATCCAACTCTGGGCGTTCAGCGCCAGAACCATGCTCTGTTCTGGCGCTGAACGCCAGACAGATGCTCCTCCAGGGTGCGATTTTTCTTCTGCTGTTTTTGATTCCGTTTTCAATTTTTCTATTTATTTTGTGACTCCACATGATCATGAACCTAAGAAAACACAAAAAACAATAAAAATAAGAATTAGATAAACATTGGGTTGCCTCCTAACAAGCGCTTCTTTAATGTCAATAGTTTGACAGTGGGCTCTCATGGAGCCTCACAGATGTGCAGAGCTTTGTTGAAACTCTCCAACACCAAACTTAGAGTTTGGTTGTGGCCTCCCAACACCAAACTTAGAGTTTGACTGTGGGGGCTCTGGTTGACTCTGCTTTGAGAGAAGCTTTTCAAGCTTCCTCTCCATGGTTGCAGAGGGAGATCCTTGAGTTTTGAATACAAGGGAGTTCTCATTCCATTGAAGGACTATTTCACCTCTGTCAACATCAATCACAGCTCTTGCTGTGGCCAGGAAAGGTCTTCCTAGGATGATGGATTCATCCTCTTCCTTTCCAGTGTCCAGGACTATGAAATCAGTAGGTATGTAAAGGCCCTCAACCTTTACTAATACATCTTCTACTTGTCCATAAGCCTGTCTTCTTGAGCTGTCTGCCATCTCTAGTGAGATTTTAGCAGCTTGCACCCCATAGATTCCCAGTTTCTCTATTACAGAGAGGGGCATGAGGTTTATTCCTGAACCAAGGTCACACAGAGCCTTAAAGATCATGGTGCCTATGGTACAAGGGATTATGAACTTTCCAGGATCCTGTCTCTTCTGAGGCAATGTCAGTTGATCCAGATCACTTAGTTCATTGATGAACAAGGGAGGTTCAACTTCCCAAGTATCAATGCCAAATAATTTGGCATTCAGCTTCATGATTGCACCAAGAAACTTGGCAGTTTGCTCTTCAGTAACATCCTCATTCTCTTCAGAGGAGGAATACTCATCAGAGCTCATGAAGGGCATAAGGAGGTTCAATGGAATCTCTATGGTCTCTAGATGAGCCTTAGAGTCCTTTGGTTCCTCAGAGGGAAGCTCCTTATTGATCACTGGACGTCCCAGGAGGTCTTCCTCCTTGGGATTCACGTCCTCTCCTCTCCTCACAGGTTCAGCCATGGCGCTTATGTCAATGGCCTTGCACTCTCCTTTTGGGTTCTCTTCTGTATTGCTTGGGAGAGTACTAGGAGGGATTTCAGTGATCCTTTTACTCAGCTGGCCCACTTGTGCTTCCAAATTTCTAATGGAAGACCTTGTTTCATTCATGAAACTTACAGTGGCCTTAGATAGATCAGAGACTAGATTTGCTAAATTAGAAGCATTTTGTTCAGAGTTCTCTGTCTGTTGCTGAGTTGATGATGGAAAAGGCTTGCTATTGCTAAACCTGTTTCTTCCACCATTATTAAAGCCTTGTTGGGGCTTTTGATCCTTCCATGAGAAATTTGGATGATTTCTCCATGTTGAGTTATAGGTGTTTCCATAAGGTTCACCTAAGTAATTCACCTCTGCTATTGCAGGGTTCTCAGGATCATAGGCTTCTTCTTCAGAAGATGCCCCTTGAGTACTGTTGGATGCAGCTTGCATTCCATGCAGACTCTGAGAAATCATATTGACTTGCTGAGTCAATATTTTGTTCTGAGCCAATATGGCATTCAGAGTATCAACTTCAAGAACTCCCTTCTTCATAGGCGTCCCATTGCTCACAGGATTCCTTTCAGAAGTGTACATGAACTGGTTATTAGCAACCATGTCAATGAGTTCTTGAGCTTCTGCAGGCGTTTTCTTTAGGTGAATGGATCCACCTGCAGAAGTGTCCAGTGACATCTTTGATAGCTCAGATAAACCATCATAGAATATATCCAGGATGGTCCATTCTGAAAGCATGTCAGAAGGACACTTTTTGGTCAACTATTTGTATCTTTCCCAAGCTTCATAGAGGGATTCACCTTCTTTCTGTCTGAAGGTTTGAACATCAGCTCTAAGCTTGCTCAGCTTTTGAGGAGGAAAGTACTTGACTAAGAAAGCCGTGACCAGCTTATCCCAAGAGTTCAGGCTGTCTTTGGGTTGAGAATCCAACCATAATCTAGCTCTGTCTCTTACAGCAAAAGGGAAAAGCATGAGCCTGTAGACTTCAGGATCTACTCCATTAGTCTTAACAGTATCACATATCTGCAAGAATTCAGTCAAGAACTGAGAAGGATCTTCAGATGGAAGTCCATGAAACTTGCAGTTCTACTGCATCAGAGAAACTAATTGAGGTTTCAGCTCAAAGTTGTTTGCTCCAATGGCCGGAATGGAGATGCTTCTTCCATGTAAATTGGAATTAGGTGCAGTAAAGTCACCAAGCATCTTCCTTACATTATTATTATTTTCGGCTGCCATCTTCTCTTCCTGTTCGAAAATTTCTGAAAGGTTATCTCTGGATTGCTGTATTTTAGCTTCTCTTAATTTTCTCTTCAGAGTCCTTTCAGGTTCTGGATCTGCTTCCACAAGAATGTTCTTATCCTTGTTCCTGCTCATATGACAAAGAAGAAGGCACAGAAAAATAATAATAATAATAGAGATCCTTTATACCACAGTATAGGGATCCCTTTGTGAGTGGAAGAAAAGAGGGGGGACAAAGAATGTGATGTAAAGGAAGAAGCACAACTGTACGGATGGAAGAGATGTGAGATGAGATGTTAGGATATGAATGAATAAATAGAATAGGATGGGGGAGGTATAATTTTCGAAAATTATTTTGAAAAAGAGTTAGTGATTTTTGAAAAATGGTTTTTGAAAAATGTTAGAAATTTTCGAAAAATTTTTAAAATTTAAAAATAAAAATAATTAGTTAATAAAAAGAAATTTTTGAAAAAGGGGGAGATATTTTTGAAAATTAGAAGGAGAGAATTAGTTAGGTGGTTTTGAAAAAGTTAAGAAACAAACAAAAAGTTAGTTAGTTAGTTGAAACAAATTTTGAAAACCAATTTTGAAAAGATAAGTAGTTAGGAGGTTAGGAAAGATATTTTGAAAAGATATTTTTGAAAAAGATAAGATAAGAAGATATTTTTGAAAAGATATGATAAAATTAGTTTTGAAAAAGATTTGATTTTTAAAATCACAATTAATGACTTGATTCATAAGAAATCACAAGATATGATTCTAGAACTTAAAGTTTGAATCTTTCTTAACAAGCAAGTAACAAACTTCAAATTTTTGAATCAAAACATTAATTGATTATGTTATTTTCGAAAATTTGGTATAAAAATAAGAAAAAGATTTTTGAAAAATATTTTTGGAATTTTCGAAAATAACTAAGAATTTTGAAAAAGATTTGATTTTTGAAAAAGATTTTGAAAAAGATAAGATTTTCAAATTGAAAATTTGATTTGACTCATGAGAAACAATTTGATTTTAAAAAATTTTTGAAAAAGTCAATCCAAATTTTCGAATTTGATGAGAAAAAAAGGGAAAGATATTTTTTTGATTTTTGAATTTTTATGATGAGAGAGAAAAACACAAAAAAAAATGCAATGCATGAAATTTTTAGATCAAAACATGTGATGCATGCAAGAATGCTATGAATGTCAAGATGAACACCAAGAACACTTTGAATGTCATGATGAACATCAAGAACATATTTTTGAAAAATTTTTAATGCAAAGAAAACATGCAAGACACCAAAATTAGAATTCTTTAATGCTTACGCACTAAGAATTCAAGAATGCATATGATAAACATGAAAAGACACAAAACAAAAAATCATCAAGATCAAACAAGAAGACTTACCAAGAACAACTTGAAGATCATGAAGAACACTATGAATGCATGAATTTTCGAAAAATGCAAGATGCATATGCAAGTGACACCAAACTTATGATATGACTCAAGACTCAAACAAGAAACAGAAAAATATTTTTGATTTTTATGATTTTCTAATTTTTTTTGTTTGAATTTTCGAAAATTAATTGAAAAAGGAAAATAAGGATTCCAAAATTTTTAATATGAATTCCAGGAATCTTGCCATGTTAGTCTAAAGCTTCAGTCCAGGAATTAGACATGGCTCACTAGCCAGCCAAGCTTTCAAAGAAAGCTCCAGTCCAAAACACTAGACATGGCCAATGGCCAGCCAAGCTTCAGCAGGTGATCATGGATCAGCAGCAGGTGGATGAGCAACAACTAATTTGCTCTTGATAACAAATTGCAAGCCTCAGTCCAACTGAATTTAGACATGGCTTTACAGCCAGCCAGGCTTCACATGCTTCATGAAACACTAGAATTCATTCTTAAAAATTTTGAATAAATTTTTAAAAACATTTTTATTTATTTTATTTCGAAAACAGATGAGAAAATTTTAGAAATATTTTTGAAAAATTTTTGAAAACAAAACGAAAAGAAAAATACCTAATCTGAGCAACAAGATGAGCCGTCAGTTGTCCAAACTCGAACAATCCCCGGCAACGGCGCCAAAAACTTGGTGTTGTTGCCGGGATTGGGATCTTTGACAACTCTTGCCGAAAACTCAGACGATTATTGGCGCCAAACAGGAATAAACAAATCCCCGGCAATGGCGCCAAAAACTTGGTGCACGAAATTGTGATGTCCAGGCTCAAACAATCCCTGGCAACGTGAGCAACTTGGTGCTCTGATCTCAATACATAATTGTCACAACTTCGATACAACTAACCAGCAAGTGCACTGGGTCGTCCAAGTAATACCTTACGTGAGTAAGGGTCGAATCCCACGGAGATTGTTGGTATGAAGCAAGCTATGGTCACCTTGTAAATCTCAGTCAGGCAGATATAAAGTGATAATGGTGTTTTCGAATATTATATAATAAAATAGGGATAGAGATACTTATGTAAATCATTGGTAGGAATTTCAGATAAGCGAATGGAGATGCTTTTCGTTCCTCTGGACCTCTGCTTTCCTGCTATCTTCATCCAATCAGTCTTACTCCTTTCCATGGCTGGCTTTATGCAAGGGCATCACCGTTGTCAGTGGCTACATCCCCTCCTCTCAGTGAATAATATGCTCACGCACCCTGTCACGGCACGGCTATTCATCTGTCGGTTCCCGATCATGCTGGAATAGGATTCACCCTCCTTTTGCGTCTGTCACTAACGCCCAGCACTCGCGAGTTTGAAGCTCGCCACAGTCATTCAATCATTGAATCCTACTCAGAATACCACAGACAAGGTTTAGACCTTCCGGATTCTCTTGAATGCCGCCATCATTCTAGCTTACGCCACGAAGATTCTGGTTAGGAGATCTAAGAGATACTCATTCTAGCTTATTTCATGTAGAACAGAAGTGTTTGTCAGACACGCGTTCATAAGGGAGAAGGATGATGAGCGTCACACATAATCATCACCTTCATCACGTTCTTGGGTGCGAATGGATATCTTAGAAGCGAAATAAGAAGAATTGAATAGAAAACAGTAGTACTTTGCATTAATCTTTGAGGGACAGCAGAGCTCCACACCTTAATCTATGGAGTGTAGAAACTCTACCGTATGAAAATACATAAGTGAAGGTCCAGGCATGGCCGAGATGGCCAGCCCCTTAAAACGTGATCACAGGATCAAAATACAATCCAGGATCCAAAGATGGTCAAAAAGACGACTAATACAATAGTAAGAGGTCCTATTTATAATAAACTAGTCACTAGGGTTTACATGAGTAAGTAATTGATGCATAAATCCACTTCCGGGGCCCACTTGGTGTGTGTTTGGGCTGAGCTTAAGTGTAGCACGTGCAGAGGCCATTTGTGGAGTTGAACGCCAGTTTCTGTGCCAGTTTGGGCGTTCAACTCTGGTTTTGGATCCTTTTCTGGCGCTGGACGCCAGATTTGGGCAGAAGGCTGGCGTTGAACGCCAGTTTATGTCGTCTATTCTTGGCCAAAGTATAGACTATTATATATTGATGGAAAGCCCTGGATGTCTACTTTCCAACGCAATTGGAAGCGCGCCATTTCGAGTTCTGTAGCTCCAGAAAATCCACTTTGAGTGAAGGGAGGTCAGAATCCAACAGCATCAGCAGTCCTTTTTCAACCTCTGAATCTGATTTCTGCTCAAGTCCCTCAATTTCAGCCAGAAAATACCTGAAATCACAGAAAAACACACAAACTCATAGTAAAGTCCAGAAATGTGAATTTAACATAAAAACTAATGAAAACATCCCTAAAAGTAACTAGATCCTACTAAAAACATACTAAAAACAATGCCAAAAAGCGTATAAATTATCCGCTCATCAATGATGCTGAATGCAGAGACGACGATGCTAAGCGCACGGCAACGGTCATCACAGAAACGACAAGGGTGGGAGGCAATAGATAGCGCAGAGATGACGAGGTTGAGCAGCAACGGTGAGCACAAATATGACGTCCGTGACTGGTGACGGTGAGCACAGAGACTACGAAAGTGCAGCGACAATGAGTACAGTGGTAGGTGAATGCAAGTGAAGAGAATGAGGAGCAGCGACAAAGACGAGTGGTGAGCGAAGGTGAAGTGGTGAGTGATGAGTAGTGAGTAGGGAAGAGGAGTAACGGTAAGTGGAGAAAGGCAAAGGTGAGTGGTGAAGTGGTGAGGGGGAAATCTTTCTTCTCTGGCACGGTGGTGTGGGAAATCATGATTCACACTTTTCACAACTCCGCACAACTAACCAGCAAGTACACTGGGTCGTCCAAGTAATACCTTACGTGAGTAAGGGTCAATCCCACGGAGATTGTCGGCTTGAAGCAAGCTATGGTCATCTTATAAATCTCAGTCAGGTAGATTCAAATGGTTATGAGGTTTTGATAATTAAAAGATAAATAAAACATAAAATAAGATAAAGTTACTTATGTAATTCATTGGTGGAAATTTCAGATAAGCGTGTGCAGATGCTTTGTTGCTTCTGAATATCTGCTTTTCTATTGTCTTCTTCCAATCATGCGTGCTCCCTTCCATGGCAAGCTGTAGGATCCTCTCAGTGAAAATGGTCCTCTACGGTTTCTGCACGGCTAATCAACTATCGGATTTCTCATCTCGGATGAAAAATACCAGGTACAGCTACCGCATGGCTAATCATCTGTCGGTTTCCGCTAGTGTCAGAATAGGATCCATTGATCCTTTTGCACACTGTCACTGCGCCAAACATTCGCAGGTTTGAAGCTCGTCACAGTCATCCTTTCCCAGATCCTACTCGGAATACTACAGACAAGATTTAGACTTTCCGGATCCAAGGAATGCTGCCAATTGGTTCTAGCCTATACCACGAAGATACTAATCTCACGGACTCGGTCCGTGTATTATATCCCCAAGAGAATATACTCCGGCTGTCGTCCAATGACTACGTTGAACATCATGTAGACTGCTTTGTGGTTGTCAGGTACGCGGTTCTTGGCTAAGCGAGTAACGAAGATTGGGTGATTGTCACGAGTCACCCCTTCATTCTGACTTAACTGAATTAAGTACAAGAGTATATCTTGGAGAAGAAGTAGGCATGAATTGAAAGAAAAAAATAGTACTTGCATTAATTCATGAAGAACAGCAGAGCTCCACACCTTAATCTATGGGGTGTAGAAACTCCATCGTAGAAAATACATAAGTGAACAAGGTCTAGGTTTGGCCGTGAGGCCAGCCTCCAAAACGTGAACAATGGTCTATGATAGCATGCGAATACAATAGTAAAAAGTTCTATTTATATTAAACTAGTAACTAGGGTTTACAGAAAATGAGTAACTAAGTGTAGATAGTGCAAAAATCCACTTCTAGGGCGCACATGGTGTGTGCTTGGGCTGAGAATTGAAGCTTTTTCATGCATAGGCTATTCTTGGAGTTAAACGCCAGCTTGGATGCCAGTTTGGGCGTTTAACTCCAATTCCGGTGCCAGTTCTGGCGTTTTACGCCAGGAAGTTTTAGGCTGGCTTTGAGCGCCAGTTTAGGCCATCAAATCTCGGGCAAAGTATAGACTATTATATATTTCTGGAAAGCCCAGGATGTCTACTTTCCAACGCAATTGAGAGCACGCTAATTGGGATTCTATAGCTCCAGAAAATCCACTTCGAGTACAAAAGGGTCAGAATCCAACAGCATCTGCAGTCCTTTTTCAGCCTCTGAATCAGATTTTTGCTCAGGTCCCTCAATTTCAGCCAGAAAATTCCTGAAAACACAGAAAAACACACAAACTCATAGTAAAGTCCAGAAATATGATTTTTGAATAAAAACTAATAAAAATATAATAAAAAGTAACTAAAACATACTAAAAACTATGTAAAAACAATGCCAAAAAGGGTATAAATTATCCGCTCATCACAACACCAAACTTAAATTGTTGCTTCTCCCCAAGCAACTAAAAACAAAATAGGATAAAAAGAAGATAATATACAATGAATTCCAAACTTATCAATGAACTTAGTTCCAATTAGATGAGCAGTGCTAGTAGCCATTTTGCTTCTGAACAGTTTTGGCATCTCACTTTATCCTCTGAAGTTCAGAATGATTGGCATCCATAGGAACTTAGAATTCAGATAGTCTTATTGATTCTCTTAGTTCAGTATGTTGATTCCTGAACACAGCTACTTTAGGAGTCTTGGCTATGACCCTAAGCATTTTGATTTCCAGTATTACCACCGGATACATAAATGCCACAGACACATAACTGGGTGAACCTTCTCAGATTGTGACTCAGCTTTGCTAGAGTTCCGAGTTAGAGGTGCCCAGGGCTCTTAAGCACACTCTTTTTGCTTTGGACCATGACTTTAACAACTTAGTCTCAAGCTTTTCACTTGACACCTTCACGCAACAAGCACATGGTTAGTGACAGCTTGATTTAGCCGCTTAGGCCAGGATTTTATTCCTTTGGGCCCTCCTATCCATTAATGCTCAAAGCCTTGGATCCTTTTTACCCTTGCCTTTTGGTTTAAAGGGTAATTGGCTTTTTCTGCTTGCTTTTTCTTTTTTTTTTTTCGCAAGCTTTGTTTTTCACTGCTTTTTCTTGCTTCAAGAATCAATTTTATGATTTTTCAGATTATCAATAACATTTCTCTTTTTTTTCATTATTCTTTCAAGATCCAACAATTTTAACATTCATAAACAACAAATTCAAAAATATGCACTGTTCAAGCATTCATTCAAAAAACAAAAAGTATTGCCACCACATCAAAATAATTAAACTAATTTCAAGATAGAATTCGAAATCATGCACTTCTTGTTCTTTGGCAAATAAAACATTTTTCAGTTAAGAAAGGTGAAGGATTCATAGGACATTCATAGCTTTAAGACATAGACACTAGACACTAATGATCATGTAATAAAGACACAAACATAGACAAAACATAAAGCATAGAATTCGAAAAACAGGAAAATAAGAACAAGGAAATTAAAGAACGGGTCCACCTTAGTGATGGCGGCTAGTTCTTCCTCTTGAAGATCTTATTGAGTGTTTGAGCTCCTCTATGTTTCTTCCTTGCCTTTGTTGCTCCTCTCTCATGCCCTTTTGGTCCTCTCTGATTTCCTAGAGGATAATGGAGTGCTCTTGTTGAGGTCCATGAGCAAGCTCTATTGTTTGCTCCATCCTTTTTCTAGTGATGGGCTTTTGAGATGAATCTCTCCATCTCTCATGAATCGGAGTTGGAAGCAACTGCCTTTCCTTTCCTCTTCCTAGGGGTTTCTCCAGCCTTAGGTGCCATTAGTAGTTATGGAAAGCAAAAAGCTGAGCTTTTTTTTTTCACACCAAACCTAAAAGGTTTGCTCGTCCTCGAGCAAAATGAGATAGAAGGGAGTAGAAGAAGAATGATGCAATTAATTTTGAAAAGTTATGAATGTATACAAGAAAAATTAAAAAGAGTTGAAAAGAATTTGAAAAGATATGTATGTTTTGAAAACGTTTTGGAAGGAATTGAAAAGAATAAAAAAGAGAATTAAGAAGAATTGGAAAGATTATTAATTTTTGAAAATAGAAATTGAGAGATGAACGTTTAAAATATGTTTGATGCAAAAAATTATGAATTAAAACATGAAAAATTGAAAAAAATTGAATTGAAAACAAAATTACCTCCCTTGTGTCATCATGGCGTTAAACGCCCAGAATGCTATCCATTATGGCGTTTAACGCCCACTGGACTGCCTATTTGGGCGTTCAATGCCCAGCCAGATACCCTGGCAGGCGTTAAACGCCAGGATTCCTTCTTTACTGGGCATTTTTCTGAATGCCCAGAATGCTGCCATTTCTGGCATTAAACGCCCAGAATGCTGCCCATTCTGGCGTTTAATGCCCAGAATGATGCCTGCATGGGCGTTAAACGCCCATTCTGCTATCCTTACTGGCGTTTAAACGCCAGTAAGCCTGTCCTCCAAGGTGTGTTATTTTTTATGCTATTTTTTATTTTGCTTTAATTCTACAGCTATTTTTATAACTCCACATGATCATCAACCTAAAGAAAACATAAAATGGCAATGGAAAACAAATGTCTATAAAAATAAATATAATTAAATAACATTGGGTTGCCTCCCAAAAAGCACTTCTTTAATGTCAATAGCTTGACAGTGAGCTCTTAGAGAGCTTTACAGATACTTAGAGCATGATGGTGGCCTTCCAACACCAAACTTAAAGTTTGAATGTGGGGGCTCTGCTTGACTCTGTATTGAGAGAAGTTTTTCATGCTTCTTCTCCATGGTTACAGAGGAAGATCCTTGAGCCTTAAACACAAGGTATTCCTCATTAGGGAGCTCCTTAGTGGTCAGTGAACGTCCATTGAGGTCTTCTTCACTAGAAATCACTGCCTCCTCCTCCTCTATAGGTTCGGCCACTTTCGATATATTGATGGCCTTGCACTCTCTCTTGAGATTCTCTTCTGTATTGCTTGGGAGGGTGCTAGGAGGAGTTTTAGTAACTCTTTTACTTAGCTGACCCACTTGTGCCTCCAGACTGCTAATGGAGGACCTTGTTTCAGTCATGAAACTGTGAGTGGTCTTAGTTAGATCAGAGACTATGGTTGCTAAGTCAGAGAGGCTCTGCCTAGAATTCTCTGTCTGTTGCTGAGGTGATGATGGAAAAGGTTTGCTATTGTCAAACCAAATTCTCCGACCATTATTATTATTGAAGCCTTGTTGAGTCTTCTGTTGATCCTTCCATGAGAGATTAGGATGATTCCTCCATAAAGGATTGTAAGTGTTTCCATAGGATTCTCCCATGTAATTCACCTCTTCCATTGTAGGATTCTCAGGATCATAAGCTTCGCCTTTAGAGGAGGGCTCTTTAGCACTGCCGGATGCAGCTTGCATTCCAGTCAGATTCTGAGAAATCATATTGACTTACTGAGTTAATATTTTATTCTGAGCCAATATGGCATTCGGAGTATCAATCTCAAGAACTCCTTTCTTCTGAGTCATCCCATTATTCACAGGATTTCTTTCAGAAGTATACATGAACTGGTTATTTGCAACCATTTCAATGAGTTCCTAGGCTTCTACAGGCGTTTTCTTCAGATGAAGAGATCCAACAGCAGAGTGGTCCAAGGACATCTTGGACAATTCAGACAGACCATCATAGAATATACATAAGATGCTCCACTATGAAAGCATGTCAGAAGGACACCTTCTGATCAATTGCTTGTATCTTTCCCAAGCTTCATAGAGGTATTCACCTTCCTTCTATTTGAAGGTTTGGACTTCCACTCTAAGCTTGCTCAACTTTAGAGGTGGAAAGAATTTGGCCAAGAAAGAATTGACCAACTTTTCCCAAGAGTTTAGGCTTTCTTTAGGTTGTGAATCCATCCATGTCCTAGCTCTGTCTCTTACAGCAAAGGGGAAAAGCATAAGTCTGTAGACCTCGGGATTAACCCCATTGGTCTTAACAGTGTCACAGATTTACAAGAATTCAGCTAAGAACTGATGAGGATCTTCCAATGGAAGTCCATGAAAGTTGCAATTCTGCTGCATTAGAGAAACTAATTGAGGCTTAAGCTCAAAGTTGTTTGCTCTAATTGCAGGAATTGAGATGCTTCTTCCATAGAAGTCAGAAGTTGGTGCAGTAAAGTCACCAAGCATCTACCTTGCATCTCACCATTGTTGTTGTTTTTGGCTGCCATCTCTACATCTTTTTCGAAAATTTCTGTTAGGTCCTCTCTAGAGTGTTGTGCTTTAGCTTCTCTTAGCTTCCTCTTCAGAGTCCTTTCAGGTTCAGGATCAAGTTCAACAAGAATGTTCTAATCCTTGTTCCTGCTCATATGAAAAAAAAGAGAACAAAAAAGAAGAAGAATCCTCTATGTCACAGTATAGAGATTCCTTTATGTGAGTAGAAAAATAGAAGAATAGAATGAAGAAGGGAGAAAGAGAAGAATTCGAACACAGAGAGAGGGAGAGGGTTCGAATTTTTAAGAAGAGAAGTGTTAGTAAATAAATAAAATAAATAGAAAGAGATGAGAGAGGGAGAGTGTATTCAAAAATTATTTAAAAGAGAAGAAAAATATTTTTATTTTTATTTTAATTATTGGTTAGTATTCGAAAAAGAAATAAAATAGAATTAAAATTTAAAAAAATTAGTTAATTAAAAAGAATTTTGAAAAAGTTGTTAGTTGTTTTCGAAAATTAGAGAGAGAAAAGTAGTTAGGTTATTTTGAAAAGGCTAAGAAATAGTAAACTTTTTAAAATCAAACAAAAAGTCAAGTAGTTAATTGAAAAAGATTTGAAAATAAATTTTGAAAAGATAAGAAGTTAGAAAAAAAGATTTTGAAATTAAATTTTGAAAAAGATATGATTGAAGTTTATTTTGAAAAAGATATGAAAAGGAAATTAAAAAAATTTGATTTTTGAAATTAAAGTTAATGACTTGACAAACAAGAAACTAAAAGATATGATTCTAGAATTTAAAGATTGATCCTTTCTTAATAGGAAAGTAACAACTTGAAATTTTTGAATCAAAACATTAATTGTTAGTGATAAATTTGAAAATATGAAGTACAAATAAGAAAAAAGATTTTGAAAATCAATTTTAAAATTTTTGAAAAACATGAAAAAAAATTGAAAAAGATTTGATTTTTAAAAAAAGATTTAAAAAGGTAGAATTTTTAAATTAAAATTTTGACTTGACTAATAAGAAACAACTAAATTTTAAAAAATTTTAACTAAATCAACCCAAAATTTCGAATTTTATGAGTAAAACAAGGAAAAGATATTATTTTTTATTTTTTGAATTAATGAAGAAAGAGAAAAACAACAAAATGACACAAGACATAAAAATCTAATATCAAAACAAATAATGCATGCAAGAACACTTTGAATGTCAAGATGAACACCAAAAACACTTTGAAGATAATGATGAACATCAAGAACATATTTTTGAAAATTTTTAAGAAAAGAAAGACATGCAAGACACCAAACTTAGAAATTTTTAAACTTTAGACACTAATAATTCGAAAATGCATATGAAAAACAAGAAAAGACACAAAACAAGAAAATCACAAGATTAAACAAATAAAAATCATCAAGAACAACTTGAAGATCATGAAGAACACATGATGAATTTTCGAAAATTTTAAGGAAATTAAAAGAATGCAATTGTCACCAAACTTAAAATTTGACACAAGACTCAAACAAGAAACACAAAATTTTTGGTTTTATGATTTTATTAATTTTTTTCAAAAATAAAAATAAAAAGCTTAAACATAAAACAAAATTACCTAATCTAAGCAACAAGATGAACCGTCAGTTGTCCAAGCTCGAACAATCCAAGGCAACGGCGCCAAAAACTTGGTGTGGAAAATCGTGATTCACACTTTTCACAACTCCGCACAACTAACCAGCAAGTGCACTGGGTCGTCCAAGTAATACCTTACGTGAGTAAGGGTCGATCCCACGGAGATTGTCGGCTTGAAGCAAGCTATGGTCATCTTGTAAATCTCAGTCAGGCGGATTCAAATGGTTAGGAGGTTTTGATAATTAAAAGATAAATAAAACATAAATTAAGATAAAGTTACTTATGTAATTCATTGGTGGGAATTTCAGATAAGCGTGTGCAGATGCTTTGTTGCTTCTGAACCTCTGTTTTTCTATTGTCTTCTTCCAATCATGCGTGCTCCCTTCCATGGCAAGCTGTAGGATCCTCTCAATGAAAATGGTCCTCTACGGTTTCTGCACGGCTAATCAACTAATAGATTTCTCATCTCGGATGAAAAATACCAGGTATAGCTACCGCATGGCTAATCATCTGTCGGTTTCCGCTAGCGTCAGAATAGGATCCATTGATCCTTTTGCACACTGTCACTGCGCCCAACATTCGCAGGTTTGAATCACGTCCATTGATCCTACTCGAAATACCACAGATAAGGTTTAAACTTTTCGGATCCCAGGAATGTTGCCAATTGGTTCTAGCATATACCACGAAGATACTAATCTCATGGACTCGATCCGTGTATTAGATACCCAAGAGAATATACTCCGGCTGTCATCCAATGACTACGTTGAACATCATGTAGACCACTTTGTGGTTGTCAGGCACGCGTATCTTGGCTAAGCGAGTAACAAAGATTGGGTGATTGTCACGGGTCACCCCTTCATTCTGACTTAACTGAATTAAGTACAAGAGTATATCTTGGAGAAGAAGTAGGCGTGAATTGAAAGAAAAACAATAGTACTTGCATTAATTCATGAAGAACAGCAGAGCTCCACACCTTAATCTATGGGGTGTAAAAACTCCACCGTAGAAAATACATAAGTGAACAAGGTCTAAGCATGGCCATGAGGCCAGCCTCCAAAACGTGAACAATGGTCTATGATAGCATGCGAATACAATAGTTAAAAGTGCTATTTATATTAAACTAGTTACTAGGGTTTACAGAAAATGAGTAACTAAGTGCAGATAGTGCAGAAATCCACTTTCGGAGCCCACTTGGTGTGTGCTTGGGCTGAACATTGAAGCTTTTTCGTGCATAGGATGTTCTTGGAGTTAAACGCCAGCTTGGGTGCCAGTTTGGGCGTTTTACGCTAGGAAGTTTTAGTCTGGATTTGAGCGCCAGTTTGGGCCATCAAATCTCGGGCAAAGTATGGACTATTATATATTGCTGGAAAGCCCAGGATGTCTACTTTCCAAAGCTATTGAGATCGCGCCAATTAGGCTTCTGTAGCTCCAGAAAATCCACTTCGAGTGCAGGAGGGTCAGAATCCAACAGCATCTGCATTCCTTTTTCAGCCTCTGAATCAGATTTTTGCTCAGGTCCCTCAGTTTCAGCCAGAAAATACTTGAAATCACAGAAAAATACACAAACTCATAGTAAAGTCTAGAAATGTGATTTTTGAATAAAAATGAATAAAAATATAATAAAAAGTAACTAAAACATACTAAAAAGGGGTAAGTACGATTTTGGTCCCTAAAGTTTAATGCCAGAATCAAATTCGTCCCTCTTCTAATTTTGGGTTTAAAATCGTCATTAACGTTTTTTTTCGTATTAAAATCATCCTTTTTAATAAAATTTTTTGTTTTATTCCTAAACTACCCCTATTCCTATTTTAATAATAAAAATTATAAAATAAAAAAAAGAAAAACGCGTAAAAACGCGTTGGGGGAGAAGAAAAGGGTATGCGAAGGGGGAGGGGAGGGGAGGGGAAAGGAAGAGGGGGAGGGGGAAGGGGGGAGAGGGACGGTGCCGGGGAGCCTCCGTCGTCGCCGCCGCCTCCTCCAGAACTCTGATGATGATGACGATGAAGGGGGAAAGGACGCAGGGGTGGGGGGAAGGGGAGAGGGGGAAGGGGAGGGGGAGGGGGAAGGGGAAAGGGGGGAGGGTGACCGCCGCCGCATCGCGAGCCTCGCCCGCCTCGCCGCCTTCGCGCCTCGCGCGCGTCGCCGCCTTGTGAGCCTCGCCGCCTCTGCCTCCTTCTCCTCTTCTCATCTTCGCCGCGTCCGTGAACCGCCGCCGTGCCCTCGCGCCTCGCCCTCCTCACAGCATCTGCTCCTCCTCTACTCCTCCTCGCCCTTACTGCCGTGACCTCCTCCTCCTCTGCTCCTCCTACTCTGTTGAATCTTTGATTTGTTGAATCATTGTTGATTTTGAGTTGTTGGTTTAAGGTTGATCTCTGTTTGTTATTTGTTGTTGTGTTGGTAGTGGTGGTGGTGGTGGTTGTGTTGGGGGGAATGGAAGGAGACGCGGGGTGGTGGTGGGGGTGGGGGGAAGGGGTGACTGGGGGTGGGGGTGGAGGTGGTGGTGGGGGTGGGGGGGAAGGGGAGGCGGGGTGAGGGTGGAGGTGGGGGGAAGGGGAGGACGTGGTGTGGTGGTGGTGGGGGGGAAAGGGGAGGCGGGGTGGGGTTGGAGGTGGGGGGAAGCGGTGACTGGGGGTGGAGGTGGGTGTGGAGGTGGGGGGAAAGGGGACACGAGATGGTGGTGGGGGTGGGGGAAGGGGAGACGGGGTGGGGGTGGAGGGAGAGGGAAAAGGGAAGGGCATTTTTGTCCAAAAAAAAAAGGACGATTTTAATACGAAAAAAAACGTTAAGGACGATTTTATATCCAAAATTAGAAGAGGGAGGAATTCGATTCTTGGACTAAACTTTAGGGACCAAAACCATACTCACCCCTACTAAAAACTATGTAAAAATAATGCCAAAAAGGGTATAAATTATCCGCTCATCACGCGGGTTATGTGATTTGGTGAAAAGAAAACCAAAAAGATACATTTTTTTTATTTGTCCTTAGATACGTTAGAAAATACTTTTGAAACATCCAAAATATAACAAATAGGTTATTCTTCAAAAGCACTTTCTTTGGTAAAAAAAAGTATACCCATAAATATTAAGATAAGGCTATACTTTATAAATGATCTTCATAATATCTAAGGAGACACTTGATGACTTGCATCATCTACCTATTTTCTCATCATAAAAAACCATAGAATTGATAAACTCTCACTGATTCAATGCATTATTAAGAGATATATCATGAATTAGCAGAATATTATTTTTAAATTAGTTCTTGTATGCATTTCAGGAGAAAAGAGTAGAAAAAGAAGAAGAAAGCAAGCAAAAAGGACTGCGCGTGTCTATGGGCGTGGCACGCTAAAAAAATCACAGCAAGGGCGTGGCACGCCAACCATAGGCATGGCACGCCAGGCCTAGCCCCAAGAAAAGTTTGCTCAAGTTTTACTATAGGCGTGGCACGCAAGCCCTAGGCATGGCACACTAGGCTCAATTTCCAGAGAAGGATTCCCAACATAACACTATGGGTGTGGCACGCCAACCCTGGGCGTGGCACGCCAGCTCTTGTTCCCAGAGAAGGTTACTTAAGTTCCACTAAGGGCATCACATGCCAACTTTGGGCGTGGCACGCTAGTTATAGTCTCCAGAGAAGGACTCTCATGGTTTTAACAAGGACGTGGCACGCCAGGCTCAATCTCTAGAAAAGAACTTCTAACGTTTTAACAAGGACGTGGCACGCCAGCTATGATCTCCAGAGAAAGTTGCTGAGCATCTTACAATGGACGTGGCACACCAACCTTGGACATGGCACACCTGTAAGATCCAAGACTTTTAAAAAGTCCTATTTTGAACTAATCTCAAATCATATATTTATTTACAATTTCAATTTCAAAAATTCTTTTTATTGAAAATAATTTAAGGCAATTCTGATTAATTGGATTTGAAAATAAATTTAGGTTTTTATCCAAACTCTATACTTATGGATTATTTTTCTATTTATGATTTAAAGTTTTAGAAATTCGAAAATAATGAGGTTTGCTTATTTAAATCAGAATTTCATCTAATTTTACGATTATTGAATTAATTTCTATAATTAAGTTATAAAGTTTGTAGTTATGAAATAATAAGAATTTTATATGATTTGATTTTAGATCAATTATATTTATATCATTCAATACTTTAAGTTTTAAGGATAAAGAAAATTAATGATATTACTATGTATTTTCAATTAGAGAAATTGATTGAGGATCAATTAGTATTTTTATACCACAAATAATATTTTAAAGTAATTTTAGAGATTAAATTAGTTTTCAAATTAAGTCCCAAAATCTCTAATTCTGTACATAAACCGTAACCCTAATTTTTATCAAATTGAACCCTAACCACCCAAAACACCAACAACAGCCGTAGCCCCCCTCCTTTCTAACACAAACACACACACCCAGCAAAAAGGAAGAAGAAAGAAACAGAAAGGGAAAAAGAGAAGAGGGGGAGGACCGAAGAAGGAAGAGAGGAGGGAGGAAGGAAGGGAGGTGGCGCCGGTGGGCATCACTGCCACCGTCGCCGCCAGGAAGTCAGAACCGAGGAGAGAGAGAGAGAGAGAGAGAGAGAGAGAGAGAGAGAGAGAGAAAGCAGCAGCACCGAGAGGGAGAGGCCGCCGTTGCTGCCATTGAGCTCGCCGCCACCGCTGCCCATGAAGCCCTCGCTGTCGCAGGTCAGATCTGAAGCGCGAGAGAAAGACGCGAAGGAGGGAACCGTGCTGCCCAGTCGCCGTCGTCCCTGCTCGACGCCGCCTTCGTCAGTATCGCGGGTTGCTGCTATGCGAGTCACCGCTACCACCTCTGGGTCCACGCCGTCGTCGTTGCAAATGGGTGCCAGCATCACCGTCGTCCATGGGTGAAGCAAAGGAGAGAGATCCGCGAGGAAGGGAGGACTGCGACTAGTCCAGCCGCCACGCACAGTCGCCGTTCGTGTTGCCGGTGCCGTCTTCGTCCGAACCATCGCCAGATCCGCCGCTGCCAGAGCTTCTGGCTGAGCCTTAGCCACCGGGAACGCCGCTGCCGCCATCGAGATCCACTATCCGTAAGGATTTTAAGTTGGCTTTCATTCCTTTTGAGTTTCCGGAAGCTTTTCATCGCTGCATGTTTGTTACAGTCGTCGTCGCCGGAGTTTTGGTCGCCGCTGCCACTCGAGGTGGCTACCGGGGCTGCCGCCAAGCCGGTTCAGTGAACGCTGCAGTTTTGTTTTCTTAGTTTGGTAAGTAATTATTTCGGAAACCCCTGCGTTAGTATTCTATTATGTTTGGTTATAAACTCTGAGGTTTGGTAATTTAGGATCGAGTTCTGTATGTTGAATGCCGCTTTTAGGTTGCTGTGAGTGCTGCGAAAGTGATAAGGGGCTGAGTTTATGGTTGTCGTAGGTTCCGGGCTGAGAGGAAAGAGTTCGGTTGATGCGTTTGGGTTATGATTTCGACAAGTTGAGGTAGGGGCTTTTCATACAAACTAATTTATTTTAAATTGGAAATTGTTATAAATAGATATGATGCGCGAATTGCATTTCTGGTGATTAAGTGAGTCTCATGAATTGTTTGACTTGTATTGGATGAATATGATTGCCTGTTTGATTGAAATAATGTTTGATTTTGTCCAAAATGGTGGTTTCTGGTTGTTTTGAATTGAAAGGATTTTAGTAATTAAAGTCTGAATTTTCTTACTGGAAACTGATTTGGTCTTGAATCCCTTGAAAAAAGAGTTGAGGATTGGTTTGCTTGGGACTCGGAAAGGGTGGCAAAGTCCAAGTTTTAGGGGAGATGCTGCCAAAATTTCTATAAAATCCGAGACTTTACTTGAAACGATATTTTAAAAAGAGTGATTTATGCCTTGAATTGTATTACTGATAAATGAATTAGGTTTGAACTAATTTATTAAGATAATTATTATATTTTGAAAGTAAACTATTTTAGAAAAGAATTGTTTTAAAGTCGATTTAAAGATGAAAATAATTATGTTTTGGAATTTGATTGTGTAAGCAAATTTGGAGGAGTTTTAATGGATTTCGATTAACTAATTTCACTTTACGAAATTTTAGGAAAAGTTTGAAGTAATTTTTAAAGCTTTGATTTAGTAAGATTGAAATAATTTCCGAGCCTTTGGAAACAGAATTAAGAATGAAATTGAAATTGATTTTCGGTTTAAATGATTTAGTTTGAGTAAGTTGGTTTTGAAATTGGTTCGGAATATTTGGATACATGACTTGGTTCTGGTTTAAATTCTATTTTATTTATTTAAATAAAAAAGTTAAGGTTTTAGATGTTTTCAATAAACTTAAGGAAATGAGTTAGGTTATTCTCCCCTGAAGTATTGAGACTCTGTTGAGGAATTTTATGACCAAACATTGATTTAGAAATGAATGATTTTGAGTCTTTGAAAAGAGATTTTGAATTTGGCATGGTTTTGAGATTGTTTGGAAGTTCTGGAAAGTGGCTCCATTTTAAAAAGTGATTCTTGGCAAGATGTGAACTGAATATGTTTATTATTTAAAAGTAAATGGGCCAAGAATGATTTTGAAATAAGATATTGAGCCTGACTGATGGTGGATATCAAGATTGATGAGTTATTATTTGGTAGGCGTAAGTGCCAGGTTCATCCCGCTTATGCTGATAGATTTGATATTGATGAGATTGTTGATAAGTTGCTTACGCCTGGCAAGGACGGTGATTAATCCTGCTTGTCAAGGTTGCGGCGCCCACATAAGGACGGTGGTTAATCCCGTTTACATGCAGATGTGAGGTCGGAGGCAGAGTATCCCGCTCACATCCTTTCGGATCACAGGAGTGTGTAGGCACTAACATCCTAGACCGTGTGCCGGGCACGTTATCCCAGGGGGTTCCCATTTATTTGTGACCGAAAGGCAACATTCCCATGGGAATGTGTCGGGTTGGCAATTGAACCGACAATATGATATCACAGCCAGTAGGACAGACATTCATCATTTGCATTTATGTGACATTGTTTGGGTGTGCATATTGTAATTGGTTTGCCTATGTGAATACTTATGTTAACTGCTAACTGCTATAATTGTTGTAATTGCTATTGATTGTGTTTGAACTACATTATTTGTGATTGTGCTTGACTTGGTTGGTTTGTGATGAGTTGGTTGATGATTGAGTTGTTTGGGCCGGGGGCCATGTTGGATTGGATGGGCTTGAGGGCGTGATTGGTATATTGAGTTCTATTTCTGTATAAGGTATCTCACCAATTTAGCATAGACTTAATGAGCCTATGTTAGGAACGGGATGATCATTTATACCGTGTAGGTAACTGCTTTCAATGGTTGTGGTCTAGGAAAGTCTGGAAAATCAAACTCTTATAGCATAGACTTAATTGAACCTATGTTTGGGACATGTTGGTTATTCATATTGTCTAGGAAAAACTTTTCAAAATTTACAAGAAAGGAAAAAGGTTTTGTTTTACAATATTTGAAAAATTGACAAAGTCTTCAAAAAGGATTTTTGGATTTCGAATGTAAACCCATGGTTTTTGGAAAGACTCATAAGACGAGCAATGATCACTGTACTCTGAAAACATTTGAGTTTATTTTATGTATCTTGTTATAGCAATTTCTGAAATCTTATAGTGAGAACAAGCGAGGATGACGTTCACACTCCCCTACAGGTTATTCCTTTTCAGGATATGGATGACGAAGCTTCTGAAGAGTTATATTTCCTTTTCTGTTCATTCGGTATTTTTGTATTATCATAGTAATGATTTTTCCCTCGCCTTTATCCTTAGTAATTTTGTAAGAGGGATAGGAATTTGTGATATGTGTGTTTATAGAGTTAGTGTTATGTATATATATAAATTAAGGTATTGTATTTGGTTTGTATGTACATGTATGATTATGTTTTCAACGAAAAAGCATTTTGGAAAGATAAAGCGGTAAAAAAAAAGTACTTAAACAGGCTCCTATTTCAGTAATTAAATATGTTTAGAATTGTCGTAATGCCCAAGCTATCAGAGTGGCGCAGCCGGAAGCGGGACTTTCGATAGTGAGGGTGTTACAACTCTATCTCTAGTTTCCAGAGGAGAAATGCTCAAGTCTCACAAGGGGCGTGGCAAGCCAACCCAGGGCGTGACACGCGAGTTCTACTCTTCAGAGACATTCACTCAAGCTTACTATGAGTGTGGCACGCCAGTTCTATCAAGCAGAAGAGGTTGTCCAACATTTCACAAAGGGCGTGGCATGCCTACCCTGGGCGTGGCACGCTAGTTCTGTTCTCCAGAGAAAGGTGATAGAGGCAATACAAAGGGCGTGACATGTAACAACCCTGATTTTCGAGTACGCGAGATCTTTTCTAAAAGTACAGATTTCTCCGAGAAGATCAGTAAGGGGAGAATCTTTGATATATCATCAAGTATCTCAATCCTCATTGTCATCATGTCATCTTTAAGCTAGAACCTTTTCCGAGGCAAGCTCGATAACGCAGTCACGAAGAACCTACTTTTTGAACCGTATCGGTTAGGAGTTTTGATTCCATTTTTCGTAAATAGTCTCAGTTTGACAAACCGGACTCGATTTATGAGAGAAGAGAGATAATAGGATGATATTATCATTATATGAGTATTAGAATCTTCTTGAATAATATTATAAGGTTACCTGGTCAATTTTAGTTAAAAACAGAAAATCGGTTTAACCGGGTTCACAGTTTATTGGTGCAGCTTAGCACCAGCACTCCCTGATGACTTTAACAATGATAAGGCCTCATTATACATGTTTTATTCTCATAATAAATATGTTACTAGTGTCATTTATGCTAGTAGCTCAGAAAATAATTTTTAGAGATGTTTTTACAAGTGTTCAGATACATCTAGTTTTAGTAGTTATACACCTGAGATATTTTAATATTATTTTAATCCACCTCCAAGCCAACCAATCACAACTCACCCTACACCCCCAAAACCCCCAAGGCTGCCTCATTTTCTCATTGTGGCCGAAAATCATCAAGAGAAAAAGGAGAGAAAGTTCTTGGTTCATAAATCTTCAAAGCTTGATTTCTTCTAAACTAAAACTCAAATCAAAACTCCGATTTCACCAAAATGATCCTCTCTTCTTCCTCTACATAACCATATAACATATCAAGGCTTCAAATAAGGTGAGATGGCTGTCTCCCTCCCTCTTCAATTCAGTTTTCAAGGAAACATGCTTAAACATGTGTTTTCTTGATGCTCTTCCTTAGGAATCATGCTTAACTTGACTTGAGGGCCAAGAAACATTAATTTCCAGCAAGTCTAAGGTGAGATATACCTTCCTAACATGCTGAGCAAGATTTGGTCAGTTGAGGGTTTTTGGATTTAAAGTTGTTCTTGATGTGATTTAGGAGGAAAAAGTGCTTAAGGACCACCTGAAAGTCTAACTGAATTAGAAGCAGCAAAACTAGGTAGGGTTTGACGAAATTAATCTTGATTGATTGTGTTTGAGTTGTGTGATTATGATATGGTTTGGCTGTGCTTGAAATTGATGGTTTATATGAGTGATTCTTGTTGAAATTTTGGTGAAATTTTGATGAAATTTGATGATATTTAAGCTATGAATGTTGTTCTTGAGGGCTGCTGGAAAAACGAACCCTAGAGCTTAAATTGGGGTTCAATTTGTGTTAAAATCATGTAGAAAAGATGGGGTTTTAGTGGCTGCTAATTTATTATGAATTATGGTAAATATCGGTTGCTGAAAAGACTGAAAAACGGGTAAAAACAGAGAAAGAATCTGAAGAATTTACGAAGAACACGAAGAACACTTTGAGTGTGGTGAAGAACAATGAAGAACACCTTTTAGATCTTAGAAAGGGCAAGGAAGTAAATATTTTGGTGTTTGAGGGGTTATTTTGTAATTTCTGAAAGTTAGGGTGGTTAAAGTAGAAATATTAAAAGTTACGGATGGTAAAAAGTGAATTTATAAAGTAAATGGTTAAAGGAAGGTAATTTTCAAAAATATATTAATAAAATAATAAATAATAATAAAATATTAAATAATAATATTTAATTAAAAATAATATTTTAATAAAAATAATAAAATAATATGGAAAAGGCAGTTTTCTGTAAAAGCTTTAGAAAGACAACTTTAAGTGCAGAATCTCATAATTACCTTCATAAAACACTTAGGGAGTGGTAAAAACATATTAGTGAGGCAAAGATAAATAAAAGATAAAAATTTGAAAAAAAGATAAAAATCGAAGAAAAAGTCTGTAAGGTTTTAATGACAGAAAAACAGACAGAGACTAGTGAACGAACTAGGGCAACATAGTTAGTCCTTGAATTGCGAATAGGGTTAGGTATTATATGAAAAGTTAAACTGTTTCAGTATAGACTTAATGAACTTATACTTGGGGCAGGCTAACTAATCATACCGAAATTTACATAAGCTTTAAATACATACGTTAAACAGAAAAAGCAGAATAAAGTAAGGAAGCGTAGAGAAAAGAACAAATAGAGCAGAATACAGAGACAAAGCGAAGAGAGTAATATGATAAAGAGCAGAGGACCTATTGAGAGGTCATTTATTGCATTAAGGCAACCTCAGAGATATCTATATGTTCATCTGCTGCATTGTGGCAATCAGATAGATGGTGGTACGACCACTGAGAACGCTTTCCTGCGGTATAGATCCATATTTTAATTCTGTAAGGCAGAGGGGTTATTTCCAGCTACAGAAGTACCGTGACCACCTGTTCCATTTCTGTAGTGGCAGAAGTGTTATTTCCTGTATACAGAAGATGTGTCGGCATACATCCCTGCAGTGGCAGATGTGTTATTTCCTGCGTGCAGTGGACCCTGTGGTGGCAGAGGGGTTATTTCCTGTACACAGGGGTATAGCCAACAGGGAAGCCTTACCTGGTCAAAGGACTCCGGGTAACGTCGGGAGCGGGTATGTAACCGAAAAATGAGCTCATTACCTGCACTAGGGCTAGACATGCATCATACTTGGTTGCGCATTTACTCTGTTATGGTTGTTGTTTGAATGTATGCTTTCTTTGTTTGTATTCTATTCACTGTGTCTGTGTTTTGTTTTCTTGTATTCTCTTGTTTGTGTTTTGATTTCTATTTTCTCTGTTTCCTTTAGTTATCTGTTTCTTCTGTTTACTACTTCTCGGTATTCTGCTATTTATCTGCTAAACAACACGGAATTAATGAACTTAACTAATAACCCCAGCCCTACTAAGAACTCCTCAGTTCTTACCCCCTTCTCTCTTCTCCCCCATCAGATGGAAAACGGGCGTGATATTCTATGAAGTCAAAGACCTTTACATTTATGAGGACCCAGTGTACTATGGTTACTATATTTTGAGTACAAAGCCTCGTATGAGACTTACGCATTACGAAACTGTCCCTTCCAACATCCTCTGTCTAGCTCGCAATTTGACCCCGATGCTCCTTACGACTTTCCCTTATCCTGGTTACATCCTGACGCACCTGTACATCCTTTTCCTGATGGTCCCGAACCCCCTATACCAGCTCAACCTTTGAATGAGGCGGTACCTGAGCCTATCATTCCTGATGAGCCTGAGTTAGCTGGTGACTACGTACCTGTGATACCACCAGAGTGGGATTTTCCCCCTGAGCCGATCCCCGACTTTTCACAGCCTGATGAGCTGGCTCTACCGGACGGTGGGATAGCTCTTATTTACGCGAACGGACCTGTGCTCGTGAATGGTTTGTACATAGTGATAGTAGTGTTTCTAGTGGACCTGTGGGTATAGCTGCAGCTGCGGACGATGAGGAGGAGGATTCTTAGATAGAGATAGAGCAGGATGAGGAGATGGATGAGCCTCATGATGATCTTTCGATCGACCACGTGTAGATATAGTCCGACAGCAGTAGGGGAATTCTTTTGATGACACTCTAGTCTAACATTATCTATTAGTTAGTCTCTCATTTGTGTTAGTACACCTGAGAGCTAGGAGCTATATAGTGGTTAGGCTAGCCTGGGCGCCAGCTTAGCGGCTTTTTGTAAGGGCCAGACCGTGGGAGTGTCGTGTATATATTAGCTACGTAGGATGACGAGGATGTAAACTGACTTAATCTTTTGTGAACACTATATGTTTTGTTATAGTATACATGATGTACAATATCAGCTGAGTTATATGTTTCTTTATGCTTCCTTATTATTTCTATCAGTGTGTGGTTATCTATTTTACTCCCTCGCTCGCAACGATATAAGTAAAAAAAATGTTACCCGTAAAATTGGCAACATTCTAACAAGGAACAGGCTCATATATTAAGTAATAGTTAATAATTAGGAAGAACAAGTTGGTAACACTTGGCTTCTTGTATGACCATGGCATACTGGGAGTTGGGTCGTTACATGGCACGCTGAGTATAGGCGTGGCACGCCAGGCATAAATTCCAGAGAATGAAGACTGGTGCAACAATATAGGCGTGCCCGAAGGCGTGGCACACCGAAAGTAATTTCACTAAGGCGTGGCACGCCAATCATGGGCGTGGCATGCCTGGTCCAATCTCCAGAAAGAGGTGCTCAATGAGATACAAAGGGCGTAGCACGCCAATCACAGGCGTGGCATGCCAGGTCACTTATCCAGGGGAAGGAATTGGGGCACTATCGAGGGCGTGGCACGCCTAGCAGTGGCGTGGCATGCCAGGCTCATCAAGAAGTAAGCAAGTCTAGCCAAGCACTAAGGGTGCGGCCCGCATAGCAGAGGCATGGCACGCCAGGCCATCTCTCCAGAAGAAGGCATCATAGAGCGCATCGAGGGCATGGCACACCAATAATAAAGCGTGGCATGCCAGGCTTAGCACACAAAGGGCAAGATGGTCAAGCACTATAGGCGTGAACACCAATGTTGAGCACGGCACGCCAATTTATTTCTCCAAAGACTGAAGGAGAAGCATCATCGAAGGCGTAGAACGCCAATGTTGGGCGTGTGATGAACGGATAATTTATACGCTTTTTGTCATTGTTTTTAGTATGTTTTTAGTAGAATCTAGTTACTTTTAGGGGTGTTTTCATTAGTTTTTATGTTAAATTCACATTTCTGGACTTCACTATGAGTTTGTGTGTTTTTCTGTGATTTCAGGTATTTTCTGGCTGAAATTGAGGGACTTGAGCAAAAATCAGATTCAGAGGTTGAAGAAGGACTGCTGATGCTGTTGGATTCTGACCTCCCTGCACTCAAAGTGGATTTTCTGGAGCTACAGAACTCAAAATGGCGCGCTTCCAATTGCGTTGGAAAGTAAACATCCAGGGCTTTCCAGCAATATACAATAGTCCATACTTTGGTCGAGTTTAGATGACGCAAAAGGGCATTGAACGCCAGTTCTATGCTGCAGTCTGACTTAAACGCCAGAAACACGTCACAAGCCAGAGTTGAACGCCAGAAACACGTTACAAACTAGCGTTCAATTACTTACTTCTGTAAGCAAACACCAAGTGGGCCCCGGAAGTGGATTTATGCATCAATTACTTACTTCTGTAAACCCTAGTAACTAGTTTAGTATAAATAGGACTTTTTACTATTGTATTAGACATCTTATAATCTTTTGGAACATCTTTGGATTGTATTTTTTGATCCTGTGATCACGTTTTGGGGGCTGGCCTCTCGGCCATGCCTGAACCTTTCACTTATGTATTTTCAACGGTAGAGTTTCTACACTCCATAGATTAAGGTGTGGAGCTCTGCTGTTCCTCATGAATTAATGCAAAGTACTACTGTTTTCTATTCAATTCAACTTATTCCGCTTCTAAGATATCCATTCGCACCCAAGAACATGATGAATGTGATGATTATGTGACGCTCATCATCATTCTTGTAACAACCCAGACCACCCGCTAGCACGATATTGTCCGCTTTGGCACACAAGGCCTCACGGTTTTGCCTTTGACGATAGGGATGCTAGCCGAAGCCCCCCACACTCACTCGTCAAAACGCGTCATGCTAGGGAGAGGTATCCACACCCTTATAAGGCATGCTTTGTTCCCCTCTCCAACCGATGTGGGCCTTACAATCCACCCCCCTAAGGGAGTCTAGCGCCCTCGCTGGCACATCGATCTGGGTTCTGGCTCTGATACCATCTGTAACAGCCCAGACCACCCGCTAGCACGATATTGTCCGCTTTGGCACACAAGGCCTCACGGTTTTGCCTTTGAGGATAGGGATGCTAGCCGAAGCCCCCCACACTCACTCGTCAAAATGCATCATGCTAGGGAGAGGTATCCACACCCTTATAAGGCATGCTTCGTTCCCCTCTCCAACCGATGTGGGCCTTACAATTCTCACTTATGAACGCGTGCCTGACGAACACTTCTGTTCTATATTCAACCAAGCTAGAATGAGTATCTCTTAGATATCTAATACAGGGGACCGAGTCCGAGTTATTAGTATCTTCGTGGTATAAGTTAGAACCCATGGATGGTCATTCCTGAGATCCGGAAAGTCTAAACCTTGTCTGTGGTATTCCGAGTAGGATCTGGGAAGGGATGGCTGTGACGAACTTCAAACTCGCGAGTGCTGGGCGTAGTGACAGATGCAAAAGGATAGTAAATCCTATTCCAGTATGATCGAGAACCTCCAGATGATTAGCCATGCCATGACAGAGCATTTGGACCATTTTCACAGAGAGGATAGGATGTAGCCATTGACAACGGTGATGCCCTTACAGAAAGCTTGCCATGGAAAGGAGTAGGACTGATTGGATGAAGACAGCAGGAAAGCAGAAGTTCAGAAGAACGAAGGCATCTCTATACGCTTATCTGAAATTCTTACCATTGAATTACATAAGTATTTCTATCTTTATTTTTTATTTATTTATTATAATTCGAAGACTCCATAACCATTTGATATCCGCCTAAATAAGATTTACAAGGTGACCATAGCTTGCTTCATACCAACAATCTCCGTGGCATCGACCCTTACTCACGTAAGGTTTTATTACTTGGACGACCCAGTGCACTTGCTGGTTAGTTGTGCGAAGTTGTGAAGTTATGTTTGGACCATGGTATTGTGCACCAGTTATTGGCGCCATTGCCAGGTGATGAGCGGATAATTTATACGCTTTTTGGCATTATTTTTAGTATGTTTTTAGTAGAATCTAGTTACTTTTAGGGATGTTTTCATTATTTTTTATGTTAAATTCACATTTCTGGACTTTACTATGAGTTTGTGTGTTTTTCTGTGATTTCAGGTATTTTCTGGCTGAAATTGAGGGACTTGAGCAAAAATCAGATTCAGAGGTTGAAGAAGGACTGCTGATGCTGTTGGATTCTGACCTCCCTGCACTCAAAGTGGATTTTTTGGAGCTACAGAACTCAAAATGGCGCGCTTCCAATTGCATTGGAAAGTAAACATCCAGGGCTTTTCAGAAATATATAATAGTCTATACTTTGACAAGAATAGACGACGCAAACTGGCGTTCAACGCCAGCTCTCTGCCCAATTCTGGCGTCCAGCGCCAGAAAAGGATCAAAAACCAGAGTTGAACGCCAGAAATGGATCAAAACATGGTGTTCAACTCCACAAATGGCCTCTGCACGTGGAAAGTTAAAGCTCAGCCCAAGCACACACCAAGTGGGCCCCGGAAGTGGATTTATGCATCAATTACTTACTTTTGTAAACCCTAGTAGCTAGTTTATTATAAATAGGACCTTTTACTATTATATTAGTTATCTTTGGATTATCTTTTGATCCTTTGATCATCTTTGGATGCCTGGTTCTTAGATCAGAGGGGCTAGCCATTCGGCCATGCCTGGACCTTTTACTTATGTATTTTTAACGGTAGAATTTCTACACTCCATAGATTAAGGTGTAGAGCTCTGCTGTTCCTCAAAGATTCATGCAAAGTACTACTGTTTTCTATTCAATTCATCTTATTTCGCTTCTAAGATATTCATTCGCACTTCAACCTGAATGTGATGAACGTGACAATCATCATCATTCCCTATGAACGCGTGCCTGACAACCACTTCCATTCTACCTTCGAACTAATGAGTATCTCTTAGATCTCTTAATCAGAATCTTCGTGGTGTAAGCTAGAATGATGGAGGCATTCAAGAGAATCCAGAAGATCTAAACCTTGTCTGTGGTATTCCGAGTAGGATTCGATGAATGAATGACTGTGACGAGCTCCAAACTGGCGATTGCTGGGCGTTAGTGACAGACGCAAAAGGATAGTAAATCCTATTCCAGCATGATCGAGAACCGACAGATGAATAGCCGTGCCGTGACAGGGTGCGTTGACCATTTTCACTGAGAGGATAGGATGAAACCATTGACAAGGGTGATGCCTCCAGACGATTAGCCGTGCCGTGACAGGGCATTTGGATCATTTTCCCGAGAGAAGACCGAAAGTAGCCATTGACAATGGTGATGTATCACATAAAGCCATCCATGGAAAGGAGTAAGACTGATTGGATGAAGATAGCAGGAAAGCAGAGGTTCAGAGGAACGAAAGCATCTCTATTCGCTTATCTGAAATTCTCACCAATAAATTACATAAGTATTTCTATCCTTTATTATTTATCTTTTAATTATCTAATCCAATCACATTTAACCCTACCTGACTGAGATTTGCAAGGTGACCATAGCTTGCTTCATACCAACAATCTCCGTGGGATTCGACCCTTACTCACGTAAGGTATTACTTGGACGACCCAGTGCACTTGCTGGTTAGTTGTGCGAAGTTGTGAACCATGGTATTGGCATCATGTTTTTGGCGCCATTACCAGGGAAAGAAAGAGCGATGAATTTTACATAATTAAAGTGTAATCACAACTTCCGCGCACCAAGTTTTTGGCGCCGTTGCCGGGGATTGTTCAAGTTTGGACAACTGACGGTTCATCTTGTTGCTCAGATTAGGTAATTTTCTTTTTGTTTTCTCTTCAAAAATTTTTTTCCTTTGTTTTCGAAAAAAAAAATTTTAAAAATAAAAATGTTTTCGAAAATAAATTATTCTATGGCTTCAATACTTTCAAGAATGAATTCTAGAGTTTCATGGTAACATGTTGAATCCTATCTGGCTGAAAAGCAATACCCAAACTCCTTTGGGATTGGTCTTCAACTAATCACCTCAATGGATGTAAATCCATTCTAAAGCTTGAATGGCTATTAAGACATGTCTGACCCTTTGATTGGAGCTTTAGACTAAAGAGCACAAGATTCCTGGAATTCATATTAAAGATTTTGAAATCCTTATTTTTATTTTTCAATTAATTTTTGAAAAAAAAATTTGAAAATCATAAAAATCAAAAATATTTTTTGTGTTCTTGTTTGAGTCTTGAGTCATGTTATAAGTTTAGTGTCAATTGCATGTTCATCTTGCATATTTCTAAAAATTCATGCATTTATAGTGTTCTTCATGATCTTCAAGTTGTTCTTGGTAAAGTCCTCTTGTTTGATCTTGATGTTTTCTTGTTTTGTGTTGTATGGTGTTTTTCATATGCATTCTTGAATTCTTAGTGCCTAAGCATTAAAGATTTCTAAGTTTGGTGTCCTGCATGTTTTCCTTGCATTAAAAATTTTTCAAAAATGAGTTCTTGATGTTCATCATGATCTTCATAGTGTTCTTGGTGTTCATCTTAACATTCATAGCATTCTTGCATGCATTCATTGTTTTGATCCATAACTTTCATGCATTGCATCATTTTTCTTGTTTTTCTCTCTCATCATAAAAATTCAAAAAAATAAAAAAAAACATATCTTTCCCTTTTTCTCTCATCAAATTCGAAAATTTGAGTTGACTTTTTCAAAATTTTTTAAAATCAAGTTGTTTCTTATGAGTCAAATCAAATTTTCAATTTAAAAATCTTATCTTTTTCAAAATCTTTTTCAAAAATCAAATCTTTTTCATTTTTCTTAGTTATTTTCGAAAATTATAAAAATGTTTTTCAAAAATGTTTTTCCTATCTTTATCACATAATTTTCGAAAATAACATCACCAATTAACGTTTTGATTCAAAAATTTCAAGTTTGTTACTCACTTGTTAAGAAAGATTCAAACTTTAAGTTCTAGAATCATATCTTGTGATTTCTTGTGAATCAAGTCATTAATTGTGATTTTAAAAATCAAATCTTTTTCAAAACCAATTTCAATCATATCTTTTCAAAAATATCTTCTCATCATATCTTTTTCAAAAATTTGATTTCAAAATATCTTTTCTAACTTCTTATCTTCTTATCTTTTCAAAATTGATTTTCAAAATTTGTTTCAACTAACTAACTAACTTTTTGTTTGTTTCTCATCTTTTTCAAAACCACCTAACTAACTCTCTCTCTAATTTTCAAAAATATCTTCCCCCTTTTTCAAAATTTCTTTTTAATTAACTAATTATTTTAATCTTTGATTTTTAAAAAAGATTTTCGAAAATTACTAACATTTTTCAAAAACCATTTTCGAAAATCACTAACTCCTTTTCAAAAATTATTTTCGAAAATTTTCTTCTCTCTCATCTCCTTCTATTTGTTTATTCATCTACTAACATCTCTCCCTTACTCACAAAAAAAAAAGGATCTCTATTATTATTATTTTTCTGTGCCCTCTTCTTTGTCATATGAGCAGGAGCAAGGACAAGAATATTCTTGTTGAAGCAGATCCAGAACCTGAAACGACTCTGAAGAAGAAACTAAGAGAAGCTGAATTACAACAAACCAGCAAGCACCTGTCAGAAATTATCAAACAGGAAGAGGACATGGCAGCCGAAAATAATAATAAAGTAAGGAAGATGCTTGGTGACTTTACTGCACCTAATTCCAATTTACATGGAAGAAGCATCTCCATTCCTGCTATTGGAGCAAACAACTTTGAGCTGAAACCTCAATTAGTTTCTCTGATGCAGCAGAACTGCAAGTTTCATGGACTTCCATCTGAAGATCCTTTTCAGTTCTTAACTGAATTCTTGCAGATATGTGATACTGTTAAGACTAATGGAGTAGATCCTGAAGTCTACAGGCTCATGCTTTTCCCATTTGCTGTAAGAGACAGAGCTAGAATATGGTTGGACTCTCAACCTAAGGATAGCCTGAACTCTTGGGATAAGCTGGTCAAGGCTTTCCTAGCCAAGTTCTTTCCTCCTCAAAAGCTGAGCAAGCTTAGAGTGGATGTTCAAACCTTCAGACAAAAAGAAGGTGAATCCCTCTATGAAGCTTGGGAGAGATACAAAGGACTGACCAAAAAGTGTCCTTTTGACATGCTTTCAGAATGGACCATGCTGGATATATTCTATGATGGTCTGTCTGAGTTATCTAAGATGTCATTGGACACTTCTGCAGGTGGATCCATTCACCTAAAGAAAACGCCTGCAGAAGCTCAAGAACTCATTGACATGGTTGCTAATAACCAGTTCATGTACACTTCTGAGAGGAATCCTGTAAATAATGGGATGCCTATGAAGAAGGGAGTTCTTGAAGTTGATACTCTGAATGCCATATTGGCGCAGAACAAAATATTGACTCAGCAAGTCAATATGATTTCTCAGATTCTGAATGGAATGCAAGCTGCATCCAACAGTACTCAAGAGGCTTCTTCTGAAGAAGAAGCTTATGATCCTGAGAACCCTGCAATAGCAGAGGTGCATTATATGGGTGAACCTTATGGAAACACCTATAATCCATCATGGAGAAATCATCCAAATTTCACATGGAAGGATCAAAAGCCTCAACAAGGCTTTAATAATGGTGGAAGAAACAGGTTTAGCAATAGCAAGCCTTTTCCATCATCCACTCAGCAACAGACAGAGAATTCTGAGCAGAATCCATCTAGCTTAGCAAACTTAGTCTCTGATCTATCCAAGGCCACTATAAGTTTCATGAATGAAACAAGGTCTTCTATTAGAAATTTGGAAGCACAAGTGGACCAGCTGAGTAAAAGGATCACTGAAATCCCTCCTAGTACTCTCCCAAGCAATACAGAAGAGAATCCAAAAGGAGAGTGCAAGGCCATTGACATAAGCACCATGGCCGAACCTATAAGGGAAGGAGAGGACGTGAATCTCAAGGAGGAAGACCTCCTGGGACGTCCAGCGATCAATAAGGAGCTTCCCTCTGAGGAACCTAAGGAATCTGAGACTCATCTAGAGACCATAGAGATTCCATAAACCTCCTTATGCCATTCATGAGCTCTGATGAGTATTCCTCTTCTGAAGAGAATGAGGATATTACTGAAGAGCAAACTGCCAAGTTTCTTGGTGCAATCATGAAGCTGAATGCCAAATTATTTGGTATTGAAACTTGGGAAGATGAACCTCCCTTGTTCATCAATGAACTAAGTGATCTGGATCAACTGACATTGCCTCAGAAGAGACAGGATCCTGGAAAGTTCATAATACCTTGTACTATAGGCACCATGATCTTTAAGGCTCTGTGTGACCTTGGTTCAGGAATAAACCTCATGCCCCTCTCTGTAATAGAGAAACTGGGAATCTATGGGGTGCAAGCTGCTAAAATCTCATTAGAGATGGCAGACAATTCAAGAAAACAGGCTTATGGACAAGTAGAGGACGTGTTAGTAAAGGTTGAAGGCCTTTACATCCCTGCTGATTTCATAGTCCTGGATACTGGAAAGGAAGAGGATGAATCCATCATCCTAGGAAGACCTTTCCTAGCCACAGCAAGAGCTGTGATTGATGTGGACAGAGGAGAATTAATCCTTCAATTGAGCGAGGACAACCTTGTGTTTACAACTCAAGGATCTCTCTCTGCATCCATGGAGAGGAAGCAAAAAAAGCTTCTCTCAAAGCAGAGTCAAACAAAGCCCCCACAGTCAAACTCTAAGTTTGGTGTTGGGAGGCCACAACCAAACTCTAAATTTGGTGTTGAACTCCCATATCCAAACTCTAAGTTTGGTGTTGGAGAGTCTCAACAATGCTCTGAACATCTGTGAGGCTCCATGAGAGCCCACTATCAAGCTATTGATATTAAAGAAGCACCTGTCTAGCGTTCAACGCCAGAATAGAGCATGGTTCTGGCGCTGAACGCCCAAAATGGGCAGCATCCTGGCGCTGAACGCCCAGAACAAGCATGGTTCTGGCGTTCAACGCCAGAAACGGCAACAAATGGGCGTTGAATGCCCAAAATGGGCACCAACCTGGCGCTGAACGCCCAGAGTTGTGTGCAAGGGCATTTTACATGCCTAATTTGGTGCAGGGATGTAAATACTTGGCACCTTAGGATCTGTGGATCCCACAGGATCACCTCAGGATCTGTGGACCTCACAGGATCCCTACCCACCTCACCCTCTCTTTTTCCATTCATGACAATCCCTTCTGTTTTCTATTCACCACTCACATCCATACACACATCCCTCCATCTCCTCCATATCTTCTTCTTCTTCTATTCTTTCTTCTTTTGCTCGAGGGCGAGAAACATTCTAAGTTTGGTGTGGTAAAAGCATAAGCTTTTTTTTTTTCCATTACCATTGATGGCACCTAAACCTCTAAAAGAGGGGAAGGGAAGACAAAGGCTTCCACCTCCTAGTCATGGGAGATGGAAAGATTCATCTCAAGGGTCTATAGCTCAGTGGTAGAACATGTGGCTGCAAATCAAGAGATCCCTGAGATACCTCAGGGGATGCATTTCCCTCCACATAAATATTAGGAGCAAATCAACACCTCCCTAGGAGAATTAAGTTCCAATATGGGACAATTAAGGGTGGAACATCAAGAGCACTCCATCATCCTTCATGAAATAAGAGAAGATCAAAAAGCAATGAAGGAGGAGCAACAAAGGCAAGGAAGAGACATAGAAGAGCTCAAGGACATCATTTGTTCCTCAAGAAGGAAATGCCACCATCACTAAGGTGGATTCATTCCTTGTTCTTATTTCTTCTGTTTTTCGTTTTCTATGTTATGTGTTTATCTATGTTTGTGTCTTCATTAAATGATCATTAGTAGTTAGTAACTCTGTCTTAAAGTTATGAATGTCCTATGAATCCATCACCTCTCTTAAATGAAAAATGTTTTAATTCAAAAGAACAAGAAGTACATGAGTTTCGAATTTATCCTTGAACTTAGTTTAATTATATTGATGTGATGACAATGCTTCTTGTTTTCTGAATGAATGCTTGAACAGTGCATATGTCTTTTGAAGTTGTTGTTTAAGAATGTTAAATATGTTGGCTCTTGAAAGAATGATGACTAGGAGAAATGTTATTTGATAATCTGAAAAATCATAAAAATGATTCTTGAAGCAAGAAAAAGCAGCAAAGAACAAAGCTTGCAGAAAAAAAAAGAGAAAAAAAATATATAGGCGAAAAAAATAGAAAGAAAAAGCAAGCAGAAAAAGCCAAAGCTCTTAAAACCAAGAGGCAAGAGCAAAAAGCCAATAACCCTTAAAACCAAAAGACAAGGGGAAATAAAAATGATCCCAAGGCTTTGAGCATCAGTGGATAGGAGGGCTTAAAGGAATAAAATCCTGGCCTAAGTGGCTAAACCAAGCTGTCCCTAACCATGTGCTTGTGGCGTGTAGGTGTCAAGTGAAAACTTGAGACTGAGCGGTTAAAGTCAAAGTCCAAAGCAAAAGAAGAGTGTGCTTAAGAACCATGGACACCTCTAATTGGGGACTATAGCAAAGCTGAGTCACAATCTGAAAAGGTTCACCCAATTATGTGTCTGTGGCATTTATGTATCCGGTGGTAATACTGGAAAACAAAGTGCTTAGGGCCACGGCCAAGACTCATAAAGAAGCTGTGTTCAAGAATCATCATACTGAACTAGGAGAGTCAATAACACTATCTGAACTCTAAGTTCCTATAGACACCAATCATTCTGAACCTCCATGGATAAAGTGAGATGCCAAAACTATTCAAGAGGCAAAAAGCTATAAGTCCCGCTCATATGATTAAAGCTATGTTTCATTGATAGTTTGGAATTTATAGTATATTCTCTTCTTTTTATCCTATTTGATTTTCAGTTTCTTGGGGACAAGCAACAATTTAAGTTTGGTGTTGTGATGAGTGGATAATTTATACGCTTTTTGGCATTGTTTTTAGTATGTTTTTTAGTAGAATCTAGTTACTTTTAGGGATGTTTTCATTAGTTTTTATGTTAAATTCATATTTCTGGACTTTACTATGAGTTTGTGTGTTTTTCTGTGATTTTAGGTATTTTCTGGCTGAAATTGAGGGACTTGAGCAAAAATCAGATTCAGAGGTTGAAGAAGGACTGCTGATGCTGTTGGATTTTGGAAAGTAGACATCCAGGGCTTTCCAGCAATATATAATAGTCCATACTTTGGCCAAGAATAGACGACACAAACTGGCGTTCAACGCCAGCTCTCTGCCCAATTCTGGCGTCCAGCGCCAGAAAAGGATCAAAAACCAGAGTTGAACGCCAGAAATGGATCAAAACCTGGCATTCAACTCCACAAATGGCCTCTGCACGTGGAAAGTTAAAACTCAGCCCAAGCACACACCAAGTGGGCCCCGGAAGTGGATTTATGCATCAATTACTTACTTCTGTAAACCCTAGTAGCTAGTTTATTATAAATAGGACCTTTTACTATTATATTAGTTATCTTTGGATTATCTTTTGATCCTTTGATCATCTTTGGACGCCTGGTTCTTAGATCAGAGGGGCTGGCCATTCGGCCATGCCTGGACCTTTCACTTATGTATTTTTAACGGTAGAGTTTCTACACTCCATAGATTAAGGTGTAGAGCTCTGCTGTTCCTCAAAGATTAATGCAAAGTACTACTGTTTTCTATTCAATTCATCTTATTTCGCTTCTAAGATATTCATTCGCACTTCAACCTGAATGTGATGAACGTGACAATCATCATCATTCCCTATGAACGCGTGCCTGACAACCACTTCCGTTCTACCTTCGACTGAATGAGTATCTCTTAGATCTCTTAATCAGAATCTTCGTGGTGTAAGCTAGAATGATGGCGGCATTCAAGAGAATCTGGAAGGTCTAAACCTTGTCTGTGGTATTCCGAGTAGGATTCGATGAATGAATGACTGTGACGAGCTCCAAACTCGCGATTGCTGGCCGTTAGTGACAGACACAAAAGGATAGTAAATCCTATTCCAGCATGATCAAGAACCGACAGATGAATAGCCGTGCCGTGACAGGGTGCGTTGACCATTTTCCCTGAGAGGATAGGATGAAACCATTGACAAGGGTGATGCCTCCAGACGATTAGCCGTGCTGTGACAGGGCATTTGGCTCATTTTCCCGAGAGAAGACCGAAAGTAGCCATTGACAATGGTGATGTATCACATAAAGCCAGCCATGGAAAAGAGTAAGACTGATTGGATGAAGATAGCAAGAAAGCAGAGGTTCAGAGGAACGAAAGCATCTCTATTCGCTTATCTGAAATTCTCACCAATAAATTACATAAGTATTTCTATCCTTTATTATTTATCTTTTAATTATCTAATCCAATCACATTTAACCCTACCTGACTGAGATTTGCAAGGTGACCATAGCTTGCTTCATACCAACAATCTCCGTGGGATTCGACCCTTACTCACGTAAGGTATTACTTGGACGACCCAGTGCACTTGCTGGTTAGTTGTGCGAAGTTGTGAACCATGGTATTGGCATCATGTTTTTGGCGCCATTACCAGGGAAAGAAAGAGTGATGAATTTTACATAATTAAAGTGTAATCACAACTTCCGCGCACCACCAGGGAGAGAACGAACAACAAATTTTACAACCTCTAAGTAACAATTTTCGCATTACCAAGTTTTTGGCGCCGTTGTCGGGGATTGTTCGAGTTTGGATAACTGACGGTTCATCTTGTTGCTCAGATTGGGTAATTTTCTTCTTATTTTACTATCAAAAAGTTTTCAAAAAATTTTTCAAAAATATTTTCCTCTTTTTCGTTTTTCCCAAAAAAAAAAATAATTATGTTCTTCAGAAATTTTAAGAATGAATTCTAGAGTTTCATGAAGCATGTTGAAGCCTGGCTAGCTGTAGAGCCATGTCTAAATTCTTTTGGACTGAGGCCTCCACATGTTAGGCAATTGCTTGTACTGCTGAAGCTTGGCTGGCCATTGGCCATGTCTAGTGTTTTGGACCAGAGCTTTCACTGAAAGCTTGGCTGGCTAGTAAGCCATGTCTAATTCCTGGACTGGAGCTTTAGACTAACATTAAAGATTCCTGGAATTCATATTAAAAATTTTGGAATCCTTATTTTTTTTTCAAATAATTTTCGAAAAATACCAAAAAAATTAGAAAATCATAAAAAACAAAAAAAATTGTGTTTCTTGTTTGAGTCTTGAGTCAGATTTTAAGTTTGGTGTCAATTGCATGTTCATCTTGCATTTTTCGAAAAAAAAAAATCATGCATTCATGGTGTTCTTCATGATCTTCAAGTTGTTCTTGGTAAATCTTCTTGTTTGATCTTGATGTTTTCTTGTTTTGTGCCTTTTCATGTTTTTCATGTGCATTTTTGCATTCATAGTGTCTGAACATGAAAGATTTCTAAGTTTGGTGTCTTGCGGTTTTCTTTGCATATAAAAATTTTCAAAAATATGTTCTTGATGTTCATCATGATCTTCAAAGTGTTCTTGGTGTTCATCTTGACATTCATAGCATTCTTGCATGCATTCATTGTTTTGATCCAAAATTTTCATGCATTGAGTCTTTTTCATATTTTTCTCTTTCATCATTGAAAATTCAAAAATCAAAAAAATATCTTTCCCTTTTTCACTCATAAATTTCGAAAATTTGGATTGACTTTTTCAAAAATTTTTAAAATCTAGTTGTTCTTATGAGTCAAATCAAATTTTCAATTTAAAAATCTTATCTTTTTCAAAATCTTTTTCGAAAATCAAATTTTTTTCATTTTTCTTATTTATTTTCAAAAATTTTAAAAATATTTTTCAAAAATCTTTTCTTAATTTTATCTTATAATTTTCGAAAATATTCTCATTAATTAATATTTTGATTCAAAAATTTCAAGTTTGTTACTTACTTGTTAAGAAAGATTCAAACTTTAAATTCTAGAATCATATCTTGTGATTTCTTGTGAGTCAAGTCATTAATTATGATTTTAAAAATCAAATCTTTTTCAAAACTAATTCTAATCATATCTTCCTATCATATCTTTTTTAAAATCTTATCTTTTTCAAAAATTTGTTTTTCAAATATCTTTTCTAACTTCTTATCTTCTTATCTTTTCAAAATTGACTTTCAAATCTTTTTCAACTAACTAATTGACTTTTTGTTTGTTTCTTATCTTTTTCAAAACTACCTAACTAACTCTCTCTCTCTAATTTTCGAAAATCTCTTCCCTCTTTTTCAAAAATTCTTTTTAATTAACTAATTGTTTCAATTTTTTATTTTAATTTGATTTTATTCCTAATTTTTGAAAATCACTAACCCCTTTTTAAAATTTTATTTTCGAAAATCCTCTTTCTCTCTCATCTCCTTCTATTTATTTATTCATCTACTAACACTTCATCTCACCCAAATTCGAACCCCCTCTTCCATCTGTGTTCGAATTTTCTCTTCTTCCCTTCTTTACATTACATTCTTTTCTTCTTCTACTCACATAAGGGGACCTCTATACTGTGGTAAAAAAGATCCCTATTATTATTTTTTTTGTTCCCTCCTTTTTCATATGAGCAGGAGCAAGGACAAGAATATTCTTGTTGAAGCAGATCCAGAACCTGAAAGGACTCTGAAGAGGAAACTAAGAGAAACTAAATTACAACAATCCAGCAAGCACCTTTCAGAAATTTTTGAACAGAAAGAGGAGATGGCAGCCGAAAATAATAATAATACAAGGAAAATGCTTGGTGACTTTACTACACCAAATTCCAATTTACATGGAAGAAGCATCTCTATCCCTACCATTGGAGCAAACAATTTTGAGCTGAAACCTCAGCTAGTTTCTCTGATGCAACAAAATTGCAAGTTCATGGACTTCCATATGAAGATCCTTTTCAGTTCTTAACTGAATTCTTGCAGATCTATGATACTATTAAGACTAATGGAGTAGATCCTGAAGTCTACAAGCTCATGCTTTTCCCTTTTGCTGTAAGAGACAGAGCTAGAGTGTGGTTGGACTCTCAACCCAAAGATAGCCTGAACTCTTGGGATAAGCTGGTCACGGCTTTCTTAGCCAAGTTCTTTCCTCCTCAAAAGCTGAGCAAGCTTAGAGTGGATGTTCAAACATTCAGACAGAAAGAAGGTGAATCCCTCTATGAAGCTTGGGAGAGATACAAGCAACTGACCAAAAAGTGTCCTTCTAACATGCTTTCAGAATGGACCATCCTGGATATATTCTATGATGGTCTGTCTGAATTAGCTAAGATGTCATTGGATACTTCTGTAGTTGGATCCATTCACCTAAAGAAAACGCCTGCAGAAGCTCAAGAACTCATTGACATGGTTGCCAATAACCAGTTCATGTACACTTCTGAGAGGAATCCTGTGAGTAATGGGATGCCTCAGAAGAAGGGAGTTCTTGAAATTGATACTCTGAATGCCATATTGGCTCAGAACAAAATATTGACTCAGCAAGTCAATATGATTTCTCAGAGTCTGAATGGAATGCAAGCTGCATCCAACAGTACTCAAGAGGCATCTTCTGAAGAAGAAGCTTATAATCCTGAGAACCCTGCAATAGCAGAGGTGAATTACATGGGTGAACCATATGGAAACACCTATAATCCCTCATGGAGAAATCACTCAAATCTCTCATGAAGGATCAACAAAAGCCTCAACAAGGCTTTAATAATGGTGGAAGAAACAGGTTTAACAATAGCAAGCCTTTTCCATCATCCACTCAGCAACAGACAGAGAATTCTGAGCAGAATCCATCTAATTTAGCAAACTTAGTCTCTGATCTATCTAAGGCCACCGTGAGTTTCATGAATGAAACAAGGTCCTCCATTAGAAATTTGGAAGCACAAGTGGGCCAGCTGAGTAAAAGAATCACTGAAACCCCTCCTAGTACTCTCCCAAGCAATACAGAAGAAAATCCAAAAGGAGAGTGCAAGGCCATTGATATAACCATCATGGCCGAATCCAAAGAGGAAGGGGAGGACGTGAATCCCAAGGAGAAAAACCTCCTGGGATGTCCAGTGATCAATAAGGAGTTCCCCTTTGAGGAACCAAAGGAATCTGAGACTCATCTAGAGACCATAGAGATTCCATTGAACCTCCTTATGCCATTCATGAATTCTGATGAGTATTCTTCTTCTGAAGAGAATGAGGATGTCACTGAAGAACAAGTTGCCAAGTTCCTTGGTGCAATCATGAAGCTGAATGCCAATTTATTTGGTAATGAGACTTGGGGAGATGAACCTCCCCTGTTCACTAATGAACTAAATGCATTGGATCAACTGAGATTGCCTCAGAAGAATCAAGATCCTGGAAAGTTCCTAATACCTTGTACCATAGGCACCATAACCTTTGAGAAGGCTCTATGTGACCTTGGGTCAGGAATAAACCTCATGCCACTCTCTGTAATGGAGAAACTGGGAATCTTTGAGGTACAAGCTGCTAAAATCTCATTAGAGATGGCACACAATTCCAGAAAATAGGCTTATGGACAAGTAGAGGACATATTAGTAAAGGTTGAAGGCCTTTACATCCCTGCTGATTTTATAATCCTAGATACTGGGAAGGATGAGGATGAATTCATCATCCTTGGAAGACCCTTCCTAGCCACAGCAAGAGCTGTGATTGATGTTAACAGAGGTGAACTAGTCCTTCAATTGAATGAGGACTCCCTTGAGTTTAAAACTCAAGGGCATCCTTCTGTAAACATGGAAAAGAGGCACAGTAAGCTTCTCTCAAAGCAGAGTCAACCAGAGCCCCCACAGTCAAACTCTAAGTTTGGTGTTGGGAGGCCACAACCAAACTCTAAGTTTGGTGTTGAACTCCCATATCCAAACTCTAAGTTTGGTGTTGGGGAGTCTCAACAATGCTCTGAACATCTGTGAGGCTTCATGAGAGCCCACTGTCAAGCTATTGACATTAAAGAAGTGCTTGTTGGGAGGCAACCCAATTTTTATTTATCTAATTTTAATTTATTTTTATTGTTATTTCATGTTTTATTAGGTTCATGATCATGTGGAGTCATAAAATAAATATAAAAATTGAAAACGGAATCAAAAACAGCAGAAGAAAAATCACATCCTGGAGGAGGATCTTATTGGCGTTTAAACGCCAGTAAGGAGCATCTGGCTGGCATTCAACGCCAGAACAGAGCATGAAGCTGGCGCTGAATCCCACAGGATCCCCACCTTCCCTCCTCATAATCCTAGTTTCTTCCACATCTTCTTCTTCATCTATTCTTTCTTCTCCTGCTCGAGGGCGAGCAACATTCTAAGTTTGGTGTGGTAAAAGCATTGCTTATTTTGCTTTTCCATAACAATTGATGGCACCTAAGGCCAAAGGAACCTCAAAAAAAAAAAAACCAAAAAAAAGAGAGAAGAGAAAAGGGAAGACAAAAGCTTCCACCTCCAAGTCATGGGAGATGGAGAGATTCATGTAAAGGATCTATAGCTCAGTGGTAGAACATTTGACTGCAAATCAAGAGATCCCTGAGATACCTCAGGGGATACATTTTCCCCTACACAATTATTGGGAGCAACTAAGGGTGAAACATCAAGGGCACTCCATCATCCTTCATGAAATTAGAGAAGATCAAAGAAGCTATGAGGGAGGAGCAACAAAGACAAGGAAGAGACATAGAAGAGCTCAAGGACATCATTGGTTCCTCAAGAAGGAAACGCCACCATCACTAAGGTGGACTCATTCCTTGTTCTTAAATTTTCTGCTTTTCATTTTCTTATGTTAAATGTTTATCTATGTTTGTGTCTTTATTACATGATCATTAGGGTCTAAGTGTCTATGCCTTAAAGTAGTGAATATGAATCCATCACCTCTCTTAAATAAAATATGTTTTTAATTCAAAAGAATAAGAAGTACATGAGTTTCGAATTTATCCTTGAACTTAGTTTAATTATATTGATGTGGTGACAATACTTTTTGTTTTCTGAATGAATGCTTGAACAGTGCATATGTCTTTTGAAGTTGTTGTTTATGAATGTTAAATATGTTGGCTCTTGAAAGAATGATGACAAGGAGACATGTTATTTAATAATCTGAAAAATCATAAAAATAATTCTTGAAGCAAGAAAAAACAGTGAATACAAAGCTTGCAGGAAAAAAAAAGAGAAAAAAAATGGCGAAAAAAATATAGAAAAAGAAAAAGCAAGCAGAAAAAGCCAAAAGCTCTTAAAACCAAAAGGCAAGAGCAAAAAGCCAGTAGCCCTTAAAACCAAAAGGCAAGGGTAAATAAAAAGGATCCAAGGCTTTGAGAATCAGTGGATAGGAGGACCTAAAGGAATAAAATCCTGGCCTAAGTGGCTAAACCAAGCTGTCCCTAACCATGTGCTTGTGGCGTGAAGGTGTCAAGTGAAAACTTGAGACTGAGCGGTTAAAGTCAAGGTCCAAAGCAAAAGAAGAGTGTGCTTAAGAACCCTGGACACCTCTAATTGGGGACTTTAGCAAAGCTGAGTCACAATCTGAAAAGGTTCACCCAGTTATGTGTCTATGGCATTTATGTATCCGGTGGTAATACTGGAAAACAAAGTGCTTAGGGCCATGGCCAAGACTCATAAAGTAGCTGTGTTCAAGAATCAACATACTGAACTAGGAGAATCAATAACACTATCTGAACTCTGAGTTCCTATAGATGCCAATCATTCTGAACCTCAATGGATAAAGTGAGATGCCAAAACTAATCAAGAGGCAAAAAGCTACAAGTCCCGCTCATCTGATTGGAGCTATGTTTCATTGATAGTTTGGAATTTATAGTATATTCTCTTCTTTTTATCCTATTTGATTTTCAGTTGCTTGGGGACAAGCAACAATTTAAGTTTGGTGTTGTGATGAGCGGCTAATTTATACGCTTTTTGGCATTGTTTTTAGTATGTTTTTAGTAGAATCTAGTTACTTTTAGGGATGTTTTCATTAGTTTTTATGTTAAATTCACATTTCTGGACTTCACTATGAGTTTGTGTGTTTTTCTGTGATTTCAGGTATTTTCTGGCTGAAATTGAGGGACTTGAGCAAAAATCAGATTCAGAGGTTGAAGAAGGACTGCTGATGCTGTTGGATTCTGACCTCCCTGCACTCAAAGTGGATTTTCTCGAGCTACAAAACTCAAAATGGCACGCTTCCAATTGCGTTGGAAAGTAGACTTTCAGGGCTTTCCTGAAATATACAATAGTCCATACTTTGGCCGAGTTTAGACGATGCAAAAGGGCGTTGAACGCCAGTTCTACACTGCAGTCTGAGTTAAACGCCAGAAACATGTCACAAGCCAGAGTAAACTTCAAGAATGACCTCTCCACGTGTAAACTTCAAGCTCAGCCCAAGCACACACCAAGTGGTCCCCGGAAGTGGATTTATGCATCAATTACTTACTTCTGTAAACCCTAGTAACTAGTTTAATATAAATAGGACTTTTTACTATTGTATTAGACATCTTATAATCTTTTGGAACATCTTTGGATTGTATTTTTTGATCCTGTGATCACGTTTTGGGGGCTGGCCTCTCGGCCATGCCTGAACCTTTCACTTATGTATTTTCAACGGTAGAGTTTCTACACTCCATAGATTAAAGTGTGGAGCTCTGCTGTTCCTCATTAATTAATGCAAAGTACTACTGTTTTCTATTCAATTCAACTTATTCCGCTTCTAAGATATCCATTCGCACCCAAGAACATGATGAATGTGATGATTATGTGACGCTCATCATCATTCTCACTTATGAACGCGTGCCTGACAAACACTTCCGTTCTACATGCAACCAAGCTAGAATGAGTATCTCTTAGATATCTAATACAGGGGACCGAGTCCGAGTTATTAGTATCTTCGTGGTATAAGTTAGAACCTATGGATGGTCATTCCTGAGATCCGAAAAGTCTAAACCTTGTCTGTGGTATTCCGAGTAGGATCTGGGAAGGGATGGCTGTGACGAACTTCAAACTCGCGAGTGCTGGGCGTAGTGACAGACGCAAAAGGATAGTAAATCCTATTCCAGTATGATTGAGAACCTCCAGATGATTAGCCATGCCGTGACAGAGCATTTGGACCATTTTCACAGAGAGGATGGGATGTAGCCATTGACAACGGTGATGCCCTTACAGAAAGCTTGCCATGGAAAGGAGTAGGACTGATTGGATGAAGACAGCAGGAAAGCAGAAGTTCAGAAGAACGAAGGCATCTCTATACGCTTATCTGAAATTCTCACCAATGAATTACATAAGTATTTCTATCTTTATTTTCTATTTATTTATTATAATTTGAAAACTCCATAACCATTTGATATCCGCCTGACTGAGATTTACAAGGTGACCATAGCTTGCTTCATACCAACAATCTCCGTGGGATCGACCCTTACTCACGTAAGGTTTTATTACTTGGACGACCCAGTGCACTTTCTGGTTAGTTGTGCAAAGTTGTGAAGTTATGTTTGGACCATGGTATTGTGCACCAGTTATTGGCGCCATTGCCAGGGAGAGAACGAACAACAAATTTTACAACCTCTGAGTAACAATTTTGCATACCAGCGTGGCACGCTAATTCATTCCTCCAGAGGCTGAAGGAAAAGTATCATCGAAGGCGTGGAACGACAGTCTTAGGCGTGGCACGCCAAGGGAGTTGAATGGGAAGCATTGAAGGGGCATGGCACGCCAATCGCCACGCCAGCAATCAGAAATGGGGATCAAAATGGTTAATTAGGATATTTTCATTTCTTTTTGTAATTTTTAATTCCAAAAATAGGAGTAGTATAAGTACCCCTCAAAGGGTACTGAATAGCTTATCTTTTGGGGGACCTTTACTTTACTTCATTTTTGTACTTTTGGTTTTGGAGCTTCTCACTTCACTTTTCACTTTCACTCCATCTCTTGAGCAATGAGTAGCTAAACTCCCTCTCATTAGGGGAGGGAGCTCTGTTGTATTTGATGGATCAATTGTAAATTGAATTTCTTCTTCTCCTCATCTCTCTTTGATTTACTAGAAAGAATTTCGATCTTTATTTCTAGCATTCAATTGTCTTGGAAAAAAGATTGAATGTATTTGGGTTTTATGTGAACCTTGGAAGAGGAATCATAAAACCATGCTTGAAATCCTTTCTCACATTGAGTGAATCTGGGTTTTAGGATTAGATAATTGTGACGCTAGATCTACCCATTACTTGGATCCATGAGGATGTGTGGTATAATCAGGAAACAACTTCATCTCTCTTTGTGAGCAATTAGACCAAGTAATTGGCTATTGATCAAGATTAGAGAGATTGAATTACCAAGAAATTGGGATTCAATCACTCATGATTGCCAAGAGGTCAATGAGTTGCATGATTGAGGAAGAGATGATATGAGAATTGATCCAGAGAATATAACATCTCCTAACTCCAATGAATCCTCCCTATTCTCATCTTCCCCTTTCTTTATTGCTTGTTTAATTTCTGCTCATTGATGAACGGATTTTTGACGGTTTAGAATTTCACAATAAATTCTCCTTGCTAGTATAGTTTCTAAACCAACAAAGAATCCTTTCATACAAAAAAAATTGTTTGTCACTAAAGCAAACACAATAAAAATAATAACCGAAGTATTCAAACCTCGGGTCTTCTCTCAAGAAATTGCAAGGAGGTGTAGTTAGTATTGGTTATGGAAAAGTATCCTTTTGGGTTTTTCAAATAAGGAACAAGGAAAGTAAATGATAAGATAATAAACTAATAACTAAGAAAACTCTTGGCAAAGTATGAGGATTAGAAGTCCTATCCTAGCTATCCTTATCAATTGTGACATCAATTGTCCATTGCTCCCACTTGGTTAACCTCTAACTATGAAGGTAAGTCAAATGGATAAATCAATATGAATCCTCAAGTCCTAGTCAACTTCCAAGGAAAGACTAGAGTTAGTGAAATTCAAGTCAATTAGCAACTTTCAATTATCAATCAACAAAGGAGTTTGATAACTCAAGAATTTTTAATTACTCAACCAAAGCTGAGAGGGGGAAAATCTAACTTAAAACCCTCCCAAGCATTTTATCAAATACTTGGAAGGCATAACATAAAAACATAGAAAAGCAATCAGAGATAATAAAACCTACGCAACCAATTGCAAGCATCAATAACATAAATTGGAGAAAGCAATCATAAATATGAAATACCTCAAATTGTATTAAATAGAAAATGAAATCTAACATGAGAATTCGTAAACCAAATTGGGAAAATAAATAAACCAACAAGAGAAATAGATAACTAAAGGGCTAGAACTAATAAGAGTATAAGAGAAAACTAAATTAAACTAAGGTAGAAATCTGAAATTGAGAAGAACTAAACTAAGAATCCTAAAACCTAGAGAGAGGAGCTCTAGAAAACTACATCTAAAACCTAAAATTATGTGAATGAAAGTTGTGTTAATGAATTGATGATTGATTCCCCCACTCTGCAGCTTTTATTCTGTGTTTTCTGGGCCGAAAACTGGGTCCAAAACCAGCCCAAAATCGCCCCCAGCGACTTCTGCACCTTCTGCACGTGGCGCATGTCACGCGTACGCGTCAGTCACGCGTACGCGTCGATGGTCATCTTTGCATGTCACGCGTATGCGTCAGGTACACGTACGCGTCACCGTGCAAACTCCAATTCACGCGCACGTGTGAGCGATGCGTGCGCGTCGCTCCTCACTGGTTGTCTCCTTAGTTTCTTATGTTCCTTCCATTTTTGCAAGCTTCCTTTCCATCCTCTAAGCCATTCCTGCCCTATAATGTCTGAAAACACTTAACACATAGATCACGGCATCGAATGGTATAAAGGAGATTAAAATTATACAATTTAAAGGCTTAGGAAGCAAGTTTTCAATCATAGAACATAATTAGGAAGGAATTGTAAAATCATGCAAATTGTATGAATAAGTGTGCAAAGACTTGATAAAAACCACTCAATTGAGCACAAGATAAACCATAAAATAGTGGTTTATCAATCTCCCCACACTTAAACATTAGCATGTCCTCATGCTAAGCTCAAGGAGATATAAAGAATGAATGGGGGAAAGTATGACGCATGAGATGCAACCTATGAATGCAACTATATGCTAAGATGATTCTGTCCACTTGGTTAAAAAGTAAATAAGTTCCCACGACAAAAACAAATCAGATTCCACTAATTTAAATCACACAATAAAAGACAAGTAAACTTGTAAGAAGATAGCTCATGAAAGCAGGGAACATAGAATCAAGCATTGAACCCTCACTGGTAGTGTATATGCACTCTAATCTCTCAAGTGTCTAGGGTTGATCACTCTACTCTTCTCTAGTCATGCTTTCTAAAACTTTGTTCTTCATCTAACCAATCAACAATTATTTAGTACACCAATGCAAACATCATGAGGTCTTTGCAAGGTTATAATGGGGCTAATGTGAGGGTGAGGATATATGTATGGCCAAGTGAGCTAAAATATGAATCTTTGATTAACCTAAGCTTTCACCTAACATACACACACACTCTATGTAATTCCAAAATCATGCCTAGCTACCCAAAATTTCCACTTTTGCATCACATACTCATCATAAACTTTTCTTTAATTTTATCACATATGCATTGATCTTTTATTAAACTTAACATTGGGGTAACTTTGTCCCCTTATTTATTTATTTATTTGAATATTTTTTATTTGTTTTTTTTTTAATTAAGGTAAAGATAAATATAACATATCAATGCACATGGGTTGTTACATTTTCTGGTCTCACATGAGTAGGTACCCAAATTCCCAATATTTTGTCAATAAAACACTATACACCTTCATCAACCCAAGTTCCCACAGTTCCCCACACTTAATTGACACACAATCTCTATCTTAAGCTAACCAAAGATTCAATTTGGGGTAATTGATTTGTTTTTCTGCTTTAGGCTAGTGATGTGGTAAAATATAGAACAAGGGGGATTAAAAGGCTCAAGGTGGCGAACAAAGGTAATTGAAAAAGGTAGGTTTATTTGGGATAAGTGAGCTAATAACAAATGATGGCCTCAATCATATGTATGCATGCAAATACACTAAATAATGGATATATAGAATGGAACAAACTATATATTACAATCATAGAGAAGAAAACATACAAGAATAAAAACTCATGGTTAAATAATGCAACCATATAATCAAGCTCAAATCTCACAGTTTGTGTGTTCTTAGCTATAATTCATGTTCCAAATTACAATCTTCAAAAAAATTTAGCACAAATTTTCAATTTAAATTAGGGAAATGCTATAAAGAGGGTCTTTAAAGGAAACTCATTACTCCAATCAAGTAGTGGTAGAAGAACATGCACAAAATCAATAAACATGCAATCAAACATGCAATTTAACAACTAAGTTAACAATGAAAATTAAACAATGGTGTTGAAGTAAGAAATAACTAACCCACGGAAGTCGGTATCGACCTCCCCACACTTAAAGATTGCACCGTCCTCGGTGTATGCTAAGATGTGTAAGTGGACGGGTTGCTCCAACTGATGCTTTTCTCCAAAGATTGTGCAGATGGACTTGTTTGTCGCCCCATGTAAAAGTTTTCCGTTTCCCTTCCTGGTGGCCATCCTGAAAGAAAAATGGGAGAAAAGTAACCCAAAAATAAAGATAGAAAACAAAGAAAATATGGGTGGGTTAATGCCAAACAACGAGAGTCTCAAGTACATAGTAGCTACAACATGCAAGTGAGAAAACAGTAGAATCACATGGCATATCAATAGTGCAAAAATTACAACAAAGGGGAAGAGACAATAGATAATGAAAGACAATATAAATTCATGTCAATGCAAAAGGAATACAGGTATCATAAAAAGATTGGCATTGATAGATAATTAGTATCACCCAACAATATAAAACAAGGCACGAAGCAATCACGATGTAAAAGAGATGCAATCAGTTGAATAAGAACCGTTTAACACCAATGGTATAATAATAACTTAGAGAAGAAAATAAAAATATGCACAAAATTAAAATGCAATGAATGAAAGTATGCAAATGAATTAAGTAAAATAGAATAAAAGTGAATAAGGATGAGAAGTTAAAGAGATGAAGAAGAAGAAGAAAGTAAGAAATGAAGAGGAAAGAAGGAGAAAGGAGAGAAGAAAGAAGTAAGAATTGAAAAACAGGGCGTGACGCGCACGCGTGCATCACGCGTATGCGTGACATCTGAGTTGGCCATTTGACGCATAAGCGTCGCCCACGCATACGCGTGGGTGGTCTGAAAGCGAAATAACGCGCACGCGTCAGGGATGCGTACGCATGAGGTGATTTTGTGCCTCTAGCACAGTGCCAGCCCCAGACCATCACAACTCTCTGTTCAGCACGCTATTTACGCTGATTGCCATATCCACGCATGCGCGTACGTGACGCGTACGCGTGAATTTCCTAGGTTGCAAGTGACGCGCACGCGTCCTAGACGCGTATGCGTGGGTTGATTTGTGCGCAGAGCACACCAGCCACACGATTCCATCACAACTTTCTGTTCGTTGGATGGGATGGCAAAATTGGGAATTGACGCCCACGCGTGGCCTACACGCACGCGTGGGTTGGGTTTTTTTTTTATGCAGAATGCAGATGATTATGCAGAAATTATGAATGAACACTAATAAAAATAAAATAAAATAAAACTAAGAATAAAAATGAAAGATCATACCATGGTGGGTTGTCTCCCACCTAGCACTTTTAGTTAAAGTCCTTAAGTTGGACATTTGGTGAGCCCCTTTTCATGGAGGCTTGTGCTTGAACTCATCTCTGAATATCCACCAATGCTTGGACTTCCAATAAGCTCCACTCTTCAAAATTAATAACTCCAAGCTCTGATGGAGTTCTTCACAAGCTAGTGGCTCCCAAATTTGATCCTTATGTATTCCCGGACCCCAAATCTTATTCCTACACCCGTCTGTAAGTGGATAATCATGGTACCAACCGGGTAGTTTAGCCTTGGAATTTTCATGTAAGCACCCAAACATCCTCCTAGATCCATTCAATTGAGAATTATACCAACCCTTGCAATTAGGTCTTGAGCTTCCAACCATAACGAACCTAGGATGGTGTTGCCAATTGCTCACCATCTCTCTTTTACTCTTAAGACCATAGATAGCTCTAAGTTGTCCATCCATTTCAAGCAGACCATATTCAAGTGGAATATACATTTTAAGGATAAGAATTTTACCCACTTGAATATTGTGTTGGATGGTAATGGCTTAGGGGGAAGTATCTCCAGTGGCGGCCTTGCCAATGTATGCTTCACTCTCTTGGGCTCCTCTGTGATGATCTCCACCTCTTGACACGCTTCTGCAACATTAACCTCTTCCTCTACAACCATGATATGCCTTGGGGGTTGTACACCCTCCTCAACATCAAATTCAAACGTCTTGGAAGGAGGCTCTTTGACTTGAGGTTTGATGAGCGGATAATTTATACGCTTTTTGACATTGTTTTTAGTATGTTTTTAGTGGAATCTAGTTACTTTTAGGGATATTTTCATTAGTTTTTATGTTAAATTCACATTTCTGGACTTTACTATGAGTTTGTGTGTTTTTCTGTGATTTCAGGTATTTTCTGGCTGAAATTGAGGGACTTGAGCAAAAATCAGATTCAGAGGTTGAAGAAGGACTGCTGATGCTGTTGGATTCTGACCTCCCTGCACTCAAAGTGGATTTTCTGGAGCTACTAAACTCGAAATGACGCGCTTCCAATTGCGTTGGAAAGTAGACATCCAGGGATTTCCAGAAATGTATAATAGTCCATACTTTGCCCAAGTTTAGATGACGCAAACTGGCGTTCAACGCCAGCTCTCTGTCCAATTCTGGCGTCCAGCGCCAGAAACAAGTTGCAAAGTGGAGTTCAACGCCCAAACTAGCACAAAAGCTGGCGTTCAACTCCAAGAAGGACCTCTACACGTGCAACACTCAAGCTCAGCCCAAGCACACACCAAGTGGGCCCTGGAAGTGGATTTATGCATCAATTACTTACTTCTGTAAACCCTAGTAGCTAGTTTATTATAAATAGGACCTTTTTACTATTGTATTAGACATCTTTGATCTTTGGACGCCTGGTTCTTAGATCAGAGGGGCTGGCCATTCGGCCATGCCTGGACCTTTCACTTATGTATTTTCAACGGTAGAGTTTCTGCACTCCATAGATTAAGGTGTGGAGCTCTGCTGTTCCTCAAAGATTAATGCAAAGTACTACTGTTTTCTATTCAATTCATCTTATTTCGCTTCTAAGATATTCATTCACATTTCAACCTGAATGTGATGAACGTGACAATCATCATCATTCCCTGTGAACACGTGCCTGACAACCACTTCCGTTCTACATTAGATTGATTGAGTATCTCTTAGATCTCTTAATCGGAATCTTCGTGGTGTAAGCTAGAATGATGGCGGCATTCAAGAGAATTCGAAAAGTCTAAACCTTGTCTGTGGTATTCCGAGTAGGATTCAATGACTGAATGACTGTGACGAGCTTCAAACTTGTGATTGCTGGGCATAGTGACAGACGCAAAAGGATAGTAAATCCTATTCCAGCATGATCGAGAACCGACAGATGAATAGCCGTACCGTGACAGGGTGTGTTGACCATTTTCACTGAGAGGATAGGATGTAACTATTGACAAGGGTGATGCCTCCAGACGATTAGCCATGCCGTGACAGGGCATTTGGATCATTTTCCCGAGAGAAGACCGAAAGTAGCCCTTGACAATGGTGATGCATTATATAAAGCCAGCCATGGAAAGGAGTAAGATTGATTGGATGAAGATAGTAGAAAAGCAGAGGTTCAGAGGAACGAAAGCATCTCTATTCACTTATCTGAAATTCTCACCAATGATTTACATAAGTATTTCTATCCCTATTTTATTAATTATTTTTGAAAACCCCATTACTATTTTATATCCACCTGACTGAGATTTACAAGGTGACCATAGCTTGCTTCATACCAACAATCTCCGTGGGATTCGACCCTTACTCACGTAAGGTATTACTTGGACGACCCAGTGCACTTGCTGGTTAGTTGTGCGAAGTTGTGAACCATGGTATTGGCATCATGTTTTTGGCGCCATTACCAGGAAAAGAAAGAGCGATGAATTTTACATAATCAAAGTGTAATCACAATTTCTGCGCACCAAGTTTTTGGCGCCGTTGCCGGGGATTGTTCGAGTTTGGACAACTAACGGTTCATCTTGTTGCTCAGATTAGGTAACTTTCTTTTCGTTTTCTTTTCAAAAAGTTTTCAAAAATTTTTCAAAAATTCTTTCAAAAATTTCTCCTTTGTTTTCGAAAAAAATTTAAAAAAAAATGTTTTCAAAAATAAATTATTCTATGGCTTCAAAACTTTCAAGAATGAATTCTAGAGTTTCATGGTAACATGTTGAATCCTATCTGGCTAAAAATCCATACCCAAACTCCTTTGGGATTGGTCTTCAACTAATCACCAGAATGGATGTAGATCCATTCTAAAGCTTGACTGGCTATTAAGCCATGTCTAACCCTCAGATTGGAGCTTTAGACTAAAGAGTACAGGATTCCTGGAATTCATATTAAAGATTTTGAAATCCTTATTTTTATTTTTCATAATAATTTTCGAAAAAAAATATATACAAAAAAATCATAAAATCATAAAAATCAAAAATATTTTTGTGTTCTTGTTTGAGTCTTGAGTCATGTTATAAGTTTGGTGTCAATTGCATGTTCATCTTGCATTTTTCGAAAAAAAATTCATGCATTCATAGTGTTCTTCATGATCTTCAAGTTGTTCTTGGTAAGTCTTCTTGTTTGATCTTTGCATTTGCATGTTTTGTGTCTTTTCTTGTTTTTCATATGCATTCTTGAATTCTTAGTGTCTAAGCATTAAAGAATTCTAAGTTTGGTGTCTTGCATGTTTTCTTTGCATTAAAAATTTTTCAAAAATGTGTTCTTGATGTTCATCATGATCTTCATAGTGTTCTTGGTGTTCATCTTGACATTCATAGCATTCTTGCATGCATTCATTGTTTTGATCCATAACTATTCATGCATTGCATCATTTTTCTTGTTTTTCTCTCTCATCATAAAAATTCAAAAATAAAAAAAAAATATCTTCACCTTTTTCTCTTAAAATTTCGAAAATTAGATTTGACTTTTTCAAAAATTTTTAAAATCTAGTTGTTTTCATGAGTCAAATCAAATTTTCAATTTAAAAATCTTATCTTTTTCAAAAATCAAATCTTTTTCACTTTTCTTAGTTATTTTCGAAAATTTCAAAAACATTTTTCAAAAATCTTTTTCCTAATTTTACATCATATTTTCGAAAATAACAATAACAATTAATGTTTTGATTCAAAAATTTCAAGTTTGTTACTTACTTGTGAAGAAAGATTCAAACTTTAAGTTCTAGAATTATATCTTATGATTTCTTGTGAATCAAGTCATTAATTGTGATTTTAAAATTCAAATCTTTTTCAAAAACTAATTTCTATCATATCTTTTCAAAAATATCTTCTTATCTTATCTTTTTCAAAAATTTGATTTCAAAATATCTTTTCTAACTTCCTAACTTCTTATCCTTTCAAATTTGTTTCAACTAACTAACTAACTTTTTGTTTGTTTCTTATCTTTTTCAAAACTATCTAACTAACTCTCTCTCTCTCCAATTTTTGAAAATATCTCCCTCTTTTTCAAAATTTCTTTTTAATTAACTAATTACTTCAATTTTTAAATCTTAATTTTCGAAAACTACTAACCTTTTCCAAAAACTATTTTCGAAAATCACTAACTCTTTTTCAAAAATTATTTTTGAAAATTCTCCTTCTCTCTCATCTCCTTCTATTTATTTTTTCATCTATTAACACTTCATCTCACCCAAATTCGAACCCTCTCTTCCATCTGTGTTCGAATTTCTTCTTCTTCTTTTCTTCTACTCACACTGGGACCTCTATACTGTAGTAAAAAGGACCCCTATTATTATTATTTTTCTGTTCTCTCTTTTTCATATGAGCAGGAGCAAAGACAAGAATATTCTTGTTGAAGCAGATCCAGAACCTGAAAGGACTCTGAAGAGGAAACTAAGAGAAGCTAAATTACAACAATCCAGAGACAATCTTATTGAAAATTTTGAACAAATAAAGGAGATGGCAGCCGAACCCAACAACAATAATGCAAGGAGAATGCTTGGTGACTTTACTGCACCTAATTCCAATTTACATGGAAGAAGCATCTCCATTCCTGCCATTGGAGCAACCAACTTTGAGCTGAAACCTCAGCTAGTTTTTCTGATGCAGCAGAACTGCAAGTTTCATGGACTTCCATCTGAAGATCCTTTTCAGTTCTTAATTGAATTCTTGCAGATCTGTGATACTGTTAAGACTAATGGAGTAGATCCTGAAGTCTACAGGCTCATGCTTTTCCTTTTTGCTATAAGAGACAGAGCTAGAATATGGTTAGACTCTCAACCTAAAGACAGCCTGAACTCTTGGGATAAGCTGGTCACGACTTTCTTAGCCAAGTTCTTTCCTCCTCAAAAGCTGAGCAAGCTTAGAGTGGATGTTCAAACCTTGAAACAAAAAGATGGTGAATCCCTCTATGAAGCTTGGGAAAGATACAAACAGTTGACCAAAAAGTGTCCTTCTGACATGCTTTCAGAATGGACCATCCTGGATATATTCTATGATGGTTTATATGAGTTATCAAAGATGTCATTGGATACTTTTGCAGGTGGATCCATTCACCTAAAGAAAATGCCTGCAGAAGCTCAAGAACTCATTGACATGGTTGCTAATAACCAGTTCATGTACACTTCTGAGAGGAATCCTGTGAGTAATGGGACGCCTATGAAGAAGGGAGTTCTTGAAGTTGATACTCTGAATGCCATATTGGCTCAGAACAAAATATTGACTCAGCAAGTCAATATGATTTCTCAGAGTCTGAATGGAATGCAAGCTGCATCCAACAGTACTCAAGAGGCTTCTTACGCAGACATCCAATTGGCGCACATCCAATAGAACTCGAAATGGCGCACTTGCAATTGTGTTGGAAAGTAGACATCCAGGGCTTTCCTGCAATGTATAATAGTCTATACTTTGCCCAAGTTTAGACGACACAAACTGGCGTTCAACGCCAGCTCTCTGCCCAATTCTGGCATCCAGCGCCAGAAACAAGTTGCAAAGTGGAGTTCAACGCCCAAACTGGCACAAAAGCTGGCATTCAACTCCAAGAAGGACCTCTACACGTGCAACACTCAAGCTCAGCCCAAGCACACACCAAGTGGGCCCCGGAAGTGGATTTATGCATCAATTACTTACTTCTGTAAACCCTAGTAGCTAGTTTATTATAAATAAGACCTTTTTACTATTGTATTAGACATCTTTGATCGTTGGACGCCTGGTTCTTAGATCAGAGGGGCTGGCCATTCGGCCATGCCTGGACCTTTCACTTATGTATTTTCAACGGTAGAGTTTCTGCACTTCATAGATTAAGGTGTGGAGCTCTGCTGTTCCTCAAAGATTAATGCAAAGTACTACTATTTTCTATTCAATTCATCTTATTTCGCTTCTAAGATATTCATTCGCACTTCAACCTGAATGTGACGAACGTGACAATCATCATCATTCCCTATGAACGCGTACCTGACAACCACTTCCATTCTACATTAGATTGAATGAGTATCTCTTAGATCTCTTAATCGGAATCTTCGTGGTGTAAGCTAGAATGATGGCGGCATTCAGGAGAATCCAGAAAGTCTAAACCTTGTCTGTGGTATTCCGAGTAGGATTCAATGACTGAATGACTGTGACGAGCTTCAAACTTGTGATTGCTGGGTGTAGTGACAGAAGCAAAAGAATAGTAAATCCTATTCCAGCATGATCGAGAACCGACAGATGAATAGCCGTGCCATGACAGGGTGCGTTGACCACTTTCACTGAGAGGATAGGATGTAACTATTGACAAGGGTGATGCCTCCAGACGATTAGCCATGCCGTGACAGGGCATTTGGATCATTTTCCCGAGAGAAGACCGAAAGTAGCCCTTGACAATGGTGATGCGTTACATAAAGCCAGCCATGGAAAGGAGTAAGACTGATTGGATGAAGATAGCAGGAAAGCAGAGGTTCAGAGGAAAGAAAGCATCTCTATTCGCTTATCTGAAATTCTCACCAATGATTTACATAAGTATTTCTATCCCTATTTTATTAATTATTTTCGAAAATCCCATTACTATTTTATATCCACCTGACTGAGATTTACAAGGTGACCATAGCTTGCTTCATACCAACAATCTCCGTGGGATTCGACCCTTACTCACGTAAGGTATTACTTGGACGACCCAGTGCACTTGCTGGTTAGTTGTGCGAAGTTGTGAACCATGGTATTGGCATCATGTTTTTGGCACCATTACCAGGGAAAGAAAGAGCGATGAATTTTACATAATCAAAGTGTAATCACAATTTCTGCGCACCAAGGTTCCCATGGAGGTTCCGCATCTCCTAAATCTTCAACCACTTCCTCTTCCTTGATAAGTTCGGTTTTCTCCACTTGCTCCAGTACAAAATCTAACTCCTCCTTGATGACTTCTACCTCTTGACAACTTTCTTCAAGGGTCTCTCCTACTTCCACTTTTTGGGCCTCCTCTTGCTTCTCTTAAAATATGTGTGCGTGAACCCGATCCATTACGTCCCTAAGATGATCCCTTCTCTCTTGTTCCATGTCAATAGCATAATTAGGATCATGTTACTCTTGGATTGATAGATATAGGTTAAAAGTAAGTGCAACAGAGCTTAAGGGTTGAGTATTGGGGGTAAAGGATGGATCCACACGGGATATAAGAGCTTGGAGAGTAGAGGTGAGACCAGTGAAAGTAGAGATGAGTGTGGTTTGAAGCTCCTGTTGCCCTTGGCGAATAACACTAAAGATATCATCTGTGGGAGCTTGGGGTGGATAGGAGGGTTCATCTGTTGGGAGAAAAGGCTCATAATACGGAGGTGGTTCTTCTTGATAAGAGTATGGAGATGGTGTAGATTGAGGTGGTGGTTCTGGGTATGGTTCATATGGTTCGTATAGTGGTTGGTGTGGTGGATAAGGGTTAGGGTCATATGAAGGTGAATGGTGGAAAGGGGCTTGTGAGTATGGTGGTTCAAAGCTATGTTGAGGAGGGGGTTCATAGGCACATGGTGGGGCTTGTTAGTAACTACAAGGGGGTCTACCATATCCATTGTCTTGGTATGCACCTTAGAATGGCTCTTGCTCATAGTAAGATGGAGGAGGTTATTGCCAAGAAGGTTAATCAAATCCTTGTGGCTCCTCCCATCTCTGATTGTCCCATCCTTGATGCAAGCTTTCATTGTAATCTCCTCTTTCTGCAACATGATTGTAACCAAACTCATAGCCAAATGGGTGAGCATTCATAATATCAAGAGAAATAGAAACTAATAAAAATTAATGAAAATAAACTCCTAAAACTAGAAACACTAACAAAGAAACGAAAAAGCAAAATTATTCACAATAACCAATAATAAGGCACACGTTTGCAATTCCCCAGCAACGGTGCCATTTTGATGAACGGATTTTTGACGGTTTAGAATTTCACAATAAATTCTTGTTGCTAGTATAGTTTCTAAACCAACAAAGAATCCTTTCATACAAAAAAATTGTTTGTCACTAAAGCAAACCCAATAAAAATAATAACTGAAGTATTCAAACCTCGGGTCGTCTCTCAAGGAATTGCAGGGAGGTGTAGTTATTATTGGTTATAGAAAAGTATCCTTTTGGGTTTTTTAAATAAGGAACAAGGAAAGTAAATGATAAGAAAATAAACTAATAACTAAGAAAACTCTTGGTGAAGTATAAGGATTAGAAGTCCTATCCTAGCTATCCTTATCAATTGTGACATCAATTGTCCATTGTTCCCACTTGGTTAACCTCTAACTATGAAGGTAAGTCAAATGGATAAATCAATATGAATCCTCAAGTCCTAGTCAACTTCCAAGGAAAGACTAAAGTTAGTGGAATTCAGTTAATTAGCGACTTTCAATTATCAATCAACAAAGGAGTTTGATAACTCAAGAGTTTCTAATTACTCAACCAAAGCTGAGAGGGGAAAAATCTAACTTAAAACTCTCCCAAGCATTTTATCAAACACTTGGAAGGCATAACATAAAAACATAGAAAAGCAATAAGAGATAATAAAACCTAAGCAACCAATTGCAAGCATCAATAACATAAATTGGAGAAAGCAATCATAAATATGAAATACCTCAGATTGCATTAAATAGAAAATCAAATATAACATGAGAATTTGTAAACCAAATTGAGAAAATAAATAAACCAACAAGAGCGATAGATAACTAAAGTGCTAGAACCAATAAGAGTAGAAGAGAAAACTAAATTAAACTAAGGTAGAAATCTGAAATTGAGAAGAACTAAACTAAGAATCCTAAAATCTAGAGAGAGGAGAGAGCCTCTCTCTCTAGAAAACTACATCTAAAACCTAAAATTATGTGAATGAAAGTTATGTTAATGAATTGATGATTGATTCTCCCACTCTGCAGCTTCTATTCTGTGTTTTCTGGGCCGAAAACTGGGTCCAAAAACCAGCCCAAAATTGCCCCCAGCGACTTCTGCACCTTCTGCACGTGGCGCATGTCACGCATATGCGTCAGTCACGCGTACGCGTCGATGGTTATCTTTGCATGTCACGCGTACGCGTCAGGTACGTGCACGCGTCGCCGTGCAAACTCCAATTCATGCGCATGCGTGAGCCATGCGTGCGCGTCGCTGCTCACTGGTTGTCTCCTTAGTTTCTTGTGTTTCTTCCATTTTTTCAAGCTTCCTTTCCATCCTTTAAGCCATTCCTGCCCTATAAAGCTTGAAAATACTTAACACACAGATCACGGCATCGAATGGTATAAAGGAGATTAAAATTATACAATTTAAAGGCTTAGGAAGCAAGTTTTCAATCATAGAACATAATTAGGAAGGAATTGTAAAATCATGCAAATTGTATGAATAAGTGTGCAAAGACTTGATAAAAACCACTCAATTGGGCACAAGATAAACCATAAAATAGTGGTTTATCAATCTCGCCACACCTAAACATTAGCATGTCCTCATGCTAAGCTCAAGGAGATATAAAGAATGAATGGGGGAAAGTATGACTCACGAGATGTAATTATTATAACCGAGAGTATTGAACTCCCGGGTCGTTCTCCCTAGGAGTTGCAGATTAAATGTCATGTTATTGGCTATGGGTGATTTTTGGGGTTTTTGATTGTAAGATGCAAGAAGTGTAAAGGACAATAAATGAAACAAGCATGAAATTAAATGAAGGCAAGTAAAAAGCAATGAAAAAGAAATTAAATGACAAAAAGGACTCTTGGCAAGAAGTGGGTAATTAAGGATTCCTATCCTAGTTGTGGACCACAAACATGGTAATTGTGTGTGAATTAATCCCAATGATTCAACCCTACATCAAGGATAAGTCAAAAGGGCATAATTGATTCCAATCCCTCAGTCCTAGTAAACACTAGTAGGTCACTTAGAGTCAAGGAAAACCAAACCAATTAACAAACCTCCCACAATGCTAGATGGACATCCACAACTTAATTTCACCCAATCACCCAATTTTCCAACCAAGAGTGGGAAAAACTAAGCAAAAACACAATCAAGCATTTTGTCAAACACATGGTGGGCATATAAAGAAAGCATAGTAAAATGACAAGAAATAATAAATGCTACAACTATCAAGCATGGAAAGTAAAGATAGTAACTCAATAAAGTAATAAATGACATGAAAACATAAATTGCATTAAATATAAATTAAAATAACAAAGTGTCATAAACATAAGCGGCAAAAGAAATGAAACAACAAATAGAAGGAAAGAACAAAGATGCAATAACAATAAATGACAAGGAAAAGTAAATGAAAACAAGAATTAAAAGTAGAATTACAAGAAATTAAACTAGGAAACCCTAATTCTAGAGAGAAGGGGGAGCGTCTCTCTCTAGAAAACAACCTACATAATGCTAAACTAACCCTAATTCCCTCCCCCTATCACATGGAGTGAGGCCTTCTTTGATATAGCCAGAATCAGCTTCAGAAAGTCCAAAAACTGGGCTCTGGAGCCCCAGAAATCGCCCCCAGCGATTTCCATTAAGTGAGTCACGTGTTGGGACGTGTGCGTACGCACAGGTGTGTGCGTACCCACAGGTGTGCGCGTACGCACACATGCTGATTTTCTTCATGTGTGTACGCACAGGATGTTGTGTGTAACAACCCTGATTTTCGAGTACAAGAGATCTTTTCTGAAAGTACGGATTTCTCCGGAAGATCAGTAAAGGGAACACCTCTATTATATCATTAAGCATCTCAATCCTCATTATCATTATGTCATCCTTAAGCTAGAACCTCCTCTGAATCAAGCTCGATAATGCAATCACGAAGGACCTTGTTTTTGAACCGTATCGGTTGGCAGTTTTGATTCTGATTTTCGTAAATAGTCTCTATTTGACGAACCGGACTCGATTCATGAGAGGAGAGAGATAATAGTATAATATTATCATTATATTAGTATTATAAAATGCTTGAATGACATTATAAGGTTACCTAGTCTGTTTTTGTTAAAAACAGAAAATCAGTTTAACTGGTTTTACGGTTTACTGGTGCAGCTTAGCACCAGCACTCTCTGATGAATTTAGCAATGCTAAGGCCTCATTATTCATGTTCTATTCTCATAATAAATATGTTACTAGTGTCATTTATGCTAGTAGCTCAGAAAATAATTTTTAGAGATGTTTTTACGAGTGTTCCGATATACCTAGTTTTAGTAGTTGTACACCAGAGATATTTTAATATTATTTTAATCCACCTCCAAGCCAACCAATCACAACTCACCTTACACCCCCAAGACCTCCAAGACTGTCTCATTTCATCATTTTGGCCGAAATTGAAAGGAGAGAAAAGAGAGAAAACTTCATGAACACTTAATCTTCAAAGCTTGATTTCTTCTGAACCAAAACTCAAATCAAAACTCCGATTTCACCAAAATGATCCTCTCTTCTTTCTCTACATAACCATGTAACTTATCAAGGCTGGAAATAAGGTGAGATGGCTGTTCCTTTCCCCTTTCAATTTGGTTTTCAAGGAAAACCATGCAAACATGTGTTTTCTTGATGTTCTTCCTTAGGAATCATGCTTAACTTGACTTGAGGGCCAAGAAACGTTAATTTCCAGCAATTATAAGGTGAGATATCCCTTCCTAACTTGCTGAGGGAGATTTGGTTAGTTGAGGATTTTTGGATTTAAAGTTGTTCTTGATGTGATTTAGGAGGAAAAAGTGCTAAAGGACCACCTGAAAGTCTAACCGAATTAGGAGCAGCAAAACCAGGTAGGGTGTCACGAAATTAATCTTGATTATTTGTGTTTGAGTTGTGTGAATTTTGTATAAATTGGCTGTGCTAAAAATTGGTTGCATATATGATTGATTCTTGGTGAAAATTTGGTGAAATTTTGATGAAATTTGATGAAATTCAAGCTTTAAAGTTCATGTTCTTGGGGTAACTGAAAAATGAAACCCTAAGCTTAAATTGAGGTTCAATTTTTGTTGAAATCATGTAAAAAAGATGGGGTTTTAGTGACTGCTAATTTATTATGAATTATAGTAAAAATTGGTTGCTGAAAAGACTGAAAAACGGGTAAAAACAGAGAAAGAATCTGAAGAATTTATGAAGAACATGAAGAACACTTTGAGTGTGATGAAGAACAATGAAGAACAGGCCTTAGATCTTAAAAAGGGCAAGGAAGTAAAATTTTTGGTGTTTAAGGGGTTATTTGGTAATTTCTGAAAGTTAGGGTGGTAAAAGTAGAAATATTAAAAGTTACGGGTGGTAAAAAGTGAATTTTAAAGGTTAAAAGTAAAAGTAAGTTAATTTTCGAAAAATTTAATGATAAAATAATAAATAATAATAAAATATTAAATAATAATATTTAATTAAAAATAATATTTTAATAAAAATAATAAAATAATGCGGAAAAGGCAGTTTTCTGTAAAAGCTTTAGAAAGACAACTTTAAGCGCAGGATCTCATAATTACCTTCATAAAACATTTAGGGAGTGGTAAGAACATATTAGTGAGGCAAAGATAAAAGAAAGATAAAAAGTTGAAGAAAAGATAAAAACTAAAGAAAAGTCTGTAAGGTTTTAATAACAGAAAAATAGACAGAAATTAGTGAACGAACTAGGGCAACATAGTTAGTCCTTGAGTTGCGGTTAGGGTTAAGTATAATATGAAAAGTTAAACTGTTTCAGTATAGACTTAATGAACCTATACTTGGGACAGGCGAACTATTCATACCAAAATTTACATAAGCTTTAAATACATACGTTAAGCAGAGAAAAGAGTAACCAGAGTAGAGTAAAGAGATATAGAGAACAGAGTAACCAGAGTAGAGAAAAGAGATCAAGAGAAAAGAGAATATGATACAGAAAAATGGTTTGAGCTGAGATATTGTAAAAGTGAAAGATGTAAAGTTTGTATAGTATGATCGAGTTTGTATAGTATGATTGAACAGGGAAAGAAAGAGGTATTGCATAAGAATGTCAAAGTGATAATGAATAATGAGAATGATAATGAATGATGATAATGAGAATAGTTATGTGATGATTTGTTGCTTGAGGCAACCCAAGAGATATTTATTTGTTGCTTGAGGCAACCCAAGAGATGTGTTTATTCATTTGTTGCGTTAAGGCAACTCCTGATATACTTGTATGATCATCTGCTGCAGTGAGGCAATCAGATAGATAATGGTGTGATCACTGAGAACGCTTTCCTATGGTACAGATCCATATTTTATTTTTGTAAGGCAGAGGGGTTATTTCTTGCTACAGAAGTACCGTGACCACCTGTTCCATTTCTGTAGTGGCAGAAGGGTTATTTCCTGTATACAGAAGGTGTGTCGGCGTACATCCCTGCAGTGGCAGATGTGTTATGTCCTACGTGTAGTGGACCCTGTGGTGGCAGAGGGGTTATTTCCTGTTCAGAGGGGTATAGCCAATAGGAAAGCCTTATCCAGACAGGGGTTGCTGGATAACGTCGGGAGCGGGTTAGTAACTGCAGATGAGCTCATTACCTGCACTAGGGCTAGACATGCATCATACTTGGCTGTGCATTTTCCTCTGTTATGATTGTTGTATGAATGTATGCTTTCCTTGTTTGTATTCTATTCTCTGTGTCTGTGTTATATTTTCTTGTATTTTTCTGTTTGTGTTCTGTTTTCTATTTTCTCTATTTCCTCTATTTATATGTATCTTCTATTTACTGTTTCTTGTATTCTGCTATTTGTCTGCTAAACAACACGGAATTAATGAACTTAACTAATAACCCCAACCCTACTAAGAACTCCCCAGTTCTTACCCCTTCTCTCTCCCTTCCCCCTTCAGATGGAAGCATGAGTTTCCTTCCGTAATTGATTGACGATCGTACACAAAAAAGGATTCCGCTCTAGGTAGTCTTCTGAGTCTAGAGTGAACTCCGTTTCTGTTTATATGTATATACTGTGAGACCAGCCAACGTCTGCACCCCGTTCGTATGCGCACTTTAGCCCAAATCCTGTGTACAAGACTCGTGTTGTGTGGCTACTTGATGAGGTACTAGAGAGGCGTTATATGGCAATGTCTGATCGTGCAAAGGAGTAGCAGATGATGTTCTATCTTTTGATGACGTTCCACCTGACTTGAGTTCTGAAGACTTAGAACGTACTTTCCCTCAGTTTAGTAGTTTAGAGGGACTAGGTGAGTATAGAGTTTAGGCTAGCCTGGGCGCCAACATAGGGACTTCTTGAACAGGTCAGGGCCTAGGATGTTGTATGTATATATATGTATATAGTTATTATCTAGCTATATCTAGGGGTGTTCTAACTAAAAGTCTATACTCTAATAAAGCCTGAATCACTGAATGTTGTTGACTACCTGTGATATATTTATGTGTGGTTGTTTATAACTGTTTTATCTGTTATCAGTTCTAAATTGATTATGAATGATTCTGTTTATTAATTCAAACATTTTCAGGAGAAAAAAAGTACCTCGCAAACTAACTACGCTTTTAACAACGAATCAGGCTCATATAATAAATAATAGATAATAATTAGGATGACAAATTGGTAGCACTCAGTTTCTGGTATGTTCTAGGCGTACTGAAAATTGGGTCGTTACAATTTGGTATCAGAGCAGTTCATTTCTAGTAGAGCCTGGGGAGTGGACTGACTATGCTTCATTGCATACTCTGCTTGTGTGTCTTATGCTGTTAGGGTATCTTTAAGATACATTTGGCATGAATGTCTATGAGTGCTCATTTTGGGAATGTTCGTGCCTAACTTGAGATATTAAGATTGATCACCTTAATATTGATTGTTTGGTGCAGATAAGACCTCAATGACTGTGAATAGGCATGGTTTAATCGAGTTCCGAACGACAAATTCGTGTGAGGCACAACTATTCTTATAGCTGTTATGATTTCCATGGCCATGGCTATGTGATATTTAGATGCTGTAAGGAACGAACTGATATCTTCGTCAGGATGGCTTGAAGGAAATAGACTGCTTGAAGATGGATTCTTGCATGCGGCTGAAATTTTGAGGGTAAAATTTTCTTTTAGGAGGGTAGAATGTAACAACCATGATTTTCGAGTACATGAGATCTTTTCTGAAAGTACGGATTTCTTCGGAAGATCAGTAAAGGGAACACCTCTGTTATATCATCAAGCATCTCAATCCTCATTATCATTATGTCATCCTTAAGCTAGAACCTCCTCTGAGGCAAGCTCGATAATGCAATCGCGAAGGACCTTATTTTTGAACCGTATCGGTTGGCAGTTTTGATTCTGATTTTCGTAAATAGTCTCTGTTTGACGAACCGGACTCGATTCATGAGAGGAGAGAGATAATAGTATAATATTATCATTATATTAGTATTATAAAATGCTTGAATGACATAATAAGGTTACCTGGTCTGTTTTTGTTAAAAACAGAAAATCAGTTTAACCGGGTTTACGGTTTACTGGTGCAGCTTAGCACCAGCACTCTCTGATGAATTTAGCAATACTAAGGCCTCATTATTCATGTTCTATTCTCATAATAAATATGTTACTAGTGTCATTTATGCTAGTAGCTCAGAAAATAAATTTTAGAGATGTTTTTATGAGTGTTCCGATACACCTAGTTTTAGTAGTTGTACACCAGAGATATTTTAATATTATTTTAATCCACCTCCAAGCCAACCAATAACAACTCATCTTACACCCCCAAGACCTCCAAGACTGTCTCATTTCATCATTTTGGCCGAAATTGAAAGGAGAGAAAAGAGAGAAAACTTCATGAACACTTAATCTTCAAAGCTTGATTTCTTCTGAACCAAAACTCAAATCAAAACTCCGATTTTACCAAAATGATCCTCTCTTCTTCTTCTACATAACCATGTAACTTATCAAGGCTGGAAATAAGGTGAGATGGCTGTTCCTTTCCCCTTTCAATTCGGTTTTCAAGGAAAACCATGCAAACATGTGTTTTCTTGATGTTCTTCCTTAGGAATCATGCTTAACTTGACTTGAGGGCCAAGAAACGTTAATTTTCAGAAAGTCTAAGGTGAGATAACCCTTCCTAACGTGCTGAGGGAGATTTGGTTAGTTGAGGGTTTTTGGATTTAAAGTTGTTCTTGATGTGATTTAGGAGGAAAAAGTGCTAAAGGACCACCTAAAAGTCTAACCAAATTAGGAGCAGCAAAACCAGGTAGAGTGTCACGAAATTAATCTTAATTATTTGTGTTTGAGTTGTGTGAATGTTGTATAAATTGGCTGTGCTAAAAATTGGTTGCATATATGATTGATTCTTGGTGAAAATTTGGTGAAATTTTGATGAAATTTGATGAAATTCAAGCTTTAAAGTTCATGTTCTTGGGGCAGCTGAAAAAATGAAAACCTAAGCTTAAATTGAGGTTCAATTTTTGTTGAAATCATGTAGAAAAGATGGGGTTTTAATGACTGCTAATTTATTATGAATTATAGTAAAAATCGGTTGCTGAAAAGCCTGAAAAACGGGTAAAAACAGAGAAAGAATCTGAAGAATTTATGAAGAACATGAAGAACACTTTGAGTGTGATGAAGAACAATGAAGAACAGGCCTTAGATCTTAAAAAGGGCAAGGAAGTAAAATTTTTGGTGTTTAAGGGGTTATTTGGTAATTTCTGAAAGTCAGGGTGGTAAAAGTAGAAATATTAAAAATTACGGGTGGTAAAAAGTGAATTTTAAAGTTAAAAGAAAAAGTAAGTTAATTTTCGAAAAATTTAATGATAAAATAATAAATAATAATAAAATATTAAATAATAATATTTAATTAAAAATAATATTTTAATAAAAATAATAAAATAATGCGGAAAAGGCAGTTTTCTGTAAAAGCTTTAGAAAGACAACTTTAAGCGCAGGATCTCATAATTACCTTCATAAAACATTTAGGGAGTGGTAAGAACATATTAGTGAGGCAAAGATAAAAGAAAGATAAAAAGTTGAAGAAAAGATAAAAACTAAAGAAAAGTCTGTAAGGTTTTAATAACAGAAAAATAGACAGAAATTAGTGAACGAATTAGGGCAACATAGTTAGTCCTTGAGTTGCGGTTAGGGTTAAGTATAATATGAAAAGTTAAACTGTTTCAGTATAGACTTAATGAACCTATACTTGGGACAGGCGAACTATTCATACCAAAATTTACATAAGCTTTAAATACATACGTTAAGCAGAGAAAAGAGTAACCAGACCAAAGTAAAGAGATACAGAGAACAGAGTAACCAGAGTAGAGAAAAAAGATCAAGAGAAAAGAGAATATGATACAGAAAAATGGTTTGAGCTGAGATATTGTAAAAGTGAAAGATGTAAAGTTTGTATAGTATGATCGAGTTTGTATAGTATGATTGAACAAAGAAAGCAAGAGGTATTGCATAAGAATGCCAAAGTGATGATGAATAATGAGAATGATAATAGATGATGATAATGAGAATAGTTATGTGATGATTTGTTGCTTGAGGCAACGCAAGAGATGTGTTTATTCATTTTTTGCGTTAAGGCAACTCCAGATATACTTGTATGATCATCTGCTGCAGTGAGGCAGTCAGATAGATAATGGTGTGATCACTGAGAACGCTTTCCTACGGTACAGATCCATATATTATTTCTGTAAGGCAGAGGGGTTATTTCCTGCTACAGAAGTACCGTGACCACCTGTTCTATTTCTGTAGTGGCAGAGGGGTTATTTCCTGTATACAGAAGGTGTGTCGGCGTACATCCCTGCAGTGGCAGATGTGTTATTTCCTACGTGCAGTGGACCCTGTGGTGGCAGAGGGGTTATTTTTTGTACACAGGGGTATAGCCAATAGGAAAGCCTTATCCAGACAAAGGTTGCTGGATAACGTCAAGAGCGGGTTAATAACTGACAGATGAGCTCATTACCTGCACTAGGGCTAGACATGCATCATACTTGGCTGTGCATTTTCATCTGTTATGATTGTTGTATGAATGTATGCTTTCCTTGTTTGTATTCTATTCTCTGTGTCTATGTTGTATTTTCTTGTATTTTTCTGTTTGTGTTCTGTTTTCTATTTTCTCTATTTCCTCTATTTATATGTATCTTCTATTTACTGTTTCTTGTATTCTGCTATTTGTCTGCTAAACAACACGGAATTAATGAACTTAACTAATAACCCCGACCCTACTAAGAACTCCCCAGTTCTTACCCCTTCTCTCTCCCTTCCCCCTTCAGATGGAAGCATGAGTTCCCTTCCGTAATTCATTGACGATCGTACACAAAAAAGGATTCCGCTCTAGGTAGTCTTCTGCGTGTCTAGAGTGAACTCCGTTTCTGTTTATATGTATATACTGTGAGACCAGCCAACGTCTGCACCCCGTTCGTTTGCGCACTTTAGCCCAAATCCTGTGTACAAGACTCGTGTTGTGTGGCTACTTGATGAGGTACCAGAGAGGCGTTATATGGCAATGTCTGATTGTGCAAAGGAGTAGCAGATGATGTTCTATCTTTTGATGACGTTCCACCTGAATTGAGTTCTGAAGACTTAGAACGTACTTTCCCTCAGTTTAGTAGTTTAGAGGGACTAGGTGAGTATAGAGTCTAGGCTAGCCTAGGCGCCAGCTTAGGGACTTCTTGAACAGGTCAGGGCCTAGGATGTTGTATGTATATATATGTATATAGTTATTATCTAGCTATATCTAGGGGTGTTCTAACTAAAAGTCTATACTCTAATAAAGCCTGAATCACTGAATGTTGTTGACTACCTGTGATATATTTATGTGTGGTTATTTATAACTGTTTTATCTGTTATCAGTTCTGAATTGATTATGAATGATTCTGTTTATTAATTCAAACGTTTTCAGGAAAAAAAAAGTACCTCGCAAACTAACTACGCTTTTAACAACGAATCAGGCTCATATAATAAATAATAGATAATAATTAGGATGACAAATTGGTAGCACTCAGTTTCTGGTATGTCCTAGGCGTACTAAAAATTGGGTCGTTACATTGTGCGCATGCACACTCCAATGTGTGCTTCTCCTTTGTTTTCTTCATGTTTTCTCCCTCTTGCATGCTCTTCTTCCACTCTTATCAAGTCATTCCAACCTATTATACCTGAAATCACTCATCAAAACCATCAAGTCATCAAATAGGATGAAAGTGGGATAAAATTGATTAAATTAAGCACAAAATAGCATGTTTTCACAATTACGCTCAATTAAGGGAGATAACAAAAAAGCATGCTATTTGGATGAATAAATGTGGGTTAACTTGCAAGAAAACACAAAATAAGGGATGGAAACATAGGATTGAGCGATAGAACACCTCACTGGATGTGTTTACACTCTAGTTGCTCGGTGTTTAGGGCTTAATCACTCAATCCTCCTTTAATCATGTTTCTCAAAGATTTGCAAGTCATCTAACAATCAACTAATACTTGATGAATGGATGCAAATATCATGAGGTCTTTTGTGAATGGGGTTAGGGTAAGGGTAGGATTAATATGGTTAAGTGGGCTAATAGATTGGATTTTTGATTAGCTCAAGTATCCCACCTAATCCTATATCATTCTATGTATACTAAAGAGAACAACCTAACTTCCCATTCCTTCCTTTTCTCACATTCACTCATGTATCCTTTTTCCAATTCACACACATATGCATCCTTTATTTACATTCTTATGATCATTTCTTTTTCTTTTTTTTAATAAACAAAGTATGTACACCAAATTTTTTTTCTTTTATCATATAAGAGAGATGCATATGTTTTAAGTAGTGAATGCATGAGTGTTTACCCATTTTTTCAAATATTCTCAATGAAAACCCAAATTAACTAACTACCAATGTTTCCCACAAATTCCCCCCTCCCTCACACTTGATTAACACATACTCAAACCCAAGCTAATCAAAGATACAATACATGGACATTATTGGTTTTTTCACTTAAGGTAAAAGATGTGCTTAATATTAGAACAAAAGGGAATTAAAAGGCTCAAAAGTAGTTCACAAAGGTAGATGTAAGGGTTGGCCATATAGGTTAGTGAGTTCAAATTCAAAAATGGCCTCAATCATACTAAATGCATTTAAACATCAAATAAAGGACATATAGACTAAAGCAAATCAAAGATTACAATCATAAGAGGAGTATAACACACAAGAACAAAATTTTGTGGTTGAAAAATTTGCAATCATCCAATAAAGCTCAAATCTCACTAGGTCAATTGTTTAAGCTCTTTTTTATGTTCCTTAAGAAATACTTCAAGCAAGTTCAAAAACAAGTTTTCAAATCTAATCAATGGAACGCCCTAAAAGGGATTTCTTGAAATTTCTTTGTTGTTTTAGCCAAACTTATTTACTCTACCATGCAAATACAAATGCAAATAAAACTATAAGCAAGCTAAGATATATACAAAAAAACTAAGCAAAATGCAATGTCATGCAATACTAACAAATATTCACAAAAACATAATAACTAAAAACTAGAAATTAATGCAAAGTGTTGAGCAAGAGAAATTTACGCCCCAAAAATTGAGGATCCTCCCCCACACTTAAATGTTGCACGGTCCTCCATGCATGCACTCGATCCGGGGGTGAAGAGATGTGAGGCTCCACCTTCAGCTGGTGGGCACCGGGGCTCCAGTTGCTGTATAAACACATAAACAATAATTGAGGAAGAAGTCATAGAAGTGTGGTATGAGAAAAAATAATGTGCATATTCTAAATGCGCACGATTTAGAACACAACACATTGGCCGGATAAAAATAGAAACCACAGAATCAAAAGAAATAACATGTTCCTCAATCAAGTAGTCCTAGGTTACAAGTAAAGAATAAGCAAGAGATTAAAGCACAAGTAAACCTAGGTAACCACAACTAAAGTGAATTGAATTTAAAGACATTGGTTATTGAAGTTGTGCAAGTAAAAGTGTAAGGTGAATAAAAAATGGCACAATCAACAATAACCAATTCAAAGGTGAAAAGCAAACTACTTGTTCATCATAAAACATAATGAAAAAGTCACATGGTAAAGGTACTTGTTGCAAAAAGTGATAAGCTTGATAAGAATCAAGTTAAGTCACTCAAACAAATGCAAAACATTAACAAGGAAAAAATACCTTGTTATGTGATTATATTCACTTATAAACCATGATGAATAAGTAGTTCAACTCAATTCACTAAAGTAAAAGTGCACAATTCAATATGCCAAACAAGGATAAAGTCTAACACATATCGTCGCGACAACATATAAATCAAACTCACAATTGATCTAGGCAATTAAACAAAGACTTAATGCTCACTGCACATATTCATGAAAAATTGAACCAAAATTCCAAGCAAGAAGCAACCCAATTAACATCAATCAAACACTTGTAATTTATTTAATTAAGAACAATTAAACTAAAACTAAAATAATTACTAAAAAAATGAGATGCAATGAAAACTAACAAGAACAAGTAGAAAATAGGGTAAAAGAGGAAGAAGAGAGGAGTGGAGGGGAAAAGAAGAGAAGAAGTAGAGAGAAGAGAAGAAGAGAAGTATAGTGGGTGAAAACAAGGGCGTGCATACGCACAGGTACGTGTGCGTAGGCACACTAGGCGGGAAAAGGAAGGTGTGCGAGCGCACACTTGACATGGCGGAAATTGGCAGATTAAGAAATTAATATGAGAGATACGTTGCAAGTACAGTTCTTAACCAACAAAAATCCGCTTATCAATTTAGAAGGGTTGTCACAAAATTAGAATTAAAATACTGGGAGTATGAATCCCAGGTCATCTCCCAACGAGTTGCAGAAAGATGGCTATTTTATCAATCAGAGGTTTTCCAAAATGGTTTTAAGTTTGATAAACAGGAAATTAAATCAGAGAATTTATGTAATTTAAATAAAGATCTTAACCAGGAGTAGATTAATCGGAAGTTCTATCCTTGTTGGAGTTCTCCCAAGATCAATTGATAATTGAAGGTTGTTCTAGTTAGTTATCCTTTATTAGGTAGAGGAAAGTCAAGTAGGTTGGAAGTCTACTTCAATTCACAAGTTCTAATCCTCTCCCTTGGGAAGGATTAGTGTCAGTGAATAGAGAGCCATCCAACAATAAACCCAATTACAATTTTACTCTTGAGCATTCCAACTCAAGGTTCTCCTTTCAATCAACTCCCAATCAAGTTAGAGAACTACTCGCTCATCATGAATGTAAACTTCACAAAACAAGAAAGGGAAATAAAGGAAGACATGATAAATAATAATCAAAAAGATCAGTTAAAAATAAAAATAGTTCTTGTATTAATAAATTCTAAAAATAATCTAATGGTAACTCTGAACAAATTAAGGATATGAAAGAGTAAGTAAAAAAATAGAGAAAGCAAACTAGAGAGATGAAGTCTTGCGGAGGTAATAACTCTTCTCTATATCCCAATCTAAAAAGCAATAAAAACGAAATCCTAAGAACTATGAATGTGTAGAGAGAAAACCTAGAGGAGGAGTAAAGTCAGATCTAAAACCAAAAATTATGCTGAATGAATGTCCTCTCTGGTCTCTGCATGTTCCCTGGCTCTAATCTGCGTTTCTGGGCCGAAAATTGGGTTGAAATGCAGCCCAGAATCCACGCCAGCGATTTCTGCAAATTCTGCAGATCGCACACGTCACGCGATCGCGTCATCCAGCATTTTTCCTTGCCACGCGTGTGCATCGTCCACGCATTCGCGTCACTCATGTGGCTTCCAATTCACGCATTCGCGTCACTGCGATTTCCTCTATTTCACGCGGTCGCGTGAGCCAGGCGTCCACGTCGCTTCTCGCTAGTCATCTCCTCAATTTCTTGTGTTCTTTCCATTTTTTTGTCAGCTTCCTCTCCATTCTCTAAGCCATTCCTACCCTATGAAGCCTGAAACACTTAACACACAGATCACGACATCGAATGGTATAAAGGAGAATAAAAATATACAATTAAAAGATCTTTAGGAAGCAAGTTTTCAACCATGGAACAATTTTGGGAAGGACTTGTAATATCATGCTAATCATATGAATAAGTGGGTGATGACTTGATAAAACCACACAATTAAACACAATATAAATCATAAAATAATGGTTTATCAACCTCCCCACACTTAAACATTAGCATGTCCTCATGCTTAGTTGAAGGAGATAAATATGAATGAATAGGGACATGTAAGACTCATGCAATGCAACCTATGTATATGAATGCAACTATATAATTTTGTCTATCTGATTAAAAATAAATGAGTTCTTTAAGACAGAACATAGAGCAGATTCCACTAGTTTAAATCATACAGTAAAAGCGGGTAAATTTGTAAGAAGACAGCTCGTGAAAGCAGGGGACATGGAGTCGAGCATTGAACCCTCACTGATGGTGTGTGTGCACTCTGATCTCTCTAGTGTATAGGGTAATCACTCTATCCTTCTCTAATCATACTTTCTAATTTTTGTTCTTCACCTAACCAATCAACAACATTTAATGTACCAATGCAAACATCATGAGGTCTTTTCAAGGTTGTAATGGGGCTAAGGTAAGGGTAAGGGTATATATGGCTAAGTGAGCTTATAAATTAAATCTTTAATTAACCCAAGCTTTCACCTAATCATATATGTATATTCTATATAACTTCAAATTTCATACCTAGCTACCCAGAATTTCCTTTTCACATTCCATACTCATGCATCAACCTTTGTTTTAATTTTTCTCCCATGTGCATTGATTGTTTAATTTAGCATTGGGGTAATTTTGTCCCCTTATTTAGATTTATTTATTCTATATATATATATATATATATATATATATATATATATATATATATATATATATTCTTTAAAATAAACATAGCTTATCAATGCACGTAGATTTTTAATTTTCTTTTATGGGTTCACATGAGTAGGTACCCAAATTCCCATCATGACACATTCCTTTATTAACCCTTGTTCCCATAATCTTCCCATACTCAATTAGCACACAATTTCTATCTTAAGCTAACCAAAGATTCAGTTGGGATATTTAATTGTTTTTCCGCTTAAGGTTAGTAACATGGTAAAATGTAGAACAAATGGGATTAAAATGGCTCAAAGTGGCTAACAACGGTAATTTCAAGGGTAGGCTTATTTGGGATAAGTGAGCTAAACAAATAATGGCCTCAATCATATGCATGCATATAACACATTAACATTGGACATATAGGATAAAACAAAATTCAAATTACAATCATAGAGAAGTAAACACACAAGAATAAAATAGTTATGGTTAAATAATGTAACCATGTATTTGGGCTCAAAGTCTCACAGGTTGTGTGTTTCTTAGCTTGAAAACCATGTTCCAATTACAACTTCAAACAAATTTAACATAAAGGTTTTGATTTAAATTAGTGAAAAATTTCAAGTCTTAGGAGAAACTTATTGTATTTTCAATTAAGTAGAACATGCATGCAATTAACCTATTACTATGCAATATATCCTACTCTAAAAAAAAAAAAGAAAAACTAACTAAATATTCTATTTTATTGGTGTTAAGGAAGAGAAATTACCTCTGGAAGTCAGGTACTGACCGACCTCCCCACACTTAAGGCTTTACACCGTCCTCGGTGCCATCTGTCAGGAACAAAGGTGGGCTGGTAGCAGTATCTCCACAGTTGGAACCATTATGGCTCCCTGTGCTGGTAAAGGAAGTGGAATCCGGAGTGTCTGAGTCTTTGTCAGGTCTGTGGTTGCCTGTGAGTAGCTCCTTGAGGTATTTGAATCGGCGCTGGTTGCGGCGCTCTCGTAGCTTCGCTTTCTGGTCTTGCTGGTCCAACCTCTCCAGTATTTGATGGAGCAGCTGACTTGTTGAAGGTGCTTGTGGTGTGGAAGGGGGAATGTCTGCAGCTTGTTTTGTGGACTGGCTGGTAGTGGCTATTGGTGGCCTGAGATATTTCCCGTTAGGGACGTATTGAGCATCCTGTGGAAGCATGGCTTTGGTGTCCCCAGCTCTGTAGGAGACTCCGGCCACTGAGACAAGATCTGAGACCAAGGCGGGAAAAGGTAAGTTGCCCGTAATTTGTACGTGTCCCATGATATTCCGGATGTGTCTTGGTAGGTTTAGAGACTGGTCTGTAAGGATGCACCATAGTAGAACGGCCATGTCTGCAATGAAGGAGGACTCATGAGTGCTCGGAAAGAGGTAATGGGACATAATCTGTGCCCATACGCGAGCCTGCAAGGTAAGTACGGAAGCTGATATTCCCTTAGGTCGGGAACGATGGTATCCATAAATCCATCTGCTGCTAGGTTGTGCGATAACTCTGAGAACAGCGTCCCAGTGAAATTGGTACGTCTGGCGCTTGAGTGCGGCCTCTTGAAATGCGTCGAGTCCTTCTAGAGCAGGGGGGAGATCCAACGCTCGTTGAATGGCCTCTTCTGTAATGGGGATTTGCTTCTGACGGAGATAGACAGACTAGAGGGTTGGCAAGTGGAAATTAGAGTAGAACTCGACTACCCATGAGAGATTAACCTGTCGTGGTTGTCTTTGTAGGAATCCCCAGTGTCTTTGTTCAATTCGCGGCTCAACAAATTCAGCAATACGAGTCGGGAGGATAAGCGGGTATTCGTTGTTGTAATTTCTTACTGCCAGGATGGGAAACATCTGCTCACAGTAGCGGTTGGGAAATCGCGCAGTGTCCTTTGCTGGGAAGGCTTTCTCTTTTTCATTGACCTTTATAATCCTCTTAATTCTTTTTGTTGAGGGCTTAACTGCAGTGGAAGATGGCTCTGCCATTAATGCTCTTTTTGTTCCTCTCCCTGCTGGTGGCTTGGGAGTAGCTTTCTCTTTTCCTTTCTTGGTGGCTATCTTGAAAGGGACAGAGTAAGGATGTTAAAACCTTAAGGGTTAGAGCAAGGTAGAGAACGGGAAAGGTGGTAACCAATGCACATTAAAGACGAATGATGTTAACACATGACCATGACTACATGTGAAAAATCATCAATGGAAATATAGCAAGGGCATATGACGACAGTTAAATGCAAGGTGTTTATTGGCATGCCGGCAAAGGCAAGAGTAGCACAGATCAAGCATTCAATGTCCAAGTTAGATTACCAAGTCTGTCAAACTAACAATATGTTTGTAATAACAATTATATTTAATTAATAAAATATAAAAAGAGTTTTGTGAAAAGCAAGCATTTAGAATAGTAGATTAAAAAAAATCTAGAAATAGGGCATAATGCCATACGGGTGTTTTCACAAACACATAGCATGCATGGTAAATAAGCTATTGAAAGTATTAAATTGAACATGCAAGCAACCCGATAAAATTACTATATAATTGTCAAACAATTCCTTAACAATCCACAAGAAAAATATAAGAAATAATGAGCCAAATAAATTTCCAATACCAATAAAAAGAAAAAAAAAAGAAAAAGAAAACATGGATAGTGAAAGTAGAAAGAAAAAGAAGAATAGAACATAAAATACTTGATCTGTGCTAGTGGCGCGAGGGTAGCCTCGCGCTCGCACAACTCTCTACTCGAAACTCATTGTTGCCAAATTTCAAGGTGACGCATTCACGTGGATGACGCGATCGCGTGAATGACCAAGATTGGAAAATGACGCGGACGCGTGGGGCACGCGTTTGCGCGGTGGGGCTTGTGCGTCTAGCACCATTCCAGCCCCAGTCCAGCATAACATTCTGCCATACACCCTCTCTTACGTTGATTTTCAGAGCGCGCGTTCGCGTGCTTGATGCGGACGCGTGGGAGACATTTTTCCCACATGATGCGGACGCGTCAGGGACGCGGTCGCGTGGATCAAGTTGTGCCAAAGGCACGCCTCCAACCGCGCTTTCGCGTGACTCTCTGTAAGATTTGCTTTTCTTCCTAGGGCCCATACGACGCGGACGCATCAGTGACGCTGTCGCGTCGCAAGCCTCTTTCCTCATCTCTCTTCTTTTTTTAATGCAGTATGCAGGATGCAAAATGCAGATGCTGATGCAGATATTATAAATGAACACTAAGAAAAACAGAATAAATAAAAATAAAATTAAGAATAAAACGAAATAAAATAAAACTAAGACTGAAAAATAATGATTATACCATGGTGGGTTGTCTCCCACCTAGCACTTTGCTTTAACATCCTTAAGTTGGATGCTCCACTAGCTCAGTTTTCTGCTGTGGGTGGATCTTCCAAGAGGAAGATCTCTAGCTCCTTCTTATTCTTCATCTTTTCACCATGATAAAGCTTTAAGCGATGTCCATTGACTTTGATGAATTCAGAACTTGAAGGATGACTCAGGTGGAAAACTCTGTATGGCTCAGCCTTCTCTACTCGATACGGGCCGTCCTATCTTGATCTCAACTTGCCTGGCATGAGCCTCAATCGGGAGTTGTAAAGGAGGACTAAGTCTCTCAGTTGGAACTCTCTCCTCTTGATGTGCTTATCATACACAGCCTTCATTTTTTCCTTGTAAAGCCTGGTGTTCTCATAAGCCTCTAGGTGAAGGCTATCTAATTCCTGCAGTTGCAACTTCCTTTCAGCTCCGGCCTTCTCAAATCTCATGTTGCACTCCTTCACTGCCCAAAAGGCTTTGTGCTCTACCTCAACTGGGAGGTGACAGGCTTTTTCATAAACTAAGCGGAAGGGACTCATCCCAATGGGTGTCTTATATACCGTTCTGTATGCCCAGAGTGCATCTTGTAGTCTGGTGCTGCAGTCTCTTCTATGAGGTTTGACTATCTTCTACAATATACGCTTTATCTCTCTGTTAGACACCTCGGCTTGCCCATTAGTCTGGGGATGGTAGGCTATTGCCACTTTGTGAATTATCCCATGCTTCTTCAGTAATCTTGTTAGTCTCCTGTTACAAAAATGGGTGTCTTGATCACTCACGATTGCTCGTGGTGATCCAAAGCGATAGATGATATGGTTTCTAACAAAGGAAACAACAGTGTTAGCATCATCGGTGCGGGTAGGAATCGCTTCCACCCATTTAGAAACGTAATTCACAGCTAACAATATATAAAAGTAACCATTAGAATTTGGAAATAGACCCATGAAGTCAATGCCCCAAACATCAAAAATTTCACAGAAAAGCATAATCTGTTGAGGCATCTCATCCCTCTTGGATATATTACCAAACCTTTGGCATGGGGAACAAGATTTGCAAAATTCAGCAGCGTCTTTAAAAATGGTAGGCCACCAGAATCTACAGTCTAAAATTTTTCTAGCTGTTCTTTGAGGACCGAAATGTCCTCCACTTTCAGATGAGTGGTATGCCTCTAAAATAGACTGGAATTCTGATTGAGGCACACATCATCTAATTACCTGGTCAGCACCACACCTCCATAAATATGGGTCATCCCATATATAATATTTGGACTCGCTTTTTAGCTTGTCTCTTTGATGCTTAGTAAAGTTTGGAGGAAAAGTGCGACTGACTAGATAATTAGCTACAGGCGCATACCAAGAGACTACTTCAGATACTGCTTGTAAGTTGTCGAATGGGAAATTATCATTTATAGGAGTGGATGCATCCTTAATGTGCTCAAGTCGACCCAAATGGTTTGCCACTAGATTCTGGTTACCACTCCTATCCTTAATTTCTAAATCAAATTCTTGTAGTAGCAGTATCCAACATATAAGCCTTGGTTTGGACTCCTTTTTAGCTAATAAGTACTTTAGAGCTGCGTGGTCTGAGTACACTACTACTTTAGTACCAAGTAAATAGGCTCAGAATTTATCCAGAGCGAACACAATAGCTAAGAGCTCTTTTTCAGTAGTAGTGTAATTAGATTGAGCAGCGTCTAAAGTTTTAGACGCATAAGCAATGACGAAAGGGTCCTTACCTTCACGCTGAGCCAGCGCTGCTCCTACTGCATGATTGGAAGCATCGTACATGATTTCAAATGGCTGGCTCCAGTCTGGTACTCTCACAATTGGAGCTTGAGTCAGGGCGGTCTTCAGCTTATCAAAAGCTTGCTCACAATCTTCACTGAACTCGAACTCGATATCTTTCTGCAACAATCTGGATAAAGGTAATGCTACCTTACTGAAGTCCTTAATGAATCTCCTGTAAAAACCTGCATGGCCAAGGAACGAACGGACTTCCCTCACGGATGAGGAATAAGGTAAACTAGAAATAACATTCACCTTTGCTGGGTCTACAGAGATACCAGTATCAAAAACAACATGCCCTAGAACAATTCCTTGTTTCACCATAAAATGACACTTTTCAAAATTTAAAACAAGGTCTGAACTAACACACCTGTCCAATACTCTAGATAAACTATCCAAGCAAAGGCTAAATGAATCACCATATACGCTAAATTCATCCATAAAGACTTCCATACAAGTCTCAATAAGGTCTGAGAAAAGACTTATCATGCACCTTTGGAAAGTAGCTGGTGCATTGCATAAACCAAAGGGCATTCTCTTATAAGCATAAGTTCTAAAAGGACATGTAAAAGTAGTCTTTTCTTGATCCTCAGGGGCTTTATGAATTTGAAAGTAGCCTGTATAACCATCTAAAAAGCAGTAATGGGATTTACCTGACAGGCGATCAAGCATCTGATCAATGAATGGCAAGGGGTAATGATCCTTTCGAGTGGCTTGGTTGAGACGCCTATAGTCAATGCAAACTCTCCATGAATTCTGCACTCTAGTTGTCAGAAGATCTCCTTGCTCATTTCTTACTGTTGTGACTTCAGACTTCTTGGGCACCACTTGTACTGGGCTGACCCATTCGCTATCTGAGATGGGATAAATGATATCTGCTTCAAGTAGCCTGGTCACTTCCTTCTTGACAACTTCTAAGATGGTAGGATTCAATCTCCTTTGAGGTTGACGGACAGGTTTTGCTCCCTCTTCTAAGAATATTCTGTGCTCACAAACTTGAGGGTTGATACCCACTATATCCGCCAAGCTCCATCCAATCGCTTTCTTATGTTTTCTCAGTACACTGAGTAGCTGTTCTTCTTGTTGGAAAGTGAGCTCCCTCGCAATAATAACTGGAAACTTCTGTTTGTCCTCAAGGTAAGCATACTTGAGGTGTGGAGGGAGGGGTTTTAATTCTAATTTCTGCTCATGGCCAAGCTCTGGATTATCCGGAGCTGGTGATAATGGTAAGTGCTCTTATTGTCCTCTGAGAATGTCCCCACACTTGGACCTTGCCCTATGTACTTCTTTTCTAATTCTTCCTGGTGAACTTCAGCTATGGTTTCATCAATGATGTCACACTGGGAGATAGAATGATCTTCCGGAGGGTGCTTCATAGCTTCATTTAAACTGAATTTCACTATTCTGCCATCTATTTCAAAAGAATAAGTTCCTGAAAATACGTCCAGCTTGAACTTTGAAGTCTTCAGGAATGGTCTTCCAAGCAGGATTGATGATGGCCTCCCAGAGTCATTAGGGGGCATTTCCAGGATATAGAAATCAATGGGAAACATGAGCTCCTTGATGCTCACTAATACATCTTCAGCAACTCCAATCACTGTAATAATGCTTTTATCTGCCGACCTTTTTAAGGGAGGGAGCCTTAAAGCATTATATATAGACAAAAGCATTATACTAACACACGCTCCTAAATCACACATGCAGTCAGAAAATATCACACCTTCAATAGTACAGTTAACCATACATGGACCTGGATCACTATATTTTTCAGGTATACCTCCCATTAAAGCAGAGATAGAACTACCTAAAGGAATGGTTTCTAATTTATTAATTTTATCCTTATGTATACATAAATCCTTTAGAAACTTAGCATATTTAGGTACCTGTTGAATAACATCAAAAAGGGGAACGGTTACCTCAACCTTTTTGAATATTTCTACCATTTTGGGATCGAGTTCCATCTGCTTCCTGGGCTTCCTTGTGAGTTGTGGAAAGGGGACAAGACGGGTATTATCAGTAGTTTTAACATTCTTTGCTGCTTCACCCTGTGGTTGAGTTTCCTCTTCTTCAACTATGTCCTGTATGTCCTCTTCCTCTTCAGCATCTTCCATTTCCACTGCATCTTCAGCTGGGGTGTGTTCTGGTGGACTTGGCTCCTCTTGGTTCCTCTTCTGCAGTGTGGTTCCAGATCTCAGAGTAATGGCATTGATGCCACCCTTGGGATTAGGTAAGGGTTGAAAAGGAAGTCCACCGGAGCTTGAAGCTTGGTTTGTGGAGTTATTTAGTGATCCAATCTGTGAGACAAGAGCTTGTAAGGTAGAGTTCAAACCATTTAGAGTAGAAGTAAGGTTGTTTTCCATGGCTTGTTGTCTCCGATCAATAGAGTGTAATAACTCATCATTAGGAGATGAGGAGGGATAAGTGATCTGAGGGGTCTGCTGAGATGCTTAAGGCTGCCTTAGATGAGGTGCTCTGCAGGCCTGATTCTGATTCTGCTGTCTGATGTTGTTATTTTTATTCCACCTCTGGTTTCCATTGTTATCTCTACCTCCTCTGTTATGATTGTCCCTCCAACCCTGGTTAGAGTCATCTCTCCAACCTTGGTTGGAATTGTCCTGCCATCCATGGTTGTAGCTGCCACCTTGATTGTATCCTTGATTGGGGCGGTCATAGAAGTTATGAGTGACTGCCACAGTGTTGTCTTCCTGCTGGAGCTGCAGACATTCATCAGTATAATGACTATAATCAGCACAGATCCCGCATACTCTTTGTGGAACCAACTGTTGGCTTTGCTGTGGTGGAGAAGGCTGAGCTTGCTGAGCTTATTGTTGACTCAACTGCATCTGCTTCAGTAAGTTGGTCATTTCACAGATATTCTGAGTTAGAGCAGTAGTCTCTCTGCTAGAGGATACCTCTACAATAGCTCTTGACCGGCTTTGTTTCTGCTTGTGATTCCGAGTAGATTCAGCTAAGTCATTGATCAATTGCTATGCCTCATCAGTGGTTTTGTACTTTTTCATAGACCCATTGCTAGCACCTTCCAATGTGGTCTTATCTTGAGGCTTCATGCCCTGTGTGACGTAGCCGAGCAATACTATCTTGTCAATCATATGGTGGGGACATGCTTCCAGAAGATTATTGAAGCGCTCCCAGTATTCGTAGAAAGTCTTGGATTCGTCCTGAACAATCATAGAAATGTCTTTCCTCAGTTTATCGGTAACTTCAGCTAGAAATAATTTTTCCGAAAATTCTCTTCTAAGCATATCCCAATTAGAAACAGTTGCTCCGGGTTGAGTGTAGTACCACTCTCTTGCCTTTCCCTCAAGAGAGAATGGGAAGGCTTTTAACAGAATAGAAGTTTCATCAGCACCATCATGCTTAACAGTAGAACAAGCTGTCTGGAAATCCCTAAGGTGCTTGATAGGCTCTTGAGCAGGTAAGCCATGAAACTTGGGCATCAAGTTGAGTAGTGCAGTCTTTATTTTAAAATCTACAGCCACCGCTGGGTGATGCGCTTGAAACGGCTGCAGTGTGAAATCTGGGGCCCTAGCTTCCTGGATAGTGACTCTCCTAGGTGCTGCCATGTTACCTGCACGTGAATCAACTGAATCAGTAGGAAGGGAGCTTGTTTCTTCCTTAAGTGACGTTTCAGATTCATCCTTGGAGAGGACTAACCGACGCTGAGCTTGCCTTATACGTGAAATAGTTCTTTCAATCTCAGGATCAAATACTAGTAAGCTTGGATCAGGAAGTGAACGCATCATTCAATGGAAGAGACATATAGCTCATGATAAATAAACAAAATAAAATAAAATTCAAATAAATAAATTCCAATCAATAAATTAGCACTCTATTGCACCTCCCCGGCAACGGCGCCAAAAATTGACATGGCGGAAATTGGCAGATTAAGAAATTAATATGAGAGATACGTTGCAAGTACAGTTCTTAACAAACAAAAAACCGCTTATCAATTTAGAAGGGTTGTCACAAAATTAGAATTAAAATACTGGGAGTATGAATCCCAGGTCGTCTCCCAACGAGTTGCAGAAAGATGTGCTATTTTATCAATCAGAGGTTTTCCAAAATGGTTTTAAGTTTGATAAACAGGAAATTAAATCAGAGAATTTATGTAATTTAAATAAAGATCTTGACCGGGAGTAGATTAATCGGAAGTTCTATCCTTGTTGGAGTTCTCCCAAGATCAATTGATAATTGAAGGTTGTTCAATTTAGTTATCCTTTACTAGGTAGAGGAAAGTCAAGTAGGTTAGAAGTCTACTTCTATTCACAAGTTCTAATCCTCTCCCTTGGGAAGGATTAGTGTCAGTGAATAGAGAGCCATCCAACAATAAACCCAATTACAATTCTACTCTTGAGCATTCCAACTCAAGGTTCTCCTTTCAATCAACTCCCAATCAAGTTAGAGAACTACTCGCTCATCATGAATGTAAACTTCACAAAATAAGAAAGGGAAATAAAGGAAGACATGATAAATAATAATCAAAAAGACCAGTTAAAAATAAAAATAGTTCTTGTATTAATAAATTCTAAAAATAATTCAATGGTAACTCTGAACAAATTAAGGATATGAAAGAGTAAGTAAAAAAATAGAGAAAGCAAACTAGAGAGATGAAGTCTTGCGGAGGTAATAACTCTTCTCTATATCCCAATCTAAAAAGAAATAAAAACGAAATCCTAAGAACTATGAATGTGTAGAGAGAAAACCTAGAGGAGGAGTAAAGTCAGATCTAAAACTAAAAATTATGCCCAATGAATGTCCTCTCTGGTCTCTGCATGTTCCCTGGCTCTAATCTGCGTTTCTGGGCCGAAAATTGGGTTGAAATGTGGCCCAGAATCCACGCCAGTCATTTCTGCAAATTCTGCAGATCGCACACGTCACGCGATCGCGTCATCCAGCGTTTTTCCTTGCCACGCGTGCGCGTCATCCACGCATTTGCGTCACTCGTGCGGCTTCCAATTCACGCGTTTGCGTCAAGCACACGACCGCGTCACTGCGATTTCCTCCATTTCGCGCGGTCGAGTGAGCCATGCGTCCGCGTCGCTTCTCGCTGGTCATCTCCTTAATTTCTTGTGTTCCTTCCATATTTTTGTCAGCTTCCTCTCCATTCTCTAAGCCATTCATGCCCTATGAAGCCTGAAACACTTAACACATAGATCCCGGCATCGAATGGTATAAAGGAGAATAAAAATATACAATTAAAAGACCTTTAGGAAGCAAGTTTTTAACCATCGAACAATTTTGGGAAGGACTTGTAATATCATGCTAATCATATGAATAAGTGGGTGATGACTTGATAAAACCACACAATTAAACACAATATAAATCATAAAATAATGGTTTATCAACACTCTATGCGGGCGCTCCGAACAGAGAGGGAAACAAGGTGTGTGCGCATGCACCTAGGTGTGCGTACGCACAAAATACTTTTTTTTAGATGAGGATCATGTGTGCGTGCGCACACAGGTCCGTGCGCACGCATAGGAGTGAAAAGGGGCAGGGGTTCACGCACACAGGCTGTGCCAACGCTCCCACCAGAAGGGATGCAAGTTGGCTTGCAGGCACACAAGCCTGTGCGCTCGCACAGAAAGTGCGAATAGGGCATGTGTGCGAACGCACGAGCAGGTGCGCACGCACAGGTCGCAGAAAATAGGGGAACGCCGATGCACAAGCTATGATGGCGCTGCGAACAGAGGCATAACCATTAGTGTGCATGCGCACAGGTTGATGCGCACACACAGGAAGCTGAAAATAAACGTTTTGTGCGCACACACAAGTATGTGCGTACGCACAGATGCTCTGTTTTCCAAAATTTTTTTTCTTTAAAATCTAAGGCATCAAGCCTTAGCTCAACCAAAATTCAACCCCAAAACATGCAAGAACCCATAAATTCATGATCTAAACCAAAATTAACCTATCAAATCTCAAAATTAAACTAATTCTAAGCTAACCAATCAAACAAAAATGCAATTAAAGCAAATTATGAACAAAGGGAAGGGTTGAAAGAATGTTACCATGGTGGGGTGTCTCCCACCTAGTGCTTCTATTTAGAGTCCTTAAGTTGGACTTTATTGAGAAGCTCTAATGGAGACTTGTGCTTATATTCATCTTGGAGCTTCCAACAATGCTTGAATCTCCAAAACTCCCAATTGATTGCACCAAGCTTGGTTAGAGTGTCCAACAAGCTATGAGCTCCCAACAAGAAAAACAAAAAGCAAACAAGATAAATATATTCACAATATCAACCAAAAGCAATATATTCACATATCAACATATTCACAATAACAAAAAATAAGCAAGCAACATATGTACAATCACCAAAAACAAACTACTCACATATTCACATATTAGCAATAGTCCAGAATACAACACCATTGCAACCCCCCGATAACGGCGCTAATTTTGATAATGTGAGAATTCATCGTCGATCTAGAATTGATCAAAATAGGAGTCGCTTCGTTAATAGCATAGTCCAAACTAACAATAAACTCTCAAAATCAAAGTTTAAATTCTCTAAAGAGATGTCACAATACAAAACAATTATTATAATCGATAGTGTTGAACTCCCGGGTCATTCTCCCAAGGAGTTGCAGATGAAATGTCATGTTATGGGCTATGGGTGATTTTTGGGGTTTTTGATTGTAAGATGCAAGAACTGTAAATGACAATAAATGAAACAAGCATGAAATTAAATGAAAGCAAGTAAAAGCAATGAAAAGGAAATTAAATGACAAAAAGAACTCTAGGTAAGAAGTGGGTAATTAAGGATTCCTATCCTAGTTGTAGACCACAAACATGGTAATTGTGTGTGAATTAATCCCAATTAGTCAAACCTACATCGAGGATAAGTCAAAAGGGCATAATTGATTCCAATCCCTAAGTCCTAGTCAACACTAGTAGGTCACTTAGCGTCAAGGGAAACCAAACCAATTAACAATCCTCACACAATACGGGATGGACATCCACAACTCAATTTTACCCAATCACCCAATTTCCCAACCAAGAGTGGGAAAAACTAAGCAAAAACCCATCCAAGCATTTTGTCAAACACTTGGTGGGCATATAAAGAAAGCATGGTAAAATGACAAGAAATAATAAATGCTACAACTACCATGCAAGGAAAGTAAAGATAGCAACTCAATAAAGCAATAAATGACATGAAAACATAAATTGCATTAAATGTAAATTAAAATAACAAAGTGTCATAAACATAAGAGGCAAAAAAAAGAAACAACAAATAGAAGGAAAGAACAAAGATGTAATAACAATAAATGACAAGGAAAAGTAAATGAAAACAAGAATAAAAAGTAAAAATTACAAGAAATTAAACAAAGAAACCCTAATTCTAGAGAGAAGGGGAGTGATGATTGGACTTTTGACGGTTTAGAATTTCACAAATGAAATCTCGTTGCAATATAGTTTCTAAACCAACATTAATCCTTTCATACAAAAATTTTGTTTGTCACTAGAACAAACCACTAAAATCTATAAACCGAAGTATTGAACCTCGGGTCGTTCTTCCTAAGAATTGCAATAAAGTGTTCTTGTTATTGGTTATGGAGTATGTTTTGGGGTTTTTGGGGATAATAGGCATGAAATGTACATGGCAATGAAATAAACTAATAACAAAAGGTCTTGGCAAGGTTTGGTGGTCAAGGATCTCTATCCCTATCACTAACCACAACATGAGAATTGGCAAGGATCAACCTCATTAAGTCATCCTCTAACTAATAAAGGAAAGTCAAATGAGCTATGTCAATCCAAGTCCATAAGTCCTAGTTCTCCACCAATTCAATTAGTGAGATCTAGAGTTAATGGCTCCCAATCGTCAATCACTTGGACATTAGTAACTCAAGAGTTCCTAAGTTACCTCCCCAAGTCAAGAGCAATAAAATCTACTCTAACATCTTCTCAAGCATTTTGACAAACATTTGGAAGGAAAAAGAATAAAGCATAGTAAATTAACAACAAGAGTAAAATCTAACAACAACTAATTGCAAAGAATTAACAAGAACAACTAAAAGAAGCACAATTATTATGAATTACCTCAACTTGAATTGAAAGAAAAGAGAAGGAACAAGAGTAGATCTACAACAAAATATAGAAGCAACATAAAGGAAATTACAACAAAAGAATAGAAGAAGATGATTGCAATAACAAAGAATTAAGAAGCAAGAGTAGAGGGAAGCATGAATGAAAACCTAGATCTAAGAACTAATCCTAATCCTAATTCCTAATCCTAGAGAGAAGTGAGAGCTTCTCTCTCTAAAAAATAACTTTTCCTCCAAAACTAATCTAAACTAAACTAATGATCAAAAGTATGTTAATTTCCCTTCAATCCTTGGCTTAAATAGCATCAAAAATGAGTTGGATTGGGCCCACAAGGCTTCTAAATCTCTGGCCACGAGTTGCTTTAAGTGAGTCATGTGCACCCATCGGCGTTCACGCGTACCGTGCGCGTGCACGCTGCTATGCATGGTGAAACTATGGCAAATCTTATATTATTTCGAAGCCCCGGATGTTAGCTTTTCAATGCAACTAGAACTGCCTCATTTGAACTTCTGTAGCTCAAGTTATGGTCGATTAAGTGCGAAGAGGTCGGCTTGACAGCTTTTGCGATTCCTTCATTTCTTCATGAGTTCTCCATTTTTACATGCTTTTCCTTCATTTCCTTGATCCAATCTTTGCCTCCTAAATCTGAAATTACTTAACAAACATCTCAAGGCATCTAATGGAACCAAAGGTAAATCAAGATTAAACAATTAAGGGCCTAAAAAGCATGTTTTCACACTTAAGCACAAATTAGGAGACAATCATGAAACCATGCTATTTCATTGAATAAATGTGGGTAAAAGGTCATAAAATCCCCTAAAATCAATACACAATAAACCCTACAAATGGGGTTTATCAGGGAGCTTCTCTCTCTACAAAACAACCTACATAATCCTAAACTAACCCTAATTTCTCCCCCTTTCACATGGAGTGAGGCCTTCTTTGATATAGCCAGAATCAGCTTCAGAAAGTCCAAAAACTGGGCTCTGGAGGCCCAGAAATCACCCCAGTGATTTCCAGCGTACGCACAGGTGTGTGCGTACACACGCATGCTTATTTTCTTCCTGTGCGTACCCAGAGGATGTTGTGCGCACGCACACTCTAATGTGTGGCTCTTGTGCGTACGCACAGTGGCTTGTGCGCACGCACACCCCAATGTGTGCTTCTCCTTTGTTTTCTTCATGTTTTCTCCCTCTTGCATGCTCTTATCCACTCTTATCAAGCCATTCCAACCTATTATACCTGAAATCACTCATCAAAACCATCAAGGCATCAAATGGGATGAAAGTGGGATAAAATTAGTTAAATTAAGTACAAAATAGCATATTTTCACAATTAGGCTCAATTAAGGGAGAGAACACAAAAGCATGCTATTTGGATGAATAAATGTGGGTTTATATGATGAAATAATCCATTCAAATCAAACCAAAATATATCGTCAAATATGGATTCATTAATTGGCAATGATTAAGTTAATGGGTACTTAGATTTAGCATTTTCTTTTCTGTTAATCACTTTAATTTTAGCTGTTTATTTCTCTTTTCTCTCCCACATTTGATTTCTGCAAATATTCATTGTATATGCTGTCATCTTAATTGAAGCACACTAACTGTTTGATGCTTTGTATCACCTAAGTTTAACTCACCCACCCCTTTTCACTAAGAGGGTGATCACTTTTACTTTGAATTGTGTGTCTGCCTTGTGTATGCCAGGAGGCAGGAGAGAAGCTACATCCTCTTACGATTCTGAACCAGAGCGGACATTTCTAAGATTGAAAAGAGAGGCAGTGGCAAGAGGAAAAAGAGTGGTTGGAGAGGAAGAAGACTCAGACTAAACTATGGAAGAGGAAGTACATAATCACCATGGAGAGGGTGCTGGTAATCATGCTCAATCCCCTAGAAAGGTGTAGGATCCTTCATCAATCCTAACCCTGAAAATTGTGGGAGTAGCATTCTTAAACCTAATGTACATGCCAACAACTTTGACCTCAAGCCACAACTGATCACCCTTGTTCAAAACAACTGTTAGTTTGGAGGAGGAGTTAAAGAAGATCCCAACCAACACTTGACAACCTTCTTGAGGATATGCGACACCGTAAAAACAAATGGATCCCATCCAGACATCTATAGATTGCTTCTATTCCCTTTTTCCTTGAGGGATAAAGCATCAGAATGGTTGGAGTCATTCCCAAAGGAGAGCCTAACCACTTGGGATGATGTGGTAAATAAGTTCTTGACTAAATTCTACCCCCCTCAGATGATCATCAAGTTAAGGACAGAGGTGCAAACCTTTAGGCAATTAGATGGAGAAAATCTCTATGAGGCTTGGGAGAGGTACAAAGAACTGACAAGGAGATGCCTTCCTGATATATTCAATGAATGGGTGCAGCTGCATGACAAACCACATTTGTAGGGTTTATCTTGTATTGATTTTTGGGGATTTTATCACCTTTTACCCACATTTATTCAATGAAATAGCATGGTTTTATAACTTCTCCTTTAATTGTGCTTAAGAGTGAAAACATGTTTTTTAGGTCTTAAAATAGCTAAATCTAATTCTCCTTGATTCCATTAGATGCCGTGATATGTTTGTTAAGTGATTTAAGGTTTAGGAGGCAAAGATTGGATCAAGGTAATGAAGAAAGAAAGCATGAAAAGTTGGAGAACTCATGAAGAAATGAAAGAACCGGAAAGCTGTCAAGCCGACCTCTTTGCACTTAAACGACCATAACTTGAGCTACAGAGGTCCAAATGATGCGGTTCCAGTTGGGTTGGAAAGCTAACATCCGGAGCTTCGAAACGATATAAGATTTGCCATAGTTGCTACACGTATGATAGCGCGCACGCGCAAAGTACGCGCACGCGCCGTTGCTGCCACCTGGTTCACTTAAAGCAAAACGTGGCCAGCGATTTTAGAAGCCTTGTGGGCCCAATCCAACTCATTTCTGATGTTATTTAAGCCAAGGATTGAAGAGGAATCAACATACTTTTCATACTTTTAACCAATTAGTTTATTTTAGTAGGGAGAGTTAGTTTCTAGAGAGAGAAGCTCTCACTTCTCTCTAGAATTAGGATTAGGATTAGGTTTAGTTCTTAGGTCTAGATTTTAATTCATCTTCTTCTACTTCTATCTTCTCAATTACTTGTTGTTACATTCATTCTTCTTCCATTCTTTTATTGTAATTTCCTTTATGTTGTTCTTATATTTTGTTGTAGATCTAGTATTGTTCCTTCTACTTTCTTCCAATTCAATAAGAGGTAATTCATAATAATTGTTCTTCTTTGCTTTTCTATTGTTGATCTCTTGCCTTTGTAGTTGTAGATTCCTTTAATTCTTGCAATTAATAATGTTTACTTCTATTGCACTCTATGTGTTTGTTGAAATGCCTCTTTTAGTTTTAGTGTAGATTTTGTTCCTCTTGGCCTAGGTAGAGTAATTAGTGACACTTGAGTTATCTAATTCCTTTGTTGATTGATAATTGGAGAGATTGCTAATTGGTTTGGAGTGCACTAAAGCTAGTCTTTCCTTGGGAGTTGGCTAGGACTTGTGGCTCAAGTCAATTCATCCACTTGACTTTCCTTTAATTAGTAAGGGTTAACTAAGTGGTAGCAATGAACAATTCTCATCACAATTGAGAAGGATAACTAGGATAGGACTTCTAGTTCTCATATCTTGCCAAGAGCTTTGTTAGTTGTTAGTTTATTTTCTTTGCCATTTATATTTCTTGTCCAAAAGCTTAAAAACCCCAAATATAATTCACAACCAATAACAAAACACTTCATTGTAATTCCTAGGGAGAACGACCCGAGGTTTAAATACTTCGGTTTATAGAATTTAGGGGTTTGTTACTTGTGACAAACAAATTTTTGTATGAAAGGATTATTGTTGGTTTAGAAGCTATACTTTACAACGAGATTTCATTTGTGAAATTCTAAACCGTCAAAAATCAATTCGTCACTGCACATCTTTTATGAAGGACTGTCTCAAGAAGCAAAGAAGGCCGTGGACCATTCTTCAGGAGGCTCCTTGAACACAAAGAAGACCAGTGAAGAGGCCATAGACATCATTAAGACTGTGGCCAACAATGAATACTTTTATGCCTTAGATCAAAGCACCAACCCCAAGAGAGGAGTGATGGAATTGAGTCAAATAGATGCTCTGCTAGCTCAAAACAAGCTGATCAGAGCTAAACTGACAGCCCTCGCTAAGCAGATGGAGAAAACACAAGTCTCAGCAATCAACAAACAAGCACCAATTCAAGAGGGAGTTAACCCAGAGGAGGAATATGACTGGGAATAGGCCAACTATGTGGGCAACCAATCCAGGCAGCCTTATGACCCCCATGCCAAAACATATAACCCTGGAGAGAGAAACCACCCAAACTTTGGGTGGGAGAACCAACAAAGCCAAACCCAAGATCATAGACCACAAAACTCTAATCACTACAGTAATCCTAACCATCAACCACCCAATCACAAACCATATCAAAACTCACACAATGCCCCCTTCCAACCCAATCAGCACTTACAAAATAACAATTTCCAAAACCCAACAAATCATAACTTATCATCTTCAGCCCCATAATCATCTGGTGACAGTGACAAATTTGCAAGGCTAGAGACAATACTTTCAAGGATGGCAGAAGATACAGTAGCAACAAAAGCACTGTATGAAAGGAAGTTGGATAAATTTCAAGAAGAAGTCAGGTCCAACTTAGACAACCAAGGAGCATCAATCACAAAATTGGAAGCACAATGATGTGTGAAGAATTTTGTTGTTGATCTAGAATTGATCAAAATAGGAATCACTTCATTAATAGTGTAGTCCAAACCAACAATAAACTCTCACAATCAAAGTTTAGATTTTCAAATTAAAAATAAACTGAGAGTAATTAAACCTCGGGTCATTCTTTCCTAGGAGTTACAATGAAATGTGCATATTATTGGTTATGGGGTATTTTTGGGGTTTTTGGTTATAAGAGGTAAGAAATGTAAATGACAATAAATGAAACAAGCATGAAATTAAATGAAAGCAAGTAAAGGCAATGAAAATGGAAATTAAATGACAAAAAGGACTCTTGGTAGGAATTAGGGAACTAAGGATTCCTATCCTAGTTATGGACCACAAACATGGTAATTGTTTGGAATTAATCCCAATTAGTCAATCCTACATCGAGAATCAATCAAAAGGGCATAATTGATCCCAATCCACAAGTCCTTACCAACTCTATTAATGGAAGGCTTACTGTTAGTAGAAACCAAATCAATTAACAATCCTCACACAATGTGGAATGGACATCCACAACTCAATTTCACCTAATCATCCAATTTTCCAACCAAGAGTGTGAAAAACTAAGCAAAAACCCAACCAAGAATTTTATCAAACACTTGGAGGGCATAAAAGAAAGCATGATAAAATAACAAGAAATAATAAATGCTACAACTACCAAGCAAGAAAAGTAAAGATAGCAACTCAATTAAACAATAAAAAGGCATGAAACATAAATTACATTAAATGTAAATTAAAATAACAGGAGTGTGCATAAACATAAAAAGCAAGGGAAAATGAAAAATTAACAAGATAACATAAGGAAATTAAGACAATAAAGCAAGGAAATGTAGAAGAAACTAGATAAAAATAAGAATTAAAAACAGAAATTACAAAGAAATTAAACTAATAAACCCAAATTCTAGAGAGAAGGGGGAGCTTCTTTCTCTAGAAAACAACCTACATAATGCTAAACTAACCCTAATTTCCCCCCTCCATTCACATGGAATGAGGCCTCCTTTGATATAGTAAGAATCAGCTTCAGAGAGTCCCAAAACTGGGCTCTGGAGGCCCAAAAATCGCCCCCAGCGATTTGCATTAATGAGGTCACATGCTGGCTGTGACGCGTACGCATGGGTTACGCGTACATGTCGTCTGGCATTTTCTTTCCACGCATATGCGTTGCCTTCGACGATGCACCTCATCATGTGTGAACGTCTGTCACGCGTGCGCGTCGCTCTGAGCATTCCAAATTCTTGCTTTTCCATGAATTCTCCACTTTGCATGCTTTTCTCTTTACTTCTTCCATCCAATACTTGCCTTATAAATCTAAAATTACTCAACAAATACATCAAGGCATCATATGGAATTAAAGTGGAATAAAATTTATTAAATTAAGCACAAAATAGCATGTTTCAAAATTAAGCTCAATTTAGGAAGAAAACACAAAAGTATGCTATTTGGATGAATAAATGTGGGTTTGATGACAAGTCATCTTAGCCTAGTTTCACTAGCCTTTTTCTTATGTTTTCATTTGAATTATGCACTTTCTTGAGCCATAAGCAAGCCAATTGGGTATATTTTCATGCTTCCTTTGATTGAATCAACCATAGATGAATTAATGCAATTTCATGAGGTTTTATGCTATAATTGTCACATATTATGAAAGGATGAATATCTCATGATTTTTAGCATAGCTTTGATGTGTTTGGTTGATTATTGATAGGTGAAGAAAGCTTGGAGAAAGGTTGAAGCAAGAAGGAATGGCTAGGAGGAAGAGAGGACAAAAATTTGAGCAAAAGTTTGCCTCAAACTTTAGCTCAAACTTTTGGAATAAGTGAAAACGAACCAGGGAGCAAAAAGCTTGACCAAAAGTTTGCCTCAAACTTTTGTGCAAACTTTTGGGCAAAAAGCTTGAGCAAAAGTTTGCCTCAAACTTTTTGGCAAACTTTTGGCATCACAAATCAACACCCTGGAGAGCAAAAGTTTGCGCCAACGTTTGCCTCAAACTTTTTGGCAAACGTTGGCGCCATGAACAACACACCCTGGAGAGCAAAAGCTTGCGCCAACGTTTGCCTCAAACTTTTTGGCAAACGTTGGCGCCATGAGTGTGCAAGGGGGAGCCAACGTTTGAGCAAAAGTTTGACCCCAAACTTTGGCTCAAACGTTGGTAGCAGCAAAATGGGGTGGCTGATGTGAAAAGTTTGAGTAAAAGTTTGCCTCAAACTTTTACTCAAGCTTACATGATTCCAAACCCGGTTCACTTCGGTTCTTCTCCAAACTCCAAGAGCAATCAACCAAGGCCTCTATCAACCCAATTCCATCAAGAGCAAAAGCCCAATTGAAGGCTTGAAGACCATTTGAAGAAAGTGTATAAATAGCATAGGATTTAAGTTTTTGAGGAAGCTTTTCTTTTCGGTTTTGATTTGGTAGTTTGTAGAGAGCTCACTTTTACATTTTGGCATTGTTGTTCTAGAATTCAAGAGAATTGGGGAGGAGAATTGATCTCTCTTCTTCCTTGTTCTTGCTTGAGCACTCTTTACTTTTCTTGCTTCGGATCTTGGGTGGAGAATTGAAGGAATTCTGTTTCAATCTCATCCTGAGATCTCTCTGTTTAATTTCACTGCATAATTGAATTTCCATTTCTGTTACTTGCTTCTTCATCTACTTTCTCTGCAATTTACATTTCCTTTGCAATTGCTCTTGTTGGATCTAGGAAGGCATTGAGATCTAGACTTGGTTATCTAGTCTCTTGGGTCCTGAGATCTGAATTATCATTTTACTTTCTCTGTTTAACGCTTTTCATGTTCATTTACATTTCCGTTTTAGATCCGGTTCAATCCAAGCCATCTTCTACTCTTCTGTGTGTTGAATTTTACTTTTCCTTGTTTAATTTCTGCAAATCCAATTCCCAATTCCCTTTACAATTCAAGCCATTTACATTTCTTGCACTCTAAGATTCTGCAATTTACATTTCTTGCGTTCTAAGCTTCTGCTCTTTAATTTCTTGCTCTTTAAGATTCAGCACTTTAAATTTCAGTTCTCTTTAATTTCATGCAATTTAAATTCTGCAAATCACAAATCTCTCAACCAAATCTTGATTTGCTTGACTAAATCAACCACTAAACTAAAATTTCTCAATCCTTCAATCCCTGTGGGATCGACCTCACTCCCGTGAGTTATTATTACTTGATGCGACCCGGTGCACTTGCCGGTGAGTTTTGTGTCAGATCGTTTTCCGCACATCAAGTTTTTGGCACCGTTGCCGGGGATTGATTAGATTGACAATGATTAAGTGAGGTGGTGATCTAGATCTAGCATTTTTATTTTCTGTTTCTCTAATCTTTAACTAACACGCTAACTGTTTGAAATTTTGCTTAAACTAAACTTCATTCTAGCAATAGACTGAAGAAGTACTGGTGGTGTTTCTTTTGTTTTGTTTGTATGTCAGGTACAGGGAGATCCATTCCTGTTTTATCTGAAACTGACCAGAGAACTCTTAGAAGGTTGAGAAGAGCTGAAAGAGGGAAAAACATTGTTGGAGAGGAAGAATATGAGGAAGAATATCACGAGATGGAAGGAGATCCATCTAATCCAGGAGGAGGGGTTAACAATAACCCACAGCAGAGGAGAGTATTGGCCTCCTATACCTTTACAAATGCTAGACATTATGGAAGCAGCATTCTCACCCCTAATGTCAATGCAAATAACTTTGAATTGAAGCCACAATTCATTACATTGGTCCAAAATAACTGCTCGTTTGGGGGAGGACCATTGGAAGATCCAAATCAACATCTATCTACCTTCTTAAGGATTTGTGACACTGTCAAGTCCAATGGCGTGAATCCTGAAACTTACAAGCTTCTGCTGTTCCCGTTCTCATTAAGGGACAAGGCCGCACAATGGCTTGAAACTTTTCCTCAAGGAAGCATCACTAGCTGGGATGATTTGGTGACTAAATTTCTAGCCAAATTCTATCCACCTCAAAGAGTCATCAGGCTGAAGACTGAGGTGCAAACATTCACGCAATTGGATGCTGAAAATCTGTATGAAGCATGGGAGAGATACAAGGCTCTGCTGAGGAAATGTCCACCAGAAAGTTCACTGAGTGGGACAAACTACAGAACTTCTATGAAGGACTCACTCTAAAGGCTCAAGAATCACTTGACCACTCAGCTGGAGGATCATTACAACTGATGAAAACAGCAGAAGAAGCTCAAAATCTTATTGACATGGTGGCCAACAATCAATATTTCTTTGCTCATCAAAGAAACTGCCAACCATCACAAAGGAGAGGAGTAATGGAGCTAGAAGGAGTGGACTCAATCTTGGCTCAAAACAAGATGATGCAGCAGCAAATTCAACAACAATTTGAGCAAATGGCCAAGAGGATTGATAGCCTCCAAGTTGCAGCAGTTAACACAAGCCAACCATCATCCACATGGGGGCAAAATGAAGAAACTCAAGAAGAGCAACAGCAAGAGCAAGTACAGTATATGCACAACCAAGGACCAAATGAAGTGTATGGTGATACATACAATCCATCCTGGAAGAACCACCCAAACCTCAGATGGGGAGATAATCACACCCAAAACCAACAACCATGGCAGAGGAACACAAACCAAAACAACCCAAGAAGCAACCAAAACCACAACCAGCAGCAAACTAACCAAAACACTTACAGAAAACCTCAAAACAACTACTCCAACCCCAACCATTACCAATCTAATAACCAACCCACCAACCAAAATGCCTACCATCCACCATCCACATCTCACAACCCACCACAAGCATCACCTGAATCTCAAAGACTCACCAACTTGGAAACCTTGATAGACAAAATGTGGAAACACCAAGAAATGACAACCAAGAACCATAAAGCCTCCATGAAGAGCCTAGAGAGGCAAATTGGGCAAATCTCCAAACAGATTTCTGTTGAGAGACCTTCAAGCTCACTGCCGAGTGACACAATCCCAAATCCTAAGGAAGAATGCAAGGCAATACAATTAAGGAGTGGGAGAACATTGATGAGCAACAATGACACTACAAAGAAGCAAGCAGAAAGCAGCAAAAGACCAATAGAAGATGAAAAACAAACAAAGGCAGATGAAGCCAAGGATCAAGTTGTGATGCCAAACAAGAGCACTGAGAAACTCAAAGAAAAGAACAACCAGCCACACAATTCAAAAGAAGTGATTCAGGGATAGCAGCAAGCAGGAAAAAGCATCACACCTCCACTGCCATATCCCCAGAGATTCAGCAAAGAGACTAAGGACCAACATTTTCATAAGTTCCTTGAGACTTTCAAAAAGCTGGAAATCAATATTCCCTTTGCTGAAGCACTTGAGCAAATGCCTCTGTATGCCAAGTTTTTGAAGGAGCTTATCAACAAGAAAAGAAGTTGGAATGAGAAAGAGACCATACTGCTTACTGAGGAATGCAGGGCTTTGATTCAAAAAGGGCTTCCTCCTAAGCTTGAAGACCCAGGGAGCTTCTTGCTGCCTTGCACCGTTGGGAAATTAACCATCACTAAGGCAATGTGCGATCTAGGAGCAAGTATTAACTTAATTCCCTCCTCTTTGGTGAAAAAGCTGCATATAGAGGAAGTTAAACCAGTACAGATGTCTCTAGAGCTGGTAGATAAGTCAATGGTATACCCAAGGGGTGTGATTGAAAACCTTCTAGTCAAGGTGGACAAATTCATATACCCTGCAGATTTTGTAGTTCTAGATTCAGATGAGGATGAAAGTGACTCCATCATACTTGGGAGGCCGTTCTTGGCCACTGCTAGGGCTATCATAGACGTAGAGCAAGGAGAATTAACTCTCAGAATGCATGATAAGAGTGTCACTCTAAAAGTATTACCAAAAGCGCAGTTTAGTGATGAGAAGAAAGACTATATGGAACTCGACAAGGAAGAATCACAGTTAAAGGAAGAAAGTAACAAGGTGATTCACAGTAACATCCCAAGGCAAAAGATTGTGCAGAATGATGAAGAAGTCCAAGAGGATATTGGAGTATTAGTCACTGAGAAGAGAGATCTCCAAAGTAAGCATACGGCTAGAGAAGAAAGATCAACAAAAGAAAGGAAGAAACACAAAAACAAAACAAAAAGAGGTTGGAAGAACAGAAAGATTCCAACAGAAGGGCTTTCCAAAGGTGATAAAGTGCAATTGATTTATCAACAACTAGGAGCAAGCCAACAGACTGATGATTACTACACTGTCAGCAATATACTCTTATTAGAGCATGCTGAAATTGAACACCAAGGAACAAAGAGGAGGATCACAGTCAGGGGAGACAAGTTGAGGCACTACAATCATCAACCACCATAAAAGAAAGCCCCAATGTCAAGCTAATGACAATAACGAAGCGCTTGTTGGGAGGCAACCCAACCTGAGGTAATTTTCTTTTCATAGCTTTTTCAATAAAAATGTTGAATAATTGATATGTATTGCAAGGAGCTAAGTTTGGTGTTGCACACCAAAAACAACTTAAGGGAGAATGGAGGATTCTAAGTTTGGTGTTCCACCAAAACCTCATTCAAAAGCACATTCTAACTTCCTGCACATTGTTAGTTCCAAGCAATCAAACAGATTATTCAACCACTTAACTGCTTTTTAGTCTTAACTTCATAACCTTTAGCAAGGACACAAGATTTTGCCTAGAGTGAACCTGCTGTATCCAGAGAAGTGGCAAAAAATTAAGTTTGGTGTTCCCACACCAAATTAAATCCACAAGCCACACTCAATTCATGCATACTAACTAGTCATCTAAGGGCTTGAGAAGCAAGCAACTTTTGAGAATTGTGCAGGGAATTCACCACCATTTGAAGACACTATGCATCATAACTCAAAAGGGCACAACAGAAGGAAGGACAAAGGAATTGCAAACCAATAGGTTGTATTTACACTTAACTCTTGCTGTTGAAAAATGTTTTGACTTGTGTTTTGTTAAAGTGTTCATCTAATACAAGTAGAATCACTCTTAAAATAAGTAAGCTAGTCTGTGTGTGTGCTTGTGTGTTTGCTTTCACTTAACAAAAAGCATGCTTTGTCCCCTGCATCTTCAATTCAATAAAAGAAATGTTTGAATGTGAAGTGAGATAGTTCTCTGTTAGATAGAAGTACAATAAAAGTAAGTGGTGGTATGTTTGTGTGATTGTATAATAGCTCACTTTTAGTGAATAAGAGAACTAGGATGTCTCCTCTTAAGTAGAAAGTGGCCTACTGTCTATGAATCTCAATCAAATAAAAATCCTTGGTTAGAAAGAAAAACAAAAAGAAAGAAAAAAGGGGAGAAAAAGAAATGGCCAAAGAGTGGCAGAACAAAAGAAAACAAAAAGAAACAAAGCTGGACACCAATAGCTTGAACCTTAGAATATATGCCTGTGGTGTCTTTGTATTAGGATCTGCTTGGACTACTAAGTTCTTTGGAGTGCATCAACACTCGGTGACTTGGGTTAACTAACCCAGGATCATCAGCTGAAAGTCCACTATCAAGAGCAACCTAACTACAAGGCATTTAGTAGCCCAAAGAGGTGCTGGGCATCAATGTTTTAAGAAGGAATGTGAGCCAAGTGTCTATAGTGAATAATGTGTCAAGTATAAAGAAAAGAAAATGAACTTGCTACACATGACACTCAAATAAAGCTTATGAACAAAATAATAGCCAAGGATAAAGGAATAATGAGAGGTCATAGCAGTATGTTACTTGAAGCTTGAAGGAGACTTTCTAGGCTTAAGAGTCAATAAGAGGTGAGTGTTTACATATCCACATAAAACCCCATGAACTACCAAAAACACTCTACTAGCATGAACATCCTCTTCCATTTCATTCTTTCTTCTCAATAAATCATTTCTTGCTTGGGGACAAGCAAGCTTTAAGTTTGGTGTTGTGATGACAAGTCATCTTATCCTAGTTTCACTAGCCTTTTTCTTATGTTTTCATTTGAATTATGCACTTTCTTGAGCCATAAGCAAGCCAATTGGGTAGATTTTCATGCTTCCTTTGATTGAATTAACCATAGATGAATTAATGCAATTTCATGAGGTTTTATGCTATAATTGTCACATATTATGAAAGGATGAATATCTCATGATTTTTAGCATAGCTTTGATGTGTTTGGTTGATTATTGATAGGTGAAGAAAGCTTGGAGAAAGGTTGAAGCAAGAAGGAATGGCTAGGAGGAAGAGAGGACAAAAAGTTTGAGCAAAAGTTTGCCTCAAACTTTAGCTCAAACTTTTGGAATAAGTGAAAACGAACCAGGGAGCAAAAAGCTTGAGCAAAAGTTTGCCTCAAACTTTTTGGCAAACTTTTGGCATCACAAATCAACACCCTGGAGAGAAAAAGTTTGCGCCAACGTTTGCCTCAAACTTTTTGGCAAACGTTGGCGCCATGAACAACACACCCTGGAGAGCAAAAGCTTGCGCCAACGTTTGCCTCAAACTTTTTGGCAAACGTTGGCGCCATGAGTGTGCAAGGGGGAGCCAACGTTTGAGCAAAAGTTTGACCCCAAACTTTGGCTCAAACGTTGGTAGCAGCAAAATGGGGTGGCTGATGTGAAAAGTTTGAGTAAAAGTTTGCCTCAAACTTTTACTCAAACTTTTACTCAAGCTTACATGATTCCAAACCCGGTTCACTTCGGTTCTTCTCCAAACTCCAAGAGCAATCAACCAAGGCCTCTATCAACCCAATTCCATCAAGAGCAAAGGCCCAATTGAAGGCTTGAAGACCATTTGAAGAAAGTGTATAAATAGCATAGGATTTAAGTTTTTGAGGAAGCTTTTCTTTTCGGTTTTGATTTGGTAGTTTGTAGAGAGCTCACTTTTACATTTTGGCATTGTTGTTCTAGAATTCAAGAGAATTGGGGAGGAGAATTGATCTCTCTTCTTCCTTGTTCTTGCTTGAGCACTTTTTACTTTTCTTGCTTCGGATCTTGGGTGGAGAATTGAAGGAATTCTGTTTCAATCTCATCCTGAGATCTCTCTGTTTAATTTTACTGCATAATTGAATTTCCATTTCTGTTACTTGCTTCTTCATCTACTTTCTCTTCAATTTACATTTCCTTTGCAATTGCTCTTGTTGGATCTAGGAAGGCATTGAGATCTAGACTTGGTTATCTAGTCTCTTGGGTCCTGAGATCTGAATTATCATTTTACTTTCTCTGTTTAACGCTTTTCATGTTCATTTACATTTCCGTTTTAGATCTGGTTCAATCCAAGCCATCTTCTACTCTTCTGTGTGTTGAATTTTACTTTTCCTTGTTTAATTTCTGTAAATCCAATTCCCAATTCCCTTTATAATTCAAGCCATTTACATTTCTTGCACTCTAAGATTCTGCAATTTACATTTCTTGCGTTCTAAGCTTCTGCTCTTTAATTTCTTGCTCTTTAAGATTCAGCACTTTAAATTTCAGTTCTCTTTAATTTCATGCAATTTAAATTCTGCAAATCACAAATCTCTCAACCAAATCTTGATTCGCTTGACTAAATCAACCACTAAACTAAAATTGCTCAATCCTTCAATCCCTGTGGGATCGACCTCACTCCCGTGAGTTATTATTACTTGATGCGACCCGGTGCACTTGCCGGTGAGTTTTGTGTTGGATCGTTTTCCGCACATCAGGGTTTATGTGATAAAATCCACTCAAATAAAACCAAAATATATCGTCAAATATGGATTCATCACACAACTTGGATATCTATCCAAGCAAATACCCATGTCTACAAACGCATTTTCTAGTGTTACCATGACCAATCCAAGGGGGAATGCAAAGCCATCACACTAAAGAGTGAAAAAGAAGTAAAGGAAGTTCCAAAAGAAACACATGAGGAAGTTGATGAAGACACAAGTCACAAAGAGGAAGCACCTACCTCCAACCCACCAAAGGAAAAAGAGGCTCTAAAACCTTATATTCCAAAAGCTCCCTACCCTCAACGATTGAGGAAGGATGGGAAGGACAGCCAGTTTTCTATGTTCTTGGAGATCTTTAAGAGGCTTCAAATCAATATCTCTTTTGTTGAAGCATTATAGCAGATGCCTCTATATGCTAAGTTTCTGAAAGAATTTATGACTAAAAGGAGGAACTGGAGGAGTGACGAAACAGTGGTGCTAATAGAGGAGTGCAGTGCCATTATTTAGAGAAAGCTACCTCAAAAGCTAAAGGACCATGGGAGCTTTCAAATCCCTTGTGTCATAGGGGATATCACTGTTGAAAAGGTCCTGTGTGATCTGGGAGCCAGCATTAATCTTATGTCTTTAGCAATGATGAAGAAGATGGGAATTGAGGAAGCTAAGCCAATAAGGATGGCGCTCCAATTGGCAGATAGAACATTCAAATTTTCTCATAGGGTAGTAGAAGACTTGCTGGTGAAGGTGGGGGACTTCATCTTTCTAGCAGATTTTGTGGTACTTGACATGGAGGAAGAGGCCAAAGCTTCAATCATATTAGGGAGACCATTTTTGGTAACAGCTGGAGCCATTATTGATGTAAAAAAGGGAAAATTAGTTCTCAGGCTTCATGATGAGAATATGGTATTTAATGTGTTTAAGGCCATGAGCTACCCAAAAGAACTATTGGGAGAATGCATGAGACTAGATGTAATTGAGTCCTCTGTGCAAGAAATCCTGGAAAAAAATGAGCTTGATGAAATACTAGAAGATACTCAATAATCAAGCAATGAGATTCCACCACCAGACCAGCCAGCAAACATAATCAATCCAAGCATGTTGGAGGAGAAGAAGGAAGAGAAGGAGGCACCTAAACTGGAACTGAAGACATTGCCACCCACTCCCAAGTATGCTTACTTGGGAGCAATGAAACTTATCCAGTAATCATCAATTCCAACTCAAGTAAGGAACAAGAGGAAGAGCTAATTGAAGTGTTGAAACAACACAAGGATGCTATTGGGTGGACCCTTGCTGATTTGAAAGGGATAAGTCCATCCATGTGCATGCATAAAATACTCCTAGAAGAAGATGCTAAACCCTCCATCCAACCACAAATAAGATTGAACCCATCAATGAAGGAAGTGGTACAGAAAGAGGTGCTGAAGTTATGGCAAACAGGATAATCTACCCTATTTCTGGCATCCCTTGGGTGAGCCCTGTGCAAGTGGTACCAAAAAAGAGAGGCATCACAGTGGTGCCAAATGATAGGAATAAGCTGATACCAACAAGAACAGTCACCGGGTGGCGCATGTGTATAGACTACAGGAAACTTAATGAAGTCACAAGAAAAGATCACTTATCTCTACCCTTCATGGATTAGATGTTGGAAAGGCTGGCAGGACATGATTATTATTATTTCTTGGATGGTACTCTGGCTACAAACAGATTGTAGTGAACCCTAAGAACCAAGAAAAGACATCTTTTACATGTCCATATGGTGTCTTTGCATACAGACGCATGCCCTTCGGATTGTTCAATGCACCTGCCACATTCCAAAGATGCATATTGTCCATATTTTCAGATATGATTAAGAGATTTATTGAAGTGTTTATGGATGATTTTTCAGTATTTGGTGATTCCTTCACTAACTGCTTACACCATCTTGCCTTGGTGCTCAAGAGATGCTAAGAGACTAACTTGGTTTTGAACTGGGAAAAGTGTCATTTTGTGATTATAGAAGGGATAGTCCTTGGCCACAAAATCTCTAAACAATGCATAGAAGTAGACAGAGCCAAGGTGAAATTCATTGAAAAATTACCCCCACCTTGCAATGTCAAAGTAGTTAGGAGCTTTTTGGGACATGCCGGCTTCTATAGAAGGTTCATTAGAGACTTCTCAAAAATTGCTAAACCATTAAGTAACTTGCTTGTCTCTAATGTACCCTTCATATTTGATAGAGAATGTATGTAGACTTTTGAGGAGCTTAAAGGCAAGCTCTCCTCTGCACCTATTATAGCACCACCAAGCTGGGAATTTCCTTTTGAGTTGATGTGTGATGCATCAGATTTTGCTATTAGTGTTGTATTAGGACAGAAGAGAGACAAGCTAGTGCATATCATATACTACGCCAGCAAAGTCCTCAATGAAGCCCAAAAGAACTACAACACCACAGAAAAAGAACTCCTAGCTATAGTCTTTGCTTTTGACAAATTCAGGTCTTACCTCATTGGTTTTAAAGTTGTTGTATTCACTGATCATGCAACACTCAAATATTTGCTAACCAAGCATGAATCAAAGCCAAGATTGATCAGATAGATCCTACTACTTCAGGAGTTCAATATTAAAATCAAGGACAGAAGTAGAGCAGAAAATAAAGTGGTGGATCACCTCTCAAGGATCCCACATGTAGACAATGAAGCTCACATCCTTGGTGTCAATGAAAGATTCCCAGTGAGCAATTGATGGTGCTTTAAGAGACTCCATGGTTTGCAGACATAGCCAATTTCAAAGCCATTGGAGAGCTGCCCTCCAACATTAACAAGCACTTAAGAAGGAAGCTCATCAATAATGCCAAGCACTTCATATGGGATGAGCCATACCTCTTCAAAAGATGTGCTGATGGAATATTAAGAAGGTGTATTTCACATGAAGAAGGACAAGAAGTCCTTTGGCATTGCCATGGATCCACCTACAGAGGGCATTTTGGTGGAGAAAAGACAGCAGCAAAGGTTTTACAATGTGGATTTTTCTGGCCTACCATCTTCAAAGATGCAAAGGAGTTTGTAAAGAGATGCAATAAGTGTCAAAGAGCTGGTAATCTACCCAAGAAGAATGAAATGCCACAGAAGTTCATCATGGAATTAGAGCTGTTTGATGTATGGAGAATTGACTTTATGGGACCTTTCCCATTCTCATAATCAAATAGCTACATACTAGTGGCTGTGCACTATGTATCCAAGTGGGTAGAAGCTATTGTAACCTCAACTAATGACAACAAAAGGGTGATCAACTTCTTGAGGAAGAACATATTTAGCAGGTTTGGGGTACCAAGAGCCCTCATAAGTGATGGGGGGAAGTCACTTTTGCAACAAGTAACTAGAGACCCTCCTCCTCAAATATGGTGTTAAGCACAAGGTAGCTACACCTTACCACCCACAAACCAATGGTCAAGCAAAAACTTCAAAGAAGGAGCTCAAAAGAATTCTTGAGAAGACTGTTGGGACCTCAAGGAAAGATTAGTCCAAGAAGTTAGATGATGCTTTATGGGCTTATAAAACAGCTTTTAAGACACCAATTGGCATGTCTCCATACCAATTGGTGTATGGAAAAGCTTGTCATTTGCTTGTGGAGCTTGAGCATAGAGCATTTTGGACTCTAAAGATGCTCAACTTTGACGATCAAGCTGCTGGTGAAAGAATGTTGTTGTAGCTGAATGAACTGGATGAATTCAGAAATCAAACCTATGAAAGTGCAAAGATTTATAAAGAGAAGACAAAGAAATGGCATGATCAAAGGCTGGCAAAAAGGGACTTTGTAGAAGACTAAAGAGTCCTCCTCTACAACTCAAGACTCAAATTTTTCCCAAGGAAGCTGAAATCAAGATGGTCAGGACCTTTCACAATCATCAAGGTCTCTCCCTATGGTCATGTGGAACTCATGGATGAAAATTCAAAGAGAAATTTCACTGTCAATGGTCATAGGCTGAAGCATTACTTGGGGGAATCACTAGAAGAGCATAGAGTGAACTACAACCTCAGCTGAGGAGAAAGAACCATCAAGCTAGTGACGTTAAAGAAGCGCTAGTTGGGAGGCACCCCAACATTCATATCCTTCTTGTTAACTGCTTTCTAGACTTTTATGTTAATTGCATAAGTGTTTAGATTTGGATAAGTCTTAGTTTATAGATTTTAAGTGTTAATTGCTTAAGTTTTTAGCTTCAGTAGCCCTTATTTTTTATTACAAATGTTTCATAGTGTGTGACCCTTCAATAAGTTTAATGACTTGCCAAAGAAGTAAGTTTGGTGTGGCCACTACTCCACTTAACTCTCAACCCTACCATGCAACATTAGATTATTTTATGAGTAGGTTGAAAATTAAGTTTGGAGTGGCCACCAACATGAAGAGAAGGCCTTTAAATATGTGAAATTTAAGAAAATATTGAATTGAGTTGGATTGAAATTTCATTGCATATAACATCTTGGTAAAATGAAGGAACAAAATTTATTATATGCACATAGAGTGGACGAAGAATGGTAAGAAAATCAAACACCCTTCACTTATGATGTATATAATAAAGTTTAATCATCAGTACCAAGCACAAGAGGCAACGAAATTAAGTTTGGTGTCCAAGAGACACCCAAACTAATTACCAATAAATCACAATTATTCCCTAGTTACTATTGTGAAAGGTTGCAATTTCAGATGGGCAAGTAGGCCCCAAAAAAGCATTGATAAACTCCCTCTCACATCAAGTCATGGGAAGTGCAAGTACACATTGGGACTCACACTTTGAAGGCAAAAAGGCTGGGCACTTTTAAAAGGGGGCGCTGCAATTCACGCTGGGCGCCAAGCCAATTTTGAATCCACTATTGGGAACCACAAACTGCACATTCAATAGAGCCCCTTTCAGATTCTCTCTCCCCTCTATAAATTGCCCATTCCCTCCCTTCTTTCAACACACTCCACACTTCTCCCTTCTCCCTTCTCTCTACATTTCACACTTCTCCATCTTTACTTTCTTGGTTTCTTCTTGCTTGGGACAAGCAAGTTCCAAGTTTGGTGTTGGCAAGTAAAATCATTTTGCTCCTCTTTCTTCCTGCCCTTCTTTCTTTCTTCCCTTTTAATTTCATCACAAATGGTACCACCCAAGGATTCAAAAGCCTCAAGCTCCAAGAAGAGGAAGACAAAGGAGCCAACAACTCCTAGTACATCAAACTATAATGAGCACAAGTTCCTCTCACTCTTCCATCAGAATCAATTTTTTAGGTGGGTAAGTGAGAGGCAAATTATTCCAGAAGTGGGTTTCCAGATGGGAAGGGATAAACATAGGGAGATCAATATTAAGATCAACATCAGGGATTGGCAGCACTTTTTAATCCACCAAAGAAAGTGGTGGTGAGTCTAGTAAGGGAGTTCTATGCCAACGCTGCTGCACCGTTGGGCCAACTACTCATCTATCAGAGTTATGTGAGAGGGAAAGCCATTGATTACAACCCTGCAAATCTGGAAAGAACCCTAGAAGTGAGGTGCACAAGAGCCACTCACGGCTATGAAGAAAGAGTGAAGCAGATTGATCCTGGCTTTGAAGACATTGTAAACGAAATTTGCGTCATCAACACTGAATAGATCAAGGACAAAGATGGAAGACCTAGTCAATTGAGAAGGAGATACTTGTGTCCACAAGCAAGAGGATGGTTGGAATTTGTGAGAGGGTCACTCAATCCGACATCCAACACCTCAGAAGTTACCATAGAGAGAGTAGTGCTAGTTTATAGCATCATGAATGGTGAGAATGTGAATGTGGGAGAACTAATTGTCAGTAATATTCACAGGGTGCTAACAAGCACTAAGGAGAGCACAAGGTTGGTCTTCCTTGGCATTATTCAACGCTTGTGCAATGAGGCTGGGATAGAGACCAACGTAGATGAAACAGTGTTGGAGGTGGATCACCCAATCACTGCCACGAAGATGGAAAGAGTGGTGGCTCCTAATCCACTACAGAGAGCAAGAGAACATATAGCTCATGTGCAAGCACCACAAGAGCCACAACACCAAGGACAGCCAAGAGTTCAAGCACCAAGTCAAAAAAGGCAATGGGAGCAGATGCAGGAAAGCATCAATCAACTGCAGGGAGATGTGAGCCTAGTCATGGAGAAGCAAAAGAATTTTAATTGGGATCAAATGCAAGGAAGTCTCAACCAAATTTGGGAGCAACAAATGGTGCAACAAAGGAACCTTTCTGAATTTAGAGCACTTTATGAATCCAGAAGCATCTATAGGAGACAGTATGATGTCAATACACAAGCCAAGTTGAACTACTTGTGCAATACAATAGCTACCTTGAAGCCAAACACGCCAACCTTTGAGCAAGGAATGGAGGCATTGAATACCCCCACCAAGAAGAAATTCTAGAGAAACACAAGGAAGAAGAAAGGCAATTCATGAGGAGGCTTGGCTATTAGAAGCCACAACGAGCCCAAGGACAAAAAGAGTCTTCAAGGAGAGTTGGTGGCAACAGCTCCAAGGATGCTGCATCAAAGGGAAAAGCAAAAATGCCATGATTTGAAGCAAAAGGTGATTGAGTTCCATTAGGGGACCTTTATTTTACATAGTAATTTCCTTTGATATGTCTAATTGCTTTTTGAATTAAGAGTTTTAGCATATGTCTCTAAGTTGCTAGTTTTATTTTGAGAAGAAAGAAAATGTTGCTTGTTATCCTTCAATACCAATGAATTTTTCCTGCTAATTAAAAGAAGTTAATGATGCATTGTTCACAAAAGGAAAGAAAGGAACTATGACCCAAGTAGATTTAACTAAGAAAAAGAGATAGAGAGTAAGTATGAAACCATAAAATGAAGTTTGGAAGGTGAGTAATTCAGAATGAGATAGTTAGACATAGAGGACATAGAAGTAGATGCCAAGGATGACTCTCGAATATCAATATAACCAAGAAGTAGCAAGAATGACCCAAGGCTCTGAGCATCAACTACTAAGAACAAAACAAAGAAACAAAGGGCTGAAAGAGTCAAGATCCTAGTAGATGCTTGTGGTGAAGCTGTGTCAAGAAAAGAGACCTGAGCAAGTAAATTTCTAAGGGTGTTTCAACACTTGGTACCCTAAAACCAACTAGTTTTGGAGTGCTAATTGAAAGCTTACCTTAAAGGGTTGTCTTGAGACAAAACAGTTAGAGTCGTGGTCAATAAAAGAAAAGAGGAAAACAACAAAAAGAAAACAATGTCTCTACTACTTCAAGGTGAAAACCTATAAATAGAGCTCTAGAAACAGTATAAAAGAGATCCTCAAAAGTCTAAAGGTTTTAGTTTAATATCAAAGAAATTAACAAAGTTCATGCATGGCTATATACTTAATCTTTATCTCTGATTTTTTGTTTCATTCTCATAAGGGTAAAGTCTCAGAAGTTTAGAACAATACACATATAACTCTGATTTGCTTGAAGACAAGCAAAATTTAAGTTTGGTGTTGTGATGACTTGCATCATCTACCTATTTTCTCATCATAAAAAACCATAGAATTGATAAACTCTCACTGATTCAATGCATTATTAAGAGCTATATCATGAATTATTAGAATATTACTTTGAAATTAGTTCTTGTATGCATTTCAGGAGAAAAGAGTAGCAAAATAAGAAGAAAGCAAGCAAAAAAGACTAGGCGTGGCACGCTAAAGAAACCACAGCAAGGGCATGGTACGCCAACCATAGGCGTGGCATGCCAAGCTTAATTTCCAGAGAAGGATTATGGGTGTGGCACGCCAACCCTGGGCGTGGCATGCCAGCTCTTGTTACTAGAAAAGGTTACTCAAGTTCCACTAACGGCGTGGCAGGCCAACTCTGGGCGTGGCACGCCAGCTATAGTCTCTAGAGAAGGGCTCTTATGGTTTTAACAAGGGCGTGGCACGACAACCCAGGACGTGGCATGCCAGGCTCAATCTCCAGAAAAGAACTCCCAACGTTTTAACAAGGTTGTGGCATGCCAACCCCAGGCGTGGCACGCCAACTATAATCTCCAGAGAAGAGCTCTCAAGGTTTTAACAAGGGCATGGCATGCTAGCTATGATCTCCAGGGAAATTTGCTGAGCATCTTACAGTGGGCTTGGCACGCCAACCGTGGGCATGGCACGCCAGCTCTAGTTTCCAGAGGAAAAATGCTCAAGTCTCACAAGGGGCGTGGCACGCTAACCCAGGGCATGGCACGCCAATTCTACCATGTAGTGAGAACCTTACTCTTATTTGGCATTAGCCCCGCCTATGTTCTAATTGCTTTCATATCTTTGTTGTATGCTTAATTTTCTTTCTCTTTCTTTCCTTTTAGGTTGGCCACCAAGAAGAAAAGGGCGGGAAAAGCTTCTAAATGGGGCAACAAACAAGTTCACCCGCACAATCTTTTGAAGGAGCTCATCAATTATAGCTACCCATCCACCTTGCTCTTCTTTGCATGCACCGAGGACGGTGCAAATTTCTAAGTGTAGGGAGGTCGTCCGACCGACCTCCATGGGTAACAACTTCCTTTTTCAACACAAATTTTTAAGTTTTGTCTTTTTTAGATTAGTTGTTATATTGCATGATAGATTGCATGTTAGTTAGAATTTGTACATATTTCACCATTTCTTTTTATGTTAGGATTACTTGGTTAGGGTGATGATTTCTTTTCCAAAAAAAAATTATTTTTAGGGCACCCTACAAATTTGAAAAAAAATTTTGTGACAAACTTGCTTGAAGAATGTGTTTTGGAACATGGTTTTTGAGCTAAGAACACAAGCATGTGAGTTTTGAGCTCAATTGCGTAGTTACATCTTATAACCACTTATTTTCCATTCTTGAGTGCATTGTTCTCTTTCTATGATTGTAATCTTTGATATGTTTGATTCTTTATGTCCATTATTCCATGTATACATGCCTTTATATGATTGAGGTCATCATTTCATTTAACTCACTTACCCAAATAGCATACCTTTCATCAACCATTGTTAGCCAAATTTGAGCCTATTTAATCCCTTTTGTTCTTAATTGTAGCACATCACTACCCATAAGAGAAAAACAATAAATGTCCTTAATTTGGATCTTTGATTAGCTTAGGCTAGTGAGGGTGTGTATCATTTGGGTACGGGAAACTTGGGACATTAGTTGAAGTAAAAGTGTAATTTTTATTTTTGTTAAAAATATTGGGAATTGGGTACATATTCATGCACTATATGTAAAACCAGATGCATTGATACGTTTGTATATACTTTAGAAAAAAATGATAAAGAAAAAGAAAAAGAACATATATATATATATAATAAAAAAATATAGAAAAAGAAAAAAAAGAGAAAAAGAAATAAAAAAAGGGGACAAAAATGCCCCAAAGTAAAGTTCAATAAAAATCAATGCATATGTGTGGTGAATAGGGGTGTGCAAAAAAACTGGTTTCACTGAACTGAATTGAAACTGAACTGAAACCATAGTTTTTATGAAAACCAGTTTATTAAAAACCAGTTTTTATGGTTCAGTTTAGTTTTAAACCAAATTAAAACTGGTTTTATTTAAACTCTAAAATTAGTTTTTACATACTCTTTCTCTCTCTCCTTTCACTTTCTCTCTCCCCTTCCTCTCTCTCTCCACTTTCTCCCCCCTCTTTCCCTTCTCTCTCCTCTTTCTCCCCCATCTCTCCCTTCTCTCTCTTTAGAGAGAGAGGAAGCGAGACGGGAAGGGAAAGGGAGAGAGAGAGGCAAAGGAGAGAGAGAGAGAGAGATGGGAGGGAGAGAGAGAGAGAGGAGGGAGAGGAGAGAGAGGAGAGGAAAAAAGAGGAGAGAGGAGAGAGGAGAGAGAGGATGGAGAGAGAGAGAGGAGAGAGAGGAGGGAGACAAAGAGGAGAGAGATAGAGAGGAGGGAGAGAAGAGAGAGAGGAGAGGAAAAAAGAGGAGAGACAGAGAGACAGAGAGAGGAGAGAGAGAGGATGGAGAGAGAGAGAGAGGGGAGAGAGAGGAGGGAGACAAAGAGGAGAGAGATAGAGAGGAGGGGGAAAGAGAGAGAGAAGGGAGAGAGGGGGAGAAAGAGGAGAGAGAAGGGAAAAAGGGGGGAGAAAGAGGAGAGAGAAGGGAAAGAGGGGGGAGAAAGTGGAGAGAGAGAGGAAGGGGAGAGAGAAAGTGAAAGGAGAGAGAGAGAGAGAGGGGGTAGGAGAGAGAGAGGAGAGAGAGAGAGAGGAGAAGGGAGAGAGAATGGGAAAATGGGGAGAGAGAGTGGGTGGAGAGAGAGAGAGAGAGGAAGGGAGAGGGAGAGAGAGAGAGGGGAGGGTAGGAGAGAGAGAGGGGAAAGGAGAGAAAAGGGGAGAGAGAGGAAGGAGAGAGAGAGAGAGAGGAAGGGAAGAGAGGGAGAGAGAAGGGAGAGAGTGTGGAAAAGGGGGGAGAGAGAGAGAGAGAGAGGAAGGGGGAGAAAGAGGGGGAGAGAGAGAGGGGAAGGGGAGAGAAAGAGGAGGGAGAGAGAGAGGGGGTAGGAGAGAGAGAGGAGAGAGAGAGAGAGAATGGAAAAAGGGGGAGAGAGAGAGAGAGAGAGAGGAGGGTAGGAGAGAGTGGGGAAGGGAGAGAAAAGGGGAGAGAGAGAGAGAGAGAGAGAAAGAGAGAGGAAAGAAAGAGAGGGAGAGAGAGGGTGTGAAAACTAGTTTTAGGCATAAACCAGTTTAAACTGGTTTTTTTAATTAAAACCAGTTTTATTTTTATGAACTGGTTTAAACTGGTGCACTGTATTATAAACTGGTTTAAAACCAGTTTCTTATATGACAAAGCAGTTTGGTTCAGTTTCTAAACCATTTAAAATGGTTTAGTGCAGTTTCAGTTCAGTTTATGGAAAAACTGAACCATGCACACCCCTAGTGGTGAATTAAAAAGAATGCATGAGTATGTGAAAAAGTGGGAATCATGGGTAGCTAGTTTGTGTATTAGAATTGTATAGGTTGTTACATGTGTTAGGGTGAGAGCTTAGGCTAATCAAAGATACAAATTTTAAGCTCACTTGAGCATAAACATCCCTACCTTTACCCTAACCCCATTACAGCCTATGAATAAGTACTCATGATGAATGTATATATATATATATATATATATATATATATATACTAGTATTTTACTCGTAATAATATTATGCGAATATAAATTTTTTAAAATTATAGTCCACTTTGTTCTGACAGTATAGATTATACATGGTACAAAAAAATTATAAAATCAAACTACCTTTTAAAAAAAAAGTCGTAAGTTGACAAAAGTCTCTAGCTAAAAAGACCAAGGTATCTATAGATAAAAAATCAAATAATAAAATTTTTAGTTATTATTTTTATATGAAAAAGTCTCATTTTTTATTAATAATTAATTTTAACATTCGTTATCTAAAATTTAAAATAATTTAACGTATATACTTTTACATTTAATTAGGTATTGAGTTTGTTACACAAATAGAAATAATTAATTTTTATACTTGCTATTTAAAAATAATATTTTTTTCTCTATGTATATAAAAATATAATTAGATATTAGCATAAAAAAATTATACTGATAGTTATAAAATTAACTCAAAATTAATTTTTTTAAAATTATTGAATCTTGATTCTAACTTTTAATTATAACATTAGTATTCTCTCCAAATTATATGTAATAAATATTTGAAAGAAGAAAAATGAAAATATAGATTAGAAAGATAAGCGGAGAAAATTTAAAATTAAATAAAAAACTAAAAACTATGTATATAATAATATTTTTTATCTGAATTATATTATTTGGTTAATTCTATTTTCTGTAGAACAGAAAGATAGAAAAAATAGAAAATGAGAGAAAAGAGAGGAAAAGATAAAGATAAAGAATGAGAGTGAGAATGAGAGTGAGAATTTGTTAGTTTTGGAAGAAAAATTTTATTTTAATTGTAAAAAAATATTGGATGATATATTTTGATTTGTCAAATTACTAATATAAAATATAAATTATATATAGAGTAAAAATAGTAGAGAAAAATAGAAAAAAGGAGATAGGTAGATGAGAGAATTTAGGAAGGGAGTTTATTAATTTTAAAAAATAATATTTTCTCTCAATTTTAATGAGTGTCATGTGACACATTTAATTATTAAATTAGATAGTAATACATGATACATAATATAGGTATATTTTAATTTTAATTTTAATATTACAATTTTAATTTTAGAGAATGTCATGTTTCACATTTTTATTGTCAAATTAGTAATTAGTCATTGATATTGATATTGATAATGGTATATAAAATAGATAGAGTGTTGAAGGAATGAGAGAAATAGAGAAAGGAAAAAGGAGGAGGTGAGAACTTTTTAATTTTGGAGAGAAAGATTTAATTTCAATTGCAATGAGAGAGTGACATGTGACATATTTTGGTTGTAAAATTAGTAAGGAGGAGAGAAAAATTCTTTAATTTTAGAGGAAAAGATTTAATTTCAATTCTAATGAAAGAGTGACATGTAGCACATTTTGATTGTAAAATTAGTAAGGAGGAGAAGAGAATTTCTTAATTTTAGAGGAAAAGATTTGATTCCAATTGCAATGACACTACAAGATTTTTAATAATTAGTAGAGGTTTTCTAGTGGAAATTTTTTAAAAACCTACACAAAATATTTCATTTGCTGCAAATTATAAAACTCCCCTGCATAATTATTTAAAATCCCCCCATTGTTGCACATAATTAAAATTCCCAAATCCCCTCCAAACAAACCCTAAAGCTAGCAGCCGTCACCGTGTCTGAGATAAGATCTCGTCGAAATGTGCAAGAGGTTAGCTTCAACCCATCGCCGCCTCTAGCGCCGCCTCCATCGCCACAGCCATCACCACCACTATATCCATTCGTGTCCTTGCTGTCACCGCCACTGCCACCACATGCTTCGATAATCTCTTTTCCCGTTGTCTCCGCCGTCGATGCCTTGTCTCCTTTGGTCACGACGCGGTAACTTTTGAGATTTCCCTCTCTCTCGCTGTCTCTTCCTCTCTCTTTTCGTTCTTCGTAGAATCTTTCCGATTACTTCTCTGATCTAGTTTTATTTATTACTTCTCTGAGTTTGGATCTGGTTTTTGTAAATAACTAAATATGCTTTCACCTTTGTTAATTTAATTTTGTTGATGCAATTTCAATATGGAATGATAATATAAAGCTGATTGATTGCTTCTTTTTCTACTAAAAATATGTTAAAAACTCAATTCTCTTTTTTATTTAACTTTGTATTCTTATTGTCGCTTGGTTCAAATTGTAGTAGAAGAATATTCCAAGAATCCATTGTATATAGAGAATCTGATGGAGAAATATGTCACCAGCTTTAATAAAGTGACACAAAATTTTAATTTATGTATTTATTGAATGTCAAATTGCTTCATTTTTATTTGTATTACTGTTCAAATCAACAGGACATTGATCCTTATGAGGAGAATCCTGGAACTGCTCTATTTAGTGAGCCTGAAGCTCAAATTATGTGGAAACTTGCCATCTCGTTCGAACCACATGTGTGGATCAATGTGAACTCTGGAATTGAGGCAAGTTTAGTTAATTATTTACCCATTCCTTAAAAGAATATTGAATGTTCTCCTCCTTAGTTTCTGTATTCATAGCAAGTTGGGATACTTTTGCAGTTCGGTAGACATGCTATGCAGCCTTTCATATATCACTTCCTATTATTTTGTTGCTGGTATAATGATAAGGTTTGTTTTGTAAAATGACTCAGTTGTTGGGACCCCAGGCTCAGGGAAGACCACATTGCTATTAGCCTTGATTGACATTTTGCTGGAAAACTTGGCAAAAATCTAAAAGTAAACAAATCAATCAAATTTTGCTACAATAAGTTCATACATTGTAGGCTATAGTTCCTTTTAAATTTTAGTAATTAAATTATTACACATGGATTTTCTTGTTCCTATGCTGCTAAGAAGGGAATAACTAGAAATGCATCTTCTGCTTTACATGCTGCTAATGTAGAAAAGCCTCAAGGAGCAGAAGGATATAGTGTGACACCTAAGTATAAATCACCATCAGAGGATAGGATACTTCCCTAAGGTAAAAGCATCCATATGAATCTGAACCCCTTTTCTTATGTGTCTTTCTTACGAGACAATGATACATGTCAACCTGGAAAGAAAATTGTGACCACCTTGAATGTTGCAATAGCTTGGAAGTTAATTATTTTCTTCTCTATTCTCCTTTAGGGGATACCTAAGAGCAATGTAAAAAAAGGATTCAATAGAGGTCATATTCAAAGGTCTGTCTCTTAAACATTACATCCTGAACTCTCGATATGTCTTGCTAGCCTTCTTTAAAGGTTGAATGTGTTTGAATTTTGGTAGATTCAACATTGTTCTGGTTAGAGTTTGTTGATATGTGGTGTCTATTAATTCATTGGTTTATTTGAGGCATTAGCCATCAATTTGTATCTGACAAGATGGGTTTACTTGCTATAGGTTCACACAACATTGGAGTTTCCATGGCTACTCCAAATGGTCTAGTTGTACCAAATATAAAGAATGTCCAGTCTCTTTTAATCTTAGAGGTTAGTTTTCAATCTTATGATTACTGTATGCACACATTGTTATTTCGATGAAAGTGCATGTCCGTCATTACTGATCAGTTAGAGAGGTCTGGAAGATAAATATGATTCATAATTTGAACTGCTTGAACAACATATACTTTAGTTCTTGACTTATCATTTTTCTCTTTCGCTGGACTGGTGGTATTGGACTCAGCTCTGGAATGGAGACTTGGGAGAAAGAAAATAATCGTTATATATATGAGGCATTGTTATACTAACTTATTTGCTGTCTGCACAGCGTAATTTGCTTCCTCAATTTGCTGAGGATGATATTGATCTTTTGACTATAGTGGGACAATTCTTGTTTGTGCTCTCTGAAGAAATCAACATATAAACCAGTAGGAAAAAAATAAATCAAATAAACATATGCCAATCAAGTAATTAACATTACAACAACTCTATCTATCAAATCTTGTCCTATAAAGTGTGACCATCAGGTATTACCTATATTAATTTTATCATAAATTATATCCATATGCTAATTAAATTGCATTCAACTAGTCTTCTTGTCAATAGAATTAGAGTTTGGTGGGGTTTAGGTAATTAAAAGAAGATAATTACTTACGATTCAATGGTGAGGCAATCAATCTGAGTAATAATTGCAACTATGGTGATGATGGCCCAATACACATCAACAGGAATTTGCTCAATGGGAGGCTCCAAATCAGGCACATCATTGTGATCATAAGTTGAGAGCTTCTCCAACTCAAAGATCAACTTAATCACCTGCAATGTTGTTTTCACCAAATTGTTTAGCCCAATATACATTGTAGGCCATAGTTCCTTTTAAATTTAATTTTTCTTTTGGACAAGTTCCTGAAAATGATAATCCTTCAGTTTTGATATCTTTTGTCTCAAAGACACTTAATGTTGGTCAAATTATATTGAAACTGCATGTTATTGAGCTGGGTGCACAGCCAGGTATGCATATTTTTTCCTCTCACACCTATCTCCTATGTTTTTATTCAATGGCAACATGGGTGTTACACTTTTGACTAAATTTTAAACTGGATCGTTATCTCCCTTCTTTATTTTATTTTATTTACATGCATTGTCAATATTAAAATATTTAGCTAATATATATGACCCTTCAGGTTGTAATAACAAGTATAAATATATATGGCTCTTCAGGTTGTAATAATAGAAAATTTATGATTCACCTGCCTATATTCTTTTTGGAAGTAGGACTTTGTTTTATTTTATTACAAGGGTATGTTGTATCAATTTGTAAACTTGCAGGTATACTTTACCATGTATGAACAGCTCAAGAGCCTTCTTCAGTCTGAGGGTTAGTTCATTGCTTATTACTTTTTTGTATTGAACAAGATCAGTGATTCATGGAGCTTATTTGGTCCGACTTGCACTTTTTTGGGTTTCCTATTTTTGAAGGTGTACAAATTATAATAAGTACAGATTGCCATAATCTTTCAGTTGGAGCTAATATGATGGCTGCTTCTGGTGCTGGAGCTACAACAACAATGTTCACAAATCCACTTTGGGTTGTCAAGACTAGACTCCAAGTATGTCTCCTCAATTTATGCTTAATTCTCTGCTGATCTATTTCATTATCCTTGCAACCTAGCACTGATAATTGGCATACTGCATGAGTTAGTTAATGATTAGTAATATTTGTAGTTTACACTTGATTTGAGGATAAAAAGCTCTTTTGATTAGCCTTGGCCCTCCCCTCCCTCTCTCTCTCTCTCTCTCTCTCTCTCTCTCTCTCTCTCTCTCTCACACACACACACACACAAATATTCAAAATAATAAGAAGCTCTTTTTAATTTTTCTGCTTTCAAAATGGGAGCTGGATGGTGTAGATTTTATTTCCTTTCTCGTATACCAATCAAAACACTGTTTATAATATAATATTGGAGGCCATTTAAACAGTGTTTATATGCATTTCTGTGTATAGTTGAATCAACTTCAAGAGTTTGCTTATATGTTTATGTTATTGCCTTTGATCTAGTATTGCTTAATTTGAAATGGTGCAGGTATGAGTTCTAAGGTTAACCAGATGCATTCTCTACTTCAGTTCATGAATATAAAATACCCCCTAAAGGTCTTCTAAGATTGCATTCATATTTTTATTTTGATACTTTTATGTAATTAGATAATATTAAAATATTGAAATTGTTGTTTTATTTTACTTTTTAAAGAAAAACAGTAATAGTTATGTAGAACAATACCATATGGAATTATGTTTGGAACTATTGACATTGAGAATTTTCTTTTATATATAGAGTTATGTCTTATATTGAGAAATTGTGTTATAAAAGATTTCATTTTTAAATTTTGATATTAAAAAATAAATTTTAAATTTGAGGATATGTAAATGAGATGAGATTAATGAATGATTTGAAATTAAAAATAAATAAATAATTACAAAGTTTGTGGAGATTTGAAAATCTCACAAAATAGTTAATTTGTGTTAAATTAAAAAATCAATTTGTGGGGGTTTTAAACTGCCACAAGAGTGATTTAAAACTGTCACAAAAGTTCAATATAAAATCCCCTACTAAACACACATAAAACCCCCCACTGAATAGATTGTGGAGGTTTTTAAAAACCTCCACAAAAGACCTCGTGGCACCTCAATTTTGGGGGTTTTAGAAACCCCCACAAACCATTTGGTAAGGATTATAAACCTCCATAAATAAGAGAAATAACTGCCACAAATAAACAAAAATGTTGTAGTGTGAAAAAGTGACATGTGACACATTTTGGTTATAAAATTAGAGATATATAATAGATAATAGATAATAGATATATTGAACTTAATTTGATCTTCAACGAGGAAATAATTTCCACTTCTAGTTGGAGAGTCATTATATATACACTACAAGAAACACCATTAAAATCGACGGCCAAATCGACGGTTAGGCCGTCGATAATATTAAAAATCGACGGCAAAATCAACGCTGGATGTGGTCGCTATTAAGCTTGTCGATTTTTCAAAATTCTAATAAAATCGATGGCTTACCAGGCCGTCGATAATAATACATTAAAATCGACAATATTCTCGTCTATAATATGAGTATGAGAACTTTACTCGCTTAATAAAATTGACAGTTTTGCCGTCGATATTATTATACAAAATCGACACCGTTTCCATCGATATTTGATTCAATAAAATTGACAAAAGAGCCATCGATTTAATTATTAAAATACCAACAAGTTTGTTGTCTATATTTTGTTTTCTTTTGTCTATTTTAAATTTAAAAAGCGACAACTTTACCGTCGATTTTAATAGCTACATTTTTTTAATTATTTTTTCTGTTTGAAAAATAGTAAACAACTAATGCAAATAAAATTTTAAATATCAAAATAAAATATACAAAATATTAGATAACAAGACAAATAAACTTTTAAATATAATTTATACTAAATATTAGATAATGAGTTTACAAACTTATCAAAATAATAAATAATCCTATAACATAAAGACTCAAGACAAGATAAATAACTAAAATCGAATTTATATTCGTTTAAATTACAATCCAATAATAATACAAAATATTCAAAGCAAAGTAAAGAAGAATTTGTCAGAGTCAGACATGAATTCATTCAAAACAGGGAAGGCAGCAACCTGGTCACCTTGATTGTCATCATCCTTAGATAACCATTTAAAACTTGCTTTACTATCATCTGTTGGTGATAATATAATGTATAAGGGATTTGTCATTCGGTTTCAATAACCATTGTGTTAATAAATGATTTTATTTCACTTCCTCAAACATTCGAGTTCAGTGTGAATCATGGCTTACATATCTCCTCCTTTGCATTAACTTAAGACAATAGATACAAAACAACCCTGCAAGGAAGAATATGAAGTAGCTCTTCCATAACATCTTCCAATGTTATTATCCCAATAACTTCTTCATGAACATTAAGAGCTTCCACATTCTCAAATGATACATTTGCTTTGCTTTCATGTTGTGATCTTGCACGCAATGCATCCGAGTCACCCTCTAGCTTCATGGCATTCTTTAATGTTGCACTATAATATTCTGTTTTTTGTGAGGTCAAATTTGATGCATCAGTTGAGATACTAGTATAATCTACCATTTCAAAGGTGCGAAGTCCTGCAGAGTCCATAGTTAAATGGCCTAAAATGTCAAGAAAACATTGAACTCCTAATGATTTTTTGAATGTGAATTAATTCGAATCATACCATGTGAATAAGTTGCAGCATCTTTGATGTTCACTTCACCCTTGATGACAACAGCCATATGGCTTTGACCCTTTTGAAATTGAATCAGGATCTCATATAGTGGCCAAGTTTCACCTACTCTATTAGCCATTGTGGAACAACGTTAATTTTTCAATGTACCAATTTTGTCAATAAAAACATGTATTGACATTGTGGCCAAGTTTCACCTACTCTGTTAGCCACTTAGTGATAGACATGTACTGAAGGACATACATGTTGAGTTTGGAGTTAATGTCAAGAGAAAATGTTTCACTTATTGGTGCTATGGCATCTTTAGCAGTCTTCAATGTTAAGTCTAATGCTCCAGCAATTATTGTAGCTTCATGAAGTGACAACTCTCCCCCTTTACCTGCCTAATAATGAATGAAAATAAACCTTAGCATGTGACTGTAAAAGTATGATAAAGTTTCTCAATAAAAAAAAGCTAACCTTATTGGAATGTAAATGAACCAAATCCTTGAGCTCTTCTCTTCCTAGAAGTGCACTATGTCCCTTGCCAAAAAGCCAATCCAACACCTAAAGAACAGGGCTAAATTTATCTAAAATGTCATGTTTTCAAAATATAGGAGTATCGAATCAAGTGTCATATATTAAGTGACACATTATCTTCGAAATGTTGCTAATATCGGTTGCTAATGAAATCGTAATTTTTTTTATATCCTAATTTTAATGCCATGTAATTTAGTATTATTTACTAATAGAAGAAAATGATATACAATGATTTATTAAGTGAGTCAACTATGGTAACTTAATATTTAAGCAATAAAAGGACTATACCTTGCTAATTGGATATGCAATGGGGAAGAAAATCAACAGAAGTACTTTCACAAAGGGAGTCATGGTTGCCACAACACTCAAACCATATCTAGAGCACAATGCTTGAGGGATAATCTAAGATCAAATTTGTAACATGAGAAATTAAACAAAGTACAAAAATATATGTACATAACTATCAATCTATATACAAATGTTCCCATAAAAGGTATAGAAATTTTACCTCAGCAATGATACCTAAAAGGGTAGCTGATATGATTACTGCAAGCCACTCTGGGAACATTTTCTCCATAAAAAGAGAAACCCCCTTGTATAACACAAATTTTGTTTAGATTAATCATACCAAAATTGACATGAGGAACATGCCTTGTTCACATAAATGATAAAATCAAATGTTGTATAAAGTAGTTGAAAATTTTAGAAATGATCTATGTGAACATACCTCCAATGCCAATGATTTAACTATGAGGAGGAAGCTTAAATGTAAATGCTCATTCTTAATAATTGGCATAATCTTTGCTGCAAATAATATAAAAAAAGGTTTTCAATACTTAACAAAATAGAGGGACAAATGGTTCCAAGTTCAGTGTTTGTTTCTTCTCCAAAATTTCTCCTTTAATTATAGCCTCTACTATTTTTTTCTTTTATTATTAATATTTGGTTAGATATTTTCACAAACTTTAGATTATTAGCGAGCAACTAATATTGTATATGTGTATATAAAAAAGTAGAAACTTGGATAAATTAAATGTCTCTTAAAACAAAAATGGTGTATCAATTTTAAAGAGTACAAAAAAAAATAATGTCATGCATATCACATTGTACAAAAGTTCGCTGCTTTATGTCTTTAATCTGAAGGCAATTCCCTTGAAAGCTTGATCTGTTTGACAGAATTCATGTAAATATGGAGGTTGAGTAGAATGGCAAAACATGAAATGAGGATCAAATAAGTACTTTGGAACATGCAAACATTTGGGTAAGCTCCCAACAAAGAAGTTATATGAAAAATCTGCAACTTTTAATTGAGACATACGACACAAGCCATTTACATTCATATTTGAGGCATACCTAAAGAAAATTATAAGAACTATAAGAGACAGACTCACCAGAAACAAATTTTGAAGGTGTAGCTTGTATCTCAAAATTTAATAGTAAACCAGATAAATTTTCACAGCTGCAATAATTTTCAAAATAACTCAAATCCAAAGTTCACTTATGCCTCCCTGTTTATGAATTCCTGACCAAACAATAGCAACTCAAAAGTTCAAAACACTTGGCTTAGCAAGAGTGTCCATTATTCTTTTGCCATATATATGATAGTTGTTGAAGTTCTCTCTTTGGATCCTCTTGCTTTGTCCCAAACTCTCCTCTACATGGCATATAAAATAAATAGCAATAATTAAGCAGAGTAAACTCAAGTTAATTTTTATTCTCGTAAGTCATAACACAGCAAAACATTTTTTATATTCAATGCAAATTTAGTTCTTTAAAGCTAGCTAGCTCCTTCCTTGTGCTGCCATTACCTACCTACCTTCAGCATTTTATTTTTTAATCACTACTAGAAAATTAGTTATTACAGACAGATATTTCCGACGGATTTTATCCCATGGAAATACAGACGGAATTTCAGAGAGATTTTTTGTCGGAAAACCAAAAAAATGAATTAGCATAAATTACAGACAGAAAAAAGAATCCGTCGATAATTCCGTCGAAAAAAATTAATTTTTTTTCGTGGAAAATGGTTACAGATGGAAAATCCATCTGTAATTAAGAGGACAAAACGCTGCGTTTTATTAAATTATTACAGACAAAAAAATCCATCTGTAATTTAAAATTTTCCATCGGAAATATTGAGTTAACCCTAACTCACATCCTATCCTCTCGATGCACTCACACTCCACACTCTCTGTCATAGAAGCTTCTTCATATCCTCTCAGATACTATCCTCTCAGAGCTTCTTCCTCTCTCTGTCCATGCTCTCTACATCATAGGAGCTTCTTTCACCGCCGCCGCTCTTTCCATCGCTCCGTCCACGATCTCATCACTGACAGCAACGGCCATTCGCTGGTCATCTTCATCCACCGGTTCAGGTATGGTTTTGCATGGCTTTCAATTTTTGAATTCTTCTCATTTGAAATCATAGTTCCTGTGCTGTTCAGGTATGGCTTCAGGAATCGAAACCATTACACACTAAACAAACCAACTAACCCTAGCAACAACATTATCAATCTTACTCTCACGTTGTAAACTTGTCTGTCTCTTCGAATCCTAGCTTTTCTTTCAAAACGGCTTATGTATTTATTTATTTATTCACTCCCTGTTTCAATTTAATTTTGAATGATTTTTGTCTTCAGGAAGTGCAGCGATTAGAATCTTCTCTGGTTAGATTTTCAAGCAGTGAAACTGTTACTGCAGGTTAGATTCTTCTTTTCAGGGCTATGCATTGTAACTGTTTGTGATTATATCTTGCTTATAGAGGGGTTAACATTGCAATGCTCATGGCTTGTTTTTTTTTATTTTTCTCTAATAATAACTCATGGCATTGTTGCATTGTATGTCTATTAATTTGTTTTCATTTTTATTTCACAGAATTCTGCGGTGAAGAATGCCATTCCATACTATAGTACCAGGAAAAAACCATCTACTTTGAAAAATGAGAGAGAAAACATGAAAGATCAACTGGACCTTCGTTATAGTAGCAAAAATCAGAGTGAGGTACGTTTTGAATACTTACTTCATTCTATTCTATATCCTAGTCCAATATTACAAAGTATAGTTCATAATTTTAATTTTGCTGCCCATATCAAGTGGTTGCATTTTCACTGAAATAATGCTTTTCTGATCTTTTGTTTCATATCTCCTTTCTCTTAATAGGTGGAAGTGGAAACTGAACCTGAAATTCTTGATGAAAGTATTAATGCTGTAGAAATAGATCCAGTATCAAAGATTCAGTCATCACTTGATATTTCTCTTGCAAAAGCTACAAAAACGAACAACATACATGAAGGTCAACTTAATAGGTTAGAGGAACAGTTTGTGCTTTGGGCATGAAGTTTGTCAATAAATACTAGGAGCCTTGAGTTGATAAGCTGTGATTAATTATCACCTTTCTATGTTGTTTCCAATAGAAAAATTGATTGGAAAAGAATTTTTTTAGTGCCTTATAAGAATTGAATTTGGATAGTTTTTCACATGAACTAATTTCGGGTGCCATAAGTATATTATAATAACTATGGTTAATAGGTTAATACTATATTATATATAATCTACTTCCTTCTGTTTATGAACTTGCAGATCCCAAGGCCACGCAAATGGTTCAATAAAATCAATAAGAGAAGGAGAACTCATGACGAAAGGAAAATTTGAACGTATAAAATCAATGCTAGAGGCAGAGTTAAGTGATATTCAGGAGCAGTACTTCCACATGAGCCTTAAATATGCTGAGGTAGAAGCCGAGCATGAAGAACTTGTGATGAAACTCAAAGAGGTTAGAAACATAAAAGGCTGGCTCTCATAACACACCCAATTTTTTCCCTTTGTTTGAGGCCACCAATCTCAGATACATTGTTTCATGAATTTGAAGCTGTCACATAGTTTTCAATATACAAAATAGGATGTATCTTCTGCAATGAACCATTGGCTTAAAAGTATATAATAAACACTATAGGAGTCATTGTAAATATAAAAAATTTTGAAGGTAGAATATCATTCAGCAAATAATATTGTTTGTCTTGGAATTTTTCATGTACATTATATATATTTTTTATATCTATAGGTCTCTTCCATAACCTTAGAAAAGAGGTGAATGGCTTGAGAATTGATTTGGAAATGAGAATTGCACAGTTAGAGAGTGAGAAGAGTTCCTTACTTCAAAAAGAGGTGAATGGCTTGAGAATTATTTTTCACTTTGAAAACTTAGGAGCATCGAATTTTATGAACTAGTTGTTAAGATAATTCATTTCCTGTATTGTTTTCACTTTTCAGGTTGGATTGATGGAAGAAACCAAGCTGTTGCTGAGTGAAAAAGAAATTTTGAGCCTTAAAGTGGTACAAATTGCTCCATCAATTTTGTCATTTTCTGCTCTTATTTTTTTAATGGAAGTTGGCTGAAGGTCTAATTCTGACATACCTTTTTTTATAGGAGAATTTACTGGAAAAAATTAATCTTCTTGAGAGTGATTTGAGTTCCTTTGTTGAGAACGAGGTAACAGCAAGATTATTCTCCCATATGTTATTGCATTGAAATTAGCATTGCTAATGACTTGGGCTTTCTTATGTTAAATTAGTTTTTTAAATTATCTTAGCATCGTCAGTAGGTTGCTGATCTTTATATGCTAATGAATGACATCTATGAGCATTAATTTTGTGTCGGGAAATGAAATTAGTATTAAAATATAATGAACTTAATGATTAGCAATGTTGAGTATCTTTCATTGGCATTCTTTGGTTTCAGTTATTTCTAGTGTTCTCATCATGTGTCCTTTTTTCTAGTTTTCTAGGCACTTGCAGCATTAGTACTTAAGACTGGTGTTACCATTCAGCAACGTGCAGAGAGACTCTTCTTCACAAAGGTAATTTGTACTCCTTTATGAAGTAGAAGGATACACTTCCAGTGGCTTTTATATTCAAATCATGTATGCTTCATCTCCAAATTTGGTTGATGCTTTTGCTCCTGGAATTTTTATTAAATTTGTTTTGCATTCTAATAAACTATGTCTGTACAATTTTGGTTGACTAACTGACATAACAAATTGTCAATCCTCCATTTTAAATAATATTTGCAATAATATAATTATATAGAAGAGTCAATCAGTTGCTGTTAAGGGAATGGATTCACAGCTTTAATTTTTGTCAAACACTAAACAAAGCAATGATTTTTTTGGAAGAATTTAAAAAATTGTAATAGTAATGGGATAAGATTTATTTATTTGTTTATTTTCTGAAATAAATGGTTTTTGGATTTAGATTGAAGATGGTTTGAAAGGGTAAAAATAATAAAATGGTTTTTTGAATTTAGATTGAAGATGAAGATGTTTGATGGAAGCAAGAATGAAGTGACTTGCATTGAATTTGGTTTCTATATTGGGTTTGTTACTTTGTTTCCACCTACCATTGCTGATATATAGCTAAGTGAACTTTGGTACATGTCATGAAATCTATTATGATCAGTTTCACATAAATTAAACTCCAGAGGACACCTTAATATTTATCCCTTGTATGATTAGCTTGCAGGTACAAATAATCACTAATATTTTTCTAGTGCTTAAATTAACCTTGGTGTAAACATAGATATATATCATAGAAGATTATATAGACACAGTTATACATACATGTAAAAAATCTCTTTGACATATATAGCATTATTTAATTTTCTTATTTTTCAGAACTATATGTAATATAAAAGGTTATATCCATTATGAAGCATTTAAGCTTATCATCAAATTCTAAAGATAAAAAGTGGTCTCAGATGTCTTAATAACATAAAAGTTTGATGGTGAGTATGAAGGTGAGCTGTAACAGGTTAATGTAGCATAGTCCAGAAAGTTGTGAGGAAAGCTGGGATGATGAAGAAAAAGCAGTAGCAGCAGAAAGAGCAAGTGAAGTGAATTTTACAGATGAGATAAGTGGAATTAACACAGGACCTCCTTCACCAACTTCATCTAATGAATCCTTTGTTACAAGTTAATTATTAGAGCAGCGAAAATTGTTCAAATGAGTTAGGAAATTGAATAGGAGTTGCTTGCAGCATAGGTCTTTTAATTTACTAGTATGAGAAAAATTATTTAGAGCCCTTTGGATACCCATTAATGACTTTTAATTTACTCAATAAACTTTGTTGATGTATGGTTGTTATTTATTATTATAGTTGATGTATCAATACACATTGTTTATATTTTGAATTATATTGACTTGTTTGTTTATAATATTTTCTTCTAGTTTGATAATATGATGAATTTGTTTATTTTTTGAAATATTATAAATATTCGAATACAAATTAGATAAAAATTTGTATTTATTAAATTTATATTTATTTTGTATGAAAATAAATTTATTTTGCAATGGAAAAATAAAAAAAATATTTTACTTTACTGACGGATTTACAGACAGATTTTCTGTCTGTATTTAGAGTTTGGAATGGTTTCCCAAGGTTCCAATTACTGACAAAAAATCTGTCTGTAATTATAGACAGAAAATCCGTCGGAAAGTTCGTCGGCTTCGGAAAATGAATGGAGAATTTACAGAGGAAAAATCCATCGGTAACTGGTAAAAATCCGTCGGTAATTTTTCGATGTAAAAAAATCCATCGGTAAATAATTTCCGACGAGGCTTTTACAGAGGGACAAAATCCGTCAGTAATTCCGTCGGTAACCAAAAATCCATCTGTAATATAGACCAAATCTGTCTGTAAATCTGTTTGTATTAAGCCATTTTCTAGATGTGAATATTTACCTACTTACCTTAAGTTAGTTGAAAGTATTGTGAACAAATTAAACAAAATCATGAAAAATGAGGAAGCTTGACATACTTGCGCAGAAGTTCTTTCTCTCTAGAAGCTTTTAATTGCCGAAATTGTTCTGATTTTTGTTTCTAGATTCCACATTAACAACAGCAAAATAAACAACAAGATGGTAAATCCAGAGCATAAATTCACCAAAACAAATATCAAATTAAATAGGAACCCTACCAAACCACAGTGACCAGCAAAAAAATGAAAATTCAATAGGTAAATCGAGTCTCCAAATCAAGAAGAATTGATTATGCTAACTAGGTTTCAGTAATAATGATGTGATTGTTATTCACAAAACAAATTCAGAATTTCATGATGAAAATGGTAGATACAAAAATTGAAAAAATAAATATAATAATCAGAGAGAGACAGAGAAGAACTTACAAGGAGCTGGCGACAGGCTCATAGCGACGGTGACCGGCAAAGATGTTGCAACAACGAATATGTGGAAGAAGAATAACTTACATGCAGATTCACAAATCACAATGTGATAGAGTGATAGAGAGAGAGCACGAGAGAGAGGAACTTACATGAAGAGGATGGCACGGCGGCAGGCTCGGCGCGGCGGCAGGCTAGCTCTGGTGGCTCTCTGCCTCTCTCCGTGACCGTGACTCCATGTCTGACCTCTATTTTCGGGCATTAGAGAAGAAGAAGTGGCCTCACTGAGATTTTGAGGTTAATTTTTGGGGTTAAGTAGTGTATGTTCTGAATCTATGAAGATTTTGGATTAATTTTGGAAAAATTGATCGATAATGTGAACGCGAGAAGTAAACACAGGTATGATTTTTTGTTGGATAAAAATCGACGGTGTTTTTATCGATTTTAATTAAAATAAAAATCAACACTTCAACTGTCTATTTTATATAATAAATTTACACCATCCATTCAGTTTCAGAAAGAAATCTCAATCATCTAAATTTATCGACGGTAAAAGCTGTCGACATTATAGTTAATAAAATAGATAGCCAATCCGTCAATTTTAAAAAACAAATTTTACCCATCATTTCGTCGATAATGTAACGATAAAATTAAAGTGTTAAAAAATTGCCAAAATAATAGACGACATAGTCGTCGATTTTAATATTTTATTGTTAATATTTTTTTTTTATTTTATCGACGACAAGCCGTCAAAAATTGTCGACGGAAAATCTGGCCGTCGATTTTTGGCGTCGATAATTAGACAATTTCTTGTAGTGTATACTAATCTTGAACATAATCGTTGTCTTTGAATGTGGATAACCTCCATGTTTAACTTCATATCGAAGTGCAACAGCTTTCCATACGTAGTACAATTGTTCCTCTGTTGTTGCTATTTTATGCAATCTTAGTATGCTAATTGGTGGTTCTTTATTCCTTCCTATTTATAGACTTATAATGTTTATAATAACAAATCAATTATAATATAAAAAATATCAATTATATTTAACATCACAAAAATTAAAATCTAAATCTTGACTCAGCACTACTTTCGTTGTTTGTGTCGGAACAGAAATCAAATTTAGCCTAAATATTTCCTTAGATATATATAGCTAAGGTCCCTAACTAGTCTGCTTCTGTTTCTTTGTTTGGTTTCTTTTTCATACCAAAAATAAAGAAAAAAAGGATCAAATTAAAATAAGAATGCATGAAAGTTTATTGCCTGCTTATCCCATGGCTGATTTTCTTGGAGACTATTACATTTAAAGGAGAAAGGGGGAAGGTGTGTGTGGGGACAAAAGAAGCTTCTGTGCTTTATATAACTTTGTTAGAGAGCTACTCAATAAGGGAATTATTGTTTACAAGACCCGAAGCTTTATTAATTAGTGAATGAGATAGAAAATAAAAACAGAAACACAAAGTAGTGCTTGAAATTGAACCCTAATGATTTTCATGTGCATGGAAGAACGTGCATCGCTTGACTAGTACTACTACGTTAAGAAACAAAACACTGCCATTATGTCAGCTAATTATATATATAAGATAAGATCTGTTTCCTAAATCTAAACGCGTTGATCTGGCCTGGTATCAACATTAGAATAATAGAAGGATTAATTTACTAGATAAATCATTTATCTATATCTATTATTAGGTTTTGCTAAAAATACTAGTTAAAAAACTTATAGAGGATACATTTTAATTTAACAATTGTATGATCTTAATGTGAATTCTTCTTTTAATTTAACATTTTGGAAATGCTCCTATTCCATTCTTATAATTTTTCTAGTGAACACTTTAAACATATTTGTTACAATGTTAATATATATAAATAAAAAATTATCCAATAAATAAAATTTTAAATGTTTTGTTTAATTTCTTGAGTTTCTTAATAGAAAAAAATAAATAGTTAAAATTTATAATATATGTATTAATGAACATTTAAAATATTTATTAGTAATAAATTTAACCAATATAATATATGATAAAAAATACTTATTAACAAGTAAAAAGCTTATTATTATGTGTCAAGAAATTATATTTTTTTATGTAAAAGTTTCTTTTATTATTTTAAATTATGTCTTTTTTTATTTGTTATTTTTTTTGGAAATTAACAAATTCTAATTCTAAATTATAAATATTTTAATATTATATCATAAAATTATTTATTTTAAAAATTTAAATTAGTAGAATAAAATATATAAATAATTATATATTTCAGAATAAATATATTTTATAAATAAGAAAGGTGGTACATCTGGTGACGCATCATCTTTCAGCTTTAAAATGCTACTAATTAAGAATGAAAGCTTTGTACACATAAAGATAGAAGCTTCCTCGATATGTGCACGCATGGAAGTGCGTTGTATTCTTCCTTGCTTTTAGGCTTTATTAGTATTATCTTTGCTTTCTCTCATTCATTTCCCTCACTCTCTCACTCTCTCACTCTGAGTATTACATTAAGCTATCTTTTATATATCTAAGGCGCTGTGGTGAGCTTTCTTGCCAACTTGCAGTGCTTAAAATTTCTCTGCAACCAATAAAGGTTGTGGAGCCACCACATACATATACAACACATCCCCCCTTATTACCTTCTCTTTTTTCCTTTTTTTTTTTCTTTCTTTAAAAAAAATCCTCTGGGAAAGAGAAGCTTCATATGATGAGTGAATAGTGAATGGCGAGATCTAAATAAGCTCTCACATTGTTGCATCGTAGATATTATTTATACAATGAAATTAACTATAAAATTAATTATATATTTATAATAAAATCAACTATAAAATTAATTATATATTTATATTTAAATATATATATTTAATTATTTTTAATATATTTTTTATATTATTAATTAATTTTAATAGTTAATTTTAATATACAAATATAATCATTTTAATTAATCCCTCTGTTATTAACCGTCAATTTAAATAAAATAATATTTTTAAATAGTTAACTTTTGATATACCTTTAAATAATAAGCTCTTACATTACTGCATTGCGGATCATATATGTTTTTTTTGTTGGCATATCTAATAATAATCATTTATTTGGATAAAGCGTTAAATTAATAGATTAACCTCTATAAATAATTTACTTAATGAATTATTTTATATAAAATAAGTAATTATTTGAACATTTTGAAAATATGTTAAATTTTTTATTTTAATAGCCAATTATTTAAAATCAGGGAGATCATAAAAAAAAAGAAAATAAAGAGAGACGCACACATGGATGTGGGGAATGCAGACAGAGAGAACGGTTGTGCATGTGTGTTGCTTGTACATTTATTTCTATTTATGGACTGTACTTCTTTTGATGCATAGATTTAACACTCTGGAAGGGCAACGTCACATTTATATGTGGGATTGTCACATCGTGACCAAAAAAGGAAAAAATTATAAATGAAAGTCATATCAGCAGTCAAGATTGGATTGAATCCAAAGACAAGAAAATATTATTTATATATTAAAAAAAAGAAAATTATATTCTTGTCAAATAAGCTTAATTAGTTGAGTTCGGATTTGCAAGTTATGATATAATAATAAAAAGTTGGAAACTTCAATTCTTACTCGTATTGTACTTTTAGTGTATTCTTTTAATTTCATCAAGATGGCTATTTATGGAACTTGCACAAAATTGATGAATATTTGTAATTATTATTGTTCCAAAAAATTATATAGAGGTTGAAATAAAACAATTATGAATTCAAATATACGAGGAAAAAAATCATTATTAGAACTTTAATTTAATGTAGCTGCTTAACAAAAGATCTTATGTCCCATCTGCCCTTCAGCAAAAAATTCAGTTGTACATCGTTACTAAAATAAGTAAGTAATAAATAAGCGGTTAAATCTCCTTATCAAACTCTAAATAAAATCAAACCACTTGAGAAAAAAAATTAGAAAAAAATAGTTTCTCTAAATAAATTGGATGAGGAAATTCAAAATACTGTCTTATTCTTTCTTTGTATCAGGTTTTTTTCATTTTTTTCTAAATTTTTCAACTAAAATGTCTTTTGTTTTCCTTTAAGGGAAAAAAAAAAAAAAGAGAAACCAAACAAAACAATGTTCACAAGGGTTTTCATAAATCTCTGAAGAAATGCACCAAAAGATTACTACATATTATCTAAAGCAGTAACACAGTCAAAAGGATTGTCCCTCCCTTTTTCCTTTTGGCTGAGTAGGAATTGCATAAATTAGTTAACTTGATGATAATTATTTCTTGCACACTTCTTTATGTTCTATAACAAATAACAATAACCTAGCTAGTCATATTCCCTTAAATAAGGTCAAGTATTATATATATTGTTAAAGATAAAATTATTTATGTAGTTTTTTATCAATTAAAATTTTTAAAATAAATAATTTCATAATATAATATCAAAATTTTTATAATAAAATATCTAAAATTTAATTTGTATTGATTCCAATAAAAATAAATAAATTTTAACATAAAAAAATAAAGAAACTTCTGAAAATTCAATAAATTTAAAAAAAATTACATAAAAATATATTAATAATATAATTATTTATATACTTTCTCGTATTATTTTATTTTTTGTTATAAATAGTTTCGTGAATATAATTTAGCAATGCCGGGTGTGGTGCCATAGCGGTCTCCAACAATGATGCTTTGATATAATAATTTTTCTTTTATATGATTTTAGGACTTTATCTTCAGTGGATCATCCAAAAGCGTTCTTACAAACTTTTTCTAACCGTGAAGTGAAACAAACCTTCCCCTTCATCAACAGAAATTGTGTGGGAAACATGACCGCCGTGATGAACTTAATTAATATTACACGCATACCCCTGAGCCCTCAGCTACAGTGGACTTGGCTTATTAGTGAAATTTATGGTTAAAACGAATACGTGTCAATCGACCCTACAATACAAAATGATTGTCAATATATTCGTGGCTAAACTTTCAATACAACTTTTATTCATTTATGTTAAGGGTAGAGTTGTTTAATTTTCTGTTATTGTTAGTTACTCCTTCCCGCCATGTAGTGGTGAGCTATCTCAGCTATATATAGCTCAGAATATAACTCTTGTAAGTCAGCTATTATGATCTCTAAGTAAGATAATATATTGATGAAGATTCAGTTTACTTGCATTCCAAGTTTTCTCTCAAATCCATCTTTTCTCTATTTCTCAACTCACCATCGCTTTTGGTTTCTTGAGCTGTTCTACGTGAAAAGAGAAAAATTTAAGGCAATAGAATTTATTATTTTTAATCAATATTTTTTTAGTTATTAGTCTAATTTTTTTAATTTAATAATTTAGCATTATATTTTTAATTTATATTTTTAAATATTGTTAATTAATTATTAGTCAAAATTAATAATTTCGGCTGATCTTCTATCATTTCTCATACAAAGATGCAGAATGGTCCTAATTGTCGCTACAATCCCTAGCTATGTGATGATTACAACAACATTAATAATATTGCAACTACTATATATTGTGGTTACAAAATGTAATTAACAACCTTATATTCAAATACCAATACTATATATTATTTCATTATAATGGATATATCGTGAGACTTCTTTAGTGGTTATCCTTATATTTTAACCAATATTCTAAAAATCGAATTGGATTGGTTGGTTCAAATGAATTAATTAAAAACCGATTTTTTGGTTGATTCGATTGATGTAACGAACCATCTCATAAAAAATCAGTTAAAAAATCGATAATTAACCAGTAAATTGCTAAAATTTGTCGAATTTTTAGAGGATTAACCGATTTAGATTTAAAAAAATTTTCTTTCCCAAAATAGTACCATTTTAGTTTTTGAAAAAAAAGCAAAAAGACACTCCCAATCCCCCTCTCTCTCAAGCTCTCTCTCTCACAAGCAAAAGCAATAATCCTAACCCCCCCTCTCTCTCTCTCTGACTTCATGCCCAGCCACCACCAGCAACTAACGCCCAACCTCGCCGTCACCGAACTCTTTTCCTAAACCAGAGGGTGATGTCGCTTCTGGACGTTCAAATATAAGCTTGTGGTCGTCGTCATAGTCTCCTCTTTAAGCCTGTTCAGTTTGATTCTTTCCTTGCTGGTTAGTTTACTCGATCCTCGTCTCTATCTCACCTTTGCTCTCTCGCCGTCAGCTTGGTTCCTCTTCCGCCAATATTTGAGTTTCATTCCTTCCTCACCATCTGTTTTATTCCTCCGTCACCGTCAATTTAGTTCCTTCACTGTTGATAAGCTCTGCTTGTTCATTTTTTTTCTTTTGTTAATTTTTATGATTTTAAATTTCAGTTTTTATATGATTCTAGAACCTAAAATATCCGATTAATGTTTATGATTATGACTTTATGATTATTTTGTTATGTTTTTTTATTAATTTTAATTTGTATGAAACTGGAATAAATTTGAATGATGGTAGATTTCATATAATTTTTAGGGCAAATCACTGATATAAGCCAAGGGGAGGAAAAATTTACACTAATAAGCCAAATCAAAAACTGGTTCATGAATCAACCAAGAGACATTTCTATATAGTTCGAATCACCCAAATTTGAACTTCATCTCCATGTAATTCGAATCATACTGATTCGAATTACACACACACAGTAATTCGAATCAGGGTGATTCAAATTACACCCACACACGTGTTCCAAAGTAATTCGAATTGGAGTGATTCGAATTACTCAATTTTTGGCATTAGTAGTAATTCGAATTGGGGTGTTTCGAATTACTCATGCTTCGGCTATAAAAGGAGTTCGAACCAACCTCATTCGAAGCACTTTTCCATTATCGTACCCCACCAAATCCCAGAGAAAATGACCCAGAACGACTCCGACAAAGGCTCGAGCAGGATATTTAGCCCATGGGGGATAATCCGGACAGACTATATCGTTTGGATGGAGTAGTTCATATAGTCTGGGTCATCAACGAAGAGGTTAGTACGTAATCTTTTTTTTTAAAATGTAGAATTAAGTAACTTATTCGTTTGTTTATATACGTTATGTTAGTGGTTTTGATGGTAAATGACATTGGTAACATTGTATGTGACTGATTTTTTATGTTTTGTTAGTGATAATGTATGTGGTTTTGTTAGAGGTTTTGTTAGTGGTTTTGTTAGTGGTTTTGCAAGTGGTTTATGTTAGTGGTTTCGTTAGTGGTTTTGTTAGTGGTTTTGTTAGTGGTTTTGCAAGTGGTTTATGTTAGTGGTTTTGTAATTGGTTTGTAACTGGTTTTAATTATCTGGTCCATTATATGTGCAGCCCTAGCGATGCATCTCGAGCATGCGACTGAACGAGAGGTACGTTCTGTACTTGCAGATAGCAGGGTTATACCATCTTGCGAGACTGAACGAGAGATAGTTCAGATTGGATGAGCTCCTTATGAGTGCTTTCGTCGAGCGGTGGCGTCCGGAGATGCACACATTTCACATGCCGTTTGTGGAGTGCACGATCACACTGCAGGATGTGGCATACCAGTTGGGGTTGCCAGTCGACGGACGTTATGTCAGTGGTTGCTTGACGAATTTTCAGACATACATCCAGGGTGGCCGTCCAGCTTGGGTGTGGTTCTAAGAGTTGCTTGGTGTGTTACCTCCTGCAAACCAAATCTAGAAGTTTACAGTGAACTGCAGCTGGTTCTAGGAGACGTTTGGAGAGTGCCCCGAGGGAGCCGACAAGGAGACAGTCAGGCGCTATGCTCGGGGCCTATATCATGATGCTGTTAGGCACTCAGCTATTTGCCGACAAGTCCGGCAACTGTATTCACATTAGGTGGCTACCCTACGTGGCTAGGCTTGAGGATATGGGTGGCTACAGCTGGGGGTCGGCAGCACTCGCGTGGTTGTACCGGTGCATGTGCCGAGTGGCCAACAGACATGTTGTGAAGTTAGCTGGTCCGTTATAGCTACTTCAATCTTGGATCTTCTGGCGCTTTCCTGGGTTTAGACCTACTGGGTATGATACGTTCAGCTGACCCTTGGCCTCGAGGTACTGTTATCATTTTTTTCTATTTCATTTAAAATTATTTTATTCCGTGTCTGCTTATAATGTTATACTATGTGGTGATATTTTGCTTTCGTTATACCACCGATGTGAGTTGCAGGTGGTCATGTCACAATCCTTCAGCTAGCGAGAAGGGACCTCGAGTGCAGATGTGGAGGCTGAGGATAGACCTGTTACAAGCTGAGGATGTAAGTATACGAACTACTTATTTTTAATTAAGTAACCTTTCATAGTTCGCATCACGGTATGGCCTAACGTTGATGCTATGTATTTTCAGTTTATTTGGATGTCGTATAGCTCTCCCAACGTCCTTCAGGTTGTGCATCCAGAGGTGTTGGAGCCTCGACATACGGCGTTATGGAGGTGTGTGACGGCATTGATATATTTCACCATCATAGAGTGGCACCAGATTGATCGGGTGCTACCGCAGTTTGGTGGAGTACAGCCCTGCCCCCAGCCTGCCCTAAACATCGACTTCTTGATGTCAAAGGATGGCAGAGGTGTTTATAGTTGGTTCCCATACAGTTTGCAGTTCTAGCATCTTCATTGGGAGAGCCGTGCTGATCATGTTCTCCAGTTTGATGTTGTGGCAGACCCAGGTCCTTCACATGGCTTCTTGGATTGGTGGGTTCAGCATGGTAAGAGATTCCTGTCACCTGAGATGTACCATGGGGATCCGAGAGCCATACCTATTCCGGTCGAGGCAACACAGAGGGGTGCCGGACGAGTGCCTGAGATGGATCGTGTTGACGACGTTCCGAATAGGCGTCGAGTTGAGCGGAGAGCTCGTGTCGGGACACGAAGGAGCCAGCGTGAGTGGAGGTGGCTCGACCAGGCCATGGAAGAGGGTGACGCTATGGGGAGGGATGCAGGCAGACGACGAGGCCGTGGAGGACGATGCAGAGCCTGTGAGGGATGCATCAACTCTAACCATTGGCATGATGAATTCCGAGATCACATGATAATCCAGACTCCTGTGGTCGCTAGAGATGGACGTCGCGAGACATGTATGTGGTCCGTTGTACCATTTCACCTCCCAAATACCCTTGCGCTGCCGGAGACTTAGCCTAATCAACCATGTGCACCCATTCCCAAACTCAGAACACTTCCCAACATACCGGCGATAGTCAGACTCCACCACTTTGTACTGTACCCCGCGTCGAATGCTATATGTCTTCACACTTAACATAGCCTCATCTTTATCCTGAAACTGCTGACCAACCTGAAACTCTGTGAGAGCTACAGACCCCTGGCCATCTCTAGCACTAAATCCACTAGGCTCCCCAAGAATCCCCTCCTGTCTCATAGCATCCAAGTCCAAAGATGAAAAGTGCGGAGGGTACTGCTGTGTGCCAGAGCTAGAACCACCTCCAGTCCCAACTGGACCACTCGCTCCAATATCATCACCACTGTCATCAGCAAGGATATCCAGCTCCATATCATCATCGTCAACATCATCTAGCAATGCATCGCCCAGACCAGCTGGTGCAGCACACTGTAAAGGAGTCGGCACAACATCTACTATTCCAACCTCTCCACCTCCACTACAGTTGAGATCAACAGCGAACGACGAGGAGGCAACAGGCTCGACCAGAGGTTCATTCACAGGGACGGATGAAGATGCACCAACAGGTCTGGAGCTAGAACTGGCTACCGTGCCTATAGTGTGGGTATTCCAGTTTGAACCCCCCCGAGCTAAATACCACATCAACCAACTTCACCAACAGCTCAGGTGTCCTAACCTCGGGAAACTGCCAACGACAATGAAACAGGACCTGCAAGTCCTTATCACTCCCGATCGTGAAACAATCATACTTCACTATTTCTTGCAGAACTGGGATCGGAATGCGATAGAATAACTTGTGAACCCATTTCACGTCTTGCAGACCAAGTTTCTGTAGTATAGAATTCACAACCACATCATAGCTCGTCGTAGGCCTGATAAAAATACTGAGAGGATCTTTATCAGTGAACTTCACACCAGATCGTGTTTTCTTCTTAATCGATCCTCTGTGATGAACCAACACTACAAAACTCTCCTCCCTAGCCATTTTCTCACTCTAATGAGATCAATTCATGTTCACACCATATTTATACACGTCTGGCCCCGTATAATTCGAACCAGTGTAATTCGAATTATAGCTTGTGTAATTCGAATCACTCCAATTCGAATTACTTTGGAACGTGTGCGTGGGTGTAATTCGAATCACCCTGATTCGAATTACATGGAGATTGAAGTTCGAATTTGGGTGATTCGAACTATATAGAAATGTCTCTTGGTTGATTCATGAACCAGTTTTTGATTTGGCTGATTGGTGTAAATTTTTCCTCCCCTTGACTTATATCAATGATTTGCCCTAATTTTTGTTGATGCTGTTTTGTTTGTTAAATGGCTGTGTTGATGATATTTTATTAAATTTTTTAGAATAATTTTGTTGATGTTTAATTTTTTGCCATGTTAATTTTCTGCCATAATTTTCTAATTCTGTTATGTTATGTATTTTATTGAGTTAATTTGTCTAAAATCATTTTTGATTGTGTTGTTAGTTGTATGTTGAAGATGAAACGATCACAAAGTGAACTTTGATGATAAATTATAAATAGTTTAAAATGTAAAATTATAAAATTTTCAATTTTATTAGTTTAAAAATAATCAAATTTAAATATTTAAAACTATATATTAAATTTTTAATAATTTTATTTTATATTAACTAAACCAATTAAAACTCCAATTAAATTTTAATTAGACCATTAAATCATTAAATCAATTACCTTATCAGTTCATTGGCCGATTTAGTTCTTGTAACTTTGATTTTAACCGCAATCTATTTGATAATTTTGTAGCAATTACATATTTGTTTTTTAAACTGTAACTAGTGTATGTTCTCGTACTTTATATGCGATAATACATAAAATTATATAAAAAAATTTAAAAAAATTAAATAAAATATATATAGTAATTATTATTATAAATATTTTACAAAGTTGTAATTAAAATCAAACTCTCAGAATTTTTAATATTAAAATATTAAAAATAATTAGTCTTTATCTTAATCAATTTAAAGTTGTTGAGTAATCATCTCACTCGTCCACTTAAACAATTATTAAGAGTTAGAATTTCATCTTGTGTGTAGCAATCCATTTACCTCACATCACAGATTCAGTCCATACTTTATAGCCATGCAAGAGAAACCCAGTCATCCTCATCCAAAATCTTCTTCTTTTCGGCTTCTTCACAGAAAATCTCATAGCTCCCGTCATTGTCGTTGCTGAGCCCATCGCCGCCTATCCCCTTCACAGCTCATGTCGCCGTCGCTGTTTATCCTATTACCGTCGCTGTTGAGCCCATCACCACCTTTCTCCTGTCGAGTCTCTTTTCTCTAGGTAAATTCTCTCTCTCTCTCTCTCACACACACACACACACACTGAGTCTATTAAGTTCTTCTCTTCTTCTTCCACAAACTCATCACTTAGTCACCGTTGCTATCAGTCCGGACATTGCCGTTGCAGTTTCATATGAGTATCTCACCGAATAAAATAAAATTTTTATTCAAGTTGGACCAGTTAGAAATAGGCATGCATAAGATTATTTTTGCATTTAATTTCTGAATTTTCTCATCCAAATTTGTTCTATGTGTTAAATATTTTAGTATGGCGATCATCGTGATTTCGTTGCGACACTAATGTGATTAAAGCTACGATAATTTTATAACTAATATATGAGACAGAGCAAATTATTAAAGTAATCAGGGAAATAACATTCAGATTTACGCATAAAATTTATAAGGTGTGATTATCCCTAGAAAATATATATATATATAGCCCAAGTGGAAGATTGTTAGGAAATTATTCTTTCTTAATATATTTATATGGACAATACATATATTAATTATAATCGCAAATTAAGTAATTTCACATTAAATGACTTGTATAACGGTAATCTCATTTATTGTCATAAATATTGAATTAAATAAGTCATTATTACTTTTGATTTGGATAAATGAGATTAAAACCATAAATAATATTTTATTTGAGTTTTTGGGGTTTAGTGAGTGTCACACTCAAATATAAATAATGACTTCAGGATTTTGGTTTCTAACACATCAAACTCGCCTCCGTAGCTCTTTTCCCACAATGGAGTTGTGATTCAGCCCTATCAGGAATACAAAAGGTTTTGATTGACGAAGATTAAAGAACCACAAGAACCAAGCTCTCTGATCTCAATCATGCTCTTGAATGAAGGGACGCTTCCACGCTCTCGGTTATATTTCTTAATGATTTAATATGGATGATCTTGAGATTGAGAAATCCTAAAATTTTTAGATAAAATAGCATTTTTATTCAATCAAATGATGATAAATAATTTTATTGAATTAAATTATATTAATGTGATCATTGGATGATAAAGAATGCTAAAAAAATAAAGAAATAATATTTTAAGAGTATAGAAATATTAAATTGTCAATTCACTTTACTTTTCTAATTAACGACAATAAATATCTTGAATTAATATATTAAATTTTTACAAAAATTATATACCTAAAATTATTTCATTTCTTCAAAAATCTTTTGAACATACAATGGTTCAATGAGAGGTTGACTATTGATAATTGAATATAATATTTTTAAATTTGTATTTTCAATAAAAAGATGTACTTAATTCTATTCATCCTAAATGATTCTATATTCACTATTACTTATCTATCTAAATAATTCTAACATTGATAGAATATTATTTTTAGATGCAAAAAATTTAAAATATATATATTTATTCTATTTCAAAAATTAATATTCATATTTAACTTAGAATTTCAACAAATATGGCAAAAAATATTATATTTTTTGTTAAAAAAGTAAAATATCTATAAATATATTTTTGCTCTTTAGTTTTAGATTTTTTATAACATATATAAGAATGTATATTACACATAAATAAAAAATGTTAGGTGTAATAAGAACAAAGACATAAATTAAAGTAAAATTAAAAAAAAAATAAGAACCAATAAAATATTGAAAGAAAGAAATAATATAAATAGAAGAGAAACAAAATTATCAGACGAAAGAGAAATAATTTAATAAATTTTATGCGTATATAGTACCTTATTTAATTTAACAAGATTTATAAGAATAAACACATAGAATAAAAAGAAACTAAATATTTGAATTAATATCAAAAATAAAAAATAATAAAATAATGATAATCCAACAAAACCTTAATCTTTTAATATAATTAATTCTAATTAAGTAATCAAATATATTGAATATAAATATGTCTAATCTAATTGTATAAAAAAATAGTAGATTTTTTATAATTAGACATATTTTATATATATATATATATATATATATATATATATATATATATATATATATATATATATATATAGGAGTCGGGATAAATGTCACTTTAAAATGAGATTATTATTATTAATGTCATATAAATATTAAAATTATATTAATGCATTAATTGAAATACATTATTAGAATAAAAAGTTGTAAGAATTAAAATAACTGAAATTTATTAACTTTAATTAGTTAAATTAGCATAAAATAAGAAAGAAATGATTAATCAGATTAAATAAATTAAAAAAATTATTGAGTAAAGCAAATGTCACAATAATTATATTACTAATTGAAAAAAAATTAAATTTAATCAATTCAAATTTTTATGTTTTAATAGACAATTAAAGATCACTAGTAAATAAAAATAAATAGGATAAAATAAAAAATAATTTTAGTAGTATAAATAATTTAATTAAATTATTATATACAATTTTTACTTTTTATATTATTATAATTTAAGTTAACATTAATGAAAAAAAACTAATTTTAAATAGCCCCAATTTGTGTTTTACAACATAATTAAAGCACAATTCATAATTTTTTATTTTGTGATTAATCAATATTTTTTAAATTTTTTGGTTAAGTCTTTTTTATTTTATAATTGATAAATTTTCGCTATAAATACAAATTTGTGATAAATTATTACAATCATAATTAATTAATAAAGTCAGGAAAAAATTATAAAAAAATCAAATAAAAAATAGAATAAAAATTTATTTTGAAACTAAAAATTTGTCAATTATGCTAGAGATTCTAAAAATTTTTATCTTATTATATAATCAATTTTGTTACTCACTTCAACTTCATTATTCATTTGTATCCAAAAAAATATATAATGTCACACTTATTTCAAAAAAGATGAAACTCTTCAAATACACAGTATAATGTATAATTTAAGAACAATAAAATAAAAAATATCTGAAAATTTATAGTAGTATTTGAAATTTTCAATGATGATAATTGATGACAAGTCATCTTAGCCTAGTTTTACTAGTCTTTTTCTTTGTTTTTATTAGGTTTTATGCACATTCTTGCATTGTAAGTAAGTAATTTGGAGTGGAATTGCATGGTTTCCTTGAATCAATCAACCACCCTTTAATTGATATTAAATCATGAGGTTTAAGCAAAATTTAATTGATAATTAATTGATTTATAAACCTTGTGAATTTGGTGATACTTTGATTGGTTGTTTTGATTACTTGTAGGTGAAGAAAAGAAGAAAATAAGAAAGCGTGGCTTAAGAAGCGTGGCCCAAGGAAGAGAATAATGTGGCAAAAGGAATTAAGAAGTGTGGCACATGGAAGGAAGGAAGCCATGAAGAAATGAGAGCACAACAACGGACCAAGGAAATAAGGCTCAATGCTCTGCTCCTCTTGAGAGCGGAGCATAAATTGGGAAACAAGAAACAAGGGAGGAAGAGCAATGCTCTGGTCTCCTTGAGAGCATTATCGGGCTTCCACCAAAAATAAATCAAAGGAAATGTTTGCCAAAAGCTTTCTCCAAGATCGAACTCATGAGCAAAGGGGCAGTGGGGGAGCGCTACTCACAAAGAAAATAAGCTACACTTGGCCAAAATGCCAACTCCAAGGTTCGAACTAAGCACCTTGAGGAAGCAAGGAGCAAAGGCGCTACAAGGAACCAAGGAAATTTGCACCAGCGCACCTCCAACAAGAATCGAACCAAGGACCTCCCCTTGGAAGCACCAATGCTTCGCTCCCAAGGAGAGCAGAGCGCTACTCCTTGGTGCACACAAGCATCATGACACGGGCCAAAGGGAAATAAGGCAAGCAAGCTTGACACGGCCAGGACTTGGTGCGCGCATCATGACATGGGCAAGGAAGAAAGGCACGCAAGACATCCCCCACACCAAGCCAAAGCTCCACTCCCCTTGAGAGTGGAGCACTATCCTGATGCCTCTCCAAGCCTTGGCACGCAACAAGGATCCCTACACAAGGCTCCAATGCTCTGCTCCCCACAAGAGCAGAGCATCCTCCTGGGAGCAACATGGGCTGAAATTCATTCAAAAATCCAATTAAATTCAAATCTTCACCAAATTAAAAAGCCCACCCAAATTCTAAAATCCAAGAATAGAAAGTGTATAAATAGAAGCTAGTTTGATTTAGTTAGGACCTTTTACTTTATTTTTAAACTTTTACTTTTTTTGCTTCTTAGAATTTCCATTTTTGTAATTTTGAGCTTTTACTTTGAACTTGGATCTTAGAGAATTGGGAAGGAGAATTGATCTCTCTTCTTTCTTGTTCTTGCTTGAGCACTCTTTACTTCCTTGCTTTTGATCTTGGGTGGAGAATTGAAGAACTTCTGTTTCAATCTCACCTTGAGATCTCTTGTTTACTTTTCTGCATAATTCAATTTTCATTTCCGTTTACTGCTTCATCTTCTACTCTTTCTGCAATTTACTTTTCTTTATTTCTTTTGCAATTGCTCTTGTTGGATCAAGGAAGGATTTGAGATCTAGATTTGTTTTCTAGTCTCTTCCACTCCTGAGATCTTTAACCTTCTTTTAACTTGCTGCAACTAAGCATCAGTCACTTTCTGTTTTAAGTCTTCAAGCAATTTTACTTCTCTTGTTTAGATCTACTGCATTTAGATTCATTTTCTTCTTCTGTTTAATTGTCATTATAATTCTGCTTGTTTAAATTCTGTAATCCCAGTTCCCAATTTCCTTTACAATTCAAGCAATTTACATTTCTTGCACTTTAAGATTCAGTCATTTACATTTCTTGCAATCTAAGTTTCTGCAATTTAATTTACTTGTTCTTTAAGATTCAGCACTTTTACTTTCTGTTATCTTTAATTTACTGCAATTCTTCCCTCTCTCTTTACAATTCATGCAATTTAGTTTCTGCCAAATACAAACCGCTCAACCAATACTTGATTCGCTTGACTAAATCAACCACTAAACTAAAATTGCTCAATCCTTCAATCTCTGTGGGATCGACCTCACTCATGTGAGTTATTATTACTTGATGCGACCCGGTACACTTGCCGGTGAGTTTCGTGTTGGATCGTTTTCCACACATCAAGTTTTTGGCGCTGTTGCCGGGGATTGATTATATTGACAATGATTAAGTGAAGTGGAGATCTAGATCAAGCACTTTTTCTTTTCTGTTTCTTAAATTTTTTGACTAACACACTAACTGTTTGAATTTTTGCTTAAGCCAACTAACATTTCACTTTAGCAATAGAGTGGAGCTCTTCTGGTTTCTCTGGCTTTGTGTGATTTTTATGTTTTTGCTTGTTGAATATACGAGAGAAGCAATCCTCTTCTATTGATCTTTCAAGCCTGTCAACTGTTTGATATATTGTGCCAACTAACCCTCTAACTATATTTTGGCATGAGTATATTCAATCTTCATTTGGACTGTTTGTGATTGTGAAGATTATGGAGAAGAACCCAAAAAATCCCAGTCGTTATGGGAACAGTGTCCTCACCCCAGATGACAATGCAATCCATGAGTTGAAGCATCCACTCATCACCATGAACGATATTGCTCAATGGCTTGAAACCTTCCCACAAGGAAACATAATCGGAGGGGAGGATCTAATGAGTGAATTCCTGGCCAAGTTGAAACAACCCCAGGGAATTGATACGCTAAAGGTAGAAGTGCAATCATTCACACAAGAGAAGGGAGTGGTGGAAATTGAAGGTGTCAGTGCAGTCATGAACCAAAACAAGCAGATGCATCAGCAGACTCTGCAACAACTAGAGATGATGGTCAGAAAAATCATTGAGCTGCGAACTGCTGTAGTAAATGCATACAACCTAACTCAAAACTCACATGGTTGGAATCAACCTGAAAAAGGTTTTGGAGCAATTGACCATGAGCAACAAAGTTATGAGCGATTACACTATCCAAACAATACCGCAAGTATGTTCCAACACAAGTCTCAAGGTGATATGTACAACCCGCCCTGGAGAACTCATTCCAACTGGAGGAGAAGTGAGCACCAAAATCAAGGACCAAGGGACTTCAACTACAACAACCCCAATTTTCCAAACCAGCAAAGACACCACCATACCAACATTAACCACTACACATCACCACCACAACACTCACCCTTCCAACCTCAGACACCCCACAACCAACCAATCTCACAAGACTCTCAGATGATCACCAACTTAGAGATCTTAATAGAGAGAATGATGAAGCACCAAGAGGAAACAAGTAAAGAGCAAGAAGCCTCAATCAGAAAACTTGAGAGGCAAATGGCACAACTGGCTAAGCACCTTGCAGAAATGGGTGAGGAGAGGGCAATTACCTCCCCCAGAGCCACTAAAGACAACCTGAAAGACAATGAGAAAGTTGTCAGGTGTGAGAAATGGAAAGCAATCATAGAGGCAAGTGAGAAAAGGGCTACGGGAAAAGAAACAATCATCAAGGAAAAGCACCACAGAGAAGTTCCTCAAGAAGAAATAGAGAAAAGAAAGCCCACAGTAAGAGGAGAAAATCAAAGGCAACAGAAGCCTCAACTTCCATGATCAGAGGATGGAGGATGTCAAGCTAGTGACAATAAAGAAACGCTTGTTGGGAGGCAACCCAACGTGAGGTAGTTATCTTTTCATAGCTAGTTTAATAAAAAGGTCAGTTAGTTTTATCTATATTGCAAGAAGCTAGGTTTGATGTTGCACACCAAAACAATGTAAGGGAGAATGAAGGATTCTAAGTTTGGTGTTCCACCAAAATTTCATCATAAAACGCATTCTCACTTTCTGCATAATGCTAGCTTCAAGCATTTAGATAAACTAGTTAACTATCTTGCTGTCTCCTAGTTTTTAGTTCTATTACCCTTGGCAAAGAAAAAAAAAAGAAGTTCTACATATGGTCAGTCTGATGCTCGAGAACCATTGGCTAGGTACTAAGTTTGGTGTTCCCACACGAAAGTAAGTTCAAAAGCCCACAAATAACTCATGCATGCTAACCATTTTTCAAGTGCTTGGGAACAAGAAACTTTCAATATCATTACAGAGTATCATACAAGCTTTTGGAAGAATTAAGCATCATCAACCAAAAAGAGGAAAAAGGAATGTAAAGACCAGCAATGATGATGATGAGGAGTAAAGCAAGCAAACTTCAAAAGGTTGTATTGTTAAGTGATTATTTTGCATCACTGCTATGATTGAAAGTGATATTATACCCCTATCTGTCTTCATGTCTAGTATAGTTTCTCTGTAATTCAACAATTAAGATGCTTGATCATTCACAACCCTATAATCTCCAAACTTGTTTGTACTCAATATCTCGAAAATGCATCACATGAAAGTTCTTTGAAAAGAGGGATTGAGGAATTAAACAATTTTGAGGCAAGCAAAAGATTAGGAGAAGTGGCGGTTCTAGTTGTACGATTATGCATTGAGGTTGCATGCTTATGAAAACTTGCATGGGAGCTCATAGGCAGGACATAGAGTTCAAAGAAGTATTGTGAAGATTCTCAAACATTTATTGATCCAAGAAGCAGCAAACAAAAGAAAATAAAGAAAATACAAAAACAAAAGAACATGGCCCAAGGCTCTGAGCATCAATTACTAGGCAGAAAAGAAGAAAGAAACAAGAACTCAAAGAGTTGTTATCCTAGTAAATGCTTGTGGTCGAATGTGCCAAAGAGAGAGGTTTGAGCAAGTAAATCCTTAGGGGTGCTTTAACACCTAATACCTTAAAACCAACTGGTTTAGGAGTATTGATTGAAAGCTTATCTAAAGAGCCGATTTGAGACATGACACTTAGAGTCAAGGCCAAAACATAGAAATCATAAGCTGCTTCAAGGTGATTACATATAAAGAGATCTTCATGATACCATTTGGATGAAAATCCTAAGACCTAAGACTTCCAAGATGTAGGGACTAGTAAGCACTGAAGCCCTTGTATGAGCATATAATTTAGAGTTCACCCCACTGTCACTTAATCACTTCACTCACAGGACAGTACAAGTTATTCTTTAATATATTCCAATTGAAAGAACCTTTGAGCATAATTATCTTCTTGCTTGGGGACAACCAAGTTTTAAGTTTGGTGTTGTGATGACAAGTCATCTTAGCCTAGTTTTACTAGTCTTTTTCTTTGTTTTTATTAGGTTTTATGCACATTCTTGCATTGTAAGTAAGTAATTTGGAGTAGAATTGCATGGTTTCCTTGAATCAATCAACCACCGTTTAATTGATATTAAATCATGAGGTTTAAGCAAAATTTAATTGATAATTAATTGATTTATAAACCTTGTGAATTTAGTGATACTTTGATTGGTTGTTTTGATTACTTGTAGGTGAAGAAAAGAAGAAAATAAGAAAGCGTGGCTTAAGAAGCGTGGCCCAAGGAAGAGAATAATGTGGCAAAAGGAATTAAGAAGTGTGGCACATGGAAGGAAGGAAGCCACGAAGAAATGAGAGCGCAACAATGGACCAAGGAAACAAGGCTCAATGCTCTGCTCCTCTTGAGAGCGGAGCATAAATTGGGAAACAAGAAACAAGGGAGGAAGAGCAATGCTCCGCTCTCCTTGAGAGCATTATTGGGCTTCCACCAAAAATAAATCAAAGGAAATGTTTGCCAAAAGCTTTCTCCAAGATCGAACTCATGAGCAAAGGGGGAGTGGGGGAGCGCTACTCACAAAGAAAATAAGCTACACTTGGCCAAAATGCCAACTCCAAGGTTCGAACCAAGCACCTTGAGGAAGCAAGGAGCAAAGGCGCTACAAGGAACCAAGGAAATTTGCACCAGCGCACCTCCAACAAGAATCGAACCAAGGACTTCCCCTTGGAAGCACCAATGCTCCGCTCCCAAGGAGAGCAGAGCGCTACTCCTTGGTGCACACAAGCATCATGACACGGGCCAAAGGGAAATAAGGCAAGCAAGCTTGACACGGCCAGGACTTGGTGCGCGCATCATGACATGGGCAAGGAAGCAAGGCGCGCAAGACATCCCCCACACCAAGCCAGAGCTCCACTCCCCTTGAGAGCGGAGCACTATCCTGATGCCTCTCCAAGCCTTGGCACGCAACAAGGATCCCCACACAAGGCTCCAATGCTCTGCTCCCCACAAGAGCAGAGCATCCTCCTGGGAGCAACATGGGCTGAAATTCATTCAAAAATCCAATTAAATTCAAATCTTTACCAAATTAAAAAGCCCACCCAAATTCTAAAATCCAAGAATAGAAAGTGTATAAATAGAAGCTAGTTTGATTTAGTTAGGACCTTTTACTTTATTTTTAAACTTTTACTTTTTTTGCTTCTTAGAATTTCCATTTTTGTAATTTTGAGCTTTTACTTTGAACTTGGATCTTAGAGAATTGGGAAGGAGAATTGATCTCTCTTCTTTCTTGTTCTTGCTTGAGCACTCTTTACTTCCTTGCTTTTGATCTTGGGTGGAGAATTGAAGAACTTCTGTTTCAATCTCACCTTGAGATCTCTTGTTTACTTTTCTGCATAATTCAATTTCCATTTCTGTTTACTGCTTCATCTTCTACTCTTTCTGCAATTTACTTTTCTTTATTTTTTTTTTGCAATTGCTCTTGTTGGATCAAGGAAGGATTTGAGATCTAGACTTGTTTTCTAGTCTCTTCCACTCCTGAGATCTTTAACCTTCTTTTAAATTGCTGCAACTAAGCATCAGTCACTTTCTGTTTTAAGTCTTCAAGCAATTTTACTTCTCTTGTTTAGATCTACTGCATTTAGATTCATTTTCTTCTTCTGTTTAATTGTCATTATAATTCTGCTTGTTTAAATTCTGTAATCCCAGTTCCCAATTCCCTTTACAATTCAAGCAATTTACATTTCTTGCACTTTAAGATTCAGTCATTTACATTTCTTGCAATATAAGTTTCTGTAATTTAATTTACTTGTTCTTTAAGATTCAGCACTTTTACTTTCTGTTATCTTTAATTTACTGCAATTCCTCCCTCTCTTTACAATTCATGCAATTTAGTTTCTGCCAAATACAAACCACTCAACTAATACTTGATTTGCTTGACTAAATCAACCACTAAACTAAAATTGCTCAATCCTTCAATCCCTGTGGGATCGACCTCACTCATGTGAGTTATTATTACTTGATGCGACCTGACACACTTGCCGGTGAGTTTCGTGTTGGATCGTTTTCCACACATCAATAATACAAAGAGTTTAAATTTACCAAATGAATTCAATAGTTATTTAAATTTGAATTTTAAAATTTTATTTTGTATCTTATTTTTTTCTCCTAATATAAATTATTTTGACAAAAAATTGGAAAAAAATCTATTAGACCAAAAAAATATTCTATCAAAAAATTATTATAAGGAGATTTATAATTAGAGAAGAAAATAATAAAAATATTAATAATAATAATAAAGAAAAAAAATGAAGCTCATATTAAAGTATATTAAAAAAGAAATAATAAAATTCATATTAATAATAATAATGTTGAGGAATGATGTTGCTGTTTAGCCTTTGGTCATCGTTTTTTTTCTTTTTGTTTTTTTAATTTAAATTATCAAGTCATAAAAAATAAGGAACAATTCAAGAAAATGAAAAACAGCAAGATCAATAGTAACTATACAAATCAAAATACATAGGAAAAAATAAACTATTATATAATAGAATTAACATGAGTATATTTTATTATTAAATAAACAAAGTTAACACAAAACAAAATTAAACGTAAAGAGAAAAAGAAAAGAAAGAAAAAAGAGTTAAAATATCTAAAGTGATAAAAAAATTATTTTTACAATTTTATTCTGTCATGTTTATATATATAGAGAAGATGGTGCACGAATTATGAATCACACTTTTCACAACTCGTACCACTAACCAGCAAGTGCACTGGGTCGTCCAAGTAATACCTTACGTGAGTAAGGGTCGAATCCCACGAAGATTGTTGGTTTGAAGCAATCTATGGTTATCTTGTAAATCTTAGTCAGGAAGTCAATTATGTTTATCAGTAGAATTTCGAATAACCAAGAGAGCATAAATTAAAGGTTACTTGTTATGCAGTAATGGAGAATGTGTTGGAGTTTTGGAGATGCTTTGTCTTCTGAATCTCTGCTTTCCTCTGTCTTCTAATTCACGCACACACGTCCTCCTATGGCAAGCTGTTTGTAGGTGGATCACCGTTGTCAATGGCTACCATCCGTCCTTCCAGTGAAAAGATTCCCAATGCGCTGTCACCGCACGGCTAATCATCTGCAGGTTCTCAATCATGCCGGAATAGGATCTGCTATCCTTTTGCGTCTGTCACTACGCCCAGCACTCGTGAGTTTGAAGCTCGTCACAGTCATTCGATCATTGAATCCTACTCGGAATACCACAGACAAGGTTTAGACTTTCCGGATTCTCATGAATGCCGCCATCAGTTCTAGCTTATACCACAAAGATTCTGATTAAGGAATCTAAGAGATACTCATTCAATCGGATATAGAACGGAGGTGGTTGTCAGGCACACGTTCATAGTTTGAGGAAGGTGATGAATGTCACGGATCATCACCTTCATCATAGTTAAGCGCGAATGAACATCTTAGATAGGAACAAGAGTGTTTGAATGGAAAACAGAAATACTTGCATTAATTCATCGAGACACAGCAGAGCTCCTCACCCCCAACAATGGGGTTTAGAGACTCATGCCGTCAGAGAATACAATGTTTGGATCTAAAAATGTCATGAGATCCAAAATAGGTCTCTAAAAGTTGTTTAAATACTAAACTAGTAGCCTAGGTTTACAAAAAATGAGTAGACTATGATGGATGATGCAGAGATCCACTTCTGGGGCCCACTTGGTGTGTGCTGGGCTGAGACTTAAGTAATTCACGTGCAGAGGCCATTTGTGGAGTTGAACGCCAGTATTTATGCCAGTTTGGGCGTTCAACTCCAGTTTTTTATCCTTTTCTGGCGCTGGACGCCAGAATTGGGCAGAGAACTGGCGTTGAACGCCAGTTTACATCATCTATCCTTGTGCAAAGTATGGACTATTATATATTGCTGGAAAGCCCTGGATGTCTACTTTCCAACGCAATTGGAAGCATGCCATTTCGAGTTCTGTAGTTCCAGAAAATTCACTTTGAGTGCAGGGAGGTCAGAATCCAACAGCATCAGCAGTCCTTTTTCAGCCTGAATCAGATTTTTGCTCAGCTCCTTCAATTTCAGCCAGAAAAATACCTGAAATTACAGAAAAATACACAACTCATAGTAAAGTCCAGAAATATGAATTTTTCCTAAAAACTAATGAAAATAGACTAAAAACTAACTAGAACATACTCAAAACTATATGAAATTAACCCCAAAAAGCGTATAAAATATCCGCTCATCAGAAGACTATAAAATTATGAACTTCTAACCAAATTAAATTATATTTATTATTATTAGAAAGGGTGAGAGAGAGCAGTAGAGAAAAAGTTTGTGTGTATTCAAGTTGTGTAGAATGATACAATATAGAAGGGTATTTATAAGTGTTAAAAAATCGAAATAACAAAGACGTAATATACTATAATAAATATCCAGATATGTTAAATAATGCTAATTGATCTAATTGACACTAATTGTACTCTAACATCCCCCGCAAACTCAAGTGTGTCACTTGAGTTTGAAACTTACTTGAAACAACTAAATAAAAAAATGCATAAACTGATAGAACGGGTGCAGATGGACTGCCTGAAGAAAGCGTAGATAGAACTACCGGAAGGAAGCATAGACGGAACTATCGGAAGGAAGCGTAGACGGAACTGTCAAAAGAAAACACAGGCGAAACTGCCGGAAGAGAACGCAGACGGAACTGTCGCAAGACTGGCCAACTGCCAAAAAACTGCTAAAAAGATGGCGAACTGTCGGAAAACTGCTGAAAAGCGATAAAGTGCGAAGAGATGACAAACTACTTGAAGGTGACAAAAATATATAGTTTTTCCATGAGAATAAGTAAGTAGTGGATGAGCTAATCGATGAGGTCAAAAAAGCATCAAAGCATTGACAAAAGAGAAGGAAAAAATGGCACAGAAGAAAAAGTATGAAAAGTACTGTAATTTCACCAGAAGAAAATCAACTTATCCTCCTCAAGGAGGATACCATGACTCTGGTATCATGTTAGAAAGGGAAGAGGGAGCAATAGGAAAAAGGTTTGTGAATATTCAAGTTATATAGAATGATACAATATAGAAGGGTATTTATAGGTGATAAGACACTACAAGAAACACGGAAGATAGAGGCGACAAATTGCCTGCAGTTTTTCCATGAGCTGCAAATTGGCAAGATAGCTGCGATTGGCATTCGACCTCTTCAATGTGACGTAGAATCCGATGGATTAGCGTCGAATCCATGAAGCACCGCCACCAACCCCAACCCTTTATCATATACTTGGTGGTTGTGTTACCTAATCTGATCAGATTACCCAAAATCAAGAAAAACAGGAACCTGCGAAAGGAGAGTGGAAGCGCGCAAACCCCTGTTCTCTGCTCCGCTGTGTGCCGCTGTGTCACCCTGGAATCGCGTGGCTGCCGACCCATCCTCCTCTCACCGCCATCGACCGTTCCCCTCTACTCTACAGTGCGTGAAACCCCTAATCCCTCCTCCACGGTGTGCGAAACCCACCCCTGTTCTCTGCTCCACCGTGTGCATCTGTGCCATCTTTCAATCGCGTGGTTGCCCAGACATCCTCCTCTCACCGTTCTCGACCGTACCCCTCTCCTCCACCCCTTACTCCCTCCTTTATCGTGCGCGATCTGAGCTATCGCGACCTCTCCCCTGGTTCGTTCTTCCATCCAATTTGTTCCCTATTTTTATCAAAATTGTCTATATCTTCTCGGTTCAGATTATGCTTTCAGGTTAATTTGATTTAGATTTTGTCTATATCTTCTATTAATTGAAGTTAATTGTTCCTGTATAGAGTTAAAGGATTTGAAGGTACCACTATTGTGTTTTTGGGTTGGTCTGATGGAATCGAAACAGTTCTCTGCGTTGTTTTAATAATTGATATAAAGTATTGACATGTACCCTTTACCGTTCAACAGCTCCAATTGATGGGTTTCCACTTTCAAATATCTAACAATTTTTTTACTCAAATATTTAATAGTTGCTTAATGCTGCTACTGATGTTTTTCTGTTTTGATAAGTTGTTGCTGTTACTGACTGTTGTATATATACTTGGTAAATTTTCATGTCACCTAAAAATTTATTCTGCCTTTGGACTGTTATTTATTTTGTTGCTATCAACTTTCTTTGTTGTTAGTTTTTTAGGTCTGTTGTTAATTTTATAGAACTAGAATTGTTGAAATTTTACATTATTCAGAACTGTGTAAGTGTGCTAGTATTTGCCTAATTGAAAATTGAAAATTAGATACTAAATTGATATATATATTGTTACATACTTACATACATGAGAAAGTCGAGAGAGAACAGTACACAACACAGCTGCAAATTTGGATTGCAATTTTGTTCAGGTGTCTTTTTTGTTTTAGTTCTCAATTTGGTACAGTTCAAAATTCTTGTGTTGCATCTACAATCACACAAGACTAAAGTGAAATATACTAATACAATTTGGTATTGTATTGCTTTACATCAGGACGTGGAATAAAGTCGCTTAGTAATTTGGTTATTCAACTTAGGGAAGTCTGTAACCATCCTGACCTCTTAGAGTCTGCCTTTGATGGTTCATGTAAGTACCATGCTATTAGAGGTTCTATTGGTTTGGTACTTTATGGTTCTCAACTAAGTTGTGTTTTGCTTTCTTAGGGCTTTATCCTCCTGTAAATGAGATAGTTGAACAATGTGAAAATTTTCGTTTGCTTGAATGGCTGTTGAAAAGGTTATTTGCAAGAAAACACAAAGTATGTTCACCAATTATGTGATTGTCTCTCAATATATTATTTTATTTTCTCTAAGCTGTTATGGTTATTTGTGTTTGCCAAATGCTTTTAGGTTTAGATATTCAGTCAGTGGACCAAAGTGTTAGACATACTGGATTACTATTTTAGTGAGAAAGGCTTTGAAGTTTGTGAAATTGATGGTAGTGTTAGACATACCGCATTAGCATGAGCCGTTAATCTAGATTTATTTGTTGCTCTTGTTATAAGTTTTATATACTTCTTTAGATTTTTAATCCAAGTTGTATAATTTATTAATATTAATTTATAGCATGGTTGTCTGTAAATTTTATTCCAAGTTGTGCTTACATGCTGATCATATTAATTTTGTTGCTCACATGCTAATCATATAGTGGACCAAATTTTATATACTTCTTTAGATAAATTCAGCACTTTATGAGTTCTGATATAATTATGCAACATGGCTAGCACATTTTACGACATCATCTTTTGCTAAAACTCAGTTGTTATAAACCATGCTTATCTTTCATTTGAATCCATGTACATTATACGTTGAATTTTCTTTCTTTCTTCTTGTATTATTATTACTATTTTGTTAATTTATTTTTTAACTTTTTCAGTTTGTTACTTAATCAGAAAAATCAAGGTTACAAAGACAAGCAGTGGTAGAAAGCCATTGGATTTTATTCGGAAGCCATAAAACTAAGCAGTAACAATGCAACATACGACAGTGATAGGTCCCAAGCTTATCTAGAACTTGGAAGGTAGCATATCATCCTTGCCTTTCACTTCTCAAAAGTTATTTAGGAAGCATCATGATTTTTTATTTACTTTTATTATTATTCTTTAACTTTATATGCAGTTACCTCCAAGCTGAAGCAGATTGTACAAAAGCAATTAACCTTGACAAAAAGGTGATTTACCTCTATAAACAATCCTGAACTTGGATAACTATGAAAGTTCTGTGATGATTGATTTTCTTGTCATGAAGACAAACAACTTTTGCTTATAATCCAAATTCCAAATATCATGAGTCTGCTTCATATGAAGCTCCTTCTAACGTAGGTTCAGATTCTTGCATATTCTATAATTCCTTAGATCTAGTAGCTGTGCAAAATTTTATTATTTATTGATATTAATTACCTGTCTTTTCTTTTCCCGCAGAATGTCAAAGTGTATTTTAGAAGAGGTAGAGCTAGAGAGATGCTTGGCTACTATACCGATGCAATTGATGGTAAGATCTTTCATTCAGTTCAGACTTTGTGCGACAAGTATCTGCACAGGCTACTATATTTCTTTTTTTACATCTTTGTTCGATTGTTGCTCTTATTTTCATATGAAAGTTTCAGAATTTCTAAATCATAGGTCAGCTATTTTTCTTTGCACAACACAGCTTGGAAGATTAGAAGTTGCAAAGGTTTGTTCTTGTAATGCCTGCAAAGAGATATTAGTTGGCTTGTAAAAGTTGTTAATTCTGATTTTTGAACTTCTACTTTATGGATGAACTGTGTAGAAAGTCTGCGGAAGCTTGAGGAACAACCTGAATGGTTGAGGGGTGGAAAGCTCTGCGGAAAGCTCTGTGATTATCATGTTTGTAGGTTTACATAGGATATGCTTGTCCTTTTTGCATTCTGAATCTATCTATTCTATTTTGCAGTTGAAGAAATGATACAAATGTCATTTTAGCTGATGAAATGGGTCTTGGTAAAACTGTTCATTCAGTTTCAATGCTTGGTTTTCTACAGGTAGAGTACCTTCTCTATTAGGTTACAAATGCACTTGTAGAATGTTAAATTAATCCACTTGTTTCTTTATACAGAATGCCCAGCAAATCCATGGCCCTTTTCTTGTAGTTGTACATTGTCTACTTTATCAGACTGGCTAAGTATGCTAACTGCCAAGTGAGTAACATAAAAAAGAATCTTGCACTGACTTAGTTATAAACATGAACATGTAGCTTATATTGTGAATTTTCTTGAATTTGCATGTTTCTGTGTTTTCGTCCTAGTATTTCTTGTTATCTTGCTTGATGTTGTTATCTTGCTTGATCGTCACACCTTTGTATAACTTTTATTGACTTATAATTTGTTGCTGCTTCTATTACCTTCCTTGTTTATCAGATATATTGTTTCATTTTATTTATAGAATTTATTGCTTATACTATATTTGAAACCGTTGCAATTTTAAAAAAAAAAACCAACATAAATTTGCAAAACCGCCGCAGATTTTTTTAAATCCAATACAGAAATAGCGGCGGTTCTGCAACCGCCGCAAAATTTCAACCTGATTTGTAGCGGTTGTGCCAGCGGTTCATTAGAACCGCCACAAAATCATATTACAACCCCCTAATAGGCGACGCTTCTGGAACTGCTGGAATTTCGTTTCTAAGCGGTTTAAAACCGCCGCAAATCCCTAAATAAACCGCCGCTACTTGTAGTGAGAGAATCAAAATAATAAAAATATAATATCCTATAATAAATATTCAGATATGTTGAATAATGCTAATTGACCTAATTGATTCTAATTATACTCTAACAATTATATTCAATTAATTGATATACATAATATTAAATTATGTGATACTTAGATATCTAATCAAATTAATTAGTTAATATAATTAATCCATCGTAATGAATTGTATTTAATAAATTAAAAGAATTAAATTAAAAAATACTCTTAGAAGTATACCTCATCAATTTTATTATTAAGTGCAAAAATTCAATTTTTATACAATAAAATAAATAATATTAATATGACAATACTCTACTCTTAGATGAAGTTCTTCCAAACCCTAATCAGAACATGGAGAAGAGACGAGCCTTCACCCACGGCCATTCGCCGTCCACTGTGAAGCAATAACACATGCTGCTGGCAACCTCACCTCGTTGTCTGATCACTCGTTCTTCCTTTCCAACCCATGTGAGTTCAAAAACCACGCCATACAACACATCCACCATTTTTCACATTATTCTAGCCATATATATACACAATACAAATTTTCAGTAAATCAAGAGTCTAAGCAATTGCAAAAATTGCCAATCCCAAGTCTTATTTTGAATAGGTAGCTATTTGATTTTTTTTTGTTGATTGGGTAGCTATTTGATTTGTAGTGTTTTGGATTATTATTATTATTATTATTATTATTATTATTATTATTATTATTATTATTATTAAGGTTTATGGATTGTATATTAAGGTATGTAGATCCTTTTTTCCTTGTAATTCTCCTATTTCTTTTTAATTTAACAAGCACACAACTTTATCGATGAAATGCTTTAATTCAACTAGAATTCAAACTAGTTTGGTGCAAATGTTTTTGTGTAGTAAAAGCTAAGTAAAGATTCACAAAAGGAAATTAGGAAGGGTGCTTCTAAAAATGAACCATATGGATGTTAAAGTATTTTGAAATGTGTATTTGGGCTATGTTCGAGGCATACAATTTGGTGTTTGTCTATCTTAAATAATTGGATTACTGTCTCGCTTAAGATCGAGAGTTTATGAAGTCTGTTACGTATTAGTAATGAATCATTGACAGTTAAATATCAAAACTTGAAGTTATGCACTTCCTATAGAAACAAGTGAATGTTCTTCTGAATTGTTAAAGGGTCAATTACCACCCATTTTCCTACTTAGTTAAAATTCATCATTTGTTTAGAAAGTTAATTTGTGAGGGTTATGACCTTTCAATTCATGATTTTTTATTTATGTAGCTTGTGAGTGAATTCTTCTTTTTTTTTTTTTTTTTTTTTTGGTTTTCATATTAGGTAGAAGATTCGAACTTGTCGATGTTAAGCTTTTCTTATATGTTACATATGAACCACAAAATGATTGAATAATTGTCATCGTAATATTCATGGTTTCTCTATTCGAAATTATGAAAATTATTGACACTTTTACAGATTCTATGTTATATTTGCTTATCACATAGCTATATGGAAGACTCGTAATGTGTGTAATAGTACTTACTTTTCGTAGGTAGATGAGTTATGAATTTTTGGAGAACAATGGATGAACTAAATCGTTGATCATATATATAAGTCCTTTGATGTATAGAATGTTTTAATATATGCCTTTTGACTAGTGAATGAATTGAATATTTTATTATATAAGAAAATTTTATTTTATTGAGAAATTAAATGAGTATATTTGGTTGAAAGTGATATGTGATAATAGGAAGTGGCTCAAAATTTAGCAACATAATAGGAAAAAAGAGAACTCAGTGTTAACGACAATTTAAAACTGCCAATACAACATTTTGAAAAATTGGGGCAATTTAAAAATGTTGATAAATATATATAACCGAAAATCACTACATAAAATTATTGCAACTTAAAAACACTATTATCAATTACCACGATTTGAAACCATCAATAATGGTAGCCCAAAAAGTGTCCCAATTTAGTCACAATTAAGCATCTCTACAACTGTTGCAAATAATTTAACATCAATTTTACGGGTGGTTGTCTAAAACTATTGTTAAATACACAAACGATGCTGGTCAAATTGGAGATAATTCTGTAATTGTCGCGAAAAATTTTAGCAATGGTTAAAACTATCGTTAAACATTAATAATAATAAAAAAATTGTCTCTAACTTGGTACTTTGTTGTAGTGTATGTATTATTAAAGAATAAAGATAATGTGTAAATGTAGAAACTTCATAAGATAGACAAAAAGAAAAGGTAGTAAATTTCAAAGTGAAATCTTCTATGATAAGATGCAACTTTGTTGTCCCGATCACCATATTCCCAAGGAATATAGAGCAGTAAAGAAGAGTTAAAGATATTGAAAGACAGATACTCTCTGTCGGCTTCATCAACTAACTCAATCCCCTTAGGAACTTCAATTGAAAGGTGTTCTCTCTCTCTCTCTCTCTCTCTCTCTCTCTCTCTCTCTCTCTCTCTCTCTCTCTCTCTCTCTCTCTCTCTCTCTCTCTCTCTCTCTCTCTCTCTCTCTCTCTCTCTCTCTCTCTCTCTCTCTCTAGGAAAATGACTTAGCATTTTAAAGTTAATTATTCTTCTCTTTTAACCTTTTCTCCTTCTTCACTGCTCCTATCTTTCCAAATTCCATATTACATGCTTGGAGGCCCGGTTTTATCTTTTTATCATTAAAAATTTTAAAAATATATATTGAATAATAATAAGAAAAATTTGGGGTTGTTCTATTTTCCCGAGAGATTTGTCTTCAATCATTGGGCATAACTAACTTGGTTCTAACTAACTAATAATGATTAATGTCCCTAACCGTTATATATAAAGGTTTAACCGAATTACTTGAATTTAGCAATTAAAGCTAGGTCACCTTATAAAAAACACCGCCAAATCCCAGGAGAGAATATTAAATTAAATATTGCAGTAATACGAAAATTCAGTCTATCTTTTAATAATTTCAATTTTTGTTTTCTTTTTTATTTTACTTTTACAGTCAATATAAATAATGTAACAACACGGGTTGTTCATGATTAGAACTTAATTATTGGAATTTAGAAGAGCGCTCCCAAGACACACACTATACTTGAAGCAACCTGAATTTATTTTACAAATAAAAAAATAGTATTAATCACCACATAGCAATAGCATCGATCTTAGCGAATAAATATATTTTAGGAAGCTAGAAACTGCTTAGTAGTGACGCAGAGAATGTTTCATAAATGATGTCAGGCTAAAAAAAAAATCAGTAGAGAAGTGGGGGTCCAAGAAAAAAGAGATATAAAGAGAAGACCACCAACGTGGTTAAAAAGAAGAAAAGTTATCTCTATATCCTCGAATTTTTCACACATATCATCATAACAACATGCAAGTAACCAATTTTCCCATAAACAATAATTGAATATTGAATATTGAAGCAAGCTCAGCATACAAACATACATACATAAAAACCAATCATCAAAATTACGAAAAACTAGATGAAGTTGGAAAACCAAGTGAGAATAATGCTCACATTTCAAGCACATAATCACTTGTGCTTATACGATAATTATACTAATAAAAGTTAGAATTAGAATAATAATAATAATAATAAGACTCATATACTTCGCCATGCAAACGGCATTATACCCACATAATAATAAACAGTACTTGATGAGAGGAGGAAATAACCCTCGTATGAGCTTCTAATTTGACCAAAATACCCCAACTCGAAAAAAACCCTAGATATATGATACTATTCGGAGAGAGTTATTTAATTTTCAGCGTCAAATGAAAATTAAGTCGTCATCATCATAATCAATTACAATCGAGAAGCATCCTCATCCAAATGGTGAGCTTCTACCTTGTGCCATGGTTCCAGTGCTGATCATAGGACTCATCCTTCTCGGTGAAGGCCTTTCAAGCTTCATAGAAGCATCAAATTTCTTGTTATCTCCGTCAGCACCTTGAAGAACAGGCTTTGTGTCATAGATCTCAGCCATTGGATCAATCTCATGAGTTCCTCTATGATCCATCTGGATTTGTTCACCTTTGAACAAAGAATCATCACCAAGGCATGAAGAAGCTGTTCCCAAATCTTGAAGCCTAAGATCGTCACTCCAAATCAAAGGGCTTTTCCCAGTGTTGTTGCCACTACCATAAGGGTTTGGCCTCTTCTTGTTATTACTACTGTTATTGCTCCCACCAAGGCAAAGACCCTCATTGATTGGAAGGAATCCACTACCGTCAAGGGTTGGCTTCTCCAGGTTCTGGTGAAGGTCAATTTGGTCATTTCCGCCTCCGCCGCCGTAGATGTCAAGGTCTTGGAAAGATGTGAAGTTTAGAGGGGAACCATAGTCCTTCATGACACCCATGTCAGGGATTCCATGGGCTCCTCCTCCAATCCCCTTCATGTTCGTTGCCGCTGCCGCCACCGCCCCCATGTTCTCAGTTGCCAGGGTTTGATACGCCTTTTCCAATATGCTTTGCATGTATTTTCCTTGTGCCTCAATCCTTAGCTGAAGATGTTTTTGCACCTGCCATATATATATACGTCGACCTAAATCGCCATACTAGATATATGTAATACAAACCACCATTTTATCTTTTTAAAGAAAGAAATTATGTCTATCTCTTTTACAAAATGTCTTAATTTGCTAAACATGTATTCATTTTTTTTATAGAAGACTGATGTTATATGTAATTTAGCCTATAATCAAAATTATTAATTGAAGAAGAAAAAAAGAAATATATAAAAAGAAGAAGAAGAATAAAAATTTGATTAAACTTTTGGATACAAAAATAATTTATTTACCCGGTATTTTTCTTTAGAGAACCTATTTTATTTTTAAGACGTATTTATATATTTGAAAAAGGATTGGTTTGTGCTTACCTCAAGTTGTTCATGGAGTCTTCGCTGCACCTCTATTTGCATCCTAATCGCATCAACCATGTGTGAGTTACTGTTTCATAGTTTTTTTTAACACATACAAGAAAACCCGAATTCCCCAACTCAATACCCACAAAAAAAAAAGGAAAATTCTCTTCAAAAAAAAAAAAAAAAAAACTTGCTTTGCATGCTTGTGTTCAAACTTGAAACTTGAAGAGCATAATATATAGAAGCGTGAGTGATGCATACTCGTTCATGTTGCGGCCAATCATGGCAGAAGACGAGGCAGTGTTTCGTTGCAGTTCTATTGCCGAAGCTGATGAGAGTGCAAAAAGATTAAAGAGATTATCATCATGATGAAGTCTATAGAAGATCGCATCATATAATAAAATGTTCAAGAGAGCAAAAAAAAAAAAATAAATAAATAAATAAATAAATAAAATGGAAGAACCCTAGAAAGAAGATCGAGTGAGTCACCTCTCATACCATCCTTAATCGAGTGATCGTTGAATTCCTTGTGGGGCTGCTTACCGAGCCTAAATTTCTATATACGAAAATGCAAACAAACAAATAACAAAAAGTTAAAGGAAATTAGAAAGAGAGAGAGAGACATATATGTTATGACAAAATCTGAGGAACCGGGAGTATGTGTAGTTGTTTGTGTAACAACAAAAGTGTTGTGAACAAAAAGCAAAAGGAAAAAAGGATGTTAAAACTATATGATTTAATTCTTTAGTTTCTATTCAATTCAAACCTGAAGGTGGCTCTTGAGGTGGTAAAGTGTGAGACCCTTCACACCCATAACCCTCATGATGGTTTTAGGAGTCGCCTCTGCAAATTAAAATAAATAAAAAGACTATTTGTTAAAGATTGATATTATGCATACCCAAATAATATATACACATGTAATAATTAACATCTTCATATATCTTTAATTTAACTACTATTTTGTCTAGCTTGCGGAAAAACTCAACAAAAGTAGATGTTAGTGACGATCTTCGAAACCATATTGAAATATACCACTCTCTAATAGATCAGAGAGGAGTAAACAAATTGAAATCCAATACAACAGAACAAAGGAAGTTAAAGGTTACATATTTAGTTTTGCATTTTAGAATTATTTTTTCTTTTGAGAGCCGAGCGTTTAATTATCATCGAAAAAGGAAAAATCCATGATACCACGGGTACCCAGAAATTAAGAAGAAGAAGAAGAAGAAGAAGAGAGATGAGGAAGGGAATAGTACTGTCAGGGCCACCAAGCTGAGTAACAGCATCAACGAAACGTTCATGGAGTTCAACGGTCCAACGGAGGCGAGGTTTGGGGTCAGTGGTGAGAACGAGACCCGAGTCGCCTTGAACACACATGGGTCTGTCATGGGAATTCATAGTTGAGGGCTTCTTTGGAGGGAACATTCTTTCCATCTCTTACTTTCTCTCTTTCTTTCTCTCTCTCTCTCTCAAGAGATTCAAGAAGAACAAATGCGATATGCAGAATAGGGGAGAAGAGAATAGGGTGCGCTTTTGAAGAAGAGAGGAGAGAGGGCGGTGCTATCTGCTATGTATGTATATGGCTTTTCCCTTCTCAGCTATAAAGCTATTAGCATATGGCAACGGACCAGCTACGGTATCTTTCTTAAAACAACTCTCTCAATTAAACATCAAATTTTAGTAGTAATTAATCAATATAAATATAAATTATTTTGATTTATCATATATACAAATTTTGATAAGTATAAATATAAATTATATATTTTATGTATATAAATTCTTAAAAATATAAGTATAAATTATTCTTAACTAAGTATTAATTTAAAATAATAATAATTGTTGGTCTTGTAGTATTGTTGATAAATATCAAATAAATGTACACTTTTTGATGTGCTTAGACTTTTAAATTACAAGATTATTATTTGTTAAACTATTACAGTAATAGTAATTCTTTCTTCAATTACTACTACTTTGTCTATTTTTCTATCTCATCACTTATTTAGTTTACAAGTTGAATCTGCTAGTGTATGTTAACAAGGGTCGGGTATGGCTAAGAGAAAAAAGAGTAATGATAAGAAACTAATATTGTAAGAGCCAATTTTAGTTAATATTATACTAAATTGTTAAATAAATTCAGTATAAATTTTACTAATAAAAATGAATTTTTGTTGACTTTAAATTTTGAATATTTTTTAAGAGTTTTAGATTTTTTTAATTTTAATGTTAAATGTTGATTGTAATATTATTTGTGTAATAGTAGTTTCTAAAACTTTATCAAGAAAAGAATAGTGCTGTATTTAACAACTGCGTCAGTATGATTCTTAAAGATAACAATATTGTTTCAACTTTATTTGGGTGTTTTTCTTATTTAATTAGTATAAGGACAATTCATGGTTTGTTTTTAATGGTGCCAATTTGATTGCTGTAACATTCAACTTCATGGGATAAAATTTTGTTGAAATTTTTATATTTTTGTATAATAATTCTGATGAAAAAAGTTGTTAAGTATCTTAATGGACTGGATCTACCAAATTGTTGAAAGAACGTGTTGATGGTATTTTTTTTTTTTTTCAAAATGTTGTTTGTACATATTAAATAAAACGAAGCATATAATCAAGTAAACACTTTTAAAATTTAAGGATAAAAATACAAAAAAGATGAGTAAGATCTGATTTGATATAAGTATGGTATAATTAGTGTCTACGGTACTAATTAACTTTTGAAGTGTGCAAATAATATTATTATTTGGTTTCTTTATAGAAAATTAAAAAAAAAAACACAAATAAAGCTAACCCTATTCTAACATGCAGACCATCCTTTGTCAAAAGAAACCTCGCTCCTTCTCTCTCTCTCTCTCTCTCTCTCTCTCTCTCTCTCTCTATATATATATATATATATATTTCTTTCCGTCTCTCATTATCTCACATTCCTTCCTTGGATACTTTATTGAGCATGAATAGTTAATTACATTCTAAATAGAGATACCCTTTATTGTTAAAATATTGGGTATGCATAGATATATAGCTTTTTGGGGCCATCATGAGTGTGAGACCATCCAATGATGATGTTGGAAAAATATGGACTATGCAACATTTAATTAATTAATTTATTTCAGGTATAGTACAGTAGCCATAGTTAAATGTAATTGAACAATAATTTTTGCTTGATGTATTATGGACAACATAATCTCACATTTGGCTGTTTATGTGTTATGGCATAATGCATGGGGGCATTTCGTGGTACGACACCCTTTTTAGCATAATTATTAGTACGAACCTCGTCAATGACCTATCAGATACAATGGTAATAATAGAAAGCATTATTGACTTTATATGTGTCTCAATCATATGAGTATATATTTGGCAGAGTAGTGCTTCCTGATTATTTTAGGATTGGTCCTTACAATAATGAGCATATTATATATTGTTGGCGTATTATAAGATTCATAATAATCTCTATGGGCTCATTTTTTTATAGTGAAAGCTCATCGTTATCTATATGTTAGAGATATAATTTTATTTTTTTTATTAATTTAAATTTTTAAAATAAATAATTTTATGGCATAATATTAAAATTCTGTCTAAAAAAATAGTATAAAATAAATAAAAAAATCTATACAAAAATTAAACAAACTAAAAAAAAAAACCTCTTATTTCATAACACTATAATTAATATAAAAAAGTCAAAATATAAATTAAATCACCGGGTTATTCCGCTCAAATTACTTTCTCCGATCCAAAACAAATATCGATTTTCAAAAGTGGTTTTATTTAGTCCAAAATAATGATGATTTATTAAAGGTAAAGATAATATTAATTGATTTTTTTCCCTTAATAATAACCTTATCAATATCAGAACAAGAGTAAGTAAATTAAAAAATATATAAAAGAAGAATAATTAATAAAGAAAATTTTGCACATTCCCATAAAATTATTTAAAATTAATTGTTTTGATTATTTCATTAACCCATGTGTAATTATAAATGCACCATTACTTTATGCCAAAAGAAATAACAATCAATTTTTGACACCTAACCCGTGCTCCCAAATAATTGTTTCCTATAAATAGAAATTTTAGAGGACAAGTTTTTTTTTTTTTTTTTCCATTTGGCCAACACTGTAATTTTATACAATTCCATAGATAGCTTAGACAACAAGTATATAAACATGCACACCGTTATGTAACTTGTTTAATACAATTTTGCTTAATATCATTTTTTCTCCAAATTTTCTCAACTACTCAAACTCTTTTTTCGCTCTTTGAGCTCTGCTTTTGATGTTTTTATCAAGGTTTTGAAAATCGGTTCGAATCGGCCGGTCGAACTGGTCGAACCGTGAACCGGTGAGTAAGATGATTCGATTAGAAGTCATAACTGCTAAATTCAAAAATCGTTAATGAACTGTCGAACCGGCTGAGAATCGGCAGTTGAACCGAACCAAAACCCGTCGGTTTTCTAAAATCTTCACCAAATCGCGCCGTTTCGTACATTGTGGGAACCCTAACTATGTGAACTCTTCTCCAAAATCCAAACGAAGCACTCTACCACTCTCTCACTCACGCAACCCTCCTCCTTCTTCGTCTCCAGCTCGAGCTCCTCCCTCACTCCCACACATGCTTCGTCCAACCACCGCCGTCAAAGCCACGCCTTGCTTGCCGGTCGTCTCCGCCGCTGTTCGAACTTCGAAACCACCGTCGTCGCTGCAACTGGTCTCGCCCCGTTCCTCCATCGCGCAACCACTGTCCCGCCACGCCGCCTCTGTTCCACCGCGTTAGCCCCACCGTCGTGCTCCTTGTCCCGCTCTGTGCTATGTCTTGAAGGATCTAGTTCGTTCCTTAATTGATTGAGCAGGTAAGTACATTCATCTTCTGATTCTTCTCCCTTGACTAAGCCTGGTCGAATTGGATTTTTCACAACGATACTACAATCTCTGCTCTCTTTAGAAGTTTTTTTTTATTTTTTTAACTGTAATTGTTGTTTTAAACTTTTAATTGGTTAGTTAATCTATAAATTTTCATCTTACTTCTTCAATTGTTGTTATCATTACATTACTGTGATTTAGGATTGTTAATGATCTTGAATATTGATTCTGATATCCTCTGGTTCTATGAATTGATTGATTTGGTTATGATAATTCTTGATTTGAACCTTGCTGAAGTTGTTCTGTTACCTAATTTGTTGGAATTGAACTTGAGCAACAACAAACTAGAAGGAAGCATCCCCTCTGACTTCAAGTCATTCGGAGCTCTTTATTGTTTATTCTCTTGATCTTAGTGGGAATTTGTTGAATGGAACAATACCAAGAGTGCTTGGAGAATTGAAGCAGTTGCAGTGGTTGAATCTCTCTCGCAACAATTTTTCTGGCATAATTCCATCTAATTTTAATGGTAGGTTAAGCTTAACTTTGGTCATGTTATTGGTTTTGCTTCTTATCTTTGGATTATTTGGTGTTTGAAAGAAATGCAACCAGAAGAACAATTTTTCATATGGAGTCATGATGGAAAAAATGGCATTTGAAACCATCATTAAAGCTGCCAATAATTTTGATGACAAATATCTCATTGGCATTGGAGGGCAATGATCTGTTTACAAGGCTGAGTTGCCTTCAGGTATGGTTGTTACTGTGGAAAAAACTTCACATGGAATCAGATGCGGATGATAAGTTCAATTGGAAAGCATTTGAAAATGAGATCAAAGCATTCACAGAATTCAGGCACCGAAACATCATAAAGCTATATGGTTTTTGCCAGCATTAACGATTCTTCTTTTTGGTATACAAATTATAAGTATGTTTTATTATTTTTATTTTTATTTTATTTATTATTTATTATAAAACGGTTATTTTGGTTAAACCACAGTTAAACCGGTTGAATCTGTAAACCAGTGAACCAGTAATCAGAATGATTCGATGACCGGTTCGGTTTTCAGAACCTTAGTGTTTATGGTATCAGAGCTTAGTTTCGATCAATCATGCATAACTTTCACCACACCATTAATAACACAAATGACACAGACTTTTTTAAATTCGATAGCTATGAAACTAACTGAAAAAAAATTCTATTATAGAAAAATCAAATCGAGTCAATAATTGAATATTACCAAATACTAACTCACATCATTGGAGAATTGATTTCGAAAAAACATCTTTTAGTCGAAGATGAAGCTGCGAACACGATCAATCCAAAGTATTCTAAGTGGAAGAAATAAGACGAAATTGTTAAATACTTAGCTTGTTTCCTCAAAGAGCAAAAGATTCACAACTTTCATGGTTGATGTGCCTACATCTGGTCAAATTTAGAGTAGGTTAGAGACATTTTTCGCTTCACAAACTACTACACAAATTAGTAAACTCAAGAACAAATTAAGAAATACAAAGAATGAAGGTTTCATATGTGATTACTCACTACATGAAAAAAATTCTGTCGCCACGCTTTTTTCTTGCCACGCTTTTAGGGATTAATGGCCACGCTTTAATGAAGGTGGTGATTGATTAGAGATTTAACTACGTTTTTTTGCAACGCTTTAAAAGCGTAGCGAAATGGGTCAATGGCCACGTTTTTATAAGAGTGACAATCGGTTAGAGATTTGGCCATGCTTTTTTTGCCACGCTAGAAACAAACACACTTTTAAAGCGTGCCAATACAATTACGTTATAGTGACATTTTTAAAGTCCTGTTTCTACGCTTCAAAAGCATAGTCTAAAAGGATCAATTAGCACACTTTTGAAGTGTGACCTTTTTTTTTCATTTTCGTCATGTTTTAAAAGCGTACCTATTTCCTAACTTATATATATATATATATATATATAGAAACCCTAATTCCCTAACCTTTTCTGTCACTCCCTTTCCTCCCAAAATTGAAACCCAAATTTCAAATTCTCTCCCACCTCTTCTGTCACCGCCGTCTGCCACGTTCCGCCCCTCTCACCGCCATGTTCCTCCCTTCTCCCACTCTCAATCACAAACTCATACTCCTCTACTCCTCTGCCGTTGCTGTCCAGCAGCCGCGTCTCTCAGTGTCGTCATTCTCCACACCATCGATCGCAACAACCTCGTTCTTCTCAGCAACGTTGTTCTCCGTCGTTCTTAATATCTCCGCCGTTATCAACGTCATGATGCTTCATCATTCTCAGTCTCTCCACCTCCGTCATTGCATCTTCCAATGGAGCCTCAACCTCAGGTATTATTTGTTTATTTTTTGTTGTGATTCCTTATTTATTTTGAACTTTAAATTCTGTTATGAAATTTTCAAGCCTTAGGGTTTCTTATTTTTTTTAATTTTGTTTTTAAATTCTGTTTATTTATCATAATTTTTTGTTATGATTCTGATTTTTTATGTTGTTTTTAATTATTCCAGCATTAGAGTTTTCGATTTTTTTAGGTTTGTAAATTTAGTGTGCAATACTATGAGAATGATAACTGATCAACAATGTGAAATAAACGAGTAAAAGAAAAAGTAGTTTATTTGAATGAGAAGGATTCTATAAGCTTTATCGCATCAATATCTTGCGCATTGCCAAAAATTTGTTTCATTGATGCAGGTATTGTGGCATGGGATAGATTTGTTGGCAGTATAGAAGAGGTAATGTTAACAATTTTCCCGCTTTTATGTTCATTATGTCTCACTTTTGGCAACTATGATATCGAAAAGTGGGAATACAATGAATTGGTTAACTATGGAATGACAAATGCACATTTATTATTACTCTTATCTTCTTAATTGGGGTCTTCTTCCAAATTCAAATTATGCAACACGAGGAGTTGGTTAGAGACAAGTATACCATCTCTATATATTTTGTATATATATTTAACTTTTTATATTTGCAAATTTTCATTACTGAAATAGGCTTGAATAATCCACATTGTACGACAAGTAAAACATGAAAGTTCTTTTTGATTTTTGAACTATACGTGATTGAACCAAAATTCTTTTAGAATTGAGCTGATTTTTGAATTGTTTTGAGGTAATACTATGGTTAAACCAAAGTTTAACTGGGTTTGTTATGTTAAAGGAAATAAGAATGTATGATGTATGCATGATGAAAATAGAATCATAAAAAAAAATTGTAAACATCTTTTATGAAAATAAGAAAATAGTGTATATGAAAATTAATATATATATAAATAAAAAATTATGCTCATAGGCTATGCAAATAAATGCCTACTATAAATTATAGAGTAACAGAGTAACATGAATATTTATATAGTATGATTCTTTATTAACATGATTCACTAATTCTAGGCCATGGAGTACTTAAGCTAAACAGTTAGAGTTTAGTAGGGCAATTTTACAAGTATGATCTGAATTTCAAAAAGTATCACAGTACTGCATTATAACCTCTACAAGATAACTGTTGCATAAAATTTTCTTTTGTTATTCACATACACTCTGTTGTGTGTCAACGCTAAATCATATTTGGTATTAACTGATTTTACTACTCCATAGTATAAGAAATTATAAAAAAGTAGTTGCTTCCTTTTTCTCTTCTATATTCTCCCTGCTTATCATCATCTCTCCTATTTTTTGGTATTCAATGCTAAATCTTATTTGGTACTAACTAATTTTACTACTCCATGGTGTAAGAAATTATAAAAAAAAAAGTAGTTGCTTCCTTTTTCTCTTTTATATTCCCCCTGCTTATCATCATCTCTCTTGTTTTTTGGTTTTTGATTTCCATTCGTCTTTGATGCATGTTATTGTCTATTTAGGAATATTCCTTGAAATTTTTCTGCAGGAATTTTTTGAAAAGACAACTGACATGGTTTCGAAATGAAAAAAACATATGACTGGCTTAATGCTTCTAAACCTCTGGTATAACTATTGAACCTTTCTACCACTGATCTTTACTGCATGTGCATATATAACCATTCTCTTGTAATTTGTTATTTATGCTAGAACAACTATAAACCAACTTAACTAGTTAACTTTATGTCCTCAGCCCGACCTACTTTAATTACTGCTAACCAACATCTCTTTATGTCTTAACTAGTTTAGATTATGTGTAGAAGATATGTGTACAAACACAATATTAAATATATTTCTTGTTGGAACAACATTAACATTTACTTTCTTGTGAAGGGCATTTTTTGAAGCAGAAAGATTGTTCTCATATTCTGGACTCGATAAAAGAGACCTAAAGGTGAAATAAATGGAGCTTCTCTTTTGGGATTCATCATCAATTGGCCACAAATTTGATAGTTTTAATGATCTCCTAAGTTCTAATGATAAACTTATTTTGTCATAATTCAATTATTAGTTTTGTTATAGAAATGTAATTTTTATAATTCATGTAAATCAATAAAAAATCAATTCTTTTATACCTTCTAATTTTCTCTTTTTTTAATTTGACAAAGGAATAGACCATGCTTTGAAAGCATGGCTGTAACAGCCCAGACCACCCGCTAGCACGATATTGTTTGCTTTGGCACACAAGACCTCACGGTTTTGCCTTTGACGATAGGGATGATAGCCTAAGCCCCCCACACTCACTCGTCAAAACGCGTCATGCTAGGGAGAGGTATCCACACCCTTATAAGGTATGCTTCGTTCCCCTCTCCAACCGATGTGGGACCTTACAATCCACCACCCTAAGGGAGCCCAGCGCCCTCGCTGGTACATCGATCCGGGTTCTGGCTCTGATACCATCTGTAACAGCCCAGACCACCTGCTAGCACGATATTGTCCGCTTTGGCACACAAGACCTCACGGTTTTGCCTTTGACGATAGGGATGATAGCCTAAGCCCCCCCCCCCACACTTACTCGTCAAAACGCGTCATGCTAGGGAGAGGTATCCACACCCTTATAAGGTATGCTTCGTTCCCTTCTCCAACCGATGTGGGACCTTACAATGGCAAAAGATTTTAGCTGGCAAGCAACGCTTTTAAAGTGTGGCCGTATGTGCTCTATTGGTACGCTTTCAAAGCATAGCCAAAACCAACCTAATCGGCACCCTTCAAAAGCGTGGCGATATGTACACTTTTCGGTATGCTTTTAAAGCGTAGCTATAGGTTAATACATATGGCCACGCTTTTAAGCATGACAAGAGATGCAAGCGTGGTAAAAAAAGCGTGCCGATAGATCCACAAAAGCGTATTTTCTATGGGGGCTGGCTATTCAGCCATGCCTGAACCTTTCACTTATGTATTTTCAAACGGTAGAGTTTCTGTACTCCATAGATTAAGGTGTGTAGCTCTGCTGTTCCTCATGAATTAATGCAAAGTACTACTGTTTTTCTATTCAATTCAACTTATTCTGCTTCTAAGATATTCATTCGCACTTCAACATGAATGTGATGAACGTGACAATCATCATCATTCTCCCACGAACGCGTGCCTGACAACCACTTCCGTTCTACCTTAGATTGAATGAGTATCTCTTGGATATCTTAATCAGAATCTTCGTGGTATAAGCTAGATTGATGGCGGCATTCATGAGAGTCCGGAAAGTCTAAACCTTGTCTGTGGTATTCCGAGTAGGACTCTGGGATTGAATGACTGTGACGAACTTCAAACTCGCGAGTGCTGGGCGTAGTGACAGATGAAAAGGAGGGTGAATCCTATTCCAGTATGATCGAGAACCTCAGATGATTACCCGTGCCGTGACAGAGCATTTGGACCATTTTCACAAGAGGAAGGAATGCAGCCATTGACCACGGTGATGCCTCCAGACGATTAGCCATGCAGTGACAGCGCATCGGACCATTTTCCAGAGAGGATGAAAAGTAGCCATTGACAATGGTGATGTCCTTACATAAAGCCAGCCATGGAAAAGAGTAAGACTGATTGGATGAAGACAGCAGGAAAGCAGAGGTTCAGAGGAACGAACGCATCTCCATACACTTCTTTGAAATTCTCACTAATGATATACATAAGTATTTCTATCTTTATTTTCTGTCTATTAATTATTTATTTTCGAAAACTCCATAATCAATTATTATCCACCTGACTGAGATTTACAAGGTGACCATAGCTTGCTTCATACCAACAATCTTCGTGGGATCGACCCTTACTCACGTAAGGTTTATTACTTGGACAACCCAGTGCACTTGCTGGTTAGTTGTATCAAAGTTGTGAATGAAAAACAATTTATTAAGATGTGCGTATAGAGTTTTTGGCGCCGTTGCCTGAGATCACAATTTCATGCACCAAGTTTTTGGCGCCGTTGCCGGGGATTGTTTGAGTTTTGACAACTGACGGTTCATCGTGTTGCTCAGATTGGGTAATTTTCTTCTTATTTGATTTTCAAAAAAAACTTTTTCAAAAATTTTTCTTTGTTTTCATTTTTCTTCAAATAAATTTTCGAAAAAAAAAATATGTTTTCAAAAATATATTTTTCTTCAGAGTTTTTAAGAATGAATTCTAGTGTTTCATGATGATTTGTTGAATCCTGGCTGGATGTAAAGCCATGTCTAAATTCGTTTGGACTGAGGCTTCAACTAATCACTTCAATGCATGTAATTCCATACTAAAGCTTGGCTGGCTATTAAGCCATGCCTAACCCTCAGATTGGAGCTTTAGACTAAGAGTGAAAGATTCCTAGAATTCATATTAAAAATTTTGGAATCCTTATTTTTCTTTTTCAAATAATTTTCAAAAAATACAAAAAAAATTGATAAAATCATAAAAATCAAAAAAATATTTTGTGTTTCTTGTTTGAGTCTTGAGTCAGATTTTAAGTTTGGTGTCAATTGCATGTTCATCTTGCATTTTTCGAAAAATTCATGCATTCATAGGGTTCTTCATGATCTTCAAGTTGTTCTTGGTAAATCTTCTTGTTTGATCTTGATGTTTTCTTGTTTTATGTCTTTTCTTGTTTCTCTTGTGCATTTTTGCATCCATAGAGTCTAAGCATCAAAGATTTCTAAGTTTGGTGTCTTGCACATTTTCTTTGCATAAAAATTTTTTCAAAAATATGTTCTTGATGTTCATCATGATCTTCAAAGTGTTCTTGGTGTTCATCTTGACATTCATAGCATTCTTGCATGCATTCATTGTTTTGATCCAAAATCTTCAAGCATTGCATCATTTTCATGTTTTTCTCTCTCATCATTAAAAATTCAAAAATAAAAAAATATCTTCCCCTTTTTCTCTCTTAAAATTTCGAAAATTAGATTTGACTTTTTCAAAAAAATTTTTTAAATCTAGTTGTTTTTATGAGTCAAATCAAATTTTCAATTTAAAAATCTTATCTTTTTCAAAATCTTTTTCAAAAATCAAATATTTTTCATTTTTCTTAGTTATTTTCGAAAATTTTAAAAATATTTTTCAAAAATCTTTTTCTTATCTTTATCACATAATTTTCGAAAATAACATCATCAATTAATGTTTTGATTCAAAAATTTCAAGTTTGTTACTTACTTGTTAAGAAAGATTCAAACTTTGAGTTCTAGAATCATATCTTGTGATTTCTTGTGAATCAAGTCATTAATTGTGATTTTAAAAATCAAATCTTTTTCAAAACTAATTTCAATCATATCTTTTCAAAAATATCTTTTTATCTTATCTTTTTCAAAATCATATCTTTTTCAAAAATTTGATTTTAAAATATCTTTTCTAACTTATTATCTTCTTATCTTTTCAAAAATTGATTTTCAAAATTTGTTTCAACTAACTAACTAACTTTTTGTTTGTTTCTTATCTTTTTCAAAACTACCTAACTAACTCTCTCTCTCTAATTTTCGAAAATATCTCCCTCTTCTTCAAAAATTCTTTTTAATTAACTAATTATTTCAAAATTCAATTTTAATTTATTTTTTTTTTAATTTTCGAAAATCACTAACCATTTTTCAAAAATAATTTTCGAAAATCCTTCTCTCTCACCTCCTTCTGTTTATTTATTCATCTACTAACATCTCTCTCTCACTCACCAAAAATCCGAACCCTCTCTCTCTCTGAGTTCAGATTTTCTCTTCTTCTTTTCTTCTACATACATAAGGGAACCTCTATACTTGGGCTAAAAGGATCCCTATTATTATTATTTTTCTGTCCCTCTTTTTCATATGAGCAGGAGCAAGGACAAGAACATTCTTGTTGAAGCAGATCCAGAACCTGAAAGGACTCTGAAGAGGAAACTAAGAGAAGCTAAATTACAATAATCTAGCAAGAACCTTTCAGAAATTTTCGAACATGAAGAGGAGATGGCAACCGAAAATAATAATAATACAAGGAGAATGCTTGGTGACTTTACTGCACCTAATTCCAATTTACATGGAAGAAGCATCTCCATCCCTACCATTGGAGTAAACAATTTTGAGCTGAAACCTCAATTAGTTTCTCTGATGCAGCAGAACTGCAAGTTCCATGGACTTCCATCTGAAGATCTTTTTCAGTTCTTAACTGAATTTTTGCAGATCTGTGATACTGTTAAGACTAATGGAGTAGATCCTGAAGTCTACAGGCTCATACTTTTCCCTTTTGCTGTAAGAGACAGAGCTAGAGTATGGTTGGACTTTCAACCCAAAGATAGCCTGAACTCTTGGGATAAGCTGGTCACGACTTTCTTAGCCAAGTTCTTTCCTCCTCAAAAGCTGAGCAAGCTTAGAGTGGATGTTCAAACCTTCAGACAGAAAGAAGGTGAATCCCTCTATGAAGCTTGGGGGAGATACAAGCAACTGACCAAAAAGTGTCCTTCTGACATGCTTTCAGAATGGACCATCTTGGATATATTCTATGATGGTCTGTCTGAATTAGCTAAAATGTCATTGGATACTTCTGCAGGTGGATCCATTCACCTAAAGAAAACGCCTGCAGAAGCTCAAGAACTCATTGACATGGTTGCTAACAACCAGTTCATGTACACTTCTGAGAGGAATCCTGTGAGTAATGGGACGCCTCAGAAGAAGGGAGTTCTTGAAATTGATACTCTGAATGCCATATTGTCTCAGAACAAACTATTGACTCAGCAAGTTAATATGATTTCTTAGAGTCTGAATGGAATGCAAGCTGCATCCAACAGTACTCAAGAGGCATCTTCTGAAGAAGAAGCTTATGATCTTGAAAACCCTGCAATAGCAGAGGTGAATTACATGGGTGAACCATATGGAAACACCTACAATCCCTCATGGAGAAATCACCCAAATCTCTCATGGAAGGATCAACAAAAGCCTCAACAAGGCTTTAATAATGGTGGAAGAAACATGTTTAGCAATAGCATGCCTTTTCCATCATCCACTCAGCAACAGACAGAGAACTCTGAACAAAATACCTCTAATTTAGCAAACTTAGTCTCTGATCTATCTAAGGCCACTGTAAGTTTCATGAATGAAACAAGGTCCTCAATTAGAAATTTAGAGGCACAAGTGGGCCAGCTGAGTAAAAGGATCACTGAAATCCCTCCTAGTACTCTCCCAAGTAATACAGAAGAAAATCCAAAAGGAGAGTGCAAGACCATTGATATAACCATCATGGCCGAATCCAAAGAGGAAGAGGAGGACGTGAATTCCAAGGAGGAAGACCTCCTGGGACATCCAGTGATCAATAAGGAGTTTCCCTTTGAGGAACCAAAGGAATCTGAGGCTCATCTAGAGACCATAGAGATTCCATTAAACCTCCTTATGCCATTCATGAGCTCTGATGAGTATTCCTCTTCTGAAGAGAATGAGGATGTTACTAAGGAGCAAGTTACCAAGTACCTTGGTTCAATCATGAAGCTGAATGCCAATTTATTTGGTAATGAGACTTGGGGAGATGAACCTCCCTTGTTCACCAATGAACTGAGTGATCTGGATCAACTGACATTGCCTCAGAAGAAACAAGATCCTGGAAAGTTCCTGATACCTTGTACCATAGGCACCATGACCTTTGAGAAGGCTCTAAGTGACCTGGGGTCAGGAATAAACCTCATGCCACTCTCTGTAATTGAGAAACTGGGAATCTTTGAGGTACAAGCTGCTAAAATCTCATTAGAGATGGCAGACGATTCCAGAAAATAGGCTTATGGACAAGTAGAGGACATATTAGTAAAGGTTGAAGGCCTTTACATCCCTGCTGATTTCATAATCCTAGATACTGGGAAGGATGAGGATGAATCCATCATCCTTAGAAGACCCTTCCTAGCCACAGCAAGAGCTGTGATTGATGTTAACAGAGGTGAACTAGTCCTTCAATTGAATGAGGACTCCCTTGAGTTTAAAACTCAAGGACATCCTTCTGTAAACATGGAAAAGAGGCACAGTAAGCTTCTCTCAAAACAGAGTCAACCAGAGCCTCCACAGTCAAACTCTAAGTTTGGTGTTGGGAGGCCACAACCAAACTCTAAGTTTGGTGTTGAACTCCCATATCCAAACTCTAAGTTTGGTGTTGGAGAGTCTCAACAATGCTCTGAACATCTGTGAGGCTCCATGAGAGCCCACTGTCAAGCTATTGACATTAAAGAAGTGCTTGTTGGGAGGCAACCCAATTTTTATTTATCTAATTTTATTTTTATTTTTTATTTCATGTTTTATTAGGTTCATGATCATGTGGAGTCACAAAATAAATATAAAAGTTGAAAACGGAATCAAAAACAGCAGAAGAAAAATCACACCCTGGAGGAGGATCTCACTAGCGTTTAAATGCCAGTAAGGAGCATCTGTCTGGCGTTCAACGCGAGAAATGCACAGTGAAGAAGAGCTGGCGCTGAACGCCAGAAACAAGCATCTGGCTGGCGTTCAACGCCAGAAATATGCTGCATCTGGGCGTTGAACGCCCAGAACAAGCATCAATTCGGCGTTTAAACGCCAGAATTGCATGCAAAGGCATTTTACATGCCTAATGGGTGCAGGGATGCAAATCCTTGACACCTCAGGATCTGTGGACCCCACAGGATCAACTCAGCATCTGTGGACCCCACAGGATCCCTACCTACCACCACTCACTCTCTTTCCTCTTCTCAATGTTCATCCTCTCTTCCCAATAAACACTCTTCCCCAAAACTCTTCACCAATCACCTCAATCTCTCTTCCCTATTTCCATTTACCACTCACATCCATACACCCCACCTACCTTCAAAATTCAAAATCTCTTTCCTACCCAATCCCACCCATATGGCCGAATACACACATCCCTCCATCTCCTCCATATCTTCTTCTTCTTCATCTATTCTTTCTTCTCTTGCTCGAGGGCGAGCAATATTCTAAGTTTGGTGTGGTAAAATCATAAGCTTTTTGTTTTTCCATTACCATTAATGGAACCTAAGGCCAGAGAAGCCTCAAGAAAGAGAAAAGGGAAGGCAATTGCTTCCACCTCTGAGCCATGGGAGATGGAAAGATTCATCTCACAAGCCCATCACTAAGAAAAGGATGGAGCAAACAAGAGAGCCCACTCATGGAGCTCAAGAAACACATGAGGAAGCTCACCATCAAGAAATCCCTGAGATACCTCAAGGGATGCACTTTCCTCCACAGAATTTTTGGGAGTAAATCAACACCTCCCTAGGAGAATTAAGTTCCAACATGGGACAATTAAGGGTGGAACATCAAGAGCACTCCATCATCCTTCATGAAATTAGAGAAGATCAAAAAGCAATGAGGGAGGAGCAACAAAGACAAGGAAGAGACATAGAAGAGCTCAAGGACATCATTGGTTCCTCAAGAAGGAAACGCCACCATCACTAAGGTGGACTCATTCCTTGTTCTTAAACTCTCTGTTTTTCGTTTTCTCTATGTTAAGTGCTTATCTATGTTTGTGTCTTATTACATGATCATTAGTAATTAGTAACTATGTCTTAAAGTTATGAATGTCCTATGAATCCATCACCTCTCTTAAATGAAAACTGTTTTAATTCAAAAGAACAAGAAGTACATGAGTTTCGAATTTATCCTTGAACTTAGTTTAATTATATTGATGTGGTGACAATGCTTCTTGTTTTCTGAATGAATGCTTGAACAGTGCATATGTCTTTTGAAGTTGTTGTTTAAGAATGTTAAATATGTTGGCTCTTGAAAGAATGATGACAAGGAGACATGTTATTTGATAATCTGAAAAATCATAAAAATGATTCTTGAAGGAAGAAAAAGTAGCAAAGAACAAAGCTTGCAGAAAAAAAATGGCAAAAAAAAATAGAAAAAAAAAAGAGAAAAAGCAAGCAGAAAAAGCCAAAAGCTCTTAAAACCAAGAGGCAAGAGCAAAAAGCCAATAACCCTTAAAACCAAAAGGCAAGGGTAAATAAAAAGGATCCCAAGGCTTTGAGTATCAGTGGATAGGAGGGCCTAAAGGAATAAAATCCTGGCCTAAGCGGCTAAACCAAACTGTCCCTAACCATGTGCTTGTGGCGTGAAGGTGTCAAGTGAAAACTTGAGACTGAGCGGTTAAAGTCAAGGTCCAAAGCAAAAGAAGAGTGTGCTTAAGAACCTTGAACACCTCTAATTGGGGACTTTAGCAAAGCTGAGTCACAATCTGAAAAGGTTCACCCAATTATGTGTCTGTGGCATTTATGTATTCGGTGGTAATACTGGAAAACAAAGTGCTTAGGGCCACGGCCAAGACTCATAAAGTAGCTGTGTTCAAGAATCAACATACTAAACTAGGAGAATCAATAACACTATCTGAACTCTGAGTTCCTATAGATGCCAATCATTCTGAACCTTAATGGATAAAGTGAGATGCCAAAACTATTCAAGAGGCAAAAAGCTACAAGTCCCGCTCATCTGATTGGAGCTATGTTTCATTGATAGTTTGAAATTTATAGTATATTCTCTTCTTTTTATCCTATTTGATTTTCAGTTGCTTGGGGACAAGCAACAGTTTAAGTTTGGTGTTGTGATGAGCGGATAATTTATACGCTTTTTGGCGTTGTTTTTAGTATGTTTTTAGTAGGATCTAGTTACTTTTAGAGATGTTTTTATTAGTTTTTATGTTAAATTCACATTTCTGGACTTTACTATGAGTTTGTGTGTTTTTCTATGATTTTAGGTATTTTCTGGCTGAAATTGAGGGACTTGAGCAAAAATCAGATTCAGAGGTTGAAGAAGGACTGCTGATGCTGTTGGATTCTGACCTCCCTGCACTCAAAGTGGATTTTCTGGAGCTACGGAACTCAAAATGGCGCGCTTCGAATTGCATTGGAAAGTAGACATCCAGGGCTTTCCAGAAATGTATAATAGTCCATACTTTGACCAAGTTTAGACGACGCAAAAGGGCGTTGAACGCCAGTTCTACGCTACAGTCTGGAGTTAAACGCCAGAAACACGTCACGAACCAGAGTTGAACGCCAGAAATACGTTACAACCTGGCGTTCAACTCCAGAAAGAGCCTCTGCACGTGTGACATTCAAGCTCAGCCCAAGCACACACCAAGTGGGCCCCGTAAGTGGATTTATACATCAATTACTTACTTCTGTAAACCCTAGTAACTAGTTTAGTATAAATAGGACTTTTTACTATTGTATTAGACATCTTGGGATGTCTGGTTCTTAGATCATGGGGGCTGGCTATTCGGCCATGCCTGAACCTTTCACTTATGTATTTTCAAACGGTAGAGTTTCTGCACTCCATAGATTAAGGTGTGGAGCTCTACTGTTCCTCATGAATTAATGCAAAGTACTACTGTTTTTCTATTCAATTCAACTTATTCTGCTTCTAAGATATTCATTCGCACTTCAACATGAATGTGATGAACGTGACAATCATCATCATTCTCCCACGAACGCGTGCCTGACAACCACTTCCGTTCTACCTTAGATTGAATGAGTATCTCTTGGATCTCTTAATAAGAATCTTCGTGGTATAAGCTAGATTGATAGCGGCATTCATGAGAGTCCGGAAAGTCTAAACCTTGTCTGTGGTATTCCGAGTAGGACTCTGGGATTGAATGACTGTGACGAACTTCAAACTCGCGAGTGCTGGGCGTAGTGACAGACGCAAAAGGAGGGTGAATCCTATTCCAGTATGATCGAGAACCTCAGATGATTAGCCGTGCCATGACAGAGCATTTGGACCATTTTCACAAGAGGAAGGAATGCAGCCATTGACCACGGTGATGCCTCCAGACGATTAGCCATGCAGTGACAGCGCATCGGACCATTTTCCAGAGAGGATGAAAAGTAGCCATTGACAATGGTGATGTCCTTACATAAAGCCAGCCATGGAAAGAAGTAAGACTGATTGGATGAAGACAGCAGGAAAGCAGAGGTTCAGAGGAACGCACGCATCTCCATACACTTCTCTGAAATTCTCACTAATGATATACATAAGTATTTCTATCTTTATTTTCTGTCTATTAATTATTTATTTTCGAAAACTCCATAATCAATTATTATCCGCCTGACTGAGATTTACAAGGTGACCATAGCTTGCTTCATACCAACAATTTCCGTGGGATCGACCCTTACTCACGTAAGATTTATTACTTGGACGACCCAGTGCACTTGCTGGTTAGTTGTATCGAAGTTGTGAATGAAAAACAATTTATTAAGACGTGCGTACAGAGTTTTTGGCGCCGTTGCCTGAGATCATAATTTCGTGCACCACCAGACATCACATTACAGCTAATGCTATAAATTTCATGAAAGGTCAGAATATGTTGATTCAGAGAGGGTGACAACTAGAAATAGTTCAGGTGTACCAATTAGTCATATTGGAAAATTCATTTTTTGTCACATATATGAATAGAAAATAGTTCTTACTTATAAACTTCTTTTAGTTCCGTAGATTTCAAAGAACTTGTTAAGTAATATATGCTTTAAATATTCGTGATATGAATATCATAGTTTAAGTATTATTTAGAAGTTATTAGTTTATATTTTTAGAATGTTCAATTTAGTTTGATGTATTTTAATTTTATTTATTTAGTTACTAAATTGAGCTTTATGTTTATGCGCTTAGGGTATTTCTTTATTTTAACCTAATAAGAGGTTATAAATATCTCATAAATTGTTATAGTCATCATTGAGTGATTAAAGGTGTAAACCCCCTTTTTAGGTTTTGTGATGAAACTATGGTGTGGACAAATGATGTAAGAATCGGAATAACCGCTTTAATAAAATAATAATTTTAATTGCCCAAAATAGGTTTGAAAATATAGAAATGATATTTTGAAAGTAAAAAGGTGAAATTTGAATTCAATGAATTTTTCTAAGTGGGAAAATGTATCTTTTACGAAAATTTTTTGTAAAAATGCGTACCGGGCACTTAAGCCGGTAGTACTGGCTCTAGTCTAACCGGTATCGTGTATTGAGAAAAGAATAATATTTTGAAAATTGAATTTATGTTTTGAAAGGACAAAAATAATTTAGAATAAAAAACTGGACGCTAATCTTAAAGGTTTTGTTCCAAAGTGGGCCAAACGGGCTAAAAACGCTAACGGGTTGGATCGGGCCCAAGCCCAACATATATAAGTACTAACTAATGAGCATTCAGCTCATTTTCACCAAGGAAACAAGAAAGGGGCGCTGAGTTGAGAAGAGAGGAGAAGAGGGTTTGGTTACTATTCATCTCCTCCTTTAAAGCTCCATAACTTTTGATCCGGAGCTCCGATTGACGAGTCATTTGCGGCCACGCGTCGCTCTTACTGAGCCTGTCATTTCTAACTAAGTTTTGCTGGTAAGAACTCGCATCGTTTGCTCTAGTTTTTTGCCCTAAGTGATTTTGTGTTTTTACATTTGGTTTTTGAGTAGGTTTTGTGATTTTGGTTGTTTAGGCGTGATCTAGCATTGGAATATTGTTGGATTTTGTTCTTAATATCGTTAGGTAAGGTAAGTCTCTTCAAACCCTTGTGTTTAGTGGTTTTTGTGAACCCTAGATTTGATGTTGGTGTGTTGTATGATGTTACATTGAGTTTGGTGTTTGCTGGAGTTGGTTTGAGGCTTTTGGATCGAGCTTGATGGCTTTATTTTGGTGTTTGATGCATTTTAAGAATCGGCCAAGGTATGGTTTCAGTTTCCTCTTTGTAATAAGTAATGTTTCTGGACAGACACTTAGACTAGTGGACCTTAGGATATGATTGGATTGGTTGTTGATAATTATGAAATTGATGTTGTTGTTGATAAATGGTATTGATTGTTGAATTGATGTTGCATGATGATGAATTATTGATGTTAAGATATGATTTGTCGTGGAAGACTGTTATGATGGTGATAGATGGTAAATGATGATTATATGTATACAGAATTATTAATGTATGATGTTGTTGAGAAATTAGAGAACTCATGATGATAAGTTGATAAACAATGTTTGCAATGGTTTAGAATGGTGTGTATGTGAATTGTTTGATGTTGGGATTGTTGGTTATGTTAAGATGGTTAGATTGAGAAGACATTAAGAAAATGAGGAGGATTTGATGGTTTGATAGCTATATACTTGAGAAATGGTTGGAAAGTGTTTATTATGAATGTTTGAGTTGGGTTGAGACTGTTTTGTTTGGTTTGGTTTTAGAAGTTTTGGAAAAACTAGAGAATTGTCACTTTTGGTAAAAACCTATTTTTATTGAACTTCGGCGGATCATAACTTGAGCCTCAGTTTTCAAAACTGATTGGTTTTATCTTAAATTAAAGATGATTTCAAGAGCTTTAAAGTGATATTAAGTTTGAAATGGAGTTTGATAGAGGAAGTTATGAACACTTAAAGTTTGATGTTTAAAACTGAAAATTCTGCAACTTAACATTTTTCTGAAATCTGAGATACATGCGTACGCGGCCCTATGCTCCATACACGGGATATGGTCTTTGTCCAGCACTCCCGCATACGCGGCCCAGGGATGCGTACGCGTAATGGTCCAAATTTAGAGTGTGCGTACGCACACTGGAGCGTGTGTACGCACAGACCCTAATTTGTTGAAAAATAGTTTTTCTTCATTTTTCAAGGGTTTTCTAGCCTTCCAAACTTCTTTAACTTCTTCTTAAGACTTGTGGCTAGTAGTAGGCCCTAAGACTAGTATAGAGATGGATTTATGTTTTGAGATTGGTAAGTTATGTATGAGTTTAGAAGACGGTGACTTAGGCTTGGTATGTCAGATAGATGGTTTTGTCTTGTGAACTAATGGGGAGCCGGGTTGATGATGAATTTGAGAAATTTGAAACCGGTGATGGTTTTGATGAGTTGAGAACTTGGAAAGGAATTATGAAATTATTGGATTATATGAGAGTGTGGGGCCTATATTCCTGGCGTGGCAGTTTTTCTGCTGCAAGAGTATTCCAGGCACTATATCCTTGGAATGATTTATGGTGAGACAGTAGTTTTTGTTTTCTTCTCTACTGCATGAGTGTGCAGGGCCTATATGTAACAACTCCAATTTTTGCATTAACGCGAGTTTTTTTTAAAGAATATTTTGAAGCGATTAGTTTTATTTTGACGAGTCGACTTCGAACCCCGAAATATAATAAATGGTAATATAATTTAATTATTATGTTATTTATTTATTTTACTTGCTCTAATTACAATGGAGCCTAGATAATAATATTAATATTATTATCAAGTCCGACTTTTACCAATAAAATTAATTATTGGTATTTCTTGATGAGCGTAAAATTGGTAATGCTTCATCAAATATCTTTTAATTCCTATGTTACTAATGTCATTTATCTTAGTAACTCATATATATTTAACCTTATTATTATTATTATTATTATTATTATTATTATTATTATTATTATTATTATTATTGATCGAAAGAAAAAAAAAGAAGGAATAGAAACATGAATCACATTAAGTAATGTTATCCCATTAATTATTAACATTCCTTTCTTTTAATTCAATGTGACCGAATTGGAGAAAGAAAGAAAAGAGAGATTTCAATCCATAACCACCTAGTAATATGGCATTGACACATAATCCTTCAATTGACAACTCACCCTTCCACTAAGATCAAAAACACTTTCCTTAATCTTTCATTTGCTGAACGTATTGCATGAAGAAAGGAGAAAGTGACCGAGAGCTTCCATAAAAAAAACCGTAACCCTCCACCATTTTCCTTCTTTAATTTCACTAAATCCGCAACTCCAATAAAAAATCTAATTTGGTAAAAGTGTTTGTATCCTCCTCCAATACGTGTTGGCATCACTTTTGATTGGTGGAAGCGACAGTGACGTAGTTCCCCTACCTCTTGAGTTTGGCCAACTGGAGTTCTAGGAGGCACAAACGATTCCGGTTATTTTCTTCTTTGACAGCTCAGTCAGAAGGCTTCTCCGGAGCTTCGAGTATTTTGATTTTGTACAAAGGTAGGGTTTTGGTAAATTCTCACCGGTTAAATTGGTATTGGACAAGTGAATTGATGTCGTGATTACTTGTTGATTGAAATTATATTGAATTTTGTGATATATTGATATTTGTGATAAGTTTGTGGTTCGGAGGGTTCAAGTATAGCCAGGAACTGAGTTATTCTGATGAATGTGATTTCTAGATTACGGTAGGATAATTTTAAATGTTGGAATTTGTCAGTTTGATTTATTAGAAATAATTTGAAAAGAGTGTAAAAAGTGGTTTGGATGGAACCCAAGAAGGTGGCAGAATCCGGACTTTAGAGGAGATGCCACCGAAATTTTGTTATAAACCTTATGAATTTATTTGAAATTTTATTTAAAAGAAAAAGATTGGATTTGAGAAATTGTATTATTTGATTTTCGATTTATTCAGAAAATAGTTATATGTCAGATTTAATTCTTTTAAGAAAAATATATATTTTGAGTTTGATTTATTTCGAAAAGAATTATTTTACGATTTTAAATTATTTAATAAAAGTATTATGTTTAAGTTTGATTTAAAAATGAAAAGGACTTATATCTTGAATTTGACTCAAGGATTATATTTGGAAGAGTTTTAGTGAACCTTAAAAATAATTGAATGTTTATTGAATGATTTCATTATGTAATATCTTGGAAAAAGTTAAAGAATTTGTTTTAAGGATGAAAGGGGGATTGGTTTTGGTTTTAAAAGAAAAGAGAGAAGATAAATCGGCACGTGTGATTATGAAATGATTAAAAGGTCACAAGAGGATGACATAAAGTAAATAGTTATAGTGTTGATGCGAACATGTTAAGCCGTGGACTTTATGTGTGAATGATTGTACCGGGATGCCTGTGTATATGGAATGGCTTCTAGGAGAAAGGGGCACATGCTTCAGCTGGAGAATCAGCACCTACAAGTACTTGCAGAGGTCATGTTCGACATACTTTAGCTGGAGAATCAGTACCTGCAAGAAGTAGTAACTTGCAGAGGTTATGTCGCTGGAATGCTTTATCTGACTTGCGAGTCAGATTGCATCGGGTATGGGTCGAAACCGACAAATGAGCTCATTACCTGCAATAGGGCTATACATGCATCATCCTTGTTGTGCATTTGCATTTTACTTGATACGGTAAAATTGTTTGTGAATGTCTTCCTGTGTTTATGCATTCCTTATTGTTACTCTGAATTGTGGTAATTAGATACTTTTATGTGATTCTTGTATATTTCGTTTCGAATTACTTGAACTGTGGTAATCCTGACTAAACTAACTACCCTCGACCCTACTAAGAATCTCCCATTTCTTACCCCTTTTCTTCCTCCCCTTTAGATGGAGACCGGAGTTCTATTTTACGAGATAGACCCTCTGTATATATATGAGGATATTGTACAGCATATGTTTTATTTAGTAGGTGCGGAGATTAGGACTCGTATGTACATTCTGAGTGATCACCCCCTTCAGTCATCCGATTAACACTCCATAGTTTAACCCTGATATGCCCTACGAGTTCCCGTTGCAGTGGCTCCACCCGGATGCGCCATTTCACCCGTTCCATGATGGGCCGGTGCCTCATCAGCATCCCGATCAGCTTGCAGATTAGGTGGACCTTGAGCCTGAGCCCATGGAGGAGCAAATTCCAGAGCCTGTACTGGAGGAGGATATCCCAGTAGAGCAGATCTCAGTATCTTCATCCGAGTCATCTTCTGAGGAGTCGCTCTCTGCCTCTATTAGTGGACTGACGAGTGTTGATCAGACCAGTAGCACGAGGGCCAGTGCCCCCCAGAGATTATCGAGATATCTGATGATGAGGACGAGGATCCTAAGGAGTGTTCTGACGTGATTATGATCTCCTCTGATGATGATAGCTAATGCTTGGGAGCTGAGTTTGAGCCTTTTGGTAGTTTTTTTGTGTTAGCCTAGATTTTGTGTTAGTCTATCACTTTTGGTTAGATTCACAAAGAGAATAGGGTGTACATAGTTGACTAGGCTAGTTTCGGGTGCCAGCTTAGGGCCCGGAGTGTTGATTTGTACATAGTAGTTAAGATGTGAAGGGTTGTATGCTAACTTATGATATATATATATATATATATATATATATATATATATATATATATATGACAGTACCTTTATATGTATGTATGATCTATGCTATATGTTATGTTTATATATAATGTTGGCCTTGTGTATATTTTATTTGATTCCCTATTATGGCTTGTGTATGTTTAATTAACTGCCCTCGCAACTCCTTTTATAAAATAAAAGTTTTTCTCCAAAAAATTTCGATAGTGCGCTAATTCGATTATAGGCTTAGTAGTTGATAGAGCAAAACCCGTTGGCTTAGAATTTTCTTCTCAGTTAGAGGAAATGACTTCGTTGCAAGTATAGTTCCAAACCGGTAAGTAATGCTCAATCAAAGTTTAATTTTGGTTGTTACAAGTCCAACCGAATAAAAGTAACCGCGAGTACTAGTCCCGGGTTATTCTCTCTAGGAATTGTAATCGAGTGCTCAATTTTTGATTGAGGTTCAACAGAGTTGGGTTGATAAAACAAGAAATTGAAAAGGCAAGAAATGTAAAGTAAACAACTAAAGAAAGCAATTACTAAAAAGAGGCATTCATGGCAAGGATTGGGAATTAAGGCTTTCTATCCTAGTCATTAATGATCATACAACAATTAACAAGAGCTAATCCTATTAAGTCATCTTCAACATAGGAAAAAGGTATAATGTTATCTTCATATTGAGAAAAAGTCAAATAGGACTATTTAATCTCAATCCATAAGTCCTAATCAACTTACTAATTGAATTAGCAAGAGATTAGAGTCAATAGAAATAATATTAACTAACAACTCTGGATCACCAATATAAATTGGGTATTAATGCTTCAAGATCATCCAATTTCTCTTTCCAAGCCAACAATGATAAAAAATTACTCTAACATCCAACCAAGCATTTTATCAAACACTTGGAAGGCATAAAAGGAAAGCATAGTAAATTGCAAGAAATAGTAAATTCTACAACTACCCAATGCAAGAGATTAACAAAAACAACTAAAGAAAGCAACATTAACATTAAAAACCTCAAATTGCATTAAAGGAAATTAAAATCAACAAAAGTGTTCATAAACTAAAAAGTGGCATGATGAGCGGATATTTTATAAGCTTTTTGGTAGTGTTTTCATATAGTTTTTAGCATGTTTTATTCACTATTTATTATATTTTTATTATTTTTTATTCAAAAATCACATTTCTGGACTTTACTATGAGTTTGTGTATTTTTTGTAATTTCAGAAATTTTCTGGCTGAAATTGAGGGACCTGAGCAAATATCTGATTCAGAGCCTGAGAAAGGACTACAGATGCTATTGGATTCTGACCTCCCTGCACTCAAATGCGTTTTTCTAGAGCTACCAAAATCCAATTGGCGCGTTCTTAATTGGGTTGGAAAGCTAACATCTTGGGCTTTCCAGAAATGTATAATAGTCCATACTTTGCCCGAGATTTAATGGCCCAAACTGGCGTTAAACGCCAGCCAGAAACCCTTTTCTGGCGTAAAACGCCAGAACTGGCACAATTCTTGGCGTTAAACGCCCATTTTGGCACCCAGGGTGGCATTTAACTCCAATTTGAGGTACATGCACGTGGAAGCTTGAAAGCTCAGCCCAAACACTCATCAAGTGGGCCCTGGAAGTGGATTTCTACACTATCTACACCTAGTTACTCATTTCTGTAAACCTAAGTTACTAGTCTAGTATACGAACTACTTTTAGAGATTCATTTTGTAACGATGTCATTTTACATCTCATATTGTATCTTCTACGGTATGAGTCTCTAACCCCATAGGTGGGGGTGAGGAGCTCTGCTGTGTTTCAATGGATTAATGCAATTACTTTTGTTTTCTATTCAATCACGCTTGCTTCTGTTCTAAGATACTCATTCGTACTTCAATATGAAGAATGTGATGATCCGTGACACTCATCATCATTCTCAAATTTATGAACGCGTGCTTGACAACCACTTCCGTTCTATCCAAGCTCAACGTAGTCATTGGCGACAGCTTGAGTGCGTATCTCTTGGGTTTCTAATCCACGAGTTTGACTTGCATCTCCTGATAATAGAGCATTCAAACTCGTGAGATCAGAACCTTCGTGGTAGAGGTTAGAACAAACGAGCTTCAAACTCACGAACGTTGGGCACAGTGACAGTGTGCAAAAGGACAGAGAGGTCCTATTCCGACACAAGTGAGAACCGACAGATGATTAGCCGTGCGAAAGTTGTACTCAGAGCATTTTTCATCCGAGACAAGAGATCCGACAGATGATTAGCCATACAGAAGCCGTATCTGGACCATTTTCACTGAGAGGAAGGATGGTAGCCATTGACAACGGTGATCCACCAACATACGGCCTGCCATAGAAGGAGCCATGCATGTTTGGAGAAGAAGACAGTAGGAAAGCAGAGATTCAGAAGACAGAGCATCTCTGAAACCTCAACCTGTTCTCCATTACTGAATAACAAGTATCATTCATTTCATGCTCTTTTACTTTTTACAAATGAAATCATTTTTTATCACTAATCTCCTGACTAAGAGTTATAGGATAACCATAGCTTGCTTCAAGCCGGCAATCTCCGTGGGATCGACCCTTACTCGCGTAAGGAATTATTACTTGGACGACCCAGTGCACTTGCTGGTTAGTTGTGCGGAGTTGCAAAGGTATGATCGCAATTACGTGCACCAAGTTTTTGGCGCTGTTGCTGGGGATTGTTCGAGTTTGGACAACTGACAGTTCATCTTGTTGCTTAGATTAAGAAAAATTTATCTTTTTTGGTTTAGAGTCACTAAATTTGAGTCCTTTATTTTCTTTTAAAAAAAAGGTTTTCAAAAATCTTTCAAAATTTTTATTTTTCTTTATTAATCTTTAATCTTTCTTTGAGTCGTTTAATTGAGTCTTCTGTTTGAGTTCAGTTTCATGTTTTAAGTTTGGTGTCAATTGTATGTTTTTTTTTTCGAATTCTATGCTCTTTTTATTCTTCATATTTTCGATTTTTATGTTCCTTGTTCTTTCTTAATCTTCAAGTTTTTCTTGTTTATTTCCCTTGTTTAATCTTTAGTTTTTCTTGTTTTGTATCTTTCCTTGTTTTTCTTGTGCATTTTTGAATTATTAGTTTCCAAAGTACAAAAATTTTTTAAGTTTGGTTTCCTTTGTGTCTTTATTTCCTTAAAAATTTTCAAAAATTTGTTCTTGGTGTTCATCTTGATCTTCAAGTTGTTCTTGGTGTTCATCTCGACCTTCAAGTTGTTCTTGGTTGTTTTCTTTGTTTTGATCTAAAAATTCTAAGTTTGGTGTCATTTTATTGTTTTTCTCTTTCCTCATTAAATTCAAAAAAATCAAAAAATATCTTTTCCTTTATTTACTCATCATTTTTGAATTCCTTGGGTTGACTTAGTCAAAATTTTTATAATTTGGTAGTTTTTTGTTAGTCAAGTCAAAATTTCAATTTTAAAAATTTATCTTTTCAAATCTTTTTCAAAATAAATTCTTTTTCAATTTTTCTTTTTATTTTTTTTTGAAAATATCTTATAAAACTTTTCAAAATCTTTTTAATTTCTTTTATTTAATATTTTTTGAATTCATTGTCATATTTATTATTTTGATTGAAAAATTTTAAGTTTCGTGTTTTCTTATTAAGAAAGTTTCAATCTTTAAAATTTTAAAATCATATCTTTTTCAAATCTTTTCTTTTATTTATTTTCTTACAAGTATTAATTTTTCAAGTATTTTTTTAGATATATCTTTCTCAAAACTTACTAACCACTTTCTCTCTCTTCATTTTCGAAAATAATATCCAAAATTTTTCAAATTTTTTTAATTATTTAATCATTTTAGTATTCGAATTTCTTTTATTTCTTTTTCTTTTAGTTTTTGAAACTTATATTCTATTTTTCAATTATTTTATTTTATTTTCTTTTAAATTCGGTTTATCCTTAATTAAATAAAATAAAAACAAAAATATTTTATTTTTTCTTTTATTTATTTTTCAAAAAACAAAATAACACCCCCTCCACATCCATTCTTTTACCTGTATCTCATCTTCCAATACCAATGCTCTATATCCTGACATAGAGACACACATTTTCACATCTCCTAGCTATCTGTATACACAAAAACAAAAGAGGTTCAAGATGAACTCAACTGGAGATGAACAGTCCAGAAGGACTTTGGGATCATATGCTAACCCCACTACTGCTTCATATGGGAGTAGTATCTGTATACCCTCCATCAGAGCAAGCAACTTTGAGCTGAACCCTCAGCTCATTATCACAGTACAGCAAAATTGCCAGTATTCCGGTCTTTCACAGGAAGAACCTACTGAGTTTCTGGCACAGTTCTTACAAATTGCTGACACAGTACATGATAAGAAAGTAGATCAAGATGTCTACAGATTATTACTGTTTCCATTTGCTGTAAAAGATCAAGCTAAGAGGTGGTTAAATAATCAACCCACAGCAAGCATAAGAACATGGAAACAATTATCAGACAAATTCCTGAATCAATATTTCCCCCCATAAAGGATGACACAGCTAAGGCTAGACATCCAAGGCTTTAAACAAGAGGATAATGAATCCCTTTATAGTGCCTGGGAGAGGTACAGAGAGATGCTAAGGAAATGCCCCTCTAAAATGTTTTCAGAATGGGTGCAGTTAGACATCTTCTACTACGGACTTACAGGAAAGGCCCAAATGTCTCTAGACCACTCAGCTGGTGGATCTATACACATGAGAAAGACAATTGAAGAGGCTCAAGAGCTCATTGATACAGTTGCTAGAAATCAGCATTTGTACTTAAGTAGTGAGTCCTCCATGAAAGAAGAGGCTAAAGTAGTATCCACTGAACTTAGTCCTCCAGAACAAGTTGCTGAACTCAATCAGCAATTGCTTTTTATAACAAAATAGTTAGCAAAATTTAAAGAGATGCTACAAGACACTAAAAATGCTAACAAGAATATGGAAGCATAATTGGATCAGACAAGACAACAGTTATCTGAACAGATAACAGAAGAGTTCCAAGGTGTTCATTTAAGGAGTGGGAAGACATTGAATGTCTCAACTCAAAGCAGCAAAAAGCCAAAAAAGGAACAACTAACAAAGGATGACCAAACCACTGCCCAAAATCCCTCTGAGGATAGTAAGAGCCTAGAGAGGAATGATTCTGACGTTCAAACGCCAGAAAAGGGTGAGAAGTTGGCGTTGAATGCCCAGTGGATGGCCAATTCTGGCGTCCAAACGCTAGAAAAGGGTGGCAATCTGGCGTTGAACGCCCATACAGCACCCAATTCTGGCGTTCAAATGCCAATGAGGGATCAGACACCTGCAACTGCTGATAACAACCCCCTTAAGCAGGCTTCTCCAACCACTTCTGTAGGAAATAAACCTGCAGCAACTAAGGTTGAAGAATATAAAGCCAAGATGCCTTATCCTCAGAAACTCCGCCAAGCGGAACAGGATAAACAATTTGCCTGCTTTGCAGACTATCTCAGGACTCTTGAAATAAAGATTCTGTTTGCAGAGGCACTTGAGCAAATACCCTCTTATGCTAAGTTCATGAAAGAGATCTTAAGTCATAAGAAGGATTGGAGGGAGACTGAAAAAGTTTTTCTCATTGAAGAATGCAGTGCAGTCATTTTAAAAAGCTTACCAGAGAAGCTTAAAGATCCCAGAAACTTTATGATACCATGCACGTTAGAGGGTGCTTGTACCAAGATAGCTTTATGTGATCTTGGGGCAAGTATCAACCTGATCCCTGCATCTACTATCAGAAAGCTTGGTTTGACTGAAGAAGTCAAACCAACCCGAATATGTCTCTAACTTGCTGATGGCTCCAAAATAGGTATTTTGGGCATTCTAAAATAGGTATGGGTGATGCTAGCCAAATGTCCACACATATGGTTTCTTCATTACAATTGTTATCTAATGGATTTGAAAATTTTGATGATGCTAAATTATATAGAAGTATGGTAGGAACATTGCAGTATTTGTGCATAACTCAACCTAACATATGCAATAAATAAAGTTAGTCAGTTTATGAATTGCCCTTTGCTTGCTCACTAGAAGGCAGTGAAGAGAGTTCTAAGTTATCTTCAAGACAACAAAGAGCATGGACTATTGATTCATCTAAGCACAGACTATAGATTCTATGGATTTGCAGATGCAGACAGGGCAACAAACTTAAAGGATCCACTACAAGAAAATGGAACATTTATAACAAAAACTTTGTAACAAATTTAAAATTGTTACAAAAAATTATTTTTTTATAACAAAAATTAGTGATTATTACATAATAATAATATTTTGTAACAACAATATAATTTGTTACAAAATGTTTTGTTATTTTGTAACTATTTGATTTTTTTGTTACAAATTATATTGGTTTTTGTAATGAACTGGTATTTTGTTGCAAAATTTTATAATATTTTGTAACAAAAGATGAAGTTGTTGCAAAAGTTTAAAATATTTTGTAACAAAATATCTATTTGTTTCAAAAACTCCTATTATTTTGTAACAAAAAATTAATTTGTCACAAAATTCAATATTGTTTATAACAAATTATTTGTTTGTCACAAAATACAAGAATTCTTCTAACTAAATAAAGATATTTTAAAATATTAAATCTTTAAGATAATTTTATTTTGTTTTAAAAATTTAATTTTTTAAAATATTATTTGTATTAATTAATTATTTTTTAAAAAAATTAAAGATTAAATGATCAATTTTTAAAAATGGTATATATTATTTTATATTTTTTTATAAAACTAATATATAATTTTTACTAATAATTAAGTCTTAAATGTTGACTAAAAATTAATTTTTTAAATTAAAAAAATTAATTGTTAAATATAAATAAAAATAGTTAAAATTGAAAAATACAAATAAATGTAAAAAGTAAACACCCTAATTATAACCCTCACTTTCACTCTTCATTCTACTGTACGCTGCCCTCGTCCACTCTCACTGTCTTCCCAACTCCACTTCTCACACTCAAGGTCACACTGTCTTAAATAGTAGGGATGTAAAGGTCTTCAACCTTCACCAAGACATCCTCTACCAGTCCATAAGCCTTTTTTATGGACTTGTCTGCCATCTTTAGTGAGATTCTTGTAGCTTGTACCTCAAAGGTTTCCAGCCTCTCCATTACAGAAAGAGGCATGAGGTTTATGCTTGACCCAAGGTTATACAGAGCCTTATCAAAGGTCATGGTACCTATGGTGCAAGAAATTAAGAAGCGTCTGGGATCCGGCTTCTTCTGAGGCTATTTTTGCTGAACCAAGGCATTGAATTCCTTGGTTAGCACTAGAGGTTCTTCCTCCAGAGTCCATGTTCCAAATAACTTGGCCTTTAGCTTTATCAGAATTCCTAGGTACCGAGCAACTTTCTCTTCCCTAGTTTGCTCTTCCTCATCAGAGGAAAAGTACTCTTCAGATTCTATGATCTTCAACCAAGTATTCAAGGGAACTTCAATGGGCTAATCATGAACCATGGGTTCTATCTGTTCTTCAATAGGGGAGGTCTCAGTGGGCTTAGGATCGCCAACTGCCCCTATTGTGGCATTCAACGCCAGGACTTGTGTCTCTTTGGGCGTTGAACGCCCAGCTTATAACTCTTTACTAGCATTCAATGCCAGCTTTTGTGCTTCCTTGGGCGTTGAACGCCTAGTAAGGACCTCCTTACTAGCGTTCAACACCAGTGATGGTGGTCTTTTGGGCGTTGAACGCCCAGTAAGGTCTTTCTTACTGACGTTCAATGCCAGTGTTGGTTCCTCATTGGGCGTTGAACGCCCAGTAAGGACTTCCTTACTAGCGTTCAATGCCAGAGTATCCCCTTCAGATATGGCCTCAGCTTCTACAGTGATGGCCTTGAACTCTTCCCTTGGGTTTACTTCAGTGTTAATTGGGAGAGTGTTAGAAGGAGTCTCAAGGATTCTCTTGCTCAGCTAACCAACTTGTACCTCTAAATTTCTGATGGAGGACCTAGTTTCTGTTATAAAACTGTGAGTGGTCTTGGAGAGTGATGCCAGGGCATTTTGGCCAGTTTCATTGACCTTTTTTTTACTGTTTTAGGGTAGTTTCATGCATTTTCTTAGTTAATAAGCAAGTTTTGGGTAGATAATCACTTACATCTTGATTCAAGCAAACATTGTGAAATTTATATGATTTTATGAGAATTATGCATGAATTGAATGATAAAGTGGATGATGCATGATCTCATGAGTTAGAACTTAGCTTTGATGCACTTTACTTGCTTGATTTCAGGATAAAGGAAGCAAGGAAGATGCCACGTTAATAGCCACGTTAGTCAAACTAACGTGACCATTAACGTGGAATGGGAGCTAGCTTGCAACGTTAATGAGAAAAGTGATCGCCAATAACGCCTTCATGAGCCATCATAGCCCACGTTAAATACATTAACGTGGAAGCTAATGTGGAAGAGAAGTAAAGCTCCAACGTTAGTGGTAAAAGTGAATACCACTAACGTTGGAAAAAGGGGCACACTTAGCCATGTTAAGAGTCACGTTAATTACATTAACGTGAACTCTAATGTGGAAGGAACAAAGAAGTGCCAACGTTAGTGACACTCACCTTTGTCACTAACGTTGGACCAAGCCACTATTAGCCACGTTAGTTGCCACGTTAACTACATTAACGTGGAAGCTAACGTGGAGGAAAGAAATGATGAGCCAACGTTAGTAACACTCACCTTTGTCACTAACGTTGGAGATGGCAATCACCACCACGTTAGTGGCCACGTTAATACAATTAACGTGAGGCACTAACGTGAGAAGGGGCGTTTGGAGCGTTAGTGACAAAGGTAAGTGTCACTAACGCTCTCGAAGCTGAGGCATGCCCATGTTAGGGGTCACGTTAGCTACACTAACGTGGAATCTAACGTAGGAAGGAAAGGCAACAAGAAAACGTTATTGAAAAAGGTGAATGCCAATAACATTTGCGAAGGACCAAGAGGCAATGTTAGTGGTCACGTTAGTGCCACTAACGTTGAAGTTAACGTGGACCATCTTGGGTTAAGAATGTTAGTGAAAAAGGTGATCGTCACTAATGTTCTCGAACCCACATTTTCACTTAATGTTAACACCACTAACGTCCTAACTAACGTTCATGCCTAACTCACATTTTCTCTGCAAGCAAAGCTGAGCCCACTGAAGACTGCAATTGCTTCAACTTAAGATCCAAAGGCCCATATCCAAGACTTGAAGAGCCAACTAGAAGATCAGAAGAGTAGTATATATAGGAGTAGTTTTGAACTAGTAAAAGGAGCTTTTGGCATTTTGGAGAACTACACTCTGTATATTTTACTTTCTCTGTAACTTCTAGTTTTAGTTTTCATAATGTACTTTACACTTAAGCTTTCCATTCCCAGAGCTATGAACAACTAAACCCCTTTCATTGGGTTAGGGAGCTCTGTTGTAATTTGATGGATCAATTATAGTTTTCATTATTCTTCTTCTTTCTTTTCTCTTGATTTTACTAGAAAGCTTTCAATCTTCATCCTATTGGGTAATTATCTTGGAAAAGAAGCTATTCATACTTGGATCTCTTCGGACCTTGGAAGAGGAATGAAGAGATCATGCTAGAAATGCTTTCTCATGTTGGACCAAATTGGGGTTTGGATAGATATGGTGACATATAATCCTACCAACACTTTGATTTGGGAATACATGTGGTATAATCAGTGACCATACTTTATCTCTTTTCATGAGCAATTAGACCAAGGAATTGGCTATTGATCAAGATTTGAGAGATTGGGTTACCAAGGAATTAGAATCCAATCAATTAAGATTGCCAAGGAGATCAATGAATGCATTGATTGAGGAAGAGATGAGAATGAACTTGATCCGGAGAATACAACATCTCCTGAGCCCAATGAATCCCCCATTTCTGATCTTACCCATTCTCTTTACTTTCTGCCATTTACTTTTATGTTCATCTTCCCCATTCCCCATTTAAGATTCTGCAATTTACTTTCCGTTATTTACATTCAGTTCTTTATTTCCAATAATTACACTTTCTGCCATTTACTTTCCCGCCAGTTAATTTCCTGCAACTCTCCAATCAAATTCAGCTTAGCTCAACTAGAACATTCCTCCAATTAAAGTTGCTTGACTAATCAATCCCTGTGGGATTCGACCTCACTCTATTGTGAGTTTTTACTTGACGACAATTCGGTATACTTGCCGAGGGAAATCTGTTGAGAGACGAATTTTCGTGCATCAAGTTTATGACGCCGTTGCCAGGGATTGATTTTGTATCAACAATGATTAAATTGGTGGATAACTAGATTGAGCATTTTTCTTTTGTTTGATTTAATTTCTGTTTAATTGATTCACTTTCAGTTTCAGTTATTTTCTTCCCGTTACCCCTACCCGTTTGTGGTGTTCTCTTATTTGTTACAAATCAGTTCACTAACCCACTAACTATTTGATATATTGCATCACTCACACTAACATCATTTTTAACAAGAATACTCTCTATCTCCCTTTTGCTTTGGCCTTGTTGGTTGTATGACAGGTAGAAGAAGTGGGGCTTCAACTTCTTTTGATTCTGAACCTGAGAGGACCTTCCTTAGTTTAAGGAGGGAAACAAGAGGAAAGAGAGTTGTTAGTGCTGAGGAAGAGGAAGAGTACTTTGAACCAGACATGGATGAGAATATGGAAAACCATCATGAAGAAGAGGCTCACAACCATGGCACAGAAGGTCTAGCGCATCATGCTGGACATGAGAGAAGAGTTCTGGGATCCTACATAAATCCAAACCCAGGAAAATGTGGAAGTAGCATCCAAAAGCCAACCATACATGCCAATAATTTTGAACTAAAGCCACAACTCATCACCCTTGTTTAAAACAACTGTTCATTCAGAGGAAGTGTCCAAGAAGATCCCAATCAACATCTCACTACATTCCTGAGGATATGCGATACTGTGAAGTCTAATGGTGTTCATCCTGACACCTATAGACTACTTCTGTTTCCCTTCTCACTTAAGGACAAAGCATCTAAATGGCTGGAGGTGTTCAAGGTGTTCAAGGAGGAGGTGCGAGCCAATATCAAAAACCAGGGAGACACCATTAAGAGGCTAGAATTTCAAGTGGGATACCTCTCTGAGAAGATTCCCAAACCTACTGACAGCTTCCCAAGTGACACAGAGAAAAACTCAAGAGGTGAAGCAAAGAAAGTAAGATGGGAAAAATGCAAGATGGTCACTATAAGTGATAGGGAGACTGAGGAAGAGCTGAACAAACCGTTCGAACACTATGGAAATACTTCAGCAGAGAAGCAGGAAGAGGGTCACCAAGAAACCAAAATTACACAGAAGGAGATGCTAAAACTCTATGCACCTTTTCCCCAAAGAATCAAGGGTGGTGTAGAAAAAAGAATATACTCAAAGTTCCTTGATATGTTTGCATCTCTCCATGTAAATATACCATTCATTAAGGCTCTCCAACAAATGCCCTCATACATTAAGTATATGAAAGAGCTGCTGACCAGAAAAAGCTCACTCAAAGGAGGGCAAAAAATAGTGATGAATAAGGAATGTAGTGCTCTTATTCAACCAGAGTTGCCTACAAAAAGGAAGAACCCAGGGAACTTTCACATCCCCTGTGCCATAGGAGAAATAATGTTTGATAAAGGACTCTGTGACCTGGGAGAAAGCATCAACTTAATGCCTTTATCCCTTATGAAGAAGCTGCAGATCAATGAGCTAATGCCCACAGACGTAGTCATCAGGCTGGCTGACAAAACTCAAAAACAAGCAGTAGGAGTGGTTGAAAATGTGTTGGTGAAGGTTGGGAACTACTTCCTTCCCACAGACTTTGTCATATTGAAAATGGAAGAGAGTCACCTTCACCCAATCATATTGGGAAGACCATTCCTAGCTACAGCCAGAGCGCTCATAGACGTGGAGCGAAGAGAGCTAATACTGAGGATACATGACGAACAACTCGCATTCAATGTCTTCAAACCCTCACAAGAAGCAGATCAGGAAAACAAGGAACCAAGGGGAGAGCACGACAAAGCACTGATGGAAGAAACAAGCATTGAAGCACAAGCTGTACACCTGGGAATCCCTTTGGATGATGAACAAGATAGTCAGCAGTTGTCACAGCTAAAGGAAAACCAGGATGAACCTAAACCACCAGAGTTATATGAGACCAGCAACAAAATTTCCTTGGAAAAAGAGGCCACAAAGAGCAGGGCGACATCAAAAGGAACAAAGAAGAAGGCACCAAGGAGATGGAGGAACAAGAAGATCCCTACAGAGGACTTCTTTCCAGGGGATAAAGTGATCTCAGCTTATTTCCCAGTAATCCCACCTCATCTCCCTACCATCCCATCTCAGCTACCTAAAGTTTTCACCATCAACAGAATTCTCTCCTTAGAACATGTGGAGATTCTTGATGAAGCCAATGGAGATAGATTTACTGCGAGGGCGGAAGATTTGAAGCATTACCAACCACCCTGACAAAGTCAGAACGTCAAGCTAGTGACGCTAAAGAAGCGCTTCATGGGAGGCAACCCATGTTTTATATGCTTTAAAGTAGTTAATAATGCAAGGATCATGAATTCCAAATCAACTTTGACATATACTTGAATGAATCCTTTTATGCAGCACATAGTGAAGAACAAGTTTGGTGTTCAAGGCATACTAAGAAGAGCATAAATGCAATTCATATCATGTTACTCTTAGAGCCTTGAACAAAACTTTGTACACCACATGGACACAAACTAAGTTTGGTGTCACCAATGTTGCATACATGAACAATTAAATAGTCAGTTGGTTTGCATTCATGAATAGCACTTAGTTAGTTAGAAACAAAAACTTTAAAAAGTAGTTATCCCAATTTTTTTTTTAAATTTTGCCGCCACTTTTCACAATTCCATTAATCACATCCCTTTTGTTTTGTAGGAGAATTAATGGGACAATTGAAGGAGGAGGGTTCGGCCACCACAAAAGGAGAGGACTATACACATGTCTTCAAGGGGAATGCATTGAGAAATGTTGCCATGCAACATTGAAAGAATGACACGCTTGGAAATCGAACTAACCCCATCATAAAGTTGATGATCCTTGTGCTCATCCCATGCTAAACCCCATCCGTTCATCATACACCCACTCCATCAATCCACACCTTTCATTCATTCACCACTTCCCTATATAAGTGGTTCTTATTCCATACTCCCTTTCACATTCCAATTCCATTCTTTGTACTTCCCACTTTCGGAACCCAACTCCTACTACCCCATCAAAAACACTCTCACCCACTCCCTTAACTACACCCCATCTTAATCGGTCAAAGTCCATCATTAACCAATAATTCTCAACACCTTCCCATCTCAAAAATCACTTATGGCATCATCAAGCTCCAAAAGGTGAAAGGGAAAGACACCAGTGGAGAGCATTCATTTTGACGAAGGAAGGTTCAAGACCGCTTTTCATGAGCTTCAATTCAAACGTATCAAGCACAAGAAGGTATTGCCAGAGCTGACGTTCCAATTCAACTATGATGAGTGCCCGCAGATTGGGGAAAAGATTGAACAGAGGGGTTGGCAAGAGCTCACGAACCCAGAAACAAGAATAAATGCAAATCTCATTAAGGAGTTCTATGCCAATGTGGCCAGGGAAGACAATACCAAGGCTCCAACCTTCAAAAGTTACGTGAGAGGAACAGAGGTGGACTTCAGTCCTAATGCGATCATGAGGACTCTTCATCTGAAATCACAACCCTCTGATAAGCTAAGCTACCAAGCAAGGATAAGTAATGGGCCAGACAATGATGAGATTGAAGAAATTGTGAATGACATGTGTGTCATAGGATCAGATTGGGAAAGGTATGCAGATAAGAGGCCACGGTTCATCAGAAGAGGAGACCTCATCCTGGAAGCCAAGGGATGGTTTGAGCTTGTGAGAAGATCTATCCTCCCAGCCTCAAACAATTCTGAAGCCAACATTGCTCGAGCTACCATGCTACATTGCATTATGAGCGGTGGAGACATCAATGTACATGAAATCATAGCTGAGGGAATCCAAGAAGCAGCCGAAAAGAGTGATCCGAGCATTCGACTTTTGTATCCCAGCACCATCACGAGACTATGTAAGAAAGCCAAGGTGATCTTTGAGGACAACAATCCAAATTGGGTAAACCCTGGGAAGTTAGTTATGCTACAGCATATAACTTATGTGGCACCCGCCCAACAACAAAGAAGGCCTCAAATAGGGAAAAGAACATCATAAGAAGGACCTCACCGAGAAGAATCTCATCAAGAAGAATACCAGCAAGAAGAGTACTATGATCCAACCAACATAAGCTTGAATCACATTCACGGAGCCATTGAGGAGCTAGCAAGGAGTTATATGGATGGACAAGAACAACACTGCACATTCAAGCCAAAAGGATGGATCATCCAGAAGAACTGCTCTCTAATTGGATGGGTCAGCAGAGGAAGTGGCAGAAGCAACAAATGGAGCAGCAACAGGAGCAATACTCCCAGCTCACTCAAGCCATCAATTAAGTGGCTGAAAGGCAAGAGCGTCAAGATAAACGCCTTCAAGAACTCAACCAACGTCAGCTAGCTCAAACAAAAGCATTCAATAAGTTCAGCGTGCTTAATGAAGGACGGCAACTACATAGGGAAGAGTTCAACATAAACACTCAAGCCAAGTTGAACTATATGACTGGGCATATGCATAATTTGCACTCTGCAATCCCTAGGTATGATACAGTCCAAAAAGATCTAACAGAACAAGAGGAAAGGAAGGTGAAACAGCAGAAGGAAACATTGAAAAAGAAGATGGAAGATGCTGGCTTCTGAAAAAAGTTGATTGGAAAAAGCAAGGGAAGTGGGGGTTCAAGCACTCAAGAAAGAGACAAAGAGGACAAACAAGAGGGAGAGCATGAGCAAACCCAGGAGTAAAAGGTGGTGGAGTTCCCTCATTGTCCTATCTTTTTCAAGTTTTAAATAAGGAAAATCATGTATGAAATAGAACATGTTTCCATGGTAGTTTAGGATTTTCAATTCTGCCTTTAAGTTTTCATTGCTTAGGTCTATGCTTGCTAGTCTAATGTCACTACTACATTTTCACCTAGCTTACTTGTATGCTTGTCCTTTAAGTCAAATAAAAAGAGATGTTATGAAAAACCAGAGTGAGGTTCAAATTGTGAAATAAGTTCTTAAGCTTGTGGTGTAGTAATTACTTAGCTAAGTTAGTTCACCAACAAGGTAGGAAGGCAACTATCTGTCCTGAATCATATGCTTGAAACACACCCCATGAGACTAGCTAAATAACAAGATCCTAATAAGAAAAAGGGAAAGAAAAATTAAAGTTGAGAAATAAAGAAAAAAGAGTAAGAAATAAGGCTAGGCACCAAGGGTTGAATCTTGAGGCATGTGTCTGTGGTGCTCCTGTGTAAAAGATCTACTTGGATGAATAAGCTCTCAGGGGTGCCTTATCACTTGGTAACTTGGGTTAACTAACCCGGGATTATCAGCTGAAAGTCCGCTATCAAGAGTAACCTTTGCTACAGAACACTTAGTAACCCAAAGAGGTGCTGGACACCAAGGTCTCAAGTAAGAAAATCACAAACCATGTGCCTGTGGTGTGTATGTATGGGGGAAAGAGACTTGAGGGAGTAAGTCCTTAGGGGTGTCTTAACACCCAGCACCTTGGAAAGAACACAATTAGACCTTGAAAAGATAAGGGGATCAATAAATAAAAGTCTCATAGGATGCAATCAATTGAGTATTCCAGGGCATGATAAAGGTCTGAAAGCCAGTGAAGGAATGAACCTAAGTTGCTATGCATGAAACCCCATAAAACCAAGGACATGACTTCCACAATAATGACTCATTTCTCTTGGCATTTCATTCATCATTCTCATGTTTCAGTACTTGCTTAGAGACAAGTAAGCTTTAAGTTTGGTGTTGTGATGCCAAGGCATTTTGGCCAGTTTCACTGACCTTTTCTTTACTGTTTTAGGGTAGTTTCATGCATTTTCTTAGTTAATGAGCAAGTTTTGGGTAGATAATCACTTACATCTTGATTCAAGCAAACATTGTGAAATTTATATGATTTTATGAGAATTATGTATGAATTGAATGATAAAGTGGATGATGCATGATCTCATGAGTTAGAACTTAGCTTTGATGCACTTTACTTGCTTGATTTCAGGATAAAGGAAGCAAGGAAGATGCCACATTAATAGCCACGTTAATCTAACTAATGTGACCATTAACATGGAATGGGAGCTAGCTTGCAACGTTAATGAGAAAAGTGATCGCCAATAACGCCTTCGTGAGCCATCATAGCCCACGTTAGTTGCCACGTTAACTACATTAACGTGGAAGCTAACGTGGAAGAGAAGTAAAGCTCCAACGTTAGTGGTAAAAGTGAATACCACTAACGTTGGAAAAAGGGGGCACACTTAGCCACGTTAAGAGTCACGTTAATTACATTAACGTGAACTCTAACGTGGAAGGAACAAAGAAGTGCCAACGTTAGTGACACTCACCTTTGTCACTAATGTTGGACCAAGCCACTATTAGCCACGTTAGTTGCCACGTTAACTACATTAACGTGGAAGCTAACGTGGATGAAAGAAATGATGAGCCAACGTTAGTGACACTCACCTTTGTCACTAACGTTGGAGATGGCAATCACCACCAAGTTAGTGGCCACGTTAATACAATTAATGTGAGGCACTAACGTGAGAAGGGGCGTTTAGAGCGTTAGTGACAAAGGTAAGTGTCACTAACGCTCTCAAAGCTGAGGCATGCCCACGTTAGGGGTCACGTTAGCTACACTAACGTGGACTCTAACGTAAGAAGGAAAGGCAACAAGCAAACGTTATTGGAAAAGGTGAATACCAATAACGTTTGCGAAGGACCAAGAGGCAACGTTAGTGCCACTAACATTGAAGTTAACGTGGACCATCTTGGGTTAGGAACGTTAGTGAAAAAGGTGATCGTCACTAACGTTCTCGAACCCACATTTTCACTTAACGTTAACACCACTAACGTCCTAACTAACGTCCATGCCTAACTCATATTTTCTCTGCAAGCAAAGCTGAGCCCACTGAAGACTGCAACTGCTTCAACTTAAGATCCAAAGGCCCATATCCAAGATTTGAAGAGCCAACTAGAAGATTAGAAGAGTAGTATATATAGAAGTAGTTTTGAACTAGTAAAAGGAGCTTTTGGCATTTTGGAGAACTACACTCTGTATATTTTACTTTCTCTGCAACTTCTAGTTTTAGTTTTCATAACGTACTTTACACTTACGCTTTCCATTCCCAGAGCTATGAACAACTAAACCCATTTCATTGGGTTAGGAAGCTCTTTGTAATTTGATGGATCAATAATAGTTTTCATTATTCTTCTTCTTTCTTTTCTCTTGATTTTACTAGAAAGCTTTCAATCTTCATCCTATTGGGTAGTTATCTTGGAAAAGAAGCTATTCATACTTGGATCTCTTTGGACCTTGGAAGAGGAATGAAGAGATCATGCTAGAAATGCTTTCTCATGTTGGACCAAATTGGGGCTTGGATGGATATGGTGACATATAATCCTACCAATACTTTGATTTAGGAATACATGTGGTATAATCAGTGACCATACTTCATCTCTTCTCATGAGCAATTAGACCAAGGAATTGGCTATTGATCAATATTTGAGAGATTGGGTTACCAAGGAATTGGAATCCAATCACTTAAGATTGCCGAGGAGATCAATGAATGCATTGATTGAGGAAGAGATGAGAATGAACTTGATCCGGAGAATACAACATCTCCTGAGCCCAATGAATCCCCCATTTCTGATCTTACCCATTCTCTTTACTTTTTACCATTTACTTTTATGTTCATCTTCCCCATTCCCCATTTAAGATTCTGCAATTTACTTTCCGTTATTTACATTCAGTTCTTTATTTCCAGTAATTACACTTTCTGCCATTTACTTTCCTGCCAGTTAATTCCTGTAACTCTCTAATCAAATTCTGCTTAGCTCAACTAGAACATTCCTCCAATTAAAGTTGGTTGACCAATCAATCCCTGTGGGATTCGACCTCACTCTATTGTGAGTTTTTACTTGACGACAATTCGGTATACTTGCCGAGGGAAATCTGTTGAGAGACAAGTTTCTGTGCATCAGAGAGTTCAGAGACTATGGTTGCTAAGCCAGAAAAGCTATGTTTAGAAGTCTCTATCTATTGCTGAGAGGGTGGGAATGGTAGTCTGTTGTTGAACCTATTCTGGGTTCTTCCACCTTGATTGTTGTTGAAGCCTTGCTGAGGCTTCTATTGATCCTTCCAAGAAAGGTTAGGATGATTTCTCCATGAGGAGTTATAGGTGTTTCCATAGGGTTCTCCCGTGTAATTCACCTCCTCCATTGTAGGTTGATCAGGATCATATGCATCTCCTTCATAGGAGGCTTCTTGCATGTTGCTAGTTGCAACTTGTGATCCAGTCAAATGCTGAGAGATTATATTAACCTGTTGGGTCAAGATCTTGTTCTGAGCCAATATGGCATTTAGAGTGTCAACTTCTAAGACTCCTTTCTTCTGAACTACCCCATTGTTCACAGGATTTCTCTCAGAAGTATACATGAATTGGTTGTTTGCAACCATTTCAATGAGTTCTTATGCCTCTTCAGGAGTTTTCTTCAAGTGGAGTGATCCACCAGCAAAGTGGTCCAAGATGAGTAGACCATCATAGAAGATGCTTAGGATAGCCCATTCTGAGAGCATGTCAGGAGGACATCTCCTGATTAGTTTCTTGTATATCTTTCCCAGGCTTCATAGAGGGATTCACCCTCTTTTTGTCTGAAGGTTTGAACTTCCACCCTGAGCTTGCTCATCTTTTGAGGTGGAAAGAACTTGGCCAAGAAATCATTGACCAACTTTTTTCAAGAGTTTAGGCTTTCCTTATGTTGAGAATCCAACCATATCCTAGCTCTGTCTCTAACAGCAAAGGGGAAAAGCATAAGTCTGTAGACCTTAGGATCCACTCCATTGGTCTTAACAGTGTCACAGATTTGCATAAATTCAGATAAGAATTGATGTGGATCTTCCAGTAGAAGTCCATGGAATTTGCAATTCTGTTGCATTAGAGAGACTAACTGAGGCTTAAGCTCAAGGTTATTTGCTCTAATGGCAGGTATGGAGATACTTCTTCCATAGAAGTTAGAAGTGGGTTGATAAACCACTATTTTATGGTTTATCCTGTGCTCAATTGAGTGGTTTTTATCAAGTCTTTGCACACTTATTCATACTAATTGCATGGTTTTACATTTTCCTTTCTAATCTTGTGCTATGATTGAAAACATGTTTCCTGGGCCTTTAAATTGCTAATTTTAAACCTCTATTATTACCATTCGATGCCTTGATATGTGTGTTAAGTGATTTCAGGATTATAAGGCAAGAATGGCTTAGAAGATAGAAAGGAAACATGCAAAAGTGGAAGGAATACAAGAAGTTGAAGAAATTGCTAAGCTGTCCAACCTGACCTCTTCGTACTTAACTGACCATAACTTGAGTTACAGAGGTTCAAATGAGGCGGTTTCAGTTGCGTTGGAAAGCTAACATCTGGGGCTTCGAAATAATATATAATTTTCCATAGTTTCTATGAAGATAAGTGACTAGCACGCGTGAATCCACGCACACGCATGGATCTGTGCAAATCCAGCAACCTGTACGTTTCTGAATTTGCCCTTAGCAATTTCTGGGCTATTTCTGACCCAGTTTTTGGCCCAGAAAACACATATTAGAGGCTATAAAGTAGGGGAATCCATTCATTAATTAAAAACAACTTTCATATTCATAATTTTAGGTTTAGATATAGTTTTCTAGAGAGAGAGGCTCTCTCCTCTCTCTTAGGTTTTAGGATTAGGATTTCTTCTTCTCAATTCCAGGTTCAATGTTCCTTTAATTTAGTTTCTTTTCTACTTTTATTTGTCTTAGTATTCTACTTTATCTATTTCCCCTATTGATTATTTTATGTTGCTATTTGGTTTATGAATTCTCATGTTTAATTTGATTTTCTATTTAATACAAATTGAGGTATTTCAGATTTATGATTGCTTTCTTCAATTTACATTATTGATGCTTTCAATTTAATTTAGATTTCTCCCCTTTTGGCTTTGGTTGAGTAATTGGTGACACTTGAGTTATCAAACTCCTTTGTTGATTGATAATTGGAATTTGCTGGTTGATTTAGATCCCTCTAAAGCTAGTCTTTCCTTAGGAGTTGACTAGGACTTGAGGAATCCCATTGTCTAGTCCACTTGACTTTCCTTTATTTAGTAAGGGTTAACTAAGTGGGAGCAATAAACAATTTTCATCACAATTGATAAGGATAACTAGGATGGGTTTTCTAGTTCTTATATCTTGCAAGGGTTATCATGATTATTAATTTACTTTCTTGCCAATTTATTTCCTTGTTCCCTATTTCAAAAACCCAAAAAGATACTTTTCCATAACCAATAATAAATCATACTTCCCTGCAATTCCTTGAGAGATGACCCGAGGTTTAAATACTTCGGTTATTACTTTTTAGGGGATTTGTTACTTGTGACAACCAAACTTTTGTACGAAAGAATTCTTTGCGGGTTTAGAAACTATGCTTGAAACGAGAATTTATCTGTAAAATTCTTTACCGACAGAAAACCGTTCGTAAAAAATGGCGCCGTTGCCGGGGAATTGCAAACGTGTGCCTTTTCATTGGTTATTGTAAATATTTGCTTTTTCGTTTCTTTGTTAGTGTTTCTAGTTTTAAGAGTTTATTTTCATTAATTTCTATTAGTTTTTATTTCTTTTGCTACTATGAATTCTCTACCCTCTGGCTTTAAGTTTAGTTCCAAGGTTGTTGTAAGGAATGGAAGCCATAATGAGAACAGGTATCAAGGTTGGAAGAATCAAAGATGGGAGGAGTCACAAGGATTTGATCAACCCTCTTGGCAACAACCCCCTTCAATGCGCTATAACCAACAACCATTCTGTGATGTATACCAAGACAATAGTTATGGTGGACCCTTTCGTGACAAACCACCTCCACCAAATTACTATGGTCAAGAGCCATTCCAGGGAGTGTACTAAGATGATGAATATGGTGGACCCCCTTGTAGTTACCAACAAGCCCCACCATATGCTTATGAACCACCTCCCCAACATACCTTTGAACCACCATACTCACAAGCCCCTTTACACCATTCACCTCCATATGACCCTAACCCATATCCACCATACCAACCACCCTATGAACCGTATGAACCATACATAGAGCCACCCCAATTCCAACCCAATTACTCCCAAGAACCACAACCTCCATATACACCATGTCCATATCCATCAATCCAAGAGCACTATGATCCTACTTATGATAGCCGAGCGCAACAAGAATAAAAGGATCGTCTCAAGAAAACAGTTGATCAATTTTATGCAACCCTTCATCAATTGGAGCAAGCGATAATTCAATTAGCTTCCCAATGTTGGGACACTCAAGGAACTCCCTCGGCTTCACGTGGAGAATCTACTGAAGAACACAGCATGAAGGAGAAGCTAGAAACTTCGGTGAACAATGAGCAGCATGACTTTGTATTGGAACAATTGGAGGAAGCCGTAATCGTTGAAGAGGAAGAAGTGGTCGAAGGCTTAGGAGATGCAGAATGTCCATGGGAAAGCCCAGTCACAGAGTCCCCTTCTAAGGAGTTTGAATTTGATGTTGAGGAGGGTGTACAACCTCCAAGGCATATCATGGTTGAAGACTTTGAAGGGGATGATCAAGAGATGGATTCAATCATTGATGAATTCTTATCTACATTTGAATCCTCTCCCATTGGACTTGATATAGAGATTAAAGAAGAAGAAGCACAACTTCCCATGCCCTTGGTGAGCAATGAAGAAGAGATCGAATTGGAAGAAAGCTACCAAGAGGAAGAGGTTGATATTGAAGAAGCTTGCAAAAAGGTGGAAGTTGTCAAAGAAGAGCCCAAGGGAATAGAGCTGGAGATCACCTTGCCAAGGTTGTTGGAGACCTCTCCCCCAAAGCCATCACCAGCCATCCCTTCATTCAAGTGGGTAAATCTCTCATCTCTAAGCTTAATTAGCCCACTTGAATATGCTTTGCTTGAGACGGATGGGCAACTTAGAGCTCTTTGTGGCTATAAGAGTAAGAGGGAGATGGTTAGTGGTTGGCAACACAATCCTAGGTTCATTGTGGTAGGAAGCCTACGGCTGAATTATCATGGTTGGAAGAATACTAAATTGTATGGGTCTAGGAAGCTGTTTGGATGCCTCAGTGAGAATTTGGATTGCTCACCACCCGGTTGGAACAAAGATGGTCAACAAGAAAACGGGTGCAAAAGCAAGGTTTGGGACCCCGGAATTCAGTCTAGCAATCAACACTCTTGAGGCCTTGTCACTTGCTTAATCTTGCTTGAAGGCTCTTTCGCCTAGTTTGGGATCCCAGAGGCCATTGGAATTACAAACATTGGTGGGTATTCCTGGATGAGTTCAAGCACAAGCCACCATAACAAGGGGCACACCGAATGTCCAACTTAAGGACTATAACTAAAAGTGCTAGGTGGGAGACAACCCACCATGGTATAATCGTTTCTTTTTATTATTAATCTTATTTTATTTTATTTTTACTAGTGTTCATTCATAATTTCTGCATATTCACCTGCATTCTGCATTTTGCATTCTGCATACACATAAAAAGGGGCAAACCACGCATGCACGTAGGCCACGCATGGGCGTCGATAGCAATTTCGCTCCCCCATCCAACGAACAGAAAGTTGTAATGAAATCGTGCGGCTGGTGTGCTCTACGCATAATTCGACCCACGCGTACGCGTCTATGATGCGTGCGCATCATCTGCCACAAGGGAAATCCACGCGTACGCGTCAAGCACACGCACGCGTGGATAGGGAAATTGGCGTAAATAGCATTTTGGACAGAAAGTTGTATTGCCCCCACGCTGGAACTGTGCTAGAGGCACAAGGTCATCCACGCGTACGCGTCCCTGACGCGTGCGTGTCCTTTTGCTTCCAAGGCCACCCACGCGTACGCGTGGGCGATGCGTACGCGTCACATGGCGAATACAGTTCTCACGCGCACGCGTGCCTTGCGCGCGCTCGTCGCGTCCCGCTTTTCATTCCCTTCTCCTTTCTTTCTTCATCTTTCTTATTGCATTTAATTACTTTTCTTTCTTCAAAATTTTTTTCTCTTTCATGCTTAGTTATTTATGGTTTCTTTTTCATTCTTTTCTTTTTTCTTCATGCATTTTTATGTTGGTGTTGGAGCTTTATTTGGGTCTTATATTATTATACTTTAGCTTGTGGATATCATCAAGAGTGATATGACAATTAATATTAATTTTGGATTACATGCATGTTAGAATTCCTACCTTCCCTAACATATTTTACATGCATACCAAGTGTTTGTGAAAAGCCCGTATGGCATTGTGAATTCTTAATTATTCTATCCTTCTACTCTAATGCCTATTTTTCATAAAACCCTTCCAAAATTTTATTAATTAAATATAATTGTCAATACAAACGTTATTGTTAGTTTGTTATGACTGATAATCCATTTTGGCTTTTAATGCTTGATCTACGCTACTCATGCCTTTGCCAGCATGCCAATAAACATCTTGCATTTAATTGCCTCAATATATCATGCTATATTTCCATTGATGTCCTAATTACATGGAGTCACGACCATGTGTTAATGACATTCTTCTCTACCTTGGCATGATTATCACTCGTACTGCCCTCTTCCTTGCTCTATCCCTTTGAATTCATGTCCCTTTCTCTTCTCCCTTTTCAGGATGGCCACCAGGAAGGGTGCAGAGAGAGCCTCTAACAAGTCACCGGCAAGGAGGAGAATGAAAAGCACAAGCATCCTCAACAAATCAGCTGCTCCTTCAGATACTTCAGAGGTTGGACCGGCTTAACCGGCAGACAAAGCAAATGGAGCACCGTAACAAGCGCCGATTTACATACCTCAAGGAGTTGATTGTTGGCAACCACCCACCTGAAGAAGAACCAGACACTCCGGACTCCACCTTACCTACCAACATCGGGAGCCATGACGACCCCGACTGTGGAGATGCTGTTACCAACCCCCCTTTGTTCCTGACTGATGGCACCGAGGATGGTGCCAAGCTTTAAGTGTGGGGAGGTCGGTCAGTACCTGACTTTCGGAGGTAATTATTTTTCTCAACACCAATAGGTTATTTTTCTTTTGTTAGGATAGGATAGATTGCATAGTAATAAATGTTTGCATGTATGTTCTACTTGGTTGAAAAATAATAAGTTTCTTTTTAAGATCCTATTTTTGAAAAAATAGAAAATAAAAATTTCACTAATTTAAATCAAAACTTTTTTGTTAAACTTGTTTGAAGACTGTAAATTGGAACATGAATTATAGCTAAAAGAACACACAACCTATGAGATTTGAGCTTAATTATATGGTTACACTATCTAACCATAATATTTTATTCTTGTGTATTTCCTTCTCTATAATTGCAATCTAGATTTTGTTCCATTCTATATGTCCAATGTTTAGTGTATTTATATGTACGCATATGATTGAGGCCATCATTTGTTATTAGCTCACTTATCCCAAATAGCCTACCCTTTTAATCACCTTTGTTAGCCACCTTGAGCCTTTTTATCCCCATTTGTTCTATATGTTATCACATCACTAGCCTTAAGTAGAAAAATAAATAATTACCCCAAGTGAATCTTTGGTTAGCTTAAGTTAGAGATTGTGTATCAATTAAGTATGGGAAACTGTGTAAACTTGGGTTGATGAAAGTGTGTTGTCTTTAGTGACAAAAGTATTGGGAATTTGGGTGCATACTCATATGAGACTAGAAAAAATTAAAAAGCTCATGTGCATTGATATGTTATGTTTACTTTTATATTTTCAATTAAAAAAAAGAGAGAGAAAAGAGAAAAAGAAAAAGAAAAAGAAAAAGAAAAAGAGAAAAAATATATCTAATATAAATAAATAAATAAGGGGATAAAATTACCCCAGTACTAAATTTAATAAAAGATCAATGCACATGTGGTGAAATTAAAGAGAAGTTGATACATGAGTATGTGAAATATACAAAAGTGGGAATTTTGGGTAGCTAGGCATAATTTTAGAGTGTGTGTGTGTGTGTGTGTGTTAGTAGGTGAGAGCTTAGGTTAATCAAAGATTCAATTTATAGCTCACTTAGCCATACATATATCCTCACCCTGACCTTAGCCCCATTACAACCTTGAAAAGACCTCATGATGTTTGCATTGGTATACTAAATTTTTGTTGATTGGTTAGATGAAAAAGCATGACTAGAGAAGAGTAGAGTGATTAACCCTAGACACTTGAGAGAGTTAGAGTGATATACACTACTAGTGAGGGTTCAATGCTTGATTCTATGTTCCCTGCTTTCATGAGCTATTTTCTTACAAGTTTACTTGTCTTTTATTGTATAATTTGAATTAGTGAAATCTGATTTATGTTTATCTTGAAGAGCTTATTTACTTTTAACCAAGAAGGTAGAAACATCTTAGCATGTAGTTGCATTCATATAGATAGGTTGCATTTCATACATTCTACCATTCCTCTTCACTTCTTTATAGCTTCTCTTGATCTTAGCATGAGGACATGCTAATGTTTAAGTGTGGAGAGATTGATAAACCACTATTTTATGGTTTATCTTTTGCTCAATTGAGTGGTTTTTATCAAGTCTTTGCACACTTATTCATACTAATTGCATGGTTTTACATTTTCCTTCCTAATCTTGTGCTATGATTGAAAACATGTTTCTTGGGCCTTTAAATTGCTAATTTTAATCCTCTCTTATTACCATTCGATATCTTGATATGTGTGTTAAGTGATTTCAGGATTTATAAGGCAGGAATGGCTTAGAGGATTGATGAGCGGATATTTTATACGCTTTCTGGGGGTAATTTCATGTAGTTTTTAGCATGTTTTAGTTAGTTTTTAGTATATTTTTATTAGTTTCTAGGAAAAATTCATATTTCTGGACTTTACTATGAGTTTGTGTGTTTTTCTGTGATTTCAGGTATTTTCTGGCTGAAATTGAGGGAGATGAGCAAAAATCTGATTCAGGCTGAAAAAAGACTGCAGATGCTATTGGATTCTGACCTTCCTACACTCGAAATAGATTTTCTGGAGCTACAGGAGTCCAAATGGAATGCTCTTAATTGCGTTGGAAAGTAGACATCGAGGGCTTTCCAGCAATATATAATAGTTCATATTTGTTTCAAGGATAAATGACATAAACTGGCGTTCAACGCCAGCTCCATGTTGCATTCTGGCGTTAAACGCCAGAAACAGGTTACAAGTTGGAGTTAAACGCCAGAAACAGGTTACAACCTGGCATTTAACTCTGGGAACAGCCTAAGCACGTGTAAAGCTCAAGTCTCAGCCTCAGCACACACCAAGTGGGCCCCAGAAGTGGATTTATGCACTATCTATCTTAGTTTACTCATTTTCTGTAAACCTAGGTTACTATTTTAATATTTAAACAACATTTAGAGATTTATTTTGGACCTCATGACAATTCAGATCTGAACTTTGTACTCTTTGATGGCATGAGTCTCTAAACTCCATTGTTGGGGGTGAGGGGCTCTGCTGTGTCTCGATGAATCAATGCAATTATTTCTGTTTTCTATTCAAACACGCTTGTTTCTATCTAAGATGTTCATTCGCACTTCAATATGATGGATGTGATGATCCGTGACACTCATCACCATTCCCAACCTATGAACGTGTGCGTGACAACCACCTCCGTTCTACCTTTGATTGAATGAGTATCTCTTGGCTTCCTTAATCAGAGTTTTCGTGGTATAAGCGAGAATCCATTGGCAGCATCCTTGAGAATCTGGAAAGTCTAAACCTTGTCTGTGGTATTCTGAGTAGGATTTAGGGATTGGATGACTATGACGAGCTTCAAACTCCCAAAGGTTGGGCGTAGTGACAGACGCAAAAGGATCAATGGATCCTATTCGAACATGAGTGAGAACCGACAGATGATTAGTAGTGCGGTGACAGCGCACCTGGACCATTTTCACTGAGAGGACGGATGGTAGCCATTGACAACGGTGATCCACCAATATACAGCTTGTCATAGGAGGAACCTTGCGTGCGTGAAGAAGAAGGCAGGGAGAAAGCAGAGATTCAAAAGACAAAGCATCTCCAAAACTCCAACATCTTCTCCATTACTGCATAACAAGTATTTAATTCATGCTCTTTTATTTTTCGCAATCCAAACTGATAATTATAATTGATATCCTGACTAAGAATTAAAAAATAACCATAGATTGCTTCAAACCAACAATCTCCGTGGGATTCGACCCTTACTCACGTAAGGTATTACTTGGACGACCCAGTGCACTTGCTCGTTAGCGGTACGAGTTGTGAAACGTGTGGTTTACAATTTGTGCACCAAGTTTTTGGCGCCGTTGCCAGGGATTGTTTGAGTTTGGACAACTGACGGTTTATTTTGTTGCTTAGATTAGGAAAAATTTTTCTTTTTTTGGTTTAGAGTCTTCTATCATTGTTTTTGGTTGAATTTTTTTTAAATTCTTATTTTCTCTTTTTAAATTTTTAGAAAATTTTTACAAACTAATAATTGAGTTTTCCTGTTTGAGTTTAGTTTCATATTTTAAGTTTGGTGTCAATTGCATGTTTTTATTTTATTTTAAATTTTCGAATTTATATTCATTGTTCTTTCTTAATCTTCAAGTTGTTCTTGTTTATTTTCCTTGTTTGATCTTTAGCTTTTCTTGTTTTGTGATTTTTCTTATTTTTCTTGTTCTTTTTCAAAATATCAGTTTTCAAAAAACTTTTATACATTAAATACCTTATTAAAACACTTTAAATTTATAACTCAATTGGCTAAAGCGTTGTGTTTATGTTCCTGGTAATTAGGAATTTTCCTTTTAAAACTTTTTCAAAAATAATTTTTCTTTGATTAAATCTGGTGCCAAACTTTTAAGTTTGGTGTTCTCTTGTTATTTTTCTTTAATTTTCGAAAAGTTATTCTTAGTTTTCTAAAAATTTTAAGTTTGGTGTTCCCTTTTATGTTCTTGAATCTTTGAATCTTGTTCTTGTTGTTCTTGTGAGTCTTCAAGGTGTTCTTGAGTCTTCTTTGTATTTTGATCTTAAAATTTTTAAGTTTGGTGTTTCTTAGTGTTTTCCCTCCAAAATTTTCGAAAATAAGGAGCATTGGATCTAAAAATTTTAAGTTTTGTGTCTTTTTATTGTTTTTCTCTTTCCTCATTGAATTCAAAAATATCTTTTCCCTTTATTTTAACTGATTTTTCGAAAATTACCTTTAAAAATTCAGATTTTTATTTTAAAAATCAAATCTTTTCAAAATTCAAAATCTTATTCAAAAATCATATTAAAAAATTTTCAAATCTTTTCAAATAATTAGTCAATTCAACATTCAAATTTCTTTTTATTTTCTTTTTCTTTTAATTTTCGAAATCTATATTTTATTTTCTAATTATTTTACTTTATTTTATTTCATTTTTTTCGGTTATTTTTAATTAAATAAAAAAAATAAAAATATATTTTACTTGCAATTCACATCATCTCCCTTTCTCCGTCATGGATCTAAGTGGAAATGAACAGTCCAGAAGGACTCTGGGGTCATATGCTAACCCCACTACTGCTGCATATGGGAGTAGTATCTGTATACCCTCCATCAAAGCAGGCAGTTTTGAGTTAAATCCTCAGCTCATTGTCATGGTACAGCAAAACTGCCAGTATTCTGGTCTTCCACAGGAAGAACCTACTGAGTTTCTGGCACAATTTTTGCAAATTACTGACACAGTACGTGACAAGGAGGTAGATCAGGATGTATACAGACTGTTACTGTTTCCGTTTGCTATAAAAGATCAAGCTAAAAGGTGGTTAAATAACCAACCCACAGCAAGCATAAAGACATGGAAACAGTTATCAGACAAATTTCTAAATCAATATTTCCCTCCAAAAAGGATGACACAGCTAAGGCTGGATATCCAAGGCTTTAAACAAGAGGATGATGAATTCCTTTATAATGCCTGGGAAAGGTACAGATGGATGCTAAGGAAATGCCCCTCTGAAATATTTTCAGAGTGGATGCAGTTAGACATCTTCTACTATGGGCTTACAGAAGGAGCTCAGATGTCCCTAGACCACTCAGCTGGTGGATCTATACACATGAGGAAAACTATTGAAGAGGCTCAAGAGCTTATTGATATAGTTGCCAGAAACTAGCATCTGTACATAAGTAATGGGTCCTCCATAAAAGAAGAAGCTAAAGCAGTATCTATTGAACTTGGTCCTCCAGAACAAGTTGCTGAACTCAATCAACAATTGTGCTTTCTAACAAAATAGCTAGCAGAATTCAAGGAGATGCTACAAGACACTAAAAATTCTAATAAAAATATGGAGGCCCAATTGAATCAAACAAAACAGCAGTTATCAAAGCAGATAACAGAAGAGTGCCAGGCAGTTCAATTAAGAAGTGGGAAAACATTAAATACCTCACTTCAGAGCAGCAGAAAGACAAGGAAAGAACAACTGACAGAGGATGAGCAAAACATCATCCAAAATCCCTCTGAGGACAGTAAGAGCCCAGAGAGGAATGATTCTGGCGCTCAAACGCCAGAAAAGGATGGAGAGCTGGTGTTAAACGCCCAACGCATGCTCAGTTCTGGCGTTCAAACGCCACAAACAAGCAAGGAGTTGGCGTTAAATGCCCAAAGGAAGCTCAGTTCTGGCGTTCAAACGCCAGAAACAGGTAAGGAGTTGGCGTCCAATGCCAATCCAGCTTCCACCCCTGGCATTCAAATGCCAGTGAGGGATCAGACACACACAAGTGCTGATAACAACCCCTCTAAAAAGGCTTCTCCAACCACCTCTGTAGGAAATAAACCTGCAGCAACCAAGGTTGAAGAATATAAAGCCAAAATGCCTTATCCTCAAAAACTCTGCCAAGAGGAGCAGGATAGGCAATTTGCTCGCTTTGCAGACTATCTCAGGACTCTTGAAATAAAGATTCTGTTTGCAGAGGCACTTGAGCAAATACCTTCTTATGCCAAGTTCATGAAAGAGATATTGAGTCATAAGAAGGATTAGAGAGAAACTGAAAGAGTTCTCCTCACTGAAGAATGCAGTGCAGTCATTCTGAAAAGCTTCCCAGAAAAGCTTAAAGATCCCGGGAGCTTCATGATACCATGCACATTAGAGGGTAATTGCACCAAGACAGTTTTATGTGATATTGGGGCAAGTATCAATCTAATACCTGCATCCACTATCAGAAAGCTTGGTTTAACTGAAGAAGTCAAACCAACCCGGATATGTCTCCAACTTGCTGATGGCTCCATTAAATACCCATCAGGCGTGATTGAAGACATGATTGTCAGGGTTGGGCCATTCGCCTTCCCCACTGACTTTGTAGTGCTGGAAATAGAGGAGCACAAGAGTGCTAATCTCATTCTAGGAAGACCTTTCCTAGCAACTGGACGAACTCTCATTGATGTCCAAAAGGGGGAAGTAACCCTGAGAGTTAATGAGGATGAGTTTAAGTTGAATGCTGTCAAAGCCATGGAGCATCCAGACACACCAAAAGACTGCATAAAAGTTGATCTTATTGACTCTTTAGTAGAGGAGATCAACATAGATGCGAGTCTCGAATCAGAGCTGGAAGACATCTTTAAGGATGTTCAGCCTGATCTGGAGGATTCAGAGGAATTGAAAGAGCCTCTGGAAATTCCTCAAGAAGAGGAAAAACCTCCTAAACCCGAGCTCAAACCATTACCACCATCCCTGAAATATGCATTTCTGGGAGAAGGTGACACTTTTCCAGTGATCATAAGCTCTGCTTTGAATTCACAGGAAGAGGAAGCACTACTTCAAGTGCTAAAGACACACAAGACAACTCTTGGGTGGTCCATAAGTGACCTTAAGGGCATAATCGCAGCTAGATGCATGCACAAGATTCTATTGGAGGATGATGCTAAGCCAGTGGTTCAACCACAGAGGTGGTTAAATCCAGCCATGAAGGAAGTAGTGCAGAAAGAGATCACCAAGTTACTGGAGGCTGGGATTATTTAACCTATTTTTGATAGCCCCTGGGTGAGCCCTGTTCAAGTTGTCCCCAAAAAGGGAGGCATGACAGTGGTTCATAATGAAAAAATGAACTGGTTCCTACAAGAATAGTTACAGGGTGGCGCATTTGTATTGACTACAGAAGGCTCAATACAGCCACCAGAAAGGATCATTTTCCTTTACCATTCATAGACCAGATGCTAGAGAGACTAGCAGGTCATGATTTTTACTGCTTTTTGGATGGCTATTCAGGTTACAACCAAATTGCAGTAAATCCCCAGGATCAAGAGAAAATCGCATTTACATGTCCATCTGGAGTATTTGCCTACAGAAGGATGCCATTTGGGCTGTGTAATGCACCTGCAACCTTTCAGAGATGCATGCCCTCTATTTTCTCTGATATGGTGGAAAAATTTCTGGAAGTCTTCATGGATGACTTCTCAGTATATGGAGACTCATTCAGCTCCTGTCTTGATCACCTGACACTAGTTCTGAAAAAATGCCAAGAGACTAACCTGGTTTTAAACTGGGAAAAATGTCACTTTATGGTGACTGAAGGGATTGTCCTTGGGCATAAAATTTCAAACAAGGGAATAGAGGTGGATCAAGCTAAAGTGAAAGTAATTAAAAAATTACCACCAACTGCCAATGTTAAGGCAATCAGAAGCTTTCTGGGGCATGCAGGATTCTATAGGAGGTTTATAAAGGATTTTTCAAAAATTGCAAAACCTCTGAGCAATCTGCTAGCTGCTGACATGCCATTTGTGTTTGACACAGAGTGTCTCCAGGCGTTTGAAACCCTAAAAGCTAAGCTGGTCACATCACCAGTTATTTTCGCACCAGACTGGACATTACCATTTGAATTAATGTGTGATGCCAGTGACCAAGCCATTGGTGCAGTATTAGGGCAGAGGCACGACAAGCTCCTGCATGTCATTTATTATGCTAGCCGTGTTTTAAATGATGCCCAGAAAAATTACACAACCACAGAAAAGGAATTGCTTGCAGTGGTTTATGCCATTGACAAGTTTAGATCTTACTTAGTAGGATCAAAAGTAATTGTGTACACTGACCATGCTGCTCTTAAATATCTACTTACAAAGCAGGATTCAAAACCTAGGCTCATAAGCTGGGTGTTGCTTTTGCAAGAGTTTGATATAGAAATAAGAGACAGAAAAGGGACAGAAAACCAAGTGGCTGATCATCTGTCCCGGATAGAGCCAGTAGAAGGGGCGTCCTTTCCCTCTATTGAAATCTCTGAAACCTTTCCAGATGAGCATTTGTTTGCCATTCAGGAAACACCATGGTTTGCAGACATTGCAAACTATAAAGCTGCAAGGTTCATACCCAAGGAGTACAGCAGGCAACAAAAGAAAAAATTAATTACTGATGCAAAGTATTACTTGTGGGATGAACCCTATCTCTTTAAGAGGTGTGCAGATGGAATAATCAGAAGGTGTGTGCCTAGAGAAGAAGCACAAAAGATCTTATGGCATTACCATGGGTCACAATATGGAGGACATTTTGGAGGTGAGCGAACAGCCACCAAGGTCCTCCAATGTGGCTTTTACTGGCCTACCCTCTATAGAGATTCCCGAGAGTTTGTACGTAACTGTGACAGTTGCCAGAGAGCTGGTAATCTGCCTCATGGTTATGCCATGCCTCAACAAGAAATCTTGGAGATAGAGTTGTTTGATGTATGGGGTATTGACTTCATGGGGCCTTTTCCACCATCATACTCAAACACTTATATTCTGGTTGCAGTCGATTATGTATCTAAATGGGTAGAGGCCATTGCCACACCCACTAATGATACTAAGACAGTGCTGAAGTTCCTTCAAAAACATATCTTCAGCAGGTTTGGTGTCCCTAGAGTACTAATCAGTGATGAGGGCACTCACTTCTGCAACAAACAGTTTTACTCTGCCACATATGGAATTAGCCACAAAGTGGCAACTCCATATCATCCACAGACAAATGGGTAAGCTGAAGTCTGTAACAGAGAACTAAAAAGAATCTTGGAACGGACTGTAAGTACCTGTAGAAAGGATTGGGCAAGAAGCTTGGATGATGCTCTGTGGGCTTACAGAACAGCATTCAAGACTCCTATAGGGACCTCTCCATACCAGCTTGTGTATGGTAAGGCGTATCATCTGCCCGTGGAACTGGAATACAAAGCCTACTGGGCAACCAGATTCCTAAACTTTGATGCCAAATTAGCTGGAGAAAAATGATTGCTCCAGCTGAATGAGCTAGAGGAATTCAGACTCACTGCTTTCGAAAATGCCAAGCTTTACAAAGAGAAAGAAAAAAGGTGGCATGACAGAAAGCTGTCATCTAGAGTCTTTAAACCAGGACAGAAGGTTCTGCTATTTAACTCTAGGCTCAGGCTATTCCCTGGGAAACTGAAATCCCGGTGGAGGGGACCATATGTGATTACAAGTGTGTCACCATATGGCTCTGTGGAGCTTCAAGACATTGATTCTAACAAGAAGTTCATTGTTAATGGACAGAGAATCAAATATTATCTTGAAGGCAATGTTGAGCAAGAATGCTCAAGGCTGAGGCTAGATTAAAATGCTAAGCAAGGTCCAGCTAAAGACAATAAAGAAGCGCTTGCTGGGAGGCAACCCAGCCATTAGCAAAACTCTTTCTGTTATTTTATTTTATTCTATTCTTTATTTTATTTATTTTTAAAGCATATAAGTTCAATATTAACAAGGTAAAGAATCAATTGCATAAGTTCACAGGGCTACAGAAGGATTCAGAGCACAAAACAGGAAAAAGGAGCTCACTGGCAAGAAAACGCCAGTAAGAGGCACAATTGGGCGTTAAACACCCAAAAGGAGCATCTACTGGGCGTTTAACGCCAGTAGAGATAGCCATCTGGGTGTTAAACGCCAGAAAGAAGCAGCTTCTGGGCGTTTAACGCCAGATTTACAGCATCCTGGGCGTTCAGAAAAACGCCCAGTGACAAAGGAGTTTCTGGCGTTTAACGCCAGCTGGAAGCAACAGCTGGGCGTTAAACGCCCAGACCAAGCACCAATTGGGCGTTAAACGCCCAAAACATGCAGCAGTTGGGCGTTTAACGCCAGAATTGTGGGGAGTAGGCAATTTCGTTTTCAATTCAAATTTTTTCCATTTTTTATGTTTCAATTCATGATTTCTTGCACAAACATGTTACAAATCCTAATTTTTCAAATCCTTTTTCAAAAGATATCAAATGTATCTTAATTCATAAACCCCTTTTTTTATTATCCTCTTCAAATTATTTTTCAAATCCTTTTCAAAACAAATCTATCTCTTTTCTTTCTATAATCTTTTCAACTCATCAATATCTTTTTCAAATCTTCATAACATCTTTTTTCAAAACAAAGCTATCTTTTTCAAATATCTTTCATATTATTCATATCTTTTAAATTTTAAAGTGCATCCTTTTCTTATCATACTTATCTTTTACAAATCATATCTTTTATCATATCTTCTTCAAAATTTTCGAAAACCCACCCCCTTTCCTTAAAATCCTAGTTCAGCCTCCCCCTCACCTCCACAATTCGGACTTGGCTCTCCTCATATCCCTCTCCTTTCTTTTCTTTTGCTTGAGGACAAGTAAACCTCTAAGTTTGGTGTGTTTATCCGTGATCACTAAGCCAATAACCACTAAGATCATGGCTCCTAAGGGAAAACAAACCAACTCTCAAGAGGCAAGAAAGAGAATATTCCAAAACCACTTTGGAATCAAGGGAAGTTCTTAACCAAAGAACATTCAGACCATTACTACGAAATAATGGGTCTAAGGTCAGTGATCCCAGAAGTTAAATTCGATCTGAAAGAAGACGAATATCTGAAGATCCAAGAGAAAATTCGAAACAGGAGCTGGGAAGTCCTAGCTAATCTTGAAACAAAGGTGGGAAGAAACATGGTTCAGGAATTCTATGCAAATCTGTGGCAGACGAACAGGCAGAGAATAGCGGAAACCGCATTTTATGACTATAGAACTTTGGTCAGAGGGAAGATTGTTCACACCCACCCTGACAAAATAAGGGAGATCTTCAAGCTGCCTCAACTGCAAGATGACCCAGACTCCTTTAATAGGAGAATGATGAGATCAAACCTAAACTTGGACAAGATCCTAGAGGACATATCTCTCCCTGGAGCTAAATGGACAACCAACACAAAGGGTGCCCCGAACCAACTCAAAAGAGGAGATCTCAAACCAGTCGCCAGAGGCTGGTTGGACTTCATTGGGCGCTCTATATTACCCACTAGCAACCGCTCTGAGGTCACCATCAGAAGAGCCGTGAAAATTCATTGCATTATGCTGGAAAAAGAAGTGGAAGTTCATCAGCTGATTGCTTGTGAGCTTTACAAGATTGTAAACAAGAACTCCAAAGATGCCAGATTGGCTTATCCAAGCTTGGTCTCTCTGTTATGTAAAGATGCTGGGATAAAAATGGGAGTAGATGAGTACATCCCAGTTGAGCTACCAATCACCAAAAAGTCTATGGAAGGACAACAAGTGCAGGATGAACCCATCAAGAGGAGAGCACAGGAGTTCCTCCCGGAATTCCCTCAAATTTAATACTAGGAGCGCCTAGAAGCATCTGTCACCAAGTTGCAAGAAGCTGTGGATCAACTGAAGGAAGAACAACAAAATCAAAATAGCATGCTCTGGAAATTGCTTAGAGAACAAGAAGAGCAAGGGCGTGAACTGAAGGAACTGAAGCGCCAGAAGCTATCTCTTGAAGGGCCAAGCACTCCACAGACTAAAGAGGCATCCACCTCCCAAATTCAAGGTTGTTGAGTTCTAATCTTAGCCTTAACTCTGTGATAATTGTTCTTATTAGAAATTTACCTTAGAAGTTATATATGAGTTGTAGTAATTAGTATCTCTATTTTGATTTTATCTCCAATTAAGCTATAATTTATTTTTCTCATCATCATCAAACATGAATAAAATAGCAGATTTTTAGAATAAGGAGGCAATAATTTTTCAAGTTCTTAATAAGGAAAATTCTAATTATCTATATGTGGTAGCAATGCTTTTTGTCTTCTGAATGAATGCCTGAATAGTGCATATTTTTTATATTGAATTTTATGAATGTTAAAATTGTTGGCTCCTGAAAGAATGATGAACAAGAGAAATGTTATTGATGATCTGAAAAATCATGAAATTGATTCTTGAAGTAAGAAAAAGCAGCAAAAAAAAAGAGAAAGAAGAAGAAGGAGCAGCAGAAAAAGCCAGTAGCCCTTAAAACCAAAAGGCAAGGGTAAAAAGGATCCAAGGCTTTGAGCATTAATGGATAGGAGGGTCTAAAAGGAATAAAATCCTAGCCTAAGCGGCTAAACTAAGCTGTCCCTAACCATGTGCTTGTGGCGTGAAGGTGTCAAGTGAAAACTTGAGACTGAGCGGTTAATGTCGAGGTCCAAAGCAAAAAAAAGAGTGTGCTTAAGAACCCTGGACACCTTTAATTGGGGACTTTAGCAAAGCTGAGTCACAATCTGAAAAGGTTCACCCAGTTATGTGTCTGTGGCATTTATGTATCCGGTGGTAATACTGGAAAACAAAGTGCTTAGGGCCACGGCCAAGACTCATAAAGTAGCTGTGTTCAAGAATCAACATACTAAAATAGGAGAATCAATAATACTATCTGAATTCTAAGTACCTATGGACACCAATCATTCTGAATTTCAAAGGATAATGTGAGATGCCAAAACTGTTCAGAAGCAAAAAGCTACTAGTCCCGCTCATCTAATTAGAATCTGAGCTTCACTTAAAACTCTGAGATATTATTGCTTCTCAATTTCTTTTTATCCTATTTTATTTGTCTAGTTGCTTGGAGACAAGCAACAGCTTAAGTTTGGTGTTGTGATGAGCGGATATTTTATACGCTTTCTGGGGGTAATTTCATGTAGTTTTTAGCATGTTTTAGTTAGTTTTTAGTATATTTTTATTAGTTTCTAGGAAAAATTCATATTTCTGGACTTTACTATGAGTTTGTGTGTTTTTCTGTGATTTCAGGTATTTTCTGGCTGAAATTGAGGGAGCTGAGCAAAAATCTGATTCAGGCTGAAAAAGGACTGCAGATGTTGTTGGATTCTGACCTCTCTGCACTCGAAATGGATTTTCTGGAGCTATAAAAGTCCAAATGGCGCTCTCTCAATTGCGTTGAAAAGTAGACATCCAGGGCTTTCCAGCAATATATAATAGTCTATACTTTGCTCAAGGATAAATGACGTAAACTGGCGTTCAACGCCAGTTCCATGTTGCATTCTGGCGTTAAACACCAGAAACAGGTTACAAGTTGGAGTTAAACGCCAGAAACAAGTTACAACCTGGCGTTTAACTCTGGAAACAGCCTAAGCACGTGTAAAGCTCAAGTCTCAGCCCCAGCACACACCAAGTGGGTCCCAGAAGTGGATTTCTGCACTATCTATCTTAGTTTACTCATTTTCTGTAAACCTAGGTTACTAGTTTAATATTTAAACAACTTTTAGAGATTTATTTTGGACCTCATGACAATTCAGATATGAACTTTGTACTCTTTGATAGCATGAGTCTCTAAACTCCATTGTTGGGGGTGAGGAGCTCTGCTGTGTCTCGATGAATTAATGCAATTATTTCTGTTTTCTATTCAAACACGATTGTTTCTATCTAAGATGTTCATTCGCACTTCAATATGAAGGATGTGATGATCCGTGACACTCATCACCATTCCTAACCTATGAACGCGTGCCTGACAACCAGCTCCGTTCTACCTTCGATTGAATGAGTATCTCTTGGATTCCTTAATCAGAGTCTTCGTGGTATAAGCTAGAATCCATTGGCAGCATCCTTGAGAATCCAAAAAGTCTAAACCTTGTCTGTGGTATTTCGAGTAGGATTAAGGGATTGGATGACTGTGACGAGCTTCAAACTCACAAAGGTTGGGCGTAGTGACAGACGCAAAAGCATCAATGGATCCTATTCTAGCATGAGTGAGAACCGACAGATGATTAGTAGTGTGGTGACAGCGCAGCTGGACCATTTTCACTGAGAGGACGAATGGTAGCCATTGACAACGGTGATCCACCAACATACAGCTTGCCATAGGAGGAACCTTGCGTGCGTGAACAAGAAGGCAGGAGAAAGCAGAGATTCAGAAGACAAAGCATCTCCAAAACTCCAACATCTTCTCCATTACTGTATAACAAGTATTTAATTCATGCTCTTTTATTTTTCGCAATCCAAACTGATAATTATAATTGATATCCTGACTAAGAATTACAAAATAACTATAGATTGCTTCAAACTAACAATCTCCGTGGGATTCGACCCTTACTCACGTAAGGTATTACTTGGACGACCCAGTGCACTTGCTGGTTAGTGGTACGAGTTGTGAAATGTGTGATTTACAATTCATGCACCAAGGATGGAAAGGAAGCATGCAGAAATGGAAGGAATACAAGAAGTTGAAGAAATTGCTATGCTGTCCAGTCTGATCTCTTCGTACTTAACTAACCATAACTTGAGCTACAGATGTCTAAATGAGGCGGTTCTAGTTGCGTTGGAAAGATAACATCTGGGGCTTCGAAATGATATATAATTTATCATAGTTGCCTTGAAGATAAGTGATGCACATGTGAATTCTCCCCCATCGATTTTTGGGCTATTTTTGACCCAGTTTTCGGCCCAGAAAACACAGATTAGAGGCTATAAAGTGGGAGAATCCATTCATTCATTAAAAACAACTTTCATATTCATAATTTTGGGTTTTAGATGTAGTTTTCTAGAGAGAGAGGCTCTCTCCTCTCTCTTAGGTTTTAGGATTACAATTTCTTCTTCTTCTCAATTCCAGGTTCAATGTTCCTTTAATTTAGTTTCTTTTCTATTTTTATTTGTCTTAGTATTCTACTTTATCTATTTCCCCTATTGATTATTTTATGCTGCTATTTGGTTTATGAATTCTCATGTTTAATTTGATTTTCTATTTAATACAAATTGAGGTATTTTAGATTTATGATTGCTTTCTCAATTTACATTATTGATGCTTTCAATTTAATTTAGATTTCTCCCCTTTTGGCTTTGGTTGAGTAATTGGTGACACTTGAGTTATCAAACTCCTTTGTTGATTGATAATTGGAATTTGCTGGTTAATTTTGATCCCTCTAAAGCTAGTCTTTCCTTAGGAGTTGACTAGGACTTGAGGAATCCCAGTGACTAGTCCACTTGACTTTCCTTTATTTAGTAAGGGTTAACTAAGTGGGAGCAATAAACAATTCTCATCACAATTGATAAGGATAACTAGGATGGGATTTCCAGTTCTTATACCTTGCAAGGGTTTTCATGATTATTAATTTACTTTCTTGCCAATTTATTTCCTTGTTCCCTATTTCAAAAACCCAAAAAGATACTTTTCCATAACCAATAATAAATCATACTTCCCTGCAATTCCTTGATAGACGACTCGGAGTTTAAATACTTTGGTTATTACTTTTTAGGGGTTTTGTTACTTGTGACAACCAAACTTTTGTACGAAAGGATTCTTTGCTGGTTTAGAAACTATACTTGCAACGAGAATTTATTTGTGAATTTCTTTACTAGCAGAAAATTCGTTCGTCATGGGTGCAGTGAAGTCACAAAGAAACTTTCTTGTATCTCCTTCATTATTCTGTTCGGCTGCCATGTTTGTAGTTTGTTGTTCAAAAAGTTCTGTGAGATCTTGATAAACCCCGATTTCAAGGTCTCTCTTATGCTTATTTTAGGGGATTTTACCACCTTTCCCACATTTATTCAATGAAATAGCATGGTTTTATAATTCTCCCTTGAATTGTGCTTAAGTGTAAAAACATGCTTTTTAGGCCCTAAATTGGTGATTTTGATTCACTTTAATTCCATTCGATGCCTTGATGTGTTTGTTGAGTGATTTCAGGTTCATAAGGCAAGTATTGGATGGAAGAAATGAGTAGAAAAGCATACAAAGGGGAGAATTCATGAAGAAACAAGGATTGGGAATGCACCAATGGACGCGCACGCGTACAAAGCGCGCACGCGCAAAAGTGGTTTCGCATAGAGACGCGCACGCGTACAAGACACGTCTGCGCGGATGAAGAATTTGCAAATCGACGCGCACGCGCACATGGCGCGTACGCGCCGATACTCTCACGTTGCCCACTTAAAGGCAAAACGCTGGGAGCAATTTTTGAGCTGCCCAGGCCCAAATCCAACTTGTTTCTGAGTGTATTTCATGCAGAATTGGAGTCCAAGCAAAGGGGGAGCAATTAGTTTAGTCAACATGAGCCTTTAGTTAGTTTTCTAGAGAGAGAAGCTCCCTCTTCTCTCTAGAATTAGGTTAGGATTAGGATAATTGTCATAGATCAATGTTCAATTACTTGATCTCATCTTGTTTCCTATATAATTTCTCATTTCTACACCTTGATTCTCTTAGTTGTAATGTTAATTTCTCTTTTATGTCTCTTTTGTGATGATGAACTCATGTTGGATTTGGTTTACATTTAATGCAATTTGATGTTGATATTTCTTTTTATTGATGAATTGAATTGTGATCTTACTTTCCTTGCAATTAGTAGTTGGTAGATTTTATTATTCTTGAAATTTATGATGTTTATTTCTATTGCACTCTATGTGTTTGATGAAATGTTCCCTTTAGTTTTTGAGTAGTTTTGTTGACTCTTGGTCTAAGCTAAGGGAATTGGTTAAACTTGAGTTATTGGGTATAATGGATTTGATGATTTGAGAACCCTTGGTGATCAATTTTATACCCATTGACGCTAACCCACTACTAAGCTAATTAGTAGGTAGGTTGGGACTTAAGGGTTGATGTGATCAAATCTATTTGATGTACTTTAAGCTTAGTAGTAGATACCACGTACTTAAGGCTTTTGGGAAGTAGAGTTAATAGGTTGGCCTCTTATGATTATCAATATTTGGTTTGTTGACAAGGATGGTGATCTCAGTTACCTAAGTCTTAGCCAAGAGTTCTTTATCTTGCTTTCTTTACTTACTTGCTTAATTTACTTTTCTTGCCCTCTTATGAACTAAAACCTCCCTTACCCTTTATAGCCAATAATTGAGCATTTCATTGTATCCTAGGGAGACGATCCGGAGTCCAAATTCTTCGGTTAATTTTTATTAGGGGTTTGTTATTCGTGACAGAACCATAAAATTTTAATTGCGAGGATTGTTTGTCGCCACACGCCCCCCTCTTCCCCGCTCTCCCTCTCTCTCTCTCACTCAATCCTCTCTTCTCTATTCTCACTCTCTGCAACCAGCCACTGCCTACCGCCACGAGCTCCGCTGCGCCGCCACCACTCCTGAGAAGCATCTCCACCTTGCTGCTTCGCCCCTTTCCTTTCCCAATTTCTCTCACTCCCTGCCTCTGCATTCCAGGTCCACACCCTTCTCCCCTGTTTTACTCCATTTCTTTACTCTAGTTAGTTAATGAATTTTTGTTAATTTAGTTTAGTTAGATTAGTTTAGTTAGTTTAGTGTAACTAGGTGGTTAGCGAATCTGGGCTGAGTAGTGGATTTAGGTTTGTTTGAATTTTTGTTGCTGTGTGAAATTGCTCTGTTTCATTGATTTGCCATATGCTCATTTGGGCTGATTGATGCTGTTGCATTAACTTTCCTTGGCTTGCTATTATTGAATATTGCTCTGCTCATGCCTACTGGTTGTTTGATTGTTCATAACTGTTTGTTGCTGGCTGAATTGATCTAAACTACCTTTTAATGCTTTGCTACTGAACTATTGGCTATTTGTTCAATTCATATGGACTCATACATGGTTTTTATGCTTTTGTTTTTTAATGAATTCATATGAAATTGACTTGACTATTTGAATTTGGAAAATGGCCAATTTGTTGCTGAAATGCTGCCGGATTTTTCCTAACCATGTTTCATGAAATGACATTATTTTGATAGGTGTAACAAACTTCTATTTGATGATTTCTGTGTCAAATAGAATTTTGTCGCCTAAATGGTTTTGGAAACTCCTCAAGGGCATATTTATAAGTTTTTGGTCATACTTTTAACACTCTTTGCTTGCTTGCAATGTTAATTTGCTTATATGCATTACATGGTTGAGTAAGTTTGCAAATTGACCATAACTTGAAACTCTCTTGAAATTTTGTGCCTCTTTTGCATAAACACGCAAGTTTGAAAGTTTTTAATCTATGTGACTAATTGATTCATTATATCCATGCCTAGTCTCATTAAGTCACATGGATCATGAGGTTTTCCATTCTTATTTGAACTTGTGGCTTGTATGCATTGTTGGAATTAGTGTTAATTGTTGTTTGATTTATTTTATTCTCAAGGTTTTGATTTCACCAACACCATTAGTGATCGTCACATTGATGGATGACTTGTTTTCATATTAGTTTCTTTCTAGCAGTATTATATTTCATCATCAATGACTTGATGCATTTCATGATTGTGAGTGTGCTTACATCCCTACTTTGTACATTCCCTCTTGAATTGAGTCGGTAACCACCATATCACTGATTTTCAACTAATTTCTAACTCTAACTTGTTTAACCAACTAACCGCTTTTGGTTTTCAACTTAACTCTTTTGATCATTCTTTTGGATATGGTGTTTTCTAGGCTTAGTAAACAAGTAATGTGCAAATGTGGTTTAAATTCTTGGTCTAAAGTTTGATTTGAATTCTGAATTATGTTGCTTACATTCCAAGAAATCTCTTTTCTTTATTCACTTCATGAATATGCTTTGCTCTGAGTGCTTTATATATGCTTGGCTAGCTGCTTATATTGTATCATCTCTATTTTTCAGGATGTCAGACAAAGAAAAAGCTATAGCCACTACTTTAAAAAGAGAAAGCGCTCTAAAACCTCTACCCCTTCACCTTATGCAAACTATGCTAAAAATCTCCTGAATGAAGAGGATAAGGAAAATCAGCTGCTGCCACCCACTAACCCAATCAAATTCCCAAACCTCTACTATGAGCTTCGCTTCTCCGATTTTCGGAAGAAAAATCTAAACATTGAGAAGAAACTGCTCCTTCCCAATGATGTGAGACGTGCTGTAAACACCCGCATTCTGGAGTTGGGATTGGACTTTGTTGACAGAGATTTGGGGAGGGTAAACACTTCATGGGTGAGAGAATTTTATTGCAACTTCTTCCGAGCCACTCTTAATTCAGTTCAGCTGCGGGGTAGAGAGATTATGATCACTGAGGCTGCCATTGGGGATGCACTGCTTTGCCACCATCGTCCTGATGACACCTGCGCCTATAAGTAGGCAGAAGTGGCTATCCACTGCATGACATTTGACTATGAGGCACTTAAGCGCGTGATTACCATACCTGACGCCCCCTGAGTGATGGATTCTGGGAACAAGAAGCCCAAGGGGATGCGTTTCACCTATCTGTCGAGGGAGACTAGGACATGGCAGCATATCTTCACCCACTATGTCTTCCCCACCACTCACTTCTTAGAGATTTCGATGGATATGCTAGTTCTGATTGGGTGTGTGATGGAGGGGAAGGAGGTGAACTTCCCCCGGCTGATTAGGCAGAGTATGTGGCGCGCATATATCCGTGGCCTGCTGCTCTTTCCTACACTAGTCACCAGCATGATCGAGATGGCTGATGTTCCGTGGGAGGATGATGATGTGACACCACCATCCCCAGATGATGACGACAAGGAGGTTACCATTCCATGGGGTGGGTGGGTGCACCAGAAGCCCCCACCCAAACGCCGTTCTCGAGCCAGAGTAGTGGAGAAGGCAGCTTAGCCCTCATCGTCAGCAGCAGCAGCAGGACCCCCCTCCACTTCAGCAGCCACAGCATCCTTACTACCACCACCAGCACCTGAGCCGACTTACCTGTTGGTGCAGCACCTGCTTCGCTTCATGGAGTGCCTCGAGCGTCGTGTCATGCGACGTCTCAACCGCATAGGCCAGGTGTTTGTATCATAGGGCATCGAGCTACCTCCGCTCCCAGACTCTCCCGCTTCCGACGAGCAAGATCAGGATGGTGAGGAGCATGACGAGGAGCTAACTCATCAGGATGCACCTCCAGAGACATAGGTCACCACAGAGGTTCAGCACCCTCCTGAGGTTCAGCAGGACACTCCACAGCCACAGTCAGAGACACAGCCGATCCCAGTTCGATAGCCTGAGCCTAAGCCACAGCCCGGCGTGATTGTTGACCCCGATCCCGAGCTTCATCAGTAGCATCGAGGACGATGATTGATTCTAAAGTGTGGGGAGGTCACCGTTCGTGACCAATGTTTGCATTCATATGGTGAACTTTCAGACATCTATTTCTATCTTCTACTTCTTTATTTTATTTTGCACTTTATGTTTTAGATCATTTTGGGATTACTGTACATATTTACTATTGTGGATACCCTTATTTTGATTGTTGCACACTTTTATTTTATATATGCCTATATTGCATCTTAGTTTTTTATTGTGATTAGAAAAATATCTTGGGATTGTAAAACTTAGTTGACCCTTCTTGTACAAGAATTGTGCTTTGATTGAAAAAGGGGTAAACTAGGGAAAATTTTAAAATTTTCTAAATCATAACATTGCATTAGAATAAGCTTAGTCAATGTGATGATGATTTTCAAGAAATTTATTTTTAGGGCACCACCCCAATTGGTTGAAAAAAATTTTTTAGAACTTGCTTAAATTATATACTTTGTGGATCATGTTTTGAGCAAAGAACACAAGCATGTGAGATTTGAGCCTAATTGTGTGGTCACATCATACATGACCACTTATTTTCATTCTTGTGTGCATTATTCTCTTCCTATGAGTGTAATCTTTGATTTGTTTGATTCTTTATGTCCATTATTTTGTGTATACATGCATTTATATGATTGAGGCCATTATTCAAATAGCTCACTTACCTAAATAGCTAACCTTTTATCTTCCATTGTTAACCAATCTTGAGCCTATGCTTAACCCATTTGTTCATAATTGTAGCACATTACAAGCTTAAGTGAAAAACAATAAATGTCCCTTGTTTGGATCTTTGATTAGCCTGGGCTAATGAGAGTGTTCATTACTTGATTTTGGAAAAGTTGGGTACATTGGGTAAAGATAAAAGTGTGTGTGTGTTTTTGTTAAAGAAAAATTTTAGGAATAGGGTACATACTCATGTATTAATTATGTGTAAACCATATGCATTGATAGTCTTTTATATATATTTTATCTTAAAAAAAATTTTAATACAACAAAAAGGGAACAAAATGTCCCAAAGTTTGAAGTTTAATAATAATCAATGCATATGTGTGGTAATCAAAAGGAAATGCATGAGTGTGTGAAAAAGTGAAGAATGGATAGCTAGGTTTGTTTAGAATTGTTTAGGTTGTCATAGGTTAGGTGAAAAGTTTAAGTTAATCAAAGATTCGAATTTCAAGCTCACTTGACCATATGCAGCCTACCTTGACCCTAGCCCCATTACAACCTATGGAAAGTCCTCATGATACTTGTATGCATGCTTAAAGTAATTGTTGATTGTTAGATGAAAAACAAGTCTTGGAAAGCATGATTAGGGGGAATTGAGTGAATCAACCCCATACACTTGAGTGCCTAGAGCAGATACACATCCGGTGAGGGTTCGATCGCTCAATTACATGTTTCCACCCATGATAATCTTTTCTTGCAAGTTTGTGAACTCTTTCAATGATTCAATCCAATTGTAGTGATTGCTAATACCTTAGCCCTTATGCTTGCATGTGTACTCTTGGAGATTGATTTATTTTGACTAAGCCATTTGCATTCATGTAATTAGGTTACATACAGATAGATTGCATTTAGTTAGTTTGCATTGAATAAATGTTAATACCCTTTTGCTTCTTTCTTGATTTTAGCATGAGGACATGCTTAGTTTAAGTGTGGGGAGATTTGACAAACCCCGATTTCATGGTCTATCTTGTGCTTATTTTAGGGGATTTTACCACCTTTTCCCACATTTATTCAATGAAATAGCATGGTTTTGTAATTCTCCCTTGAATTGTGCTTAAGTGTAAAAACATGCTTTTTAGGCCCTAAATTGGTGATTTTGATTCACTTTAATTCCATTCGATGCCTTGATGTGTTTGTTGAGTGATTTCAGGTTCATAAGGCAAGTATTGGATGGAAGAAATGAGTAGAAACGCATACAAAGGGGAGAATGCATGAAGAAACAAGGATTGGGAATGCATCAATGGACGCGCAAGCGTACAAGGCGCGCACACGCAAAAGTGGTTTCGCATAGAGACGCGCACGCGTACATGACGCGTCCGCGCGGATGAAGAATTTACCAATCGACACGCACGCGCACATGGCGCGTACGTGCTGATACTCTCACGTGGCCCACTTAAAGGCAAAATGTTGGGGGCGATTTCTGAGCTGCCCAGGCCCAAATCCAACTTGTTTCTGAGTGTATTTCATGTAGAATTGGAGTCCAAGCAAAGGGGGAGCAATTAGTTTAGCCAACATGAGCCTTTAGTTAGTTTTCTAGAGAGAGAAGCTCCCTCTTCTCTCTAGAATTAGGATAAATTGTCATAGATCCATGTTCAATTACTTGATCTCATCTTGTTTCCTATATAATTTCTTATTTCTACACCTTGATTCTCTTAGTTGTAATGTTAATTTCTCTTTTATGTCTCTTTTGTGATGATGAACTCATGTTGGATTTGGTTTACATTTAATGTAATTTGATGAAGTTTCTTTTTATTGATGAATTGAATTGTGATCTTACTTTCCTTGTAATTAGTAGTTGGTAGATTTTATTATTCTTACAATTTATGATGTTTATTTCTATTACACTCTATGTGTTTGATGAAATGTTCCCTTTAGTTTTTGAGTAGTTTTGTTGACTCTTGGTCTAAGCTAAGGGAATTGGGTAAACTTGAGTTATTGGGTATAATGGATTTGATGATTTGAGAACCTTTGGTGATCAATTTGATACCCATTGACGCTAACTCACTACTAAGCTAATTAGTAGGTAGGTTGGGACTTAAGGGTTGATGTGATCAAATCTATTTGATGTACTTCAAGCTTAGTAGTAGATACCATGTACTTAAGGCTTTTGGGAAGTAGACTTAATAGGTTGGCCTCTCATGATTATCAATATTTGGTTTATTGACAAGGATGGTGATCTCAGTTACCTAAGTCTTAGCCAAGAGTTCTTTATCTTCCTTTCTTTACTTGCTTAATTTAATTTTCTTGCCCTCTTATGAACAAAAACCCCCTTACCCCCTTTATAGCCAATAATTGAGCATTTCATTGTATCCTAGGGAGATGACCGGAGTCCAAATACTTCGGTTAATTTTTATTAGGGGTTTGTTATTCGTGACAGAACCATAAAATTTTGATTGCGAGGATTGTTTGTCGGTTTGGAGCTATGCCCACAACGAAGTAATTCTTTCCTATAAGAAGAGAAATTCTAGACCGACACGACAAATATCTCGTCCATCAGATCTCTTCCAGAGTGTTGTGCTTTAACTTATTGCAAATGCTTCCTTAGGGTCCTCTCAGGTGCAGGATCAATATTAAAGAGAGGTTTTTTATCTCTGTTCCTGCTCATAAACAAGAAAAGAAGAACAAGAAAGAAAGAGAATGAGAGCTCTTTGTCAAAGGATAGAGAACTCCCTGTGAGATGTGAAGAAGAAAGAAGAATGAAGATAGATGTATGAGATGAAGAATTCGAATAAAAGGGTAGAAGAAATCGAAAATTTAAGAGGTAAAAAGAAAAACTAAAATTAAAATATTTTTTATTTTATTTGTTAATTGAATTAAAAAGATTTGAAAACTTAAGTGTAATTTTCGAAAAAGAAGAAAGAGAAAGAGAGGAGAAGTTTTTGAAAATAGAAGAGAGAGGAATTAGTTATGATGTTTTGAAAAAAAAAAAGGAAAGCGAAAACAAGTAACTAATTAAGAAAGATTTGAAAATAAGATAAGATAGAAGTTTTGAAAAATATTTGATTTTAAAAAATTTTTGAATTTTAAAATTGGAAAGAAAAAGTCAACAAAAAAAGATAAGATTGAAAAGATTTGATTTTGAATTTTGAAATTGAAACAAGATGAGATAAAGATTTGAAAAAGATTTTATTTTTAAAAAGATTTGATTTTGAAAATTAAAATTAAGATAAGATAAGATAATGATTTGAAATTGAAAGAAAGATAAAGCAAAGATAAGATAAAGATTTGAAAAAGTTTTGAATTTTAAAATTTAAAATTTCAAATTTAAAAGAAAGATAAGATAAGAAAGAATCAAATTAAAAGAAAAGATTTGAAAAGATTTAAAAAGATAAGATTTGAAATTTGAAATTTGAAATTAAGATAAGATAATGATTTGAAATTAAAATTTGAAAATTTTTTGGAATTTTCGAAATTTTTTGAACAAAGATAAAAAAAGATAATTTTTTGATTTTTTGAATTAATGAAGAAAGAGAAAAACAACCACAAGACACCAAACTTAAAATTTTTAGATCAAAGACACTAAATTTTTTCGAAAATTAAAAAGAAAAACACCAAAAGGCACTAAACTTAAAACTTTTAAGATCAAAACAAGAAAATAAATAATAACAACTTAAATACCAAGAAGAAGACTTAAGAACTATTCCAAAATTTTGAAGAAAATAAAGAACACACAAAGGACACCAAACTTAAGAACTGACATTAGACTCAAACAAAAGACAAAGAAAAGATGGATTTTGAAAATGTTTTTGAAAAAAAAAAACAAAAGACTCAAACAAAACAGAAAAAAGTAACTAATCTAAGCAACAAGATAATCCGGTAGTTTGTCAAATCCAAACAATCCTCGACAACGGCGCCAAAAACTTGGTGCACGAAACTGACTCCGCACGTTTCGCACAGATAGACCGGCAAGTATACTAGGTCGTCCAAGTAATACCTCAAGTGAGTGAGGGTCGATCCCACATAGATTGTTGGTTTGAGCAAGCAATGGTTACCATGAAGATCTTAGTTAGGCGGATAGAAAATATAGTTTGTGACAAAAAACGCATAAAACAGATAAATAAATAAAACGTTACTAGATAGGTGTGAAATCAATGGTATGAGAACGGTTGAGGCTTCGAAGATGCTTCTTCCTTCTGGATCAACTTTTATCACCATCGACTCCAAATTCTATTTGATTCATTCCATGGAAGGTTGTATATGATTAACACCGGTTTAGTAGTCATTAATCTTTGATGAGCGGATAATTTATACGCTTTTTGGCATTGTTTTTAGTATGTTTTAGTTAGTTTTTATTATATTTTTATTATTTTTTAAATAAAAATCACATTTCTGGACTTTACTATGAGTTTGTGTATTTTTCTGTGATTTAAGGTATTTTCTAGCTGAAATGGAGGGACCTGAGCAAAAATCTGATTTAGAGGCTGAAAAAGGACTGCATATGTTGTTGGATTCTGACCTCCCTGCACTCGAAGTGGATTTTCTAGAGCTACAGAAGCCCAATTGGCTCACTCTTAATTGCGTTGGAAAGTAGACATTCTGAGCTTTCCAGAAATATATAATAGTCCATACTTTGCCCAAGATTTGATGGCCCAAACTAGTGTTCCAAGTCAGCATAGAAATTCTGGCGTCAAAACGCCAGAACTGGCATAAAAGCTGGAGTTAAACGCCCAAACTGGCACAAAAGCTGGCGTTTAACTCCAAGAAAAGTCTCTACACGTGAAAGCTTCAATTCTCAGCCCAAGCACACACCAAGTGGGCCCGAAAGTGGATTCTGCATCATTTACTCAATTCTGTAAACCCTAGGTTACTAGTTTTCTATAAATAGGACCTTTTGCTATTGTATTTACACACTTGGAGACTTTTGATCTTTGATTAGTCTTATGCTATCTTAGACCTTTATGAGGGCTGGCCATTCGGCCATGCCTAGACCTTGTTCTTATGTATTTTCAACGGTGGAGTTTCTACACACCATAGATTAAGGTGTGGAGCTCTGCTGTTCTTCATGAATTAATGCAAAGTACTACTGTTTTTCTATTCAATTCACGCCTACTTCTTCTCTAAGATATACACTCGTTCTTCAACTTGATGAATATGATGATCCGTGACATTCATCATCATTCTCACCTATGAACGCGTGCCTGACAACCACTTCCGTTCTACATGCAATCAAGCTTGAATGTGTATCTCATGGATTTCTATTCTAAGATTAAAACCTTCGTGGTATAGGCTAGAATCATTGGCGGTCATTCCTGAGGTCCAGAAAGTCTAAACCTTGTCTGTGGTATTCCGAGTAGGATCTGGGAAGAGATGACTGTGACGAGCTTCAAACTCGCGAGTGTTGGGCGTGTGACAGACGCAAAAGGATCAATGGATCCTATTCTAACATGATCGAGAACCGACAGATGATTAGCCGTGCGGTGACAGCGCATTTGGAACATTTTCACTTAGAGGACGGGAAGTAGCCATTGACAACGGTGATGCCCAACATAAAGCTTGCCATGGAAAGGAGTATGAATGATTGGATGAAGGCAATAGGAAAGCAGAGGTTCAGAAGGAACAAAGCATCTCTATACGCTTATCTGAAATTCCTACCAATGAATTACATAAGTATCTCTATCTTTATTTTATGTTTTATTCATATTTTAATTATCAATCCTCCATAACCATTTGAATCTGCCTGACTGAGATTTACAAGATGACCATAGCTTGCTTCAAGCGACAGTCTCCGTGGGATCGACCCTTACTCACGTAAGGTTTATTACTTGGACGACCCAGTGCACTTGCTGGTTAGTTGTGTGGAGTTGTGACAAAGAGTTGAGATTACAATTGTGCGTACCATGATGTTGGCGCAATTGATGATCACAATTTCGTGCACCAAGTTTTTAGCGCCGTTGCCGGGGATTGTTCGAGTTTGGACAACTGACGGTTCATCTTGTTGCTTAGATTAGGTAATTTTATTTTATGTTTAAGATTTTTACTTTTTATTTTTAAAAAAAATTTTCAAAAATACAAATAAAAATTTCTATTTTGTTCTTCAGAGTTTTTAAGAATGAATTCTAGAGTGTCATGATGATTTGTTGAAGTCTGGCTGGCTGTGAAGCCATGTCTAATCTTTTGGACCGAGGTTTCAACTTATCATCACAAGAGCTTGTTGATTTCTATCAATCTTGCTGTTGAAAGTAATGATCTGCTAAAGCTTGGCTGGCCATTGGCCATGTCTAGTGTTTTGGACCGAAGCTTTCACTGAAAGCTTGGCTTGCTAGTAAGCCATGTCTAATTCCTAGACTGGAGTTTTAGACTAACATTGCAATGATTCTTGGAATTCTCATTAAAAATTTTGAATCCCTTTATTTTCCTTTCCATATAATTTTCGAAAAATCACAAAAAAAAATTATAAAATCATAAAAAATCAAAAATATTTTATGTTTCTTGTTTGAGTCTAGTGTCAATTCTTAAGTTTGGTGTCAATTGCATTCTTCTAATTTTCGAAAATTACATGCATTATGTTCTTCATTGATCTTCAAGTTGTTCTTGATGATTTCAGTGCTCTGATCTTTAATTTCTCTTATTTTGTGTCTTTTATTGTTTCTTACATGCATTTTTAAATTATTATAGTCCTTAGTATACAAACTTCTGAGTTTGGTGTCTTGCATGCATTGTTTATTTGATCTTTGTTGCATTCTTTTTATTATTGTCTCTCATCATTAAAAAATCCAAAAAAATTTTCAAAATTGTGTCTTTTCAAGTCAATAACACAGAGAATTGAAGATTCAGAACATTCAGTAGAGAAATCACACGGAAAAAGCTGGGCGTTCAAAACGCCCAGTGAAGAAGGAAAACTGGCATTTAAACTCCAGCCAGGTACCCTGGCTGGGCGTTAAACGCCCAAAAAGGTAGCATTTTGGGCGTTAAACGCCAGAATGGATGCCATTCTGGGCGTTTAACGCCAGGAGGACACTAGAGGGAAGATCTTGTTTATAATTCACATCTTTTTCAAATTTTCATAATTTTTCAAAATCAAATTTTTTTCAAATCATATCTTTTCAATCATATCTTTTCAAAATCAATTTCTTTTCAATTTTTTTTATTTATTACTATTTTCGAAAATCCTTGCTACAATTAGTGATTTAATTCAAAAATTTCAAGTTGTTACTTGCCTACTAAGAAAGGATCAAAAGTTTTAATTCTAGAATCATATCTTTTAATTACTTGTTGGTCAAGTAATCAACTTTAATTTTAAAAAAACTTTCTTATTTCAAATTTGATTCTCAATCATATCTTCTCTTCATGTCTTTTCAATCACATCTTTTACAAAATTAAGTTTCATTCATATCTTTTTGATTTTTAATTTCAAAATCTTTTTCAAAAATCACTTAATTTCTTTCCCAATCTTAGTTTTCAAAAATCATTTACCAAATTTTCAATATTTCTCTTAATTATTTCAAAATCTTTTACTTTATTTTCGAAAATTCTTCCCTTCTTCTCACATCCTTCTATTTAAAGGACTAACACCTCTCTATTATCAACAATTCGATAAGTTCGAATTCTCTCTTCTCTATCTCATCCTTCTATTTTTATTTTCCTCTGACACCTCAAGGAATCTCTATACTGTGACATAGAGGATTCCATATTTTCTTCTCTTCCTTTTTCATATGAGCAGGAGCAAGGAAAAAGGCATTCTTGTTGAAGTTGATCCTGAACTTGAAAGGACCTTGAAGAGAAAGCTAAGAGAAGCTAAAGTACAACTCTCTGTAGAGGACCTAACAAAGCTTTTCAAACAAGAAGAAGCCATGGCAGCCAAAAACAACAACAATGCCAACAATGCAAGGAAGGTGCTTGGTGACTTTATTGCACCTACCCTTGACTTCTATGGGAGAAGCATCTCAATCCCTGCCATTGGAGCAAACAACTTTGAGCTTAAGCCTCAATTAGTTTCTCTGATGCAACAGAATTGCAAGTTTCATGAACTTTCATTGGAAGATCCTCATCAGTTCTTAGCTGAATTCTTGCAAATCTGTAACACTGTCAAGACCAATGGGGTTGATCCTGAGGTCTACAAGCTTATGCTTTTTCCCTTTGTTGTAAGAGACAGAGCTAGAACATGGTTGGATTCACAACCTAAAGAGAGCCTGAACTCTTGGGAAAAGCTAGTCAATGCCTTCTTGGCAAAGTTCTTTCCACCTCAAAAATTGAGCAAGTTTAGAGTGGAAGTCCAAACCTTCAAATAGAAGGAAGGTGAATCCCTCTATGAAGCTTGGAAAAGATACAAGCAATTGATCAGAAGGTGTCCTTCTGACATGCTTTCAGAATGGAGCATCATAGGTATCTTCTATGATGGTCTGTCTGAACTGTCCAAGATGTCCTTGGACAGCTCTACTGGAGGATCTCTTCATCTGAAGAAGACGCCTGCAGAAGCTCAGGAACTCATTGAAATGGTTGTAAATAACCAATTCATGTACACTTCTGAAAGGAATCCTGTGAATAATGGGATGAATCAGAAGAAAGGAGTTCTTGAAATTGATACTCTGAATGCCATATTGGCTCAGAACAAAATATTGACTCAACAAGTCAATATGATTTCTTAAAGTCTGTCTGGAATGCAAGCAGCAACAGGCAGTACCAAAGAAGCTTCATCTGAAGAAGAAGCTTATGATCCTGAGAACCCAGCAATGGAAGAGGTGAATTACATGGGAGAACCCTATGGAAACACCTATAATCCTTCATGGAGAAATCATCCAAACCTCTCATGGAAGGATCAACAGAGGCCTCAATAAGGCTTCAACAACAATAATGGTGGAAGAAATAAGTTTAGCAATAGCAAGCCCTTTCCATCATCCTCTCAGCAACAGAAAGAGAATTCTAAGCAGAGCCACTCTGACTTAGCAACTGTAGTCTCTGATCTAATTAAAACCACTCAAAGTTTCATGACTGAAACAAGGTCCTCCATTATAAATTTGGAGGCACAAGTGGGTCAACTGAGCAAGAAAGTTACTGAACTCCCTCCTAGTACTCTTCCAATCAATACAGAAGAGAATCCAAAAGGAGAGTGCAAGGCCATCAACATACCCACACGGCCGAACCTGGAGAGGAGGAAGAGGCACTGATCTCCACTGAGGAGGACCTCACTGGACGTCCACTGGCCTCCAAGGAGTTCCCTAATGAGGAACCATGGGAATCTAAGGCTCACACTGAGACCATAGAGATTCCATTGACTTTACTTTTGCCATTCATGAGCTCTAATGAGTATTCTTCCTCTGAAGTGGATGAAGATGTTACTGAAGAACAAGTTGCTAAGTACCTTGGAGCAATCATGAAGCTAAATACCAAGATATTTGGTAATGAGACTTGGGAGGATGAACCCCCCTTGCTCCCCAAAGAACTGGATGACTTAACTAAGCAGAAATTACCTCTGAAGAGACAAGATCCTGGAAAGTTCTCAATACCTTGTACCATAGGCACCATGACCTTTGAGAAGGCTCTGTACGACCTAGAGTCAAGCATAAACCTCATGCCTCTCTCTGTAATGGAGAAGCTAGGGATCCTTGAGGTACAAGCTGCAAGAATTCACTAGAGATGGCAGATAATTCAAGAAAACAGGCTTATGGACTTGTAGAGGATGTCTTGGTAAAGGTTAAAAACCACTACATCCCTACTGATTTCATAATCCTAGACACTGGGAAGTGTATGGATGAATTCATCATCCTTGGCAGACCCTTCCTAGCCACAGCAAAAGCTGTGATTGATGTTGACAGAGGAGAATTGGTCCTTCAAGTGAATGAGGACTCCCTTGTGTTTGAAGCTCAAGGATCTCCCTCTGTAACCATGGAGAAGAAGCATGAAAAGCTTCTCTCAATACAGAGTCAAACAAAACCCCCACATTCAAACTCTAAGTTTGGTGTTGGGAGGCCACAACCAAACTCTAAGTTTGGTGTTGAGAGGCCATCAGCATGCTCTGAGTATCTGTGAAGCTCCATGAGAGCCCACTGTCAAGCTACTGACATTAAAAAAGCGCTTGTTGGGAGGCAACCCAAATTTTACTTATCTATGTTAAATTTCTATTTTCCATTGTTATTTTATGTTTTTTGTAGGTTGATGATCATGTGAAGTTACAAAAACAATTGAAAAAGCAAAAACAAACTAAAAAACAGAACGAAAAATAGCACACCTTGGAGGAGAAGGCTACTGGCATTTAAACGCTAGTAAGGGCAGCAGAATGGGCGTTAAATGCCCAGTCTGGCACCATTCTGGGCGTTTAATGCCAGAAATGGGCACCAGACTGGCGTTTAACGCCAGAAAAGGGAAAGAAGCTGGTGTTAAACGCCAGAAATGGGCAGCAACCTGGCGTTTAACTCTAGGATTGGCAGCAGAGGGCGTTTTGCACGCCTAATTGGTGCAAGGATGAGAAATCCTTGACACCTCAGGATCTGTGGACCCCACAAGATCCCCACCAACCTCAACTCACTCTCTTTCTTCTTCACACCTTTTCATAATACTCTTCCCCAAATACCCTCATCAATCACCTCAATACATCTTCCCCAAAAACCCCTCACCTATCAAATCCTACCTTCTTCTCCATAATCTCTTCACCAATCCACATCCATCCATCATAAAACCCCACCTACCTCACCATTCAAATTCAAACCACTTGCCCTCCCAATCCCACCCATACATGGCCAAACCTTACCCTCTTCCCACTCCTATATAAACCACTCTTTACCCCTTCATTTTCACTCATCTTCAACACTACTTCTCCCCCTTGGCCGAAACAATAACCCCCTCCATCTCCTCTATTTCTTCTTCCTCTACTCTCTTCTTTTTTTTTTGCTCAAGGACGAGCAAACCTTCTAAGTTTGGTATGGTAAAAGTGTTGCTTTTAGTTTTTTTATAACCATTTATGGCACCTAAGGCCGGAGAAACCTCTAGAAAGAGGAAAGGGAAGGCAAAAGCTTCCACCTCCGAGTCATGAGAGATGGAGAGATTCATCTCAAAGGTGCACCAAGACCACTTCTATGAAGTTGTGGCCAAGAAGAAAGTGATCCCCGAGGTCCCTTTCAAGCTCAAAAAGAGTGAATATTTGGAGATCCGACATGAGATTCAAAGAAGAGGTTGGGAAGTTCTCACCAACCCCATTCAACAAGTTAGGATCTTAATGGTTCAAGAGTTCTATGCCAATGCATAGATCACCAAGAACCATGATCAAAGTGTGAACCCGGATCCAAAGAATTGGGTTACAATGGTTCGGGGGAAATACCTAGATTTCAGTCCAGAAAATGTAAAGTTGGCATTCAACTTGCCAATGATGCAAGGAGATGCACACCCCTACACTAGAAGGGTAAACTTTTATCAAAGGTTGGACCAAGTCCTCATAGACATTTGTGAAGAGGGTGCTCAATGGAAGAGAGATTCAAGAGGGAAGCCGGTTCAACTAAGAAAGCATGACCTCAAGCCCGTGGCTAGGGGATGGTTGGAGTTCATCCAACGCTCAATCATTCCCACGAGCAACCGGTCTGAAGTTACTATAGACCGGGCTATCATGATCCATAGCATCATGATTGGAGAGGAAGTAGAAGTTCATGAGGTTATATCTCTAGAACTTTACAAGGTGGCGGACAAGTCCTCTACTTTGTCAAGGTTAGCCTTCCCTCATCTCATTTGTCACCTTTGCAATTCAGCTGGAATTGACATAGAGGAAGACATCCTCATTGATGAGGACTAGCCCATCACTAAGAAAAGGATGGAGCAAACAAGAGATCCCACTCATGGACAAGAGCATGAGGAATTTCCTCCTCATGAAATCCCTGAGATACCTCAAGGGATGCATTTTCCTCCACAAAACTATTGGGAGCAAATCAACACCTCTCTAGGAGAATTAAGTTCCAACATGGGACAACTAAGGGTGGAGCACCAAGAGCATTCCATCCTCCTCCATGAAATTATAGAAGACCAAAGAGTTATGAGAGAGGAGCAACAAAGGCAAGGAAGAGACATTGAGGAGCTCAAGCATTCCATAAGATCTTCAAGAGGAAGAACCAGCCGTCATCACTAAGGTGGACCCGTTCTTTAATTTCCTTGTTCTTTATTTTCTGTTTTTCGAATTTTTATGCTTTATGTTTATTTATGTTTGTGTCTTTATTACATGATCACTAGTGTCTAAGTGTCTATGCCTTAAAGCTATGAAAATGAGTCCATCACCTTTCTTAAATGAAAAATGTTTTTAATTGAAAAAGAAAAAGAAGTGTATGAATTTCGAATTTTAAAATAGTTTAGTTATTTTGATGTGGAGGCAATACTTTTATTTTTCTGAATGAATGCTTGAACAGTGCATATTTTTGAATTTGTTGTTTAAGAATGTTAAAATTGTTGGCTCTTGAAAGAATGATGGAAAAAGGAGAAATATTATTGATAATCTGAAAAATCATAAAAATGATTCTTGAAGCAAGAAAAAGCAGTGAAAATCTTGCAGAAAAAAAAAGAGAGAGAAGAAAAAAAAAGAAGAAAAAGAAAAAGCAAGCAGAAAAAGCCAATAACCCTTTAAACCAAAAGGCAAGGGTAAAATAAAAAAGGGATCCAAGGCTTTGAGCATCAGTGGATAGGAGGGCCCACAGGAATAAAATCCTGGCCTAAGCGGCTAAACCAAGCTGTCCCTAACCATGTGCTTGTGGCGTGAAGGTGTCAAGTAAAAACTTGAGACTGAGCGGTTAAAGTCGTGGTCCAAAAGCAAAAAGAGTGTGCTTAAGAGCTCTGGACACCTCTAAGTGGGGACTCTAGCAAAGCTGAGTCACAATCTGAAAAGGTTCACCCAGTTATGTGTCTGTGGCATTTATGTATCTGGTGGTAATACTGGAAAACAAAATGCTTTGGGTCACGGCCAAGACTCATAAAGTGGCTGTGTTCAAGAATCAACATACTGAATTAGGAGAATCAATAACACCATCTGAATTCTGAGTTCCTATAGATGCCAATCATTCTGAACTTCAAAAGGATAAAGTGAGATGCCAAAACTGTTCAGAAGCAAAGAGCTAATAGCCCCGCTCATCTAATTAAAACTGATCTTCATAGATGTTTTTGGAATTCATTGTATATTCTCTTCTTTTTATCCTATTTGATTTTTAGTTACTTGGGGACAAGCAACAGTTTAAGTTTGGTGTTCTGATGAGCGGATAATTTATACGCTTTTTGGCATTGTTTTTAGTTGCTTGGGGACAAGCAACAATTTAAGTTTAGTGTTCTGATGAGCGGATAATTTAAGTTTGGATTCTGACCTCCCTGCACTCGAAGTGGATTTTCTGGAGCTATAGAAGCTCAATTGGCACACTCTCAACTGCGTTGGAAATTAGACATCCTCGGCTTTCCAGCAATATATAATAGTCTATACTTTGCCCAAGATTTTATGGCCAAAACCAGCGTTCCAAGTCAGCATAGAAATTCTGGCGTCAAAACGCCAAAACTGGCATAAAAGCTGGAGTTAAACGCCCAAACTGGCACAAAAGCTGGCGTTTAACTCCAAGAAAAGTCTCGACACGTGAAAATTTTAATGCTCAGTCCAAGCACACACCAAGTGGGCCCGGAAGTGCATTCTGCATCATTTACTCAATTCTATAAACCCTAGGTTACTAGTTTTCTATTAATAGGACCTTTTGCTATTGTATATACACACTTGGAGACTTTTGATCTTTGATTAGTCTTATGCTATCCTAGACCTTTATGAGGGCTGGCCATTCGGCCATGCCTAGACCTTGTTCTTATGTATTTTCAACGGTGGAGTTTCTACACACCATAGATTAAGGTGTGGAGCTCTGCTGTTCTTCATGAATTAATGCAAAGTACTACTGTTTTTCTATTCAATTCACGCCTACTTCTTCTCTAAGATATACACTCATTCTTCAACTTGATGAATGTGATGATCCGTGACACTCATCATCATTCTCACCTATGAACGCGTGCCTGACAACCACTTCTGTTCTACATGCAATCAAGCTTGAATGTGTATATCTTGGGTTTCTAATCTAAGATTAAAACCTTCGTGGTATAGGCTAGAATCATTGGCGGTCATTCCTGAGGTTCGGAAAGTCTAAACCTTGTCTGTGGTATTCCGAGTAGGATCTGGGAAGGGATGACTGTGACGAGCTTCAAACTCGCGAGTGTTGGGCGTGTGACAGGCGCAAAAGGATCAATGGATCCTATTCCAACATGATCGAGAACCAACAGATGATTAGCCGTGCGGTGATAGCACATTTGGAACATTTTCACTGAGAGGACGGGAAGTAGCCATTGACAATGGTCATGCTCAACATAAAGCTTGCCATGGAAATGAGTATGAATGATTGGATGAAGGCAATAGGAAAGCAGAGGTTCAGAAGGAATAAAGCATCTCTATACGCTTATCTGAAATTCCTACCAATGAATTACATAAGTATCTCTATCTTTATTTTATGTTTTATTCATCTTTTAATTATCAATCCTCCATAACCATTTGAATCTGCCTGACTGAGATTTAAAAGATGACCATAGCTTGCTTCAAGCCGACAGTTTCTGTGGGATCGTCCCTTACTCATGTAAGGTTTATTACTTGGACGACCCAGTGCAGTTGCTGGTTAGTTGTACGGAGTTGTGACAAAAAGTTTAGATTACAATTGTGTGTACCATGATGTTGGCGCCATTGATGATCACAATTGCGTGCACCAATCTCCTCTGCTTCAGATCAAACGCCAAGTCAGCGGTCATCCAATCTGAACGGGGGTGAAGCTCTAGAAGTCCATTCCCTTGGTGACTCATGCTGTACATAATGTAGAACGTGAAAAGTAAAGATATGCTGGAGAGATCCTAAACATGGGTGATCTCATCATATATATAATAACCTAATGACTAAGGATTACAGAAATATGATAGAATGTCTTGTAGTGCGAAATTCACTTCTGGGGCCCACTTTGTGAGTGTTTGGGATGAGCTTGAGTGAAATCCCCGAGCTAGTACCCTTTTTAGGCGTTGAATGCCAGCTTTGGGCTCCCTTTTGGGTGTTGGACGCTAGTTGCTCCCTTTTGGGCGTCCAACGCCAGGAATGGGGTAGGAGACTAGCATTGAACGCCAAATTTGGACCTTCATTTCTAGAGAAAGTATAGACTATTATATATATATCTGGAAAGCCCTGGATGTTAGCTTTCCATAGCCATTGAAAGTGTACCATTTGAACTTCTGTAGCTCCAGAAAAGCTCTTTTGAGTGCACGGAGGTCAGATCCTAACAGCATCTGCAGTCCTTTCTCTGTCTTTGAATCAGACTTTTGCTTAAACTCCTCAATTTTAGCAAAAAATACCTAAAATCACCATAAAACACACAAACTCAAAGTACAATCCAAAAATGTTAATTTTGCACTAAACCCTATGAAAACATAATAAAACTTAAACAATACATAATGAAAACTACATGAAAATGAAGCCAAAAAGCGTATAAAATATACGCTCATCAGACGACGTTGAGGACGCGCAGGAGAGACAGACGCGTGGAGGGAGGAAGACAGAGGAAGAAGGAGGAGTCGCTGTTCAGGCTGCTGCGCCCAGTCTCCGTTCGTGGAGTCATCGTCGTTGCCGCTGTTAGGGGTTGTGTCACTGAGCCCCTATCGCCATAAAACAGCGCTGCCTCGCCGGGATCCACTGCCTTGCCAGGATCTTTCGTAGGGTGCTTTGACAATGAAAGAAACTAGACAATTAAAGGTGTCCTTAAAATTGGTTATAGTTTTAATTCATGTTCGTAGATGATTCATATATTATTAGTATAGTTTAATTGTGAATGAATCTATTTATTACCTTTTACTTGTGTCATGGTTGATAAATGGCAAGTGTCCTATTATTTCGTTTGATAAAATTTGTTGTGTATTGGCTGAGAAATAAGTAATGAATTGGTTGTTATTGATGAAACCGTAAACGGTAGAAATATCCAAGTTTTAGGGGAGGTTCGGCCAAAATGTTTCTAAAAATGTTGAATAGAAGTTAATGGAAAAAATTGTAAGTGATGTTATATCTTGTTTCTAATTTTTTGTTTCGGTTTTTCTCATTTACAAGAGTGCTAAAATGGTGACAAGATGCTACCTAAAGAACTCAAGCATATTTTGATTCATGGAGACACTAATCTATGTTAGACTTTTAACTTTTGGTTGAGCTTCTGTAAGAAATATAACTTGTAGAACTAATCAATGTAGACATTAATGTTATTTTGTTTTAAAACAATTTTAGTTAAACGAAACATGTTTGAATTATCTATGTTTTTACATATTATGCAAATGTTGACTTGCTCAGTAAAGTAGTTAATACATCAATTAATTAAAAAAATAATTTGGTAAATTATGTATGTAATTTGGATTAAAAAAAATTTGTTACAAAATAAATATTGTACTTTTGTAACTAAAAAAATAAAATGTTACAAAATCAAGTTATATTTTGTAACAAAATTTTATGATAGGAAAAAATATATTGTCACCAAAAATATTTTGAAGATCAAAATATGTTGTTACTTTTGTAACGAATTTCGATTTTTGTATAAAAAAAATCTGTTACAAAATATTACTTTGAATTGTAACAGTTTCATTTTTTGTTACAAAAGCTTTTTGTAATGGGACATACTACAACAGCCCTTTTTTGTTACAAATTCTTTTTGTTTCAAAATTCTGATTTTTTGTAACAATTTTTTTGTTACATAAATTGCTTTTTCTTTTAGTGATCGAAGATCTATATAAGCTTATTGTGTTTTCCTAGGTCCTAATTTGATTACTTGGTATTAGAGGAAGCAAACTACCATTAGTAGAAGGTCCACTAAAGCAGGATTCAGAAGCTTAGCAACCTGTGAAGGGGGTTTGTGTGGTTAACTAACTTGCTGACTAAGTTGAAGATTCCTCCAAAGACAATTTTCATATTTTTTTTTGATAATCTTAGCACAGTTTTACTTACTGCCAACCCTATGCTAGATAATCGTACCAAGCATTTTCAACTTGATATTTAGGTTATCAGAAAAATGCTTAAATCCAATTCCTTACATGTGGTTCACATTCGAGGGAATAACAAGTGGCAGATATTTTGCCTAAACTCTTCTTTGTAACTGCTTTTCAGAGATTGAATGACAAACTTCGAGTTATTCAGAGGTCTCATTCGAGTTTAAAGGAGGGGGATGTTAAGGCCAATGAGGTTAAGCAAGATCAATATGAGTCCAAGAAAAACCAAGAAAGTATAGCTTAAGTGTTAGGCAGTTATAAAAGTTCTTTTAGTTAGTTAGTGAGTCTTTGTCATTGTATCTCAACAACCACCTATTATATAAGTCTGAGAATCATTGAAAAGTGATACACTTTGATTTTTCACTCATTGCACTTTCTCCTTGCTTTTCTTGTTGTGCAAACTTTCTTTCCAGAAATCCTTCAAAGTTAAGCAGGCCACTAAGTGGGCTAGCATTTTGACTCTATTTTATTTTTGCGAATTGTGTAACACCCTATTAGCCTATACCTTACCTCATGCCATAAAGCAAAATATAACAAAATGGCACGGCAGTTCTAAATCTCGTACGATAATATATATAGAAATAAATAGTAATACTAGAAGCCCAATAAAAAAATAAAGCTAAAAAATAGAGATACAAAAGCACGAAGCATTCACACGATCAACTATAAACGTAAATGGCACAAGATACAACATGATACAATAATATTCAAGATATATATATATATATATATATATATATATATATATATATATATATATATATATATATATATATATATAAGTATGATAGTCAAAAGAACTCTAGCCGTAGCATGCAGAGTTTAGGCCGACTAGTTACATACAGACAATACAAAGTTTTTAAGTTAAAACAGCATATATGACTTATCTCTCAAATCAAGCCTCTAAGGCAACAAAGTCTAAATACAAAAGAGAGAGTACTACAACAAAATAATCAAAATACAAAAGGTGATAAAAGATCCTCTGCTCCGTCACCTTCTCGCAACTCACTAAGGTAGGTTACGACCTGCATCTGAGAAACAACAACAGAATATGGTATGAGAATCAGAGTTTAAAGATTGGTAACAGTGCCCAATAATGTAAGATATAAGGTTCTGGGACACCAGAGGTAATCCTAGAACTTCACATCAAGCATAAGATTCAAGCTTATAAAACAATTTAATAAAGCCCTTAAACATGTCCTCTATCTTAGGGGATTTCTAATCTAACATTATTACTGCCGTCCCACATCCTTCACCAGCCGAACCTCCATCCGATCTAGTGCAGTACAAACCCCACACTCTCATACAGCAGTACCAGCAAGTGCACTGAGTTGTCCAAGTAATACCTGAGCGAGTCAGGGTCGATCCCACGAGGATTGTGGTTTGAAGCAAGTTATAGTCATCTTGCAGATCTTAGTCAGGCAGAGTCAGAAGGTTGTTGGATAAACTTTGAATGATTATATGTCATATATAGAGTTGTAAAAGTAATGTGCGAAAGGGGTAAAACCAACTGGATTAAATGATAGGAATAGAGTTGAGAGTTGGAGTTGCTTTGCCTTTCTGAATTAACTCTGGTACTACTGCTCTCTTTTCTTGTGAGTAATTTCTTCAATGGCAAGCTGTATGTGATTGACACTGGTTTGAGCAGCTGCCAATACTCCTCCGAATCTGAACCCCAGGTTTAGTATGGATCCATCTCTACCTGAGGGTGAAGTGCGTATAGTTCATACTCCTTTATGATCCTAATCAAAATGCCACAGACAAGGTCGGATCTTCCGGATCAGAGAATGCTGCATCTTTGGGTTCTAGCCTCTACCACAAAGACATTAATCTCCACATAAATCAACAGAACGGATGTCTTGAGAAGTCCCCAACGAGGTCGTGAATTAGCTATCTGAGAGATGTATACTAAGCTGTTGGTCGTCCTTGTCCGATGAAAGACGCATTCTGACCCAAGTAGGTGTGGGTGTTTGTCAGGCACATTCGTCTTAATGGGATGAACAGAGCTAATTGGTTAGATCATCCTATTCACCACGATGAAGTACGAATATACATCTTAGAATTAATCAAACACGGATCGAAGAGAAACAGTAATACTTTTATTAATTCATAGGACTCAGCAAGACTCCTCCCCTCAACCTAGGAGGTTTAGAAACTCATACTGATGTGAAAAACAATGATGCAAATGTGTATGATGCTCTCCTCAATCGAATATTATCTGAATTACATAAATAAAATCTCTTAAATACTAAACAAATGACTAGTAAGGGTAAAACAATCTATTTAATGCTAAAATCCAATTCTTGGGCCCACTTAGTGAGTGTTTGGGCTGAGTTTTGATGAGATCTACGTGATATGAGGTCTCTTGAGCATGGAACGTCAGCTAGGGGGTCCTCTTTGGGCGTTTGTGCATTGGTCTCTGCTCTTTGGGCGCTGGACGCCTGGAGGGAGGCAGGAAGCTGGCGTTGGACGCCAGTTTTGGGCTTCTAATCCGAAGCAAAGTATGGACTATTTTATATTGATGGAAAGCTCTGAAAGTCATCTTTCTATAGCCGTTGAGAGCGCTTCATTTGGATTTCTGTAGCTCTAGAAAAGCTCTTTCGAATGAAGGTAGGTCAGATCTGGACAGCATCTGTAGTGCTTTCTCTGTCTCTGAATCAGACTTCTGCTCCAGCTCCTCAATTTCAGCCAGAAAATACCTGAAATTGTACAAAAACACAAAAACTCATAGTAGAATTCAAAAAAATTATTTTAACACTAAAACCTATAAAAACTTAATAAAAACTAAATAAAAACTACTAAAAACTATACAAGAGTGATGCCAAAAAGCGTATAAAATATCCGCTCATCACAACACCAAACTTAAACTGTTGCTTGTCCCCAAGCAACTAAAAACATAGTAGGATAAAAAAGGAAACTTAAGATACAAATAAATTTCTAAGTTTCAAATGAAGCTTAGTTACAATCAGATAAGCGGGACTTAGTAGCTTTTTACCTCTGAATAGTTTTGGCATCTCACTATCCATTGAAACTCAGAGACGTTGGCATCCTTAGGAACTTAGAATCCAGATGATATTATTGACTCTCTTATTTAAGCTTATTTTGATTCTTGAACACAGCTTTCAGATTCTTGGCCGTGACCCTAAGCACCTTGTTTTCCAGTATTACCACCGGATACAATAATGCCATAAACACTTTAACTAGGTGAACCTTTTCAAATTGTGACTCAGCTTTGCTAGAGTCCCCAGATAGAGGTGTCCAGAGTTCTTAAGCACACTCTTTTTGCTTTGGACCACGACTTTAACCGCTCAGTCTCAAGCTTTTCACTTGACACCTTCACGCCACAAGCACATGGTTAGGGACAGCTTAGTTGAGCCGCTTAGGCCAAGATTTTATTCCTTTGGACCCTCCTATCCATTATTGCTCAAATCCTTGGGTCCTTTTACCCTTTCCTTTTAGTTTAAAAGGTTATTGGCTTTTTCAATCTGCCCTCCTTTTCCTGCATTTTTGGGCAGTAATGGATTTTTCTGCTTTTTATTTTATTTTATTTTATTTTTTGCTATTTTTTTCTTCCTTTTTCCTTATTCTTTCAAGAGCCAACATTCTAAAATTTCAACTTAAAATATGAACTGTTTAATCATACATTCAGAAAATAAAAGCAGATGACACCACATCAATATAATTAAACTAATCTTATTTTAAACTTGAAATTCATGCATCTCTCAATTCTTTTCAAATAAATTTTTTTTTGAAAGCATAGTGAGAGATATATGGAACATTTTACAACTTTTAAAATATCAATGCAAATGATCATGCAACTAGAACAAGAGAACAGATAAATAAACAGGCAGAAAACAGAAAAATAACAGGAAAGGGGTGGGTGTAAAGAGAACAAATCCACCTGAATAATGGTGGCTAATGCTCCTCCTTGAGGATCCAATGTAGTGCTTGATCTCTTCAATGTCACTCCTTTGTCTTTGTTGAGGCGGCTTCACAGGCTCTTGTGCATGCTTCCTAGTTTGCTCCATCCTCTTCTTCCATACTTAGGAGTGGTAGAAGTAAAAAAGCAAAGCTTTTACAACACCAAACTTAAGAGTTTTGCTCGTCCTCGAGCAAATATGAACAATGAGGAAGAATAGGGTAGAAGAAGGTGGGGTAGGTGGAGCTTCTGTAACATCTACAGGTCCTGAGAGGCTGGGAAATCCATTTTTCCTGCTTCTCTGCACTGGCGTTTGAATGCCCAAGGACTGCTCCGTGGCTGGTGTTCAACGCCAGCAATGTTGCCCATGATGGGCGTTGAACGCCTGGTAGGGATACCCTGGTTGGCGTTCAACTTTGACACTCCATCCAGAGTGTTCTGTTTTCACTGCTGTAAAATTCTATTTTTTAACTAAATGCTGCAAATGATCATGACTCTAACAACTGAAAGAAAAACAAAATGAAAGAAAATAAATATAGTTGAGTAAGGTTGGGTTGCCTCTCAACAAGCACTTCTTTAACATCACTAGCTTGACCTTTACTCTACTTAATTTAGTAACAGTGTTGAGCCTCCTGGCTCTATATCTCCTTCAAGGTAATGCTTAATTCTCTGTCCATTGACAGTGAATATGTTTTCAGGATCTTTTTCTTCAAGTTCTATGTCTCCATAAGGTGATACTCTTGTAATCACATACGGTCCCTTCCAGCAGAATTTGAGTTTCCCAGGGAATAATCTAAGCCTTGAGTTGAAAAGCAGAACTTTCTACCCTGGTTTAAAGACTCTAGAAGCTATCTTTCTATCATGCCACCTCTTTGCCTTTTCCTTATAGATCTTTGCATTCTCAAATGCATCTAAGTGGAATTCATCCAACTCATTTAGCTGGAGCAACCGTTTTTCTCCTGCTGCTTTAGCATCGAGGTTGAGGAATCTAGTGGCCCAATAGGCCTTGTGTTCTAGTTCCACTGGCAAATGACAGGACTTTCCATATACTAACTGATATGGTGAAGTTCTAATGGGGGTTTTGAAAGTTGTTCTATATGGCCACAGAGCATCATCAAGCTTTCTAGCCCAATCCTTTCTAGAGACATTTACTGTCTTCTCTAGGATTTGCTTTAGTTCTCTATTTGAGAATTTAGCTTGCCCAATGGTTTGGGAAAGATACGGTGTTGCTACTTTATGGCAAATTTCGTAATGATTTAAGACAAAATCCAGTTGTCTGTTGCAGAAATAAGTTCCTGCATCACTGATTAGTGTCCTAAGGACACCAAATCTGCTGAAGATGTTCTTTTGGAGGAACTTCATCACTACTTTGGTGTCATTGGTGGGTGTTGCTATTGCTTCAACCCATTTAGACATATAATCTACTGCCACAAGGATGTAGGTGTTTGAGTATGAAGGCGGGAATGGTCCCATGAAATTTATTCCCCATACATCAAACAACTCAATCTCTAGGATTCTTTGCTGAGGCATACTGTGACCATGAGGAAGGTTGCCAGCTCTTTGGCAATTCTCACAGTTACGGATGAACTCTCTAGAATCTTTAAAGAGAGTAGGCCAGTAAAAGCCACTTTGGAGCACCTTAGTGGCTATCCGCTCACTTCCAAAGTGTCCTCCATAATCAGAGCTATGGCAATGCCATAGAATTCTCTGTGCCTCTTTTTCAGACACACAGCGTCGGATTATTCTATCTGAGCATCTCGTAAAGAGATATGGCTCATCCCATAGGTAATATTTTGCATCATGCATGAGTTTTCAGGCTTGCATCTGAACTGTATAGACTTATAGTTTGCAATGTCTGCAAACCAAGGTACTGTCCGGATGGCATAGAGTTGCTCATCTGGAAAGGATTCAAATATGTCAGTGGAGGGAGAAGAAGTCCCTGCTACTTGCTCAATCCGGGACAAGTGATGAGATACCTGATTTTCTGTCCTTTTTCTATCTCTAATTTCTATATCAAACTCTTGCAGGAGTAATACCCATCTTATAAGTTTGGGTTTAGACTCCTGCTTAGTGAGTAGATACTTTAAAGCAGCGTGGTCAGTATAAATAATGACCTTAGATCCTACTAGGTAGGATCTGAACTTGTCAATGGGATAAACCACTGCAAGTAGCTCCTTTTCTATGGTAGTATAGTTTTTCTGCGCATCATTTAATACATGACTAGCATAATAAATGACATGCAGAAGCTTGTCATGTCTCTGCCCTAGGACTGTGCCAATTGCATGATCACTTGCATCACACATTAGCTCAAATGGCAAGTCCCAATTGGGTGCAGAGATGATAGGAGCAGTGACAAGCTTGGATTTTAGAGTTTCAAATGCATGCAGGCACTCTTGGTCAAAGACGAATGGAACATCAGTGCCAAGAGATTACACAGGGGTTTGGCAATTTTAGAAAAATTTTTAATGAACCGCCTGTAGAATCCTGCATGTCCTAGGAAACTTCTGATTGCCTTGACATTAGTAGGTGGAGGTAAGTGTTCTGTTACTTTCACCTTAGCTTTATCCACTTCTATACCCTTATTTGAGATCCGATGTCCAAGAACAATGCCTTCAGTTACCATGAAGTGGCATTTCTCCCAGTTCAGACTAGGTTTATTTCTTGGCATTTTTTTAGAACTCGGGTCAGATGATCAAGACAGGAGTCAAATGAGTCTCCAAAAACAGAGAAGTCATCCATGAATACTTCAAGGAATTTTACTACCATATCAGAGAAGATGGATAGCATACATCTCTGAAAAGTGGTAGCGTATTGCACAGGCCAAATGGTATTCGTCTATAAGCGAACACACCACATGGTCATGTGAATGCTGTCTTCTCCTGATCCTGTGGATCTATTGCTATTTGATTGTACCCGGAATATCCATCCAGGAAATAATAAAAAGCATGACCTGCTAGTCTTTCTAGCATTTGGTCAATGAAGGGTAAAGGAAAGTGATCAGTCCTGGTGGCGTCATTGAACATTCTGTAGTCAATGCACATACGCCAACCTGTAACTGTCCTTTTTGGGATAAGCTCATTATTTTCATTATGAACCACTGTCATCCCTCCCTTCTTAGGAAAAACTTGAACAGGGCTCACCCAGTGGCTGTCATAAATGGGATAAATAATCCCAGCCTCATAGAGCTTAGTGACTTCCTTCTACACTACTTCCTTCATAGCTGGATTCAAACGCTTCTATGGTTGTACGACTGGTTTGGCATTATCCTCCAACAGGATATTATGCATGCATCGGGCTGGGCTAATGTTCTTAAGGTCACTTATAGTCCACCCAAGGGCGGTCCTATGTGTTTTAAGCACTTGGATTTGTGCTTCTTCTTCCTATGGCTCTAGTGTTATGATCACAGGATAGGTATCTCTCTCTCCCAGAAATGAATATTTCAGGGAGGAAAGTAATGGCTTAGGCTCAAGCTTAGGAGGCTTCTCCTTTTCCTCAGAGGTTTCCATAAGTTTCTTTGAATCAGGCTGAGTATCATCAAAGATATCATCTAGCCCTTCCTTGAAGCTTTCGGCCATGTTGACCTCTTCCACCAGGGAATCAATGAGGTCAATGCTCATGCATTCCTTAGGAATGTCTGGATGTTGCATAGCCTTGACAGCATTCAGTACGAACTTTTCCTCATTGACTCTTAGGGTGACTTCCCCTTTCTCAACATCAATGAGGGTCCGTCCTGTAACTAGGAAGGGTCTTCCTTGGATAAGGGACGCACTCTTGTGCCCCTCCATGTCCAATACCACAAAGTCAGTGGGAAAGGCAAAGGGTCCAACCCTAACAATCATGTCTTCAACTACTCCTGATGGTATCTTAATAGAACCATCAGCAAGTTGAAGACACATGCGGGTTGGTTTGACTTCATCAATCAAACTAAGCTTCTTTATTAGTGAAGTAGGTATTAGGTTGATGCTTGCTCCAAGGTCACATAGAGCTGTCCTTGTACAAGCATCACCTAGAGTGCATGGTATTATAAAGCTTTCAGGGTCTTTATAGCTTCTCTGATAAGATGTTCTGAATGATTACACTGCGTTCCTCAGTGAGGAGGACTATTTGTGTCTCTTTCCAATCCTTCTTATGACTTAGAATGTCCTTCATGAACTTTGCATAAGAAGGTATCTGTTCAAGAGCTTCAGTAAAAGGGATCTTTATCTCTAATGTTATGAGATACTCTGCAAGGTGAGCAAACTGTTTATCCCTTTCCTCTTTATAGAGTTTCTGAGAAAATGACATCATAGCCTTGTATTCATCAACCTTGGTTGATGAAGGCCGAATGCCATGTGAGTTGGAAAAGGGATTACTAGCCTGCTTAGGAGGGTTGTTATCAATGAATGACTGACCTCCCTTGCATGGGCGTTTAACGCCCATGCTGCTGCCTCCCTGGGCATTTGAACGCCTAGTCTCTGCCCTTTCCAGGCGTTCAACACCAAGAGGGATACCTTTTTGGGCTTTGGAATGCCAAGTCTCTGCCTTTTCCTGGCGTTCAACGCCAAAAGGGATGTCTCTCTGGGCGTTTAAATGCCCAGATTCATTTTGTGCAGAGACCTGGGTATCCTCAATGGGCTTTTTGTTTTTATTATACTGAGGTTGGGTGTTAAGGTTTTTCCACTCCTTAGTTGGATAGCCTGGCATTCATCTGTTATCTGCTTAGATAACTACTGCCTTGTTTGACTCAACTGTGCTTCTACATTTCTGTTAGAAGCCTATGTTTCTCGCAGAGCCTCTTGTAAGGCATTTGTTGGGCAAAGGCTTGCAGTTGCTGAGTCAATGGGCCATCCTGCTATGGAGGGTTAGGTTCAGCAACAACTGCCTTAACCTCTCCTTTTATAGAGGTCTTATAAGATGAGTACAGATGCTAATTAGTGGTAATTGTCTCAATAAGCTCTCGAACCTCTCCAATGGTCTTTCTCATATGCATGGAACCACCAGCAGAGTGGTCCAAGGACATTCTAGCCATGTCTGAAAGCCCATAGTAGAAGATGTCTAACTGTACCCATTCTGAAAATATTTCAGTGGGACATTTTCTTAGCATCCTCCTATACCTCTCCCAAGCATCATAAAGAGATTCACCATCTCCTTGTTTGAAGCCTTGGATATCCAATCTCAGCAGGTTCATCTTTCTTGGGGGAAAGTATTAGTTTAAAAACTTATCCACTAACTGTTTCTAAGTTTTTAAACTAGCGTTAGGCTGGTTATCCAACCACCTTTTTGCTTGGTCCTTTACTCAAAAGGAAAAAGCAATAATCTGTAGACATCTTGGTCTCCCTCACCGTGTACTGTGTCAGCAATCTTTAAGAAACCTGCCAGAAATTATGTATGTTCTTCCTGAGGAAGTTTAGAATACTGGCAGTTTTACTGCCTCAGAGTAATAAGTTGAGGGTTGAGTTCAAAGCTACCAGCTCTGTTGTGAGATATGCTAATACTTCTTTCATAGAAGTCAGTAGTGGGATTTGTATAAGATCCCAGAGTTCTCCTGAACTCCTCATTCCCACTTAGGTTCATGATTAAGTAAGATAGAAGATGAAGAAGGAAGAAGATAGAAGGAGTAGAAGAAGAGATAGAAGCAGAAAAGATAAACAATAATTAAAATATATTTTTGTTTTTATTTTGTTTATTTATTTAAAGCGAAATTAAAATTTAATTAATTAAAAAATTTAAAATTTAATTATTAAATTTCGAAAATAGAAGAGAGAAAAGAAGAGAATTTATGAAAATTAGAGAGAGAAGAAGTAGTTAGGAAGTTCTGAAAGAGAAGAGAGAGAGAAGATAAATAATTAATTAATAAAGATTTGAATTTAAGATTTGAAATTTGAAAATTAAAATTTAAATTTTTAAAATTTGAATTTGAAATTTGAAATTTTGAAATTTAAAATTTGAATTTTTAAATTTTGAAATTTGAGTTTTTAAAATTTTGAATTTTGAGTTTGAAATTTGAAACTTGATATTTTGAATTTTGAAATTTTGAAAGTTTAAATTTGAATTTCAAAATGAGATAAGATAATAATTTTGAAAAAGATATGATTTTTGAAAAAGATAACATTTTTAAAAATTAAAAACTAAGATAAGATAAGATAAAAATTTAAAAAAAGAAATATGAATTTTTAACTTAAAAATTTGGAAAATATGGTTAGAATAAAAATAAAAAAGATAATTTTTTATTTTTGAATTTAATGATGAAAGAGAAAAACACACAAAAGACACAAAACTTAAAATTTTTAGATCTAATGCTCCTTATTTTCGAAAATTTTGGAGGGAAACACAAAGAAATAACAAACTTAAAAACTTTAAGATCAAAACACATAAAATACTCAAGAACACTTTAAAGACTCACAAGAACACAAAGAACGAAATTCAAAGACTCAAAGAACTCAAGAACATATGAAGTACACCAAACTTAAAATTTTTAGAAAACCAAAAGTAAATTTTTGAAAATTAAAAGAAACACAACAAGAAAATACCAAACTTAAAGATTTGAACAAGATTTAATCAAAGAACATATTTTTGAAAATTTTTAGAAAATAGGACTCAAGAAAAACGAAAAACTCAACAAGAACAAGAAAACAAGACTCAAACAAAGAACAAAGATTAAATAAAGAAAATAAAAATTATTTTTGAAAAACTTTTTGATTTTTTTTTTCAAAAAAATAGAGAAAAAGAAAACTAAAAATAGAAGACTCAACAAGAACACAAATAAAGTATCTCAATCAGAAAGCTGAAGATGCTTAAAAATAAACTGTATGAAAAGGTCTTTGAAAAAGTTTTAAAATTTTTGTAATTTGAAAAACAAAAAACAAGAACATGCAAGACTCAATACCAAGAACAAAAATTGAACAAAGAAAAGAAAAATAATTTTGAAAAATATTTTTAATTTTTTTCGAAAAATAGGAAGAGGAAGATAAAAGCAGAAAAGCTAACAAAAGTAAAAATTACTTGATCTAGGGAGCAAGACAACCTTTAGTTTGTCCAAACTCAACAATTCCCGGCAACGGCACTAAAAACATGGCAGTAGTACGAACCCCACACTCTCATACAACAGTACCAGCAAGTGCACTGGGTCGTCCAAGTAATACCTGAGCGAGTCAAGGTCGATCCCACGAGGATTGTGGTTTGAAGCAAGCTATGGTTATCTTGTAGGTCTTAGTCAGGCGGAGTCAGAAGGTTGTTGGATAAACTTTGAATGATTATATGTCATATATAGAGTTGTAAAAGTAATGTGCAAAAGGGGTAAAACCAGTTGGATTAAATGATAGGAATAGAGTTGAGAGTTGGAGTTGCTTTGCCTTTCGGAATTAACTCTGGTCCTACTACTCTCTTTGCTTGTGAGTGATTTCTTCAATGGCAGGCTGTATATGATTAACACTGGTTTAAGCAGCTGCCAATACTCCTCCGGATCTGAACCCCAGGTTTAGTGTGGATCCATCTCTACTTGAGGGTGAAGTGCGTACAGTCCATTCTCCTTTATGATCCTACTCAAAATGCCACAGAAAAGGTCGGATCTTCCGGATCAGAGAATGCAGAATCTTTGGGTTCTAGCCTCTACCACAGAGACCCTAATCTCCCCGGAAATTGGCTGAACTGATGTCTCGAGCCCAACGAAGTCGTGGATTAGCCGTCTAAGAGATGTATATTCAAGCTGTTGGTCGTCCTTATCCGGTGAAAGATGCATTCTGACCCAAGTAGACACGGGTGTTTGTCAGGCACGTTCGTCTTAATATGATAAATAGAGCTAACTGGTTAGATCATCCTATTCACCGCGATGAAGTATGAATATACATCTTAGAATTAATCAAACACGGATTGAAGAGAAAGAGTAGTACTTTTATTAATTTATAGGACTCAGCAAGGCTCCTCCCCTTAACCTAGGAGGTTTAGAAACTCATACTGATGTGAAAAACAATGATGTAAACGTGTATAATGCTCTCCTCAATCGAAGATTATCTGAATTACATAAATAAAATCCCTTAAATATTAAATAAATGACTAGTAAGGGTAAAACAGTCTATTTAGTGCTAAAATCCACTTCTGGGGCCCACTTGGTGAGTGTTTGGCCTAAGCTTTGATGATATCCACGTGCTATGAGGTCTCTTGGGCATGAAACGCCAGCTAGGGGGTCCTCTTTGGGCGTTTGTACATTGGTCTCTGCTCTTTGGGCACTAGACGCCTGGAAAGGGGGTAGGAAGCTGGCATTGGACGCTAGTTTTAGGCCTTCTAATCCAAAGCAAAGTATGGGCTATTATATATTGATGGAAAGCTCTGGAAGTCAACTTTCGACAGTCATTGAGAGAGCTCCATTCAGACTTCTGTAGCTCCAGAAAAGCTCTTCCAAATGTAGGCAGGTTAGATTTGGACAGCATCTGCAGTGCTTTCTCTGTCTCTGAATCAGACTTCTGCTCTAGCTCCTCAATTTCTGTCAGAAAATACCTGAAATTGTACAAAAACACAAAAACTCATAGTAGAATCCAAAAATATGATTTTAACACTAAAACCTATAAAAACTTAATAAAAACTAAATAAAAACTACTAAAAACTATATGAGAGTGATGCCAAAAAGCGTATAAAATATCCGCTCATCACGATCCCATCGCCACCACCTATCGAGCCTCATCAATCCCAGTAGAAAGCACAAGTAATTGCATACAAGTATTATACAAGTAATAGTCATATATAGCAAGTAAATCAAGAAGCAAGTAAGCATGTTATACACTTAGCCAATATAGGAAAATAAATAAAGCAAGCAACCACATAGAAAATGCACATGATGAATTCCTATTCTATTGGCTGTGATATCACATTGTCAGTTCAACTACCAACCCAACACATTCCCATGGGAATGTTGCCTTTTGGTCAGAATATAAGTGGGATCCCCCAGGGATATCATGCCTGGAACACGGTCTAAGGAATATAGTGTCCGGCACACTCTTGTGATTCTAAAAGGATGTGAGTGGGATTCTCTACCACAGAACTCACATTACCTAGAGATATAGTACCCGGCACACTTTCCAAGGATATAGTTCCCAACACACTCTTGTGACAAACAGGTCACTCCTCAATCAGAACCAAACTCAAGTAATCAGTCTCAATAACTATACCCATTCCTTTCCGAGTCCCAGACTCATCATAACCATCATTAGTCCTTAATTTCACAAGTTTATCATTAATTATCATCAACTCTTAAGTTCTCATAGTCATCACCAATATAGTATTCCACCGGTTTACCGACAACTTTAGAAACCTAAGTCCCCGTCCTCTAAACTCATACATAAATTTATCAGTTTAATTTACTAATCCATCTCTATTAGTTTTAAGGCCTTGGAAAACCCCAATTGTGTGGTTTATCTTGTGTTGAATTTAGGAGATTTTATCAACTTATCTCACATTTATTCAATGAAATAACATGTTTTATGAAATTCTCCTAATTTGTGCTTAAGAGTTAAAAACATGCTTTTTGGGCCTTTAAATTGCTAAATTTAATTCACTTTAATTCCATTCAATGCCTTGATAAGTTTGTTGAGTGACTCTAGGGCTTTGAGGCAAGGATTGGATGGAAGAACTGAAGAGAAAAGTATGGAAAGTGGAGAATTCATGAAGAAATGAGGATTTGCAGAATTCATGGTGACACGTATACGTGGCCCACGTGTACGCGTGGGAAGGACATTTTCAAAGCGACACACGCGCGTCACTCACGAGCATGCGTCACGTTGGTCACGTGACCTCATTAAAGTGAATACGCTGGGGGCGATTTCTGAGCTAACCAGGCCCAAATCCAACTTATTTCTAAAGCTATTTGATACAGAATCCAAAAGGGAACAAGAGGGGAGCAATTAGATTAGCTTAGCAACAAGTTTTAGGGTAGTTTTTTAGAGAGAGAATCTCCATCTTCTCTCTAGAATTAGGATAGAACTAGGTCAAACTCTCTTAGATTTAGGTTTTGTTTCTTGTTTTCATTTAGTTTTCCTTGTAATTTCTTATTATTACATCTTTGTTCTCCTATTTCTTCTTGTTAATTTCTCAATTGAGCTACTTTTTAGTTTATGAACACTCTTGTTGATTTCAATTTTCTTTAATGCAACTTTATGTTTTATGTTCTTTTAATGCTTGTTTGAGTTGTTATTGTTAATTTCTTACATTGGGTAGTTGTAGAATTTATTATTTCTTGCAATTTACTATGCTTTCCTTTTATGCCTTCCAAGTATTTGACAAAATGCTTGGGTTAGGTTTAGAGTAGTTTTGAGCATTCTTGGCTTGGAAAGATAAATTAGGTGATCTTGAGTTATTAATACCCAACTTATGTTGGTAATCTAGAGTGATTAGTTGGTCTTGTATCCATTAACATTACTTATCGATTGGGATTAACTAGGCTTATTTGATTTTCTCCCGATGTTGGAGATAACGAAATAAGATTAGCTATTGTTAATTATTGTATTATGATTAATGATTAGGATAGAAAACCTTAATTCTCAATCCTTGCCATGAATGCGTCTTTTTAGTATTTGTTATCTTTAATTGTTTTATTTACTTTTATTGTCATTTAAATTCTTGCCTTTTTTAATTTCTTGTTATATCAACCTAACCACCCTGAATCTCAAAACCAATTATTGAGCACTCAATTGTAATTCCTAGGGAGAACGACTCGGGACTAATACTCTTGGTTATTTTTATTGGGTTGAACTTGTGACAACAAAATTAAACTTTGATTGAAGGTTGTTGTTGGTTTGGACTATACTTGCAACGGAATTATTTTGTGAAAATTCCTAACCGATGATAACCTTTACATCAAGTTTTTGGTGCCGTTGCCGGGGAATTGCAATGTGTGCTTATTATTGGTTATTGTATATATGTTAATATTGTGAATAGCTTATTTTTGGTTTGTTTGCTAGTTTTTGCTAGTTGTAGCATCTTGTTTTTCTTGTTTCTTGTTAGTTTTTATTTTCATTTCCTCTTTCTACTATGAATTCTCACCCTTTTGGCTATGAGTTTGGTTACAACTATATTGTAGGAAATGGAAGCTTCAATGAGGATTTGCATCAAGGATTTGGAAATCAAAGATGGGAGGAGCCTCAAGCATATGGATACTCTTCTTGGCAACAACCTCCTCCGGTTTCTTATAGGTATAACCCAACTTGTAATGTATACCAACCTAACGAATATGGTGACCCTCATTGTGGGTGTCAACCACAAACACCATATGCATATGACTCCTTCCCTCAATATATCCCTCAACAACCTTACTTACAAGTCCCATACCACCATTCATCTCCATACGATCCTAACCCATATCCACCATACCAACAACCATATGAGCCATATTTAGAGTCACCACCATTCCAACACCAATACCCCCAAGAACCACCATCTCCATATATACGACCTCAAGACTTTCACCAATATAAACCACCTTCTAATTATAAAACTTTCCTCCCAAACAATGAACCCTCTTCCTCACCATCACCTTTAGTGAATAAAGCTTTCCAAATCTTAATGCAAGAACAAAAAGATCTATATTCTCGTCTTCAAAAGCAAGAAGAAGAGGATCAAAAGAAGCTAAAGGGGTTGGAAGCCATGGTGGCTACCATGACTGAAGCGGTTAACCATATAGCCTCTTACCTAAACTCGTGCAATCAAGACACTCCCATTAATGAATGCAGAGGATCAACCAAAAAGTATAGGGAGGAGAAGAACTTGGAGCTTCAAGGAGAAGAGAATGAGTTGAAGCAAGAATTGCAACAAGAGGGGAAAGTTAAGATAATTGAACTGGAAGAAGTGGTTAAAGATTTAGGAGATGTTGAATGCAAAGAGGAATCTAAAGTTGTAGAGCCTTCTTCCATGGAGTTTGAAAGTAGTGTTAAGGAGGATAGTGCACAACTTCCAAGACATATTGTGATTGAAGAATTGGAAGAGATGGGGCAAGCAACCAACCCACCTATTTATGATGATTCCGTATCAACATATGATCCTTTTGAGATTGATGAATCCTTCCCCATTGAACTTGGATTTGATGTTGAGGTAGATTTCACTCAACCTCCAATTTATGACTTAAGTGATTGGGAAGAGCTAGAAGACATTGGTGATGGAGCATTTGAACTTGAGGAAGCTTGGAAAGAGGTAGAGCTTAAAGCATCTTGTCAAGTGGTGGAAGCCCTTCAAAGCGGATGGATGGGAGTAGGAATTGCCTTGTCAAGATTGTTAGAAGCATCTCCTCCTATGTTACCATCACCTTTTACATTTAAGTGGGTAAAATTCTTGTCCTTAAGCTTTATTATCCCTCTTGAATATGGTTTTCTTGAGAAGGATGGTCAACTAAGGAATATTTGTGGGTTTAAGAGCAAAAGGGAGATGGTTAGTGGTTGGAAGCACCATTCTAGGTTTATCATGGTTAAATCATCAAAGTGTAAATCTAATGGTTGGCGGGTTGCTAAATCTAATGGGTCTAGGAGGATGTTTGGGTGCTTGTATGAGAATTCTAAGGTGAGTATGCCACCCGGATGGAATTGTGATGATCAACTTAAAGACGGATGTGAAAACAAGATTTGGAATCCCAGATTACAAGAGGATGATCAATTTTGGAAGCTCTGAGCTTGTGAAGAACTTTACCAAGGTTTGGTGCACTTGGTTGGAAATTCTGACAACCAATGGAAGTCCAAGCATTGGTGAAAGTTCAAGGATGAATACAAGCACAAGCCACCTTGATGAGAGCTCCCTATAAGTCCAACTTAAGGACAATAAATAAAAGTACTAGGTGGGAGACACCCCACCATGGTAAACTTTTTTCCATTTCTCTTTTAGATATAAATAATGAGTGAATTGAGTTGCCATTATTTGGCAGTTTTCTTTCTGTTTACACTCTTGTATATATTGCTTTGATTGCTAGGTTGCTTGTTAGATTCATCTTTTGATTAGAATAGTTGTTTCTGAATTGCATTTTTGTTGGATTGCAAGTTTTGCTTGAATAATCTTTGAAAAGTTTCTAAAAACCTTAAAATTGTTTACTAAGTGTAAGTTTTGGTTAGTTTAGAAATATAAATATTCGGTAGGAGTGTCCTGTTCATATTCTATGCTTCTTAAAAAAAAAAGAGGGCCCTCCACACGTGTGCATGACTGACGCGTACGCGTGGCCCCAAAAACCACCGTGCCAGGATCTTGCGGGGAGGGTGCTGCTGCATGGTTTCAAACAGACAGTTGTGCTGGAACCATGCAGGAACTGTGCGCTGGGCGCGATTAACCCTCATGCATACGTGTCACCTATCTTTTTCTGCCTTATCACGCGTACGTGTGACTAACACACACGCATCGCACCCATCCTTCCAACCCACGCTTATGCGTGACCCATGCGTACGCGTGGGCGCCCCTGTCTCATTCTCTTTTCTTCTCTTCTCTCCATTTCTTTTCTTCTCTTCTTCTTTTCTATCCTCTTCTCTTCTTTCCCCTCTCCAATCATCATCTACAATCACCATTTACCACTCCATTCCTTAGTTAGTTAGTTTAATTTTCTATTTTAGTAAATTAAGTTGTTAGTTTAGGTTATATTTTCATGCTAAGTGTTAGTTTATTAATTTAATTTGATGTTTCTTGATGCTGAAATTATGCATTGTTGAATTTCTTTATTGAGGTTATACTTTGTTGCTTGGTATTGAGTTCTTCATGCATACTAATTTTGCATACCAAGTACTTTTAAATTGCCTTCAAAGCACTCTAAACCTTTTGAATTGCATATTTTGGCCACCATGTGATTTAAAGCATTTCATTATAATGAGGCAATTTACTTCTATTCAATGCATTTTTGTTGGGTGATGCTTGTTTATGACTGTTTTTTATTTACGTTACCTAGTTCATGCATTGAGATTTTGGAATTGTGAAACTGGATCATAAGCTTACCTAGTGACATATTTTTTAGCTTTCTAAAGCTTTATGGACCATGCTTGCTATGTGATTGATTTTAATTTCTATCTTCTTTTTCCTAAGTTCCATAGCATCCATCTCTTCCACTTTTATGTCAATTAGGTATTACAAATAAAAATCAAAGTGTGTCATTGATTGATGTGTAAGTTTCATATTCTATTTTGTTCATTAAGTTTCCTTGCACATCAATCTATGCCCATTCATTATCCATTTCACAATTGCTTGATTCTTGCTTGAGTACTTTCTTGTCTCTTTATTACTTATTTGTTGGCTTTCACTTACAAGTTTTCTTTAAAGTATTTCAAGTACACTAAAATGAGTGAAGTACATACTCCTTTTGTGTAGTTGTGACACACTTGTTTTAATCAATGTCACAAACTTATTCACTCACTTTATTTTAGTGGTTATCACCTCATTCCAACAACCTATGCTTCCTTACTTTTGCATTTACTCATCTTACTATCCTGTTTTCTATCTTACAGGATGATTTTCTATAAGCAAAAATGGAAGCAGAAGAAAGAACACGCAGCAACCGGTTGATCCACCAGTTGAAGGTGGTAATCCGTGAAGTCGCCGTATCTCATTTGCTCATCTTTGGAATGCACCGAGGACGGTGCAAACTTTTAAGTGTGGGGAGGTTGTCCAACCAATCGGTAATTTTTTGGTGACAAATTTCTAATCCCAACATTTTTGCATTTCATTTTTCTGTTTTTTTAGGTCTTTTAGAATTTTTAGTTGCATTGTCTTGGTTTGCATATATATAATAAGCTTAGTCAAAATAATAAAATTTTTCAACGAATTTGTCTATAGGGCACCCCAATTGATTTGAGTAAAAAAAAATTCATTGAACTTGCTTGAATTATATGTTGTGGAACATGTTTTTAAGCTAAAAACACATAAGCATGTGAGTTTTGAGCCTAATTATGTGGTTGCATAATATAACCACTATTTTCGTTCTTGTGTGTATTATTCTCTTTCTATGATTGTAATATTCGATTTGTTTGATTCTTTACGTCCATTATTTTGTGTATGAATGCATTTATATGATTGAGGCCTTTATTTCATTTAGCTCACTTATCCAAATGGCCTTACCCCTTTATCTACCTTTATTAACCAACTTTAAGCCTATTTTAATCCCCTTTTATTCTTAATTTTAGCACATCACTTAACAATAAATATTCCTTGTTTGAATTTTTTATTAGCTTAGGCTAGTGAAAGTGTGTATCATTCAAGTGAGGGAAAATTTGGAAACGTTGGTTAAGGTAAAAGTATATTTTGGATTTTTATTGAAAATATTGGAATTGGATACATACTCACGCATTAAATGTTTAAACCATATGCATTGATGTTCTTGTATATATTTTAGTTAAAAAAATGAAATAAAAAAGTGAAAAAGAAAAGAAAAAAATAAAGGAAAAAATGTAGAAAAAGAAAAAAAAGAAAGCAATAAAAAGGGGACAAAATTTTCCAAAGTAAAGTTCAATAATAATCAATACATATGGGATGTGAATTGGAAAGAATACATGAGTGTGTAAAAAAGTGAAGAATGGGTAGCTAGGTGTTGTATTAGAATTGCATACGTTGTAGATTAGGTGAAAGCTTAAGTTAGTTGATGACCGGAATTCACTCCCCATATAAAATGAATCCATTCGTTGGCAAGCGCACCAAATATCATCAAGTAATAACCCACTAGGAGTGGGGTCGAATCCTACAGAGATTAACGGATTAAAGCAAATAATAGTTAATTGATTATCCTAGTTAGACTATTATAATTGGAGTGATATGCAACAAGAAAATGTAAATGACATGAAAGTAAAGGAAAGCAATAAAGTGCAAGAAAGTAAATGACAAGGAAAGTAAAGTACAAGAAAGTAAAGTGCTAAAAATGTAAATAACCATAAAGTAAATAAAAAAAGAAAGATAAAATAAACATTGGGATCAAGAGATATTGCATTCTCCGGATTAATTGATTTCATCTCATCTTCAATCATGCAACTCATTGACCTCTTGGCAATCATGATTGATTGAGCCCCAATACCTTGGTGACTCAATCTCTCAAATCTTGATCAATAGCCAATTCCTTGGTCTAATTGCTCATGAGAAGAGATGAAGAATGGTCCCTGATTATACCACACATCCTCATAGATCCAAATAGTGGGTGAATTATATGTCACCATATCCAATCACCAAAACCCAGATCTACTCAATTGTAAGAAGGGATTTCAAGCATGGTTTCATGTTTCCTTTACCAAGGTTCCCATGAAACCCAAATTGCATTCAACTTCTTTCCCAAGATGATTGAACACTAGTATTAAAACAAAATTCCTTCTAGCAAATCAAAGAGAGATGAAGAGAAGAAGAAGAATAAAAACAATCAATCCATTGAAAAACAATAGAGCTCTCTTTCCCAATAGAAAGAGTTAGTGATTCATAACTAAAATATTTACAAGTAAGAAAGTGGAAGAGGAGAGAAGTGTAGGTAAGAAGAGGGAGTCCAAAGACCCCTCCCTATGGAGTGATTAGCAAAAATCGATGATAGCCTCCCTAATTCTATGTAACTAAGGCCTTTATATAGGCTCTCCTAAATTACAAACTTAAATGAAATTGAAAGCAAATTACAATGAAATGAAAATAAACTATTCTAGATGCTTCTTGTGCCCTTGATTGGTTGACAATTGTGGCTTGAGTGAGAGTTGGAGTGGGCTTAGTTGAAGGTTGGGGACAGCAGGAAGAAGTTGACATGTGGTCTCAAGTGCCACTCCCACTTGATTTTGCTCTTTGGATTGTGACCCATTTGACACGCAGAAATGATGGAGTTGTTTGGGCCTTAAATTGAATATCCACTATAAAGTATTATATATTGTTGGAAAGCTCTAGATGTCAGCTTTCCAACTCCTTTGGAATCATCTCATTTGAACCTCTGTAGCTCAAGTTATGCCCATTTGAAGGTGAAGAGGTCAGTCTGTCAAGTAGCCCGGCGTGCCACGCCCACTTCTTGGCGTGCCACGCCCATATGTTATGAAACTGGCATACCACACCTTCAATGATGCACAAAATCTTCCTCTCTGGTCATTAAAACTGGCGTCCATGCCCAGAACCTGGCGTGCCACGCCCATTATGAAAATGGAGCTGGTGTGCCATGCCTTCAATATCAAGTGGCACGCCCAGGTTTTGCAACGCTGAAATAATGGCTTTTTTCACCTTTAGTTTTAACTTCCACCCTAAAGTGTTATACATCGTTGGAAAGCTCTTGATATCATCTTTCCAACATCACCAAAATCAAATCATTTGAATCTCTACAACTCAAGTTATGTTCCTTTGAAGATGAAGAGGTCAGACTGATAACTCTGCAGTGACGTGTTTTTCTTCTTGTGGTTTCAGGGTCAATATCTTCTTCAATTCCAGTGTCCATCATAAAGTGTTATATATGGTTGGAAAGTTCTGGATGTCTACTTTCTAATGGAGCTAGAATCAACTTATTTTGAGTTGTTTAACTCAAGATATCTTTATTTGAATAAGAAAAGGTCAAGATGGCATATGTCCTGGCATGCCACGCCCAATGCTTGGCGTGCCACGCCCATAGTGGGGCTCAAAATCACTCCTTTGTAACTTAAGCCTGGCGTGCCACACCCGAGACACCAAGTGGCACACCCTCTTTGAGATCTTGGCTTCACAAACTTGGTGTGCCACGCCCATAGCACTAAGTGGCACGCCCTTTTTGAGACTTGGCTTCACAAGCTTGGCGTGCCACGCCCATAGCACCAAGTGGCATGCCCAGCTTCACACTCCCAGCTTTATTTGTTATTTCCTTCCCCTTTTGTTGCTCTTTTCACCTGAAATTCAACAAAAACCTATTTTAAAGAAATGTACCATAATATATATCATTTGGTTCATGAAATTGCATTGATTCAATGAGATTATGATCTTTTTATGGTCCTTTTAGATAAGAAAAAGGGGTTGATGATGCAAGTCATCATTAGTCAAAGATTCAAATTTCAAAGCTCACTTGACCAAATACAATCTTACCTTGACCCTAGCCTCATTACAACCTTATGAAAAGTCCTCATGATATTTGTATGCATGCATTGAATAATTGTTGATTGTTAGATGAAAAACAAATCTTAGAAAGCATGATTAGAAGAGAATTAAGTGAATCAACCTTATATACTTGAGTGAATAGAGCGGATACACTTCCGGTGAAGGTTCGATTGCTCAATTTTATGTTTTCACCTTTGATTATCTCTTTTCTTGCAAGTTGTTAAATTCTTTTCAATAACTCAATTCAATTGTGGATTTGATTTGATTGTGATTGCTTTAGCCCTCATGTTATATATATTTTCTTGGAAATTGATTTATTTTGACAATGTAATTGCATGCATGTAGATAGATTGCATATAGATAGTTTACTTGCATTGAATAAATGTTGATACCCTTTCTTATCTTTCTTGGTTTAGCATGAGGACATGCTTAGTTTAAGTGTGGAGAGGTTTGATAAACCCCAATTTTGTGATTTATCTTGTGTTAAATTTAGGGATTTTATCAACTTATCTCACATTTATTCTATGAAATAGCATGTTTTATGAAATTCTCCTAATTTGTGCTTAAGAGTTAAAAACATGCTTTTTGGGCATTTAAATTGCTAAATTTAGTTCACTTTAATTCCATTCGATGCCTTGATATGTTTGTTGAGTGATTCCAGACTTATGATACAAGGATTGGATGGAAGAAGTAAAGAGAAAAGCGTACAAAGTAGAGAGTTCATGAAGAAATGAGGATTTGCAGAATTCATGGTGACACGTATACGTGGCCCACACGTACGCGTGGGAAGGACATTTTCAAAGCGTCACCCACACGCACGCGTCACGTTGGTCACGTGACCTCATTAAAGTGAATACACTGGGGGCGATTTCTGAGCCATCCTGGCCCAAATCTAACTCATTTCTGAAGCTATTTGATGCAGAATTCAAGAGGGAACAAGGGGGGAGCAATTAGATTAGCTTAGCAACATTTTTAGGGTAGTTTTCTAGAGAGAGAAGCTCCCTCTTCTCTCTAAAATTAGGGTAGAATTAGGTCAAACTCTCTTAGATTTAAGTTTTATTTCTTGTTTTCATTTAGTTTTCCTTGCAATTTCTTGTTATTACATTTTTGTTCTCCTATTTCTTCTTGTAAATTTCTTATTTGAGCCACTTTTTAGTTTATGAACGCTCTTGTTGATTTCAATTTTCTTTAATGCAACTTTATGTTTTATATTCTTTTAATTCTTGTTTGAGTTGTTATTGTTAATTTCTTACATTGGGTAGTTGTAGAATTTATTTTTTTCTTGCTATTTACTATGCTTTCTTTTTATGCCTTCCAAGTGTTTGACAAAATGCTTGGGTTAGGTTTACAGTAGTTTTTGAGCATTCTTGGCTTGGAAAGATAAATTAGGTTATCTTGAGTTATTAATACCCAACTTATGTTGGTAATCTAAAGTGATTAGTTGGTCTTGTATCCATTAACATTACTTATGGATTGGGATTAACTAGGCTTATTTGACTTTCTCCTAATGTTGGAGATAACGAAATAAGATTAGCTCTTGTTAATTATTGTGTTATGATTAATAACTAGGATAGAAAACCTTGATTCTCAATCCTTGCCATGAATGTCTCTTTTTAGTATTTGTTATCTTTAATTGTTTTATTTACTTTTATTGTCATTTAAATTCTTGCCTTTTTAATTTATTGTTTTATCAACCCAACTCCCGTGAATCTCAATACCAATTATTGAGCACTTTAAAGAGCGAATCCCATCGGCTTAGAATTTTTTCTCGATTAGAGGAAATAACTTCATTGCAGGTATAGTTCCAAACCAACAGGTAATGCTCAATCAAAGTTTAATTTTTGGTTCTCACAAGTCCAACCCAATAAAGATAACTGTGAGTATTAGTCTTGGGTCATTCTCCCTAGGAATTACAATCGAGTGCTCAATTATAGGTTATGAGTATCATGGGAGGTTGGGTTGATAAAATAAGAAATTAAAAAGGCAACAAAAGTAAAGCAAACAACTAAAGAAGCAAATATTAAAGAGTGACATTCATTGCAAGGATTGAGAATGTAGGCTTTCTATCCTAGTCATTAATTATAATACAATACTTAACAAGAGCTAATCCTATTTAGTCATCTCCAATATAGGAAGAAGGTATAATGTTATCTTCACATTGAGAGAAAGTCAATTAGGACTAGTTAATCTCAATCCAAAACTCCTAATCAACTTACTAATTGAATTAGCAAGAGATTAGAGTCAATGAAAATAATATTAACTAACAGCTCTAGATCACCAACATGAGTTGGGTATTAATGACTCGAGATTGCCTAATTTCTCTTTTCAAGCCTAGAATGCTAAAAAATTTACTCTAACATCCAACCAAGCATTTTGTCAAATACATGGAAGGCATAAAAGGAAAGCATGGTAAAATTGCAAGAATATAAATTCTATAACTACCCAATGCAAGAAATTAACAATGACAAATCAATTAATCATAAAAAGAATATAAAACATCAAATTGCATTAAAGGAAAATAAAATTAATAAGAGTGCTCATAAACATACAAATGACATAAAAGAGAAATTAACAAAAGGAACAAAGAGAGAAAATATGTAATAACAAGAAATGGTAAGAAAAACTAATTGAAAACAAGAATCAAAACCTAAATCTAGAAAGAAATTAAACTAAGAACCCTAATTTCTAGAGAGAAGAGGGAGCTTCTCTCTCTAGAACTAACCTAAGGCATGCTTCCTACACTAACTAATTGCTCCCCCTTGACCATCTTGAATTCTGCATGAAATAGCCCCAGAAACGAGTTGGATTTGGGCTTGGAAAGCTCAGAAATTGCCCCCAGCGTATTCACTTTAATGAGGTCACGTGATCAGCGTCACGCGTGCACATGGTCGACGCGTGCGCGTCCCTGGCAAATTTCCTCCTCACGCGTACGCGTGGATGACACGTGCGCATGGCCATGAATGTCCTTCTCACGTGTATGCGTGGATGACGCATTCGCTTGGCCTTGAATTCTCCAAATGCTCATTTCTTCATGAATTCTCCACTTTGCATGCTTTTCTCTTCACTTCTTCCATCCAATACTTGCCTTATGAATCTGAAATCACTCAACAAACATATCAAGGCATCGAATGGAATTAAAGTGAATTAAAATTAGCAATTTTAACGTCTAAAAAGTACGTTTTCACTCTTAAGTACAAATTTAAGGAGAATTACAAAAGCATGCTATTTCATTGAATAAATATGAGATAAGTTGATAAAATCCCCTAAATTAAGCACAAGATAAACCACAAAATTGGAATTTATCAGCACTCGATTGTATTTCCTAGAGAGAACGACCCGGGACTAATACTCTCGGTTATTTTTTTTGGGTTGAACTTGTGACAACCAAATTAAACTTTGATTGAAGGTTGTTTATTGGTTTGGACTATACTTGCAACGGAATTATTTTGTAAAAACCGACGATAAACTTTACATCATGCCTAATTACTAGTTTAATCTTAAACAAGCATTACCGAAGTTTACAAGCTTGCTGGGAAGGTAATACGGTTAAAAACAAAGTTTTGATTGAAAAGCAGGGCTTGTGCGAACGCATGGGGGTATGCTTACGTACACAACAGAGGACTCTTCCCGGCTTGTGCGTACGCACAACTTGCAACTTGTCCAGGGTGTGCATGCACACACCCCCTCGTGCGTACGCACGAGTCATAACACCCATTTTGTTCTGTGCATAGACACAACTGTGGGCGTGGACACACAAACCAGAACTTCAAATTTTCCGCAACATCATAAAATTCAGATTTTTTATCCCAACTTCCAATATTCATAATTTTCTCTACAAAATTCTAATTTCCACAAAGTCGGTACCATTTTAAATCTCTTTAAAATCTCTTTAATTTGAAACTAATTTCATTCAAATCCAAAACTCAATACTCAAATTATAATCCTCTAAAGTTAGTCAAAAATCTATTTTTACTAAAAACCTTTAAACCTCAAATTTTACCAAAACTTTCAATTCAAAACCAATTGTTTTACATCCAAAACAGTCCCAATGTACCTAAATTATGCTCATATACTTTTCAATCATTCCACAACCTACCAACATATAATTTCATCAATTCCATCCAACAATTTCCATTTATAAATCTCAAATCTCAATAATCCATAACACTAACACCAATTTATCATCCTCAATATTCATCAACATCGACAAGCATCATAATTCATTATTAATCATTAACAATCATCTTATCATAATTATCTTCCTCACATCCAACCACATGCAACTCATACAACTTCATCACAATTTTCATATCACACACATAATCCAATCGATCATTTAATCAATTCAATCCTATCCTAAGGTCAACTAGTCTAAGGTTCACGAAACATCACATATTACGTAGAGAAAAATGAAACCAAACATTGGACAATTTTCAATATGCATAAAACACCAAATTTGATTTCCAACAAGCTTTGCAATCACCAACACCACTCCCAAATCACCAAATATCAAGCTATACATACCAATATCACTAATATCAATACCTAGAATTCATAATATACTATACCACAAGGATTTTGAATATTCTTACCTTATCCAACGTTGATTGGGAAAAAACCTAATAGAAATTAAGGGTTAAAGTGTACCTAAATCCCCAAAATCATAAAAATTACTCAACAACTATAGCCAAAATTTTCAATATTCATAGGGCTGAAGAATGGAGAAAAAAATTTGAAATCTTACTAGCAGAGGGTTGTTAGAACTAACGGGATCAGCAAAAGCTTCGCGTGGCCACAAACGGCATGCGAATTGCAGTACCGTAACTCGAAATATAGTCAAATGAATGTGATTGTGAATAGTATTTTCTTTCTTTCTTCTCTAATTCTTCCAGCTGCTGTGTGTGTTGAGTTATGAAGTATGGAGTGGCTGAAATAGCCTTTAATAAGAGTATTTATATATCGGTCTTGGGCCCAGTCCAATCCATTAGCATTTTTGGCTCATTTGGCCTAATTTTAGGCCAAACCTTTAGAATTAGCGTCCGGTTTTCAACTTTAATTATTTTTCTAAGTTTTTCTATAGATTTTATTACTCTTACGCAGTACTAGACAGACTTAAGTCGATACTGCCAGCTAATTTACCGGTACGCATTTTTACACAATTTTTTGTAAAAAATTATATTTTCCAACTAAAAAAGTTCTATTAAATCCAAATATCACTTCCAAATTTTAAAATTAAGATTTTTAAATTTTACCTATTTTTGAGCAATTAATTTATTATTATTTTACGTTAATTAATCAATTAATTACTTCCGTTCTTACAAATTAGGTCAGCCAACCCTATTTTACTCTAGGCCTTGTGATGTAGGGCACGAAAGACTACCCACTTTGATACCACTACATAATACGTATTATTAACTATTGATATATGCCATGTGACAGTGTTTAATAAAAAATCAAAATAATTATGCTACTTGCACATGAATAAACAGCCACCAAATTAATTATATTCATATAAAATAATATAATATAAATTGAAATATAAATATATATTAAAAATTAATTAAACATCATATATATTTTACACAAATATATGTGTCTGTTTTTTTATTCACAAAGCATTTTTAAATTCCAAATTAACGTGTTGATGTGATCTTTGTCCGTTGTTAGTGTATGTTCCTCTCCTAAATTATTAATTTCTAGTATGAAAAAAATATATGCATACTGCTCACCAAAAAAAACAAAAAAAAAAATTATGCATATCAATACTATGAAAGAAATTCATTCTATTTAATTTCTCTATTTATGACGCATTGAATACATGCAATACTAGCGTTTAATTACTTGTGCATTTTTCACCAAGTTGGCACTAAAATAATTCGAATAAAAGAAAAATGTACCCGGAAAAAAATGAGATCAGATTCTAAAAGAAGACATGGAAGTGATCATGAGTATACATTTGTATGCATGTTCTTTTCCCTAAGCGTGCATGGCCTTTTACAAAGAATATAACTTTTAGCATCTTCAATTCCACAAAATAAAGCAATCCAACTTCAAATTTCTGTTTCACAATTATCTCATCACCATCATCTGAACTATCATTTTTCATAAAAAATATTGGATGAGAGAGCTTTGTTAATTATTTTTATACCCCATTATATTAGGCTCTCTTTGCTTGTTTGCTTAACGTGAGACTCATGATATTGTTATCTGATCTCCTTTTATTATAAGTTGATGTCAGAGTATATCACAATATCAATGTAGTTTAAGTAAATCTTACCTATCTGTTAATTAGTCTTTTATATATCGGAATAATTTTTTTTTATAAAATTCACTGTTTCATTAGAGAATATATATATATATATAATTTATATTAATAAAAAATTATTTGATATTTTTTTTTTTACATAAAAATTGATGATAATATAAAAATGCAAAATAGATATGAATATGAGTTGATGTTAGATTATAACTTAATTTATTGATTTCCAAGCTTTCAAAATTTATTATAAATACTTTTAATATAGGTACTTTAATACAGCAATTCGATCGATAGAAATTAATTTTTATAGAAAAAAAAAATCTAATTCTATTTAAAATGATACTTGATGTAATTAATCATTAAACCTAAAGAAAACTTTTAACTTAAAAGTATAGTCTATTCGATCGATAATTAAGCCTATACTTTTTCAATAATTATTCAGGTTATCTCCCTTAATACATGGTGATTAAAAAACGGCTAAGTATGAATCCACGTCTCATAATATTATTTATTTATCTATTTTTATGCGGTAGTATTCTGAAAATCGAACTGGACTGGCCGGTTCAATTGAATTAATTAGGAATCGATCTTTTAACCGATCCGGTTAATGTGAAAAATCGCCTGATAAAAAATCGGTAAAAATATCGATTAAACTGGTAGTAAATTGACGAACCGGTAGAACTGACTGGTTTTTTAACGGCTTTTAAAATTATAATTAAAAAAAAAGAATATGGATCATATAAATAGTATTTTTCCGGTTGCCCCCTTCTCTCACAAAAAATCCTAACCCATTACGGCTCTCTCTCTCTCTCTCTCTCTCTCTCTCTCTCTCTCTCTCTCTCTCTCTCAACCAGTAGCAACAGTAGCCACTGCTTCCGCCATCGCCAAACTCTTGTCGTCAGCCAGAGGGTGCTTCACTGCCGGCAGTGACAGACAGAGGGTCAGCTTGAAGCTCTTAGCCATCCATCATCTTCTCCTCCACGTTGTTGTCTTTGGACATGTAGGTCGACGCTCATGGCCGTCTTCTCTACATTGTCTTCATCTTCATCGTCGTGGACTTGCAAATCGAAGCGCGGTCGGTTGGATTCCTTGCCGGTAGTTGAGTTTCGTTCCTTCCTCGTCGCCTGTTTCGTTCCTCCGTCGACGTCAGTTTGGTTCCGCTATCATCGGTAGCTTTGCTTCAACTTTTTTCTTTTGTTAATTTCTATGATTTTGAGTCTCTGTTTTTTAATGATTCAATTTGGTTCCTCTATCGTCGGTAGCTTTGCTTCATCTTTTTTCTTTTGTTAATTTCCATGATTTTGAGTTTTTATTTTTTAATGATTCAAATATATGTCTGCTTCAATTTATGGTTGCTTATTTTGTTAATTTTACTGAGTTACTGAAATTTGAAATCTAAGCCGTGTCCTCAGCGGCAAGATTTGCCGTTAGCAGCGCACTTATATAGTTGAAAGGTTTTGAAGGCCTATCAAGAAAAGCAGTTTTGAAAATGCACTTGAGGTTTAAATAGTAAACTTGAAGAAGTGCAATTTGTGGCATCACAAATTAGACATTGTTCAATAAAGTAACTAGTGTTGTTCCATTAACACACATAAGGCAAGGATTCATGCCTAAACTAATACTAATAGTGTAGAAGGGGTTTTTATCAACTTTGTGAGGAACAAGAGCTAGGTATTGATAAGAGTTTAGGCTTCTGAATTTTTCGTTGAGACTCAGTGTAAAAGCTGAGTCATTTCTAGCAGGAATTTGAGGAAGAGAAGGGATCACAATGTTTGAGATGCCTTTGTATTGGAATGTAGTTGTGGTGGTTTTGTTGTCAACTGAAATTGGAGCATCCATGAAGACCCTTGCGACCATGAAGTACCTGCTTGGAACGTTGTTGGCATGGACTAAAATGTTTGTGGTTTGTCTTGGTCCAATTAGTATGAAACTTGTGGTGAATAATTTTGTTAAATTTTGATGGATGATAGTTGATAGTGTTTTGTTAAATTTTTTGAAATAATTTTATTGATGATTGATGATATTTTTTAAATATTTAAAATTATATATTTAATTTTTAATAATTTTATTTAATATTTAATTATAAACCGATTAAACTCCAATTGAATTCCAACCAAATCACTAAACCAGTGAATCAGTCACTTCACTGGTTCATTGATCGGTTCGATTCTCACTGCCTTGGCTTATATACAATTATTGAGAAGGTAACCATGTTCTTTTTGTGTACTTCTATAAATACACATGAATGTGCAATTTCTGTTCTTGGATTCTTCCACGCATATAAATAAATGTTTTTGACACAAAATGGCGTTCAAATTTGAGACACATATATGAAGTCAAAAATTAACAACGGAATTGGGTTGTTACCACGATGAGAAACCACAAAAGACCAACGTAATATGGAACCTTACTTTAGTGTGCATGTGGTTGGTAATATTTGAGGACGTATCTTTCAAAAAAAATATTTGAGGACGTAAACGTCAATGCCTATGGATATTGCCACGTGGAGATTTTTTATGAGATGTGAGTGGGGACCTTGTATTATTTTATTTATTTTTTTTTAAAGCATTTGAGAGTTCATATACTCTTATAGCCTCATCATCACTTTCGTCAAAACGAAGATTTTCCTTTCATGCATATATTCCTAATTTAATTTGTTAAATTACAATTTATATCTCCAAACATTTAAAACAAAAAAAAAAACTTGAAAAAAAAAAGTAAAACTTGGTTGAACATGTCCCATAAGTTGAATATAAAAGTAACGGTATATGATTAATACAATTTATTATTTTTTATCAATCTTTGATCAATAAATATATTTTTATATTAAATTCTAAATCTTAAATTTTTAAAATTTAAATTCTAATAATATAAAAAAATATTAACCTAAAGTATTAACTAATATTAAAGGAATTATCACTTGCTTGCATTATAAGTAAACTAAGTTATGGATTGAAAAAATCATTATGGTTGTGTGTGAGATTTTGAACTATTAGAGTATGATAAATAAAGAGAGAATAGAAAAAAAAAAGAAAGGAAGAATGAATTAAAATGAATTACTAGACTTATGTTTAATTGAAAATCAGAATCATCATTTACAATTATAAGCTAGCTGAACTTATATATACTACATGCTGCACTACATTCACAACGGAAGTGATTTTGCATTTTAGCCAATCTTTTCCAAAACTAACTTAACTTTTTTTAATAGTTTCTTTTTTCTTATTTTTGTTTACACCCTTAAAAATGCCCTTCCCCCTTCCCCCGCTTTTTCAAATTTGAGTTGGATCTTGAAATTGTTGGAATATATTAGAATCAATTAACATATATTAGAATTATTTAATATATTTGGATATTTATTATATGATATTACGTTTTTATTATTTCGATTCTCTTAACACCTATAAATACTCTTTTACATTGTGTCATTCTATACAACTTGAATAATACATAAAACACTTTCTTCAAATTACTTTCTTGTTTTTAACATGGTATCAGAGCCATGGTATCCTCCTTGAAGAAGATAGGTTATTTTTCTTCTAGTGAGATCACCGTGTTTTTTTTTTTTTTCACATTTTTTCTCTATGCCAATTTTCCTTGTCTTTTGTCACTTTTCTTATGCTTTTTCACCTCACCGACTAGCTTATCCTCTCCGTCTTGTGTCTTTCCGAGTCGAATGAATTAAACACCATTGTTATCCGCTGCTTACCTATTCTCATGGAGAAATCATATAGTTTTCACCTTTTCTTGTGGCAGTTCCGTCTGCGTTCCCTCGTGGCAGTTTTTTCTGTGTTCCTTTGTGGCAATTCCGTCTGCGTTTCGTCTGTGCTTTCTTATGGCAGTTTCATCTGCATTTTCTTGCGGCACACTACAACATTTTTGGCCTAAGGTAACCCTTATTCGAAGCAACATTTAATAAAAGTTGCCTTAAATAGAAAAATACAACATTTTTTAAGAGTTGCTTTTGAGTAAGGCAAAGATAACAAATTTTTTGGTCACCCACAAAAATTGTTGTCTTTAATATCTAAAGCAACATTTAAAAAATATTACAATATAAAATATTTAAGGCAACATTTTTAAATAAAAATACAACATTTTATAAGAGTTATCAAAAAAATTAAATAAATAACTTTTATAAAATGTTACCTAAAATCATTCATAGCTAAAAATTTTAGAGGGAAACTTTTCATCATATTCCCCCCAATAATTACTTTCCAATCAAATAACACTTAGAAAAAATAAAGAAAAGACCTTTAGTTTCCTTAGATCATTTCAACTATTGCTTCAGCATGTTCATCACTACCCAGCACCCACTATAAGCCCTAACTTTCCTAATCAACCCAAAAGGCGACACAAATGGCAGCAGGAGGTCTCGTTCGCGTACAACTTCTGGTCTCCTTCGCGGTGCTGTCGGTGACGGCACGGTGCTCCCTTTCATAGGCATTGGCGCGTTGCGGTGCTCTCCTCCAGGGGCATTGGCGCGATTCTCTCTTCCAGGGGTGTCAGCGCGGTGCTCTCCTTCGCGGTCATCGTTTCCACACACGCTGCTCCATGGCTTCTCCTTCTCCTGTCTCGGCTCCACATACGCGGTCACCTTCGAGAAACCCCTCTCGTTCTTCCTCTTCTTCCCCTGTCTCGCCTCCCCCTTTTCGCAACTGGCATCGGCACTAGAGTAGGCAACTCACATCATCACTCTCTCCAATCGAATCAATGCTTCTGCCGTCGTAGCTCACCAAGTAATTCGTTTCCTTCTTGCGCTCTCTGTTTTACCTATTTGATTTTCTCTTCCGTTTAATTTAATTCTTCAATCGATTCCAACTAGTGTCTCTGTAGTGGTGCCCATTGGGAAAAAAAAAACTAATATGGATTTGATCTTTGTACTCGCAAATTAGGAGAAGCTGTATTTGATGATAGATATGATGCAGAAGCATTGTTATTTTAATTAATAGATAGAAAACTGCAGAAGCATGGTTTCCATAGATTCTAAGGGTTTTGTAGGCAAAAGTAGTGTCCGGCAAGTACGGTAGGGGAAAACAGAAGAAGGTGAAGATGAGCCCATGATTATTATTGGTGTGATGTGATGATCACTACTAATTTCAATTGATTATTGCTATCTTTATATGTTGTTAATTAATAGCTACAGCACACAAGCTCAAGCCAGGCAAGTTTTTGATGATAGATATGATGATGCATCATCCAAGCCTAAAAATTGAACTCTTATTGATTCATTAACTTGAATTTATTAATTTCTCGTTCCTCTTTACAGTTTACCTTCATGGGGCCAAAGCTATATGTGAACACATCACAGGTAAACATTTTTCTTCTTGGCCCTGGACATCTAGCTATTTCTTGGTTGTACCTCCGATCCTAAGAAATCCACGTTCATGCCCTTTGGATGGTGTTATTTAGCAATTAGCAAGGAAACAAAATAAAAAGTATGATAGGAAAATCTGTGTGAAATGACTTTTAGGATGTGTAGTAGTTTTATGTCTTTATTAGCATGGAGTGATATTGTGTTTGGTTAGTTTTGATAAACAAGATATGCATCCTTTCTTGTTCATGTTTTAAGATTATGCTATTAAATTATTCAATTGTTACCATTCATTAACACATCATTTTCTAACTTGGACATTCTGAAGTTTGTGCTCGACATTCTTTTGTTTTATTTTGCCTTAAGTGGAAACTGAGTGTTTATTATACCAAGAGAGTTCCTTTAAATGCATCCTCAACTCGAAATTAAAGTTGATGGGGATGGTGAATATAGTGGAAACCTGAAATTCTTTTAAAAGGATGAGTTAAGCTGGGTGTATTTAATGTTATTGGTATCTTTGTGTAGTATGTTTACACTTCTTTAATCTTGCAAATACATCTATATGTTCTGAATTTTTAATCAGAGGTCAATAAATGTATTAAATGAAAAGTAAACTTTTACTTCTATTTAATTTGTTGACTTTGTTTTGACTAATCTCTTAGCCAAATAAATATTTTAATTGAAAGTTATGCCATGCTGCAGGTACCAGAGGTTCAGCTAGCACAGTAGAACTACATCTTGGTTGTTGGAGAGTAGGAAGCAAAGACTGGACAGGTGCTTCTTATTTTCGCTTTGGAGTTTGGATGCTGCATTAACAGTTCTCACTTTCAGGTACAGTTATTTAGTTGAGTTATACTGAATCCATTTGATGATATTTTGGTTGCTGTTATCTGCGTAATCCATGCTAGCGTTTTCAGTAAGAATTGAATTCATGCACTTTAGATTGTTTATACTTTATAGTAGCATTTAGTGATGCATTATTAAGCAAAGTTGCTCTTATAGTCTTTATGAATTTGATTGTTTTTCTCCACCTTAAATTGAGAAAGGTGAAAACACTGAATAACAATATTTTTTTATCTTGCTGAAAGTTAAAACATATTGCAAATATTGTTTGGAGATTATTTTTTGCAGGTCCTTGTTTGTTAGATTATGTTACTTTCCGGTTGCAGGATTTTAAAGTAGTTCGTATATTAAAGCTCTCGATATTTATTGAAGCATATGTCCTAGTTCTTTGAAGTTATCATTTGGAATCACAGGCATCTTGCCTTTTGAACTAATATTTCTGCGAGCCTGCAATTTTTTTCTATCTATATTCATGGTGTTTCTTTTGAAATAAACTTTTTTATAGTTAAAATATAAATCTAGCTATTATATATATCATCAATGTTGAAATTAGTCCTTGTACAATAAGAAGGCCTTTATTTCAGTCTCTACCCATGTATCTGTTTTAAAGAAGCCCCTACCATCAAGTGAAATTATTGATTATGTTTCACTACTTGATTTGCTCCTCATTTTGCTATTTTATGTGATATAGAATTTGGAAATTTTTGTTATGTTTCACTACTTGATTTGCTCCTCATTATGTTATTTTATGTCTGTTTAATATTTTTATACAGCAACATAATGAAAAATGGAGCAACTTCAAAGAGAAAAAGGCTAGTAAAAAAGTATCAAGCTCATTTGGAAAGAGAAGAGGAGCATATTGAAGTTCCAATTACTGAGGATGATAGATCTAGGCCATTCTCAAATGATGGAGGAAATTTTTATATCCCCATGAGGAAGATTATGTTGGTGAACATGAAAATGACAATTTTGATGTGGAAGCAGACTAAGTTATGGAAGATGCTCATGTAGAAGGTGATGTCCTTTTGTTTGTTACTATTTGTTTTACATTTTCCGATTATCATTATTTGTTTTACAAATCCATATTTGATTCACGGCTTCCCTTTCTATGTGAATAGTAACTATGCATATACTTGTTTAATTTGGAAAGACTTCTATATGATTCACGGTTGTCCCTTTCTATATGAATAGTGGATGTTTTTTTGTTTTAATTTGTACTATTTCTCAATTTTTTAATTTAGAAACTCCAAAGGTTAAAAAGACTCGTGGAAAAACAAGATGCCTAAAGATTTATGCAAGAAGTTGGAAAGAAAGGGAGGAAGTGAATTTTGATCGTGGAGTAGCCGTGGGGCCAACTCCTCAGAGAGTGAAGGAATTAACCAATTTTATTGGAACAATGGGAAAGAATAGTGATTTTATTACCTTGATGTACACTAATTGGAAAGTTGTGCCTAGGCAAATCAAAAAACGCATATGGAAGTATATTAATGTAAGCTCCATTTATTTTTATGTTTATGCCATATGTTTATGATCTTTTTATTCATATGATATAATGAAATCGATGTTTTTGTAGTCAAAGTTCATTCTTCTAAAATCCTCAAAGCTATGGGTGATGACGGGTGTTCAAGGAGCATGGAAGCGATATAAGACAAGAATAAAGAAGAAACACTTTGAACCATAATTTATTGTAAGTTAGTCTATAATTTTCTTGTTTTAGTTGCTATTTTATGGTTGTTTTGGTTGTTGTTTTATGGCTGTTTTATGGCTGTCATGGTTGCTAGTTTATTTGCTACTTTATGGTTGTATTGTGGCTGTCATAGTTGCTATTTTATGTCTGTTTAATGGCTGCCATGGTGGCTGTCATGGTTGATGTTTTAGTTGCTACTATTGTTGTAACACTTGAATACACATGTTATCTTCCTTGCTTTCTTTGATGTGGGACTAACTTCAACACTCCTCACACTTGAAACACTAACAATTTCCTTTTGGAGCTGAGTTAGTCAGTGTCACAACCAGAACGTGAATTTTTCACTTCCTATACTGCTGGAAATTTTGGCAAGATCAAATTAGGAGATAAAGGAGTGTGTGATATCATTGGTATGGGTGATATGTGGCTTGAAACTAATATGGGATGCAAGTTGTAGTTGAAGAATGTTAGGCATGCGCCAGATATGCGGTTCAATCTCATTTCAGTGAAAGCATTGGATCAAGAAGGGTATTGCACTTCCTTTGGTAGTGGAAAATGCAAGATTACCAAAGGAGTTCTCATTGTTGCTAGAGAAGACAATAGTCTCACTACTCTCTACCGGTTGCAAGCAAAGTTGTGCAAAGAAGATGTGAATGTAGCTGATGATTCCTCTTCTGATTTGTGGCACATACGTCTTGGTCACTTGAGCGAGAAAGGACTAAGCGTCTTGGCCAAGAAGCACTCACTTCCAGTGAAAGGTATAACTTTAAATACTTGCACTCATTGTTTTGTTGGAAAGCATGCTAGAGTATCATTTCATAATTCTGGACCTCATAGGAGATCACATATTCTAGATTTAGTTCACACTGATGTTTGCACTATGGATGCTAAGACACTAGGTGGTGCATCATATTTTGTTACTTTTATTGATGATTATTCTCGAAAAGTGTGGGCTTTTGTTTTGAAATCTAAAAACCAGGTGCTCGGAATCTTCAAACACTTTCATGCAAGTGTTGAAAGAGAAACAGGAAGGAAATTGAAATGTGTTCGAGCAGATAATGGTGGTGAATACAGGGGTCCGTTTGAAGAGTATTGTAAAGGACATGGAATCAAGCTTGAGAAGACGGTTCCTAAGACTCCTCAACATAATGGAGTTGCTGAGAGAATGAATCACACTATCAATGATAGAGTCAGGTGTATGATCTCTCATGCAAAGTTGCCTAAATCCTTTTGGGGTGAAGCGATGAGGACTGCAGTAGACTTGATCAACCTTTCTCCTTCTGTTCCACTTAATGGTGATGTTCCAGAGAAAATTTGGAGAGGGAAAGATGTCTCCTATAGTCACTTGCGAGTGTTTGGCTGCAGGGCTTTTGTTCACATTCCAAGAGATGAAAGGTCTAAACTTGATGGAAAGTCAAAGCAGTGTATCTTCATGGGTTATGGTCACGAAGACTTTGGTTACAGATTATGGGATCCGGTGAGCAAGAAGATAATTAGAAGCCGAGATGTGATTTTTCTTGAAGACCAAACTATTGAAGATCTTGAAAAGACAGATAAGCCAACAGTAACTGTTAGACGCTCTGTTGATGATGAACCTGGTCCTTCCACTAGACCTCCTGTTGATGGGGGAGATGTACAAGTTGATAATGATGGTGATGATTTGCATGATGAACCTACACCTCAACCTGAGGTGCCAGATGTTGAAGTTCCACCTGAACCACCAGTTGAGCCTGAATTGAGAAGATCTACTAGAGAGCGTCATCCTTCTCAAAAATACTCTCCTCATGAGTATGTGATGAACACTGAGACTGGGGAGCCAGAGAGCTACCGGGAAGCTATGTCTGATGAGCATAAGAAAGACTGGTTGAAGGCCATGCAAGAAGAAATGAAATCCTTGCATGAGAATCATACTTTTGAATTGGTGAAGTTGCCGAAGGGTAAGAGAGCATTCAAGAATAAATGGGTGTTCAAGTTAAAAGCAGATGAAAATGTCTCACGGCCAAGGTACAAAGCTCGATTGGTTGTGAAAGGCTTTGAGCAAAAGAAAGGTATTGATTTTGAGGAGATTTTCTCTCCAGTTGTGAAGATGTCCTCTATTCGAGTTGTGCTTGGATTGGCGGCTAGCTTGAATTTAGAGGTTGAGCAGCTTGATGTGAAAACTGTATTCCTTCACGGTGACATAGATAAAGAAATCTATATGAAGCAACTAGAGGGTTTCGAGGTTAAAGGAAAGGAGCATCTTGTATGCAAGTTGAAGAAGAGCTTATATGGGTTGAAGCAAGCGCCAAGGCAGTGGTACACGAAGTTTGATTCCTTCATGGAAGGTCATGGGTATAGTAAGACTTCTTCTGATCATTGTGTCTATGTTAAGAAATTCTCTGATGGTGATTTTATAATTCTCTTGCTTTATGTTGATGACATGTTGATTGTTGGTCATGACACTAAGAAGATTGAAAGTCTTAAGAAAGACTTGAACAGATCCTTTGCTATGAAGGATTTGGGTCCTGCAAAGAAAATCCTTGGCATGAGTATCACTCGTGACAGGAAGAATGGAAAACTGTGGTTGTCGCAGCAGAAGTATATTGAGAAGGTTTTAGAGAGGTTTAGCATGAGTAATTCCAAACCTGTTAGTACTCCACTTGCTAGTCATTTCAAGTTGAGTTCGCAGCAATGTCCTACAAGTGAGAAAGAGAAAGCAGAAATGAAGAAGATTCCATATGCATCTACAGTTGGCAGTTTGATGTATGCTATGGTTTGCACCAGGCCGGATATTACTCATGCCGTTGGAGTTGTTAGTCGGTTTCTCTCTAATCCTGGCAAGGAACACTGGCAAGCAGTGAAGTAGATTCTCAGATACCTTAATGGTACCTCCAGAGTTTGTTTATGCTTTGGAAGTGGCCAACCTGTGTTGGATGGTTACACAGATGTGGATATGGCTGGGGATCTTGATTCGAGGAAGTCTACTTCTGGTTATATGATGACTTTTGTAGGGGGAGCTGTGTCGTGGCAATCTCGACTTCAGAAATGTGTTGCTTTGTCTACTACAGAGGCAGAATACATTGCTGTTGTTGAAGCTTCTAAGGAACTCTTGTGGATGAAGAAATTTCTACAAGAGTTAGGCATCAATCAAGAGAAGTTTGTGTTATTCTGTGACAGTCAGAGTGCTATCTATCTCAGCAAGAATCCGACATTTCATTCCAGATCGAAGCACATAGAGGTGAGGTATCATTGGATACGTCAAGCGCTTGAGATGAAGTCATATGCACTTGAGAAGATCCATACTGATGATAATGGTTCAGATATGATGACTAAGAGTTTACCTGCAGTGAAGTTTGATTCCTGCAAAGAGAAGGCGGGCTTGGTGGAGCAGCCTATTCCCACTTGAGTTGGTGAGGGGGAGATTTGTTGGTGGTTCCCCAACCAAGTGGGGCCCACAGTTTTTAAAAACAAAAAAAAGGAAATAAAAGAAAGAAAGGCTTTAAGCCACGAGGAAGAGAAAGACAAGAAGCACGAAGGCTTCATTCATTTTTGAATGAAAAGAAAAGAAACAGCAAGGGTTTCGGCGTTGGAGAAGAAAAATTTGGGGGAAAATGGCAAGCCAACTTTGATCACATTGACTTGGTAAACTTGCTCCATTTCTTATGAAATTTTAGTATGTTATTCCTGGTGTAGAGATGAACATTAGGATATAACTTGCTAGTTGTGTTGCCTTCTCTTTTGCCTGATTTGAGATACCCACTTAGTGGAGGTTTATGTTGATTCCACCAGTTTTGGTGATGTATTTTGTTGATTGTTGAGATGCCCTAGTGTCACTAGGAAGACTGTTTGTGTACCCATTATTCTGATAGTGGAAGATTTTTCTGGACTAGGTCCCGTGGGTTTTTTGTCCCTCTTTTGGGGGTTTTTCCACGTTAAAATTCTGGTGTCTGATTATTTTATTTCTGCCATTATATTTGCTGCTTGGAGTATCTTTGGTGTTGCCTATTTAATTGCACAGGTTGTGGGAAAATTATTTCTGGTGCTTCCGCTGTTAGACAGGTTCTTGTTTAAATCTGTGTTGAGTTTTTTCCCAACAACTTGTTGGGCCAACCGTGGGGAGCTCTCAACAATCGGAGAGACTTCGGGAAGGAATCAAGCGAGAGAACATAAGATGAGAAGACACCACATCCAACTCAAAAAATGCTCCACGCACCAGAAACTGCAGAAAATGCTCCACGCGCCACGCACCAGAAACTGCAGAAAATGCTCCCAGCAATTTCTGAAACCTTTTTGGCCCAGATCCAAGTACAGAAAGCACAGATGAGAGGTTATAAAGTGGGAGAATGCATCCATTCAAAGGAGGTCTTCAATTATTCACTTTTCATAGTTTAGATGTAGTTTTTAGAGGGAGAGGTTCTCTCCTCTCTCTTAGGTTTTAGGATTAGGATTCCTCTTAAAGGATTTAGGACTTTTATTATTTCAACTTACAATTTCTGCTCGATTACCAGGTTCAATGTTCCTTTTATTTATTTTTCCAATTTAATTTAGGAACTTTTCCATGTTACATTTGATATCTTTATTAGTGAAACTTGAGGTATTTCAGAATTATGATTGCTTTCCTTTATTTATATAAATAATTTAGATTTTTCCCTTTTGGCTTTAATTGATCAATTGGAGACTCTTGAGTTATCAAACTCATCGTGATTGATAATTGTTATTTTTGCTAATTGAATCGAATTCCAATAACTCTAGTCCTTTGTTAGGAATTGGCTAGGACCTGAGGATCAAACTAATTAGTCCACTTGACCTTCCTTTGCTTTAGTAAAGGTTAACTAAGTGGGATTAAAACCCAATTATCATCACCATTGATAAGGATAACTGGGATAGGAATTCCAGTTTTTATACCTTGCCAAGAGTTTATTTTACAGTTATTTATTTATTTTACTTGTCATTTAACTTGTTCCTCACTTTCAAAACCCCCAATTTACAAAACTCATAACCAATAATAAGAACACCTCCCTACAGTTCCTTGAGAAGACGACCCGAGGTTTAAATACTTCGGTTATCAATCTTAAAGGGGTTTGTTACTTGTGACAACCAAAACGTTTGTAAGAAAGGATGGTTGTTTGGTTTAGAAACTATACTTACAACGAGAATTTATTCTGAATTCTAAACCGTCAATCTTCCGTTCTTCAAAATGGTGCTGTTGCCGGGGAACTGCAAACGTGTGCCTTATTATTAGTTATTGTAAATATTTTCCTTTTAATTGTTTATTTATTTTTTGTTTTTCCTTTTATTTCTATTAGCTACTATGAATTCTCATCCCTCTCGCTTTGAGTTTGGTTCTAAATCTGTTGAAAGGAGTGGAAGCTATAATAGGAATATGCATCAAGGTCTAAGCAGTCAAAGATGGATGGAGCCAAGAAGATCTGATCAACCCTTTAGGCAACAACACCCTCCAAAATATCATGGGCAAGGACCATTCTATAATGCATACCAAGCTGATAGATATGGTGGACCTCCTGGTAGATACCAACAAGCCCCACCCTGTGCTTATAGACCATCCTCTCAACATAACTTCGAACCACCACACTCACAAGCTCCTTTTCGCCATTCACCACTATATGATCCTTATTTACCCCAATTCCAATCCAATTACTCCCAAACACCACCACTTCCCTATGTACCATGTCCATACCCATCACCTCAAGAATCACAGGCTCGCCTCACGGAAACAGTAGATCAACTTCATACAATCCTTCATCAGCTGGAGCAGGCAATAAATCAATTATCTTCCAGACGTTTAGACACTCAAGGAACTCCAATAGCTTCATGTGGAGATTCTAATGACAAACGTAGCATGAAGGAGACACTAGAAACCCCAGTAGGCAGTAAAGAGCATGACTTTGTTCTGGAAGAATTGGAGGAAGCTCAAATTATCCAAGAAGAAGAAGTACTGATTGAAGATTTAGGAGATGCTGAACCTCCATGGGAATCCAGAGTTGTGGAAAATTTCGTCAAGGACGTTACAATTGATGCTAAGGAGGATAGTACACGACCCCCAAAGCAGGTATTTTATGAATAACTAGACGGAATAACACAAGATGCAAGTTTCTTTAATGATGATAATCACAAGTCAAGTTCTCTTAGTAGTGAACTTGCATCTGCAAGTGAATTCTTTGAGCTAGAAGAATCTTCCCCAAATGAATACGAAGATGATGTTGAGCTAGATTTCTCTCAACCTCCAACATATGACTTAAGTGACGAGGAAGACATAGAAGACTTTGATCAGGACGCAGTTGCAGTTGAAGAATTTTGTAAGGAAGTGGAGGAATTCACAGAAAAATACAAGGGAGTAGAGCTTACAGAACCACTGGAAACACCTATCCCAAGGCCATTACCGCCCAATACAAGCTTCAAGTGGGTACAATCCTTAACCTTTATCCTTACTTTTCCACTTGAATATGGTTTGCTTGAAACAGATGGCCAGGTTAGAGCTCTCTGCAGCTTTAAGAGTAAGAGGGAAATGGCTCGTACTCAGAGCTGGGGTGCAAGATTCAATAAAGTTTCACGCTTCAATTCGAAGTGCAAGGATTGGTATCAAGTTCAATTGAATGGGTCTTGGAAGATGTTTGGTCATCTTGGTGAGAATACAATTTCTAAACCGCCTGGATCGAAGAATATAGATCAAGACAAAGGCGGATTTAAAAGCAAAGTTTGGGATCCTGGAATCTATTCTGACTTTCGTCACCCCGGGAGCCTGAGAACCTGTTTGAAGCTGCTCAACAGCTTTACATGCCTAGTTTGGGACCCCGGAGGCTGTTGGCATTCCAAACATTGGTGGAGATTTCTGGATGAATTTAAGGATAAGCCACCATAACAGGAAGCTCATCCAATGTCCAACTTAAGGACTTTAACTAAAAGTGCTAGGTGAGAGACAACCCACCATGGTATGGTCATTTCTTTCTCAATTTTATTTCATATTGTTTGTTTTTATATTATATTATTTTCATTGAAGCTGAATATTATTCATTAGCATTGCATACTGCATAACTGCATAATTTCATAATTGCATAAAAAAAAGAGAGGAAGGCGTGCGACGCGACCGCGTTGCTAACGCGTTCGCGTCAGTTGCGAAAAACACCTCCCACGCGTCTGCGTCAATCACGCGAACGCGTGATCTGGAAATCGGCATAAAAATCTAACGCCCAGAAATCTGGGCTGGAATCGTACGGCTGGTGTGCGTTAAGCACAAAACGGCTCATGCGTTCGCGTCCATCACGCGAACGCGTCACTTGCAAAATACCCATTCCACACGAAACCGTGAGCGACGCGTCCGCGTTGCGTGGATTGCATAACACCCTAAATGGAGACAGAGAGTTGCGCTGAAACGACTGATAAACCCATATTTTATGATATATTTTGTGCCTAATTTAAGGGATTTATTCAATCCTTCACTCACTTATTCATGTTAATTACATGGTTTTACTTTTTCTTCCTTATTATGTGATATATGTGAAATACATGTTTCCTATGCTTTAAAAATAATTATTTTAATTACTCTTTATTACCATTCGATGCCGTGATTTATGTGTTAAGTAGTTTCAGATATTCTAAAGGCAGGAATGACTTAAAGGATGGAAAGGAAACATACAAAAATGGAAGGAAAGCACAAAATGGAGTTTTTGAAGAAACTGGCAGCGACGCGAACGCGTGGGCGATGCGGCCGCATGCCTGGCGCGAAGAGAGCGCGACTGGTGCACGAAATTGTGATTCACACTTTTCACAACTCCACACAACTAACCAGCAAGTGCACTGGGTCGACTAAGTAATACCTTACGTGAGTAAGGGTCGATCCCACGGAGATTGTTGGCTTGAAGCAATCTATGGTTACCTTGTAAATCTTAGTCAGGAGATTAATTATGATTATCAGTTTGAATTGTGAAAAATAAAAGAGCATGAAATAAATACTTGTTATGCAGTAATGGAGAATATGTTGGAGTTTTGGAGATGCTTTGTCTTCTGAATCTTTGCTTTCCCCCTGTCTTCTTCTTCACGCACGCAAGGTTCCTCATATGGCAAGCTGTGTGTTGGTGGATCACCATTGTCAATGGGTACCATCCGTCCTCTCAGTGAAAATGGTCCAGGTGCGCTGTCACCGCACGGCTAATCATCTGTCGGTTCTCACTCATGCTGGAATAGGATCCATTGATCCTTTTGCGTCTGTCACTACGTCCAACCCTTGTGAGTTTGAAGCTCGTCACAGTCATTCAATCCCTGAATCCTACTCGGAATACCACAGGCAAGGTTTAGACTTTCCGGATTCTCAAGAATGCTGCCAATGGATTCTAGCTTATACCACGAAGATTCTGATTAAAGAATCCAAGAGATACTCATTCAATCGAAGGTAGAACGGGAGTGGTTGTCAGGCACGCATTCATAGATTGAGAATAGTGATGAGTGTCACAGATCATCACATTCATCATATTGAAGTGCGAATGAACATCTTAGATAGAAACAAGCGTGTTTGAATAGAAAACAGAAATAATTGCATTAATTCATCGAGACACAGCAGAGCTCCTCACCCCCAACAATGGAGTTTAGAGACTCATGCCGTCAAAGAGTACAAAGTTCAGATCTAAAGATGTCATGATGTCCAAAATAATCCTCTAAAAGTTGTTTAAATACTAAACTAGTAACCTAGGTTTACAGAAAAATGAATAAGCTATGATAGATAGTGCAGAAATTCACTTCTGGGGCCCACTTGGTGTGTGCTGGGGCTGAGACTTGAGCTTTACACATGCCTAGGCTGTTTCTGGTGTTAAACGCCAGGTTGTAACCTGTTTTGGGCGTTTAACTCCAACTTGTAACCTGTTTCTGGCGTTTAACGCCAGACTACAGCATGGAACTGGCGTTGAACGCCAGTTTACGTCATCTATCCTTGAGTAAAGTATGGACTATTATATATTGCTTGAAAGCCCTGGATGTCTACTTTCCAACGCAATTAGGAGCGCGCCAATTGGACTTCTGTAGCTCCAGAAAATCCATTCCGAGTGTAGAGAGGTTAGAATCCAACAGCATCATCAGTCCTTTTTCAGCCTGAATCAGATTTTTGCTCAGCTCCCTCAATTTCATCCAGAAAATACCTGAAATTACAGAAAAATACACAAACTCATAGTAAAGTCCAGAAATATGAATTTTTCCTAGAAAATAATGAAAATATACTAAAAACTAACTAAAACATATTAAAAACTACATGAAATTAACCCCCAAAAGCATATAAAATATCCGCTCATCACAACACCAAACTTAAACTGTTGCTTGTCCCCAAGCAACTAGACAAATAAAATAGAATACAATTAAGTCAAGAAGTAATAATATCTCAGAGTTTTTGAGTGAAGCTCAGATTCTAATCAGATGAGCGGGACTAGTAGCTTTTTTGCTTCCGAACAGTTTTGGCATCTCACTTTATCCGTTGAAGCTCAGAATGATTGGCATCTATAGGAACTTAGAATTCAGATAGTGTTATTGATTCTCCTAGTTCAGTATGTTGATTCTTGAACACAGCTACTTTATGAGTCTTGGCCGTGGCCCTAAGCACTCTGTTTTCCAGTATTACCACTGGATACATACATGCCACAGACTCATAACTGGGTGAACCTTTTCAGATTGTGACTCAGCTTTGCTAAAGTCCCCAATTAGAGGTGTCCATGGTTCTTAAGCACACTCTGTTTTTGCTTTGTACCTCGACTTTAACCGCTCAGTCTCAAGTTTTTACTTGACACCTTCACGCCACAAGCACATGGTTAGGGATAGCTTGGTTTAGCCGCTTAGGGCAGGATTTTATTCCTTTAGGCCCTCCTATCCACTGATGCTCAAAGCCTTGAATCCTTTTTATTACTCTTGCCTTTTGGTTTTAAGGGCTATTGGCTTTTTGCTCTTGCCTTTTGGTTTAAAGAGCTTTTGGCTTTTTCTGCTTGCTTTTTCTTTTTTTTTTTTCGCATTTTTTTTGCAAGCTTTGTTCTTCACTGCTTTTTCTTGCTTCAAGAATCATTTTTATGATTTTCAGATTATCAAATAACATTTCTCCTTTTTCATCATTCTTTCAAGAGCCAACATATTTAACATTCATAAACATCAAATTCAGAAGACATATGCATTGTTCAAGCATTCATTCAGAAGACAAAAAGCTTTGCCACCATATGTAAATAATTAGAATTTTTCTTATTAAAAACTCGAAAAGTATTGCCTCCTTATTCTAAAGAAAATCTGCTATTTTATTCATGTTTAATGATGATGAGAAAAATAAATTATAGCTTAATTGGAGATAAAATCAAAATATAGATACTAATTACTACTACTCATATATAACTTCTAAGGTAAAACTCAAATAAGAACAATTATCACAGAGTTAAGGCTAAGATTAGAACTCAACAACCTTGAATTTGGAAGGTGGATGCTTCTTTAGTCTGTGGAGTGCTTGGCCCTTCAAGAGATAGTTTCTGACGCTTTAATTCCTTCAGTTCACGCCCTTGCTCTTCTTGTTCTCTAAGCAATTTGCAGAGCATGCTGTTTTGATTTTGCTGTTCTTCCTTCAGTTGATCCACAGCTTCTTGCAACTTGGTGACAGATGCTTCTAGGCGCTCCCAGTATTCAATTTGAGGGATTTCCGGGAGGGACTCCTCTGCTTTTCTCTTGATGGGGTCGTCCTGCACTTGTTGTCCTTCCATAGAATTTTTGGTGATTGGTTTCTCAACTGAGATATACTTATCTACTCCCATCTTTATCCCAGCATCTTTACATAACAGAGAAACTAAGCTTGGATAGGCCAATTTGGCATCCTTGGAGTTCTTGTTTGCAATTTTGTAAAGCTCACAAGCAATTAGCTAATGAACTTCCACTTATTTTTCCAGCATAATGCAATGAATCATCACTGCTCTTCTGATGGTGACTTCAGAGCGGTTGCTAGTGGGCAGTATAGAGCGCCCAATGAAGTCCAGCCAGCCTCTGGCGACTGGTTTGAGATCTCCTCTCTTGAGTTGGTTCGGGGCATCCTTTGTGTTGGTTGTCCACTTGGCTCCAGAGAGACATATGTCCTCTAGGATTTTATCCAAGCCCAGGTTTGATCTCATCATTCTCCTATTAAAGGAGTCTGGGTCATCTTGCAGTTGAGGCAGCTTGAAGATCTCCCTTATTTTATCAGGGTGGGTGTGAGCAACCTTCCCTCTGACCAAAGTTCTATAGTCATAAAATGCGGTTTCAGCTATCCTCTGCCTGTCCGTCTGCCATAGATTAGCATAGAATTCCTGAACCATGTTTCTTCCCACCTTTGTTTCAGGATTAGCTAGGACTTCCCAGCTCCTGTTTCGAATTTGCTCTTAGATCTCCGGATATTCATCTTCTTTCAGATCGAATTTAACTTCCGGGATCACTGACTTTAGACTCATTATTTTGTAAAAATGGTCTGAATGTTCTTTGGTTATGAACTTCCCTTGATTCCAAAGTGGTTTTGGAATGTTCTCTTTCTTGCCTCCTGAGTCGGTTTGTTTTCCCTTAGGAGCCATGATCTTAGTGGATATTGGTTTAGTGATCATGGATAAACACACCAAACTTAGAGGTTTGCTTGTCCTCAAGTAAAAGAAAGAAAAAGAGAGGGAAAGAGGGAGAGCCAAGCGCAACTTGTGGAGGAGAGGGGGAGAGGCCGAACCAATATTTAAGGGGAAGGGGGTGGGTTTCGAAAATTATTTGAAAAAGATATGATAGAAAAAGTGATTTGGAAAAGATAAGTATGATAGGAAAAGATGTGATTTAAAATTGAAAAGATATGAAAGATATTTGAAAAAGATAAATCTGGATTTTGAAAAAGATAATTTGAAGATTTGAAAAAGATATTGATGAGTTGAAAAGATTTTAGAAGGAAAAGAGATAGATTTGTTTTGAAAAGGATTTGAAAATAATTTGAAGAGGATTAAGAAAAAGGGTTTATGAATTAAGATACATTTGATATCTTTTGAAAAAGGATTTGAAAAATTAGGATTTGTAACATATTTGTGCAAGAGATCATGAATTGAAACATAAAAAATGGAAAAAATTTGTATTGAAAACGAAATTGCCTACTCCCCACAATCCTGGCGTTAAACGCCCAACTGCTGCATGTTTTGGGCGTTTAACGCCCAGTTGCTGCTTGGTTTGGGCGTTTAACGCCCAGCTGTTGCTTCTAGCTGGCGTTAAACGCCAGAAATCCCTTTGTCACTGGGCATTTTTCTGAACGCCTAGGATGCTGTAAATCTGGTGTTAAATGCCCAGAAGTTGCTTCTTTCTAGGGTTTAACGCCCAGATGGCTATCTTTACTGGCGTTAAACGCCCAATAGATGCTCCTTTTGGGCGTTTAACTCCCAATTGTGCCTCTTACTGGCGTTTTCTTGCCAGTGAGCTCCTTTTTCCTGTTTTGTGCTTTGAATTCTTCTGTAACCCTGTGGACTTATGCAATTGATTCTTTACCTTGTTAATATTAAGCTCATATATTTTAAAAATGAATAAAATAAAGAATAAAATAAAATAAAATAATAGAAAAAGTTTTGCTAATGGCTGGGTTGCCTCTCAGCAAGCGCTTCTTTATTGTCTTTAGCTGGACCTTGCTGAGCTTTTAATCTAGCCTCAGCCTTGAGCACTCTTGCTCAACATTGTCTTCAAGATAGTGCTTGATTCTCTGTCCATTAACAATGAACTTTTTATCAGAATCAATGTCTTGAAGCTCCACATATCCATATGGTGATACACTTGTAGTCACATATGGTCCCCTCCACCGGGATTTCAGTTTCCCAGGGAATAGCCTGAGCCTAGAGTTAAACAACAGAACTTTTTGTCCTGGTTCAAAGACTCTAGATGACAGCTTTCTGTCATGCCACCTTTTTTATTTCTCTTTATAAAGCTTGGCATTTTCGAAAGCAGTGAATCTGAATTCCTCTAGCTCATTCAGCTAGAGCAATCTTTTTTCTCCAGCTAATTTGGCATTAATGTTTAGGAATATGGTTGCCCAGTAGGCCTTATGTTCCAGTTCCACGGGCAGATGACAGGCCTTACCATACACAAGTTGGTATGGAGAGGTCCCTATAGGAGTCTTGAATGCTGTTCTGTAAGCCCACAGAGCATCATCCAAGCTTCTTGCCCAATCTTTTCTACGGGTACTTACAGTCCGTTCCAGGATTCTTTTTAGTTCTCTGTTAGAAACTTCAGCTTGTCCATTTGTCTGTGGATGATATGGAGTCGCCACCTTGTGGCGAATCCCGTACCGGACCATGGCAGAGTAAAGCTGTTTGTTGCAGAAGTGAGTGCCCCCATTACTGATTAGTACTCTAGGGACACCAAACCTGCTGAAGATATGTTTTTGGAGGAACTTCAGCACTGTTTTAGTATCATTGGTGGGTGTGGCAACGGCCTCTACCCATTTTGATACATAGTCGACTGCCACCAGAATATAAGGTAGCGTTTGTTTTCGGGGACAGGACACGGAGACATGGACAACACTTGTTTAAAAGGTGTTTGGAAGCATAGACATGGACAGTGGACATATTGTCTCCGAGACAGTTTTTTATAATTTTGTGTCCACTCTTTCACGAAGGACAATGATGGACACGGAATTTGGAAGAGTGGACACAGACAATTTTATAAATTTTGTTTTCCTTTTTTTCCACTATTACCCCTTCTTATTTTTCTTATTGCGTTGTTCAGAGATACTTTTTTCTTCCTGTTCTTCCTCTATCTCTTTCTTTTCTAGGTACTCTCTCCTTTCTATAGAATTTTTTATTGGAGGTAGATAATTCTTTTCTTTTTATCGTTTTACTTCAATACCATTTTAACCTTATATTATATTATTTGATTTGTAATAAAAATAATAACAAAAATAATTAATCTTAAAACTTTTGAAAGATAAATATTAGCAAAAGTAAAATTGACCTTTTAAAATGCTAAAAAATAATTTATAAATTGTAATTGATTTTATATAATTTAAAGAAAAATCAGTTTTTTAAAAAGAAAAATCAGTTTTTAGATAAAAAAAATAGTTTTTTTTAAATAAAAATAGATTTTTATATGCAAAAACTAATTAGTTTTTCATGTAAAAATAGATTTTTTTAAAATTAATTTTTTATTTAAAATTAATTTGGCTTATTAACTTAAACAAAATTTTTTATTAATCAAACTCAAATTTATTTTTTTTGTTAATCTTAACCATATGTATTCCTACATATTAATAATAAATTTTAAAATAAAATAATTATATTTATAAATTTTATTTTAATATAAATACTAATATATTTTTTTATTAAAATTTTTTGCCTCTTCAAATATTTTTTTCAAGTTCCGTTCTGTACTCCTACGTACTCTTATTTTTTATTAAATTAATTTGTATTGATGTAGAAAATTTGGAATCACAGGGCTATTTTAGTCATTTCATATAATATTTTAGTCTTGTCCATGTGTATCCAAACATAATACTAGACATTACATTAGTGTCTTGTCCATCGTATCCAAACACAATACACAAAAAATAATTTTTAGTGTCTCCGTCCTATTGTCTCCGTTTCAGTGTCATGTTCTGTCCTGTCTCTAAAAACAAACGCATCCTAAGTGTTTGAGTATGATGGTGGGAAAGGTCCCATGAAGTCAATCCCCATACATCAAACAACTCAATCTCCAAGATTCCCTGTTGAGGCATGGCGTAACCATGAGGCAGATTACCAGCTCTTTGGTAACTGTCACAGTTACGTACAAACTCTCGAGAATCCCTATAGAGTGTAGGCCAGTAGAAGCCACATTGGAGGACCTTGGTGGCTGTTCGTTCACCTCCGAAATGGCCTCCATATTGTGATCCATGGCAATGCCATAAGATCCTCTGTGCTTCTTCTCTAGGCACACACCTATGGATTATTCCGTCTGCACATCTCTTAAAGAGATAGGGTTCATCCCACAAGTAGTACTTTGCATCAGTAATTAATTTTTTCTTTTGTTGCCTGCTGTACTCCTTGGGTATGAACCTTGCAGCTTTATAGTTTGCAATATCTGCAAACCATGGTGTTTCCTGAATGGCAAACAAATGCTCATCCGGAAAGGTCTCAGAGATCTCAATAGAGAGGGGAAACTCCCCTTCTACTGGTTCTATCCGGGACAGATGATCAGCCACTTGGTTCTTTGTCCCTTTTCTGTCTCTTATTTCTATATCAAACTCTTGCAGAAGCAACACCCATCTTATGAGCCTGGGTTTTGAATCCTGCTTTGTGAGTAGATATTTAAGAGCAGCATGGTCTGTGTACACAATCACTTTTGATCCTACTAAGTATTATCTAAACTTGTCAATGGCATAAACCACTGTAAGCAATTCTTTTTCTGTGGTTGTGTAATTTTTCTGGGCATCATTTAAAACACGGCTAGCATAATAAATGACATGCAGAAGCTTGTCATGCCTCTGCCCCCAGTACTGCACCAATGGCATGGTCACTGGCATCACACATTAGTTCAAATGGTAATGTCCATTCTGGTGCAGAAATAACTGATGCTGTGACCAACTTAGCTTTCAGAGTCTCAAACGCTTACAGACACTCTGTGTCAAACACAAATGGCATGTCAGCAGCTAGCAGATTGCTCAGGGGTTTTGCAATTTTTGAAAAATCCTTTATAAACCTCCTGTAGAATCCTGCATGCCCCAAAAAGCTTCTGATTGCCTTAACATTAGCAGGTGGTGGTAATTTTTCAATTACTTCCACTTTAGCTTAATCCACCTCTATCCCCATGTTTGAAATTTTATGCCCAAGGACAATTCATTCAGTCACCATAAAGTGACATTTTTCCCAGTTTAAAACTAGGTTGGTCTCTTGGCATCTTTTCAGAACAAGTGCTAAATGGTCAAGGCAGGAGCTGAATGAGTCTCCAAATACTGAAAAGTCATCCATGAAGACTTCCAGAAATTTCTCTACCATATCAGAGAAGATAGAGAGCATGCACCTCTGAAAGGTTGCAGGTGCATTACATAGATCAAAAGGCATTCTTCTGTAAGCAAATACTCTAGAAGGACATGTGAATGCTGTTTTCTCTTGGTCCTGAGGATCTACTACAATTTGGTTGTAACCTGAATAGCCATCCAAAAAGCAGTAATATTCATGACATGCTAGTCTCTCTAGCATCTGGTCTATGAATGGTAAAGGAAAATGATCCTTTGGTTGTAGGAACCAGTTCATTTTTTTTCATTATGAACCACTGTCATGCCTCCCTTCTTGGGAACAACTTGAACAGGGCTCACCTAGGGGCTATCAGAAATAGGATAAATAATCCCAGCCTCCAGTAATTTGGTGACCTCTTTCTGCACCACTTCCTTCATGGCTGGATTTAGCCGCCTCTGTGGTTGAACCACTGGCTTAGCATCATCCTCCAATAGGATTTTGTGCATGCATCTAGCTGGGCTTATGCCTTTAAGGTCACTTATGGACCACCCAAGAGTTGTCTTGTGTGTCCTTAGCACTTGAATTAGTGCTTCCTCTTCCAGTGGATTTAAAGCAGAGCTTATGATCACTGGAAAAGTGTCACCTTCTCCTAGAAATGCATATTTCAGGGATGGTGGTAATGGCTTGAGCTCGGGTTTAGGAGGTTTCTTCTCTTCCTGAGGAAGTCTCAGAGGCTCTTTCAATTCCTCTGAACCCTCCAAATCAGGCTGAACATCTTTAAAGATGTCTTCCAGCTCTGATTCGAGACTCTCAGCCATGTTGACCTCCTCTACCAAAGAGTCAATGAGATCAACTTTCATGCAGTCTTTTGGTGTGTCTGGATGCTGCATGTCTTTGACAGCATTCAACTTAAACTCATCCTCATTGACTCTCAGGGTTACTTCCTCCTTTTGGACATCAATGAGAGTTCGTCCAGTTGCTAGGAAAGGTCTTCCTAGAATGAGAGTAGCACTTTTGTGCTCCTCCATTTCCAGCACTACAAAGTCAGTGGGAAAGGCGAATGGCCCAACCTTGACAATCATGTCCTCAATCACGCCTGATGGGTATTTAATGGAGCCATCAGCAAGTTGGAGACATATTCGGGTTGGTTTAACTTCTTCAGTTAAACCAAGCTTTCTGATAGTGGATGCAGGTATTAGGTTGATGCTTGCCCCAAGATCACATAAAGCTGTCTTGGTGAAATTACCCTCTAATATACATGGTATTAGAAAGCTTCCGGGATCTTTAAGCTTTTTTGGAAAGCTTTTCAGAATGACTGCACTGCATTCTTCAATGAGGAGAACTCTTTTAGTTTCTCTCTAATCCTTCTTATGACTCAAGATCTCCTTCATGAACTTGGCATAAGAAGGTATTTGCTCAAGTGCCTCTGCAAACAGAATCTTTATTTCAAGAGTCCTAAGATAATCTGCAAAGCGATCAAATTGCTTATCCTGCTCCTCTTGGCGAAGTTTTTGAGGATAAGGTATCTTAGCTTTATATTCCTCAATCTTAGTTGCTGCAGGTTTATTTCCTACAGAGGTGGTTGGAGAAGCCTTTTTAGAGGGGTTGTTATCAGCACTTGTGTGTGTCTGATCCCTCACTGGCATTTGAATACCAGGGTTAGAAGTTGGAGTGGCGTTGGACGCCAACTCCTTACTTGTTCCTGGCGTTTGAACGCCAGAACTGAGCTTCTATTGGGCGTTTGTCGCCAAATCCTTTCCTGTTTCTGGCGTTTGAATGCCAGAGTTATTCCTCTCTAGGCTCTTACTGTCCTCAGAGGAATTTTGGATAGCAAGTTGTTCATTTCTTGGCTTCCTGCTGCCTTGAAGTGAGGTATTTAATATTTTCCCACTTCTTAATTGAATTGCTTGGCACTCTTCCGTTATTTGTTTTGATAACTGCTGTTCTGTTTGCTTCAACTGTATTTCCATATTCAGATTAGCTATTCTTGTGTCTTGTAGTATCTCCTTGAATTCGGCCAGCTGTTTTGTTAGAAAGTCTAATTTCTGATTGAATTCAGTGATTTGTTCTGCAGGACTGAGTTCAGCAGTTACTGTTTTAGCCTCTTCTTTCATGGAAGATTCACTGCTTAGGTACAGATGCTGATTTCTGGCAACTATATCAATAAGCTCTTGAGCCTCTTCAATTGTCTTTCTCATGTGTATAGATCCACCAGCTGAGTGATCTAGAAAAATTTGAGCTTTCTCTGTAAGCCCATAATAGAAGATGTCTAACTGCACCCATTCTGAAAACATTTCAGAGGGGAATTTTCTTAGCATCTCTCTATATCTCTCCCAGGCATCATAAAGAGATTCATTATCTCCTTGTTTAAAGCCTTGGATGTCCAGCCTTAGCTGTGTCATCCATTTTGGAGGGAAGTATTGATTCAGGAATTTTTCTGACAGCTATTTCCATGTCCTTATGCTAGCCTTACGTTGGTTATTTAACCACCTCTTAGCTTGGTCTTTTACAGCAAATGAAAACAGTAATAATCTGTAGACATCCTGATCTACTTCCTTATCATGTACTGTGTCAGCAATTTGTAAAAACTGTGCCAGAAACTCTGTAGGTTCTTCCTGTGGAAGACCGGAATACTGGAAACTTTGCTGCTCCATGATAATGAGCTGAGGATTCAACTCAAAGCTACTGACTCCAATGGAGGGTATACAGATACTGCTCCCATATGAAGTAGTAGTGGGGTTAGCATATGACCCTAGAGTCCTTCTGGACTGCTCATTTCCACTTAGGTCCATGATGGAGAAAAGAGAATTGATGTGAATTGCAATTAAAATATTTTTTTATTTTTATTTTATAAAAAGAGAATGAATAAAGAAAAATGAAATAAAATAACTAGAAATTAAATATAGATTTCGAAAATTAAGAATAAAAAAATAAAAATTTTAAAATAGAAATTTGAATTTTTAATGATATTTTCAAAAAAAAATGAAGGAAGAGAAAGTGGTTAGGAAGTTTTGAAAAAAATTGATTGAGAAGATATGATTGAAAAACAATTTAAAAAGATTTGATTTTTTTTTAAATTGATGACTAAAATAATGCAAAATTTTCGAAAATTATAAGTGGAATGAGGAAAAGATATTTTTTTTATTTTTGAATCTTAATGAGAAAAGAGAAAAACAATGAAATAGCATAAGATTTAAAATTTTTAGATCTAATGCTCCTTGTTTTCGAAAATTTTGGAGGGAAAACACTAAGGAACACCAAACTTAAAAATTTTAAGATCAAGACACAAGGAAAACTCAAGAACACCTTGAAGACTCACAAGAACAACAAGAACATGAAGAAAGAACACCAAACTTAAAATTTTTAGAAGATCACAATAAAATTTTCGAAAACTAAAGAAAAGCTAACAAGAAAACACCGAACTTAAAACTTGACACAAGATTTGCTCAAAGAAAAATTATTTTTGAAAAAGTTTTAAAAGGAAGATTCCCAATTACCAAGAACATAAACACAGCGCTCTAGCCAATTGAGTTATAAATTTAAAGTGTTTTAATATTGTATTTAATAAATAAAATTTTCTTCGGAAACTGATATCTTGAAAAAGCACAAGAAAAACAAGAAAAGACACAGAACAAGAAAAACTAAAGATCAAACAAGGAAAATAAACAAGAACAACTTGAAGATCAAGAAGGAACAATGAACACTAATTCGAAAATTTTAAAGGAAGATAAAAAAAACATGCAATTGACACCACACTTAAAACATAAAACTAAACTTAAACAGAAAAACTCAATTATTAGTAAAAAAAATAAAATTTCGAAAAAAAATTTTGAAAAAGAAAATAAGGATTCTAAAATTTTAACAAGAACAATAATAAAAGACTCAAAGACAGAACATAGATTAATAAAGAAAAATAAAAAAATTTTGAAAGATTTTTGAAAAGAAAGTAAAAGACTCTGACCCAAAAGACAAAATCTTCCTAATCTAAGCAATAGGATGAACCGTCAGTTGTTCAAACTCGAACAATCCCCGGCAACGGCGCCAAAAACTTGGTGCACGAAATTGTGATTCACACTTTTCACAACTCCGCACAACTAACCAGCAAGTGCACTGGGTTGTCCAAGTAATACCTTACGTGAGTAAGGGTCGATCCCACGGAGATTGTTAGCTTGAAGCAATCTATGGTTACCTTGTAAATCTTAGTCAGGAGATTAATTATGATTATCAGTTTGAATTGCGAAAAATAAAAGAGCATGAAATAAATACTTGTTATGCAGTAATGGAGAATATGTTGGAGTTTTGGAGATGCTTTGTCTTCTGAATCTCTGCTTTTCCCCTGTCTTCTTCTTCATGCACGCAAGGTTCCTCCTATGGCAAGTTGTGTGTTGGTGGATCACCATTGTCAATGGCTACCATCCGTCCTCTCAGTGAAAATGGTCCAGGTGCGCTGTCACCGCACGGCTAATCATCTGTCAGTTCTCACTCATGCTGGAATAGGATCCATTGATCCTTTTGCGTCTGTCACTATGCCCAACCCTTGTGAGTTTGAAGTTCGTCACAGTCATTCAATCCCTGAATCCTACTCGGAATACCACAGACAAGGTTTAGACTTTTTGGATTCTCAAGAATGCTGCCAATGGATTATAGCTTATACCACGAAGATTCTGATTAAAGAATCCAAGAGATACTCATTCAATCGAAGGTAGAACGGGAGTGGTTATCAGGCACGCGTTCATAGATTGAGAATGGTGATGAGTGTCACGGATCATCACATTCATCATATTGAAGTGCGAATGAACATCTTAGATAGAAACAAGCATGTTTGAATAGAAAACAGAAATAATTGCATTAATTCATCGAGACACAGCAGAGCTCCTCACCCCCAACAATGGAGTTTAGAGACTCATGCCGTCAAAGAGTACAAAGTTCAGATCTAAAGATGTCATGAGGTTCAAAATAATCCTCTAAAAGTTGTTTAAATACTAAACTAGTAACCTAGGTTTACAGAAAAATGAATAAGCTATGATAGATAGTGCAGAAATTCACTTCTGGGGCCCACTTAGTGTGTGCTAAGGCTGAGACTTGAGCTTTACACGTGCCTAGGCTGTTTCTGGAGTTAAACGCCAGGTTGTAACCTATTTTGGGCGTTTAACTCCAACTTGAAACCTGTTTCTGGCGTTTAATGCTAGACTGCAGCATGGAACTGGCGTTGAACGCCAGTTTACGTCGTTTATCCTTGAGCAAAGTATGAACTATTATATATTGCTGGAAAGCCCTGGATGTCTACTTTGCAATTCAATTGGGAGCGCGCCAATTGGACTACTGTAGCTCCAGAAAATCCATTCCGAGTGCAAAGAGGTCAGAATCCAACAGCATCAGCAGTCCTTTTTCAGCCTGAATCAGATTTTTGCTCAGTGATGAGCGGATAATTTATACGCTTTTTGGCATTGTTTTTAGTATGTTTTTAGTATATTTTAATTAGTTTTTATTATGTTTTTATTAGTTTTTAAATAAAAATCACTCTTCTGGACTTTACTATGAGTTTGTGTGTTTTTCTGTGATTTCAGGTATTTTCTGGCTGAAATTGAGGGACCTCAGCAAAAATCTGATTCAGAGGCTGAAAAAGGACTGCAGATGCTGTTGGATTCTGATCTCCCTGCACTAAAGGTGGATTTTCTGGAGCTACAGAAGCCCAATTGGCGTGCTCTCAATTGCGTTGGAAAGTAGACATTCTGGTCCAAACAGGCGTTCCAAGTCAGCTCAAGAATTCTGGCGTTTAACTCCAAAACTGGCACAAAAGCTGGAGTTAAACACCCAAACTGGCACAAAAGCTGGCGTTTAACTCCAAGAAAAGTCTCTACACGAAAATGCTTCAATGCTCAGCCCAAGCACACACCAAGTGGTCCCGGAAGAAGATTTCTGCATTAATTACCTATTTCTGTAACCCTAGGCTACTAGTTTTCTATAAATAGGACCTTTTACTATTGTATTTTCATCTCTTTTTACACACTTTTCATATACTTTCATAGATCTTTTCACGTTTGGGGGCTGGCCTCACGGCCATGCCTGAACCTTGTTCTTATGTATTCTCAACGGTGGAGTTTCTACACACCATAGATTAAGGTATGGAGCTCTGCTATTCTTCATGAATTAATGCAATTACTACTATTTTTCTATTCAATTCACGCCTACTTCTTCTCTAAGATATCACTTGTTCTTCAACTTGATGAATGTGATGATCTGTGACACTCATCACTATTATCACCTATGAACGTGTGCCTGATAACCACCTCCGTTCTACCTTCGAGTGAGTGTGTATCTCTTGGGTTTCTAATCTAAGATTGGAACCTTCATGGTATAGGCTAGAATTATTGGCGGCCATTCCTGAGATCCAGAAAGTCTAAACCTTGTCTGTGGTATTCCGAGTAGGATCTGGGAAGGGATGACTGTGACGAGCTTCAAACTCGCGATTGTAGGGCGTGTGACAGACGCAAAAGGATCAATGGATCCTATTCTGACATGATCGAGAACCGACAGCTGATTAGCCGATGTTGTGACAGAGCATCAGGACCATTTTCACTGAGAGGACATGATGTAGCTATTAACAACGGTGATACCCAACATAAAGCTTGCCATGGAAGGGAGTACGAATGATTGGAAGAAGGCAATAGGAAAGCAGAGGTTCAAGGGGAACAAAGCATCTTCATACGCTTATCTGAAATCCACCAATGAATTACATAAGTATCTCTATCTTTATTTTATGTTTTATTCATCTTTTAATTATCAATCCTCCATCACCATTTGAATCTGCCTGACTTAGATTTACAAGATGACCATAGCTTGCTTCAAGCCGACAATCTCTGTGGGATCGACCCTTACTCACGTAAGGTTTATTACTTGGACGACCCAGTGCACTTGCTGGTTAGTTGTGCGGAATTGTGACAAAGTGTGATTCACGTTTGAGAGCACCAAGTCTTTGGCGCCATTATTGATGATCACAATTTCGTGCACCAAGTTTTTGGCGCCGTTGCCAGGAATTGTTCGAGTTTGGACAACTGACGGTTCATTTTGTTGCTTAGATTAGGTACTTTTCAGAATTTTTAAGAATGAATTCTAGAGTTTCAAGGTGATGTTCTTACCATCACAAAAGCTGATTGATCCCCATCAATTTAGCTATTGAATGTAATGTCCTGCTGAAGCTTGGCCAAACATGTCTAATCTTTTTAGACTGAAGCTTTAGACTAACATTGCATGATTCCTGGAATTCTTATTAAAAGTTTTGATTCTCTTTATTTTCTTTTCCATATAAGTTTCGAAAATCACAAAAAAAATTTAAATTATAAAACCAAAAATATTTTATGTTTCTTGTTTGAGTCTAGTATTAATTTTTAAGTTTGGTGTCAATTGCATGTTTCTATTCTTCTTGCATTTTTCGAATTCATGCATGTTCTTCATTGATCTTTAAGTTGTTCTTGATGATTTCAGTGCTCTGATCTTTAAATTCTCTTGTTTTGTGTGTTTTGTTGTTTCTCATATGCATTCTCAATTTGTTAGTGTCTCTTATATGAAAATTTTTAAGTTTGGTGTCCTGCATGCATTGTTTATTTTATCTTAGTTGCATTCTTATTGTTTCTCATCATTAAAAAAATTCAAAAATATTTTCAAAATTGTGTCTTTTCAAGTCAATAATACAGAGAATTGAAGATTTAGAACATTCAGCAGAGGAATCAAACAGAAAAAGCTGGGCGTTCAAAACGCCTAGTGAAGAAGGAAAACTGGCGTTTAAACGCCAGCCAGGGTACCTGGCTGGGCCTTTAACGCCCAAAAAGGTAGAGATTTGGGCGTTAAACGCCAGAATAGGCACCATTCTGGGCGTTTAACGCCAGGGTGACACCAGAGGGAAGATTTTGTTTTTAATTCACATTTTTTTCAAGTTTTCATAATTTTTCAAAATCAAATCTTTTTCAAATCATATCTTTTCAATCATATCTCTTTCAAAATCAATTTCTTTCCATTTTATATTTATTTTTTCTATTTTCAAAAAATCCTTGCTTCAATTAAAGATTTACTTCAAAATTTTCAAGTTGTTACTTGCCTATTAAGAAAGGATCAAACTTTAAATTTTAAAATCATATCTTTTAATTTCTTGATAGTCAAGTAATCAACTTTAATTTTAAAAATTTTCTTTTTCTAAATTGATTTTCAATCATATCTTTTCAAACATATCTTTTCAATCACATCTTTTTTCAAAATTAATTTTTTCAATCAAATCTTTTTCTAATTTCAAAATCTTTTTCAAAAATCACTTTATTTCTTTCCTAATCTTAGTTTTCGAAAATCTCGATCAAATTTTCAAATTTTTTTTAAAATCTTTTAATTAATTTTCGAAAATTCTTCCCCTCTTGTCACATCCTTCTATTTAAAGGACTAAGACTCCTCATCAAGGTGCAATTCGAACTCTGTCCCTCTTGATAAGTTCGAATTCTCTCTTCTCCACCTCCTCCTTCTATTCTTCTTTTCCTCTAACACCTCAAGGAATCTCTATACTGTGACATAGAGGATTTCCTACTTTCTTGTTCTCTTCTCTTTCATATGAGCAGGAACAAAGATAAAGGCATACTTGTTCAAGCTGATCCTGAACCTGAAAGGACCTTGAAGAGAAAGCTAAGAGAAGTTTAAGAACAATTCTCTTTAGAGGGCCTAACAAAACTCTTCAAAGAAGAAGAAACCATGGCAGCCGAAAACAACAACAATGCTAACAATGCAAGGAAGGTACTTGGTGACTTTACTGCACCTACTCCTGATTTCTATGGGAGAAGCATCTCTATCCCTGCCATTGGAGCAAACAACTTTGAGCTTAAGCCTCAATTAGTTTCTCTAATGCAACAGAATTGCAAGTTTCATGGACTTCCATTGGAAGATCCTCATCAGTTCTTAGCTGAATTCTTGCAAATCTGTGACACTGTCAAGACCAATGGGGTTGACCCTGAAGTCTACAGACTTATTATGCTTTTTCCTTTTGCTGTAAGAGACAGAGTTAGAACATGGTTGGATTCACAACCTAAGGAAAGCCTGAACTCTTGGGAAAAGCTAGTCAATGCCTTCTTGGCAAAGTTCTTTCCACCTCAAAAATTGAGCAAGCTTAGAGTGGAAGTCCAAACCTTTAGACAGAAGGATGGTGAGTCCCTCTATGAAGCTTGGAAGAGATACAAGCAATTGATCAGAAGGTGCCCTTCTGACATACTTTCAGAATGGAGCATCATATGAATCTTCTATGATGGTCTGTCTGAACTATCCAAGATGTCATTGGATAGCTCTGCTGGAGGATCTCTTCATCTGAAGAAGACGCCTACAGAAGCTCAAGAACTCATTGAAATGGTTGCAAATAACCAATTCATGTACACCTCTGAAAGGAATTCTGTGAATAATAGGACAACTCAGAAGAAAATGAGTTCTTGAGATTGATACTCTGAATGCCATACTAGCTCAGAATAAAATATTGACCCAACAAGTCAATATGATTTCTCAGAGTCTGTCTGGAATGCAAGCAGCAACAGGCAGTACTAAGGAAGCTTCCTCTGAAGAAGAAGCTTATGATCCTGAGAACCCAGCAATGGAAGAGGTGAATTACATGGGAGAACCCTATGGAAACACCTATAATCCTTCATGGAGAAATCACCCAAATCTCTCATGGAAGGATCAACAGAGACCTCAACAAGGTTTCAACAACAACAATGGTGGAAGAAACAGGTTTAGCAATAGCAAGTCTTTTCCATCATCTTCTCAGCAACAGACAGAGAATGCTAAGCAAAGCCACTCTGACTTAGCAACCATTGTCTCTGATCTAATCAAAACCACTCAAAGTTTCATGACTAAAATAAGGTCCTCCATTAGAAATTTGGAGGCACAATTGAGTCAGCTGAGTAAGAAAATTACTAAACTCCCTCCTAGCACTCTCCCAAGCAATACAGAAGAGAATCCAAAAAGAGAGTCCAAGGCCATAACCACATCTCACATGGCCGAACATGGAGAGGACGAAGAGGCAATGATTCCCACTGCGGAAGACCTCAATGGACGCCCACTGACCTCCATGGAATTCCCTAATGAGGAACCATGGGAATCTGAGGCTCATACTGAGACCATAGAGATTCCATTAAATCTACTTCTGCCATTCATGAGCTCTGATGAATATTCTTCCTCTGAAGAGGATGAAGATGTTACTGAAGAGCAAGTTGCTAAGTACCTTGGAGCAATCATGAAGCTAAATGCCAAGTTATTTGGTAATGAGAATTGGGAGAATGAACCTCCATTGCTCATCAAAGAACTGGATGACTTGACTAAGCAGAGATTACCTCAAAAGAGACAGGACCCTGGAAAGTTCTCAATCCCTTGTACCATAGGCACCATGACCTTTGAGAAGGCTCTATGTGACCTAGGGTCAAGTATAAACCTCATGCCTCTCTCTGTAATGGAAAAGCTAGGGATCATTGAGGTACAAGCTGCAAGAATCTCACTAGAAATGGCAGACAATTCAAAGAAACAGGCTTATGGACTTGTAGAGGATGTCTTGGTAAAGGTTGAAGACCATTACATCCCTGCTGATTTCATAGTCCTAGAGACTGGGAAGTGTATGGATGAATCCATCATCCTTGGCAGACCCTTCCTAGCCACAGCAAAAGCTGTGATTGATGTTGACAGAGGAGAATTGATCATTCAAGTGAATGGAGACTCCCTTGTGTTTAAAGCTCAAGGATATCCCTCTGTCACCATGGAGAGGAAGCACGAAGAGCTTCTCTCAATACAGAGTCAAATAGAGCCCCCACAACCAAACTCTAAGTTTGGTGTTGAACCCCCACATTCAAACTCTAAGTTTGGTGTTGGGAGGTTCCAACATTGCTCTGAACATCTGTGAGGCTCCATGAGAGCCACTATCAAGTTACTGACATTAAAGAAGCGCTTGTTGGGAGGTAACCCAATTTTTACTTTAAATTTCTATTTTCTATTGTTATTTTATGTTTTTTGTAGGTTGATAATCATGTGAAGTCACAAAAACAATTGAAAAAGCAAAAAATAAAGTGAAAAATAGAATGAAAAACAGAACACCCTGGAGGAGACAGTTACTGGCGTTTAAACGCCAGTAAAGGTAGCAGAATGGGCGTTAAATGCCCAGTCTAGCACCATTCTGGGCGTTTAACGCCAGAAAAGGGCACCAGACTGGCGTTTAACACCAGGAATGGGCAAGAAGCTAGCGTTAAACGCAAGAAATGGGCAGCAGCCTGGCGTTTAACGCCAGGATTGGCAGAAAAGGGCGTTTTGCACGCCACTTGGTGCAGGGATGAGATATCCTTGACACCTCAGGATCTGTGGACCCCACAGGATCCCCACCTACCCCACCACTCTCTCTCTTCTTCACCCATTCACCAATCACCTCAATACCTCTTCCCCAAAAACCCCTCACCTATCAAATCCCACCATTCTCTTCACCACTCACATCCATCCTTCATAAAACCCTACCTACCTCACCATTCAAATTCAAATCACTTTCCCTCCCGAACCCACCCTCTATGGCCAAACCATACACACCCTTCTCACCCCTATATAAACCCATCTTCACTCCTTCATTTTCACACAACTTAAACACCACTTCTCCCCCTTGGCCGAAACACAAAGCCCACTCCATCTCCTCTATTTCTTCTTCTTCTTCTACTATCTTCTTTCTTCTTTTGCTCGAGGACGAGCAACCTTCTAAGTTTGGTGTGGTAAAAGCTAAAGCTTTTTGTTTTTCCATAACCATTTATGGCACCAAAGGCCGGAGAAACCTCTAGAAAGAGGAAAGGGAAGGCAAAAGCTTCCACCTCCTAGTCATGGGAGATGGAGAGATTCCTCTCAAGGGTGCATCAAAACCACTTCTATGAAGTTGTGGCCAAGAAGAAAGTGATCCCCGAGGTCCCTTTCAAGCTCAAAAAGAATGAATATCCGGAGATCCGACATGAGATCCGAAGAAGAGGTTGGGAAGTTCTCACCAACCCCATTCAACAAGTCGGAATCTTAATGGTTCAAGAGTTCTATGCCAATGCATGGATCACCAAGAACCATGATCAAAGTGTGAACCCGAACCCTAAGAATTGGCTTACAATGGTCCGAGGGAAATACTTAGATTTTAGTCCGGAAAATGTAAGGTTGGCATTCAACTTGCCCATGATGCAAGGAGATGCACACCCCTACACTAGAAGGGTCAACTTTGATCAAAGGTTGGACCAAGTCCTCATGGACATATGTGAAGAGGGCGCTCAATGGAAGAGAGATTCAAGAGGGAAGCCGGTTCAACTAAGAAGGCATGACCTCAAGCCCGTGGCTAGGGGATGGTTGGAGTTCATCCAACGCTCAATCATTTCCACTAGCAACCGGTCCGAAGCTACTATAGACCGGGCTATCATGATACATAGCATCATGATTGGAGAAGAAGTGGAAGTTCATGAGGTTATATCCCAAGAACTCTACAAGGTGGCGGACAAGTCCTCCACTATGGCAAGGTTAGCCTTCCCTCATCTCATTTGTCACCTCTGCAATTCGGCTGGAATTGACATAGAGGAAGACATCCTCATTGATGAGGACAAGCCCATCACTAAGAAAAGGATGGAGCAAACAAGAGATCCCACTCATGGACAAGAGCATGAGGAATTTCCTCATCATGAAATCCCTGAGATGCCTCAAGGGATGCATTTTCCTCCACAAAACTATTGGGAGCAAATCAACACCTCCCTAGGAGAATTAAGTTCCAACATGGGACAACTAAGGGTGGAGCACCAAGAGCATTCCATCCTCCTCCATGAAATTAGAGAAGATCAAAGAACCATGAGAGAGGAGCAACAAAGGCAAGGAAGAGACATTGAGGAGCTCAATCACTCCATAAGATCTTCAAGAGGAAGAACAAGCTGCCATCACTAAGGTGGACCCGTTCTTTAATTTCCTTGGTCTTTATTTTCTGTTTTTCGAAAATTGTGCTCTATGTTTATTTATGTTTGTGTCTTTATTACATGATCATTAGTGTCTAAGTGTCTATGCCTTAAAGCTATGAAAATAAATCCATCACCTTTCTTAAATGAAAAATGTTTTTAATTGAAAAAGAAAAAGAAGTACATGAATTTTGAATTTTAAAACAGTTTAATTATTTTGATGTGGTGGCAATGCTATTGTTTTTCTGAATGAATGCTTGAACATTGCATATTTTTTTGAATTTGATTGTTTATGAATGTTAAAATTGTTGGCTCTTGAAAGAATGAAAGGAAAAGGAAAAATGTTATCTGATGATCTGAAAAATCATAAAATTGATTCTTGAAGCAAGAAAAAGCAGTGAAAAGCTTGCAAAAAAAAAGGGGGAAAGCAAGCAGAAAAAGCCAATACCCCTTTAAAACAAAAGGCAAGGGTGATAAAAAGGATCCAAGGCTTTGAGCATCAGTGGAAAAGAGGGCCCACAGGAACAAAATCTTGGCCTAAGCGGCTAAACCAAGCTGTCCCTAACCATGTGCTTGTGGCGTGAAGGTGTCAAGTGAAAACTTGAGACTGAGCAGTTAAAGTCGAGGTCCAAAGTAAAAAAAGAAGAGTGTGCTTAAGAACCCTGGACACCTCTAATTGGGAACTCTAGCAAAGCTGAGTCACAATCTGAAATGGTTCACCCAGTTATGTGTCTGTGGCATTTATGTATCCGGTAGTAATACTGGAAAACAAAGTGCTTAGGGCCACGGCCAAGACTCATAAAGTAGCTGTGTTCAAGAATCAACATACTTAACTAGGAGAGTCAGTAACACTATCTGGATTCTGAGTTCCTATAGATGCCAATCATTCTGAACTTCAAGGGATAAAGTGAGATGCCAAAACTGTTCAGAACAAAAAGCTAAAAGCCCCGCTCATCTAATTAATACTGATCTTCATAGATGCTTTTGGAATTCATTGTATATTCTCTTCTTTTTTATCCTATTTGATTTTCAGTTGCTTGGGGACAAGCAACAATTTAAGTTTGGTGTTGTGATGAGCGGATAATTTATACGCTTTTTGGCATTGTTTTTAGTATGTTTTTAGTATATTTTAATTAGTTTTTATTATGTTTTTATTAGTTTTTAAATAAAAATCACTCTTCTGGACTTTACTATGAGTTTGTGTGTTTTTCTGGGATTTCAGGTATTTTCTGGCTGAAATTGAGGGACCTGAACAAAAATCTGATTCAGAGGCTGAAAAAGGACTGCAGATGCTGTTGGATTCTGACCTCCCTGCACTCAAAGTGGATTTTCTAGAGCTACAGAGACCCAATTGGCGCGCTCTCAATTGCGTTGGAAAGTAGACATTCTAGGCTTTTCAGAAATATATAATAGTCCATACTTTGCCTGAGATTTGATGGCCCAAACAGGCGTTCCAAGTCAGCTCAAGAATTCTGGCGTTTAACTCCAAAACTGGCACAAGAGGTTGAGTTAAACGCCCAAACTGGCACAAAAGCTGGCGTTTAACTCCAAGAAAAGTCTCTACATGAAAATGCTTCAATGCTCAGTCCAAGCACACATCAAGTGGGCCCGAAAGAAGATTTCTGCATTAATTACCTATTTCTGTAACCCTAGGCTACTAGTTTTCTATAAATAAGACATTTTGCTATTGTATTTTCATCTCTTTTTACACACTTTTCATATACTTTCATAGATCTTTTCACGTTTGGGGGCTGGCCTCATGGCCATGCCTAAACCTTGTTCTTATGTATTCTCAACGGTGGAGTTTCTACACACCATAGATTAAGGTGTGGAGCTCTGCTGTTCTTCATGAATTAATGCAATTACTACTGTTTTTCTATTCAATTCACGCCTACTTCTTCTCTAAGATATCACTTATTCTTCAACTTGATGAATGTGATGATCCGTGACACTCATCATCATTCTCACCTATGAACGTGTGCCTGACAACCACCTCCGTTCTACCTTCGATTGAGTGTGTATCTCTTGGGTTTCTAATCTAAGATTGGAACCTTCGTGGTATAGGCTAGAATTATTGGCGGCCATTCCTGAGATCCGGAAAGTCTAAACCTTGTCTGTGGTATTCCGAGTAGGATCTGGGAAGGGATGACTGTGACGAGCTTCAAACTCGCGATTGTGGGGCGTGTGACAGATGCAAAAGGATCAATGGATCCTATTCCGACATGATCGAGAACCGACAACTGATTAGCCGATGTTGTGACAGAGCATCAGGACCATTTTTACTGAGAGGACGGGATGTAGCCATTGACAATGGTGATGCCCAACATAAAGCTTGCCATGGAAGGGAGTACGAATGATTGGAAGAAGGCAATAGGAAAGCAGAGGTTCAAGGGGAACAAAGCATCTTCATACGCTTATCTGAAATCCACCAATGAATTACATAAGTACCTCTATCTTTATTTTATGTTTTATTCATCTTTTAATTATCAATCCTCCATCACCATTTGAATCTGCCTGAATGAGATTTACAAGATGACCATAGCTTGCTTCAAGCCGACAATCTCCGTGGGATAGACCCTTACTCACGTAAGGTTTATTACTGGGACGACCCAGTGCACTTGCTGGTTAGTTGTGCGGAATTGTGACAAAGTGTGATTCACGTTTGAGAGCACCAAGTCTTTGGCGCCATTTTTGATGATCACAATTTCGTGCACCACTCAGCTCCCTCAATTTCAACCAGAAAATACCTGAAATTACAGAAGAACACACAAACTCATAGTAAAGTCCAGAAATATGAATTTTGCCTAGACAATAATGAAAATATACAAAAAGATAACTAAAACATTCTAAAAACTACATGAAATTAACCCCAAAAAGCGTATAAAATATCCGCTCATCAGCAACGCGAATGCGTGAATGACGCGAACACGCGCCTTGAGCAGAACGCAGATGACGCAGACGCATGACCGAAGCGAACGCGTGATAAGGAAAACTCCAGATGACGCGACCACGTGACCTAGGCGGACGCGTGACAGTGGCCACGCACCAGAAATTACAGAAAACGCTCCCAGCAATTTCTGAAGCCCTTTTTGGCCTAGATCCAAGTACAGAAAGCACAGATTAGAGGTTATAAAGTGGAGAAATGCATCCAGTTAGGAGGGAGTCTCCAATTATTCACTTTTCATGATTTAGATGTAGCTTTTAGAGAGAGGTTCTCTCCTCTCTCTCTTAGGATTAGGATTTAGGATTTTTCTCGCTTTCATGATTGCCCCTTTCTATCAGGTTCAATATTCCTTTTAATTAATTATTTTCTCAATTTAATTTGTGAATTTTTCTATGTTACAGATTATTCTTTAATTAATGTTATTTGAGGTAATTCAGTTTATTATTGCTCTCTTTTATTTATATTACTGTTACCTCCAATCTGAAGATATTTTTATTCGAGTAGATTTACTTTTCCCCTTTTGGTCTTGGTTAAGAAATCAGTAACTCAGGAGTTATCAAACTCAACATGATCGATAATTGTTATCTTTGCTAATTGAATTGAACTTCGATAATTCCAGTCCTTTCTTAGGAATTGACTAGAACCTGAAGATCAGACTAATCAATCCACTTGACCTTCCCTTGCTTTAGTAAGGGCTAACTAAGTGGGATTAAGACTCAATTCTCATCACCATTGATAAGGATAATTAGGACAGGACTTCTAATTTCTCATACCTTACCAAAAGTTTATTTTACAGTCATTTACTTATTTTAATTGCAATTTAAATTACTTGCTCCCTACTTTCAAAACCCCAATTTACAATCTTCATAACCAATAATAAGAACATACTTCCCTGCAGTTCCTTGAGAAGACGACCCGAGGTTTAAATACTTCGGTTATCAATTTATTTAGGGGTTTGTTACTTGTGACAACCAAAACGTTTGTAAGAAAGGATGGTTGATTGGTTTAGAAACTATACCTACAACGGGAATTTATTCTGAATTCTAAACCGTCAATCTTCAGTTCTTTAAAATGGCGCCGTTGCCGGGAAATTGCAAACGTGTGCCTTATTATTGGTTATTGTAAATATTTGCTTTTTGTTTGTTTATTTATTTTCTCCTTTTATTTTTATTAACTACTATGAATTATCACCCCTCTCGCTTTGATTTTGGTTCTAATATTGTTGAAAAGAGTGAGAGCTATAATAGGAATATGCATCAAGGTCTACGCAATCAACGATGGATGGAGCCAAGAGGATCTGATCACCCCTTTAGGCAACAATCCCTTCCAAGATATCATGGACAAAGACCATTCTACAATGCATGGCAAGCTGATAGATATGGTGGACCACATTGTAACTACCAACAAGCCCCACCCTGTGCTTATAGACCATCCTCTCAACGTAGATTTGCACCACCATACTCACAAGTTCCTTTTTACCATTCACTATCGTATGACCCTTATCCACCACAATCCCAATCCAATTACTCCCGAGAACCACCACATTCTTGTTCTGAACCCCCCATCCCAACCAATGACCCCTCACACCCACCCCAACCTCCTATGGACAACTGATGAGCGGATAATTTATACGCTTTTTGACATTGTTTTTAGTATGTTTTTAGTAGGATCTAGTTACTTTTAGGGATGTTTTTAATAGATTTTGTGTTAAATTCACATTTCTGGACTTTACTATGAGTTTGTGTGTTTTTCTATGATTTCAGGTATTTTCTGGCTGAAATTGAGGGACTTGAGCAGAAATCAGATTCAGAGGTTGACAAGGGACTGCTGATGCTGTTGGATTCTGACCTCCCTGCACTCAAAGTGGATTTTCTGGAGCTACAGAACTCGGAATGGCGCGCTTCCAATTGCGTTCGAAAGTAGACATCCAGGGCTTTCCAGAAATATATAATAGTCCATACTTTGGCCAAGAATTGACGACGTAAACTGGCGTTCAACGCCAGCTTTCTACACAAATCTGGCGTCCAGCGCCAGAAAAGGATCCAAAACCAGAGTTGAACGCCCAAACAGGCACAAAAACTGGCGTTCAACTCCACAAATGGCCTCTGCACGTGCAACACTTAAGCTCAGCCCAAACACACACCAAGTGGGCCCCGGAAGTGGATTTATACATCAAATACTTACTCATGTAAACCCTAGTAGCTAGTTTATTATAAATAGGACCTCTTACTATTGTATTAGGCATCTTTGGATTACCTTATGATCCTTTGATCACGTTTTGGGGGCTGGCCATCTCGGCCATGCCTGGACCTTCACTTATGTATTTTCAACGGTAGAGTTTCTACACTCCATAGATTAAGGTGTGGAGCTCTACTGTTCCTCAAAGATTAATGCAAGTACTACTGTTTTCTATTCAATTCATCTTATTTCGCTTCTAAGATATCCATTCGCACCCAAGAACGTGATGAAGGTGATGATTATGTGTGACGCTCATCATCCTTCTCCCTTATGAACGCGTGCCTGACAAACACTTCTGTTCTACATGAATTAAGCTAGAATGAATATCTCTTAGATCTCCTAACCAGAATCTTCGTGGCGTAAGCTAGAATGATGGCGGCATTCAAGAGATTCCGGAAAGTCTAAACCTTGTCTGTGGTATTCCGAGTAGGATTCAATGATTGAATGACTGTGACGAGCTTCAAACTCGCGATTGTTGGGCGTTAGTGACAGACGCAAAAGGAGGGTGAATCCTATTCCAGCATGATCGAGAACCGACAGATGAATAGCCGTGCCGTGACAGGGTGCGTGAGCATATTATTCACTGAGAGGAGGGGATGTAGCCACTGACAACGGTGATGCCCTTGCATAAAGCCAGCCATGGAAAGGAGTAAGACTGATTGGATGAAGATAGCAGGAAAGCAGAGGTTCAGAGGAACGAAAAGCATCTCCATTCGCTTATATGAAATTCCTACCAATGAATTACATAAGTATCTCTATCCCTATTTTATTATATAATATTCGAAAACACCATTATCACTTTATATCTGCCTGACTGAGATTTACAAGGTGACCATAGCTTGCTTCATACCAACAATCTCCGTGGGATTCGACCCTTACTCACGTAAGGTATTACTTGGACGACCCAGTGCACTTGCTGGTTAGTTGTATCGAAGTTGTGACAATCATGAATTAAGATCAGAGCACCAAGCTTTGGAGCCATTACCAGGATTTGTTCGAGCCTGGAGATCACAATTTCGTGCACCAAGTTTTTGGCGCCGTTGCCGGGGATTGTTTGAGTTTGGACAACTGACGGTTCATCTTGTTGCTCAGATTAGGTAATTTTCTTTTTGTTTTCTTTTCAAAAATTTTTCAAAAATATTTCAAAATTTTCTCACTTGTTTTCGAAAAAAAAAAATGTTTTCAAAAATATTATTTTTCTTCAGAATTTTTAAGAATGAATTCTAGTGTTTCATGAAGCATGTTGAAGCCTATCTGGCTGTAAAGCCATACCCAAACTACTTTGGGATTGGCATTCAGCTAATCACTCCAGTCCATGTAATTATATGCTAAAGCTTGGCTGGCTATTAAGCCATGCCTAACCCTTTGATTGGAGCTTTAAGACTAACATGGCAAGATTCCTGGAATTCATATTAAAAATTTTGAAATCCTTATTTTTATTTTTCACAATAAATTTTGAAAAAAAAATAATAAATAAAAATACAAAAAAATTAGAAAATCATAAAAATCAAAAATATTTTTGTGTTTCTTGTTTGAGTCTTGAGTCATGTTATAAGTTTGGTGTCAATTGCATATGCATCTTGCATTTTTTCGAAAATATCATGCATTAATAGTGTTCTTCATGATCTTCAAGTTGTTCTTGGTAAGTCTTCTTGTTTGATCTTGATGATTTTTTGTTTTGTGTCTTTTGGTGTTTTTCATATGCATTCTTGAATTCTTAGTGTCTAAGCATTAAAGAATTCTAAGTTTGGTGTCTTGCATGTTTTCTTTGCATTAAAAATTTTTCAAAAATATGTTCTTGATGTTCATCATGACATTCAAAGTGTTCTTGGTGTTCATCTTGACATTCATAGCATTCTTGCATGCATTCATTGTTTTGATCTAAAAATTTCAGGCACTGCATAATTTTCATGTTTTTCATAAAAAAATTCAAAAATCAGAAAAATATCTTTCCCTTTTTCTCTCATCAAATTCGAAAATTGAGTTGACTTTTTCAAAAAATTTTTAAAAATCAAATTGTTTCTCATGAGTCAAATCAAATTTTCAATTTGAAAATCTTATCTTTTTCAAAATCTTTTTCAAAAATCAAATCTTTTTCAAAATTCTTGGTTATTTTCGAAAATTCCAAAAATAATTTTCAAAAATCTTTTTCTCATTTTTATATCAAATTTTCGAAAATACCATAATCAATTAATGTTTTGATTCAAAAATTTTAAGTTTGTTACTTGCTTGTTAAGAAAGATTCAAACTTTAAGTCCTAGAATCATATCTTGTGATTTCTTGTGAATCAAGTCATTAATTGTGATTTTAAAAATCAAATCTTTTTCAAAACTAATTTCTATCATATCTTTTCAAAAATATCTTCTCATCTTATCTTTTTCAAAATATCTTTTCTAACTTCCTAACTTCTTATCTTTTCAAAATTTGTTTCAACTAACTAACTAACTTTTTGTTTGTTTCTTAACTTTTTCAAAACTACCTAACTAACTCTCTCTCTCTAATTTTCGAAAATATCTTCCCTCCTTTTCAAAAAAATTTCTTTTTAACTAATTATTTTTATTTTTATTTTTTTATTTTAAAATTTTTTCAAAAAATTACTAACCTTTTTCAAAAACTATTTTCAAAAATCACTAACTCTTTTTCAAAAAAATTATTTTCGAAATTTCCCCTCTCTCACCTTATTCTATTTGTTTATTCATCCACTAACATCTCTCCCTCACTCAAAAAAAAAAAAAGAGAGGATCTCTATTATTATTATTTTTCTGCGCCCTCTTCTTTGTCATATGAGTAGGAGCAAGGACAAGAACATTCTTGTTGAAGCAGATCCAGAACCTGAAAGGACTCTAAAGAGGAAACTAAGAGAAGCTGAATTACAACAAACCAGCAAGCACCTGTCAGAAATTATCAAACAAGAAAAGAAAATGGCAGCTGAAAATAATAATAATGCAAGGAGAATGCTTGGTGACTTTACTGCACCTAATTCCAATTTACATGGAAGAAGCATCTCTATTTCTGCCATTGGAGCAAACAACTTTGAGCTAAAAGTGCAAGGTGGGAGACAACCCACCATGGTATGGTCGTTTCTTTTTCAATTTTATTTCGTGTTATTTATTTTTATTCTTTTTCAATTGAACCTGAATATTATTCATTAGCATTGCATACTGCATAATTGCATAATTGCATGATTACACACACACACATATATATATATATATAAAGGGGCTTGCGACGCGACCGTATTGCTCATGCGATCGCGTCAGCTGCGAAAACCACCTCCCATGCATTCGCGTCATTCACGCGGCCGCGTGATCTGGAGATCGGCGTAAAGATCCAACGCCCAGAAAGTTGGGCAGGAATCGTGCGGCTGTTGTGCGTTTCGCACAAAACGACCCACGCGGTGGCGTCCCTGATGCGATCGCGTCACTTGCACAACACCCATGCCACGCGATAGCGTGAGCGACGCGTTCGCGTTGCGCGGATATCATGACACCCCAGTGGAGACAGAGAGTTGCGCTAAAATGACACTGGAATTGTGCGTTTAGCACAATTTCCAGCGACGCGATCGCATGCCTCACGCGATCGCGTCATTCATCCTTTTACCCATTCCATGCGATCGTGCCACCCACGCGATCGCGTCAACCCCCATTCCACCCCAGCCACGCGACCGCGTGCCCCACGCAATCGCATTGATTCAAATTCATTAACCCCTCAGTGACGCGAAACCCTACCCTGTCGCGCCCCCCAACCCATTTCTTCTTCCTCTTCTCTGCAACCCCCCCTCTTTGCCCCTCGCCACCCCAACCACCTCCACCGACCGCACCACTGGGACCACCCCCAGCCATTCACCGTGACGCCACCACCCCCTTCTTCCTTCCCTCTCTTTCTTCTCTTTCTCTTCTCTTCTTCCCTCCACTACCGCTGCCACCACCGCGCCCAGCCACAGCCACCAAGCCACCATCACCGCCGCTCCACCCACCACCAACACCCTCACCCCTTCCCTTCCTTCCCCCTTAACACCTACCCCTCCTATTACCCCAAACAGCAACCCCTGCCGCCGGACATTCGTTCACCGCCGCACCTACCGCCATCACCGCTGCGTCAGCCACCACCGCAACCATCCCCAGCCATCTCTCAGTCCCTTAGCTTAGTTCATACGCTTACCAAGATGTCTGACACTCAAAGAAAAGGAAAAGGAAAGGCAACAACTAGCAAACGTAAAAGAGGAGAATCCTCTATGTCCACTCTGGACATCATGCATGATGACTCCTGGCGAGAGAAATACTTTACCCCGTAGGAGAAGGCTGACCAGCTACTCCCTGCCACTGATCCCACTAAGTTTGCAAATAGATACTGCGAGTTGAAGTATCCGGTGTTTGCAACCTCCAGGAACCTGTACCTGGAGTGGACTCTGAAAATTCCGGAAGAACTCCAGCAATACACCTCCGATCAGATCAAACAAAGAGGCTGGTTCTTCTTGGAGAGAAACGTGACAGAGGTTAATACTTCTTGGGTAAGAGAGTTTTACTGCAATTACTTCAAAACTTTCCTAGATGCAGTGAACCTAAGAGGTAAGCAGATACTGGTCACTGAAGAGGCCATTGAGGATATTCTGAAGCTTCAGCCTAAATCCGATCAGCTCGATGGTTACCAAAAGGCTGAGGAGGACATGCGCTTCATGAGGTTTGACTGGGATGCGGTCAAGGCAAGGATAGCCCTTGACCCGACTGTCCCATGGGTCATGGGTCAGAACACCACCATGCCTAAGGGAATCAAGCGGATATACTTAAATGATGAGGCTCGGCTCTGGCACCAGATCCTGAGCAACTTTGTTATGCCGAGTACTCAGGAGACGGAGCTACCTGCCGCTATGATCACCCTCCTCTGGTGTGTGATGGAGGGTAAGGACCTGTACCTACCATGATTCATCCAGTATTACATGGCCAGGGTCCACGTCAGAGGCACTCTCCCCTTTCCATATCTGATTACCCAGCTCGGCCGTCGAGCTGACGTGCCTTGGGAGGATGCTGATGAGAAGCCACCTGCTGCAGAATGCAAGAAGATTATCGCTCACAGCAGGAACTTTCTGGCTTTGGGCTACAGACCTCCATTCCTCACTGCCCCTGATGAGACAGCCACACCTTCAGCTGGCCCCTCTTCATCTACTGCTACCCTAGCTACCACCACTGCACCTCCACCTGCCTCAGAGCCAGTTTATCACCTCGTGCACCACCTATTTCAGCAGCTAGACCAGATGGAGCTCCGCAACTGGCGCCGATATGAGATCTGAGTGTCGTAGCAAGTGACGCTATGAGCAACTAAAGCTGATGATACGATCTGGCGGCGACATCTCCTCCGAGCCTGACACACCATCAGAGCCATCTGAGGAGGAGGCAGATGATCATGAGGCAGAGACCCATCCATAGAGAGAGGTTGAGCAGGCAGGCCCAGAGGAGGTTACGCTACAGCAGGAGGTCCCGCATCAGATTCAGGCTGCAGACCCAGAGGTTCCTATACAGTCAGCACCTTCTCTGCAGCAGGCAGACCCTCAGGCCACCACCACAGAGACTCCAGCCACACATCATTCCAATGATGACACTCCTTCACACCCTGCTTGAGTGAGCATCGAGGACGATGCTTTATATTAAGTGTGTGGAGGTCGCCATCTCTGGCGTATTTTTCTTGGTGAACCACTACAGACTCTTTTTATTTTATTTTGTTATTTTTCTGTATTTTTATCTTTATTTTTATTTCTCAGTACTTATACATTGCTCTTTTCATGTATTTTTACTCTATTTCTGAATTTTGCACTTTAGTTTATATTTTAACCAGTTAGTTTAGTTGCAATTCTAACTTATTAGTTATAGAATATGTGGATTAATTAGTATAGTTTACCCTTTTAGTATATGATAGTTTGGTTTAAATTGAAAATAAAAAGGAAGTAAACTAGAGGCTTTAATATAAAAAAACAATCCACACCTTGTATATATAGCATTACATGTTAGTTAGTTAACAACATTTCATCAAGGAGAAACACTAAAACTTTAAAGCCACCCTAAGGTTTACATTGAGAATAATGGGAACTCTTAATTTTTCACTTGCATGACATATATAACTGAGATATGATTTTTGAGCTAGAGAACACACAACCTGTGAGTTTTGAGCTTAATTGTATGGTTACATTCAAACTAGAATATTTTATTTTTGTGTGTTTCGCTCTTCTTTTTTTTATTCTGATATTCTTTACTTTGTTTCAATCTATATGTCCAATTATAGAATATAGATACATACCAAAAAAGTGATTGAGGCCATTGTTTGATTCTAGCTCACTTATCCCAAAATGAGCCTACCTTTTACATCACCCTTGTTAGCCCACTTGAGCTTTTAATCCCCTCTTGTTCTATAAACCACAATACTAGCCTTAAGCAGAAAAACAAAATAAAAATCCCAAGTTGAATCCTTGGTTAGCTTAAGATAGAAATTGTGTATTGTTTAAGTGTGGGGAACCTTATGGGAACATGGATTATAGAAACAAAGGTAGAAAGTTAAAAAGAATAAAGACATTTCAAAATAAAAGTTTTGGGAAGCATGCTCATGTGAAATCAAAACAATTAAATTACCATGTGCATTAAAAAAATTATATTTTTATAAAGGGGATACAAAAAATTTCCCAATTGCAAAATAAAGGAATCAATGCACATGGGACAAAAGTTAAAGTTAATATATGAGCTTACAATACAAAGTGAGAAAATTTGTGTAAATAAGTAAAGAAACCTTTGAATTACAAAATATGTATGTTAGGTGAGATCTTAGACTAATCAAGGATTCACTTATTAGCTCACTTAGCCTTATACATATACCCTTACCTTTACCTTGGCCCATTACAACCTTAAATAAAGACCTCATAATTTTTGTATGTCTGTATTCTGTAATTGTTGATTGGTTAGATGAAGAACAAAGTTATAGAAAGTAAGGATAAAAAGAAGAATAGAGTGATTAACCCAATAAACACTAAGTGACTAGAGAGTAAACACAAAATCCAGTGAGGGTTCAATAGCTCATCAACATATATCTCTGCTTAAATTGTTAATTGTCTTGCAAGTTTGTACAATATTTTTCTTTCCCATCTCAATTGTAAAAGTGCTTTAACATTATCTAAGGTTTGGCTATGCATATATGATTCTTTGAGAATGTGAATTAATTCAACTACATGTAAGTTTTATATACAAGTGAATGACAATTAGAATTGCATGGATCATTTAAGTAGTTGCATTTAGAATAGATTGCATTGCATGAGAATCCACCACTTTAACTTTAACCTTACTCTTTATCTTGGATTTAGCATGAGGACATGCTATTGTTTAAGTGTGGGGAGGTTGATAAACCCATATTTTATGATATATTTTGTGCCTAATTTAAGTGATTTATTCAATCCTTCACTCACTTATTCATGTTAATTGCATGGTTTTACTTTCCCTTCCTTATTATGTGATATATGTGAAATACATGTTTCCTATGCTTTAAAAATAATTATTTTAATTACTCTTTATTACCATTCGATGGCGTGATTTGTGTGTTAAGTAGTTTCAGATATTCTAAACGCAGGAATGACTTAAAGGATGGAAAGGAAACATACAAAAATGGAAGGAAATCGCAAAATGGAGTTTTTGAAGAAACTGGCAGCGACGCGAACGCGTGGGCGACGCGGCCGCATGCCTGGCGCGAAGAGAGCGCGATGCGAACGCGTGAATGACGCGAATGTGCACCTTGAGCTAAACGCAGATGACGTGGACGCATGACCGAAGCAAATGCGTGATAAGGAAAACTCCAGATGGCGCGACCGCGTGACCCACGCGGACGCGTGATGCACGGAAAACTTGTCTCGTAACAAATTTCCCTTCGGCAAGTGTACCGAATTTGTCGTCAAGTAAAAACTCACAATAGAGTGAGGTCGAATCTCACAGGGATTGATTGATCAAGCAACTTTAATTAGAGGAATGTTCTAGTTGAGCGAATCCAGAATTTGAGTTGAGAATTGCAGAAAATAAAATGGCGGGAAAGTAAATAACAGAAAAGTAAATGCTAGAAATCAAGAGCTGAATGTAGATGACGGAAAGTAAATTGCAGAATCTTAAATGGGAATGGGGAATTGCTCATAAAAGTAAATGACAGAAATTAAAGAGAATGGGTAAGATCAGAAATGGGGAGTTCATTGGGCTTAGGAGATGTTGCATTCTCCGAATCAATTTCATTTTCATCTCTTCCTTAATCAATGCACTCATTGATCTCCTTGGCAATCTTAAGTGATCGAATTATAATTTCTTGTAATTCAATCTCTCAAATCTTGATCAATAGCCAATTCCTTGGTCAATTGCTCATGAGAAGAGATGAAGTACGGTCACTGATTATACCACATACATTTCCCAAATCAAGTGTTGAGAGGATTATAGTCACATATCCATCCAAACCCAATTTGGTCCAGCATGAGAAAGCATTTCTAGCATGATCTCTTCATTCCTCTTTCAAGGTTCAGAAGAGATCCAAGTATGAATAGCTTCTTTTACAAGATAACTACCCAATTGGATGAAGATCGAAAGCTTTCAAGTAAAATCAAGAGAAAAGATAGAAGAAGAATAATGAAAATTAGTATTGATCCATCAAATTACAACAGAGCTCCCTAACCCAATGAAAGGGGTTTAGTTGTTCATAACTCTGGAAAATAAAAACAAAGATGGAGAATACATGATGAAACTAGAAGTGCAGAGAAAGTAAAATACAGAGAGTAATTCTATGCCCAGAGGCTCCCTATAATTTCCAACTCCGAATTTAATTCAAAGCTACTCCTATATATACTATTCTTCTGTTCTTCTAGTTGGCTCTTCAAGTCTTGGGTATGGGCCTTTGGATCTTGAGTTTGAAGCAGTTCTCTTCTTCATTGGGCTTGGCTTTACTTGCAGAGAGAAAGTGTGAAGTGGGCAGAGACTTTAGCTCAGGACGTTAGTGGTGTTAACATTCAGTGAAAATATGGGTTCGAGAACGTTAGTGACAATCACCTTTTTCACTAACGTTCCTCACCCAAGTAAGAGCCACGTTATCTTCAACGTTAGTGGGACAAACGTTGCCACTAACGTTGCCCCTTTGTCCTTCGCACACGTTATTGGGACTTGCCTTTCCCAATAATGTTGAGAAGTCTCCCCCTTCCCTACGTTAGAGTCTACGTTAACTTAGTTAACGTGGCTCTTTTAACATAGGCTTGCCAACCTTTGAGAACGTTAGTGACACTTACCATTGTCACTAACGTTCCAATGTGCCCCTATTTCTCACGTTAGAGTCCACGTTAACTAGGTTAACGTGACTTCTAACGTGGCCATGCTAGCCATCTCCAACGTTAGTGACAAAGTTGAGTGTCACTAACGTTGGCTCATCATTCCCTTATCCACGTTAACTAAGTTAACGTGGGAGTTAATGTGGCTCATAGTGGCTTATGTGGGCTAATTCCAATGTTAGTGACAATGTTGGGTGTCACTAACGTTGGCGATCACCTCCCTTCTTCACGTTAACTTCCACGTTAACTAAGTTAACGTGGGAGTTAACATGGCTTATTGGGGCTTGTGTGGTTTCCTTCCAACGTTAGTGACAATGTTTGGTGTCACTAACATTGTCGACCACTTTGTCTCCTCACGTTAGCTTCCACGTTAACTAGGTTAACGTGGAAGTTAACGTGGCTTATTGTGACTTGGCCAACGTTAGTGACAAAGTTGAATGTCATTAACGTTGGCTTCCCCTTTACTTCTTAACGTTAGAGGCCACGTTAACTAAGTTAACGTGGCAACTAACGTGGCCACTTATGAGCTTGGTCCAACGTTAGTGATAATATTAAGTGTCACTAACGTTGGCTCCATTTCCTTTCTTCCACGTTAGAGTTCACGTTAACTTAGTTAACGTGACTCTTAACGTGGGTAATGATGGCTTCGAGAATGTTATTGGCAATTACTTTTCTCATTAACTTTGCAAGTTACTCCCATTCCACGTTAGTGTTAACGTTAGTGTAACTAACGTAGCCACTAAAGTGGTTCTTCTTTGCTTCATTTGTCCTGAAATCAAGCAATAAAGTGCATCAAAGTTCTAGTCCAAGTCATGGGGAATGCAACATCCAATTTGTCCTTAAATTCATGTAAAATCCTCATGAAATCATGTAAAGTGCACAATGTATGCTTGAATCAAGATGTAAGTGAATATCTACCCAAAACTAGCATATTTCCTAAGGAAATGCATGAAACTACCTAAAAATAGTAAAGAAAAGGTCAGTGAAACTGGCCAAAATGCCCTGGCATCACAACACCAAACTTAAAGCTTGCTTGTCCCTAAGCAAGTACTGGAACAAGAGAATGATGAATGGAATGCCAAGAGAAATGAGTCATTCTTGTGGTAGCCATGTTCCTGGTTTTATGGTGGTTTCATGCATAGCAACTTAGGTTCATTCCTGGCTTTCAGACCTTTATCATGTCCTAGAATACTCACTGTTATTGCATCCCATGAGACTTTTATTCATTGATCCTTTTGTTGTTATTTCAGGGCTTATTTTTGTTCTTAAGTTAAGTGCTCTGTAAGGGGGCAACTCTTTAAAATAAGCTTTCAGCCAACACTCCCGAACCAGTTGGTTCAAGGTGCTAGGTGTTGAAGCACCCCTAAGGACTTACTTGCTCAAGTCTCTCCCCCATACATACACACCACAGGCACATAGTTTATTTATTTTCTTTTCTTGAGACCTTGGTGTCCAGCACCTCTTTGGGTTACTAAATGCTCTGTATTGAGGGTTACTCTTGATAGTGGACTTTCAGCTGATAATCCCGAGTTAGTTAACCCAAGTTACCAAGTGATAAGACACCCCTAAGAGCTTATTCATCTAAGTAGATCCCTCACACAGGAGCACCACAGACACATGCCTCAAGATTAAAACCATTGGTGCCTAGCTTTATTGCTTACTCTTTTTCTTTTATTTTTCAATTTTTATTGTTCTTTCCCTTTTTCTTATTAGGATCTTCTTATTTAGCTAGTCTCATGGGGTGTGTCTCAAGCATAGTATTCATGACAGATAGTTGTCTTCTCACCTTGTGGTTGAACCAACTTAGCTAACTTATGATCACACCATAAACTCATGAACTTACTCCATAGTATGAACTCTTCTCTGGTCTTTAAAAACACTCATTCTCTTTTCATTTGATTTAAAAAAAAAGGGACAAACATACAAGTAAGCAAGTAAGGATGCAGTGACATAAGACTAGTAAACATAGACCTCTTCAACATAAAAACTTAAAAGACAGAATTTTAAAAAAAGTTCAAACTATTATGGAAGCAAGTTCTATTTCATACAAGATCTTCCTTATTCAAAGTATAGAAAAAGATGGACCAAAGAAGGAACTCCATCACCTTTTACTCATGTGGTTGCCCATACTCTCCTCCTTGCTTGTCCTCCTTGTGTCCCTCTTGATTGCTCGTACTCCCACTCCCTTTGCTTTTTCCAATCAGCTTCTTCCAGAAACTACCATCTTCCATCTTCTTCTTGAGTGTTTCCTTCTGCTGTTTCACCTTCCTCTCTTCTTGTTCTACAAAATCTTTTTGGACCTCATCATATGTAGGGATGACATAGTGTGTAGATGATGCATATTACTAGATATGTAGTTCAACTTGGCTTGAGTGTTTACGTTGAACTCCTCCCTATGTAGTTGCCGTCCTTCATTAAGTACAGTGAACTCATTGAATGCTTTCATCTGAGCTATTTGTCACTGATTGAGTTCCTGCAAATGCTTATCTTGACGTTCTTGCCTCTCAGTAACTTAGTGGATGGCTTGAGTGAGCTGGGAGTATTGTTCCTGTTGCTGCTTCATTTGTTGTTTCTGCCACTCTTCTTGTTGGCTCATCCAGTTGGATTGAAGGTTTAGTATTTGCTCTTATCCCTCCATATGTCTCATCCTCAAATCTTCAATGGCTTTTAGAAGGTGATTCATATTCAAGTCGGCTGGGTAAGGATGCTCTTCTTGTTGACATTCTTTCTGATGAGATTCCTCTTGGTGAGCTCCTTCTTTTGCTTTTAGTTTCTCTATTTGTGGCCTTCTTTGTTGCTGAGCAGGTGTAGTATAGACCATACGCTGGATTGTCATTAGCCTCCCAGGGTTCACCCAGTCTGGATTGCTATCCTCAAAGACCACCTTGGTCTCTTTGCATAATCTGAAAATGGTGCTGGGGTATCAATGTCTGGCACCTGATTCAAGCTTCTCAGCTGAATCTTGAATTTCTTCAGCTATAAGTTCATGCACATTGATTTCTCCACCTTGTAATAGGCAATGTATCATAGTTGCTCAATTAATATTGACCTCTGAATTATTTGCAGCCGGGAGGATAGACCTCCTCACGAGTTCAAACCACCCCTTGGCTTCCGGGCTAAGGTCTCCCCTTTTGATGAACCGGGGTCTCCCATCTCCATACCTCTCCCAGTCAGCTGCTATAACACAGATGTCAGTCACGATCTCAGTGAGCTCATCATTGTCTTGGCTTTTACTTATCCTTGCATGATAACTGGGCTCATCAAAATGTGGTGATTTCAGGTGAAGAGCTCTTGTTATAGCATTTGGGCTTAAGTCCACCTCCTTTCCTCTTACATAACTTTTGAAGGTTGGGGCCCTGGTTTTGTCTTCTCTCACCACATTTGTATAGAACTCTTTGATGAGGTTTTCATTGATCTTCCCCTCTGGATTAGTGAGCCTTTGCCACCCTCTTTTTTCAATTTTCTCCCAAATCTGTGGGCATTTGTCTTCGTTGAATTGGAAGGTTAACTCGGGCAATATCTTTTTGAGCTTGATCCGCTCAAATTCTCATTCATGGAAGACAGTTTTGAATCTCTTTTCATCGAAAGGAATGTTCTCCATTGGTTCCTTCCTCTTTTGCCTCTTGGAACTTGATGATGCCATGAATTTGAGTTGCTGTTTGAGGGGATTGGAATGTAAGGATAGATGAGAAATTTGGTTGGATAAGACGAGGTGTGATGAAGGGGTTTTGGATGTCGAAAGTGTGAAGTGTTGAGAGTGGGAATTTGAATGTGAGGGGTAAGTATGCACTAGGACTCATTTATATAGGGAGATTATGAGTGAGTGGAGGGTGTGGATTGATGGAATGGTTGCTTGATGGACGGTTGGGGTTGTGCATGGAGAAAGGACAAGGATCATCACTTTATGAGGGTTATTGGTTCGGTCTTCAAGAGTCTCCTTTCTTCAATGTTGCATGGCAACATTTTCCAATGCATTCCTTCTTGAGACAAGTGTGTAGTTGCTCTTCATGAAGTGGCCGAACCTTTCTCATTTAATTGTCCAATCAATCTCCTTCAATGCTCCTCTCCTTTTTCCTATAAAGATCAAATAATATCATAAAAAAAAGTTACAATTTACGGCTAGAATAATAAAAAGAAGAAAAGATTTTTGTTTATTCATGAACTCCAACTAACTAACTAATTGTGTATCCTTATATGCACATTGGTGGCACCATGGGGTGACACCAAACTTAGTTTGGAGCACTGTGATGAAAAGTTCTGTTCAAAGCTCCAAGACTAGCATGCTCTCAGTTGCATTCATGCTTTCTTGGCACGCTTTGAACACCAAACTTGTTCTTCACTATATATTGCAATATAAGGATTTCACCAAGTGTTTGTCAAGTTTGGGTTGGAATTCATGAATATTGACTTATTCACTAGTAAAAGCTCATAAAACATGGGTTGCCTCCTGATGAGCGGATAATTTATACGCTTTTTGGCATTGTTTTTAGTATGTTTTTAGTAGGATCTAGCTATTTTAGGGATGTTTTCATTAGTTTTTATGTTAAATTCACATTTCTGGACTTTACTATAAGTTTGTGTGTTTTTCTGTGATTTCAGGTATTTTCTGGCTGAAATTGAGGGACTTGAGCAGAAATCAGATTCAGAGGTTGAAAAAGGACTGCTGATGCTGTTGGATTCTGACCTCCCTGCACTCAAAGTGGATTTTCTGGAGCTACAGAACTCGAAATGGCGCGCTTCCAATTGCGTTGGAAAGTAGATATCCAGAGATTTCCAGAAATATATAATAGTCCATACTTTGCCCAAGAATAGACGACGTGAACTGGTGTTCAACGCCAGCTCTCTGCCCAAATCTGGCGTCCAGCGCCAGAAAAGGAGCCAAAACCAGAGTTGAACGCCCAAACTGGCACAAAAGCTGGCGTTCAACTCCACAAATGGCCTCTGCACGTGCAACACTCAAGCTCAGCCCAAACACACACCAAGTGGGCCCAGGAAGTGGATTTATGCATCAATTACTTACTCATGTAAACCCTAGTGACTAGTTTATTATAAATAGGACCTTTTACTAGTCTTTTTGACCATCTTTGGTCTCAATCTTAATCCATTGTTCATCTTAGGAGACTATTGATAACGTTTTAGGGGGCTGGCTATCTCGGCCATGCCTGGACCTTCACTTATGTATTTTTAACGGTAGAGTTTCTACACTCCATAGATTAAGGTGTGGAGCTCTGCTGTTCCTCAAAGATTAATGCAAAGTACTACTATTTTCTATTCAATTCATCTTATTTCGCTTCTAAGATATCCATTCGCACCCAAGAACGTGATGAAGGTGATGATTATGTGTGACGCTCATCACCATTCTCCCCTATGAACACGTGCCTGACGAACACTTTCGTTCTACATGAAATAAGCTAGAATGAATATCTCTTAGATCTCCTAACCAGAATCTTCGTGGCGTAAGCTAGAATGATGGCAGCATTCAAGAGAATCCGGAAAGTATAAACCTTGTCTGTGGTATTCCGAGTAGGATTCAATGATTGAATGACTGTGACGAGCTTCAAACTCGCGAGTGCTGGGCGTTAGTAACAGATGCAAAAGGAGGGTGAATCCTATTCCAGCATGATCGAGAACCGACAGATGAATAGCCGTGCCGTGACAGGGTGCGTGAGCATATTATTCACTGAGAGGAGGGGCCACTGACAACGGTGATACCCTTGCATAAAGCCAGCCATGGAAAGGAGTAAGACTGATTGGATGAAGATAGCAGGAAAGCAGAGGTTCAAAGGAACGAAAGCATCTCCATTCGCTTATCTGAAATTCTCACCAATGAATTACATAAGTATTTCTGTCCCTATTTTATTATATTAAATTCGAAAACACCATTATCAATTTATATCTGCCTAACTGAGATTTGCAAGGTGATCATAGCTTGCTTCATACCAACAATCTCCGTGGGATTCGACCCTTACTCACGTAAGGTATTACTTGGACGACCCAGTGCACTTGCTGGTTAGTTGTATCGAAGTTGTGAACCATGGTATTGGCACCATGTTCTTGGCGCCATTGCCAGGGAAAGAAAGAGCCATGAATTTTACATCATCAAAGCGTAATCACGATTACGCGTACCAAGTTATTGCTCATGTTGCCAGGGATTGTTTGAGCCTGGACATCACAATTTCGTGCACCAAGTTTTTGGCGCCGTTGCCGGGGATTGTTCGAGTTTGGACAACTGACGGTTCATCCTGTTGCTCAGATTAGGTAATTTTCTTTTTGTTTTCTTTTCAAAAAAATTTTTCAAAAATATTTCTAAAATTTTCTCATCTGTTTTTGAAAAAAATAAAAATGTTTTCAAAAAAAAAAATTTTTTTTTATTCATAATTTTTAAGAATGAATTCCAGTGTTTCATGAAGCATGTGAAGCATGGCTGGCTGTAAAGCCATGTCTAATTCTTTTGGATAGAGCATGTTAGGCTTGTCATGTCTGAATTACACTCATATTTTGATTAAAGCTTGGCTGGCTATTAAGCCATGCCTGACCCTTTGATTGGAGCTTTAAAACTAACATGGCAAGATTCCTGGAATTCATATTAAAAATTTTGGAATCCTTATTTTCTTTTTCAAAAGAATTTTTTGAAAAAAATAAAAAATAAAAATCCAAAAAAAAAAATTTAGAAAATCATAAAAATCAAAAATATTTTTGTGTTTCTTGTTTGAGTCTTGAGTCATATCATAAGTTTGGTATCACTTGCATATGCATCTTGCATTTTTCGAAAATTTCATGCATTCATAGTGTTCTTCATGATCTTCAAGTTGATCTTGGTAAGTCTTCTTGTTTGATCTTGATGATTTTTTGTTTTGTGTCTTTTCATGTTTATCATATGCATTCTTGAATTCTTAATGCCTAAGCATTAAAGAATTCTAAGTTTGGTGTCTTGCATGTTTTCTTTGCATTAAAAATTTTTCAAAAATATGTTCTTGATGTTCATCGTGACATTCAAAGTGTTCTTGGTGTTCATCTTGACATTCATAAGCATTCTTGCATGCATCATATGTTTTGATCTAAAATTCTCATGCATTGCATCATTTTTCTTGTTTTTCTCTCTTTTCATTAAAAATTCAAAAATCAAAAAAATATCTTTCCCTTTTTCTCTCATCAAATTCGAAAATTTGAGTTGACTTTTTCAAAAAATTTTAAAATCAAGTTGTTTCTTATGAGTCAAATCAAATTTTCAATTTGAAAATCTTATCTTTTTCAAAATCTTTTTCAAAAATCAAATCTTTTTCAAAATTCTTAGTTATTTTCGAAAATTTCAAAAATATTTTTCAAAAATCTTTTTCTTATTTTTATATCAAATTTTCGAAAATATCATAATCAATTAATGTTTTGATTCAAAAATTTGAAGTTTGTTACTTGCTTGTTAAGAAAGATTCAAACTTTAAATTCTAGAATCATATCTTGTGATTTATTATGAATCAAGTCATTAATTGAGATTTTAAAAATCAAATCTTTTTAAAAATTAGTTTCTAAAATATCTTCTTATCTTTTTCAAAAATATCTTTTCAAAATATCTTTTCTAACTTCCTAACTTCTTATCTTTTCAAAATTTGTTTCAACTAACTAACTAATTTTTTGTTTGTTTCTTAACTTTTTCAAAATTACCTAACTAACTCTCTCTTTCTAATTTTCGAAAATATCTTCCCTCTTTTTTACAAATTTCTTTTTAATTAACTAATTATTCTTATTTTTATTTTTAATTTTAAAAAATTTTTCGAAAAAATACTAACAATTTTCAAAAACCATTTTCAAAAATCACTAACTCTTTTTCAAAATAATTTTCGAAAATTATCCCTCCCCCATCTTATTCTATTTATTCATTCATATCCTAACATCTCATCTCACATCTCTGCCATCCTCACAGTTGTGTTTCTTCCATTATATTACATTCTTTGTCTCTCCCTCTTCTTCTACTCACACAGGGATCCCTATACTGTGGTATAAAGGATCTCTATTATTATTATTATTTTTTTGTGCCCTCTTCTTTGTCATATGAGCAGGAGCAAGGATAAGAACATTCTTGTGGAAGCAGATCCAGAACCTGAAAGGACTCTAAAAAGGAAACTAAGAGAAGCTAAAATACAACAATCCAGAGATAACCTTTCAGAAATTTTCGAACAGAAGAGGAGATGGCAGCCGAAAATAATAATAATATAAGGAAGATGCTTGGTGACTTCACTGTACCTAATTCCAATTTACATGGAAGAAGCATCTCCATTCCTGCCATTGGAGCAAACAACTTTGAGCTGAAACCTCAATTAGTTTCTCTGATGCAGCAGAACTGCAAGTTTCATGGACTTCCATCTGAGGATCATTTTCAGTTCTTAACTGAATTCTTGCAGATATGTGATACTGTTAAGACTAATGGAGTAGATCCTGAAGTCTACAGGCTCATGCTTTTCCCTTTTGCTGTAAGAGACAGAGCTAGATTATGGTTGGATTCTCAACCCAAGGACAGCCTGAACTCTTGGGATAAGCTGGTCACGGCTTTCTTAGCCAAGTACTTTCCTCCTCAAAAGCTGAGCAAGCTTAGAGCTGATGTTCAAACCTTCAAACAGAAAGAAGGTGAATCCCTCTATGAAGCTTGGGAAAGATACAAACAGTTGACCAAAAAGTGTCCTTCTGACATGCTTTCAGAATGGACCATCCTGGATATATTCTATGATGGTTTATCTGAGCTATCAAAGATGTCACTGGACACTTCTGCAGGTAGATCCATTCACCTAAAGAAAACGCCTGTAGAAGCTCAAGAACTCATTGACATGGTTGCTAATAACCAGTTCATGTACACTTCTGAAAGGAATCCTGTGAGTAATGGGACGCCTATGAAGAAGGGAGTTCTTGAAGTTGATACTCTGAATGCCATATTGGCTCAGAATAAAATATTGACTCAGCAAGTCAATATGATCTCTCAGAGTCTGCATGGAATGCAAGCTGCATCCAACAGTACTCAAGAGGCTTCTTATGAAGAAGAAGCTTATGATCCTGAGAACCCTGCAATAGTAGAGGTGAATTACTTAGGTGAACCTTATGGAAACACCTATAACTCATCATGGAGAAATCATCCAAATTTCTCATGGAAGGATCAAAAGCCTCAACAAGGCTTTAATAATGGTGGAAGAAACAGGTTTAACAATAGTAAACCTTTTCCATCATCCACTCAGCAATAGACAGAGAACTCTGAACAAAATGCTTCTAATTTAGCAAATCTAGTCTCTGATCTATCTAAGGCCACTGTGAGTTTCATGAATAAAACCAGGTCTTCCATTAGAAATTTGGAAGCACAAGTGGGCCAGCTGAGTAAAAGGATCACTGAAATCCCTCCCAGTACTCTCCCAAGCAATACAGAAGAGAATCCAAAAGGAGAGTGCAAGGCCATTGACATAAGCACCATGGCCGAACCTGTGAGGAGAGGAGAGGACGTGAATCCCAAGGAGGAAGACCTCCTGGGATGTCCAGTGATCAATAAGGAGCTTCCCTCTGAGAAACCAAAGGACTCTGAGGCTCATCTAGAGACCATAGAGACTCCATTGAACCTCCTTATGCCCTTCATGAGCTCTGATGAGTATACCTCTTCTGAAGAGAATGAGGATGTTACTGAAGAGCAAACTGCCAAATTTCTTGGTGCAATCATGAAGCTGAATGCCAAATTATTTGGCATTGATACTTGGGAAGTTGAACCTCCCTTGTTCATCAATGAACTAAGTGATCTGGATCAACTGACATTGCCTCAGAAGAGACAGGATCCTGGAAAGTTCATAATACCCTGTACCATAGGCACCATGATCTTTAAGGCCCTGTGTGACCTTGGTTCAGGGATAAACCTCATGCCCCTCTCTGTAATAGAGAAAATGGGAATCTATGGGGTGCAAGCTGCTAAAATCTCATTAGAGATGGCAGATAATTCAAGAAAACAGGCATATGGACAAGTAGAGGACGTATTAGTAAAGGTTGAAGGCCTTTACATCCCTGCTGATTTCATAGTCCTGGATACTGGAAAGGAAGATGATGAATCCATCATCCTAGGAAGACCTTTCCTGGCCACAGCAAGAGCTGTGATTGATGTTGACAGAGGTGAACTAGTCCTTCAATGGAATGAGGACTCCCTTGTATTCAAAACTCAAGGATCTCCCTCTGCAACCATGGAGAGGGAGCATGAAAAGCTTCTCTCAAAGCAGAGTCAACCAGAGCCCCCACAGTCAAACTCTAAGTTTGGTGTTGAACTCCCATATCCAAACTCTAAGTTTGGTGTTGGAGAGTTTCAACAAAGCTCTGCACATCTGTAAGGCTCCATGAGAGTCCATTGTCAAGCTATTGACATTAAAGAAGCGCTTGTTGGGAGGCAACCCAATTTTTATTTATCTAACTATATTTCTCTTAGTTATATGTCTTTATAGGTTCATAATCATGTGGAGTCACAAAACAAACAAAAAAATCAAAAACGGAATCAAAAACAGCAGAAGAAAAATCACACCCTGGAGGAGCATCTGTCTGGCGTTCAAACGCCAGAACAGAGCATGGTTCTGGCGCTGAACGCCCAGAACAAGCATGGTTCTGGCGTTCAACGCCAGAAATGGCATCAAATGGGCGTTGAACGCCCAAAATGGGAACCAACCTGGCGCTGAACGCCCAGAGTTGTGTACAAGGGCATTTTACATGCCTAAATTGGTGCAGGGATGTAAATGCCTTGACACCTCAGGATCTGTGGACCTTATAGGATCACCTCAGGATCTGTGGACCCCACAGGATCCCCACCTACCTCATCATCTCTCTTCCCATTCATAATCATCCCTTCTGTTTTCCATTTACCACTCACATCCATACACCCACTACCTTCAAAATTCAACATCTCTCTCCCACCCAATCCCACCCATATGGCCGAATACACACATCCAGCCATCTCCTCCATATCTTCTTCTTCTTCTTCTATTCTTTCTTCTTTTGCTTGAGGGCGAGCAACATTCTAAGTTTGGTGTGGTAAAAGCATAGCTTTTTTGTTTTTTCCATAACCATTCATGGCACCTAAGGCCAGAGAAACCTCTAGAAAGAGGAAAGGGAAGACAAAAGCTTCCATCAAGGGTCTATAGCTCAGTGGTAGAACATTTGACTGCAAATCAAGAGATCCCTGAGATACCTCAGGGGATACATTTTCTTCCACACAATTATTGGAAGCAACTAAGGGTGGAACATCAAGAGCACTCCATCATGCTCCATGAAATAAGAGAAGATCAAAAAGCATTGAAGGAGGAGCAACAAAGACAAGGAAGAGACATAGAAGAGCTCAAGGACATCATTGGTTCCTCAAGAAGGAAACGCCACCATCACTAAGGTGGATTCATTCCTTGTTCTTATTTCTTCTGTTTTTCGTTTTCTATGTTATGTGCTCATCTATGTTTGTGTCTTCATTACATGATCATTAGTAGTTAGTAACTCTGTCTTAAAGTTATGAATGTCCTATGAATCCATCACCTCTCTTAAATGAAAAATGTTTTAATTCAAAAGAACAAGAAGTACATGAGTTTCGAATTTATCCTTGAACTTAGCTTAATTATATTGATGTGGTGACAATGCTTCTTGTTTTCTGAATGTATGCTTGAACAGTGCATATGTCTTTTGAAGTTGTTGTTTAAGAATGTTAAATATGTTGGCTCTTGAAAGAATGATGACTAGGAGACATGTTATTTGATAATCTGAAAAATCATAAAAATGATTCTTGAAGCAAGAAAAAGCAGCAAAGAACAAAGCTTGCAGAAAAAAAATTAGGCGAAAAAAAAAATTATAGAAAGAAAAAGAAAAAGCAAGCAGAAAAAGCCAAAAGCTCTTAAAACCAAGAGGCAAGAGCAAAAAGCCAATAACCCTTAAAACCAAAAGGCAAGGGCAAATAAAAAGGATCCCAAGGCTTTGAGCATCAGTGGATAGGAGGGCCTAAAGGAATAAAATCCTGGTCTAAGCGGCTAAACCAAGCTGTCCCTGACCATGTGCTTGTGGCGTGTAGGTGTCAAGTGAAAACTTGAGACTGAGCGGTTAAAGTCAAGGTCCAAAGCAAAAAAAAAAAAGAAGTGTGCTTAAGAACCCTGGATACCTCTAATTGGGGACTTTAGCAAAGCTGAGTCACAATCTGAAAAGGTTCACCCAATTATGTGTCTGTGGCATTTATGTATCCGGTGGTAATACTGGAAAACAAAGTGCTTAGGGCCACGGCCAAGACTCGTAAAGAAGCTGTGTTCAAGAATTATCATACTGAAATAGGAGAGTCAATAACACTATTCGAAATCTGAAGTTCCTATAGATGCCAATCATTCTGAACTTCAATGCATAAAGTGAGATGCCAAAACTATTCAAGAGGCAAAAAGCTATAAGTCCCGCTCATATGATTGATGCTCTGTTTCATTGATAGTTTGGAATTTATAGTATATTCTCTTCTTTTTATCCTATTTGATTTTCAGTAGCTTGGGGACAAGCAACAATTTAAGTTTGGTGTTGTGATGAGCGGATAATTTATACGCTTTTTGGCATTGTTTTTAGTATATTTTTAGTAGGATCTAGCTACTTTTAGGGATGTTTTCATTAGTTTTTATGTTAAATTCACATTTCTGGACTTTACTATGAGTTTGTGTGTTTTTCTGTGATTTCAGGTATTTTCTGGCTGAAATTGAGGGACTTGAGCAGAAATCAGATTCAGAGGTTGAAAAAGGACTGCTGATGCTGTTGGATTCTGACCTCCCTGCACTCAAAGTGGATTTTCGGGAGCTACAGAACTCGAAATGGCGCGCTTCCAATTGGGTTGGAAACTAGACATCCAGGGCTTTCCCGCAATATATAATAGTCTATACTTTGGCCAAGAATAAATAACGTAAACTGGCGTTCAACGCCAGCTCTCTGCCCAAATCTGGCGTCCAGCGCCAGAAAAGGAGCCAAAATCAGAGTTGAACGCCCAAACTGGCACAAAAGCTGGCGTTCAACTCCACAAATGGCCTCTGCACGTGCAACACTCAAGCTCAGCCCAAACACACACCAAGTGGGCCCAGGAAGTGGATTTATGCATCAATTACTTACTCATGTAAACCCTAGTGACTAGTTTATTATAAATAGGACCTTTTACTAGTCTTTTTGACCATCTTTGGTATCAGTCTTATTCCATTGTTCATCTTAGGAGACTATTGATCACGTTTTAGGGGGCTGGCCATCTCGGCCATGCCTGGACCTTCACTTATGTATTTTTAACGGTAGAGTTTCTACACTCCATAGATTAAGGTGTGGAGCTCTGTTGTTCCTCAAAGATTAATGCAAAGTACTACTATTTTCTATTCAATTCATCTTATTTCGCTTCTAAGATATCCATTCACACCCAAGAACGTGATGAAGGTGATGATTATGTGTGACGCTCATCACCATTCTCCCCTATGAACACGTGCCTGACAAACACTTCCGTTCTACATGAAATAAGCTAGAATGAATATCTCTTAGATCTCCTAACCAGAATCTTCGTGGCGTAAGCTAGAATGATGGCGGCATTCAAGAGAATCCGGAAAGTATAAACCTTGTCTGTGGTATTCCGAGTAGGATTCAATAATTGAATGACTGTGACGAGCTTCAAACTCGCGAGTGCTGGGCGTTAGTGACAGACGCAAAAGGAGGGTGAATCCTATTCCAGCATGATCGAGAACCGACAGATGAATAGCCGTGCCGTGACAGGGTGCGTGAGCATATTATTCACTGAGAGGAGGGGATGTAGCCACTGACAACGGTGATGCCCTTGCATAAAGCCAGCCATGGAAAGGAGTAAGACTGATTGGATGAAGATAGCAGGAAAGCAGAGGTTCAGAGGAACGAAAGCATCTCCATTCGCTTATCTGAAATTCTCACCAATGAATTACATAAGTATTTCTATCCCTATTTTATTATATTAAATTCGAAAACACCATTATCAATTTATATCTGCCTAACTGAGATTTGCAATGTGATCATAGCTTGCTTCATACCAACAATCTCTGTGGGATTCGACCCTTACTCACGTAAGGTATTACTTGGACGACCCAGTGCACTTGCTGGTTAGTTGTATCGAAGTTGTGAACTATGGTATTGGCACCATGTTCTTGGCGCCATTGCCAGGGAAAGAAAGAGCCATGAATTTTACATCATCAAAGCGTAATCACGATTACGCATACCAAGTTATTGCTCACGTTGCCAGGGATTGTTTGAGCCTGGACATCACAATTTTGTGCACCACCTCCCATGAAGCGCTTCTTTAGCGTCACTAGCTTGACGTTTCTCCTTCATCAGGGAGGTTGATAATGCTTCAAGTCCTCCCCTCTTGCCTTGGACTTATATCCATTGGTTGTATCAATGATCTCTACATGTTCCAAGGAGAGAACTCTGTTGATAGTGAAGACCTTAGGTAACTGAGATGGTACAGTGGAGAGATTAGGGGGGATATCTGGGAAGTAAGCTGAGATCACTTTATCCCCTGGAGAGAAGTCTTCCGTAGGGATCTTCTTGTTCCTCCACCCCCTTGGTACCTTCTTCTTTGTCCCTTTTGATGTTGCCTTGTTCTTTGTGGCTTCTTCTTCTAAGGGAATTTTGTTGTTGTCTTCACATGTCTCTGGTGGTTTAGGTTCCTCCAGCTTTTCCTTGAGTTGTGACAACTGCTTATTTCCTTGTTCATCAACCAAGGGCATTCCCAGATGGGCTGGTTGTGCTTCAGTGCTTGCTTCCTCTGTCAGCATCTCATTATGATCTTTGTTTGGTTCTTTGTTTTCTTGGTCTGCTTCTTGTGAGAGTTTGAAGACATTAAAGCTGAGTCGTTCATCATGGATCCTCAATATTAGCTCCCCTCACTCCACATCTATGAGTGCTCTGGCTGTAGCTAGGAATGGTCTTCCCAATATGATTGGGTGAGTGTGACTCTCTTCCATGTCCAAGATGACAAAGTCTGTGGGAAGAAAGTATTTCCCAACCTTTAACAACACATTTTTCACCACCCCTATTGCTTATTTTTGAGTTTTGTCAGTCAGCCTGATGACTACATCTGTGGGAAATATCTCATTGATCTACAGCCTCTTCACCAGGGATAAGGGCATTAAGTTGATGCTTGCTCCCAAATCGCAGAGTGCTCTATCAAACATTGTTTCTTCTATGGCACAGGGGACATAAAAACTCCCTGGATCTTTTCTTTTTGTAGGCAACTGCGGTTGAATGAGGGCACTGCACTCCTTGTTCATCACTATAGTTTGGCCTCCCTTGAGTGAGCTTTTCCTGGGAAGCAGCTCCTTCATATACTTGATGTATGCGGGCATTTGTTGAATAGTCTTGATGAATGGTATGTTGACATGCAGAGATGCAAACAAATCTAGAAACCTTGAGTATATTCTCTTTTCCATAGTGGTGGACGAAATTGTGTTCCATGTTCTTTGTACTTGTGTGAGAGTAACAATATATAATTGTATGGAATCATTATTATGGCTCTTTACTATGTGTGGACACAACTCCGTTCAACTAACCAGCAAGTGTACTGGGTCGTCCAAGTAATAAACCTTACGTGAGTAAGGGTCGATCCCACAGAGATTGTTGGCTTGAAGCAAGCTATGGTCACCTTGCAAATCTCAGTCAGGCGAATTTAAACATGATATTTTATTAGATTAAAATAAACAATAAAAGGGATAGAGATACTTATGTAGATTCATTGGTAGGGATTTCAGATAAGCGAATGGAGATGCTCTTCGTTCCTCTGAACCTCTGCTTTCCTGCTATCTTCATCCAATCAGTCTTACTCCTTTCCATGGCTGGCTGTATGCAAGGGCATCACCATTGTCAGTGGCTACATCCCCTCCTCTCAGTGAATCATATGCTCACGCACCCTGTCACGGCACGGCTATTCATCTGTCGGTTCCCGATCATGCTGGAATAGGATTTACTATCCTTTTGCGTCTGTCACTAACGCCCAGCACTCGCGAGTTTGAAGCTCGTCACAGTCATTCAATCATTGAATCCTACTCAGAATACCACAGACAAGGTTTAGACCTTCCGGATTCTCTTGAATGCCGCCATCATTCTAGCGTACGCCACGAAGATTCTGGTTAGGAGATCTAAGAGATACTCATTCTAGCTTAATTCATGTAGAACAGAAGTGTTTGTCAGGCACGCGTTCAAAAGGGGGAAGGATGATGAGCGTCACACATAATCATCACCTTCATCACGTTCTTGGGTGCGAATGGATATCTTAGAAGCGAAATAAGAAGAATTGAATAGAAAACAGTAGTACTTTGCATTAATCTTTGAGGAACAGCAGAGCTCCACACCTTAATCTATGGAGTGTAGAAACTCTACCGTATGAAAATACATAAGTGAAGGTCCAGGCATGGCCGAGATGGCCAGCCCCCTAAACGAGATCAATAGTCTCCTAAGATGAATAATGAAATAAAACTGAGACCAAAGATACCTAATACAATAGTAAGAGGTCCTATTTATAATAAACTAGTCACTAGGGTTTACATGAGTAAGTAATTGATGCATAAATCCACTTCTGGGGCCCACTTGGTGTGTGTTTGGGCTGAGCTTAAGTGTAGCACGTGCAGAGGCCATTTGTGGAGTTGAACGTCAGTTTCTGTGCCAGTTTGGGCGTTCAACTCTGGTTTTGGATCCTTTTCTGGCGCTGGACGCCAGATTTGGGCAGAAGGCTGGCGTTGAACGCCAGTTTACGTCGTCAATTCTTGGCCAAAGTATGGACTATTATATATTGCTGGAAAGCCCTGGATGTCTACTTTCCAACGCAATTAGAAGCGCGCCATTTCAAGTTCTGTAGCTCCAGAAAATCCACTTTGAGTGCAGGGAGGTCAGAATCCAACAGCATCAGCAGTCCTTCTTCAACCTCTGAATCTGATTTCTGCTCAAGTCCCTCAATTTCAGCCAGAAAATACCTGAAATCACAGAAAAATACACAAACTCATAGTAAAGTCCAGAAATGTGAATTTAACATAAAAACTAATGAAAACATCCCTAAAAGTAACTAGATCCTACTAAAAACATACTAAAAACAATGCCAAAAAGCGTATAAATTATCCGCTCATCACACAGCACCATTGAGCAGTTGGGAAAAAGGTGCATAGAGTCTCAGCAGCTCCTGTTGTGAGATTTCTGGTTCTTGATGATCTTTTTCCTTCTTCTCTACTGAGGTATCTTTAGGTTGTTCTGACAGCTTGCTTGGCTTGTCCTCAGTCTCCTTATCACTTATAGTGACCATCTTGCAATCTTTCCATCTTTCTTTCTTTGTTTCACCTCTCGGATTCTTCTCTGTGTCACTTGGGAATCCATCTGTAGGTTTGGGAATTTGCTCCGAGAGATATCCCACTTGAGATTCTAACCTCTTGATTGTGTCTCCCTAGTTCTTGAAACTGGCTCGCACTTCCTCTTTGAACACCTTGTTGTCTTGAATCTCCTTGCCTATGCCTTCAAGTAGATTCTCAATCCTTGAGAGCCTGTCATCAAATGATTGTAGATCGGGATTAGAGGTGGAAGGATGAGGTAAGTTATTTTGGTTTTGATGTGGATGTGGAGAGGTGTTGTTATAGGGGTGTTGATATGGTCTAGACGTGAAATGTTGGTGGCTTGCATTATTGGGATTTAGGCGTCTTTGATCAAGGCTTGGGTCTTGTGCGTTTCCCCACCCAAAGTTTGGGTGATTCCTCCATCTAGGGTTGTAGGTCTTGGAGTATGGATCATGGTTTTGCCTAGGTGAATTCCCAATGTAGTTGGCTTGCTCCTGACTACCCTCTGCTTCTTCATTCACTCCTTCTTGGGTTGTTGATGAAGTGGCGATTGCTGCTACTTGGTTCCTCTCCATCTTCTTGGTGAGGTCAGCCAGCTGTTGGGTAATGAGCTTATTTTGGGCCAGCAGAGCATCTACATTGTTTAGCTCCATTACTCCTCTTGTGTTCCCTCTTTCGGAAGCATAGAAGTAGTCATTCTCTGCTACAGTTTCAATGACATCTATGGCCTCCTCAATGGTCTTCTTCTTGTTCAAAGATCCTCCGGATGAATGGTCTATGGCCTTCTTTGACTCATAAGAGAGCCCTTCATAGAAAATGTGCAGCTGCACCCATTCATTGAACATATCTGGTGGGCACCTCCTTGTTAGGTCTTTAAACCTCTCCCATGCTTCATATAGAGTCTCACCATCTTGTTGCCTGAAAGTTTGGACCTCAGCTCTCAGCCTATTGATTCGTTGAGGGGGGTAAAATCTTGCTAAGAATTTGTTCACCACATCTTCCCAAGTTGTCAAGCTCTCCTTTGGGAAAGACTCCAGCCACTTGGCTGCCTTATCCTTGAGTAAGAATGGAAATAAGAGCAGTCTATAGGCATCAGGATGAACACCATTAGACTTCACTGTGTCACATATTCTCAGGAAGGTGGTTAGATGTTGATTGGGGTCTTCTTGGACACTTCCTCCGAACGAACAGTTGTTCTGCACAAGGGTGATGAGCTGTGGTTTTAGTTCAAAATTGTTGGCGTGGATGGTTGGCTTTTGAATGCTACTTCCACAGTTTCCTGGGTTTGGATTGATGTAAGAGCCTAAAACTCTTCTATCCTCCCCAGCATGATTTGCTCGTCCTCTTCCGCCATGGTTGTGAGCTTCTTCTTCACGATGGTTTTCCATGTTTTCTTCCATATTTGGTTCAAAGTATTCCTCCTCTTCCTCAGCACCAACTACACGTTTTTCTCTTGCTTCCCTCCTTAATCTAAGGAAGGTCCTCTCAGGTTCAGAATCAAAGGAAGTTGAAGCCCCGCTTCTTCTCCCTGTCATACAACCAAAAAGTACAAGCTAAGAGAATAAGTGCAGAAAGTATATCTGTCAGAATTACTGTTAGTGTGAGTGATGCAATATATCAAATAGTTAGTGGGTTAGTGAAATGAATGGTAAACAACAAAGAAAAAATAGGGGGAAGGGAAGAAATTAACTAAAACAGAAAGTAAATGACTCAAACAGAAAATTAAAAATAAAATGCTCAATCTAGTTATCCTCCAATTTAATCATTGTTGATGCACAATCAATCCCCGGCAATGGCGCCATAAACTTGATGCACGAAAAACTTGTCTCGTAACAAATTTCCCTTTGGCAAGTGTACCGAATTTGTCGTCAAGTAAAAAATCACAATAGAGTGAGGTCGAATCCCACAGGGATTGATTGATCAAGCAACTTTAATTAGAGGAATGTTCTAGTTGAGCGAATCCAGAATTTGAGTTGAGAATTACAGAAGTAAAAATGGCGGGAAAGTAAATAACAGAAAAGTAAATGCTAGAAATAAAGAGCTGAATGTAGATGATGGAAAGTAAATTGCAGAATCTTAAATGGGAATGGGGAATTGCTCATAAAAGTAAATGACAAAAATTAAAGAGAATGGGTAAGATCAGAAATGGGGAGTTCATTGGGCTTAGGAGATGTTGCATTCTCCGGATCAATTTCATTTTCATCTCTTCCTCAATCAATGCACTCATTGATTTCCTTGTCAATCTTAAGTGATCGAATTACAATTTCTTGTAATTCAATCTCTCAAATCTTGATCAATAGCCAATTCCTTGGTCAATTGCTCATGAGAAGAGATGAAGTACGGTCACTGATTATACCACATACATTTCCCAAATCAAGTGTTGAGAGGATTATAGTCACATATCCATCCAAACCCAATTTGGTCCAGCAAGAGAAAGCATTTCTAGCATGATCTCTTCATTCCTCTTTCAAGGTTCAGAAGAGATCCAAGTATGAATAGCTTCTTTTACAAGATAACTACCCAATTGGATGAAGATCGAAAGCTTTCAAGTAAAATCAAGAGAAAAGATAGAAGAAGAATAATAAAAATTAGTATTGATCCATCAAATTACAACAGAGCTCCCTAACCCAATGAAAGGGGTTTAGTTGTTCATAGCTCTGGAAAATGAAAACAAAGATGGAGAATACATGATGAAACTAGAAGTGCAGAGAAAGTAAAATACAGAGAGTAATTCTATGCCCAGAGGCTCCCTATAATTTCTAACTCCCAATTTAATTCAAAGCTACTCCTATGTATACTATTCTTCTGTTCTTCTAGTTGGCTCTTCAAGTCTTTGGTATGGGCCTTTGGATCTTGAGTTTGAAGCAGTTCTCTTCTTCATTGGGCTTGGCTTTACTTGCAGAGAGAAAGTGTGAAGTGGGCAGAGACTTTAGCTCATGACGTTAGTGGTGTTAACGTTCAGTGAAAATATGGGTTCAAGAACGTTAGTGACAATCACCTTTTTCACTAACGTTCCTCACCCAAGTAAGAGCCACGTTATCTTCAACGTTAGTGGCACAAACGTTGCCACTAACATTGCCCCTTTGTCCTTCACACACGTTATTGGGACTTGCCTTTCCCAATAACGTTGAGAAGTCTCCCCCTTCTCTACATTAGAGTCCACGTTAACTTAGTTAACGTGGCTCTTTTAACGTAGGCTTGCCAACCTTCGAGAACGTTAGTGACACTTACCATTGTCACTAACGTTCCAATGTGCCCCTATTTCTCACGTTAGAGTCCACGTTAACTAGGTTAACGTGACTTCTAACGTGGCCATGCTAGCCATCTCCAACGTTAGTGACAAAGTTGAGTGTCACTAACGTTGGCTCATCATTCCCTTATCCACGTTAACTAAGTTAACGTGGGAGTTAATGTGGCTCATAGTGGCTTATGTGGGCTAATTCCAATGTTAGTGACAATGTTGGGTGTCACTAACGTTGGCGATCACCTCCCTTCTTCACGTTAACTTCCACGTTAACTAAGTTAACGTGGGAGTTAACATGGCTTATTGGGGCTTGTGTGGTTTCCTTCCAACGTTAGTGACAATATTTGGTGTCACTAACATTGTCGACCACTTTGTCTCCTCACGTTAGCTTCCACGTTAACTAGGTTAACGTGGAAGTTAATGTGGCTTATTGTGACTTGGCCAACGTTAGTGACAAAGTTGAATGTCACTAACGTTGGCTTCCCCTTTACTTCTTAACGTTAGAGGCCACGTTAACTAAGTTAACGTGACAACTGATGACATGTCACCATGTCATGTTTTTCTATGCTTTTTCATTTGTTTTCAATAGGTTTTGTGCACTTTCTTGAGCCATAAGCAAGCCAATTGGATAGATTTTCATGTTTCCTTTGATTTAATCAACCATGTATGAATTCATGCTATTTCATGAGGTTTTATGCTAAAATTGTCACATATTATGAAAGAATGAATATCTCATGATTTTGAGCATAGCTTTGATGTGTTTGGTTGATTAATGATAGGTGAAGAAGGCTTGGAGAAAGGGTGAAGCAAGAAGGAATGGCTAGGAGTAAAGAGAGGACAATGGAATAAGTTGAACCAGGAAGCAAAAACTTTTGGGTGAAAAGTTAGCCTCAAAGTTAGACCCCTAACTTGGAGGCTAACGTTGGCACATGAAATTCACCCCTGGGCACCAAAAGTTTGCGCCAACGTTAGCCCCCTAACTTTGAGGCTAACGTTGGCATGAAGAGAACCTCCCTGGGCACCAAAAGTTTGCGCCAACGTTAGCCCCCTAACTTGGTGGCTAACGTTGGCACATGAAATTCACAAGGGGAGGAGCAAAAGTTTGCGCCAACGTTAGCCCCCTAACTTTGAGGCTAACGTTGGCGCCACACACCACAACAGCTTGAAGGGGTATACTTCCAACAAGAATAACTTGAGCTACAGAGCTCCAAATGAGGTGATTCAAGAAGCATTGGAAAGTAGGAATCAAGAGCTTTCCAAGCATATATGGCACTGCATGGTGGACACTAAGATTGAGGGAGAAAACTGCCCCGCAATATACATAAACGAACATGGTGGCAACCTGCAGTGAGGCCAACGGACCTCTGCATCTTCAAAGAAGTATAACTCGAGCTGTAGAGCTCCAAATAATGTGCTCCCAACGGCATTGGAAAGTAGACATCCAGGGCTTTCCAACAATGGATAATAGTATGGGGTGGACAATACATTTGAGCCTCCAGAACTGGCGTTTTCGCCAATGTTTGAGGCTAACGTTACCTCAAATGCTGCACACCAAAGCCAGCGACCATGCCCTCTTCAAATGATCATAACTTGAGTTGTAGATGTCCAATTGAAGTGATTCCAAGTGGGTTAGAAAGATGACATTTAGAGCTTTCCAACCATATATGATAGTCTATATTGGGCATAAAATGGGCAACATGACAAGAGGACAAAGTTGGCGCCATAAATGTGCATAAGGGAGGCCAACGTTGGAGCAAAAGTTAGACCCCTAACTTTTGCCCCAACGTGGATAGCAGCAAATTTTGTGGGCTGATATGAAAAGTTAGACCAAAAGTTAGACCCCTAACTTTTGCTCTAACTTTTGCACCAACTTTTGCAAACTCAACCCGGTTCAATTCGGTTCCTCTTCAAACTCCAAGAGCAATCAACCAAGGCCTTTATCAACCCAATTCCATCAAGAGCAAGGGCCCAAATGATCATCACTCAAAGGCACAAGAAATAGATAAAATAGGAATTTCATTTAATTGTAATTTGTTTTTAACTTCATTTTCATTTCCATTTTGTAAAGCCTATATAAGGCATCATTTTCATATTTGTGAGGAGGCTGGCTCCACTAGGGAGCATTAGGATTTGAGAGCTCTCTCTTAGTTTTCAATTTCGTTTTGAATCTTGGGTTGAGATCACCTTGAGAATTTTCTTGTTTACTTTCTCTGCACAATTGAATTTCCATTCCTGTTTACTACTTCACCTTCTCTTGGCTTCTGCAATTTACTTTTCTTTAATTTCTCTTGCAATTGTTCTTGTTGGATCTAGGAAGGCATTGAGATCTAGACTTGGTTATCTAGTCTCTTGGGTCCTGAGATCTTAATTCCAATTTTACATTCTCTGTTTATTGCTTTTCATGTTTATTTACATTTCTGTTTTGGTTCCGAATCAATCAAATCCATCTTTTACTTCTCTGCTTGTTGCAATTTAACTTTTCCTTGTTTAATTTCTGCAAATCCAATTCCCAATTCCCTTTACATTTGATGCAATTTATATTTCTTGTCATTTAAGATTCTTGCAATTTACATTTCTTGCTCTTTAAATTACTTGCCAATTTACATTCTGCAACTTTAAATTCATTGTCATTTACTTTCTGTTGGTTACAATTTCACACAATTCACATCAATGTTAGCTTGACTAAACTAATCACCCACTAAAGTTGCTTGATCCATCAATCCCTGTGGGATCGACCTCACTCCCGTGAGTTATTATTACTTGATGCGACCCGGTGCACTTGCCGGTTAGATTTGTGTGTTTTGGGAGAAATTTATTTTTCACCAAAATACTCATCAAGTTTTTGGCGCCGTTGCCGGGGATTGATTTAGATCAACAATGATTATGTGGGTGAGAAGTCTAGATCAAGCATTTTCTTTATTTTTGTTTTCTGTTTCAGAGTGAAACCAAGGTGTTTGAGTTTTTGCCTCACTAAGAAATTCTCATCTCTGATATGAGTAATTTCAATTTTCCTTGGTTGTGTGTTTTACAAAATTCAAATGGAGTTCAACTCATCTTATGATCAAACAAATTCTATGGGATATCACCCACCATCACCAATCTCTAATGATGGCTGGGGATATCACCAAGAAACTTCAAATTCTGGGCACTCCAATTCATGGAGCTATGCTTCAGAACCACAAGATGAGAAAGAAAATCATATGGGATATTTCTCTCCACCACAAAATAATGCAAGTCATGATTCTAATGGTGGCTGAGAAGGGAATTCTAGTGCTCCATATGATATTCATCCAAAGATATCATCACTTGACCATACTTCAACCGAAAGCCCCTTTCAAAACTCACCACCCACACAAACTTCCATGAACCACTCATGGCTTTCAGAATTTGAGTCTAGGTTCAACAGAATGGCAGAGGAATATCAACAATCACGGAGGGAACTAGAAATCCTTTCTCAGGAGACAGATAAGCAATTGGAGGACACAGATAAACGCTTAGAACTACTAAGCAAGGAAAATGAAGACCAATTGATGGATGTGAAGGATAAAGTGGAAGAGCAAGATAAGGAGGCCACTGCATCAAGTGAACTTTCAATGAAGAATGAGGTGGTTGAACCTGAAACTACACTTGAGATGACAAGAGAACATGAAGACTCACAACTCTCACAAACCTCCCTGGACCAAAACGCCTCAACACTTGAATCCATGACTGAAAGGTATGACAAAGAGATGAAGGAATGTTGGGAAGATAAACAAACCTCCCCCATGATAGAGCTATTAAAACAAATGTTCGGTGTAAAAGAGGAAGTGGAGGAGCAAGAAAGTGAAGAAGTCATTCCAAACTCAAGTGAGGCAGAGAAGTACATAAAGGAGGAGTTCATAGAACCACAAATACAAAAGGCTCTGGATGAATGCAAAACTCCAATAATCACACAGCAACCAAGACTTGGATTCAAAGAAGTGAAGGCAACTAACAAAAGCACCAATCCTGTCCCTAATCCAGTAAGCAAGATCAATCAAGCCATTTGCAAAAGGAAGCTTGCTGAGGAAAAGCCAAGGCAAGGGACAGTAGCTGAAACTTCTCCTCCTTTGAAGTCATTTCTCTTAACAAATTGGAAGAAGAGGAAGAAAGTAAAGAACAGGTAGACAGTAGGTACATTTCTTTTCCTTGCTTGGTTTAAATTTCAATAAATTGACATATGGTTGCATTCTAAGTTTGGTGTTGCTATGCAACAAAATTTGGTTCCAATTCTTATAAGATACTTGCATTAATTCCAAAGTGAAAGTGTCACACTAAGTTTGGTGTGCCACTTATTCTTTATGCAAAGTATTATGCTCACCTTCTTAAGCTTGCAATCACAATGTCTCTGTCTCTTGTGCCTTGATTATTATCTTTAATTTTGCTTACTTGAAACACATGTACTACTAACATTTCTTGTATAAGACACTCATGATCCATCTTAGCCCCATAGCCATTGTTCTAATTGTTGCTTGAGGATGAGCAAGCATTCTAAGTTTGGCAAGGGAAGGAGGAGAATGGGAGGAAAATGACAACAATAGAGAAGATGAACTACAAGGTTGTAAAGTCCCTTTTCCTCTCATTTGTTTCAAGCACTATAACCTGCATGATTGTCTTTATCTTTTCTGTTTACATGTGTGTATGAATAAAGCATAGCTTGAATATTGATTTATAACATGTTGCCATGCCATTATGACTACCAACTTGAGTTTTGTGAATTCAAAAGCAACAAAGTATCATGATCATAAACAAACAGGGAATTAAAGAAGAGTTTAGCATGTGCACACAAGTATTGGAAAGCTAGTATAATTAATTGTTGCTCAATTGCATTGGATTTTATTTAATTGAAGTCTTCATCTAGTACGTTTTGTGAAATCTTTTGAAAATCATGAAAATCTTGAAGAAGCAAATGCAAAAATAAAGCAGGAAAAGAAAAAGGGAAAGAGTGAGAAAGCTGAAGGCTCTGAGTACCAATGGCAATTTATTTGTTAAGTGCTTGTGGTGTTTATGTATCAAGCCAAATGCTTGGAAACAAAACACTTAGAAGTCAAGGCTAGGCTCAAAGTGCAAAAGCACTCCCTCAAAGCTCAAGGCTCTGAGCATCAATGATTAGAGAGTTAAGAAAAGAAAAGAAAAATGAGCTTAATGAAGTCCTCTAATCAAATGCTTGTGGTGCTTATGTATCAAGTGGTAATACTTGAAAACAAAGCATTTAGAAGTCGTAGCTTTGTTATCAACTCATGGGGCAAAGCACCCAAAAGGAGAAGCTAAATAAGAAAATCAAAAGCTTGTTTCAAGGAAGAAATATAAAAGAAAGATTTCATAAATTGAGCTAGATGGAAGCATCAATCATTTACATTTCTTTTGTGATTGTAGCATGCTTAGAAAACTAGCTTACCATGAACATTGAGTTGCTATTCTTCTTGCCTTGGATTGTCAATCTTTATTGCATGATTCTTTTCTTGCTTGGGGACAAGCAAGGTTTAAGTTTGGTGTTGTGATGACATGTCACCATGTCATGTTTTTCTATGCTTTTTCATTTGTTTTCAATAGGTTTTGTGCACTTTCTTGAGCCATAAGCAAGCCAATTGGGTAGATTTTCATGTTTCCTTTGATTTAATCAACCATGTATGAATTCATGCTATTTCATGAGGTTTTATGCTAAAATTGTCACATATTATGAAAGAATGAATATCTCATGATTTTGAGCATAGCTTTGATGTGTTTGGTTGATTAATGATAGGTGAAGAAGGCTTGGAAAAAGGGTGAAGCAAGAAGGAATGGCTAGGAGTAAAGAGAGGACAATGGAATAAGTTGAACCAGGAAGCAAAAACTTTTGGGTGAAAATTTAGCCTCAAAGTTAGACCCCTAACTTGGAGGCTAACGTTGGCACATGAAATTCACCCTTGGGCACCAAAAGTTTGCGCCAACGTTAGCCCCCTAACTTTGAGGCTAACGTTGGCATGAAGAGAACCTCCCTGGGCACCAAAAGTTTGCGCCAACGTTAGCCCCCTAACTTGGTGGCTAACGTTGGCACATGAAATTCACAAGGGGAGGAGCAAAAGTTTGCGCCAACGTTAGCCCCCTAACTTTGAGGCTAACGTTGGCGCCACACACCACAACAGCTTGAAGGGGTATACTTCCAACAAGAATAACTTGAGCTACAGAGCTCCAAATGAGGTGATTCAAGAAGCATTGGAAAGTAGGAATCAAGAGCTTTCCAAGCATATATGGCACTGCATGGTGGACACTAAAATTGAGGGAGAAAACTGCCCCGCAATGTGCATAAACGAACATGGTGGCAACCTGCAGTGAGGCCAACTGACCTCTGCATCTTCAAAGGAGTATAACTCGAGCTGTAGAGCTCCAAATAATGTGCTCCCAACGGCATTGGAAAGTAGACATCCAGGGCTTTCCAACAATGGATAATAGTATGGGGTGGACAATACATTTGAGCCTCCAGAACTGGCGTTTTCGCCAACGTTTGAGGCTAACGTTACCTCAAACGCTGCACACCAAAGCCAGCGACCATGCCCTCTTCAAATGATCATAACTTGAGTTGTAGATGTCCAATTGAAGTGATTCCAAGTGGGTTAGAAAGCTGACATTCAGAGCTTTCCAACCATATATGATAGTCTATATTGGGCATAAAATTGGCAACATGACAAGAGGACAAAGTTGGCGCCATAAATGTGCATAAGGGAGGCCAACGTTGGAGCAAAAGTTAGACCCCTAACTTTTGCCCCAACGTGGATAGCAGCAAATTTTGTGGGCTGATATGAAAAGTTAGACCAAAAGTTAGACCCCTAACTTTTGCTCTAACTTTTGCACCAACTTTTGCAAACTCAACCCGGTTCAATTCGGTTCCTCTTCAAACTCCAAGAGCAATCAACCAAGGCCTTTATCAACCCAATTCCATCAAGAGCAAGGGCCCAAATGATCATCACTCAAAGGCACAAGAAATAGATAAAATAGGAATTTCATTTAATTGTAATTTGTTTTTAACTTCATTTTCATTTCCATTTTGTAAAGCCTATATAAGGCATCATTTTCATATTTGTGAGGAGGCTGGCTCCACTAGGGAGCATTAGGATTTGAGAGCTCTCTCTTAGTTTTCAATTTCGTTTTGAATCTTGGGTTGAGAATTGAAGAAATTCTGTTTCAATCTCACCTTGAGAATTTTCTTGTTTACTTTCTCTGCACAATTGAATTTCCATTCCTGTTTACTACTTCACCTTCTCTTGGCTTCTGCAATTTACTTTTCTTTAATTTCTCTTGCAATTGTTCTTGTTGGATCTAGGAAGGCATTGAGATCTAGACTTAGTTATCTAGTCTCTTGGGTCCTGAGATCTTAATTACAATTTTACATTCTCTGTTTATTGCTTTTCATGTTTATTTACATTTCTGTTTTGGTTCCGAATCAATCAAATCCATCTTTTACTTCTCTGCTTGTCGCAATTTAACTTTTCCTTGTTTAATTTCTGCAAATCCAATTCCCAATTCCCTTTACATTTGATGCAATTTATATTTCTTGTCATTTAAGATTCTTGCAATTTACATTTCTTGCTCTTTAAGTTACTTGCCAATTTACATTCTACAACTTTAAATTCATTGTCATTTACTTTCTGTTGGTTACAATTTCACACAATTCACATCAATGTTAGCTTGACTAAACTAATCACCCACTAAACTTGCTTGATCCATCAATCCCTGTGGGATCGACCTCACTCCCGTGAGTTATTATTACTTGATGCGACCCGGTGCACTTGCCGGTTAGATTTGTGTGTTTTGGGAGAAATTTATTTTTCACCAAAATACTCATCAGCAACTAACGTGGCCACTTATGAGCTTGGTCCAACGTTAGTGATAATGTTAAGTGTCACTAACATTGGCTCCATTTCCTTTCTTCCACGTTAGAGTTCACGTTAACTTAGTTAACGTGACTCTTAACGTGGGTAATGATGGCTTCGAGAGCGTTATTGGCAATTACTTTTCTCATTAACCTTGCAAGTTACTCCCATTCCACGTTAGTGTTAACGTTAGTGTAACTAACGTAGCCACTAAAGTGGTTCTTCTTTGCTTCCTTTGTCCTGAAATCAAGCAATAAAGTGCATCAAAGTTCTAGTCCAAGTCATGGGGAATGCAACATCCAATTTGTCCTTAAATTCATGCAAAATCCTCATGAAATCATGTAAAGTGCACAATGTATGCTTGAATCAAGATGTAAGTGAATATCTACCCAAAACTAGCTTATTTCCTAAGGAAATGCATGAAACTACCCTAAAAACAGTAAAGAAAAGGTCAGTAAAACTGGCCAAAATGCCCTGGCATCAACGCGTGACAGAGGCCACGCACCAGAAATTACAGAAAACGCTCCCAGCGATTTCTGAAGCCCTTTTTGGCCCAGATCCAAGTATAGAAAGCACAGATTAGAGGTTATAAAGTGGGAGAATGCATCCAGTCAGGAGGGAGTCTCCAATTATTCACTTTTCATGATTTAGATGTAGTTTTTAGAGAGAGGTTCTCTCCTCTCTCTCTTAGGATTAGGATTTAGGATTTTTCTCGCTTTCATGATTGCCCCTTTCTATTAGGTTCAATATTCCTTTTAATTAATTATTTTCTCAATTTAATTTGTGAACTTTTCTATGTTATAGATTATTCTTTTAATTAATGTTATTTGAGGTAATTCAGTTTATGATTGCTCTCTTTTATTTATGTTACTGTTACCTCCAATCTGAAGATATTTTTATTCGAGTAGATTTACTTTTCTCCTTTTGGTCTTGGTTAAGAAATCAGTAACTCAGGAGTTATGAAACTCAACGTGATCGATAATTGTTATCTTTGCTAATTGAATTGAACTTCAATAATTCCAGTCTTTTCTTTGGAATTGACTAGAACCTGAAGATCAGACTAATCAATCCACTTGACCTTCCCTTGCTTTAGTAAGGGCTAACTAAGTGGGATTAAGACTCAATTCTCATAACCATTGATAAGGATAATTAGGACAGGACTTCCAATTTCTCATACCTTACCAAAAGTTTATTTTACAGTCATTTACTTATTTTAATTGCAATTTAAATTACTTGCTCCCTACTTTCAAAACCCCAATTTACAATCTTCATAACCAATAATAAGAACATACTTCCCTGCAGTTCCTTGAGAAGACGATCCGAGGTTTAAATACTTCGGTTATCAATTTATTTAGGGATTTGTTACTTGTGACAACCAAAACGTTTGTAAGAAAGGATGGTTGCTTGGTTTAGAAACTATACCTGCAACGGGAATTTATTTTGAATTCTAAACCGTCAATCTTCAGTTCTTCAACGACGCTGGAATTGTGCGTTTAGCACAATTTTCAGCGACGCGGTCGCGTGCCTCACCAGACCGCGTCATTCATCTTTTACCCATTCCATGCGATCGCGTCAACCACGCGACCGCGTCAACCCCATTTCACCCTAGCCACGCGATCGCGTGCCCCACACGTTCGCGTGGATTCAAATTCATTAACCCCCAGTGACGCGAAACCCTACCCCCATCGCGCCCCCATTCTCTTCCCCCCTCAACCCCTCTCTGCTCCCTCTCTGCTCCCTACTCCAACACCACCACCCTCCTCATTCTCTTCCCCTTTCTTCTCTCCCCTCCACCACTGCTACCCCCACCGCGGCCAGCCACCGCCACCGTGCCATCACCACCGCGCCTCCCACCACCACCACCCTCACCCCCTTCCTTCCTCCTTAACCCCCTCTCCACCATTATCCCAACCCGAAACCCCTCCCACCGAACAGCCACCCACTGCCGCGCCAACCGCCCTTCACCGCTGCGTCAGCACCACCACCACCACACCCCTGCCATCTCTCTGCTCCCTACCTTAGTTCATACGCCTACCAGGTTCCGCCGAATGCCATTTTTCTTTCATTTGTAGTTAGTCACATATTTTTCATTTTATGTTCAAACTTAGGATAGTTAGAGATGCATGTTGTAGTGGATTCTAGGTGGTTAGGTAGCTAAGATGTGGTTAGTGGATTTAGGCCTGATAATTGCGCCGTACTTGTGGCTTGTTTTACCTATTATGCAATTTTGGTATGGCTGTGATGTTAATACTGTTCATATGCTGTTCTTCACTGTTTCATGCTGCTGTTCCATTACCCTTTCATGTTCATATTACTTACGTGTATTTGCAGCTTTATTTTAATATGAACTATTTTGCTTGCTGTTTATTACCCGGGAACATCCAATTTTAGCCGGAATGCTGCCCAATTTTATGCAAATTATTTCATTTTTACATTCAGAAATTGATTTTTGGCATTTTTGAATTTTGCATTACTTAACTTTTACCAAACCATTTCATGAATGCACGGGCCAGCATTCTTATTCTTTTCAATTTCCTGGTTAATAAATTGCATTGTTAGATTTTAATTTTTTGCTACTCATGCATCTATATGATTATCATCAACAACCTGATTTCCTTGCTTGAATATGAGTTGACTGTTGCTTAAAATTGTGAATTTATTGTTACTTAGGAACCATTTATCATGCCACTCACTTTAACATACTTTCTCCTAACTCACTGATTTCCACTTTCTAACCTCTTTTTCAATCCTAACCAATCTAACTTTCAAACGTCTCTTTTAGTTTTTAACTATTTACTTTACCTTTCTAACTCAAGGCATGATTCTTGTTTTTCCCTAATTAACATGAATTCTACTTATATTACATTTTGGATTGTGATCTTTCTTCTCAGATTTCTAACTCAAATACAATCCATAATGCACATTCACTTAACTCATTTCATAATTCTACTGCTCTTTTGCCACTATGTGCATCTACTGTTATTATTCTATTTGCCTACTTGTTTTTCTGCTTTTGTTCTTTAATTATATCCTGGATTTCTGTTTTTCAGGATGTCTGACCCTCAGCGCAAGGGAAAAGGCAAAGCCACCACTGGTAAAAGGAAAAGAGGTGAATCCTCTATGTCTATCTTGGACATTATGCATGATGACTCCTGGCGGGAAAAGCACTTTATCCCACAGGAGAAGGCTGACCAGCTCCTAACTACCAATGATCCGGTAAAATTTGCAAACAGATACTGTGAGCTGAAGTATCCAGTGTTTGCCACCTCTAGAAACCTGTATCTGGAAATAACTCTGAAAATTCCAGAAGAACTACAGCGGTACACCTCCGATCAGATCAAACAGAGAGGCTGGTTCTTCTTGGAGAGAAACTTGACAGAGGTCAATGCTTCCTGGGTCCGGGAGTTTTACTGCAACTATTTCAAGACTACCCTAGATGCAGTGCACCTCAGAGGGAAACAGATATTGGTAACTGAAGAAGCCATTGAGGATATTCTGCAGCTTCAGCCTAAGTCAGATCAGCCTGACGGTTACCAAAAGGCTGAAGAGGACATGCGCTTTATGCGATTTGACTGGGATACTGTCAAGCAGAGGATAGCCCTTGATCCTACTGTCCCCTGGATCATGGGGAAGAACACAATAATGCCTAAGGAAATCAAGCTGATGTATCTGAATGATGATGCTCAGCTCTGGCACCAGATCCTGAGCAACTTTGTTATGCCGTGTACTCATGAGACGGAGCTGCCTGCTGCTATGATCACCCTCCTTTGGTGTGTGATGGAGGGTAAAGACCTGTACTTCCCACGTTTCATCCGGTACTACATGGCCAGGGTCCATGTCAGAGGCACTCTCCCCTTCCCTTATCTGGTCACCCAGCTAGGCCGTCGAGCTGACGTGCCTTGGGAGCTTGCTGATGAGAAGCCACCTGCTGCAGACTACAAGAAGATCATTCCTCACAGCAGGAAGTTTCTGGCTTTAGGCCACAGACCTCCATTCCTTACCGCTTCTGGTGAGGCAACCACATCTTCAGCTGCCCCTTCTTCTTCCACTGCTGCACCAGCCCCACCCACTGCACCTCCACCTGCCTCAGAGCCTGTTTACCACCTCGTGCACCACTTATTTCAGCAGCTGGACCAGATGGAGTGCCGCAACCGGCGGCGGTACGAGAGATCTGAGCGTCACAATAAGCGACGCTATGAGCACCTCAAGTTGATGATCCGATCTGGCGGCGACATCCCCTCCGAGCCTGACACACCATCAGAGCCATCTGAGGTGGAGGCGGATGAGCATGAGGCTGAGACACATGCACAGAGAGAGGCTGAGCAAGCAGAACCGGAGCAGGCTGCACCACAGCAGGAGGAGCCACACTAGATTCAGGCCGCAGACCCAGAGATCCCTCTCCAGTCAGCACCTCCACTACAGCAGACAGATCCTCCTACCCTCATCCAGTCTGCAGATCCTCAGGTCACCACCGAGACCCCAGCAGCCCATCCTTCCAGTGATGACACTCCTTCACACCCGGCTTGAGTGAGCATCGAGGACGATGCTTTACTCTAAGTGTGGGGAGGTCACCATCCCTGGCGTATTTTTTTTTTTGGTGAACCACTACAGACTCCTTTTATCTTATTTTGTTATTTTTCTGTATTTTTATCTTTATTTTTATTTTTCAGCACTTATACATTGTTCTTTTGCTATATTTTTACTTTATTTTCGCATTTTGCACTTTAGTTCATATTTTAGCCATTTAGTTTAGTTTGCAATTCTAACTTGTTAGTTATAGAATATGTGGATTAATTAGTATAAAGTTTACCCTTTTAGCATATGATAGTTTGGTTTAATTGAAAATAAAAGGAGTAAACCAGAAATCTTATTAAATTAAAACAATCCACATACCTTGTATATATAGCATTACATGTTAGTTAGTTAACAACATTTCATCAAGGAACAATACTAAGATTTTAAGGGCCACCCTAAGATTTACATTGAGAATAATGGGAACTCTTAATTTTTACATGCATGGCATGTATAATTGATATATGATTTTTGAGCTGGAGAACACAGCCTGTGAGTTTTGAGCTTAATTGTATGGTTACATTCAAACCATAAATTTTATTCCTGTGTGTTTTGCCCTTCTTTTTTATTCTGATGTTCTTTACATTGTTTTAATCTGTATGTCTAATTATAGAGTATAGATACATACTAAGAGATGATTGAGGCCATCATTTGAATTTTTCCTCACTTATCCCAAATTAGCCTACCTTTTTACATCACCCTTGTTAGCCCCCTTGAGCTTTCTTAAATCCCCTTCTGTTCTATAACCACATTACTAGCCTTAAGCAGAAAAATAAAATAAAAATCCCAAGTTGAATCCTTGGTTAGCTTAAGATAGAAATTGTGTACAATTTAAGAATGGGGAACTTTATGGGAACATGGGATGATAGAAACAAAGTAGGAATTTAAAAAAAGAATAAGATGTTTGATGAGCGGATAATTGATACGCTTTTTGGCATTGTTTTTAGTATGTTTTTAGTATATTTTAGTTAGTTTTTATTATATTTTTATTAGTTTTTAAATAAAAATTACTCTTCTGGACTTTACTATGAGTTTGTATATTTTTTTGTGATTTCAGGTATTTTCTGGCTGAAATTGAGGGACCTGAGCAAAAATCTGATTTAGAGGCTGAAAAAGGACTGCAAATGCTATTGGATTCTGACCTCCCTGCACTCAAAGTGGATTTTCTGGAGCTACAGAAGCCCAATTGGCGCGCTCTCAATTGCGTTGGAAAGTAGACATCCTGGGCTTTCCAGAAATATATAATAGCCCATATTTTGCTTGAGATTTGATGGCCCAAACCGGCATTCCAAGTCAGCTCAAGAATTCTAGCGTTTAACTCCAAAACTGGCACAAAAGCTGGAGTTAAACGCCCAAACTGGCACAAAAGCTGGCGTTTAACTCCAAGAAAAGTCTCTACACGAAAATGCTTCAATGTTCAGCCCAAGCACACACCAAGTGGGCCCAGAAGAAGATTTCTGCATTAATTACCTATTTCTGTAATCCTAGGCTACTAGTTTTCTATAAATAGGACCTTTTGCTATTGTATTTTCATCTCCTTTACACACTTTTCATATACTTTCATAGATCTTTTCACGTTTGGGGGCTGGCCTCACGGCCATGCCTGAACCTTGTTCTTATGTATTTTCAACGGTGGAGTTTCTACACACCATAGATTAAGGTGTGGAGCTCTGCTTTTCTTCATGAATTAATGCAATTACTACTGTTTTTCTATTCAATTCACGCCTACTTCTTCTCTAAGATATCGCTTGTTCTTCAACTTGATGAATGTGATGATCCGTGACACTCATCATCATTCTCACCTATGAACGTGTGCCTGACAACCACCTCCGTTCTACCTTCGATTGAGTGTGTATCTCTTGGGTTTCTGATCTAAGATTGGAACCTTCGTGGTATAGGCTAGAATTATTGGCGGCCATTCCTGAGATCCGAAAAGTCTAAACCTTATCTGTGGTATTCCGAGTAGGATCTGGGAAGGGATGACTGTGACGAGCTTCAAACTCGCGATTGTGGGGCGTGTGACAGACGCAAAAGGATCAATGGATCCTATTCCGACATGATCGAGAACCGACAGCTGATTAGCCGATGTTGTGACAGAGAATCAGGACCATTTTCACTGAGAGGACGGGATGTAGCCATTGACAACGGTGATGCCCAACATAAAGCTTGCCATGGAAAGGAGTATGAATGATTGGAAGAAGGCAATAGGAAAGCAGAGGTTCAAGGGGAACAAAGCATCTTCATACGCTTATCTGAAATCCACCAATGAATTACATAAGTATCCCTATCTTTATTTTATGTTTTATTCATCTTTTAATTATCAATCCTCCATCACCATTTGAATCTGCCTGACTGAGATTTACAAGATGACCATAGCTTGCTTTAAGCCGACAATCTCCGTGGGATCGACCCTTACTCACGTAAGGTTTATTACTTGGACAACCCAGTGCACTTGCTGGTTAGTTGTGCGGAATTGTGACAAAGTGTGATTCACGTTTGAGAGCACCAAGTCTTTGGCGCCATTGTTGATGATCACAATTTCGTGCACCAATGTTTCAAAATAAAAATTTGGGATGCATGCTCATGTGAAATCAAAACAATTGAATTACCATGTCATTGAAAAAAAATAATAATTTATTTTTACATTTTCAGTATTTAGTTAAGGGGATACAAAAAATTCCCCAATTGCAAAATAAAAAGAATCAATACACATGGGACAAAATTAAATACATGAGTGTGCAATACAAAGAGGGAAAATTTGGGCAAATATGTTAAAGAAATTTTGATTTATAGAGTATGTATGTTAGGTGAGATCTTAGACTAATCAAGGATTCACTTATTAGCTCACTTAGCCTTATACATATACCCTTACCCTTACCTTGGCCCCATTACAACCTTGAATAAGACCTCATGATTTTTGTATGTCTGTATTCTATAATTGTTGATTGGTTAGATGAAGAACAAAGTTATAGAAAGTAAGGATAGAAAAAGAATAGAGTGATTAACCCAATAAATACTAAGTGACTAGAGAGTAAACACAAAATCCAATGAGGGTTCAATAGCTCATCACCATATATCTCTGCTTAAAATTGTTAATTGTCTTGCAAGTTTGTGAAATATTTTTTCCCATCTCAATTGTAAAAGTGCTTTAACATTATCTAAGGTTTGGCTATGCATATTTGACTCCTTGAGAATATGAATTAATTTAACTACATGTAAGCTTTATATACAAATGAATAAAAATTAGAATTGCATGATTCATTTAGGTAGTTGCATTTAGAATAGATTGCATTGCATGAGATTCCACCGCTTTAACCTTACCTTACTCTTTATCTTCGATTTAGCATGAGGACATGCTATTGTTTAAGTGTGGGGAGGTTGATAAACCCATATTTTATGATATATTTTGTGCTCAATTTAAGTGATTTACTCAACCCTTCACCCATTTATTCATGTGAAATTGCATGGTTTTACTTTTCCTTCCTTATTATGTGATGTATGTGAAAAACATATTTTTTATGCTTTAAAAATAATTATTTTAATTACCTTTATTACCATTTGATGCCGTGATTTGTGTGTTGAGTATTTTCAGATCCCCTAAGGCAGTAATGATTTAAAGGATGGAAAGGAAACATACAAAAATGGAAGGAAAGCACAAAATGGAGTTTTGAAGGAACTGGCAGCGACGTGAATGCATGGACGATGCGACCGCATGCCCAGCGCGAAAAGGTAGCGACACGAATGCGTGACTGACGCGGACGTACGTCTTGAGCAGAATACAGATGACGCGTACACGTGACCGAAGCGAACGCGTGATAAGGAAAACTCCCAGATGACACGACCGCGTGACTGATGAGAGAACTTTTGCGTGGTCTAGAAAATTGTGGATGAATCCTCGTTGCAAGTATAGTTTCTAAACCTTCAAAAGTCCTTTCATACAAACGTTTTGGTTGTCACAAGTAACAAACCCCTTAAAAATTGTTAACCGAGTATTCAAACTTCGGGTCGTCTTCTCAAGGAACTGCAGGGAAGTATGTTCTTATTATTGGCTATAAAGGTTGTAATCGGGGTTTAGAAGATGAGAAACAAGTGATTTAAATGGCAATTAAAATCAAAAAATAACTGTAAAGCAACTTCTGGCAGGGTAAGAGAAATTGGAAGTCCAACTTGGTTATCTCTCTCAACAATAATGAAAGTTGAATCTTAATTCCTCTTAGTTAACTTTTAAAGCGAAGGAAAGTCAAGAGACTAATTAGTTTGACGTTCGAATCCTATTTATTTCCTAAGAAAAAGTTGGGATTATTGAAGTTCAGTTCAATTAGCAAGATAGCGATTATCAATTATGCTGAGTTTGATAATGTTGAGTTACTGATTTCTTAACCAAGACCAAAAGGGGGAAAAAAGTAAAATTGCTGGAACAAAAATGTCCTTAGATGGGAAGCAAAAATATCTTAATTCAAAGAGAACAGTAATAAACTGAAATACCTCAAATAATCATTAATTCAAATCATAACATGGAAACGGTTTATAAGCCAATTTGGCAACATTTATAGATACGAATAAAAGCATTAAAGTAAAAGTAGCATAGAAACATAGATTAAAGTAAATATTAAACTTGGATCGAGAGTCACTCTTAAAAACTAAGAGAAGTCCTAAATCCTAATCCTAAGAGAGAGAGGAGAGAACCTCTCTCAAACTAAATATAAATCATGGAAAGTGAAAATTGGCGAGCTCTCCCTGAATGGATGCATTCTCCCACTTCATAACCTCTGTTCTATGCCTTCTAGACTTGGATTTGGGCCAAAAAGGGCTTCAGAATTCGCTATGAGCATTTTCTACAATTTCTGGTGTGTGGCCTCTGTCACGCGTCCGCGTGGGTCACGTGGTCGCGTCATTCGGAGCTTTTTCTTGCCACGTGGTCGCGTCAGTCATGCGACCGCGTCATATACATTCTGCTTAAGGCGTGCAGTCACGTCAGTCATGCGACTGCGTCACTGCTTCTTTGCGCTTGGCATGCGTCTGCGTCGCCCATGCGATCGCGTGGATGCTAATTTCTTCAGAAGCTCTGTTTTGTGCTTTCCTTCCAATTTTGTATGTTTCCTTTCCATCCTTTAAGTCATTCCTACCTTAGAAGATCTGAAAACTACTCAACACACTAATCACGGCATCGAATGGAATTAAAGGTGATTAAAATAATTAATTTAAAAGCATAGGAAACATGTTTTTCACATACATCACATAATAAGGAAGGAGAGTAAAACCATGCAATTAACATGAATAAGTGGTTGAAGGATTGAATAAATCACTCAAATTAAGCACAAAATACATCATAAAATATGGGTTTATTAACCTCCCCACACTTAAACAAAAGCATGTCCTCATGCTAAATCCAAGGTAATAAGTAAGGTTAAAGTGATGGAATGTCATGCAATGTAATCTAACCTAAATGCAACTACCTAAATGAATGATGCATCATGCAATTCCAATTTATTCACTCATATATAAAACTTACAGGTAGTTAAATTAATTCACATTTTCAAGGAGTCATATATGTATATATAGACAAGCCTTAGATAATTAATAAGCACTTTTACAATTGAGATGGGAGAAAAAGCATTTTATGGACTTGCAAGACAATCAGATAGTTCAAATAGATATAAATGTTAATGAGCTATTGAACCCTCACTGGATTTGTGTTTACTCTCTAGTCACTCAGTGTTTATTGGGTTAATCACTCTATTCTTCCTTTTTTATTCTTCCTTTCTATAACTTTGTTCTTCATCTAACCAATCAACAATTATAGAATACAGTCATACAAAAAATCATGAGGTCTTTAATTAAGGTTGTAATGGGGCCAAGGTAAAGGTAAGGGTATATGTATAAGGCTAAGTGAGCTAATAAGTGAATCCTTAATTAGACTAAGATCTCACCTAACATACATACTTAGTAAAACAGAATTTCTTTACCTATTTTTCCATACTTTTCCCACTTTTGCATTTGGGGAATTCTTTTGTATCCCCTTTATTAAATACTGAAATTTTTTTTAATGCACATGGTAATTTAATCACTTTGATTTCTCATGAGCATGCTTCCCAAAAATTTCTTAGTTGAGTTATTTTATTCTTTTCAATTCTTCTACCTTTTGTTTTTATCATCCAAGTTCCCAATAGATGTCCCACATTTAAACTATTCATAATTTTCTATCCTAAGCTAACCAAGGATTCAACTAGAGATTTTATTTTGTTTTTCTGCTTAAGGCTAGTAGTGTGGCTGATAGAATAAAAGGGGATTTAAAGGCTCAAGGGGGCTAACAAGGGTGATGTAAAAGGTAGGTTGTTTTGAGATAAGTGAGCTAAAATCAAATGATGGCCTCAATCACTCTTTTGGTATGTATCTATATTCTATATTCTATATTCTATAATTGGACATATAGATTAAAACAAAGTAAAGAATATCAGAATGTAAAAGAAGGGAGAAACACACAGGAATAAAAATTATGGTTTAAATGTAACCATACAATTAAGCTCAAAACTCACAGGCTATGTGTTCTCTAGCTCAAAAATCATTTATCACTTATGTATGTCATGCAGGTTTAGTTAAAAATTCTCATTATTCTCAATGTAAAACTTATATTGAATGGCTTTAAAGTTTTAGTGTTTCTCCTTGATGAAATGTTGTTAACTTAACTATGTGATGTAATGCTATATATACAAGGTTTATGGATTTAAATCTGTTATGTTCAATTTCCTAGCTTACTTCCTTTTTATATTTTTCAATTTAAACTAAGCTGTCTTATGCTAAAAAGGGTAAGCTATACTAGTTAATCCACTAATAAGTTAGAATTGCAAACTAAACTAAATAACTAAGATATGACTAAAATGCAAAATGCAGAAATAGAGTAAAAATACATAAAAGTAGCAATGTATAAGTACACAGAAAATAACAATAAAAAGAAAAATATAGAAAAATATCCAAAATAAAAGAAAAGAGTATGTAGTGGTTCACCAAAATAAAATGCCAGAGATGGCAATCTCTCCACACTTAAAATGAAGCATCGTCCCTGATGCTCAGTCAAGCCGGGTGTGAAGGGGTATCATCACTGGTAGGAATGGTAGCTGGTGTCTCTGTGGTGGTGACTGGCTGAAGGTCTAACTGCTGCGGAGGAGGGGCTGTCTGGATGAGTATCTCAAGATCTGCAGCTTGGATCTGCTGGGGTGCTGCCTGCTGGGTGTCTGCCTGCTCTGCCTCTCCCTAGGGATGGGTCTCTGCCTCGGGCTCATCTGCCTCCTCCTCAGATGCCTCGGATTGTGTGTCAGGCTCGGAGGGGATGTCGCCAGATCGTATCAGCAGCTTCAGGTGCTCATAGCATCGCTTGTTGCGACGCTCCATCTGGTCAAGTCGTCGAAACAAGCGGTGCACCAGATGATAGACAGGCTCTGTGGTAGGTGGATGTGTAGTGGTGGTGGCAGGGGTAGGTGGTACGGTGGAGGAAGAGGGACCGGCAGATGGTGTAGTTGTATCATCAGCAGTGGCAGTCAGGAAAGGAGGTCTGTAACCCAAGGCCAGAAAGTTCCTGTTGTGAGGAATGATCTTCTTGCAGTCCGCAGCGGGGGGCCTCTCATCAACATCCTCCCATGGCATGTCAGCTCGACGGCCCAACTGTGTAACCAAGTATGGGAAGGGAAGAGTGCCTCGGATGTGGACCCTGACCATATAGTGCTGAATAAAGCGTGGCAGGTATAGGTCCTTGCCCTCCATCACACACCAAAGGAGGGTGATCATAGCGGCAGGTATCTCAGTCTCGTGAGTACTCGGCATAATGTAGTTGCTGAATATCTGATGCCATAGCCAAGCCTCATCGTTAAGGTAAATCCGCTTGATCCCTTTGGGCATGGTGGTGTTCTGACCCATGATCCAAGGAACTGACGGGTCAAGGGCAATCCGGGCCTTGACTGCATCCCAGTTAAAACGCATATAGCACATATCCTCCTCAGCTTTCTGATAGCCATCTGTCTGATCAGTCTTAGGCAGAAGCTTCAGAACCTCTTCTATTGCCTCCTCAGTAACCAAAATCTGCTTCCCTCTGAGGTTCACTGCATCTAGGGAAGTTTTGAAGTAGTTGCAGTAGAATTCTCTAACCCAAGATGCATTAACCTCAGTCAGAGGTCTCTCCAGAAAGAACCAGCCTCTTTGTTTGATCTGATCAGAGGTGTATTGCTGGAGTTCTTCTGGGATCTTCAAAGTTCGCTCCAGGTATAGGTGCCTGGAGTTTGCAAACACCGGATACCTCAGCTCACAGTATCGGTTTGCAAATTTTATTGGATCAGTAGCGGGAAGCAGCTGGTCGGCCTTCTCCTGCTAGGTAAAATTTTTCTCCCGCAAGGAGGCATCATGCATGAGGTCGATGATAGACACGGAGGCTTCTCCTCTTTTCCTTTTGCCAGTAGTGGCCTTGCCTTTTCCCTTTCTATGGGAATCTGACATCTTGAAAAACAGAAAACCAGGATATAATAAAAATGGGAAAGCAAATAGGCAAATAATCAAAGAAAATGCAAAGTGGCAAGGGAGCAATAGGATAATGAATATGAGTTAAGTAAAATGTGCATTTAGGATTGGTATAGGAGTGAAAAGAAGAAATCACAATCCAAAATGTTATTGAATGCAAGTTAAATAGAAAAATTAACATCATGCCTTTGTTAGAATGTTAAAAGAAAGTGAAAGAAAGGTTAGGTTGGTTAGAGTTAAAATTAGTGAGTTAGTGAAAAATGTGTTAAAGTAAGAGGCATAATGAAAATAGTTCAAGTAACAAGTAATCACAGGTAGAAGCTATAGGTAACTCATATTCAAACAAGTAAAACAGTTTGATGATGATTCAAATAGAGATAAAGAAGGCAAAAATAGGAATCAAACATCGAAATTGCAGTTTAGGAACCAGGAAATCAAAGAGGATAAGAATGCATGCCCTGGCATTCATGAATGGTTTGGTTAAAGCAGTGGAAAACAGAGTTCAAGAACCCAAAATCAAAACATGAATGGAAGTCAAAAAGATTTATAAAAATTTGGGCAGCATTCCGGCTAAAATTGGATTTATCCGGAAAATAAACAGCAAACAAACAGTTCATATGCATGAAAAAATATCAAGCTGCAGGTACATATAATGAATATAAACATGAAAATCAATGTAAAGAGCAGCAATATACAAGAAATACAGCATATGAACAAGATTACAGCGATAGCAGATTTGCAATTATGATAAAACAGAAACAAGAACAGTGCAAATAAACAGACCTAAATCCACTAACCATATCCTAGGCTACCTAACACCCTAAAATCCACTACAACATGCATATCTAACTATCCTAACATGATCATAAACGGAAAAAAAAAAAGAAAAACTACGAACGGAAAAAAGGATTGCATGTTGCGGAACCTAGAAGGCGAAAGAAGGAGGTTGGGGTACAGAAGTGGCTGGGGGTGGTGGCGGTGACATCCGGCGCGGCTGTTGGCGGCGGTGGGCACGGCGGTTGCTGCTGTTAAGGGGGTAGGGGCTTTGGGAAGGGTAATGGGGGAGTAGGGGAGAGGGTTGGGGGTCGCGGGTGGTGGTGGGCGCGGTGGGTACGGATGGCGGCGGTGGGTGGTGGTTCGCGGAGGGCAGTGGCGGAGGGGGGGAAAGGGGAAGAAAGAAGAAGAAAGAAAGGGGGGAAAAGAGGGGGTTGGGTGGCGGTGGCGTCTGGGTGGTCGGCGGTGTCAGGCGGTGGTTGGGGCGGCGGCAATGGTGGCTGGGTGGTGGTTGAGAGTAGAAGAAGAAGAGAGGGAGAAGAGGGTTGGGGGGCTGCGCGACTGATAGGGTTCACATGGCTTGGGGGGTTATATTTTCAAATCCACGCGATCGCGTGGGGACGCGGTTGCATGGTGGGGGTGAAAATGGAGGTGACGCGATCGCGTGGGTCGCACAATCGCATGAAAGGGATAGAAGAGGGGATGACGCGATCGCGTGGGCCGCGCAATCGCGTCACTGGAAATTGTGCTAAACGCACGACTCCAGCGTCGTTTCAGCGCAACTCTCTGTCTCCTTCTGGGGTGATGTGCAATCCATGCGACGCGATCGCGTCGCTCACGCAGTCGCGTGAGATTGGTTGTGTGCCTGTGACGCGATCGCATGGGGCATGCAGTTGCGTGGTCCATTTTGTGTTAAACGCACCAGGGCCGCATGATTCCAGCCTAACTTTCTGGACGTTGGATCTTTATGCCGATCTCCAGGTCACGCAGTCGCGTGGATGACGCGGTCGCGTGGGAAGTGTAGTTCGCCATTTGACGCGATCGCACGGGTGATGCGGTCGCGTCGCGCATCCTTTTTTTTTTACGCATTAAAAATGCAGAATGTAATGATTAATGTGAATGCTATGCATGATCCCAGGTTTAATAAAATAAAATAAAACTCAAAAACAAAACTAAATAAAATTAAAAGTGTAATAAGAACGATCATACCATGGTGGGTTGTCTCCCACCTAGCACTTTTGGTTAAAGTCCTTAAGTTGGACATTGGAAGGACTTTCTGTTATGGTGGCTTGTGTTTAAATTCATCCAGAAATCTCCACCAATGCTTGGAATGCCAATAGCCTCCGGGGTCCCAAACTAGGCATGTGAAGCTTCTGATCAGCTTCAAGCAGATTTTCAGGCTTCCGGGATGACGAATGTCAGAATAGAATCCATGATCCCGAGCTTTGTTTTTAAATCTGCCTCCATCTTGATCTATATTTTTCCATTCGGGCGGTTTAGAAAGTAGATTCTCACCATGGTGACCAAACGTTTTCCAAGATCCATGCAATTGAGCTTGATACCAATCCGTGTACTTCGAGGTGAAGCATGGAACCTTATTGAACCTTGTGCACCAGCTCTGAGCATGAGCCATTTCCCTCTTACTCTTAAAGCCGCAGAAAGCTCTAAGCTGGCCATCTGTTTCAAGTAAACCATATTCAAGTGAATAAGTGAAGTTAAAGGTTAAGGATTGTACCCACTTGAAGCTTGTATTAGGCGGTAATGGCCTTGGGGTAGGTGTTTCTGGAGGTCCTGTAAGTTCTTCTCCCGTGTGCTCTTCTGTTAAATCCTCCACTTCTTCGCAAGATTCTTCAAATGCATCTACACCCTGGTCAAAGTCTTCTATGTGTTCCTCATCACTCGAGTCATAGATTGGAGGTCGAGAGAAATCCACCTCTACATCATCTTCGTATTCATTTGGGGAAGATTCTTCGATCTCAGAGAATTCACTTGCGGATGCAAGTTCATCACTAAGAAAACTTGACTTGTGACTATCATCATCAAGAGAATTTCCTTCTTGGATTATTCCGTCTGATTCTTCATAAACGACATGCCTTGGGGATTGTGCGCTATCCTCCTCAGCATTAACTGTAGCGTCCTTGACGGAGTTCTCCTTAGCTCTGGATTCCCATGGAGGTTCAGCATCTCCTAGATCTTCAACCAACTCTTCTTCTTGTACAATGACAGCTTCTTCTACTTGTTCTAGTACGAATTCGTGCTCTGTCTTGTCCACTGGAGTTTCTAATATCTCCTTCATGCTACGCTCTTCATTAGATTGTTCACATGGGGTTGTGGTTGGTCCTTGAATGTTCGCGTGTCTAGAAGCTAATTGAATTACTGCTTGCTCCAGTTGTTGAATGGTTGTTTGAAGTTTATTCACTGTTTCCTTGAGGCAAACCTCTGATTCTCGGGGTGCTGGGTTTGGATATGAAACACGGGGAAGTGGTGGTGCTTGGGAGTGAGTTGATTGGAACTGGGGTGGAAAAGGATCATATGGTGGCGAATGGTGAAAAGAAGCTTGTGAGTGTGGTGGTTCGAGGTTATGTTGAGAGGATGGTCTATAGGCACGGGGTGGGGTTTGTTGGTAGTTACAAGGTTGTCAACCATATCTATCAGCTGGGTGTGCATTGTAGAATGGTCGTTTTCCATGATATCTTGGAGGGTGTTATTGCCTAAAGGGTTGATTAGATCCTCTTGGCTCCATCCATCCTTGATTGGTCTGACCTTGATGCATATTCCTGCTGCAACTTCTATTTCCTTCAATAAAGTTAGAACCAAACTCAAAGCGAGAGGGGTGAGAATTCATGGTAGCAAATAGAAATAAAAAGGAAAGACAAAAATAAATGAACAAGCAAAAGAAAAATATTTACAATAACTAATAATAAGGCACACATTAGCAGTTCCCCGGCAACGGCGCCATTTTGATGAGAGAACTTTTGCGTGGTCTAGAAAATTGTGGATGAATCCTCGTTGCAAGTATAGTTTCTAAACCTTCAAAAGTCCTTTCATACAAACGTTTTGGTTGTCACAAGTAACAAACCCCTTAAAAATTGTTAACCGAGTATTCAAACCTCGGGTCGTCTTCTCAAGGAACTGCAGGGAAGTATGTTCTTATTATTGGCTATAAAGGTTGTAATCGGGGTTTAGAAGATGAGAAACAAGTGATTTAAATGGCAATTAAAATCAATAAATAACTGTAAAGCAACTTTTGGCAGGGTAAGAGAAATTAAAAGTCCAACTTGGTTATCTCTCTCAACAATAATGAAAGTTGAATCTTAATTCCTCTTAGTTAACCTTTAAAGCAAAGGAAAGTCAAGAGACTAATTAGTTTGACCTTCGAATCCTATTTATTTCCTAAGAAAAAGTTGGGATTATTGAAGTTCAGTTCAATTAGCAAGATAGCGATTATCAATTATGCTGAGTTTGATAATGTTTAGTTACTGATTTCTTAACCAAGACCAAAAAGGGGAAAAAATAAAATTGCTGGAATAAAAATGTCCTTAGATGGGAAACAAAAATATCTTAATTCAAAGAGAACAGTAATAAATTGAAATACCTCAAATAATCATTAATTCAAATCATAACATAGAAACGGTTCATAAGCCAATTTGGCAATATTTATAGATACGAATAAAAGCATTAAAGTAGAAGTAGCATAGAACATAGATTAAAGTAAATATTAAACCTGGATCGAGAGTCACTCTTAAAAACTAAGAGAAGTCCTAAATCCTAATCCTAAGAGAGAGAGGAGAGAACCTCTCTCAAACTAAATCTAAATCATGGAAAGTGAAAATTGGCGAGCTCTCCCTGAATGGATGCATTCTCCCACTTCATAACCTCTGGTCTATGCCTTCTGGACTTGGATTTGGGCCAAAAAGGGCTTCAGAATTTGCTATGAGCATTTTCTGCAATTTCTGGTGCGTGGCCTCTGTCACGCATCCGCGTGGGTCACGCGGTCGCGTCATTCGGAGCTTTTCCTTACCACGCGGTCGCGTCAGTCATGCGACCGCGTCATATACATTCTGCTTAAGGCGCGCGGTCGCGTCAGTCATTCGACCGTGTCACTGCTTCTTTGCGCTTGGCATGCGTCCGCGTGGCCCATGCGATCCCGTGGATGCTAATTTCTTTAGAAGCTCCGTTTTGTGCTTTTCTTCCAATTTTGTATGTTTCCTTTCCATCCTTTAAGTCATTCCTACCTTAGAAGATCTGAAAACTACTCAACACACTAATCACGGCATCGAATGGAATTAAAGGTGATTAAAATAATTAATTTAAAAGCATAGGAAACATGTTTTTCACATACATCACATAATAAGGAAGGAGAGTAAAACCATGCAATTAACATGAATAAGTGGTTGAAGGATTGAATAAATCACTCAAATTAAGCACAAAATACATCATAAAATATGGGTTTATCAGTGACCCACGCGGACGCGCGACAGACGCCATGCACCAGAAACTGCAGAAAACGCTCCCAGCGATTTCTGAAACCTTTTTGGCCCATATCCAAGTACAGAAAGCATATATTAGAGGTTATAAAGTGGGGAAATGCATCCATTCAAAGGAGGTCTTCAATTATTCACTTGTCATAGTTTAGATGTAGTTTTTAGAGGGAGAGGTTCTCTCCTCTCTCTTAGGTTTTAGGATTAGGATTCCTCTTAAAGGATTTAGGACTTTTATTATTTCAACTTACAATTTCTGTTCAATTACCAGGTTCAATGTTCCTTTTATTTATTTTCCCAATTTAATTTAAGAACTTTTCCATGTTACATTTGATATCTTTATTAGTGCAACTTGAGGTATTTCAGAATTATGATTGCTTTCCTTTATTTATATAAATAATTTAGATTTTTTCCTTTTGGCTTTAATTGATCAATTGGAGACTCTTGAGTTATCAAACTCATCGTGATTGATAATTGTTATTTTTGCTAATTGAATCGAATTCCAATAACTCTAGTCCTTTCTTAGGAATTGGCTAGGACCTGAGGATCAAACTAATTAGTACACTTGACCTTCCTTTGCTTTAGTAAAGGTTAACTAAGTGGGATTAAAACCCAATTATCATCACCATTGATAAGGATAACTAGGATAGGAATTCTAGTTTTCATACCTTTCCAAGAGTTTATTTTACAGTTATTTATTTATTTTACTTGTCATTTAAATTACTTGTTCCTCACTTTCAAAACCCCCAATTTACAAAACTCATAACCAATAATAAGAACACCTCCTTGCAGTTCCTTGAGAAGACGACCCGAGGTTTAAATACTTCGGTTATCAATCTTAAAGGGGTTTGTTACTTGTGACAACCAAAATGTTTGTAAGAAAGGATGGTTGTTTGGTTTAGAAACTATACCTACAACGAGAATTTATTCTGAATTCTAAACCGTCAATCTTCCGTTCTTCAGTTCTCTCATGGCAGTTTTGTCTGTGTTTCCTTGTGGCAGTTCTGTCTGCGTTTCCTTGTAGCAGTTTCATCTGTACTTTCTTGTGGCAGTTCCATATGTGCTTCCCTCTGGTAGTTCTGTCTGCACTTACTTCCGACAGTTCCGTCTGCACTCGTTCCATTAGTTTATACAGTTTTTTTTCTTTCTTTATTTCGTTGTTTTAAATAGATTTCAAACTCAAGTGAGGGAGGATGTTAGAACATATTAGGATCAATTAACATTCATTAAAATTGATAAAAACACTCAATTTGAGCACAAGATGAATCATAAAATAGGGGTTTATCAACCTCCCCACACTTAAACAATAGCATGTCCTCATGCTAAATCCAAGAGAAAGAGTAAAGGTAGAATGGTAGAATCTTATGCAATACAATCTATTCTAAATGTAAGCTACCTAAATGAATCATTCAATTCTAATTATCATCCACCTATATATACAGAGCTTACATGTGGTTAATTTGATTCATAATTTCATAGAATCATATATGCATAGCCAAACTTAAATCATGTTAAAACACTTTCACAATTGAGTTGGGTTAAGATATTTCACAAACTTGCAAGACAATTAAATAATTAAATCTGAATATATGGAGATGAGCTATTGAACCCTCACTAGATTTGTGTTTACTCCATATTCACTCAGTGTTTAGGGTTAATCACTCTATTCTTTTCTATTCATGCTTTCTAAAGCCTTGTTCTTCATCTAACCAATCAACAAATATATAATGTATACATACAGACATCATGAGGTCTTTTTGAAGGTTGTAATGGGGCCAAGGTAAAGGTGAGGATATATATAAGGCTAAGTGAGCTATAAGTTGAATCCTTGATTAGTCTAAGATCTCACCTAACATATACATACTCCATATAATTTATAATTATCTTGGTCTTCCCAATTTTTCACTTTCTTATTACATACTCATATACCAACTTTATTTTGATTTTACCTCATGTGCATTGATGTCTTCACTAAACTTATTATTGGGGTAATTTTGTCTCCTTATTTATTTATTTAATTAAAAACGATTTTTTTTTTTGAAATATAAACACAACATTTTCAATGCACATGGTATTTTTAATTATTTCGGTTTCACATGAGCATGCTCCCAAATTTTTGATTATTTAATAATTTAATCCTTTCCTATCAACCCATATGCCCATGTTTCCCCACACTTAGTGTGTATCACTATTTCTATCTTAAGCTAACCAAGGATTCAACTTGGGATTTTTAATTTGTTTTTCTGCTTAAGGCTAGTAATGTGGTTATAGAACAAAAGGAGATTAAAAGGCTCAAGGGGGCTAACAAAGGTGATGTAGGAGGTAGGCTTATTTGGGATATGTAAGGAAAAATTCAAATGATGGCCTCAATCATATGTGGGTATGTATCTACATTCTATATTGGACATATAGATGGAAACAAAGTAAAGATTACAAGCACAGAAAAGAATGGAGAAACACACAGGAATGAAATTTATGGTTGAATGTAACCATACAGTTAAGCTTAAAAACTCACGGGTTGTGTGTTCTTTGACTCAAAAATCATATATCAGTTATGTATGTCATGCAAGTAGAAATCAAGGAGTTACATTCAACTCAATGTGAATCTCTGGATGGCTTTTATAAAAATAAGTATTTTCCTTGAAAAATGTTATCAATTTACCAACATTTATTGCTATATATATATATGTGTGTGTGTGTGTGTGTGTGTGTGTGTGGACTGTTATGATTCTGTTATACTAAAGTTTCTAGTTCACTCTTTTTATTTTCAATTAAACCAAATTATCGTATGCTGAAAGGGTAAACTAAACTAATTAATCTATATTTTCTATATCACAACTTAATAAGCTAAAAGTGCAAACTAAACTAAACTAAATATCTAAGATATACATATATATAAACCAAAGTTTAAAATGCAGAAATACATTAAAAGAAAAATGTGCAAGTACTAAAAGATAAATAAGATAAGATAAAATAAAAATAAAAATACAGAAAATAAACAAAATAGGATAAAAGAGAGTCTGAAAAGTGGTTCACCAAAATAAAGTTCGCCAGAGATGGCGACCTCCCCGCACTTAAATAATAGCATCGTCCTCGATGCTCAGTCAGGCTGAGTGTGAAGAAGTGGCATCTCCAGAGGGATGTGCAGTAGGTGTCTCTGTGGTGATCTGAGGCTCTGCAGTCTGTATGAGCGTCGGAGGGTCTGCCTGCTGAAGTGGAGGCTCTGTCTGCAGAGGGACCTCTGGATCAACCGGCTGTATCTGATGGGGCTCCTCATGGTATGGTGCAGCCTGCTCAGGTCCTGCCTGCTCAGCCTCTGCACGTGCCTTCTATGCACTTGTTTGATATTGTTGGGTGATGAAACTTTTAAATCAATGCTTAATCTTGTATGACTCTTATATTCTTTGTGCATTGATATGAACTTGCATGTCTTTCATGACCCACTCTTTCTAGTTGAACTTGATGCTTTTGAATGCTCTTCATGCTTTGACTTTACTCTTGCATCAAGTGTTAGTTAATATGCTTTGGCTTATATTGTTTTCTCACTCACATGTTGTAGCTACCATGTATTTGAGAACCATGCTCTTATTTGGCATTAGCCCCCGCCTATGTGTTCTATTTGCTTTGCTATCTTTGTTGTAGGCTTAATTCTCTTTCTTTCTCTTTCCTTTTAGGTTAGCCACCAAGAAGGAAAGGATTGGAAAGGCTTCTAAATGGGGTAACAAACAAGTTCACCCGCATAACTCTTTGAAGAAACTCATCAATTGTAGCAACCCGTCTACCTTGCTCTTCTTTGCATGCACCGAGGACGGTGCAAATTTCTAAGTGTGGGGAGGTCGTCCTACCGATCTCCATGGGTAACAATTTCTTTCTTTCAACACCAATTCTTGATTTCCTTTGTTAGATTAGTTGTTGCATTGCATGATAGATTGCATGTTAGTTAGAATTTGTACATATTTTTACCACTTCCTTTTTATGTTAGGACTACTTGGTTAGGGTGATGATTTCTTTTCCAAGAAAACTGTTTTTAGGGCACCCTACCAATTTGAAAAAAATTTTTGTGACAAACTTGCTTAAAGAATGTGTTTTGGAACATGGTTTTTGAGATAAGAACACAAGCATGTGAGTTTTGAGCCTAATTGCGTGGTTACATCTTATAACCACTTATTTTCCATTCTTGTGTGCATTGTTCTCTTTCTATGATTGTAATCTTTGATTTGTTTGATTTTTTATGTCCATTATTCTATGTATACATGTATTTATATGATTGAGGCCATCATTTCATATAGCTCACTTACCTAAATAGCCTACCTTTCATCAACCATTGTTAGCTAATTTTGAGCCTATTTAACCCCTTCTGTTCTTAATTATAGCACATCACTACCCCTAAGTGAAAAACAATAAATGACCTCAATTTGGATCTTTGATTAGCTTAGGCTAGTGAGGGTGTGTATCATTTGGGTATGGGAAACTTGGGACATTGGTTGAGGTAAAAGTGTAATTTTTATTTTTGTTGAAGATTTTTGGGGATTGGGTACATATTCATGCATTATATGTAAAACCATATGCATTGATATGTTTGTATATACTTTAGAAAAAAAATAAAAAAAATGAAATGATAAAGAAAAAGAGAAAGAACACACACACACACACACATATATATATATATGAAAAAAAAAAAGAAACAAAAAGGGGACAAAAATGCCCCAAAGTAAAGTTTAATAAAAATCAATGCATATGTGTGGTGAATTAAAGAGAATGCATGAGTATGTGAAAAAGTGGTCATGGGTAGCTAGGTTGTGTATTAGAATTGTATAGGTTGTTATATGTGTTTGGTGAGACCTTAGGCTAATCAAAGATACAAATTTCAAGCTCACTTGACCATATGCATCCTTACCTTTACCCTAGCCCCATTACAACCTATGAATAAGTCCTCATGATAAATGTATGCATGCATTGAATAATTGTTGATTGTTAGAAGAAAAACAAATCTTGGAAAGCATGATTAGAAGAGAATTGAGTGAATCGACCCTATAGATAACGTTTTAGGGGGCTGGCTATCTCGGCCATGCCTGGACCTTCACTTATGTATTTTTAACGGTAGAGTTTCTACACTCCATAGATTAAGGTGTGGAGCTCTGCTGTTCCTCAAAGATTAATGCAAAGTACTACTATTTTCTATTCAATTCATCTTATTTCGCTTCTAAGATATCCATTCGCACCCAAGAACGTGATGAAGGTGATGATTATGTGTGACGCTCATCACCATTCTCCCCTATGAACACGTGCCTGACGAACACTTTCGTTCTACATGAAATAAGCTAGAATGAATATCTCTTAGATCTCCTAACCAGAATCTTCGTGGCGTAAGCTAGAATGATGGCAGCATTCAAGAGAATCCGGAAAGTATAAACCTTGTCTGTGGTATTCCGAGTAGGATTCAATGATTGAATGACTGTGACGAGCTTCAAACTCGCGAGTGCTGGGCGTTAGTAACAGATGCAAAAGGAGGGTGAATCCTATTCCAGCATGATCGAGAACCGACAGATGAATAGCCGTGCCGTGACAGGGTGCGTGAGCATATTATTCACTGAGAGGAGGGGATGTAGCCACTGACAACGGTGATACCCTTGCATAAAGCCAGCCATGGAAAGGAGTAAGACTGATTGGATGAAGATAGCAGGAAAGCAGAGGTTCAAAGGAACGAAAGCATCTCCATTCGCTTATCTGAAATTCTCACCAATGAATTACATAAGTATTTCTGTCCCTATTTTATTATATTAAATTCGAAAACACCATTATCAATTTATATCTGCCTAACTGAGATTTGCAAGGTGATCATAGCTTGCTTCATACCAACAATCTCCGTGGGATTCGACCCTTACTCACGTAAGGTATTACTTGGACGACCCAGTGCACTTGCTGGTTAGTTGTATCGAAGTTGTGAACCATGGTATTGGCACCATGTTCTTGGCGCCATTGCCAGGGAAAGAAAGAGCCATGAATTTTACATCATCAAAGCGTAATCACGATTACGCGTACCAAGTTATTGCTCATGTTGCCAGGGATTGTTTGAGCCTGGACATCACAATTTCGTGCACCAAGTTTTTGGCGCCGTTGCCGGGGATTGTTCGAGTTTGGACAACTGACGGTTCATCCTGTTGCTCAGATTAGGTAATTTTCTTTTTGTTTTCTTTTCAAAAAAATTTTTCAAAAATATTTCTAAAATTTTCTCATCTGTTTTTGAAAAAAATAAAAATGTTTTCAAAAAAAAAAATTTTTTTTTATTCATAATTTTTAAGAATGAATTCCAGTGTTTCATGAAGCATGTGAAGCATGGCTGGCTGTAAAGCCATGTCTAATTCTTTTGGATAGAGCATGTTAGGCTTGTCATGTCTGAATTACACTCATATTTTGATTAAAGCTTGGCTGGCTATTAAGCCATGCCTGACCCTTTGATTGGAGCTTTAAAACTAACATGGCAAGATTCCTGGAATTCATATTAAAAATTTTGGAATCCTTATTTTCTTTTTCAAAAGAATTTTTTGAAAAAAATAAAAAATAAAAATCCAAAAAAAAAAATTTAGAAAATCATAAAAATCAAAAATATTTTTGTGTTTCTTGTTTGAGTCTTGAGTCATATCATAAGTTTGGTATCACTTGCATATGCATCTTGCATTTTTCGAAAATTTCATGCATTCATAGTGTTCTTCATGATCTTCAAGTTGATCTTGGTAAGTCTTCTTGTTTGATCTTGATGATTTTTTGTTTTGTGTCTTTTCATGTTTATCATATGCATTCTTGAATTCTTAATGCCTAAGCATTAAAGAATTCTAAGTTTGGTGTCTTGCATGTTTTCTTTGCATTAAAAATTTTTCAAAAATATGTTCTTGATGTTCATCGTGACATTCAAAGTGTTCTTGGTGTTCATCTTGACATTCATAAGCATTCTTGCATGCATCATATGTTTTGATCTAAAATTCTCATGCATTGCATCATTTTTCTTGTTTTTCTCTCTTTTCATTAAAAATTCAAAAATCAAAAAAATATCTTTCCCTTTTTCTCTCATCAAATTCGAAAATTTGAGTTGACTTTTTCAAAAAATTTTAAAATCAAGTTGTTTCTTATGAGTCAAATCAAATTTTCAATTTGAAAATCTTATCTTTTTCAAAATCTTTTTCAAAAATCAAATCTTTTTCAAAATTCTTAGTTATTTTCGAAAATTTCAAAAATATTTTTCAAAAATCTTTTTCTTATTTTTATATCAAATTTTCGAAAATATCATAATCAATTAATGTTTTGATTCAAAAATTTGAAGTTTGTTACTTGCTTGTTAAGAAAGATTCAAACTTTAAATTCTAGAATCATATCTTGTGATTTATTATGAATCAAGTCATTAATTGAGATTTTAAAAATCAAATCTTTTTAAAAATTAGTTTCTAAAATATCTTCTTATCTTTTTCAAAAATATCTTTTCAAAATATCTTTTCTAACTTCCTAACTTCTTATCTTTTCAAAATTTGTTTCAACTAACTAACTAATTTTTTGTTTGTTTCTTAACTTTTTCAAAATTACCTAACTAACTCTCTCTTTCTAATTTTCGAAAATATCTTCCCTCTTTTTTACAAATTTCTTTTTAATTAACTAATTATTCTTATTTTTATTTTTAATTTTAAAAAATTTTTCGAAAAAATACTAACAATTTTCAAAAACCATTTTCAAAAATCACTAACTCTTTTTCAAAATAATTTTCGAAAATTATCCCTCCCCCATCTTATTCTATTTATTCATTCATATCCTAACATCTCATCTCACATCTCTGCCATCCTCACAGTTGTGTTTCTTCCATTATATTACATTCTTTGTCTCTCCCTCTTCTTCTACTCACACAGGGATCCCTATACTGTGGTATAAAGGATCTCTATTATTATTATTATTTTTTTGTGCCCTCTTCTTTGTCATATGAGCAGGAGCAAGGATAAGAACATTCTTGTGGAAGCAGATCCAGAACCTGAAAGGACTCTAAAAAGGAAACTAAGAGAAGCTAAAATACAACAATCCAGAGATAACCTTTCAGAAATTTTCGAACAGAAGAGGAGATGGCAGCCGAAAATAATAATAATATAAGGAAGATGCTTGGTGACTTCACTGTACCTAATTCCAATTTACATGGAAGAAGCATCTCCATTCCTGCCATTGGAGCAAACAACTTTGAGCTGAAACCTCAATTAGTTTCTCTGATGCAGCAGAACTGCAAGTTTCATGGACTTCCATCTGAGGATCATTTTCAGTTCTTAACTGAATTCTTGCAGATATGTGATACTGTTAAGACTAATGGAGTAGATCCTGAAGTCTACAGGCTCATGCTTTTCCCTTTTGCTGTAAGAGACAGAGCTAGATTATGGTTGGATTCTCAACCCAAGGACAGCCTGAACTCTTGGGATAAGCTGGTCACGGCTTTCTTAGCCAAGTACTTTCCTCCTCAAAAGCTGAGCAAGCTTAGAGCTGATGTTCAAACCTTCAAACAGAAAGAAGGTGAATCCCTCTATGAAGCTTGGGAAAGATACAAACAGTTGACCAAAAAGTGTCCTTCTGACATGCTTTCAGAATGGACCATCCTGGATATATTCTATGATGGTTTATCTGAGCTATCAAAGATGTCACTGGACACTTCTGCAGGTAGATCCATTCACCTAAAGAAAACGCCTGTAGAAGCTCAAGAACTCATTGACATGGTTGCTAATAACCAGTTCATGTACACTTCTGAAAGGAATCCTGTGAGTAATGGGACGCCTATGAAGAAGGGAGTTCTTGAAGTTGATACTCTGAATGCCATATTGGCTCAGAATAAAATATTGACTCAGCAAGTCAATATGATCTCTCAGAGTCTGCATGGAATGCAAGCTGCATCCAACAGTACTCAAGAGGCTTCTTATGAAGAAGAAGCTTATGATCCTGAGAACCCTGCAATAGTAGAGGTGAATTACTTAGGTGAACCTTATGGAAACACCTATAACTCATCATGGAGAAATCATCCAAATTTCTCATGGAAGGATCAAAAGCCTCAACAAGGCTTTAATAATGGTGGAAGAAACAGGTTTAACAATAGTAAACCTTTTCCATCATCCACTCAGCAATAGACAGAGAACTCTGAACAAAATGCTTCTAATTTAGCAAATCTAGTCTCTGATCTATCTAAGGCCACTGTGAGTTTCATGAATAAAACCAGGTCTTCCATTAGAAATTTGGAAGCACAAGTGGGCCAGCTGAGTAAAAGGATCACTGAAATCCCTCCCAGTACTCTCCCAAGCAATACAGAAGAGAATCCAAAAGGAGAGTGCAAGGCCATTGACATAAGCACCATGGCCGAACCTGTGAGGAGAGGAGAGGACGTGAATCCCAAGGAGGAAGACCTCCTGGGATGTCCAGTGATCAATAAGGAGCTTCCCTCTGAGAAACCAAAGGACTCTGAGGCTCATCTAGAGACCATAGAGACTCCATTGAACCTCCTTATGCCCTTCATGAGCTCTGATGAGTATACCTCTTCTGAAGAGAATGAGGATGTTACTGAAGAGCAAACTGCCAAATTTCTTGGTGCAATCATGAAGCTGAATGCCAAATTATTTGGCATTGATACTTGGGAAGTTGAACCTCCCTTGTTCATCAATGAACTAAGTGATCTGGATCAACTGACATTGCCTCAGAAGAGACAGGATCCTGGAAAGTTCATAATACCCTGTACCATAGGCACCATGATCTTTAAGGCCCTGTGTGACCTTGGTTCAGGGATAAACCTCATGCCCCTCTCTGTAATAGAGAAAATGGGAATCTATGGGGTGCAAGCTGCTAAAATCTCATTAGAGATGGCAGATAATTCAAGAAAACAGGCATATGGACAAGTAGAGGACGTATTAGTAAAGGTTGAAGGCCTTTACATCCCTGCTGATTTCATAGTCCTGGATACTGGAAAGGAAGATGATGAATCCATCATCCTAGGAAGACCTTTCCTGGCCACAGCAAGAGCTGTGATTGATGTTGACAGAGGTGAACTAGTCCTTCAATGGAATGAGGACTCCCTTGTATTCAAAACTCAAGGATCTCCCTCTGCAACCATGGAGAGGGAGCATGAAAAGCTTCTCTCAAAGCAGAGTCAACCAGAGCCCCCACAGTCAAACTCTAAGTTTGGTGTTGAACTCCCATATCCAAACTCTAAGTTTGGTGTTGGAGAGTTTCAACAAAGCTCTGCACATCTGTAAGGCTCCATGAGAGTCCATTGTCAAGCTATTGACATTAAAGAAGCGCTTGTTGGGAGGCAACCCAATTTTTATTTATCTAACTATATTTCTCTTAGTTATATGTCTTTATAGGTTCATAATCATGTGGAGTCACAAAACAAACAAAAAAATCAAAAACGGAATCAAAAACAGCAGAAGAAAAATCACACCCTGGAGGAGCATCTGTCTGGCGTTCAAACGCCAGAACAGAGCATGGTTCTGGCGCTGAACGCCCAGAACAAGCATGGTTCTGGCGTTCAACGCCAGAAATGGCATCAAATGGGCGTTGAACGCCCAAAATGGGAACCAACCTGGCGCTGAACGCCCAGAGTTGTGTACAAGGGCATTTTACATGCCTAAATTGGTGCAGGGATGTAAATGCCTTGACACCTCAGGATCTGTGGACCTTATAGGATCACCTCAGGATCTGTGGACCCCACAGGATCCCCACCTACCTCATCATCTCTCTTCCCATTCATAATCATCCCTTCTGTTTTCCATTTACCACTCACATCCATACACCCACTACCTTCAAAATTCAACATCTCTCTCCCACCCAATCCCACCCATATGGCCGAATACACACATCCAGCCATCTCCTCCATATCTTCTTCTTCTTCTTCTATTCTTTCTTCTTTTGCTTGAGGGCGAGCAACATTCTAAGTTTGGTGTGGTAAAAGCATAGCTTTTTTGTTTTTTCCATAACCATTCATGGCACCTAAGGCCAGAGAAACCTCTAGAAAGAGGAAAGGGAAGACAAAAGCTTCCATCAAGGGTCTATAGCTCAGTGGTAGAACATTTGACTGCAAATCAAGAGATCCCTGAGATACCTCAGGGGATACATTTTCTTCCACACAATTATTGGAAGCAACTAAGGGTGGAACATCAAGAGCACTCCATCATGCTCCATGAAATAAGAGAAGATCAAAAAGCATTGAAGGAGGAGCAACAAAGACAAGGAAGAGACATAGAAGAGCTCAAGGACATCATTGGTTCCTCAAGAAGGAAACGCCACCATCACTAAGGTGGATTCATTCCTTGTTCTTATTTCTTCTGTTTTTCGTTTTCTATGTTATGTGCTCATCTATGTTTGTGTCTTCATTACATGATCATTAGTAGTTAGTAACTCTGTCTTAAAGTTATGAATGTCCTATGAATCCATCACCTCTCTTAAATGAAAAATGTTTTAATTCAAAAGAACAAGAAGTACATGAGTTTCGAATTTATCCTTGAACTTAGCTTAATTATATTGATGTGGTGACAATGCTTCTTGTTTTCTGAATGTATGCTTGAACAGTGCATATGTCTTTTGAAGTTGTTGTTTAAGAATGTTAAATATGTTGGCTCTTGAAAGAATGATGACTAGGAGACATGTTATTTGATAATCTGAAAAATCATAAAAATGATTCTTGAAGCAAGAAAAAGCAGCAAAGAACAAAGCTTGCAGAAAAAAAATTAGGCGAAAAAAAAAATTATAGAAAGAAAAAGAAAAAGCAAGCAGAAAAAGCCAAAAGCTCTTAAAACCAAGAGGCAAGAGCAAAAAGCCAATAACCCTTAAAACCAAAAGGCAAGGGCAAATAAAAAGGATCCCAAGGCTTTGAGCATCAGTGGATAGGAGGGCCTAAAGGAATAAAATCCTGGTCTAAGCGGCTAAACCAAGCTGTCCCTGACCATGTGCTTGTGGCGTGTAGGTGTCAAGTGAAAACTTGAGACTGAGCGGTTAAAGTCAAGGTCCAAAGCAAAAAAAAAAAAGAAGTGTGCTTAAGAACCCTGGATACCTCTAATTGGGGACTTTAGCAAAGCTGAGTCACAATCTGAAAAGGTTCACCCAATTATGTGTCTGTGGCATTTATGTATCCGGTGGTAATACTGGAAAACAAAGTGCTTAGGGCCACGGCCAAGACTCGTAAAGAAGCTGTGTTCAAGAATTATCATACTGAAATAGGAGAGTCAATAACACTATTCGAAATCTGAAGTTCCTATAGATGCCAATCATTCTGAACTTCAATGCATAAAGTGAGATGCCAAAACTATTCAAGAGGCAAAAAGCTATAAGTCCCGCTCATATGATTGATGCTCTGTTTCATTGATAGTTTGGAATTTATAGTATATTCTCTTCTTTTTATCCTATTTGATTTTCAGTAGCTTGGGGACAAGCAACAATTTAAGTTTGGTGTTGTGATGAGCGGATAATTTATACGCTTTTTGGCATTGTTTTTAGTATATTTTTAGTAGGATCTAGCTACTTTTAGGGATGTTTTCATTAGTTTTTATGTTAAATTCACATTTCTGGACTTTACTATGAGTTTGTGTGTTTTTCTGTGATTTCAGGTATTTTCTGGCTGAAATTGAGGGACTTGAGCAGAAATCAGATTCAGAGGTTGAAAAAGGACTGCTGATGCTGTTGGATTCTGACCTCCCTGCACTCAAAGTGGATTTTCGGGAGCTACAGAACTCGAAATGGCGCGCTTCCAATTGGGTTGGAAACTAGACATCCAGGGCTTTCCCGCAATATATAATAGTCTATACTTTGGCCAAGAATAAATAACGTAAACTGGCGTTCAACGCCAGCTCTCTGCCCAAATCTGGCGTCCAGCGCCAGAAAAGGAGCCAAAATCAGAGTTGAACGCCCAAACTGGCACAAAAGCTGGCGTTCAACTCCACAAATGGCCTCTGCACGTGCAACACTCAAGCTCAGCCCAAACACACACCAAGTGGGCCCAGGAAGTGGATTTATGCATCAATTACTTACTCATGTAAACCCTAGTGACTAGTTTATTATAAATAGGACCTTTTACTAGTCTTTTTGACCATCTTTGGTATCAGTCTTATTCCATTGTTCATCTTAGGAGACTATTGATCACGTTTTAGGGGGCTGGCCATCTCGGCCATGCCTGGACCTTCACTTATGTATTTTTAACGGTAGAGTTTCTACACTCCATAGATTAAGGTGTGGAGCTCTGTTGTTCCTCAAAGATTAATGCAAAGTACTACTATTTTCTATTCAATTCATCTTATTTCGCTTCTAAGATATCCATTCACACCCAAGAACGTGATGAAGGTGATGATTATGTGTGACGCTCATCACCATTCTCCCCTATGAACACGTGCCTGACAAACACTTCCGTTCTACATGAAATAAGCTAGAATGAATATCTCTTAGATCTCCTAACCAGAATCTTCGTGGCGTAAGCTAGAATGATGGCGGCATTCAAGAGAATCCGGAAAGTATAAACCTTGTCTGTGGTATTCCGAGTAGGATTCAATAATTGAATGACTGTGACGAGCTTCAAACTCGCGAGTGCTGGGCGTTAGTGACAGACGCAAAAGGAGGGTGAATCCTATTCCAGCATGATCGAGAACCGACAGATGAATAGCCGTGCCGTGACAGGGTGCGTGAGCATATTATTCACTGAGAGGAGGGGATGTAGCCACTGACAACGGTGATGCCCTTGCATAAAGCCAGCCATGGAAAGGAGTAAGACTGATTGGATGAAGATAGCAGGAAAGCAGAGGTTCAGAGGAACGAAAGCATCTCCATTCGCTTATCTGAAATTCTCACCAATGAATTACATAAGTATTTCTATCCCTATTTTATTATATTAAATTCGAAAACACCATTATCAATTTATATCTGCCTAACTGAGATTTGCAATGTGATCATAGCTTGCTTCATACCAACAATCTCTGTGGGATTCGACCCTTACTCACGTAAGGTATTACTTGGACGACCCAGTGCACTTGCTGGTTAGTTGTATCGAAGTTGTGAACTATGGTATTGGCACCATGTTCTTGGCGCCATTGCCAGGGAAAGAAAGAGCCATGAATTTTACATCATCAAAGCGTAATCACGATTACGCATACCAAGTTATTGCTCACGTTGCCAGGGATTGTTTGAGCCTGGACATCACAATTTTGTGCACCACCTCCCATGAAGCGCTTCTTTAGCGTCACTAGCTTGACGTTTCTCCTTCATCAGGGAGGTTGATAATGCTTCAAGTCCTCCCCTCTTGCCTTGGACTTATATCCATTGGTTGTATCAATGATCTCTACATGTTCCAAGGAGAGAACTCTGTTGATAGTGAAGACCTTAGGTAACTGAGATGGTACAGTGGAGAGATTAGGGGGGATATCTGGGAAGTAAGCTGAGATCACTTTATCCCCTGGAGAGAAGTCTTCCGTAGGGATCTTCTTGTTCCTCCACCCCCTTGGTACCTTCTTCTTTGTCCCTTTTGATGTTGCCTTGTTCTTTGTGGCTTCTTCTTCTAAGGGAATTTTGTTGTTGTCTTCACATGTCTCTGGTGGTTTAGGTTCCTCCAGCTTTTCCTTGAGTTGTGACAACTGCTTATTTCCTTGTTCATCAACCAAGGGCATTCCCAGATGGGCTGGTTGTGCTTCAGTGCTTGCTTCCTCTGTCAGCATCTCATTATGATCTTTGTTTGGTTCTTTGTTTTCTTGGTCTGCTTCTTGTGAGAGTTTGAAGACATTAAAGCTGAGTCGTTCATCATGGATCCTCAATATTAGCTCCCCTCACTCCACATCTATGAGTGCTCTGGCTGTAGCTAGGAATGGTCTTCCCAATATGATTGGGTGAGTGTGACTCTCTTCCATGTCCAAGATGACAAAGTCTGTGGGAAGAAAGTATTTCCCAACCTTTAACAACACATTTTTCACCACCCCTATTGCTTATTTTTGAGTTTTGTCAGTCAGCCTGATGACTACATCTATGGGAAATATCTCATTGATCTACAGCCTCTTCACCAGGGATAAGGGCATTAAGTTGATGCTTGCTCCCAAATCGCAGAGTGCTCTATCAAACATTGTTTCTTCTATGGCACAGGGGACATAAAAACTCCCTGGATCTTTTCTTTTTGTAGGCAACTGCGGTTGAATGAGGGCACTGCACTCCTTGTTCATCACTATAGTTTGGCCTCCCTTGAGTGAGCTTTTCCTGGGAAGCAGCTCCTTCATATACTTGATGTATGCGGGCATTTGTTGAATAGTCTTGATGAATGGTATGTTGACATGCAGAGATGCAAACAAATCTAGAAACCTTGAGTATATTCTCTTTTCCATAGTGGTGGACGAAATTGTGTTCCATGTTCTTTGTACTTGTGTGAGAGTAACAATATATAATTGTATGGAATCATTATTATGGCTCTTTACTATGTGTGGACACAACTCCGTTCAACTAACCAGCAAGTGTACTGGGTCGTCCAAGTAATAAACCTTACGTGAGTAAGGGTCGATCCCACAGAGATTGTTGGCTTGAAGCAAGCTATGGTCACCTTGCAAATCTCAGTCAGGCGAATTTAAACATGATATTTTATTAGATTAAAATAAACAATAAAAGGGATAGAGATACTTATGTAGATTCATTGGTAGGGATTTCAGATAAGCGAATGGAGATGCTCTTCGTTCCTCTGAACCTCTGCTTTCCTGCTATCTTCATCCAATCAGTCTTACTCCTTTCCATGGCTGGCTGTATGCAAGGGCATCACCATTGTCAGTGGCTACATCCCCTCCTCTCAGTGAATCATATGCTCACGCACCCTGTCACGGCACGGCTATTCATCTGTCGGTTCCCGATCATGCTGGAATAGGATTTACTATCCTTTTGCGTCTGTCACTAACGCCCAGCACTCGCGAGTTTGAAGCTCGTCACAGTCATTCAATCATTGAATCCTACTCAGAATACCACAGACAAGGTTTAGACCTTCCGGATTCTCTTGAATGCCGCCATCATTCTAGCGTACGCCACGAAGATTCTGGTTAGGAGATCTAAGAGATACTCATTCTAGCTTAATTCATGTAGAACAGAAGTGTTTGTCAGGCACGCGTTCAAAAGGGGGAAGGATGATGAGCGTCACACATAATCATCACCTTCATCACGTTCTTGGGTGCGAATGGATATCTTAGAAGCGAAATAAGAAGAATTGAATAGAAAACAGTAGTACTTTGCATTAATCTTTGAGGAACAGCAGAGCTCCACACCTTAATCTATGGAGTGTAGAAACTCTACCGTATGAAAATACATAAGTGAAGGTCCAGGCATGGCCGAGATGGCCAGCCCCCTAAACGAGATCAATAGTCTCCTAAGATGAATAATGAAATAAAACTGAGACCAAAGATACCTAATACAATAGTAAGAGGTCCTATTTATAATAAACTAGTCACTAGGGTTTACATGAGTAAGTAATTGATGCATAAATCCACTTCTGGGGCCCACTTGGTGTGTGTTTGGGCTGAGCTTAAGTGTAGCACGTGCAGAGGCCATTTGTGGAGTTGAACGTCAGTTTCTGTGCCAGTTTGGGCGTTCAACTCTGGTTTTGGATCCTTTTCTGGCGCTGGACGCCAGATTTGGGCAGAAGGCTGGCGTTGAACGCCAGTTTACGTCGTCAATTCTTGGCCAAAGTATGGACTATTATATATTGCTGGAAAGCCCTGGATGTCTACTTTCCAACGCAATTAGAAGCGCGCCATTTCAAGTTCTGTAGCTCCAGAAAATCCACTTTGAGTGCAGGGAGGTCAGAATCCAACAGCATCAGCAGTCCTTCTTCAACCTCTGAATCTGATTTCTGCTCAAGTCCCTCAATTTCAGCCAGAAAATACCTGAAATCACAGAAAAATACACAAACTCATAGTAAAGTCCAGAAATGTGAATTTAACATAAAAACTAATGAAAACATCCCTAAAAGTAACTAGATCCTACTAAAAACATACTAAAAACAATGCCAAAAAGCGTATAAATTATCCGCTCATCACACAGCACCATTGAGCAGTTGGGAAAAAGGTGCATAGAGTCTCAGCAGCTCCTGTTGTGAGATTTCTGGTTCTTGATGATCTTTTTCCTTCTTCTCTACTGAGGTATCTTTAGGTTGTTCTGACAGCTTGCTTGGCTTGTCCTCAGTCTCCTTATCACTTATAGTGACCATCTTGCAATCTTTCCATCTTTCTTTCTTTGTTTCACCTCTCGGATTCTTCTCTGTGTCACTTGGGAATCCATCTGTAGGTTTGGGAATTTGCTCCGAGAGATATCCCACTTGAGATTCTAACCTCTTGATTGTGTCTCCCTAGTTCTTGAAACTGGCTCGCACTTCCTCTTTGAACACCTTGTTGTCTTGAATCTCCTTGCCTATGCCTTCAAGTAGATTCTCAATCCTTGAGAGCCTGTCATCAAATGATTGTAGATCGGGATTAGAGGTGGAAGGATGAGGTAAGTTATTTTGGTTTTGATGTGGATGTGGAGAGGTGTTGTTATAGGGGTGTTGATATGGTCTAGACGTGAAATGTTGGTGGCTTGCATTATTGGGATTTAGGCGTCTTTGATCAAGGCTTGGGTCTTGTGCGTTTCCCCACCCAAAGTTTGGGTGATTCCTCCATCTAGGGTTGTAGGTCTTGGAGTATGGATCATGGTTTTGCCTAGGTGAATTCCCAATGTAGTTGGCTTGCTCCTGACTACCCTCTGCTTCTTCATTCACTCCTTCTTGGGTTGTTGATGAAGTGGCGATTGCTGCTACTTGGTTCCTCTCCATCTTCTTGGTGAGGTCAGCCAGCTGTTGGGTAATGAGCTTATTTTGGGCCAGCAGAGCATCTACATTGTTTAGCTCCATTACTCCTCTTGTGTTCCCTCTTTCGGAAGCATAGAAGTAGTCATTCTCTGCTACAGTTTCAATGACATCTATGGCCTCCTCAATGGTCTTCTTCTTGTTCAAAGATCCTCCGGATGAATGGTCTATGGCCTTCTTTGACTCATAAGAGAGCCCTTCATAGAAAATGTGCAGCTGCACCCATTCATTGAACATATCTGGTGGGCACCTCCTTGTTAGGTCTTTAAACCTCTCCCATGCTTCATATAGAGTCTCACCATCTTGTTGCCTGAAAGTTTGGACCTCAGCTCTCAGCCTATTGATTCGTTGAGGGGGGTAAAATCTTGCTAAGAATTTGTTCACCACATCTTCCCAAGTTGTCAAGCTCTCCTTTGGGAAAGACTCCAGCCACTTGGCTGCCTTATCCTTGAGTAAGAATGGAAATAAGAGCAGTCTATAGGCATCAGGATGAACACCATTAGACTTCACTGTGTCACATATTCTCAGGAAGGTGGTTAGATGTTGATTGGGGTCTTCTTGGACACTTCCTCCGAACGAACAGTTGTTCTGCACAAGGGTGATGAGCTGTGGTTTTAGTTCAAAATTGTTGGCGTGGATGGTTGGCTTTTGAATGCTACTTCCACAGTTTCCTGGGTTTGGATTGATGTAAGAGCCTAAAACTCTTCTATCCTCCCCAGCATGATTTGCTCGTCCTCTTCCGCCATGGTTGTGAGCTTCTTCTTCACGATGGTTTTCCATGTTTTCTTCCATATTTGGTTCAAAGTATTCCTCCTCTTCCTCAGCACCAACTACACGTTTTTCTCTTGCTTCCCTCCTTAATCTAAGGAAGGTCCTCTCAGGTTCAGAATCAAAGGAAGTTGAAGCCCCGCTTCTTCTCCCTGTCATACAACCAAAAAGTACAAGCTAAGAGAATAAGTGCAGAAAGTATATCTGTCAGAATTACTGTTAGTGTGAGTGATGCAATATATCAAATAGTTAGTGGGTTAGTGAAATGAATGGTAAACAACAAAGAAAAAATAGGGGGAAGGGAAGAAATTAACTAAAACAGAAAGTAAATGACTCAAACAGAAAATTAAAAATAAAATGCTCAATCTAGTTATCCTCCAATTTAATCATTGTTGATGCACAATCAATCCCCGGCAATGGCGCCATAAACTTGATGCACGAAAAACTTGTCTCGTAACAAATTTCCCTTTGGCAAGTGTACCGAATTTGTCGTCAAGTAAAAAATCACAATAGAGTGAGGTCGAATCCCACAGGGATTGATTGATCAAGCAACTTTAATTAGAGGAATGTTCTAGTTGAGCGAATCCAGAATTTGAGTTGAGAATTACAGAAGTAAAAATGGCGGGAAAGTAAATAACAGAAAAGTAAATGCTAGAAATAAAGAGCTGAATGTAGATGATGGAAAGTAAATTGCAGAATCTTAAATGGGAATGGGGAATTGCTCATAAAAGTAAATGACAAAAATTAAAGAGAATGGGTAAGATCAGAAATGGGGAGTTCATTGGGCTTAGGAGATGTTGCATTCTCCGGATCAATTTCATTTTCATCTCTTCCTCAATCAATGCACTCATTGATTTCCTTGTCAATCTTAAGTGATCGAATTACAATTTCTTGTAATTCAATCTCTCAAATCTTGATCAATAGCCAATTCCTTGGTCAATTGCTCATGAGAAGAGATGAAGTACGGTCACTGATTATACCACATACATTTCCCAAATCAAGTGTTGAGAGGATTATAGTCACATATCCATCCAAACCCAATTTGGTCCAGCAAGAGAAAGCATTTCTAGCATGATCTCTTCATTCCTCTTTCAAGGTTCAGAAGAGATCCAAGTATGAATAGCTTCTTTTACAAGATAACTACCCAATTGGATGAAGATCGAAAGCTTTCAAGTAAAATCAAGAGAAAAGATAGAAGAAGAATAATAAAAATTAGTATTGATCCATCAAATTACAACAGAGCTCCCTAACCCAATGAAAGGGGTTTAGTTGTTCATAGCTCTGGAAAATGAAAACAAAGATGGAGAATACATGATGAAACTAGAAGTGCAGAGAAAGTAAAATACAGAGAGTAATTCTATGCCCAGAGGCTCCCTATAATTTCTAACTCCCAATTTAATTCAAAGCTACTCCTATGTATACTATTCTTCTGTTCTTCTAGTTGGCTCTTCAAGTCTTTGGTATGGGCCTTTGGATCTTGAGTTTGAAGCAGTTCTCTTCTTCATTGGGCTTGGCTTTACTTGCAGAGAGAAAGTGTGAAGTGGGCAGAGACTTTAGCTCATGACGTTAGTGGTGTTAACGTTCAGTGAAAATATGGGTTCAAGAACGTTAGTGACAATCACCTTTTTCACTAACGTTCCTCACCCAAGTAAGAGCCACGTTATCTTCAACGTTAGTGGCACAAACGTTGCCACTAACATTGCCCCTTTGTCCTTCACACACGTTATTGGGACTTGCCTTTCCCAATAACGTTGAGAAGTCTCCCCCTTCTCTACATTAGAGTCCACGTTAACTTAGTTAACGTGGCTCTTTTAACGTAGGCTTGCCAACCTTCGAGAACGTTAGTGACACTTACCATTGTCACTAACGTTCCAATGTGCCCCTATTTCTCACGTTAGAGTCCACGTTAACTAGGTTAACGTGACTTCTAACGTGGCCATGCTAGCCATCTCCAACGTTAGTGACAAAGTTGAGTGTCACTAACGTTGGCTCATCATTCCCTTATCCACGTTAACTAAGTTAACGTGGGAGTTAATGTGGCTCATAGTGGCTTATGTGGGCTAATTCCAATGTTAGTGACAATGTTGGGTGTCACTAACGTTGGCGATCACCTCCCTTCTTCACGTTAACTTCCACGTTAACTAAGTTAACGTGGGAGTTAACATGGCTTATTGGGGCTTGTGTGGTTTCCTTCCAACGTTAGTGACAATATTTGGTGTCACTAACATTGTCGACCACTTTGTCTCCTCACGTTAGCTTCCACGTTAACTAGGTTAACGTGGAAGTTAATGTGGCTTATTGTGACTTGGCCAACGTTAGTGACAAAGTTGAATGTCACTAACGTTGGCTTCCCCTTTACTTCTTAACGTTAGAGGCCACGTTAACTAAGTTAACGTGACAACTGATGACATGTCACCATGTCATGTTTTTCTATGCTTTTTCATTTGTTTTCAATAGGTTTTGTGCACTTTCTTGAGCCATAAGCAAGCCAATTGGATAGATTTTCATGTTTCCTTTGATTTAATCAACCATGTATGAATTCATGCTATTTCATGAGGTTTTATGCTAAAATTGTCACATATTATGAAAGAATGAATATCTCATGATTTTGAGCATAGCTTTGATGTGTTTGGTTGATTAATGATAGGTGAAGAAGGCTTGGAGAAAGGGTGAAGCAAGAAGGAATGGCTAGGAGTAAAGAGAGGACAATGGAATAAGTTGAACCAGGAAGCAAAAACTTTTGGGTGAAAAGTTAGCCTCAAAGTTAGACCCCTAACTTGGAGGCTAACGTTGGCACATGAAATTCACCCCTGGGCACCAAAAGTTTGCGCCAACGTTAGCCCCCTAACTTTGAGGCTAACGTTGGCATGAAGAGAACCTCCCTGGGCACCAAAAGTTTGCGCCAACGTTAGCCCCCTAACTTGGTGGCTAACGTTGGCACATGAAATTCACAAGGGGAGGAGCAAAAGTTTGCGCCAACGTTAGCCCCCTAACTTTGAGGCTAACGTTGGCGCCACACACCACAACAGCTTGAAGGGGTATACTTCCAACAAGAATAACTTGAGCTACAGAGCTCCAAATGAGGTGATTCAAGAAGCATTGGAAAGTAGGAATCAAGAGCTTTCCAAGCATATATGGCACTGCATGGTGGACACTAAGATTGAGGGAGAAAACTGCCCCGCAATATACATAAACGAACATGGTGGCAACCTGCAGTGAGGCCAACGGACCTCTGCATCTTCAAAGAAGTATAACTCGAGCTGTAGAGCTCCAAATAATGTGCTCCCAACGGCATTGGAAAGTAGACATCCAGGGCTTTCCAACAATGGATAATAGTATGGGGTGGACAATACATTTGAGCCTCCAGAACTGGCGTTTTCGCCAATGTTTGAGGCTAACGTTACCTCAAATGCTGCACACCAAAGCCAGCGACCATGCCCTCTTCAAATGATCATAACTTGAGTTGTAGATGTCCAATTGAAGTGATTCCAAGTGGGTTAGAAAGATGACATTTAGAGCTTTCCAACCATATATGATAGTCTATATTGGGCATAAAATGGGCAACATGACAAGAGGACAAAGTTGGCGCCATAAATGTGCATAAGGGAGGCCAACGTTGGAGCAAAAGTTAGACCCCTAACTTTTGCCCCAACGTGGATAGCAGCAAATTTTGTGGGCTGATATGAAAAGTTAGACCAAAAGTTAGACCCCTAACTTTTGCTCTAACTTTTGCACCAACTTTTGCAAACTCAACCCGGTTCAATTCGGTTCCTCTTCAAACTCCAAGAGCAATCAACCAAGGCCTTTATCAACCCAATTCCATCAAGAGCAAGGGCCCAAATGATCATCACTCAAAGGCACAAGAAATAGATAAAATAGGAATTTCATTTAATTGTAATTTGTTTTTAACTTCATTTTCATTTCCATTTTGTAAAGCCTATATAAGGCATCATTTTCATATTTGTGAGGAGGCTGGCTCCACTAGGGAGCATTAGGATTTGAGAGCTCTCTCTTAGTTTTCAATTTCGTTTTGAATCTTGGGTTGAGATCACCTTGAGAATTTTCTTGTTTACTTTCTCTGCACAATTGAATTTCCATTCCTGTTTACTACTTCACCTTCTCTTGGCTTCTGCAATTTACTTTTCTTTAATTTCTCTTGCAATTGTTCTTGTTGGATCTAGGAAGGCATTGAGATCTAGACTTGGTTATCTAGTCTCTTGGGTCCTGAGATCTTAATTCCAATTTTACATTCTCTGTTTATTGCTTTTCATGTTTATTTACATTTCTGTTTTGGTTCCGAATCAATCAAATCCATCTTTTACTTCTCTGCTTGTTGCAATTTAACTTTTCCTTGTTTAATTTCTGCAAATCCAATTCCCAATTCCCTTTACATTTGATGCAATTTATATTTCTTGTCATTTAAGATTCTTGCAATTTACATTTCTTGCTCTTTAAATTACTTGCCAATTTACATTCTGCAACTTTAAATTCATTGTCATTTACTTTCTGTTGGTTACAATTTCACACAATTCACATCAATGTTAGCTTGACTAAACTAATCACCCACTAAAGTTGCTTGATCCATCAATCCCTGTGGGATCGACCTCACTCCCGTGAGTTATTATTACTTGATGCGACCCGGTGCACTTGCCGGTTAGATTTGTGTGTTTTGGGAGAAATTTATTTTTCACCAAAATACTCATCAAGTTTTTGGCGCCGTTGCCGGGGATTGATTTAGATCAACAATGATTATGTGGGTGAGAAGTCTAGATCAAGCATTTTCTTTATTTTTGTTTTCTGTTTCAGAGTGAAACCAAGGTGTTTGAGTTTTTGCCTCACTAAGAAATTCTCATCTCTGATATGAGTAATTTCAATTTTCCTTGGTTGTGTGTTTTACAAAATTCAAATGGAGTTCAACTCATCTTATGATCAAACAAATTCTATGGGATATCACCCACCATCACCAATCTCTAATGATGGCTGGGGATATCACCAAGAAACTTCAAATTCTGGGCACTCCAATTCATGGAGCTATGCTTCAGAACCACAAGATGAGAAAGAAAATCATATGGGATATTTCTCTCCACCACAAAATAATGCAAGTCATGATTCTAATGGTGGCTGAGAAGGGAATTCTAGTGCTCCATATGATATTCATCCAAAGATATCATCACTTGACCATACTTCAACCGAAAGCCCCTTTCAAAACTCACCACCCACACAAACTTCCATGAACCACTCATGGCTTTCAGAATTTGAGTCTAGGTTCAACAGAATGGCAGAGGAATATCAACAATCACGGAGGGAACTAGAAATCCTTTCTCAGGAGACAGATAAGCAATTGGAGGACACAGATAAACGCTTAGAACTACTAAGCAAGGAAAATGAAGACCAATTGATGGATGTGAAGGATAAAGTGGAAGAGCAAGATAAGGAGGCCACTGCATCAAGTGAACTTTCAATGAAGAATGAGGTGGTTGAACCTGAAACTACACTTGAGATGACAAGAGAACATGAAGACTCACAACTCTCACAAACCTCCCTGGACCAAAACGCCTCAACACTTGAATCCATGACTGAAAGGTATGACAAAGAGATGAAGGAATGTTGGGAAGATAAACAAACCTCCCCCATGATAGAGCTATTAAAACAAATGTTCGGTGTAAAAGAGGAAGTGGAGGAGCAAGAAAGTGAAGAAGTCATTCCAAACTCAAGTGAGGCAGAGAAGTACATAAAGGAGGAGTTCATAGAACCACAAATACAAAAGGCTCTGGATGAATGCAAAACTCCAATAATCACACAGCAACCAAGACTTGGATTCAAAGAAGTGAAGGCAACTAACAAAAGCACCAATCCTGTCCCTAATCCAGTAAGCAAGATCAATCAAGCCATTTGCAAAAGGAAGCTTGCTGAGGAAAAGCCAAGGCAAGGGACAGTAGCTGAAACTTCTCCTCCTTTGAAGTCATTTCTCTTAACAAATTGGAAGAAGAGGAAGAAAGTAAAGAACAGGTAGACAGTAGGTACATTTCTTTTCCTTGCTTGGTTTAAATTTCAATAAATTGACATATGGTTGCATTCTAAGTTTGGTGTTGCTATGCAACAAAATTTGGTTCCAATTCTTATAAGATACTTGCATTAATTCCAAAGTGAAAGTGTCACACTAAGTTTGGTGTGCCACTTATTCTTTATGCAAAGTATTATGCTCACCTTCTTAAGCTTGCAATCACAATGTCTCTGTCTCTTGTGCCTTGATTATTATCTTTAATTTTGCTTACTTGAAACACATGTACTACTAACATTTCTTGTATAAGACACTCATGATCCATCTTAGCCCCATAGCCATTGTTCTAATTGTTGCTTGAGGATGAGCAAGCATTCTAAGTTTGGCAAGGGAAGGAGGAGAATGGGAGGAAAATGACAACAATAGAGAAGATGAACTACAAGGTTGTAAAGTCCCTTTTCCTCTCATTTGTTTCAAGCACTATAACCTGCATGATTGTCTTTATCTTTTCTGTTTACATGTGTGTATGAATAAAGCATAGCTTGAATATTGATTTATAACATGTTGCCATGCCATTATGACTACCAACTTGAGTTTTGTGAATTCAAAAGCAACAAAGTATCATGATCATAAACAAACAGGGAATTAAAGAAGAGTTTAGCATGTGCACACAAGTATTGGAAAGCTAGTATAATTAATTGTTGCTCAATTGCATTGGATTTTATTTAATTGAAGTCTTCATCTAGTACGTTTTGTGAAATCTTTTGAAAATCATGAAAATCTTGAAGAAGCAAATGCAAAAATAAAGCAGGAAAAGAAAAAGGGAAAGAGTGAGAAAGCTGAAGGCTCTGAGTACCAATGGCAATTTATTTGTTAAGTGCTTGTGGTGTTTATGTATCAAGCCAAATGCTTGGAAACAAAACACTTAGAAGTCAAGGCTAGGCTCAAAGTGCAAAAGCACTCCCTCAAAGCTCAAGGCTCTGAGCATCAATGATTAGAGAGTTAAGAAAAGAAAAGAAAAATGAGCTTAATGAAGTCCTCTAATCAAATGCTTGTGGTGCTTATGTATCAAGTGGTAATACTTGAAAACAAAGCATTTAGAAGTCGTAGCTTTGTTATCAACTCATGGGGCAAAGCACCCAAAAGGAGAAGCTAAATAAGAAAATCAAAAGCTTGTTTCAAGGAAGAAATATAAAAGAAAGATTTCATAAATTGAGCTAGATGGAAGCATCAATCATTTACATTTCTTTTGTGATTGTAGCATGCTTAGAAAACTAGCTTACCATGAACATTGAGTTGCTATTCTTCTTGCCTTGGATTGTCAATCTTTATTGCATGATTCTTTTCTTGCTTGGGGACAAGCAAGGTTTAAGTTTGGTGTTGTGATGACATGTCACCATGTCATGTTTTTCTATGCTTTTTCATTTGTTTTCAATAGGTTTTGTGCACTTTCTTGAGCCATAAGCAAGCCAATTGGGTAGATTTTCATGTTTCCTTTGATTTAATCAACCATGTATGAATTCATGCTATTTCATGAGGTTTTATGCTAAAATTGTCACATATTATGAAAGAATGAATATCTCATGATTTTGAGCATAGCTTTGATGTGTTTGGTTGATTAATGATAGGTGAAGAAGGCTTGGAAAAAGGGTGAAGCAAGAAGGAATGGCTAGGAGTAAAGAGAGGACAATGGAATAAGTTGAACCAGGAAGCAAAAACTTTTGGGTGAAAATTTAGCCTCAAAGTTAGACCCCTAACTTGGAGGCTAACGTTGGCACATGAAATTCACCCTTGGGCACCAAAAGTTTGCGCCAACGTTAGCCCCCTAACTTTGAGGCTAACGTTGGCATGAAGAGAACCTCCCTGGGCACCAAAAGTTTGCGCCAACGTTAGCCCCCTAACTTGGTGGCTAACGTTGGCACATGAAATTCACAAGGGGAGGAGCAAAAGTTTGCGCCAACGTTAGCCCCCTAACTTTGAGGCTAACGTTGGCGCCACACACCACAACAGCTTGAAGGGGTATACTTCCAACAAGAATAACTTGAGCTACAGAGCTCCAAATGAGGTGATTCAAGAAGCATTGGAAAGTAGGAATCAAGAGCTTTCCAAGCATATATGGCACTGCATGGTGGACACTAAAATTGAGGGAGAAAACTGCCCCGCAATGTGCATAAACGAACATGGTGGCAACCTGCAGTGAGGCCAACTGACCTCTGCATCTTCAAAGGAGTATAACTCGAGCTGTAGAGCTCCAAATAATGTGCTCCCAACGGCATTGGAAAGTAGACATCCAGGGCTTTCCAACAATGGATAATAGTATGGGGTGGACAATACATTTGAGCCTCCAGAACTGGCGTTTTCGCCAACGTTTGAGGCTAACGTTACCTCAAACGCTGCACACCAAAGCCAGCGACCATGCCCTCTTCAAATGATCATAACTTGAGTTGTAGATGTCCAATTGAAGTGATTCCAAGTGGGTTAGAAAGCTGACATTCAGAGCTTTCCAACCATATATGATAGTCTATATTGGGCATAAAATTGGCAACATGACAAGAGGACAAAGTTGGCGCCATAAATGTGCATAAGGGAGGCCAACGTTGGAGCAAAAGTTAGACCCCTAACTTTTGCCCCAACGTGGATAGCAGCAAATTTTGTGGGCTGATATGAAAAGTTAGACCAAAAGTTAGACCCCTAACTTTTGCTCTAACTTTTGCACCAACTTTTGCAAACTCAACCCGGTTCAATTCGGTTCCTCTTCAAACTCCAAGAGCAATCAACCAAGGCCTTTATCAACCCAATTCCATCAAGAGCAAGGGCCCAAATGATCATCACTCAAAGGCACAAGAAATAGATAAAATAGGAATTTCATTTAATTGTAATTTGTTTTTAACTTCATTTTCATTTCCATTTTGTAAAGCCTATATAAGGCATCATTTTCATATTTGTGAGGAGGCTGGCTCCACTAGGGAGCATTAGGATTTGAGAGCTCTCTCTTAGTTTTCAATTTCGTTTTGAATCTTGGGTTGAGAATTGAAGAAATTCTGTTTCAATCTCACCTTGAGAATTTTCTTGTTTACTTTCTCTGCACAATTGAATTTCCATTCCTGTTTACTACTTCACCTTCTCTTGGCTTCTGCAATTTACTTTTCTTTAATTTCTCTTGCAATTGTTCTTGTTGGATCTAGGAAGGCATTGAGATCTAGACTTAGTTATCTAGTCTCTTGGGTCCTGAGATCTTAATTACAATTTTACATTCTCTGTTTATTGCTTTTCATGTTTATTTACATTTCTGTTTTGGTTCCGAATCAATCAAATCCATCTTTTACTTCTCTGCTTGTCGCAATTTAACTTTTCCTTGTTTAATTTCTGCAAATCCAATTCCCAATTCCCTTTACATTTGATGCAATTTATATTTCTTGTCATTTAAGATTCTTGCAATTTACATTTCTTGCTCTTTAAGTTACTTGCCAATTTACATTCTACAACTTTAAATTCATTGTCATTTACTTTCTGTTGGTTACAATTTCACACAATTCACATCAATGTTAGCTTGACTAAACTAATCACCCACTAAACTTGCTTGATCCATCAATCCCTGTGGGATCGACCTCACTCCCGTGAGTTATTATTACTTGATGCGACCCGGTGCACTTGCCGGTTAGATTTGTGTGTTTTGGGAGAAATTTATTTTTCACCAAAATACTCATCAGCAACTAACGTGGCCACTTATGAGCTTGGTCCAACGTTAGTGATAATGTTAAGTGTCACTAACATTGGCTCCATTTCCTTTCTTCCACGTTAGAGTTCACGTTAACTTAGTTAACGTGACTCTTAACGTGGGTAATGATGGCTTCGAGAGCGTTATTGGCAATTACTTTTCTCATTAACCTTGCAAGTTACTCCCATTCCACGTTAGTGTTAACGTTAGTGTAACTAACGTAGCCACTAAAGTGGTTCTTCTTTGCTTCCTTTGTCCTGAAATCAAGCAATAAAGTGCATCAAAGTTCTAGTCCAAGTCATGGGGAATGCAACATCCAATTTGTCCTTAAATTCATGCAAAATCCTCATGAAATCATGTAAAGTGCACAATGTATGCTTGAATCAAGATGTAAGTGAATATCTACCCAAAACTAGCTTATTTCCTAAGGAAATGCATGAAACTACCCTAAAAACAGTAAAGAAAAGGTCAGTAAAACTGGCCAAAATGCCCTGGCATCAACGCGTGACAGAGGCCACGCACCAGAAATTACAGAAAACGCTCCCAGCGATTTCTGAAGCCCTTTTTGGCCCAGATCCAAGTATAGAAAGCACAGATTAGAGGTTATAAAGTGGGAGAATGCATCCAGTCAGGAGGGAGTCTCCAATTATTCACTTTTCATGATTTAGATGTAGTTTTTAGAGAGAGGTTCTCTCCTCTCTCTCTTAGGATTAGGATTTAGGATTTTTCTCGCTTTCATGATTGCCCCTTTCTATTAGGTTCAATATTCCTTTTAATTAATTATTTTCTCAATTTAATTTGTGAACTTTTCTATGTTATAGATTATTCTTTTAATTAATGTTATTTGAGGTAATTCAGTTTATGATTGCTCTCTTTTATTTATGTTACTGTTACCTCCAATCTGAAGATATTTTTATTCGAGTAGATTTACTTTTCTCCTTTTGGTCTTGGTTAAGAAATCAGTAACTCAGGAGTTATGAAACTCAACGTGATCGATAATTGTTATCTTTGCTAATTGAATTGAACTTCAATAATTCCAGTCTTTTCTTTGGAATTGACTAGAACCTGAAGATCAGACTAATCAATCCACTTGACCTTCCCTTGCTTTAGTAAGGGCTAACTAAGTGGGATTAAGACTCAATTCTCATAACCATTGATAAGGATAATTAGGACAGGACTTCCAATTTCTCATACCTTACCAAAAGTTTATTTTACAGTCATTTACTTATTTTAATTGCAATTTAAATTACTTGCTCCCTACTTTCAAAACCCCAATTTACAATCTTCATAACCAATAATAAGAACATACTTCCCTGCAGTTCCTTGAGAAGACGATCCGAGGTTTAAATACTTCGGTTATCAATTTATTTAGGGATTTGTTACTTGTGACAACCAAAACGTTTGTAAGAAAGGATGGTTGCTTGGTTTAGAAACTATACCTGCAACGGGAATTTATTTTGAATTCTAAACCGTCAATCTTCAGTTCTTCAACGACGCTGGAATTGTGCGTTTAGCACAATTTTCAGCGACGCGGTCGCGTGCCTCACCAGACCGCGTCATTCATCTTTTACCCATTCCATGCGATCGCGTCAACCACGCGACCGCGTCAACCCCATTTCACCCTAGCCACGCGATCGCGTGCCCCACACGTTCGCGTGGATTCAAATTCATTAACCCCCAGTGACGCGAAACCCTACCCCCATCGCGCCCCCATTCTCTTCCCCCCTCAACCCCTCTCTGCTCCCTCTCTGCTCCCTACTCCAACACCACCACCCTCCTCATTCTCTTCCCCTTTCTTCTCTCCCCTCCACCACTGCTACCCCCACCGCGGCCAGCCACCGCCACCGTGCCATCACCACCGCGCCTCCCACCACCACCACCCTCACCCCCTTCCTTCCTCCTTAACCCCCTCTCCACCATTATCCCAACCCGAAACCCCTCCCACCGAACAGCCACCCACTGCCGCGCCAACCGCCCTTCACCGCTGCGTCAGCACCACCACCACCACACCCCTGCCATCTCTCTGCTCCCTACCTTAGTTCATACGCCTACCAGGTTCCGCCGAATGCCATTTTTCTTTCATTTGTAGTTAGTCACATATTTTTCATTTTATGTTCAAACTTAGGATAGTTAGAGATGCATGTTGTAGTGGATTCTAGGTGGTTAGGTAGCTAAGATGTGGTTAGTGGATTTAGGCCTGATAATTGCGCCGTACTTGTGGCTTGTTTTACCTATTATGCAATTTTGGTATGGCTGTGATGTTAATACTGTTCATATGCTGTTCTTCACTGTTTCATGCTGCTGTTCCATTACCCTTTCATGTTCATATTACTTACGTGTATTTGCAGCTTTATTTTAATATGAACTATTTTGCTTGCTGTTTATTACCCGGGAACATCCAATTTTAGCCGGAATGCTGCCCAATTTTATGCAAATTATTTCATTTTTACATTCAGAAATTGATTTTTGGCATTTTTGAATTTTGCATTACTTAACTTTTACCAAACCATTTCATGAATGCACGGGCCAGCATTCTTATTCTTTTCAATTTCCTGGTTAATAAATTGCATTGTTAGATTTTAATTTTTTGCTACTCATGCATCTATATGATTATCATCAACAACCTGATTTCCTTGCTTGAATATGAGTTGACTGTTGCTTAAAATTGTGAATTTATTGTTACTTAGGAACCATTTATCATGCCACTCACTTTAACATACTTTCTCCTAACTCACTGATTTCCACTTTCTAACCTCTTTTTCAATCCTAACCAATCTAACTTTCAAACGTCTCTTTTAGTTTTTAACTATTTACTTTACCTTTCTAACTCAAGGCATGATTCTTGTTTTTCCCTAATTAACATGAATTCTACTTATATTACATTTTGGATTGTGATCTTTCTTCTCAGATTTCTAACTCAAATACAATCCATAATGCACATTCACTTAACTCATTTCATAATTCTACTGCTCTTTTGCCACTATGTGCATCTACTGTTATTATTCTATTTGCCTACTTGTTTTTCTGCTTTTGTTCTTTAATTATATCCTGGATTTCTGTTTTTCAGGATGTCTGACCCTCAGCGCAAGGGAAAAGGCAAAGCCACCACTGGTAAAAGGAAAAGAGGTGAATCCTCTATGTCTATCTTGGACATTATGCATGATGACTCCTGGCGGGAAAAGCACTTTATCCCACAGGAGAAGGCTGACCAGCTCCTAACTACCAATGATCCGGTAAAATTTGCAAACAGATACTGTGAGCTGAAGTATCCAGTGTTTGCCACCTCTAGAAACCTGTATCTGGAAATAACTCTGAAAATTCCAGAAGAACTACAGCGGTACACCTCCGATCAGATCAAACAGAGAGGCTGGTTCTTCTTGGAGAGAAACTTGACAGAGGTCAATGCTTCCTGGGTCCGGGAGTTTTACTGCAACTATTTCAAGACTACCCTAGATGCAGTGCACCTCAGAGGGAAACAGATATTGGTAACTGAAGAAGCCATTGAGGATATTCTGCAGCTTCAGCCTAAGTCAGATCAGCCTGACGGTTACCAAAAGGCTGAAGAGGACATGCGCTTTATGCGATTTGACTGGGATACTGTCAAGCAGAGGATAGCCCTTGATCCTACTGTCCCCTGGATCATGGGGAAGAACACAATAATGCCTAAGGAAATCAAGCTGATGTATCTGAATGATGATGCTCAGCTCTGGCACCAGATCCTGAGCAACTTTGTTATGCCGTGTACTCATGAGACGGAGCTGCCTGCTGCTATGATCACCCTCCTTTGGTGTGTGATGGAGGGTAAAGACCTGTACTTCCCACGTTTCATCCGGTACTACATGGCCAGGGTCCATGTCAGAGGCACTCTCCCCTTCCCTTATCTGGTCACCCAGCTAGGCCGTCGAGCTGACGTGCCTTGGGAGCTTGCTGATGAGAAGCCACCTGCTGCAGACTACAAGAAGATCATTCCTCACAGCAGGAAGTTTCTGGCTTTAGGCCACAGACCTCCATTCCTTACCGCTTCTGGTGAGGCAACCACATCTTCAGCTGCCCCTTCTTCTTCCACTGCTGCACCAGCCCCACCCACTGCACCTCCACCTGCCTCAGAGCCTGTTTACCACCTCGTGCACCACTTATTTCAGCAGCTGGACCAGATGGAGTGCCGCAACCGGCGGCGGTACGAGAGATCTGAGCGTCACAATAAGCGACGCTATGAGCACCTCAAGTTGATGATCCGATCTGGCGGCGACATCCCCTCCGAGCCTGACACACCATCAGAGCCATCTGAGGTGGAGGCGGATGAGCATGAGGCTGAGACACATGCACAGAGAGAGGCTGAGCAAGCAGAACCGGAGCAGGCTGCACCACAGCAGGAGGAGCCACACTAGATTCAGGCCGCAGACCCAGAGATCCCTCTCCAGTCAGCACCTCCACTACAGCAGACAGATCCTCCTACCCTCATCCAGTCTGCAGATCCTCAGGTCACCACCGAGACCCCAGCAGCCCATCCTTCCAGTGATGACACTCCTTCACACCCGGCTTGAGTGAGCATCGAGGACGATGCTTTACTCTAAGTGTGGGGAGGTCACCATCCCTGGCGTATTTTTTTTTTTGGTGAACCACTACAGACTCCTTTTATCTTATTTTGTTATTTTTCTGTATTTTTATCTTTATTTTTATTTTTCAGCACTTATACATTGTTCTTTTGCTATATTTTTACTTTATTTTCGCATTTTGCACTTTAGTTCATATTTTAGCCATTTAGTTTAGTTTGCAATTCTAACTTGTTAGTTATAGAATATGTGGATTAATTAGTATAAAGTTTACCCTTTTAGCATATGATAGTTTGGTTTAATTGAAAATAAAAGGAGTAAACCAGAAATCTTATTAAATTAAAACAATCCACATACCTTGTATATATAGCATTACATGTTAGTTAGTTAACAACATTTCATCAAGGAACAATACTAAGATTTTAAGGGCCACCCTAAGATTTACATTGAGAATAATGGGAACTCTTAATTTTTACATGCATGGCATGTATAATTGATATATGATTTTTGAGCTGGAGAACACAGCCTGTGAGTTTTGAGCTTAATTGTATGGTTACATTCAAACCATAAATTTTATTCCTGTGTGTTTTGCCCTTCTTTTTTATTCTGATGTTCTTTACATTGTTTTAATCTGTATGTCTAATTATAGAGTATAGATACATACTAAGAGATGATTGAGGCCATCATTTGAATTTTTCCTCACTTATCCCAAATTAGCCTACCTTTTTACATCACCCTTGTTAGCCCCCTTGAGCTTTCTTAAATCCCCTTCTGTTCTATAACCACATTACTAGCCTTAAGCAGAAAAATAAAATAAAAATCCCAAGTTGAATCCTTGGTTAGCTTAAGATAGAAATTGTGTACAATTTAAGAATGGGGAACTTTATGGGAACATGGGATGATAGAAACAAAGTAGGAATTTAAAAAAAGAATAAGATGTTTGATGAGCGGATAATTGATACGCTTTTTGGCATTGTTTTTAGTATGTTTTTAGTATATTTTAGTTAGTTTTTATTATATTTTTATTAGTTTTTAAATAAAAATTACTCTTCTGGACTTTACTATGAGTTTGTATATTTTTTTGTGATTTCAGGTATTTTCTGGCTGAAATTGAGGGACCTGAGCAAAAATCTGATTTAGAGGCTGAAAAAGGACTGCAAATGCTATTGGATTCTGACCTCCCTGCACTCAAAGTGGATTTTCTGGAGCTACAGAAGCCCAATTGGCGCGCTCTCAATTGCGTTGGAAAGTAGACATCCTGGGCTTTCCAGAAATATATAATAGCCCATATTTTGCTTGAGATTTGATGGCCCAAACCGGCATTCCAAGTCAGCTCAAGAATTCTAGCGTTTAACTCCAAAACTGGCACAAAAGCTGGAGTTAAACGCCCAAACTGGCACAAAAGCTGGCGTTTAACTCCAAGAAAAGTCTCTACACGAAAATGCTTCAATGTTCAGCCCAAGCACACACCAAGTGGGCCCAGAAGAAGATTTCTGCATTAATTACCTATTTCTGTAATCCTAGGCTACTAGTTTTCTATAAATAGGACCTTTTGCTATTGTATTTTCATCTCCTTTACACACTTTTCATATACTTTCATAGATCTTTTCACGTTTGGGGGCTGGCCTCACGGCCATGCCTGAACCTTGTTCTTATGTATTTTCAACGGTGGAGTTTCTACACACCATAGATTAAGGTGTGGAGCTCTGCTTTTCTTCATGAATTAATGCAATTACTACTGTTTTTCTATTCAATTCACGCCTAATTCTTCTCTAAGATATCGCTTGTTCTTCAACTTGATGAATGTGATGATCCGTGACACTCATCATCATTCTCACCTATGAACGTGTGCCTGACAACCACCTCCGTTCTACCTTCGATTGAGTGTGTATCTCTTGGGTTTCTGATCTAAGATTGGAACCTTCGTGGTATAGGCTAGAATTATTGGCGGCCATTCCTGAGATCCGAAAAGTCTAAACCTTATCTGTGGTATTCCGAGTAGGATCTGGGAAGGGATGACTGTGACGAGCTTCAAACTCGCGATTGTGGGGCGTGTGACAGACGCAAAAGGATCAATGGATCCTATTCCGACATGATCGAGAACCGACAGCTGATTAGCCGATGTTGTGACAGAGAATCAGGACCATTTTCACTGAGAGGACGGGATGTAGCCATTGACAACGGTGATGCCCAACATAAAGCTTGCCATGGAAAGGAGTATGAATGATTGGAAGAAGGCAATAGGAAAGCAGAGGTTCAAGGGGAACAAAGCATCTTCATACGCTTATCTGAAATCCACCAATGAATTACATAAGTATCCCTATCTTTATTTTATGTTTTATTCATCTTTTAATTATCAATCCTCCATCACCATTTGAATCTGCCTGACTGAGATTTACAAGATGACCATAGCTTGCTTTAAGCCGACAATCTCCGTGGGATCGACCCTTACTCACGTAAGGTTTATTACTTGGACAACCCAGTGCACTTGCTGGTTAGTTGTGCGGAATTGTGACAAAGTGTGATTCACGTTTGAGAGCACCAAGTCTTTGGCGCCATTGTTGATGATCACAATTTCGTGCACCAATGTTTCAAAATAAAAATTTGGGATGCATGCTCATGTGAAATCAAAACAATTGAATTACCATGTCATTGAAAAAAAATAATAATTTATTTTTACATTTTCAGTATTTAGTTAAGGGGATACAAAAAATTCCCCAATTGCAAAATAAAAAGAATCAATACACATGGGACAAAATTAAATACATGAGTGTGCAATACAAAGAGGGAAAATTTGGGCAAATATGTTAAAGAAATTTTGATTTATAGAGTATGTATGTTAGGTGAGATCTTAGACTAATCAAGGATTCACTTATTAGCTCACTTAGCCTTATACATATACCCTTACCCTTACCTTGGCCCCATTACAACCTTGAATAAGACCTCATGATTTTTGTATGTCTGTATTCTATAATTGTTGATTGGTTAGATGAAGAACAAAGTTATAGAAAGTAAGGATAGAAAAAGAATAGAGTGATTAACCCAATAAATACTAAGTGACTAGAGAGTAAACACAAAATCCAATGAGGGTTCAATAGCTCATCACCATATATCTCTGCTTAAAATTGTTAATTGTCTTGCAAGTTTGTGAAATATTTTTTCCCATCTCAATTGTAAAAGTGCTTTAACATTATCTAAGGTTTGGCTATGCATATTTGACTCCTTGAGAATATGAATTAATTTAACTACATGTAAGCTTTATATACAAATGAATAAAAATTAGAATTGCATGATTCATTTAGGTAGTTGCATTTAGAATAGATTGCATTGCATGAGATTCCACCGCTTTAACCTTACCTTACTCTTTATCTTCGATTTAGCATGAGGACATGCTATTGTTTAAGTGTGGGGAGGTTGATAAACCCATATTTTATGATATATTTTGTGCTCAATTTAAGTGATTTACTCAACCCTTCACCCATTTATTCATGTGAAATTGCATGGTTTTACTTTTCCTTCCTTATTATGTGATGTATGTGAAAAACATATTTTTTATGCTTTAAAAATAATTATTTTAATTACCTTTATTACCATTTGATGCCGTGATTTGTGTGTTGAGTATTTTCAGATCCCCTAAGGCAGTAATGATTTAAAGGATGGAAAGGAAACATACAAAAATGGAAGGAAAGCACAAAATGGAGTTTTGAAGGAACTGGCAGCGACGTGAATGCATGGACGATGCGACCGCATGCCCAGCGCGAAAAGGTAGCGACACGAATGCGTGACTGACGCGGACGTACGTCTTGAGCAGAATACAGATGACGCGTACACGTGACCGAAGCGAACGCGTGATAAGGAAAACTCCCAGATGACACGACCGCGTGACTGATGAGAGAACTTTTGCGTGGTCTAGAAAATTGTGGATGAATCCTCGTTGCAAGTATAGTTTCTAAACCTTCAAAAGTCCTTTCATACAAACGTTTTGGTTGTCACAAGTAACAAACCCCTTAAAAATTGTTAACCGAGTATTCAAACTTCGGGTCGTCTTCTCAAGGAACTGCAGGGAAGTATGTTCTTATTATTGGCTATAAAGGTTGTAATCGGGGTTTAGAAGATGAGAAACAAGTGATTTAAATGGCAATTAAAATCAAAAAATAACTGTAAAGCAACTTCTGGCAGGGTAAGAGAAATTGGAAGTCCAACTTGGTTATCTCTCTCAACAATAATGAAAGTTGAATCTTAATTCCTCTTAGTTAACTTTTAAAGCGAAGGAAAGTCAAGAGACTAATTAGTTTGACGTTCGAATCCTATTTATTTCCTAAGAAAAAGTTGGGATTATTGAAGTTCAGTTCAATTAGCAAGATAGCGATTATCAATTATGCTGAGTTTGATAATGTTGAGTTACTGATTTCTTAACCAAGACCAAAAGGGGGAAAAAAGTAAAATTGCTGGAACAAAAATGTCCTTAGATGGGAAGCAAAAATATCTTAATTCAAAGAGAACAGTAATAAACTGAAATACCTCAAATAATCATTAATTCAAATCATAACATGGAAACGGTTTATAAGCCAATTTGGCAACATTTATAGATACGAATAAAAGCATTAAAGTAAAAGTAGCATAGAAACATAGATTAAAGTAAATATTAAACTTGGATCGAGAGTCACTCTTAAAAACTAAGAGAAGTCCTAAATCCTAATCCTAAGAGAGAGAGGAGAGAACCTCTCTCAAACTAAATATAAATCATGGAAAGTGAAAATTGGCGAGCTCTCCCTGAATGGATGCATTCTCCCACTTCATAACCTCTGTTCTATGCCTTCTAGACTTGGATTTGGGCCAAAAAGGGCTTCAGAATTCGCTATGAGCATTTTCTACAATTTCTGGTGTGTGGCCTCTGTCACGCGTCCGCGTGGGTCACGTGGTCGCGTCATTCGGAGCTTTTTCTTGCCACGTGGTCGCGTCAGTCATGCGACCGCGTCATATACATTCTGCTTAAGGCGTGCAGTCACGTCAGTCATGCGACTGCGTCACTGCTTCTTTGCGCTTGGCATGCGTCTGCGTCGCCCATGCGATCGCGTGGATGCTAATTTCTTCAGAAGCTCTGTTTTGTGCTTTCCTTCCAATTTTGTATGTTTCCTTTCCATCCTTTAAGTCATTCCTACCTTAGAAGATCTGAAAACTACTCAACACACTAATCACGGCATCGAATGGAATTAAAGGTGATTAAAATAATTAATTTAAAAGCATAGGAAACATGTTTTTCACATACATCACATAATAAGGAAGGAGAGTAAAACCATGCAATTAACATGAATAAGTGGTTGAAGGATTGAATAAATCACTCAAATTAAGCACAAAATACATCATAAAATATGGGTTTATTAACCTCCCCACACTTAAACAAAAGCATGTCCTCATGCTAAATCCAAGGTAATAAGTAAGGTTAAAGTGATGGAATGTCATGCAATGTAATCTAACCTAAATGCAACTACCTAAATGAATGATGCATCATGCAATTCCAATTTATTCACTCATATATAAAACTTACAGGTAGTTAAATTAATTCACATTTTCAAGGAGTCATATATGTATATATAGACAAGCCTTAGATAATTAATAAGCACTTTTACAATTGAGATGGGAGAAAAAGCATTTTATGGACTTGCAAGACAATCAGATAGTTCAAATAGATATAAATGTTAATGAGCTATTGAACCCTCACTGGATTTGTGTTTACTCTCTAGTCACTCAGTGTTTATTGGGTTAATCACTCTATTCTTCCTTTTTTATTCTTCCTTTCTATAACTTTGTTCTTCATCTAACCAATCAACAATTATAGAATACAGTCATACAAAAAATCATGAGGTCTTTAATTAAGGTTGTAATGGGGCCAAGGTAAAGGTAAGGGTATATGTATAAGGCTAAGTGAGCTAATAAGTGAATCCTTAATTAGACTAAGATCTCACCTAACATACATACTTAGTAAAACAGAATTTCTTTACCTATTTTTCCATACTTTTCCCACTTTTGCATTTGGGGAATTCTTTTGTATCCCCTTTATTAAATACTGAAATTTTTTTTAATGCACATGGTAATTTAATCACTTTGATTTCTCATGAGCATGCTTCCCAAAAATTTCTTAGTTGAGTTATTTTATTCTTTTCAATTCTTCTACCTTTTGTTTTTATCATCCAAGTTCCCAATAGATGTCCCACATTTAAACTATTCATAATTTTCTATCCTAAGCTAACCAAGGATTCAACTAGAGATTTTATTTTGTTTTTCTGCTTAAGGCTAGTAGTGTGGCTGATAGAATAAAAGGGGATTTAAAGGCTCAAGGGGGCTAACAAGGGTGATGTAAAAGGTAGGTTGTTTTGAGATAAGTGAGCTAAAATCAAATGATGGCCTCAATCACTCTTTTGGTATGTATCTATATTCTATATTCTATATTCTATAATTGGACATATAGATTAAAACAAAGTAAAGAATATCAGAATGTAAAAGAAGGGAGAAACACACAGGAATAAAAATTATGGTTTAAATGTAACCATACAATTAAGCTCAAAACTCACAGGCTATGTGTTCTCTAGCTCAAAAATCATTTATCACTTATGTATGTCATGCAGGTTTAGTTAAAAATTCTCATTATTCTCAATGTAAAACTTATATTGAATGGCTTTAAAGTTTTAGTGTTTCTCCTTGATGAAATGTTGTTAACTTAACTATGTGATGTAATGCTATATATACAAGGTTTATGGATTTAAATCTGTTATGTTCAATTTCCTAGCTTACTTCCTTTTTATATTTTTCAATTTAAACTAAGCTGTCTTATGCTAAAAAGGGTAAGCTATACTAGTTAATCCACTAATAAGTTAGAATTGCAAACTAAACTAAATAACTAAGATATGACTAAAATGCAAAATGCAGAAATAGAGTAAAAATACATAAAAGTAGCAATGTATAAGTACACAGAAAATAACAATAAAAAGAAAAATATAGAAAAATATCCAAAATAAAAGAAAAGAGTATGTAGTGGTTCACCAAAATAAAATGCCAGAGATGGCAATCTCTCCACACTTAAAATGAAGCATCGTCCCTGATGCTCAGTCAAGCCGGGTGTGAAGGGGTATCATCACTGGTAGGAATGGTAGCTGGTGTCTCTGTGGTGGTGACTGGCTGAAGGTCTAACTGCTGCGGAGGAGGGGCTGTCTGGATGAGTATCTCAAGATCTGCAGCTTGGATCTGCTGGGGTGCTGCCTGCTGGGTGTCTGCCTGCTCTGCCTCTCCCTAGGGATGGGTCTCTGCCTCGGGCTCATCTGCCTCCTCCTCAGATGCCTCGGATTGTGTGTCAGGCTCGGAGGGGATGTCGCCAGATCGTATCAGCAGCTTCAGGTGCTCATAGCATCGCTTGTTGCGACGCTCCATCTGGTCAAGTCGTCGAAACAAGCGGTGCACCAGATGATAGACAGGCTCTGTGGTAGGTGGATGTGTAGTGGTGGTGGCAGGGGTAGGTGGTACGGTGGAGGAAGAGGGACCGGCAGATGGTGTAGTTGTATCATCAGCAGTGGCAGTCAGGAAAGGAGGTCTGTAACCCAAGGCCAGGAAGTTCCTGTTGTGAGGAATGATCTTCTTGCAGTCCGCAGCGGGGGGCCTCTCATCAACATCCTCCCATGGCATGTCAGCTCGACGGCCCAACTGTGTAACCAAGTATGGGAAGGGAAGAGTGCCTCGGATGTGGACCCTGACCATATAGTGCTGAATAAAGCGTGGCAGGTATAGGTCCTTGCCCTCCATCACACACCAAAGGAGGGTGATCATAGCGGCAGGTATCTCAGTCTCGTGAGTACTCGGCATAATGTAGTTGCTGAATATCTGATGCCATAGCCGAGCCTCATCGTTAAGGTAAATCCGCTTGATCCCTTTGGGCATGGTGGTGTTCTGACCCATGATCCAAGGAACTGACGGGTCAAGGGCAATCCGGGCCTTGACTGCATCCCAGTTAAAACGCATATAGCACATATCCTCCTCAGCTTTCTGATAGCCATCTGTCTGATCAGTCTTAGGCAGAAGCTTCAGAACCTCTTCTATTGCCTCCTCAGTAACCAAAATCTGCTTCCCTCTGAGGTTCACTGCATCTAGGGAAGTTTTGAAGTAGTTGCAGTAGAATTCTCTAACCCAAGATGCATTAACCTCAGTCAGAGGTCTCTCCAGAAAGAACCAGCCTCTTTGTTTGATCTGATCAGAGGTGTATTGCTGGAGTTCTTCTGGGATCTTCAAAGTTCGCTCCAGGTATAGGTGCCTGGAGTTTGCAAACACCGGATACCTCAGCTCACAGTATCGGTTTGCAAATTTTATTGGATCAGTAGCGGGAAGCAGCTGGTCGGCCTTCTCCTGCTAGGTAAAATTTTTCTCCCGCAAGGAGGCATCATGCATGAGGTCGATGATAGACACGGAGGCTTCTCCTCTTTTCCTTTTGCCAGTAGTGGCCTTGCCTTTTCCCTTTCTATGGGAATCTGACATCCTGAAAAACAGAAAACCAGGATATAATAAAAATGGGAAAGCAAATAGGCAAATAATCAAAGAAAATGCAAAGTGGCAAGGGAGCAATAGGATAATGAATATGAGTTAAGTAAAATGTGCATTTAGGATTGGTATAGGAGTGAAAAGAAGAAATCACAATCCAAAATGTTATTGAATGCAAGTTAAATAGAAAAATTAACATCATGCCTTTGTTAGAATGTTAAAAGAAAGTGAAAGAAAGGTTAGGTTGGTTAGAGTTAAAATTAGTGAGTTAGTGAAAAATGTGTTAAAGTAAGAGGCATAATGAAAATAGTTCAAGTAACAAGTAATCACAGGTAGAAGCTATAGGTAACTCATATTCAAACAAGTAAAACAGTTTGATGATGATTCAAATAGAGATAAAGAAGGCAAAAATAGGAATCAAACATCGAAATTGCAGTTTAGGAACCAGGAAATCAAAGAGGATAAGAATGCATGCCCTGGCATTCATGAATGGTTTGGTTAAAGCAGTGGAAAACAGAGTTCAAGAACCCAAAATCAAAACATGAATGGAAGTCAAAAAGATTTATAAAAATTTGGGCAGCATTCCGGCTAAAATTGGATTTATCCGGAAAATAAACAGCAAACAAACAGTTCATATGCATGAAAAAATATCAAGCTGCAGGTACATATAATGAATATAAACATGAAAATCAATGTAAAGAGCAGCAATATACAAGAAATACAGCATATGAACAAGATTACAGCGATAGCAGATTTGCAATTATGATAAAACAGAAACAAGAACAGTGCAAATAAACAGACCTAAATCCACTAACCATATCCTAGGCTACCTAACACCCTAAAATCCACTACAACATGCATATCTAACTATCCTAACATGATCATAAACGGAAAAAAAAAAAGAAAAACTACGAACGGAAAAAAGGATTGCATGTTGCGGAACCTAGAAGGCGAAAGAAGGAGGTTGGGGTACAGAAGTGGCTGGGGGTGGTGGCGGTGACATCCGGCGCGGCTGTTGGCGGCGGTGGGCACGGCGGTTGCTGCTGTTAAGGGGGTAGGGGCTTTGGGAAGGGTAATGGGGGAGTAGGGGAGAGGGTTGGGGGTCGCGGGTGGTGGTGGGCGCGGTGGGTACGGATGGCGGCGGTGGGTGGTGGTTCGCGGAGGGCAGTGGCGGAGGGGGGGAAAGGGGAAGAAAGAAGAAGAAAGAAAGGGGGGAAAAGAGGGGGTTGGGTGGCGGTGGCGTCTGGGTGGTCGGCGGTGTCAGGCGGTGGTTGGGGCGGCGGCAATGGTGGCTGGGTGGTGGTTGAGAGTAGAAGAAGAAGAGAGGGAGAAGAGGGTTGGGGGGCTGCGCGACTGATAGGGTTCACATGGCTTGGGGGGTTATATTTTCAAATCCACGCGATCGCGTGGGGACGCGGTTGCATGGTGGGGGTGAAAATGGAGGTGACGCGATCGCGTGGGTCGCACAATCGCATGAAAGGGATAGAAGAGGGGATGACGCGATCGCGTGGGCCGCGCAATCGCGTCACTGGAAATTGTGCTAAACGCACGACTCCAGCGTCGTTTCAGCGCAACTCTCTGTCTCCTTCTGGGGTGATGTGCAATCCATGCGACGCGATCGCGTCGCTCACGCAGTCGCGTGAGATTGGTTGTGTGCCTGTGACGCGATCGCATGGGGCATGCAGTTGCGTGGTCCATTTTGTGTTAAACGCACCAGGGCCGCATGATTCCAGCCTAACTTTCTGGACGTTGGATCTTTATGCCGATCTCCAGGTCACGCAGTCGCGTGGATGACGCGGTCGCGTGGGAAGTGTAGTTCGCCATTTGACGCGATCGCACGGGTGATGCGGTCGCGTCGCGCATCCTTTTTTTTTTACGCATTAAAAATGCAGAATGTAATGATTAATGTGAATGCTATGCATGATCCCAGGTTTAATAAAATAAAATAAAACTCAAAAACAAAACTAAATAAAATTAAAAGTGTAATAAGAACGATCATACCATGGTGGGTTGTCTCCCACCTAGCACTTTTGGTTAAAGTCCTTAAGTTGGACATTGGAAGGACTTTCTGTTATGGTGGCTTGTGTTTAAATTCATCCAGAAATCTCCACCAATGCTTGGAATGCCAATAGCCTCCGGGGTCCCAAACTAGGCATGTGAAGCTTCTGATCAGCTTCAAGCAGATTTTCAGGCTTCCGGGATGACGAATGTCAGAATAGAATCCATGATCCCGAGCTTTGTTTTTAAATCTGCCTCCATCTTGATCTATATTTTTCCATTCGGGCGGTTTAGAAAGTAGATTCTCACCATGGTGACCAAACGTTTTCCAAGATCCATGCAATTGAGCTTGATACCAATCCGTGTACTTCGAGGTGAAGCATGGAACCTTATTGAACCTTGTGCACCAGCTCTGAGCATGAGCCATTTCCCTCTTACTCTTAAAGCCGCAGAAAGCTCTAAGCTGGCCATCTGTTTCAAGTAAACCATATTCAAGTGAATAAGTGAAGTTAAAGGTTAAGGATTGTACCCACTTGAAGCTTGTATTAGGCGGTAATGGCCTTGGGGTAGGTGTTTCTGGAGGTCCTGTAAGTTCTTCTCCCGTGTGCTCTTCTGTTAAATCCTCCACTTCTTCGCAAGATTCTTCAAATGCATCTACACCCTGGTCAAAGTCTTCTATGTGTTCCTCATCACTCGAGTCATAGATTGGAGGTCGAGAGAAATCCACCTCTACATCATCTTCGTATTCATTTGGGGAAGATTCTTCGATCTCAGAGAATTCACTTGCGGATGCAAGTTCATCACTAAGAAAACTTGACTTGTGACTATCATCATCAAGAGAATTTCCTTCTTGGATTATTCCGTCTGATTCTTCATAAACGACATGCCTTGGGGATTGTGCGCTATCCTCCTCAGCATTAACTGTAGCGTCCTTGACGGAGTTCTCCTTAGCTCTGGATTCCCATGGAGGTTCAGCATCTCCTAGATCTTCAACCAACTCTTCTTCTTGTACAATGACAGCTTCTTCTACTTGTTCTAGTACGAATTCGTGCTCTGTCTTGTCCACTGGAGTTTCTAATATCTCCTTCATGCTACGCTCTTCATTAGATTGTTCACATGGGGTTGTGGTTGGTCCTTGAATGTTCGCGTGTCTAGAAGCTAATTGAATTACTGCTTGCTCCAGTTGTTGAATGGTTGTTTGAAGTTTATTCACTGTTTCCTTGAGGCAAACCTCTGATTCTCGGGGTGCTGGGTTTGGATATGAAACACGGGGAAGTGGTGGTGCTTGGGAGTGAGTTGATTGGAACTGGGGTGGAAAAGGATCATATGGTGGCGAATGGTGAAAAGAAGCTTGTGAGTGTGGTGGTTCGAGGTTATGTTGAGAGGATGGTCTATAGGCACGGGGTGGGGTTTGTTGGTAGTTACAAGGTTGTCAACCATATCTATCAGCTGGGTGTGCATTGTAGAATGGTCGTTTTCCATGATATCTTGGAGGGTGTTATTGCCTAAAGGGTTGATTAGATCCTCTTGGCTCCATCCATCCTTGATTGGTCTGACCTTGATGCATATTCCTGCTGCAACTTCTATTTCCTTCAATAAAGTTAGAACCAAACTCAAAGCGAGAGGGGTGAGAATTCATGGTAGCAAATAGAAATAAAAAGGAAAGACAAAAATAAATGAACAAGCAAAAGAAAAATATTTACAATAACTAATAATAAGGCACACATTAGCAGTTCCCCGGCAACGGCGCCATTTTGATGAGAGAACTTTTGCGTGGTCTAGAAAATTGTGGATGAATCCTCGTTGCAAGTATAGTTTCTAAACCTTCAAAAGTCCTTTCATACAAACGTTTTGGTTGTCACAAGTAACAAACCCCTTAAAAATTGTTAACCGAGTATTCAAACCTCGGGTCGTCTTCTCAAGGAACTGCAGGGAAGTATGTTCTTATTATTGGCTATAAAGGTTGTAATCGGGGTTTAGAAGATGAGAAACAAGTGATTTAAATGGCAATTAAAATCAATAAATAACTGTAAAGCAACTTTTGGCAGGGTAAGAGAAATTAAAAGTCCAACTTGGTTATCTCTCTCAACAATAATGAAAGTTGAATCTTAATTCCTCTTAGTTAACCTTTAAAGCAAAGGAAAGTCAAGAGACTAATTAGTTTGACCTTCGAATCCTATTTATTTCCTAAGAAAAAGTTGGGATTATTGAAGTTCAGTTCAATTAGCAAGATAGCGATTATCAATTATGCTGAGTTTGATAATGTTTAGTTACTGATTTCTTAACCAAGACCAAAAAGGGGAAAAAATAAAATTGCTGGAATAAAAATGTCCTTAGATGGGAAACAAAAATATCTTAATTCAAAGAGAACAGTAATAAATTGAAATACCTCAAATAATCATTAATTCAAATCATAACATAGAAACGGTTCATAAGCCAATTTGGCAATATTTATAGATACGAATAAAAGCATTAAAGTAGAAGTAGCATAGAACATAGATTAAAGTAAATATTAAACCTGGATCGAGAGTCACTCTTAAAAACTAAGAGAAGTCCTAAATCCTAATCCTAAGAGAGAGAGGAGAGAACCTCTCTCAAACTAAATCTAAATCATGGAAAGTGAAAATTGGCGAGCTCTCCCTGAATGGATGCATTCTCCCACTTCATAACCTCTGGTCTATGCCTTCTGGACTTGGATTTGGGCCAAAAAGGGCTTCAGAATTTGCTATGAGCATTTTCTGCAATTTCTGGTGCGTGGCCTCTGTCACGCATCCGCGTGGGTCACGCGGTCGCGTCATTCGGAGCTTTTCCTTACCACGCGGTCGCGTCAGTCATGCGACCGCGTCATATACATTCTGCTTAAGGCGCGCGGTCGCGTCAGTCATTCGACCGTGTCACTGCTTCTTTGCGCTTGGCATGCGTCCGCGTGGCCCATGCGATCCCGTGGATGCTAATTTCTTTAGAAGCTCCGTTTTGTGCTTTTCTTCCAATTTTGTATGTTTCCTTTCCATCCTTTAAGTCATTCCTACCTTAGAAGATCTGAAAACTACTCAACACACTAATCACGGCATCGAATGGAATTAAAGGTGATTAAAATAATTAATTTAAAAGCATAGGAAACATGTTTTTCACATACATCACATAATAAGGAAGGAGAGTAAAACCATGCAATTAACATGAATAAGTGGTTGAAGGATTGAATAAATCACTCAAATTAAGCACAAAATACATCATAAAATATGGGTTTATCAGTGACCCACGCGGACGCGCGACAGACGCCATGCACCAGAAACTGCAGAAAACGCTCCCAGCGATTTCTGAAACCTTTTTGGCCCATATCCAAGTACAGAAAGCATATATTAGAGGTTATAAAGTGGGGAAATGCATCCATTCAAAGGAGGTCTTCAATTATTCACTTGTCATAGTTTAGATGTAGTTTTTAGAGGGAGAGGTTCTCTCCTCTCTCTTAGGTTTTAGGATTAGGATTCCTCTTAAAGGATTTAGGACTTTTATTATTTCAACTTACAATTTCTGTTCAATTACCAGGTTCAATGTTCCTTTTATTTATTTTCCCAATTTAATTTAAGAACTTTTCCATGTTACATTTGATATCTTTATTAGTGCAACTTGAGGTATTTCAGAATTATGATTGCTTTCCTTTATTTATATAAATAATTTAGATTTTTTCCTTTTGGCTTTAATTGATCAATTGGAGACTCTTGAGTTATCAAACTCATCGTGATTGATAATTGTTATTTTTGCTAATTGAATCGAATTCCAATAACTCTAGTCCTTTCTTAGGAATTGGCTAGGACCTGAGGATCAAACTAATTAGTACACTTGACCTTCCTTTGCTTTAGTAAAGGTTAACTAAGTGGGATTAAAACCCAATTATCATCACCATTGATAAGGATAACTAGGATAGGAATTCTAGTTTTCATACCTTTCCAAGAGTTTATTTTACAGTTATTTATTTATTTTACTTGTCATTTAAATTACTTGTTCCTCACTTTCAAAACCCCCAATTTACAAAACTCATAACCAATAATAAGAACACCTCCTTGCAGTTCCTTGAGAAGACGACCCGAGGTTTAAATACTTCGGTTATCAATCTTAAAGGGGTTTGTTACTTGTGACAACCAAAATGTTTGTAAGAAAGGATGGTTGTTTGGTTTAGAAACTATACCTACAACGAGAATTTATTCTGAATTCTAAACCGTCAATCTTCCGTTCTTCAGTTCTCTCATGGCAGTTTTGTCTGTGTTTCCTTGTGGCAGTTCTGTCTGCGTTTCCTTGTAGCAGTTTCATCTGTACTTTCTTGTGGCAGTTCCATATGTGCTTCCCTCTGGTAGTTCTGTCTGCACTTACTTCCGACAGTTCCGTCTGCACTCGTTCCATTAGTTTATACAGTTTTTTTTCTTTCTTTATTTCGTTGTTTTAAATAGATTTCAAACTCAAGTGAGGGAGGATGTTAGAACATATTAGGATCAATTAACATTCATTAAAATTGATAAAAACACTCAATTTGAGCACAAGATGAATCATAAAATAGGGGTTTATCAACCTCCCCACACTTAAACAATAGCATGTCCTCATGCTAAATCCAAGAGAAAGAGTAAAGGTAGAATGGTAGAATCTTATGCAATACAATCTATTCTAAATGTAAGCTACCTAAATGAATCATTCAATTCTAATTATCATCCACCTATATATACAGAGCTTACATGTGGTTAATTTGATTCATAATTTCATAGAATCATATATGCATAGCCAAACTTAAATCATGTTAAAACACTTTCACAATTGAGTTGGGTTAAGATATTTCACAAACTTGCAAGACAATTAAATAATTAAATCTGAATATATGGAGATGAGCTATTGAACCCTCACTAGATTTGTGTTTACTCCATATTCACTCAGTGTTTAGGGTTAATCACTCTATTCTTTTCTATTCATGCTTTCTAAAGCCTTGTTCTTCATCTAACCAATCAACAAATATATAATGTATACATACAGACATCATGAGGTCTTTTTGAAGGTTGTAATGGGGCCAAGGTAAAGGTGAGGATATATATAAGGCTAAGTGAGCTATAAGTTGAATCCTTGATTAGTCTAAGATCTCACCTAACATATACATACTCCATATAATTTATAATTATCTTGGTCTTCCCAATTTTTCACTTTCTTATTACATACTCATATACCAACTTTATTTTGATTTTACCTCATGTGCATTGATGTCTTCACTAAACTTATTATTGGGGTAATTTTGTCTCCTTATTTATTTATTTAATTAAAAACGATTTTTTTTTTTGAAATATAAACACAACATTTTCAATGCACATGGTATTTTTAATTATTTCGGTTTCACATGAGCATGCTCCCAAATTTTTGATTATTTAATAATTTAATCCTTTCCTATCAACCCATATGCCCATGTTTCCCCACACTTAGTGTGTATCACTATTTCTATCTTAAGCTAACCAAGGATTCAACTTGGGATTTTTAATTTGTTTTTCTGCTTAAGGCTAGTAATGTGGTTATAGAACAAAAGGAGATTAAAAGGCTCAAGGGGGCTAACAAAGGTGATGTAGGAGGTAGGCTTATTTGGGATATGTAAGGAAAAATTCAAATGATGGCCTCAATCATATGTGGGTATGTATCTACATTCTATATTGGACATATAGATGGAAACAAAGTAAAGATTACAAGCACAGAAAAGAATGGAGAAACACACAGGAATGAAATTTATGGTTGAATGTAACCATACAGTTAAGCTTAAAAACTCACGGGTTGTGTGTTCTTTGACTCAAAAATCATATATCAGTTATGTATGTCATGCAAGTAGAAATCAAGGAGTTACATTCAACTCAATGTGAATCTCTGGATGGCTTTTATAAAAATAAGTATTTTCCTTGAAAAATGTTATCAATTTACCAACATTTATTGCTATATATATATATGTGTGTGTGTGTGTGTGTGTGTGTGTGTGGACTGTTATGATTCTGTTATACTAAAGTTTCTAGTTCACTCTTTTTATTTTCAATTAAACCAAATTATCGTATGCTGAAAGGGTAAACTAAACTAATTAATCTATATTTTCTATATCACAACTTAATAAGCTAAAAGTGCAAACTAAACTAAACTAAATATCTAAGATATACATATATATAAACCAAAGTTTAAAATGCAGAAATACATTAAAAGAAAAATGTGCAAGTACTAAAAGATAAATAAGATAAGATAAAATAAAAATAAAAATACAGAAAATAAACAAAATAGGATAAAAGAGAGTCTGAAAAGTGGTTCACCAAAATAAAGTTCGCCAGAGATGGCGACCTCCCCGCACTTAAATAATAGCATCGTCCTCGATGCTCAGTCAGGCTGAGTGTGAAGAAGTGGCATCTCCAGAGGGATGTGCAGTAGGTGTCTCTGTGGTGATCTGAGGCTCTGCAGTCTGTATGAGCGTCGGAGGGTCTGCCTGCTGAAGTGGAGGCTCTGTCTGCAGAGGGACCTCTGGATCAACCGGCTGTATCTGATGGGGCTCCTCATGGTATGGTGCAGCCTGCTCAGGTCCTGCCTGCTCAGCCTCTGCACGTGCCTTCTATGCACTTGTTTGATATTGTTGGGTGATGAAACTTTTAAATCAATGCTTAATCTTGTATGACTCTTATATTCTTTGTGCATTGATATGAACTTGCATGTCTTTCATGACCCACTCTTTCTAGTTGAACTTGATGCTTTTGAATGCTCTTCATGCTTTGACTTTACTCTTGCATCAAGTGTTAGTTAATATGCTTTGGCTTATATTGTTTTCTCACTCACATGTTGTAGCTACCATGTATTTGAGAACCATGCTCTTATTTGGCATTAGCCCCCGCCTATGTGTTCTATTTGCTTTGCTATCTTTGTTGTAGGCTTAATTCTCTTTCTTTCTCTTTCCTTTTAGGTTAGCCACCAAGAAGGAAAGGATTGGAAAGGCTTCTAAATGGGGTAACAAACAAGTTCACCCGCATAACTCTTTGAAGAAACTCATCAATTGTAGCAACCCGTCTACCTTGCTCTTCTTTGCATGCACCGAGGACGGTGCAAATTTCTAAGTGTGGGGAGGTCGTCCTACCGATCTCCATGGGTAACAATTTCTTTCTTTCAACACCAATTCTTGATTTCCTTTGTTAGATTAGTTGTTGCATTGCATGATAGATTGCATGTTAGTTAGAATTTGTACATATTTTTACCACTTCCTTTTTATGTTAGGACTACTTGGTTAGGGTGATGATTTCTTTTCCAAGAAAACTGTTTTTAGGGCACCCTACCAATTTGAAAAAAATTTTTGTGACAAACTTGCTTAAAGAATGTGTTTTGGAACATGGTTTTTGAGATAAGAACACAAGCATGTGAGTTTTGAGCCTAATTGCGTGGTTACATCTTATAACCACTTATTTTCCATTCTTGTGTGCATTGTTCTCTTTCTATGATTGTAATCTTTGATTTGTTTGATTTTTTATGTCCATTATTCTATGTATACATGTATTTATATGATTGAGGCCATCATTTCATATAGCTCACTTACCTAAATAGCCTACCTTTCATCAACCATTGTTAGCTAATTTTGAGCCTATTTAACCCCTTCTGTTCTTAATTATAGCACATCACTACCCCTAAGTGAAAAACAATAAATGACCTCAATTTGGATCTTTGATTAGCTTAGGCTAGTGAGGGTGTGTATCATTTGGGTATGGGAAACTTGGGACATTGGTTGAGGTAAAAGTGTAATTTTTATTTTTGTTGAAGATTTTTGGGGATTGGGTACATATTCATGCATTATATGTAAAACCATATGCATTGATATGTTTGTATATACTTTAGAAAAAAAATAAAAAAAATGAAATGATAAAGAAAAAGAGAAAGAACACACACACACACACACATATATATATATATGAAAAAAAAAAAGAAACAAAAAGGGGACAAAAATGCCCCAAAGTAAAGTTTAATAAAAATCAATGCATATGTGTGGTGAATTAAAGAGAATGCATGAGTATGTGAAAAAGTGGTCATGGGTAGCTAGGTTGTGTATTAGAATTGTATAGGTTGTTATATGTGTTTGGTGAGACCTTAGGCTAATCAAAGATACAAATTTCAAGCTCACTTGACCATATGCATCCTTACCTTTACCCTAGCCCCATTACAACCTATGAATAAGTCCTCATGATAAATGTATGCATGCATTGAATAATTGTTGATTGTTAGAAGAAAAACAAATCTTGGAAAGCATGATTAGAAGAGAATTGAGTGAATCGACCCTATACACTTGAGCGACTAGAGCGGATACACTTCCGGTGAGGGTTCGATGCTCAATTCCTTGTTCCTAGCTTTCATGAGCTTTCTTCTTGCAAGTCTATTTGAGCTTCATTTTGATATTTGAATTGGTAGGATTCATGAATCATCATATGATCCTTTCCCTACTTGCTTATATTTGTTCTTGGAGATTGATTTGCTTTTGACCAAGTAGATAGAGTCATATTGCATTTAGTTGCATGCATGTAGATAGGTTTATATAGTTTCTTTGCATTGAATAAATGTTCATACCCCTTTTCTTGTCCTTCTATATTCTTAGCATGAGGACATGCTTGGTTTAAGTGTGGGGAGATTTTGATAAACCCCGATTTTGTGGTTTATCTTATGCTTAATTTGGGAGATTTTTATCACCTTTTCTCACATTTATTCAATGAAATAGCATGGTTTTGCAATTCTCCCTTGATTTGTGCTTAAATATGAAAACATGCTTTTTAGGCCCTAAATTGGTGATTTTCATTCACTTTAATTCCATTCGATGCCTTGATGTGTTTGTTGAGTGATTTAAGGTTCATAAGGCAAGTATTGGATGGAAGAAATGAGGATAAAAGCATACAAAGGGGAGAATGCATGAAGAAACAAAGATTGGGAATTCATCAATGGGCGCGCACGCACAGAAGTGGTTTCACATAGAGACGCGCACGCATACATGACGCGTCCGAGTGGATGAAGAATTTGCCAATCGACGCGCACACGCACATGGCGCGTACGCGCCGATACTCTCACGTGGCCCACTTAAAGGCAAAATGCTGGGGGCAATTTCTGAGCTATCTAGGCCCAAATCCAACTTGTTTCTGAGTGTATTTCATGCAGAATTGAAGTCCAAGCAAAGGGGGAGCAATTGTTTTAGTAGTTTAGCATCATGATATGTAGGTTAGTTTCTAGAGAGAAAAGCTCCCTCTTCTCTCTAGAATTAGGTTAGTTTAATTTCTTCTAGATCTAGGTTCAATCTCATCTTTTCATCTTGTTTCCTTTATGATTTCTTGCTTCTACACTTTCATTCTCTTAGTTTATGATGTTAATTTCCCTTTTATGCTCTCTTTTATGTTCAAGGATGCTTATGTTGGATTTAGATCCCTTTTAATGAAATTTAATGTTTGATGTTCTTTTAATTGATGATTTGATTTGTTGATTTACTTTTCTTGCAATTTGTAGTTGTTAGATTTATGATTCTTGCAATTTATGATGTTTACTTTTTTTGCACTCTAGATGTTTGATAAAATATTTCCTCTAGTTTTTGAGTAGTTCTCTTGACTCTTGGCCTAGGCTAAGGGAATTGAGTGACCTTGAGTCATTGGGTCTCATTGAATTGGTGAATTGAGAACCCTTGGTGATCAATTTGATACTCATTGACGCCAACCCACTACTAATCTAATTAGTAGGTAGGTTGGGACTTATGGGTTGATGTGATCAAGCCTATTTGACGTACTTCAGGCCTAGTAGTAGATATTACGTACTTAAGGCTTTGGAAGTAGACTTAATAGGTTGGCCTCTCATAATTATCAATATATAGTTTGTAGACAAGGATGGTGATCTCAATTACCTATGTCTAACCAAGAGCTCTTTTCCTTTATTTTATTAGTTCTTCTCATTTTACCTTCTTGTCATTTACTTTTCTTGTCAAACTATAAAATCAAACCCCCTTGCATCTTCATAGCCAATAATTGACCACTTCATTGCAATTCCTTGTGAGACGACCCGGAGTTCAAATACTTCGGTTATAAATTCATTGCGGTTTGTACTTGTGACAAAACCATATTTTAATTTGATGTGAGAGTTGTTTGTTGGTTTGGAGCTATGCTTACAACGAAGTAATTCCTTTCTTTAAGAAGAAAATCTAGACCGACTCCAATTTTTGTATCAAGACTTCCAGGAAGAAGCTCAATTATTTTGGCTACAAGAGGTACGGTTTAAGTTTCATTTAAGTATTGTGTGGTGTGATGAGAATTCCTAGGCTAGATGCCCCTATGATTAAGTTTGGATTGTGCAAATGGTTGGTACTAATATGTATAGTTGTTATGTAATGAGAATTGATGATTGAGTTTAGAATTGTGTGAATTTGTATGTTTGGTGTGTTGAGAATTTGATGAATTGAATAATGAATATTGGTTTGTAGAATATGCATTTAAATTGTGAATTTGGGCTGGAGGCCGTGAATTTTGGGCCGGAGGCCGGAAAGAGGTAAGAAAGGTAAGTTGATATGTGTATTGTGTGATGATATAAGAGATTGGATGGATTTTAGATATTGAGTGTGTGAATAATTAGTTTGGTTATTGAATAACAAGGTTTGAGGAATTGAGGTGTGAAATTTGATAGTTTTGGGTGAAATTGTATAGAGGAGGTAGGTTTGGTTTGGTTGAGTGTAATTATGTGAATGTGGTTGGGATGTGGTCATTTGGATGAGTGGAAATGAACTTGGCTTGTAAACATTAGAAAAATTGGTGATTTATGTTTTTGGGGTAAAAACTTATTTTTGACCAACTTTGGCAGTCCGTAACTCGGTCCACGGAGTTTGGAATTCCTCAAAAATTGGAATTTTATGAAATTTTATTCATCGATCTTTCCAACGGTTCAGAAATGGTTGAAAAAGAAATTTTGTAGGAGAAGTTATGTGTCTTGGAAGTTTGGAGTTTGAAAATGTAATTCTGCAGCTTTTTAACTTAGTAAATTTTTGGCAGATCGTACTGCCACGCGTACGCGTGGCCGACGCGCACGCGTCACTTTCAAATTTCACTCCCCCACGCGTGCGCCTAGCCAACGCGTACGCGTCGATGTACTGATTCAAGTGCCCAGCCAAAGTTCCCGAGAGCTGTGCGGGTATTGTGCTGGTTTTGTGCGTGGGGCACAAACCGCACCCACGCATACGCGTGGCTAATACGCAGGTGTCACTTTACTTTTCTTCCATCCACGCGTGGGTGTGGGTGACGCGTACGCGTCACCATAACTTTCCTTCTTTCCACGCGTGTGCATGGGCGATGTATGCCGTGATGGAAGAAAGGGGATGTGGCAACTTATAGACGAATAAAGGGGATGACTTTATGAGTTGCTGAGGGTGGTGATGGAAGTGCGGTGTATGCCGTGAGCTAAGGGGCTGTATTTGAAAATGATTATTGGCTAGTTATGGGTTATTCCATGAGCCGGATGGCTATGATAAATATTGATTTATGGCTGTAAAATGAAAATATGGCTTTGAATGATTGTTTTATCTTGAGCTCTCTTTCTCGGAAGTGCGACCACAGAGAGATGAAGGAAGGTGAAGATCCCCTTCCTTGTTCCTCCTGGTGTTGTAAAATTGCCCCTAGCAAGATGGTGGGAGGTTTGGATCCTCTCCTTGGTTCCTCTTGGGTATATGAGAATACACCTCTTGGGTAGATGCAAGTGTTGTGGTTGCGCCCCACTTGCTCCAGGTTTGTTAGTATAGAGGCTCCCCGGGTGGACGCAAGGGTTGTGGTTTCACCCCACTTGCCCCGGGTTATGATAAGTGATGTATAAAATGTGCAATCATGTGATGTATAAATGACGATATGGTCATAATGAATGATTATGGAATGTTATGAATGAATGCAAAATGATTATCTGAGATACGAGTTTCCCTGGATGAAAACAGTGACTAGCCACCACGTGCTCCAGGTTGAGACTCGATACTCTGCTGACCCTATGTCGTAAGTATGGCCAGACACTGTGAAAGTTCCGGATAAGCTCGCCCCCTTGGATAAACACCAGTGTGGGTGTTGTATAGATAAACACCAGTGTGGGTGTTGTATGATTATGATTATGATAATGTTTATGATTGTGAATAACTCGAGTTGGGGATACACGACAGAGGGACAGTCCAATGGTTAGCTACCAGGACTTGTCGGGTTGGCTTTATAACCGACAGATAAGACTCATCAGCCATAGGGCAGGCATACATCATTTGCATATGTTTGAATTGTTTGGGTTTGCCTATTTGTTTTGGATTGATATATCATATATGCTGTGTTACCTGATTATGTGCTAATTGTTCTACTTGTACTTTAATTGTGTATTACTTGTCTGTATTACTTGTGTTTGTACAACTGAGAGGTCCCTCATGCTGGTGTCGGGGACGCTGAGGGTGAGATGAGTTGATGATGTAATTGAATAATGATGATGATTATTGAATGAGATAATTTGAGCTCCCTGGGTAGATGCAGTGAAGTGATTTCACTTGCTCCATGTGAGGATATGAGATAACGATATAGAATTGTTGAGACAAAATAACTGGTGATGGTTTTGTTTATGACTCTGACTCTGATTCGTTGGAGAGTTAGAGAGAGTTGAGAAGCATGAAAGATATGATGTAGATTTAGCATTCCCTTATGACAGTTGCCTGTTTATGGATTAGCGAGAACATAGGGTGAATATTGTTGAAAGGAATTTTAGGATACTTAGTGAGTTTTTATTACAATGCATTGTATTTATTTGGCACTTTTACCGTACTGGGAACCCATGGGTCAGGGTTTCTCATTCCGTATATATCTCTTGTTTTTCAGATACAAGTCCAGGTGCTTAGAAGTGAGCTGCGGTTCATCTGAGAGATGGCAAAGATCTTTATATTCTCTACTTTATATTTTGCTTAGAATCTCTCCACCTTTATTTGAAAAGATTTATTATGTATTGGACTCTTCTGGACTTGCCTATAGAGACTCTTATGTTTCTTTTGGGAGAGATTAGGAGATACTGTTGTCAACTACTTTTATACTATACCCTAGCCGGCCTAAACTTCGCGGGTCATGGCTAGTGGCTATTCACTTATGTTATATATCTATATACTGTCCTTCTCTTACTTTCCTTCATACATTTATCTGTATGTCGCCTTTTGACTTCATGCTTTATCTTTTAGTTGTCGATGCGTGAGTGACACGACTTCGTGATTTTATCTTTACTCTTTTCAGGCTTCTCGATTAATACTTCTTTCAAATATACTTATAATTACGTATTGTAATCCTCCTTGAGAGTCGTACCACCTTATTATCATTGACTTATGACTCGAGCATAAGGATTTCAATATTAGGGTGTTACATTATTGTATTAGAGCAGTTCGCCTTGTGAGCCTGAGGGATAGAACTGCTTATGCTTCAATGCATACTCTGAGTCTGTGCCTGTGCTAGTTATGGTATCTAACCGATACGTCTAGCATGAAGTCCATGAGTGTACCTTTGGTAATTTGAAGCGGTTAAAGTCTGTGCCTGTGCTAGTTAGAGTCTTATTTGTAACTATGTTCTCATAAATTGAATTTCCAATTAAAAGTGTCTTGTTTTGTCGTGAGCACAAAAAAATATTGAAGCAGTTGTCAAAGGTACTTGAAGCTCTCCACACATATTTTTTATCCATATCATCTTTATTTCACAAGTTGCTAAGCTCCAGAACTTAGCCTTTAGATGATCTACTCATTATTAATTGCTTCTTACAAGTCCAAGAAATCAATTTTGTCATAAGATAAATACAAAAGCTAGACACTAAGCTCCAGTCTTCTAAATTAGAGGCCCAATCAGCATCCACAAATCCATACAATATATAATTAGTGCACTTATAGATGATGAGACCATCTTCTTTTATGCCTTGAAAATATCTTAAAATCCGTTTCACTGTCTTCCAATGGGCTATCAAGGAACAGTGCATGAATTAACTAACATTGGCTACAACAAAGCACAAATCTATTTGAGTGATTGTAAGTTACTTGAGAGTGCCAACAATTGATATATAAAGCTTAGCACCCTCAAAATTTTTAAAACTAGTAGATAACAGTTGTAATGATGATATCATTGGCGTTGGCATAAAACTTACCTTGTTCGTTCCAATTTTGGAGAGAAGATCAGTAATGTATTTTGTTTGGGACAGTTGTAATTATTCAATTTCGGTCTCCATACTTCTCTCCCTAGAAAGTAGCAAAGTTGTCCTAGCTAAATCATTTAGAGAGAACACTTTGTCTAACTTGATCATTAAATCAACTTCCAAAGGATCACCTCCAATGATGATTATATCATCAACGTAGCATAAAATGTAAATAACAAAGGTACAACCTGCTTTAACAAACAATGATGTGTCTAACTTAGTACTAAAGAAGCTAAATGAATTAAGAGTAGTCCTTAGCTTTAGGAACCATTGCCTAGGTACCTACCTTAATCCATACAAACATTTCTTTAATTTGTATAAAAATTATCTAAATTATCACTAAGGCAGGGTGTGACAATCACATAAGCGGTAAAAGTTGTAGCGGACGTAGGTTGGGCTCATGATGATGATGTAACTAGGTTGAGTGGTAGGCCCATAGCGTTCTTGGGCCGCCTTTTATGACTAGTACCTCTTCTACCATCACCTCGATTCCTACCATTATCTCATGCCATGTCACCTAAATGAAGAATAGATAAAAGAAGTTAAGATAATATTGTGATATTAAGACACATACAATAACCACAATAAAATAAACACATAATAATTATATTTGGCATGTTACTTTTACTTGGAGTCATTAGAAGACTGAGAGGTAGATTTATCGTAATTGGTGTACGAATCCCGACACTTTTGTACAACTATACCAGCAAGTGCACTAGGTCGTCCAAGTAATACCTGAGTGAGTCAGGGTCGATCCCACGAGGATTGTGGTTTGAAGCAAGCTATGGTTATCTTGCAGGTCTTATTCAGGCGAAATAAGGTTGTTGGATACAAAATTGTATTAGGATTAAAATCAGTAATAGGAATATAGTTGAGGATTGGAGTTGCTTTGTCTTTCTGAGTTAACTCTGGTAGTACTGTCTTCTTTGCTTGTGAGAGATTTCTTCTTTGGCAGGCTGTATGTGATCAAAGCCATAGGCCGTGGTCATTGATCTCCTCTACTACAGATTAAACGCCATTGGCCATGGTCATCCAATCTGACGAAGGGTGAAGCTCTAGCAATTCATTCTCCTGGCGATCCTACTCAAAACATCACAAACATGGTTGAATCTTCCAGATAAGAGAATGCTGCTTCTTTCGATTCTAGCCTATACCACGGAGACCATAATCTCCCCAGAAATTGGCTTAATTGGTATCTCGAGAAGTCCCCAACGAAGTCGTGGATTAGTCGTCTGAGAGATGTATAAACATAGTTGTTGGTTCGTGCTTTCCAGTCACGTATTCACACGAGTTTATCAGGCACGTTCGTCTTAGTATGATGAACAGAGATGATTGTCACTGATCATCCTATTCACCATGTTGAAGAACGAGTATACATCTTAGAAATAAATCAAACACGGATTGAAGAAGAAACAATAGTACTTTTATTAATTCATAGGACTCAGCAAGGCTCCTCCCCTCAACCTAGGAGGTTTAGAAACTCATACTGAAAGAAAAATACAATGTAAAACTAGAATATCGTGTAAAGTCTGTAAAAGAGATCTGAATAACATAAATATAATCCCTTAAATACTAAATAGTTGACTAGTAAGGGTAAAATAGTCTTTCTAGTGCTAAAATCCACTTATGTGGCCCACTTGGTGAGTGTTTGGGCTGAACTTTGATGAGATCCATGTGTTATGAGACTCCTAGGGCATTGAAAACTGGCTAGAGGGTCCTCTCTGGGCTTTTGGATGCTGGACTCTGCTCTGTGGGCACTGGACACCTGGAAGGGGGCAGGTAGCTAGCGTTGGACGCTAGTTTTGGGCCTTCTATTCTGAAGTAAAGTATAAACTATTATACATTGATGGAAAGCTCTGGAAGTCATCTTTCTATAGCCATTACAAACGCTCCATTTTGAATTTTTTAGCTCCAGAAAAGCTCTTTCGAGTGCAAGGAGGTCAGATCCAGACAGCATTTGCAGTGCTTTCTCTGTCTCTGAATCAGACTTTTACTCCAACTCCTCAATTTCAGCCAGAAAATACCTGAAATTGCACAAAAACACAAAAACTCATAGTAGAATCCAAAAATGTGAATTTAACACTAAAACCTATAAAAACTTAGTAAAAACTAAACAAAATATACTAAAAACTATATGAAAATGATGTCAAAAAGCGTATAAAATATCCGCTCATCACAACACCAAACTTAAACTGTTGCTTGTCCCCAAGCAACTAAAAACACAGCACGATAGAAAAGAAAATTAAGATACAATAAATCTCTAAGTTTCCAATGAAGCTCAGTTATAATTAGATGAGCAGGACTTAGTAGATTTTTGCTTCTGAATAGTTTTGGCATTTCACTATTCACTGAAACTTAGAATAGTTTGCATCTTTAGGAATATAGAATCCAGATGATATTATTGACTCTCCTAGTTTGATTATTTTTTATTCTTGAACATAGCTTTTTGAGTCTTGGCCGTGACTCTAAGCACCTTGTTTTCCAGTATTACCACCGGATACAATAATGCCACAGACACTTTAACTGGGTGAACCTTTTTCAGATTGTGAGTCAGCTTTGCTAAAGTCCCTAGATAGAGGTGTCCAGAGTTCTTAAGCACACTCTTTTTGCTTTGAATCATGACTTTAACCGCTCAGTCTCAAGCCTTTCACTTGACACCTTCACGCCACAAGCACATGGTTAGGGACAGCTTGGTTGAGCCGCTTAGGCCAGGATTTTATTCCTTTAGGCCCTCCTATCCACTGATACTCAAAGCCTTTGATCCTTTTACCCTTGACTTTTGGTTAAAAGGGTTATTGGCTTTTGGCTCTTGCCGTTTGGTTTAAAGAGCTATTAGCTTTTTTTGCCTGCATTTTACTATATTTTTCGCCACTTTCTTCCTTTTTTTCCGCACGCAAGCTTTTTCTTTTTCTTTTTGCTGCTTTTTCTTGCTTCAAGAATCAATTTTATTGATTTTTCATATTACCAATAATACTTTTTCTTTTTCCTTATTCTTTCAAGAGCCAACATTCTAAAATTCCAACTTCAAATATGCACTGTTTAGTCATACATTCAGAAAATAAAAGCAATGCCACCGCATCAACATAATTAAATTATTCGTATTTTAAACTTGAAATTCATGTATCTCTCAATTCTTTTTAATTAAAAATTTTCTTTTAAGCAAGGTGAGAGATATATGGAATATTTTACAACTTTAAAATATCAATGCAAATGATCATGCAACTAGAACAAGAGAATAGACAAAACATAACAGAAAACAGAAAAATAGTAAAAGAAAAAGGAAGTAAAAGAGAACGAGTCCACCTTTAATGGTGGCGGCTAGTGCTCCTTCTTGAGGATCCAATGTGATGCTTGATCTCTTCTATATCACTCCTTTGCCTTTGTTGCTCTTCTCTCATAGCCCTTTGGTCTTCCCTAAAAGCTCTTTGATCTTCTCTTATATCATTGAGGGTGTTAGAGTGATCTTGATGCTCCATCCTCAATTGCTCCGTGTTAGTGCTTAATTCTCCAAGAGAAGTTTGCTATTGATCCCAATAGCTTTGAGGAGAAAAGTACATCCTTTGAGGCATCTCAGGGATCTCATGTTGAGGCGGTTGCACAGGCTCTTGTGCATGCTCTCTAGTTTGCTCCATCCTTTTTTTAGTGATGGTCTTGTTCTCCCTAATGGAGATATCTCCTTCTATGACAATTCCAGCTGATTTACATAGATGACAGATGAGGTGTAGAAATGCCAACCTTGCATTGGTGTGAGGCTTCTCAGCTACCTTGTACAATTCTTAAGGAATCACCTCATGTACTTCCACCTCACTTCCAATCATGATGCAATAGATCATGATGGCTCTATCAACAGTCATTTTTGACCGGTTGCTAGTAGGAATGATAGAACGTTGGATGAATTCCAACCATTCTCTAGCTATGGGCTTTAGGTCAACTCTGCTTAGTTGAATGGGCTTTCCTTGGAAATCCCTTTTCCATTGTACTCCTTCCACACAGATATCTGAGAGAACTTAATCCAATCTTTGATCAAAGTTGACTATCCTAGTGTAAGGATGTGGGTCTCCTTGCATTAGAGGCAAGTTAAACGCCAATCTCACATTTTCTGGGCTGAAATCTAAGATTCTCCCACAGACCATGGTGCTCCAATTCCTTGGATTTGGGTTCACATTAGTGTCGTGATTTTTAGTAACCCATTGATGAGCGGATAATTTATACGCTTTTTGGCATTATTTTTAGTATGTTTTTAGTATATTTTAGTTAGTTTTTATTATGTTTTTATTAGTTTTTAAATAAAAATCACATTTCTGGACTTTACTATGAGTTTGTGTGTTTTTTTGTGATTTCAGGTATTTTCTGGTTGAAATTGAGGTACCTAAGCAAAAATCTGATTCAGAGGCTGAAAATGGACTGCAGATGCTATTGGATTCTGACCGCCCTGCACTCAAAGTAGATTTTCTGGAGCTACAGAAGCCCAATTGGCGCGCTCTCAATTGCGTTGGAAAGTAGACATCCTAGGCTTTCCAGAAATATATAATAGTTTATACTTTGCTCGAGATTTGATAGCCCAAACTGGCGTTCCAAGTCAGCATAAAAATTCTGACGTCAAAACGCCATAACTGGCATAAAAGCTGGAGTTAAACGCCCAAACTGGCACAAAAGTTGGCGTTTAACTCCAAGAAAAGTCTCTACACATGAAAGCTTCAATTCTCAGCCCAAGCACACACTTTTTATATACTTTTGATCTTGGAATACTTTTCATCTTTGGGGAGGCTGGCCATTCGGCCATGCCTAGACCTTTTGTTCTTATGTATCTTCAACGGTGGAGTTTCTACACACCATAGATTAAGGTGTGGAGCTCTGTTGTTCCTCATAAATTAATGCAAAGTACTATTGTTTTTCTATTCAATTCAAGCCTATTTCTTCTCTAAGATATACACTCATTCTTCAACCTGACGAATGTGATGATCCGTGACACTCATCATCATTCTCACCTATGAACGCATGCCTGACAACCACTTCCGTTCTACTTGCAATAGCTTGAGTGCGTATCTCTTAGCCTTCTAGTTCATGACACATGGTTGCCTCGCCTGACAACTGAGCCTTCCATTCCATGAGATCAGAGTCATCGTGGTATAGGCTAGAATCAATTGGCAGTATTCCTGAGATCCGAAAAGTCTAAACCTTGTCTATGGTATTCCGAGTAGGATCTGGGAAGGGATGACTGTGACGAGCTTCAAACTCGCGAGTGTTGGGCGTAGTGACAAAAGAAAAAGGATCAATGGATCCTATTCCAACATGATCGAGAACCAACAACTGATTAGCCGTGCGGTGACAGCGTATTTGGACCATTTTCACTGAGAGGACGGGAGGTAGCCATTGACAACGGTGAAACCCAACATAAGCTTTCCATGGAAAGGAGTATGAATGATTGGAAGAAGGCAATAGGAAAGCAGAGGTTCAGAAGGAACAAAGCATCTTCATATGCTTATCTGAAATTCTCACCAATGAATTACGTAAGTATCTCTATCTTTATTTTATATTTTATTCATCTTTTAATTATCAATTCTCCATAACCATTTGAATCTGCCTGACTGAGATTTACAAGATGACCATAGCTTGCTTCAAGCCGACAATCTCCGTGGGATCGACCCTTACTAACGTAAGGTTTATTACTTGCACGACCCGATGCACTTGCTGGTTAGTTGTGCAGAGTTATGATAAAGAGTTGAGATTACAATTGTGCGTACCAAGTTGTTGGCGCCATTGATGATCATAATTTCGTGCACCACCCATGCATTAGCATAAAACTCTTGCACCATTAGAATCCCAGCATCTTGATTGGGATTGGTTAGAACTTTCCAGCTACTTTCTGGATCTCTCTTCGGATTTCTGGATACTCATTCTCTTTGAGTTTGAAAGGGACCTCAGGGATCACTTTCTTCTCTTCCACTACTTCATAGAAGTGGTCTTGATGAGGTTTGGTGATGAATTTCTCCATCTCCCAAGATTCAGAGGGAGTGACCACTTCCTTTCCTTTCTTCTTTCTAGAGGAGTCTCCAACCTTGGGGGCCGTGAATGGTAATGGAAAGAAAAAAGAGCTATGCTTTTCCAATACCAAACTTAAAACTTTGCTCGTCCTCGAGCAAAAATAAAGAAAAGAGAAGAATGGAGTAGAAGAAAAAGAAAATAGAGAAACATAGAGGGAGAGAGAGGGCTCGGCCTTGTGGGTTTTATGAGTGTATGAGAGGTGTGTGTATGAAGGGTATGAAGAGGGGTATTTATAGGAGTGGGGAATGGGTAGGTTCGGCCATGGGTGGGGTTTTGGGTGAAAAATTTGATTTTGAAGTGGGTGGGATTCGGTGGGAGTTATGATGGATTTGGAGAAGTGAAATGGATGTGATTGGGCTAGGGTTTATAGGGAAGTGTGTATAGGGAGGTGTGAAAGTTGGTAGGAATAGGTGGAGTAGGTGAAAGATGTTGTGGGACCCACTGGTCCTGAAAGGCTAGGGAATCCAAATTCCTTGCTTCTCTGCGTTGGCGTTTGAACGACCAGGGGTTGCTCTCTGGCTGCCGTTCAACGCCAGCAATGCTGCCCATGAGGGGCGTTGAACGCCCAGCAGGGATACACTAGCTGGTGTTCAACTTTTAACACTCCATCCAGAGTGTTCTATTTTCATTGCTGTGAAATTCTGTCTCTGTTCTGGCTGCTGCATATGAAAGAAAAAAAATGTAATTAATTAAGTAATGTTGGGTTGCCTCCCAACAAGCGCTCCTTTAACGTCACTAGCTTGACGGTTAGCTCCTTACAGAGGTGAGTATGGGCTCAGATTTTTACCCCTTAAAGTGAACTTTATTCCTGTCCTCTCATGAATGAGCTCCACAAGCTCTAGAGATAGGATACGACTTATTATATGTGGTAAGGCTGGCTTCTTAGTGAAGATAACTCTCATGCCAGGTGAGAGGCTTTAGTTGGGAATTTCTTGTCCCTTCACCCTTTAGGTACTTTCTTTCTAGTACCTTTGTGCTTAGAGCTTGTTGATGGCTACCCAACACCAAACTTAGAATTGGTGTCTGGGGGCTCTGTAAAGCTCTGCACAGAAAGATAGGATTAGAACACTAGGTGTTGCACAATTATCTCTCTTTTAGAGGAAAAATTGGGGTGAGGCATCTTGAACAAGATGTGATCCTCCCTTATTTGTAGGGTCAGTTCTCCCTTAGCCATATCAATGACAGCATTGGCAGTGGCTAGGAAAGGTCATCCAAGGATGACAGAGTCATCCTCATCCTCTCCTATGTCTAAGACTATGAAGTTTGCAGGGATATAGTGGTTTTCAATTTTTACCAAGACATCCTCTACTAAGCCATATGGCTTCTTCATTGTCTTGTCTGCCATTTCCAATGAGATGTGCATAGCTTATACCTCAAGAATTTCCAGCTTCTCCATTACAGAGAGTGGCATGAGGTTTATACTTGACCCTAGGTCACACAGAGCCTTTTCAAAAGTCATAGTACCTATGGTGCAAGGAATCAGAAAGCGTGCAGGATCTGGAAGTTTCTGAGGTAGCCTCTGCTGAACCAAAGCATGGAGTTCATTGGTAAGCAGTGGAGGTTCATCTTCTAATGGCCTTGTACCAAATAAATTGGCATTCAACTTTATAAGAGCTCCTAGGTACCGAGCAACTTGCTCTTCCCTAGTGCCTTCATCCTCATCAGAGGATGAGTAGTCATCAGAACTCATGCAATGCAAAAGTGCATGCAAAGGAACGTCAATGGTCTTTATGGTTTCCTTTAGTTCTGGGCTAGAAGTTTCTTGAGTGGGACTTAAGCACTCAAAGGGTGTGCTTTCACTGGCATTCAACGCCAACTCTGATAGCTCTTTGGGCATTGAGCGCCCTTGCTGTGCACCCTTACTGGCATTAAAGGCCAGTCCCTCTAGTGTTTTGGGCATTGAACACCTAGCAGGGATGTCCTTGCTAGCGTTCAATGCCAGCTTCCCTGGGTTTGTGGGTGTTGAACACCCAGTGAAGAGTTTCTCACTGGCGTTCAGCGCCAGAATGGCTACATGTTTGGGCATTGAACGCCCAGTGAGGCATTCCTCACTGGCGTTCAGCGCCAGAAACCCTGCCTAGTTGGGCGTTGAATGCCCAGTGAGGGGTTCCTCACTGGCGTTCAGTGCCAGAAAGCCTGTGCATTTGGGCGTTGAACGCCCAGCCAATGCTCCCTGGCTGGCGTTCAACGCCAGCTCTGCTGCCAGGATGGGCATTGAACACCCAGTGAGGGGTTCTTCACTGGCGTTCAGCGCCTGGCTTGCCGCCATATTAGGCATTGAACGCCCAGGGAAGGCTTCTTCACTGGCGTTCAATGCCTTCCCATTCTCCTCTGATTCGACCTCTACATCCATGGTTATGGCCTTGCACTCTTCTCTTGGATTCACCTCACTGTTATTGGGAAGAGTGTCAGGAGGAGTCTCAGGGATCCTCTTGCTCAGTTGACCAACTTGCACCTCCAAGTTTCTAATGGAGGACCTTGTTTCATTAATGAAACTATGAGTGGTCCTAGAGAGGCTGGAAACCAGAGTTACTAAGTCAGAAAGGCTTTGCTTAGAGGTTTCCATATTCCCTTGAGAAGATGAGAATGGTGGTCTGTTGTTGAACTTATTCTGGTTCCTACCACCTTGATTATTATTGAAACCTTGCTGAGGTTTCTGTTGATCCTTCTATGAGAGGTTAGGATGGTTCTTCCATGAAAGGTTGTAGGTGTTTTCATAGGGTTCTCCCATGTAATTCACCTCCTCCATGGTGGGTTGATCAGGATCATAAGCTTCTATTTTAGGAGAAGCTTCCTGAGTACTGCCAGCTACAGTTTGCATTCCAGTCAGATGCTGAGAGATCATATTGACCTGTTGGGTCAAGATCCTATTCTGAACCAATATGGCATTCAGAATATCAACTTCATGAACTCCTTTCTTCTGGGAGATTCCATGGTTCATAGGATTTCTCTCAAAGGTGTACATGAATTGGTTGTTTGCAACCATCTCAATGAGTTCTTTTGCTTCTATAGGCATTTTCTTCAAGTGGAGTGATCCACCTGCAGAGGTGTCCAATGAGATTTTGGACATCTCAGACAGACCATTGATAGAATGAGCATTAGTGTTGATCTAGAATATCTTTAAAATAGGATCACTTCGTTGCAAGTATAGCCAAATCAACAACTAACTCCCACAATCAAATTTAATTCTAAAAGATAGTCACAATCAAAACACAATAAACCAGGAGTTTTAAGTCCTGGGTCGTCTTCCCTAGGAGTTGCAATGAAAAGCTAAGATTATTGGCTATGATTGATTGCAAGAAAAGCAAGGAATATAAATAGTAAGAAAGTAACTTAACATGCAAGAAATTAAATGAAAGCAATTAAATGATCATGCAAGAAATCAAGAGAAAAGGAATTCAAATGCAATAAAACCTCTTGGCATGGATTGGGAGCTAAGGTTACCTATCCTAGCCATTAACCACAAACACATAATGATTATGAAGAGTTAATCCTATTTAGTCAACCCTACATCGAGGATAAGTTAAATAGCCATAGTTGATCCCAATCCATAAGTCCTAGTCAACACTATTAATGGGAGATTTAGAATCAATGGAAACCAAATCAACTAACTACTCTAATATATCAACAAGAATGAACATCATGACTCAAGGGTCACCAAAGTCCTTAATTCCAAGCCAAGAGTGAAGAAAAACTATGTTGAAACTAAGCCAAGCATTTTATAAAACACTTGGTATGCATGAAAATAAAATAATATTAAAATGTACTAAAAATAAAATCTAACTACCAAAAGCAAGAAAATAATAATAACAATTAAAGGAAGCAACAATTAACATGAAAACATAAATTCGCATTAATTAAAATTAAAATTAACAAGAGTATCCATAAACATAAAAATGACAAAATTGAGAAATTAAGAAGAAGAACTAAGAGAAGTAAGACAATAAAGCATGAAAACATAAATGAAACTACATTAAGACAACAATTAAAAATAGAAATTAAAGAGAAATTAACTAAACCTAACCTAATTCTAGAGAGAGGGGGAGTTTCTCTCTCTAGAAAACTAAGAGAAAAATATAGAAAAGCTAAACCTAATTGCCCCCCTTGCTTCCACTTGAATTGAGGTTGAAATAGCTTCAGAAATGAGTTGGATTGGGTTTTGGAGGCCCAAAATTCGCCCCCAGCGATTTGCAATTAATGAGCTCACGTGACTCGGGTCACACGTATGCGTGGGTCACGCGCACGCGTCACTGAGCAAAATTCGCTTCCACGCGTACGCGTAGGTCACGTGTACGCGTCGCCTAGCTCCCACTTGTGCACGCGCACACGTTGCTTGTGCGCACGCACGGATCGCTGAATCTTCCAAACTCCATTTCTTCATGGTTTCTTCTCTTTTGCATGCTCTTTTTCTCACTTCTTCAACCCATACTTGTCTTGAAAACCTGAAATCACTTAGCAAATATATCAAGGCATCAAATGGGATTAAAGTGAATAAAATTTAACAATTAAAAGGCCTAAAGAGCATGTTTTCACTTTCAAGCACAATTTAGGAAGAAATCATGAAACTATGCTATTTCAATGGATTGAAAAGTTGATGAAATCTACCCAAATAGAGCAAATAAATATAATGAAATGTGAATTCATCAACCATCATAAAACATGCCTATGATAGACCATTCTGAAAGCATGTCAGGAGGACATCTCCTGATCAGTTGCTTGTATCTTTCCCAAGCTTCGTAGAGGGATTCACCTTCTCTTTGTCTGAAGGTTTGAACTTCCACTCTAATTTTGCTCATCCTTTGAGGGGGAAAGAATTTAGCTAGAAAAGCATTAACCAACTTTTCTCAAGAGTCTAAGCTCTCTTTTGGTTGGGAATCTAACCATATCTTAGTTCTATCTCTTACAGCAAAGGGAAAGAGCATAAGCTTGTAGACTTCAGGATTAACTCCATTAGTCTTTACAGTATCACAGATCCGTAAGAATTCAACTAAAAACTGATGTGGATCTTCCATTGGAAGTCCATGGAACTTGCAGTTCTACTGCAGAAGAGAGACTAACTGAGACTTAAGCTCAAAATTGTTAGCTACAATGGTAGGTACAGAGATGCTTCTGCCATAAATGTCAGAGGTAGGCATGGTGAAGTCACTAAGAACCTTTCTGGCATTACCTTCATGTTCGGCCATGTCTCCTGTTTCTTTTTCAAAGTTTTCTGAAAGGTTTCTTCTGGAGTGTTGTGCTCTACCTTGTTGTAAGCTTTTCTTCAGAGTCCTTTTACGTTCAGGATCAAGATCAAAGAGGGGTTCTTTATCTCTGTTCCTGGTCATAAACAAGAAAAGAAAAGAAAGAAAAGAAGAAAGTTTTTTCTACTACTTGGACAAAAGAGCTTCTAGTGAGATGTGAAAAAAGAAGAAGAAGATAGAAAAGTGAAGATGGAGGATAGGAGATGAGTAGAGTTCGAATAATAGAAGTGAATAGGAGAAGAAATATAAATAGAAGAGATAAATAAGAATTAAAATGTTTTTATTTTTATTTTACTTATTAATTAATTTTCAAAAATTAAGTTAATAATTTAAAAAGAATTGAAAATTAGTTAGTGAATTTTCGAAAATAGAAGAGAGAAAGGAAGAGAAAGTTTTCAAAAATTGAGAGAGAGAAGAGTTAGTTAGGAAGTTTTGAAAAAAAAAGAGAGAGAATATAAGATATTAATTAAGAAAAGATTTTAAAATAAAATAAGATAAGAGATAAGATAAGAAAAGTTTTGAAATTGAAATTTGAAATTAGAAAAAGATAAGATAAGAAATTAAAAAGATTTGAGATTTTTGAAAAAATGACATGATTTTTTAAAATTTGAAATTTGAAAAAGGTAAGATTTTGAAAAAGATAAGGTTTTTAATTTCATACTTTGGTGAGCAGAAATGGAATAATTCTCAACTACTTAACATATGACAAGGTGTTATATGTTTTGCATTTAATAATTCAAGGGAGAGTAAAGTATCGTTTTTGTCCCCAACGGTTGGGGTAAGTTTTAAAGTTGTCCCTAACATTTCAATCGTCCTATTTAAGTCCCTAACGTTTCAAAACTGACTCAATGTTGTCCTGCCGTTAGGGATCCGTTAACGGAATTGACGGCGGGACAAAATTGAGACGATTTTGAAACGTTAGGGACTTAAATAGGACAAAAACATTAGGGACAAAAATGATACATAGAAATAAATTTTAATTTTATCCTTCAATAATATTAATTTTTTACTATACATAGTATTCAATTATTTTTAATCACATCTAAGTAAATTACACTTAATCATATTAATTTTATTTAAATAAATTAATTTTTTTTATAATTTTACTCTTAAAGATTTTTAGTTATCATGAAATATTTGTAGAATTACTAGTATATAAACTTGCAGAAAAGAAAAAAATAATATATATTCAATAAAATATAAATTATACCTTTTGTCTCTAATGTATCAAAATTCTTTAAAATTATAAAAAAAATAAATTTATTTAAAATGAAAGTAATGTGATTAAGTGTAATTTATTTAGATGTAATTAAAAAATAATTGAATACTATGTACAGTAAAAAATTAATATTATTGAAAGATAAAATTAAATTAAAATTTATTTTTATGTATCGTTTTTGTCCCTAACGTTTTCGTTCTATTTAAGTCCCTAACATTTCAAAATCGTCTCAATTTTTTCCTATCGTCAATTCTATTAACGGATCCCTAACGGCAGGACAACATTGAGTTAATTTTGAAACGTTAGAGACTTAAATAGGACGATTGAAACATTAGGGACAACTTTAGTACTTACCTCAAACGTTAGGGACAAAAATGATACTTTACTCATTCAAGGGATCTTGAACAGGAGGCACGCAAAGTAAACTGAGTTGCTTGATTATTCTCCATATATGATTAAGCAAGGTAAAGAGAATGTGGTTACTCAGGAGTTGCTCAAAAGGTATGATTTAATGAGTACTCTTACTCCTAACTTATTAGCATTTGAATATATGAAGAATTTTAATGCTATCAAATCTGATTTTTAGAATGTTTAATTATTTTGTTGGTTCCTATAGTTTTAATGAATTTTCAATTAGATCTACTTTTTTTTATTTAGTCCCTATATCATATCAAATTTTGTAATTAAGTCCCTGTAGTGATAAAAACATACATTGGAATTAACATAATGTTCCATTAAACAAAATGAATATGCCTAATACTTGATTGAATATTCTGTGTAGTTTAACAGAATATTCTGTTAATTCTAATGTTTTTGTCAAGGAAGGGACTTACTGATAAACCATTATTTTATGATTTATATTGTGTTTAATTGTGTGGTTTTATCAAATCCTTACCCACTTATTCATATGATTAGCATGTATTTACAATTCCTTTCCAAAATTGTTTATGATTGAAAACTTACTTCCTAGAGACTTTTAATTATGTATTTTAATTCTCCTTTATCCCATTCGATGCCATGATCCGTGTGTTAAGTGTTTCAGGCTTCATGGGGAATGAATGACTTGGAAATTGGAGAGGAGGCTTGCAAAAATGGAAGGAACACAGGAAACTAAGGAGATGACCAGCGAGCAATGACGCGAGCACATGGCCCACGCAAACGCACGAAATGGAGAAGTCGCAGCGACACGAACGCGTGCCTGACACAAACGCATGGATTGGAGTCTGCACGAATGACGCGAACGCGTGATAAGAAAAATCGCTGAATGACGCGTACGCGTGACCTGCGCGATCTGCAAAAATAACAGAATACGCTGGGGCGATTTCAGGCCACATTTTAACCTAGTTTTTGGCTCAGAAACACAGACTAAAGCTAGGGAACGTACAGAAACTCAAAAGGCAGAAACCCATAGGCATACACACACATTCAGATTCATCACATTAGGATTACTTTAGTTTTAGATCTGAATTTGGATTAGAGTTACATTGATAGTTTATGTTTTTGCTTTGGATTTTGGATGCTGAAGAGCCATTACCTCCGTGAAGATACTACTTTAGTTTATTTCCTTATTCTTTACTCTTTTCAGTTGATTATTGACTCTATTCAAATAAGTATGTTACGTTTTGAGTTTATTAATATATAGAATTATTTTTATTTTTAATTAATTCTAATTCTCTATTTAATTTTATTTAATTATGTCTTCTTATATTTTTATGATTGTTAATTTCATGTCAATGGAGTAGATCCTCCACTTGACACGGGGGTTGATTAAGAGGAGACACTTGAGTTGGAATGTTCAAGTGCCTAGTTAAATTGGACGTTGTTGGCTAATTCTGTATCTGCTAACGCTGGACCTTCCGAAGGGAGAGGACTAGGATTTGCGGGTAAGAGTTGGTTTAATCACTAAACTTTCCTTTATTCAGTAATGGTTAACCTAGTGAGAACAACAACCTCTTTACACTACGCTTGAGAAGATTCCAACAAGGATGGAACTTCCACTTAATTATTCCCCCAGTCAAGACCTTTTATTTGGAATATCAATAATTATTCTTAGTTTATTTTTATTGCTTTAATTCTCAATTAATTTCGTTATTCATTATCAAACTCAAACTTTCTGGGAATTTTCTGATTAATAAATTGGCACTCTTTCCTGCAACTCGTAGGGAGACGACCTGGGACTCATACTCCCAATATTTTTATTTCTAAAACTTGTGACAACTCTTTTTAAATTGGTGAGGCAGATCTTTGCTGGTTAAGAGCTATACGTGCAATGCTATTCTCTTATTTGAAATCTCTTAATTGGTTGACTTCTGCCACGCACCAATTTTTGGCGCCGTTGCCGGGGAGTTGCAATAGTGTGCTAAATTATTGATTAGTGTACATATTTTATTTTTTAATTGCATATTATATTTTCGTTTTGTTACCATGAGCTACATGTCTTTCTCATTGAATGACGTGTTCATTGCCTTATCCGAGTTTAGTCCCATTTGACCCTGAAATTGAAAGAAATCTTTCACATATTAGACGAACTCGACGTCGGTTAGCCTCTGAGGGTGGTGAAGTGATTGTCATCGATTCACCAGTCTCATCTGAGGGCGAATCTGAACCGCCATCAGAGAGCGAGACAAGCTCATTTACTACTGATTCAGTTGATTCACGTGCAGGTGACATGGCAGCACCTAGGAGAATTACCCTCCAGGAGGCAGGAGCCCCAGATTTCACACTGCAACCATATCAAGTGCATCACCCAACTTTGGCTGCAGATTTTGAACTAAAGACTGCACTAATCAACTTGATGCCCAAGTTTCATGGCTTACCTACTCAAGAGCCTATTAAGCACCTTAGGGATTTCCAGACAGCCTGTTCTACTGTTAGGCGTAATAGTGCAGATGAAACTTCTATTTTGTTAACTGCCTTTCTGTTTTCTCTTGAGGAAAAAGCAAGGGAGTGGTACTACTCCTAACCTGAAGCAACTGTTACCAACTGGGATACACTCAGGAGAGAATTTTTGGAAAAATACTTCCCAGCTGAAGTCACAGATAGACTGAGAAAAGAGATCTACTGCATTGTTTAAGGTGACTCAGAGACTCTCTATGAATACTGGGAGCATTTTAAGAACCTTCTAGACGCATGCCCCCATCACATGATTGATAGACTAGTATTGATCAGCTACTTCACTCAAGGAATGAATCCCCAGGATAAGACCATACTAGATGGTGCTAGTAATGGTTCCATGAAAAAGTACAGAACTGCAGATGAAGCATGGAAGCTGATCAGCGACTTAGCTGAGTCCACTAGGAATCACAGGCCAAGGCGTAGCCACTCAAAAGCTATTGCAGAGATTTCCTCTAGCATTGAAACTACTGCTCTTACCCAAAGCATATGTGAAATGACCAACCTACTAAAGCATATGCAGTTAAACCAACAACAAACACATAAAGCTTAGCCTTCCCCACCACAGCAAAGCCAACAGTTAGTTCCCCAAAGAGTATGCGGGATCTATGCTGATTATAGTCATTATACTGATGAATGTTCGCAGCTCCAACAGGAAGACAACACTGTGGCAGCCACTCATAACTTCTATGACCGCCCAAATCAAGGATACAATCAACAGGGTGGCAACCACAACCAAGGTGGAAACTATAACCAAGGATGGCAAGACAACTCCAACCAAGGTTGGAGGGACAACTATAACAGAGGAGGCAGAAACAACAATGAAAACCAGAGGTGGAATAACAATAATAACAACAGACAGCAGAATTAGAACCAGCCTTACAGAGCACCTCACTTAAGACAATCTCAAGGACCCCAGCAAAACCAACAGCAGGTTCCTCAGGTCACTTATTCTAATTCCTCATCAAATCACGAGATGCTCCGTTCTCTTGCACAAGGACAACAGGATATGCAGGCGCAGCTGAACTCTAGTCTGAATGGCTTGACTGCCACTTTACAAGCTCTCGTCTCCCAGATAGATTCATCACTTAATTCCACACATCAACCATCAAGCTCCAGTGGAATCCCTTCTCAACCACTGCCTAATCCCAAAGGTGGCATTAATGCCATCACTTTGAGGTCTGGAACCACATTACAGGAGAGGAACCATGAGGAGCCAAGCCCACCAGAATACGTGCCAGCAGAGGATGTGGTGGAAGTGGAAGATGCTGAAGAGGAAGAGGATGTATAAGACATAGTTGAAGAAGAGGAAGCTCAAACACAGAATGAAGAACCAAGGGATGCAGAAGCTGCAAATCGTGCCCATCCTATTCCCTTTCCATAGCTTGCAAGGAAACCCAGAAAGTAGATGGAACTTGATCCCAAAATGGTATAAATATTCAAAAAGGTCGAGGTAACTGTTCCCCTTTTTTATGTTATTCAGCAGGTACCTAAATATGTGAAGTTTCTAAAAGATTTGTACATACATAAAGATAAAATTAATGAATTAGAAACTATTCCTTTAGGTAGTTCTATATCTGCTTTAATGGGAGGTATACCTGAAAAATGTAGTGATCCAGCACCATGTATGGTTAACTGTACCATTGGAGGTGTGATATTTTCTGACTGTATGTGTGATTTAGGAGAATGTGTTAGTATAATGCTTTTGTCTATATATGATACTTTGAGGCTCCCTCCCTTAAAAAGGTCGGCAGCTTGTTTTGTGTTAGCAGATAAAAGTATTATTACAGTAGTTGGAATTGCTGAAGATGTATTAGTGAGGATTAAGGGGCTCACATTTCCCATTGATTTCTACATCCTGGAAATGCCCCCTAATGACTCAGGAAGACCATCATCAATCCTGCTTGGAAGACCATTTCTGATGACTTCAAAGTTCAAGCTGGATGCATTCTCAGTAACTTACTCCTTTGAGATAGATGGCAGAACAGTGAGTTTCAGTTTAAATAAAGCTATGAAGCATCCTCCGGAAGATCATTCTATCTTCCAGTGCGACATTATTGATGAAACTGTAGCTGAAGTTCACCAAGAAGAAATAGAAGAGAAGCACATGGAGCAAGGTCCAAGTGTGGGGACACTTTCTGAAAACAATGAAGACCCTTTACCATTATCACTAGCCCCGAGTGATCCAGAGCCTAGTTACGAGCAGAAATTAGAATTAAAGCCCCTCCCTCCACACCTCAAGTATGCTTACCTTGAGGACAAGCAGAAGTTTCCAGTTATCATTGCAAAGGAACTTACCTCTCAACAAAAAGAGCAACTACTCAGTGTGCTAAGAAAACATAAGAAAGCAATCGGATGGAGCTTGGCGGATATAGTAGGCATCAGTCCCCAAATTTGTGAGCATAGAATATTCTTAGAAGAGAGAGCAAAGCCTGTCCATCAACCTCAAAGAAGATTGAATCCCACCATCTTAGAATTTGTCAAGAAAGAAGCGACCCGGCTACTCGAAGCAGATATCATCTACCCCATCTCAGACAGTGAATGGGTCAGCCCAGTACAAGTAGTGCCCAAGAAGTCTGGAGTCACAACCGTAAGAAATGAGCATGGAGAACTCCTGACAACTAGAGTGCAGAATTCATGGAGAGTTTGTATTGACTATAGGCGTCTCAACCAAGCCACTCGCAAGGATCATTACCCCTTGCCATTTATTGATCAAATGCTTGATCGCCTGTCAGGTAAATCTCATAATTATTTTTTGATGGCTATACGGGATATTTTCAAATTCATATAGCTCATGAAGATCAGGAGAAGACCACTTTTACATGTCCCTTTGGAACATATGCTTATAAAAGAATGCCTTTTGGCTAGTGTAATGCACCTACTACTTTCCAAAGATGCATGATGAGTGTCTTTTCAGATCTTATTGAGAACTGTATGGAAATTTTTATGGATGATTTTAGCGTATATGGTGATTCATTTAGCCTTTGCTTGGACAGTTTATCTAGAGTGTTAGATAGATGTGTTAGTGCAAACCTTGTATTAAATTTTGAAAAATGTCACTTTATGGTAAAACAAGGAATTGTACTAGGACATGTGGTGTCTAATACTGGCATTTCTGTAGATCCAGCAAAGGTGGATGTTATTTCTAGTTTACCTTACCCCTCCTCCGTGAGGGAAGTTCGTTCGTTCCTTGGCCACGCAGGTTTTTATAGGAGATTCATTAAGGACTTCAGTAAGGTAGCATTGCCTTTATCCAGATTACTGCAGAAAGATATTGAGTTCGAGTTCAGTGAGGATTGTATGCAGGCATTTGATAAGCTGAAGATCGCTCTGACTCAAACTCCAATTGTAAGAGGACCAGACTGGAGTCAGCCATTTGAAATTATGTGTGATGCTTCCAACCATGCAGTAGGTGCGGCGCTGGCTCAGCGCGAAGGTAAGGATCCTTTTGTAATCGCTTATGCATCTAAAACTTTAGATGCTGCTCAATCTAATTACACTACTACTGAAAAAGAGCTTTTAGCTATTGTTTTTGCTCTGGATAAATTCCGAGCTTATTTACTTGGTACTAAGGTAGTAGTGTACTCAAATCATGCAACTCTAAAATACTTATTGGCCAAAAAGGAGTCCAAACTAAGGCTAATACGTTGGATACTGCTGCTGTAAGAATTTGATTTAGAAATTAAAGATAGGAGTGGTAACCAGAATTTAGTGGCAGACCACCTGAGTCGCCTTGAGCACATTAAGGATGACTCCACTCCTATAAATGATAATTTCCCATTTGACAGCTTACAAGCAGTATCTGAAGTAGTTCCTTGGTATGCACCTGTAGCTAATTATCTAGTTAGCCACATTTTTCCTCCAAATTTCACTAAGCATCAAAGAGACAAGCTGAAAAGCGAGTCCAAATATTATATATGGGATGATCCATATTTATGGAGGTATGGTGCTGACCAGGTAATTAGACGGTGTGTGCCTTAATTAGAATTCCAGTCCATTTTAGAGGCTTGCCACTCATCTGAGAGTGGAGGACATTTTGGCCCTCAAAGAACAGCTAGAAAAATTCTAGACTGTGGATTCTGGTGGCCTACTCTTTTTAAAGACGCTGCTGAATTTTGTAAATCTTGTTCCCCATGCCAAAGGTTTGGTAATATATCCAAGAGGGATGAGATGCCTCAACAGATTATGCTTTTCTGTGAAATTTTTTATGTTTGGGGCATTGACTTTATGGGCCTATTTCCAAATTCTAATGGTTACTTTTATATACTGTTATCTGTAGACTATGTTTCTAAATGGGTGAAAGCAATTCCTACCCACAATGATGATGCTAACACTGTTGTTTCCTTTGTTAGAAACCATATTATCTGTCGCTTTGGATCAGCATGAGCAATCGTGAGCGATCAAGGCACCCATTTTTGTAACAGGAGACTAACAGGATTACTCAAGAGGCATGGGATAATTCACAAGGTAGTAACAGCTTATCATCCCCAGAACAATGGACAAGCAGAAGTCTCTAACAGAGAGATAAAACGTATTCTAGAAAAGATAGTAAAATCTCACAGGAAGGACTGGAGTGCCAGGCTACAAGATGCACTCTGGGCATATAGAACAGCATACAAGACACCCATTGGGATGAGCCCCTTCCACCTGGTATACGGAAAGGCTTGCCACCTTCCAGTAGAGGTGGAACACAAGGATTTCTGGGCTGTGAAGGAGTGCAACATGAATCTTGAAAAAGCTGGTGCTGAAAGAAAACTACAACTAGCAAAACTGGAGAATCTTCGCCTAGAAGCATATGACAACTCCAGGGGATACAAAGAAAAGATGAAGGCTGTCCACGACAAGCATATAAAAAGGAGAGAATTTAGACCAGGGGAGTTAGTTCTTCTTTATAACTCCAGACTGAGGCTTATGCCAGGTAAACTGAGATCAAGATGGGAAGGCCCCTACAGAGTAGAAAAGGCAGAGCCATATGGAGTTTTCCACCTACGTCATCTTACTAGCTCCAAATTTCTGAAGGTCAATGGACATCGCCTGAAGCTTTATCATGGTGAAAAGCTAAAGGATCACAAAGAACTCGAGGTTTTCCTCTTGGAAGACCCACCAATAGTAGCAGAATGAGCCTAAAGAGCGTCCAACTTAAGGACGTAAAAGCAAAGTGTTAGGTGGGAGACAACCCACCATGGTATGATTGTTTTGTTTCAGTTTTAGCTTTATTTTTACCTTATTTTATTTCTTTTTTTTATGATGTTAATGACTCTTCTCATCACCCCTACATATAGTTTGCATTAGCATTCTGCATATCAAAAAAAAAAAAAACACGCACGTGACGCATAAGCGTCGTTGACGCGTCCACGTCTCCAGTGCGATTTCAAGAAAAGAGAATGCGACAGAAAGTCACGCAAAAGCGTGGCTGGAGGCGTGCTTTAGGCACAACCATGCCCACGCGACCGCGTCAATGACGCGTCCGCGTTGTTTGCAAAATAGCCCTCCCACGCGTCCGCGTCACCCACGCAAACGCGTGCCCCTAAAAATCGATGTAAAAGAGGTGTTTGGCAGCAAGTTGCGATGGAGCTGGCCTGGAATAATGCTGAAAGCCCTAGTCCCATCACGCAACCTCGTGCCCCACGCGGCCGCGTCGTCCTCCAAAAATGGCCATCCACGCGATCGCATCAACCACGCGATCGCGTCACCCAAATATTTTGGCAAAATGAGTTTGAGACAGAGAGTTGCGCGAACGCGTCGTTGCCCTCGCGCCATTCGCACAAATCAAGTCACGCGACCGCGTGACCCACGCGTTCGTGTCACTTGAAAAACATCACACACCATGCGACCGCGTGACCCACGCGTCCGCGTCACATGGGGCACACAGAATATCCAGATCAGCCAAAATATCTTATCTTTTCCTCCCCAAATCCTAATTTTTCTTTTCCTTTATTATTTATTTCTTCCCCCTTCTTCTTTCTCTACTCATTCTCACTTTTTACTTTCTCCTCCCTTATTTTTCACAACCATTATCAAGGTTCTTTTCTTTCTTTCTTTACTCTTTACTTTTTCTTTATTAAATTTATTTATGTTTTAATTTTTTTTTCTTTTCACCTTCATTATCTATATTTTCTTTTCTTTTCTTTTCTTTTTATTCCTTTAATTGGTGTTAGCAATTTAACTAGGTGATTATTATCTTTTATATTTTACTTGTGAATTATTGTGGAATTGTTTGACAATTATATATCACTTTTCATAAGGGTTGCTTGCATGTTCAATTTACTACTTTCCATGACATATTCAACATGCATGCCAAGTGTTTGTGAAAAAGCCCGTATGGCATTGTGCACTATTTAATTTATTCTATTTTACTACTTTAATGCCTATTTTTCACAAAAACCCTTGTATATTTTATTAATCAAATATAATTGTCAATACAAACAGGTTGCTAGTTTGAATGACTTGGTAATCTAACTTGGACATTGAATGCTTGATCTATGCTACTCATGCCTTTGCCGGCATGTTAATAAACATCTTGCATTTAATTGCCATCACATGCACTTGCTATATTACCTAAGATGAACTTTTCACATGTAGTCTAGACCATGTGTTAACGACATCCTTCTTTCCCGTGCATTGATTATCACCCTTAATACTCGCTCCCTTGCTCGAACCCTTAGCTTTACATGTACTTATCTCTTTCCTTTTTCAGGATGGCCACCAAGAAAGGTAAAGAGAAAACTACTCCCAAACCACTAGCAAGGAGAGGAACAAAAAGAGTATTAGTAGAAGAGCCTTCTTCAACAGCGGTTAAACCCTCAACAAAAAGAATAAAGAGGATCATCAAGGTCGATGAAAAAGAGAAAGCCTTCCCAACAAAGGAGACTACGCGGTTCACTAACCGCTACTGTGAGCAGATGTTCCCCATCCTGGCAGCAAGGAATTATAACAATGAGCACCTTCTCATCCTCCCTACCAACATTGCTAAACTTGTTGAGCCCCGCATTGAGCGAAGACAATAGGAATTCCTATGGAGACAGCCACGGCAGGTTAATCTATCATGGGTAGTAGAACTCTACTCCAATTTTCACATGCCAACCATGCAGTCTGTCTATGTCCGTCAGAAGCAAGTCCCCATAACTGAAGAAGCCATTCAACGAGCATTAGATCTTCCACCTGCTCCAGAATGATTGGACGCATTCCAAGAAGCCTCATTCAAGCGCCAGACATACCAATTTGACTGGGACGCTGTTCTCAGAGTTATCGCACAACCTGGCAGCTTATGGATCTACGAATACCATCGTTCCCGACCTAAGGGAATATCGGCTTCAGCACTTACTTTGGAAGCTCGAGTATGGGCACAGATCATGTCCCATTACGTCTTTCCGAGCACTCACGAGTCCTCCTTCACTGCAGACATGGCTGTTTTACTCTGGTGTATCCTTACAGACCAGCACCTCAATTTACCAAGACACATTCGGCATGCTATGGGACACGTACAAATTGCGGGCAACTTACCTTTCCCCGCCTTGGTTTCAGATCTTGTCTCAGTAGCCAGAGTCTCCTATAGAGCTGGGGATACCAAAGCCATGATTCCACGAGAGGATCAGTACATCCCTAACGGGAAGTATATCAGACCTCCAGTAGCAACTATCAACCGAAACACAGAACCGACAGAAGATATTCCTTCTTCTTCCACACCACAAGCACCTTCAACAAACCAACTGCTCAACCAGATACTTGAGAGGTTAGACCAGCTTGAATGCAAAGAAAAGCAGAGAGAGCGCCGTAACAAGCGCAGATTTACATACCTCAAAGAGCTACTTGTTGGTAACCAACCACCTAGAGAAGACCCAGACACCCCAAACTCCACTTCATATACCAGCACAGGGAGTCATGATGATCCCGATAGTGGAGATGCTGCTACCAGACCCCCTTTGTTTCCTGACAGATGGCACCGAGGACGGTGCAAAGCTTTAAGTGTGGGGAGGTCGGTCACTACCTGACTTCCGGAGGTAATTTCTTTTCCTTAAAACACCAACAATATAGGATATTTAGTTAATTTTTATTTTGTCTAGGATAGAATAGATTGCATAGAAATAGGTTATTTGCATGCATGTTCTACTTAATTGAAAATAATAAGTTTCTTCTAAGACCCTATTTTTGAAAAATTTCACTAATTTAAAATAAATCTTGTGTTAAACTTGTTAGAAGTTGTAATTAGAACATAGTTTAAAAAGCTAAGAACACACAACCTGTGAGATTTGAGCTTAATTATATGGTTACATTATTTAACCATAAATATTTTATTCTTGTGTGTTTACTTCTTTATGACTGTAACCTTTATTTTATTTCATCCTATATGTCCAATGTTTAATGTGTTTTATGCATGCATATGATTGAGGCCATTATTTGATTTTAGCTCACTTATCCCAAATAAGCCTACCCTTTAAATTACCTTTGTTAGCCACTTTGAGCCTTTTAATCCCATTTGTTCTATATTTTACCACATTACTAGCCTTAAGCAGAAAAATAATTAAATATCCCAATTGAATCTTTGGATAGCTTAAGATAGAAATTATGTGTTAATTAAGTATGGAAAAATTGTGGGAACAATGGTTAATAAGGGAATGTGTCATGATAAAATAATAGGAATTTGGGTACCTACTCATGTGAAACTATAAAAATTAAAAATCTATGTGCAGTGATAAGTTATGTTTATTTTCCTAGTTAAAAAATTTTAAAAAAATAGTAATAATTAAGTACTTAAATAAGGGGACAAAATTACTCCAATATTAAGCTAATAAAAAGATCAATGCATATGTGATATAAGTTAAAAGGAAAAGTTAATACATGAGTATGTAATGCAGAAGTGAAAATTTTGGGTAGCTAGGCATGATTCTAGAGTTATACAGAGTATATGTTTGCTGGATAAGAGCTTAGGTTAGTCAAAGATTCAATTTATAACTCACTTAGCCATATATATACCCTTACCCTTACCTTAGCCCCATTACAACCTTGAAAAGACCTCATGATATTTGCATTGGTACATTAAATATTGTTGATTGGTTAGGTGAAAAACAAAATTTAGAAAGCATGATTAGAGAAGTGTAGAGTGATTACCCTATACACTTGAGAGAATATAGTGCATATACACCATCAGTGAGGGTTCAGTGCTTAATTCTATGTTCCCTGTTTTCATGAGCTGTCTTCTTACAATGTTACCTGCTTTTACTATATAAATTAAATTAGTGAGATCCAATTTATGATTGTCTTGAAGAGCTTGTTTCCTTTTTTCCAAGTAGATAAGAATCATATAGTTGCATTTATATATATAGGTTGCATTCCATTTCATGAGTTTTGTATTTCCCTACTCATTTATTTTATCTCCTTCAACTAAGCATGAGGACATGCTAATGTTTAAGTGTGGGGAGGTTGATAAACTATTATTTTATGATTTATATTGTGTTTAATTGTGTGGTTTTATCAAATCTTTACCCACTTATTCATATGATTAGCATGTATTTACAATTCCTTCACAAAATTATTTATGATTGAAAACTTGCCTCCTAGAGACTTTTAATTATGTATTTTAATTCTCCTTTATCCCATTCGATGCCGTGATCCGTGTGTTAAGTGTTTCAGGCTTCATGGGGGCATGAATGACTTGGAAATTGGAGAGGAGGCTTGCAAAAATGGAAGGAACACAGGAAACTAAGGAGATGACCAGCGAGCAATGACGCGAGCGCAAGGTCCATGCAAACGCGCGAAATGGAGAAGTTGCAGCGACGCGAACGCGTGCCTGACGCAAACGCATGGATTGGAGTCTGCACGAATGACGCGAATGTGTGAACGACGCGAACGCGTGACAAGGAAAATCACTGAATGATGCGAACGCGTGGACGACGCGTACGCGTGACCTGCGCAATCTGCAAAAATAACAGAATACGCTAGGGGCGATTTTGGGCCGCATTTTGACCTAGTTTTTGGCCCAGAAACACAGACTAAAGCTAGGGAACGTACAGAAACTCAAAAGGCAGAAACCCATAGGCATACACACACATTCAGATTCATCAGATTAGGATTACTTTAGTTTTAGATCTGAATTTGGATTAGTGTTCGTTGATAGTTTATGTTTTTGGATTTTGGATGCTGAAGAGCCATTACCTCCATGAAGATACTACTTTAGTTTGTTTTCTTATTCTTTACTCTTTTCAGTTGATTATTGACTCTATCAAATAAGTATGTTACGTTTTGAGTTTATTAATATATAGAATTTTTTTTATTTTTAATTAATTCTAATTCTCTATTTAATTTTATTTAATTATGTCTTCTTATACTTTTATGATTGTTAATTTCATGTCAATGGAGTAGATCCTCCACTTGACACGGGATTGATTATGAGGAGACACTTGAGTTGAAATGCTCAAGTGCCTAGTTAAATTGGACGTTGTTGGCTGATTCTGTATCTGCTAACGGTTGACCTTCCCAAGGGAGAGGACTAGGATTTGCAGGTAAGAGTCGGTTTAATCACTAAACTCTCCTTTATTTAGTAAGGGTTAACGTAGTGAGAACAACAATCTCTTTACACTACACTTGAGAAGATTCCAACAAGGATGGAACTTCCACTTAATTATTCCCCCAGTCAAGACCTTTTATTTGGAATATCAATAATTATTCTTAGTTTATTTTTATTGCTTTAATTCTCAATTAATTTTGTTATTCATTATCAAACTCAAACTTTCTGGGAATTTTCTGATTAATAAATTGGCACTCTTTCCTGTAACTCGTTGGGAGACGACCTGGGACTCATACTCCCAGTATTTTTATTTCTAAAACTTGTGACAACTCTTTTTAAATTGGTGAGGCAGATCTTAGCTGGTTAAGAGCTATACGTGCAACGCTATTCTCTTATTTGAAATCTCTTAATTGGTTGACTTCTGCCACGCACCACTTACCTACAAAATCTGATATGGTATAGGGACCCAATTGAAAAGAAAAACATATAGGGACATAATTAAAAATTCGGTGAAACTATATGGACTAAGATAATAATTAAACCTTTTCAGAATAATGATTCAAAGGGAAATAGTAGAATAAAAATAATCTCAAATATGTTATCTAAATATCTTTGTTGTCTTTATAGACGTAGTAGTGTTGAAGAAATTTATTCTGATTGCATTGTATCTAAGTAAGTTGAATATCAAGCTTTGTCAAATATATTGTGCATTCCTTTGATTTTTGCTACTCATATGTAGATTGATATTTTTTATAAATTTTTTGTTTTGTTTGCCTAAAGTTAGAAAACATAATTATAGCATTGTTCTTGTTGTGGATAGGATAAGTGTGATGGTATTTTTAATTGCATATCATAATATTATGAATTTCACACACATTGCTGAGGTATTTTTCAAAAAGGTTGATGATGTGTTAATATATTTTAGTATTTGGATGACCATATATTGCATGTTAAGGGTGATTTGGATAATTATTTGTTATACATTGAGCTTTCTCATGATGATGCAATTATTAACTCTAAATTTATGGATGATTTTAATAGTTTGACTAGTTTGAATTTGATGTCTTTATCTTTGAGAAACAATGTTACTTTATATAGTGAAAGTAAGGTTGAAAAGATTAAACTAGTACATACGAAGGTTTATATCACAGTTAACAAGACGGGCATAGCCACAATTCAATAGGTAAAGAAGAGCCATCAAAATATATTATGGCCTTTAAATTAGAAGATTGGATGTAGATTTATTGGTGTAAAGAGGAGCTTCTTATTCAGAGAACAACTACACTTGTTAGAGAAGATAGTCCATTCTAAGTGTAGGAGAGAATTATCAAGGCTAATTTCAACAAGAATAATTTTCTTATTAATTATTATGACCCAATTGTGTTTAGTATATCTAATTTTTCTCCTTTTGATATATATGAAGATTCGAGGATGAATCTTTTTGAAGATTGAGAGGATGATATGAGCTTAAGAGGACTTTTTCGTCATTCTAAAACAAAGGGGTAAAATAGTAATCTTATCATGTTCAAGGATCAAATTACTAAAACAATTACATTATGCCGGTCATAGAGATCAAGAAGACCAAGAGTTTATTTCGAGAACAATAGTATTGATTTGGCGGTACGCATACATGAAGAAATGCATCAATTGTTAGCTAAGGAAGAAGGCCCGACGAGCTAAGTAAGGACAAGAAGAAGTCAAAGAGTAATTAAAATTAGAATTTATTTAGCTATATTTAAATTTGATTTGTTGTTAGAATTCGTAAAAAGATTTGATTTGGTTTTATATAATTTAAATCACATCTGAATATCTAGTCTAATATAATAAAATCAAATCTAATTTAAATTAGTTATCATATATGTTGGAGTTTAAATTTAAATCAAATATGATTTAATTTAGTTAGATTAAATATGATTTAAATTAGTTAGAGTTAATTTTAGAGTCATATCTTTTATTTAGTTTCAAATTTCATAATTTTAATCTAGGAAGATTTGGCCCACTTTTAAACTGATCAATTAGGAGTCTATTCAAGCAAGTTTGTAAGTCATTTTATGCAATTTTTGAAGAATAAATTTTATGGCTGCTATTATACATGTTGTTCTATGTGTATTCAAGGGAGACAAGTGATTTATTTTGCTTTTGCATGAAGAAATTGAAGGATTCAGCCTAAGATAACTCTTAGTGTTAGTTCTTTTAGTTTCATCCTTTTGATCTAGCTTGTCAAGTTTAGGTTCTTCGGAAGTTTAGTAGATATAACCATTTCAATAACCTAGGTTGCTAAGAACAGATTTTTTAGTGGTCTAGAGAAAAAACAACTATCCAACTATCCATCTTATGTTTTTTTTTTTTTCGTTTCTGTTGTGCCTTCTATTCCTCATTTTTTCCTTATCTTTTAGTATTTTGTTTCTCGTTTTTTCCCTTATCACTTTTATTCCTCATACTTTTTCCTTATCAGACCAAACTCATAGAGGTAAAAAATAGGACACTCAAAAGGATTAGGAAAAACTTAACCAATCAAAAAAACTAAACCGTTGAATACAATGGCAGTGCCAGAATCTTGAACAAAACTCCAATGATAGAGAAAAACTTGAGAGAAGGCATGGTAAGAGAAGAGAGTGAGAGGCCAGTCTAGAGAGAGTAGTTTTCTAAAATTGAAGGAAGGGAAGAGAGGTTACACTGATTTAAATTCAGACGCAAATTTACCAATGACCATGTCATCAGTAAATATAAATATCGACAGAGTTAAATGCCACGTTTCATTAATCCAATTTTAACAATGACTCACTAATGACTTAGCCATCGATAATTATTTGAACACCTAAAAATTAAAATTTTAATTCATTAATTTACCCACAGTCTGGTCATTGATAATTTATTATAAACTTATTTTTATATAACATATTTAACACATTACCGATGACTGGAACATCAATATATAAGTCTTGAATTTTTAATTATATTTTGGAAATTAATTGCTTGTCGATGGTGAGGCTTCCGGTATTCCCTACACGTCGATAATATATTTACGCGCCTATTGGCGCCAATGCTTACTGACGACTACCAACGGCTAGGTCATTGGTAAATTATTGCGTCGAAAAATATAAAATATGCCTTATTTTACCGATGCCTTATTCTTTTACTGATGGCTTGGCTGTAGATAATCTCTACCTTCGGATCGGTTATACATAAGGCCATCGGTATGAAATATTGGGGTACTACTAAACATTCTTATTCATGTTGGTAGAGTATCCAATATGAGTCTTACTTGAGAAGGTCAATAGAATATCTAAGGTTCTTGGTTAGTGAGGTATCCTGTAAAATCCTGAAAATTAATAAATAATTAACTAGTAAATTAATTATGAGTTCAAGAAATTAGGAGATTAAATTTTATAATTTGAAGAGGTAAAAATATTTAACACACGAATTAAAACTCTAATTTTAAAAATTTTGGTCTAAAGTCAGATCAATGGGCCAAACCGGTTGAACCAGACTCGTATTGTGCCCAAGGCTCAACTTATATATAACCAAACTCAGATTTCTTCCCCTTCATTCACTTAAGACACACTCAGGAAGAGAAGCATATCACCACACCCAAACCTCTACTTTCATCCAAACTTCAATTTTCCGTAACTTTCAATCCGGAACTCCGATTGACGAGTTGTCTACGCCCGCCCATTCATCTTAGAATTCTATTCAAATCCATCCAAAAAAAGTGGTAAGAAATTTGAATTTCTCACCCTCTTTTTCACCCCATTCAATTTTGTGATTTTGGATATTAAATGTTGAGGGATTTGGTATTTTTGATGATTTAGGTGTACTCTATTGGCAGGTAGTTATTGGGTTTCATCCAAATCATCCATGGGTAAGGCGAGAAATTTATATCCCATGTGAATTTTTTATTTTATGAGGTTAGGTATTGAAATTGTGGCTATGTATGAAATTGTGTGGTATTGGATTGAATTCATGTAAGATTGAAGTCAAAGTGGTGAATTGGAACAAAGTTGTGGTGAATGTAAGCTGGTTGAGTTGATTTGAAGATCTTGAGGCTTATGGAGAAGAGAAATTGAGGTGTTTTGAGCTTAGGGAGCAATTGGCCAAGGTATGGTTTTAGTTTCTCGTAGTTAATGTGTAATGTTACGTGAAAACTTAGGCTAATTGTCCGTAAAATAAATTGAACTATGTGGACTTGTGGATTTTTGTTGTGAATTAAAATTTTATGTTGAATGACATTGATGTGTAATTATTGATTGTGATGATATTTGAGGGTAATGTGAATTTGGTGCTAAAATTTGGTGAATAGTTGAATTTGGAAACTTTGAATCGAAGTGATTAGTAATTGAGTGATTAAGTTTGGAATGATTGGAAAATGATTGAGAAATGATTGCTAATGTGTAGTAGTGATTATTGTTAGGAATTGTTAAATGGATTGGATAAATCTGTATATTGGCATATTGTAGGTAAAATTGATTTTTGACCAACTTTGGCCGGCCATAACTTGGCTTCTGGATCCCCAAATTTCGTAAAATTTGTCTTGAATAAAAATTGGGTCCGTGAAGGTTGTAACACGGGCTAAAAATAACTTTTAAAGAAAAAGTTATGTGCGTCAAAAGTTTGGTGTGAAAACTGATTTTCTGCAACTTAACAGCTTTTTTAAGAAAAAGACATTCATGTGTACGTGGGGATTGTCATGCGTATGCGAGACCTGGCTCTGTCAACATTGTCACGTATGCGAAGGGCATGCGTATGTGGTGATGTTTATGCATATGTGAGCTAACACCTCTGCTCACAATAATTGCGTACGCAAGGGTAGTTGGCTTATGCGACTTTGCAAATTTTTACACTCATGCGTACGCATAAGGCATGCGTACATATGACCTCCCTGTTTTGCTAAAAGTGTATTTTTGAGTTTTTAACCCATCCTTTAGCTTTTCAAACCTTTGTAAACCCTGTTTAAGATCTAATAGCTAGTTTTTAGGCTTCGGAATAAGAACGAACATATTAGGAAAGTTAGATTGATATTGAGAGAGATTATGGAGTAGAGAATTGAGGGTAGACGAGTAATTCCTATCCGAGGATAGATGAGTAATACCTATCCGAGTCATGGACCGAGGATAGATGAGCGATTCCTATCCGGGTTATGGTTGAGGCACCTGCCTGAGTGGATGAGTAAAGTCTACTCTGAGTTATGGTGAAACATCAACATGGGTGGACGAGTAATACCCATTCCATGTTGTGATGTTCTGTCTAGGGTTTGCTACCGGACATGTCAAGTTTGGCTGTATAATCGACAGATGATATCATTGGCCATAGGGCAGACATGCATCATGTGCACTTGTATGTTCTATTTGAGTATGCTTTGTTTTTGCTTGTCTAATTGTTCAATTGTAATTAACTGCTACTTGTCTTATCTGTTGTACTTGCTATCCATATTTGTGTTTTTCTTGATTATATTGTATGTGTTTGTACTTGAGAGATCCCTCATATGGCAAAAGTGTGAAGAGGGTTGTTCCACCCAGTGATTATGAGGTTTGGAGGAGACAGAAAGTGAAGAGTTAGATTACAGCTAGAATTCCTTATATAGATTAACAAACTTTCTGATTTAGTATTAATTTTAAGTTTAATTTGAGTGTCGTAGTTCTAGGAATACCTATGCCTTTTCCGGACCTTATATATTATCTATGTGGGCACCTTAACCATACTAAGAACCCCCGGTTTTCATTTCATATATGTTTTGCTATTTTTCGGATACAGGTCAAGAGGCACCTCGTTGGGCGTCTGGAGATCCTTTGGAAGCAAAAAACTATGTTTTGGGCCTTTACTTTTTGTGTTTAGATTGTATATATGAAGCTATGTTCTCCTCTATATATAACTTGTATGTTTGTCCCTCTTAGAGTTGACTTGGAGAAACAGGTGTTTTGTCTTATATTGTGAGATACTATATATATATTATGGAGTCTGGAGCTTGATATTTGTATCTTTTGGAACTCTGATCTTTATCTAGTTTATCCTTTCTGTTCGATCTCAAATACCTTTATATGCTTATCCAGACGAGTGTGATGCATTTTCTATTATGTTTTTTCTTAACTTCTTCTTCAAGGTTCCTAGTTATAATTTCTTTTAACTATATTTATATACGTATTTATATTTTAGAGGTTGTAATACTTCGCCACCTCTGATTTATGACTTTAGCATAAAGTTTTGTGTGGTAGGGTGTTACATATCCAACCATGTCACTTGTTAGCTTGAGAAGGGTTGAGACAATAATATCTAATGTCCTTAGGTCGGTGGGATATCCAATTTAATTCACTCATAGTCCTGAGAAGGCTTGCGAAAAAATATCTAAGGTTCTTGATTTAGGCTGTGATACATCCCGAGTTTTGCTTGACAAGGTTAGTAGAATATCAAAAGTTCTTAAAGGGAACTACAGTGCAATACGAGTTTAAGCAATAGCATAAAAAAGCTCAGGACATATATTATCTTTGTAGACTCATTCTAATATTAGAACTTTCAAGTTACTTGAGGCTGGACCAATATATACCACTTGTGTGCTTTTTTTGATCCCTTAGCACGCTTTAATTTGCTTTTCTTTCGGTTGAGTATTTATTTTTTGCTATTCAAAAGCAATTTACAAACTTTGTTAAATTTGAGAAAGGTCAGAAAGGTTTTTGAAAGATTTTCTAAAGTTAGCTAAGACATTAGAAAATATTTATTGGTAAACCTAGGCCGTTTTTGGTTAGTGTCCATGTCTATCAGAGACATGGACGCACCAACACATGTATGTTGTTTGTTTGTTGAGACAGTGAATTTTGATATACACGGAAGTATATAATGGCACATAAAATACATATCTTCAATGTATCTCCTTAAACTTACGACACTGAGACATAACTGATGAGATATGAATTTTTTCACTTTTTTCCCTAATTATTTTTTAAAATTTCAGCCTTACCTTTAACCTATAGCTAATCCCCTTATCCCTTTCTTTTCCTACCCCATTTTCACCCTCATACCTGACGCTGCCTCCTCCCTCCGCAGTTGTCTCTCCCTTTCATTTCTGCCTTCTTCCTTCACTATCGCCATTGTTGCGGGTGACTACCTCTTTGTGCACCTCGACATCCTCTCTTTCAACTCTTCTTTATTCTCTGTCTTCGTCATGTGTACCTCTCTCTCACTGATGAACCAAAAATTTGATACGCTCGTATATTGGCAAGTGTACTAAATCGCTCCAAGTAATACCACGGTGAGTGGATAATTAAGGATTGAATCAAGTAACGTCTAATTAGATCAATCAAACATTGGCAAGAGGATTGTGAATCTTGAAATAGAAAAAAACAGTGAAGAGAGTGTTTGTTTGTGAATGAGAGAATGCTTTTGAATTTGGAAAAGTAATCAGTGAGTGAGATGTTAAAGGCTTTGGAGATGTTTAACTTTTAGAAAAGGTAATGCTTATGTTTTCTTACTTTGACTCATGCAAAAATATTTTCATGACAAATTATATATAACCAAATTCTAATTTTTTTACAATTCATGAGAAGAGGTTAAGCACGGTTTCGATTTAAAGCCACACAACTTTTAAAATACTATTCCTAGTCAAGTTGAAAATCATGAGAAAGAATTTTAAGCTAATTTTGATATTAAATTTTTTAAAATAATAACAAAATCTAAAAACAGAATTACAATATATGATACTCGTGATAGGTTTAGTTACTCATGATACTCTAAAACTACTTAGGTGCTGAATGAATCTAGTTATGACTCGATGATTGATCACTGACTGATATTTTGTGAACCATACATTCACTTATTTATATTCTACTTCTAACTTAGAATTTAAATTCAAAAATTAAATATAATATTATCTTCTGAAGGATAAGATAGATAAAAAAAAAATAATTCAAATCTAATCTAAAACTAAATCCTAACAATCAAATCTTATCTTTCTAGAAGAAGTTAATGCTAACTAATCATTTAAATCTTGAATCTTCGTTTGAATTTAGAGTTTTATGGGAGCGGATATTGGACTTGGTGCTAGGTTCAGGGATTAGCGCTGGGCATTTTGATGAATTCTGGATCCTTGAGAATTGAAAATTCACTTAAAGTCCAGCTCTGAGATTGGACACTGGGTGCCTAGTGTGTTAAAGTTGGGTGGCGCTGGGTGCCACTTCTCAAAGTTGGGCACTAGCCTATTTTGGGCCTTTCGAGGTTCACGAAGGCACCAGGCTTTGGGTGAGTGAAGTTTGGTGCCCAATTGGGCACTGGGCTAGGAGGTTTGGGCATGCAGCTTGGTGTCTTGGAGCTAGGCTTGAAAGTTGTCCCGAGGCTTAGAGCACTGGAGCTAGGTGCCAGTGCTAAGCGCTAGGCTTGCTGCTGCTGGCACTGAACTTGGATCATTGAAGCCTGGTGCCAGCTTCTCTTCCTTCTCTTGGGAGTGTGCTTTGTATTTTTTTTATTAATTTTATTTTGATTATTTTAAATCAAATCTTGAAAACACATTCATTCTAAAACACTCTCAATTTTTATTTTCTTTATATTTATATTTTTACTCAAAGTGATAGATAAAAGTAAATAATAAAGAAGAAAACTCCATCCACTATGTCCAAAAGAATAACCAACAAAATTATTAATAATAACATTATGACCTTATGGCTACTGTTTGAAAATATCAATTTTCAATTAAATTTCTTATGAATCATTTTATTCATATCGTGCGATGTTTTTCAAAAATATTTTATTTCAAAATAAAATTAAAAGAAAATTCATTATTCATTCAAAATCAATATGAGAATAAATGCTTTCTTCTTTGACAATCAAAGGAAGATTCCTTCCAATAAAGTGTAAAACCGATTGTGATACACAAAATGCTCATTTAGTAATCTATAATCTCTCAACTCTCATTATATTGCAAATCCGTCCAATTTTGCATATAAATATGTCCCACCATTTGTAAAGATTGACCAGACCTCACTTAATAAGCCAATTAAACCAATACACGATTTTTAAATTGGGGGTAAAATCTACTATAAGACAACACAAATCTACATGATTAAGACAATTCATGCCTTCTGTATTCCTCTCTTAGATACTTATTCGAGTTCTTATTAATCTATGATTTGGTAACTGTCCATTTATCTATTAATCTATATACAACCATTAAGTCTTATCACCTCTATTGGATTTGGTGCTAGCCAGAAAGTAGTGAAAAAGAAACATAACTTTAGATAGAATATCGACCGAGTGACAATATATATATATACTTCCACTAGTTTTAAAAAGTTGAAATTATTAATGATTGTTCGTTTGCACATTAATTAAACACAAAAATTCAAGGCTTTGTTTTTATCTCTAAAATTTGGAAGTGGTTTCATTCTTTTCTAGTTTTGTCCTTGGTTTATAAAATTTTTAATCTTCATTAGTTCTTTAGTTTTGATTAAAAAACGAAATTACAGAAAAAAATATCAACGTAAAATTATGATGTTTATGGTGTTCGATTAGTAGAGATTATTTGTGTTGCGATTCTTCAAAAAGAGTTTTGTATAAATTAAACCTTAAAAGGAAAAGGTTAATTGGGCTCAGAGGATTTAAACTAAAGAGAAAAATCTGATTTCCCCGACCACAAAATACGAACGAAAACGTTTAATTACTCAATGACCACAATTTGACATTCATAAAGTGTTTTTTTGTTTTATTGTATGAACAAAACATAAAAGGAAAGTAAGTGATTGTAGATAGAAAAAATACAACACCAACAACACTTTGTTCCATTACGTGAGATTGATTATATGAATCAAATGATACTATTATATTCTAGGGTTAAGTACAATTTTGGTCCCTAACGTAGAGGTCGAAAATTTATTTCGTCTCCGACCTTCTTTTCGCTATAAAATGGTCCGAAAGTTTCAGTTTGTTTTAAAATCATCCTTCGGACAATTATACCCTCACTCCCTATCACAATTTCGTCATCTCCTCTCTTGCTCTGCTTCTTCATCTTCTTCATCCATGCGGAGTGATTTCCATAAACTTGTTTTCATGGTAATTCCTCGGATTTGAGTTGGGATCAAATTCAAACTCGTTTACAAAACTTGCATATTATAAAAGAGGAACCAAGATACTTAAACAATAATTAACAAATTTAGCAGCATCCAATATTCCATATTCAAACCAAACCAGAAGTAGAGATTCACCCAATCAACAGAGCATGACATTGCAGCAACATCAACAAATCAAAATATACATCAAGCAAAAAATTCAAATATTCATCAGACAACAATTTGAAAATAGATCTACGAGCAAAAAATTTCACAACAAATTTTGATTATGTAAGACAAACAAAAAATTCAGTTCACATAGAAGAAGAAGAAGAAGGAGGACCGGATTTCAATTTACTAGTTCAACCACAGCAGCTACAAGCAACGTCAACAAAAATTACAAATCAAGCCACAATTCAGTACAGGCGGTGAGGGTCGTGGAGCAGCGGCGAGAACGCGGGGAGCAGTGACGAGCGGCGAGTAGAGAGGAACAACAGCGAGCGGTGAGGGGCGAGAACTAGAAGCAGCGGCGAGGACTAGAAGCACCGGCGGCAGTGGCAGCAGTGGCGGCAATGGAGGACGTGAATTCCTCTCTCTCTCTTCGTGGTCAGCGACGGTGGCTCAACGGCGACGACGAGCCTAGGACGGCGACGGCTCCCTCCCCCCCCCCCTCTTGTGATCCCTTCCCCTTTCTTCTTTCCCCCACCCCCCTCGTGATCCCTTCCACCATATGACCCTCTGTTTTCTTTCTTTCTTTCTTTTTAATTTTATATTTATTTATTTTTTTTAATCAAGGGTAATTTAATAATAAAAAATAAAATTTTGGTAAAAAAGGACGATTTTAAAACAAACTGAAACTTTCGGGACTATTTTGTAGCAAAAAAAAGGGCGAGAACAAAATAAATTTTCGACCTCTACATTAGGGACCAAAATCGTACTTAACCCTATATTCTATTATATAAACATGCAATTATTGACATATGGATTTTTTTAATTATTTTATGTATGGTCTTTTTAAGTCTTTCTCTACCATTCGCTACTTGTCTATATTTTTCATCCTATTTATCCTCCTGATCGAGTACTCTACTAAACTTTTTTTACATATCCAAATTACATGAGACGAAATTCTACCATTTTTCTATAATAGCTTTAACTCTAACTTTTTTTATATCTTCATTTTTTATTTTGTCTATACGTATATAGCCACCCGTCGATCTGAATATCCTCATCTCTACCGCATTTTAGCCTATGTTCATATTCACCTTTTGTTTTGCAGTATTCTATTCCATATAAGATTGACAGTCTCGCAGTAGTGCCATAAAAATTTTCTTTAAGGTTTAAATATACTTTTTTGTAATACATAAAACCAAAGCATTCCATCACTTTGACTAGTCTGCTTGTATTTAATGTTTTACATCTTCTTTAATTTGTTCATTATTCTGTATAAGACACTTAAGATAATTGAAATACTTTATTTGCAGTTGAATAGCTTTTTTAATTTTTACTTTTTTATTATTTTTTTATGAGATGTTTTTCTAAATTAATAAACATTATGTAGAAATCCTTTTTGTTAGAAATTATTTGTGAACATTTTATTTTTATTTTGCTAAGAATTAAATTTTATCAGGTGAACAAAAAATGGAAAATATTTAATAATCTATTTTAAAATTAGTTTAAAATCTTTCAAAATTAATCCAACTCAACCTGTAACGAGCACGTATAAATTAAACAATCAACCCGCCCCCTCCCCAAAATTAAATAATCTACTTTAATTAATTAGTTTGTCTCTTCTTCGAGAGTACTAATTAAAATAGCATGATTGCTATATATGCCTTTGTGATTTAACGAAGCAAAGCAAAGAGCCTCTCACCTCACTTTTAGCTCATCCACCGTGTTTAAAAGTTAGAACTCGGTGGAAAAAGTGCGGTTCGGTTTAGAAGTTTAAATTAAGTGTTCTTAGTCTAAGGCCATGTTTGCTTGAGTTTCAAGCATCTTTTTTATGGGCTACAAAAATGAATATATTCCTTCATATGAATATATTCTCCTTTGAAGGTGGCCCCACCTTAACATAATGTTAAATTCCAATACTTTTTACAAAGCTTTCTCTACTCTATATCGCTCTTCCCATTCCACACATATATCATACTCCGGTAAAGGATTGAGAGCCATGAGACTTTGGATTGCATTTAGGGTTGGATAACACATGTTCCTGCTACACTTTAATTAATTTTATTTATTTTTCATAAATATTCGCATATATCTCTTTGTTTTCATCATTGTGTATTTATGTTAGCATTGACTATTGATTTTAAACAGCACTACTTGAGCTTTTGATTCATTGGTAATATAAATATCAAAGTTCAAACGTACTTGACGAACAGTATCTATCGTACGGATATATACGTTAAATATTTCCATTAGTTGTTCAACTAAAAATATATCCAATTCTTTTTTTTAATTAAAAAGGATAATAATTCATGTGCATAACAAAGTTAAAATTATAATTTTAAGTTGTTTTATTAAAATTAATTTAAATTATAATAATTTGATTAATATATTATGTATTTAAAATAATTTTTTAATTTAGTATTAAGTGTATCAATTCTAATATAGTTATTAATTATTTTTTTGTTGCGATAAAATTATATTGAATGCCCATTAATATGGGCGGTTAATTTTCATTTACAATACTGAATGAAGTTGGAAATCAAACTTCATTTGCCTATATATATAAAAGCCATCTTACGAATGTGACACAGCAATAATACAAACAAAAGCAAATGCAATTCTCTCTCTTTACTTTTAATACTTCTTTCTATCTTTATATATATATACACATTACAACATATAATATTATTTTTCTTTCGTACTATTCTCTTATATACTTTAATATTATTAAATATATTAATTATATCTATTATATTGATATAGTAATTCCAGTGAATATTACTACTTGAGTTATCTAATTATATTTTCATATTTTATATTTGTTACTTCTTCCTTATTTATTTAGTTATTTTACAACACGTTATCAGCACGAGACTCTGATCAAATTTTTAGGAAGACTCAGGTAACAAATTTTCATTATGTCAAAACTCTCTCATCTTGAATTCAATGCTCTTGATATATCTGGAAATAATTATTTATTATGGATATTAGATGCTGAAATCCATCTTGATTCAATGGATCTTGGAGATACCATTAAGGCTGAAAATAATGCATCCCAGAAGGATAAAGCCAAAGCCATGATTTTTCTTCGTCCTCATCTTGACGAAGGATTGAAAAATGAATATCTCACATTAAAAGATCCTGCAGATCTTTGGAAAGACCTTGAAGAAAGGTATAATCATCAGAAAACGGTGATACTTCCTCAAGCTCGATATGAATGGACGCACTTGCGTCTACAAGATTTTAAATCCATAAATGAATATAATTCTACAATGTTTCGTATCACCTCACGAATGAAATTATGTGGGGAAAAGATAACTGATCATGATATGTTGGAGAAAACTTTCTCAACCTTCCATGCCTCGAATGTGCTCCTGCAGCAGCAGTATCGAGAAAAAGGGTTTAAAAAATATTCTGAGCTAATTTCTTGCCTTCTTGTTGCTGAACGCAACAATGAGTTGCTCTTGAAAAATCATGAAGCGCGTCCAGCTGGCGCCGCCCCATTTCCTGAAGTAAATGCGGCAAATTACCCCAGAAGAGGTAAATGGCAAGGTTTTAATAACAAAAAAAATTATGGAAGGAAAAAGAATTATGTTCAAAAGAGAGGATCTCACCAGAAGTGGGATAAAGAAAGAAATATCGGGCAGAGTAAATCGACAGAGGATAAGTGTTTCCGTTGTGGTGGAAAGGGCCATTGGTCACGTACCTATCGTACCCCAAGGCACCTAGTCGATCTTTACCAGGCATCTTTGAAAAAGGACGACAAGGGTAAAGAGTCGAATTTTGTTTCAAATGATGCTGAAAATTTCACCACTCATTATGATGTATCTGATTTCTTTGAGGACCCTGAAGGAAATATTGGTCATTTGATCAATGATGGAATAGTTTAATATGTGAGATTGTGAAGTATCTATGTAAATAAATAATGTAAATAACTTATTGTTAAGTTTTATTTTCTATGTATTTAAGTTTCAAATGTGATATATATAAATAATGAAATATCAATGTTTATGAATTTTGAAATCATTAAATATGTCATGTTTTAAAATAAAATTTTAGTATATGATATTATGTGCAGTATTTCTTAGAAAAATAATTCCGATCAAGTATTCAATTTAACTGTGCATACTACTCATTTTTATTATTTGTCTTTGAAGAAAATGACAAGAATATATAATGAAGATGTATGCCTTGCGGATAGTGCAAGTTCGCACACCATTCTCAAAAGTGATATATATTTTACCCATCTTGTGCCAAAAGAGGAATATGTTAATACTATTATCGGCTCAGGCAATGTGATAGAAGGCTCCGGAAGAGCTATAATTTTGTTTCCTGGAGGAACAAAATTTATAATAAATAATGCACTATTATCTACCAAGTTCCTGAGGAACTTGTTGAGTTCCAAAGATATTCGCTGAAATGGATATCATGTTGAGACAATGAATGAGGGAAATCATGAGTATTTATGTATCACAACTCATGATTCAAATAAGAAAGTTATATTAGAAAAATTACCCTCACTTTCATCTGGGTTGTATTATACCAAGATTAGTGCAATTGAATCACATGCCACTGTAAACCAGAAGTTTACTAGCCCAAATGAATTCATAACTTGGCATGATAGATTGGGTCATCCAGGAACAACCATGATGAGGAAAATTATTGAAAACTCTCATAGACATTCACTTAAGAACCAGAAGATTCTTAAATCTAGTGAATTTTGTTGTGCTGTATGTTCTCAAGGGAAGTTAATTTTAAAGCCATCACCAGTAAAGATTGGATTTGAGTCCCCTGAATTCCTAGAAAGGATTCAAGGTGATATATGTGGACCTATTCATCCACCATGTGGATCTTTTAGATATTTTATGGTCCTGATAGACGCATCTTCGAGATGGTCACATGTATGCTTATTGTCTTCTCGCAACCTGGCGTTTGCGAGATTACTGGCTCAAATTATTCGATTAAAAGCACAATTTTCAGAAAATCCAATCAAAGCAATTCGTCTTGATAATGCTGGTGAATTTACTTCCCAAGCTTTTGATGCTTATTGTATGGTTAATGGAATAAGTGTTGAACATCCAGTAGCTTATGTTCACACACAAAATGGGTTAGCAGAATCACTTATTAAACGCCTCCAATTAATTGCTAGACCCTTGCTTATGAGAACAAATCTCCCAACCTCAGTTTGGGGGCATGCAGTTTTACATGCCGCAGTACTTATTCATTTGAGGCCAACGAGTTACCATCAGTTCTCTCCTATGCAATTAGCTTTTGGCCAGCAGCCAAATGTTTCCCATTTAAGAATATTTGGGTGCGCGATATATGTTCCCATTGCACCACCTAATCGCACCAAAATGGGACCCCAAAGAAAATTGGAGATATATGTTGGATATGATTCTCCCTCTATAGTGAGGTATTTTGAGATACAAACCGGTGATGTGTTTAAAGCCCGGTTTGCGGATTGTCATTCTGATGAATCAAAATTTCCAACATTAGGGGGAGAGAATAAGCTTCCTGAAAAGGAACTTAATTGGAATGCATCATCATTGATGCATTTAGATCCTCGATCAAGGCAATGTGAACTAGAAGTTCAAAAGATTATACATTTGCAAAGAATAGCAAATGAATTGCCTGATGCATTTTCCGATACAAAGAGGATAACCAAGTCGTATATACCAGCGGAAAATGCTCCAATTCGAATTGATGTCCCAGTAGGACAAGTAGCCACTAAAGCAAATTCACGCTAGAAGCGTGGCAGGGCAAAAAATGCCCCAATTCGAATTGATATCCCAGTTGGACAAATTGCCACTGAAGCAAATACACGCTAGAAGCGTGGCAGGCCTGTCGGTTCCAAAGATAAAAATCCTCGAAAGAGAAAAGAGGTAAATATTCCTGTGGAAAAAGACATAGTAAAGACACTTGCTGTAACAGCCCAGACCACCCGCTAGCACGATATTGTCCGCTTTGGCACACAAGGCCTCACGGTTTTGCTTTTGACGATAGGGATAATAGCCTAAACCCCCCACACTCACTCGTCAAAACGCGTCATGCTAGGGAGAGGTATCCACACCCTTATAAGGCATGCTTCGTTCCCCTCTCCAACCGATGTGGGCCTTATAATCCACCCCCCTAAGGGAGCACAGCACCCTCGCTGGCACATCGATCCGGGTTCTGGCTCTGATACCATCTTTAACAGCCCAGACCACCCGCTAGCACGATATTGTCCGCTTTGGCACACAAGGCCTCACGGTTTTTCTTTTGACGATAGGGATAATAGCCTAAACCCCCCACATTCACTCGTCAAAACGCGTCATGCTAGGGAGAGGTATCCACACCCTTATAAGGCATGCTTCGTTCCCCTCTCCAACCGAAATGGGAAATATTTGCATATAATGTGGCATTAAATATCATGCATGAAAGTAAGGATCTTGAGCCAAGATCAGTCGAAGAATGTCGACAAAGGAATGATTGGCCAAAATGGAAAGAAGCCATGAAGGCTGAATTAGACTCACTTGCAAAACGTGAAGTCTTCGGACCTGTAGTCCGTACACCAGAAGATGTAAAACCTGTTGGATACCGGTGGGTATTTGTGAGAAAACGAAATGAAAAAAATGAAGTTGTGCGCTACAAAGCCCGACTTGTGGCACAAGGTTTTTCACAAAGGCCCGGTATAGATTATGAAGAAACGTATTCCCCTGTAGTGGATGCGATAACATTGCGTTATTTGGTCAGTTTATCTGCATATCATAAACTACATATGCATTTAATGGATGTGGTAACAGCCTATTTATACGGCTCATTAGATCGGGATATCTATATGAAAGTCCCTGAAGGACTAAAGATATCTAAACTATCCAATGAATATTCGCAAGGGTTATACTCAGTTAAATTGCAAAGATCTTTATATGGTCTAAAGCAATCTGGACGAATGTGGTATAATCGTCTTATTGAGTATCTGGCCAAAAACGGATTCAAAAATGATGATATATGTCCGTGTGTTTTCATAAAGAAAACTACATCTGGATTCATTATAATTGCTGTGTACGTTGATGATTTAAATATCATTGGAACTCCTGAAGAGATTCCAAAAATTATAAAAACTCTAAAAGAAGAGTTTGAGATGAAAGATCTTGGAAGAACTAAATTTTGTCTTGGCCTGCAGATCGAGCATATAAAAAGTGGGATCTTTATTCATCAAACAACATACATAGAAAAGATCTTGAAGAGATTTTATATGGATAAGTCACATCCATTAAGTACCCCAATGATTGTAAGATCTTTGGATGTGGAAAAGGATCAATTCCCTCCTAAAGAAGAGAATGAAGATATCCTTGGTCCTGAAGTACCATATCTTAGTGCCATTGGAGCGCTAATGTATCTTGCTAATAATACGCGACCTGACATATCATTTGCTGTGAATTTACTAGCAAGATATAGTTCCTCTCCAACCAGAAGACATTGGAGTGGAATCAAACAAATCTTTCGATATCTTCATGGGACGGTTGATATGGGATTGTTTTATCCCTATGGATCCAAGTCACAACTAGTTGGCTATGCAGATGCCGGATACTTGTCTGATCCACATAAAGGGAGATCTCAAACAGGATACCTATTTACATATGGTGGAACAGCTATATCATGGAGGTCCACGAAACAGACGATTGCTGCAACATCCTCTAATCATGCCGAAATACTGGCGATTCATGAAGCTAGTCGCGAGTATTTTTGGCTGAGGAGTCTGATCCAATATATTCTGTCATCATGTGGACTGATTGGTCATAAGATAGCTCCAACTATCCTGTTTGAAGATAATGCAGCATATATTGCTCAACTTAAAGGCGGATACATCAAAGGCGATAGAACAAAGTATATTTCTCCCAAATTCTTCTTCACTCATGATCTTCAAAATCAAGGGACAATTGATGTGCAACAGATCCGCTCAAGTGACAATCTGGCAGATTTATTTACAAAGTCACTCCAAAAATCCTCCTTTGAAAGATTGGTACATGAGATTGGGATGCGCCGATTTCGAGACATTAAATGATGTCGGCAAGAGGGGGAGACTGTACTCTTTTTTCCTTGATCAAATTTTTTTTCCATTGGGTTTTTCTTGACAAGGTTTTTAATGAGGCAGCCCCATCATTAAAGGATATTGTACTCTTTTTTCTTCACTAAGGTTTTTTCCCATTGGGTTTTTCTTTAGTAAGGTTTTAACGAGGCAATAATCCTAAATGGGCATTCAAGGGGGAGTGTTGCGATAAGATTATATTGAATGTCCATTAATATGGGCGGTTGATTTTCATTTACAATACTGAATGAAGTTGGAAATCAAACTTCATTTGCCTATATATATAGAAGCCATCTTACGAATGTGACACAACAATAATACAAACAAAAGCAAATGCAATTCTCTCTCTCTTTACTTTTAATACTTCTTTCTATCTTTATATATATATACACATTACAACATATAATATTATTTCTCTTTCGTACTATTCTCTTATATACTTTAATATTATTAAATATATTAATTATATCTACTATATTGATATAGTAATTCCAGTGAATATTACTACTTGAGTTATCTAATTATATTTTCATATTTTATATTTGTTACTTCTTCCTTATTTATTTAGTTATTTTACAATATTTTTTAATTTTTTTTAATAAGTTAGACATATATACTCACCAACAAATATTTATATATTTTTTTACTATCAAGTAAAAACATATAAAAATTAACTCAAAATGAATAATAATAAATTAGTAGAAAATTCGAACAAATTTTTTTAATAAACAGTAAATAATTTAAAATCACTAAAAAATAATTCAACAATTCCTTTTGATACATACAAAACATGTACTTGAAATAATATTATGATAATTTTAATATCCTCAAGATATAAATGTGGAACAAAAAATGTATTATCAATTAGCACTTAGAATTTTTTAAATTTTTGACTTGATAGTAATAAATTTTAATAAATTTGACTAAAATTTTAAAAATTATCTTTTTATTATAAGCTCTCAAAAACTTCTCTGTATACCACATTCATTGTACATGTATTTTCCAACTGTCTGTAATCTTGTAACAACATTCGCAGACCATCTTTACTCTTGATAATGCAACATACAATTGACCACTTATTTGGTTTACGGTTGTTGAGGGCTTGATTGTAACAGGTAGCAATTATTTAAATTGATAGTTGTATAGGACTCAAAAACTCTTTTGTAAATAATTATTAAGGGACCCAAAGTGAAAAAGTACCCAGATAGTTTAGTTAAGTGCATAGCACAACACAACAGAACATGTAGAATTATTTTTTATAATTTTTATTTAGTTTATTTTTTATTTTATCCTAGGTTATAGTTATTTTTAAAATATTTATTTAATATATCATGTGTTAATACTAAGAGTATTTTCTAAAAAAGATATATTTATAAAAATAGATATAATATGATTACAAATATAACTTAAATAAATTAAATAAATAAAAGGTTAACCAAATATGCTTACCAATGCCTTTGTTAAAATTTTTAAATTGGAGAATAATTATGTATTCGGCTACTTGGTGATGATCACATAGATGATTGAGTAAATAGCTTGCAAATTGATCTCATAGTGTACACCTTATTTTTTTTCTCATTTGTAAATGAAAGAAAAAATTAAGAGATATAAGTAGTAATATGTAATGAAAAAGATAAAAGGTTTTGCATAAAAAAGATAATTGTTACAAAAAAAATCTCTTGTGAAATATTAAAATTTTACATATTACAAATCATGAAGATTAACCATAATGTACTGGCCATTTCTCTCTGTTTTTGATCATGATATAAGTTCTTCTTTTTCAATCAAGAGTACAATAACATCTTTTAAAAAAATTGAATTAAATGTACCAAATTAAGGACAAATGAATGAATAATATAAGAAATTACAGCTTTCTACGTGTATAAATTAAAAAAAATTTACTAATTTAATTTATATTAAACGATAAAAATAACAGTACATTAATATAAGAATATATCTTTAGAAAAAGTCACAATACAATTTCAAACACTTTAATAAATAAACTGTTAAAACTTTACTATCGATAAAATGATGCTATTATACAATTTTTTGCAAAAATTAAAATTAAAAGGAAAACAGTTTTGTATGGGTTAATATCTAGCTACTACATACCAAATAAATGGAATCGTTCATTTATTTGTTTCAATATAATAGCATGAGCAAGAAAATTGAAATGATTATCAAGAATTTTACGATCATCAACTGTATTTGTTATACGTTACTCCTTCTTAAAAGTTATTCTGCACACGTTAACAGTCAGATGATATATTCCACTTGATTCTTCAATCGCAAAATTTGAGAAGACATAGACCTTCTTCTTGATCAGTTCATTCTCAAACATCTTTGACAAAAAATTCTTGATTGAACAATAAATTTTATCACACTGTAAAACAAATTAAATATAAAAACTATTATCACTTATAAAGCGATTAAATCGCATTGTTTTTTACTCATGCAAGGATTTACTTATCAAATAAACTTAAAATACAAACAAAAAATATTTATAAACCTAGCATCACTCGAAAGAATTACGAAAATAATCAACTAACCTTATCATCTATTAGAACCATTTTTTTGTAAGCCATCTTAATTTTATCAAATTTGGATGAGACTTTCCATAACCTTATAATTCTTACTTTTATTTTTCATACTTTCTCATCACAAAATCTACCATGAGTGATATTATTAATAGAATCATAGTTAATAACCATTAAATATGAAAAACAAAAAACAGAATAAAAATTATATTATCTGAATTATGAATTTTTTAAATAATAAACATAAAAAAAAATTTACTATTATTCATTTTATATATATATATATATATATAAACACACACTAGTTATATACTCCAATATTTTTTATGAAAATACTTTCTACAATTACGTCAAAATTATACCATTATGTTTTATATTAATCTTTGTGATTAATTTAATGCAGATGCTGTTCAGTATATATATTATATTGGAAATCTAAAACGAACGAAGTACTTTTAAATATATGCAAATATGTTAGGCTGAAACATATTTAGTTATTGTTTTAATATTAAAATGACAATTAATCATAAAAAAGAATTTGCAAAAATATTAATCTGCATCAAAGGAAAATAATACTGCAATAGTTAGTATTTAATTTTTTTTTCATATGTAAACCGTAGACCTTAAAAAATAAATAAATAGATTTGAGATTAAAATTTAGAATTTTTCACTGAACATAGAAGTATTCATATATGGTAAAATATAAGGTACAGATCAAAGTTTAAAGATATGCTACGTGGCAAAATATAAATCATACATTCTAAAGCCACACTTTTCACTTAAAACCGTAACTCTTCATAAAGAAAAGCGTCACCTAATGAAAAAAAGTAAATTAGAAGATTTAAGAGAAGAAATAATTAAATTATCAAAATTAATAGATCAAAAATTAATGATTTTAACCAATGTTAATTGTAATGACACCGAATTCTTAAAATCAATACAAAACGATTTTTCTCAAAATCTTTATTTTACTATAAGTTTTATTGAAGGACTTCAAAAACCTGAAAAAATTTATTTTTCACACGGAACTTCTAAAAAATGCTACCATGGAAATGATTCCCCACATCTTTATCATACTTTTAACCCACAATTAAATTCTATAGTAGATATGCTTGAAGAAATATTAATATCCATAAAATTTCAAAGGAATAAGGAAAAAAAGAATCCCAAAGAAGAAAAATTCCAAAATACAATCAACATAACAGACTTAAAAGTAAAACCACCATTGAAATTATGAATATTGAAGAAAAATTAGAAGAAGTTACAATGCTTTTTAAACAATTAAAAATGGCTCAAAAAAATAATATTATGGAACATGGTTTTCAAATAGAAGAAGAATTAGTAAATTCTGAAAATATAGAAAATGAAGAACACATTCTAGATTATTCGAGTGACGAAGAACCAGCAATTCCAATACAAGTAAAAAATGAAGCTAGAACATCTAAGGATAATCAATCTCAATTTAAATGGGAAACAGGTTTTGATAATTATGCTTTTAAAAAAAGGGTTTACAAATAAAGATTCAAAATATACAAAAATACCATCAAAATATGTTCCTAAAATTCAGGAAATGGAAGGAGAAAGAATGCTCGATTTAGACTGTAAAAAGAACGAAAAAGAAATTTTCGAAAATTGGTTGAATTCCTTTTTATTAGAAGCCTTTACTAATCCAAAACTTAGTGAATTGTCTGGAAGAGATATTTGAAATTACATAGGGTTTCATACTAAAGGAACTATAAGAGATTATATGACATCAATAGAAAACCAAATAATAGAAGAATTAGCAACAAAAACTACAGCTTATGATAAGATATTATATATAATGATGATTCTATATAAAGAATTTTTTGGAAAAAATATTATAGATCATAGACAAGAAGTTTATAATAAAGAATATCAAGAAGCAAAAAACTATTTAGTTAATATTCAGATATATGATCTATGTAATGTGGAGTCTTATATATGTGAATATAGAATACATTATTACAAATTAAAAGAAGAAGATAAAAATCATTATCTTAGTATGTATATAACAAAACTTCCATATCCTGCTAATGAATTTATAATGGGAAGATTTATAAGAGAAATAAATAGAGGAACAATTGAAAATAACTTTGGTGGAGCAACCTCTGCAATAAGAGAGGAAATAAAAGAACGTTATATGCAAGAAGCAACTCAAAAAAGATTTACAAATATAATTAGAATTTGCTGTCAAGATAATGAAGAGATACCTCAAAAATATGGTCTTAATAAAAATTTTCGAAGAAAAAGAAAATATCAATTTAGAAAAAGAAAATACTATCCAAACTGGAGAAAAAAGAGATATTTTAGAAAAGAAAATAATAATAAAAATAAAAGACAAAGAAATAACTATTGCCCGAATAAAAAAGAAAATTGTAAATGTTGGTATTGCCAAGAAGAAGGACACTATGCAAATGAATGTCCGAAAAAGAAGGATAAAAAGGATCTTACTAAACAAATAGAAATTGCTAAGTCTTGTTTCATGAACCTTTAGAGGAATCTGATGATAACTTAGACTATATTTTTGAATATGTCTCGGAAACAGACTCAGAGACTGAGTAATAATGCTACATATATTACTATAAAAATAACAGAAAAGTTTATAAATGCTTTCATAGATTCTAGAGCAACACAATGCTTTGCTAGTTCAAATATAAAACTTGATTGGAAAAAATTAAAGAAAACATTAAGAGTTAGAATAGCTGACAAATCAATACATAAAATTAACCAAAAAGCAGAGATGGTTGAAATTTTTATTCAAAATTATAGATTCATTGTTCCATTTATATATATGTTAGATTCTGGAATGGATTTTATCATAGGAAATAATTTTTTAAAGCTATATCATCCATTCATTCAAGAATTAACATATATAGTTTTAAAAGCTCCACACGATTCTTCAATAAATCAAAAATCAAAACGTATAAAAATACCGACTACTACTATAGATAAGATCTTAAAATTTAAAATATTTTCTATATTAGAGACATGTTATTTAAATTTATATTTTCAGATAAATATCCAAAAAAATAATCTTGAAATAAAGATAGAAGAACTTTTGGATGAAATTTGTGCTGAAAATCCTTTAGATATTAAAAATACAAATAACGAATTAGTAAGTATTAAATTAAAAGATCCTACAAAAGAGACAAATGTTCCAAATAAAATTCCTTATTCCGCAAGAGATAGAGAAGAGTTTTCACTAGAATGTAGGGATCTTTTGGAAAAAGGAATTATAAGATTAAGTAAAAGTCCTCATGCGGCTCCAGCCTTTTATGTCGAAAACAATAATGAAATTAAAAGGGGAAAACGAAGAATGGTTATTAACTATAAGAAGATGAATGAAGCAACTATTGGTGATGCTCATAAACTTCCAAGAAAAGATTCTATTTTAGAAAAAAATCAAAGGAGCAACTTGATTTTCATCTCTTGATGCAAAATCAGGATATTGGCAACTTCGTTTAGACGAAGAAACAAAGAAATTAACTGCTTTTACTTGCCCAACAAAAGAATCAACAAGTGTGTTGCTCTATGAATGGAATGTATTACCATTCAGATTAAAATAAGCCCCAGGTATTTATCAAAGATTTATGGAAGAAAATCTAAAAGAGTTAAATGAATTTGTTTTAGTGTACATTGATGATATACTAATTTTTACAAAACAGGATAGAGAAGATCATCTTCAAAAATTATTAATAGTTTTAGAAAGATGTAAAGAAAAAGGATTAGTTCTTAGCAAAAAGAAAGCAAGAATAGCAAAACAAGAAATAGAGTTTCTTGGATTAATTCTATCCACTCAAGGAAAGCTAAAACTTCAGCCAAATGTCCTAGAAAAGGTAAATTTATTTCCTAATAAAATAGAAGATAGAAAATAATTACAAAGATTTTTAGGGTGTATAAATTATATTTCTGATCAAGGATTTTTAAAGAATATAACAGAATACACTAAAAGCTTATTTCCAAAAATAAGTACTAAAAAAGAATGGAAATGGGATGAAAAAGATAGTATGCAAATTCAAAGGATTAAAGAATTATGTGAAAAATTTCCAGAACTTTATATTCCAGAAGAAAATGACTACTTAATAGTAGAAACAGATGCTTCAGACATAACCTGGTCAGGATGTCTAAAAGCTAAGAAAGCTGTAAAAAGTTTGGAACAAGAAAAAGAATCACTAGATTCTAAAGATTCCCCAAAGGAATTACTTTGCAGGTATATTTCAGGGACTTTTACTCCAACAGAACAGAGATATACCACTCATGAAAAGGAAACTCTACCAGCAATTAAATCTCTTAAGAAATGAAAAATTGATTTACTACCCAGAGAATTTACATTAAGGACAGATTCAAGTTACCTAACAGGTTTTATACGATATAATTTAAAAGTTGATCATAATCATGGACGACTGGTAAGATGGCAATTATTTTTGTTACAATATCCAATAAAAATTGAATATATTAAGGGTGACAAAAATGTTATTGCAGATACATTAACAAGAGAATAGAGTTCGTCTACAACGCATTAGATCAAGAAATTCAAAAATATGAGCAAGAACTCGAAAAATGCAAGCATTGTCAGCAAATAAGGACACAGATCCAATCTCTCAAGAAGGCCATCGAAGCAATGAAATCAACACAACAAGCAAAACCATCAGAGTTCAGCCAGCTAAGCGTGGTGGACAAATCAGGTGAAGAAAAAATTTCAGAAAATAAAATAATTGCTGAAATCATTAAAAAATCCACCTAAGATAAAAAATATTATGTAATTTATAATGGCCTCATGAAAGAAGTATATGATGCCTGGGAAAAAGCAGCACCATTCACACATCAATCAAGGATAATTCATAAAGGAGGGTTTCTAACACTGGAAGAGGCAAAGGAATCCTTCAGGGAATATGAAGCTCTCCATCCAGAGCAAACCTTAAAAAGAGCAGATAAAGCTCCAATTCAAACCCAGAGAACAGGGATAATAAGAAACATTCCTACAAGGGCTGAAATCAAGGAAAAGAAAAGGGTCTGTAGATCAAATCTCAGAGAAACCCTTAACATAGTCCTAAATTGGACTGAAGAAAAAAGGGCAATTTTGGGATATTATCCTATTGCCAAAGAACAGCTAACAAAGCTGGTTATATTCCCAGATGCTTCCCCATCTGACACCTATCAGTTTTTTCAATATGGATTAATTGATACAATTTTAATTTTTAATGATCTAAAAATTATTAGTGAGTTTCCTGCAGGATTTGTTGATGCAGTAAAGAGATTTAAAAATATGATTGACAATGTAAATCCAAGGGATATATCCCTAAAATTTACAAACAGTCAACCTATTTTTAATGAAGAAGAAGAATGCTTGGTTCCAGCACACCAAGTAATATTCATGTCCGTCTTCCCAGGAAATTTTCAACCAATTGATCAGATTCAAGATTTAACGATTTACAGTCATGAAGGAAGGTTAGCCAGCACATTAGCAAGGGTCTTTGAAAGAACTCAAAAAATAACAAAGGAATCTCACACAAGGATTAATTATAAAAGTAGAAATACTCTGCTTGTGTCTAGTAAAAGAAATGAAATTGAAGAAAGAGAGATGAGACTCTTGGTGGAATTTGAATCAGCATTCTACAACTTATCTGGACTTTTAGAAAAGCTCCCTGAAGGGATAAAGAGGAATCTCTGCTATTTGATAAAAGACAGAGAAGACCACAAGTGCCAGCTATGTGCCTCAGAGATATCTGAAGAAAGCAATAATGAAACGGAATCAACTCACATGATGAAGGAAGGAGACAATGCATCTGAGGGTCACATGATAAAAGAGGAGGACAGTGCATCTGAAGCATCTCTCAACATTATTGCATAGTGACGTAAGCACTTAGGTCATAGGCACCAACAATGTAGCTGGTGCAAAAAAAATAAACAATGACGTAAGCAATGACGTCATAAGAAGGGTAAGGATGGGAATTGTCCATCAAACCCAACTATTATAAATAGGTTGCTTAGGCAATTGTAGAGGCATCAGACAATAGAAAGCAGGAGGCTAAGAGTACTCATATGCTAGGAGAGCAAGGAGGAAGCTGCCAAGGCGATTCTATAGTCTGAGGAAGAATTCCCTTAGGGAAAATAATTCTAAACTCCCCTCTGGAGTTAGTATCTACAATCTCCCCTCTGGAGATAAAAACACCTTATGTAAAATATACTAAATAAAGGAAGTTTTTCTCCAGAAAGGTACATCTTCATCCTAGTCTTTCATTTATGAATTATTTAGAAAGTTTAGAATTAACAGAAGAATCTGATTATTATAGATTAACTGCTTTATTAGATAATGAAAAATAGGCTGTTCTAAAAACAGAATTAAATCTCAAATCAAATGAAAATTTTAATAAACAAAATCTCTTAAAAGAAGTTTTTAATAGAAAAAATATAATATACTATGGAAAAATTCAACTTGAAGCCCCTATAAAGATAAAATCCGCCAATGGAGAACTTGAAATAGCTTTGATAAATGATGAAGAATTGAGTAAACAGATTGAGAAAATTAAGGATCAACAAAAAGATCTAAAATTGGATGGATTCATATTAGTACTATACAAGTCTTAATCAAATCTACATATATGAAAGGAATTAATTCACCAATAAGCTTAGCAATCTGTGACAAAAGAATTACTGATGACCCAATAGATCAAATAATCGGAATTGTTCATGGAAACCTGGCAAATGTAAATGTTAAATTCAACGCCCATCTTGGATATGCTATACCTTTATCAACTGAAAACCTTGGTAGATCTATAAGTTTGGCTTATAAATTTCACAGAAAGAATCTAATGGAACAAGATGATGAACCATTTTCGATTACATATGCTATAAATTATGCTTTAACAAATAGCCATCATAGTATAATATTTAAAAACAGAGAAAGAATTTATGTCGATGAATTATTTCAGAAAATTGTAAAAACAGAAATACCAAAATATAAAGCTATTGAAAACCCAGTTCTATTATTAAAAGAACCATCAGGAAAATTAGTTTCATCGAATTTTTAAATAAGAGAATCTAAAATTAATAGCCCTTTAAGTTTATCTAAGTTAAAAATTAAAGAAGAAAATTCTGAAATAAAAGAATTAACAAAAAAGGTCGAAAAGTTAAATGAAACTCTAAACACTAAATTATGACAATAAATAAAGAAGAAATATATGTAACTTATCAAGACAAGAAACAAGAGCTCTTTGAAAGAGAAAATCGTTTAAATTATTTACAGTTTTCTGAAATAAATCAAAGATCATTTAAAGCTCTAAAAATAATCTATGACAAGTTGAAAAGAGAAGTTGAAGAGCTAGAAAAATTAATAGAATCTCTAGAAAATAGTGATGAATCGATGATAGAATTTGCAAAAATTCTAAGATAAATAATGAAGCATACAAAGATTGAAAGACCAGAAAACAAAATAAAAAGAAAAAGGGCGAAAAATTAAAAAGTAAAATAAAAGAGTATAAAAGGGAATTAAATAATCTTCAGTTCGAAATTAATGACCTTATAATAAAAAGGATAGAAATAAGAATAAATATAAACAAGTTGGAGTTAAACTTAAAAAATTTATAAATGCCTGAAAAACCATATTATGACTTAAAAGAATTAAAATTGTTAAAAGAAAAAATAGAGAACGAAGTCGAAAAATTAAAAAGATATTTAGAAACAACAGAAAGTGTAGAAATAAAAGAAGTTTTTGAGGATTTGAGAAATTATATTAAAGAAAAAGACAAACAGATAAAAGATTTTATATACAATAATCCATGCAAAAAAGAATATTATAAACTAAAACAAGACTGAAAAATTATAAATGAAATCAGAATTATAAAAACTAGTAATAGTAAAAATAGTCAATACTTTTATGAATTTATATGAAAGAGTTAATAGAAATTTCGAAAAAGAAATTAAAAGAAAATAAAATAGCTTTTAAAAATTGGTATCAGAGTCAAGTTAACGATTAAGGGTAACACTTTATCTTTAAGCAACATGGTGGACGAAATTGTGATCACATTAATGTAGTACTCTTTGTTATTGTATGGAATCATTATTATGGCTCTTTACTATGTATGTGTGGACACAACTCCGTTCAACTAACCAGCAAGTGTACTGGGTCGTCCAAGTAATAAACCTTACGTGAGTAAGGGTCGATCCCACAGAGATTGTTGGCTTGAAGCAAGCTATGGTCACCTTGCAAATCTCAGTAAGGCGGATTTAAACATGATATTTTATTAGATTAAAATAAACAATAAAAGGGATAGAGATACTTATGTAGATTCATCGGCAGGGATTTCAGATAAGCGAATGGAGATGCTTTTCGTTCCTCTGAACCTCTGCTTTCCTGCTATCTTCATCCAATCAGTCTTACTCCTTTTCATGGCTGGCTGTATGCAAGGGCATCACCGTTGTCAGTGGCTACATCCCCTCCTCTCAGTGAATCGTATGCTCACGCACCCTGTCACGGCACGGCTATTCATCTGTCGGTTCCCGATCATGCTGGAATAGGATTCACCCTCCTTTTGCGTCTGTCACTAACGCCCAACAATCGCGAGTTTGAAGCTCGTCACAGTCATTCAATCATTGAATCCTACTCGGAATACCACAGACAAGGTTTAGACTTTCCGGATTCTCTTGAATGCCGCCATCATTCTAGCTTACGCCACGAAGATTCTGGTTAGGAGATCTAAGAGATACTCATTCTAGCTTAATTCATGTAGAACAGAAGTGTTTGTCAGGCACGCGTTCATAAGGGGGAAGGATGATGAGCGTCACACATAATCATCACCTTCATCACGTTCTTGGGTGCGAATGGATATCTTAGAAGAGAAATAAGAAGAATTGAATAGAAAACAGTAGTACTTTGCATTAATCTTTGAGGAACAGCAGAGCTCCACACCTTAATCTATGGAGTGTAGAAACTCTACCGTTAAAAATACATAAGTGAAGGTCCAGGCATGGCCGAGATGGCCAGCCCCCTAAACGAGATCAATAGTCTCCTAAGATGAACAATGGAATAAAACTGAGACCAAAGATGTCAAATACAATAGTAAGAGGCCCTATTTATAATAAACTAGCTACTAGGGTTTACATGAGTAAGTAATTGATGCATAAATCCACTTCCGGGGCCCACTTGGTGTGTGTTTGGGCTGAGCCTGAGTGTTGCACGTGCAGAGGCCATTTGTGGAGTTGAACGCCAGTTTCTGTGCCAGTTTGGGCGTTCAACTCTGGTTTTGGATCCTTTTCTGGCGCTGGACGCCAGATTTGGGCAGAAGGCTGGCATTGAACGCCAGTTTACGTCGTCTATTCTTGGCCAAAGTATGGATTATTATACATTGCTGGAAAGCCCTGGATGTCTACTTTCCAACGCAATTGGAAGCGCGCCATTTCGAGTTCTGTAGCTCCCGAAAATTCACTTTGAGTGCAGGGAGGTCAGAATCCAACAGCATCAGCAGTCCTTTTTCAACCTCTGAATCTGATTTCTGCTCAAGTCCCTCAATTTCAGCCAGAAAATACCTGAAAGCACAGAAAAACACACAAACTCATAGTAAAGTCCAGAAATGTGAATTTAACACAAAATCTATTAAAAACATCCCTAAAAGTAACTAGATCCTACTAAAAACATACTAAAAACAATGCCAAAAAGCGTATAAATTATCCGCTCATCACAACACCAAACTTAAATTGTTGCTTGTCCCCAAGCAACTGAAAATCAAAATAGGATAAAAAGAATAGAATATACTATAAATTCCAAACTATCAATGAAACAGAGCTTCAATCATATGAGCGGGACTTATAGCTTTTTGCCTCTTGAATAGTTTTGGCATCTCACTTTATCCATTGAGGTTCAGAATGATTGGCATCTATAGGAACTTCAGATTTCGAATAGTGTTATTGACTCTCCTAGTTCAGTATGATGATTCTTGAACACAGCTTCTTTATGAGTCTTGGCCGTGGCCCTAAGCACTTTGTTTTCCAGTATTTCCACCGGATACATAAATGCCACAGACACATAATTGGGTGAACCTTTTCAGATTGTGACTCAGCTTTGCTAAAGTCCCCAATTAGAGGTGTCCAGGGTTCTTAAGCACACTCTTCTTTTGCTTTGGACCTTGACTTTAACCGCTCAGTCTCAAGTTTTCACTTGACACCTACACGCCACAAGCACATGGTTAGGGACAGCTTGGTTCAGCCGCTTAGACCGGGATTTTATTCCTTTAGGCCTTCCTATCCACTGATGCTCAAAGCCTTGGGATCCTTTTTATTTGCCCTTGCCTTTTGGTTTTAAGGGTTATTGGCTTTTTCTGCTTGCTTTTTCTTTTTCTATTTTTTTTTCTATTTTTTTTTTGTTTTTTTTTGCAAGCTTTGTTCTTTGCTGCTTTTTCTTGCTTCAAGAATCATTTTTATGATTTTTCAGATTATCAAATAACATGTCTCCTAGTCATCATTCTTTCAAGAGCCAACATATTTAACATTCTTAAACAACAACTTCAAAAGACATATGCACTGTTCAAGCATACATTCAGAAAACAAGAAGCATTGTCACCACATCAATATAATTAAACTAAGTTCAAGGATAAATTTGAAACTCATGTACTTCTTGTTCTTTTGAATTAAAACATTTTTCATTTAAGAGAGGTGATGGATTCATAGGACATTTATAACTTTAAGACAAAGTTACTAACTATTAATGATCATGTAATGAAGACTCAAACATAGATAAGCACATAACATAGAAAACGAAAAACAGAAAAAGTAAGAACAAGGAATGAGTCCACCTTAGTGATGTCCTTGAGCTCTTCTATGTCTCTTCCTTGCCTTGGCTGCTCCTCATTCATTGCTTTTAGATCTTTTCTGATTTCATGAAGGATGATGGAGTGCTCTTGATGTTCCACCCTTAGTTGCTTCCAATAATTGTGTGGAAGAAAAATGTATCCCCTGAGGTATCTCAGGGATCTCTTGATTTGCAGTCAAATGTTCTACCACTGAGCTATAGATCCTTTACATAATTGTTTTACCACACCAAACTTAGAATGTTGCTCGCCCTCGAGCAAAAGAAAAAGGAATAGATGAAGAAGAAGATGTGGAAATAAAAACTAGGATTATGAGGAGGTAAAGTGGGGATCCTGTGGGGTCCACAGATCCTGAGATGATCCTGTGGTGTCCACAGATCCTGAGGTGTCAAGGCATTTACATCCCTGCACCAATTTAGGCATGCAAAATGCCCTTGCACACAACTCTGGGCGTTCAGCGCCAGGTTGGTGCTCATTTTGGGCGTTCAACGCCCCTTTTCTGCCATTTCTGGCGTTGAACGCCAGAACCATGCTTGTTCTGGGCGTTCAGCGCCAGGATGCTCCCATTCTGGGCGTTCAGCGCCAGAACTATGCTCTGTTCTGGCGTTTGAACGCCAGACAGATGCTCCTCCAGGGTGTGATTTTTCTTCTGCTGTTTTTGATTCCGTTTTCAATTTTTCTATTTATTTTGTGACTCCACATGATCATGAACCTAAGAAAACATGAAAAACAATAAAAATAAGAATTAGATAAACATTGGGTTGCCTTCCAACAAGCGCTTCTTTAATGTCAATAGCTTGACAGTGGGCTCTCATGGAGCCTCACAGATGTGCAGAGCTTTGTTAAAACTCTCCAACACCAAACTTAGAGTTTGGATATGGGAGTTCAACACCAAACTTAGAGTTTGGTTGTGGCCTCCCAACACCAAACTTAGAGTTTGACTGTGGGGGCTCTGGTTGACTCTGCTTTGAGAGAAGCTTTTCAAGCTTCCTCTCCATGGTTGCAGAGGGAGATCCTTGAGTTTTGAATACAAGGGAGTTCTCATTCCATTGAAGGACTATTTCACCTCTGTCAACATCAATCACAGCTCTTGCTGTGGCCAGGAAAGGTCTTCCTAGGATGATGGATTCATCCTCTTCCTTTCCAGTATCCAGGACTATGAAATCAGTAGGTATGAAAAGGCCCTCAACCTTTACTAATACATCTTCTACTTGTCCATAAGCCTGTCTTCTTGAGCTGTCTGCCATCTCTAGTGAGATTTTAGCAGCTTGCACCCCATAGATTCCCAGTTTCTCTATTACAGAGAGGGGCATGAGGTTTATACCTGAACCAAGGTCACACAGAGCTTTAAAGATCATGGTGCCTATGGTACAAGGTAGTATGAACTTTCCAGGATCCTGTCTCTTCTGAGGCAATGTCAGTTGATCCAGATCACTTAGTTCATTGATGAACAAGGGAGGTTCAACTTCCCAAGCATCAATGCCAAACAATTTGGCATTCAGCTTCATGATTGCACCAAGAAACTTGGCAGTTTGCTCTTCAGTGACATCCTCATTCTCTTCAGAAGAGGAATATTCATCAGAGCTCATGAAGGGCATAAGGAGGTTCAATGGAATCTCTATGGTCTCTAGATGAGTCTCAGAGTCCTTTGGTTCCTCAGAGGGAAGCTCCTTATTGATCACTGGACGTCCCAGGAGGTCTTCCTCCTTGGGATTCACGTCCTCTCCTTTCCTCACAGGTTCGGCCATGGCGCTTATGTCAATGGCCTTGCACTCTCCTTTTGGGTTCTCTTCTGTATTGCTTGGGAGAGTACTAGGAGGGATTTCAGTGATCCTTTTACTCAGCTGGCCCACTTGTGCTTCCAGATTTCTAATGGAAGACCTTGTTTCATTCATGAAACTTACAGTGGCCTTAGATAGATCAGAGACTAGATTTGCTAAATTAGAAGCATTTTGTTCAGAGTTCTCTGTCTGCTGCTGAGTGGATGATGGAAAAGGTTTGCTATTGCTAAACCTGTTTCTTCCACCATTATTAAAGCCTTGTTGGGGCTTTTGATCCTTCCATGAGAAATTTGGATGATTTCTCCATGATGAGTTATAGGTGTTTCCATAAGGTTCACCTAAGTAATTTACCTCTGCTATTGCAGGGTTCTCAGGATCATAAGCTTCTTCTTCATAAGAAGCCTCTTGAGTACTGTTGGATGCAGCTTGCATTCCATGCAGACTCTGAGAGATCATATTGACTTGCTGAGTCAATATTTTATTCTGAGCCAATATGGTATTCAGAGTATCAATCTCAAGAACTCCCTTCTTCATAGGCGTCCCATTATTCACAGGATTCCTTTCAGAAGTGTACATGAACTGGTTATTAGCAACCATGTCAATGAGTTCTTGAGCTTCTGCAGGCGTTTTCTTTAGGTGAATGGATCCACCTGCAGAAGTGTCCAGTGACATCTTTGATAGCTCAGATAAACCATCATAGAATATATCCAGGATGGTCCATTCTGAGAGCATGTCAGAAGGACACTTTTTGGTCAACTGTTTGTATCTTTCCCAAGCTTCATAGAGGGATTCACCTTCTTTCTGTCTGAAGGTTTGAACATCCGCTCTAAGCTTGCTCAGCTTTTGAGGAGGAAAGTACTTGGCTAAGAAATCCGTGACCAGCTTATCCCAAGAGTTCAGGCTGTCTTTGGGTTGAGAATCCAACCATAATCTAGCTCTGTCTCTTACAGCAAAAGGGAAAAGCATGAGCCTGTAGACTTCAGGATCTATTCCATTAGTCTTAACAGTATCACATATCTGCAAGAATTCAGTCAAGAACTGAAAAGGATCTTCAGATGGAAGTCCATGAAACTTGCAGTTCTACTGCATCAGAGAAACTAATTGAGGTTTCAGCTCAAAGTTGTTTGCTCCAATGGCAGGAATGGAGATGCTTCTTCCATGTAAATTGGAATTAGGTGCAGTAAAGTCACCAAGCATCCTCCTTGCATTATTATTATTTTCGGCTGCCATCTCCTCTGCCTGTTCAAAAATTTCTGAAAGGTTATCTCTGGATTGTTGTATTTTAGCTTCTCTTAATTTTCTCTTCAGAGTCCTTTCAGGTTCTGGATCTGCTTCCACAAGAATGTTCTTATCCTTGCTCCTGCTCATATGACAAGGAAGAATGGCCAGAAAAATGATAATAATAATAATAGAGATCCTTTATACCACAGTATAGGGATCCCTTTGTGAGTGGAAGAGAAGGGGGAGACAAGGAATGTGATGTAAAGGAAGAAATGCAACTGTACGAATGGAAGAGATGTGAGATGAGATGTTAGGATATGAATGAATAAATAGAATAGAATGAGAGAGAAGGAGGGAATTTTCGAAAATTATTTTTGAAAAGGAGTTAGTGGTTTTTGAAAATGGTTTTTTTGAAAAATTGTTAGTAATTTTCGAAAATTATGTTTTAAAAATTAAAATAATTAATAAATTAAAAAGAAATTTTGAAAAAGGGGAGAGATATTTTCGAAAAATGAGAGAGAGAGAGAGTTAGTTAGGTGGTTTTGAAAAAGTTAAGAAACAAACAAAAAGTTAGTTAGTTAGTTGAAACAAATTTTGAAAAGATAAGTAGTTAGGAGGTTAGGAAAGATATTTTGAAAAGATATTTTTGAAAAAGATAAGATAAGAAGATATTTTTGAAAAGATATGATTGAAATTAGTTTTGAAAAAGATTTGATTTTTAAAATCACAATTAATGACTTGATTCATAAGAAATCACAAAATATGATTCTAGAACTTAAAGTTTGAATTTTTCTTAACAAGCAAGTAACAAACTTCAAATTTTTGAATCAAAACATTAATTGTTTATGTTATTTTCGAAAATTATGATATAAAATAAGAAAAAGATTTTTGAAAAATATTTTTGAAATTTTCGAAAATAACTAAGAAATTTGAAAAAGATTTGATTTTTGAAAAAGATTTTGAAAAAGATAAGATTTTCAAATTGAAAATTTGATTTGACTCATAAGAAACAACTTGATTTAAAAATTTTTTGAAAAAGTCAATCCAAATTTTCGAATTTGAGGAAAGAAAAAGGGAAAGATATTTTTTTGATTTTTGAATTTTTATGAAAAACATGAAAATTATGCAATGCATGAAATTTTTAGATCAAAACAATGAATGCATGCAAGAATGCTATGAATGTCAAGATGAACACCAAGAACACTATGAATGTCATGATGAACATCAAGAACATATTTTTGAAAAATTTTTAATGCAAAGAAAATATGTAAGACACCAAACTTAGAAATCTTTCATGTTTAGACACTAAGAATTCAAGAATGCATATGATAAACATGAAAAGATACAAAACAAAAAAAATCATCAAGATCAAACAAGAAGACTTACCAAGAACAACTTGAAGATCATGAAGAACACTATGAATGCATGATATTTTCGAAAAAATGCAAGATGCATATGCAAGTGACACCAAACTTATGATATGACTCAAGACTCAAACAAGAAACACAAAAATATTTTTGATTTTTATGATTTTCTAATTTTTTTTTGGATTTTTATTTTATGTTTTTCAAAAAATAATTTTGAAAAAGAAAATAAGGATTCCAAAATTTTTAATATGAATTCCAGGAATCTTATGCTCTAAAGCTCCAATCAAAGGGTCAGGCATGGCTTAATAGCCAGCCAAGCTTTAGTATGTAACTCAGACATGACACGCCTGACATTCCTTTCATTCAACAGCCAATTGGCTAAGAAAGATAAAGAAGCTCTTCTCTTGGGTCTAAGGATTGAGACATGGCTTTACAGCCAGCCAGGCTTCAACATGCTTCATGAAACGCTAGAATTCATTCTTAAAAATTCTGAAACCATAGAATAATTTATTTTTGAAAACATTTTTTTTTTCGAAAACAAAGAAGACTTTTTGAAAGATTTTTGAAAAATTTTTGAAAACAAAACAAAAAGAAAATTACCTAATCTGAGCAACAAGATGAACCGTCAGTTGTCCATACTCAAACAATCCCCAGCAACGGCGCCAAAAACTTGGTGGACGAAATTGTGATCACATTAATGTAGTACTCTTTGTTATTGTATGGAATCATTATTATGGCTCTTTACTATGTATGTGTGGACACAACTCCGTTCAACTAACCAGCAAGTGTACTGGGTCGTCCAAGTAATAAACCTTACGTGAGTAAGGGTCGATCCCACAGAGATTGTTGGCTTGAAGCAAGCTATGGTCACCTTGCAAATCTCAGTCAGGCGGATTTAAACATGATATTTTATTAGATTAAAATAAACAATAAAAGGGATAGAGATACTTATGTAGATTCATCGGTAGGGATTTCAGATAAGCGAATGGAGATGCTTTTCGTTCCTCTGAACCTCTGCTTTCCTGCTATCTTCATCCAATCAGTCTTACTCCTTTCCATGGCTGGCTGTATGCAAGGGCATCACCGTTGTCAGTGGCTACATCCCCTCCTCTCAGTGAATCGTATGCTCACGCACCCTGTCACGGCACGGCTATTCATCTGTCGGTTCCCGATCATGCTGGAATAGGATTCACCCTCCTTTTGCGTCTGTCACTAACGCCCAACAATCGCGAGTTTGAAGCTCGTCACAGTCATTCAATCATTGAATCCTACTCGGAATACCACAGACAAGGTTTAGACTTTTCGGATTCTCTTGAATGCCGCCATCATTCTAGCTTACGCCACGAAGATTCTGGTTAGGAGATCTAAGAGATACTCATTCTAGCTTAATTCATGTAGAACAGAAGTGTTTGTCAGGCACGCGTTCATAAGGGGGAAGGATGATGAGCGTCACACATAATCATCACCTTCATCACGTTCTTGGGTGCGAATGGATATCTTAGAAGAGAAATAAGAAGAATTGAATAGAAAATAGTAGTACTTTGCATTAATCTTTGAGGAACAGCAGAGCTCCACACCTTAATCTATGGAGTGTAGAAACTCTACCGTTAAAAATACATAAGTGAAGGTCCAGGCATGGCCGAGATGGCCAGCCCCCTAAACGAGATCAATAGTCTCCTAAGATGAACAATGGAATAAAACTGAGACCAAAGATGTCAAATACAATAGTAAGAGGCCCTATTTATAATAAACTAGCTACTAGGGTTTACATGAGTAAGTAATTGATGCATAAATCCACTTCCGGGGCCCACTTGGTGTGTGTTTGGGCTGAGCCTGAGTGTTGCACGTGCAGAGGCCATTTGTGGAGTTGAACGCCAGTTTCTGTGCCAGTTTGGGCGTTCAACTCTGGTTTTGGATCCTTTTCTGGCGCTGGACGCCAGATTTGGGCAGAAGGCTGGCGTTGAACGCCAGTTTATGTCGTCTATTCTTGGCCAAAGTATGGACTATTATACATTGCTGGAAAGCCCTGGATGTCTAATTTCCAACGCAATTGGAAGCGCGCCATTTCGAGTTCTGTAGCTCCAGAAAATCTACTTTGAGTGCAGGGAGGTCAGAATCCAACAGCATCAGCAGTCCTTTTTCAACCTCTGAATCTGATTTCTGCTCAAGTCCCTCAATTTCAGCCAGAAAATACCTGAAAGCACAGAAAAACACACAAACTCATAGTAAAGTCCAGAAATATGAATTTAACACAAAATCTATTAAAAACATCCCTAAAAGTAACTAGATCCTACTAAAAATATACTAAAAACAATGTCAAAAAGCGTATAAATTATCCGCTCATCACAACACTTTTAGTGACACGCTTTTCAGCCACAAAAAGACAAAAATCTGTATATATCCATCTGTACACTAGATGGACCCTTCATATATAGATGCGATGGTATAAAAACATATTTATTGGGAATCAGGAAACATAAAGATAGTTTTTTTAAAATATCAAAACTTAAATAATAAGATTTAAAGAAAAGGTGAAAGGGACCCCATATTTTTTTTATAGTAAGAAAAAAATAATACTTATCCTAAGTTATGTATAAGAATATAATAATCATATGATATTTAGCATTTACAATAATAGTAAAATGTACAAAACAACAAAATTATTTTGTGTCTGACACTTGGAAATAAAAAACTAGAAAAAATCCAAAGTAATGAAAATGGAACACCCTTTTCTTATTAACTTAGATAAAATGAACACCCCTGAGGGCTGAGGGTGTAAATTTTATTTGTAAAATAATTTCATCAGATGCGACAAACAAATAACTACACAATAAACTACATATTATAGGCCCAAGTAATGATGAATTAGTCATGGAATCTATTTACAATCAACATTCAATAAAAAAATAGCAAAAAAAAAAGAAAAGTTTTTTTTTTGGTATTGTTTTTTTTTTTTTTTTGGTATTAAAAAAAAAAGAGAGAGAAGTTAATCTAAATAAACAGATCCGTTGACCAAAATAAAAAAATAAGTCAATTCAGGGCCGATCTTAAATGTATAGTTTATTGGGGTGTCATTTTTGGGCTTAGTGTATAAATCCAACTATTACCAAATAAAAAATAAACTCTTGCATAGGGAGAATGGAAAAAAGGGATGAGAATCTATGGTTTCTAGTAGCCTATGATGCACGGACACAGAATATGACACGATATGGGATATGTCGACACGCGAATTTTAAAATTTTATAAGACATGGGGACACGCATACATATAAAATATAAAGTACTTTTTTAGATAAATTATAATGATATTTTGATATTTTATTGATATTAAAATATAAATTAATTTTTTTAATTACTTTTAATGTCTTATTTTAATTATATCAAATATTTAAAATATCTTTTTGTTTTAATAAATAATAATATATACTATATCTAAATTTATTTCAAGAATATATATTAAGAATAAGACTGGATACGCTAACACGTGATGTATTTTGGTGTGTCTAAGTGTGTCTGGAGAAGAATTTTTTATTTTTTATTAAGACACGGTTGAACACATCAGACACGCATGTCAGACGAGTGTCGATGAGTGTCGTATCCAAAATGTGTCTGACACGCGGACACAGCAACTCAGAGAAGTGTCCGTGCTTCATAGCTATGATGCAATCTAACTACCCTATATTCTGCTTTTCCACACACACGCACGCACGCGCGCGCGCACACACACGGTTTAAGAAATTAATATATGAATGTGCACCCATTTTCCAAAATTTCCAATGAATATCCAAAGTAAACTTTTATTTTCTATCGATGTTTTTCAAAACTCTCCCACACTTAAATGATACACACCCCTCAACCTAAGCTAATCAAAGATGCAAATCATAGACATTCATGAAATTTTTCTTAGGATTGTGATGTGCTAATATTAAGAACAAAAAGGGTTAATAAGGCTCAAAAGTGGTTCACAAGGGTATATACAAGGGTGAGGCTATATGGGTTAGTAAGCTTTAATTGCAACAATAGCCTCAATCATTCTAAATGCATTCAAATATCAAACATTGAATATAAAGAATTAAGTAAATCCAAGATGACAATCATAGAAGGAGCATAGCACATAAGAATAAAGATTGTGGTTAAAATATACAGCCACACATTAAAAGTGCAACAACTCACAAGGATGTTTGTTCTATCTCTCTTCTATGTCTCACAAAATAGTTCAAGCAAGTTTAAAAAGAATTTTTTGAATCAAATCAATGGAACACTCTAAAAAGAGATTTTTCTTGGAAATTTTTGTTGTATTCACCAAGCTTATTATCTATGTATGTATGTGGTGCACGAAACTGGCTCCGCAGAATTCGCACGGATAGACCGGCAAGTATACCGGGTCGTCCAAGTAATACCTCAGGTCAGTGAGGGTCGAACCTACAGAGGTTGTTGGTTTGAGAAAGCAGTGGATACCTTGCAGACCTTAGTTAGGTGGATAGAAAATATAGTTTGTCACGAAAAATGCATAAAACGAAATAAATAAATAAAACGTTACTAGATAGATGAGAATTAATGGTAATAGAATGGTTGAGGCTTCGGAGATGCTTTGTCTTTCCGGATTAACTTTTCTTACTGTATTCTTCAATAACCATCTAATTCTTTCAATGTCAGCCGTAAGTGATTAACTCATGTCCTCTCATCAAGTTAACCTCCTCCACTACAGCAATTGATGAGCGGATATTTTATACGCTTTTTGGCATCATTTTCATATAGTTTTTAGTATGTTTTGTTTAAGTTTTATTAAGTTTTCATAGGTTTTAGTGTAAAATTCACATTTTTGGATTCTACTTTGAGTTTGTGTGTTTTTATGCAATTTCAGATATTTTTTGGCTGAAATTGAGGAGTTGGAGCAAAAGTCTGATTCAAAGGCAGAGAAAGCACTGTAGATGCTGTCCAAATCTGACCTCCTTGCACTCAGAAGAGCTTTTCTGGAGCTGTAGGAATCCAAATGGAGCATTCTTAACGGCTATGGAAAGCTAACATCCATAGCTTTCCAGCAATGTATAATAGTTCATACTTTATTTCAGAATTGAAGGCCCAAAACTGGCATTCAACGCCAGCCTCTTGCTTTATTCTGGCGTCCAGCGCCCAAAGGAGAAGAGACCAGCGTCCAACGCCCATAAAGGACCCCCTAGCCAGCGTTCAATGCCCTAGAGGCCTCCTAGCATGTAGATCTCATCAAAGCTCAGCCCAAACAGTCACCAAGTGGGCCCCGGAAGTAGATTTTTAGCACTAAAAGACTGTTTTACCCTTTTTTATGTAATCCTTAGTCATTAATTTAGTATTTAAAGACTTTTACACCTCTCATTAAAGGAAGGATGCACACTTTACACCTTTTGACACCTTACACATTTTTATCATTGTATTTTCTATCAGTATGAGTTTCTAAAGCTTCTAGGTTGAGGGGAGGAGCCCTGCTGAGTTTTATGGATTAATAAAAGTATTACTGTTCTATTTCAATTTGTGTTTGTTTCTCTATTCTAAGATGTATCTTCGTTCTTCATTATAAGACCGCGTGCCTGACAACCACCCGTGTTTTTCTTGAGTTCAGAGTGAGTCTTTCATCGGACAATGATGAACCACCAGCTTGATTATACATCTCTTAGACAGCTAATCCACGACTTCGTTGGGGACTTCTCGAGACACCAGTTCAGCCGAGGTATGGGGAGATTAGAGTCTTTGTGGTAGAGGCTAGAACCCAAAGGCGCAGCATTCTCTGATATGGAAAACTCGACCTTGTCTATGGTGTTTTGAGTAGGATCATTAAGGAGAAGAGACTGCAGAAGCTTCACCCTCAATCAGAATGGATCCACACTAACCCCGGGGTTCAGATCTGGAGGAGCATTGGCAACCTCTCAACCGGCGTCAATCACATACAACCTGCTATAGAAGAAATCATTCATAGTTGAAGAAGACAGTAAGACCAGAATTAATCCAGAAGAACAAAGCATCTCCAAGCCTTAACCATCTTTTTATCATTATAAATATATCAACCCAGTTAAGAACTATTTATTCCTTTTATGCTTCTAAACAAATCCAACAACTCTTCTATTCGCCTGACTAAGATCTACAAGATAACCATAGCTTGCTTCAAATCACAATCCTCGTGGGATTGACCTTGACTTGCTGATGAATTCATATTTTATAATATATTTTGGTTTGATATGAGTGGATTTCATCACTTAAACCCACATTTATTCATCCACATAGCATACTTTTGTGTTCTCTCCCTTAATTGAGCCTAATTGTGAAAACATGCATTTTTGTGCTTAAATTAGTGATTTTTAATCCCACTTTTATGCCATTCGATGCCATGACATGTTTGTTGAGTGATTTTAGGTCCTAGAGGCAAGTTTGGCAAGGCAAAAGTGGAAGGAAGCATGTACAAAGGGAGAAAACATGAAGAAAATAAGGAGAAGCACACATCCATGTGTGCGTACGCACAACTCCCTGTGCATATGCACAAGAGGAAATTTCAGTATGTGTGCGTACGCACAGGTACCTGCACGTGCCTTCATTAAAAACGCACGTGACTCGCGTTTTTGAGGGATTGGAGGCCCATTTCTGAAGGCTTGGAGGCTGATTTTGGATGCTATTTGAAGGGGGCATGATAATGGCCTAAAGTGGGTTATGGATTTTTCTCAAAATAGAATTGGCGTTGCAAGTATAGTTCCCAACCGAGCAATTGGCCAATAATCAAATTTAATTCTAAAGATGTCACAATACAAAACAAATATAAACTGAGAGTTTGAAATCCCGGATCGTCGTCCTGAGGAGTTGCAATTAAGTGATCATTTATTGCCTATGATTGATTGCAAGAGAGGTAAGAAATATAAATAGCAACAAAGTAACTTAACATGCAAGAAATTGAATGAAAGCAATTAAATGAGCATGCAAGGAATTAAAAGTCAAAATAGTAAAAGTCAAAGCAATTAAATGCAAGAAAAGGAAAATTCAAGTGCAAGAAATCTCTTGGCATGTATTGGGAGCTAAGGTTACCTATCCTAGCCATTGACAACAAACACATGATGATTATGAAGAGTTAATCCTACTTAGTCAACCCTACATCGAGGATAAGTCAAATAGGCATAATTGATTTCAATCCATAAGTCCAAGTCAACACTATTAATGGGAGACTTAGAGTCAATGGAAACCAAATCAACTAACTACTCTAATGTATCAAACAAGAATGGACATCAATGACTCAAGGGTCACCAAAATCCTCAATACCAAGCCAAGAGTGAGGAAAAACTAAGTAAAAACAAAGCCAAGCATTTTATCAAACACTTGGTGTGAGTGAGAATAAAATAATATTAAAATACATTAAAAATAAAATCTAACTACCAAAAGCAAGAAAATGATAACAACAACTAAAAGAAGCATTAAATGAACATAAAACATAAATTGCATTAATAGAAATTAAAGAAGTACAAGAGTATTCATAAAATGAAAAGTGACATCAAAAAGAAATTAAGAAGAAGAACTAAGATAACTAAGACAATAAAGCGTGAAAACATAAATGAAACTACATTAAAACAAGAATTAAAGACTGAAATTAAAGAGAAATTAACTAAACCTAACCTAATTCTAGAGAGAGGGGGGAGCTTCTCTTTCTAGAAAACTAAGAGAAAAGCATAGAAAAGCTAAACCTAATTGCCCCCTTGCTTCCACTTGAATTGGGGTTGAAATAGCTTCAGAAATGAGTTGGATTGGGTTTTGGAGGCCCAAAATTCGCCTCCAACGATTTGCAATTAATGACCTCACGTGACTCGGGTCACGCGTATGCGTGGGTCACACGCACGCATCACTGAGCGAAATTCACTTCCACGCGTACGCATGGGTCACGTGTACGCGTTGCCTGGCTCGCACTTGTGCGCGCACACGCGTCGCTTGTGCGCACGCACGGATCGCTGAATCTTCCAAACTCCATTTCTTCATAGTTTCTTCCCTTTTGCATGCTCTTTTCTTCACTTCTTCAACCCATACTTGCCTTGGAAACCTGAAATTACTTAGTAAACACATCAAGGTATCAAATGCGATCAAAGTGAATAAAATTTAGCAATTAAAAGGCCTAAAGAGCATGTTTTCACTTTCAAGCATAATTTAGGAAGAAATCACAAAACTAAGCTATTTCAATGGATAAGTGCAAGAAAAGATGATGAAATCCACCCAAATAGATCAAATAAATACCATAAAATGTAGATTCATCCACACACTTAAACAATAGCATGTCCTCATGCTATACTCAAGAAGGAAACAAGGGGTATTATTTTTTTCCATGCAAGTAAACTACCTATATGCAATCTACCTATATGAATGCAACTACTTAGTCAAAATAAATCAATATCCAAGAATACATATATAAACATAAGGGTTAAAGTGATCTTAACCAAGTCAAATCCATAATTGAATTGTGTTCTAGAAAAGAATTTACAAACTTGCAAGAAAAGAATTTACAAACTTGCAAGATAAGAATTAAGCATAGGTGAAAACATGTATATGAGCAATCAAACCCTCACCGGATGTGTATCCGCTCTAGCCACTCAAGTGAATAGGGGTGATTTACTCAATTCTCTTCTAACCATACTTTCTAAGATTTGTCTTTTATCTAACAATCAACCTTATTCAATGTATGCATACAAATATCATGAGGGCTTTTCCATAGGGTATAATGGGATTAGGGTAAAGGTAAGGATGCATATGGTTAAGTGAGCTTGAAATTTGCATCTCTGATTAGCCCAAGCTCTCACCAACCTACATAACAACCTATACAATTCAAAGCAAACCTAACTACCCATTCCTCACTTTTCTTACACACTCATGCATTTTCTTTTTAATCACATCTCATATGCATTGTTCTTATTACTTCACTTTGGAGCATTTTGTCCCCTTTCTATTATTTTCTTTTTTTTTTCAATACAATATATATATACAAAAATATCAATGCATATGGTTTAAGCATTTCATGCATGAGTATGTACCCAATTCCCAAGATTTTTCAACAAAGTACAAAAATTCACTTTTATCTCAACCAAAGTTTTCAAACTTCCCCACACTTAGATGATATTCACTCTCACTAGCCTAAGCTAATCAAAGATCCAAATAAGGGACATTTATTATTTTTTTACTTTAAGGCTAGTAATGTGCTAAAATTAAGAACAAGAGGGGATTGAAATAGGCTCAAAGTTGGTTAACAAAGGAAGATAAAAGGGTAGGTTATTTGGGACAAGTGAGCTTAATGAAAATATGGCCTGAATCATATAAATGTATATATACATCAAACAATAGACATAAAGAATCAAACAAATCAAAGATTGCAATCATAAAAAGAGAATAACACACACAAGAATGAAAATAGTGGTTAACATGATGTAACAACACAATTAGGCTCAAAACTCACATGCTTATGTGTTCATAACTCAAAAATATGTTCCACAATATATTTCAAGCAAGTTTCAATCAAAAGTTCCAACTCAATTCAATTAGGATGTCAATACCCTATAAAAATTATTTTTTTGGAAAATCTCATTAAAGTAACTAAGCTTATTATATGTATGCAAAGACATGCAATAAACTAAGTGAGCATGTAATTAAAGCTCTAAAATATATACAAACTAAGATGAAAAATTCCACTAAGAATTCAAAAAGAATGTGAAAGCGTTAGGATTAGAGTATGTCACCCATGTTGCCGATTGGCGACGACCTCCCTATACTTAAGGGTTTGCACGGTCCTCCGTGCACTCAAAGACGAGCAAGGGGGTTGATAAACCCCATTTGTAGGGTTTATCTTGTACTTAATTTAGGAGATTTTATGACCTTTTACACACATTTATTCAATAAAATAGTATAGTTTCATGATTGTCTCCTAAATTGTGCTTAAGTGTGAAAACATACTTTTTAGGCCCTTAATTGTTTAATCTTGACTTACCTTTGATTCCATTAGATGCCTTGATATATTTGTTAAGTGATTTCAGGTTTATGAGGCAAATATTGGATCAAGGGAACGAAGGAAAAGCATGTAGAAACGGAGAACTCATGAAGAAATGAAGGAATTGCAAAAGCTGTCAAGCCGACCTCTTCGTACTTAATCGATCATAACTTGAGCTACAAAGGTTCAAATGATACGGTTTCAGTTGCGTTGGAAAGCTAACATCCGGGGCTTCAAAAAAATATAAGATTTTCCATAGTTGCATCGCAGATAGGGGCACACACGTGCACGGTACGCGTATGTGCCGATGGTGGCACATGATTTACTTAATGTAACTCGTGGCCAGCAAATTCTAAAGCCTTGTGGGCCCAATCCAACTCATTTCTGATGCTATTTAAGCCAAGGATTGAAGGTTAATTAACATACTTTTGATCATTAGTCATAGTTTAAGTTTTAGAAGTAGTTAAAGTTAGTTTTTAGAAAGAGAAGCTCTCACTTCTCTCTAGAATTAGGATTAGGTTTTAAATCTATATCTAGTTTTTCTAATTTTCCTTTTCTTTCCTTAATTGTTCTCTTGTAGTTGTAGAATTCTTCTTCTATTGTAATTCCTTTGTATTGTTAGTTGTAGTTTATGAACTTTCTTTTGTAGATCTACACTTCTTCTTCAACGCAATTGGTAAGTTTCTTGTTGTTTCATAATTGCTTTTCCTTTTCTATTGTTGATCTCTTGCTATTCTAGTTAAATCTCTCTTTAATTATTGCAATTCATGTTGTTTACTTTTATTGCCTTCTATGTGTTTGATGAAATGCCTCTTTTATCTTTAGTATAGATTTTGCTCCTCTTGGCCTAGGTAGAGTAATTAGTGACGCTTGAGTTATCTAATTCCTTTGTTGATTGATAATTAGAAGTTGCTAATTGATTTGGATACCACTAAAGCTAGTCTTTCCCTTGGGAGTTGGCTAGGACTTGTGGAATTAAGTTAATTCATCCACTTGACTTTCCTCCATTGTAGAGGTTAACTAAGTGGTAGCAATGAATAATTTGTGGTCACAATTGAGGAGGATAGCTAGGATAGAACTTCTAGTTCTCATATCTTGCCAAGAGCTTTGTTAGTGGTTAGTTTATTTTCTTCGCCATTTATATTTCTTGTCTCCTATCTCAAAACCCCCGCAAGATATTTCATAGCCAATAACAAGAATACTTTGTTGCAATTCCTAGGGAGAACGATCCGAGGTTCAATACTTCAGTTTATAGATTTTAGGGGTTTGTTACTTGTGACAAACAAATTTTTGTATGAAAGGATTAGTGTTGGTTTAGAAACTATACTTGCAATGAGACTTCATTTGAGAAATTCTAGACCACACAAAAGTCCATTCATCAGGGGTGTAGTGACTTCGGATTGTCACCTTCATCTGTTGGATCAATTGGCTGCTGCATGCTCTTCCTCCCGCTTCTTTTGTTGCTTTAAGGTGCATCATCCATGAAAAATAAGAAATAGGATGGCAAGATGAGTGAATGCAAAAACAAGGAAGCAAAGATTTTTGGAGTGAGGAAAGAGTCACTAAAATGAGTGAGTGAATAAGTTTGTGACATGAAGAAAAACGAGTGCGTGTATTCTAAGTTGCGCAGCTTCGAACGCACACACACTAGCATGGCAAGCTAGGTCACAATTAGACAAAATAAGCATGCACTTCGCTCATTCTAGTGTGCTTGAAATACTTAAAAAAATAAACTTGTATACCAAGATAAACAAACAAGCAATAAAGTGGCATGAAAGTATTCAAGCAAGAATCCAGGAATTGTTGAAATGGATAATGAAGCAACACCTAATTGACATGAAGTGGAAAACATGGCAAGCATAATCCACAAAGTTTAAAAAGCTCAAAAAGTGTCATTAGGTAAGCTTATGATCTAATTTCACAATTCTCAATGTTAATGCATCAAATAGGTGACTTAATTAAAAATCAATCATAAACAAGCATCACCTAACAAAAAATGCATCAACTAAGAACAAATTGCCGATCTATAAATAATGAAATCCAATTACATGGTGGCCAAAACATGCAATTTAGAAATCCAAAAAGATTCATGAAGGCAATGTTATGAGTACTTGGTATGCACAAAATTAATCATAAAGAACTCAATACCAAGCCACAATTAATAACCTCAATAAAGATATCCAACAATAAATAGCAATGACAATATCAATAATTTAGCAGCAATATCTCAACACAATCAATAAATCAACCTAATCATCCAACACTTAGCATCAAGATAGAAAATAAACTAACTAAGCTAAATAACTAACTAACAAACTACCTAACTAACTAACTAACTAACTAAAGGTGAGTGTCATGGGTGGTGAAGTATAGTGGTGAGTGGTCGTTGAAGAAGGGAAAGAAAAGAGGAGAAGAGAAAAGAAGTGAAGAAGTAGAGAGAAGAGAGGAATAGAATAGTGCAAAAACAGGGGCGTGCGTACGCACAACGGTTCGTGCGTACGCACAAGGGGTCACGCGTAAGCGTGAGAGACACGTGCGAAAATGGGTATCGACGCGTACGCGTTGGGGATGCGTGCGAAAAATGGGGTCGACGCGTATGCGTGGGGGATGCGTACGCATCGATGAGCAAAATGAAAAGGGTTGTGCGTTCGCACTATCCGTGCAAACACCGCGGACAGAGGCCTTGTTTCGAGGTGTGCGTGGGCACAGGCTTGTGCCTACCGACAGAAAGGCTGAATTTTTTTTTTGTAGGAAGGATCATGTGTGCGTGCGCACACAGGTCCATGCACGCACACAGGAGCTTAAAAGACCAGGGGTTCATACGTACAGGCTGTGCCAGCGCTCCCAACAGAACGGGTGCAATGGAGTGTGCGTACGCACACTGTGGTGCATACGCATAGATCGCGCAAAAGGAAGGTTGTGTGCATGCGCACAAGGTCGTGTGCACGCGCAAAGCACAAAACACAGGGGAATGTGCACGCACAAGGCGTGCAAGCGCTCCCAACAGGGGCCATACAGGCTGGTGTGCGTATGCACAGGGTGGTGCGTACATACAGATCGTAAAACTTCATTGTTGTGTGCATGCGCACAAGGGTGTGCGCACGCACATGCCCTGTTTTCCCAAAAAAATTTCTTCAAAATCTTAGGCTATAAGCCTTAACTCAATAAAAGCTCAACATCAAAACATTCAAGAACCCATAAATTCATGATCCAAACAAAAATTAACCTATCTAAACTCAAAATTAATTTAATCCTAAGTCAACCAAGCTAACAAACATGCAATAAACCAAAATTATAAACAAAGAGAAAGGGTAAGAAAGATGTTATCATGGTGGGGTGTCTCCCACCTAGCACTTTGGTTTAATGTCCTTAAGTTAGACTTATGGAGAGCTCTAATGGAGACTTGTGCTTATATTCATCTTGGAGCTTCCAACAATGCTTGAATCTCCAAAATTCCCAATTGATTGCACCAAGCTTGGATGGAGTGTCCAACAAGCTATGAGCTCCCAACAAGAAAAACGAAAAGCAAACAAGAAAAACATATTCACAATATCAACATATTTACACTAGCAAACAAAAAGTAATATATTCACATACCAACATATTCACAATAACCAAAAATAACCAAGCAACATTTGAACAATCATCCAAAAATAATCTATTCACAATATTCACAATATGCACAATAGCCAACAACATAACACCATTTCAACTCCCCGACAATGGCACCAAAAATTTGATAATGGCCTAAAGTGGGTTAGAAATTTTTCTCAAAATAGAATTGGCATTGCAAGTATAGTTCCCAACCCAACAATTGGCCAATAATCAAATTTAATTCTAAAAATGTCACAATACAAAACAAATACATACCGAGAGCTTGAAATCCCGGGTCGTCTTCCCTAGGAGTTATAATTAAGTGATCATTTATTGGCTATGATTGATTGCAAGAGAGGCAAGAAATGTAAATAGCAAGAAAGTAACTTAACATGCAAGAAATTGAATGAAAGCAATTAAATGATCATGCAAGGAATTAAAAGTTAAAACAGTAAAAGTCAAAGCAATTAAATGCAAGAAAAGGAAAATTCAAGTCCAAGAAATCTTTAGGCATGGATTGGGATCTAAGTTTACCTATCCTAGCCATTGACCACAAACACATGATGATTATGAAGAGTTAATCCTACTTAGTCAAACCTACATCGAGGATAAGTCAAATAGGCATAATTGATTTCAATCCATAAGTCCTAGTCAATACTATTAATGGGCAACTTAGAGTCAATGGAAACCAAATCAACTAACTACTCTAATGTATCAAACAAGAATGGACATCAATGACTCAAGGGTCACCAAAGTCCTCAATACCAAGCCAAGAGTGAGGAAAAACTAAGTAAAAACTAAGCCAAGCATTTTATCAAATACTTGTTGTGCTTGAGAATAAAATAATATTAAAATGAATTAAAAATAAAATCTAACTACTAAAAACAAGAAAATGATAACAACAACTAAAAGAAGCATTAAATGAACATAAAATATAAATTGCATTAATAGAAATTAAAGAAGTATGATGAAAGAACTATTGTTAGTCTAGATTTTCACAAAATAGAATTCCATCGTTGAAAGTATAGTTGATGAGCGGATAATTTATACACTTTTTGACATTGTTTTTAGTATGTTTTTAGTAGGATCTAGTTACTTTTAGGGATGTTTTCATTGGTTTTTATGTTAAATTCACATTTCTGGACTTTACTATGAGTTTGTGTGTTTTTCTGTGATTTCAGGTATTTTTTGGCTGAAATTGAGGGACTTGAGCAGAAATCAGATTCAGAGGTTGAAAAAGGACTGCTGATGCTGTTGGATTCTGATCTCCCTGCACTCAAAGTGAATTTTCTGGAGCTACAGAACTCGAAATGGCGCGCTTCCAATTGCGTTGGAAAGTAGACATCCAGGGCTTTCCAGCAATATATAATAGTCTATACTTTGGCCAGGAATTGACGACGTAAACTGGCGTTCAACGCCAGCTTTCTACCCAAATCTGGCGTCCAGCGCCAGAAAAGGAGCCAAAACCAGAGTTGAACGCCCAAACTGGCACAAAAGCTGGCGTTCAACTCCAAGAAGGACCTCTACATGTGCAACACTCAGGCTCAGCCCAAACACACACCAAGTGGGCCCAGGAAGTGGATTTATACATCAATTACTTACTCATGTAAACCCTAGTAGCTAGTTTATTATAAATAGGACCTTTTACTATTGTATTAGGCATCTTTGAACGCATTGTTCTTAGACCATGGGGGCTGGCCACACGGCCATGCCTGGACCTTCACTTATGTATTTTCATATGGTAGAGTTTCTACACTCCATAGATTAAGGTGTGGAGCTCTGCTGTTCCTCAAAGATTAATGCAAAGTACTACTGTTTTCTATTCAATTCTTCTTATTTCGCTTCTAAGATATCCATTCGCACCCAAGAACGTGATGAAGGTGATGATTATGTGTGACGCTCATCATCCTTCCCCCTTATGAACGCGTGCCTGACAAACACTTCTGTTCTACATGAATTAAGCTAGAATGAGTATCTCTTAGATCTCCTAACCAGAATCTTCGTGGCGTAAGCTAGAATGATGGCGGCATTCAAGAGAATTCGGAAGGTCTAAACCTTGTCTGTGGTATTCCGAGTAGGATTCAATGATTGAATGACTGTGACGAGCTCCGAACTCGCGATTGCAGGGCGTTATTGACAGACGCAAAAGGATAGTAAATCCTATTCCAGCATGATCGAGAACCGATAGATGAATAGCCATGCCGTGACAGGGTGCGTGAGCATATTATTCACTGAGAGGATAAGATGAAGCCATTGGCAAGGGTGATGCCTCCAGACGATTAGCCGTGCCGTGACAGGGCATTGGATCATTTTCCCGAGAGATGACCGAAAGTAGCCATTGACAGTGGTGACGTATCACATAAAGCCAGCCATGGAAAGGAGTAAGATTGATTGGATGAAGATAGCAGGAAAGCAGAGGTTCAGAGGAACGAAAAGCATCTCCATTCGCTTATCTGAAATTCCTACCAATGATTTACATAAGTATCTCTATCCCTATTCTATTATTTATTATTCGAAAACTCCATGATTATTTTATATCCGCCTGACTGAGATTTACAAGGTGACCATAGCTTGCTTCATACCAACAATCTCCGTGGGATTCGACCCTTACTCACGTAAGGTATTACTTGGACGACCCAGTGCACTTGCTGGTTAGTTGTATCGAAGTTGTGACAATTATGAATTAAGATCAGAGCACCAAGCTTTGGAGCCATTACCAGGATTTGTTCGAGCCTGGAGATCACAATTTCGTGCATCAAGTTTTTGGCGCCGTTGCCGGGGATTGTTTGAGTTTTCGGCAAGCTTTTGGTCCGGTAACATCAGTGCCAGATTCCCTTTTGATCCGGCAACAACACCAAGTTTTTGGCGCCGTTGCCGGGGATTGTTTGAGTTTGGACAACTGACGGTTCATCTTGTTGCTCAGATTAGGTAATTTTCTTTTTATTTTATTTTATTTTCAAAAATTTTTTTCAAAAATATTTCTAAAATTTTTTCATCTGTTTTCGAAAATAATATAAAAATATTTTCAAAAATAAATTATTCTATGGCTTCAAAATTTTTTAAGAATGAATTCTAGTGTTTCATGAAGCATGCGAAGCCTGGCTGGCTGTAAAGCCATGTCTAAATTCTTTTGGACTGAGGCTTCCAAACCATCAACATAGAGGCAAGTTACTTGGATAAGTAATGAGCAGTATATTCTCTTATGTTGCATGCTGAAGCTTGGCTGGCCATTGGCCATGTCTAGTGTTTTGGACCGGAGCTTTCATTGAAAGCTTGGCTGGCTAGTGAGCCATGTCTAATTCCTGGACTGAAGCTTTAGACTAACATGGCAAGATTCCTGGAATTCATATTAAAAATTTTGGAATCTTTATTTTTCTTTTTCATATAATTTTCGAAAAAAAAAAAATCCAAAAAATTAGAAAATCATAAAAATCAAAAATATTTTCTGTTTCTTGTTTGAGTCTTGAGTCATATCATAAGTTTGGTGTCACTTGCATATACATCTTGCATTTTTTCGAAAATATCATGCATTCATAGTGTTCTTCATGATCTTCAAGTTGTTCTTGGTAAGTCTTCTTGTTTGATCTTGATGATTTTTTGTTTTGTGTCTTTTCATGTTTATCATATGCATTCTTGAATTCTTAGTGTCTAAGCATTAAAGAATTCTAAGTTTGGTGTCTTGCATGTTTTCTTTGCATTAAAAATTTTTTCAAAATTGTGTCTATGATGTTCATCTTGACATTCAAAGTGTTCTTGGTGTTCATCTTGACATTCATAGCATTCTTGCATGCATTCATTGTTTTGATCTAAAAATTTCATGCATTGCATCTTTTTAGTGTTTTTCTCTTGCATCATAAAAATTCAAAAATAAAAAAAATATCTTTCCTCTTTTCTCTCATCAAATTCAAAAATTTGGATTGACTTTTTCAAAAATTTTTAAAATCAAATTGTTTCTCATGAGTCAAATCAAATTTTCAATTTGAAAATCTTATCTTTTTCAAAATCTTTTTCAAAAATCAAATCTTTTTCAAAATTCTTAGTTATTTTCGAAAATTCCAAAAATATTTTTCAAAAATCTTTTTCATATTTTTATACCAAATTTTCGAAAATAACATAATTAATTAATGTTTTGATTCAAAAATTTGAAGTTTGTTACTTGCTTGTTAAGAAAGATTCAAACTTTGAGTTCTAGAATCATATCTTGTGATTTCTTATGAATCAAGTCATTAATTGTGATTTTAAAAATCAAATCTTTTTCAAAAACTAATTTCTATCATATCTTTTCAAAAATATCTTCTCATCTTATCTTTTTCAAAAATATCTTTTCTAACCTCCTAACTTCCTATCTTTTCAAAATTTGTTTCAACTAACTAACTAACTTTTTGTTTGTTTCTTAACTTTTTCAAAACTACCTAACTAACTCTCTCTCTCTCTCTATTTTCGAAAATATCTTCCCCTTTTTTTCAAAATTTCTTTTTAATTAACTAATTATTTTTAATTTTTATTTTCGATTTCAAAAAAATTTTTGAAAAAAAAAATTACTAAACATTTTTCAAAAACTATTTTCAAAAATCACTAACTCTTTTTCAAAATAATTTTCGAAAAATTTCCCTCCCCCATCTTACTCTATTTATTCATTCATATCCTAACATCTCATCTCACATCTCTTCCATTCGTACAGTTGTGCTTCTTCCTTTACATTACATTCTTTGTCTCCCCCTCTTCTTCCACTTACATAAGGGAACCTTTATACTATGGTAAAGAGAATCTCTATTATTATTATTATCATTTTTCTGCCCATTCTTCCTTGTCATATGAGCAGGAGCAAGGATAAGAACATTCTTGTGGAAGCAGATCCAGAACCTGAAAGGACTCTGAAGAGAAAATTAAGAGAAGCTAAAATACAACAATACAGAGATAACCTTTCAGAAATTTTCGAACAGGCAGAGGAGATGGCAGCCGAAAATAATAATAATGTAAGGAAGATGCTTGGTGACTTTACTGCACCTCATTCCAATTTACATGGAAGAAGCATCTCCATTCCTGCCATTGGAGCAAACAATTTTGAGCTGAAACCTCAATTAGTTTCTCTGATGCAGCAGAACTGCAAGTTTCATGGACTTCCATCTGAAGATCCTTTTCAGTTCTTAACTGAATTCTTGCAGATATGTGATACTGTTAAGACTAACAGAGTAGATCCTGAAGTCTACAGGCTCATGCTTTTCCCTTTTGCTGTAAGAGACAGAGCTAGATTATGGTTGGATTCTCAACCTAAAGACAGCCTGAACTCTTGGGATAAGCTGGTCACGGCTTTCTTAGCCAAGTACTTTCCTCCTCAAAAGCTGAGCAAGCTTAGAGATGATGTTCAAACCTTCAGACAGAAAGAAGGCGAATCCCTCTATGAAGCTTGGGAAAGATACAAATAGTTGACCAAAAAGTGTCCTTCTGACATGCTTTCAGAATGGACTATCTTGGATATATTCTATGATGGTCTGTCTGAGTTATCTAAGATGTCATTGGATACCTCTGCAGGTGGATCCATTCACCTAAAGAAAACGCCTGCAGAAGCTCAAGAACTCATTGACATGGTTGCTAATAACCAGTTCATGTACACTTCTGAAAGGAATCCTGTGAACAATGGGACGCCTATAAAGAAGGGAGTTCTTGAGGTTGATACTCTGAATGCCATATTGGCTCAGAATAAAATATTGACTCAGCAAGTCAATATGATCTCACAGAGTCTGCATGGAATGCAAGCTGCATCCAACAGTACTCAAGAGGCTTCTTCTGAAGAAGAAGTTTATGATCCTGAGAACCCTGCAATAGCAGAGGTAAATTACGTAGGTGAACCTTATGGAAACACCTATAACTCAACATGGAGAAATCATCCAAATTTCTCATGGAAGGATCAAAAGCCTCAACAAGGCTTTAATAATGGTGGAAGAAACAGGTTTAGCAATAGCAAGCCTTTTCCATCATCAACTCAGCAACAGACAGAGAACTCTGAACAAAATGCTTCTAATTTAGCAAATCTAGTCTCTGATCTATCTAAGGCCACTGTAAGTTTCATGAATGAAACAAGATCTTCCATTAGAAATCTGGAAGCACAAGTGGGCCAGCTGAGTAAAAGGATCACTGAAATCCCTCCTAGTACTCTCCCAAGCAATACAGAAGAGAATCCAAAAGGAGAGTGCAAGGCCATTGACATAAGCGCCATGGCCGAACCTGTGAGGAGAGGAGAGGACGTGAATCCCAAGGAAGAATACCTCCAGGGACGTCTAGTGATCAATAAGGAGCTTCCCTCTGGGGAACCAAAGGACTATGAGGCTCATCTATAGACCATAGAGATTCCATTGAACCTCCTTATGCCCTTCATGAGCTCTGATGAGTATTCCTCTTCTGAAGAGAATGAGGATGTCACTGAAGAGCAAACTGCCAAGTTTCTTAGTGCAATCATGAAGCTGAATGCCAAATTGTTTGGCATTGATGCTTGGGAAGTTGAACCTCCCTTGTTCATCAATGAACTAAGTGATCTGGATCAACTGACATTGCCTCAGAAGAGACAGGATCTTGGAAAGTTCATAATACCCTGTACCATAGGCACCATGATCTTTAAAGCTCTGTGTGACCTTGGTTCAGGTATAAACCTCATGCCCCTCTCTGTAATAGAGAAATTGGGAATCTATGGGGTGCAAGCTGCTAAAATCTAATTAGAGATGGCAGACAGCTCAAGAAAACAGGCTTATGGACAAGTAGAGTATGTGTTAGTAAAGGTTGAAGGCCTTTACATCCCTGCTGATTTCATAGTCCTGGATACTGGAAAGGAAGAGGATGAATCCATCATCCTAGGAAGACCTTTCCTGGCTACAGCAAGAGCTGTGATTGATGTTGACAGAGGTGAAATATTCCTTCAATGGAATGAGAACTCCCTTGTGTTTAAAACTCAAGGATCTCCCTCTGCAACCATGGAGAGGAAGCAGAAAAAGCTTCTCTCCAAGCAGAGTCAACCAGAGCCCCCACAGTTAAACTCTAAGTTTGGTGTTGAAGAGTCTCAACAAAGCTCTGCACATCCGTGAGGCTCCATGAGAGCCCACTGTCAAGCTATTGACATTAAAGAAGCGCTTGTTGGGAGGCAACCCAATGTTTATCTAATTCTTATTTTTATTATTTTTCATGTTTTCTTAGGTTCATGATCATGTGGAGTCACAAGATAAATATAAAAATTGAAAACGGAATCAAAAACAGCAGAAGAAAAATCACACCCTGGAGGAGCATCTGCCTGGCGTTCAAACGCCAGAACAGAGCATAGTTTTGGCGCTGAACGCCCAGAATGGGAGCATCCTGGCGCTGAACGCCCAGAACAAGCATGGTTCTGGCGTTCAACGCCAGAAATGGCAGCAAATGGGCGTTGAACGCCCAAAATGGGCACCAACCTGGCGCTGAACGCCCAGAGTTGTGTGCAAGGGCATTTTACATGCCTAATGGGTGCAGGGATGTAAATCCTTGACACCTCCGGATCTGTGGACACCACAGGATCCCCACCCACCACACCCTCTATCTCTCCATCCATGACCATCCCTTCTGTTTTTCATCCACCACTCACATCCATACACACATCCCTCCATCTCCTCCATATCTTCTTCTTCTTCTATTCCTTTTTCTTTTGCTCAAGGGCGAGCAACATTCTAAGTTTGGTGTGGTAAAAAGCATAGCTTTTTTGTTTTTTTTTCATAACCATTGATGGCACCTAAGGCCAGAGAAGCCTCTAGAATGAGGAAAGGGAAGACAAAAGCTTCCATCAAGGGTCTATAGCTCAGTGGTAGAACATTTGACTGCAAACCAAGAGATCCCTGAGATACCTCAGGGGATACATTTTCTTCCACACAATTATTGGAAGCAACTAAGGGTGGAACATCAAGAGCACTCCATCATCCTTCATGAAATCAGAAAAGATCTAAAATCAATGAAGGAGGAGCAACAAAGACAAGGAAGAGACATAGAAGAGCTCAAGGACATCATTTGTTCCTCAAGAAGGAAACGCCACCATCACTAAGGTGGATTCATTCCTTGTTCTTATTTCTTCTGTTTTTCGTTTTCTATGTTGTGTGCTTATCTATGTTTGTGTCTTCATTACATGATCATTAGTAGTTAGTAACTTTGTCTTAAAGTCATAAATGTCCTATGAATCCATCACCTCTCTTAAATGAAAAAAAAGTTTTAATTCAAAAGAACAAGAAGTACATGAGTTTCGAATTTATCCTTGAACTTAGCTTAATTAAATTGATGTGGTGACAATGCTTCTTGTTTTCTGAATGAATGCTTGAACAGTGCATATGTCTTTTGAAATTGTTGTTTAAGAATGTTAAATATGTTGGCTCTTGAAAGAATAATGACTAGGAGACATGTTATTTGATAATCTGAAAAATCATAAAAATGATTCTTGAAGCAAGAAAAAGCAGCAAAGAACAAAGCTTGCAGAAAAAAAAAAAATAATAGGCGAAAAAAAAAATAGAAAGAAAAAGAAAAAGCAAGCAGAAAAAGCCAATAACCCTTAAAACCAAAAGGCAAGGGTAAATAAAAAGGATCCCAAGGCTTTGAGCATCAGTGGATAGGAGGGCCTAAAGGAATAAAATCCTGGTCTAAGCGGCTAAACCAAGCTGTCCCTAACCTTGTGCTTGTGGCGTGTAGGTGTCAAGTGAAAACTTGAGACTGAGCGGTTAAAGTCAAGGTCCAAAGCAAAAACAAAGAGTGTGCTTAAGAACCCTGGACACCTCTAATTGGGGACTCTAGCAAAGCTGAGTCACAATCTGAAAAGGTTCACCCAATTATGTGTCTGTGGCATTGATGTATCCGGTGGTAATACTGGAAAACAAAGTGCTTAGGGCCACGGCCAAGACTCATAAAGAAGATGTGTTCAAGAATCATCATACTAAACTAGGAGAGTCAATAACACTATTCGAAATCTGAAGTTCCTATAGATGCCAATCATTCTGAACCCCAATGGATAAAGTGAGATGCCAAAACTATTCAAGAGGCAAAAAGCTATAAGTCCCGCTCATATGATTGAAGCTATGTTTCATTGATAGTTTGGAATTTATAGTATATTCTCTTCTTTTTATCCTATTTGATTTTCAGTTGCTTGGGGACAAGCAACAATTTAAGTTTGGTGTTGTGATGAGCGGATAATTTATACACTTTTTGACATTGTTTTTAGTATGTTTTTAGTAGGATCTAGTTACTTTTAGGGATGTTTTCATTGGTTTTTATGTTAAATTCACATTTCTAGACTTTACTATGAGTTTGTGTGCTTTTTTGTGATTTCAGATATTTTCTGGCTGAAATTGAGGGACTTGAGCAGAAATCAGATTCAGAGGTTGAAAAAGGACTGCTGATGCTGTTGGATTCTGACCTCCCTGCACTCAAAGTGGATTTTCTAGAGCTACAGAACTCGAAATGGCGCGCTTCCAATTGCGTTGGAAAGTAGACATCCAGGGCTTTCCAGAAATATATAATAGTCCATACTTTGGCCAAGCATTGACGACGTAAACTGGCGTTCAACGCCAGCTTTCTACCCAAATCTGGCGTCCAGCGCCAGAAAAGGAGCCAAAACCAGAGTTGAACGCCCAAACTAGCACAAAAGCTGGCGTTCAACTCCAAGAAGGACCTCTACACGTGCAACACTCAGGCTCAGCCCAAACACACACCAAGGGGGCCCAGGAAGTGGATTTATACATCAATTACTTACTCATGTAAACCCTAGTAGCTAGTTTATTATAAATAGGACCTTTTACTATTGTATTAGGCATCTTTGAACGCATTGTTCTTAGACCATGGGGGCTGGCCACACGGCCATGCCTGGACCTTCACTTATGTATTTTCATACGGTAGAGTTTCTGCACTCCATAGATTAAGGTGTGGAGCTCTGCTGTTCCTCAAAGATTAATGCAAAGTACTACTGTTTTCTATTCAATTCTTCTTATTTCGCTTCTAAGATATCCATTCGCACCCAAGAACGTGATGAAGGTGATGATTATGTGTGACGCTCATCATCCTTCCCCCTTATGAACGCGTGCCTGACAAACACTTCTGTTCTACATGAATTAAGCTAGAATGAGTATCTCTTAGATCTCCTAACCAGAATCTTCGTGGCGTAAGCTAGAATGATGGCGGCATTCAAGAGAATCTGGAAGGTCTAAACCTTGTCTGTGGTATTCCGAGTAGGATTCAATGATTGAATGACTGTGACGAGCTCCGAACTCGCGATTGCAGGGCGTTAGTGACAGACGCAAAAGGATAGTAAATCCTATTCCAGCATGATCGAGAACCGACAGATGAATAGCCGTGCCGTGACAGGGTGCGTGAGCATATTATTCACTGAGAGGATAAGATGAAGCCATTAGCAAGGGTGATGCCTCCAGACGATTAGCCGTGCCGTGACAGGGCATTGGATCATTTTCCCGAGAGATGACCGAAAGTAGCCATTGACAGTGGTGACGTATCACATAAAGCCAGCCATGGAAAGGAGTAAGATTGATTGGATGAAGATAGTAGGAAAGCAGAGGTTCAGAGGAACGAAAAGCATCTCCATTCGCTTATCTGAAATTCCTACCAATGATTTACATAAGTATCTCTATCCCTATTCTATTATTTATTATTCGAAAACTCCATGATTATTTTATATCCGCCTGACTGAGATTTACAAGGTGACTATAGCTTGCTTCATACCAACAATCTCCGTGGGATTCGACCCTTACTCACGTAAGGTATTACTTGGACGACCCAGTGCACTTGCTGGTTAGTTGTATCGAAGTTGTGACAATTATGAATTAAGATCAGAGCACCAAGCTTTGGAGCCATTACTAGGATTTGTTCGAGCCTGGAGATCACAATTTCGTGCATCAATAGTCTAGACCAACAATTAATTTCCAAGATCAAATGTTAAAGTCAATTCAAAACCGAGAGTATTAGACTCCCGAGTCGTCTCCCTAGGAGCACTTTAGAACTATGAGTGTGCAATTCCGGTTGTAGTGATCAAGGGGTTGTGAATGAAAAAATGAACATATAAAGCAATAAAAGAACATGCAAATTTGTAATGATTGAACTAATGAAGAAATTAAAGAACCGATTATGTAATATAAACAAGTAAAGTAATAAAGAGATCAACATATAAAGATATGAAAGATTGAAAGCATAAAAAGAGTTTTGGCTTGGAGTGAGCTAAGGGTCCTTTCCTTGTTGGAACCACAACTATGACAATTATGATAGATTAGTCTCACTTGATCAACCCTCACATCGGAAAGTAAGTTACATGAGCATAAGTGTCCTTAACCCACAAATCCTAAATTGCTTGCTAATTGCCTTAGCAACAACTTAGCGTTAGTGGGAACAAGAACAATTAACAATCCAAGAATTGAAACTAAATATTGGACATTCCAACTCTAGAAACCCAATTGCTCACTTTACCCAAGCCAAGAATAAAAAATTTAGCCTAAAATCATGTTTGACATTTTGTCAAACACTTGGTAGGAAAGAACTTTAAACATTGGAAAAATGAGAAGAGGCTTGAAACTAAAAGCAACAATTAATCTCAATCAACAAGAATAACACAAGAAAGCATGTAACAAACATCAAACATCAAATTCATCAACAAAAAATTGAAATTGCAAGAGAGAAGTAAAATTGAACTATAACTTGAATTAGAAGAAAGAGTAATGACAATGTAACTATAAAGAGTAATAACAAGAGAATACTTACAATGAAAGCTAGCAAAATCCAAGATCAAAAATGGAAATGGCACTTGAATGTAAAACCCTAATATAAACCCTAATAGAGAAGATGAAAAACTTAGAGAATAACCTAAACTAAAAACTTCCTACTACTACTCCTAAACTATACTAATGATATGCTATGTTTTGTTCTCATTTCCCCCTCCAATATGAGCTAAAAGACTTCAGAAATGGGCCTCCCAAGCCTCAAAATCATGAGTCACGTGCCATTTAAAAGAAGTCATGTGCGGACACCTGTGCGGACGCACAGGTGTGTGCGTCCGCACACTTTGGCGAAAATCCCGTCCTGTGCGTAAGCACGAGTAGCTGTACGCACGCACACTAGGCGATGCTTGGTTGGACGCGTGACGCGCTCGAAATAATCCACGCGCTCTGATTGGGCAGCTGTGCGTATGCTCAGGTAGCCGTGCGTACGCACACATCTCTCAGCTCATCTCCTTTGATTCTTCTTGTTTCCTCCACTTTGGATGCTCTTCTTCCATTTTCTCCAACCCATTCCTACCTTATACACCTGAAATCACTCACCAACAATATCAAGGCATTGAATGGAAGACAAATGGAATAAAATAGATTAAATTAGGCACAAAATAACATATTTTCACAATCAAGCACAATTTGGGAGGAGAGTTCAAAAGCATGCTATTCAAGGGAATAAGTGTAAGTTAATGTGATGAAAATCCATTCAATTCTAACCAAAAATCATCATCAAATATGGATTCATCAATCCCCCCACACTTAAACACTAGCATGTCCTCATGCTAACCACACACAAAGGATATAGATGAAGGGAAAATGACTTATGCTATATACTACTTAAATGCATGCAACTATCCTAAGGCTAATCGCTAATATGTACTACGATGAGAGTTGGTAGAAATAAACCACGAAATTCCAATCTATCACAAGAAAGCTTTAGGGCTAATGCAAAGAGTTCATGTATTAAGATCAATGTCCAAAGAATTGAATTGAGTTTATTAAAACTATCCAATTAAACAACTTGCAAGAAGATACAATATGAGGCGTAAGAATATAGAATTGAGCGATCGAACCCCTCACCGGATGTGTATCCACTCAATTCGCTCAGTGTTTAGGGTTTAACCACTCAATTCTCCTTTTTTTTCATGCTTTCAAAGATTTGCAAGTCATCTAATAATCAACTAGTATTTAATGCATGAATAACAAATATCATGAGGTCTTTAGAGGGATGTAATGGGTCTAGGATTTAGGTAGGATGAATTATGGTCAAGTGGACTTAAAGAATTAGTTCTTTGATTAGCTTGAGCGTCCACCTAATCCTACATCACCTATAAACATATAACAATGCAACCTTTCTACCCATTTCCTTTTTCTATCTCACCTCACTCATGCATTTTCTTTTCAAACATGGCATATGCATCCTTTATTTACTCTTTTATTTTATACTTTGTTATGCACAAGTTTTTTTTTTTAAATTGAACTATTTGAACTATGAATGCATATGTTTTAATTATTGGAATGCATGAGCATTACCTAATTGCCAACAATTTTCATAATGAGTTCATGCCTCTATCGCCAATGCTTCCCAAAATTTCCCCACACTTAGACTTTACACACTAATCCACCCCAAGCTAATCAAAGAGTAATTAAGGGACATCAATGGTTTTTTTTGCTTAAGGGGAGTAATGTGTTATCATCAGAACAGAAGGGGATTCATAGGCTCAAAGGGGTTCACAAAGGTGAATGCACAGGTTGGCCATATAGGTTAGTGAGTTTATCATCAAAGATGGCCTCAATCATGCTAAATGCATCCAAACACAAATACAGGACATAAAGAATCGTGCAAATCAATGATCACAATAAAAAAGGAGTATAATCACACACAAGAACAACATTATGGTTGAAAAGTGCAACCATCTATTAAAGCTCAAATCTCACAAGGCATGTTGTTCGAGCTTTTTTCCATGTTCTACAAACAAAATACTCCAAGCAAGTTGGTAAATACAATTTTTCTTCAATTCAATCAATGGTATGCCCTTAGAAAAAGGTTTCATGGAAATTCCTTGGTGTTTCACCAACTTATTCATTCTATCATGCAAGATGCAAATATTAACTACTAAATATCCATAAACGATAAAGAAATATTCATAACAAACCAAACAAGATGTAATAGAAAAATTAATCAAAATAAAGAAAAAGTACTACAAGAAACATTGCAAAGTGTCTTTTAAAGAGAAACTTTTACCCCCTTGAAGTCATCTATCCTCCCTCACACTTAATTTGTGCACAGTCCTCCGTGCATGCTTACGATCCAGAAGGATAAAGAGGGGCCACCTTCAGCTGGTGGGCTTAGAAATGGGATGGTCAACTGCATCATACTCCTCCCCAGCTAGCTCGGATGAAGCTCTAGGAATTGGGACGGGGTCTCTTCCTTCTAACTTTGCCGCTATCCACTCGAAATGCTTTTGCTCCAAATGCTCCATTTGGTGGATATCGTGCAAGATGTCTCGGAATAGATCCGGAAGAGGTCGGAGAAAAGGTAAAGCAGTTGATGAAGTTGGTAGTGTTAATGGTGGTGCTGTGGGTGTCTTCCTCTCGGAGGGTGACTTGTTTGTTGATCTTTCCAAATCTCCCCTCAGAATGAACTTGTTGCCTCCAGGAACCCGGAACATAATGTCCATTGGTCGCCTCTCTACCCCCGCTGCGTTTGCTAAGCGCATCACCATCGATGAAAATGGAATGTTGATATTCTTCTTCTCAACCAATTTCCAAATTGATTTGCGCAATATAGGCAAGATGGCTATATGCTTCCCTTGCATAATAGCCCACAGTAGCAAAGCAGTTCTAAATCTCACATGGGTAGTGTGGGTGCTCGGGATGATGTAGTCCGCCACAATCTGATGCCATATACGAGCTTCAGCATTCAAATCGGAGTATACAATACTAGTGGGAACAGAATTCCTCCCTTTGCTATACACCCACGATGCACCAAGATGGCCTATTCTCTCAAGAATGGGAGTCAGAGATACTCTTCCTTTAAAGACATCCACTTTTACTTGAAATATTCGTCCTTCTCAATTGGAATCTGGGGGATGCTCAGAATAGCTTCTAGAGCTTGATTGGATATATCCAACATCTTTTCCCGAAGGAAGACTGACTTCGCTCCCCAAGCTTGGTAGTTCACATAGAATTCCCACACCATAGTCTCATTAACTTCAACGGGTTCTCGTTCGAGAAACTCCCAATGAAGCGAGGAAATCCTTTGGTAAATAGTCACCTTGTATTGACTTGGAACCTTCAACGACCGCTCCCAATGGATTGTAAACTTCTCAATGGCCTCGAATTGAGAGTGGTGCACGAATTGTGAATCACACTTTTCACAACGCGTACCACTAACCAGCAAGTGCACTGGGTCGTCCAAGTAATACCTTACGTGAGTAAGGGTCGAATCCCACGGAGATTGTTGGTTTGAAGCAATCTATGGTTATCTTGTAAATCTTAGTCAGGAAGTCAATTATTTTTATCAGTTGAATTGCGAATAACCAAGAGAGCATAAATTAAAGGTTACTTGTTGTGCAGTAATGGAGAATATGTTGGAGTTTTGGAGGTGCTTTGTCTTCTGAATCTCTGCTTTCCTCTGTCTTCTAATTCATGCACGATCGTCCTCCTATGGCAAGCTGTGTGTTGGTGGATCACCGTTGTCAATGGCTACCTTCCATCCTTCCAGTGAAAACTACGCTCACGCGCTCTGTCACAGCACGGCTAATCACCGGTTGGTTCTCGATCCGGTTGGAATAGGATTTACTATCCTTTTGCATCTGTCACTAACGCCCAGCCTTCAGGAGTTTGAAGCTCGTCACAGTCATTCAATCCTTGAATCCTACTCGAAATACCACAGACAAGGTTTAGACTTTCCGGATTCTCATGAATGCCGCCATCAGTTCTAGCTTATACCACGGAGATTCTGATTAAGAGATCTCAGAGATACTCATTCAATCGGATATAGAACGGAGGTGGTTGTCAGGCACACGTTCATGGTTTGAGGAAGGTGATGAATGTCACGGATCATCACCTTCATCACAGTTAAGCGCGAATGAACATCTTAGATAGGAACAAGCGTGTTTGAATGGAAAACAGAAATACTTGCATTAATTCATCGAGACACAGCAGAGCTCCTCACCCCCAACAATGGGGTTTAGAGACTCATGCCGTCAGAGAATACAAAGTTTAGATCTGAAAATGTCATGAGATACAAAATAAGTCTCTAAAAGTTGTTTAAATACTAAACCAGTAGCCTAGGGTTACAAAATATGCGTGGACTATGATGGATGATGCAGAGATCCACTTCTGGGGCCCACTTGGTGTGCTGGGGCCCACTTGGTGTGTGCTGGGGCTGAGACTTTAAGCAATTCACGTGCAGAGGCCATTTGTGGAGTTGAACGCCAGTTTTTGTGCCAGTTTGGGCGTTCAACTCCAGTTTTTGATCCTTTTCTGGCGCTGGACGCCAGAATTGGGCAGAGGACTGGCGTTGAACGCCAGTTTACGTCGTCTATCCTTGTGCAAAGTATAGACTATTATATATTTCTGGAAAGCCCTGGATGTCTACTTTCCAAAGCAATTGGAAGCATGCCATTTCGAGTTCTGTAGCTCCAGAAAATCCAATTTGAGTGCAGGGAGGTCAGAATCCAACAGCATCAGCAGTCCTTTTTCAGCCTGAATCAGATTTTTGCTCAGCTCCTTCAATTTCAGCCAGAAAAATACCTGAAATTACAGAAAAACACACAACTCATAGTAAAGTCTAGAAATATGAATTTTTCCTAAAAACTACTAGAAATAGACTAAAAACTAACTAAAACATACTCTAAACTATATGAAATTAACCCCAAAAAGCGTATAAAATATCCGCTCATCACAACACCAAACTTAAACTGTTGCTTGTCCTCAAGCAACTAGACAAATAAAATAGAAGACTAATAGGTTGAGAGGCAATAATATCTCAGAGTTTTTGAATGAAGCTCAGATTCTAATTAGATGAGCGGGACTAGTAGCTTTTTGCTTCTTAACAGTTTTGGCATCTCACTTTATCCATTTAAGCTCAGAGTGATTGGCTTCTATAGGAACTTAGAATTCAGATAGTGTTATTGATTCTCTTAGTTCAGTGTGATGATTCTTGAACACAGCTTCTTTATGAGTCTTGGCCGTGGCCCTAAGCACTTTGTTTTCCAGTATTACTACCGGATACATAAATGCCACAGACACATAAGTGGGTGAACCTTTTCAGATTGTGACTCAGCTTTGCTAAAGTCCCCAATTAGAGGTGTCTAGAGTTCTTAAGCACACTCTTCTTTTTGCTTTGGACCTTGACTTTAACCGCTCAGTCTCAAGTTTTCACTTGACACCTGCACGCCACAAGCACATGGTTAGGGACAGCTTGGTTTAGCCGCTTAGACCAGGATTTCAGTCCTTTAGGCCCTCCTATCCACTGATGCTCAAAGCCTTGGGATCCTTTTTAATTGCCCTTGCCTTTTGGTTTTAAGGGTTATTGGCTTTTTCTGCTTGCTTTTTTTTTTTTCTGCAAGCTTTGTTCTTTGCTGCTTTTTCTTGCTTCAAGAATCATTTTTATGATTTTTCAGATTATCAATAACATGTCTCATGTTCATTATTCTTTCAAGAGCCAACATATTTAACAGTCTTAAACAACAAATTCAAAAGACATATGTACTGTTCAAGCATTCATTCAGAAGACAGAAAGCATTGCCACCACATTTAACCAATTAGAATTTGTTTTATTTAAACTCGAAATTTTATTGCTTCTTATTCAAAAGATCTACTATTTTATTCATGTTTAATGATGATGAGAAAAATAAACTATAGCTTAATTGGAGATAAAATCAAATAGATACTAATTACTATTATATGACTTCTAAGGTAAACTTTTTATAAGGACACTGTCACAGAGTTAAGGCAGAAATTGGAAATTAACAACCTTTATTCTGGGGGTATGGGAGTTCCTCTGATCCTTGGGAGGCTTGGTATCACAGAAGACTTTTGGCGCTTCAGTTCCCTTAAGTCACGTCCCTGCTCCTCTTGTTTTTTAAGCATATGGGTCAGCATTTGACTGTGTTCCTTCTGTTGTTTTATTATTTGCTCCATAGCTTCCTGTATCTTGGTGACAGACGTCTCAAGATATTCCCAATATTTCGCTTGAGGAATCTCTGGGAGGAATTCCTGTGCTCTCTTCTTGATATGTTCCTCCTGTGCTTGTTGTCTCTCCATTGATGCTTTGGTGATTGACTTTTCAATTAGGATATATTCAGTTATTCCCATCTTGACTCCAGCGTCCTTGCAGAGCAGAGAAATCACGCTTGGATAAGCCAACCTGGCCTCTCTTGAATTTTTGTTAGCAATCTTATAGAGCTCTGTTGAAATCAGCTGATGAACCTCCACTTCCTTTCCCATCATGATGCAATGAATCATCACTGCTCTTTTAACTGTGACTTCAGAACGGTTGCTGGTGGGCAACAGAGAACGCCCAATGAAGTCCAGCCATCCTCTGGCAACTGGTTTGAGATCCTCCCTCTTGAGTTGATTTGGGACGCCCTTTGTGTTGGTGGTCCACCTGGCTCCAGGGATACAGATGTCCTCTAGAATCTTATCCAGGCCAATGTCTGCTCTCATCATCCTCCTGTTGAAGGAGTCTGGATCATCCTTTAGCTGTGGTAGCTTTAATATCTCTCTGATCTTGTCAGGGGTGGTATGAACAATCTTTCCCCTGACCATGGTCCGAAATTCATAGCAGGCAATTCCAGATAGTCTTTGCTTGTCAGTCTGCCACATATTAGCATAGAACTCCTGGACCATGTTCCTTCCTACTTTCATTTCAGGATTAGCTAGGACTTCCCAGTTCCTGATTCGAATTTGCTCCTGGATCTCCGGATATTCATCTTCTTTCAGATCGAATCTAACTTCCGGGATCACTGATCTCAGACCCATTACTTTAAGATAATGGTCTGAATGTTCTTTAGATAAGAACTTCCCTTGATTCCAAAGTGGTTTTGGAACGCTCTCTTTCTTGCCTCTTGGAGTGGGTTGTTTTCCTTTGGGAGCCATGATCTCAGTGATCTCGGAAAAACACACCAAACTTAGAGGTTTGCTTGTCCTCAAGCAAAAGAAAAGAAAGGAGAGGGATAGAAGGAGATCGAGGTGCACTTGTTGATGGAGGAGGGGGGAGGCCGAACCCAATTTTAAAGGGGTGGGGGGTGGGTTTTCGAAAAATTGTAAAAGATAAGATAAAAAGATTGAGTTGAAAAAGATAAGGTAGAAGATATAGTTTGATTTTGAAAAGATAGGATAGATTTTTGAAAAAGATAACTTTGGATTTTGAAAAAGATAATATGAGGATTTGAAAAAGATATTGATAAGATTTTTAGAGTGAAAAAGATAGATTTGTTTTTGGAAAAGATTTGAAAAGAGTTGGATTGAATTTGCAAAGAGGGTGTGTGCTTATGAATTAAGATACATTTGATATTTTGAAAGTAGGATTTTTAGAAATCAGGGTTCTTTGACATGTTTATGTAAATAAAATCATGTATTGAATCATAAAATTATAAATTAGAATGGAAATACGTGTGGGATTACTGGATTTGGCTCCTCCCTGACCTCCTGGCGTTTGAACGCCCAAACTCTGCCTGTTTTGGGCGTTCAGCGCCCAAATGCTGATCTCCTGGGCATTCAGCGCCCAGTTGCTGCCATTCCTGGCGTTCAACGCCCAGTGGGTGGCCATTTCTGGCGTTGAACGCCCAATTGCTGCCATTACTGGCGTTCAGCGCCCAGTGGATGCCCATTTTGGGCGCTGAACGCCCAAAATGCCCCTTTACTGGCGTTTTCTTGCCATTGAGCTTCCAATCTCTGTTTTGTGTGCAAATTCCTTCTGTAACCCTGTAAACTTATGCAATTGATCCTTTACCTTAGTGTCAGTAAACTTTATATAAACAAATAAAAAAGAAAAATAGGGCAAAATGCTTAGAGGATTAATGCCTCATGGCTGGGTTGCCTCCCAGAAAGCGCTTCTTTATTTTCTTTAGCTGGACCTTGCTGAGCTTTTAATCTAGCTTCAGCCTTGAGCATTCTTGCTCGATGTTGCGTTCAAGATAATGCTTGATTCTTTGTCCATTGACAATGAACTTCTTATCAGAATCAATATCTTGAAGCTCCACGTAACCATATGGTGACACACTTGTAATCACGTATGGTCCCCTCCACCGGGATTTCAGTTTCCCGGGGAATAGCCTGAGTCTAGAGTTAAACAACAGGACCTTCTGTCCTGGTTCAAAGATTCTAGATGACAGCTTTCTGTCATGCCATTTTTTTTATTTTTCTTTGTAAAGCTTGGCATTTTCGAAAGCTGTGAATCTGAATTCCTCTAGCTCATTTAGCTGGAGCAATCGTTTTTCTCCTGCTAATTTGGCATCTAAGTTTAGGAATCTGGTTGCCCAGTAGGCCTTATGTTCCAGTTCCATGGGCAAGTGGCATGCCTTACCATACACGAGTTGGTATGGAGAGGTCCCTATAGGGGTCTTGAATGCTGTTCTGTAAGCCCACAGAGCATCATCCAAGCTCCTTGCCCAATCCTTTCTACGGGTATTTACTGTCCGTTCCAGGATTCTCTTTAATTCTCCGTTAGAGACTTCAGCCTGCCCATTGGTTTGTGGATGATATGGAGTGGCCACCTTGTGGCGAATTCCATACCGAACCATGGCAGAGTAAAGCTGTTTATTGCAGAAGTGAGTGCCCCCATCACTGATTAACACTCTAGGGACACCAAACCTGCTAAAGATATGTTTCTGGAGGAACTTCAGCACTGTTTTAGTATCATTGGTGGGTGTGGCAATAGCCTCAACCCATTTTGATACATAGTCAACTGCCACCAGAATATAAGTGTTTTGAGTATGATGGTGGGAAAGGTCCCATGAAGTCAATTCCCCATACATCAAACAACTCTATTTCAAAGATTCCTTGTTGAGGCATGGCGTAACCATGAGGCAGATTACCAGCTCTTTGGCAACTATCACAATTACGTACAAACTCTCGGGAATCTTTATAGAGTGTGGGCCAATAGAAGCCACATTGGAGGACCTTGGTGGCTGTTCGCTCACCTCCGAAGTGGCCTCCATATTGAGATCCGTGGCAATGCCATAGGATTCTCTGTGCTTCCTCTCTGGGGACACACCTACGGATAATTCCGTCTGCACATCTCTTAAAGAGATAGGGTTCATCCCACAAGTAGTACTTTGCATCAGTAACTAATTTCTTCTTTTGTATTCTATTGTATTCCTTGGGTATAAACCTTGCAGCTTTATAGTTTGCAATATCGGCAAACCATGGTGCTTCCTGAATGGCAAATAGATGCTCATCAGGGAACGTCTCAGAGATCTCAAGAAAGGGGAGGGACGTCCCTTTCACTGGCTCTATCCGGGACAGATGATCAGCCACTTGGTTCTCTGTCCCTTTTCTGTCTCTTATTTCTATATCAAACTCTTGCAGAAGCAATACCCATCTGATGAGCCTGGGTTTTGAATCCTGCTTTGTGAGTAGATATTTAAGAGCAGCATGGTCAGTATACACAATCACTTTTGATCCTACTAAGTATGATCTGAACTTGTCAATGGCGTAAACCACTGCAAGTAGTTCTTTTTCTGTGGTTGTGTAATTTTTCTGGGCATCATTTAGAACGCGACTGGCATAATAAATGACATGCAGAAGCTTGTCATGCCTCTGTCCCAATACTGCACCAATGGCATGATCACTGGCATCACACATTAACTCAAATGGCAATGTCCAGTCTGGTGCAGAAATGACTGGTGCTATGACCAGCTTAGCTTTCAGCGTTTCAAACGCCTGCAGGCATGCTGTGTCAAACACAAATGGCGTGTCAGCAGCTAGCAGATTGCTTAGAGGTTTTGCGATTTTTGAAAAATCCTTTATAAACCTCCTATAGAATCCTGCATGCCCCAGAAAGCTTCTGATTGCCTTAACATTGGCAGGTGGTGGTAATTTTTCAATTACCTCTATTTTTGCTTGATCCACCTCTATTCCCTTGTTTGAGATTTTATGCCCAAGAATAATTCCTTCAGTCACCATGAAGTGACACTTTTCCCAGTTTAAAACTAGGTTGGTTTCTTGGCATCTTTTCAGAACAAGTTTCAGGTGATCAAGACAGGAGCTGAATGAGTCTCCATATACTGAGAAGTCATCCATGAAGACTTCCAGAAATTTTTCCACCATATCAGAGAAAATAGAGAGCATGCATCTCTGGAAGGTTGCAGGTGCATTGCATAGCCCAAAGGGCATCCTTCTATAAGCAAACACTCCGGATGGACATGTGAATGCTGTTTTCTCTTGATCCTGGGGATCTACTGCAATCTGGTTATAGCCTGAGTAGCCATCCAAAAAGCAGTAATAATCATGACCTGCTAGTCTCTCTAGCATCTGGTCTATGAATGGTAAAGGAAAATGATCCTTTCTGGTGGCTGTATTGAGCCTTCTGTAGTCAATACACATGCGCCACCCTATAACTGTTCTTGTAGGAACCAGTTCATTTTTTTCATTATGAATCACTGTCATGCCTCCCTTTTTTGGGACGACTTGAACAGGGCTCACCCAGGGGCTATCAGAAATGGGATAAATAATCCCAGCCTCTAGTAATTTGGTGACCTATTTCTGCACCACTTCCTTCATGGCTGGATTTAGCCGCCTCTGTGGTTGAACCACTGGTTTGGCATTATCCTCCAGTAGGATTTTGTGCATGCATCTAGCTGGGCTTATGCCCTTAAGGTCACCTATGGACCACCCAAGAGCTGTCTTGTGTGTCCTTAGCACTTGAATAAGTGCTTCCTCTTCCTGTGAATTTAAAGCAGAGCTTATGATCACTGGAAAGGTGTCACCTTCTCCTAGAAATGTATATTTCAAGGATGGTGGCAGTGGCTTGAGCTCTGGTTTAGGAGGTTTTTCCTCTTTCAGAAGAAAGTTCAGAGGCTCTTTCATGTCCCCTGAATCCTCCAAATCAGGCTGAACATCTTTAAAGATGTCTTCCAACTCTGATTCGAGACTCTCAGCCATGTTGATCTCTTCTACCAAAGAGTCAGTAAGGTCAACTTTCATGCAGTCTGTTGATGTGTCTGGATGCTGCATGGCTTTGACAGCGTTCAACTTGAACTCGTCATCGTTGACTCTCAGGGTTATTTCCCCCTGTTGGACGTCAATGAGGGATCGTCCAGTCGCTAGGAAGGGTCTTCCTAGAATGAGAGTGGCACTCTTGTGCTCCTCCATTTCCAGCACAACAAAGTCAGTGGGAAAGGCGAATGGCCCAACTCTGACAATCATGTCCTCAATTACGCCTGATGGGTATTTAGTGGAACCATCAGCAAGTTGGAGACATATCCGGGTTGGTTTAACTTCTTCAGTTAAGCCAAGCTTCCTGATAGTGGATGCAGGTATTAGGTTGATGCTTGCCCCAAGATCGCATAAGGCTGTCTTGGTGCAATCACCTTCCAATATACATGGTATCAGAAAACTCCCAGGGTCTTTAAGCTTTTCAGGAAAGCTTTTCAGAATGACTGCACTGCATTCTTCAGTGAGGAGAACTCTTTCTGTTTCTCTCCACTCCTTTTTATGACTCAAGATCTCTTTCATGAACTTGGCATAAGAAGGTATTTGCTCAAGTGCCTCTGCAAAAGGAATCTTTAATTCAAGAGTCCTTAGATAATCTGCAAAGCGAGAAAATTGCTTATCCTGCTCCTCTTTCCGGAGTTTTTGAGGATAAGGTATCTTGGCTTTATATTCCTCAACCTTAGTGGTTAAAGAAGCCTTTTTAGAGGGGTTGTTATCAGCACTTGTGTGTGTCTGATCCCTCACTGGCAATTGAGTACCAGAGTCAGAAGCTGGAGTGACGTTAGACGCCAACTCACTGTCTGTTCCTGGCGCCTGAACGCCAGAAATGTGCCCATTTTGGGCGTTCAATGCTGGATTATGCCCCCCTTTGGGCGTTCAACGCCAGATTCTTGCCCATTTCTGGCGTTGAACACCAATCCTGCCTTGTTTCTGGCGCTGAACGCCAGTTTTGGGCATGGTCTGGGCGTTCAGCGCCAGCCTTCCACCCATTTTCTGGCGTTTTAGTGCCAGAATGATTTTTCCCTGGGCTCTTACTGTCCTCAGGGGAATCTTTGGTGGGTCGCTCATTTCTTGAATTTTTGATGCCTTGAGGTGGGGTATTTAATGTTTTCCCACTTCTTAATTGAACTGCTTGGCATTCTTCTGCTATTTGCTTTGATAGCTGTTGCTTTGTTTGCTTAAACTGTTCGTCCATATGTATATTAGCTATCCTTGTCTCCTGTAACCTGTCTTTGAACTCAGCTAGCTGTTTTGTTAGAAAATCTAATTGCTGATTGAATTCAGCAGCTTGTTTTACAGTACTGAATTCAGCAGTTACTGTTTTAACCTCTTCATTCATGGAAGGGTTGCTGCTTAGATACAGATGCTGATTCCTGGCAACTGTATCAATGAGCTCTTGAGCTTCTTCAATTGTCTTTCTCATATGGATAGATCCACCAGCTGAGTAATCTAAAGACATCTGAGCTCCTTCTGCAAGCCCATAGTAGAAGATGTCTAACTGAACCCACTCTGAAAACATTTCAGAGGGGCATTTTCGTAGCATCTCTCTGTATCTCTCCCAGGCATCATAAAGAGATTCATTATCTCCTTGTTTAAAGCCTTGGATGTCCAGCCTTAGCTGTGTCATCCTTTTTGGAGGGAAATATTGATTCAGGAATTTTTCTGTCAGCTGTTTCCATGTTCTTATGCTGGCCTTAGGTTGGTTATTTAACCACCTCTTGGCTTGATCTTTTACAGCAAATGGAAACAGTAATAGTCTGTAGACATCCTGATCTATTTCCTTATCATGTACTGTGTCAGCAATTTGTAAAAATTGTGCCAGAAACTCTGTAGGTTCTTCCTGTGGAAGACCGGAATACTGGCAACTTTGCTGCACCATGATAATGAGCTGAGGATTCAACTCAAAGCTACTGACTCCAATGGAGGGTATGCAGATGCTACTCCCATATGAAGCAGTAGAGGGGTTAGAATATGACCCCAGAGTCCTCCTGGACTGTTCATTTCCACTTATGTCCATGATGGATCTATGGATATAACTTGGACTGATTTACCTTTTTATTTATTTTATTTTATAAGAAGTAAATACTTAAATAAAATAAAATAACTAAAAAGGATTTGGATTTTGAAGTTAAATAAATTTTTTTTTTCGTAAAAAAAAAATATTAAAAATAATTAGTAAAAAAAAAGGAAATTTTTGAAAAAGAGGGAAGATATTTTTGAAAATTAGAGAGAGAGAGTTAGTTAGGTAGTTTTGAAAAAGTTAAGAAACAAACAAAAAGTTAGTTAGTTAGTTGAAACAAATTTTGAAAAGATAAGAAGTTAGGAAGTTAGAAGAGATATTTTGAAAAGATATTTTTGAATTTAGTGAGGAGAGAGAAAAACAATAAGATAGTACAAGATTTAAAATTTTTAGTTCTAATGCTCCTTGTTTTTGAAAATTTTGGAGGGAAAACACCAAGGAACACCAAACTTAAAAATTTTAAGATCAAGACACAAGGAAACTCAAGAACACTTTGAAGACTCACAAGAACACAAGAACATGAAGGAAGAACACCAAACTTAAAATTTTTAGAAAACCAAACCAAAATTTTTGAAAATCAAAGGGAAATCAACAAGAAAACACCAAACTTAAAGTTTGGCACAAGATTTAATAGAAAAAAATATTTTAAAAAAAAAGGTTTTGAAAAGAGTATAAAAGATTCTAACCCAATTACCAAGAACACAGATTAACGCTCTAGCCAAATGAGTTATGGGACCTTCAAAAATTTTAAGAAAGATTATTTTTGAAAACACCAAACTTAAAGTTTGGCACAGGATTTAATAGAAAAATTATTTTTGAAAAAGGTTTTTTTAAAAAAATATGATAGCCAATTATCATGAACATAAACACCACGTTCTAAATAACTGAGCTATAAGTTTAAAGTATTTTAACAAGGGATAAATAATAAAAGACTCTAAACCAAAAAAAAGAAAGATTTTTCCTAATCTAAGCAACAAAATAATCCGTCAGTTGTCCAAACACGAACAATCCCCGGCAACGGCGCCAAAAACTTGGTGCACGAATTGTGAATCACACTTTTCACAACGCGTACCACTAACCAGCAAGTGCACTGGGTCGTCCAAGTAATACCTTATGTGAGTAAGGGTCGAATCCCACGGAGATTGTTGGTTTGAAGCAATCTATGGTTATCTTGTAAATCTTAGTCAGGAAGTCAATTATGTTTATCAGTTGAATTGCGAATAACCAAGAGAGCATAAATTAAAGGTTACTTGTTGTGCAGTAATGTAGAATATGTTGGAGTTTTGGAGGTGCTTTGTCTTCTGAATCTCTGCTTTCCTCTGTCTTCTAATTCACGCACACACGTCCTCCTATGGCAAGCTGTGTGTTGGTGGATCACCGTTGTCAATGGCTACCTTCCATCCTTCCAGTGAAAACTACGCTCACGCGCTCTGTCACAGCACGGCTAATCACCGGTTGGTTCTCGATCCGGTTGGAATAGGATTTACTATCCTTTTGCGTCTGTCACTAACGCCCAGCCTTCAGGTGTTTGAAGCTCGTCACAGTCATTCAATCCTTGAATCCTACTCGGAATACCACAGACAAGGTTTAGACTTTCCGGATTCTCATGAATGCCGCCATCAGTTCTAGCTTATACCACGGAGATTCTGATTAAGAGATCTCAGAGATACTCATTCAATCGGATATAGAACGGAGGTGGTTGTCAGGCACACGTTCATGGTTTGAGGAAGGTGATGAATGTCACGGATCATCACCTTCATCACAGTTAAGCGCGAATGAACATCTTAGATAGGAACAAGCGTGTTTGAATGGAAAACAGAAATACTTGCATTAATTCATCGAGACACAGCAGAGCTCCTCACCCCCAACAATGGGGTTTAGAGACTCATGCCGTCAGAGAATACAAAGTTTAGATCTGAAAATGTCATGAGATACAAAATAAGTCTCTAAAAGTTATTTAAATACTAAACCAGTAGCCTAGGGTTACAAAATATACGTGGACTATGATGGATGATGCAGAGATCCACTTCTGGGGCCCACTTGGTGTGCTGGGGCCCACTTGGTGTGTGCTGAGGCTGAGACTTTAAGCAATTCACGTGCAGAGGCCATTTGTGGAGTTGAACGCCAGTTTTTGTGCCAGTTTGGGCGTTCAACTCCAGTTTTTGATCCTTTTCTGGCGCTGGACGCCAGAATTGGGCCGAGGACTGGCGTTGAACGCCAGTTTCCGTCGTCTATCCTTGTGCAAAGTATGGACTATTATATATTGCTGGAAAGCCCTGGATGTCTACTTTCTAATGCAATTGGAAGCATGCCATTCCGAGTTCTGTAGCTCAAGAAAATCCAATTTGAGTGCAGGGAGGTCAGAATCCAACAGCATCAGCAGTCCTTTTTCAGCCTGAATCAGATTTTTGCTCAGCTCCTTCAATTTCAGCCAGAAAAATACCTAAAATTACAGAAAAACACACAACTCATAGTAAAGTCCAGAAATATGAATTTTTCCTAAAAACTACTAGAAATAGACTAAAAACTAACTAAAACATACTCTAAACTATATGAAATTAACCCCAAAAAGCGTATAAAATATCCGCTCATCAGAGAGTCGGCTCTTCGGTTAACCAAGGTGTTCGGTTTATCACCCTGGCGAGTGGTAGTTTGCTCAACCGGCAAAGTAACTGGTGCCTTACCCTTTTTTCTCATCTTGAAAATACAAAGAAAAGAATTTCGAGATCATAGGACAACAAAGGTAAAATCATTGAGGAAGCACTAACAAGGTTAAAAGAAGCCTATAGAAATAGTGTGATTTACAAAAGCACGGTGTGTATATTCCAATGATGCGCGCGGTTGGAACACACACCCCGGCCGGATATCAAGGCAATCACACCCTTAAGGCAATTCACAGCTCGAAGCTTTACGACTAAGTGCTCAAGTTGCGAATATAAAACAGAGAAACGAAAGCAACTTCAAGCAAGCACTAAAAAGGGAATTGTCAATTGTTCATCCTCAAGAAGTGGTAATCACACATACAATGTTCTTAATTGGAAGCCAAAAGATGTTTGATCAAGACATCATTAAAAGTTGAACAATTGTATAGTGATTACCGAATCAAAAATTCCGAGATGAACAATGGCAAATGATCTCACACAACACAATGCATTTGCAACCAAAAATTGCACATCAACAATAAGGAAATACATTGGTGAATTTACTTAACAACCATCAAAAGTCATAATAGAAGTTGCACAATTCATACAATATGCCTAACAAGGGATCAATTGAACACATATGATGGCCAAGTCATATGAATCAAACAAAATGTTCATTGAGGCATTTTATCGAAGATGTGGTATGCAATATGCATGTTCATCACAATTAAGCTCAAATTTAATCATAACTAACTCACAATCAAGCAACAACATTTTGCAATACAAAGAAACAACAAGGAAGACAATGAATTTAATCTAAGCAACATAAAAGAAATGAAAGCAATTGCAACAAATATTAACATAAAGGAAAGGAAAAAATAAGAACCTGAGATATAGAGGTTGAAAAGATAAGAACTAGGGAGGAACAGTGGCACTTGTTATAGCCACTGCGAGATCACAGCGTTTGGGTTCGCCAGAAGTAGAAGCATCGGAAGAGAGAGCTCACCGGTGGTGAATAGAGAAAAGAGAAGAGAAAGAAAGAAAGACAGAAAAGAGAAAAGAAGTAAGAGAAAGAGAAAGAGAGAGAGAGGTCGTCGGCAGTGGGCTGACGGCGGCGGTGGTCGGCGGCAGAGACCGGCGGAGATGGGCAAAGAAGAGAGAGAGCAGCGAAGAAAGAAAAGAAGAAAAGGGATAGCTACCTCTCAACAGGGCAGGTTGCACTGTTAAAGCCCAGAACGCGTCGTGTGCGTATACACAGGGGCCCGTGTGGACGCACAGAGAGTGCAACTAAGAAGGGTGCGAACGCACACAGCATGCGATCGCTGCGACCAGAGAGGTTGCATGAGGACGTGCGGACGTACAAAGACGTGTAGCCGCACAGAAGAGCTTCTTCTTCTTTTTTTTTTTTTTAACTTGAGGATAGAATTATGTGTGCGTGCACACACAGGTCCGTGCACATGCACAGATGCTAAAAATGGGGGAGGTTGTTCACACGCACAAGCTGTTCCGTTGCTCCCACCAGAGGGATCTACAATTGGTGTGCGGATGACAAGTCTGTGTGGCCGCACAGATGAAGCACGAAAGGAAACGTGTGCGTACGCACGCAGCCATGCGCTCGCACAGATAAAAGAAAACTGGGCAGCGCGCACGCACAAGGCATGAATTCTCCAAATGCTCATTTCTTCATGAATTCTCCACTTTGCATGCTTTTTTATTCACTTCTTCCATCCAATATTTGCCTTATGAACCTGAAATCACTCAACAAACATATCAAGGCATCGAATGGAATTAAAGTGAATTAAATTTAGCTATTTAAAGGTCTAAAAATCATGTTTTCACTCTTAAGTAATAAATTAGGGAGAATTACAAAACCATGATATTTCATTGAATAAATGTGAGATAAGTTGATAAAATCTTCTAAATTAAGCACAAGATAAACCACAAAATTGGGGTTTATCAAACCTCCTCACACTTAAACTAAGTATGTCCTCATGCTAAACTCAAGAAAGGGACAAAGGGTATCAATATTTATTCAATGCGAACTCTCTAAATGCAACCTATCTACATGCAATCTATCTATATGCATGCAACTACTTGGTCAAAATAAATCAATTCCCAAGAAAGCATATATGAACACAAGGGCTAAAGCAATAGCATTAAAATCAAACCCACAATTGAATTGAGTTATTGATTAACTTAAACTTCCTTCCTAACCTATGACAACCTCTACAATTTAAAGCAAACATAACTACCCATTCTTCACTTTTTCATACATTCATGCATTCTGTTCACTTCACATCCCATATTCATTGATTATTATTACTTTACTTTGGGGTATTTTGTCCCCGTTTATTAGTTCCTTTTTCTTTTTCTTTTCTTTATATGTATTTTTTTCTACATTTTTTCTTTTATTTATTTATTTTTTTCTCTATTTCTTTTTGATGAATTATATACAAAGGTACCAATGCATATGGTTTAAACATTTAATGCATAATTATGTACCCAATTCCCAAAATTTTTAATAAAAATACAAAAATACACTTTTATCTCTACCCAGTGTTCTCAACTCTCCCACAATCAAATGATAAACACTTTCACTAGCCTAAGCTAATCAAAGATCCAAACAAAGGACATTTATTGTTTTTCGCTTTAAGGCTTGTAATGTGCTAAAATTAAGAACAAATGGGTTTAGCATAGGCTCAAAGTTGGCTAACAATGGAAGATAAAAGGGTAAGGCTATTTGGGTAAGTGAGCTATTTGAAATGATGGCCTCAATCATATAAGTGCATTCATACACAAAAGTATGGACATAAAGAATCAAACAAATCAAAGATTACAAAAGAATGAAAATAGTGGTTATATGATGTAACCACAAAATTGGGCTCAAAACTCACATGCTTATGTGTTCTTAGATCAAAAACAAGTTCCACAATGTATATTTCAAGCAAGTTCTAATTTTTTTTTCAAATCAATTGGGGTGCGCTATAGATAAATTTCTTGGAAAATTTCATTATTTTGACTAAGTTTATTACATATACCCTAAATGATATGGTGTGATTGTGAAAAGTTAAAAATCCTTAGTTTATTCCCTTTTTTCAACCAAATCAATTCTCATATGCAACGGAATAAACTAAGCTTAATTATGCACATTTTTCCAATCATAACTAATAAACAAAAATAACAATATATATATATATATATATATATATATATATATATATATATATATATATATATCAAACAAAAAGTGCAAATCAAACTAAAAATCTAAGATATATACAAATAAAAGTGCAGAATGCGACAAACTAAAAGGTATCCAAAATAACTAATATATACAAGAATCCAAAAGTGCAATAAAATGAGAGTCTGAAGTGGGTCACCAAATGGAATCCGCCGATGACGGTGACCTCCCCACACTTAAATATCAGCATCGTCCTCGATGCTTCCTCAATTAAGTCAGGTGAGAGGGGTCAACGTCTGCAGCTGGCTGAGGTTGTGGCTCCACAGAAGTCTGCTGCTCAGCAGGGGCCTGAGTCTCTGTGGGGGTCTGAGTCCGTGTAGGGGTCTCTGCCTGCTGAGCCTCCTCCTCTTGAGCCTCCTTCTCTGCTTCAGACTGGTTGGAAGGAGTATCGGGCTCGGAGGGAATGTCGATGACCAATGCTATTATCATCCGTCTCAGGTGCTGATAATGTTGCTTGTTGCGACGTTCTATCTGGTCCATGCGCTCGAATAAGTGCTGCACAAGATGGTAGGTCGGCTGGGATGATGATAATGATGGTGCTAGCTTGGTGGGTGCAGATGGTGCTATCGAGGGTCCTGCTGCTGCTAAAGAAGAAGCTGGCTCAGATGCTGCTGCTATGGTAGCTTAGTCTCTACGATAGGCTGCTGGTCGGTCACCAACCCAAATCCCCCAAGGAATAACTTTCTCCTTGCCGTGGACTGCTGGTGCAATATCAAACTTGAATTGTTGCTTGTGCTCAAGCAACCAAACTAATACAGGCTTAAGATGTGAATTTGCATGAGAGTGTGAGTTCAATTAAGCTCATGTCTCTTCTTAAAGTGGGGTTTACAAACTGCAATCCTGAATAGTTTTGGCATCTCCCTCTCCTTTGGATCAGAGGAATGTCACTGTCATTCGGAATTAGAATCCGGATAATATTATGAATTCTCTGATCTTTTATACTTCAATTTAATTCTTGAACATAGCAAATTTTTTTCATTCTCTTTTCTTTGGTGCTTTGCACTATGAGCCTAGCCGTGACTTTAAATGCTTTATCTCAAGCTTTACTTGACATAAAAAAACCACAAGCACTTAACTAGAGAACTCTCTGTAGTTCTGATTTTTCCTTCAGTTACTCTCAGACAGTGGTGCTCAAAGCCTTTGGCATACTCTATTAAATGCAATTGATCTCGACTCTTAGTGCTCTGTCTCAAGGATTACTTGACACATTTACACCATAAGCATATGACTAGGAAAAACAACTCTTTGAGCTTTTAATCATAATTGACCTTCCTAGTCATTGATGCTCAGAGCCTTGGACCTTGCTTTTATTTTTCTTTTGCTGTTTCTTTTGCTTCAAGTATTAAGCTTTTGTTTACTTTAGCGAATTCATAATAGTTCTTTAAATTCTTGTTCCTCATACATCAACATCCTTGGATTGAAATTCAAATATGCATTGTTCATATCATGCATTCAGAATCACAGATAATACCACCACATTTAAGCAAATATGACTACTCTTTAATATAAACTCAATTTTTCATGCAATACAACGCTTCTTTTCTTTTCTTTTTAGATTCAAACTCAGTGAGTGGTACATGAGACAAATTTTGTTTTAACTAAAAGCAAATAATAGAATGAAACTAAATCTAAGAACTGAAAGTACTAAAGATCATGCAGGCAATCAAAGCAACAAAAAACAAAAGACAACAAAAAAAGAACGGAAGGGGAAATAGAATGAAAGAAACTCAACCACCTCAGTTATGCTGGTGGCCGTCTCATTCCTCTGGCTATGCTCCTCCATGAAGAACATTCATCTCCCCATGGTGCCACTGATGATAAGGTAAATAGAGAGTGCACTCTACAACACCAAACTTAAAAGTTTGCTTGTCCCTAACCAAGGAAAAACTCGAGGGTGTCAAAAATTCCTTTTAATTGCTCCTGTTCCTGTTCTCATCACTCTGCATTACCAAAACACATGTAAAACTAGAAAAATTCTAAAAAAATTGAGATAAAGTAATTTAAAACCAGAACTAAAGTAACTATAATGCTAAAATCAAAATAACTATAAAAATAAAACCAAAGTAACTACAAAACCAAGGATACTAGTAGTTGGGTTGCCTCCCAACAAGCGCTTCTTGAATGTCACTAGCTTGATGGTTGATTGTTGCTTTTTCTTCCTCTTCTTCCGGTTAGTTAAGAGAAATGACTTTAGTGGACATGAGGAGAAAAATGATACCCACCAAAAAGTAACTCCCATACAATTCTTTAATTCACTGGGTCCAAGGAAAGCATATTTTAGTGTTGGGGGAGAAGACTTCAATTCAAATATGGGCGGTGCATTTAGATTTTTATCCTCAGGAGCTTGCATGCACAGAATTGAAGGGACTTGTATGGCTTCTTTCTGAATTATTGGAATGTGCAAGCATCGAGTTTGCATAGTTTCCTCCTTTGTTTGTGCATTTTCTTCCTTTGTTTGTGCATCTTCCTCTTCTTCCATGTGTGAGGGTGAAGAGTTCTCTAATTCATTGAAGTATGAACTCTTTGGATTGATTTTCTCACTTTCTTCCATAGGATCTTGCATTGTATCTCTTGGGAAGGAATTTGCTTGTATCTTGTCCAGGTGCTTGATAATAAACTTTGCATGTTTCTCTATATTTTTGACACTCATCCTCATATCATGTATGCATTTTTTCATAAGAAGCTCAAGAGCTGATGGTTCCTGATATGAATAAGGAGACGATGGCTTTTGATATGAGTAGAAAGAAGATGATTCTTCATATGAATAAGGAGATGGTGGCTCTTGATATGAATAAAAAGAGGAGGATGGTTCTTGGTATGTATATGGAGATGGTGGTTCTTGATATGAATAGAGAGGTAGTGGTTCTTGGTATGAATATGGAAATGGTGGTTCTTGATAGATGGAACATGGAGCACTGAAGTTTCTTTGGTCTTGACTTTTCCAACCAAAATTCGGGTAGTTTTCCCATCCACAATAATATGAATCACTCCTTGGGTGTGAGTAGTAACCCATGTGATCTCTCCATTATTTTTTCTTAGCACAAATCACCAAACAGAATTAAACGCTATGTGGTAAACAGGAAAGCAAAGAAGAATGAACAAAAAGAAAAATAAAAATAATAAAGAAATAAAAATAAAATAAAATATAAAAGAAAACGAAAATAAAAGAAAAGTAAAATAAAGAAAATAAACTGAATAATTAAAAAAATAAAACAACTAATAAGCAAAAAGGAGTATAAAATTCAAACTCAATAAGTAAAATAATTAGAAAGAATAAAACAACTAAGGGGACACTAAACTTAATTTCAGAAATTAATAGGGGTGAGCACGGGTAGCGGGTACCCGATTACCCGTCCAAATCCAAACCGAACCAATTAAATTGGTTCTGGAACCAACGGGTAATCGGGTTTAACCCGAACCAAACCGATGGTCTTTGTTAGTGGTTGGTTCGGGTATCGGTTCTGGGGGTGCGGAATCCGAACCAACCCGTGAACCCAATCATATACTAATTAAATAAAAAAATAAAAAATATATATATGACTTTTCCATTAGACAAAGATTATTCACTATTAATATGTTTGGATTTTAATGAGTTTAGTTTTTAATTTATTTGGTGTTTAACATGTTTGGATTATTTTCATTGATGTTACATGTTTATTGTAGTTGTTGAATTTTTAAGATAAAATTTGGTTTTTTCTTATGAATTTCAAAGTCATCGAGTACCCAATTACCCGAACCGAACCAATCCGTTCTTAATCGGTTTGGTTTGGTTCAGATACATGTACAAAAAAACACAAATCCGAACCAAACCGAACCAATTATATTTTGATTAGTTCGGTTTTAATTTTACGATGAACCCGAACCAAACCGACTATTAATATGTTTGGATTTTTATAGTTTATTTATTTCTCTTGTTGATTTATTTATTTTTCCCAATTTGGATTATGAATTCTCATGTTTAATGTGATTTTCTATTTAATGCAATTTGAGGTATTTCAGATTTATGATTTTAATTTAGCTTTTTGCATTCCTAGCTTGGTGAGTAATTGGAGACGCTTGAGTTATCAAACTCCTTTGTTGATTGATAATTGGAATTTGCTAGTTGATTCGAATTCCTCTAACTCTAGTCATTCCATAGGAGTTGACTAGGACCTGAGGAAAACAAATTGATTTATCCACTTAACATACCTTCACAGTTAGAGGTTGACCAAGTGGGAGCAATAGACAATTCTCATCACAATTGATAAGGATAACTAGGATAGGACGTCCAGTTCTTATACCTTGCAAGGGTTTTTATGATCATTAGTTTGCTTTCTTGTCATTTACATTCCTTCAAATCTTTCAAAAACCCAAAAAGATACTTTTCTCATAACCAATAATAAACACACCTCCCTGCAATTCCTTGAGAGATGACCCGAGGTTTAAATACTTCTGTTATAATTTTTATTGGGTTTGCCTTAGTGACAAACAAGTTTTTGTACGAAAGGATTCTTTGTTGGTCTAGAAACTATACTTACAACGGGAATTTGTTGTGAAATTCTTTACCGACAGAAAATCCGTTCATCAAAATGGCGCCGTTGCCGGGGAATTGCAAACGTGTGCCTTATTATTGGTTATTGTAAATAATTTTGCTTTTCGTTTCTTTGTTAGTATTTCTAGTTTTAGGAGTTTATTTTCTTTAATTTTTAGTAGTTTTTATTTTTACTTGCTACTATGAATTCTCACCCCTTTGGCTTTAAGTTTGGTTCCAATGTTGTTGTAAGGAATGAAAGCTATAATGAGAACAGGCATCAAGGTTGGAAGAATCAAAGATGGGAGGAGCCACAAGGATTTAATCAACCCTCTTGGCAACAACCCCCTCCAATGTGCTATAACCAACAACCATTATATGATGCATACCAAGACAATAGTTATGGTGGACCTTTTCGTGACAACCAACCTTCACCAAATTACTATGGTCAAGAGCCATTCCAGGGTGCATATCAAGATGATGAATATGGTGGACCTCCTTGTAGTTACCAACAAGCCCCACCATATGCTTATGAACCCCCTCCTCAACATTACTTTGAACCACCATACCAACAAGCCCCTTACTACCAAACACCCCCATATGACCCTAATCCTTACCCACCATGCCAAGAACCTTATGAGCCATACTTAGAACCACCCCAATCCCAACACAATTACTCTCAAGAACCAACACCTCAATATACGCCATCTCCATATCCTTATCAAGAAGAACCACCTCCGTATTATGAGTCCTCTCTCCCAACAAATGAACCCTCCTATCCACCCCAACCTCCATTGGATAATAGCACACTTATCTCTAATCTCATTGGTCTCACCTCTAAAATCCAAAATCTTATATCCCGTAAAGACCAACCCTCCACCTCCAATATTTAACCCTCAAACTCTAGTGCGCTTCCTCTTCAACGACATAATGATCTTCCCATCCCATCACTACCCTCCATGGAAGAGCACCCACATCCATCAATCCAAGAGCAAGATGATCCCAGCTATGTGGTGCGCAGAAATCGTGACGGTTCATCTTCTTTGGTAACGGCGCTAAAAACTCAATACGCACGACCATAATATTAGCTCTTCATCACAACTTCGCACAACTAACCAGCAAGTGCACTGGGTCGTCCAAGTAATAAACCTTACGTGAGTAAGGGTCGATCCCACGGAGATTGTCGGCTTGAAGCAAGCTATGGTCACCTTGTAAATCTCAGTCAGGCGGATTCAAAGGGTTATAGAGAATTTATAATTAAAACATAATTAAAATATAAAATAGGATAGAGATACTTATGTAAATCATTGGTGAGAGTTTCAGATAAGCGTGTAGAGATGCCTTCGTTCCTCCTGAACCTCTACTTTTCTGCTGTCTTCATCCAATCATTCCTACTCCCTTCCATGGCAAGCTGTATGTTAGGCATCACCGTTGTCAATGGCTACATCCTGTCCTCTCTGTGAAAATGGTCCAATGTGCTGTCACTGCATGGCTAATCATATGGAGGTTCTCGATCATACTGGAATAGGATTCACCCTCCTTTTGCGTCTGTCACTACGCCCAGCACTCGTGAGTTTGAAGCTCGTCACAACCATCCCTTCCAGATCCTACTCGGAATACCACAGACAAGGTTTAGACTTTCCGGATCTCAAGAATGGCCGTCCATGGGTTCTAACTTATACCACGAAGACTCTGATTAAGGAATCCAAGAGATACTCATTCAAGCAAAGGTAGAACGGAAGTGGTTGTCAGGCACGCGTTCATGGTTGGGAATGATGATGATTGTCACGCTCATCACATTCATATTGAAGTGCGAATGAATATCTTAGAATAGGAATAAGCTTGATTTGAATAGAAAATAGTAGTAATTGCATTAATTCATGAGGAACAGAAGAGCTCCACACCTTAATCTATGGTGTGTAGAAACTCTACCGTTGAAAATACATAAGAACAAGGTTCAGGCATGGCCGAGAGGCCAGCCTCCAAAACGTGATCAAAGGATCAAAAGATAATCCAAAGATGAACTAAAAATCATAAGATGTCTAATACAATAGTGAGAGGTCCTATTTATATCAGACTAGTTATTAGGTTTACAGAAATAAGTAAATCATGCAGAAATCCACTTTCGGGACCCACTTTGGTGTGTGCTTGGACTGAGCTTGAAGCTTTCACGTGGAGAGGTCTTCCTTGGAGTTAAACGCCAGTTTTTAACTTGTTTCTGGCGTTTAACTCTGCTTTGCAACCTGTTTCTGGCGTTTGACTCCAGAATTGGGCAGAGAGCTGGCGTTCAACGGCATTTTGCGTCGCCTAAACTTGGGCAAAGTATGGACTATTATATATTTCTGGAAAGCTCTGGATGTCTACTTTCCAACGCAATTGAGAGCGCGCCATTTGGAGTTTTGTAGCTCCAGAAAATCCATTTCGAATGCAGGGAGGTCAGAATCCAACAGCATCTGTAGTCCTTTGTCAGCCTCTGAATCTGATTTTTGCTCAAGTCCCTCAATTTCAGCCAGAAAATATCTGAAATAACAGAAAAACACACAAACTCATAGTAAAGTCCAGAAATGTGATTTTTAATTAAAAACTAATAAAAATATAATAAAAACTAACTAAAACATACGAAAAACATTCTAAAAACAATGCCAAAAAGCCTATAAATTATCCGCTCATCACAACACCAAACTTAAATTGTTGCTTGTCTCCAAGAAACTGAAAATCAAATGGGATAAAAAGAAGAGAATATACTATAAACTCCAAACTATCAATGAAACTTAGCTCCAATCAGATGAGTGGGACTGGTAGCTTTTTGCCTCTTGAATAGTGTTGGCATCTCACTTTATTCTTTGAAGTTCAGAATGATTGGCATCTATAGGAACTTAGAATTTAGATAGTGTTATTGATTCTCCTAGTTCAGTATGTTGATTCTTGAACACAGCTACTTTATGAGTCTTGGCCATGGCCCTAAGCACTCTGTTTTCCAGTATTACCACCGGATACCTACATGCCACAGACACATAACTGGGTGAACCTTTTTAGATTGTGACTCAGCTTTGCTAAAGTCCCCAATTAGAGGTTTCCAGGGTTCTTAAGCACACTCTTTTTTTGCCTTGGACCTCGACTTTAATCGCTCAGTCTCAAGTTTTCACTTGACACCTTCACGCCACAAGCACATGGTTAGGGACAGCTTGGTTTAGCCGCTTAAGCCAGGATTTTATTCCTTTAGGCCCTCCTATCCACTGATGCTCAAAGCCTTGGATCCTTTTTATTACCCTTGCCTTTTGGTTTTAAGGGCTATTGGCTTTTTCTATCTTTTTTTTTTCGCCATTTTTTCTTTCCTTTTTTTTTTGAATATTTTTTTTTCTGCAAGCTTTGTATTCACTGCTTTTTCTTGCTTCAAGAATCATTTTTATGATTTTTTCAGATCATCAAATAACATTTCTCCTTTTTCATCATTCTTCAAGAGCCAACATATTTAACATTCATAAACAACAAATTCAAAAGACATATGCACTGTTCAAGCATTCATTCAGAAAACAAAAAGTATTGTCACCACATCAATATAATTAAACTAATTTCAAGGATAAATTCGAAATTCATGTACTTCTTGTTCTTTTGTAATTAAAACGTTTTTCATTTAAGAGAGGTGATGGATTCATAGGACATTCATGGCTTTAAGACATAGACACTTAAATACTAATGATCATATAGTAAAGACACAAACATAACTAAAACATAAAGCTCAAAAACCGAAAAATAGGAAATAAGAACAAGGAGATTAAAGAAAGAGTCCACCTTAGTGAGGGTGGCGTCTTCCCCTTCTTGAAGAACCAATGGTGCTCTTGAGCTCCTCTATGTCTCTTCCTTGTCTTTGTTGCTCCTCCCTCATAGCTCTTTGATCTTCTCTAATCTCATTGAGAATGATGGAGTGCTCTTGGTGTTCCACCCTTAATTGGTTCATGTTATGACTAAATCCTTCTAGAGAAGTGTTGAGTTGTTCCCAATAGTTACTTGGAGGAAAGTGCATCCCTTGAGGCATCTCAGGGATTTCTTGGTGATGAGCTTTTTCATGCGTCTCTTGAATTCCATGAATAGGCTCTCTTGTTTACTCCATCCTTTTCTTAGTGATGGGCTTGTCCTCATCAATGAGGATATCTCCCTCTATGTCAATCCCAACCGAATTGCAGAGGTGGCAAATGAGGTAAGGAAAGGCTAACCTTGCCAAAGTGGAAGGTTTGTCAGCCACCTTGTAGAGTTCTTGAGGTATAATCTCATGAACTTCTATTTCCTCCCCAATCATGATGCTATGGATCATAATGGCCCGGTCTACAGTAACTTCAGACCGGTTGCTAGTAGGAATGATTGAGCATTGAATGAACTCCAACCATCCTCTAGCTACAGGCTTAAGGTCAAGTCTTCTTAGTTGAACCGGTTTGCCTTTTGAGTTAATCTTCCATTGAGCTCCTTCCACACATATGTCCATGAGGACTTGGTCCAACCTTTGATCAAAGTTGACCCTTCTTGTGTAGGGGCGTGCATTTTCTTCCATCATTGGCAAGTTGAATGCCAACCTTACATTTTCCGAACTAAAATCTAAGTATTTCCCCCGAACCATGGTGAGCCAATGCTTTGGATTCGGGTTCACACTTTGATCATGGTTCCTAGTGATCCATGCGTTTGCATAGAACTCTTGAACCATTAGGATCCTGACTTGTTGAATGGGGTTGGTGAGGACTTCCCAACCTCTTCTTTGGATCTCAAGTCGGATCTCCGGATACTCATTCTTTTTGAGTTTGAAAGGAACTTCGGAGATCACTTTCTTCTTGGCCACAACTTCATAGAAGTGGTCTTGATGGACTTTTGAGATGAATCTCTCCATCTCCCATGACTCAGAGGTGGAAGCAATTGCCTTCTCGTTCCTCTTTCTTGAGGTTTCTCTGGCCTTAGGTGCCATCAATGGTTATGGAAAAACAAAAAAGCTATGATTTTACCACACCAAACTTAGAATGTTACTCGTCCTCGAGCAAAAGAAGAGAGAAAGAAGGAGAAGAAGAAGAAGAATGGAGGAAGGGGAGAGAGATGTGTATTCGGCCAAGGTAAGAAGAAAGGGTTGTGTTGTGTGAAGATGAGTAAGGAATGAGGGGTTTATATAGTGGAGGGAGAAGGGTTAGGGTTCGGCCATTTAGGGTGGGTTTGGGTGGAAAAGAGATTTTGAATTTTGAAGGTAGGTGGGATTTATGGAAAAGTGTGGTGGAGGTGATTGGTGAAAGGGTGATGGGAAAGAGTGTTTGAGTTGATTGGTGAAGGGTGTTTGGGGAAGAGGGTTATTGGATTGTGTGAAGAAGAGGGAGAAGGTGAGTTGAGGTAGGTGAGGATCCTGTGGGGTCCACAGATCCTGAGGTGATCCTGTGGGGTCCACAGATCCTGAGGTGTCAAGGATTTCACATCTCTGCACTTTTTAGGCGTGTAAAACGCCCTTTATAGGCAATCCTGGTGTTTAACGCCACTTCCTTGCTTGTTTCTGGCGTTTAACGCCAGCTTGTTGCCCATTCTTGGCGTTAAACGCCACTTCCATGCTTGGTTCTGGCGTTTAATGCCAGCTTTCCTCTGAGTGCAATCCTGGCATTTAAACGCCAGACTACTACTTGTTTTTGGCGTTTAACGCCAGTTCCATGCTCTGTTCTGGCGTTAAACGCCAGTCTGGTGCCCATTCTGCTAGCCTTACTGGCGTTTAAACGCCAGTAAGCTCTTCCTCCAGGGTGAGCTGTTTTTCATTCTGTTTTTGATTTTTTTTGTAGTTTTTGTGACTCCACATGATCATCAACCTAAAGAAACACAAAATAAACATAAAAATAAAATAATTAATTAACATTGGGTTGCTGATGCCAAGGCATCTTAGGCTAGTTTCACTAGCCTTTTTCTTTTATTTTTAGTTGTTTTATGCATTTTCTTGAGCCTTAAGTAATCATTTTGGGCCAAATAGTCATGCTTGTCTTAAATCATTCAACATGAAGATTTTGATGCAAATTCCATGAGTTTTTAGTTATATTCCTTGAAAGCTATGAATGGAAGAATTCTCATGAATTTTTGCAAGACTTTGATGCAATTGTTTGGATGATTTCAGGGAAGAAGAGGCTAGGCAAGGAAGCAACAAAATCAATAAAGGAAGCTTGAATATCACATGTGGAGTTTAAGATCCAGTTTAAGCCTAAACTGGAGCTTAAACGCCAGAATCATGAAGGCTAAGAAATGCTGGAACTGGCGTTTAACCTCCAGTTTAACCTTAAACTGGAAGTTAAACGCCAGAATGAGAATTTCACCAAGGAAGCATTTCCGCGTTTAACCTCCAGTTTAACCTTAAACTGGAGGTTAAACGCCAGAAGTAAGAAAAGCACCAGGGAGCCATTTCCACGTTTAAGCTCCAGTTTAACCTTAAACTGAAGCTTAAACGTGTTCGACAATTCCACACTCCAGGGTTGCCTTCTTCCATTTCCACGTTTAAGCTTCAGTTTAACCTTAAACTGAAGCTTAAACGTGCTCGAGCTTGTGCCTCCAGGGAGTGCCAGCGTTTAAGCTCCAGTTTAAGCTTAAACTGGAGCTTAAACGTGTTATATGGAACAGCTTGACCATGCCTTCTTCAAACATAAATAACTTGAGCTACAAAACTCCAAATGAGGTGATTCAAAATGCATTGGAAAGAAGACATCTAGAGCTTTCCAAGCATATATGGCATGCATGGTGGATACTAAAAATTGAGGGAGAAAACAGCCCCGTAATGTGCATAGAAGAGCATAGTACCAACATGCAATCAGGCCAGCTGACCTCTTCATCTTCCATGGAGTATAACTCGAGTTGTAGAACTCCAAATGATGCGCTTCCAGTTGCATTGGAAAGTAGACATCCAGAGCTTTCCAACGATGTATAGAAGTATGGGGTGGACAATGCAACTGAGCTCCCAAAATTGGCATTTTCGAGCACGTTTAAGTGACTTAAACGTTGGCTTAAACGCTGTCAAACCAACCAGCAACCTTGTCACCTTCAATCAAGCATAACTTGAGCTATAGAGATCCAATTGAGGTGCTTCCAGTTGCATTAGAAATCTGACATCCATAGCTTTCCAACGAGGTATAATAGTCTATATTTGGCATCAAATTGGCAAGGTTGACAAGAGAACAAAGTGACGACTCAAGAAAGGGGGGTGCAACGTTTGAGTGTAGTTTAAAGGATCATTATCCTTTTTGGATCAATTATGTCACTCTACCCTTCAAGCAAGCAAGGCCCATCAACAACACCAAATCAAGGCCACAAGAATCATCTAGAATAGTTTATTTTCATTTGATTGTAATTTGCTTTGAATTTCATTTTCATTTTGTAATTTAGGGAGCCTATTTAAAGGCCTTAGTTTCTGCATTTGAGAGAAGGGAGGATTGAAGGGGAATCCAGCCCCTGAGGGGGAAGTTTTACACGGAGAACTTTGGATCATTTTCTTTTAGTTTTGTAATTGAATTCAGAGCTATGACTCACTAAACCCCTTTCATTGGGTTAGGGAGCTCTATTGTAATTCAATGAATCAATAATAGTTTTATCTTCTTCTTCAATCTTTTCTCTTGAATTTTGTTAGAAAGTTTCTCGATCTAATTCCATTGGGTAGTTGTCTTGGGAAAGAAACTACCCATAATTGGAATCCTTCGGAACCTTGGGAAAGGAATGGAGGATTCATGCTAGAGAAGCTTTCTCACAGTGAATTGGATTGGGGTTTGGATGGATATTGTGACATGTAATCCTACCAAATTGTGGTTCATGAAACTGTGTGGTATAATCAGTGATCGAGCATATCTCTTCTTATGAACATTTAAACCAAGGGATTGGGAATTTGTTTGTTTTTAGAGAGAATTGGTGAGCCAAGGGATTGGGATCCAATCATATAAGATTGCCAAGCAAAATTCAATGAATGCATTGGTTGAGGAAGGGATAAAAGTTGTTTTGATTCGGAGATCTCAATATCTCCTAACACCCAATGAACTCCCCATTTCTGATTTACCACTTTCTCTTTACATTCTGCAATTAAATTCATGCAATCACCCCCATCCCTTTTAATTTCAGCAATTTAGCTTCTCGCTCTTTAATTCATGCAATTTTACATTCCGCAATTCTCATCTAAATCTTGATTCCGCTCAACTAGAACATACTTCTAATCCGAATTGCTCACTCAACCAATCCTTGTGGGATTCGACCTCACTCTATTGTGAGTTTTTACTTGACGATAACCGGTGCACTTGCCGGAAGGAATTTTGCCGATCGTGCAATTTCCTAAATCGTAGCATAACAAGTTTATGCAGCATCAAGTTTATGGCGCCGTTGCCGGGGATTGGTTTTCGATTGACAATTCTCCAATTGGAAGTTAACTAGATTGAGCAATTTTTCTCTTCTTTTGTTAATAGTTTTTGTTTCAGTTTATTACTGCTAATTTCTGCAAATTTTAATTTGTTTTCTTTGCTTATTCACTTGTTAGCATACTAACCACTAGCTGTTTGTAATATTGCCTCACTATGGAATTTCCACTATCTTTGGATGAGTATTGTTTGAGACTGAGCACATTGCAAAAAAGAAAGGAGTATCCATCATCTTTTGGTCAATCAAAATTCATGAGAAACTCTCCACCACCACAGAATGATTCATGTTATTATGCTCATGGTGGGTGGGAGTATCAGGAACAGGAAACGGGGTACTTCCCAGAGCCACAAAATGGTCCATGTTTTGGTGAATTTGATCACTACTCAAGTTGTGGCTGGGAAGATCAAAACCAAAGAGAATTCACTTATTCACACCCCATTCATCAAGAGCCATCACCTCTGAATTATCCAACCTCACCCCCTAGTTTTACATATCCAAATTCTTCATCACTTGAGCATTTCTCAGCACAAAATTCCTTCTCAAATTCATACAATTCATTTCATTATCCACAAGACTCATTCCACTACACACAAGAGTTATACCACTACCAACACTCCAACCAAAGACTCTATCAGCCCACACAAAACACATACTCCCAACCACCATATCACAGCCAAGATAATCAACCTCATCAACCCAATCCGAACCAACAATTTCAAGATCAATTAAACAGGATAGAAGGAATGCTTGCAACTATGGGCAGAGATGTGGCCGATTTGAAAGGCTTTAAGGAAGAAGTAATATCCAACTTACAAAATCAAGGTGCTGCCATTCAAAAGCTAGAAGCACAAATTGGATATCTATCAAAGCAAATCCCTACCCACAATTCTTCTAGTGATACCATGGCAAACCCAAGGGAGGAATCAGAAGAACAAGAAAGGGAGAAAGTCAATCAAGGGAGATCACACTCCAATGAAACAGAGAGTTGCAAAGAGGAAGGGTTCATTGAACCACAAATTCAGGAAGCTTTTGATGAACAGGATACTCCGACTGTCCAACAACAACCAAGTTCTGAGATCAAGGATGTGAAGGCAGTAGAAACAAGCACCAAAATGAGGATTGTGATCGAGAAACAAAGGACCATATCCATGAAGAAGAGAAGGTCGAAGAACAATCCAACTCCTGAGCCAACAAGCAAGTTCACTCAAGCCAATCACAAGGGAAAGCTTGCTGGAAAGAAGCATTCACAACAAGGGGCACTAACTAGCTCCTTTATCCACTTGAAGTCATTCCTCTTAACAAACTGGAGGAAGAGGAAGAAAGTCAGGAACAGCATGTCAAGCTAATGACGTTAAAGAAGCGCTTGTTGGGAGGCAACCCAACCAAAGGTAGTTTTTCTTTTCTAGTTATTTCAATAAAAGAGTTAAGTAGATTTATCTGTATTGCAAGGAGCTAAGTTTGGTGTTGAACACCAAAACAATTCAAGGGTGAATGTGAGATTCTAAGTTTGGTGTTCCACCAAAAACTTCATTAAAAGCACATTTCTACCTCAGCATGACTAGTCACTAGCTCCAACCAATCAGGGAAACTACTTAAACAATAGTTTAATTTCTAGTTCATAGTTTCTTTTTCTAGTTCATAGTTATTTTCTTAATAAAAGCACATGAGGTTTTCTGCATATGATCCCAATTGCTGCATATGGCAAGGAACTAAGTTTCGTGTTCACACACCAATCTAAGTTCAGAGGCCTACAAACATCCATGCATGCTAACCAATTCTCAAAGTGCTTGGGGAACAAGCAACTTCTAATAGCTTTGCAGGAAGACAATCAATCTCATGGAAGGAATATACATCATCATCAAAGAGAACACCAAGGCTAGGAAGGATGATGAACAACAAAGAAGATGCTAAAAGGTTGTATTGTCACTTAATTGCTTGTACTTTGAATTGCTGATATTTGAAGTTTGCATGCACCCCTGCTTTAAGTTTGAGTCATTGCAGTTTTTGTTTGTCTGTTTGTTTAATTTTCAAATAAGTGATAGTCTAAGTGTCTGGATAACTTCATCTTCTTAAACAAATGCTTGCCATGCTTGTTCTGTTTCCATAAAATAAAAGAAATGTTTGAACAAAAGTAACTCAATTCCATTTGGTAAGAAATCAAATAAGATTAAGTGGTGGTATGCATGTTTGATTGAATAGTCAGCTCACTAAGAAATAAAGTTAGAATTGTCACTTTAAGTGGAAATTAGGATGCTGTCTATGGATCTTGATGAATAAATGTCTTTGGCCATGAAAAAGAAAGAAAAAAAAGAAGAAAAAGCCACTGAAAAAGGGCAACCAAAAAGCAAAAAAATTGAGAAAATAAGCTAGGCACCAATGGTTTGAACTTCTGAGACAAATGCCTGTGGTGTTTATGTATTAAGGATATGCTTGGATGAATAGGTTCTGAGGAGTGTTTCAACACTTGGTAACTTGGGTTAACTAACCCGGGATTATCAACCAAAAGTCCATTATCAAGAGCAACCTAAATACAAAACATTTAGTCACACAAAGAGGTGCTGGGCACCAATGTCTCAAGAAGAAATGTGAACTAAAATGCCTGTAGTGGATATGTGTAGTGCACTAATAAGAAAAAGAAAATGCCAAAGGCTTGAGCAACACATGACACTGAGCAACAAGGAGCAAATAAGCTCAAAGAAAAAGAAAAACAAAGAAAAGAAACTTGCCAAGGATATGTGAATAACAAGAGGCCATAAGCAGTGTTTTAGTGGAAACATAAAAAGTGACATTCTTACCTAAGAAACAATAAAGTGATGCTGCAACAACTTTCTGCATGAACACCCCATTAATCAATGTCAATTACTTACTGATATGGCTAATGAATTTACTTTCTGTTTCATTCCTTCTTCTCAATAATTCAGAACTTGCTTGGGGACAAGCAAGGATTAAGTTTGGTGTTGTGATGCCAAGGCATCTTAGGCTAGTTTCACTAGCCTTTTTCTTTTATTTTTAGTTGTTTTATGCATTTTCTTGAGCCTTAAGTAATCATTTTGGGCCAAATAGTCATGCTTGTCTTAAATCATTCAACATGAAGATTTTGATGCAAATTCCATGAGTTTTTAGTTATATTCCTTGAAAGCTATGAATGGAAGAATTCTCATGAATTTTTGCAAGACTTTGATGCAATTGTTTGGATGATTTTAGGGAAGAAGAGGCTAGGCAAGGAAGCAACAAAATCAATAAAGGAAGCTTGAATATCACATGTGGAGTTTAAGATCCAGTTTAAGCCTAAACTGGAGCTTAAACGCCAGAATCATGAAGGCTAAGAAATGCTGGAACTGGCGTTTAACCTCCAGTTTAACCTTAAACTGGAAGTTAAACGCCAGAATGAGAATTTCACCAAGGAAGCATTTCCACGTTTAACCTCCAGTTTAACCTTAAACTGAAGGTTAAACGCCAGAAGTAAGAAAAGCACCAGGGAGCCATTTCCACGTTTAAGCTCCAGTTTAACCTTAAACTGAAGCTTAAACGTGTTCGACAATTCCACACTCCAGGGTTGCCTTCTTCCATTTCCACGTTTAAGCTTCAGTTTAACCTTAAACTGAAGCTTAAACGTGCTCGAGCTTGTGCCTCCAGGGAGTGCCAGCGTTTAAGCTCCAGTTTAAGCTTAAACTGGAGCTTAAACGTGTTATATGGAACAGCTTGACCATGCCTTCTTCAAACATAAATAACTTGAGCTACAAAACTCCAAATGAGGTGATTCAAAATGCATTGGAAAGAAGACATCTAGAGATTTCCAAGCATATATAGCATGCATTGTGGATACTAAAAATTGAGGGAGAAAACAGCCCTGTAATGTGCATAGAAGAGCATAGTACCAACATGCAATCAGGCCAGCTGACCTCTTCACCTTCCATGGAGTATAACTCGAGTTGTAGAACTCCAAATGATGCGCTTCCAGTTGCATTGGAAAGTAGACATCCAGAGCTTTCCAACGATGTATAGAAGTATGGGGTGGACAATGCAACTGAGCTCCCAAAATTGGCATTTTCGAGCACGTTTAAGTGACTTAAACGTTGGCTTAAACGCTGTCAAACCAACCAGCAACCTTGTCACCTTCAATCAAGCATAACTTGAGCTATAGAGATCCAATTGAGGTGCTTCCAGTTGCGTTAGAAAGCTGACATCCATAGCTTTCCAACGAGGTATAATAGTCTATATTTGGTATCAAATTGGCAAGGTTGACAAGAGAACAAAGTGACGACTCAAGAAAGGGGGGTGCAACGTTTGAGTGTAGTTTAATGGATCATTATCCTTTTTGGATCAATTATGTCACTCTACCCTTCAAGCAAGCAAGGCCCATCAACAACACCAAATCAAGGCCACAAGAATCATCTAGAATAGTTTATTTTCATTTGATTGTAATTTGCTTTGAATTTCATTTTCATTTTGTAATTTAGGGAGCCTATTTAAAGGCCTTAGTTTCTGCATTTGAGAGAAGGGAGGATTGAAGGGGAATCCAGCCCCTGAGGGGGAAGTTTTACACGGAGAACTTTGGATCATTTTCTTTTAGTTTTGTAATTGAATTCAGAGCTATGACTCACTAAACCCCTTTCATTGGGTTAGGGAGCTCTATTGTAATTCAATGAATCAATAATAGTTTTATCTTCTTCTTCAATCTTTTCTCTTGAATTTTGTTAGAAAGTTTCTCGATCTAATTCCATTGGGTAGTTGTCTTGGGAAAGAAACTACCCATAATTGGAATCCTTCGGAACCTTGGGAAAGGAATGGAGGATTCATGCTAGAGAAGCTTTCTCACAGTGAATTGGATTGGGGTTTGGATGGATATTGTGACATGTAATCCTACCAAATTGTGGTTCATGAAACTGTGTGGTATAATCAGTGATCGAGCATATCTCTTCTTATGAACATTTAAACCAAGGGATTGGGAATTTGTTTGTTTTTAGAGAGAATTGGTGAGCCAAGGGATTGGGATCCAATCATATAAGATTGCCAAGCAAAATTCAATGAATGCATTGGTTGAGGAAGGGATAAAAGTTGTTTTGATTCGGAGATCTCAATATCTCCTAACACCCAATGAACTCCCCATTTCTGATTTACCACTTTCTCTTTACATTCTGCAATTAAATTCATGCAATCACCCCCATCCCTTTTAATTTCAGCAATTTAGCTTCTCGCTCTTTAATTCATGCAATTTTACATTCCGCAATTCTCATCTAAATCTTGATTCCGCTCAACTAGAACATACTTCTAATCCGAATTGCTCACTCAACCAATCCTTGTGGGATTCGACCTCACTCTATTGTGAGTTTTTACTTGACGATAACCGGTGCACTTGCCGGAAGGAATTTTGCCGATCGTGCAATTTCCTAAATCGTAGCATAACAAGTTTATGCAGCATCAGTTGCCTCCCAACAAGCGCTTCTTTAATCTCAATAGCTTGACAGTGAGCTCTCATGGAGCCTCACAGATCTTCAGAGCATTGTTGAAACCTCCCAACACCAAACTTAGATTTTGGATATGGGAGTTCAACACCAAACTTAGAGTTTGGTTGTGGCCTCCCAACACCAAACTTAGAGTTTGACTGTGGGGGCTCTGGTTGACTCTGCAGTGAGAGAAGCTTTTCATACTTCCTCTCCATGGTTACAGAAGGAGAACCTTGAGTCTTGAACACAAGGTAGTCCTCATTCAGTTGAAGGACCAACTCTCCTCTATCCACATCAATCACAACCTTTGTTGTGGCTAGGAAGGGTCTTCCAAGGATGATGGATTCATCCTCATCCTTTTCAGTGTCTAGGATTATGAAATCAGCAGGGATGTAAATGTCTTCAACCTTTACTAACATGTCCTCTACTTGTCCATAAGCCTCTTTTCTTGAGTTGTCTGCCATCTCTAATGAGATTCTAGCAGCTTGCACCTCAAAGATCCCAAGTTTCTCCATTACAGAGAGTGGCATTAAGTTTATGCCTGACCCCAGGTCACACAGAGCCTTCTCAAAGGTCATGGTGCCTATGTTACAGGGTATTAAGAATTTACCAGGATCCTGTTTCTTTTGAGGTAATTTCTGCCTTTCCAATGCATTCAGTTCATTGGTGAGCAAGGGAGGTTCATCTTCCCAAGTCTCATTACCAAATAATTTGGCATTCAACTTCATGATTGCACCAAGGTACTTGGCAACTTGCTCTTCGGTGACGTCTTCATTCTCTTCAGAAGAAGAATACTCATCAGAGCTCATGAAGGGCAGAAGGAGGTTCATTGGAATCTCTATGGTCTCTAAATGAGCCTCAGATTCCTTTGGTTCCTCTAAGGGAAACTCCTTCTTGTTCACTGAACGTCCCAGGAGGTCTTCCTCACTAGGATTCACGTCCTCCTCTTCCTCTTTGGGTTCGGCCATTTTGGTTATATCAATGGCCTTGCACTTTCTCTTTGAATTCTCTTTTGTATTGCTTGGGAGAGTACTAGGAGGAGTTTCAGTGACCCTTTTACTCAGCTGGCCTACTTGTGCCTCCAAATTTCTAATGGAGGACCTTGTTTTATTCATGAAACTCAAAGTGGCCTTAGATAGATCAGAGACTATATTTGCTAAGCTAGATGGATTCTGCTCAGAATTCTCTGTCTGTTGCTGAGTGGATGATGGAAAAGACTTGCTATTGCTAAACCTGTTTCTTCCACCATTGTTAAAGCCTTGTTGAGGCTTTTGTTGATCCTTCCATGAGAAATTTGGATGATTTCTCCATGAGGAATTATAGGTGTTTCCATAAGGTTCACCCATGTAATTCACCTCTGCTATTGCAGGGTTCTCAGGATCATAAGCTTCTTCTTTAGAAGATGCCTCTTGAGTACTGTTGGATGCAGCTTGCATTCTATTCAGACTCTGAGAAATCATATTGACTTGCTGAGCCAATATTTTGTTCCTTTGAGGCGTCTCATTACTTATAGGATTCCTCTCAAAAGTGTACATGAACTGGTTATTAGCAACCATGTCAATGAGTTCTTGAGCTTCTGCAGGCGTTTTCTTTAGGTGAATGGATCCACCTGCAGAAGTGTCCAATGACATCTTAGCTAATTCAGACAGACCATCATAGAATATATCCAGGATGGTCCATTCTGAAAGCATGTCAGAAGGACACTTTTTGGTCAGTTGCTTATATCTCTCCCAAGCTTCATAGAGGGATTCACCTTCTTTCTGTCTGAAGGTTTGAACATCCACTCTAAGTTTGCTAAGCTTTTGAGGGGGAAAGAACTTGGCTAAGAATACTGTGACCAGCTTATCCCAAGAGTTCAGGCTATCTTTAGGTTGAGAGTCTAACCATATTCTAGCTCTGTCTCTTACAGCAAACGGGAAAAGCATGAGCCTGTAGACCTCGGAATCAACCCCATTGGTCTTAACAGTATCACAGATCTGCAAGAATTCAGTTAAGAACTGAAAAGGATCTTCAGATGGAAGTCCATGAAACTTGCAGTTTTGTTGCATCAGAGAAACTAGTTGAGGTTTAAGCTCAAAATTGTTTGCTCTAAGGGTAGGGATTGAGATGCTTCTTCCATGTAAATTGGAATTTGGTGCAGTAAAGTCACCAAGCATCTTCCTTGCATTGTTATTATTTTCGGCCATGTCTCCTTCCTTTTCAAAATTTTCTGTCAGATTTTCTCCAGAGAGCTGTGCTTTAGCTTCCCTTAGCTTCCTCTTCAGAGTCCTTTCAGGTTTAGGATCGGCTTCAACAAGAATGTTCTTATCCTTGTTCCTGCTCATATGAAAAAGAAGAGAACACAAAAGAAAATATGGAATCCTCTATGTCACAGTATAGAGATTCCTTATGCAAGTATAAGAAGAGAAGAATATAAGAAGGAGAAGAAGAAAAACTCGAACTCAGATAGGGAAATGGAGTTCGAATTTTTGGGTGAAAGAGAAGTGTTAGTAGATGAATAAATAAATAGAAGGAGATGAGAGAGAGAGAATTTCGAAAATTAATTAAAATAAAAATAAAATTCAAAGTTAAATTTCGAAAATTGAAAATTGAAAATAAATTAAATTAAAATTAAAACAATTAATTAATTAAAAAAGAATTTTGAAAAAGAGGGAGGTGATTTTCAAAAATTAGAGAGAGAGAGTTAGTTAGGTAGTTTTGAAAAAGATAAGAATCAAACAAAAAGTTAAGTGGTTAATTGAAAAAAATTTGAAAATCAAATTTGAAAAGATAAGAAGTTAGAAAAGATTTTGAAATTAAATTTTGAAAAAGATGTGATTGAAATTCATTTTGAAAAAGATTTGTAAAAGAAATTTAAAAAGATTTGATTTTAAAAATTAAAGTTGATTACTTGACTAACAAGAAACAAAAAGATTTGATTTTAAAATTTAAAGATTGAACCTTGCTTATCAGGCAAGTAACAAACTTAATATTTTTGAATCAATCACATTAATTGTTAGCAAAATTTTCGAAAATATGAAATAAAGATAAGAAAAAGATTTTTTTGAAAATCAATTTGAAATTTTCGAAAATATGAAAGAAAAAATGAAAAAGATTTAATTTTTGAAAAAGATTTGAAAAATATAGAATTTTTAAATTGAAAATTTGATTTGACTCATAAGAAACAATTAAATTTTAAAAACTTTTTTACTAAATCAAACCAAATTTTTGAAAATTTATGAGAGAAAAAGGGAAAGATATTTTTTTGATTTTTGAATTTTTAATGATGAGAGAGAAAAACATGAAAAATGACACATAACATAAAAATTATGAATCAAAACACACAATGCATGTTCAAGATGAACACCAAGAACACTAATGTCATGATGATCACCAAGAACTTATTTTTGAAAATTTTTAAGAAAAGACAAACATGCAAGACACCAAACTTAGAAATTTTCAATGCTTAGACACTAACAAATTGAAAATGCATATGAAAAACAAGAAAAGACACAAATCAATAAAATGTGAAGATCAAACAAGAGAATTCATCAAGAACAACTTGAAGATCATAAAGAATGCAATGCATGAATTTTTGAAAAATGCAAGAAACATAGAAACATGCAATTGACACCAAACTTCAAAATTGACTCTAGACTCAAACAAGAAACATCAAATTTTTTGTTTTTATGATTTTACTAAATTTTTTTGGTATTTTTCGAAAATTAATTGGAAGAAAAAAAATAAGGATTTCAAAATTTTTAATAGGAATTCCAGGAATCTTGCAATGTTAGTCTAAAGCTCCGGTCCAGGAATTAGACATGACTCACTAGCCAGCCAAGCTTTCAGTGAAGGCTCCGGTCCAAAACACTAGACATGGCCAATGGCCAGCCAAGCTTCAGTAGGACATTACATGCATTGAAGTGATTAGTTGAACCCTCAGTCCAAAAGAATTTAGACATGGCTTTATAGCCAGCCAGGCTTCAATACATCTCATGAAACTCTAGAATTCATTCTTAAAAATTCTGAAGAAAAATGTATTTTTTTTGAAAATTTTTATTTTTATATAATTTTTTTCGAAAATAAGAATAATAAAAACTAAAAGCTTAAAATTAAAATAAAATTACCTAATCTGAGCAACAAGATGAATCGTCAGTTGTCCAAACTCGAACAATCCCCGGCAACGGCGCCAAAAACTTGGTGCACAGAAATCATGACGGTTCATCTTCTTTGGTAACGGCGCTAAAAACTCAATACGCACGTTCATAATATTAGCTCTTTGTCACAACTTCGCACAACTAACCAGCAAGTGCACTGGGTCGTCCAAGTAATAAAACTTACGTGAGTAAGGGTCGATCCCACGGAGATTGTCGGCTTGAAGCAAGCTATGGTCACCTTGTAAATCTCAGTCAGGCGAATTCAAATGGTTATAGAGAATTTATAATTAAAACATAATTAAAATATAAAATAGGATAGAGATACTTATGTAAATCATTGGTGAGAGTTTCAGATAAGCGTGTAGAGATGCCTTCGTTCCTTCTGAACCTCTGCTTTCCTGCTGTCTTCATCCAATCATTCCTACTCCCTTCCATGGCAAGCTGTATGTTAGGCATCACCGTTGTCAATGGCTACATCCCATCCTCTCTGTGAAAATGGTCCAATGCGCTGTCACTGCATGGCTAATCATCTGGAGGTTCTCGATCATACTGGAATAGGATTCACCCTCCTTTTGCGTCTGTCACTACGCCCAGCACTCGCGAATTTGAAGCTCGTCACAACCATCCCTTCCCAGATCCTACTCGAAATACCACAGACAAGGTTTAGACTTTCCGGATCTCAAGAATGGCCGTCCATGGGTTCTAACTTATACCACGAAGACTCTGATTAAGGAATCCAAGAGATACTCATTCAAGCGAAGGTAGAACGGAAGTGGTTGTCAGGCACACGTTCATGGTTGGGAATGATGATAATTGTCACGCTCATTACATTCATATTGAAGTGCGAATGAATATCTTAGAATAGGAATAAGCTTGAGTTGAATAGAAAATAGTAGTAATTGCATTAATTCATGAGGAACAGAAGAGCTCCACACCTTAATCTATGGTATGTAGAAACTCTACCGTTGAAAATACATAAGAACAAGGTTCAGGCATGGCCGAGAGGCCAGCCTCCAAAACGTGATCAAAGGATCAAAAGATAATCCAAAGATGAACTAAAAATCATAAGATGTCTAATACAATAGTGAGAGGTCCTATTTATATCAGACTAGTTACTAGGTTTACAGAAATAAGTAAATGATGCAGAAATCCACTTCTGGGACCCACTTTGGTGTGTGCTTGGGCTGAGCTTGAAGCTTTCACGTGGAGAGGTCTTCCTTGGAGTTAAACGCCAGTTTATAATGTGTTTCTGGCATTTAACTCTTCTTTGCAACCTGTTTCTGGCGTTTGACTCTAGAATTGGGCAGAGAGCTGGCGTTCAATGCCAGTTTGTGTCATCTAAACTCGGGAAAAGTATGGACTATTAAATATTACTGGAAAGCCCTGGATGTCTACTTTCCAACGCAATTGAGAGTGCACCATTTGGAGTTTTGTAGCTCTAGCAAATCCATTTCGAGTGCAGGGAGGTCAGAATCCAACAGCATCTGCAGTCCTTTATTAGCCTCTGAATCTGATTTTTGCTCAAGTCCCTCAATTTCAACCAGAGAATACCTGAAATCACAGAAAAATACACAAACTCATAGTAAAGTCCAGAAATGTGATTTTTAATTAAAAACTAATAAAAATATAATAAAAACTAACTAAAACATACGAAAAACATACTAAAAACAATGCCAAAAAACGTATAAATTATCCGCTCATCACTATGTTATTGACAAGGAACAAGAGAAAAGGGATCATCTTCGTGAATTCATACTTCACAAGAAGCTAGCTACAGGTGGGGGTAGTGGAGACCCTTGAAGTCGAAGGTGTGGTTGAAGAATTAGTGAAGGAAGACATCAAGGAGGAGTCTTATTTTGTCTTAGAGCAAGAGGAGGCCCAAAAAGTGGAGGTAGGAGAGACCCTTGCAAATGAAGGAGTAGTTGAAGGGAGTTATCATGGAAAGGAAATCATCAAGGAGGAGTACGATTTTTTACTAAAACAACTAGACAAAGCAGCAATTATTGAAGAGGAAGAAGAGGTTGCAGACTTAGGAGATGCTGAACCCCCATGGGAAAGTCCAGTCATAGAGTCTCCTTCCAAGATGTTTGATGTTGATGTTGAGGAAGGTGTACAACCTCCAAGGCATATCCTGGTTGAAGACTCTGAAGAGGTTGATCAAGAGATGGAGATTAAAGAAGAAGAAGCACAACCCCATGCCCTTGGTAAGTCATGAAGAAGAGTTTGAATTGGAAGAAAGCTACCAAGAGGAAGAGGTTGAAACTGATGAAGCTTGCGAAGAGGTGGAAGTTGAAAAGGGAGAGCACAAGGGAATGGAGCTTGAAACCACCTTGCCAAAGTTGTTGGAGACCTCTCCCCAAAGCCATTACCATCCAATACAACATTCAAGTGGGTAAAATTCTTATCCTTGACCTTTACTTTCCCACTTGAATATGGTTTACTTGAGACAGATGGTCAGCTTAGAGCTCATTGTGGCTTTAAGAGTAAGAGAGAGATGGTTAGTGGTTGGCAACACAATCCTAGGTTCGTTGTGATTGGGAGCTCAAGGTCTAAATGCAAGGGTTGGTATAGAGCTCAAATGAATAGGTCTAGGAAGCTGTTTGGATGCGTTAGTGAGAATTCAGATTGCTTACCACCTAGATGGAATCATCATGTTCCACTTGAAAACGGGTGCAAAAACAAGATTTGGGATCCAGGCATACATGAGGATCGACTTTGGGAGCTCAAAGCTTGTGAAGAACTCCATCAAAGCTTGGGGAATGTATCTGGAATTGATAGAAAATGTTGGAAGTCCAAGCATTGGTGGAAGTTTCAAGATGAGTTCAAGCACAAGCCACCATGACACGGAGCTCACCAAATGTCCAACTTAAGCACAATAACTAAAAGTGCTAGGTGAGAGACAACCCACCATGGTATAATCGTTCTTTTTAATTCTTAATCTTATTTTATTTTATTTTTACTAGTGTTCATTCATAATTTCTGCATATTCACCTGCATTCTGCATTTTACATTCTACATACACATAAAAAAAGGGGGGCAAACCACGCGTGCGCGTAGGCCACGCGTGGGCGACGATAGCAATCTCGCCCCCTATCCAACGAACAGAAAGTTGTGATGGAATCGTGTGGCTGGTGTGCTCTGCGCACAATTCGACCCACGCGTACACGTCTATGACGCGTGCGCGTCATCTGCCACAAGTGAAATCCACGCGTACGGTTCAAGCACGCGCATGCGTGGATAGGGAAATCAGCATAAATAGCACATTGGACAGAAAGTTGTGCTGCCCCCACGCTGGAACTGTGCTAGAGGCACAAGGTCATCCACGCGTACGCATCCCTGACACATGCACGTCCTTTTGCTTCCAAGACCACCCACGCGTACGCGTCACATGGCGAATACAGTTCTCATGCGCACGCGTGCTTTGTGCGCGCACGTCGCGTCCCGACTTTTCATTCCCTTCTCCTTTCTTCCTTCATTCTTCTTATTGCATTTAATTACTTTTCTTTCTTCAAAAATTTTTCTCTTTCATGCTTAGTTATTTATGGTTTCTTTTTCATTCTTTTCTTTTTCTTCATGCATTTTTATGTTGGTGTTGGAGCTTTAATTTATTTGGATCTTATATTATTATACTTGAGCTTGTGGATATCATCAAGAGTGATTTGACAATTAATATTAATTTTTGGATTGCATGCATGTTGGAATTCTTAATTTTCCTAGCATATTTTACATGCATACCAAGTGTTTATGAAAAACCCGTATAGCATTATGGATTCTTACTTATTTTATCCTTCCACTCTAATGCCTGTTTTTCACAAAACCCTTCCAATATTTTATTAATTAAATATAATTGTCAATACACACGTTATTGTTAGTTTGTTACGAGTGATAATACATTTTGGCTTTTAATGCTTGATCTATGCTACTCATGCCTTTGCCAGCATGCCAATAAATATCTTGCATTTAATTGCCTCAATTTATCATGCTATATTTTCATTGATGTCCCAATTACATGGAGTTGCGACCATGTATTAACGACATTCTTCTTTACCATGGCATGATTATCACTCGTACTGCCCTCTTCCTTGCTCTATCCCTTTGAATTCATGCCCCTTTTTCTTCTCCCTTTTCAAGATGGCCACCAGGAAAGGTACAGAGAGAGCCTCTAACAATCCACCGGTGAGGAGTGGAAAGAAAAGTACAAGCACCTTCAACAAATCAGCTACTCCTTCAGATACTTCAGAGGTTGGACCGGCCAGACCGGCAGGAAAAATAAATGGAGCGCCGTAACAAGCGCCAATTTACATACCTCAAGGAGCTGATTGTTGGCAACCACCCACCTGAGGAAGACCCAGACACTCTGGACTCCACCTTACCTACCAGCACCGGGAGCCATGAACGCCCCGACAGTGGAGATGCTGTTACCAGCCCCCCTTTTGTCCTGACTGATGGCACCGAGGACGGTGCCAAGCTTTAAGTGTGGGGAGGTCGGTCAGTACTTGAATTTCAGAGGTAAGCTCTATCTCTTAACACCAACATTTTAGTTTTTCTTTTGTCTTATAGGACAGATTGCATAGTAATAAATGTTTGCATGTATGTTCTACTTGGTTGAAAAATAATAAGTTTCTTTTTAAGACGCTATTTTTGAAAAATATCACTAATTTAAATCAAAACTTTTTTGTTAAACTTGTTTGAAGATTGTAAATTAGAACATGAATTATAGCTAAAAAAGAACACACATCCTGTGAAATTTTGAGCTTAGTTACATGGTTACATTATTTAACCATAATATTTTTCCTTGTGTGTTTTCTTCTCTATGATTGCAATCTATGCTTTGCTCTATTCTATATGTCCATTCTTTAGTGTATTTACATGCTTGCATATGATTGATGCCATTAATTGTTATTAGCTCACTTATCCCAAATAGCTTACCCTTTCAATTACCTTTGTTTACCACTTTGAGCCTTTTAACCCCCATTTGTTCTGTATTTTACCACATCACTAGCTTTAAGCAGAAAAAAAAATTAATTATCCCATTGAATTTTTGGTTAGCTTAAGATAGAGATTGTGTATCAATTAAGTGCGGGAAACTGTGGGAACTTGGGTTGATGAAAGTATACAGTGTTTCATTGACAAAATATTGGGAATTTGGGTACCTACTCATGTGAAACCAGAAAAATTAAAAATCCGTGTGCATTGATAAGTTATATTTACTTTTTCATATATAAAAAAACCCAAAAATATTCAATTAAATAAATAAATAAGAGGACAAAATTACTCCAATGTTAAGCTAATGAAAAAAAATCAATGCATATGTGATACAAATTAAAAGAAAAGTTGATGCATGAGTATGAGATGAAAAAGTGGGAACTCTGGGTAGTTAGGCATAATTTTAAAGTTATATAGAGTATATGTGTGCTTAGGTGAGAGCTTAGGTTAATCAAAGATTCAGTTTATAGCTCACTTGGCCATACATATATCCTCACCCTTACCTTAGCCCCATTACAACCTTGAAAAGACCTCATGATGTTTGCATTGGTGCATTAAATATTTGTTGATTGGTTAGATGAAGAATAAAGTTTTAGAAAGCATGATTAGAGAAGACTAGAGTGGACTACCCTATACACTTGAGAGGTTGGAGTGCATATACACTACCAGTGAGGGTTCAATGCTTAATTCTATGTTCCCTGCTTTCAAGAGCTACATTCTTACAAGTTTACCTGTCTTTTATTGTATGATTTGAATTAGTGGAATTTGATCTATATTTGTCTTGGAGAATTTGTTTATTTTTAACCAAGTAGATAGAAACATCTTAGCATATAGTTGGATTCATATACATAGGTTGCACTGCATTGCATGAGTCTTACTTTTTCCTACTCATTTATTTTATCTCCTTGAGCTTAGCATGAGGACATGCGAATGTTTAAGTGTGGGGAGTGATGAGAGGAATTTTGTGTGTTTAGAATTCACAAATGAATTCTCGTTGCAATATAGTTTCTAAACCAACATCAATCCTTTCATACAAAAATTTGTTTGTCACAAGTAACAAACCCATAAATTTATAAACCGAAGTATTGAACCTCGGGTCGTTCTCCCTAGAAATTGCAATAAAGTGTCTTGTTATTGGTTATGAATTATGTTTTGGGGTTTTTGAGATAATGGACAAGAAATGTAAATGCAATGATAATAAACTAACAACTAGAAAAGTCTTGGCAAGGTTTGGTGGTCAAGGATCTCTATCCTAATCACTAACCACAACATGAGAATTGGCAAGGACCGACCCCACTAAGTTAACCCCTAACTAATAGTAGAGGAAAGTCAAGTGAGCTATGTCAACCCAAGTCCATAAGTCCTAGTTCTCCACCAAATCAATTAGTGAGATCTAGCGTTAATGGCTCCCAATCGTCAATTACTTGGACATTAGCAACTCAAGAATTCCTAAGTTACCTTCCCAAGCCAAGAGCATAAAATTCTACCCTAAAATCCTTCCAAGCATTTCATCAAACACTTGGAAGGCATAAAAGAAAAGCATATTAAATTGCAAGAACTAAAGGAATCTACAGCTACAAAAGTAAGAGATTAACAATAGAAAGGCAAAATAATAGAAAAGTAAACTCATAACTAAAAGAAGCATTTTAACAAACACATAGAAGGCAATAAAAGTAAACAACATGAATTGTAAGAATTAAAGAGAGATCTAACTAGAATAGCAATAGATCAACAATAGAAAAGGAAGACAATTATGAAACAACAAAGAACTTACCAATTTCATTGAAGAAGAAATGTAGATCCACAAAGAAAAGTTCATAAACTACAACTAACAATACAAAGAAATTACAAGGGAAGAAGAATTCTACAACTACAAGAGAACAATTAAGGAAAGAAAAGGAAAATTAGAAGAGAGAAGAAGAACTAGATCTAGATCTAAAACCTAATCCTAATTCTAGAGAGAAGTGAGAGCTTCTCTCTCTAGAAACTAACTCTAAACTAATCCTAATGTGAATAATGGTGTGAATGATGTGTTCCCCTTCAATCCTTGGTCTTTTAAAGCTTTTTCTGCCAAAAACTCTGCTCCAAGTGGGGCCAGAAACCCTCCAAAATCGCCAGGCACAAGTTCTTCTTTAAAAATCACGTGCGGCCTTCGACGCATAGGCGCACAGCACGCGTAGGCGTCCCTGGAATATTTCGCAATCCGCGCGTATGCGCATAGTGCGCGTGCGCGCCCATGGGCTTTTTCCAAATCTTTGGCTTTTCATGATTTTTCCACTTTGTATGCTTTCCTTTCCATTCGTTTGATCCATTCCTAACCTTTTCAATCTGAAATCACTTAAAAAATACGTCAAGGCATCTAGTGGAATCAAAGGTTAGTCAAAATTAAACAATTAAGGAACTAGAAAGCACGTTTTCACATTTAAGTACAAATTAGGAGACAATCATGAAACCATGTTATTTCATTGAATAAATGTGGGTAAAAGGTTATAAAATCCCCTAAATCGAGCACAAGATAAACCCTACAAATAGGGTTTATCAACCTCCCCACACTTAAACCAAGCATGTCTTCATGCTTAAAACAAGAGAAAGCAAAGGGTATCAACATTTATTCAATATAAACTAACTAAATACAATCTACCTATATGCAACTATCTACATGAATGCAATTGTTTGGTCAAAATAAATCAATTCTCAAGATACATATATGCACAAGGGCTAAAGGACTAGCAAGTCTAATCCACAATTGAATTGAGCTATTAAATATTTTTAGAAACTTGCATGAAGAGATGATTATAGGTTGAAACATGTAATTGAGCATCAAACCCTCACCGGATGTGTTTGCACTCTATTCGCTCAAGTGTTTAGGGTTGATTCACTCAACTCTCCCCTAATCATACTTTCCAAGATTTGGTTTTCTTCTAACAATCGACATTTATTTCGTGCATGCATACAAGTATCATGAGGTCTTTTCATTGGTTGTAATGGGGCTAGGGTTATGGTAGGATGCATATTTGGTTAAGTGGACTTGAAATTTGAATCTTTGATAAGCTTAGACTTCCCGCCTAACCTATGACATCCTATACAATTCAAAACTAACCTAACTACCCATTTTTTTTTCACTTTTTCACATACTCATGCATTCTCTTCTTGATTACAACTCATATGCATTGCCTTTATTGAGCTTCCCTTTGCTTTGGGGCATTTTGTCCCCTTTTTATTTCTTTCTTTTTATTTGTTTCTTTCTTTTTCTATATTTTTTTCTTTTCCATGCTCTTCTTTTTGTTTCTTTTTCTTTTGTTTTTCTCATTCATTTTTTTCTTTCTTTCAAACTATATACAAGAACATCAATGCATAAGGTCTATACATTTTTTAATACATAAGCATGTACCCAATTCCCAATCATTTCAATAAAAATACAAAACTACCCTTTTATTCACCCAATGTCCCAAGTTTTCCCACACTTGAATGATACACAATCTAGCCTAAGCTAATCAAAGATCCAAATTAAGGACTTTTATTGTTTTTCGCTTCAAGGCTTGTAATGTGCTAAATTAAAGAACAAATGGGTTAATCGTAGGCTCAAATTGGCTAACAATGGAAGGTAAAAGGTAGGCTATTTGGGTAAGTGAGCTAATTGAAATGATGGCCTCAATCATATAAGTACATGAATACACAAAATAATGGACATAAAGAATCAAACAAATCAAATATCACAATCATAGAGGGAGAATAATGCACACAAGAAGAAAAATAAGTGGTTATAAAATGTAACCACACAATTAGGTTCAAAACTCACTAGCTTGTGTTCTTAGCTCAAAAATCCATGTTCCACAATATATATAATTCAAGCAAGTTCTATGAAAAATTTTTACTTAAATCAATTGATGCCCTATAGATAAATTTCTTGAAAAATCGTATTATTTTGACTAAGCTTATTGTGTATATATATGCGAAATAAGAAAATGCAAGTAAAAATCCAAAAAACCTAAAATGAAATGAAAAAGTGTTGGGATTAGAAATTTGTCACCCAAAATAGCCGATTGGTCGGATGACCTCCCCACACTTAAAAGTTTGCACCGTCCTCGGTGCACTCAAAGATGAGCAAGGGGGTACGGTGACTCTCCGGATTGCTACATTCAGCTGGTAGATCAACCGGTTGCTTCGCGTTCTTTCTTCCGCTTCCATTTTTGCTTGTGGTGCATCATTCATAAAAAATAAAAATATAACACCATAAGATGAGAGAATACAAAAGCAAGGAAACATAATTGTTGGAATGAGGTAAATCACTAGGAATGAGTGAGTGAATTAGTGTGACATTAAGAAATATTAGGTATGTGAATTCTAAATTGTGCGGTTTAGAACACACATTAGCATAAAAGCTATGTCACTAAAGAAGCATGCACTTTACTCATTCTAGTATGCTTGAGATGCTTTAAGTAAGCTTGTAAGGTAAAACAAGCATTAAAGAAGCATGAGAGCATTCAAGCTAAAAGCGTATGGATGCATATGATAATGGAATACAATGCATTGAAGTAAATGCACACCATCCAATGTCAAGAGATTGGCTAATCAAAGAATAGGGTTCAAATCACATGGTGGCCAAATCATGCAATTCAAGAAGAGTTACAAGCTCGAAGGCAATTCTCATCACTTGGTATTCTTAAAAAGTAAGCATGAAAGACTCAAAACCAAGTAGCAAAATATAACCTCAACAATAGAATCCAACAAAGATTATAAACATAATGATGTTAAGATAACATCCCTTTTGAATACTCAGCAGCAATTAATGGTAAACAAGAATAACAATCCAACACTTACAATGAAAAAGAGAAAATGAAATGAAAACTAACTAAAACTAACTAATCGACTAACTAACTAACTAATTAGTTAACTAAAATAAATGGTTATCAATGGTGTTTAGGAGTGTTGGATGAGGGGTAAAAGAAGGGAAGAAGAAAGGAGAAGAAAAGAAATGGAAAGAGGAGAAGAAAAGAAATGTAGTGAAGGAAGGACATCCGCGCGTACGCGCGCATGGCACGTGCGCACGGATGGTGGTGCAATGGATGCGACGCGTACGCGCACATGGCGCGTCCGCGTCAATGGCTTATTTCGAGAGTGGCTCGTACACGTCATATACGCGTACGCGCGAGTTGGTTTGTGCCTCAGGCATAGTGCTAACACAGCGTAGGCACAACTCTCGGGTTTTTGGCTTGGGGGGTAGAATTTCTCAATCCACGTGTACGCGTGCATAGCGCGTGCGCGTGGATAGGCAAAAATGCTTGATGCACGCATATGCGCCCAGTGCGCGTACGCGTGGATGGTGCTCTATTTTTTTTTTCAAAATATTTTTTCTATGTTTTGCACCAATCCAAGCATTCCAAACCTCCAAACAGCTACCAAAACACCATAAAACCTTATTTAACATACTAAACTACCAATTAAACTCAACAAACTTAACAAAACATGAAATTAAGCTAATTCTATTAGTACGTACAAAAGAGAAGAAAATGAAAAGAATTTACCATGGTGGGGTGTCTCCCACCTAGCACTTTTGTTTATTGTCCTTAAGTTGGACTTATGGGGAGCTCCTCTCAAGGTGGCTTGTGCTTGAAGATATCTTTGAACATCCACCAATGCTTGAATCTCCAATAAGCTCTATTCTTCAAAAATAGTAACTCCAAGCCTTGATGGAGTTCTTCACAAACCATGGGCTCCCAAAGTTGATCCTCATGTATGTCGGGATCCCATATCTTGTTTCTACACCCGTCTTTGAGTTGATTATCATTATTCCATTTGGGTGGCATAATCTTGGAATTCTCATTTACACAACCAAACAACATCCTAGACCCAAGCAATCTAGTTCTACACCAACCGTTGCAATTAAGCTTTGAACATGTAACCATCATGAACCTAGAAGAATGTTTCCAACCACTAACCATCTCCTTTTTACTCTTAAAGCCACAAATATGTCTAAGTTAACCATCCGTCTTAAGCAAACCATATTCAAGGGGAATAATAAAGCTCAAGTATAAGGAATTTACCCACTTGAATAAAAGAATGGATGGTGGTGGCTTGGGGAGAGGTATTTCCAATGTCCTTGCAAGCTCTACTCCCTTATATTCTTCCTTGATTGCCTCCACCTCTTCACAAACTTCTTCACTTTCAATCCTTTGTTCATCATTTTCATCCCACTCTTCTCCATCACTTAAATCATAAATGGGAGGAAGAGAAAAATCTACTTCCACATGGCTTTCTATCTCATTGGGAGAAGGTTCGTCAAATTCAAAGGATTTACCACCAAGAAGGTTGGATGCTTGATCTTCATCACCAAGGGAACTCACTTCTTGCTCCACTCCTTCCAAGTCTTCATATGGAATATGCCTTGGAGGTTGTGCACATTCCTCCTCAACATCAAATTCACTCTTCTTGGAGAGGTTCTCTTCAACTCTAGGTTCCCAACGAGGTTCCGCATCTCCTAAGTCTTCAACCACTTCTTTCTCTTCTTCAATGATCATAGGCTCCTCCAATTGCTGTAATACAAAATAACATCCCTCATTCTCCACCGGAGTTTTCAATCTCTCCTTCATGCTATGCTTTTCAATTGATTCTCCACATGTGATCATGGGAGTGCTTTGAGTGCTCAAATATTGGGAGACTAAAATTCTTACTACCTTGGTCAAGGTAGCCACAAATTCTATTGTCTCCCTTTGCATTTCTCCTTGCCCTTGAAGTATAAGGCTAAAGGTTTCATCCTTTGAGGATTGGAGTGGATAAGAGAGTTCATTGTTTTGGAGAGAGGGTTCATGATAAGAAGGTGGTTCTTCTAGGTAAGGATCTGGTGGTGTATATTGAGATGGTTCTTGGGAGTAGTAATCTTGGAATGGTGGTTCGATGTATGGCTCATATGGTTCAAGAGGTGGTTGGTATGGTGGATATGGGTCAAGGTCATGTGGAGGTGCTTGGTAAAAAAAGGCTTGTGAGTATGATTGAGGTTCATGTTGAGGATATGGTTCATAGGCATATGGTGGTGGTTCTTGAAAGTCACAAGGTTGCTCACCATAGCCATTGGATTGATATGCATCAAAAAATGGCTCTTCTTCATAGTACATTGGTGGAGGTTGTTGCCATGAAGATTGATCATATGCACATGGCTCTTTCCACCTTTGATTGTCCCATCCTTGATACACATCCTCATTGTAGCCCTCATTTCCTACAACATAGTTAGAACCAAACTCATAGCCAAAGTGAGAATTCATGATAGCAAGAGAAAAGGAAAATAGAATCAAATAAGAAACAAAGAAAACCAAATCCTAAAACTAGCAAGAGCTAACAAAAGCAAACATATTCACACTATTCACATATATACAATAACCAATAACACAACACCATTACAACTCCCCGGTAACGGCGCCATTTTGATGAGAGGACTTTTGTGTGTTTAGAATTCACAAATGAATTCTCATTGCAATATAGTTTCTAAACCAACATCAATCTTTTCATACAAAAATTTGTTTGTCACAAGTAACAAACCCCTAAATTTATAAACCGAAGTATTGAACCTCGGGTCGTTCTCCCTAGAAATTGCAATAAAGTGTCTTGTTATTGGTTATGAATTATGTTTTTGGGGTTTTTGAGATAATGGACAAGAAATGTAAATGCAATAATAATAAACTAACAACTAGAAAAGTCTTGGCAAGGTTTGGTGGTCAAGGATCTCTATCCTAATCACTAACCACAACATGAGAATTGGCAAGGACCGACCCCACTAAGTTAACCCTTAACTAATAGTAGAGGAAAGTCAAGTGAGCTATGTCAACCTAAGTCCATAAGTCCTAGTTCTCCACCAAATCAATTAGTGAGATCTAGCGTTAATGGCTCCCAATCGTCAATTACTTGGACATTAGCAACTCAAGAATTCCTAAGTTACCTTCCCAAGCCAAGAGCATAAAATTCTACCCTAAAATTCTTCCAAGCATTTCATCAAACACTTGGAAGGCATAAAAGAAAAGCATATTAAATTGCAAGAATTAAAGGAATCTACAACTACAAAAGTAAGAGATTAACAATAGAAAGGCAAAACAATAGAAAAGTAAACTCATAACTAAAAGAAGCATTTTAACAAACACATAGAAGGCAATAAAAGTAAACAACATGAATTGTAAGAATTAAAGAGAGATCTAACTAGAATAGCAATAGATCAACAGTAGGAAAGGAAGACAATTATGAAACAACAAAGAACTTACCAATTGCATTGAAGAAGAAATGTAGATCTACAAAGAAAAGTTCATAAACTACAATTAACAATACAAAGAAATTACAAGGGAAGAAGAATTCTATAACTACAAGAGAACAATTAAGGAAAGAAAAGGAAAATTAGAAGAGAAAAGAAGAACTAGATCTAGATCTAAAACCTAATCCTAATTCTAGAGAGAAGTTAGAGCTTCTCTCTCTAGAAACTAACTCTAAACTAATCCTAATATGAATAATGGTGTGAATGATGTATTCCCCTTCAATCCTTGGTCTTTTAAAGCTTTTCCCACCAAAAACTCTGCTCCAAGTGGGGCCAGAAACCCTCCAAAATCACCAGGCACGAGTTCTTCTTTAAAAATTACGTGCGGCCTTTGGCGCGTAGGCGCACAGTGCGCGTACGCGTCCCTGGAGTATTTTGCAATCCGAATGTATGCGCATAGTGCGCGTGCGAGCCCATGGGCTTTTTCCAAATCTTTGGATTTTCATGATTTCTCCACTTTGTATGCTTTCCTTTCTATTCTTTTGATCCATTCCTAGCCTTTTCAACCTGAAATCACTTAACAAACACATCAAGGCATCTAGTGGAATCAAAGGTGAGTCAAAATTAAACAATTAAGGAACTAGAAAGCACGTTTTCACATTTAAGCACAAATTAGGAGGCAATCATGAAACCATGCTATTTCACTGAATAAATGTGGGTAAAAGGTTATAAAATCCCCTAAATCGAGCGCAAGATAAACCCTACAAATAGGGTTTATCAGGGAGTTTGATAAACCACTATTTTATGATTTATCTTGTGCTGATTTGAGTGGTTTTTATCAAGTCTTTGCACACTTATTCATATTATTTTCATAATTTTACAATTCCTTCCTAGTTTTGTTCTATAATTAAAAACTTGCTTCTTAAGCCTTTAATTTGTGTATATTAATTCCCCTTTATACCATTCGATGCCGTGATCCATATGTTAAGTGTTTTCAGGCTCTATAGGGCAGGAATGGCTTAGAGGATAGAAAGGAAGCTTGCAAAAATGGAAGAAACACAAGAAATAAAGGAGACAACTAACGAGCATCGACGCGCACGCATGGCTCATGCGTGCGCGTACCTGACGCGTACGCGTGGATTGGATTTTGCACGGCGATGCGTGCGCATGCCTGACGTGTACGCGTGACACGCGAAGATGACCAACGACGCGTACGCGTGATATGCGCGACCTACAAAAAACACAAAAAATGCTGGGGGTGATTTCTGGGCTCCTTTTGACCCAGTTTTCGGCCCAGAAACGCAGATTAAAGCCAGGGGAAAGGCAGAGACTCAGGACATTGATACACTTCTCATTATTCAAAATTTTAGGTTTTAGATGTAGTTTCTAGAGAGAGAGGCTCTCCCCTCTCTCTAGGTTTTAGGGTTTGGATTCCTTCGTCTTTCCAATTCCAGGTTCAATGTTCCTTTGAATTATTAATGCAAAAGAGTACTTTTTCATTTAATTTTATTGTTTATTTAATTGCTTCCAATTTTATTTCAATTATCATGTCTCTTTTCTATTCCTTTTTCATAACAACGAAGATGGTATTCATGTTAATAGAGTAGACTCCCAACTTGACTTGGGAGTTGATTAACAGGAGACCCTTGAGTTGGAATACTCAAGAATTAATTGGTAATTAGAAGTTGCTGGCTAGCTCTCTAGTTTCTAATGCTAATCCTTCCTAAGGGAGAGGATTAGGACTTGTGAATAGAAGTTGGCTCCCTACTTAACTTCAACTAAGTAGAAACAACAACCTATTACTATTAATCTTGGAAAATCCAACAAGGATAGAACTTCCAATTAATCTTCTCCCAGTCAAGGCTTTTTATTTTAATTATACAAATTCTCTTGTTAATTTTCATTGCTTTAATTTACAATAATTTATTTGCCCATTGCCCAAACTCAAAATTTCCCAGAAAACTCATAACCAATAATAAACATACCTCCCTGCAATTCCTTGAGAGACGACCCGAGGTTTAAATACTTCAGTTTAATTTTATTGGATTTGCTTTAGTGACAAACAAGTTTTTGTACGAAAGGATTCTTTGTTGGTTTAGAAATTATACTTGCAACGAGAATTTATCTGTAAAATTCTTTACCAATAGAAAAACCTTTCGTCAAAAAAAAGGGGGCAAACCACGCATGCGTGCAGGCCACGCGTGGACGTCAATAGCAATCTCGCTCTCCCATCCAACGAATAGAAAGTTGTGATGGAATCGTACGGCTGGTGTGCTCTGCGCACAATTCGACCCAAGCATACGCGTCTATGACGCGTGCGCGTCATCTGCCACAAGGGAAATCCATGCGTACGCGTCAAGCACGCGCACGCGTGGATAGGAAAATCGGCGTAAATAGCATGTTGGAAAAAAAGTTGTGCTGCACCCACGCTGGAGCTGTGCTAGAGGCACAAGGCCATCCACGCGTATGCGTTCCTGACGCGTGCGCGTCCTTTTACTTCCAAGACCACCCACGCGTACGCGTGTGTGACGCGTACGCATCACATGGCGAATACAGTTCTCACGCGCACGCGTCCCTTGCGCGCGCGCGTCGCATCCCGACTTTTCATTCCCTTCTCCTTTCTTCCTTCATTCTTCTTATTGCATTTAATTACAATTCTTTCTTCAAAAATTTTTCTCTTTCATTCTTAGTTATTTATGGTTTCTTTTTCATTCTTTTCTTTTTCTTCATGTATTTTTATGTTGGTGTTGGAGCTTTATTTGGGTCTTATATTATTATACTTGAGCTTGTGGATATCATCAAGAGTGATTTGATAATTAATATTAATTTTTGGATTGCATGTATGTTGGAATTCTTAATTTCCCTAGCATATTTTACATGCATACCAAGTGTTTGTGAAGAACCCGTCTAGCATTATGAATTCTTACTTATTCTATCCTTCTACTCTAATGCCTGTTTTTCACAAAACCCTTCCAATATTTTATTAATTAAATATAATTGTCAATACAAACGTTATTGTTAGTTTGTTACGAGTGATAATACATTTTGGCTTTTAATGCTTGATCTACGCTACTCATGCCTTTGCCAGCATGCCAATAAACATCTTGCATTTAATTGACTCAATTTATCATGCTATATTTCCATTGATATCCCAATTACATAGAGTTGCGACCATGTGTTAACGGCATTCTTTTTTACCTTGGCATGATTATCACTCGTACTGCCCTCTTCCTTGCACTATCCCTTTGAATTCATGCCCCTTTCTCTTCTCCCTTTTTAGGATGGCCACCAGGAAGTGTACAGAGAGAGCCTCTAACAAGCCACCGGTGAGGAGAGGAAAGAAAAGTACAAGCACCTTCAACAAATCAGCTGCTCCTTCAGATACTTCAGAGGTTGGACTGGCCAGACCGGCAGGCAAAACAAATGGAGCGCCGTAACAAGCACCAATTTACATACCTCAAGGAGCTGATTGTTGGCAACCACCCACCTGAGGAAGACCTAGACACTCCGGACTCCACCTTACCTACCAGCACCAGGAGCCATGACCGCCCCGACAGTGGAGATGCTGTTACCAGCCCCCCTTGTCCTGACTGATGGCACCGAGGACGGTGCCAAGCTTTAATTGTGGGGAGGTCGGTCAGTACCTGACTTCCGGAGGTAATTGTTTTCTCTTAACACCAACATTTTAGCTTTTCTTTTGTAGATAGGATAGATTGCATAATAATAAGTGTTTGCACGTATGTTCTACTTGTTTGAAAAATAATAAGTTTCCTTTTAAGACCCTATTTTTGAAAAATTTCATTAATTTGAATTAAAAATTTTTTGTTAAATTTGTTTGAAGACTGTAAATTGGATCATGAATTATAGCTAAGAACACACAACCTGCGAGAATTTGAGCTTAATTATATGGTTATATTATTTAACCATAATATTTTATTCTTGTGTGTTTTCTTCTCTATGATTGCAATCTTTGCTTTGTTCCATTCTATATGTCCATTGTTCAATGTATTTATATGCATGCATATGATTGAGGCCACCATTTGTTATTAACTCACTTATCCCAAATAGCCTACCCCTTCAATTACCTTTGTTAGCCACTTTGAGCCTTTTAAACCCCATTTGTTCTATATTTTACCACATCACTAGCCTTAAGCGGAAAAATGAGTAATCACCCCAATTGAATCTTTGGTTAGCTTAAGATAGAGATTGTGTATCAACTAAGTGTGGGGAAACTGTGGGAACCTGGGTTAATAGGGAATGTGTTATGTTTTTACTTTATTTAAATATTAGGAATTTGGGTGCATACTCATATGAGACCAGAAAAATTAAAAATCCATGTGCATTGATAAGTTATGTTTGCTGTTATGATTCAAAAAAAAAAACTAAAAATATTCAATTAATTAAGTAAATAAGTGAATAAGGAGACAAAATTACCCCAATGTTAAATTTAATAAAAGATCAATGCATATGTGATAGAATTAAAGAAAAGTTGATACATAAGTATGTGAAAAATACAAAAGTGAGAATTTTGGGTAGCTAGGTATGATTTTAGAATTATATAGAGTGTGTGTGTTAGGAAAGAGCTTAGGTTAGTCAAAGATTCATATTATAGCTCACTTGGCCTTACATGTATCCTCACCTTTACCTTAGCCCCATTACAACCCTAAAAAGACCTCATGATGTTTGCATTGGTATACTAAATATTTGTTGATTGGTTAGATGAAGAATAAAGTTTAGAAAGCATGACTAGAGAAGAGTAGAGCAATCAACCCTAGACACTTGAGAGTTAGAGTGATATACACTACCAGTGAGGGTTCAATGCTTGATTCTATGTTCCCTGCTTTCATGAGCTATCTTCTTACAAGTTTACTTGTCTTTACTGTATCATTTGAATTAGTGGAATCTGAACTATGTTTGTCTTGGAGAACTCGTTTACTTTTATCCAAGTAGACATAATCATCTCAGCATATAGTTGCATTCATATATAAGTTGCATTGCATTGCATTTCATGAGTCTTACTTTCCCTTATTCATTCTCTTTGTCTCCTTGAGCTTAGCATGAAGACATGCTAATGTTTAAGTGTGGGGAGTTTGATAAACCACTATTTGCATGATTTTACAATTCCTTCCTAATTATGCTCTATGATTGAAAACTTGCTTCCTAAGCCTTTAAATTGTGTATTCTTAATGTCCTTTCATACCATTCGATGCCGTGATCCGTGTGTTCAGTGTTTTCAGGCTTTACAAGGCAGGAATGGCTTAGAGGATGGAAAGGAAGCTTGCAAAAATGGAAGGAGCACAAGAAATAAAGGAGACAACCAGCGAGAAGCGACGCGCACGCATGGCTCACGCGTGCGCGCGAATTGGAGTTCTGCACAGCGACGCGTGCGCGTACCTGACGCGTACGCGTGGAAGCGAGTTTGCACAGCGACGCGTACGCGCGCCTGATGCGTACGCATGACACGCGAAAGTGACCAGTGATGCGTGCGCGTGACATGTGCGATCTGCAAAAAATGCAGAAAACGCTGTGGGCGATTTCTGGGCTCATTTTGACCCAGTTTTCGGCCCAGAAACGCAGATTAAAGCCAGAGGACAGGCAGAGACTCAACACATTGAAGACACATTCCATAATTCATAATTTTAGGTTTAGATGTAGTTTCTAGAGAGAGAGGCTCTCTCCTCTCTCTTAGGTTTTTGGATTTAGGATTTCTTTTCTCAATTCCAAATTCAATGTTCCTTTAATTTGGTTTCTCTTCTACTCTTATTCGCTTTAGTATTATAGTTTATTTATTTCTCTTGTTGATTTATTTATTTTTCCCAATTTGGATTATGAATTCTCATGTTTAATGTGATTTTCTATTTAATGCAATTTGAGGTATTTCAGATTTATGATTTTAATTTAGCTTTTTGCATTCCTAGCTTGGGTTGAGTAATTGGAGACGCTTGAGTTATCAAACTTCTTTGTTGATTGATAACTAGAATTTGCTGGTTGATTTGAATTCCGCTAACTCTAGTCATTCCATAGGAGTTGACTAGGACCTGAGGAAAACAAATTGATTTATCCACTTAACATACCTTCACAGTTAGAGGTTGACCAAGTGGGAGCAATAGACAATTCTCATCACAATTGATAAGGATAAATAAGATAGGACGTCCAGTTCTTATACCTTGCAAGGGTTTTCATGATCATTAGTTTCTTTCTTGTCATTTACATTCCTTGTTCAAATCTTTCAAAAACCCAAAAAGATACTTTTCTAATAACCAATAATAAACACACCTCCCTGTAATTCCTTGAGAGACGACCCGAGATTTAAATACTTCGGTTATAATTTTTGTTGGGTTTGATTTAGTGACAAACAAGTTTTTGTACGAAAGGATTCTTTGTTGGTTTAGAAACTATACTTACAATGGAAATTTATTGTGAAATACTTTACCGACAGAAAATCCATTCATCACTCACCCCTAGAAATTAGGCGAAAAAATTAAATAAAATAAATCAAAATATTTTTTTAATTTAAAAAAAATAAGTTAAATGAAATTAAAGCAAAAATGCCTAATCTAAGAAATCAAACAACCAGTAGTTGTCAATCACAGTCAATCCCCGGCAATGACGCCAAAAAGTTGGTACGAAATTTAAAGTCCACAAACTTATCGGCAAGTGCACCGGGTCATACCAAGTAATACCTCAGTGAGTGAGGGTCGATCCCACGAGGATTAATGGACTAAGCAATAATGTTTGAATGATTTACTTAGTTAGACAAGCAGAAAAAAGTGTTTGGGTCTCAATTACTCAGAAACCAAGCAGTAAATTGGTATGAATAATATGGGAGAAAACAGTTAAGGTTTCAGAGATATTCTTTTCCAGATTAACTTTTCTTATCATCTATTTTAATCATGCAAGATTCAATTCATGGCAAACTATATGTGATTAAAACCTAATTCTTTAGACCTCTTTAGTCTCCTCTAACCTTCATCAACCGCCAATTTCTTGGTCACTTGATTCCAATTAGAGGGTTAAGTTCAATTCTAGTTTATATGCCACAGAAATCCTAATTATCCAAATATAAGAGGATTATATGTCACATATCCTGTTAAGTCCAGATAATTAGAAATTTAGGAGAAATTATTTTCAAGCTGTTGTTCAAGCAAAGGGATTTTTCAAGTTTTACAAGAATTCAATTAGAATAAGGGTCATACTTTCGTTCCACCCAGATTCATAAGATAAAGAACAAAAACAATTCTTGAAATTGAAATCAATACATGAATTAAAATAGAACATTAATAGTATTAATCCATAGAATAAACAGAGCTCTTAACCGTAACAGTGGAGGTTTAGTTGCTCATGGTTCAGAGAAAAAACAAGGATTCTAAAAAACTGTAAAGTACATAATGAGGTAATAGAGAAGAGTTCTCCCCGAAGGGCTGATTCTTTTCCCTTTTATATCTAATCCTAATTAATGTAAAATATATTTTCTAAAACTAAATAATTTTTTTCTATTTATAAATAAAATAAAAGTTTAATAAAAAATAACTAATGATCTTCGTTGCATAGCTTGATTGAGATGGATGGGGGACCATGGCAATTACTAAGGCTGGCGCCTAACTTCACAATTGTGAAGTTAGGCATGAAGAGGGCAGCAAGCAATTGGGCATGTTGAGTATGCTTGACCTGGCGCCTAACTTGATTGATTGTGGCACCTAACTTGAGCATGGATGAATTGCTTTGAGTGCGGAAGTTGTGTCTGGCGCCTAACTTGACATTCCTGGCGCCTAACTTTGGTGGTTTGGCCTTCCTGGTGCCTAACTTCGAAATCATGGTGCCTAACTTGGAAAATTCCAAGTTAGGCACCACCTTGGCCGAACAGAATAAAGAATAAGGGCATACTATTATATATCGTTGAAAATATATAGAAGTTAGCTTTCCAATGCCACTAAAATCACGTCAATTGGATCTCGGTAGCTCGAGTTATTTATGTTAGAGTGCAGGGAGGTCAGGGTTGACAGCATCATTCGCTTTCTTCTCTTTTTCTATAGAAACTCCATCAAATCCATCCTAATGTCACCTGAAATAAATAGAATATCCCACGACTAAAAGTAGCATCCATAGTAGCTAAAAGATAATTAATTCTTAATTAAACTCAATAATTTGAATGCAAATACATTAGGAAAAGATAGGACAGATGCTCACGCATCAACTGCTGGTGGTGACTCATCTTCTGATAGCCAAGGTACCCCAGCCCGGTGAGCGAGCTGCTTGACCAAACATGGAAATGGAAGGTTGCCCCTGATATGGGCCCGCCACATGAATCGTCTGATGAGTCGGAGAAGGTACAGCCCCTTCCCCTCATGGACGCACCAGATCAGGACAAGCATATCAACCGGAATCTCTGTGAAGTGAGTGCTAGGCATGACATAATAGGACAGGATCTACTGCCACACCTTAGCCTCCTTCATCAGATAATCAAACTTCATCCCCTTGGGATTCACTTTAGAGGAGCCCTTCTCCCAAGGCGCATTAGGCTGGGCAACCACACTATGTAGTGCATCATAATCAAAGGTCATGTTGTGCAATTCCTCCTCAGCCCTGTGAAAAGCATCCTTATCACTGATTTTAGGCTGACAGTGGAGGATCTCCTCAATATCCACCTCTGTGACCATGACCTGCCTGTCTCTGAGGTGAACTGAGTCAAGGGCCGCTCTGAAGAAATTGCAATAAAACTCTGAGACCCATGACTCATTCACTCTCACTAGCTCTCTGTCTAGGAAGGCCCAGCCCCTCTCCTCAATCCGGTGCTCAGTATACTGCCTCAAATCGGAGGGGATAACTAGCTTCTTCTCCAGAATGAGCTTTCACTCCTCAAAGTGCGAAAATCAAAGCTCACAATATAGATTGGTAAACTTCTCTGAGTTGGTAGGAGGCATGGCTTGATCCGCCTTCTCCTTCTCAGAGAGACGCTTCTTAGATAGACCGGAGGTCACCCACTCAGTAGATGATTGAGACATCTTCCTTTTGCTAAAGGTGGCCTTGGCTTTCCTTTTACCTCTGTCGAACATCCTGAAAAATAGAAATTACAGGATACAGAATATTAAGCAAAGCAGAGGAATGGGAAGCAAGTATATAAACAACAGATAGAAAACAGGAAACAGAAGGGTATTGAAGTACATTCATGAAGTGAGCCAAAGAAATAAATTCTTGGAATACAAGAAAAATAGAATTTAGACATCAAACAGAAACACAATCCAAGAATTCATGTAATGATAGTAAAGATGCTTGTTTGTTAAGAAACGACAATTATCATGGCCAAAAGAATATAAAAGAGTTAGTTTGAAAAACTAAAAACAGAAGTTAGAAAGCCAATTAAGTCAAAAGTTAGAAAAGTGGGTTAAAAATCAGTGGCATGATAATTATTGAACTTAACCAAAAATAGGATCAAAAAAATTTTCAAAACAAGCATGCTCACATCCATAAAGACGATGCAAGTCATTGATGATGAAATATGCTATGCACTATAAACGCAAAAAGGGGTGAGATCATCATCAATGAGGTTGATCATTAAATTTGTAGAGATTGGTGTAAAAGAATTGAAATACGCATTCGGTGTAACTGACGAGCAGATATTTTATACGCTTTTTGACATCATTTTCATATACTTTTTAGTAGTTTTTATTCAGTTTCTATTAAGGTTTTATAGGTTTTAGTGTTAAATTCACATTTTTAGATCCTACTATGAGTTTTTATGTTTTTGGGCAATTTCAAATAATTTCTGGCTAAAATTGAGGAGTTAGAGCAGAAGTCTGATTTAGAGATAGAGAAAGCACTGCAGATGCTGTCCAGATCTGACCTGCCTGCATTCGGAAGAGCTTTTTTGGAGCTACAAAAGTCCAAATGAGGCGCTCTCAATGGCTATGGAAAGCTGACATCTAGAGCTTTCCAGCATATAATAGTCTATACTTTGCTTCGGATTAGAAGGCCCAAAACTGGCATCCAACGCCAGCTTCCTGCCCCCTTCCAGAAGTCCAGCGCTCAAAGAGCAGAGCCCAACATCCAAAGGCCCAAAAAGGACCCCTAGCTGGCATTCCACGCCTAAGAGACCTCAATGCACGTGGATCTTATCAAAGCTCATCCCATACACTAACCAAGTGGGCCTCAGAAGTGGATTTTAGCACTAAATAGACTGTTTTACCCTTACTAATCATCTGTTTAAGTATTTAAAGGATCTTATTCATGTAATTTAGGAGTAGACTGGAACATTTTTTCATCACGTTCCTCTTCCTCAGGGAGGGAGGTCTGCCATTATTTCCATCCTTGTGTTTTTATTTTCATTATGAGTTTCTAAACCTCCTAGGTTGAGGGGAGGAGCCTTGCTGAGTCCTATGAATTAATAAAAGTACTATTTCTTCTTCTTCGATCTGTGTCTGATCTATCTCTAAGATGTATATCCCGATCTTCATCGAGATAACAGGACGATCTGACAACTTGGCTCTGTTCATCACATTAAGACGAACGTGCCTGACAAACACCCGCATCTACTTGGGTTCGTGTGAATACTTGGCCGGAAAGCACGAATCAACAGCTATGGATTTACATCTCTCAAATGGTTAATTCACGATTTTGTTGGGGACTTCTCGAGACATCAGTTCAGCCGATCTCCAGGGAGATTAAGATCTCCGTGGTATAGGCTAGATCTAAGAAGCAGCTTTCTCTGATCCAAAAGATTCTACTTTGTCTGTGGAGTTTTGAGTAGGATCGCCAAGGAAATGGACTGCTATATGCTTCATCCTCCATTGGATTGAATACCAAGGGCCCTAGCATTCATTCTATAGCAGAGGAGATCAAAGACCATTGGCGTGGCTTTGATCACTTACTGCTGCCATAGAAGAAAATCATTCACAAGCAAAGAAGATAATAGTACCAGAGTTACTTCAGAAAGACAAAGCAACTCCGACTCTCAACTCTATTCCTTTTGTTGGCTTATTTCTATTGATGTTTTTAAGGTATAAATTACTATTACAACTCCAAAGACCTTCTGATTCTGCCTGACTAAGACCTGCAAGACAACCACAAGCTTGCTTCAAGCCACCATCCTCGTGTGATCAACCCTGACTCGCTCAGGTATTACTTGAACGACCTAGTGCACTTGATGGTACTACTGATGTTGTACGAAATAGTGTGGGTTTTGCGTACACGTGCACCAGTAACCAAAAAGGGGTTAAAAATAATTTTTATTTTAAAAGGTTTATACTAGTGGAAAGCACTAATTATTACGAACATAAGAACCTCAATTAAGAGGAGACAAGTTCAAGTCAAATGGCAAAATTACGGAAAAAGCTTCATTGGTTAAAGAAGGTGGAAATTGAACTTGAACCAAGAAGCTGAAAAGGTTTTGACTTAAACGTGAAAGATTGAAAGCACAAAAGAGATTTGCATTGACTTGGTTAATCAAGGTCCTATTTGACATAGAAATCCATCAAATAGTTCCTTGATTCTGTCAATCACAAATACACATGAAAGGAAACCAAAAGAAAGGTAGAAATGCTGACCTAATGAATGATGAATTGAACTTGGCCATAATAAAATGTACCAAGGTAAAACAACACCAAATTCAGTTCACAATTTTTGAAAATTTTGGTAGCATCTCGGCAATAAATTGGACTTTCCCGGATAAACAAACAGCAAAATCAAGAATCCATATGAATTCAATATATATCAACAGCATGAAGAACAAGAAATTCATATGAAGCAGGCATCAATGTACAGAATTAATACAGCAGCAATCATACAGCTTATATGAATCCAAAATAACTTAACCATGGGCATAATATACGAATTCATAGAATCTGAAGTGGTAAACTAAATTGAGCAGCACATAAGCAACAACTAAAATATGTGTATCAACAAGAACGAGAACTAACTTCATCATACTCGTGAAGCAATAAAACGTACACCAATTCAGTCAGCATGAATAGCAAACAATCATACCTAAATCCACTAATAAACAACTAAAATTACCTAACCACATGCAATCTAAGCTAACCTAATCAAACAGAAACATGTAATCTAACTAGCCTAATCAAACAGAAACTTAATTAACAACTAATACTAACATGGAAATTAATTAAAAGAAAATTAAAAACACAAACAGAAATTAAAACAGTAGAAACTGGAACCTGGGAGAATGAATAAATGCGAAAAAGGAAATGAAATGGAGATGGGAATAGAGACTGGGAGGACGGAGGAGCTACTGGTTCAGTAGTGGCGCTGCCACGGTCCAGTGGCGGCAGGGAAGGGAACAGTGCAGAGTAGGGGCACCACGGTGTTGGATGAAGAAGGGAGAAAAATGAGGAATGAATAGTGGTGGTGATGGTCAGAGAAGATGCCGGAGGGACGCAGGCGGTGCAGTGGCTGGCTCTGGCGGTCGCTGGTGGTGGCCGGAAAGGGAAGATGGAGCGTGAGAGGAGAAGAGGTAGAAAGAGGAAAGAAAGGTAAGAAAGGGGTTGGCAGCTGTGGTAATGGGGTCGCCGATGATGATGGGTGGCAGTGGTTGAAGGTCGCCTTCAATGGGGGTTCTATGAGTTTGAAGAGAGAGAGAAGGAGAAGTTTGAGGAAAGAAGAAATGAAAGAGTGAGTGACGCGAAATGGCTAGGGTTCACGCGTCAGGGGTGTTAGTGAATTCAAATCCACGCGTACGCGTGGATGATGCGCGAGCGGGGAAGGAGAGAAAAAACTCAAATTCAAAGAATCATCCTTATTCAAAGCATAAAACCAACAAACAACCTAGCAACCAAAACAAAACATACAAAAGAATAAAAGGAAAGAACTACCTAACAATGGCAACTCAATTCATTCATTGATTATGTATACAAGATAAATGGAAAGAGTTTACCATGGTGGGGTGTCTCCCACCTAGCACTTTTATTTAAAATCCTTAAGTTGGAAATTTTGGAGGGCTCTAATCAAGGAGGCTTGTGCTTGAATTCATCCTCAATTTTTCACCAACACTTGGACTTCAAGTGGTTGCCAGAATTTCCAACCAAGCGCATCAACCTTTGGTGGAGTTTTCCACAGGCTCGGAGCTCCCACAATTGTTCCTCATGGATGCCGGGATCCCAAATCTTATTTCTACACCCGTCTTCTAATTGATTATCATTACTCCACTCGGGTGGCAAGCACGTGGATTTCTCCTTTAGGCACCAAACTTTCCTCCTAGATCTTCTTAATTGAGTATTATGCCACCATTTGCATTTAGAGCTTGAAAACTCAACCATAGTGAACCTTAAATTGAGGTGCTGACCACTAACCAACTTTTTCTTACTTCTCATTCCACAGAGAGCTCTAAGTTGACCATCCGTTTCAAGCAGAACATATTCAAGTGGGATGATAAAGCTTAAAGGTAAGAGGTTTACCCACTTGCATGATGTAAGGAATAATGGTGACTTAGGAAAGGAGGTCTCCCTACACTTTGACAATGTAAGGTCCACTCCCTTGTGCTCTTCTTTAAATTCCTCCACCTCTTGACAAGCATCTTCAATTTCAATTTCTTGTTCACCAACTTCTTCTACACATTCCTCATTACTTAAGTCATGTGTCGGAGGTTGTGCATTAGCCTCCTCAACATCGAATTCACAACACAATGAGGACGATTCAACAATCTCCAATAACACATTGGTTGGTGCGGAATTATCTTCAATAACAAGACTTGTCACTTGCTCAACTTCTTCCAATCCTACATTACTTAACATATGCCTTGGAGGTTGCACATTCTCCTTAACATCGCTTTCTAGTCCAATGGAAGAAGGCTCAACAAGACCATCAAGGGGATTGATCAATGTGGACAAAAAATCACTAATAATGGAATCCACTTCTTGATCAATTTGCCTCAACTCTTTATCCACTTCCTTGACATCAATGACCTCAACTTCCTCCTCTTGATGCAAATCCTGCTTTAGCTCCTCTTCTTCACATTGAAGCTTCAAATTCACTCCCTCACTATGCTCTTTGGTTGATTCTCCACATTCATCAATGGGAGTACCTTGATTGTATGAGCTTAGGTGGGAGACTATATAGCTAACGGCTTCATTCATAGTAGCCAACATGGCCTCCAACCCCTTATGCTCTTCCTCTTACTTTTGAAGGCGAGAATAAAGATCTTTTTTTTCTTGCATTAGGGGTTTGAGAGATTCATCCAATGAAGGCGGTGGTGGAAGGAGGGTTCATTGTTTGGAAGGATGGTATCATAGTTGGAAGGTGGTTCATCTTGGTGAAAGCATGGAGGTGGTGTGTATCAAAGTGGTGGTCTTTGTGAGTATTCGTATTGAAATGGTGGTGGCTCTAAATATGGCTCATATGGTTGTTGGTATGGTGGGTACGGATTAGGATCGTATGAAGGTGATTGGTGGTATAGGGCTTGTGAGTAAGGTTGTTGAGGGATATATTGAGGGAAAAATTGTATGCATGTGGTAGTTGAGGTTGACAACCACAATTAGGGTCACCACATCTATTAGGTTGGTGATGAGCGGATAATTTATACGCTTTTCGGCATTATTTTTACATAGTTTTCAGTATAATTTAATTAGTTTTTAATTAAAATTCACATTTCTGGACTTTACTATGAGTTTTTGTGTTTTTCTATGATTTCAGGTATTTTCTGGCAGAAATTGAGGGACTTGAGCAAAAATCAGATTCAGAGGTTGAAGAAGGACTGCAGATGCTGTTGGATTCTGACCTCCCTGCACTCAATGTGGATTTTCTGGAGCTACAGAAATCCAAATGGCGCGCTCTTAATTGCGTTGGAAAGTAGACATCCAGGGCTTTCCAGCAATATATAATAGTCCATACTTTGCCCGAGTTTAGACAATGCAAACTGGCGTTGAACGCCAGTTCCATGCTGCATTCTGGAGTCAAACGCCAGAAACAAGTTGCAAAGTGGAGTTAAATGCCAAAAACACGTTACAAACTGGCGTTCAACTCCAAGAATGACCTCTCCACGTGAAAGCTTCATGCTCAGCCCAAGCACACACCAAGTGGGCTCCAGAAGTGGATTTCTACATTATTTACTTATTTCTGTAAACCCTAGTAACTAGTTTAGTATAAATAGGACTTTTTACTATTGTATTTACATCTTTGGATTATCTTTTGAACATCTTTTGATCCTTTGATCACGTTTTGGGGGCTGGCCTCTCGGCCATGCCTGGACCTTCATCACTTATGTATTTTCAATGGTAGAGTTTCTACACACCATAGATTAAGGTGTGGAGCTCTACTGTTCCTCATGAATTAATACAAAGTACTACTATTTTTCTATTCAATTCAAGATTATTCCACTTCTAAGATATTCATTCGCACCCAAGAACATGATGAATGTGATGATTATGTGACGCTCATCATCATTCTCGCTTATGAACGCGTGCCTGACAAACACTTCCGTTCTACATGCAAACAAGCTAGAATGGCTATCTCTTGGATATCTAATACAGGGGACCGAGTCCGAGTTATTAGTGTCTTCGTGGTATAAGTTAGAACCCATGGACGGCCATTCTTGAGAATCCAGAAAGTCTAAACCTTGTCTGTGGTATTCCGAGTAGGATTCAGGGATTGAATGACTGTGACGAGCTTCAAACTCGCGAGTGCTGGGCGTACTGATAGACGTAAAAGGATCAAGGGATCCTATTCCAGTATGATCGAGAACCGACAGATGATTAGCCATGCAGTGACAGCGCATTAGACCATTTTCACTGAGAGGACAGGTGGCCATTGACAACGGTGATGCCTAACATACAGCTTGCCATGGAAAGGAGTAGGAAGGATTGGATGAAGACAGCAGGAAAGCAGAGATTCAGAGGGACGAAAGCATCTCTATACGCTTATCTGAAATTCTCACCAATGATTTACATAAGTATTTCTATCTTTATTTTCTGTTTATTTATTATTATTATTCGAAAACTCCATAACCATTTAATATCCACCTGACTAAGATTAGCAAGATGACCATAGCTTGCTTTATACCAACAATCTCCGTGGGATCGACCCTTACTCACGTAAGGTTTATTACTTGGACGACCCAGTGCACTTGCTGGTTAGTTGCGCAAAGTTGTGAAGTTATGTTTGGACCATGGTATTGTGCACCAAGTTTTTGGCGCCGTTGCCGGGGATTGTTCGAGTTTGGACAACTGACGGTTCATCTTGTTGCTCAGATTAGATAATTTTATTTTAATTTTAATCTTTTTGTTTTTATTACTCTTATTTTAAAAAAAAAACAACATTTCTTAATTAATTTATGTTCTTCAAATTTTTAAGAATGAATTCTAGTGTTTCATGAAAAATGTTGAAGCCTGGCTGGCTGTAAAGCCATGTCTAATTCATTTGGACTGGGGCTTCCAAACCATCATCACAAGAGCAAGCTAGCTGTTCCTAATCCATCTGCTGTTGTATGACTGATTTGTATTCTAAAGCTTGGTTGGCCATTGGCCATGTCTAGTGTTTTGGACCGGAGCTTTCACTGAAAGCTTGGCTGGCTAGTGAGCCATGTCTAATTCCTGGACTGGAGCTTTAGACTAACATTGCAAGATTCCTGGAATTCCTATAAAAAATTTTGAAATCCTTATTTTTGCTTTTTCTAAATAATTTTCGAAAAATACCAAAAAAAATTTGTAAAATCATAAAAATAAAAAATATTTTGTGTTTCTTGTTTGAGTCGTGTGTCAATTTTTAAGTTTGGTGTCAGTTGCATACATTTAATTTTCTTTCAATTTTCGAAAAACTCATGCATTGCATATGTTCTTCATGATCTTCAAGTTGTTCTTGGTAAGTCTTCTTGTTTGATCTTTATATTTTCTTGTTTTGCATCTTTTCTTGTTTTTTCATATGCATTCTTGCATTCATAGTGTCTATACATGAAAAATTTCTATGTTTGGTGTCTTGCATGTTTTCTTTTTTTGAAAATTTTTCAAAAATAAGTTCTTAATGTTCATCATGATCTTCAAAGTGTTCTTGGTTTTCATCTTGACATTCATAGTGTTCTTGCATGCATCTTTTATTTTAATCCAAAATTTTTATGTTTTGCATCAATTTTATGTTTTTCTCTTTCCTCATTAAAAATTCAAAAATCAAAAAAATATCTTTCCCTTTTTCTCTCATAAATTTTCGAAAATTTGAGTTGACTTTTTCAAAATTTTTAAAATCTAGTTGTTTCTTATGAGTCAAATCAAATTTTCAATTTGAAAATCTTATCTTTTTCTAAATCTTTTTCAAAAATCAAATCTTTTTCATTTTTCTTATTTATTTTTGAAAATTTTAAAAATATTTTTCAAAAATATTTTTCTTAATTTTATCTCATAATTTTCGAAAATATTATCAACAATTAATGTTTTGATTCAAAAATTTCAAGTTTGTTACTTGCTTGTTAAGAAAGATTCAAACTTTAAGTTCAAGAATCATGTCTAGTGATTACTTGTGAGTCAAGTCATTAATTTTGAGTTTAAAAATTCAAATCTTTTTCAAAGCTAATTTCAATCATATCTTTCTATTATATCTTTTTAAATCATATCTTTTTCAAAAAAATTTGATTTTAAAATATCTTCTCTAACTTCTTATCTTCTTATCTTTTCAAAATTGATTTTCAAATCTTTTTCAACTAATTGACTTTTTGGTTGTTTCTTATCTTTTTTAAAACCACCTAACTACTCTTCCCTCTCTAACTTTGAAAATACCTCCTTCTTTTTCAAAAATTCTTTTTAATTAATTAATTGTTTTAAGTTTTAATTTTAATTTTATTTCTCCTTTAATTTTCGAAAATCATCAACCCCTTTTCAAAAATTATTTTCGAAAACTCCTCCCTCTCATCTTCTTCTATTTATTTAATTACTTACTAACACTTCTCCTCATCTCATATCTCTGTTCCTATCCTCACCCTTGTATTTGGATTATCCATTCTTCTTCACTCTTATTCCCTTTCTTCTTCTACTAACAACAAGGGAACCTCTATACTGTGGTAAAAAGGATCCATATTATTATTTTATGTTTCCTTCTTTTTCATATGAGCAAGAGCAAGGACAAGAACATTCTTGTTGAAGCAGACCCTAAACCTGAAAGGACTCTGAAGAGGAAACTGAGAGAAGCTAAAATACAATAATCCAGAGACAACCTTACAGAAATTTTCGAAAAGGAAGAGGAGATGGCAGCCGAAAATAATAATAATGCAAGGAGGATGCTTGGTGATTATACTACACCTACTTCCAAGTTTGATGGAAGAAGCATCTCAATCCTTACCATTGGAGCAAACAATTTTGAGCTGAAACCTCAATTAGTTGCTCTAATGCAACAGAACTGCAAATTCCATGGACTTCCATCAGAAGATCCCTACTAGTTTTTAACTGAGTTCCTGCAGAGCTGTGAGACTGTTAAGACTAATGGAGTAGATCCTGAAGTTTACAGGCTCATGCTTTTCCCTTTTGCTGTAAGAGACAGAGCTAGAACATGGTTGGACTCACAACCTAAAGATAGCCTGAACTCTTGGGATAAGCTGGTCACGGCCTTCTTGGCTAAGTTCTTTCCTCCTCAAAAGCTGAGCAAGCTTAGAGTGGATGTTTAGAGCTTCAAGCAAAAAGATGGTGAATCCCTCTATGAAGCTTGGGAAAGATACAAGCAGATGACCAAAAGGTGTCCTCCTGACATGCTTTCAGAATTGACCATTCTGGATATTTTTATTATGGTCTGTCTGAGTTCTCCAAGATGTCACTAGACCATTCTGTAGGTGGATCCATTCACCTAAAGAAAATGCCTGCAGAAGCTCAAGAACTTATTGACATGGTTGCAAATAATCAATTCATGTACACTTCTGAGAGAAATTCCGTGAATAGTGGGACGCCTTAAAAGAAGGGAGTTCTTGAAATTGATGCTCTGAATGCCATATTGGCTCAGAACAAAGTGTTGACTCAGCAAGTCAACATGATTTCCCAAAGTCTGAATGGATGGCAAAATGCATCCAACAGTACTAAAGAGGCATCTTCTGAAGAAGAAGCTTATGATCCTAATAACCCTGCAATAGCAGAGGTAAATTACATGGGTGAACCTTATGGAAACACCTATAATTCATCATGGAGAAATCATCTAAATTTCTCATCGAAGGATCAACAAAAGCCTCAATAAGGCTTTAATAATGGTGGAAGAAACAGGCTCAGCAATAGCAAGCCTTTTCCATCATTTTCTCAGCAACAGACAGAGAACTCTGAACAAAATACCTCTAATTTAGCAAACTTAGTCTCTGATCTGTCCAAGGCCACTTTAAGTTTCATGAGTGAAACAAGGTCCTCCATAAGAAATTTAGAGGCACAAGTGGGCCAGCTGAGTAAGAAAATCACTAAAACACCTCCTAGTACTCTCCCAAGCAATACAGAAGAGAATCCAAAGAGAGAGTGCAAGGCCATTGATATAACAATCATGGCCGAACCCACAAAAGAGGAAGAGAACGTGAATCCAAGTGAGGAAGACCTCCTAGGACGTCCAGTGATCAACAAGGAGCTTCCCTTTGAGAAACCAAAGGACTCTGAGGCTCATCTAGAGACCATAGAGATTTCAATGAACCTCCTTATGCCCTTCATGAGCTCTGATGAGTATTCTTCTTCTGAAGAGAATGAGGATGTTACTGAAAATCAAGTTGCCAAGTACCTTGGTGCAATCATGAAGCTGAATGCCAAATTATTTGGTAATGAGACTTGGGAAGATGAACCTCCCTTGCTCATCAATGAACTGAGTAATCTGGATCAACTAACATTGTCTCAGAAGAAACAGGATCCTGGAAAGTTCTTAATACCTTGTACCATAGGCACCATGACCTTTGAGAAGGCTCTGTGTGACCTGGGGTCAGGCATTAACCTCATGCCACTCTCTGTAATGGAGAAACTGGGAATCCTTGAGGTACAGGCTGCCAAATTCTCATTAGAGATGACAGAAAAATCCATGAAACAGGCTTATGGACAAGTAGAAGATGTGTTAGTAAAGGTTAAAAGCCTTTACATCCCTACTGATTTCATAATCCTAGACACTGGGAAGGATGAGGATGAATCCATCATCCTTGGAAGACCCTTCCTAGCCACAGCAAAAGCTGTGATTAATGTGCACAGAGGAGAATTGATCCTTCAACTTAATGAGGACTACCTTGTGTTCAAGACTCAAGGTTCTCCTTCTGTAACAATGGAGAGGAAGCATGACAAGCTTCTCTCAGTACAGAGTCAAATGAAGCCCCCACAATCAAACACTAAGTTTGGTGTTGGGTGGCCCCAGCCAAACTCTAAGTTTGGTATTGAATCCCCACATCCAAACTCTAAGTTTGGTGTTGGGAGTCTATAAAATTGACCTGATCACCTGTGTGGCTCCGTGAGAGCCCACTGTCAAGCTATTGACATTAAAGAAGCGCTTGTTGGGAGGCAACCCAATTATTATTTATCTAATTTTATTTTTATTTTTATTGTTCTTTCATGTTTTATTAGGTTCATGATCATGTGGAGTCACAAAATAAATACAAAAATTAAAAACAGAATCAAAAATAGCAGAAGAAAAATCACACCCTAGAGGAAGGACTTACTGGCGTTTAAACGCCAGTAAGGAGCATCTGGCTGGCGTTCAATGACAAACCCCATTTGTAGGGTTTATCTTGTATTGATTTTTGGGGATTTTATCACCTTTTACCCATATTTATTCAAGAAATAGCATGGTTTTGTATATTCTCCTTTAATTGTGCTTGAATGTGAAAACATGCTTTTTAGGACTTAAAATAGCTAAATTTAATTCACCTTGATTCTATTAGATGCCTTGATATGTTTGTTAAGTGATTTAAGGTTTAGGAGGCAAAGATTGGATCAAGGGAATGAAGAAAGAAAGCATGAAAAGTTGGAGAACTCATGAAGAAATGAAAGAACCGGAAAGCTGTCAAGCCGACCTATTCGCACTTAATTGACCATAACTTGAGCTACAGAGGTTCAAATGATGCGGTTCCAGTTGGGTTGGAAAGCTAACATCCGGGGCTTCGAAACGATATAAGATTTGCCATAGTTGCTACACGTATGGTGGCGCGCACGCGCCGTTGCTGCCACCTGGTTCACTTAAAGCAAAACGTGGCCATCGATTTTAGAAGCCTTGTGGGCCCAATCCAACTCATTTCTGATGTTATTTAAGCCAAGGATTGAAGAGGAATCAACATACTTTTAATCATTAGCTTAGTTTAGTAGTTAGAGTTAGTTTCTAGAGAGAGAAGCTCTCACTTCTCTCTAGAATTAGGATTAGGATTAGGTTTAGTTCTTAGATCTAGGTTTTAATCTTTGCTTTCTTCCACTTCTATCTCTCAATTCTTTGTTGCTACATTCATCTTCTTCTATTCTTTAGTTGTAATTTCCTTTATGTTGTTCTTATGTTTTGTTGTAGATCTACTTTTGCTCCTTCTATTTTCTTTCAATTCAATTAGAGGTAATTCATAATAATTGTGTTCCTTTTTTATTGTTGTTGTTAATTCATTGCCATAATTGTTGTTAGATTCTATTTTTGTTATCAAATTACTTTGCTTTTCTTTTATGCCTTCTAAGTGTTTGATGAAATGCTTGGTTGGATTTTAGTATAGATTTTGTTCCTCTTGGCTATGGTAGAGTAATTAGTGACGCTTGAGTTATCTAATTCCTTTGTTGATTGATAATTGGAGAGATTGCTAATTGGTTTGGAGTGCACTAAAGCTAGTCTTTCCTTGGGAGTTGGCTAGGACTTGTGGCTCAAGTCAATTTATCCACTTGACTTTCCTTTAATTAGTAAGGGTTAACTAAGTGGTAGCAATGAACAATTCTCATCACAATTGAGAAGGATAACTAGGATAGGACTTCTAGTTCTCACACCTTACCAAGAGCCTTTCATAGTTTTTAGTTTATTTTCATTGCCATTTACTTTTCATGCTTCTCATCCAAAACCCCAAGATAACTCATAACCAATAACAAAACACTTTATTGTAATTCCTAGGGAGAACGACCCGAGGTCCAATACTTCGGTTTATAAATTTTAGGGGTTTGTACTAGTGACAAACAACTTTTTGCATGAAAGGATTATTGTTGGTTTAGAGACTATACTTCAACGAGATTTCATTTGTGAAATTCTAAACCGTCAAAAATCCATTCGTCAAAATGGCGCCGTTGCCGGGGAATTGCAATGGTGTTATGTTATTGGTTATTGTACATATGTGAATAGTGTGAATATCTTGCTTTTTGCTTTATTTGCTAGTTGTAGAATTTTATTTCTCTTATTTTCCATTATCTTTTGATTTTTGTTTTCTCTCTCCATTATGAATTCTCATTTTGGCTATGAGTGTGATTACAACTATGTTGTAGGTGATGAGGACTATAATGGAGATGTGTATCAAGGATGGGACAATCAAAGGTGGGAAGAGCCATATGCTTATGATCAATCATCATGGCAACAACCCCCACCAATGCACTATGAGGAAGAGCCATTCTTTGATGCATATCAATCAAATGGCTATGGTGAATCTCCTTGTGACTTTCAAGAACCACCACCATATGCCTATGAGTCATATCCTCAACATGAACCTCAACCACACTCACAAGCCTATTTTCAACAAACACCTCCATATGACCATGATCCTCACCTACCATACCAACCTCCTTTTGAACCATATGAGCCATACATGGAACCACAATTCCAAGATTACTACTCCCAAGAACCACCTCAATACACACCACCACCTTACCAAGAAGAACCACCTTCCTATAATGAACTCTTTCTCCAAGACAATGAACCCTCTTATCCACCCCAATTCTCAATGGATGAAACCCTTAGCCTTATACTTCAAGGGCAAGGAGAAATGCAAAGGGAGACACTAGAATTTATGGCTACCTTGACCAAGGTAGTAAGCATTTTAGCCTCCCAATGCTTGAGCACTCAAAGCACTCTCATGGTTACATGTGGAGAACCAATTAAAGAGCATAGCATGAAGGAAAGATTGGAAACTCCGGTGGAAAAGGAGGAATGCTACTTTGTGTTAGAACAATTGGAGGAGCCTATGATTATTAAAGAAAAGGAAGAAGTGGTTGAAGACTTAGGAGATGCGGAACCTCCATGGGAAGCTAAAATCAAAGAAAATCCCTCCAAGAAGAGTAAATTTGATGTTGAGGAGGAATGTGCACAACCTCCAAGGCATATTCTATATGAAGACTTGGAGAGAATGAAGCAAGAATTGAGTTCCCTTGGTGATGAAGATCATGCACCCAATCTTCTTGGTGAAGAATCCTTTGAATTTGAAGAACCTTCTCCCAATGAATTTAAAAGTGATGTGGAGGTAGATTTCTCTCAACCTCCCATTTATGACTTGAGTGATGTTGAAGAGTTAGAGGAAGTTGATGAACAAAGGATTGAAAATGAAGAAGTTTATGAAGAGGTGGAGATTGACAAGGAAGCAAACAAGGGAGTAGAGCTTGCAAGCACATTGGAGATACCTCTCCCCAAGCCACCACCATCCATTCTCTCATTCAAGTGGGTAAATTCCTTATACTTAAGCTTTGTTATTCCCCTTGAATATGGTTTGCTTGAGACGGATGGTCAACTTAGACATATTTGTGGCTTTAAAAGCAAAAAGGAAATGGCTAGTGGTTGGAAACATTATTCTAGGTTCATTATGGTTGCATGTTCAAAGCTTAATTGCACGGTTTGGTATAGAGCTAGATTGTTTGGGTCTAGGAGAATGTTTGGTCACTTTATTGAGAATTCTAAGGTCATGCCACCCAAATGGAATAATGATAATCAACTTGAAGATGGGTGTGGAAATAAGATATGGGATCCGGGAATATATGAAGATCGATTTTGGGAGCCCATGGTTTGTGAAGAACTCCATCAAGGCTTGAAGATATTAAAATTGAAGAATGGAGCTTATTGGAGATTCAAGCATTGGTGGATGTTCAAGGATAGCTTCAAGCACAAGCCACCTTGAGAGGAGCTCCCCATAAGTCCAACTTAAGGACAATAAACAAAAGTGCTAGGTGGGAGACAACCCACCATGGTAAAATCCTTTCATTTTCTCTTTTTGTATATATTGGTAGAATTAGTTTAATTTCATGTTTTGTTTAGTTAGTTGAGTATGTTTGGTAGTTTAAGTATGTTAAATAAGGTTTTACGGTCTTTTGGTAGCTGTTTGGAGGTTTGGAATGCTTGGATTGGTGCAAAAACATAGAGAAAAATTTTTGAAAAACAGAGCACCATCCACGCGTACGCGTACATGGCGCGTACGCGCACTTCCAGCATTTTCGACCATCCACGCGCGCGCGCCTTGCGTGCGTACGCGTGGATTGAGAAGTTCCAACCTCCATACATTTTCCAGAGAGTTGTGCCTGCGCCGCGCCAACGTTGTGCCTTTCGCACAAACCAACTCACGCGTATGCGCACATGACGCGTACGCGTCACTCTCGAAATAAGCCAACCGCGCGCGCACGCCATGCGTGCGTGCGCGTGGATGCCCTTTCTTCCATCCATTTCTTTTCTTCTCCTCCTTCCATTTCTCCCTTTTTCCTTTCTTCTTCCCTCCTCCTACCCCTCATCCAACACTTCCAAACACCATAGATAACCATTTATTTTAGTTAACAAATTAGTTAGTTAGTTAGTTGATTAGCTAGTTTTAGTTTAGTTTTCATTTTATTTTCTCTCTTTTCATCATAAGTGTTGGTGTATTGACTTTGTTTACTATACATTGCTATATCCCTTATTGCCTAAATGCTATTTTAGCATGAATGTTTTTAGATAAACTTTGTTGGATTCTATGATTGAGGTTATATTTTGTTACTTGGTTTTGAGTTCTTCATTCTTACCTTTTGAAAAAAAATACCAAGTAATGAGAATTGTCTTCGAGCTTATAACTCTTTTGAATTGCATGTTGTAGCTAGCCATCATGTGATTTGGATCCTTTTCCCTCGATTAGGCAACCTCTTGATGGATGATGTTGTGCATTTACCTTAATGCATTATGTTCATGATTATATCCATCCATATGTTTGACTTGAATGCTTTCATGCTTCTCTAATGCTTGTCTTACCTTACAAGTTCACTTAAAGCATCTCAAGCACACTAGGATAAGTGAAGTGCATGCTTCTTTTGTGACATAGCTTTTATGCTAATGTGTATTCTAAACCGCGCAATTTAGAATTCACACACCTAATATTTCTTAATGTCACACTAATTCACTCACCTCATTCTAGTGATTTACCTCATTCCAACAATGTATGCTTCCTTGCTTTTATATCTTCTCATCTTATGGTGTTATATTTTTGTTTTTCATAACGAATGCACCACAAGCAACCATGGAAGTGGAAGAAAGAACACATAGCAATCCGGAGAGTCGCCGTACCCCCTTGCTCATCTTTGAGTGCACCGAGGACGGTGCAAACTTTTAAGTGTGGGGAGGTCGTCCGACCGGTCGGCGATTTTGGGTGACAAATTTCTAATCCCAACACTTTTGCATTTCATTCTAGGATTTTAGGATTTTTACTTGCATTTTCTTATTTTTGCATATGTATACACAATAAGCTTAGTCAAAATAATGAAATTTTTCAAATAATGAAATTTTTCAAGATTTCTATCTATAGGGCATCTCAATTGATTTGAGTGAAAACTTTTCATAGAACTTGCTTGAATTATATATATTGTGGAACATGATTTATGAGCTAAGAACACAAGCTTGTGAGATTTGAGCCTAACGGTGTGGTTACACCTTACAACCACTTATTTTTCCTTCTTGTGTGCATTATTCTCTTTCTATGATTGTAATCTTTGATTTGTTTGATTCTTTATGTCCATTATTTTGTGTATTCATGCATTTATGTGATTGAGGCCATCATTTCATTTAGCTCACTTACCCAAATAGCCTTACCTTTTATCTTCCTTTGTTAGCCAAATTTGAGCCTACGCTTAACCCACTTATTCTTATTTTAGCACATTACAAGCCTTAAAGCGAAAAACAATAAATGTCCTTAATTTGGATCTTTGATTAGCTTAGGCTAGTGTGTGTGAGTATCATTCAAGTGTGGGAACCTTGGGACATTGGGTGAATAAAAGGGTATTTTGTATTGTTATTGAAAATATTGGGAATTGGGTACATACTCATGTATTGATCAAATGTAAAACCTTATGCATTGATGCTCTTGTATATAGAAAGAAAAAAAAATGAGAAAAACAAAAGAAAAAGAAAAGAAAAATAATATGGAAAAAAAATAGAAAAAAAAAAGAAGAAAAAAATAATAAAAAGGGGACAAAATGCCCCAAGGCAAGGTCCAATAAAATCAATGCATAAGTGTTGTGAAATGAAAAAAAATGCATGAGTATGTGAAAAAGTGAAGAATGGGTAGCTAGATTAGAACTTAATTGTATAGGATGACATAGGTTAGGTGGGAAGTTTAAGCTTATCAAAGATTCAAATTTCAAGCTCACTTGACCAAATATGCATCCTACCTTGACCCTAGCCCCATTACAACCAATGAAAAGACCTCATGATACTTGTATGCATGCATGAAATAAATGTTGATTGTTAGAAGAAAAACAAATCTTGGAAAGCATGAAATAAAGGAGAATTGAGTGAATCAACCCTAAACACTTGAGCGAATAGAGTGCAAACACATCCGGTGAGGGTTTGATGCTCAATTACATGTTTTCACCTATGATCATCATTCTTCATGCAAGTTTGTAAAAATATTTAATAACTCAATTCAATTGTGGATTAGACTTGCTAGTCCTTAGCCCTTGTGCATATATGTTTCTTGGGAATTGATTTATTTTGACCAAGCACTTGCATTCATTTAGATAGTTGCATATAGGTAGATTGCATTTAGTTAGTTTCCATTGAATAAGTGTTGATACCCTTTGTTTCTCTCTTGGCTTAAGCATGAGGACATGCTTGGTTTAAGTGTGGGGAGGTTGACAAACCCCATTTGTAGAGTTTATCTTGTATTGATTTTTGGGGATTTTATCACCTTTTACCCATATTTATTCAAGAAATAGCATGGTTTTGTATATTCTCCTTTAATTGTGCTTGAATGTGAAAACATGTTGTTTAGGACTTAAAATTGCTAAATTTAATTCACCTTGATTCTATTAGATGCCTTGATATGTTTGTTAAGTGATTTAAGGTTTAGGAGGCAAAGATTGGATCAAGGGAATGAAGAAAGAAAGCATGAAAAGTTGGAGAACTCATGAAGAAATGAAAGAACCGGAAAGCTGTCAAGCCGACCTCTTCGCGCTTAATTGACCATAACTTCAGCTACAGAGGTCCAAATGATGCGGTTCTAGTTGGGTTGGAAATCTAACATCCGGGGCTTCGAAACGATATAAGATTTTCCATAGTTGCTACACGTATGGTGGCGCGCACGCGCATAGTACGCGCACGCGCCGTTGCTGCCACCTGGTTCACTTAAAGCAAAACGTGGCCAGCGATTTTAGAAGCCTTGTGGGCCCAATCCAACACATTTCTGATGTTATTTAAGCCAAAGATTGAAGAGGAATCAACATACTTTTAATCATTAGCTTAGTTTAGTAGTTAGAGTTAGTTTCTAGAGAGAGAAGCTCTCACTTCTCTCTAGAATTAGGATTAGGATTAGGTTTAGTTCTTAGATCTAGGTTTTAATCTTTGCTTTCTTCCACTTCTATCTCTCAATTCTTTGTTGCTACATTCATCTTCTTCTATTCTTTAGTTGTAATTTCCTTTATGTTGTTCTTATGTTTTGTTGTAGATCTACTTTTGCTCCTTCTATTTTCTTTCAATTCAATTAGAGGTAATTCATAATAATTGTGTTCCTTTTTTATTGTTGTTGTTAATTCATTGCCATAATTGTTGTTAGATTCTATTTTTGTTATCAAATTACTTTGCTTTTCTTTTATGCCTTCTAAGTGTTTGATGAAATGCTTGGTTGGATTTTAGTATAGATTTTGTTCCTCTTGGCTATGGTAGAGTAATTAGTGACGCTTGAGTTATCTAATTCCTTTGTTGATTGATAATTGGAGAGATTGCTAATTGGTTTGGAGTGCACTAAAGCTAGTCTTTCCTTGGGAGTTGGCTAGGACTTGTGGCTCAAGTCAATTTATCCACTTGACTTTCCTTTAATTAGTAAGGGTTAACTAAGTGGTAGCAATGAACAATTCTCATCACAATTGAGAAGGATAACTAGGATAGGACTTCTAGTTCTCACACCTTACCAAGAGCCTTTCATAGTTTTTAGTTTATTTTCATTGCCATTTACTTTTCATGCTTCTCATCCAAAACCCCAAGATAACTCATAACCAATAACAAAACACTTTATTGTAATTCCTAGGGAGAACGACCCGAGGTCCAATACTTCGGTTTATAAATTTTAGGGGTTTGTACTAGTGACAAACAACTTTTTGCATGAAAGGATTATTGTTGGTTTAGAGACTATACTTCAACGAGATTTCATTTGTGAAATTCTAAACCGTCAAAAATCCATTCGTCATTCAACACCATAACAGAGCATGGATCTGGCGTTGAACGCCAGAAACAAGCAACATCCTGGCGTTCAAACGCCAGGAATACACCCTGAGAAGAGCTGGCGCTGAACGCCAGAAACAAGCATGGAGCTGGAGTTCAACACCAGAAACATGCTGCACATGGGCGTTGAACGCCCAGAACAAGCATCACTTCGGCGTTTAAATGCCAGAATTGCATGCAAAGGCATTTTACACACCTAATTGGTGCAGGGATGTAAACCCTTGACACTTCAGGATCTGTGGATCCCACAGGATCCCCACCTACCTCCACTCACCTTCCCTCCTCATAATCCTATATCACCCTTTCCCAAGAACCCTTCACCAATCACCTCAATCTCTCTTCCCCATCACCTCTTCACCGCTCACATCCATTTTTCCCCTAAAACCATCAGACAACCCACCTACACCCACCCACTCAAATTCAAACCATCAACACACCTCCATCTCTTCTTCTTCTCATCCTTTCTTTCTTCTTTTGCTCGAGGACGAGCAAACATTTTAAGTTTGGTGTGGAAAAAGCATTGTTTTTTTTTCATAACCACTAATGCCTCAAGGGATGCACTTCCCTCCACAAAACTATTGGGAGCAAATCAAATACCTCCCCAGGAGAATTAAGTTCCAACATGGGACAACTAAGGATGGAGCACCAAGAGCACTCCATCACCCTCCATGAAATTAGAGAAGATCAAAGAGCTATGAGGGAAGAGCAACAAAGACAAGGAAGAGACATAGAGGAGCTCAAGCACTCCATAGGATCTTCAAGAGGAAGACACCACCCCCACTAAGGTGGACTCATTCCTTAATCTCCTTGTTTATTTATTTTCCTGTTTTTTGGTTTTTGAGTATTATGTTTTAATTATGTTTGTGTTCTATTACATGATCACTAGTATTTAAGTGTATATGCTTTAAAGCTATGAGTGTCCTATGAATCTATCACCTCTCTTAAATGAAAAATGTTCTAAAAACAAAAGAACAAGAAGTACATGGTTTCAAATTCATCCTTGAAACTAGTTTAATTATTTTGATGTGGTGACAATACTTTTTGTTTTCTGAATGAATGCTTGAACAGTGCATATGTCTTTTTGAAGTTGATGTTTATGAATGTTAAATATGTTGGCTCTTGAACAATAAGGAAAAAGGAGACATGTTATTTGATAATCTGAAAAATCATAAAAATGATTCTTGAAGCAAGAAAAAGCAGTGAATACAAAAGCTTGCCAAAAAAAAAGAGAGAAAAAAAAGAAAAAGCAAGCAGAAAAAGCCAATAGCCCTTAAAACCAAAAGGCAAGGGTAATAAAAAGGATCCAAGGCTTTGAGCATCAGTGGATAGGAGGGCCTAAAGGAATAAAATCCTGGCCTAAGCGGCTAAACCAAGCTGTCCCTAACCATGTGCTTGTGGCGTGAAGGTGTCAAGTGAAAACTTGAGACTGAGCGGTTAAAGTCAAGGTCCAGAGCAAAAAGAAGAGTGTGCTTAAGAACCCTGGACACCTCTAATTGGGGACTCTAGCAAAGCTGAGTCACAATCTGAAAAGGTTCACCCAGTTATGTGTCTGTGGCATGTATGTATCCGGTGGTAATACTGGAAAACAAAGTGCTTAGGGCCACGGCCAAGACTCATAAAGTAACTGTGTTCAAGAATCAACATACTGAACTAGGAGAATCAATAACACTATCTGAACTCTGAGTTCCAATAGACGCCAATCATTCTGAACTTCAATGGATAAAGTGAGGTTCCAAAACTATTCAAGAGGCAAAAAGTTACAAGTCCCGCTCATCTGATTGGAGCTAAGTTTCATTGATATTTTGGAATTTATAGTATATTCTCTTCTTTTTATCCTATTTGATTTTCAGTTGCTTGGGGACAAGCAACAATTTAAGTTTGGTGTTGTGATGAGCGAATAATTTATACGCTTTTTGGCATTGTTTTTACATAGTTTTCAGTATAATTTAATTAGTTTTTAGTCTAATTTTATTAGTTTTTAATTAAAATTCACATTTCTGGACTTTACTATGAGTTTTTGTGTTTTTCTGTGATTTAGGTATTTTCTGGCTGAAATTGAGGGACTTGAGCAAAAATCAGATTTAGAGGTTGCAGAAGGACTGCAAATACTGTTGGATTCTGACCTCCCTGCACTCAAAGTGGATTTTCTGGAGCTACAGAACTTCAAATGGCGCGCTCTCAAATGCGTTAAAAAGTAGACATCTAGGGCTTTCCAGAAATATATAATAGTCCATACTTTTTCCGAGTTTAGATGACGCAAACTGGCGTTGAACGCCAGTTCCATGCTTCATTCTGGAGTCAAACACCAGAAACAAGTTGCAAAGTGGAGTTAAACGCCAGAAACACGTTACAAACTGGCATTCTACTCCAAGAATGTCCTCTCCACGTGAAAGCTTCATGCTCAGCCCAAGCACACATCAAGTGGGCCCCGGAAGTGGATTTCTACATCATTTACTTATTTCTGTAAACCCTCCCTAGTAACTAGTTTAGTATAAATAGGACTTTTTGCTATTGTATTTACATCTTTGGATTATCTTTTGAACATCTTTTGATCATTTGATCACGTTTTGGGGGCTGGCCTCTCGGCCATGCCTGGACCTTCATCACTTATGTATTTTCAACGGTAGAGTTTCTACACACCATAGATTAAGGTGTGGAGCTCTGCTGTTCCTCATGAATTAATACAAAGTACTACTGTTTTTCTATTCAATTCAAGCTTATTCCGCTTCTAAGATATTCATTCGCACCCAAGAACATGATGAATGTGATGATTATGTGACGCTCATCATCATTCTCGCTTATGAACGCGTGCCTGACAAACACTTCTGTTCTACATGCAAACAAGCTAAAATGGATATCTCTTGGATATCTAATACAGGGGACCGAGTCCGAGTTATTAGTGTCTTCGTGGTATAAGTTAGAACCCATGGACGGCCATTCTTGAGAATCCGGAAAGTCTAAATCTTGTCTGTGGTATTCCGAGTAGGATTCAGGGATTGAATGACTGTGACGAGCTTCAAACTCGTGAGTGCTGGGCGTAGTGACAGACGCAAAAGGATCAAGGGATCCTATTCCAGTATGATCGAGAACCGACAGATGATTAGCCATGCAGTGACAGCGCATTGGACCATTTTCACTGAGAGGACAGGTGGCCATTGACAACGGTGATGCCTAACATACAGCTTGCCATGGAAAGGAGTAGGAAGGATTGGATGAAGACAGCAGGAAAGCAGAGGTTCAGAGGGACGAAAGCATCTCTATACGCTTATCTGAAATTCTCACCAATGATTGACATAAGTATTTCTATCTTTATTTTCTGTTTATTTATTATTATTATTCGAAAACTCCATAACCATTTAATATCCACCTGACTGAGATTAGCAAGATGACCATAGCTTGCTTCATACCAACAATCTCCGTGGGATCGACCCTTACTCACGTAAGGTTTATTACTTGGACGACCCAGTGCACTTGCTGGTTAGTTGCGCGAAATTATGAAGTTATGTTTGGACCATGGTATTGTGCATCAAGTTTTTGGTGCCCTTGCCAGGGAGAGAATGAACAACTAATTTTACATCTGAATAACAATTTCGCCACACCAATTGGTAAGCATTAGGAGTTGGATTATACCCATAAGAATCTGGAGTAGGTTGTTGCCAAGAAGGTTGTCTATATGCTTGAAGCTCCTCCCATCTTTGATTTCCAAATCCTTGATGCAAACCTCCATGAAGCTTTCATTTCTATTTCCCACAACATAGTTTGAACCAAACTCAAAGCCAAAGGGATGAGAATTCATAGTGAAAAGGAAAAACAAAAACAAAATTATTAAGAGATAAAGAAACAAGAGCAAACCTATTCACACTATCAACATATACACAATAACCAATAACAAGCACACATTGGAATTCCCTGGCAATGGCGCCAAAAACTTGAAAGAGTATTATCGTCAGTTAGGAATTTCACACAAATAATTCCGTTGCTAGTATAGTTCCAAACCAACAAACAATCCTCCATCAGAGTTTAATTTTGTTTGTCACGAGTGCAACCCAATAAAAACCGAGTAATTAAACCTCTGGTCGTCTCTCAAAGGAAATGCAGTGAGGTATGCACATTATTGGTAAGAAAATAAAGCAAACAACTAAAGAAAGCAATTAATAAAGAGAGACATTCATGGCAGGGATTGATAATATAGGCTTTCTATCCTAGTCATCAATTATAATATAAAAATTATCAAGAGCTAATCCCATTTAGTCATCTCCAACATTGGAAGAAGGTATAATGTTATCTTCACATGAGAGAAAGTCAAATAAGACTAGTTAATCTCAATTCAAAAGTCCTAATCAACTCACTAATTGAATTAGCAAGAGATTAGAGTCAATGGGAACAATATCAACTAACAACTCTAGATCACCAACATAAGTTAGGTATTAATGACTCAAGATTGCCTAATTTCTCTTTCCAAGCGAAGAATGCTCAAAAGCTACTCTAAACCTAAGCTAAGCATTTTGTCAAACACTTGGTACGCATAAAAGGAAAGCATAGAAAATTGCAAGAACTAGTAAATTCTACAACTACCCAATGCAAGAAATTAACACTAACAACTCAAACAAGCAAGAAAAGAACATAAAATCTCAAATTGCATTAAATCAAATTAAAATCAAAAAAAGTGTTCTTAAACTAAAAGAGGCATAAAAGAGAAATTAACAAGAGGAACTAAGAAAATTAAAGCAAATCAACAAGGAAAAGTAAAGAAAACTAAATCAAAATAAGTAATTAGACCTAAATAAAAGAGAAAACTAAACTAAGAACCCTAATTTCTAGAGAGAAGAGGGAGCTTCTCTCTCTAGAACTAACCTAAGGCATGTTTCCTACACTAACTAATTGCTCCCCCCTTGATCCATCTTGAATTCTGCATGAAATAGCCTCAGAAATGAGTTGGACTTGGGCATGAAAAGTTCAGAAATCGCCCCCAGCGAATTCACTTTAAGTGAGTCACGTGCCGCTCGTCACGCGTGGGCGTTGACGACGCGTACGCATCGCTGGCAAATTTCCACCTCACGCATACGCATGGGTGACGCGTGCGCGTGGCCATGAATCTCCTTCTCATGCATACACGTGGGTGAAGTGTGTGCGCGGCCTTCAATTCTCCAAATCCTCATTTCTTCATGAATTCTCCACTTTGCATGCTTTTCTCTTCAATTCTTCCATCCAATACTTGCCTTATGAACCTGAAATCACTCAACAAACATATCAAGGCATCGAATGAAATTAAAGTGAATTAAATTTAGCTATTTAAAGGTCTAAAAAGCATGTTTTTACTCTTAAGCACAAAATTAGGGAGAATTACAAAACCATGCTATTTCATTGAATAAATGTGAGATAAGTTGATAAAATCCCCTAAATTAAGCATAAGATAAACCATAAAATTGGGGTTTATCAGCTGGAGTTTGGGGTTTATCAGCTGGCGTTCAACGCCAGCTTCATGCTTCCTGGCTGGCGTTCAACGCTAGCAATGCTGTTCCTTATGGCTGTTGAACGCCCACTCTGGCCTCCCTGGCCGGCGTTCAATGCCAGAGTGATTTGTTTCCAGCTCTGACTATTTCTGTTTCTATTCTAACTACTGCACATGATCAAAAACTTAAACAAATATGAAAATTAAACTGATATAACTGAAATAAACTTAATGAAAAAACAGGATAACTTTAATTATGGTTGGGTTGCCTCCTAACAAGCGCTTCTTTAATGTCATTAGCTTGACACTTGATTGTTGACTTTCTTCCTCTTCTTCTAGTTGGTTAACAGAAATGACTCCATGGGAGAAGAGGAGGAGATTAGTGCCCTCAGATTTGAATTCCTCCTAACAAGCTTTCTTTTAGTGTGATCAGCTTGATTCTCCTTGCTTGTTAGGGCAAGGGTTGTATTGTTTCTCCATCCCCTATGCATCTTCCTCTTGGGACCTTCCTCCTTGGTGGGTGGTGACTGCCCAATACCAAACTTAAGTTTGATGTCTGTGGAAACTGTGTAAGTTTTCACCAAGGGAGGAGGATTCAATATTGTACTCTGCATGGCAGTACCTCCTTTGTCAAGGGGTAGTGGAGGTTTAAGGACCTTGATAATCATGTAATCCTTCTGTAACCTCATCACTAATTTGCCTCTCTCAGCATCAGAGAGGTTTCTTCCAGTAGATAAAGACCATTGCTCCAAAACCTCAGCAAAAAGAATATTGAACTGCACCTTTTCATAGCCTTCCAAGGATTACGAGCAGTGCTCATCCTTGGTCTCCTTTTGGGGCATCTGAGAGTGTGGTACTTCAGGATTTCTTCCCATAATAGGGATGTGCAACAATGTGCTTCCAGCCTCTTCTTGATTTAGTTCCTCAATAGTGTGTACCATCTTAGGCTCAGCCTCCTTGGTACTAATGAGGATTAGACACTCTTCTCTTATCTGTTCAGATAAGTGCTGTCTAGTTTGACTCAACTGTGCCTCTATAGCTCTGTTAGAGGCTCGGGCTTCTTGCAGCGTCTCTTGAAATTTCAACATTTGTTGTTTAAGGGAGTATAGTTGATGGGTTAATGACTCACTTTGCTTACGAGGGTCTGACTCAATGGACACTGTCTTAATCTCTCTTTTCATTGGAGTCTTATTAGATGAGTATAGTGATAAATCCCGATTTTGTGGTTTATCTTGTGCTTATTTTGAGGGATTTTATCAATATTTCTCACACTTATTCGCAAGAGATGCATGGTTTTGTTTTCACTTCCCAATATTGCTCTATGATGTAAAACATGCTTATTTTGCCTTAAAATTACCATATTTTAATCCTCTTCTATTGCCATTCGATGCCGTGATGTATTTGTTGAGTAATTTCAGGAATTATAGGGTAGGAATGACTTAGAAGAGAGGGAGAAAGCATGTACAAAAGGGAGGAACATGAAGAATTGAGATCTTGGGAAAAGCAGCATCGGCGCGCTCGCGCACTCCATGCGCACGCGTGGATGGGATTGGCTGGAAGCGGCGCACAAGGATGGATGCATCCGCGCGAATCAGGAGATTCTTATCGACGCGCACGCGTACTTGGCATGCATGCATAGATCGCAAGAGCAATCGGCGCGCGCACACGCATGGCGCGCACGCGTGGAAGGCTGCACGTGACCTCATTAAAGGAAATCGTGCCTGGCAATTTCTGAGGCTCATTAGGCCCAATTTCAAGCTGTTTCTGCATGGAAAAAGACCCAAGGATGCTAGGGGAAAAGGGGAGATCACTCATTTTAAACTAGGACATAATTTTATCTAGTTTGAGGTTCTAGAGGGAGAAACCCCTGTTCTTCTCTAGACCTAGTTTTAATTTGATCTTCCCTTGTTGATTTGTGACTTGGATCTTGTTAATTACTAGTTTTAATTGTTCAATTTGAATTTCTTGTTACAATTTTGCTTATATCTTGTGATAGTTTATGAATTCTTGTCAATTCTCATTTTATACCCATTTCATGAATGTTGTGAATCTTGACTTGTTGATGTTACATTGATGATTTCTATGCTTAGCTTTGTTGTCTGGATGATTACATGTTGATAATTGTTAGTGGGTATTTGTAGAACTCATTTTAATTGCTATTTTGAACATGTCTTTTGTTAGTGCTTACCAAGTGTTTGATGAATTGTTTACTTTGATTATGGAGTAGTTCTTTTTCACTCTTGGCCTAGGTCAAGGAAATTGGGTAAACTTGAGTCATTGGGTCTAATGGATTTGATGATTTGGGAGCCCTAGGTGGTCAATTTGATACTTATTAACACCAACCCACTACTAATCTAATTAGTAGGTAGGTTGGGACTTATGGATTGATGTGATCAGGGCCATTTGACGTACTTCAAGTCTAGGAGTAGATATCACGTACTTAAGACTTTGAGAGTAGACTTAATGAGCTTGGTTCCTTATAATTATCAAGGTACAGTTGTTAGACAAGGATGGTGATCCCAATTCCTGAGCCTAGCCAAGAGTTACCTTTATTATTCATACTTGAAAATCAACTTTTTCAACCAATTGCTTTAGTTGTAGTTTCTTGTTTGGGTTACAATAGAATTAAGTGGAATGTTGTTTGTTCATTTAAGCTGCTTATGTTTTGCTTAGTTGATTGAATTAATTGTTGCATTTTAAGATTACTTGTTTGTTAAGATTCCCATTTATCTTCATGCTTATAACTCACAACCCCGGATTTCTAATCAATGTTGAAGCACATGATTGCCCATTCCTTGTGAGACGACCCGAGGTTTGAATACTTCGGTTATTTCTAATGGGGTTGAACTTGTGACAACCAAATTCCTCTTCTAAATTTGACCCCCGAGGATTGTTGTTGGTAGAGCTATACTTACAACGCGGTTTTCTTAAAGAGAATCTTTACCAATACACCCTTGGCGCTTGCGTGTCAAATTTTTGGCGCCGTTGCCGGGGAATGGTTGCAACGTATGCCTTGATATTGGTTATGTGAATATGTGAATATTGTAGATAGTTTACTTCTTTAATTACGTAGCCATAGTCTTAGAGAGTTTAGAGACTGTGGTTGCTAAGTCAGAAAAGCTCTGCTTAGAAGTCTGCATCTGTTGCTGAGAAGATGGGAATGGTGGTCTATTGTTGAACCTATTCTGGGTTCTTCCACCTTGATTGTTGTTGAAGCCTTGCTAAAGCATCTGTTGATTCTTCCATGAGAGGTTAGGGTGATTCCTCCATGAGGGGTTGTAGGTGTTTCCATAGGGTTTTCCCATGTAATTCACCTCTCTCATCATGGGTTGATCTAGATCATAGGCATCTCCATCATAGGAGGTGTCTTGACACTACAAGAAAACTGGCAGATAGCAGCATCTATTTAGTGGCGGTTTTTTTCAACCGCTGCAAAATAGAATATGCCAGCGGTTCTTGTGGCAGATTTGGGAGAGGCTACCAATAGCTCTCATTTTGCAGCTGTTTTGCTGTAACCGCCACAAAATGTCGAGTTGGCAAATATGCTTAGATACTTTTTTTGCAGCGGTTTTCTTCCAACCACTGCAATATTATTTTTAACTTGAATTTTTTTTTGTTTAAACATTCCCTTGTTAAATCTATTCTAGTCCTCGCTATTTTTTTTTTACGAAAAACATGTTTCAAACACTGCAACTTAATGCATTAAATAAATTTTCGATTTTGTGTTACGTACAAAATAATTCATTAATTTAAAAAATATTTATAAATTAATAATGTGCACAAATTTACGAATCAGGTTTTTTCTTGTACTATCAGCGCATTTTGAGTTTGTATTCAAGCATAAATGGTAAAGAAAAAATCAAGTGAACGTCTGAATTCACTAAGTCAAAACAAAGTTCAATAGAGCATAAAAATCATAATTACTAAAGTAAACAAACAAGTATTGAGTCAAAATTTCTCATCAACATCGTATTGACCTGGCCAGAAATACTCTGTCAAAAATCTACTGCAGTCAGATGATAAAGGATTTGATAACTCATCTCAAAACCATGGCAACTTGTTCAGATCGAAGCCCCTTTTTACAGCATGTACGTCATCTTCTCTATGTTGGGTGTATAAAGTTTCATTGTCTTCTTCTGGAACCTTATTGAGCTGAACATTCTTGGAGATATCATAAACACCGAAGGAGATAACATCTAAATCATCTTCTGAATCAGTGTCTGCCCAATCTAGAGTGTCATCAACTATTTTGCCTGAATATTCAGGTGACACTAAAAATATGAACATGCAACCAACAACATAAATCTACTTAAAAGAAAATGATAACTTCCAAGTCATTTCCTAGTAATTAAGAAAAAAATTGTGGAATTATGGGAAGAGGACTTTAAACATTAACAAATACAAAATTAACGATTACCATCTCCTTCGTCTGTAGTTTGGATAGATTTCTTGGAAAGAAGCTCTCTAATAGAACGTTCTATATACTTTAATTCCTCTTTTGAAGCAATCTCCAACTCAACAACATGCGTGTTATTAAAGCGTGTCTGCATCATAATAAAATGTATAGTTAATGGTCTTTTTGTAAAGCATATTGTGTCTCTATGATTCCCTTTCTATGCTAGAAATTTATTTCTAACCTTTAATTCAGCAAGTATTTCTTCAGAGGTCCTACCAGCTACAAATGTCACAAAAATATACCCAAATTTCTCCTTGTACATTGATACCCACTCATGATGTTCCTAAAAATTTTAGCATGAACGTAACAACTATCATTGGTTAAATGTTGTAAGCATAATATTAGCTTAAAGGACTTATTATTCAAATATAGTTTAACTCAAGTTTTTAAGGGTATGGCAAATGAACAAACCTGCACAGTAGCTTTGTTTGTCATTTTTGAGTATTCATCAGAACAAGATCGTCCTAATATAGCTTCCAACCAAGACCTAACATTCAACTTACGGGACTATATGTCTCTGGCAACCATAATTGCATGTTCCAATAAAGAGAATGGAGAGGCCATAGTCATTTCGTTAGCGAATGTTGTGCCTGCACAGCATGATGAGAAATCTTCAGTTTTTATTTCTCCTGTTACAACACCATTTTATGTTGACTATATTCGTCAATGATAACAATGTTGTAATTCAACGTAATTTACTCGACATCATAATTTTCTTCATTGGAGATTAAGAATAACAACAATGATGATGACAACAACAAAGCCTTCAAAACTGACTTTTGCTAGCAACAATCGTTGGAAGAAATGAGAAACTGGTGGTATTCATGAAAATCAACAAGAAATGAAAACTTAATATAAATACGAAAACACAGATAGTAATGTAACCAGCAAACTGCGTGCATCATAAACAATGTTAAACTTATTAAACACACACAGATCCACTATAAATGATGTACATGTTTCCCATATTTTCACTATGCCACATCATTGATGTTATCAAAAACATCTTCTATTGGGTCTTCTATATCATCATCCCTTGTCAACTATAAATCACTAATGTCACCTGCCACTGACATGTTCAACCCGGGCTGTGGAGAAAAAGCAACTTCAACTTCTTCATTCTCTTCTTCCATGTCACACAAGTCTCGTGGTTTTACATGAACCTCTACACTCCATTCTTGATCTACTTCATCACGTACACAGCACATAAGATGAGCTTCTGATGCCAATATGTACGGTTCATCCTCTTCTCAATCATCGGTGTTAATCGGACGAGTGAAATTAACGCTGGTAAGGCCCAGGTGGTCTTGTTTGATGCCTCTACTCGTAGTTGTATCAGCCCAAATACCTCTGAACAAAACCACTGTGAAATGGCAGCTGTAGTTCAATTCGATTATGTCCCCAATTTTTCCATAATATAGAACACTACCAACATCCACTCTATTGTCACGCACGCTTACATAACTTCTTGTATTGGATGAGACAAAAACTCCACTATTTTCGGTTTTTAGCCTGTCTTCCTTTGTGATAGTTCTAAACTTGTACCCATTGATGTTGTACGCCCCAAAACGTCTTGCCTGAAGCATGGGACCACATCCCAGCAACTTCATTTCTTTCGAATGTATAGTACTGTCCATTGGAACCTGGCACCAAAAATTAGAGTTCATTCATATAAAGCATTGGAATTCGTAATTTATAATTCTAGGGCACAAATAAGTTGGTCAGGTTAAATTTCTACAAACCTCATGCTTGAACTAGAGAGAAAATTCTGCATGCACAACACGGTCTATCTTAGATTGCGACCTTGTTTGATGCCGTAATTTTCACTTCATTTCTGACCTTAATGTACTTTATGACATAACAAGAAATTAGTCCAATGACTGAGTGTTTGAAATGGGTTATAATTGTGCTTAAAAAATATATGTGCATTGGTGCACGAAATTGTGATCATCAATGGCGCCAACAACTTGGTACGCACAATTGTAATCTCAACTCTTTATCACAACTCCGCACAACTAACTAGCAAGTGCACTGGGTCGTCCAAGTAATAAACCTTACGCGAGTAAGGGTCGATCCCACGGAGATTGTCGGCTTGAAGCAAGCTATGGTCATCTTGTAAATCTCAGTCACGCGGATTCAAATGGTTATGGAGGATTGATAATTAAAAGATGAATAAAACATAAAATAAAGATAGAGATACTTATGTAATTCATTGGTGAGAATTTTAGATAAGCGTATGAAGATGCTTTGTTCCTCCTGAACCTTTGCTTTCCCATTGCCTTCTTCCAATCATTCATACTCCTTTCCATGGCAAGCTTTATGTTGGGTTTCACCGTTGTCAATGGCTACCTCCCGTCCTCTCGGTGAAAATGATCCAAATGCGCTGTCACCACATGGCTAATCAGCTGTTGGTTCTCGACCATGCTGGAATAGGATCTATTGATCCTTTTGCGTCTGTCACTACGCCCAACACTCGCGAGTTTGAAGCTCGTCACAGCCATCCCTTCCTGGACCCTACTCGGAATACCACAGACAAGGTTTAGACTTTCCGGATCTCAAGAATGGCCGCCAATAATTCTAGCCTATACCACGAAGGTTCTGATTTCATGGAATGGAAGGCTCGGTTGTCAGGCGAGGCAACCATGCGTCATGAACCAGAAGGCTAAGAGATACGCACTCAATTGAAGGTAGAAAGGAGATGGTTGTCAGGCACACGTTCATAGGTGAGAATGATGATGAGTGTCACGGATCATCACATTCATCAGGTTGAAGAACAAGTGATATCTTAGAGAAGAAGTAGGTGTAAATTGAATAGAAGAACAATAGTAATTGCATTAATTCATGAGGAACAGTAGAGCTCCACACCTTAATCTATGGTGTATAGAAACTCCACCATTGAAAATACATAAGAACAAGGTCTAGGCATGGCCGTGAGGCCAGCCTCCATGATCTAAAGACTAAGCGTCCAAAGATTCACAGACATCCAAATACAATAGCAAAAGGTCCTATTTATAGAGAACTAGTAACCTAGGGTTTACAGAAATGAGTAAATGACGTAAAAATCCACTTTCGGGCCCACTTGGTGTGTGCTTGGACTGAGCATTGAAGCTTCCACGTGTAGAGACTTTTCCTGGAGTTAAACGCCAGCTTTTGTGCCAGTTTGGGTGTTTAACTCCAGCTTTTGTGCCAATTCTGGCGTTTTGACGCCAGAATTTTTATGCTGACTTGGAACGCCAGTTTGGGCCATCAAATCTCTGGCAAAGTATGGATTATTATATATTTCTGGAAAGCCCTGGATGTCTACTTTCCAACACAATTTAGAGCGCGCCAATTGGGCTTCTGTAGCTCCAGAAAATCCACTTCGAATGTAGGGAGGTCAGAATCCAACAGCATCTGCAGTCCTTTTTTAGCCTCTGAATCAGATTTTTGCTCCAGTCCGTCAATTTCAACCAGAAAATACCTAAAATCACAGAAAAACACACAAACTCATAGTAAAGTCTAGAAATGTGATTTTAAATTAAAAACTAATAAAAATATAATAAAAACAAACTAAAACATACTAAAAACAATGCCAAAAAGCGTATAAATTATCCGCTCATCATGCATGCTTACTCAATAAATGGAACAACAGCTTTGCAATTGACTAGCACATGACGATGTGCCTGATCATTTTCCATCGGAGTCAGTCCAAAATGTGAAACAGCCCCTGAAGCATTTCTAATTTCTGGAAACATAGTTTTTCCTGTATTGTTTGCAGTATCAACAGGTTGATCATCAACTTGCGCTGGTCGGTTGATTCTAGTCTCAATATTATCCAAATATCTGGAACAGAATGTCAAAATCTCCTCGGATAAATAGCCCTCCACAATTGAGCCTTCTGCTTGTGCCCTGTTACGCACGTATTGCTTCAATTGTCCTAGGTACCTTTTATATAAACAGGACATAACGCTTATGGTGCACGAAATTGTGATCATCAAGGGCGCCAACAACTTGGTACGCACAATTGTAATCTCAACTCTTTATCACAACTCTGCACAACTAACCAGCAAGTGCACTGGGTCCCCCAAGTAATAAACCTTACGTGAGTAAGGGTCGATCCCACGGAGATTGTCGGCTTGAAGCAAGCTATGGTCATCTTGTAAATCTCAGTCAGGTGGATTCAAATGGTTATGGAGGATTGATAATTAAAAGATGAATAAAGCATAAAATAAAGATAGAGATACTTATGTAATTCATTGGTAAGAATTTCACATAAGCGTATGAAGATGTTTTGTTCCTCCTGAACCTCTGCTTTCCTATTGCCTTCTTCCAATCATTCATACTCCTTTCCATGGCAAGCTTATGTTGGGTTTCACCGTTGTCAATGGCTAACTCCCGTCCTCTCAGTGAAAATGGTCCTGATGCGCTGTCACCACATCGTCTAATCAGCTGTTGGTTCTCGATCATGCTGGAATAGGATCCATTGATCCTTTTGCGTCTGTCACACGCCCAACACTTGCGAGTTTGAAGCTCGTCACAGTCATCCCATCCCAGATCCTACTCGGAATACCACAGACAAGGTTTAGACTTTCCGGATCTCAAGAATGCTACCAATTGATTCTCGCCTATACCACGAAGACTCTGATTTCATGGAATGGAAGGGTCGGTTCTCAGGCGAGGCAACTGATGAGTGGATAATTTATACGCTTTTTGGCATTATTTTTAGTATGTTTTCAGTATGTTTTTGCTAGTTTTTATTATATTTTTATTAGTTTTTAATTAAAAATAACATTTCTGGACTTTACTAAGAGTTTGTGTGTTTTTCTGTGATTTCAGGTATTTTCTGGCTGAAATTGAGGGACTTGAGCAAAAATCAGATTCAGAGGTTGAAGAAGGACTGCTGATGCTGTTGGATTCTGACCTCCCTGCACTCGAAATGGATTTTTGGGAGCTCCAGAACTCTAAATGGAACGCTCTCAATGGCGTTGGAAAGTCGACATCTAGAGCTTTTCAGCAATATATAATAGTTTATACTTTATTCGAGATTAGATGACGCAAACTGGCGCTCAACGCCAGTTCTACGCTGCATTTTGGAGTCAAACGCCAGAAACACGTCACGAACCAGAGTTGAACTCCAAAAAGACGTTACAACTTGGCGTTCAACTCCAAAAGAAGCCTCTGCACATGTAAAATTCAAGCTCAGCCCAAGCACACACCAAGTGGGCCCCGAAAGTGGATTTCTGCATCAATTACTTATTTTTGTAAACCCTAGTACCTAGTCTGATATAAATAGGACCTTTTACTATTGTATTAGACATCTTTGGATTATCTTCGGATCATCTTTGATCACGTTGAAGGAGGCCGGCCATTCGGCCATGCCTAGACCTTGTTCTTATGTATTTTCAACGGTAGAGTTTCTACACTCCATAGATTAAGGTGTGGAGCTCTGCTGTACCTCAAGTTTCAATGCAATGACTACCATTTTCTATTCAATTCAGCTTATTCTTATTCTAAGATATTCGTTGCACTTCAACATGATGAATGTAATGATCCGTGACACTTATTATCATTCTCACCTATGAACGCGTGACTGACAACCACTTCCGTTCTACCTTAGACCGGGCGCATATCTCTTGGATTCCTTAATCAGAATCTTTGTGGTATAAGCTAGATTGATGGCGGCATTCATGAGAATCCGGAAAGTCTAAACCTTGTCTGTGGTATTCTGAGTAGGATTTATGGGTTGAATGAATGTGACGAGCTTCAAACTCGCGATTGTTGGGCGTGATGACAAACGCAAAAGAATCAAGGGATTCTATTCCGACATGATCGAGAACCGACAGATGATAAGCTATGCTGTGACAGAGCATTTGGACCATTTTTACTGAGAGGATGGGATGTAGCCATTGACAATGGTGATGCCCTACATACAGCTTGCCATGGAAAGGAGTAAGAAGGATTGGATAAAAGCAGTAGGACAGCAGATGTTCTAGAGCCATACAGCATCTCCAGACGCTTATCTGAAATTTTCATCAATAAATTTACATAAGTATTTTATCCTTATTTTCTGTTTACTTACTATTATTATTCGAAAACTCCATAACCAATTATTATCCGCCTAACTGAGATTTACAAGATTACCATAGCTTACTTCATACCAACAATCTCCGTGGGATCGACCCTTACTCACGTAAGGTATTACTTGGATGACCCAGTGCACTTGCTGGATTAGTTGTGCGAAGTTGTGAAGTTATGTTTGGACCATGGTATTGTGCACCAAGTTTTTGGCGCCATTGCCAGGGAGAGAACGAACAACAAATTTTACATCTGAAAAAAAATTTCGCCTATCAAGTTTTTGGCGCCGTTGCCCGAGAATTGAATGTTCGAACTACAATTTCTCATTTGTTTCAGGTAACATCAGTGCCAAGTTTTTTATCCGGCAACAACACCAAGTTTTTGGCGCTGTTGCCGGGGATTGTTCGAGTTTGGACAACTGACGGTTCATCTTGTTGCTCAGATTAGGTAATTTTATTTTAATTTTAAAGCTTTTTGTTTCTATTAATTCTATTTTCGAAAAAAAATTTCAAAAATAAATTATCCTATGACTTCAGAATTTTTAAGAATGAATTCTAGAGTTTCATGAAGCATGTTGAAGCCTGGCTGGCTGTAAAGCCATGTCTAAATTCTTTTGGACTGATGCTTCCAAACCATCAGCATAGAGGAAAGTTAATTTGATGACTTAGCTGTTGTATGTCTGACTCATATGCTAAAGCTTGGCTGGCCATTGGCCATGTCTAGTATTTTGGACTGGAGCTTTCATTGAAAGCTTGGCTGGCTAGTGAGCCATGTCTAATTCCTGGACTGTAGCTTTAGACAAACATTGCAAGATTCCTGGAATTCATATTAAAAATTTTGAAATTCTTATTTTTCTTTTTCCAAATAATTTTCAAAAAATACCAAAAAAAAATTTATAAAATCATAAAAAAACAAAAAATTTGATGTTTCTTGTTTGAGTCTAGTGTCAATTTTTAAGTTTGGTGTCAATTGCATGTTTCTATGTTTCTTGCATTTTTCAAAAATTCATGCATGGTATTCTTCATGATCTTTAAGTTGTTCTTGACAAGTCTTCTTGTTTGATCTCCATATTTTTTTGTGTGTCTTTTGTTGTTTTTCATATACATTTTTGCATTCATAGTGTCTAAACATTAAAAATTTTTAAGTTTGGTGTCTTGCATGTGTTTCTTTTCTTAAAAATTTTCAAAAATAAGTCTTGATGTTCATCTTGATCTTCAAAGTGTTCTTGGTGTTCATCTTGACATTCATAGTGTTCTTGCATGCATTGTGTGTTTTGATTCATAATTTTTATGTTTTGAGTCTTTTTTGTGTTTTTCTCTTTCCTCATTAAAAAATTCAAAAATAAAAAAATATATATATATATCTTTTCCTTATTTCTCAAATTTTCGAAAATTTGAGTTGACTTAGTCAAAAATTTTTAAAATTAGTTGTTTCTTGTAAGTCAAGTCAAAATTTCAATTTTAAAAATCTTATCTTTTTCAAAAAAAAATTAAATATTTTTTAATCATATCTTTTTCAAAATTTTATCTTTTTCAAAAATTTGATTTTAAAATATCTTTTCTAACTTCTTATCTTCTAATCTTTTAAAAATTGATTTTCAAATCTTTTTCAACTAACTAATTGACTTTTTGTTTGTTTCTTATCTTTTTCAAAACCACCTAACTACTCTTCCCTCTCTAATTTTCGAAAATACCTCCCTCTTTTTCAAAAATTCTTTTTAATTAATTAATTGTTTTAAATTTTAATTTTCATTTTATTTCCCCTTTAATTTTCGAAAATCATCAACTCCTTTTCAAAAATTATTTTTGAAAACTTCTCTCTCTCATCTTCTTCTATTTATTTAATTACTTACTAACACTTCTCTTCATCTCATATCTCTGTTCCTATCCTCACCCTTGTGTTTGGATTATCCATTCTTCTTCACTCTTATTCCCTTTCTTCTTCTACTAACAATAAGGAACCTCTTTACTGTAACATAGAGGATTCCTCTTCTTTTCTTGTTCTCTTCTCTTTCATATGAGCAGGAACAAGGAAAAGGGCATTCTTGTTGAAGCTGATCCAGAACCTGAAAGGACTCTGAAGAGGAAACTAAGAGAAGCTAAATTACAACAATCCAGAGACAAGCTTACTGAAATTTTCGAACAAGAAAAGGAGATGGCAGCCAAACCTAACAACAATAATGCAAGGAGGATGCTTGGTGATTATACTACACCTACTTCCAAGTTTGATGGAAGAAGCATCTCAATCCCTACCATTAGAGCAAACAATTTTGAGCTGAAACCTCAATTAGTTGCTCTAATGCAACAGAACTGCAAATTCCATGGACTTCCATCAGAAGATCCCTATCAGTTTTTAACTGAGTTCCTGTAGATCTGTGAGACTGTTAAGACTAATGGAGTAGATCCTGAAGTCTACAGGCTCATGCTTTTCCCTTTTGCTGTAAGAGACAGAGCTAGAACATGGTTGGACTCACAACCTAAGGAGAGCCTGGACTCCTGGGATAAGCTGGTCACAGCCTTCTTGGCTAAGTTCTTTCCTCCTCAAAAGTTGATCAAGCTTAGAGTGGATGTTCAGACCTTCAAGCAAAAAGATGGTAAATCCCTCTATGAAGCTTGGGAAAGATACAAGCAGATGACCAAAAGGTGTCCTCCTGACATGCTTTCAGAATGGACCATTCTGGATATATTTTATTATGGTCTGTCTGAGTTTTCCAAGATGTCACTGGACCATTCTGCAGGTGGATCCATTCACCTAAAGAAAACGCCTGCAGAAGCTCAAGAACTTATTGACATGGTTGCAAATAATCAATTCATGTATACTTCTGAGAGAAATTCCGTGAATAATGGGACGCCTCAGAGGAAGGGAGTTCTTGAAGTTGATGCTCTGAATTCCATATTGGCTCAGAACAAAGTGTTGACTCAGCAAGTCAACATGATTTCCCAAAGTCTGAAGGGATGGCAAAATGCATCCAACAGTACTAAAGAGGCATCTTCTGAAGAAGAAGCTTATGATCCTGATAACCCTGCAATAGCAGAGGTAAATTACATGGGTGAACCTTATGGAAACACCTATAATTCATCATGGAGAAATCATCCAAATTTCTCATGGAAGGATCAACAAAAGCCTCAACAAGGCTTTAATAATGGTGGAAGAAACAGGCTCAGCAATAGCAAGCCTTTTCCATCATCTTCTCAACAACAGACAGAGAATTCTGAACAAAATACCTCTAATTTAGCAAACTTAGTCTCTGATCTGTCCAAGGCCACTTTAAGTTTCATGAGTGAAACATGGTCCTCCATAAGAAATTTGGAAGCACAAGTGGGCCAACTGAGTAAGAAAATCACTGAAACACCTCCTAGTACTCTCCCAAGCAATATTGAAGAGAATCCAAAAAGAGAGTGCAAGGCCATTGATATAATCAATATGGCCGAATGCATGGAGGATGGAGAGGACGTGAACCCCACTGAAGATGACCTCATGGGACGTCTCTCAAGCAAGAAGGAGTTCCCTATTAAGGACCCAAAGGAATCTGAGGCTCATATAGAGACCATAGAGATTCCACTAAACCTCCTTCTGCCATTCATGAGCTCTGAAGACTATTCGTCCTCTGAAGAGGATGAAGATGTAACTGGAGAGCAAGTTGCTCAATATCTAGGAGCCATCATGAAGCTGAATGCCAAGCTGTTTGGTAATGAGACTTGGGAAGGTGAACCCCCTTGCTCATTAGTGAACTAAATACATGGGTTCAACAAACTTTACCTCAAAAGAAACAAGATCCTGGAAAATTCTTAATACCCTGTACCATAGGCACCATGACCTTTGAGAAAGCTCTGTGTGACCTAGGGTCAAGTATAAATCTTATGCCACTCTCTGTAATGAAGAAGCTAGGGATCATTAAGGTACAACCTGCCTTATTCTCATTACAATTGGCAGACAAGTCAGTAAGACAAGCTTATGGATTAGTAGAGGACGTGTTAGTAAAGGTTGAAGGCCTTTACATCCCTGCTGATTTCATAATCTTAGACACTAGGAAGGAGGAGGATGAATGCTTGAAAGACCTTTCCTAGCCACAGCAGAACCTGTGATAGATGTTAACAGAGGAGAATTAGTCCTTCAATTGAATGGGGACTACCTTGTGTTTAAGGCCCAAGGCTATCCTTCTGTAACAATGGAGAGGAAACATGAAAAGCTTCTCTCAATACAGAGTCAAACAAAGCCCCCACAATCAAACTCTAAGTTTGGTGTTGGGAGGCCTTAGCCAAACTCTAAGTTTGGTGTTGGGAGTCTACAACATTGACCTGATCACCTGTGTGGCTCCATGAGAGCCCACTGTCAAGCTATTGACATTAAAGAAGCGCTTGTTGGGAGGCAACCCAATTTTTATTTATCTAATTTTATTTTTATTTTTATTGTTCTTTCATGTTTTATTAGGTTCATGATCATGTGGAGTCACAAAATAAATACAAAAATTAAAAACAGAATCAAAAATAGTAGAAGGAAAATCACACCCTGGAGGAAGGACTTACTGGCGTTTAAAAGCCAGTAAGGAGCATCTGGCTGGCGTTGAACGCCAGAACAGAGCATGGATCTGGCGTTGAACGCTAGAAACAAGCAACATCCTGGCGTTCAAATGCCAGGAATACACCCTGAGAAGAGCTGGCGCTGAACGCCAGAAACAAGCATGGAGCTGGCGTTCAACGCCAGAAACATGCTGCACATGGGCGTTGAACGCCCAGAACAAGCATCACTTCGGCGTTTAAATGCCAGAATTGCATGCAAAGGCGTTTTACACACCTAATTGGTGCAGGGATGTAAATCCTTGACACCTCAGGATCTGTAGACCCCAGAGGATCCCCACCTACCTCCACTCATATTCTCCCCTCTTCTCAACATTCATCCTCTCTTTCCAATAAACACCCTTCCCCAAAACCCTTCACCAATCACCTCAATCTCTCTTCCCTATTACCCCTTCACCACTCACATCCATCCACTCTTCCCCATAAACCCCACCTACCTTCAAAATTCAAAATCACTTTCCCACCCAAACCAACCCAATATGGCCGAACCTACTCCCTCTCCCCTCACTATATAAACCCCTCCATCCTCCTTCATTTTCATACAACACAACCCTATCTTCTATACCTTGGCCGAATACACCTCCCCCTCACTCTCCTCCATATTTTTTCTTCTTCTTCTTTTCTTTCTTCTCTTGCTCGAGGGCGAGCAATATTCTAAGTTTGGTGTGGTAAAAGAATAGTTTTTTTTTCCATTACCATTGATGGCACCTAAGACCGGAGAAACCTCTAGAAAATGAAAAAGGAAGACAAAAGCTTCCACCTCCGAGTCATGGGAGATGGAAAAATTCATCTCCAAAGCCCATCAAGACCACTTCTATGATGTTGTGGCCAAGAAGAAGGTGATCCCCGAGGTCCCTTTCAAACTCAAGAAAAATGAGTATCCGGAGATCCGACATGAAATCCAAAGAAGAGGTTGGGAAGTTCTAACCAATCCCATTCAACAAGTTGGAATCCTAATGGTTCAAGAGTTCTATGCCAATGCATGGATCACTAGGAACCATGATCAAAGTAAGAACCCAAACCCAAAGAATTATCTTACAATGGTTCGGGGGAAATACTTAGACTTTAGTCCGGAGAATGTGAGGTTAGCGTTCAACTTGCCCATGATGCAAGGAGATGCACGCCCCTACACTAGAAGGGTCAACATTAATCAAAGGTTGGACCAAGTCCTTATGGACATATGTGTGGAAGGAGCTCAATAGAAGATTGACTCAAAAGGAAAACCGGTTCAACTGAGAAGACTGGACCTTAAGCCTGTAGCTAGAGGATGGTTGGAGTTCATTCAACGCTCAATCATTCCTACTAGCAACCAGTCTGAAGTTACTATAGACTGGGCCATCATGATTCATAGCATCATGATCGGAGAGGAAGTAGAAGTTCAAGAAGTTATCTCCCTTGAATTCTACAAAATAGCCGAAAAGCCCTCTACCTTGGCAAGGCTAGCTTTTCCTCATCTTATTTGCCATCTATGTCGCTCAGCTGGAGTTTTCATAGAAGGAAACATCCCCATTGAGGAAGACAAGCCCATCACTAAGAAAAGGATGGAGCAAATAAGAGAGCCCACTCATGGAGCCCAAGAGACACATCAGGAAGCTCATCACCAAGAGATCCTGGAGATACCTCAAGGGATGCACTTTCCTCCCAACAACTATTGGGAACAACTCAACACTTCTCTAGAAGATTTGAGTTACAACATAAATCAATTAAGGGTAGAACATCAAGAAAATCGCTAATAGTCCACGTTAGCGCCGCACGCATCTTGAAAGTGGTCCTCTTATTAGCATCATAAGTTTCAACGCCATCCCAGAGTTGCTTCAACTCATCCACCAAGGGCTCCAGATAAACTTCTATGTCATTACCTGGCATTTTAGGACCAGGAATAATCATAGATAGTATAAAAGATGCCTACTGTACGTGTTCCACCCAGATAAATTTCTCAACCCTAGAAAATCGCTAATAGTCCACGTTAGCGCCGCACGCATCTTGAAAGTGGTCCTCTTATTAGCATCATAAGTTTCAACGCCATCCCAGAGTTGCTTCAACTCATCCACCAAGGGCTCCAGATAAACTTCTATGTCATTACCTGGCATTTTAGGACCAGGAATAATCATAGATAGTATAAAAGATGCCTGTTTCATGCATAACCAGGGAGAAAGATTGTATGGAATAAGAATTACAGGCCAAATGGAATACTTTGTACTCATATTTCCGATTAAATCCGTCACTAGCTAAAGCTAAACGAACTCTACGCGGATCGTTAGAAAAATGGATACTTTGCATCAAAGCCTTTCTATGCTTCAGCGTCCCTTGGATGCCTCAGGTACCCATCATTATTATCAGCCTCTTTATGCTATAACATGTCAGTTGAAGTTTTGCTACACATGAATAACCGTTGCAATCGTGGTATAAGAGGAAAGTAACGGAGAGTCTTTGCTGGGAGAGGCTTTCCGTTTTTTCTGACAGGTATTTTGAGTTTTGTAACAGAACCCTTTCGCGTCTTTTACTGCCATCGTGAAGTCCCACACTGCTTGCATTTGGTCGCGTCCACATCATCACCCTGATATAACATGCAGTCTTTCGGGCATGCATCTATCTTTTTGTATTCAATCCCTAACTTTCAGATAGGTTTTTTTTTTGCTTCATACAATGTGGACAGGAGTTTGGCTTGCTCAAATGTATCCCGAAATAAGTCCAGAATCATCGACATAGCCATGTTACTCACACCGCACATATACTTAATGTGATAAAGCTTCACTAGGAAAGACAACTTTGAGTATTTCGAGCAGCTAGGATATAATTCCTCCGCTCCATCCGCAAGAAGCTCGGTAAAATCCTGTGCCTCGCGACTTGGACCATCGTACAAGTACGGCAACTCCATATCATCGTCTTCTACAGGATCGCCCGTTGTGGTCTCCTCACTTCCAGGAGGCATTGTGAAGTTAAATGCCTCGTGCACCATTTGGAAATATGGATTCACCTCGGTTATAGGTTTATCAACTATCGGTGTGGAAATAGAGCTATCCTCAACAGGTTTCTCACCAAGATGCAACCACAAAGTATATCCATGGGGAAAGGGCTTTATCAACAGGTGGTCGTACGCATCCTCTCTTGTTTGCATAAATTGAAATCCACATTGAGGACATGGACACTTTATCATGTCATCCGACGATGCATTCGCAAATGCAAAGTCTAGGAACTTATTAACTCCTCGTCTATATTCTATGCTATCTCGTGGCTTTAGAATCCAGGTTTTGTCCATATCTATTATACACCAAAGATATGATTTAATAATTAATATGATACAACTTGTTCAACACTAAAATAATGTTAAGTATCTTAGGGTATTTTATCTGCATGATATAACAAATACAGTTCTAAAAACGTAAGATGTATGGTAAAATATGTGTGCAACTAAAAATATTAAAATTTATAATAAAATGTATAGTAAAATGTAGAATATAAAACTAATATAAAAAAAGGACGCCACATAATTACAGTTTTAATATGACTCTAAAATTTACACAAATTAATTTGTCACAATATATCAAGATTTATTTTACATGTAATAGTCATTCATCTAAGTTCATTTATGGAGTACCTTACAAAAATATTATTTACGTAAAACTCTCCTATTATAACCTTTTTATAATTTGGAATTCAGAATTTATGTGCTTTTATTTTTATTCAATGTTTATTTTTATGTTTTATTTTAGTTATGTTAATAAAAAATGTTAACATTAGTTTTAATTTTTTACTTTTAGGATGGATAAATAAAAAATGAGACTTTTTTATAAATTAGAATATTAAAAAACTATTTATTATAGAAGAAATTAAGTCTATTTCTTGACCATAGGAATACATATAATTCAATTTTGAATGTAATCAAAATAAATTTAAATTTATTTAATTTTTTAAATTTTACATTAATTATTAAAATCATGATATAATGGATGTACTCCTGTTAAAAAAATTGAAAATGACTTCCTAACAATTTTTTTGTTGGACAAAAACATGACTCGATAACTATAAAGTTTAATTTAAACAACTGTTTGTAAGTAAAATAAGTAATAAAAATCGGACATAACATTTAACCTTGTTATTTGGTACAAAAATAAATATAATAAAAAATAAATCATTGTTCCCATATATAATAATAAAAAATTCAACATTTTTCTTTTTTAGAGCTATCTATTTTTTTAGTTTTCATCTTTATTTTTTTACTTTATTTTAGTTTTGTTAAGCAAAAAAGTACTAATATCATCTAACTTTAATTTTTAACTTCTAATCTAAATGAAATTATGATTTTTTTGTAGTTTGTATGCATTATATAATAAAAAATACTTATAATAGAAAAAAATAAAACTTATTTGTTCGTTACATTTATAGGGGTATAGATGATTCACATAAGAGTTATGAGACATTTTTTTCTATCTTATTTTTAAGTAATATTCCTGAGTGTAATAATTATGAACTAATATATAGTAGTAACTATATGAGGCAACTTAGAATAGAATAAATTCTTTAATAATATGTATAACTAAAAAAATTCTTTAACATGATGTAATACACCAGAAAATTTTTTCAGGATAAACATGGCCTTATTTTTTTATTTATTTAGTTTATCGATTACAAATCATCAATAGAGTGATTCTTAATTAATACTCAATGGAAGAACACAACAAACACACATAAAAATTTGACACAAACTATTTAATTAAGTATTAAAATATTTATAGTTTAAGATTAATATTTTTAATTAGAAAATGAATACATTAAATTTTAATTCAATGTGTCACATGATATCGATATTCGTTAATAATTGACCATTTCATAAAAATAAACAATAAGAACAAACATGGGGAATATTATTATGACAAACCAAAAACGGAACTAATAAAGATATTCCAAATAATACAAAATATAGACATAACTAATTACTCACCTTATTTTTGTAGATCAAAGATGCCAAAATAATAGTCTGAAATGTGTATAAATTAAAAAAATAAGCAAAAGTGAAGATTATTATAATGAAAAATAATTTACGATTATTATATTTGAAACAATAATTTAGGAATAATTAAACTTGAATAACATATTTCACATACAACAAACATAAAAATGAAAATATAAAAGGTTCCACAAAATCAATTTATTGTTACTCCTTAAATAGAACATAAATAATCAAAAAAATAAAAAGTGAAGCCATCATTAATATTTTTAGTAAAAGATATTTATAAACATTAGGTAATTCACCAAAAATTAGTTTCGGCATAATCATGATGACTTACTTACTTTTTTCTTTTCTTTTTAAATATACTCGGTAAAACAGAAAAACTGGATATTTTAAAAACTGGAATTGAACCGGTGAATCGGCCGAGAACCGGTCGGTCAAACTGAACCGTGACCTGGCCGGTTTTTTAAAGGAACATCCATACGTTGTCGTTTCAACCTCCGGTTAGTCCTAATTACATCCCACTCCATCCAGATGAAGAGATCCAGCTTCCAAAGGTCACAGCGCCTCTCTCACGCGAAGGGCTCCTCCCAATCTCCTCCAGCGCGTCGTCCCTCACCTCTGTCCAGCCACCTCCTCGTGCCGCTGCCGTCGTCCCTCAGGTCGCTCCCTATCCCTCCATCGCAACCTTCCTTCCCTTCCATTAAGCACCCACCGTGGGAACGTCGAAGCCTCCGTCGCGCACCCATGCCGCCGCTAACTTTGTTCTTCACTCGGTTCGAAGGTGCTCTACCACTGCTCCTTGCCTTGGTCACTCGGTAGCTCTGTCTCCCCTGCATCTATGTTGACGGCATCTTCGAGCTTGCAGGTACATTTTTTAGATATGAAGGTTTGATTAACTTATTCAATAATTATTGCAGTGTTACATGTCTCTGTATCCCTAATGATTATGATTGAAAATTTTTTTTATTCTGTGAAGCTCTATGTTGTGAAGTTACTGAAGCTCTATTGCATGTATCTGATATACTGGTATGTGATTTACTGATATGTTAATTTTCTGAGCTGTGAAGTGTGAACTGATTGAACTGAAGTTACTAAACTGAACTGTGAACTTTGTTTAACAATAATTTTTTACTGAGCTGAGTTTTCATTGTTTACTTAACTGAATTTTGTTGTTTGTTGAATAATTGGGAATAATGTTGAATAATTTTGAATAATTTTGGATAAACATGTGGTTCATTATTATGACAAACCAACAAAATTGATAACATACAAAAGAGACTAAAAATGTACTAATAACTTAGTATTCACCTAATTCATGTAGGTGAAAGATATCAAAAATGAGCAAAAGAGTTAATAAATTAAAAAGAAAAAATAATCTTTTCAAAATTTACGCCTTCAAGGTAATATTTTCAAAAATTTTACATTAAAATATAATTTAAAAATATTGTATTCATTACAATAATAATAATAATAATAATAATAATAATAATAATAATAATAATAATAATAATATATCATAAACAACAATCAAAATATAAAAAAAAAAAAACTCAAAAGGATCAGTGATATAAAATGGTTTTAACCTCAATTAATAGTCTCTCCTTAAATAGAATAGAAATAATCAACAAAAAAATGAAAACGAAAAATATAGAATAAAACAACCAAAATGGTCATACAAATGAAAAAAATCAGTTTAAAAATTCTATTTCGGAAATTTTTACTTTGTTGAAAAATTGTGAACAATGTATATTTGAGTGTACACATTGGAGAAAAGATTAGCATCTATTACTGAAAATGGTGGTACCTGGATTAATGTGTAGTTGGAAAATGATATAAACAAAAATCACAGAACATTGTTGTTGGCTTCTAACATTTGAAAAGAAGAAAAGTTGAGCTATTGAGTTTATGATTGTACGAGATGAAATAAGTTATTATATAGACTACCTAATACCTTTAAAATATAACTAATAATCGAGTTTGTTTTGAAGATAAGAAAAAAAAACGAATTTGCCATCTATCACCGCATTTATAGTTACTTTTTGAACTGAAGGCATTTCTTCATTTACAATTAATTAAATAAAAGGATAAATTAATCATATAAAAGGATAAATTAATTAGAATGAGAAACGGGCTTCTCAAATCCGATAACTTAAATTCTCAAATTTGAAATCCATAAGCTAGTTAACTAAACAGTGGAAAATCTGATTGAGATGAAATTGTTAGTGTAACACCCTAATTAGCCTAAACTTTACCTCGCTTCGTAAAGCAAAGGTTAATCAAAGGTTACGACAATTCTAAGCTCATAAATATAATATATAGAAAGAATTTATATAATCCAGAAACCCGATGAAGGATATAGCTCAAAAACATGATTTAAAAGTGCAAAACGTACTAACGAAGCTACTACCTTGAGGCATGAGGTATATACATAATATAACAAAAGTATAGAGTATAATATCATAAGAGGCTAGCCACGGCTCACGAAGTTTAAGCCGGCTAGCTATATACAAACATACAAGATTGAGACAGTAAAATCAGTTTATACAAGTTTTTCTCTCTCAAATACAAGCCTCTAGGCAAAGTAAAATACAAAAGTGAGAGATATATATAAACAAAATAAAACAACAGACTCCAAAAGTATCCATGATCCTCTGTTTCTGTCATAATCAATGCAACTCACCGAGGTGGGTTGCGACCTACATCTGAAAAATAACAGAATATGGTATGAGAACTGGAGGTTCTCAGTATGGTAACAGTGCCCAGTGATGTATGATATAAGATCCCGGGACGCCAAAGGTAATCCTAGAACTTCATATCCATCACAGATTCAATCTTAAGGCATAACTAAAACTTTGAAACATAACTTACAACTGTAACATAAGAATAGTGTAATCTGACGAGAGGATTTTTGCTAGTAAAGAATTTCATAAAAAATAATCACATTGTAGGTATAGTTTCTAAACCAACAAGGAATTCTTTCATACAAAAACTTTGGCTGTCACTTAAGCAAACCCAATAAAATTTATAACCAAAGTATTCAAACCTCGGGTCGTCTCTCAAGGAATTGCAGGGAAGTATGATTTATTATTGGTTATAGAAAAAGTATCTTTCTGGGTTTCTGAAATGAGTAACAAGTAAATTAAAGACAAGAAAAATAAATTAATAATTAGAAAAACTCTTGGCAAGGTATGAGAACTGGAAATCCCATCCTAGTTATCCTTATCAGGTGTGATGAGATTTGTTTATTGCTCCCACTTAGTTAACCCTTACTAAATAAAGGAAAGTCAAGTGGACTAATCAACTTGATTCTTCAAGTCCTAGTCAACTCCTATGGAAAGACTAGCTTTAGAGGAATCCAAATCAATCAGTAAATTCCAATTTCCAATCAACAGCTGAGTTTGATAACTCAAGTGTCACCAATTACTCAACCAAAGCCAAAAGGGGAAAAATCCAAATTATTTATATCATAAATAGAAGAAAAAAAATCATAAACCTGAAATACCTCAAGTTGCATTAAATAAAGAAATCAACTCCAACATGAAGTTCATAAACCAAATTGGGGCAAATAAACAACTAAGTGATAAAGTAAATAAAAGTAGAAGAGAAATTAAATTAAAGGAATATTAAACCTAGAATGAAAAAGAAGAAATCCTAATCCTAAAAGAAATCCTAAATCCTAAAACCTAAGAGAGAGGGGAGAGCTTCTCTCTCTCTAAAACTACATCTAAAACCTAAAATTGTGAATAATGAGAAGTTGTATTGATGAATTAATGGATTTCCCCATTTTATAGCCTCTAATCTGTGTTTTCTGGGCCGAAACCTGGGTCAGAAACAACCCAAAAATTGCCCCCAGCGATTTCTGATACGTCCAGCACGCGGCAAAGTCACGCGTGAGCGTCGTCCACGCGTGAGCGTGGATTGGATTTTTGCCAAGTAACGCGTGCGTGTGATCTACGCGTGCGTGTCACCTATCTTCGGGGCAGATATGGCAAATTATATATCGTTGCGAAGCCTCGAATGTTAGCTTTCCAATGCAACTAAAACTGCCTTATTTGGACTTCTGTAGCTCAAGTTATGGTCGATTTAGTACCAAGAGGTCAGGCTGGACAGCTTTAGCAGTCCTTCACTTTCTTGTATTCTTTCCACTTTTGCATGCTTCCTTTCCATCCTCTAAGCCATTCCTGTCCTGTAATCTCTGAAAACACTTAACACACATATCAAGACATCGAATGTTAATAAGAGAGGATTAAACATAGCAAAATTAAGGCCAAAGAAGCATGTTTTCAATCATAGCACAAAATCAGGAAGAAAAATGTAAAACATGCGATTTCTATGAATAAGTGTGAGAATAGTGGATAAAATCCACTAGATTAAGCACAGGATAAACCCTAAAAATGGGGTTTATCAACCTCCCCACACTTAAACATTAGCATGTCCTCATGCTAAGCTCGAGAGAAGCTATACGAGTGAAGAGGAATAGTAGAACTTATGAAATGCAACCTATATATGAATGCAACTATATGGAAAAATGTTTCTACCTACTTGGTTAAAAGTAAATAAATATTTCAAGAACAAATATAAACTGGATTTCACTAATTCAAATCATAAAAATGAAGTACAAATAGACTTGCAAGAAGAAGATAGCTCATGAAAGCCGGGAACAAGGAATCGAGCATCGAACCCTCACTGGAAGTGTATACACTCTAATCGCTCAGGTGTTAGAGATTCGATTCTCTCAATTCTCTACTAATCTTGTTTCTAAGGCTTGCTCTTCTTCTACCAATCAACAAAAGTTTAATGCACAAATACGCAAATCAAGAGGTCTTTTAAGGGTTGTAATGGGGTTAGGGTCAACGTAGGATTGTATTTGGTTAAGTGGACTAAAATCTGAATCCTTAATTAACCTAAACTTCTCACCTAACTTAGGACAATCCGTGTAATCATAATATAAAGCCTAACTATCCATTAATTATGTTTTCCACATATTCATGCATCCGAATTTGAGTACAACTCATATGCATTGCTTTCACCATTTACTTTGGGGCATTTTGTCCCCTTTTATTATTTGCTCTTTTTCTTTTCTTTTTCTCTATATTTTTTTTCTTAATAAATTTTTCTTTTCTTAATAAATATTTTTTTTCAATGCATATGATTGAGGTATTGAATGCATAAACATGTTCTTAACATTCTTATTCATATTTTCTCAAGAATACACAACACCCAATTCTCAAACAAAATATTGGCAAACTCAATTTTCCCACACTTAATTCATGAGCACTGTCACTAGTCTAAGCTAACCAAGGATTCAAATTAAGGACATTATTATTTTCCGCTTAGAGTTAATGATGTGCTAAAGTAAAGAATAAAAGGGGTAAAATAGGCTCAAATTGGTTTGCAAAGGATAATGAAAGGTTAAGGCCATATGGGTCTGTAAGCTTAGTGAAACAAGGCCTCAATCACATAAGTGCATGCATACATTAAACAATGGAAATATAGAATCAAGCAAGACAAAGATCACAATTTTAGAGAGAACAACACACACCAAAATAATAAAATATTGGTTGATAAGATGCAACCAATCAAATAGGCTCAAAATCTCACTGGTTTTGTGTGTTCGAGCTCTAAACCATGTTCCAAAATAAAATTTCTTCAAGCAAGTTTAACAAAAAAATTTTAATTCAAATTAGTGAAATACTCTAAAAAGTTTCTTGAAAAAGAAAATATTACTTCAACCAAGTAGTTGGTAAAGTATGCACAAAATCAATCAAACATGCAAATGCAACAATTAATTTAACAAAAAAAATTTAAACATTAGTGTTGAGTCAGAAAGTAGTTACCCGCGGAAGTCGGTATCGACCTCCCCACACTTAAAGATTGCACCGTCCTCGGTGCATGCAAAGATGTGCAAGTGGATGGGGATTGTGAGCTACAACTACTGCGCGTTCTCCAAAGAATATGCAGAGGACTTGTTTATCGCCCATTGTTAGAAACTTCTCCTTTCCCTTCTCGATGGCCATCCTGAAAGGAGAGAAAAAAGAAGAAAAGTAACCCAGAAATAAAGATAAAAAAATAAATAAAGTATGGGTGGGTTGATGCCAAATAATGAGGGTCTCATTTACATGGTACCTACAACATGTATGTGAGAAAGCAATAGAAGCACATGGCATACCAATGGTGCGAAATTTGCAACAATGAGGGGGAGTGTGTGGGTAATGCAAGGTAGTATAAGTGCATATCAATGCAAATGGAATGCAAGTATTATAAAAGAATAGCATTGACTTATGAATAATAATACCCAATCAGAATAAAACAAGTCATGAAGCACCAGAATAATTCAGGAAAAGATGCAAAAGTTGAATAAGAAAATTTTAACACAAATGGAAAAATAATAAATTTAGAAAAGAAAATAAAAATATGCACAAAATTAAAATGCAACGAATGAAAGTTTGTAGATAAATTAAGTAAAATAGAATGAAAGTGAAGAAGGATGAGAAGTTAAAGAGATAAAGAAGTACAAAGTAAGAAAGGAGGAGGAAAGAAGAAAAGATAGAAGAAATTAGGATTAGAAAAGAAAAGATAAGATAAGTGGCGGCGCAGGGATCTGGTGGTGTTGCGTGAGTGACGCTCACGCGTACTCCACGCGTATGCGTGGGTCACACAAATGGGGAGACGACGCGTCGGCGTCGGTCACGTGTACGCGTGACCGAGCTTGTGCTACTCGCGCGAAGGCAGCCTTGCACGCGCACAACTCTCTGTTTGCATTGGGGTGTGTGCCAAAATAGCATATGACGCGTACGCATCAGGCACGCGCACGCGTGGAAGTGCACATTTTGAAAGTAACACGCCCGCGTCAATGACACGTACGCGTGATGCAATTTGTGCCTCGGGCACAGTGCCAGCACCAAGCCAGCCCAACTTTCGGCCAATATACCTTTTACGTCGATTTTTCAAGGTCACGCGTGCGCGTCATTTATGCGTACGCGTGAGGTGCCAAAATCCCAAGTGACGCGTACGCGTACGCGTGACGATGCTTGTACGATTGGCACACTTTCTGCACAGTTCCCACGCAACTTTCTGTTCAGTTTTTTTTTATATGCAGTATGCAGAATGCAAAATGCAAATGCTGATGAAGACATTATAAATGAACACTAAGAAAAATAGAATAAAATAAAACTAAGAATAAAATAAAACAAAATAAAACTAAGAATAAAAATATAATAAAATAAAACTAAGGATAAAAATAGAAGATAATACCATGGTGGGTTGTCTCCCACCTAGCACTTTTAGTTAAAGTCCTTAAGTTGGACATTTGGTGAGCTCCTTGTCATGGTGGCTTGTGCTTGTACTGATCCTTGAATTTCCACCAACGTTTGTAATTCCAATGGCCTCCGGGATCCCAAACTAAGCGCATACAGCCGTAAGTAATCTAAAGTAAGTGACAAGGCCCCAAAAGTGTTGATTGTTGGAATGAATTCCCGGGTCCCAAACCTTGCTTTTGCACCCGTCTTCTTGTCGATCATCATTGTTCCAACCGGGTGGTAAGCAATTGAAATTCTCACTGAGACATCCAAACAGCTTCCTAGACCCATACAATTTAGTATTCTTCCAACCATGATAATTCAGCCGTGAGCTTCCTACCACAATGAACCTAGGATTGTGTTGCCAACCACTAACCATCTCCCTCTTACTCTTATAGCCACAAAGAGCTCTAAGTTGCCCATCCGTCTCAAGTAAAGCTTATTCAAGTGGGCTAATTAAGCTTAGAGATGAGAGATTTACCCACTTGAATGAAGGGATGGATGGTGATGGCTTTGGGGGAGAGGTCTCTAACAACCTTGGAAGGTGATCTCTAGCTCCATTCCCTTGGGCTCTTCTTTGACAACTTCTACCTCTTTGCAAGCTTCTTCAATATCAACCTCTTCCTCTTGGTAGCTTTCTTCCAATTCGATCTCTTCTTCATTGTTCACCAAGGGCATGGGAGGTTGTGCTTCTTCTTCTTTAATCTCCATGTCAAGTCCAATGGGAGAGGATTCAAATGTAGATAAGAATTCATCAATGATTGAATCCATCTCTTGATCATCCCCTTCAAAGTCTTCAACCATGATATGCCTTGGAGGTTGTACACCCTCCTCAACATCAAATTCAAACTCCTTAGAAAGGGACTCTATGACTGGGCTCTCCCATGGACGTTCCGCATCTCCTAAGTCTTTGACCACTTCTTCCTCTTCAACGATTACGGCTTCCTCCAATTGTTCCAATACAGAGTCATGCTGCTCACTGTCCACCGGAGTTTCTAGCTTCTCCTTCATGCTGCATTCTTCAGTAGATTCTCCACATGAAGCCATGGGGGTTCCTAGAGTGTCCGAACATCGGGAAGCTAAATGATTTATCACTTGCTCTAATTGATGAAGAGTTGCATGAAGTCGATCCGTTGTTTCCTTGAGACGATCCTTTGATTCTTGTTGTGCTCGGCTATCATAAGTAGGATCATAGTGCTCTTGGATTGATGGATATGGACATGGTGTATATTGAGGTGGTGGTTCTAAGTATGGCTCATAAGGTGGTTGGTATGGCATATGGTGGGCCTTGTTGGTAACTACAAGGGGGTCCACCATATTCATCATCTTGGTACGCTCCTTGGAATGGCTCTTGACCATAGTAATTTGGTGGAGGTTAGTAGTCACGAAGAGGTCCACCATTACTATTGTCCTGGTATGCATCACAGAATGGTTGTTGGTGATAGCGCATTGGAGGGGGTTGTTTCCAAGAGGGTTGATCAAATCCTTGTGACTCCTCTCATCTTTGATTCTTCCAACCTTGATGCCTATTTTCATTATAGTTTCCATTCCTTACAACAACATTGGAACCAAACTTAAAACCAGAGGGGTGAGAATTTATAGTAGAAAAAGAAAATAAAAACAAAAATTAATGAAAATAAACTCCTAAAACTAGAAATACTAACAAAGAAACGAAAAAGCAAATATTTACAATAACCAATAATAAGGCACACGTTTGCAATTCCCCGGCAATGGCGCCATTTTGACAAGAGGATTTTTGCTAGTAAAGAATTTCATAAAAAATAATCACGTTGTAGGTATAGTTTCTAAACCAACAAGGAATCCTTTCGTATAAAAACTTTGGTTGTCACTTAAGCAAACCCAATAAAATTTATAACCGAAGTATTCAAACCTCAGGTCGTCTATCAAGGAATTGCAGGGAAGTATGCTTTATTATTGTTTATGGAAAAAGTATCTTTCTGGGTTTCTTCTCAAATGCATGTTGTAGCTACCATGTAGTTAAGAACCTCATTATTAATGGGCATTAGCCCACCTATATTTTAATTGTGTGCATATCTTTATTTGTGGGTTACTCTTCTTCCTTTTTCTCTTCTTTTAGGATGGCCACCAAGAAGGGAAAACGGAACACTACTTCTAAATGGGTCGACAAACAAGTGCTGCCGCACAATCTTTGGGGAAAGCGCATCAGTTGTAGCAACCCGTCCACTTGCACATCTTTGCATGCACTGAGGACGGTGCAATTTTTAAGTGTGGGAAGGTTGATACCGATCTCCATGGGTAAATACTTCCTTTTCCAACACCAATTCTAAATCTTTTTTTTTTTTGATAGATTAGTTGTTGCATTCCATAATAGATTGCATGTGTAGTTAGTTGCTTGAATTTATGTCCCACTTGGTTGAAGTGATGAATTCTTTTCCAAGAAACTATTTTATAGAATTTCACTAATTTGAATTAAAATTTTTTGTTGAACTTGCTTGAAAAAATTTATTTTGGAACATGGTTTAAAGCTCGAACACACAAAACCAGTGAGATTTTGAACCTATTTGATTGGTTGCATCTTATAAACTAATGTTTTATTTTGGTATGTATTGTTCTCTCTAAAATTTTGATCTTTGTCTTGCTTGATTATATATTTCCATTGGTTGATGTATGCATGCACCTACATGATTGAGGCCTTTGTTTCACTATAGCTCACATACCCATATGGCCTTACCCTTTCATTATACTTTGCAAACCAATGTTGAGCCCATTTTATCCCATTTGTTCTTTACTTTAGCACATCATTACCTTTAAGAAAAAAATAATGAATGACCTTAATCTGAATCCTTGATTAGCTTAGACTAGTGAAAGTGTTCATGATTTAAGTGTGGGAAAGTTGGCTTTGGAAATATTTGGTTCGGGAATTGAGTATGTTAGACTTTTTTGTGAAAATGTGAAAAGAATATTGAGGACATGTTCATGCATTCAATACCTTAATCGTATGAATTGAGAAAAACAAAAGAAAAGGAAAACCAAAAATAAAAGAAAAATAAAAAAAGGGGGACAAAATGCCCCAAAGTAAAGGGTGGTAGCAATGCATATGAGTGTACTCAAATGCGAATGCATGAATATGTGGTAAACATAGTTAATGGGTAGTTAGATTTTGTATTCTGATTACATGGATTGTCTTAAGTTAGGTGGGAAGTTTAGGTTAATCAATGATTCAGATTTTAGTCCACTTGACCAAATACAATCCTACCTTGACCCTAACCCCATTACAACCCTTAAAAGACCTCTTGATATGTGTATTCATGCATTAAATTTTTGTTGATTGGTAGAAGAAGAGCAAGCCTTAGAAAGCAAGATTAGTAGATAATAGAGAGAATCAAACCTTAAACACTAGAGTGATTAGAGTGTATACACTTCCAGTGAGGGTTCGATGCTCGATTCTTTGTTCCCGGCTTTCACGAGCTTTCTTCTTGCAAGTCTACTTGTACTTTATTTTGAGATTTGAACTAGTGGAATCCAGTTTATATTTGTTCTTGGAAGATTTATTTACTTTTAACCAAGTAGGTAAAAGCATTTTGCATTTAGTCGCATTCATATAGATAGGTTGCATTTCATAAATTTTACCATTCCTCTTCACCTCCTTTATAGCTTCTCTTGAGCTTAGCATGAGGACATGCTAATGTTTAAGTGTGGGGAGATTGATATATGGTTTATTTTGTATTGAATTGAGTGGATTTTATCTATTATTCTCACACTTATGCATATAATTCGCATGTTTTACATTTTTCTTCCTAATTTTGTGCTCTGATTGAAAACATGCTTCTTTGGCCTTAAATTCGCTAATTTTAATCTTCTCTTATTACCATTCGATGTCGTAATATGTTTGTTAAGTGTTTTCAGGGTTTATAGGACAGGAATGGCTTAGAGGATGAAAAAGAAGCATGCAAAAGTGGAAGGAACACAAGAAATTAAGGATTTCAGAATCTGGTAGCGACGCGCTCGCATGGGCGACGCGTACGCGTGATCGGTGCAACGAACATACGACGCGCACGCATGGATGACACCTACGTGTGGCCAGTGAAAAAGTCCAGTGACGCGTACGCGTGGCTGACGCGTACACGTGACAGAGTGTCACGTGCTGCATTAAACAGAATTCGCTAGGGGCGACTTCTGGGCTGCTTTTGACCCAGTTTCAGGCCCGAAAATACAGATTAGAGGCTGCAGAGTAGAGACGGAAGGGAGACTAACTTTCATTCACACAGTTTTAGATTTTAGATGTAGGTTTCTAGAGAGAGAGAGGCTCTCTCCTCTCTCTAGGTTTTAGGGTTTTTATTCTTGTTCCTTCTTAAATTCAGATTTCTACCTTACCTTAATTTAGTTTCTCTTCTACTTTTATTTGTTCTAGTACTTTAGTTTATCTATTTCTCTCGTTGATTTCTTTATGTTGCCAATTTAGTTTATGAATTCTTCTTGTTTCCTTTAATCTATATTAATGCAATTTATGTTCCATGTTTATGATTGCTTTCTTTAATTTGTTATTGTTTTCTCTCGCAATTGTTAGTCCTAGATTTTGCTATGACTTGTTAGTTTTCTATGTTTTTATTTTATGCCTTCCAAGTGTTTGATAAAATTCTTAGTTGGATTTTAAATTAGATTTTTATGTTCTTAACTTGGATTAATTAATTAGAGACTCTTGAGTTATCAAAAGTCTTTTGTTGATTGGCGATTGAGGACTGCCGGTTAGCTTGAACTTCACCAAAGCTAGTCTCTCACTATGAGTTGACTAGGACTTGTGAACTCAAGTTAACTGTATGCAATTGACCTTCCTCCACTGGTTAGAGGTTAACTAAGTGAAGGCAATTCATATTTACCATCACAATTGACGATGATAATGAGGATAGGACTTCTAACTCTCTTACCTTGCTAAGAGCTTTCTTAGTTATTAATTTATTTTCTCACCATTTTACTTTCTTGTTTCTTAGTACAAAACCTAAATATATACAATCTCATAACCAATAATAAACATACTTCCCTGCAATTTCTTGAGAGATGACCCGAGTTTTGAATACTTCGGTTAATTTTATTGGGTTGTATTTGTGACAAACAATCTAAACGTTAATTAAGGTTTAATTCTCAGTTTTGAATTATACTTGCAACGCGACATTTTTGTGAAAATCTTTACCGAAATTTTTTTTCCGTCACTTCTAACTTGAAGGAGTGGGTGTTGAGCTCCCTCTAAGAGTGTCCATGCTGCTTCCTTGCTCCCCTTGGGGCGTTGAACGCTGGATTTGGGCGTTCAACGCTGGCTTGAGTCCCTTTGGGGCGTTGAATGCCAGAAATGGGGTAGTTTGGATGTTCAACGCCCAATTTGGGTAGTCCAATCTAAAGAAAAGTATAGACCATTATTTATTTCTAGAAAGCTCTGGAAGTTAGCTTTCCAACGACGTTAAGAACGCGTCATTTGAATTTATGTAGCTCCAAAAATACTCATTTGAATGCACAGAGGTCAGATTCTGACAGCATCTGCTATGTTTTCCTTGCCTTTGAATAAGACTTTTGCCAAAACTTGCCAAATTCATCCAAAATTCACCTACAATTATAAGAAAAATATAAAAGCTCAAAGTAGCATCCAAAAAGTGAATTTTGCATTAAAACCTGTGGTGCGCAGAAATCGTGACGGTTCATCTTCTTGGTAACCGCGCTAAAAACTCAATACGCATGTTCATAATATTAGCTCTTTGTCACAACTTCGCACAACTAACCAGCAAGTGCACTGGGTCGTCCAAGTGATAAACCTTACATGAGTAAGGGTCGATCCCACGGAGATTGTCGGCTTGAAGCAAGCTATGGTCACCTTGTAAATCTCAGTCAGGCGGATTCAAATGGTTATAGAGAATTTATAATTAAAACATAATTAAAATATAAGATAGAATAGAGATACTTATGGTAATCATTGGTGAGAGTGTCAGATAAGCGTGTAGAGATGCTTTCGTTCCTCCTGAACCTCTGCTTTCCTGCTGTCTTCATCCAATCATTCTTAATCTTTTCTATGGCATGCTGTCTATTGGGCATCACCATTGTCAGTGGCTACATCCCGTCCTCTCTGTGAAAATGGTCCAATGCGCTGTCACTACATGGCTAATCATCTAGAGGTTCTCGATCATACCGGAATAGGATTTACTATCCTTTTACGTCTGTCACTATGCCCAGCACTCGCGAGTTTGAAGCTCGTCACAGCCATCCCTTCCCGGATCCTACTCGGAATATCACAGACAAGGTTTAGACTTTCTGGATCTCAAGAATGGTCGTCCATGGATTCTAACTTATACCACGAATACTCTGATTAAGGAATCTAAGAGATACTCATTCAATCTAAGGTAGAACGGAAGTGGTTGTCAGGCACGCGTTCATGGTTGGGAATGATGATGACTGTCACGATCATCATATTCATATTGAAGTGCGAATGAACATCTTAGAATAAGAATAAGCTTGATTGAATAGAAAATAGTAGTAGTTGCATTAATTCATGAGGAACAGCAGAGCTCCACACCTTAATCTATGGTGTGTAGAAACTCTACCGTTGAAAATACATAAGAACAAGGTCCAGGCATGGCCGAGAGGCCAGCCTCCAAAAGGTGATTAAAGGATCAAAAGGTAATCCAAAGATGTAAATACAATAGTAAAAAGTTCTATTTATACTAAACTAGTTACTAGGGTTACATAAATAAGTAAATGATGTAGAAATCCACTTCTGGGGCCCACTTGGTGTGTGCTTGGGCTGAGCATTGAAGCTTTCACGTGTAGAGGTCTTCCTTGGAGTTAAACGCCAGTTTGTAACGTGTTTCTGGCGTTTAACTCTGCTTTGCAACCTGTTTCTGGCGTTTGACTCCAGAATTGGGCAGAGAGCTGGCGTTCAACGCCAGTTTGCGTCCTCTAAACTCGAGAAAAGTTTGGACTATTATATATTTCTAGAAAGCCCTGGATGTCTACTTTCCAACGCAATTGAGAACGCATCATTTGGAGTTTTGTAGCTCCAGAAAATCCATTTTGAGTGCAGGGAGGTCAGAATCCAACAACATCAGCAGTCCTTCTTCAACCTCTGAATCTGATTTTTACTCAGGTCCCTCAATTTCAGCCAGAAAATACCTGAAATCACAGAAAAATACACAAACTCATAGTAAAGTCCAGAAATGTTATTTTTAATTAAAAACTAATAAGAATATAATAAAAACTAGCTAAATCATACTAAAAACATACTAAAAATAATGCCAAAAAGCGTATAAATTATCCGCTCATCACAACACCAAACTTAAATTGTTGCTTGTCCCCAAGCAACTGAAAATCAAATAGGATAAAAAGAAGAGAATATACTATAAACTCCAAACTATCAATGAAACTTAGCTCCAATCAGATGAGCGGGACTAGTAGCTTTTTGCCTCTTGAATAGTTTTGGCATCTCACTTTATCCTTTGAAGTTCAGAATGATTGGCATCTATAGAAACTTATAATTTAGATAGTGTTATTGATTCTCCTAGTTCAGTATGTTGATTCTTGAACACAGCTACTTTATGAGTCTTGGCTGTGGCCCTAAGCACTCTGTTTTCCAGTATTACCACTGGATACATACATGCCACAAACACATAACTGGGTGAACCTTTTCAGATTGTGACTCAACTTTGCTAAAGTCCCCAATTAGAGGTGTCCAGGGTTCTTAAGCACACTCTTTTTGCTTTAGACCTCGACTTTAACCGCTCAGTCTCAAATTTTCACTTGACACCTTCACGCCACAAGCACATGGTTAAGGACAGCTTGGTTTAGCCGCTTAGGCCAGGATTTTATTCCTTTAGGCCCTCCTATCCACTGATGCTCAAAGCCTTGGATCCTTTTTATTACCCTTGCCTTTTGGTTTTAAGGGCTATTGGCTTTTTCTGCTTGCTTTTTCTCTCTTTTTTTTCTCTTTTTTTTTCGCATATTTTTTTTTCTGCAAGCTTTGTATTCACTGCTTTTTCTTGCTTCAAGAATCATTTTTATGATTTTTTAGATTATCAATAACATTTCTCCTTTTTCATCATTCATCAAGAGCCAACATATTTAACATTCATAAACAACAAATTCAAAAGACATATGCTCTGTTCAAGCATTCATTCAGAAAACAAAAAGTATTGTCACCACATCAAAATAATTAAACTAATTTCAAGGATAAATTCGAAATTCATGTACTTCTTGTTCTTTTGTACTTAAAATATTTTTTCATTTAAGAGAGGTGATGGAGTCATGGAATTATTTATAGCCTTAAGACATAGACACTTAAATATTAATGATCATATAGTAAAGACACAAACATAAGTAAAACATAAAGCTCAAAAACCGAAAAACATGAAAATAAGAACAAGGAGATTAAGGAAGGAGTCCACCTTAGTGAGGGTGGCGTCTTCCCCTTCTTGGAGAACCAATGGCGCTCTTGAGCTCCTCTATGTCTCTTCCTTGTCTTTGTTGCTCCTCCCTCATAGCTCTTTGATCTTCTCTAATCTCATTGAGAATGATGGAGTGCTCTTGGTGTTCCACCCTTAATTGGTTCATATTATGACTCAATCCTTCTAGAGAAGTGTTGAGTTGTTCCCAATAGTTACTTGGAGGAAAATACATTCCTTGAGGCATCTCAGGGATTTCTTGGTGATGAGCTTCTTCATGCGTCTCTTGAGATCCATGAATAGGCTCTCTTGTTTGCTCCATCCTCTTCTTAGTGATGGGCTTGTCCTCATCAATGAGGATGTCTCCCTCTATGTCAATCCCAGCCGAATTGTAGAGGTGGCAAATGAGGTTAGGAAAGGCTAACCTTGCCAGAGTGGAAGGCTTGTCAGCCACCTTGTAGAGTTCTTAGGTATAATCTCATGAACCTCCACCTCCTCTCCAATCATGATGCTATGGATCATGATGGCCCGGTCTACAATAACTTCAGCCGGTTACTAGTGGGAATAATTGAGCGTTGAATAAACTCCAACCACCCTCTAGCTACCGGCTTAAGGTCCAATCTTCTCAGCTGAACCAGTTTGCCTTTTGAGTCAATCTTCCATTGAGCTCCTTCCACACATATGTTCATGAGGACTTGGTCCAACCTTTGATCAAAGTTGACCCTTCTAGTGTAGGGGCCTGTGTTTTCTTCCATCATTGGCAAGTTGAATGCCAACCTTACATTTTCCGGACTAAAATCTAAGTATTTCCCCCGAACCATGGTGAGCCAATGCTTTGGATTCGGGTTCACACTTTGATCATGGTTCCTAGTGATCCATGCGTTTGCATAGAACTCTTGAACCATTAGGATCCCGACTTGTTGAATGGGGTTGGTGAGGACTTCCCAACCTCTTCTTTGGATCTCAAGTCGGATCTCTGAGTACTCATTCTTTTTGAGTTTGAAAGGAACCTCAGGGATCACTTTCTTCTTGGCCACAACTTCATAGAAGTGGTCTTGATGGGCTTTTGAGATGAATCTCTCCATCTCCCATGACTCAAAGGTGGAAGCAATTGCCTTCCTTTTCCTTTTTCTTGAGGATTCTCTGGCCTTAGGTGCCATCAACGGTTATGGAAAAACAAAAAAGCTATGCTTTTACCGCACCAAACTTAGAATTTTGCTCATCCTCGAGCAAAAGAAGAGAGAAAGAAGGAGAAGAAGAAGAAGAATGGAGGAAGGGGAGAGAGATGTGTATTCGGCCAAGGTAAGAAGAAAGGGTTGTGTTGTGTGAAAATGAAGAAGGAATGAGGGGTTTATATAGTGGAGGGAGAGGGGTTAGGGTTCGGCCATTTAGGGTGGGTTTGGGTGAGAAAGAGATTTTAAATTTGAAGGTAGGTGGGATTTATGGAAAAGCGTGGTAGAGGTGATTGGTGAAAGGGTGATGGGAAAGAGTGTTTGAGTTGATTGGTGAAGGGTGTTTGGGGAAGAGGGTTATTGGATTGTGTGAAGAAGAGGGAGAAAGTGAGTTGAGGTAGTGGGGATCCTGTGGGATCTACAGATCCTGAGGTGATCCTATGGGGTCCACAGATCCTGAGGTGTCAAGGATTTCACATCCCTGCACCTTTTAGGCGCGTAAAACGCCCTATGTATGCAATCCTGGCATTTAACGCCACTTTCTTGCTTGTTTCTGGCGTTAAACGACCAGATGTAGCTTGTTTCTGGCGTTTCACGCCAGCTTGTTGCCCATTCTTGGCGTTAAACGCCACTTCCTCAGAGTGCAATCCTGGCGTTTAAACGCCAGGATGCTGCTTGTTTCTGGTGTTTAACACCAGTTTTATGCTCTGTTCTGATGTTAAACGCCAGTTTGGTGTCCATTTCTGGCGTTAATCACCCAGAATGGTGCAAGACTGGGAGTTTAACGCCCATTCTGCTAGCCTTACTGGCGTTTAAATGCCAGTAAGCTCTTCTTCCAGGGTGAGCTATTTTTTATTCTGTTTTTCATTCTGTTTTTTATTTTTTTGTAGTTTTTGTGACTCCACATGATCATCAATCTAATAAAACACGAAATTAACATGAAAGTAAAAATAATAAAATTAATTAACATTGGGTTGCCTCCCAACAAGTGCTTCTTTAATGTCAATAGCTTGACAGTGAGCTCTCATGGAGCCTCACAGATGTTCAGAGCATTGTTGAGACCTCCCAACACTAAACTTAGAGTTTGGATATGGGAGTTCAACACCAAACTTAGAGTTTGGTTGTGGCCTCCCAACACCAAACTTAGAGTTTAATTGTGGGGGCTTTGGTTGACTCTACAGTGAGAGAAGCTTTTCATGCTTCCTCTCCATGGTGACAGAAGGAGAACCTTGAGTCTTGAACACAAGGTAGTCCTCATTCAGTTGAAGGACCAACTCTCCTCTGTCCATATCAATCACAGCTTTTGCTGTGGCTAGGAAGGGTCTTCCAAGGATGATGGATTCATCCTTGTCCTTCCCAGTGTCTAGGATTATGAAATCAGCAGGGATTTAAAGGCCTCCAACCTTTACTAACACGTCCTCTACTTGTCCATAAGCCTCTTTTCTTGAGTTGTCTGCCATCTCTAATGAGATTCTGGCAGCTTGCACCTCAAAGATCCCAAGTTTCTCCATTACAGAGAGTGGCATTAAGTTTATGCCTGACCCCAGGTCACACAGAGCCTTTTTAAAGGTCATGGTGCCTATGTTACAGGGAATTAGAAATTTACCAGGATCCTGCTTCTTTTGAGGTAATTTCTGCCTGTCCAATGCATTCAGTTCATTGGTGAGCAAGAGAGGTTCATCTTTCCAAGTCTCATTACCAAATAATTTGGCATTCAACTTCATGATTGCACCAAGGTACTTGGAAACTTGCTCTTCAACAATGTCTTCATCTTCTTCAGAAGAAGAATATTCATCAGAGCTCATGAAGGGCAGAAGGAGGTTCATTGGAATCTCTATGGTCTCTAGATGAGCCTCAGATTCCTCTGGTTCCTCTAAGGGAAACTCCCTATTGTCCACTGAACGTCCCAGGAGGTTTTCCTCACTAGGATTCACGTCCTCCTCCTCTCTTGTAGGTTCGGCCACACCAAGCAAGGTAAAGGCCTTGCACTCTCTCTTTGGATTTTCTTCTGTATTGTTTGGGAGAGTACTAGGAGGAGTTTCAGTGACCTTTTTACTCAGCTGACCCACTTGTGCCTCCAAATTTCTAATGGAGGACCTTGTTTCATTCATGAAACTCAAAGTGGCCTTAGATAGATCAGAGACTATATTTGCTAAGCTAGAGGGATTCTGCTCAGAATTCTCTGTCTGTTGCTGAGTGGATGATGGAAAAGGTTTTCCATTATTAAACTTGTTTCTTCCACCATTATTAAAGCCTTTTTGAGGCTTTTGTTGATCCTTCCATGAGAAATTTGGATGATTTCTCCATGAGAGGTTATAGGTGTTTCCATAGGGTTCACCCATGTAATTCACCTCTGCTATTGCAGGGTTCTCAGGATCATAAGCTTCTTCTTCAGAAGATGCCTCTTGAGTACTGTTGGATGCAGCTTGCATTCCATTCAAACTCTGAGAAATCATATTGATTTGCTGATTCAATATTTTGTTCTGAGCCAATATGGCATTCAGAGCATCAATTTCAAGAACTCCCTTCCTCTGAGGTGTCCCATTACTTATAGGATTTCTCTCAGAAGTGTACATGAACTGGTTATTAGCAACCATGTCAATGAGTTCTTGAGCTTCTGCAGGCATTTTCTTTAGGTGAATGGATCCACCTGCAGAAGTGTCCAATGACATCTTAGCCAATTCAGACAGACCATCATAGAATATATCCAGGATGGTCCATTCTGAAAGCATGTCTGAAGGACACTTTTTGGTCAGTTGCTTATCTCCCAAGCTTCATAGAGGGATTCACCTTCTTTCTGTCTGAAGGTTTGAACATCCACTCTAAGTTTGCTAAGCTTTTGAGGAGGAAAGAACTTGGCTAAGAAAGTCGTAACCAGCTTATCCCAAGAGTTCAGGCTATCCTTAGGTTGAGAGTCCAACCATATTCTAGCTCTGTCTCTTACAGCAAATAGGAAAAGCATGAGCCTGTAGACCTCAGGATCAACCCCATTGGTCTTAACACTATCACAGATCTGCAAGAATTCAGTTAAGAACTGGAAAGGATCTTCAGATGGAAGTCCATGAAACTTGCAGTTTTGTTGCATCAGAGAAACTAGTTGAGGTTTAAGCTCAAAATTGTTTGCTCCAATGGCAGGGATTGAGATGCTTCTTCCATGTAAATTGGAATTTGATGCAGTAAAATCACCAAGCATCTTCCTTGCATTATTGTTATTTTCGGCCATGTCTCCTTCCTTTTTGAAATTTTCTGTCAGATTTTCTCCAGAGAGTTGAGCTTTAGCTTCCCTTAACTTTCTCTTCAGAGTCCTTTCAGGTTCAGGATCAGCTTCAACAAGAATGTTATTATCCTTGTTCCTGCTCATATGAAAAAAGAAGAGAACACAAAAGAAAATACGGAATCCTCTATGTTACAGTATAGAGATTCCTTATGCAAGCATAAGAAGAGAAGAATATAAGAAGGAGAAGAGAAGAATTCGAACTCAAAGAAGAATATGGGGTTCAAATTTTGGGTGGAGAAGAAGTGTTTGTAGATGAATAAATAAATAGAAGGAGATGAGAAAGAGAAAAATTCGAAAATACAATAAAATAAAATTTAAAATTTAAAGTTAAAAATTCGAAAATTGAAAATTGAAATTAAATTAAATTAAAATTTAAAACAATTAGTTAATTAAAATTGAATTTTGAAAAAGAGGGAAGGGATTTTCGAAAATTAGAGAGAGAAAGTTAGTTAGATAGTTTTGAAAAAGATAAGAATTAAACAAAAAGTAAAGTGGTTAATGAAAAAGATTTGAAAATCAAATTTGAAAAGATAAGGAGTTAGAAAAGATTTTGAAATTAAATTTTGAAAAAGATGTGATTAAAATTTATTTTGAAAAATATTTGATTTTGAAAATTAAAGTTGATTACTTGACTAACAAGAAACAAAAAGATATGATTTAAAATTTAAAGATTGAACCTTTCTTACTAGGCAAGTAACAAAGTTAATATTTTTGAATCAATCACATTAATTGTTAGTAAGATTTTCAAAAATATAAAATAAAAATAAGAAAAAGATTTTGAAAATTAATTTGAAATTTTCAAAAATATGAAAGAAAAATGTGAAAGATTTAATTTTTGAAAAAGATTTGAAAAAGATAGAATTTTTAAATTGAAAATTTGATTTGACTCATAAGAATAATTAAATTTTAAAAAGTTTTGAAAAAGTCAACTCAAATTTTCGAAAATTATGAGATAAAAAAGAGAAAGATATTTTTTTATTTTTAAATTTTTTATGATCAGAGAGAAAAACATCAAAAAGACTCAATACATTAAAATTTTGGATCAAAACAAAAGATGCATGCAAGAACACTATGAATGTCAAGATGAACACCAAGAACACTTTGAATGTCATGATGAACATCAAGAACTTATTTTTGAAAATTTTTAAGAAAAGAAAAACATGCAAGACACCAAACTTAGAAATTTTCAAACTTTAGACACTAATAAATTGAAAATGCATATGAAAAATACCATACAACACAAAACAATAAAATATAAAGATCAAACAAGAAAATTCATCAAGAACAACTTGAAGATCATGAAGAATGCAATGCATGAATTTTCGAAAAATGTAAGAAACATAGAAACATGCAATCGACACCAAACTTAAAAATTGACTCTAGACTCAAACACGAAACATCAAAATTTTTTTGATTTTATAAATTTTTTTGGTATTTTTTGAAAATTAAGTGAAAAAAGAAAAATAAGGATTTTAAAATTTTTAATAGGAATTCCCGGAATCTTGCAATGTTAGTCTAAAGCTCCAGTCCAGGAATTCGACATGGCTCACTAGCCAGCCAAGCTTTTAGTGAAAGCTTCGGTCCAAAACACTAGACATGGCCAATGGCCAGCCAAGCTTCAGCAGGACATTACATGTATTGAGGTGATTAGTTGAAGCCTCAGTCCAAATGAATTAGACATGGCTTTACAGCCAGCCAAGCTTCAACACATCTCATGAAACTCTAAAATTCATTCTTAAAAATTCTGAAGAAAAATATATTTATATTTTTTTTGAAATTTTTCAAAAAATAAAAAGCAAAAAGCTTAAACATAAAATAAAGTTACCTAATCTGAGCAACAAGATGAACCGTCAGTTGTCCAAACTCGAACAATCCCCGGCAATGGCGCCAAAAACTTGGTGCGCAGAAATCGTGACGGTTCATCTTTTTGGTAACGGCGCTAAAAACTCAATACGCACGTTCATAATATTAGCTCTTTGTCACAACTTTGCACAACTAACCAGCAAGTGCACTGGGTCGTCCAAGTGATAAACCTTACGTGAGTAAGGGACGATCCCACGGAGATTGTCGGCTTGAAGCAAGCTATGGTCACCTTGTAAATCTCAATCAGGCGGATTCAAATGGTTATAGAGAATTTATAATTAAAACATAATTAAAATATAAGATATGATAGAGATACTTAAGTAAATCATTGGTGAGAGTGTCAGATAAGCGTGTAGAGATGCCTTCGTTCCTCCTGAACCTCTACTTTCCTGCTGTCTACATCCAATCACTCTTAATCTTTTCTATGGCAAGCTGTCTATTGGGCATCACCGTTGTCAGTGGCTACATCCCGTCCTCTCTATGAAAATGGTCCAATGCGCTGTCACTGCATGGCTAATCATCTAGAGGTTCTCGATCATACCGAAATAGGATTTACTATCCTTTTGCGTCTGTCACTACGCCCAGCACTCGCGAGTTTGAAGCTCGTCATAGCCATCCCTTCTCGGATCCTACTCGGAATACCACAGACAAGGTTTAAACTTTCCGGATCTCAAGAATGGCCGTCCATGGATTCTAACTTATACCACGAAGACTCTGATTAAGGAATCTAAGAGATACTCATTCAATCTAAGGTAGAACGGAAGTGGTTGTCTGGCACGCATTCATGGTTGGGAATGATGATGACTGTCACGATCATCACATTCATATTGAAGTGCGAATGAACATCTTAGAATAAGAATAAGCTTGATTGAATAGAAAATAGTAGTAGTTGCATTAATTCATGAGGAACAGCAGAGCTCCACACCTTAATCTATGGTGTGTAGAAACTCTACCGTTGAAAATACATAAGAACAAGGTCCAGGCATGGCCGAGAGGCCAGCCTCCAAAACGTGATCAAAGGATTAAAAGGTAATCCAAAGATGTAAATACAATAGTAAAAAGTTCTATTTATACTAAACTAGTTACTAGGGTTACAAAAATAAGTAAATGATGTAAAAATCTACTTCTGGGGCCCACTTGGTGTGTGCTTGGGCTGAGCATTGAAGCTTTCACATGTAGAGGTCTTCCTTGGAGTTAAACGCCAGTTTGTAACGTGTTTCTGGCGTTTAACTCTGCTTTGCAACCTGTTTCTGGCGTTTGACTCCAGAATTGGTTAGAGAGCTGGCGTTCAACGCCAGTTTGCGTCCTCTAAACTCGGGCAAAGTATGGACTGTTATATATTGATGGAAATCCCTGGATGTCTACTTTCCAATGCAATTGAGAGCGCGCTATTTGGAGTTCTGTAGCTCCAGAAAATCCATTTCGAGTGCAGGGAGGTCAGAATCCAACAGCATCAGCAGTCCTTCTTCAACCTCTGAATCTGATTTTTGCTCAGGTCCCTCAATTTCAGCCAGAAAATACCTAAAATCACAGAAAAACACACAAACTCATAGTAAAGTCTAGAAATGTGATTTTTAATTAAAAACTAAAAAAAATATAATAAAAACTAGCTAAATCATACTAAAAATATACTAAAAACAATGCCAAAAAGCGTATAAATTATCCGCTCATCAACCTGCTGAAACATAATAAAACTTAATAAAACATACTGAAAACACTAAGAAAATGATGCCAAAAAGTGTATAAAATATCTGCTCAATAAAACACCTGTATCGCATTGATTGTGATTAAAAGACTTTGATAGTCTTCATTTAAACCCTCAAGAATAGCCTTTACATGTTTCTCTGTCGAAAGAGGGTAACCTAAGGCAGCCAAAGAATCAGCAAGGCTTTTAATTTTTAAGATATAATCTTGAGCAGACATACCATGTTTCTTGACCAATTTGAGTTGTGCTTTGAGTTGTTTAACCCTATACTTGATGGAATTTTCGAAATTTTCTTTAATCTTTCCCCAAATTTCATAAGCAAAGATGCACCCAACCATTTTACTTTTGAAATGAGAATCTATAGATTCTAGCATCCATGAGCTGAGATTATAGTCATCCTACCTCCATTGTTTGAATTGTTGAGATTCAATCCCAACTTGCTGATTTGCCATGGAATCAAATTGAGGAGGAATTCATGTTGGATGGAGATGATCTTCAAGATCTTGTCCTCAAATTGCAAAGAGAGCTTGCTGTTTCCAAGTCTTGTAATTATTTTCACCAAGTTTTCACTAATCGGGTGAAAGGGTTTCTGATTGAAGAAATTTAGGGGAAAATTGTTGATAACAGAAGAGGAGGGAAGAGTGTTGTTGGAATTGGATTTGGCAGAATCTTCATTGGGGGAAGCCATGGATCAAACACCTGTTGCTCTTGATACCATGAAAGGAATTTTGCAACAGAAGAATAGAAATAAAGAAGGGGAAATTGAAAAACTAAAGAATAGAAAATATTGAATTTTGGTTTCAGTAAAAACAAAATGAGTCATCATCCCAATAGAGTTTTCCCTCTTTACTTATATAGCCCCCTTAAAACCAAGACTAGTTCTCTAATTATCATAATTAATCATCCTTAATCTCAGCACCCACTTAGCTGAGAGGCTTAGGGAATTTGAATTCCCTGCCCCCTACCTGGTGTTCAACACCAAGAATGGGTGTTGAATGCCCAAAGCGGAGTGAAAGGTTGGGGCTGGCTGCCCCCTGTAGGGCATTGAACGCCCAAAGCACCCCTTTTCTGGCATTCAATGCTAGATTCCTCTCCCTTTGGGGCGTTGAACGCCCAAGATGCTCCCCTCCTGGCATTCAACGCCAGCAAGGGGGTTACTCCAGGGTGTCCTATTTTCAGTTCTGCAAGCTTCAATCACTGTTCTAAGTGCTGTACATGATCACATACATCAAGAAAGCAAGAGAAAAACAAAAGAGAATAACTAAAACAACTCAAATGAGAATAAAGAAAACAACATTACTCTAATCATGGTTGGGTTGCCTTCCAACAAGTGCTTCTTTACCGTCATTAGCTTGACGGACAGCTCCATTACGGAGGTAGGTAGAGGCTCAGAGTTTCACCACTTACAGTGAACTTACGTCCTGTGCTCTCATGGATGAGCTCCACATGCTCTAGAGATAAGATTCTACTCACTGTGTGTGAAAGGACTGGACTTTTGGTGAAGACAACCCTCATGCCAGGTGAGAGTTCTTCAGTAGGGATCTTTTTGTCCCTCCAGCATTTAGGTACCTTGTTCTTAGTACCTTCCTTCTTAGTGCTTGATGATGGTTGCCCAACACCAAACTTAGAATTGGTGTAGGGGGGCTTTGTAAAGATCTGCACTATGAGTGAAGGCTGAAACACAATGTGCTGCACTATAGTACCAGCTCTGTCAAAGGGAGACTGAGGGTTGGGTATCTTGAACAAGATACAGTCCTCATGTAGTCCTAAGACTAGCTCACCTCTTTCCACATCAATTATGGCCTTAGCAGTGGCAAGAAAAGGCCTTCCAAGGATGATGGATTCATCTCTGTCCTCTCATGTATCTACAATCACAAAGTCAGCAGGGATGTAAAGGTCTTCAACCTTTACCAAGACATCCTCCACCATGCCATACGCCCTTTTTAGGGACTTATCAACCATCTCCAATGAGATTGTGGCACGCTGTATCTCTAGGATTTCTAGCCTCCTCATTACAGACAGAGGTATCAGATTGATGCTTGAGCCAAGGTCACATAGTGCCTTCTCAAACGTGATGGTCCCTATAGTACAGGGAATGAGGAAGCTTTCGGGATCCGGTAGCTTCTGAGGAAGCTTCTTCTGGACCAAGGCACTGAACTCCTTGGCCAGTATCACAGGCTCATCTTCCTCTTCTAACGCCTCTGTATGAGAGATGTTGGCTTTTAGCTTTATGAGGATTTCCAGGTATCGAGCAATTTGCTCTTCCTTGGACTCTTCATCCTCTTCTGAAGAAGAGTATCCTTCAGGTTCTTTGCCTAGTGAAGGAGCGTGCAAGGTGACATTATATGTCTCCTCATGAGCTTTGATTTCTTTGAGTTCTTTAACAGCAGACTCTTCTATGGGTTCGGTTACCACCTCTACCATGAAGGCTTTGCACTTTTTCTTTGGATTCACCTCTGTGTTGCTTGGAAGAATATTTGAAGGGATCTCTGGGATTCTCTTACTCAGCTGACCAATCTGTATCTCCAAATTCCGAATGGAAGATCTAGTTTCAGCCATGAAACTATGTGTGATCTTGGAGAGGTTGGAGACTATGGTAGCCAAGTCAGAGAGGCTCTGCTTGGGTGTCTCCATAATCTGCTAAGATGATTTGAATGGTTTGTTATTGAACCTATTCTGGTTCATTCCATTGTGATTATTATTGAAGCCTTGTTGAGACTTTTGCTGGTCTCTCCACCCAAAGTTAGGGTGGTTCCTCCATCCTTGATTGAAGTTATTCGAATAGGGATTGTTGTTGGAGTTTTTGGAGGAGTTTTCCATATAGTTCACTTCCTCCATAGTGGTCCAGGCATTATCACCTGCATCTACCTCATAGACCGTCTCTGGACAGTAGGCCTCTAAGCTCTGCTTCCCACTTAAGTGCTGAGTGATCATGTTGATCTGTTGGGACATAAGCTTATTTTTAGCCAAGATGGCATCTAAGGTGCTTACCTCTAGGATGCCTCTCTTCTGAGCAGCCCCATTGTTCACAGGGTTCCTTTCAGAAGTGTACATGTACTGGTTGTTAGCAACCACGTTAATAAGCTCTTGTGCCTCTTCAGGCACGTTCTTCAAGTGGAGGGATCCACCTGCAGAGTGGTTCAATGCAATCTTGGACATCTCAAATACACTATCATAGAAGATATCTAACATGGTCCAATCTGACATCATGTCAAGAGGACATCTCCTGATCAGTTACTTATATCTTTCCCAAGCTTTATAGAGGGATTCACCCTCTTTTTTTCTGAAGGTTTATACTTCCACCCTAAGCTTGCTCAGCTTTTGAGGTGAAAAGAACTTGGTCAAGAATCCATTGACCAATTTTTCCTAGCTGTCTAGGCTTTCCTTAGGCTGAGAATCCAGCCATATCCTTGCTCTGTCTCTTACAGCAAAGGGAAAGAGCATGAGCTTGTAGACTTCTGGATTTACTCCATTAGTCTTGACAGTGTCACATATCTGCAGAAAGTCAGATAGGAACTTATTTGGATCTTCCTGTGGAAGTCCATGAATCTGGCAATTCTGTGGTACCAAAGTGACCAATTGAGGCTTCAACTTAAAGTTGTTTGCCCCAATGACAGGAATGGAGATGATGCGCCCATAGAAGTCAGAATTGGGTGCAGTGTAAGATCCTAGGACCTTTCTTGCATCACCTCCATTGTCTGGATTAGCTGCCATTATTGTTTCTTCTGCTTCTTATTCTGGAGCTCCTATTAGATTCCTTACGGATCTGCTAGCCTGAGCTTGTTGCAGACGCTTTCTCAGAGTCCTTTCAGGTTCAGGATCTATATCAAAGAGAGATTCTTTATCCCTACTCCTGTTTATAAACAAGAAGAAAGAAACCAAAAAGAAAAGAAGAAAGGATTCTCTATGTCAGAGTATAAAGGTCCTTTGTTAGAAAGATAGGTGAAGAAGAAAAGAAAAGAAGAGGTCTTTTATTTAAAAAGAAGTTTTTCGAAATTAAAGAGGGGAAAAGATTTAGAAAATAGAAGGGAGAAAAAACTAGAATATTTTCGAAAAAAAAGCGAGAGAAAGAGGTAGGAGATTTTTGAAAATTAGAAGAAAGAGAAGAATAAAAAAGATACTAAACTTTTAAAATTGAAATAAGATTAAACAAATAACTAATTAAAAAGATTTGGAGATAAAGAAAAAGATTTGAAAAATAGAATATTTTCTTTTGAAATAAATTTGAAAATTGAAAAAGAAAGAGTTAATAAAAAATTTAAAAATTAAATTTAAAAAGAAAAAGGCAAACAAGATAAGATAAGATTTAAAATTTTAAAGAGAAAAGATTTTATTTTAAAAGGTTTTGACATTAGAAAAAGAAAGTCAAGGAAAGATTTTGAAAATTGAATTTTCGAAAAAGTCAAAAGAGAGAAAAAAGATAAGATAAAATTTTAAAATTCTTAAAGATTTTAAAAATTAAAATTCAAATTCAAAAGAAAGAGAAACTATCAAGATATTAAAATTTTGAGAATTGAATTTAAAAGAAAGATAAGATAGCAAAATTTTGAAAAGCAAAGAAAGAAAAGTTAAGATAAAGATTTAAAGAAAAGATAAGCAAGAAAAACAAGACTATCAACCAAGACACCAAATTTAAATTTTTTTTTTTGTATTCAATTTAGAGATTTTCGAAAAATTGAAAAGAAAAAACACTAAAAGATACCAAATTTATAAATTTTGAAATTAAAGACACTAAATTTTTGAAAATTAAGAAGGACAAACACTAAAGGACACCAAACTTACGGATTTTAAAGATTAAAGACTAAAATTTTCGAAAACCTTGAAGAAAAATACCAAAAGAAACCAAACTTAAAAATTTTGAAATCAAACAAGAAAAATAGCAAGAACAGTTCGAACACCAAGAAAGAAAAAAATAAGAACAATCTTCAAACAGACTCAAGAAAAGAACAAAAACCAAAGTGACACCAAACTTAAAATGTTGACACAAGACTCAAATGAAAGAAAGCTGGTAAAAAGTACCTGATCTAAGGAGCAAGACAACCATTAGTTTATCAATCACAAACAATCCCGACAACAGCGCCAAAAAACTTGGTGCGTGAATTTGTGACTCGCACAACTGAACTGGCAAGTGCACTGAGTCATCTAAGTAATACCTCAGGTGAGTGAGGGTCGAATCCCATGAGGATTGCCAAATTGAGCAAGCTGTGCTTATCTTATAGATCTTAGTCAGGCGAATAGAAAGATAGTTTTTGGTTGTTGTAGATGCACAAACAAGCAGTAACAAAAGTGATAAATAATTAAGATAGAGACAGTAATTAGCAGTTAGTTAAGGCTTCGGGGGTGCTTCTTATTTTGGATTAACGCCTCATACTAACTACTTCAAGGATGAATGATTCCTTCAATGGCAAGGCTATAAGTGATTAAGCCATTAGTCATGGTCATTAATCTCCTCAGGTCCAAACCAAACATCTGAACAGACTAGATCAATCTAGGAGAGGGTAAAGTGACAAAATTCAATCTCTTTGATGATCCTACTCAAAACGCCAAAGATAAAGTCGGATCTTCCGGATCAGAGACTGATGCTCTTATGGTTCTAGCTCTTAGAGCCACAGGAACCTCAATTACCCTTGACTAACGATGTTTTATGTCACATACCCAATTAGTCCAGATAATTCTATTGGAACGCATGATGCATCCTCAAGCTGTAGCTTAATACTATCCGGGTCAGGACTCGTAAGGAACTCATGCAGAATCGGGATTCATAAGGATGAAGAACGACAAGGCATCATAGAATAGAATCAGACATTCATCGGAATAGAAAAGTAATTGTATTAATCCATAGGAATCAGCAGAGCTCCTAACCTTAACCTAAGAGGTTTAGTTGCTCATACTGTATAGAGAATAGTGTGAAATGTTTGAGCAGTCTAATGACAATGAGAATTTATTGTTGATCTAGAATTTCAAAATATAAAATTCCATCATTGAAAGTATAGTCTAAATCAACAATTAATTCCCAAATAAAATGTCAATCCAAAGGATATCACAATACTAAACAATTATTATAACCGAGAGTATTTAGCTCCCGGGTCGTCTTCCCTAGGAGTTGCAATGAAATGTCATTATTGTTGGCTATGAGAGAGTATGGGAAATTGAGAAAGAAGGCAAGAGAAGCAAGGAATGTAAATAGCAAGAAATGAAGCAAGCATGCAAGAAATTAGAGGAGGGCAATTAAAGGCAATGCAAATATAAATCAAATAGTAAAAAGAGCTCTTGGCAAGAAGTGGGTAATCTAGGTTTCCTATCCTAGTTATGGACCACAAACATGGCAATTATGTGGAATTAATCCCAATTAGTCAATCCTACTTGAGAATTAGTCAAAAGGGGGTAATTGATCTCAATCCATAAGTCCTAGTTCACTAATTACTTAATGAAAGACTAGCGTCAACGGAAACCAAACCAATTAACCATTCTCACACAATGCGGAATGGACATCCACAACTCAATTCCACACAAACACCCAATTTCTCGACCAAGAGTGTGAAAACTAAACATGCAAGAAATTAAACATCAAAGCAATAAAAGTCAAAAGCAACAAAATGCAAGGAAAGGAAACTTCAAATGCAAAAAGATCTCTTGGCAAGTAATTGAGAGCTAAGGTTACCTATCCTAGCCATTGACCACAAACACATGATGATTATGAAGAGTTAATCCTACTTAGTTAACCTTACATCGAAGATAAGTCAAATAGGCATAGTTGATTTCAATCCATAAGTCCTATGTCAACACTAATGGGTCACATAGAGTCAAGGGAGACCAAATCAACTAACTACTCTAATGTATCAAACAAGAATGGACATCAATGACTCAAGGATCGCGAAAGTCATCAATTCCAAGCCAAGAGTGTAGAAAAACTAAGTGAAAACTAAGCCAAGTATTTTATCAAAAACTTGGTGTGTATGAAAATAAAATAATATTAAATTGCATTAAAAATAAAATCTAAAATACCAAAGGCAAGAAAATGACAATAACAACCAAAAAAAGCAACAAATGACATGGAATCATAAATTTGCATTAATTGGGATTAAAATAACAAAAGTGTTCATAACATGGAAATTGACATAAAAGAGAAAATAACAAAAGAGATGAAGAAGATAAAGACAAGAAAGCATAGAAACATAAATGAAACTACACTAAAGCAAGAATTAAAGTGCTGAAATTAAAAGGAAACTAAGCTAAAAACCCTAATTCTAGAGAGAGGGGGGAGTTTCTCTCTCTAGAAAATAACCTACATAATGCTAAACTAACCCTAATTTCTCCCCCCCCCTTCACAAGGAGTGAGGCCTTCCTTCATATTGCACTCAATCAGCTTCAGAAAGTCCAAAAATTGGGCCCTGGAGGCCCAAAAATCGACCACAGCAATTTGCAATAAATGAGTCACGCGCTGGGACGTGTGCGTACACACAGGTGTGTGCATACACACACATGCTGATTTTCTTCTTGTGCGTACGCACAGAATGTCGTGCATATGCACAAATGGTTTTGTGGCTTTTGTCCGTACGCACAGGTGTTTGTGCGCACGCACACTCCAATATGTGCTTCTCCTTTGTTTTCTTCATGCTTTCTCCATTTGTACGTGCTTCCTTCCACTTTTGCCTTGCCAAACTTGCCTCTTAGACCTAAAATCACTCAACAAACATCTCACGGCATCGAATGGGATAAAAGTGGGATAAAAGTGATTAAAATAAGCACAAAATAGCATGTTTTCACATTTAGGCACAATTAAGGGAGAAAACACAAAAGCATGCTATTTGGATGAATAAATGTGAGTTTATGTGATGAAATCCACTCAAATCAAACCAAAATATACCGGAAAATATGGACTCATCAATTCTCCCACACTTAAACAATAGCATATCCTCATGCTAATCACAATCAAAGGAGAAGAATAAGGAGGGCAAGCAATTTATTCTATGCATCTATCTACATGCATGCGACTATACTAAATACTATCTATCTATATCTACACTATAATTCCTATTGAGTTTGGCAAAAACAAACAAGAGAATTCCAATCAATCCAAAGTAGAACTTAGCGCCAAGCCAAGAAATCAATACAATACGATCAACGTCCAATGATTTGATTTGAAATTTTCAAATTCATTTCAACAACTTGAAAGAAGATACAAGATAAGCAATGGGAACATAGAATTGAGCGATTGAACCCCTCACCGGATGTGTTTACACTCTAATCGCTCAATGTGTGGGGTTTAATCACTAAATCTCCCTTTTATCATGTTTTTTCAAAGATTTGCAAGCCATCTAACAATCAACTAATATTTGATGAATGAATGCAAATATCATGAGGACTTTTGTGGGTTGTAATGGGGCTTAGATAAGGGTAGGATTAATATGGTTAGCTCAAGTATCCCACCTAATCCTATATCATCCTATATACATAACAAAACAACCTAACTACCCATTTATCCTCTTTCTCACATTCACTCATGCATTCTCTTTTTAATTCAACCACATATGCATCTCTTATTTACATTCTTATGTTCATTTCTTCTTTTTTTATACATACACCAAAATTTCTCTTTTATTTATAATTAAAGAGAGATGCATATGTTCCAAGTAATGAATGCATGAGTGTTTTCCCACTTTTTCAAATATTCTCAATGAACACCCAAAGCACTAACTACCCATGTTTCCCACAAATTCCCCCACACTCGATTAACACACACACTCAAACCCAAGCTAATCAAAGATACAATATATGGACATTAATGGTTTTTTACTTAGGGCAAATGATGTGCTTAAAATTAGAACAAAGGAGAATTAAAGGCTCAAAAAGTGGTTCACAAAGGTAGATGTAAGGGTTGGCCATATGAGTTAAGTGAGTTCAAATTCAAAAATGGCCTCAATCATACTAAATGCATTCAAAACAACAAATATAGGACATATAGACTAAAGCAAATCAAAGATCACAATCATAAAAGGAGTTTATTGCACAAGAATAAAAATTATGGTTGAAAATGTTCAACCATCCATTAAAGCTCAAATCTCACTAGGTATTTTGTTTAAGATATTTTCTATGTTCCTTAAAAATACATCTTGCAAGTTCAAAAACAATTTTTCAAATCTAATCAATGGAACGCCCTAAAAGGGATTTCTTAAAAATTCTTGGTTGTTTCAACCAAACTTATTCAATCTAACATGCAAGTATTTACCATCATATAACTATAAGCATTAAAGATATATATACAAACAAACCCAACCAAACAAAATATACAAACAAGAATAAAAATTGCAAAAATTGAAGAAAAAGAGCAAAAAGTGTATTGCAAAGTGTCTAAGAAAAGAATTTTTATCCCCCTTGAAGTTAGCGATCCTCCCCCACACTTAAATAATACACGGTCCTCTGTGCATGCACATGATCCGAGGGTGAAGGACTGTGAGGCTCCCTCTTCAGCTGGTGGGCTCCGGGGGCTCCGGTGGGAAGCGCTTTTATTTAATTTCTTTAAGTTAGACAATTGGGAGAGCCTTTGTTATGGTGGCTTGTGCTTAAATTTTCCACCAATGCTAGAATGTCCAATGTCCTCCGGGATCCCAATTCTAACCATCAACAAAACAAAAGATAATCAAAAAGTAAGCTATTTACATATTAACATATTTACAATAACCAATAACATCACACCATTGCAACTCCCCGGCAACGACGCCAAATTTTGACAATGAGAATTTATTGTTGATCTAGAAATTTAAAATATAAAATTCCATCATTGAAAGTATATCCTAAATCAACAGTTAATTCCCAAATCAAATGTCAATCCAAAGGATATCACAATACTAAACAATTATTATAACCGACAGTATTTAGCTCCTGGGTCGTCTTCCCTAGGAGTTGCAATGAAATGTCATTATTGTTGGCTATGAGAGAGTATGGGGATTGAGAAAGAAGGCAAGAGAAGCAAGGAATGTAAATAGCAAGAAATGAAGCACGCATGCAAGAAATTAGGGGAGGGCAATTAAAGGCAATGCAAATAGAAATCAGATAGTAAAAAGAGCTCTTGGCAAGAAGTGGGTAATCTAGGTTTCCTATCCTAGTTATGGACCACAAAAATGGCAATTATGTGGAATTAATCCCAATTAGTCAATCCTAATTGAGAATTAGTTAAAAGGGGGTAATTGATCTCAATCCATAAGTCCTAGTCAACTCACTAATTACTTAGTGAAAGACTAGCGTCGATGGAAACCAAACCAATTAACCATTCTCAAACAATGCGGAATGGACATCAACCACTCAATTCTACCCAAACACCCAATTTCTCAACTAAGAGTGTGAAAACTAAACATGTAAGAAATTAAACATCTAAGGAATAAAAGTCAAAAGCAACAAAATACAAGGAAAGGAAACTTTAAATGCAAGAAAACCTCTTGGCAAGTAATTGAGAGCTAAGGTTACCTATCCTAGCCATTGACCACAAAGACATGATGATTATAAAGAGTTAATCCTACTTACTTAACCTTACATCGAAGATAAGTCAAATAGGCATAGTTGATTTCAATCCATAAGTCCTATGTCAACACTAATGGGTCACGTAGAGTCAAGGGAGACCAAATCAACTAACTACTCTAATGTATCAAACAAGAATGGACATCAATGACTCAAGGATCACCAAAGTCATCAATTCCAAGCCAAGAGTGTAGAAAAACTAAGTGGAAACTAAGCCAAGCATTTTATCAAACACTTGGTGTGCATGAAAATAAAATAATATTAAATTACATTAAAAATATAAATCTAAAATACCAAAAGCAAGAAAATTACAATAACAACCAAAGAAAGCAACAAATGACATGGAAACATAAATTTGCATTAATTGGAATTAAAATAACAAAAGTGTTCATAACATGGAAATTGACATAAAAGAGAACATAACAAAAGAGATGAAGATGATAAAGACAAGAAAGCATAGAAACATAAATGCAACTACACTAAAGTAAGAATTAAAGTGCAAAAATTAAAAGGAAACTAAGCTAAAAACCCTAATTCTAGAGAGAGGGGGGAGCTTCGATCTCTAGAAAACAACCTACATAAATGAGTCACGCGTTGGGACTTGTGCGTACACACAGGTGTGTGCGTACGCACACATGCTAATTTTCTTCTTGTGCGTACGAATAGAATGTCGTGTGTACGCACCCATGGTTTTGTGGCTTTTGTGCGATGCACAGGTGTTTGGGCGCATATACACTCCAATGTGTGCTTCTCCTTTGTTTTCTTCATGCTTTCCCCCTTTGTACATGCTTCCTTCCACTTTTGCCTTGCCAAACTTGCCTCTTAGACCTAAAATCACTCAACAAACATGTCATGGCATCGAATGGCATAGAATTAGGATAAAAGTGATTAAAATAAGTACAAAATAACATGTTTTCACATTTAGGCACAATTAAGGAAGAAAATACAAAAGCATGCTATTTGGATGAATAAATGTGTGTTTATGTGATGAAATCTGCTCAAATTGAACCAAAATATACCGGAAAATATGGACTCATCAATTTCTCTACACTTAAACAATAGCATGTCCTCATGCTAATCACAATCAAAGGAGGAGAATAAGGAGGGCAAGCAATTTATTCTATGTATCTATCTACATGCATGCAACTATACTAAATACTATCTATCTATATCTACACTATAATTCCTATTGAGTTTGGCAAAAACAAACAAGAGAATTCCAATCAATCCAAAGTAGAACTTAGGGCCAAGCCAAGAAATCAATGCAATACGATCAAAGTCCAAAGATTTGATTTGTGAAATTTTCAAATTCCTTTCAACAACTTGCAAGAAGATACAAGATAAACAATGGGAACATAGAATTGAGCGATTGAACCCCTCACTGGATGTGTTTACACTATAATCGCTCAATGTGTAGGGTTTAATCACTCAATCCCCCTTTTATCATGTTTCTAAAAGATTTGCAAGTCATCTAACAATCAACAAATATTTGATGAATGAATGCAAATATCATGAGGACTTTTGTGGGTTGTAATGGGGCTTAGGTAAGGGTAGGATTAATTTGGTTAAGTGGGCTAATAGATTGGATGTTTGATTAGCTCAAGTATCCCACCTAATCCTATATTATCCTATATACATAACAAAACAACCTAACTACCCATTTATCCTCTTTCTCACATTCACTAATGCATTCTCTTTTTAATTCAACCACATATGCATCTCTTATTTACATTCTTATTATCATTTCTTCTTTTTTTATATATATACACCAAAATTTCTCTTTTATTTATAATTAAAGAGAGATGCATATGTTCCAAGTAATGAATGCATGAGTGTTTTCTCACTTTTCCAAATATTCTCAATGAACACCCAAAGCACTAACTACCCATGTTTCCCACAAATTCCCCTACACTCGATTAACATACACACTCAAACCCAAGCTAATCAAAGATATAATATATAGACATTAATGGTTTTTCACTTAGGGCAAATGATATGCTTAAAATTAGAACAAAGGGAAATTAAAGGATCAAAAATTGGTTCACACAGGTAGATGTAAGGGTTGGCCATATGGGTTAAGTGAGTTCAAATTCAAAAATGGCCTCAATCATACTAAATGCATTTAAAACAACAAATATAGGACATATAGACTAAAGCAAATCAAAGATCACAATCATAAAAGGAGTTTATCACACAAGAACAAAAATTGTGGTTGAAAATGTGCAACCATCCATTAAAACTCAAATCTCACTAGGTATTTTGTTCAAGCTATTTTCTATATTCCTTAAAAGTACTTCCTGCAAGTTCAAAAACAATTTTTTAAATCTAATCAATGGAATGCCCTAAAAGGAATTTCTTAAATATTCTTTTTTGTTTCAACCAATCTTATTCAATCTAACATGCAAGTATTTACTATCATATAACTATAAGCATTAAAGAGATATATACAAACAAACCCAACAGAACAAAATATGCAAACAAGAATAAAAATTGAAAAAATTGAAGAAAAAGAGCAAAAAGAGTATTGCAAAGTGTCTAAGAAAAGAAATTTTACTCCCTTGAAGTTAGCGATCCTCCCCCACACTTAAATAATACACGGTTCTCCGTGCATGCACATGATCCGAGGGTGAAGGACTTCGAGGCTCCTCCTTCAGCTGGTGAGCTCCGGGGGATCCGGTTGCAAGCACTTTTATTTAATTTCTTTAAGTTAGACAATTAGGAGAGCCTTTACTATGGTGGCTTGTGCTTAACTTTTCCACCAATGCTAGAATGTCCAATGTCCTTCGGGATCCCAATTCTAACCATCAACAAAACAAAAGATAATCAAAAAGTAAGCTATTTATATATTAACATATTTTCAATAACCAATAACATCACACCATTGCAAATCCCCAGCAACGACACCAAATTTTGATAATGAGAATTTATTGTTGATCTAGAATTTCAAAATATAAAATTCCATCGTTGAAAGTATAGTCTAAATCATCAATTAATTCCTAAATCAAATGTCAATCCAAAGGATATCACAATACTAAATAATTATTATAACCGAGAGTATTTAGCTCCCGGGTCGTCTTCCCTAGGAGTTGCAATGAAATGTCATTATTGTTGGCTATGAGAGAGCATGGGGAATTGAGAAAGAAGGCAAGAGAAGCAAGGAATGTAAATAGAAAGAAATGAAGCAAGCATGCAAGAAATTAGAGGAGGGCAATTAAAGGCAATGCAAATAAAAATTAAATAGTAAAACGAGCTCTTGGCAAGAAGTGGGTAATCTAGGTTTCCTATCCTAGTTATAGACCACAAACATGAAAATTATGTGGAATTAATCCCAATTAGTCAATCCTACTTGAGAATTAGTTAAAAAGGGGTAATTGATCTCAATCCATAAGTCCTAGTCAACTCACTAATTACTTAGTAAAAGACTAGCGTCAATGGAAACCAAACCAATTAACCATTCTCACACAATACAGAATGGACAACCACAACTCAATTCTACCCAAACACCCAATTTCTCAACCAAGAGTATGAAAACTAAACATGCAAGAAATTAAACATCAAAGGAATAAAAGTCAAAAGCAACAAAATACAAGGAAAGGAAACTTCAAATGCAAGAAAACCTCTTGGCAAGTAATTGAGAGCTAAGGTTACCTATCCTAGCCATTGACCACAAACACATGATGATTATGAAGAGTTAATCCTACTTACTTATCCTTACATCGAAGATAAGTCAAATAGGCATAGCTGATTTCAATCCATAAGTCCTATGTCAACACTAATGGGTCACGTAGAGTCAAGGGAGACCAAATCAACTAACTACTCTAATGTATCATCAATGACTTAAGGATCACCAAAGTCATCAATTCCAAGCCAAGAGTGTAGAAAAACTAAGTGAAAACTAAGCCAAGCATTTTATCAAACACTTGGTGTGCATGAAAATAAAATAATATTAAATTGTATTAAAAATAAAATCTAAAATACCAAAATCAAGAAAATGACAATAACAACCAAAGAAAGCAACAAATGACATGGAATCATAAATTTGCATTAATTGGAATTAAAATAACAAAAGTGTTCATAACATGGAAATTGACATAAAAGAGAACATAACAAAAGAGATGAAGATGATAAAGACAAGAAAGCATAGAAACATAAATGCAACTACACTAAAGTAAGAATTAAAGTGCTAAAATTAAAAGGAAACTAAGCTAAAAACCCTAATTCTAGAGAGAGGGGGGAGCTTCGATCTCTAGAAAACAACCTACATAATGCAAAACTAACCCTAATTTCTCCCCCCCCCCCCCGCTTCACATGGAGTGAGGCCTTCCTTCATATAGCACTAACGATCGGATTTTCTATCGGTAAAGAAATTCACAAATATAATTGCGTTGTAAGTATAGCTTCTAGACTGACAAGAATTCCTTTCGTACAAAAGTTTTGGTTGTCACAAGTAACTAACCCCTAAATAAATTGATAAATGATAACCGAAGTATTTAAACCTCGGGTTGTCTTCTCAAGGAATTGCAGGGAAGTATGACTTATTATTAGCTATGGAAAAGGTAGAATTTTTGGGTTTTTAAAAGGTTTGAACAAGCAATTTAATTGACAAGAAAAATAAATTAATGATTAATAAAACTCTTGGCAAGGTACGAGAACTGGAATTCCTATCCTAGTTATCCTTATCAATGGTGATGAGAATTGGGTTTTTAATCCCATTGAGTTAACCTTTACTAAACAAAGGAAGGTCAAGTGGACTAATCAATTTAATCCTTAGGTCCTAATCAATTCCTAAGGAAAGACTAGAGTTATTGGAATTCAAATCAATTAGCAAAAATAACAATTATCAATCACGATGAGTTTGATAACTTAAGAGTCTCCAATTAATCCAAGAATATAAAAAGCTAAATAAAAATCATAAATCTGAAATACCTCAATTGCATTAATAAAAGAAAATCAATCTAAACATAAAGAGTTCATAAGCCAAATTTGTAACATAAGTCAGATACGAATAAAAGCATTAGAATAAATAAAAATATAAAAGGAATATTGAACCTGAGAAGAAGTTGAAATCCTAAATCCTTTAAGAGGAATCCTAATCCTAAAACCTAAGAGAGATGAAAGAATCTTTCCCTCTAAAAACTATATCTAAATCCAAAATATTATGTATTATGAATGTATGGTGAGTTCTTGTTTGATTCTTCCATTCTCTGGCTTATATTCTGTGTTTCTGGATTCAAAATTGGGCCGAAAAAGGGTCCAGAAATCACTGGAGGCGTTTTCTGCAGATTCTGGTACGTGGCGTCTGTCACGCGTTCGTGTGGGTCACGCGTTCGCGTCATCTGGGAGTTTTCCTTGTCACGCGTATGCGTCGGTCACGCGTACGCGTAATTTGCGTTCTGCTCAAGGCGCGCGTCCGCGTCGTCCATGCGTTCGCGTCACTGTCTTTTCTTCAAAACTCCATTTTTGTGCTTTCCTTCCATTTTTGTATGTTTCCTTTCTGTCCTCTAAGCCATTCCTGCCCTATGAGACCTAAAAATACTTAACACACAAATCACGGCATCGAATGTTAATAAAGGGTAATTAAAATTAATATTTTTAAAGCATAGGAAACATGTTTTTCACATATATCACACAATAAGAAAGGAAAAGTAAAACCATGCAGTTTACATGAATAAGTGGGTGAAGGGTTGAATAAATCACTTAAATTAAGCACAAAATACATCATAAAATATGGGTTTATCAACCTCCCCACACTTAAACAATAGCATGTCCTCATGCTAAATCCAAGAAAAAGGGTAAAGTTAGAATGGTGGAATTTCATGCAATGCAATCTATTCTAAATGCAAACTACCTACTTGAATCATGCAATTTTAATTATTATCCACCTATATATATAGAGCTTACATGTGGTTAATTTGATTCATATTTTTAAGGAATCATATACGTATAGCCAAACCTAAATCATGTTAAAGCACTTTCGCAATTGAGTTGGGTAAACATAATTCAGAAACTTGCAAGACAATTTAAATAATTAAGCAGAGATATATGGTGATGAGCTATTGAACCCTCACTGGATTTTGTGTTTACTCTCTAGTCACTCAGTGTTTATTGGGTTAATCACTCTATTCTTTTCTATTCTTGCTTTCTAAAACTTTGTTCTTCATCTAACCAATCAACAAATATTGAATATAGACATACAAAAATCATGAGGTCTTTCTCAAGGTTGTAATGGGGCTAAGGTAAGGGTAAGGGTATATATAAGGCTAAGTGAGCTAACAAAGTGAATCCTTGATTAGTCTAAGATCTCACCTAACATATACATACTTTATATAATTTAAAACGCTTTACCTAGCTACCCAAAACTTTTTCACTTTTGTATTACATGCTCATGTACTAACTTTACTTTGATTTTTAACCTTATGTGCATTGATTTCTTCGCTAAGCTTATTATTGAGGTAATTTTGTCCCCTTATTTACTTTTTTTTTAATCTGAAACATAAACAGGACATATATCAATGCACATGGTGTTTTTAATTTAAATTTGTTTCACATGAGCATGATCCCAAAATCTTTATTATTTTATTGAATTAATCTTTTCCTATCAACCCATGTTCCCATGTTTCCCCACACTTAGTGTGCATCACAATTTCTATCTTAAGCTAACCAAGGATTTAACTTGGGATTTTTTTATTTATTTTTTTGCTTAAGGCTAGGAATGTGGTTATAGAACAAGAGGGGATTAAAAAGGCTCAAGGGGGCTAGCAAGGGTGATGTAAAAGGTAAGCTTATTTGGGATAAGTGAGCAATTTAAATAATGGCCTCAATCATCTCTTGGTATGTATCTATATTCTATATTGGACATATAGATTGAAACAAAGTGAAGATCACCAGAATAAAAAAGAAGGGCGAACACACAAGAATGAAATAATTATTGTTAGACAATGTAACCATACAATTAAGCTCAAAAACTCACAGGTTGTGTGTTCATTGGCTCAAAAATCATATTTCAGTTATATATGTCATGCAAGTAGAAATCAAGAGTTCCCATTATGCTCAATGTGAATCTTAGGGTTGCCCTTAAAATCTTAGTATTTTTCCTTGAAAAATGTTGTATAAATTAACTAACATGTAATGCTATATATATACAATGTGTGTGGATGTTTTGATTTTGTTAAAGTCTCTAGTTTACTCCTTTTATTTTCAATTAAATCAAACTATTATATGCTAAAAGGGTAAACTATACTAATTAATCCACATATTCTATAACTAATAAGTTTAGAATTGCAAACTAAACTAAATATCTAAGATATAAACTAAAGTGCAAAATGCGGAAAAAAAGTAAAAATACAGCAAAAGAACAATGTGCAAGTACTGAAAGATAAAAATAAAAATACAGAAAAATAAACAAGATAGGATAAAAAGAGTCTGAAAAGTGGTTCACCAAAAAGATTCGCCAGAGATGGCGACCTCCCCACACTTAAATAATAGCATCGTCCTCGATGCTCACTCAAGTTGGGTGTGAAGAAGTGTCATCTCAGGAAGGATGAGCTGCTGGAGTCTCTGTGGTGGCCTGAGGGTCTGCAGTCTCTGTGAGTGTTAGAGGATCTGTCTGCTGCAGTGGAGGCTCTGACTGTAGAGGGATCTTTGGGTCTGCAGGCTGTATCTGCTGTGGCTCCACAAGACATGGCGCAGCCTGCTCTGGTCCTGCCTGCTCAGCCTCTCTCTGTGCATGTGTCTCCTCCTCATGCTCGTCCGCCTCCTCCTCAGATGGCTCTGGTGGTGTGTCAGGCTCAGAGGGAATGTCATGGTGACCAGTGCGGAGCATCAACTTTAAATGCTCATTGCGTCGTTTGTTGCGACACTCAGATCTCTCATATCGCCACTGGTTGTGGCGCTCCATCTGGTCTAGCTGTTGAAATAGGCGGTGCACGAGGTGGTAAATGGGCTCTGAGGCAGGTGGAGGTGCAGTGGTGGTAGCTGGTGCAGCAGTGGATGAAGAAGGGGCAGCAGAAGGTGTGGCTGCCTCAGCAGAAGCGGTGAGGAATGGGGTCTGTAGCCTAAAGCCTGAAATTTCCTGCTGTGAGGGATAATCTTCTTGCAGTCTGCAGCAGTTGGCTTCTCGTCAGCAAGCTCCCAAGGCACGTCAGCTCGACGGCTGAGCTGGGTGATCAGATAAGGGAAAGGGAGAGTGCCTCTGACATGGACCCTGGCCATATAATACCTGATGAAACGTGGAAGATACAGGTCCTTACCCTCCATCACACACCAGATGAGGGTGATCATAGCAGCGGGCACCTCAGTCTCATGAGTGCTCGGCATCACATAGTTACTCAGGATCTGCTGCCAAAGCCGAGCCTCATCATTCAAATACATCAGCTTGATTTCCTTAGGCATCACTGTATTCTGTCCCATGACCCACGGGGCAGTAGGATCAATAGTGATTCGTTGCTTGACTGCGTCCCAGTTAAATCTCATGTATCTCATATCCTCTTCAGCCTTTTGGTAACCGTCAGGCTGATCTGACTTAGGCTAAAGCTGGAGGATATCCTCAATAGCTTCCTCAGTGACTAAAATCCATTTTCCTCTGAGGTGCACTGCATCCAGGGAAGTCTTGAAATAGTTACAGTAAAATTCTCTGACCCAGGAAGCATTGACCTCTGTCAAGTTTCGTTCCAAGAAGAACCAGCCTCTCTGTTTTATCTGTTCGGAGGTGTACTGCTGTAGTTCTTCTGGAATTTTTAGAGTTCTTTCCAGGTACAGGTTCCTGGAAGTGGCAAACACTGGATACTTTAGCTCACAGTATTTGTTTGCAAATTTGACTTGATCTGTGGCGGTGAGGAGCTGGTCAGCCGTTTCCTGCGAGGTAAAGTTCTTTTCCCGCCAGGAATCATCGTGAAGGATATCCAAAATAGTGATGGAGGATTCTCCTCTCTTTCGTTTGCCAGTAGTTTCTTTGCCTTTTCCCTTGTGTTTGGGATCAGACATCCTGAATAGCAGAAATAGTAGGATATAATTGAAGAACTAAAGCAGGAAAACAAGTAGGCAAATAGGATTTATCAATGTAAGCATAAAGGCAAACGAGCAATAGAATTATGAGATGAGTTAAATATATGTACATTTTGGACTGTATTTGAGTTAAAAATCTGAGATGAAAAATCACAATCCAAAATATATTATAAGTGGAATTCATGTTAATTAGGAAAAACAGTAATCATGCCTTGAGTTAGAAAGTTAAAGTAGTTAGTTAAAAACCGAAAAGAAAAGTTTGAAAGTGAAAATGGTTAGGAGTGAAAAAGGAGGAGTTAAAGTAAGTGGCATGAGAATGATTTCTTAGTTAACAAGAATGGCACAAACTTGAAGAATAAGCAACTCATATTCAATCAAGGATTGCAAGTTATTGATGATAATTCATATAGATGAAGGAAGTGTAAAATGAGAATGAAATCATCAATAAGCAATTAGAAACTCAGGGAACCATAAAGAATGACAATGCTAGCCCATGCATTCATGAATTGATTTGGTTGTAGCCAAGTAATGCAAAATACAGAATTTCTAAACTCAATACATGAATGAGGTAGAATAAAACAATTTGCAGAAAAGTGGGCAGCATTTCGACTAAAATTGGATGTTCCCGGGTGATAAACAACAGGAAAAATCAGTTCAGATGAAATTAATTAGTGCTGAAAAGATTAACATGGTATAACAGCAGCATCAAACATGAAAGAGCATCATATGAATAGGACATCATCACAGCCAATTCAGAATTGCCAATCAGATAAAAACATGTAGCAAGAACGGGGCAATTATCAGGACTAAATCCACTAACCACATCCTAGCTACCTAACCACCTAAAATCCACTACAATCATGCATCTCTAACTATCCTAATTTTGAACAGAATATGAAAAAAAATATGCAACTAACTACTAATGATGGAGAAATCGGTGTTCGGCGGAACCTGATGTGTGTATGAACAGAGGTATGGGCAGAGAGAGAAGGTGGTAATGAGGTGGTGATGACGGTGGTAATGTGGTGGCGTTGGGGCGTTGCGGCGGTTGTCAAAGGTGGCGGCTTAGGGTTGTTGGTGGTGTCGGGTTAGGGTTAAGGGAGGGGTGAGGAAGAAGATTGGGTCGGGGGTTGTGGTGGTGGCCGGCGGTGGTGGGAGGCGGCAGTCTGAGGTTAGCCACGGTGGAAGGCAGTGGCGGACGGGAGTGGAAGAGAAGGAAGGGACGTGAGGGAAGAGAAGAAGGGGAGAAAGAAGAGAGGGGGGTGTCGCTGGGTGGTCTGGGTAGTCGGGGGTGGTGGGCGCGGCGGTGGTGGTGTCTGGTTGGTAGAGGTTGATTGCAGAGGAGGGGTGCAGAGGAAGAAGGAAGGGGGATTTTGGGACACGATGGGGTTAGGGTTCGCGTGATTTGGGTTTAGTGGATTCAAATCCACGCGAACGCGTAGAGCACGCGATCGCGTGATTAGGGCAAAAAGGGGTATGATGCGGTCGCGGGATTGACACGATCGCATAAGTTGGGTAAAAGATGAGTGACGCAGATGCGTAAGGCACACGAATGCGTCACTGTGAATTGTGCTAGACGCACAGTTCCAGCGTCGTTTAGGTGCAACTCTCTGTTTCCATTTAGGGGGCCATAATATCCACGCGACGCGGATGCGTCACCCACGCGTGAGAGTTGTGCGCATGACACGTTCGCGTTGTGGGCCGTTTTGTACTAAACGTACACCAGCCGCACGATTCCAGCCCAACTTTCTGGGCGTTGGATCTTTACACTGATTTCCATTCCACACCCACGCGCGGCCTGCGCGCTCGCGTGGGGTGATTTTTTTTAATGCAGTATGCAGAATGCAATGAACGTTATGCAAAATTCCAGGTTCAATCAAAATTCAAAAACAGACTAAAATAGAAAAGGAACGATCATACCATGGTGGGTTGTCTCCCACCTAGCACTTTTAGTTAAAATCCTTAAGTTGGACATTTGATGAGCTTCCTGTTATGGTGGCTTGTGTTTGTATTCATCCAAAAATCTCCACCAATGTTTGGAATGCCAACAGCCTTCGGGGTCCCAAACAAGACACGTAAAGCCCTTGAGCAGTTTCAAATAGGTTCTCAGGCTTCCAGTGTGCTGAATGTCAGAACAGACTCCAGGATCCCAAACTTTGCTTTTACACCCGTCCTTGTCTTGATCTGCATTTTTCCAGCTGGGTGGTGAGCAATTTGAATTCTCACTGCAGCGACCAAACAGCTTCCGAGATCCTTTCAATTGAGCTTGACACCAATCCTTGCACCTCAAATTGAAGTGTGAAACCTCATTGAATCTCGCATACCAGCTTTGAGTGCGAGTCAATTCCCTTTTACTCTTAAAGCCACAAAGAGCTCTAAGCTGGACATCTGTTTCAAGCAAGCCATATTCAAGTGAAAAAGTAAAGATAAAAGCTAAGGATTTTACCCACTTGAAGTTTGTATTGGGCGGCAATGGCCTTGGGATAGGTGTTTCCAGTGGTTCTGCAAGCTCTAATCCCTTGTGTTCTTCTGTGAATTCCTCCACTTCTTTGCAAACTTCTTCAATTTCACCCATGTCTTGATCAAAGCCCTCGATTTCTTCCTCAACATCACTCAAGTCATAAGTTGGAGGTTGAGAAAAATCTACCTCAGCATCATCTTCGTATTTACTTGGGGAAGATCCTTCTATCTCAAAGAATTCACTTGCGGATGCAAGTTCATTACTAAGAGAACTTGACTTGTGATTATCATCATCAAGGAAACTTGCATCTTGGGTTACTCCGTCCAGTTCTTCATAAAATACCTGCTTTGGGGGTTGTGCACTATCCTCCTTAGCACTCATTGTAATGTCCTTGATGGAATTCTCCACAACTCTGGGTTTCCAAGGAGGTCCAGCGACTCTTAAGTCTTCAATGAACTCTTCTTCTTCTTGGATAATTTGGGCTTCCTCCAATTGTTCCAGAACAAAGTCATGCTCCTTACTGTCCACTGGAGTTTTCAGTGTCTCCTTCAGGCTACGTTCTTCATTAGATTCTCCACATGAAGTCATGGGGATTCCTTGAGTGTCTGAACGTCTGGAAGATAATTGATTTATTACTTGCTCCAGTTGATGAAGGGTTGCATGAAATTGATCTACTGTTTCGTCGAAGCGAGCCTGTGATTCGTGGGTCGATGAATATGGACAAGGTGCATATGAGAGTGGTGGTTCTTGGGAGTAATTGGATTGGATTGGATTTGGGGTGAATAAGGATCATACGGTGGTGAATGGTGAAAAGGAGCTTGTGAGTGTGGTGGTTCAAAGCTATGTTGAGAGGATGGTCTATAAGCACAAGGTGGGGTTTGTTGGTAACTACAAGGGGATCCACCATATCTATTGCCTTGGCATGCATTGTAAAATGGTCTTCGTCTGTGGTACTGTGGAAGATGTTGTTGCCTAAAGGGTTGATCAGATCCTCGTGGCTCCGTCCATCTTTGATTGTTTTGACCTTGATGCATGTTCCTGTTATAGCCTCCATTCCTTTCAACAATATTAGAACCAAACTCAAAGCGACGGGGGTGATGCCAGGGCATTTTGGCCAGTTTCACTGACCTTTTCTTTACTGTTTTTAGGGTAGTTTCATACATTTTCTTAGGAAATAAGCTAGTTTTGGGTAGATATTCACTTACATCTTGATTCAAGCATACATTGTGCACTTTACATGATTTCATGAGAATTTTGCATGAATTTAATGACAAATTGGATGTTGCATTTCCCATGACTTGGACTAGAACTTTGATGCACTTTATTGCTTGATTTCAGGACAAAGAAAGCAAAGAAGAACCACATTAGTGGCTACGTTAGTTACACTAACGTTAACACTAACGTGGAATGGGAGTAACTTGCAAAGTTAATGAGAAAAGTAATTGCCAATAACGCTCTCAAAGCCATCATTGCCCACGTTAAGAGTCACGTTAACTAAGTTAACGTGAACTCTAACGTGGAAGAAAGGAAATGGAGCCAACGTTAGTGACACTTAACATTATCACTAACGTTTGACCAAGCTCATAAGTGGCCACGTTAAGAGCCACGTTAACTTAGTTAACATGGCCTCTAACGTTAAGAAGTAAAGGGGAAGCCAACGTTAGTGACATTCAACTTTATCACTAACGTTGGCCAAGTCACAATAAGCCACGTTAACTCCCACGTTAACCTAGTTAACGTGGAAGCTAACATGAAGAAACAAGGTGGTCGACAACGTTAGTGATACCAAACATTGTCACTAACGTTGGAAGGAACCCACACAAGCCCCAATAAGCCACGTTAACTCCCACGTTAACTTAGTTAACGTGGAAGTTAACGTGAAGAAGGGAGGTGATCGCCAACGTTAGTGACATCCAACATTGTCACTAACGTTGGAATGAGCCCACACAAGCCACTATGAGCCACGTTAACTCTCACGTTAACTTATTTAACGTGGAAGCCAACGTGGATAAGGGAATGATGAGCCAACGTTAGTGACACTCAACTTTGTCATTAACGTTGGAGATGGCTAGCATGGCCACGTTAGAAGCCACGTTAACCTAGTTAACGTGGACTCTAACGTGAGAAATAGGGGCACATTGGAACGTTAGTGACAATGGTAAGTGTCACTAACGTTCTCGAAGGTTGGCAAGCCTACGTTAAAAGAGCCACGTTAACTAAGTTAACGTGGACTCTAACGTAGGGAAGGGGGAGACTTCTCAACGTTACTGGGAAAGGTAAGTCCCAGTAACGTGTGTGAAAGGCATAGAGGCAACGTTAGTGGCAACGTTTGTGCCACTAACGTTGAGGTTAACGTGGCTCTTACTTGGGTGAGGAACGTTAGTGAAAAAGGTGATTATCACTAACGTTCTCGAACCCATATTTTCACTAAACGTTAACACCACTAACGTCCTGAGCTAAAGTCTCTGCCCACTTCACACTTTCTCTCTGCAAGTAAAGCCAAGCCCAATGAAGAAGATAACTGCTTCAAAACTCAAGATCCAAAGGCCCATACCCAAGACTTGAAGAGCCAACTAGAAGAACAGAAGAGTAGTATATATAGGAGTAGCTTTGAATTAAATTGGGAGTTGGAAAATATAGGGAGCCTCTTGGTATAGAACTACCCTCTGTATTTTACTTTCTCTACACTTCTAGTTTCATCATGTATTCTCCATCTTTGTTTTCATTTTCCAGAGCTATGAACAACTAAACCCCTTTCATTGGGTTAGGGAGCTCTGTTGTAATTTGATGGATCAATACTGGTTTTCATTATTCTTCTTCTATCTTTTCTCTTGATTTTACTTGAAAGCTTTCGATCTTCATCCAATTGGGTAGTTATCTTGGAAAAGAAGCTATTCAAACTTGGATCTCTTCTGAACCTTGAAAGAGGAATGAAGAGATCATGCTAGAAATGCTTTCTCATGCTGGACCAAATTGGGTTTGGATGGATATGTGACTATAATCCTCTCAACACTTGATTTGGGAAATGCATGTGGTATAATCAGTGACCATACTTCATCTCTTCTCATGAGCAATTGACCAAGGAATTGGCTATTGATCAAGATTTGAGAGATTGAATTACAAGGAATTGTAATTCGATCACTTAAGATTGCCAAGGAGATCAACGAGTGCATTGATTAAGGAAGAGATGAAAATGAAATTGATCCGGAGAATGCAACATCTCCTGAGCCCAATGAACTCCCCATTTCTGATCTTACCCCTTTCTCTTTAATTTCTGTCATTTACTTTTATGAGCAATTACCTCCCATTTAAGATTCTGCAATTTACTTTCAGTCATTTATTTTCAGTTCTTTAATTCTAGCATTTTACTTCTTCTGTCATTTACCTTCCCGCCATTTTATTTTCTGCAATTCTCAACTCAAATTCTAGATTCGCTCAACTAGAACATTCCTCTAATTAAAGTTGCTTGATCAATCAATCCCTGTGGGATTCGACCTCACTCTATTGTGAGTTTTTACTTGACAACAAATTTGGTACACTTGCCGAAGGAAATTTGTTATGAGACAAGTTTTTCGTGCATCAGGGGGTGAGAACTCATAGTAGTTAGAAAGAGTTAAAAATAAAAATAAATAAACAAGCAAAAGAAAATATTTACAATAACCAATAATAAGGCACACGTTTGCAATTCCCCGGCAACGGCGCCATTTTTGACGATCGAATTTTCTATCGGTAAAGAAATTCACAAATATAATTGCGTTGTAAGTATAGCTTCTAGACCGACAAGAATTCCTTTCGTACAAAAGTTTTGGTTGTCACAAGTAACAAACCCCTAAATAAATTGATAATCGAAGTATTTAAACCTCGGGTCGTCTTCTCAAGGAATTGCAGGGAAGTATGACTTATTATTAGCTATGGAAAAGGTAGAATTTTTGGGTTTTTAAAAGGTTTGAACAAGCAATTTAATTGACAAGAAAAATAAATTAATGATTAATAAAACTCTTGGCAAGGTACGAGAACTGGAATTCCTATCCTAGTTATCCTTATCAATGGTGATGAGAATTGGGTTTTTAATCCCACTGAGTTAACCTTTACTAAACAAAGGAAGGTCAAGTGGACTAATCAATTTGATCCTCAGGTCCTAGTCAATTCCTAAGGAAAGACTAGAGTTATTGGAATTCAAATCAATTAGCAAAAATAACAATTATCAATCACGATGAGTTTGATAACTCAAGAGTCTCCAATTAATCAATTAAAGCCAAGAATATAAAAAGCAAAATAAAAATCATAAATCTAAAATGCCTCAATTGCATTAATAAAAGAAAATCAATCTAAACATAAAGAGTTCATAAGCCAAACTTGTAACATAAGTCAGATATGAATAAAAGCATTAGAATAAATAAAAATATAACAGGAATATTGAACCTGAGAAGAAGTTGAAATCCTAAATCCTTTAAGAGGAATCCTAATCCTAAAACCTAAGAGAGAGGAGAGAACTTTTCCCTCTAAAAACTACATCTAAATCCTAAAAATTATGTATTATGAATGTATGGTGAGTTCTTCTTTGATTCTTCCATTCTCTGGCTTATATTCTGTGTTTCTGGATGCAGAATTGGGCCGAAAAAGGGTCAAGAAATCGCTGGAGGCGTTTTCTGTAGATTCTGGTACGTGGCGTCTGTCACGCGTTCGCGTCATCTGGGAGTTTTCCTTGTCACGCGTACGCGTCATTTGCATTCTGCTCAAGGCGCACGTCTACGTCGTCCATGCGTTCGCGTCAATACCTTTTCTTCAAAACTCCATTTTTGTGCTTTCCTTCTATTTTTGTATGTTTCCTTTCTGTCCTCAAACCCATTCCTGCCCTATGAGACCTGAAAATACTTAACACACAAATCACGGCATCGAATGGTAACAAAGGGAGATTAAAATTAATATTTTTAAAGCATAGGAAACATGTTTTTCACATATATCACACAATAAGAAAGGAAAAGTAAAACCATGAAATTTACATGAATAAGTGGGTGAAGGGTTGAATAAATCACTTAAATTAAGCACAAAATACATCATAAAATATGGGTTTATCAAGCACTCAATCAGCTTCAGAAAGTCCTAAAATTGGGCCCTGGAGGCCTAAAAATCGCCCCCCAACGATTTGCAATAAATGAGTCATGCGTTGGGACTTGTGCGTATGCATAGTGTGTGCGTACGCACACATGCTGATTTTCTTCTTGTGCGTACGCACAGAATATCGTGCATACGCACACATGATTTTGTGGCTTTTGTGCGTACGCACAGGTGTTTGTGCGCATGCACACTCCAATGTGTGCTTCTCCTTTGTTTTCCTCATGCTTTCTCCCTTTGTACATGCTTCCTTCCACTTTTGCCTTGCCAAATGTGCCTCTTAGACCGAAAATCACTCAACAAACATGTCATGGCATCGAATGGCATAAAAATGGGATAAAAGTGATTAAAATAAGTACAAAATAACATGTTTTCACATTTAGGCACAATTAAGGAAGAAAACACAAAAGCATGCTATTTGGATGAATAAATGTGGGTTTATGAGATAAAATCCACTCAAATTGAACCAAAATATACCGGAAAATATGGACTCATCAATTCCCTCACACTTAAGCAATAGCATGTCCTCATGCTAATCACAATTAAAGGAGAAAAATAAGGAGGGCAAGCAATTTATTCTATGCATCTATCTACATGCATGCAACTATACTAAATACTATCTATCTATATCTACACTATAATTCGTATTAAGTTTGGCAAAAACAAACAAGAGAATTCCAATCAATCCAAAGTAGAACTTAGGGCCAAGCCAAGAAATCAATGCAATACGATCAAAGTTCAAAGATTTGATTTGAAATTTTCAAATTCATTTCAACAACTTGCAAGAAGATACAAGATAAGCAATGGGAACATAGAATTGAGTGATCGAACCCCTCACTGGATGTGTTTATACTATAATCACTCAATGTGTAGGGTTTAATAACTCAATCCCCCTTTTATCATGTTTCTCAAAGATTTGCAAGTCATCTAACAATCAACTAATATTTGATGAATGAATACAAATATCATGAGGACTTTTGCGGGTTGTAATGGGGCTTAGGTAAGGGTAGGATTAATATGATTAAGTGGGCTAATAGATTGGATGTTTGATTAGCTCAAGTATCCCACCAAATCCTATATTATCCTATATGCATAACAAAACAACCTAACTACCCATTTATCCTCTTTCTCACATTCACTCATGCATTCTCTTTTTAATTCAACCAAATATGCATCTCTTATTTACATTCTTATTATCATTTCTTCTTTTTTTATATATATACACCAAAATTTCTCTTTTATTTATAATTAAAGAGAGATGCATATGTTCCAAGTAATAAATGCATGAGTGTTTTTTCACTTTTCCAAATATTCTCAATAAACACCCAAAGCACTAACTACCCATATTTCCCACAAATTCCCCCACACTCGATTAACACACACACTCAAACCCAAGCTAATCAAAGATACAATATATGGACATTAATGGTTTTTCGCTTAGGGCAAAGGATATGCTTAAAATTAGAACAAAGAGGAATTAAAGGCTCAAAAAGTGATTCATAAAGGTAGATGTAAGGCTTGGCCATATGGGTTAAGTGAGTTCAAATTCAAAAATGGCCGCAATCATACTAAATGCATTCAAAACAACAAATATAGGACATATAGACTAAAGCAAATCAATGATCACAATCATAAAAGGAGTTTATCGCACAAGAACAAAAATTGTGGTTGAAAATGTACAACCATCCATTAAAGCTCAAATATCACTAGGTATTTTGTTCAAGCTATTTTCTATGTTACTTAAAAATACTTCCTATAAGTTCAAAAACAATTTTTCAAATCTAATCAATGGAACGCCCTAAAAGGGATTTCTTAAAAATTCTTTGTTGTTTCAACCAAACTTATTCAATCTAACATGCAAGTATTTACTATCATATAACTATAAGCATTAAAGAGATATATACAAAAAAACCCAACCAAACAAAATATACAAACAAGAATAAAAATTGCAAAATTGAAGAAAAAGAGCAAAAAGATTATTGCAAAGTGTCTAAGAAAAGAAATTTTACCCCCTTTAAAGTTAGCGATCCTCCCCCACACTTAAATAATGCACGGTCCTCCGTGCATGCACATGATCCGAGGGTTAAGGACTGCGAGGCTCCTCCTTCAGCTGCTGGGCTCCGGGGGCTCCGGTTGCAAGCGCTTTTATTTAATTTCTTTAAATTAGACAATTGGGAGAGCCTTTACTATGGTGGCTTGTGCTTAACTTTCCCACCAATGCTAGAATGTCCAATGTCCTCCGGGATCTCAATTCTAACCATCAACAAAACAAAAGATAATAAAAAAGTAAGCTATTTACATATTAACATATTTACAATAACCAATAACATCACACCAGTGCAACTCCCCGGCAACGGCGCCAAATTTTGACAATGAGAATTTATTGTTGATCTAGAGTTTCAAAATATAAAATTCCATCATTGAGAGTATAGTCTAAATCAAAAATTAATTCCCAAATCAAATGTCAATCCAAAGGATATCACAATACTAAACAATTATTAAAACCGAGAGTATTTAGCTCTCGATCGTCTTCCCTAGGATTTGCAATGAAATGTCATTATTGTTGGCTATGAGAGAGCATGGGGAATTGAGAAAGAAGGAAAGAAAAGCAAGGAATGTAAATAACAAAAAATGAAGCAAGCATGCAAGAAATTAGAGGAGGGCAATTAAAGGCAATGCAAATAGAAATCAAATAGTAAAAAGAGCTCTTAGCAAGAAGTGGGTAATCTAGGTTTCCTATTCTAGTTATGGACCTCAAACATGGCAATTATGTGGAATTAATCCCAATTAGTCAATCCTACTTGAGAATTAGTTAAAAGGGGGTAATTGATCTCAATCCATAAGTCCTAGTCAACTCACTAATTACTTAGTGAAAGACTAGCGTCAATGGAAACCAAACCAATTAACCATTCTCACACAATGCGGAATGGACATCCACAACTCAATTCTACCCAAACACCCAATTTCTCAACTAAGAGTGTGAAAACTAAACATGCAAGAAATTAAACATCAAAGTAATAAAAGTCCAAAGCAACAAAATACAAGGAAAGGAAACTTCAAATGCAAGAAAACCTCTTGACAAGTAATTGAGAGCTAAGGTTACCTATCCTAGCCATTGACCACAAACACATGATGATTATGAAGAGTTAATCCTACTTACTTAACCTTACATCGAAGATAAGTCAAATAGGCATAGTTGATTTCAATCCATAAGTCCTATGTCAACACTAATGGGTCACATAGAGTCAAGGGAGACCAAATCAACTAACTACTCTAATGTATCAAACAAGAATGGACATCAATGACTCAAGGATCACCAAAGTCATCAATTCCAAGCCAAGAGTGTAGAAAAACTAAGTGGAAACTAAGCCAAGCATTTTATCAAACACTTGGTGTGCATGAAAATAAAATAATATTAAATTGCATTAAAAATAAAATCTAAAATACCAAAAGCAAGAAAATGACAATAACAACCAAAGAAAGCAACAAATGACATGGAAACATAAATTTGCATTAATTGGAATTAAAATAACAAAAGTGTTCATAACATGGAAATTGACATAAAAGAGAAAATAACAAAAGAGATGAAGAAGATAAAGACAAGAAAGCATAGAAACATAAATGAAACTACACTAAAGTAAGAATTAAAGTGCTAAAATTAAAAGGAAACTAAGCTAAAAACCCTAATTCTAGAGAGAGAGGGGGAGCTTCGATCTCTAGAAAACAATCTACGTAATGCTAAACTAACCCTAATTTCCCCCTCTCCCCCCTTCACATGGAGTGAGGCCTTCCTTCATATTGCAATCAATCAGCTTCAGAAAGTCCCAAAATTGGGCCTTGGAGGCCCAAAAATTGCCCTTAGCGATTTGTAATAAATGAGTCACGCGCTAGGACGTGTGCGTACACACAGGTGTGTGCGTACGCACACATGCTGATTTTCTTCTTGTGCATACGCACAGAATGTCCTGCGTACGCACACATGGTTTTGTGGCTTTTGTGCGTACGCACAGGTGTTTGTGCGCATGCACGCTCCAATGTGTGTTTCTCCTTTGTTTTCTTCATGCTTTCTCCCTTTGTACATGCTTCCTTCCATTTTTGCCTTGCCAAAATTGCCTCTTAGACCTAAAATCACTCAACAAACATGTCATGGCATCGAATGGCATAAAAGTGGGATAAAAGTGATTAAAATAAGCACAACATAGCATGTTTTCACATTTAGGCACAATTAAGGGAGAGAACACAAAAGCATGCTATTTAGATGAATAAATGTGGGTTTATATGATGAAATCCACTCAAATCGAACCAAAATATACCGAAAAATATGGATTCATCAATTCTCCTACACTTAAACAAAAGCATGTCCTCATGCTAATCACAATCAAAGGAGAAGCATAAGGAGGGCAAGCAATTTATTCTATGCATCTATCTACATGCATGCAACTATACTAAATACTATCTATATATATCTATACTATAATTCCTATTGAGTTTGGCAAAAACAAACAAGAGAATTCCAATCAATCCAAAGTAGAACTTAGGGCCAATCCAAGAAATCAATGCAATACGATCAAAGTCCAAAGATTTGATTTGAAATTTTCAGATTCATTTTAACAACTTGCAAGAAGATACAAGATAAGCAATGGGAACATAGAATTGAGCGATCAAACCCTTCACCGGATGTGTTTACACTCTAATCGCTCAATGTGTAGGGTTTAATCACTCAATCCCCCTTTTATCGTGTTTCTCAAAGATTTGTAAGTCATCTAACAATCAACTGATATTTGATTAATGAATGCAAATATCACGAGCCTCTGGTAGGTGGCACTGGCATTTTTTAACCCAAATGGCATAAGCGTATAGCAGTACATGCCATCGGGTATTTGATTGTACCCGAAGTAGGTGTCTATGAAACTGAGATACTGATGTCCCGAGTTGGCGTTGACTAGTCCGTTGATGTTTGGTAAGGGAAAGGCATCTTTGGGACAGGCTTTATTCAAGTTTGTGTAATCGACCATTCACCACTTGCCATTTGCTTTCTTGACTAGTACGACATTGACCAACCAGGTCGTGTAGGGGAGTTCCTAGGTGAAGCCTGCTTCTAGCAGGGCATTGACTTGTTTTTTGACTTCGGATGCTCGGTCGGGTGACATTTGTCTTCTCCACTAAGCCACTAGTTTGGCTTTTTGGTCTACGACCAAACGGTGCGACATTAGATTAGGCTCTATGCCCGGCATGTTGGCCGGGGTGGATGCGAACAAGTCCCTAGTTTGCTTTAAGAGCTTAACCAGGTCGTCCTTTAGGTCGTAGGGTAGGTTATTGTTGATGAATGTGAATTTCTCCTTGGTCTGCCCAAGTTGCAATTTTTCCATATCTCCTTCCGGTTCTGGTCGGGACTGGCCGTCTTAGCGTGCATTGAGGTCGGCGAGAAAGATGCCTGCCGTGTCTCGGGATCTCTTGCGGAGGGCTAAGCTGGTGTTGTCGCACTCTACCGCGCCTCCTGGTCCCCGTGTATCGTTCTGATGGTGCCGTTGTCAGCCTGGAACTTCATGATTAGGAACTTGGTGAAGATGACAACGGATAGATTGTTGATCATCCTTCTTCTGAGGATGATGTTGTAGGCAGTGGAATCCTTGAAGTCCACGAATTCGGAGAGGATGGTTTTCCTCTGGCTTCCGGTTCCAATGGTTAGTGGTAACACTATGGAACCGTTCGGTTTAAAGAAGTTGTCTCTGAGTCCGATCACCCCATTGTGGTGGCTTTGCAGATTTTTGTTTCGGAGACCCAGCTTATTGTAAGCCCCTTTGAAAAGAATGTTGGAATCAGCTCCGATGTCGACCAGTATTCTTTTCACCAGTCCGGTTCCGACCTTTGCTAAGATGACGAATGGGTCGTCTTTTGCTGAGGTACCGTATTGGCACTCATCAGGGGAGAACGTGATTGCCGCTCAAACTGAAGAGATTGGTGCTTGATTTCTTACGGCTAGGACTTTGAGATCCTGTTTTAGTGTTGATTTTGACTTTTTCAGGGCTTCAGTTCCGGTGATGACGTTTACTATTATGGTGGGGTCAGTTTCTGACTTTCTTGGTGTGCCTGTCGTATCGCCCTCGACTAGATTCTCGGATGATCTTGGAAAACTCAAGGAGTTTTCCATCTCGGATGGCTTGTTCGACAGTGTCTTTTGGGTCGAAGTAATCTGGGGTTTTATGTCTGTATCCTCGGTGGTAATTGCAGTATAGGCTCTTGTTGCCGCCTGTTCGTTCCTTCAGTTGTCGCGCCTTCAGAAGGATGCCTCGTTCTGCTATTTGGTGATAGATTTCTGTGATGGGAGTGGGTAGGGGGTGCAGTTTGTGAACTTCCCTACTCTGGGTGGTCAGTTGGGGGTAATGGGTCTGAGGTGTTCTTTCGGTGGTGGGTTGCTACGAGGTGCGGTGCTACCATTTATTGGTGGCCACGACTTAGCTTACCTCTTCATTGTTTATGTATTCTCTTGTGACGTTTTGGATTTCGTGCATGGTCCAGACTGGCTTGGTGGTGAGGTGCTTCCAGAAGTCTTCATTCATGAGGCCATTGGTTAGACAAAGACTGGCAAACCGAGTCCGTGAGTCCATCGACTGTTAGGCACTCATCGTTGAACCTGTCGAGGTATTTCGTTGTGGATTCGTCTTGTCTTTAGGGGATTCCAAGTAGGCTGATCGGGTGCTTTCCTTTGGTGATCCTGGTGGTGAACTAGGCCATAAACTTCCTAGAGACATCGTCGAAATTGGCTATGGAGCCATTCGGGAGGGCGTTAAACCATTCTAGCTAAGGTTATCAGAAAGGCCCTACATCGGACTGCATCAGCGGTTCCTTCCAGGTTCATCTTGGCCTCGAAGGCCATTAGGTGTTTCTGGGAATCTTTGGAAACACTACGGTCACGTCGTTTGCCATGTCATTGTTCAGGTAACCTGTTGTTCCTGGTCTCACGATGCGATCAGGTCCTGGAGGTTGCTTGACTTGCATATTCCGGGTGATATCGCTCTTTGGACGTGACTCGGCCTTCAAGATTTTGCACTCTGAGGAAAAGTTCTTGGATTATCTGGATTGTTTTTTCTCCTAGGCCATTGGATACTCGGGTTGATGATCGTCCTCCTTCTGTTGTCAGACAGGGGTTAGCTGGTGGTGCACGTCGCTCGTTATCCTCCCGTGTGTGGGGAAAATGCTATCCCGATGTTCGGGCATTGGGCTTTGAGGGTTTGAGTTGTGGTGGCGGCTTGAGGATTGCTCATCGAGATCCTTCGTCATGCCGCCACGACTTGGTAGTGCTCACAGACGGCGCCAATGTACTAGATGTATCTGGTACGGGTAGTGAGAAGGATCGGGGACTTGCAAGTCGTGGCGTTTGTCGGATCGTCTGACTAGAACAACGGGGGTGAGTACCTGCAAAGACATTCCGACGCTCAAGTCAGAATGGATCTAAGAGATATAAGGTGTGTGGAATGAATAATGTACCTGAGGGAGTCTCTGCCCCCCCCCCCCCTTTATATAGCTGGTGGTAGTTATTTTATCTTATCTTATCTTATCTGGCTAAGATAAGGGAGGTATTTGAATTCGAATGTTGGACTGGAATATTAGAAGTTTTTTTTTTGTTTACCCAAATGGTATCTTCCAACCCGACAGGTTAAGAACTAATCTGTCGCGGACCTAAACTTCATTTAAGGGTCTGCCGCTGGCGAATGAGTTGCTGCATGCACAAGGCGGGTTCAAACTCCCGACACTTGTTTAAGCGGATGAGTGAGTTGACCACTCGACCAACCAATTTAGTTTAAAATATTAGAAGTTATTGATCCGTTTTGAGCCATGTGAATGACCCAACCCGAAGAGGGACCCTGGGGCCAAATCCAGAACAAAAACCAAGAGAGTGATTAGTATATTATAGCATAAAAATGAACACGTGGAATACTAAACAATTAAAAATAAATAAAAATTAATTAAAATGAAAAAACACATATAATAATGTATTACAAAACACAGTTTCAGTCTTCAAAATCTAAAATTTATGTGTCTCTCTTAAAAATAATAAGAAATTATTTATCTGTTTCTAATTCTTTTATAAATGATATCATAAAGCTGGATGTTCATGTACGAAAATGGTGTTAATTTAAAAATTTTGTAACTTTTATTTAATGGATTTAAGCTTTATAAAATAAATAAGAACAGCATATATAAAATCATATTCTTCATTATCGTTCTCAACAAAAATTATTGAGGGACTTTCGTTTATTAAAATAGCCGACTTGAGCTGGCTTACTTTTCTAGTTGTCCTAAATAATGTCTAATAATTGTCCTTTTTCTTTTGTTTTATTTGACTATCCCACGTGCTAAATATGCTACCGCGTAAGCTTATTATCCTATCATATCGTGTCGTGGAATTTAAATACTCTCATATCGCATAGAAAGCATATTCCAACGATGCTTTTACATTAAGATGGTTACTCCAATGATTTTATAATTGTTCTCGTATAAAAATATTTTATTTTGATTATTAAATGATATTTTTGTAGGATTTAATTTTAATATATTATAAAAATATTATTCTTATTTAAAATATAATAAAATAAATAAATTAGATTAAAAATAAATAAATTCTACTCAATTCTTTAAAATAAAAATAAATTATTATTTATAATATGTCTAATTATTAGATAATATGTGTTGATTTATCATGATTAATATTAATTTTAATTTAATTTAAATTATAATAACTTAACTAATTAACCAAATTGAAGTATAACAGTCACCAAAACAATTAAAGTATAACTTTTTTTTTAATTTATAAAAATTATTAGAAATTTCTATTTTATAATTATGATGAAGAGTAATTACATAAGACTAAAATTTGCTATTCCTTGTGATTATGAACGGAAGATAATAATACTGATCTTGCCTGGAAAATAGGTCGGCTTCAACTCCTCAAGGTCGGCCGAGCTATACGCTGCAAGATTGGACGTCCACTCCTCAGAGTCCGAATTCTCCTTTCTCCTTGTAGATGTGAGGGTGTGAGTAATACAAAAAGGGGTGGAGTGTACCTGCAAAGACACTCCAAAGCTTAAGTCAGTTATGGTGTTAATTCAGAGTGGTCGAGAAAAGATACTTTACCTTGCCTTTATAGATATTTAATCGTCCGTTATATTCTGGATGATTATTTGACCGTTCTTGATAATTGGTTTTGTAACCGACTTTATTCATACCGTTTGAGACGTCAGTTATAATGTCATTAATTTTGCCGAGTTATAATTCATAAGGGCCGAATAATAACGGTAAAGACGAGTTATGATGATGGTCGGTTATGATTTGTATTAATGGTGACCATATCACAGCCCCCAAGCTTAGCCTGAGGAGGATTTTAATGAAGCAGGTTGAGCTTTACTTTTTGATGAGTTATAACTCGGCTTGTGTGGGTTAGTGGATGAGCCCCCAGATCAACTTACTTCATTAAAAGATGGTTTAGTGGTTTGAAATGTGGGTACGTGGGGAGTCGTGTCCGTTATTTCCTGATGAAAGAGAAGGAATAGTGGTTGCATTTAATTTTTGCGGTTTCCCAATGTTTGGCTCACTGTTTGATGTGGCTTTGGGAGAGGGGGGGTGATTATTTGGAAACGTTTTGTTCCTTTAATTCTTCGAATCTCCTCAGATTTCCTTGGGTGTTTTGTTGGCTGTTTGTTATATGCTTGCTTTCTTTTGAAGAATGAGTAAGAGAGGTATGAGTCTCTTTTTCTATTTCTGATCCATTTCTGTGCTTTCTCCTGTGTTTTCCCTTTTTTCGTTTCTCCTTCTACTGCTTTTTGATCTAATGGGGTTTGGGAAAGAGAAGAAGGATAAGGTGGATTGGTCGTATGATTGGGTAGGGGAAGATGTTAAATCACGGGTTTCACTTTTTTCTGATGAAGCGGCGGTGAGGGAGGTGGATGTGAATAAAATAGTGAGGGTAGGTTCCGGAGTCAAGGTGGAGTTGTTACCATGTAGTGTGGATGATAGGGTTTATCACCGAGAGTGGGGGTTTGGGTTCTTTTACATGCATAGCTGTGTACTTGAAGAGTTGCGGGTTAGGCTTCCTTTTACGGAGTTTGAGTGTCAAGTTCTTAAGCAGCTCAACTGTGCTCCCTCACAGCTTCATCCAAATGGATGGGCTTTCCTTCGATCTTTTGAGGTTTTGATGGAGTTTCTGGAGGAAGTGCCGTCTGTGGATTTGTTCTTTTCCTTATTTCAAGCTAAAGGTGTTTGGAAAGGAGGCTGGGTAAATTTCAATAGCACTCCGGGATTTGGGATTTTTAAACTGTACAAATCTTCTTTTAAAGACTTCAAGGAGATGTATTTTAAAGTTAAGAGCTTAGAAGAAGATTTTCCGTTTTTTATTGATGAAAACCTTGCTGAGAAATTTCCCCTATTTTGGTGCTCGGAGCCGCAAAATATACTCGGTCCGGAGGTTATATCGCCGAGGAATGAGTGTCTGATAGAATTTTTGGTGGAGAATGTTGATCGAAAAAATTTGATATCGATGTATGAGTTGCTGAAGTGGGAAGAGGATAGGGTTGCTGTTGTAGAGTATCTAGGTGAGTTTCTAGGGTTTGTGTTAATGTTTGTGTTTCTTGTTGAAAAATTCTAACATGGTATGTTTTCTTCAGGTGGGAAGTATCCTGGCGTTTCTGCTGCATCACTAAGGACGCGGTTTAAGAATAAAAATTTGGAAAAAGAGGTGTCGTCATCTAATGTTGAGAAGGTTGTTGGTACTGGCGAGGTTTCGCAGCCTCGACAAGGGCGGAGGAAAGTTATCGCGAAGAAAAGGAAGAAGTCCGAGCTTGTGGAATTATCAGATGATTCTGATGAGAAAGAGTTTGGTGTTCCTCTTGAAGAGTTACAGGCTTTTATGGGGAATCAAAAAAGGCTGCACGAGATTTCTGAGGAAAGTGAGGCGTTTTCGGTGTGGGGAAAGGAATATCCTTACATGGCTGTTGTGGATGAGTATTGCCAATCGTCGGCCGATGTAAATCTTGCCAAGGAGGTCGGGGATGTGGCTGTTGGGCAATATATGCAGGTAACAAGTTATTGATGTTTTCCTTATTTTTCTTTTTGTTTTCTTATGAGTTTGTTTTGCCCTCCAGGTTGTTGGGTTGCGCCTTGCAAGTTTGGGTCGAAGTCAGGAATTGAAACATAAAGGAGTGGCTGCTGAGAAAGGTGAGGTATCTGTTTTGAAGGAAGAGTTGATTAAGTGTAAGAATCTTGCTGCTGAGCTTCAAGCTCGTTTGACTGATACCGAGAAGTTGCTGAAGGAGACTAAGGAAAGTTATGCTAAGGATGTTGAGGATTTGAAGAAGAAGGAAAGCGATCTGGTGAACGTGCAAAGTCGGTTGATTGAGGTGACTGCTCAGCTTAAGGATATGGAGAAGAAAAAGGTGGATGAGATTTTGGACTCGTTTGTTGAAGGCTTTGAGAGGGCAAGGTTGCAGGTGAAGTTTTTAGTTCCGGATGCCGATCTTTCTGGCATGGACCCTGGGAAAATAGTTCGAGATGGTCAGTTAATTGAGGATGATGGGGATGCGGAAGATGAGGCCGATAATGTTTAGGTTAAAAAGACCTTTGTGAATTTGTTTTTTGTTCTTGTAATCTGACTGTTTTTTGTAAGCAGATAATAGTATGGCTCCTGTTTTTGAGCCTTTTAAAGTTGACTTGTTTGAAAATTTGGTGCTTTTTGTAAAAAGCTGTTTGCATTGTTCGGATATATTTCCGAGTTTATTGGCGTTTAATTTGATAATTGCCGTTTGGAGCTTGGACGAGTATTGGTATTTGTCCGAGCTGGATTGATAGTTTGATAAGATCGATTTGATAGAAAGGATAGGACATTTGTTCGTCCCTTGTATATTCGGAATTGTTTCATACAAAGGTGCAGGTAGGCTAGCCTCGTTAAAACCTCTCCAAGCAAAACCCTTTGGGATAAAATCTTGGCAGTAGGAAAAAGAGTACAAGCCTGTCCCTGCCTTTTTAACTATAAAATTTCTTTAAGGAGGATACATTCCATGTACTAGGTAAGAAGTTACCATCTAGTGTTTCTAATTTGTATGCTCCTTGGCCGAGTGCTTGGGATACTCGGTATGGACCATCCCAATTAGCTGCGAGCTTTCCATGTGTTGGTGGTTTCCGAGCAGTTTCGGTTTTGCGGAGAACTAGATCTCCTGTGACGAAGTTTCTGTTTCTCACTGCTTTGTTGTATTGTCGAGCTATGGCTTGCTGTGCTGCGCGTTGCCTCAATGTGGCTATGTCTCTTATTTCTTCGATCACGTCGAGCTCGGATTTCCGAGTCTCGTCCTGATTTTTTATGTAAGTTCGGATAGAGTTCTGGGAGATCTCCAGGGGTATCATGGCCTCTGAGCCATATACCAATCTGAATGGTGTCTCCTTTGTTGATGTTTGTGGGGTGGTGTTGTATCCCCAAAGTACTTCAGGTATTAATTCGGCCCAGAGTCCTTTGGCCTCGTCTAGTTTCTTCTTTAGTGCATGTAAGATGACTTTATTTGCGGCTTCAGCTTGGCCGTTCGTTTGGGGATGTTCCACAGAGGCGAAGTGTTGTTTTATTTTTAGATTCTGCAAAAAAGCTTGAAATTTTTGATCGGCAAACTGGCGACCATTGTCAGTTGTAATATGCTGAGGTATGCCGAAACGGCAAATAATGTGCTTCCAAACAAATGTGATTGTTTGTTGTGATGTTATTCTTGCTAAAGGTTGGGCCTCCACCCATTTGGAGAAATAATCAACTCCGACAATAAGAAATTTTACCTGGCCCGGTGCCGTAGGGAACGGCCCGAGTATATCTAGACCCCATTGGTTGAATGGCCAACTGATGTCTGCGTGATGTAACTGTTCGGCAGGTATGTGTATCAGGGGTGCATGTCTTTGGCAATTGTTGCATGTCCTGATTTTCTGTTTGCTGTCGTGTGTTAAAGTCGGCCAGAAAAACCCAGCCCGGAGGACCTTTGATGCTAGGCTCCGAGCTCCTGTGTGTGTCCCGCAGACTCCCTCGTGTGCCTCGGCTAAAGCTGTTTCTGCTTCGGACTTGTTGAGACATATGAGTAGTGGCCGGGTATAACCTCGTCGATATAGTTCTCCATTTAGGATTGTGAAGAAGGATGCTTGCCGCCGAAATTTTTTACTGTTTTCGACCCCTTCTGGCACAACACCTGTTTCTAAATAGTGTATAAAGTTCATCCTCCAATCTGTTTCCTGTGAAACACTTAATGCGTTTATCAGAGTAACAGTGGGTGATGTTATTGTGAACTGGTGTAGTGTGGTTAGAGTAGACTGAGTACTGCCGAGCTTAGATAAGAGATCTGCTCTCTGGTTTTGTTCTCGAGGAATATGTTCTATTTCAAATTTGATAAATTTCTTTGAAAGTTTCTTTACTAGTAGCAGGTATTTAGAAAGTAGAGGGTCTTTTACCTGGAAGAGGTCATTTACCTGCTGTACGACTAACAAAGAGTCACAATATACCTTGATCGTCGATATTTGAAGATCTGAGCAAAGTCTGAGTCTGGCGAGTAGTGCTTCATACTCGGACTGGTTGTTGCTTGCTTTGAAGGCTAAGTGTATTGAGTGTTCCAAGATGAATCCGTCGTCGGCTTCAAGACGAATTCCTGCACCACAGCCTTCTTGATTTGAGGAGCCGTCGACAAATAAAATCCATTGTTTTGCATGATCTTCTTCAGATGGTATGGTAAGTTCGGCAATAAAATCTGCCAGGAATTGTGACTTGATTGGTCCTCTGGATTGGTATCTGATGTCGAATTCAGACAGTTCGACTGCCCATTTAATTAGTCGTCCTGCAACTTCTGGTTTGTACAGCACTTGTCTTAGTGGGTGATCTGTTCTGACATGGATAACGTGACTCTGGAAATAAGGTCGGAAACGTCGCGCCGAGAATATGAGTGCTAACGCGAGCTTTTCAATCCTTGGATAGTTAAGTTCGGCATGCTGTAGAGTTTTGCTAACAAAGTACACTGGATGCTGAACTTTGCTTCTTTCTGTAACAAGGGCTGAGCTTATTGCCCAATCAGTTACCGATAAATATAGAAATAAATCCTCCCCTTGTAGGGGTTTTTGTAGGATCGGCGGTTGTGAGAGTGTTGTTTTTAATTTTGAAAAGGCCCTCTCACAATCGTCGTTCCACTCGAATTTACTTTTCTTTTTTATTGTTTGGAAAAAAGGAACAGAAGTTGAAGCTAAACAGGGAACAAATCTGGAAAGTGCGGCAAGGCGTCCTGTGAGGCGCTGGACTTCTTTTACTGTTTTGGGGCTGGCCATGTCTAGCACTGCTCGGCATTTGTCTGGGTTTGCCTCTATTCCCCTGCACGTCAGCATGAAGCCTAAGAACTTACCCCCTTGGACGGCGAAGGCACATTTCTCGGGGTTGAGGCGCATGTTGTATCTGCGGATTTGGCCGAATATTTCTGTTAGGTCTGTGATGTGGTTATCTTCGGTTTTTGTCTTGGCGACCATGTCGTCGACATAAACTTCGATATTCCTGCCGATTTGTTTGGCGAACACTTTATCCATAAGACGTTGGTAAGTTGCACCTGCGTTCTTTAATCCAAATGGCATAACTTTATAACAATAATTGCCGAAATCAGTGATGAAAGCCGTTTTATCTTGGTCGGAGGGGTGCATGAGTATTTGATTATACCCTGAATACGCGTCCATAAAACTTAAAGTAGCGTAGCCCGATGCGTTGTCTACTAAAGAGTCTATGGACGGTAGAGGGTAAGAATCCTTTGGACATGCTTTGTTTAAATCAGTGAAATCGACGCACATGCGCCACTTACCGTTTTGTTTCCTTACCATTACCACATTGGCTAGCCAGGTAGTGAATCTGATTTCTTTGATAAATTCGGCGTTGATGAGCTTCTGTGTTTCCTCCAGTGATGCTTTCCTTTTTTCTTCGCCGAGTTTTCGTTTCCTCTGTTGGATTGGTCGGACTGAGGAGTTTATTGCTAGTTTATGACTGATGACTTGTGGGTCAATGCCGGGCATGTCAGCAGGTTTCCAAGCAAAAAGCTCGGCGTTTTCTTGTAGGAAGGATGTTATGGCCTGTAACTCAGCCGTGTTGATTGATGTACCTACATATGTAAATTTGTTAGGGTCATTGTTGAAATATACTTTTTGTAAGTCGTCGAATGGTTTCGGGCGCTCGAGGAAATCGGCTCTTGGGTCGAGGTCGGCCAGTACGCCTTCCTTCTGGTTGAGGTCGACATTGTTGACTTGTTGTGTTGCACGGTTTTGGAATTTTAAACTGATGTTGTAACACTGTCGCGCCTCCTTATGGTCTCCATGGATTGTTGCGACCTGATCGCCCTGCACTGGAAACTTCACACAGAGATGAACTGTAGATACAATGGCGCCGAATTTATTCAAAAAAGGTCGGCCAAGAATAAGGTTATATGGGCTGAAACAATCCACTACTAAATATTGAATATCATTAGTTTTTGAAAAGGGTTGCTCACCCAGTGTGGTCTGTAACCACACTGATCCGAGTATTGGAACTCGTTCTCCTGAGAAGCCGACCAAGTCGCCTCCTGCGGTCTGTAGCACGTTGTCGCTGAGCTTCATCTTTTGAAATGTGGAGTAAAACAGAACGTCGGCACTGCTCCCAGGATCCAAGAGGACTTTTTTCACTAATAGGTCTCCCAGCTGGAGTGTGATTACCACGGGGTCATCCAGATTTTGTATGTTAGAGTTAAGGTCGGCCTGTGTGAAAGTGACCTCTGGTTGTGGGTTATTGATTGCTATATCTTGCTTTGGTCCTTCTACCGAGCATATTGCTCGGAACGACCTTTTTCTTGCCGAGTTTGAGTATCCCCCACTTGCGTATCCTCCTGAAATACAATTGATTATACCTCGTGGCCTTTCATATTGGTTTGAAGCTGCCTTCTCTTTTCCTCGGTTTTGTTCAGAGAGGTCGTTTGTTGTGGAACTGTGGCTGCGCTTTTGGATGTGACCACTAATGTATTTGTCTAGGTGTCCTTGTCTTGCTAGTCGTTCTAAGAGGTCTTTGGCGACCACACAATCATCAGTGTTGTGGCCGTGTTTTTGGTGGAAAGCGCAGTACTTTGATTTGTCCGCGTGTTTTGCATCCTGGTATGTGCCGGCCTTTCTTGGTGGCTTAATTAGTTTGGAGTTCAAGATCTCCTTGATTATGTCCTCCCTTTTGGTGTTGAACTGCGTATAAGAATCAAATCTGGGTGTTAGTTTAAAACTTTTCTTAATGGTTGAACTCTTATCTTCTTCGCGGAAGTGTGACTTGTCAGATTTCCGAGCTTGTCGGAGCTCCTCGATGTCAATTTGTCCTTTTGCTTTCTCACGAAATTCTGCTAGGGTCTTCGGTTTTGCTACTGCGATTGTTTCCTGGAATTTTCCAGGTCGGAGGCCGCTTTTAATTGCGTGTAGATGGACTTCGGGATGGAGATCTGGTATGTTGATTGCGACCTTGGTAAAGCGAGTCATATAGTCCTTTAGGCTTTCGTTCGTTCCTTGCTTGATGGTGTTCAGGTAATCGGAATCGTGCAAGTATATTGCAGATCCGGCGAAATGTTCTTCGAATAACTTCGCCAGCTGATAAAAGCGCGAAATGGAACCTGCAGGCAAAGCACACAACCAATCAAGTGCAGGACCGTCTAAATAATTCGGAAAACAACGACATAAAACTGTATCTGAAGCACCATTGACGATCATTATTGATCGGAATTTCTTTATGAACTTCTTTGGGTCTCCAAGTCCATCGTAAGGTGTGAGGGTCAACGGCAGAGTGAACCTCTTCGGCAGTTCGAAATTCATTACTTCTTCTGTGAAAGGGCCTACAAGGTCCTCGGATTCTTCTTTCATGTCTTCCTGCTGCTGCTCTTCATGTTGAGCGGTTTCTGAAACATGGGTCGGTTGGGATTGATGTTCCTCGTCCTCCGCCTGTTGGCGATGAGCATCATTGTGTTCAATCCGAGCATGATTTAGTTCGGCAATTTGAGCAGCCATTATTTGGTTCTCGTTAGCCATCCGCTGATTAGCTTGTTGTAGCTCAGCTACCATTCGCATGAGTTCGGACAGTGATGGAGGCGGTACGTCAGCCATGGATGTAGATGGAAATGATGAGACCAAAAGAAAAAATATGATTTCCTCGGCCCCACGGTGGGCGCCAATTGATCTTGCCTGGAAAATAGGTCGGCTTCAACTCCTCAAGGTCGGCCGAGCTATACGCTGCAAGATTGGACGTCCACTCCTCAGAGTCCGAATTCTCCTTTCTCCTTGTAGATGTGAGGGTGTGAGTAATACAAAAAGGGGTGGAGTGTACCTGCAAAGACACTCCAAAGCTTAAGTCAGTTATGGTGTTAATTCAGAGTGGTCGAGAAAAGATACTTTACCTTGCCTTTATAGATATTTAATCGTCCGTTATATTCTGGATGATTATTTGACCGTTCTTGATAATTGGTTTTGTAACCGACTTTATTCATACCGTTTGAGACGTCAGTTATAATGTCATTAATTTTGCCGAGTTATAATTCATAAGGGCCGAATAATAACGGTAAAGACGAGTTATGATGATGGTCGGTTATGATTTGTATTAATGGTGACCATATCAAATACAATATTAAGTCAAAAGTTGAATTTGGTTATTTTGTAACCAAGGCAAAATATGTTATAGTATTTTATATTTTTCGTTCTTTTCCCAGTTCCCTACACTTAGTAAATGCATTTACTTAGTATTTATCCAGTATTCAACAGCAAAATAAAGACGAAAAATAGTGATAAAATTTTCAAAATAAGAATACAACATTTAACTGACATCAGTAACAATTAGTTTATAAGTTCTTTGATCTTTGGTCATTACCAATAAAGGGTGTTTTTAATAATTATTTTTATGTGCATGATATTGCAAAATAAAATTATAGGAAGTTTATGATTCATATTTAATACTATATCTATAATTTAAAATAAATTTTTTAACTATCATAATTTTTAGTTTATTTTATTTATCCAATAATAATTAGACATATCACAAAAAATAACAAACTTATCCTTTATTTTAGAAAAGATTTGATAGATTTTATTTAAGAAAAAAAAAAACTTTATAAAAAAGATGTTTTAGTATTTTCATTGAAGTAAATACCTTTACATTATTAGGTTCAAAACCTTGTGTTCAACTTGAGTTTATTAAGCCATATTGACCATTGAATAACGAAAGTAATAAAATCACTATAATCATTATATCCTTTTCTAGACACAGGAGAGTATTTACAAAAGCTCCAAATAAAATATAAAAAATTCAATATGCTAAAAATCATTTTAGCGAAAGTATTAATTTTTTTCATATAAATGTAACTAGCTAGTTTGTAATTTATTACTATGCCAAATATTTACTTTATCTAAAAGAGATGTAATATGTTCAGTTTATATTCTAGAAAGGGGAAAATATTATATTATTCCCACGAAAGCATATTTTCATTTTAAAACGATTTTGGAAATCTTTAACTATTAACTTTTTCGAAGTAAAACGAAACTTTAAAATAAAATATAATATTATCATGTGGGAACACTGTGTTTATATGGATTTTAAATTAAAATTATGCATTGATTAACAACGTTAATGGTGATAATTATTATTATCCTGAGATACACAATTAAACAAAAATTAGTGAGATATCAAAATAAAAAAATATAATTAAATATAAAACTAATAATACAGTCCAATGATGAATAGTGATGAGTTGCTATCGTTCGATCCCGTTATTATGTTATTGCTTTTCACTTCCTAATATAATAACGAATATTTTTGTAGTTTGTATGTTGTGATCATGAAATATTATTGTATTTTTATAACTCTGAATGAACTACCAATTAAAGTTAAAGCTAAGAGAAATATTTTTTCCAATTTGGTAGGTGACACAAGGTGTAATGAATGTGAATCTGCTTTCTTTGCTAAGTCAATAAACAACAGCGTTAAGTTGTTTAAGCTAAGAAAATGTTATCAGTAGATATATTAGTTGCATGTGACAATTTCATATTTTATTTATTATTCGATGAAGTATAAATTTTAAACTACGTTTACATTATATCCAACAATAAATGAGTTGTAAATAAATCAGCATATATAATATATTATAATTTCTACCATAAATAACACAATTTTTAACTGACAAATGCAACAAGAAATTAAAGATATAGTTCCATGCATCCACATATAATTGAAGAAATTACCTTGATGGTGATACCCTATATAGTTTGAAATTTAGGTAACATATGTTACGTGTGTATGTGTGTGTGTGTGAAGTGTAAACTAACCATCCTAGAAATTAGTATATAATATCATAAAAGTAAACTTGCACGACTGCACTTCCATTCACATATTTCTTAATGATGATAATAACATCACATTATTCATAAGAAGAATATGCATGCTTCTTAGTTCTTAAATAATTTGTTGCTTCTTTCTCTATATATATATGCACAACTACCAATTATTCACAGTCACCATACTCATTACTCTATCTATTATTTCTTCTGAGAAATTAAGCTCCAACAATATGGGGAACATAGCTGGTTCTAACAATAACACAATTCTTCCCGTTAACACCACATTTAAGCTTCCAGCTAATATACCAGTTTGGCCAAAAGGTGCATACTTTCTACCCTTTTTTATTGAATCTTTGATATTATGAGAAAAATTATTGTATACTTGTATATGCCTTAGAAATATGTATAGTCACTTACATTAAGGAATAAGTTTTGAGGCACATATTAAATGTCATGCAAGTATTTCCCTAATGATAAATATATGAATTATTGAATATATAGGTGATGGATTTGCAAGTGGAATCATTGATCTCGGTGGTTTAAAAGTATCACAAATTTCAACATTCAACAAGGTTTGGACAACACAAGAAGGTGGACCAGACAATTTGGGAGCTACATTCTTTGAGCCAACAGGAATACCAGAAGGGTTCTTCATGTTAGGATCATACAGCCAACCAAACAACAAGCCTTTCTTTGGTTTTGTTCTTGTTGCAAAAGATGATTCTTCAACAGGAGCATTATTAAAGAAACCAATTGATTACACATTGGTATACACCAGCAATTCCACCAAGATCAAGCAAGACAAAGATGGCTATGTTTGGTTACCAACACCACCTGAAGGATACAAGGCCTTGGGACATGTTGTTACCAACACACCCCATAAGCCATCATTGGACAAAATCATGTGTGTGAGGTCAGATTTCACTGAGCAATGTGAGACATATTCATGGATTTGGGGACCACAAAAGAGTGAAGATGACAAAGGTTTCAATGTCCATTCCATTAGGCCAACCAATAGAGGAATCAAAGCTCAAGGTGTTCTTGTAGGAACCTTCTTAGCCCATGTTGGTGCTACCACAACAAGCACTATTCCTCTTTCTTGTTTGAAAACTTCCAACATTAACAACTTCTCTTCTTCAATGCCTAATCTACCCCAAATTAATGCATTAGTTCAAGCTTATGCTCCAATCATGTACTTGCACCCTGATGAAAAGTACCAACCTTGTTCCACCAATTGGTTTTTCTCAAATGGGGGCTTATTATACCACAAAGGTGAAGAATCAAAGCCTGTGGCGATAGAACCAAATGGCTCAAACCTCCCACAACTTGGTTCCAATGATGGGACATATTGGTTAGACCTTCCTAGTGACAAAACCAACCATGACAGGGTCAAAAAGGGTGATTTCAAAACATGCCAAGCCTACATTCATGTGAAACCAATGTTTGGTGGAACATTCACTGACCTTGCAATGTGGGTTTTCTACCCATTCAATGGTCCTGGAACTGCAAAACTAGGACTCATAAGCAAAGTTCCATTGGGGAAAATCGGCGAACACGTGGGGGACTGGGAACATGTTACACTAAGAATAAGCAACTTCAATGGCTGGTTGTGGAATATTTACTTCTCACAACATAGTAAAGGCCAATGGGTGGATGCATCAATGGCTGAATTCCAAAATGGGAACAAACCAGTGGCTTATTCTTCATTGAATGGTCATGCTTTGTACCCAAAAGCTGGCCTTGTTCTTCAAGGTACTGGTGACATTGGAATAAGAAATGACACTGCTAAGAGCAACATGGTTGTGGAATTTGGAGTAGGGTATGAGATAGTTGCTGCTGGTGAGTATTTGGAGAAAGAGATTGTTGTGGAACCTCCATGGTTGAACTACTTTAGGGAATGGGGTCCTAAGATTAACTATGACGTGAAAGAGGAGTTGGAGAAATTGGAGAAAGTGTTCCCTCTTTTGAAAGAGCTTCAAGATATTTTGCCGAGTGAGCTGTTGGGAGAAGAAGGCCCAACAGGGCCTAAGGTTAAGAACAATTGGGGTGGTGATGAAAGTTAGAAGCAAAAATACAGAAATTATTTTTTATATTGGGACTTTTTTGGTATTATGCAGGTGAGTGGGGTTAATAGAAATTGGCTGGGGGAGTGCGGAGTGGTGATGAGTACATCTCGTAGGTGGCGAGAACATGTCAGTTTCATCTCGTGGGTAGCGAGAAGTAGGGGTCGCGGTCGCGGTCGCGACACGTATGTGTGGACACTACAAGTTCTGTTCATAATGCATGATACATTTTCTGTGACCATCAAAAAAGGCAGTAGAAGATACCCATAAGCATGCATGAAAGTAGCATATTGTTAAAATAAAGTGTGATTATTAGAAGTGTGGTTATTAATGGAGAAAAGTGTGATTTAAGTTAAAATGATACAAAATTTAATTTTAACCGAAGAACATATTGTTTGACATCTAAACTATTATGGATATGTAAGTTATTATTTTTTTTTAAATTATTTATATCAATATATACATGTTATATTATTAGTATTGTTTTTCTTTTAATATGTACATTATTATCATTAAAGTTTTTTTTAGAGTAAATGTCATTTTCGGTTCTTAACAATTTGTCCGATGGACTTCTCACCCCCTAAGAAATCTAAAAACCCAAATCGGTCTCTATTTACTTTGATATATGTAAGTTCCAGTCCCTGCAACCGGTTTCGAGCAAGTCACTTGCTGATGTGTCAGAAACTTGTTCACATAGGTTTCTCTCCTTCATAATTGAGACAAATCACTCCCTAGACCTTTGTTGAAACATTGCGTTTCATAAAGAGCGTTATTCCATAAAACACCTTCCTCTCCCTCATCATTTACATTTGCCCCTAATTCTGAAAATCTTTCTCCTTCCTTCCAAAAGAGCATTACGCTGAGGACGTGTGAGCGTGTTGCACCACTGTGTGGGAAGACATTGACTGCATTTCGCAAGTTTCTTTGAAACAATAAGGAATGTTTCGTTCTCTTCTACTTACTTTATATTTTACTGTAGTCAAGTTGAGGAGTGTGTCAGATAGTGGGAGTGAAATTAGCTTTGATAACTCATTTCTCCTCTGCATGGTGATTATGGGTGGATGGGGTGAAGCACTAGCTTTGTTTGATAAGTTAGGGTTGTTGTGAAACTATAATAGTGATGTTAACTTTGAAAGTTTCTACCTTTGTGTTTACTGATGAGTTAAGAATTCTTAACTGATAGACAATACAGTCTTTTTGCTGTTGATTAAGTTTGAAGTTTAGCTCTATTACTAAGTTGTGGTTTGGATTTTTACAGATGTCTGTGTTTGTTGTCCCTGTTTTTCATCATGGTAGGTGTTCCGAGGGTTACCTGAAACTGTAGGTCGATCTCAGATGAGATCTTCTGTGTTGATCAGAGATGACGTGTCCGGCTTGTGCGTGGTAGCCGGAGCTGTCGCGTCCGACTTGTTGGACTGGCAATGCTACTGATCCTTTGTCACCGGAGGGTGGTGGTACCTACAAGGGACTCCGATACTTAAGTTAGCAAGGGTATTGAGCAGGTTTTTTGTAGAATCGGAGTATGAGTTATACCTGGGTGCTCTAGTGTATTTATAGTAGTGTGGAGTGACCTTTCCTGGAGATAAGATAGTTTATCTTATCTTATCTTTGAGTGGAGTTATCTTTATCTCTAAGGGAACCGCCCTTATCTCTGTAGGCTTGGGCTGCCATTGGAATTGGGTTGTGTTCCTCTGTTTGGGCGCTTTTTCTGGGCTTTTCTAATGATTTGGCCGACCTCCTTGAGAAGAGGTCGGGTAGTTCTGACCTGAAGAGGTCGGTCAATTCAGTCCGGGTCGTACAGCTCGACCCAGGGTATGAACAGTGCCCCTGCTCGAGCGTGGTCTTCCTTTTGAGGTTGAGTCCTGGTTTAGGACTTTGGTCCTTATCTGGAGAAGCCGAGCTCAAGCATCGTCGATCTCTTTTTGTAGAACTCCCCTTTTGAATGCGAAGCGTTTTTCTTACTCCTTTTAGCTTTGAAAACGCGCGTTTCTTGCTTTGGGAACGTGCGAGGGTTTTTAATAACCCATTAACTCCTCTTCTTTGCCGTTTTTCCCTCTTTCTTTTTTGAATTGTAAAAAGACTTTTGCTTTCCATTTTCTCTCTTTGCTTCCTGAAACTCCATTTCTTATCCTTCTGTTTTCTGGCTCGCCTGGGATTCTTTGTTTTCAAGTTTTCGCACTTCTCCTTATGGCGCCATTGGTGACTGTTGGCGCTTCGTTCTTTTGAAAGGTGATCTTCGGCCTCGTTGTTGTTTCAACCTCTCAGTGTTCATCATCTTCTCCCCTTTGCAGGTTAGTTTTCTTTCTGTTTCTTTCTTTCTTCTTTTACTTCTTACACTGTTCTTCTTCCTGCTTGCATTGTTCTATTTTTTGGAAAAATTTTGATCTTGCTTGAATTTATGTTGGAAAGCTTGAACCTTTTTTGTATCGTCGTGCTTGATTGTTGCTGTGATGCATGTTTTTTGGAGTTTCTTCGACTTATGTATGCTCCTTGGCGTATTCCTTGATAGTTGATGCTTTTAGGATTTTGCATGTTGTCACTGCTTCTGATCGTATTCTTTGATTTTGAAGCTTTGGAATAGCCACTTTGTTTGATTCTGAAAAAAGATTGCATCTTTGATGATTTTCATTTGGCATGTTTGACGTCGGCAGTTCCTTTTGCTGATAGACTGTGAAAAGATAGTAGCTTTGATGACATTTTTTTATTTAACTTTCTTTTTTCGAAGTGTTGCTATTTAAAGTCTTCTTTTTCTTGTTTGAGAGATGTCGGGACGTAAGGTGTAGATTTTTCCTGAAACCTTGGTCTATTACTGCCTCTAAAGGATGCCCTTGGACCTTGGTTTGAGTCTTGGGGCTTCTTTTTGCTACTTTTCTGTCCTGTACGCCTTAGATCGAGTTATATCCGTATTTGCCCGAGCTGTTTTCTTGATTTGCCCGAGCTGTTTGATTAGTAACCATTTTCCTTTTTCTTATTGTAGGACTAGTTGGCCCATGTCTTCTCGCAAAAATATTGTTGAGACATCCTCCAAAGTTCTGGAGGGCATGTCTGACTGGCTGGACTCCCTCGTCTTGATGTGCGTCTCGGTAGTCAATTCTGAATACTGTGTGGAGCTTAGGAAATATCATAGGATTTGTAGTAGTAGAGATCAAGAGAAGAACTATGAGTTGGTAGTGCCAGACTCTGATGAGAGGGTTTGCTTCCCTTCTCTGACCCAAGGGGAACGCCCCTTCTTTTATGCTTATGATTACTTTTTTAGCCAGATGAACATTACCCTTCCTTTTATCTCTTTCGAGACCGATTTGATATAGTCATGTAATGTAGCTCCATCCCAGCTCCATCCGAATTCCTGGGGCTTCATTAAGATCTTTCAGTTTCTTTGTCAAGAATTGGATGTCAAGCCTTCTCAAACTCTCTTTCTTTATCTCTTTGTCCTGACCAAACCTGGGACTACCAAAAAGAAAGCTTCTTGGATTTCTTTCCAGTCTGCTTAAGGACATAAAGTGTTTGCTATGCATGACGAGTCCTTTAGGGACTTTAAGAATTACTTTTTTAAGGTCCGAGCTATTGAGGGAGCTCGACCATTTTTCTTAGAGTCGAACAATGAACCTGCCTTCCCCTTGTATTGGCAAAAGAATGTTGTGGTATCTAGATACTCGTGGGAGATTCTTGATGAGGTCGAGCAGGCTTTTTGTGACTGTGTTGGAGGATATTTGGTGGCAACCTCCTCATCTCGATACAAAAAAATTTTTGGGGGACCCCTCTCTTGTCCGAGCTGAGCTAGTTAGTGACCGACTTCTTTTTGCTCTGTTTTACTTGCCTTTGTTTCTTTTCTTTCAGTTTTGTAACTTGGTTTTGCTGTGTTTTTTTTAGAGATGGCTAAGAATAATGATTCCATGAAGGCCTTTAAGAAGGCGAGGAAGGCTACAGCTGCCCAGAACATCTCGGCTAAGGCTGCTGGGGAAGGATCTTCCCAAGTTCCTCCTAAAAAGCCGATCTTGAGCGCTTCTGGGCCGAGGAGGGTGATTCCTACACCTCAGGTTCATTTGGTCGACCCTTCCCAAGCTCCTGATACTACCTCTTCTCCCACTGCTGGCCCTCCTCCGAAAAGACAGAAGACTGATGAGCCTTTTAATTTGGATGCCCCTGATTTTGATGCCATTGGATTTGCTGATCAACAGATTGGTCCTTATGGTGTTGTTCTTACTGATGATGTATCCATTCTTCATCATCTGGATTTTATTACCCGAAGCATCATTAAAATGGCACATATGGGGGCAGCTTTATTTCGAACTGCCTAAGATCTTCCAGTTCGTGCGACCAAGGCTTTTATGGAGGAGGCCAAGTCAGAATATGACAGGATCAAGGGTTTGAAGGAGGAGCTTGAGGTGAAGGTGGCAAAGCAGGAAAAAGAGTTAGAAGGTGAGAAGACTCGGGCTACTGCTGCGGTGGCTTCTGCAAATCTGGCCGAGGAGATGGCACTGAAGCATAAGGAGAGCTATGTCCTAACTTATAGTGAGATGGTAGAGCTCAGGGAGAGGTTGGAATCTGTTCAGGCTGATTATACCGAGCCCTAGGGCCATCTCGTGGGCAGTGTGACTTCTGCTTATGAGAATTTGAAGGATCAGATCCGAGTTCTTGCTCCCGAGCTCGACCTGTCTCTCTTCAGTTTGGACAATATTGTGGAAGATGGAAAAATCGTCCTTGCCCCAGATGAAGATGATGATGATGTAGATCCACCTCCTGCGCCATCTATCAAGGCTTCAGTTGCGCCGAATCCCCCAACTCCTGCAGCTGAGGTCGGCCATCCTGAGTCGGATCCTGATGTTCAGATCCTGAACCGGCCGGATGGGACCGTTGATGCTGTCCCCCTTTAGACTCGTCCTCCTTCGCCTTGAGATGCCGCCACTGGAGAATCTTTGAAGCCTTTGTAGTTTTTGCTTATGTATCTTGATGTGTATAGCCCAGTCTGTGGGCTTTTGAACTCTTATTTTGATAATTTGTGTTTGACTGTGACTTTGTAGTTGCTTTTCCTTTAGCAACTTTTATTAGAAAAACAAATACCCTTTGAACTCTTGAGGTCGACCTTCTGGTGGCCTTCTGAGTATTGATTATAGTAGCTTTGTTTTTCTTTTTGATTTTTGTTTGCAATCTTTCGGCATTTCGAGGAATCTTCAAGAGTGTTGGAGCCTTTTGCTTGTCCGAGCTCTTTTTTGATTTCCTTAGTGTTGGTTTTGGTCGAAGTGACTGCTAGCCTTGTTTGACTGTTCTTTTTAGTATTCGCATGAAACACTTGTGATTTGTTCTTGGGAGGGGTCGTGGCTTTCTTTGGGTCGAGCTATGTCCCTTCTAGCGCACGCCTTCTGCCGGTCGACATCTTTTGTTGAGTCTTGCGAGTTATTTTTAGTAATTTATTTTTAATTTGGATCTCGTCGGATCTCTTTTTTATGGATTTACTTTTTATAACTCTGTCGCTTTTGATCGACCTGAGCCAACTTCTTCATGTCGGTCCCTTCTAAGTTATTTCTAGTAATCCACTTTTGATAAGGGGTGATCAGGCCTCTTTCTATGGATTACTTTTTATAACTTTTTGTCGTTTTGATCAGTCTGGTCTGACTTTTTCATGTCGATCCATCCCAAGTTATAGCAATCCAATTTTTCTCAGACCTCGTCAGGCCTCTGATGAGCGGATAATTTATACGCTTTTTGACATTGTTTTTAGTATATTTTTAGTAGGATCTAGTTACTTTTTTTAGGGATGTTTTTATTAGTTTTTTTTATGCTAAAATCACATTTCTGGACTTTACTATGAGTTTGTGTATTTTTCTGTGATTTCAGGTATTTTCTGGCTGAAATTGAGGGACGTGAGCAAAAATCAGATTCAGAGGTTGAAGAAGGACTGTAGATGCTGTTGGATTCTGACCTCCCTGCACTCAAAGTGGATTTTCTGGAGCTACAGAACTCCAAATGGTGCGCTCTCAATGGCGTTGGAAAGTAGACATCCATGGCTTTTCAGAAATATATAATAGTTCATACTTTGCCCGAGTTTAGATGACGTAAACTGGCGTTGAACGCCAGTTCCATGCTACATTCTGGAGTCAAACGCCAGAAACACGTCACGAACCAGAGTTGAACGCCAAAAACACGTTACAACTTGGCATTCAACTCCAAAAGAAGCCTCTGCACATGTAAACTTCAAGCTCAGCCCAAGCACACACCAAGTGGGCCCCTGAAGTGGATTTCTGCATCAATTACTTACTTCTGTAAACCCTAGTAGCTAGTCTAGTATAAATAGGACTTTTTACTATTGTATTTTCATCTTTGATTAGTTTATGCTATCTTAGACTTTTGTGAGGGCTGGCCATTCGGCCATGCCTGAACCTTCATCACTTATGTATTTTCAATGGTAGAGTTTCTACACACCATAGATTAAGGTGTGGAGCTCTGCTGTTTCTCATGAATTAATACAAAGTACTACTGTTTTTCTATTCAATTCAAGCTTATTCCGCTTCTAAGATATTCATTCGCACCCAAGAACATGATGAATGTGATGATTATGTGACGCTCATCATCATTCTCGCTTATGAACGCGGGCCTGACAAACACTTCCGTTCTACATGCAAACAAGCTAGAATGGATATCTCTTGGATATCTAATACAGGGGACCGAGTCCGAGTTGTTAGTGTCTTTGTGGTATAAGTTAGAACCCATGGACGGCCATTCTTGAGAATCCGAAAAGTCTAAACCTTGTCTGTGGTATTCCGAGTAGGATTCAAGGATTGAATGACTGTGACGAGCTTCAAACTCACGAGTGCTGGGCGTAGTGACAGACGCAAAAAGATCAATGGATCCTATTCCAGTATGATCGAGAACCGACAGATGATTAGCCATGCAGTGACAGCGCATTGGACCATTTTCACTGAGAGGACAGGTGGCCATTAACAACGGTGATGCCTAACATACAGCTTGCCATGAAAAGGAGTAGGAAGGATTGGATGAAGACAGCAGGAAAGCAAAGGTTCAGAGGGACGAAAGCATCTCTATACACTTATCTGAAATTCTCACCAATGAATTACATAAGCATCTCTATCTTTATTTTCTGTTTAATTATTATTATTATTCGAAAACTCCATAACCATTTAATATCCGCCTGGCAGAGATTTACAAGATGACCATAGCTTGCTTCATACCAACAATCTCCGTGGGATTCGACCCTTACTCACGTAAGGTATTACTTGGACGACCCAGTGCACTTGCTGGTTAGTTGCGCAGAGTTGTGAAGTTATGTTTGGGCCATGGTATTGTGCACACGTTTTTGGAGCCATTGCCAGGGTCAATTTCGAACAACAATTTCACATCTCGATCACGATTTTGTGCACCAAGTTTTTGGCGCCGTTGCTGGGGATTGTTCGAGTTTGGACAACTGACGATTCATCTTGTTGCTCAGATTAGGTAACTTTATTTTAATTTTAAGCTTTTGTTTTTATTCTTTTAATTTTCGAAAAAATATTCCATACAAAAAAAATATAAAAATAATTTCAAAAAAATATTTTTCTTCAGAATTTTTTTTAAGAATGAATTCTAGAGTTTCATGAAGCACGTTGAAGCCTGGCTGGCTGTAAAGCCATGTCTAATTTCTTATGGACTGAGGCTTCCAAACCATCATCACAAGAGCAAGCTAGTTGTTCCTAATCCACCTGCTGCTGTATGACTGATTTGTATTCTAAAGCTTGGCTGGCCATTGGCCATGTCTAATGTTTTTGACCGGAGCTTTCACTGAAAGCTTGGCTGGCTAGGGAGCCATGTCTAATTCCTGGACTGAAGCTTTAGACTAAGAGTGCAAGATTCCTGGAATTCCTATTAAAAATTTTGAAATCCTTATTTTTCTTTTCTAAATAATTTTCGAAAAATACCAAAAAAAAAATTTATAAAATCATAAAAAAAATAAAAAATTTTGTGTCTCTTGTTTGAGTCTTGAGTCAATTTTTAAGTTTGGTGTCAATTGCATGTTTTTATTCTTCTTGCATTCTTTTTCGAAAGTGTGTTCATATGTTCTTCATGATCGTCAAGTTGTTCTTGGTAAGTCTTCTTGTTTGATCTTTAAAATTTCTTGTTTTGTGCCTTTTGTTGTTTTTCTTATGCATTTTCAATTTGTTGGTGTCTATACATGAAAAATTTTTAAGTTTGGTGTCTTGCATATTTTTCTTTGCTTAAAAATTTTCAAAAATAAAGTCTTGATGTTCATCTTGATATTCAAAGTGTTCTTGGTGTTCATCTTGACATTCATAGTGTTCTTGCATGCATTGTGTTTTGATTCAAAATTTTTATGTTATGTGTTATTTTTCATGTTTTTCTCTTTCCTCATTAAAAATTCAAAAATAAAAAAAAAATATCTTTCCCTTTTTCTCTCATAAATTTTTGAAATTTGAGTTGACTTTTTCAAAATTTTTAAAGTTTAGTTGTTTCTTATGAGTCAAATCAAATTTTCAATTTAAAAATCTTATCTTTTTCAAAATCTTTTTCAAAAATCAAATCTTTTTCATTTTTCTTATTTATTTTTGAAAATTTTAAAAATATTTTTCAAAATATTTTTCTTAATTTTATCTCATAATTTTTAAAAATATTATCAACAATTAATGTTTTGATTCAAAAATTTCAAGTTTGTTACTTGCTTGTTAAGAAAGATTCAAACTTTAAGTTCTAGAATCATATCTTGTGATTACTTGTGAGTCAAGTCATTAATTTTGATTTTAAAATTTTAAATCTTCTTAAGATCTTTTCAATCATATCTTTTCAATCATATCTTTTTAATCATATATATTTTTAAAATAAATTTCTATCATATCTTTTTAAATCTTATCTTTTTCAAAAATTTGATTTTAAAATATCTCTTCTAACTTCTTATCTTTTCAAAATTGATTTTCAAATCTTTTTTAATCAATCATATCTTGTTGTTTCAATCATATCTTTTTCAAAACTGCCCAACTAACTCTCTACCTTTAACTTTCGAAAATTCCTCTCCTCTTTTTCAAATTTTTTTAATTAACTAATTGTTTTAATTTTAATTTAATTTAATTTCAAACTTAATTTTCGAAATTTAACTTTAAATTTTCGAAATTCCCTCTCTCTCATCTCCTTCTATTTATTTATTCATCTACTAACACTTCTCTTCCACCAAAAATTCGAACCCTATCTCCCTCTCTGTGTTCGAATTTTTCTTCTCATCCTTCTTATATTCTTCTCTTCTCATACTTGCATGAGGAATCCCTATACTGTGACATAGAGGATTCCATATTTTCTTTGTTATTCCATTCTTTGTCATATGAGCAGGAGCAAGGATAAGAATATTCTTGTTGAAACAGATCCTGAACCTGAAAGGACTCTAAAAAGGAAACTAAGAGAAGCTAAAATACAACAATCCAGAGACAACCTTACAGGAATTTTTGAAAAGGAAGAGGAGATGGCAGCCAAAAATAATAATAATGCAAGGAGGATGCTTGGTGATTATACTATACCTACTTCCAAGTTTGATGGAAGAAGCATCTCAGTCCCCACCATTGGAGCAAACAATTTTGAGCCGAAACCTCAATTAGTTGCTCTAATGCAACAGAACTGCAAATTCCATGGACTTCCATCAGAAGATCCCTACCAGTTTTTAATTGAGTTCCTGCAAATCTGTGAGACTATTAAGACTAATGGAGTAGATCCTGAAGTCTACAGGATCATGCTTTTCCCTTTTGCTGTAAGAGACGGAGCTAGAACATGGTTGGACTCACAACCTAAAGATAGCCTGAACTCTTGGGATAAGCTGGTCATGGCCTTCTTGGCTAAGTTCTTTCTGCCTCAAAAGCTAAGCAAGCTTAGAGTGGATATTCAAACCTTCAAGCAAAAAGATGGTGAATCCCTCTATGAAGCTTGGGAAAGATACAAGCAGATGACCAAAAGGTGTCCTCCTGACATGCTTTCAGAATGGACCATTCTAGATATATTCTATTATGGTCTGTCTGAGTTCTCCAAGATGTCATTGGACCATTCTGCAGGTGGATCCATTCACCTAAAGAAAATGCCTGCAAAAGCTCAAGAACTTATTGACATGGTTGCAAATAATCAATTCATGTATACTTCTGAGAGAAATTCCGTGAATAGTGGGACGCCTCAGAAGAAGAGAGTTCTTGAAATTGATGCTCTGAATGCCATATTGGCTCAGAACAAAATATTGACTCAGCAAGTCAATATGATTTCTCAGAGTCTGAATGGAATGCAAGCTGCATCCAACAGTACTCAAGAGGTATCTTCTGAAGAAGAAGCTTATGATCCTGAGAACCCTGCAATAGCAGAGGTGAATTACATGGGTGAACCCTATGGGAACACCTATAACCCCTCATGGAGAAATCATCCAAATTTCTCATGGAAGAATCAACAAAAGCCTCAACAAGGCTTTAATAATGGTGGAAGAAACAGGCTCAGCAATAGCAAGCCTTTTCCATCATCTTCTCAGCAACAGACAGAGAACTCTGAACAAAATACCTCTAATTTAGCAAACTTAGTCTCTGATCTGTCCAAGGCCACTCTAAGTTTCATGAGTGAAGCAAGGTCCTCCATAAGAAATTTGGAGGCACAAGTGGGCCAGCTGAGTAAGAAAATCATTGAAACACCTCCTAGTACTCTCCCAAGCAATACAGAAGAGAATCCAAAGAGAGAGTGCAAAGCCATTGATATAACCAAAATGGCCGAACCCAAAGAGGAGGGAGAGGACGTAAACCCCATTGAGGATAACCTCATGGGACGTCTCTCAACCAATAAGGAGTTATCATCTGAGGAACCAAAGGAATCTGATGCTCACCTAGAGACCATAGAGATTCCATTGAACCTCCTTATGCCCTTCATGAGCTCTGATAAGTATTCTTCTTCTGAAGAGAATGAGGATGTCACTGAAGAGCAAGTTGCCAAGTACCTTGGTACAATCATGAAGCTGAATGCCAAATTATTTGGTAATGAGACTTGGGAAGATGAACCTCCCTTGCTCATCAATGAACTAAGTGATCTGGATCAACTGACATTGCCTCAGAAGAAACAAGATCCTGGAAAGTTCTTAATACCTTGTACCATAGGCACCATGACCTTTGAGAAGGCTCTGTGTGACCTGGGGTCAGGCATAAACCTCATGCCACTCTCTGTAATAGAGAAACTGGGAATCCTTGAGGTGCAGGCTGCCAAATTCTCATTAGAGATGGCAGACAAATCCATGAAACAGGCTTATGGACAAGTAGAGGACATGTTAGTAAAGGTTGAAGGCCTTTACATCCCTGCTGATTTCATAATCCTAGACACTGGGAAGGATGAGGATGAATCCATCATCCTTGGAAGACCCTTCCTAGCCACAGCAAAAGCTGTGATTGATGTGGACAGAGGAGAATTGATCCTTCAACTTAATGAAGACAACCTTGTGTTTAAAACTCAAGGATCTCCTTCTGTAACCATGGAGAGGAAGCAAGACAAGCTTATCTCAGTACAGAGTCAAATGAAACCCCCACAATCAAACTCTAAGTTTGGTGTTGGGAGGCCCCAGCCAAACTCTAAGTTTGGTGTTGGGAGTCTACAAAATTGACCTAATCACCTGTGTGGCTCCGTGAGAGCCCACTGTCAAGCTATTGACATTAAAGAAGCACTTGTTGGGAGGCAACCCAATTTTTATTTATCTAATTTTATTTTTATTTTTATTGTTCTTTCATGTTTTATTAGGTTCATGATCATGTGGAGTCACAAAATAAATCCAAAAATTAAAAACAAAATAAAAAACAGCAGAAGAAAAATCACACCCTGGAGGAAGGACTTACTGGCGTTTAAACGCCAGTAAGGAGCATCTGGCTGGCGTTCAACGCCAGAACAAAGCATGGATCTGGCGTTTAACGCCAGAAATAAGCAACATCCTGGCGTTTAAACACCAGGAATACACCCTAAGAAGAGCTGGCGCTGAACGCCAGACACAAGCACGGAGTTGGCGTTCAACGCCAGAAATATGCTGCATATGGGCATTGAACGCCCAGAACAAGCATCACTTCGGCGTTTAAACGCCAGAAATGCATGCAAAGGCATTTTACATGCCTAATTGGTGCATGGATGTAAATCCTTGACACCTCAGGATCTGTGGACCCCACAGGATCCCCATCTACCTCCACTCATACTCTCCCCTCTTCTCATTCATCATCTCTTCCCAATAAACACCTTTCCCTAAAACCCTTCACCAATCACCTCAATCTCTCTTCCTTATTACCACCTACCACCACTCACATCCATCCACTCTTCCCCATAAACCCCGCCTACCTTCAAAATTCAAAATCACTTTCCCACCCAAACCCACCCAATATGGCCAAACCTACTCCCTTCCCCCTCACTATATAAACCCATCATCCCTCCTTCATTTTCACAACACAACCCTATCTTCTATACCTTGGCCGAATACACCTCCCCCTCACTCTCCACCATATTTTCTCTTCTTCTTCTTCTTCTTTTCTCTCTTCTCTTGCTCAAGGGCGAGCAATATTCTAAGTTTGGTGTGGTAAAAGCATAAGCTTTTTGTTTTTCCATTACCATTGATGGCACCTAAGACCGGAGAAACCTCTAGAAAAGGGAAAGGGAAGACAAAAGCTTCCACCTCCGAGTCATGGGAGATGGAAAGATTCATCTCCAAAGCCCATCAAGACCACTTCTATGATGTTGTGGCCAAGAAGAAGGTGATCCCCGAGGTCCCTTTCAAACTCAAGAAAAATGAGTATCCGGAGATCCGACATGAGATCCAAAGAAGAGGTTGGGAAATCCTAACCAACCCCATTCAACAAGTCGGAATCCTAATGGTTCAAGAGTTCTATGCAAACGCATGGATCACTAGGAACCATGATCAAAGTGTGAACCCGAATCCAAAGCCTTGGCTCACCATGGTTCGGGGGAAATACTTAGATTTTAGTCCGGAGAATGTAAGGCTGGCGTTCAACCTACCAATGATGGAAGAAAATGTACGCCCCTACACAAGAAGAGTCAACTTTGATCAAAGGTTGGACCAAGTCCTCATGGACATATGTGTGGAAGGAGCTCAATGGAAGATTGACTCAAAAGGTAAACCGGTTCAGCTGAGAAGATTGGACCTTAAGCCTGTAGCTAGAGGATGGTTGGAGTTCATTCAACGCTCAATCATTCCCACTAGCAACCGGTCTGAAGTTACTGTAGATCGGGCCATCATGATCCATAGTATCATGATTGGGGAGGAAGTAGAAGTTCATGAGATTATACCTCAAGAACTCTGCAAGGTGGCTGACAAATCCTCCACTATGCAAGGTTGGCCTTTCCTCACCTCATTTGCCATCTATGCAATTCGGCTGGGATTGACATAGAGGAAGATATCCTCATTGATGAGGACAAGCTCATCACTAAGAAAAGGATGGAGCAAACAAGAGAGCATATTCATGGATCTCAAGAGATGCATGAAGAAGCTCATCACCAAGAAATCCCTGAGATGCCTCAAGGGATGCACTTTCCTCCACAGAATTTTTGGGAGCAAATCAACACCTCCCTAGGAGAATTAAGTTCCAACATGGGACAACTAAGGGTGGAACATCAAGAGCACTCCATCATCCTCCATGAAATTAGAGAAGATCAAAGAGCAATGAGGGAGGAGCAACAAAGACAAGGAAGAGACATAGAAGAGCTCAAGGACATCATTGGTTCCTCAAGAAGAAAATGCCACCATCAATAAGGTGGACTCATTCCTTGTTCTTAAATTTTTTGTTTTTCGTTTTTATGTTAAATGTTTATCTATATTTGTGTCTTATTACATGATCATTAGTAGTTAAGCGTCTATGCCTTAAAGTCATGAATGTCCTATGAATCCATCACCTCTCTTAAAATGAAAAATATTTTAATTCAAAAGAACAAGAAGTACATGAGTTTCAAATTTATCCTTGAATTTAGTTTAGTTATATTGATTGGTGACAATACTTTTTGTTTTCTGAATGCATGCTTGAACAGTGCATATGTCTTTTGAATTTGATGTTTAAGAATGTTAAATATGTTGGCTCTTGAAAGAATGATGACAAGGAGAATGTTATTTGATAATCTGAAAAATCATAAAAATAATTCTTGAAGCAAGAAAAAGCAGTGAATACAAAGCTTGCAAAAAAAAAGCGAAAAAAAAGAAAGAAAAAAAAAGAGAGAAAAGGAAAAGCAAGCAGAAAAAGCCAGTAGCCCTTAAAACCAAAAAGGCAAGGGTAATAAAAAGGATCCAAGGTTTTGAGCATCAGTGGATAGGAGGGCCTAAAGGAATGAATCTTGGCCTAAGCGGCTAAACCAAGCTGTCCCTAACCATGTGCTTGTGGCATGAAGGTGTCAAATGAAAACTTGAGACTAAGCGGTTAAAGTCAAGGTCCAAAGCAAAAAGAAGAGTGTGCTTAAGAACCCTAGACACCTCTAATTGGAGACTTTAACAAAGCTGAGTCACAATCTGAAAAGGTTCACCCAGTTATGTGTCTGTGGCATTTACGTATCCGGTGGTAATACTGGAAAATAAAGTGCTTAGGGCCACGTCCAAGACTCATAAAGTAGCTATGTTCAAGAATCAACATACTGAACTAGGAGAATCAATAACACTATTTGAACTCTGAGTTCCTATAGATGCCAATCATTCTGAACTTCAATGGATAAAGTGAGATGCCAAAACTATTCAAGAGGCAAAAAGCTACAAGTCCCGCTCATCTGATTGGAGCTAAGTTTCATTGATAGTTTGGAATTTATATTATATTCTCTTCTTTTTATCCTATTTGATTTTCAGTTGCTTGGGGACAAGCAACAATTTAAGTTTGGTGTTGTGATGAGCGGATAATTTATACGCTTTTTGGCATTATTTTTAGTATATTTTTAGTAGGATCTAGTTACTTTTAGGGATGTTTTATTAGTTTTTTATGCTAAATTCACATTTCTGGACTTTACTATGAGTTTGTGTGTTTTTCTATGATTTCAGGTATTTTCTGGCTGAAATTGAGGAACGTGAGCAAAAATCAGATTCAGAGGTTGAAGAAGGACTGCAGATGCTGTTGGATTCTGACCTCCCTGCACTCAAAGTGGATTTTCTGAAGCTACAAAACTCCAAATGGCACGCTCTAAATGGCGTTGGAAAGTAGACATCCAGGGCTTTCCAGCAATATATAATAGTTCATACTTTGCACGAGTTTAGACGACGTAAACTGGCATTGAACGCCAGTTTCATGCTGCATTCTGGAGTCAAACGCCAGAAACATGTTACGAACCAGAGTTGAACGCCAAAAACACGTTACAACTTGGCGTTCAACTCCAAAAGAAGCCTCTGCATGTGTAAACTTCAAGCTCAGCCCAAGCACACACCAAGTGGGCCCCTGAAGTGGATTTCTGCATCAATTACTTACTTCTGTAAACCCTAGTAGCTAGTCTAGTATAAATAGGACTTTTTACTATTGTATTTTCATCTTTGATTAGTTTATGCTATCTTAGACTTTTGTGAGGGCTGGCCATTCGGCCATGCCTGAACCTTCATCAGTTATGTATTTTCAACGGTAGAGGTTCTACACACCATAGATTAAGGTGTGGAGCTCTGCTGTTCCTCATGAATTAATACAAAGTACTACTGTTTTTCTATTCAATTCAAGCTTATTCTGCTTCTAAGATATTCATTCTCACCCAAGAACATGATGAATGTGATGATTATGTGACGCTCATCATCATTCTCGCTTATAAACGCGTGCCTGACAAACACTTCCGTTCTACATGCAAACAAGCTAGAATGGATATCTCTTGGATATCTAATACAGGGGACCGAGTCCGAGTTGTTAGTGTCTTCGTGGTATAAGTTAGAACCCATGGACGGCCATTCTTGAGAATCCGAAAAGTCTAAACCTTATCTGTGGTATTCCGAGTAGGATTCAGGGATTGAATGACTGTGACGAGCTTCAAACTTGCAAGTGCTGGGCGTAGTGACAGACGCAAAAGGATCAATGGATCCTATTCCAGTATGATCGAGAACCGACAGATGATTAGCCATGCAGTGACAGCGCATTGGACCATTTTCACTGAGAGGACAGGTGGCCATTAACAACGGTGATGCCTAACATACAGCTTGCCATGGAAAGGAGTAGGAAGGATTGGATGAAGACAGCAGGAAAGCAGAGGTTTAGAGGGATGAAAACATCTCTATACACTTATCTGAAATTCTCACCAATGAATTACATAAGCATCTCTATCTTTATTTTCTGTTTAATTATTATTATTATTCGAAAACTCCATAACCATTTAATATCCTCCTGACTGAGATTTACAAGATGACCATAGCTTGCTTCATACCAACAATCTCCGTGGGATTCGACCCTTACTCACGTAAGGTATTACTTGGACGACCCAGTGCACTTACTGGTTAGTTGTGCGGAGTTGTAAAGTTATGTTTGGGCCATGGTATTGTGCACACGTTTTTGGAGCCATTGCCAGGGAATCAATTTTGAACAACAATTTCACATCTAGATCACGATTTCGTGCACCAGCCTCTTTCTATGGATTGGTTTCTATAACTTTTTATTACTTTGGTCGATCATTTCGACTTCTTCATGTCGGTCTGTTCTTAAGTTATCAGTAATCCATTTTTTAGTCAGGGTTGGCCAGGCCTCAGCTTATGGATTACGTTTTTATAACTTTGTTGATTTTATCGTGATCGGACGATGAGTTTGATCCTCACCTTTGTTGATATCATACGATGAATTCGGTTTTCCTCGTGGTCGAGCGATGAATTTTGTTTTTCACCTTGTCAACCTGTAGAAAGGCTTTGTAGAAGCAATCTAAAAAGTTTTATTCCAAATAGAAAGTAGACAAATAGGAAAAATATATACATGTGGGTGTTTTAACCCTTCTAAGTTAGGCAGTTTATAGATCCTGGCTTGGTGCCTCGTTAAAAAACCTTTTCAGAAAAAAGAGTGCACCGTTGGCCTAAGATTCTTTATTACTTCCTAACTATAATACCTTCTTAGGTTGCAGGCGTCCCATGACCTTGGTAGCTCTCATCCCTCGAGTTCGGACACCCTATAGTAGCCTTTCCCCAATACCTCTGTGACTCGGTAGGGTCCCTTCCAGTTAGCAGCCAGTTTTCTCTCTCGAGGTCGACTTGTTCCGATATCATTTCGGATTAGGATGAGGTCGTTGTTGGCAAAGCTTTGCTGTACTACTTTTTGATTGTACCTTGAGGCCATTCGACATTTCAATGCCTCCTCCCTAATCCGAGCTCTTTCCCGTATTTCAGGAAGTAAGTCGAGCTCTTCCTTTTGAAGTTGGGTGTTGGCTTCTTCATTGTAGAAGATTGTTCTGGGAGACCCTTCTTTGACTTCCACTGGGATCATTGCCTCCATTCCGTAAGCTAGTCAGAAAGGTGATTCCCTCGTCGTGGAGTGTGGAGTTGTCCGATATGCCCATAGGACTTGTGGGAGTTCTTCAGCCCAAGCTCCCTTTGCATCCTATAATCTCCGTTTTAGCTCAGCTAATATGACTTTATTGGCGGCTTCTGCCTGTCCGTTAGCTTGGAGATGTTCTACAAAAGTGAATTGGTGTTTTATTTTCAAGTCGATCACCAATCTTCTAAAGCCTGCATCTGTGAATTGAGTGCCGTTGTCTGTGGTAATGGAGTAAGGAACCCCAAACCTTGTGACAATGTTTCTATATAGAAATTTTTAACTTCTTTGAGCAGTGGCGTTAGCTAGGGATTCTACCTCAATCCACTTTGTAAAATAATCTACCCCTACGATAAGGAACTTGACCTGTCCTGATCCTTGAGGGAAAGGCCCAAGGAGGTCAAGTCCCCATTTTGCAAATGGCCAGGGTGAGGTTACGCTGATGTGCTCTTCTGGTGGGGCAATGTGAAAATTTGCATGTTTCTGACATGGTGGACATGTCTTTACGAATTCTGTTGCTTCTTTTTGTAAAGTCGGCCAATAGAATCCGGCTCGGAGTACTTTTTTGGCGAGAGCTTGTGCTCCGAGATGGTTGCCACAGATGCCACTGTGTATTTCTTCTAAAACTTCCTTTGTGTTGGAAGTCGGCACACATTTTAACAGGGGTGTTGAAATCCCTCTCTTGTATAGAGTATTGTTTATGATGGTGTAGTATTGTGCCTCCCGTTTTAGCCTCTTCGCCTCCTTCTTATCTGTAGGGAGTGTTTCTGCTTTGAGGTAGTTAATTATAGGAGTCATCCATCCTTGATCCCGACCTGTTATGGCTAGGACCTTTTCTTTTTCCGAGATTGACGGGTTCTGTAGTATTTCCAGGATGAGGCTTATATTGTTGCCCCCCAGTTTGGTGCTGGCTAGTTTTGAGAGTGCATCAGCTCAAGCATTCTGTTCCCAAGGTATGTGGCGGACCTCATATTCCCCGAGATGTCCGAGCTGTTCCCTGGTTTTGTCCAAGTACTTTTTCATGGTGGGATCCTTGGCTTGGTAGCTCCCTGCTATTTGTGAGGTGACTACTTGGGAGTCGCTGAAGATGATGAGCTTTTGAGCTCCAACCTCCTTAGCCAGCTTTAAACCAGCTAGTAGTGCCTCGTATTCGGCCTGGTTGTTTGAGACAGGGAACCCAAATTTGAGGGAAAGTTTGATTTGGGTTCCCTGATCGCTTTCTATTATCACGCCTGCACCACTTCTGGTCTTGTTTGAAGAACCGTCTATGTAGAGATTCCACTCTGTGGGAGTTCCTGGGGTGTCGTTGTACTCAGCAATGAAGTGGGCCAAATATTGGGACTTGATGGCAGTTCGAGCTTCATATTGAAGATCGAACTCAGATAGCTCGACTGCCCATTGTAGAATTCTTCCCGCTAAGTCTGTCTTCTGGAGGATGCCTTTCATGAGCTGATTAGTTCGAACCTAGATGGTGTGAGCTTGAAAGTAGCGGCAAAGTCGTCGAGAAGTTAGTATGAGAGCGTAAGCGAACTTTTCTATCTTTTGGTAGTTCAGTTCTGCCCCTTGTAGAGCTTTGATGACGAAATAGATGGGGTTGTTGCCCATTCCCGTCTTCTCTGACTAGTGCTGAAGCTATTGCCCGACTTCCTACTACGAGATACAATACAAGTGGTTCTCCTTCTCGTGGTCGAGTTAGAATAGGAGGTTTGTCCCAGGAACCTTTTGAACTCCTGGAAAGCCTACTCGCACTCCATTGTCCATTTGAACTTCTTTCCCTTCCTTAAGGTGGCGTAAAAGGGGAGAGATCTTATGGCCGACCCGGCTAGAAATCTGGACAAGGCCGCCAATCTCCCGTTGAGTTGTTGTACTTCTTTGACACAGGTCGGACTCTTCATGTCAAGTATAGCCCGACATTTGTCCGGATTCGCCTCAATTCCTCGTTGTGTCAGCATGAAGCCCAAGAACTTGCCAGCTTCTACTGCAAAGGTGTATTTTGCTGGATTGAGTCGCATACCGTGCTTTCTTATGGTGTTGAAGACTTTGGTGAGGTCGGATAGTAGCGACTCTTCACTCTATGTTTTTACCAATATGTCATTCACATATACTTCCATGAGTTTCCCGATATGGTATGTGAAGACTTTGTTCATTAATCTTTGGTAAGTAGCTCCTGCGTTTTTGAGTCCAAACGGCATGACGATATAACAATAGTTAGCTTTTGGAGTTAGGAATGAGGTTTTTTCCTGATCAGGTGGATACATTGGGATTTGATTGTATCTTGAATAAGCATCCATGAATGAGAGGTATTTGTATTCGGAGGAGGCATCCACCAGAGTGTCGATACTTGGGAGCGGATAAGGATCTTTTGGGCAGGCTTTGTTGAGATCGGTGTAATCAGTGCACATCCGCCATTTCCCGTTTGACTTTTTCACCAAGACAACATTGGCTAGCCATAGGGGGTACTTAACTTCTCTTATGAATCCTGCCTCCAATAGAGCTTGTACCTGTTCTTCCACAGCTTGGGATCTTTCCGGTCCGAGCTTCCTACGCTTCTGCTGTACTGGCCGAGATCCGGGATATACTGCCAGTTTATGGCACATGAGTGTGGGGTCTATGCCCGGCATGTCTGTAGCCTTCCATGCAAAGAGGTCGGCATTGTCCCTTAGGAACTGTATCAAGGGCTCCCTCATCTCTTTCTTTAGGGTTGCCCCAATATTTTTTATTTTGTCTAGGGTATCTCCGATCTGGACTTCTTTGATTTCGCCCTCAGGTTGTGGGTGAAGCTCTTCCCGACCTTGAACTCCGCCGAGTTCGATGGTGTGGATTTCTTCTCCTTTGCCTCTGAGGTTCAAACTTTCATTGTAACAATGTCGCGCTATTTTCTGATCTCCTTTTATCGTAGCAATCCCTTCTGGAGTTGGGAATTTCATACATAGATGTGTAGTTGAAACTACTGCTGCGAGCTGGTTCAATATGGCCCGACCTATCAAGTCATTGTAGGCCGAGCTTACGTCGACTACAATGTAGTCTATGTTGAGTGTCCTTGATCGGATTTCTTTTTCGAAGGTTATGTGTAGTGAGATGTATCCAAGCGGTTGGATTGGAGTGTCTCCTAGTCCAAACAAGCTGTTCAAATATGCTCTAAGTTCTTTCTCCTGCAGACCGAGTTTATCGAAGGCGTATTTAAACAAGATATCCGCCGAGCTTCCTTGGTCCACTAGTGTGTGATGGAGGTTTGCATTGGCCAATATGATAGTGATGACCATAAGATCGTCATGTCCCGGGATGATGCCTGCCGCGTCTTCTTGGGTAAAAGTAATAGTAAGGATATTGGGTGATCCTTCTCCTCCCTCGACATGATATACTTCTTTGAGGTGCCGTTTGCAAGATAATTTTGAAATCCCTCCTCCTCGAATCCCCCATTTATCATATGAACGTGTCTCTCTGAGGTGTGAGGTGGTCGTTCTCTTCGTCCGACCTCTTCGTCTCTTCTTCTTTTTCGAGGCTCATCCGATTTGTTGGCTAAATACCGATCTAGTCGTCCTTCTCTTACCAATTTCTCAATAACATTTTTTAAGTCGAAGCACTCATTGGTAGGATGTCCGTAGATTAGGTGATATTCACAGTATTCTGTCTGATTTCCTCCTCCTTTCTTGCTTTTAAGTGGGCGAGGTGGTGGTATATTTTCAGTATGGCATACTTCTCGGTAAACATCCATAAGAGATACCCTGAGAGGGGTATAGTTGTTGTATTTTTTAGGCTTCTCACTATATTGATCTTCTTTTTTCTTGGGTTCTTTATCCTTATCCCAGGAGGAGTAGGAGAATCTGAATTTTGAGGTTTCTCCTAGCCGAGAATTTTCCTCCATGTTGATGTACTTCTCAGCTCGTTCTTGTACTTCATTCAGAGATGTTGGATGTTTCTTTGATATGGAGTGACTAAAAGGTCCTTCTCGCAAGCCATTGATGAGACCCATAATGGCTGCTTCCGTTGGTAGGCTTTGTATGTCCAGGCACACTTTGTTGAACCTCTCCATGTAGCTGCGAAGACTCTCCCGATCTCCTTTCTTGATCCCTAGTAGGCTTGGGGCATGTTTGACTTTGTCCTTCTGGATGAAAAATCTGGCAAGAAATTTCTTGGCCAAGTCATCGAAACTTGTGACGGATTTGGGGGGGTAGAGTGTTGAATCACTTAATTGCTGTCTTTGTCATGGTTGTTGGGAAGGCTTTGCATCAAATGGCGTCAGAAGCGTCCGTGAGATACCTTCTACTTCTGAAATTGCTGAGATGATGGCTGGGATCTGATGTGCCGTCGTACAGAGTCATGTCAGGGGCTTTGAAGTCTTTTGAGACTTTGGCCTTCATGATCTCTTTGATGAATGGATCTTGATCCTTACGGGGGCTATCTTCATGACTGTGTCGTGTAGTCTTAGTTTTGAGATCAGCTTCAAGCTTTAGGAGCTTATTCTCTAATTCTTGACGTTACCTAGTTTCCCTTCGTAGGTCTCTCTCGGCTTCCCGTTGATATTCGACCTCCTTTTTGAGCCGTTTGAGACGATCTTGTTGAGCTTGTAGCGCCTCCATGACTCCTGTGCTTGGCAAAGTCTTATCTTTGTTAGGTTGAGAAGTATCGTTTGGTGTGACGTTCGCGTTCTTATGTGGTGTTCTGTTCTCCAAATCAGAGTTGTGGTCATTGTCAAGGTTGTCCGCCATGATGATGGGATGACTTCCAGGTTCCCCGGCAACGGCTCCAATGTTCTGAGGGTTACCTGAAATTGTAGGTCAATCTCGAACGAGATCTTCTATGCTGATCGGAGATGATGTGTCCGGCTTGTGCGTGGTAGCTGGAGCTGTCGCGTCCAACTTGTTGGACTGGCAATGCTATTGATCCTTTGTCATTGGAGGATGGTGATACCTGCAAGGGACTCCGATGCTTAAGTTAGTAAGGGTATTAAGCAGATTTTTTGTATAATCAGAGTATGAGTTATACCTGGGTACTCCAGTGTATTTATAGTAGTGTGGAGTGACCTTTCCTGGAGATAAGATAGTTTATCTTATCTTATCTTTGAGTGGAGTTATCTTTATCTCTAAGGGAACCGCCCTTATCTCTCTAGGCTTGGGCTGCCATTGGAATTGGGTCGTGTTCCTCTGTTTGGGCCCTTTTTCTGGGCTTTTCTAATGATTTGGCCGACCTCTTTGAGAAGAGGTCGGGTAGTTCTGACCTGAAGAGGTCGGTCAATTCAGTCCGGGTCGTACAGCTCGACCTAGGGTATGAACAGTAGGAGATTCAAGAAAGATTCAAATGGAGTGTTACGGTACGTAGATGGAAAGATTGAGAAATTTCCACCCATGGATGCTGATTTTGTCAACAAGAAGAACTTGGAAGAACTCTTCAGGGGATTAGGTTATCCAAAATACAAAGAAATTTACTGGCTTGATCCAGTAGCAAGAAACTTGGAGTTTGGGCTTCATATCCTTAAGGGTGACCAGGATATTAATGGCATGTGTGAAGCCACCCTAAGTTGTCCAGATAGAAATGAGTTCTACATCTACTTTGAGCACCCAGTAAGTCAACCAATGACAGTCGAACCAGAGCCAGAACCAGAGGAAGAGCCCGTTGTATTCATAGATGATTCTTCATCAGATGATGGATACGAGAGTGCCGAGGATGAGGCCTACAAGCCTCATCCTCCTGGTTATGAGACTGATAGTAGTGATATTGAGTCACCAAAAAGACGTGAAAAAAAAACAAAGGAAAAAACATCGGTGTCTCCATCAAACAAGAAGAAAGTGTCACCTAAGAAAAATGGTAAAAAATCGTCAAAGAGGTATACCGGGAGGAGGACGAAGACACATGTGCTATATGGTGAATCTAGTAAAGAAAATTGAACTGAGACACCTCCTAGTGGGTTGGGTTCCGCCCAAGGGCCAGTAGAAACAGATATGGGAGGGCCAGTAAAAGATGAATTAGGAGGTCCAGCAGTGGTTAATGAGAAGAGTGACAGTGATGACTACAACTATGAGTATGCTTCTGAAGAGTGTCATACCATGGTATCTTCTGAGGATAAGAGGACAATGCACAGACTTGATTTCAATGAAGAAAATGAATATGGAGAGGTTCAGGTTGAGTTTGGATTGCAATTTTCGAGTATAGAGAGATTTATGAAGGCCTTGAAGGATGTATTTGTCTGGGATGAAAGAGATTGCATGTATATCAAGAATGAGAAGGAGAGGGTTAGGGCTAGATGTGCAGAGGAGAACTGCACATGGTTGATATACGTGGCAAGGAACTCAAAAACAATGGCATTTGAGATAAAAATATTTCACAACAAGCATACATGTGGAAGGGATTATGGAAGCAACTTGGACGATAAGGCATGGGTCACAGATAAGCTGGAAAAAAGGTTGGCAAGACAGCCTAAGCTGACATCGAGGGAAGCAACGGAGCATATGAAATAGGACTACAATGTTCAGGTCCATCAAAAAATATGATCCAAAGGGGTTTGAAAGCAGCTAGGGAAATTGTTGTTGGAAATGACAAGGCACAATATGGGAAGTTGTGGAATTATTTACAAGAGTTGCATAGGAGTAACCTAGGCAGCACGGCTGACATGTGTGTTGACTCAATTTCACAGTCTCTACCGCTGTTTAACAAAATTTACATATGCTTAGATGCGTACAGAAATGGGATTGTAAAGGTTTGTAGAGAACTAATAGGCCTAGATGGATGCTTTTTAAAGGGGTATTATGGAGGCCAACTCCTAAGTGCAATGTCACTTAATGTCAACAACCAAGTATTCGTTATTGCATATGCTGTAACAAGAGAAGAAAACACAGAGAACTGGATGTGGTTCTTAACTCGGCTTTAGGATGATTTGGTAGACCATCACGTGCGCGGATGAAATCTCATGTTTGACCAACAGAAGGTAACAACATCTGCCAACCTATTCTGATATTGTTTATAATTCTGCAGAGTATAGGTGGATTATAGTGTTGATGTTATTTAGATTATTAGAGTGTATAAAGAAGTCTGTAGCATGTAATTGGGTTATATCAAGTCATAATTAGACTTCTGCGGTACAAGTTTTTCCCAACTTCACTGCTTTCTTCCACGGTTCATGAAGAAGAGTCTCTGACTTTCATAGCCATATTCTTGTTTATGAGAAAAGCCCTTATCTTCATTCTACACAACTAAGAATAAAGAAAAAACCCTAAATAACTATGAACACCCAGGAGATAACTGCTCTTTATGAAATGCAACATTTCAACAAAGGTCCAGGGGGCAATTTGTCTCAATTATGAAGGAGAGAAACCCACGTGGACAAGTTATTGACACATCAGCAAGTGACTTGCTCGGAACCGATTGCAAGGACTGGAACGTACATATATCAAAGTAGATAGGGACCGATTTGGGTTTTTAGATTTCTTAGAGGGTGGGAAGTCCATCGGACAAATGGTTAGGGACCGGAAAGGGCATTTACTCTTTTTTTTATATTCATGTTGGTAAAATATATTTATGTTATATTTATTTTAAATATATTGTAAATAAATAAATTATGTAAAATACATAAATATATTAGTAATAAATATAGTACGACAATAATATATATCATTAAAGTTAAAATATATGTATGTTAATATATATGACCTTATGTTAGGATTTTTTTATTTTGATAAATAAATTAATTATAATAATTACTGAAATAAATAATTTAAAAAATATTTACCAAAATAAATACCTCTATTTTATCTTGTTTACATTGTAAACGAGATAATTTTGTACGTATCTTGTTTTCAATATAAACGAGATATGTGTAGTTTTTCAATTTTTATATATCTCGTTTACACTGTAAACGAGATATATGTATTTATGAATAATTAAATATAATTTTTGATAATAATAAAAAATATTAATGATTTAAATTGGACTAAGCTCTTAAAAATAAAATGTTTCAAATAATAGAAAAGATAAACCGTCTATTTTAAATAATAGAAAAAATGGACTGTCCATTTAAAATAAGCATGTTAAAATATTTATTTTGAAAGCACATAAGTGCACCGTTAAACTGTCCACTATTAACATGGTTACCTTTTTTTGTTGTATGGGTGTAATGACCCATATTTTTAAAAATATAAATATAAATAAGTTATAATTTTTTTCATAAATTAGATTTTCAATCAAATTCATATTCTTATATATATTTTTGTTGTGATGAAATATTTTACATAATTAAAACTATAATTTTAGTAATTTATAAGTAATAAAAATTATATGTATATTTTAATTAGAGTAATTGATATTTTTAATTTAAAAATAGAGTTTGGTTAATAATATTATTATCGAGCTCAATATTCGCATATATGAGTATATATCGGTACTTTTTGGTGAATTTAGCTTTGCTAATGCTTCACCGTATATCTTTTATCATTATGTTGCTAATGTCATTTATGTTAGTAACTCGTATATATTATTACTTGTGCTTTAATATATCCAGTTGTCATAATTATCCGTTTAAGATATTTATAACTTGAATCGCAGACTCAGCAGCCTTATTAAGTTACACCTAACCCACCTACATGTTGCTTATTCACTTAATCATCATTAATCATTCTTTTTCCTTCATGGATGATGCATGACCGAAGCATTCCTTGTGAAAAGGAAGAAAGAAACCGTGAGAGAAAACGAAAGAAACTTTCATGGCACGTAAACTTTCGGCGTTTGATTTCTTGAGACCCGTAACTCCAATAAAAAATCTAATCCGATAAAAGTGTTCATATCCTCCTCCTCTACACGTTGGCATCATTTTTATTCGGTCGAAGTTGATGATGACATAGCTCCCTTTTCCTTTGAGTTCGGCCAATTGAAGTTTTAGGAGGCACAGACGATTTCTGATGTTTTTTTCTTTAGTAGCTCGGTCAGAAAGCTTCTCTAAAATTTTCATTGATTTTGATTCCGTACTGCAAAGTTTTTACAAAACTCCGAGGCTTTGTTTAAAGCATTATTTAAAAGAAAACTGGATTTAAGGTACATAATAGTTGATTTTCAAATTACCAAAAAAGTATTATATTTTAAGTTTAATCTATTGAGAGAAGATTTTTGTTTTAAGTTATAATTTGAGTTTGATTTATTAAGAGAAAGAGCTTTTATTAAACGTTATGAATTTTGACTATTTAGAAACTAATTGATTTAAGGTTATGATAGATGAGTGAATAGGTGGTGATGCGGAGCTGTATTTGATTATTTGATGATGCGGAAGTATGTGTAATTAAGCAGTGACACGGAGATACATTTAACAATGTAGGTGATGTGGAGGCATAATAAAAAGAAAGGAAACGAGAACTAATGAAGTAAATAGATACTTTAGAGGAAAAAAATGAGAACGAATGAATAAGATAGATACTTAAAAAGTGTATGTTAAATAGGTCTTGTGCCAAAGTGCTAATGTGAAAGTGCTGCCTGACTGATAGCTTAACAATGCTAATGCGGGAATGTTCGCCTGACTGATAGCCTACGGATGCTAATGCGAAAGTGCCTTCCTAACTGATAGCCTGAGATTGCTAATACGAGAATATTCGCCTAACTGATAGCCCGTTTCTACCGTGATACCAAAATATCCTAACTGACACGGGTTCGTCCATGATGATAATTGTGCCTGACTGACACAGTAAGAAATCATATTCGGAGTTCGCTCTAAGTAATGTCAGGTTACGGGTAGACAATCGACGCGTGAGGTCATGGCCTGCATACGAAAGGCATCCATCATATTGTTTGTGCATTTGCATTTGATTGTAGTTGTTTATCTTGTTTATTTATGATTGTGCTGTTGTCTTGGTGACTTACTTGTATGCTTGATTGGACATTTTACTTGTGCTATGGACTTAATAATGTGGTGGGAGTTGATGTTTGTGGATTGGGTTTAGGTATATTATTTGCGATACTGGCTTATTTAGATATTGCAATAATTGAAGAATATTATTAAGAAATGAGGAATTGTTAATGTGACGGTGATTTTGTTTAAGTAATGTGATTTAAAGAAGGGGTTTTACACGGCTTTAGGTAAGACTTCAGAAGGATTTCAAGGGTTTAATAAAGAAAACTATTTTCGGGTTATGAGTTAACTATTTGTATATTATTCTGTATATTTTTATGGCATTCGCTATCCCTACTGAGAACATGCGAGGGCGATATTCTCACCTCCCTATAGATCTTTTGTTTCAGCGACAGGTTCAGGAAGCCCTTGGCAAGGAGCCGCGACTAATCCACAGAGTTTTAGACACATGTATTCGTATTTTTTGGATTCTGGTTTAATCTTAAATTTTATTTTTTCGTCGTCATTTATTGCTCTCTTTTGTATTTTAGAGGGATAGGACTTGTATTTCAGGATCTTGGAATAAGTTTATGTATATATTGCTATGTGAATATATATGATTAAGATTTAAAGTGAAGACTTTTTATTTTCCTAATTAAGATTCCGGTTCGTATTCGTAAAGGCTCGATATTAAATAAAGATACTATAAAATAAAAAGGTTTAGAGGTAAATAGCACTCGGACTTTTAGTACGATCATGAGGTCCTAAAAGTTAGGGTGTTACATTATGGTATTAGAGCAATTCATTCCTGTTAGAGCCATGGAAATGGACTGAGTATACTTCACTGCATACTCTGAGTGTCTGTCATGGGGTAGGACTTGTCTTAATGACAAGAGTTTGAGTTTTACATGCATGATTGTCAATTGACTAATGCTGTTAGTCGACCATTGCAATTCTCATAGTATTACGTTTGGCCAACTTAATACTAATAATTTGTGTATACGGGAACCCTAATGGATTATCATAGATGAGATAGAAAAAATATGTTATGTGAATCACAGAATTTGGTTCCGTTAGAAGTTACGGTTTATGGGTTGGATTCGATTCGACTTATACTCTCTATTCGTGCTATGTGACTTGGTGTCATCCTTTCTTTTATTGTTTTTCTTGAAATTCTTTGTTTCAGATTCCTTCCTTAAAATACGATTTGAATGCTTCTTTCAGACATATCTGATCGTTCATGTATATCTTTGCCTCATTGTGATCTTATTTGTTCACATAAATCTTTTCGAGTATTCATCCTTGGCGTTGCTTGTATTCTTTTCGTGAATCTAGTTTCTTTTTCGTAAATTTTGAATCAATCTTATTATATCAATTTTTGAGAACAAAAATTTTTTTAAGGTTGGTAAAATGTAATGACCCACATTTTTAAAAATATAAATATAAATAAGTTTTAATTTATTTTAGTATATGTAATAAAATTAATTTTACTTGATGAAATATTTTACATAATTAAAACTATAATTTTAGTAATTTATAAGTAACGAAAATTATATGTATATTTTAATGTGAGTAATTGATATTTTTAATTTAAAAATATAATTTAGAAAATAATATTATTATTGAGCTCAATATCCGTCGATATGAGTAAATATCGGTACTATTTGGTGAATTTAGCTTTGCTAATTGATGCTAGGGCATTTTGGCCAGTTTCACTGACCTTTTCTTTACTGTTTTTAAGGTAGTTTCATGCAATTTCTTAGGAAATAAGCTAGTTTTGGGTAGATATTCACTTACATCTTGATTCAAGCAAACATTGTGCACTTTACATGATTTCATGAGAATTTTGCATGAATTATATGATAAATTGGATGATGCATGATCCCATGATTAAGAGCAAGACTTTGATGTACTTTGTTTGATTGATTTCAGGCCAAAAGAAGAAGAGAAGAAGCCACGTTAGTGGCTACGTTAGTTACACTAATGTGGGCACTAACGTGGAAGGAAGGAAAGCCCCAACGTTAGTGAGAAAAGTTAGTGGCATTAACTTTGAAGAAAGGGAATTTGAGCCAACGTTAGTGACACTTAACATTATCACTAACGTTGGCCAATGCTCACAAGTGGCCACGTTAGAGTCCACGTTAACTTAGTTAACGTGGCCTCTAACGTTAAAAGGGGGAAAGGAAGCAAACGTTAGTGACATTCAACATTGTCACTAGCGTTGGCCTAAGTGCACAATGCCACGTTAACTTGGTTAACGTGGAAGCTAACGTGAAGAGGCAAGAGTGGTCGACAATGTTAGTGACACCCAACATTGTCACTAACGTTGGAAGCAACCACATATCCCCAAGAAGCCACGTTAACTCCCACGTTAACCTAGTTAACGTGGAAGTTAACGTGAAGAAGAAGAAGTTGTCGACAACATTAGTGACACCAAATATTGTCACTAACGTTGCCAACACAAGCCACAAAGAGCCACGTTAACTCCCACGTTAACTTAGTTAACGTGGTAGTTAATGTGGGCAAAAGTCCCACCTGGCAGCTTGACCATGCCTTCTTCAAACAAGAATAACTTGAGCCACAAAACTCCAAATGAGGTGATTCTAGTGGCATTGGAAAGTAGGATTCTAGAGCTTTCCAAGCATATATGGCACTACATAGTTGACACTAAATTTGAGGGAGAAAACCCGCCCCGAAAGTACAATGATGAACATGGTGTCAACATGTATTAAGGACAACTGACCTCTTCACCTTCCAAGAAGTGTAACTCGAGTTGTAGAGCTCCAAATGATGCACTTCCAAAAGCATTGGAAAGTAGACATCTAGAGCTTTCCAAAAATGTATAATAGTATGGGGTGGACACTAAGTTTGAGCTTCAGAAACCGGAAATAATGAAGCCCTGATCGCTAGCGTTGTTGGCAATCAACATTTCCAGTAACGTTGGCCTATATGCCAGCGATCATGTCCACTTCAAAGGATCATAACTTGAGCTACAGAGGTCCAATTGAAGTGATTCTAGTTGCATTAAAAAGCTGACATTCAGAGCTTTCCAACGACATATAATACTCTATAGTGGGCATAAAATTTGAGCACAAAAAAGAGACATCTTTTAAGCCCCAAAAACACCAACTGGGCAGCAAGTGCAACGTTAGCCACAATAACTTCAGCACCAACGCCACACTTGTAGCGTTAGTGTGGCTAACTTTAGCACTAACTTTAGCACCTGGGCCTCAACTTAACTCACTTCTCTCTCAAGTCCACTTCAAAGCTCAAGCAAGCAAGTCCACAATTGTCAATCAATCAAGACCACAAAAAGCATCTAGAATAGGAATTTTCATTTTATTGTAATTTGCTTTTATTTTCATTTTGTAATTTAGGAGAGCCTATATAAAGGCCTTAGTTTTTACATTCAAAGCATTCTGGAATTCTGGAAATTGAAGGAAGGGGGAGAGAGTGAAGACCAATTCGAACTTCTGTGAATTGGCACACTCCAAGGGGAGTGGGTCTTCGGACCCCTCCCCTCAACCACTCTTCTTCCTTTTCTCTTCTTTTCTTTTCTTAGTAGTAGTTTTTCTTTTAGTTGTAATTTTCATTTATAAATGTTAAATTTTCAATTTCAATTTTAATCTTCATCTTCACTTTTCTGCATCTTCTTTCTTTTCTATTTTCGTAGAGCAATGATCAACTAACTCTTTTCATTGGGTTAGAGAGCTCTAATGTGATTCAATGGATCAATTATAGTTCTTATTCTTCTTCTTCTTTCTTTTCTCTTGATTTCACTTGAAAGCTTTCGATCTTCATCCAATTGGGTAGTTATCTTGGCAAAGAAACTATTCATACTTGGATCTCTTCTGAACCTTGGAAGAGGAATGAAGAGATCAAGCTAGAAATGCTTTCTCATGCTGGACCAAATTAGGTATGGATGGATATGTGACTATAATCCTCTCAATGCTTGATTTGGAAAATGCATGTGGTATAATCAGTGACCATAATTCATCTCTTCTCATGAGCAATTGACCAAGGAATTGGCTATTGATCAAGATTTGAGAGATTGAGTTACAAGAAATTGTAATTCAATCACTTAAGATTGCCAAGGAGATCAATGAGTGCATTGATTGAGGAAGAGATGAGAATGAACTTGATCCGGAGGATTGCAATATCTCTTGATCCCAATGTTCATTTTATTTTTAGTTCTTATATTTACTTTTCTTGCCATTTTACTTTTCTGCACTTTATTACTTTCTTTACTTTTCTGTCAATTTACAATTCCTTGTTGCTTATCCCTCCAATCTGATTCGTCTAACTAGGATAATCAATTAACCATTGATTGCTTAATTCGTTAATTTCTGTGAGATTCGACCTCACTCTTTTGTGAGTTATTACTTGACGACAATTTGGTATACTTGCCGAAGGAAATTTGTTGAGAGACAAGTTTTTCCCGCATCAAGTTTATGGCACCGTTGCCGGGGATTAATTGTGATTAACAAACTACTGGTTGGTTGATTACCTAGATTAGACATTTTCTTTTGCTTTGCTTTATTCATGTAATTGCTTTGGTTCTTTATTTTCTATGCTCTCTAACTGTTTGTGTTAATGCCTCACCAAGAAGCTCCTGTTCGTGACAGCTTTGGCTCGTGGTGATTTTGTTATTAATACAATAGTTCTTTACTCAGCTTCTTTCCAAATAAAATTGGCATATGATCACATTCTAAGTTTGGTGTTGCCCTGCAACAATCTGTTTTCAATCTTTCTGGATACTTGCATCAATTCTAAGAGAAAGTGTCACACTAAGTTTGGTGTGCCACTTATTTTTCTATGCAATGTATCCAGCAACACCACTTGTTTGTATAATCATAATGCCTTTGCTTCTTAGGCTTGCAGTGTTATCCTTAATTCTTTCTTGCTTAACCACATACATCACTTACATTTCAGTATGTAAGACATTCATGACCCATCATAGACCCCACCACCACTGTTTTATTTGCTGCTTGAAGACAAGCAATTAGTCTAAATTGGTGTGGGAAGGGAGAAAAGTAGGAGAAGAAGGGCAACAACAATAAAGATGAACTACAAGGTGGTAAAGTTCCTTTCTCCTCTTACTTATTTCCAGTACATTCAATTGCATGATTGTCTCCTAAGTTCTTTGTATGTATGTGTGCTTGTTCCCTGTAAATAAGCATGTCAATTCTGTCTTTTAAACTTTTTATTGATTAAGGCTGTGTTTTCTAGTTTGAATGTCATTATTGCATCCTTACTTTGCTTACTTGTATGCTTGTCCCTTTTGAATCAAATGAAAGGAGAATGAGTGTTTTTAAAAGACCAGAGTAGAGTTCATACTATGGAATGAGTTCATGAGTTTGTGGTGTGGTCATAAGTTAGCTAAGTTGGTTCAACCACAAGGGTGGGAAGACAACTATCTGTCATGAATACTATGCTTGAGACACACCCCATGAGACTAGCTAAATAAGAAGATCCTAATAAGAAAGAGGGAAAGAACAATGAAAGTGGAAGAATAAAAGAAAAAAAAGTAAGCAATAAGGCTAGGCACCAATGGTTTTAATCTTGAAGCATGTGTCTGCGGTGCTCCTATGTGAGGGATCTACTTGGATGAATAAGCTCTTTGGGGTGCTTTATCACTTGGTAACTTGGGTTAACTAACCTGGGATTATCAGCTGAAAGTCCACTATCAAGAGTAACCCTCACTACAGAGCATTTAGTAACCCAAAGAGGTGCTGGACACCAAGGTCTCAAGAAAAGAAAATAAATAAACCATATGGCTGTGGTGTGTATGTATGGGGGAGAGACTTGAGCAAGTAAGTCTTTAGGGGTGCTTCAATACCTAGCACCTTGAACCAACTGGTTCGGGAGTGTTGGCTGAAAGCTTATTTTAAAGAGTTGTCCCCTTACAGAGCACTTAGCTTAAAGAACACAAATAAGCCCTGAAATGACAACAAAAGGATCAATGAATAAAAGTCTCATGGGATGCAATCACAGTGAGTATTCTAGGACATGATAAAGGTCTGAAAGCCAGGAATGAACCTAAGTTTCTATGCATGAAACCACCATAAAATCAGGGACATGACTTCCACAAGAATGACTCATTTCTCTTGGCATTCCATTCATCATTCTCTTGTTCCAGTACTTGCTTAGGGACAAGCAAGCTTTAAGTTTGGTGTTGTGATGCCAGGGCATTTTGGCCAGTTTTACTGACCTTTTCTTTACTATTTTTAAGGTAGTTTCATGCATTTTCTTAGGAAATAAGCTAGTTTTGGGTAGATATTCACTTACATCTTGATTCAAGCAAACATTTTGCACTTTACATGATTTCATGAGAATTTTGCATGAATTATATGATAAATTGGATGATGCATGATCCCATGATTAAGAGCAAGACTTTGATGTACTTTGTTTGATTGATTTCAGGCCAAAAGAAGAAGAGAAGAAGCCACGTTAGTGGCTACGTTAGTTACACTAATGTGGGCACTAACGTGGAAGGAAGGAAAGCCCCAACGTTAGTGAGAAAAGTTAGTGGCATTAACTTTGAAGAAAGGGAATTTGAGCCAACGTTAGTGACACTTAACATTATCACTAACGTTGGCCAATGCTCACAAGTGGCCACGTTAGAGTCCACGTTAACTTAGTTAACGTGACCTCTAACGTTAAAAGGGGGAAAGGAAGCAAACATTAGTGACATTCAACATTGTCACTAGCGTTGGCCTAAGTGCACAATGCCACGTTAACTCCCACGTTAACTTGGTTAACATGGAAACTAACGTGAAGAGGCAAGAGTGGTCGACAACATTAGTGACACCCAACATTGTCACTAACGTTGGAAGCAACCACATATCCCAAGAAGCCACGTTAACTCCCACATTAACCTAGTTAACGTGAAGAAGAAGAAGTTGTCGACAACGTTAGTGACACCAAACATTGTCACTAACGTTGCCAACACAAGGCACAAAGAGCCACATTAACTCCCACGTTAACTTAGTTAACGTGGTAGTTAACGTGGGCAAAAGTCCCACCTGGCAGCTTGACCATGCCTTCTTCAAACAAGAATAACTTGAGCCACAAAACTCCAAATGAGGTGATTCCAGTGGCATTGGAAAGTAGGATTCCAAAGCTTTCCAAGAATATATGGCACTACATGGTTGACACTAAATTTGAGGGTGAAAACCTGCCCCGAAAGTGCAATGATGAACATGGTGTCAACCTGTATTAAGGCCAACTGACCTCTTCACCTTCCAAGAAGTGTAACTCGAGTTGTAGAGCTTCAAATGATGCGCTTCCAAAGGCATTGGAAAGTAGACTTCCAGGGCTTTCCAACAATGTATAATAGTATAGAGTGGACACTAAGTTTGAGCTTCAGAAACTGGCAATAATGAAGCCCTGATCGCTAGCGTTATTGGCAATCAACATTTCCAGTAACGTTGGCATATATGCCAGCGATCATGTCCACTTCAAAGGAGCATAACTTGTGCTACAGAGGTCCAATTGAGGTGATTCCAGTTGCGTTAGAAAGCTGACATTTAGATATTTTCAACGATATATAATACTTTATAGTGGGTATGAAATTTGAGCACAAACAAGAGGCATCTTTTAAGCCCCAAAAACACCAACTGGGCAGCAAGTGCAACGTTAGCCACAATAACTTCAGCACCAACGCCACACTTGTAGCGTTAGTGTAGCTAACTTTAGCACTAACTTTAGCACCTGGGCCTCAACTTAACTCACTTCTCTCTCAAGTCCACTTCAAAGCTCAAGCAAGCAAGCCCACAATTGTCAACCAATCATGACCACAAGAAGCATCTAGAATAGGAATTTTCATTTTATTGTAATTTACTTTTATTTTCATTTTGTAATTTAGGAGAGCCTATATAAAGGCCTTAGTTTTTACATTCAAAGCATTCTGGAATTCTGGAAATTGAAGGAAGGGGGAGAGAGTGAAGACCAATTCGAACTTCTGTGAATTGGCACACTCCAAGGGGAGTCGGTCTTCGGACCCCTCCCCTCAACCACTCTTCTTCCTTTTCTCTTCTTTTCTTTTCTTAGTAGTAGTTTTTCTTTTAGTTGTAATTTTCATTTATGAATGTTAAATTTTCAATTTCAATTTTAATCTTCATCTTCACTTTTCTGCATCTTCTTTCTTTTCTATTTTTGTAGAGCAATGATCAACTAACTCTTTTCATTGGGTTAGAGAGCTCTATTGTGATTCAATGGATCAATTGTAGTTCTTATTCTTCTTCTTCTTTCTTTTCTCTTGATTTCACTTGAAAGCTTTCGATCTTCATCCAATTGGGTAGTTATCTTGGAAAAGAAACTATTCATTCTTGGATCTCTTCTGAACCTTGGAAGAGGAATGAAGAGATCAAGCTAGAAATGCTTTCTCATGCTGGACCAAATTGGGTATGGATGGATATGTGACTATAATCCTCTCAATTCTTGATTTGGAAAATGCATGTGGTATAATCAGTGACCATACTTCATCTCTTCTCATGAGCAATTGACCAAGGAATTGGCTATTGATCAAGATTTGAGAGATTGAATTACAAGAAATTGTAATTCAATCACTTAAGATTGCCAAGGAGATCAATGAGTGCATTGATTGAGGAAGAGATGAGAATGAACTTGATCCGGAGGATTACAATATCTCTTGATCCCAATGTTCATTATATTTTTAGTTCTTATATTTACTTTTCTTGCCATTTTACTTTTCTGCACTTTATTGCTTTCTTTACTTTTCTGTCAATTTACAATTCCTTGTTGCTTATCCCTCCAATCTGATTCGTCTAACTAGGATAATCAATTAATCATTGATTGCTTAATCCGTTAATCTCTGTGGGATTCGACCTCACTCTTTTGTGAGTTATTACTTGACGACTATTCGGTATACTTGCCGAAGGAAATTTGTTGAGAGACAAGTTTTTCCCGCATCACTAATGCTTCACCGTATATCTTTAATCATTATATTGCTAATGTCATTTATATTAGTAACTCGTATATATTATTATTTGTGTTTTACTATATCCAGTTTTCAAAGTATCCGTTTATGATATTTATAACTTGAATCGCTGACTCAGCAATCTTATCAAGTGACACCTAACCCACCAACATGTCACTTATTCACTTAATCATCATTAATCATTCTTTTTCCTTCATGCATGATGCATGACCAAAGCATTCCTTGTGAAAATCAAGAAAGAAATCGTTAGAGAAAAAGAAAGAGAATTCCATGGCATGTAAACTTCCGGCGATCGATTTCTTGAGATCCGTAACTCCAATAAAAAATCTAATCCGATAAAAGTGTCCGTATTCTCCTCCTCCTCTACATGTTGGAATCATTTTTATTCGGTAGAAGTTGATGGTGATGTAGCTCTCCTTCCCCTTGAGTTCGGCCAATTGATGTTCTAGGAGGTACAGACGATTTTTGATGTTTTCCTCTTCAGCAGCTCGGTCAGAAAGCTTCTCTGAAATTTTTGTTGATTTTGATTTCGTACGGATGTAGGGGTTTTATTTTAAAATTATCAGTTTTCAATTTAAAAATGTCCAAAATTATAGTTAATAATTACAAATATGTTGGTAATTATAATGTTATTGAGTTTGAATTCTTGGATGTGACTGATTGGTTGTGTTTATGACTGAGTTTTTGGTTATGAGAGTGAATGAAAATTGATTTCTTAATATGAAGTAGTAATTTTGAGAAATTTATAGATGATTTTATAAGGATTGGAATCATATGTCTATTATTGAGAACCTTATGTTTAAAAAGTGCTAATAGAAGGCTGGTAAACTGTCGAGAAGTTATAGAAGTGAAGGAGCCCTTAAGGGTGGTGAAGTTGAGTCTTAAGGGGAGGTTCTATCTGAGTTCTTGTAAAAATAAATGAAAATGTGGTTTTGGTTAATGATTAATGTGAAAAGAACATGGTCAGAAGGTTTTGTAAAGTTTGAATGAACGTGCGAATTTTTTCTTTGGTTTTAATAGCAAAAGATTTGAAAGGGAGCTGAATTTTATTGATATAGAAAGAGGCATAGCTTTAAAAAAAATGATTTGATTATTGAAAACTTATAATATTACGAACGGTGTGATTATTGAAAATGATTTGTTACTTGGGAATATTTTGAAAAGAGTTTGAAAGGTGGTTAGGTTGGGACCCTTGAAGGGTGGCAAAGCCCAAATTTCAGAGAAAAAAATTGCAGAAGCTTTTACAAAACTCTGAGGCTTTGCTTAAAGCATTTTTTAAAAGAAAACTTGATTTAGGGTTCAAAATAGTTGATTTTCGAATTACCAAGAAAAGTACTATGTTTTAAGTTTAATCCATTGAGAGAAGATTTTTGTTTTAAGTTATAATTTGAGCTCGATTTATTAAGAAAAAGAGTTTTTATTAAACGTTACAAAGTTTGATTATTTAGAAACTAATCGATTTAAGGTTATGATAGATGAGTGAATAGGTGGTGATGCGGATGTGTAATTGATTATTTGGTGATGCAGAGATATGTGTCATTAAGCGAAGATGCGGAGGTACGTTTAATAATGTAGGTGATGCAGAGGTGTGGGTATGTAATTGGTGATGTGGAGGCATAATAAAAAGAAAGGAAATGAGAACTAATGAATGAAATAAATACTTAAGAGGAAAAAAATGAGAAAGAATGAATAAGATAGATACTTGAAAAGTGTATGTTAAATAGGTCTTGTGCCAAAGTGCTAATGAGGAAGTGCCGCCTGACTGATAGCCTAACGTTGCTAATGCGAAAATATCCGCCTGACTGATAGCCTACGATTGTTAATGCGAAAGTTTCCACCTAACTAATAGCCTGAGATTGCTAATGCGGAAATGTTTGCCTAACTAATAGCCCGTTTCTACCGGGATGCCAAAATATCCTAACTGATACGGTTCGCCCATGATGATAATTGTGCTTGACTGACACGGTAAGAAATAATATTTAGGGTCGCTCCGAGTAACGTCGGATTGCGAGTAGACAACCAACGCGTGAGCTCATGGCCTGCATAGGAAAGGCATGCATCATATTGTTTGCGCATTTGCATTTGATTGTGATTGTTTATCTTTTTATTTATGATTGTGTTGTTGTCTTAGTGACTTGTTTGTATGCTTGATTGGACATTTTGCTTATGCTGTGGACTTAATAATGTGGTGGGAGCTGATATTTGTGGATTGGGTTTAGGTATATTATTTGTGATGCTGGCTTATTTAGATATTACAATAATTGAAGAATGTTGTTAAAGAATGAGGAATTGTTAATGTGACAGAGATTTTGTTTAAGTTGTGATTTAAAGAAAGCGTTTTACACGGCTTTAGGTAAGACTTCAGAAGGATTTCAAGGGTTTAATAAAGAAAACAGTTTTCGGGTTATGAGTTAACTATTTGTATATTATTATGTATATTTTTAAGGCATTCGCTATCCCTACTGAGAACATGCAAAGGCAACGTTCTCACCCCTTACAAAACTTTTGTTTTCCTCGTCATTTATTGTTCAGTTTGGCTTTTCAGAGGGATAAGACTTGTATTTGAGGATCTTAGAATAAGTTTGTGTATATATTGCTATGTGAATATATATATATATATATATATATATATATATATATATATATATATATATTTGTGATTGAGATTTAAAAGTGAAGACTTTTTGTTTTCCTAATTAAGATTCTGGTTCGTATTCGTAAAGACTAGATATTAAATAAAGATAGTATAAAATAAAAAAGGTTTAGAGGTAAGTAGCACTTGGACTTTTAGTACGATCATGAGCTGCTAAAAGTTAGGGTGTTACATTATGGTATCAGAGTGGTTCATTCCTGTTAGAGCCTTGGGAATGGACTGACTATGCTTCACTGTATACTCTAAGTATCTGTCATGCAATAGGACTTGTCTTAATGACAAGAGTTTGACTTTCACATGCATGATTGTCTATTGACTAATGCTGTTAGTCGACTGTTGCATTTCTCATGGTGTTATGTCTGGCCAACTTAATACTGATGATTTGTGTATACAAAAACCCTAATGGATTATCATAGACGAGATAGAAAAAAATAGGTTATGCGAATCACGGGATTTGGTTCCGTTTGAAGTTACATTTTATGGATTGGATTCGATTCGACGTATACTCTCTATTCGTGCTATGTGACTTGGTGTCATCCCTTCTTTTATTGTTTTTCTTGGAATTCTTTGTTTCGGATTCCTTCCTTAAAATACGATTTGAATGTTTCTTTCAGACAGACCTGATTGTTCATGTATATCCTTGCCTCATTGTGTTCCTATTTGTTCACTTGAATCTTTTTGAGTATTTATTCTTGACGTTGCTTGTATTTTTCTCATGAATCTAGTTTCTTTTTCGTAAATTTTGAATCTATCTTATTATATCAATTTTGAGGGCAAAATGTTTTTTACGGTGGGTAGAATGTAATGACCCACATTTTAAAAAATATAATATAAATAAGTTATAATTTATTTCATAAATTGGAGTTTCTTATTTTAGAAATTATTTTATTATAAGTAATTTAATTACTTTTATAACTGTTTGAATTCAATCAAATTCATATTCTTATATATATATTTTTATTATGATAAAATATTTTACATAATAAAAATTATAATTTTAGTAATTTATAAGTAATGAAAATTATATGTATATTTTAATTTGAGTAATTGATATTTTTAATTTAAAAATATAGTTTAGTTAATAATATTATTATCGAGCTCAATATCTGCCGATATGAGTAAATATTGGTACTTTTTTGGTGAATTTAGCTTTGCTAATACTTCACCGTATATCCTTTATCGTTATGTTGCTAATGTCATTTATATTAGTAACTCGTATATATTATTACTTGTGTTTTAATATATCCAATTTTTATAATTATCCGTTTAAGATATTTATAACTTGAATCGCTGACTCAGCAGCCTACATGTCACTTATTCACTTAATCATCATTAATCATTCTTTTTCCTTCTTGCCTGATGCATGACCGAAGCATTCCTTGTGAAAAGCAAGAAAGAAACTGTGAGAGAAAAAGAAAGAGAATTCCATGGCACGTAAACTTTTGGCGTTCGATTTCTTGAGATCCGTAACTCCAATAAAAAATCTAATCCGATAAAAGTGTTTGTATCCTCCTCCTTTTCATGTTGGCATCATTTTTATATGGTAGAAGTTGAAGATGACATAGCTCCCCTTTCCCTTGAATTCAGCCAATTGGAGTTCTAGGGGGCACAGATGATTTCTGATATTTTCTGCTTCAGCAGCTCGATCAGAAAGCTTCCTTGAAATTTTCGTTGATCTTGATTCTGTACGGAGGTAGGGTTTTATTTTAAAATTAACAGTTTTCAATTTAAGGATGCCCAAAAATATAGTAAATAATTACAAATATATTAGTAATTATAATGTTATTGAATGTGGATTTTTGGCTGTATTTGTGACTGAGTTTTTGGTTATGAGAGTGAATGGAACTTGATTTCTTAGTTAGAAGTAGTAATTTTGAGAGTTTATAGATGATTTTACAAGGATTGGAATCATATGTCGATTATTGAGAACCTTGTGTTTGGAAAGTGCTGATAGACGGCTGGTAAACTGTCGAGAAGTTATGGAAGTGAGGGAGCCCGTAAGGGTGGTGAAGTCGAGTCTTAAGGGGAGGCTCTGTCTAAGTTCTTATAAAAGTAAACGAAAATATGGTTTTGGTTATTGATTAATGTGAAAAGAACATGGTCGAAAGGTTTTGTAAAGTTTGAATGAATGTGCAAATTTTTCCTTTGGTTTTAATAGCAAAAGATTTGAAAGGGAGCTGAAGATTTTACAAAACTCCGATGCTTTTCTTAGAGCATTATTTAAAAGAAAACTGGATTTAGGGTTCATAATAGTTGATTTTTGAATTATAAAGAAAAGTACTATGTGTTAAGTTTAATCTATTGAGAGAAGATTTTTGTTTTATGTTATAATTTGAGTTCGATATATTAAGAAAAAGAGTTTTTATTAAACGTTATGAGGTTTGATTATTTAGAAACTAACTGATTTAAGGTTATGATAGATGAGTGAATAGGTGGTGATGTGGAGGTAAGTTTAATAATGTAGGTGATGCGAAAGTGTGGGTATGTAATTGGTGATGTGGAGGCATAATAAAAAAAGGAAATGAGAACTAATGAAGGAAATAGATACTTAAGAGGAAAAAAATGATAAAGAATGAATAAGATAGATACTTGAAAAGTGTATGTTAAATAGGTCTTGTGCCAAAGTGCTAATATGGGAGTGCCCTCATGACTAATAGCCTAACGTTGCTAATGCGGGAATGTCTGCCTGACTGATAGCCTACGGTTGCTAATGCGAAAGTGCCCACCTAACTGATAGCTTGAGATTGCTTATGCGGGAATGTTCGCCTAACTAATAGCCCATTTCTACCGTGATGCCAAAATATCCTAATTGACACAGGTTCGCCCATGATGATAATTATGCCTGACTAATACAGTAAGAAACCTTATACGGGGTACGCTCGGAGTAACATCGGGTTGCAGGTAGACAACCGACACGTGAGCTCATGGCCTGCATAGGAAAGGCATGCATCATATTATTTGCGCATTTGCATTTGATTGTGGTTGTTTATCTTGTTTATTTATTATTGTGTTGTTGTCTTAGTGACTTGCTTGTATGCTTGATTCGACATTTTATTTGAGTTGTGGACTTAATAATGTGGTGGGAGCTAATGTTTTTGGATTGGGTTTAGGTATATTATTTGCGATGCTGACTTATTTAGATATTGCGATAATTGAAGAATGTTGTTAAGAAATGAGGAATTGTTAATGTGACGGAGATTTTGTTTAGGTAGGACTTCAGAAGGATTTCAAGGGTTTAATAAAGAAAATTGTTTTCGGGTTATGAGTTAACTATTTGTATATTATTCTGTATATTTTTACCACATTCGCTATCCCTACTGAGAACATGCAAGGGCGACGTTCTCACCCCCTACAGATCTTCTGTTTGAGTGACAGGTTTAGGAAGCCCTTGGCATGGAGCCGCGACTAATCCACAGAGTTTTATATAACTGTATTCATATTTTTTGGATTCTGGTTTAATCTTAGATTTTATTTTTCTCTCGTCATTTATTTTTCTGTTTGGCTTTTCAGAGGAATATGACTTGTATTTGAGGATCTTGGAATAAGTCTATGTGATTAAGATTTAAAGTGAAGATCATTTTCCAAATTAAGATTCCGGTTCGTATTTGTGATTTAAAGTAGTACTCGGACTTTTAGAACGATCATGAGGTGCTAAACGTTAGGGTGTTAACAAAATACGTGCAAAATTATCTCGTTTAAAATGTAAACAAGATAAGTGAGGAATATTTATTTTGGTAAATATTTTTTAAAGGTTTAATTACTCTATTAGTCCCTATAGTTTCGCGAAATTTTTAATTAGGTCCCTATACTTTTTTTCCTTTTAATTGGGTCCCTATACCAAATTTTTTTGTCCAATTAAGTCCTTCTTAACAGTAATTGGTTTAATTGTATAGGGACTCAATTAAAAAAAAAAAGATTGGTGCAAGGACCCAAATAAAAAGAAAAAAGGTATAGGGACCAATTAAAAAATAAAATTTGGTGCAAGGACCCAATTAAAAAGAAAAAAAGTATAGGGACCTAATTGAAAATTTTGTAAAATTATAAGGACCAACAGAATAATTAAACCTTTTTGAATTATTTATTTCAGTAATTACTATAATTAATTTATTTATTAAAATAAAAATCCCCACATGTTATAAATAAATATATACGTTATTTAGATTTTATTTATTAATTTTTATACTGAATTTAATTATGAATATGTATTTACATTAAAATATTGTATATATTGATGTTACTAAATATATTTAATATTTATTTTAAATATATTGCTGTACGCAACATACATAAATATATATTATTGATATATATAGTATTATGATAATATATATTATTAATATTAAAATATATATTAACATATATATTATATGTTATGTTATGAACAATAGATACGTAAGATAAATTTTATTTATTAATTTATTTATTAATTTTAATGATGAGTATAGTTTTTATTATTTTTTTGTATATTAGTCTAATTTTTTTATTTTTATCTTTATTCATATTTAAACATAGAGTTTTAAAACCGAAAAAATTGGTCCCCAAAATGATATAGTTAGTTGGTGCGGAAGCATTACGAGAGACCGGGTTCTATCATGTTTTTCAAATAGAAAGAGTAAACTATAAATCATTCTTAATGACAGTATAATAGACACATGACGGCCGGAGACACATACATTCTATCTTTCAGTGGGTGAATGTACAATCACTCTAGAAGATGTGACACACATCAATGGTCTCTCGACTAATGGTCGTGCTGTAAGTCGAAGAACAGATAGTAGTTTTGTCCACCTAATCGACGAATGTGTGGCCAACTTCGAGATACCACCGGACGAAAATGATCATGTATCTACTGCGATCAAGCTGTCATAAATTAGAATTTTACGGAAATTAGTTCTTACAGTTGGGGACCGATGTGTTTGGCATATTTGTATAAATTGTTGTACCGGGTCTCGCGTTATGGTACAAAGGACATGGATGGTCCACTAGTTCTGTTGCATGTTTGGACATGAGAGCGAATGCCTTGGCTAGCTCCAATTTCCGCACCCGTTCCTGGAGGTGGAGTATTTCCGTTGGCACGAAGGTAAAATTGTTTTTTCACTTCAAAAATAGTACTAATCCATGGTGAATTGTATACTACTGTATTAGATCATTATTGCCATGTTAGAAATTGGAAATGTTAATATTTTCAAGTGGAATAACGGGAGGGAACGCCAGATCCACAAAGAAATGAAAGTAGCACAAGTTAGGCAATTGCTAGACGATATGCATCCTGAAGGGGTAATAACTACAAACTGAGATATAATTAAAAAAATAGTAAATTTGCATTTGGTAACTTCTATTTGACTGATAGAACATTTTAATACCATTTCTGTGGCGACTGTTTGTACACATCCAACATGAAGTGTCGCAAGATGTATACGATCATCATGATATATGGACTGTTGTGGGCCCACTGATCAACTTTGAAATCATAAAATGGCACCCAGCTGATAGAGTTTGCTGGAAATTTGGTTAACCACAGCCTGAACTATGCCCGCCAAAGAATTTGGAGGAGGCACACAATGTCACGTTGCGTGGTGAACTAAACACCAACTGGAGACTATATCATAGCGACTGGGTCACAATATGGGAGGTGCACAGACGCCATTACGCCATTGATGACTTTTAGGTAGATCCCTATGTACCTAGTGTTGAATGCATCAGTTGGTATAGAAGAGAGGTTGGTGATCATCTGACTGTATGCGACAAAGTTTGGGTCGATTCATTTGATGCACAATAACCACACCTGCCATATCGACAACCACCCTTGCCTCGACAACAACCACTACCACAACCATACTATCCGGCTCCACCACCACCACAGTGTCCACCATACTATCCTACACAACCTGAACCGCAGTATCTACCTCCACCCGGGGACTATCACATGCAGTATCTACCTCCACCACCGCATAATACACCACAGTATTTACCACTGCAACCATATTATCCATTATAGTACCGATCTCCTCCATCATATTACCCACCATAGGGACCACCGGCACCACCACATTTGTGAGAACAATGGCAACAACAAGAAGGGAATGTTGGAAGTTCTTCCATATCTCGGTTATCGGGTTGGGACGAGACGAGTTTTGGTTTCCATTTTGGAATCTAGCTATACCAAGCAATGCTCAGCAACAGGAACCACAAAATAACGAGGAACCATATGAATGTTCCATTCTTGGTCAACCAATTTCTGGTCGTATGTTGCTAGATGCTCATTCTGGTCATGTTCTTGCAGATTTTGGCTAGTCTACTACATGAGCATCTACGGATTCCAAGAGTGGTTGCCCAGATGATGGCTTCGGCTACAAGTATGAGAGACTTGATACACGCCTGAACGAACATGCGTGGCAAATGCGTGGAAAAAAAACATGTACTGACTCCGATGAAGAGGATAATGAGGGATCTGAGGATGCAAGTATCGTTGACTGTAGCAATGGCGGCGATGACAACTCCCCACATGGTAGTGCAAATGGTGAACATGAGATGGCATATTTTCTTCGGACTCATGTAACACCGCTAAATAAACTCAGCTCATCGCCCTTTATGAATATGCTTAAGAGGGGAAGGAAGCTTTTAGCCGACGGACCAAGTTGGCTAGTGATGAGCAAGCATTCTGAGTATTGGCATGAGAAGAAGGAAGAATAGAAGAAAAATGACAACAGTAGAAGATGAATTACAAGGTTGTAAAGTTCATTTTCCTTTCCTTTGTTTTCAGCACTTTAAATTGCATGATTGTCTTTATCTTCCCTGTTTACATGTGTGGTATGGATAAGCATAGCCTGCATCTTGATTTGTAACATGTTGCCATGCCATTATGACTATCAACTTGAGTTTTGTGAATTCAAAAGCAGTAAAGCATCATGATCATAAACAAACAAGGTCATTAAAGAAGAATTTAGCATGTGCATACAAGTATTGGAAGGCTAGTATGGTTAATTATTGCTCAATTGCATTGGATTTTATTTAATTGAAGTTTTCATCTAGGACAGTTTGTGAAATCTTTTGAAAATCATGAAAACCTTGAAGAAGCAATTGCAATTAAGGCAAGAAAAGAAAAAGGGAAAGAATGAGAAAGCTGAAGGCTCTGAGTACCAATAACAATTAAATTGTTAAGTACTTGTGGTGTTTATGTATCAAGCACAAAGCTTGAAAACAAAACACTTAGAAGTCAAGGTTAGGCTCAAAGTGCAAAAGCACTCCCTCAAAGCTCAAGGCTCTGAGCATCAATGATTAGAGAGTTAAGAAAAGAAACAAATGAGCTTAAAGAAGTCCTCTAATTAACTGCTTGTGGTGCTTATGTATCAAGTGGTAAAACTTGAAAAGAAAGCATTTAGAGTCGTAGCTTTGTTATCAACTCATGGGGAAAAGCACCCAAAAGGAGAAGCTAATAAGAAAATCAAAAGTTTGCTTCAAGGAAGAAGTATAAGGAAAAGATTTCATAAATTGAGCTAGATAGAAGCATCAATCATTTATATTTCTTTTGTGATTATAGCATGCATAAGAAACTAGCCTACCATGAACATTAACTTGCTATTCTTCTTACCTTGGGTTGTCAATCTTTATTGCATGATTCTTTTCTTGCTTGGGGACAAGCAAGGTTTAAGTTTGGTGTTGTGATGACATGTCATCATGTCATATTTTTCTATGCTTTTTCATACAAGAAATTGATGTTTGTGCTTAAATATTGAATGCTTTTGTGCTTAAATGGTACATTTTCTTGATCTTTTGATTTTATAAATTTTTTAGGAAATAAGAAGAAAAAGAAGCAAAAGAGCACAAAATAAGCTAAAAAGAAGAAAAAAAGAGTTTTGGGCACACTTTGAAGTTGGGGCATACTTTGGAGTCTTAGGCCACGCTTTTAAAAGCGTGGCCCATGACCAAATCAAGGAGTGTTGTGGTCATTGAGTTAACCGAGCGCTATAAGAGTTCAAATTCAGCTTGGAAGCAAGATTTTTCGCTAAGTTAAACTTGGGCGTTCACAGCATGACCATGCCTCTTTCAAAGGGCCATAACATGAGCTACAGACGTCCAATTGATGTGCTTCCAGTTGCGTTGGAAATCTGACATTCAGAGCTTTTCAAGATATATGGCAATCTATATTTGGCACAAAATTGAGGCACAAGTTAAAGGCATCTTTAAAGACCAAAAATAAGCAAAAATAGACCAAAGTGCAACCACCAAGATTCGAAGAGGGAGACCAAGGGAAGCCCAAGGAAGTAGCGCTCTCAAGGAGAGCACTAAGTTAACATTGAGAGCATTGTCGTGCTCTCTCCCAAAGAAAATGCAAGAAAAATAAGCCAACATGGCTTCACTAGGATTCGAACTTGAGGCCTTCCACTCAAGACAAGGTGCTACCTCTTTTTGCTTCACAAAGAAATTGCTCCCCAAATGCTTCCACCAAGGCTCGAACCTGAAGCCTCATTCCACAACAAAGGATGTTGCGCTCTCTGCATGCACTGAGCGCTATGGATGCTGGTCAAGGCTTGGTGCGCGCAACAAAGCAAGGCCAAGGCAACAAGGGATGCTGCACTCTTGGCACCAACCGAGCATTGCCCTGGGAGGTGACCTTGGTTCATTTTCCAACCAACTTGAACCAAGCAACCTTGAACCATGCCTCTAAACCAATTGAACCAAGGCCATCCGGTTCCACTCTTCCTCTCAATTGATCTAAGGATTGGGTTTTAATCTTCTCTGCTATTTTTAAACCTCATTTTCTTCTGCAAATTGCTTTCTATTTGATCAAGGAAGGAATTGAGATCTAGATCTACTTTCTAGTCTCATTGATCTCCTGAGATCTTTAATTTCTCTTTTAAATTTCACAATTGAGCTAAATTTACTTTCTGTTCTATTTCTTCAAGTAATTTTCCATAACTGTTTAGATCTTCTGCAATTTATCTCAATTTCTACTTCTCTGATTGATTGCACTTTACATTTTCTTATTGAATTTTTATTCCCAGCACCCAATTCCTTTTACTTTTCATGCAATTTAATTCTTCTGCAATTGTTCTAAGTTCTGCTTATTGCTTTCTTTATTTTCCAGCACCCACTCCCCTTTACATTCACTACAATTTACATTTCTTGTCATTTAAGATTCTGCAATTTACATTTCTTGCTCTTTAAGATTCTGCTCATTTACTTTCTACAAATTAAATTTCACTGTCATGTACCTTCTGTTGGCTCAATTTCACTCAAATCACCAATGTTAGCTTGACTAAACTAATCACCCACTAAAGTTGCTTGATCCATCAATCTCTGTGGGATCGACCTCACTCTAAGTGAGTTATTACTACTTGATGCGACCCGGTATACTTGCCGGTGAGTTTTAGGTGTTGGAATTTCGGTTCCAACCCATCAGCTAGAAAAAATGAAAAAAAATTAACCTCATGTGATTTTGTAGTGTAATATACACTTAGGTAGCTCTTGTAGTATACTTTTACCTTACATTATAAGTAACTACAATACAACATGTGCCGTAAAACCTAGGCAAAAAAGGGAAGGACCAAAAACTAAATGCCAACATGTTACGACAATAACAAAGTAATGACATTTACAATAACACGTCGAACCAAAAGACAACATCTGAATTAATCATGTAAGCTCTACAATGAATTTGACATATAAAAGACCCCAACATAACTAACTATGCAACAGGTCCTCCCTGACCTGAGCTCGACCCGACACGATGAGGACATCAACTGCAGCTATATCCCTCACCCCGGAAAGGTTTCATCATTGCATACCATGCATCTGGCAAGCATCCATTTCGTTCAAGTATCGGGTTAATTTCAGTCGACCCTCACTGGTGCGTGGAATCTCACACTCTGCAAAACGGAACCAGCAAGTGCAATGGGTCGTCCAAGTAATACCTGAGCGAGTTAGGGTCGATCCCATGAGGATTGTCGGCTTAAATCAAGTTGTGGTTATCTTGTAGAACTTAGTCAGGCGGATAGAAAAGTTGTTTGTTTGTTTAAAGTGCATAAAAGTAAAATAAAGATAACGTTACTCAGATGATGGTGAATGAAATGATACGAAGATGGTTAAGACTTTAAAGATGCTTTGTTCTTTCGGATCAATTCGGTTTCACTGTCTACTCCAACTGTGAATAATTTCTTCTATGGCAGGCTGTATGTGATCAACGCCTTTCTTGAGAGGTCGCCGATTCTCCTCCAGTGCTGAACCCCAGGGTTAGTGCGGATCCAGTTTGATTGAGGGTGAAGCTCCTACAGTTCATTCCCCTTGATGATCCTACTCAAAATGTCACGGACAAGGTCGAATCTTCCGGATCAGAGAATGTTGCGCCTTTGGTTCTAGCCTCTACCACAAAGACTTTAATCTCCCCATACATTGGCTGAACTGGTGTCTCGAGAAGTCCCCAACGAAGTCGTGGATTAGCCGTCTAAGAAATGTATAATCAAGCTAGTGGTTCATTGATATCCGATGAAAGACGCTCGCTGAACCCATGTAGAATAGAGATAACCTTCTGCCAGTTCAACTCATTCATTTGGTTGAAGAACGAAGATACATCTTAGAATAAAGAATCAAACACGAATTGAAGATAGAATAGTAATACTTTTATTAATCCATAAAACTCAGCAGAGCCCCTCCCCTTAACCTAGGAGGTTTAGAAACTCATACTGATAGAAAATACAATGAAAAATGTAAAGTATGCTTGAGTTCTCCCTAACATGGTTGATCTTCTCCTATATATATTAACTTAATGACTAAGAATTACATAAGAAGGGTAAAACAGTCTTTTAGTGCAAAAATTCACTTCCGAGGCCCACTTGGTGAGTATTTGGGCTGAGCTTTAGTGTCTCCCACATACTAAGACTCCCTAGGGGCATTGAACGTTGGCTAGGAGCCCCACTTTTGGGCGTTGGACGCTGGTCTCCTCCTTGTGGGCGTTGGACGCCAGAATAGGGCTGGAGGCTGGCGTTGAACACCAGTTTTGGGCCTTCAATTCTGAAGCAAAGTATGGACTATTATACATTACTGGAAAGCTCTGAATGTTAGCTTTCCATAGTCATTGAGAACGCTCCACATACTCTGTGCCTGAGATCGATGGTGTATTCAACCCCACTCGGCATTTCACGAACCTCGAAAACTTTGTTGCATCTATCAAACCAATGCACTTGTATGTTTCCTGATACTTGTAAATTTGCCTAAAACTTCACAGTGGCAAATTTTGAGAAGGCATGTCCAGCATTGATGCGCTCTTGAGCCTCGGTGCTCTTCCAGGTAAATGGCTCATTTAAGCAGTAAAAGGTTGTCCTGACCAATACTGTGACCGAGAGGTTGCGAGCATCTTTCAACACAGAGTTTATGCACTCCACTAGATTGGTTGTCTTGTGACCCCAGCGATGCCCTTCATCAAAACGCATAACCCACTACTGACGATGTGTCACACTATTGAGTATATGTCTCTCCTTGATCCTGCAACCGCTGGTACTACTCGTTATATTGTTATTCTATCTTGCAATACCCTACAAAAAAATTCGTTTCAATATAATCCACTCATCAGTAATTCAAATAGTATATAGCAATTTTAAGTTCAACAAAGATCAACTCAATATAAAGAACATGTTTTACCAATGTTTATGTTGATTTTTTGCAAGTAAGAGGCCTTGAATCTTTGTAGGAAGTTTGATGCAATATGCCTGACACAAAATAGATGAAATGCTCTAGGAGGACTCCATACACCATTACATCTAGCCATTGCTGCACTGATAGAGTCGTGCCTATCTGAAATAATACCAACATCGTCTCTCCTGACAACATTTCTCCATAGATTATTCAGAAAAAAGTAACATGCATCGGCGGTCTCTCCTTCAACGATGGCAAAAGCAAGTGACATAATATTTGGTTTCCATCTTGAGATTCAACAACCAAAAGATCTCCTTTAATCGCCCATATAGATGTGTGCCATCAACCTGCACGAGTGGTTTGCAGTGTTGGAACACTCTAATACATGGATGGAATTTTCAAAAAACTTGGCATATTATCTTTTCACCTTCCTACACCTCAGATCCATGATATGCTGATATAGTATTAACCTGAACCACAGATCCTGGGTTCTAAGCACACATTGCCATACACCATGCCGGCAAACACTCATAGGAAGCTTCCCAACCACCAAAAATTTTTGCAATCAGCTTTTGCTTTGCCAACCACACTTTACGATAGCTTATATTATTATTGAATTTTAACTAAACATCTGCGATCACAACTTAGATCTTCAGAGATGGGTCAGCTTCAACTAGAGGTATTATAGCATCCGCGATTGTGTCGGAATCTAGTTTCGAATAGTCTTGAGAAATTGTGCCCGTAGTGCAAGTATGACTTCTATTGTATCGTTTAATTTTTCAACAACATTTTCTTTGAATCAAACTAGCACGAATTAGCCAATCACAACCTCTGTCATACTGCATGCATTTCGCATAAAACGTCAAAGGCTCAGACTCAAAAACCCTGTAATCGACACTCCTAGAATTGGTATAATTCCTAATTCCCATGACTACAGCCTATCTAAAACTGAACTCCACTCCAACAGCAAACTCACCATCTTGCACAAAAGAAACACCTGTGTATGCAGAATAACAATTTCTAAGTTATAAAAAATATGTCTAATTGTATTTAAAGGATTTTTAATTTTCAATGATTTGTACAATATTTCTTCAAAGCAGTCACAATATCTAGCAAAATAATTTAAGTTGGGTTTTTTCTTTATCATTTGTACAAAATAATCTTATTAAAAAGTACTCTAAAGCTTAGCAAAATTTATCGTTTTTATATAGTGAAAATTTTTTGAAACACTTTAACTGGTAACTTAAAACAAATATATTTTAAATAATTCAACAAATAAAATTAGAATGTATAACCGAAATTTGATAAATAAAAGTAAAATTGTCATGACAAAAAAAAAGATAGGCTAACATACCTGAGTTTACCAACTCAAAAAATTCGGGTGTGTTCTTAGCTTTAAGATCCAAAGCACGCATGAAAGATGGAACACCAAATGAATGTTGGCTTTTTACCGTGCTTGTTGTAGCCTGAACTTCTGTGTCGATAGTTTCGTTTCTTCCTCACATATCATTATTGGTTAAGAATTCCTCTTCGCTGTCACTATCATTTTCTTCCCAATCTGTGTTGCCCCCTTCATTTAGGAATGATTCGTCAACCTCGTAACTAATAGCCAACTCCTCGAATTCAACATACAGCTCGATCATCGACACATGAGCTTGATTCTGTCTAGCATGGTGGCTTCATCGGTCACATTCATTACTTGAAACTGTATTACATCACTAAAAACTAACACGAACTGCTTGTATAAAATACTGCTAACTCTCTTTACCAAATCACCATATATGCATTGGCATAGTCTATTTTGTAACTTTACAAATGACATCATGTAGAGAATAACAAAAGATACTGAATTTACATAAATAAATTTCACACTTTTATTAGTATATGGTGTAATTTCACCCTCAAAATATACTAATTAACACACATTAGTTTCCATGATTTCCAAAAATAAAAACTTTTCAAGAAAACTCTCACATGCTGAAAACTTATATAAAATCACAGTTTTAACTTCTCAACGAAAATAAATGTTACTTCTGGAACACTAACTCTCTTATATAGGAAAAAAAATTATTTTTATTATTTTTTAACGATCTCTTCTCAGAAAATAGTTAACTTTATTTGAAATAAAGCTAAATTATTATGTTTTTTGCAGTCTCTAAATTAGTAAAAATATCTCATCATCCAACATTTATTGCATTAAAATATTATTTTTTTCAAATACTTTTCATAAATATATTTTTTTAAGTAAATAAACCAATCTCGTGCATTCAAAAAAAAATAAAATAAAAATGCTTCTCATAATTGACTGAAAGCTTTTGTTTTCACTTTATCCTTGTACATATTTAAATTATTGAGCCGCAAAAATAAGGGTAAAGTTTTTTTCTGATATTTGAGATATTTTTAAAAAATATTTTTAGTATTTAATTTTATTTTTAATATTTTTATTAATTTAATTTAATTTTTAATATTTTTATTTATATCAAAATTACTTTTAAAAATTTTTAATTTTATTTTTAATATTTTACATAAAATTAATATTTAAAAATAATTTTAATATAAATAAAAATATTAATAATAATTAAATGTAACTAAATGTTAAAAATAATTCAAAAAAAAATCGCAAATATTAAAAACATATGTTTTGCCCCAAAAATAATTATTAGGCCTTGTAGAAGAAATTTGCGTCACATCGTTTGTGTCTATACATACACTCCTCTATTCCCTCTTTAGTTTTTTTTTTTTTTCTTTTTTATATTTCCAATATCATGAGATATATACTAAAACCAACTTTATATCTATCTTGCATAACCAGTCAACACATATTCTTTATTTTTAGTGTTGTGTAAAATAAGAAAATATGGATTTGTTTAGTATAAATAATTCATCTCAAGTCCAAAGACTAGCTTGGTGTCATTATTCCTACCATCCAATTATAAAGCAGGAATTTAGTTGTGTAGGTACAACGGAAAATCTAAATTATATGAATAATAGACTGCAGATTTAGTCTAATATATATAAAAAATAAAAAATATTTTACAAATTATTTAAATAAAAAAATTTCACTTAGTTAATCCAAAAAAATAAACATTTTAAACTCTAATTTACTAAAGCATTTTACTTTAATATTCTCTTCTTTTCAATTGGCTACCACCCCCTACCTTCATCAATAATCATCCCATGTTAGTGTTGCTGCTTGACTTGCCACACGCTACCACCAGCGTCGCTCACTCCTAGTAAAAATATCCATCTATTTAAAGATAAAAATAATCATCCGCATACCTAATGAATTGAACATCCAACATACTTTTATTATATATAATTAAACTCAATCCAATCAAAATATCATCCACATAAGAATTCCATCCCATATCTACTAAAATAACCATCCTAAACTGACTATTGAAGTAGAAGAAAAACGTCCCCATATGTTGATCGAATCTATCGCGGATGGTGATGCTGGGACAATGAACGCAGTGGGCTGCGGGGAAAGGCTGCATGGCTGGCGGTAGGTGTGTAGCGTGAAAAAGGCTGTCTGAGACTGGTGCGGTGCGATCAGGTGAAGAAAGCTGTCCGGGGCTGATGCGGCGTGATCTGACGTTCGCGAAAAGGCTGGGCGGCGTTAGCTGAAGGCTGGGCGGCGACGGGTGAACGGCATGAAGGAGGCTGTCTGGGGATGGTGCGCCGCACCGCGAGGAGAACAAGGGGCTTGCTATTTATGGTGAGGCTACGATGGTGACGGCGCCTGACTGTGTAGGCAATGGCACGACTGACGGGAGGTGCAGCACCAAGGAGAAGTCATAGTTGGGCTGTCGAAGACAAGCGGCACTTATTTGACGTCGTGGTGGTGTTTGCAGGAGAATGTAGCAGCGTCGGTTGGAGCCCGGGACGGTGTGTGAACGGTTTGCCGGGAAGTCGCAACGACGCCAGAAAGGACGCGCCGGCAAGAATGGGACCGGAGATCGCCGAGAGACAAAAGACAAAGGGGGACAACTTGAGGTGACAGTTGCGTGTGCGGAAGACGACGACGGCATTGGTCGGAGATAATGACAGCGTCGAAACTTGCAGCCGAGGGGCCCTTGGTTTGAACAACTCAGGTGAGGCCGCACGGCGAGAGAGAATACCATAGACTAGGAAAAAATGATGATATTAAGAATAACTGTCTATAATAAAAATTGATTTAACTATAAATTCTAATTTTTTAAATTTTAAAATTTTTTATTTAAATAATTAATTAAAAAATCTGAGTCTTAATTATAATTTACCTTCCAAATTTAAACTATTGTTCACATTATTGATATATATTACTATTTTCCCATACTTTCTCCTCCTTTAATCTAACTGTTTTGAGGTTTTTTCACATAGAACAAAATAATTGCTATTTTGTTGGGTTCGCGCCAATTTATCTTATTCCTTTTACATTGATGAAGTGTTTATTGGTAAAAGGAATTATGTCGTATTTTATAATAATAATAATAATAATAATAATAATAATAATAACATTGTTATTATTATGTGGATACTAATACAACATAATCTCATACAGACAATATTAAAGCTTATCTTATTATTTTAGTATCATGTTATTTGATATTTATCTATACTCCCATTATTAGTTTACGATAAATATCACATGACGCGTTATCTATTAGTTTACAGTATGTTATTAAATGTGGATATATCAAGTGTCAAAGAAATTGAAAACCTTATCTTACATATGCAGTGTGATATGCATAAAACATACGTAAGGTTGACATGTATGGACAGAAACACGATCGTCATCTCATTGTGTTAGTAACTCCCACCAAACTTTGGCCCGCAATTAATAATTATAAATATGATAATATGGACACAGTCTAGCTTTTAGGTGTTGCCATTACCTATTTAAAATGAAAATACGCGATGAGCAAAAGTCAATAATACATAATTGGACCAACTTACATGCTTCATTATTGATAAAACCAACCTCCAACGAGGAGGGGGGATTCTTCCATGTGAACATGTTAGGTAACACAATTTTAAACGTCCAAGAATATATATTATTTGAAAAGCTTTAACGAGAAATACAAACTAATCCCACATAGCAGCATATATATTTGTTAGTTTTTTAGTAGTTTTCATAAGTTATCACTACATAAAATTAAAGGAAATAAGATTAATCCTCAAATTTTGTTTTCTTCCCCCATTTTTTCATGTGATTTTTGCCTATTTTTAAGACAACAATTGTAATTTTTAAGATAAATTATTGAAATAATATTTGAAAATTTTTAACCAAAACAAAAAGGACTTAAAAACTATGACAAAAAGCTTTCTACCTAGTAAATGTTCCTCAGAAACCATTGACGTGCCCCTCATTCGTCTATCAATATTTGGTACAATAGCTTAATTATCTACCCGAAGGATTTTAAGTGAATTAAGAAGGAGGATTGAATCAAGAAATTATTTTTAAATTTAAATAAACAAGTTAGCCAGAATTTTAGTTTCGAAAAAATTTTTATTTTTGTCTTATTTGTAGCAGAACAGAAATTGCAGAGAATAGAAGAAGAATAGTGAAGCTTAAAATACTCTATTTCGGCAACCAAGAATAGTGAAGCTTAATTTACTCTAGTTCGGCAACGAAGTACAATGTAAATTATGTCTAGTTTTTATTATAATAATGGAAGAATTTTTACTATAATTAAGATAGATTACAATTACCAATAACAAGAGACTCACACTCTTGTAAACCATCTAAATTATTCCAAACTTAGTAAATCACCTAGGTGCTAACTCAACATAGTTAAGAAAAATCAAGTGCACTCTAACACAGCACACTTTTGAAATCAAAACACTCAAACTAAAGTTAAATAGCTTTTATATGCACTACTCTCTTTGTTTTTTGTATCTCTCAAAGTAAGCTTGAATCTAGATAAAAGAGAAGTAAGAACACACTCAAAAACAAGGAACACAAATGTTGTTTTTTATGTTTTTCAATAGGCACATAAATAGTTGCCTTCTTCCTTGATAATCCATCAGTATAGAGCTTCATATTCCTTCTTTAATATAAGAATAACTTCCCTTTTACATCAACTAGATCTTGCACCATTTTGGAGTGCATTATTTGCTGTCTTGATTGTGCGAATTCTTTTTAACTTGGCTTGAGATGATTGATTTCTATGATGCTCATCATAATAGTTAGTTATAATAGGGAATAGTTAATTATATTTGTCATCATAAAGTATTGGTGCGCGGAATCCCACACTCCGCACAACTGAATCAGCAAGTGCACTGGATCGTCCAAGTAATACCTGAGCGAGTCAGAGTCGATCCCACGAGGATTGTTGGCTTGAATCAAGCTGTGGTTATCTTGTAGATCTTAGTCAGGCGGATAGAAAAGTTTGTTAGTTGTTTAAACGCATAAAAGATAAAATAAAGAAAACGTTACTCAATTGATGGTGAATGCAATGATACGAAGATGGTTAAGGCTTCAAAGATGCTTTGTTCTTCTGGATCAATTCGGTTTCACTGTACTCTAACTGTGAATGATTTCTTCTATGGCAAGCTATATGTGATCAACGCCTTTCTTGAGAGGTCGTCGATTCTCCTCCAGTGCTGAACCCAAGGGTTAGTGCAGATCCAGTCTGATTGAGGGTGAAGCTCCTGCAGTTCATTTCCCTTGATGACCCTACTCAAAATGCCACAGACAAGGTCGAATCTTCCGGATCAGAATGCTATGCCTTTGGTTCTAGCCTCTACCACAAAGATTCTAATCTCCCCATACCTCAGCTGAACTGGTGTCTCAAGAAGTCCTCAACGAAGTCGTGGATTAGCCGTCTAAGAAATGTATAATCAAGCTAGTGGTTCATTGATATCCGATGAAAGACGCTCGCTAAACCCATGTAAAATAGAGATAACCTTGTGCCGGTTCAACTCATTCATAAGGTGGAAGAATGAAGATACATCTTAGAATAGAGAATCAAACACGAATTGAAGATAGAACAGTAATACTTTTATTAATCCATAAAACTCAGCAGAGCTCCTCCCTTTAACCTAGGAGGTTTAGAAACTCATACTGATAGAAAATACAATGAAAAACATAAAGTATGCTGGAGATCTCCCTTAACATGGTTGATCTTCTCCTATATATATTAACCTAACGACTAAGGATTACATAAGAAGGGTAAAATAATCTTTTAGTGAGAAAATTCACTTCCGGGGCCCACTTGGTGAGTGTTTGGGCTGAGTTTTAGTGTCTCCCACGTGCTAAGACTCCCTAGGGGCGTTGAACACTGGCTAGGAGCCCCTTTTGGGTGTTGGACGCTGGTCTCCTCCTTGTAGGCGTTGGACGCCAGAATAGGGCTGGAGGCTGGCGTTGAATGCCAGTTTTGGGCCTTCAATTCTGAAGCAAAGTATGAACTATTATATATTGCTGGAAAGTTCTGGATGTTAGCTTTCCATAGCCGTTGAGGATGCTCCATATGGTTTTCTGTAGCTCCAGAAAAGCTCTTTCGAGTGCAAAAAGGTCAGATCCTGACAGCATCTGCAGCACTTTCTCTGTCTCTGAATCAGACTTTTGCTCCAACTCCTCAATTTCAGTTAGAAATTACCTGAAATTGCATGAAAACACACAAACTCAAAGTAGAATCCAAAAATGTGAATTTTGCACTAAAACCTATGAAAACTTGATCAAACTTAAATAAAACATGCTAAAAACTATATGAAAATGATGTCAAAAAGTATATAAAATATCCGTTCATCACAACACCAAACTTAAACTATTGCTTGTCCCCAAGAAACTAAAAAACAAAGTAGGATAAAAAGAAGAGTAAGATACAATAAATTTCAGAGTTTTCAATAAAGCTTAGTATCAATTAGATGAGCGGGACTTAATAGCTTTTTGCTTCTGAATAGTTTTGGCATCTCACTATCCATTGAAGCTCAGAAGTGTTGGAATCTTTAGGAACTTAGAATCTAGATGATATTATTAACTCTCCTAATTTAGTTCTTTTTTATTCTTGAACACAGCTTTTAGAGTTTTGGCCATGGCCCTAAGCACTTTGTTTTCCAGTATTACCACCGGATACATAAATGCCACAGACACTTAACTGGGTGAACCCTTTCAGATTGTGATTTAGCTTTGCTAGAATCCCCAGATAGAGGTGTCTAGAGTTCTTAAGCACACTCTTTTTTACTTTGGATCACGACTTTAACTGCTCAGTGTCAAGCTTTTCACTTAACACCTTCAAACCACAAGCACATGGTTAAGGCTTTTAGACACTCCTAACCATTGATGCTCAAAGCCTTGGACCATGCTCTTGCCTTTTGGTTTAAAGAGCTATTGGCTTTTTTTTCACATGCACATATATATTTATTTTTTTCTTTTATTGCAACATCCTTTTTTTTCTTTTTTTTTGTTGCTTTTTCTTGCTTCAAGAATAAATTCTTTTAGATTTTTCAGATTACCAACAATACTTCTCCTTTTTCATCATTCTTTCAAGAGCCAACATTCTTAACTTCAATTTCAAATATACAATGTTCAATCATACATTCAGAAAACATAAGCAATGCCACCACATCAAAATAATTGACTATTCTTATTATATAACTCGAAATTCATGTATCTTTCAATTATTTTTCAAATAAAATTTTCTTTTAAGCAAGGTGAGGGATATATGGAATATTTTATAGCCTTAAGACACAGATAGAAATGATCATGCAACAAGAACAAAAGAATAGACAGTAAAATATAATGGAAAATAGAAAAATAAAATAAAAGCAAGAAGTGATGGAACGGGACCACCTTAGTGACGGCGGTTACCACTTCCTCTAGAGAACTCAATAGTACGCTTGATATCTTCAATGTCACGCCCTTGTCTCTGTTGTTATTCCCTCATAGCTCTTTGGTCTTCTCTAATTTCATTGAGGATGGTGGAATGCTCTTGATGTTCCATCCTCAGCTGATTCATGTTAGAGCTTAATTCTCCCGTAGTAGTATTCCATTGATCCTAATAGCTTTGAGAAGGAAAATACATCCCTTGAGGCATCTCAGGGATCTCATGTTGAAGAGGCTCCACATGCTCTTGCTGTGGGTCACGTGCCGTCTCTCTAGTGTGCTCCGTCCTACTTTTAGTGATGGACTTGTACTCCTCAATTAGAGTGTCACCTTCTATGACAATTTTAGCTGGATAGCATAGGTGACAGATAAGATGAGTGAAAGCTAGCATTGCCTTGGTGGAAGGCTTGTCTACCACTTTGTACAACTCTTGAGGTATCACCTCATGTACTTCCACCTCACTTCCAAGCATGATGCAATGGATCATGATGGCTCGATCTATGGCCACTTCAGACCAGTTGCTAGTAGGGATGATAGATCGTTGGATGAATTCCAACCATCCTCTAGCTATGGGCTTGAGGTCAAGCCTTCTTAGTTGAATAGGCTTGCCTTGGAAATCCCTTTTCCACTGTGCTCCTTCCACATAAATGTCCGAGAGTACTTGATCCAACCTTTGATTAAAGTTGACTCTTCTAGTGTAACGGTGTGGGTCTCCTTGCATCATAGGCAAGCTGAACGCCAACCTCACACTTTTCGGACTAAAGTCCAAGATTTTCCTCAGACCATGGTGCTCTAATTTCTAGGATGTGTGTTCACACTAATTTCATGGTTTTTCGTGACCCATGCATTAACATAGAACTCTTGCACCATTAAGATCCCAACCTCTTGGATGGAATTGGTTAGGACTTCCCAACCTCTTCTCCGGATTTCACGTCGGATCTCCAGATACTCATTCTTCTTAAGCCTAAAAGGGACCTCAGGGATCACCTTTTTCTCTGCCACAACTTCATAGAAGTGATTTTGGTGTGCTTTGGTGATGAATCTCTCCATCTCCCAAGATTCGGATGTGGTGGCTATGGCCTTGAAAGAGGGTACTCCGATCTTGGGTGCTATAAGTGATACGAAAAAAGCAAGGCTTTTTCACACCAAACTTAAAGCTTTGCTCGTCCTCGAGCAAATATAAACAAAAGAGAAGATTGGAGTTGAAGAAGAAGAAAATATATGGAGATGGAGGGAGAAAGCAATTCGGCCAAGTGAGGGCTTTATGGTGTATGAGTAATGTGTGGGATAAGTGGTATGAGAGGGGGTATTTATAGGGAGGGTGTGGGTAGGGTTCGAATGAATGGGGGAGAAATATGGGTGTTAAATTTTGATTGTAGTGGGTAGGGGTTGGTGGGAGTGATGATGGTTTTGGGGAAGATGAATGGGGGTCATTGGTTGAGGGTTTATAAGGAAGAGTGTATGGGGAAGTGTGAAAAGAAGAGAGAAGAAGGTGGGGTAGGTGAAGATGCTGTGGGACCCACTGGTCTTGAGAGGCTAGGGCATTTGAATTCCCTGCCCTCCTTATAGGCGTTGAACGCCCAGCTGCTGTATCATAACTGGCGTTCAACGCCAGCTTTCCTCCCAGTTGTGGCGTTGAACGCCCAGGAGGGACTCCTTCCTAGCGTTCAACGCCAGATCTTCTGCTTCCTTGGGCATTGAACGCCCAGTCTCTGTCTTTGTCTGGCATTCAACGCCAGCTTCATCTCTGCTTTAGGGTGTTCTGTTTCCATCTCTGAAGCTTTCTGTCTCTGTTCTGACTACTGCACATGATCATGGACCTAAAGAAACAACTTAAAGAAAAACAAAACTTAAGGAATTAATCAAGTAAAATAAATTTAAAATAAATAGAAATAACTAAATATGGTTGGGTTGCCTCCCAACAAGCGCTTATTTATGGTCATTAGCTTGACGGTTAGCTCCTTACAGAGATTGATATGGTCTCAGAATTTTGCCCCTTATAGTAAAATTTCTTCCTGTCTTCTTATGGATGAGCTCTACATGCTCTAAATATAGGACACGATTCACTGTATGTGGTATGACTGGTTTCTTAGTGAAGACAACTCTCATGCTAGGTGAGAGGCCTTCAGTGGGGACCTTCTTGTGCTTCCAGCCTTTAGGTACTTTCTTCTTAGTACCCTTATTCTTAAAGCTTGATGATGGCTACCCAACACCAAACTTAGAATTGGTGTCTGGGGGCTTAGTAAAGCTCTGCACTAAGAAAAAGTGTTGGAACACTAGGTGTTGCACAGTTATCTCTTTTTTCTCAGAGGGAGAATTGGGGTGAGGCATCTTGAACAAGATGTGATACTCCCCTGGTTGGAAAACCCTTTCTCCCTTTGCCGCATTAATCATGGCATTTGCAGTAGCTAGGAAAGGTCTTATGAGGATGATAGATTCATCCTCATCGTCTCCAATATCCAAGACTATGAAGTTTGCAGGGATGTAGTAGTTTTCAACCTTCACCAAGACATCCTCTACTAAGCCATATGGCTTCTGCATTGACTTGTCTGCCATCTCTAATGAGATATTTGCAGCTTGTACCTCAAAGATTCCCAACTTCTCCATTACAGAGAGTGGCATGAGGTTTATACATGACCCTAGGTCACACAGAGCCTTCTCAAAGGTCATGGTGCCTGTGGTGCAAGGAATTAGAAAGCGTCCGGGATCCAGACACTTTTGAGGTAGCTTCTGCTGACCTAAAGCATTGAGTTCTTTTGTAAGCACTAGAGGTTCTTCCTCCAATGTCTTAACTCCAAATATCTTGGCATTTAGCTTCATAAGAGCTCCTAAATACCGAGCAACTTGCTCTTCCCTAGTTTCCTCATCCTCATCAGTGGATGAGTATTCACCAGGACTTATGAATTGCAAAAGTGCATTCAATGGAACCTCTATGGTCTCTATATGAGCCTTGGTTTCCTTTAGTTCATTGATAGGGGTATCCTTATTGGGTGTTGAACACTCAGTAGGAACACCATTGCTGGCATTCAACGCCAGCTCTTGTGATGCTGTTTTGGGCATTGAATGTGGTGCACGAAAATTACTTCACAATGTAATTCCGCACAACTAAACAGCAAGTGCACTGGGTCGTCCAAGTAATACCTTACGTGAGTAAGGGTCGATCCCACGGATATTGTTGGCTTGAAGCAATCTATGGTTATCTTGTAACTCTTAGTCAGGAAAACAATAAAATAATTCACTTATCAAATTTGATTGCAAGGAATAAAAGGGCAGAACACAAATTATACTTGTATGCAATGATGGAGAATATGTTGGAGTTTTGGAGATGCTTTGTCTTCTGAAATTCTGCTTTCCTCTATTTTCTGATTCACGCACGCACGTCTTCCCATGGCAAGCTGTGTGTAGGTGGATCACCGTTGTCAGTGGCTACCATCCATCCTTCCAGTTAAAAGGGTCCGAATGCGCTGTCACCGCACGGCTAATCATCTGCAGGTTCTCAATCGTACGGGAATAGGATTTACTATCCTTTTGCGTCTGTCACTACGCCCAGCACTCGCGAGTTTGAAGCTCGTCACAGTCATTCAATCCCTGAATCCTACTCGGAATACCACACAAGGTTTATACTTTCCAGATTCTCTTGAATGCTGCCATCAATCTAGCTTATACCACGAAGATTCTGATTAAGAGATCTAAGAGATATTCATTCATTCTACGGTGGAACGTAAGTGGTTGTCAGGCACGCGTTCGTGAAGGAATGATGATGATTTTCACGTTCATCACATTCATATTGAAGTGCGAATGGATATCTTAGATAGGAACACGCATGTTTGAATGGAAAACAGAAATACTTGCATTAATTCATCGAGACACAGCAGAGCTCCTCACCCCCAAAAAGGGAGTTTAGAGACTCATGCCATCAAAAAATACAAAGTTCAGATCTAATATGTTATGAGGTGCGAAATAAACCTCTACAAGTTGTTTAAATACTAAACTAGTAACCTAGGTTTACAGAAAATGAACAAACTATGATAGATGGTGCAGAAATCCACTTCTGGGGCCCACTTGGTGTGTGCTGAGGCTGAGACTTAAGCTAATCACGTGCATAGGGCTGTTTTGGGCGTTCAACACCAGCTTTGGATCCTTTTCTGGCGTTGAACTCCACTTTGTAACTTGTTTCTGGCGCTGGACGCCAGACTGCAGCATGGAACTGGCGTTGAACGCCAGTTTACGTCGTCTATCCTTGAGCAAAATATGGACTATTATATATTGCTGGAAATCCCTGGATGTCTACTTTCTAACCAATTGGAAGCACGCCATTTGGATTTCTGTAGCTCCAGAAAATCCACTTTGAGTGCAGGGAGGTCAGAATCCAACAGCATCAGCAGTCCTTTTTCAGCCTGAATCAGATTTTTGCTCAGCTCCCTCAGTTTCAGCCAGAAAATACCTGAAATCACAGAAAAATACACAAACTCATAGTAAAGTCCAGAAATATGAATTTTGCCTAGAAACTGCTGAAAATAAACTAAAAACTAACTAAAACACACTAAAAACTATATGAAATTAACCCCAAAAAGCGTATAAAATATCCGCTCATCAGAACGCCTAGTAAGGCCTTCTTTACTGGCGTTCAACGCTAGTAGTAGTGGTTTGTTGGGCGTTGAATGCCACTAAGGTCTTCCTTACTGGCGTTCAATGCCCGTGCTAGTAGTGGTTTGGTCGTTGAACACCCAGTGGAGGGTACCTCACTGGCGTTCAATGCCAAGAATGGCATTCCCTTGGGCGCTGAACGCCCAGTAAGGTCTTCTTTACTGGCGCTCAGCGCTTGCTTTTCCTCCTCAGTCTTAGCCTCAGCTTCTATAGTGATGGCCTTGCACTCTTACCTTGGGTTAACTTCAGTATTACTTGGAAGAATGATAGGAGGAATCTCAGGGGTTCTCTTGCTCAGCTGACCAATTAGTACCTCAAGTTCCTGATAGAGGACCTAGTTTCAGTTATGAAACTATGAGTGGTCTTAGAGAGATCAGAGACTATTTTAGCTAAGTCAGAGATACCTTGCTTAGAAGTCTCTAATTATTGCTGAGAAGGTGGGAATGGTGGTCTGTTATTGAACCTGTTTTGGTTTCTTCCACCTTGATTGTCATTGAAGCCTTGCTGAGGCTTCTGTTGATCTTTCCATGAAAGATTAGGATGATTTTTCCATGTGGGGTTGTAGGTGTTTCTATAGGATTCTCCCATGTAATTCACCTCCTCCATCATGGGATGGTCAGGATCATAAGCTTCTCCTTTAGAGGAAGTTTCTTGAGTGCTGCCAGCTACAACTTACATTTCAGTCAAATGCTGAGAGATCATATTGACCTGTTGGGTCAAGATCTTGTTCTGAGCCAATATGGCATTCAGAGTGTCAACTTCATAAACTCCTTTCTTCTGAGCTACCCAACTGTTCACAAGATTTCTCTCAGAAGTGTACATGAATTATTGGTTATTTGCAACCATCTCAATGAGTTCTTTTGCCTCTTCCGGCGTTGTCTTCAGGTGGAGTGATCCACCAGCAAAACTCTCCAATGATATTTTGGATATCTCAGACAGACCATCATAGAAGATACCTAGGATAGACCATTTTGAGAGCATGTCAGGAGGACATCTCCTGATCAGTTGCTTGTATCTTTCCCAAGCTTCATAGAGGGATTCACCTTCTTGCTGCCTGAAGGTTTGAACTTCCACTCTGATTTTGCTCATCTTCTGAGGAAGAAAGAACTTGGCCAAGAAATCATTGACCAATTTCTCCCAAGAGTCTAGGCTTTCTTTAGGTTGAGAGTCCAACCATATCCTAGCTCTATCTCTAACCGCAAAGGGTAATAGCATAAGTCTGTAGACCTTAGGATCCACTCCATTGGTCTTAACAGTATCACAGATTTGCAAAAATTCAGCTAAGAAGTGATGTGGATCTTCCAATGGAAGTCCATGAAATTTGCAATTCTATTGCATCAGAGAGACTAATTGAGACTTTAGCTCAAAGTTGGTTGCTCTGATTGCAGATATGGAGATACTTCTTCCATAAAAATTAGAAGTTGATATGGTGTAGTCACCAAGAACCTTTCTTGGTTCTCCTCTATTGTTAGTCTCGGTTGCCATGTCTATCTTTTCTTCTGCTTCTTGTTCGAAAAGTCTTGTGAGATCCTCTCTGGATTGCTGTTTTTTAGTTTGTCGTAAATGCTTTCTCAGAGTCTTCTCAGCCTCAGGATCAGGATCAAAGAAAGGTCCTTTGTCTCCATTTCTGGTCATAAACAAGAAAATAAAAACAAGAAGAAGAAGAATGGAAGCTCTATCTTCAAGAACAGAGGACTCCCTGTGAGATGTGAAGAAGAATGAAGATAGAGAAGAGAGAGAAGAAGAATTCGAATAAAAGGGAAGAAGAATTCGAAAATCAGAAGTAAAAAGAGAAAATATTTTTGTTTTTATTTATTTATTAATTAAATTCAAAAATTAAAGCTAATTAATTAAAAAGATTTGAAAATTAGATGATGATTTCCGAAAAATAAGAGAGAGAAATAGAAGAAAGATGTTTGAAAATAGAAGATAGAAGAATTAGTTAGGAAGTTTTGAAAAATAAGAAAGAGAAAACAACTAACTAATTAAAGAAGATTTGAAAATAAAATAAGATAGAAGACTAGAAAAGATTTTATTTTAAAATTCTTTGAAATAGTCAACAAGATAAGATAAGAATTGGAAAGATTTGAAAAAGATTTTAAAATTAAAATTTAAAAGAAGATAAAAAGGTTTTAAATTAAAGAAAAGATAAGTTAGGTAAGAAAGATAAGATAAGGAAGTTAAGAAAAGATAAGTCTTAAATAAAAAAGATTTGAAATCAAAATAAAAAAGATAGTTTTTAATTTAAAAAGATTTAAAATTTAATTTTTTTTAAAAGAAAGATAAGATAAGAAAGAATCAAATTCTAAAAGGAAAGATTTTAAAAGATTTTAAAAGATATGATTTTAAAATTTAAATCTTGACTTGACTAACAAGAAAACACCTAATTTAAAATTTTTGAATCAAAATGAACAAGATTTTCAAAAATTGTAAATAAAGATAAGAAAAGATATTTAAATTTTTTTTATTTTTGAATTTAATGAAGAAAGAGAAAATAACTAAATGACACTAAACTTAAAATTTTTAGATCTAAAGACACTACAATGCGAAAATTTTTAAAGAAAAGCACAAAGAGACACCAAACTTAAAAATTTTAAGATCAAAACAAAAAGAAAAACAAGAACACTTTGAAGATCAAGAAGAACACCAAGAACAAAACTCAAAGAATTCAAAGAAAACAAAGAACATGCAAAGGACACCAAACTTAAATATTGTCCCAAGACTCAAACGAAAGATACTATTTTTGAAATTTTTTGGAAAAAAGACTAAAGAAATTCGAAAAAGACTCAAACAAGAACAAGACAAAGACTCAAACAAAAGATAAAGATTAAAGAAAAGAAAAGGTTTTTGAAAAATATTTTATTTTTTTTGAAAAATAAGAAGAAAATAAAAGACTCGAACACAATTAAAAAGTACCTAATCTAAGCAACAAGATAATCCGTCAGTTATCCAAACTCGAATAATTCCCTGGCAACGGTGCCAAAAACTTGGTGAGCAGAATCCCACACTCCGCACAACTAAACTAGCAAGTGTACTGGGTCGTCTAAGTAATACCTGAGTGATTCAGGATCGATCCCATGAGGATTGTCGGCTTGAATCAAGCTGTGGTTATCTTGTAGAACTTAGTCAGGCGGATAGAAAAGTTTGTTGGTTGTTTAAATGCATAAAAGATACAATAAAGAAAACGTTACTCAGTTGATGGTGAACGCAATGATACGAAGATGGTTAAGGCTTCAGAGATGCTTTTTTCTTCTGGATTAATTTGGTTTCACTGTCTACTCCAACTGTGAATGATTTCTTCTATGGCAGGCTGTATGTGATCAATGCATTTCTTGAGAGGTCGCCAATTCTCCTCTAGTACTGAACCCTAGGGTTAGTGCGGATCCAGTCTGATTGAGGGTGAAGCTCCTGCAGTTCATTCCCCTAGATGATCCTACTCAAATTACCACAGACAAGGTTGAATCTTCCGGATCAGAGAATGTTGTGCCTTTGATTCTAGACTCTACCACAAAGACTCTAATCTCCGCAAACCTCGGCTGAACTGGTGTCTCGAGAAGTTCCCAACGAAGTCGTGGACTAGCCGTCTAAGACATGTATAATCAAGCTAGTGATTCATTGATGTTCGATGAAAGACGCTCGCTAAACCCATGTAGAATAGAGATAACCTTGTGCCGGTTCAACTCATTCATAAGGTTGAAGAATGAAGATACATCCTGGAATAGATAATCAAACACCGATTGAAGATAGAATAGTAATACTTTTATTAATTCATAAAATTTAGCAAAGCTCCTCCCCTTAGCCTACGAGGTTTAGAAACTAAAAATACAACGAAAAACATAAAGTATGTTGGAGATCTCTAACGGAGGAAAAATGTCGATAAAAATTTTCACAAAAATTATCGCGTTGCAAATATAGTTCTAAACTGACAATTAAACCTTAATCAACATTTAGATTGTTTGTCACTTAAGCAAACCCAATAAAATTAACCAAAGTATTTAATCCTCGGGTCGTCTCTCAAGGAATTGCAGGGAAGTGTATTTATTACTGGTTATGAAAAAGTATATTTTTGGGTTTTGTAATAAGAAAAAAGAATGTAAAATGGCAAGAAAATAAATTAATAACTAAGAAAGCTCTTAGCAAGAAAAGAGAATTAGAAGTCCTATCCTCATTATCATCGTAAATTGTGATGGTAAATGTGAATTGCCTTCACTTAGTTAACCTCTAACCAATGGAGGAAGGTCAAGTGCATACAATTAACTTGAGTTCACAAGTCCTAGTCAACTCATAATGAGAGACTAGCTTTGGTGAAGTTCAAGCTAACCGGCAATCTTCAATCACCACTCAAGAGTCTCTAATTAATCAATCCAAGTCAAGAACATAAAAATCTAATTTAAAATCCAACCAAGCATTTTATCAAACACTTGGAAGGCATAAAATAAAAACATAGAAAATTAACAAGACATGGCAAAATCTAAGACTAGCAATTGTAAGAGGAAACAATAACAACAAATTAAAGAAAGCAATCATAAACATGTAAACATAAATTGCATTAATATAGATTAAAAGAAACAAGAAGAATTCATAAAATAAATTAGCAACATAAGGGAACCAACAAGAGAAGTAGATAAACCCAAAGTACTAGAACAAATAAAAGTAGAAGAAAACTAAATTAAAGCAAGGTAGAAATCTGAATTTGAGAAGAACTAAAACTAAAAAGCCTAAAACCTAGAGAGAGGAGGGAGCATCTCTCTCTAGAAACCTACATCTAAAACCTAAAGTGTATATGAATGAGAAGTTTGTCCCCCTTCCAGCTCCAATCTGCAGCCTCTAATCTGTATTTTCGGGCTTGGAACTGGGTCAAAAGCAGCCCAAAAATTACCCCCAGCGAATTCTGTTTAATGTAGCACGTGATGCTCTGTCACGCGTACGCGTCAGCCACGCATACGCATCGCTGGACTTTTTACTGGCCACACGTAGTCGTCAGCCACGCGTGCGCGTCGTATGTCTGATGCACCAGTCACGCGTACGCGTCATCTATGTGTGCGCGTCGCTACCAGATTCTCAAAACTTCTATTTCTTGTGTTCCTTCCACTTTTGCATGCTTCTTTTCCATCCTTTAAGCCATTCCTACCCTATAAACCCTGAAAATACTTAACAAACATATCACGGCATCGAATGGTAATAAGAGAGAATTAAAATTAGCAAATTTAAGACCAAGAAGAATGTTTACAATCATAGCATAAAATTAGGAAGAAAAATGTAAAACATGCAAATTATATGAATAAGTGTGAGAATAATGGATAAAATCCACTCAATTCAATACAAAATAAACCATAAAATAATGGTTTATCAATCTCCCCACACTTAAACATTAGCATGTCCTCATGCCAAGCTCAAGAGAAGCTATAAAAGAGGTGAAGCGGAATAGTAGAATTTATGAAATGCAACCTATCTATATGAATGCAACTAAATGCAAAATGCTTTTACCTACTTGGTTAAAAGTAAATCAAATTCTCCAAGAACAAAGATGAACTGAATTCCACTAATTCAAATCATAAAATGAAGTATAAATAGACTCGCAAGAAGAAAACTCGTGAAAGTCGGGAACAAAGAATCGAGCATTGAGCCCTCACCGGAAGTGTACACACCAAGGTTCTGAAAACCGAACCGGTCATCGAACCGCTCTAGCTACTGGTTCATTGGTTCATAGGTTCAACCGGTTCGACCGTGGTTGAACTGAAAAAACCGTTTTATAATAAAATAATAAATAAAATATAAATAAACACATGAAAATATAATTATAGTCGAATGTAAACTTTAAAATATCATTTAATTTAAAAGTACTACATAAACCAGAATGTTATAATCTCATTCAAATACAAATTCAAAAGTCAAAAAACAAAACAACCAATCAAACATAACATAGCAACATTAAAATGATCCAAGTTTGTCATCAATCATCAAAATCCTCCATAACTTACTGCATATTTACGTCATTGATATCATCACCTTCATTTCCACTACTTGGACCAGAAAAAGCAAGTGGTGCAGCATAAAATGTACTACTACTACCACCACCACCACCTTGATCTAAATCAGCATCAATCTCATCTAACAAAATATAACACATTATCAATAAATTAAAGATCAAAGCTATTGTAATTTATTGTCTGATCAATAAACTATAATACTCACCAAGCAAGTCTTCAATATTACTTGGAAGATCAGGCTCTTTTTCAACAACCTCTTCCGTCACCCAAAAACCAACCATATCCATACTTTCAATATCGATTGGATCATATTGCAACTTTTTCTTTCTTTTTTTCTTTCCTTCCTAACAAATTAAATACAATATATGATAAGCCTAGTATATTAATTATACAAAATCTAATGATATGAAATGAAAGGATGAAATATATATTACCTGGATTTAAGACGCAAATTATATGTAACATACACAATATCACTTAGCCTATCATGCTCCAATCTATTCCTTCTTGTTGTATGAATTTGATAAAAAAGAATTCAATTCCTTTCACACCCTGAAGAAGCAGATGCTTGGCTAAGAATGTGAACTGCCATGTTTTGTAAACATGGAGCAGAACTACCAAACAACCTCCACCATTTATCTACAAGTTACAATCCCATATCTCAAGTATTAGATATCAAATTAAGGAAACCAAAACATAAAATAAGTAAATAACTAAAGCTTATTATCAAACAGATGTTATTACCAGGTTGAAGTCTTTTTGCAGCTGGAATAGCTTCAGGCCTATCAAAGCTTTCCTTTCGATCTCTATATAAGTGTATTTCTTTCATTACCTCAACTGAATCTAAATTATTAACCTTGCAATGCAATGTAACAAGATCAAGTAAAGCTCACATGACATCAGGTGCTTCTCTATATTTTTCAGAAAAAAAGCAAGCAGGATTCAAGAAATAAGCTGCTGTGTGAAGACTTTTTTTTCAAGTGTTTGTCCCATCTTGAGTTGATAATCTCTGTGTAAGGTTGATATGCAATCTTCCTTTGCTTGAACATTTCTTTGATTCCATTTTCTGACCTCAGCATACCTTCATAAACAATCCCCAATGATGGTTTATCATCAGCATCTACCAACCTCAGCAATTTAATCAATGGACTCACAATTTGGCATGTAGTAAAACAATCATCCCAAAATTTATTGTCTAGGATAATTGCACTCACAGCTCTACCATTAGCACTCCTTCCTAATTTGTGTTCGGTAAAGTGTGTATCAACAACCAATGATTGTAAATCCGATTTTCACTCAAAGATACTCATCAATGTGAGGAAGATAGTGGAAAAACGAGTTACACCTGGACGAACAATCTCCCTCCAATAAGTTCTTTGTCTTAGCCAAGACAAGAACACCGTATGATTATACACAAACATGGTAATCTTCGAAGCACGTGTTGCAAGGTTAGAAATATGTGGCATGCTGCTTATATCTTTTAGAATAAGATTCAAGCAATAAGCAGCACAAGGTGACCAGTGAATATTTTCAAATTTCTTATTAATAAGCCTACCAGCAGCAACATAATTCGCGGCATTATCTGTAACTACATGAACAATATTGTCAGGTCTAATCCATTCAATCACCTCTGAAAACAAGTCACACAAGCTTGAAGCATTTTTAACCATACTTGAGGCATCTACAGATTTCACAAAGCACAACCCTTTCGAACAATAAACCAAAAAATTAATCAACGTTCTTTGCCTTTGATCTGTCTAACCATCAGCCATGAGAGTACATCCAGTTTCTTTCCAAGCAGACCTATAGCTATCAACAATCATTTGACACTTCCTTTTGAGATCGGCTAATAAGTTAACCCTCAATGTATCATAAGAAGGACCTTTATAACCAGGCCCAATGCCAGCAACACCATCCAACATATCTTGAAAAAAGGGTGACATAACTGCATTGAAAGGAATCCTACAATCCAAAAGCCATCTAGCCACTCGCTTATCAACTTCATGAAGCACCTCTTTGTTTTGAAACACGCTTTTCAGACTTGGTTGACTTCCCGGAGTTGTTCTTAGTGCAAACATAGGAGGAATAATGGTTTTTGCTTTCTTTTTTGGATCGCCTCCAATAACCTCCTTAGTTGGTAACTAACTCGGAGTTTGTTGTTCTTCTTGCGCTAATGCTTCATCAATTGCATCCTCATACTCATCAGTACCCTCTTCGTTGAAACTTACTTTCCTTTTACTAATTTTACTTTTCTAAATCTCTTTCAATAAACCTTCCATTTGTTTTTTAACATCATACGGGACCTTAGAACACTTCTTAATGTCTCCACCTATCTTCACCAAATGCTTTTTCATTCTATTAATTCCCCCTCCCCCAAAAGTACTCAGACAAAATAAGCATTGGTAATGCGGTTTTTCATTTATATTTTGTAAAACAATGTATCTCCAAGCAGGATCAGTTTTCCCCCGAACATTAGAAGTTTGTGACTGACTTTCATTAGTCGTGGGAGGAAAAGAATGTTCATTCAAAGCATAATTATTTTCTACATTATTATTCCTAGGTAGTTCTTGGTTGATACTTTCATCCATACCTAAACATTACCAGCAATCCAACCCAATAATCTCAACTCTCAAGTTCACAACAAACAACATCCAAAATTATTCAAAATTATTCACAATTATTCAACAAACACCAAAATCCAGTTCAGTAAGCAAAGCAAAATCAAAGAGCTGCTCAATCAAAGAGTTCATAGTTTAGCAGTTCATCATGTCACAAAATCCAGTTCAGTTTAGCAGGATCAGTTCAGAGTTCACAGTTTCAGAGTTCATCAAGTCACAAAATCAAAGAGCTACTCAACGAACAAAGTTCACAGTATCAGGGTTCACAGAATCAGAGTTCATCATGCAACAGTTATTCAATGATTCAATCAAACAATCATAAGTTCATAACTAAAAAAAAAAGTTACCTGGAACTCTGAAAGTTCGAAGGCACCTTCAAGGCTTCAACAGAACATGCAATAGGGAGAGTGGGACTTGGGAGACAGCGACGCCGAGTGAACTGACCAGTGGTGGAGCACCTTCAAGGGACGACGCCTACTGCGCGATGGAGGTGGTTGTTCCAAGTTCCAACGAACAACGGCTGCTGCACGACGGAGGTCACTGGTCGAAGGAGGTGACTGCGCGATGGAGGTGACTGTGTGACGGAGGTGACAGCTCGACGGAGGTGACTGCTCGATGGAGGTGACTGCGTGACGCCGGCGACGGAGGTGACTGCTCGACATCGAACCCGTCTGGCCATGTGAGACTGTGATAGCGTTCTCAGAACCTTGCTCGATGAGAATTGTGATGGGCTGAAGGCAATTAGGGATTCAGAACATTGATTTAGGGTTTCATTCGTTGAAACTGCAGCGTTTTGATGCCTAGCCCAAAAACCAGCCGGATCACAGTTCGGTTCGACCTACCGGTACCGGCCGGTTCACCGGTTCAACTCCGATTTTCCTATTTTGTGGTTTTGATGATTGCCCGAATCATCTTTGTGTCTGGTTCACGGTTCAACCGGTTTGACCGGCCAGTCCGAATCGGTTTTCAGAACATTAATACACACTCTAATCACTCAAGTGTTTGAGGTTCGATTCTCTCAATTCTCTACTAACCTTGCTTTTTAAGGCTTGCTTTTCTTCTACCAATCAACAAAAATTTAGTGCACGAATATACCTATCAAGAGGTCTTTTAAGGGTTGTAATGGGATTAGGGTCAAGGTAGGATTGTATTTGGTCAAGTGGACTAAAATCTGAATCCTTGATTAACTTAAACTTCCCACCTAACTTAAGACAATCCATATAATCAGAATACAAAATCTAACTACCCATTAACTATGTTTACCACATATTCATGCATCCGAATTTGAGTACAACTCATATGCATTGCTACCACCATTTACTTTGGGGCAATTTGTCCCCTATTTATTTTTTCTCTTTTTTTTTCTTTTTTCATTTTTCTTTTGTTTTCAATGCATACGATTAAGGTGTTGAATGCATGAACATGTCCTCAATATTCTTTTCACATTTTCACAAAAAAGGATAACATACTCAATTCCCAAACCAAATGTCACCATACCCAATTTTCCCACACTTAAATCATGAACACTCTTACTCATCTAAGCTAACCAAGGATTCAAATTAAGGACATTATTATTTTCTGCTTAGAGTTAATGATGTGCTAAAGTAAAGAACAAATGGAGTAAAATGGCTCAACATTGGGTTGCAAGGGAAAATGAAAGGGTAAGGCCATATGGGTATGTGAGCTATAGTGAAACAAAGGCCTCACTCACATAAGTGCATGCATACATTAAACAATGAAAATATAGAATCAAGCAAAACAAATATCACAATTTTAGAGAGAACAACACAAACCAAAATAAAACATTGGTTGATAAGATGCAACTAATCTAATAGCTTCAAAATCTCACTGGTTTTGTGTGTTCGAGCTCTAAACCATGTTTCAAAATAATTTTTTTTCAAGCAAGTTCAACAAAAATTTTAATTCAAATTAGTGAAATGCTCTAAAACAGTTTCTTGGAAGAGAATTCATCACTTCAACCAAGTAGGACATAAATGCAAACAACTAACTACACATACAATCTATTATGCAATGCAACAACTAACTAACAAAGAAGATTAAACATTGGTGTTGAGACAGGAAGTAGTTACCCAGGAAGTCAGTCTTGAGCTCCCCGTACTTGAAGATTGCACCGTCCTCGGTGCATGCAAAGATGTGCAAGTGGACAGGTTGCTACAACTGATGTGCTTTCTCAAAAGATTGTGCGGAGGAACTTGTTTATTGCCCCAGTTAGAAACTTTTCCTTTTCCCTCATGGTGGCCAACCTGAAAGAAGAGAAACAGGAAGAAGAATAACCCACAGACAAAGATATCAAAACAAGTAAAATATGGGTGTGCTAATGCCAAAGAATAATGAGGTTCTCAACCACATGGTAGCTACAATGCACAGGTGAAAAAATAATAGAAGCAAAGGGCATGTCAACTAAATAGCAAACAAGTTAAGAAGTACCCCAAAACAATGCAAGAAATATGCAACAGTTGAGTAAGAACGTTCAACATCAATAGTGTAATATCAAACTTAGAAAAGAAAATAAGAACAAGCAACAAAGGTAAAATGTAATAAATGAAAGTATGCAAATACAATAAATGAAGGAGAATAAAGATGAGAAGGGAAAGGAAAGAAGAAGAAGAAAGGTAGAAAGAAAGAAGAACAAGAGAAGAAAGATGAAGAAAGTAAAAGAGGAAGCGACACATAAGGGTTGCCCACGCGTACGCGTGGGTTGCAGCATGAGGAGGTGATGCATACGCGTCAGTCACGCGTACACGTGAAAAGCAGAAAAGAGAAGGTGACGTGTACGCGTCCGTCATGCGTACATGTGGAGATGAATTGTGCTCCTCGCACAACACTCGCATAATTCCCGCACAACTCTCGGGTTTTGATACTAGAGGTGGCATCATGAGCATACGACGCGTGCGCGTCGTCCACGCTCACGCGTGGAAAGCCAAAATTGCAAATGACTCGTACGCGTTAGCGACGTGCACGTGTGGGTTGTGTTGTGCGCCTAGCACCCACCAACATGGTTCTGGCACAACTCTCTGTCCAGGCTGCGCGATGAGCGGATAATTTATACGCTTTTGGCATTATTTTTAGTATGTTTTTAGTATGTTTTAGTTAGCTTTTATTATATTTTTATTAGTTTTTAATTAAAAATCACATTTCTGGACTTTACTATGAGTTTGTGTGTTTTTCTGTGATTTCAGGTATTTTCTGGCTGAAATTGAGGGACTTGAGCAAAAATCATATTCAGAGGTTGACAAAGGACTGCTGATGCTGTTGGATTCTGACCTTCCTGAACTCGAAATGGATTTTCAGGAGCTACAGAACTCCAAATGGCACGCTCTTAATTGCGTTGGAAAGTAGACATCCAGGGCTTTACAGAAATATATAATAGTCCATACTTTGTCTGAGTTTAGATGACGCAAACTGGCGTTCAACGCCAGCTTTCTGCCCTATTCTGGAGTCAAACGCCAGAAACAGGTTGCAAAGTGGAGTTAAACGCCAGAAACAGGTTATAAAGTGGTGTTTAACTCCAAGAAAAACCTCTCCACGTGAAAGCTTCAAGCTCAGCCCAAGCACACACCAAAGTGGGTCTCGAAAGTGGATTTCTGCATCATTTATTTATTTCTGTAACCCTAGTAACTAGTCTGATATAAATAGGACCTTTTACTATTGTATTAGACATCTTATGCATCTTTAGTTCATCTTTGGATAATATTGATCATGTTTAGAGGGACTAGCCTCTCGGCCATGCCTGGACCTTGTTCTTATGTATTTTCAACGGTAGAGTTTCTACACACCATAGATTAAGGTGTGGAGCTCTCCTGTTCCACATGAATTAAAGCAATTACTACTATTTTCTATTCAATCAAGCTCATTCCTATTCTAAGATATTCATTCGCACCCAAGAACATGATGAATGTGATGATTATGTGACGCTCATCACCATTCTCACCTATGAACGCGTGCCTAACAACCACTTCCGTTCTACATGCAAACAAGCTTGAATGTTTATCTCTTAGCCTCCTGATCCTGAGATCAGAGTCTTCGTGGTATAAGTTAGAACCCATGGATGGCCATTCTTGAGGTCTGGAAAGTCTAAACCTTGTCTGTGGTATTCCGAGTAGGATCTGGGAAGGGATGGCTGTGACGAGCTTCAAACTCGCGAGTGCTGGGCGTAGTGACAGACGCAAAAGGATAGTAAATCCTATTCCAGTATGATCGAGAACCTACAGATGATTAGCCATGCAGTGACAGCGCATTGGACCATTTTCACAGAGAGGACGGGATGTAGCCATTAACAACGGTGATGCCCAACATACAGTTTGCCATGGAAGGGAGTAGGAATGATTGGATGAAGACAGCAGGAAAGCAGAGGTTCAGGAGGAACGAAAGCATCTCTATACGCTTATCTGAAATTCTAACCAATGAATTGCATAAGTATCTCTATCTTTATTTTATGTTTTATTTATACTTTAATTATTAATTCACCATAACCATTTGAATCCGCCTGACTGAGATTTACAAGGTGACCATAGCTTGCTTCAAGCCGACAATCTCTGTGGGATCGACCCTTACTCACGTAAGGTTTATTACTTGGACGATACAGTACACTTGCTGGTTAGTTGTGTGGAATTGTGACAAAGAACTAAGATTATGAACGTGCATATTGAGTTTTTAGCGCCGTTACCAAGGAATAAACGATCATGATTTCGTGCACCAAGTTTTTGGCGCCGTTGCCGGGGATTGTTCGAGTTTGGACAACTGACGGTTCATCTTGTTGCTCAGATTAGGTAATTTTATTTTATTTTTAAGCTTTTTATTTCTTATTTTTGAAAAATACAAAAAAACTTTTTCTTCTTTTTCGTTCTTCCCAAAATAATTTTCGAAAAAAAAACCAAAAATATTTTGATGTTTCTTGTTTGAGTCTAGTGTCAATTTTTAAGTTTGGTGTCTTGTATATTTTTGTTTTTCTCAAGAATTTTCGAAAATTCATCATATGTTCTTCATGATCTTCAAGTTGTTCTTGGCCAGTCTTCTTGTTTGATCTTCATATTTTTTTGTTTTGTGTCTTTTCTTGTTTTTCATATGCATTTTTGCATTTATAGTGTCTAAATATTGAAAAGTTCTAAGATTGGTGTCTTGCATGTTTTTCTTTTCTTTTCTTAAAAATTTTTCAAAAATAAGTTCTTGATGTTCATCATGACATTCAAAGTGTTCTTAGTGTTCATCTTGATATTCATAGTGTTCTTGCATAATTTTCTTGTTTTGATTCATAATTTTTATGTTTTGCATCAATTTTGTGTTTTTCTCTTTCTTCATTAAAAATTCAAAAATAAAAAAAATATCTTTCCCTTTTTCTCTCATAAATTTTCGAAATTTGAGTGGACTTTTTCAAAAATTTTTAAAATCTAGTTGTTTCTTATGAGTCAAATCAAATTTTCAATTTAAAAATTCTATCTTTTTCAAACCTTTTTCAAAAAATCAAATCTTTTTCATTTTTCTTTCATATTTTCAAAAATTTCAAATTGATTTTCAAAAATCTTTTTCTTATCTTTATTTCATAATTTCGAAATTAATGCTAACAATTAATGTGATTGATTAAAAAATTTTTAAGTTTGTTACTTGCCTACTAAGAAAGGTTCAATCTTTAAATTTTAAAAATTATATCTTTTAGTTTCTTGTTAGTCAAGTAATCAACTTTAATTTTCAAAATCAAATCTTTTCAAATTTCTTTTTCAAATCTTTTTCAAAATAAATTTCAATCACATCTTTTTCAAAATTGATTTCAAAATCTTTTCTAACTTCTTATCTTTTCAAAATTTGATTTTCAAATCTTTTTCAATTAACCACTTAACTTTTTTATTCTTATCTTTTTCAAAACTACCTAACTAACTCTCCCTCTCTCTCTCTCTCTCTAATTTTCGAAAATCCATTCCCTCTTTTTTCAAATTTCCTTTTTAATTAACTAATTATTTTAATTTTAATTTAATTTGATTTCAATTTTAATTTTTGAATTTTAACTTTAATTTTAAAATATTTTTATTTTATTTTGTTTAATTTTTCGAATTCTTCTCTTCCTCATCTTCTTCTATTTATTTATTCATCTACTAACAATTCTCTTCCACCCAAAATTCGAACTCCATCTCCCTCTCTGTGTTCGAGTTTTTCCTCTTCTCCTTCTTATATTCTTCTCTTCTTATACTTGCATAAGGAATCCCTATACTTTGACATAGAGGATTCCATATTTTCTTTTGTGTTTTCTTCTTTTTCATATGAGCAGGAACAAGGATAAGAACATTCTTGTTGAAGCTGATCCTGAACCTGAAAGGACTCTGAAGAGGAAGCTAAGGGAAGCTAAAGCACAACTCTCTGGAGAAAATCTGACAGAAAATTTCGAAAAGGAAGGAGACATGGCTGAAAATAATAACAATGCAAGAAAGATGCTTGGTGACTTTACTGCACCAAATTCCAATTTACATGGAAGAAGCATCTCAATCCCTGCCATTGGAGCAAACAATTTTGAGCTTAAACCTCAGCTAGTTTCTCTGATGCAACAAAACTGCAAGTTTCATGGACTTCCATCTGAAGATCCTTTTTAGTTCTTAACTGAATTCTTGCAGATCTGTGATACTGTTAAGACCAATAGGGTTGATCCCGAGGTCTACAGGCTCATGCTTTTCTCGTTTGCTATAAGAGACAGAGCTAGAATATGGTTGGACTCTCAACCTAAAGATAGCCTGAACTCTTGGGATAAGCTGGTCACGGCTTTCTTAGCCAAGTTCTTTCCTCCTCAAAAGCTTAGCAAACTTAGAGTGGATGTTCAAACCTTCAGACAGAAAGAAGGTGAATCCCTCTATGAAGCTTGGGAGAGATACAAGCAACTGACCAAAAAGTGTCCTTTTGACATGCTTTCAGAATGGACCATCCTGGATATATTCTATGATGGTCTATCTGAGTTATCAAAGATGTCATTGGACCATTCTGCAGGTGGATCCATTCACCTAAAGAAAATGCTTGCAGAAGTTCAGGAACTCATTGACATGGTTGCTAATAACCAGTTCATGTACACTTCTGAGAGGAATCCTGTAAGTAATGGGAAGCCTCAGAGGAAGGGAGTTCTTGAAATTGATACTCTGAATTTCATTTTGGCTCAGAACAAAATATTGACTCAGCACGTCAATATGATTTCTCAGAGTCTGAATGGAATACAAGCTGCACCCAACAATACTCAAGAGGCATCTTCTGAAGAAGAAGCTTATGATCTTGAGAACCCTGCAATAGCAGAGGTGAATTACATGGGTGAACCTTATGGAAACACCTATAACCCCTCATGGAGAAATCATCCAAATTTCGCATGGAAGAATCAACAAAAGCCTCAACAAGGCTTTAATAATGGTAGAAGAAACAGGTTTAACAATAACAAGCCTTTTCCATCATCTACTCAGCAACAGACAGAGAATTATGAGCAGAATCCATCTAGCTTAGCAAGTATAGTCTCTGATATATCTAAGGCCACTTTGAGTTTCATGAATGAAACAAGGTCCTTCATTAGAAATTTGGAGGCACAAGTGGGTCAACTGAGTAAAAGGGTCACTGAAACTCCTCCTAGTACTCTCCCAAGCAATACAGAAGAGAATCCAAAGAGAGAGTGCAAGGCCATTGATATGACCAAAATGGCCGAACCCACAAGAGAGGAGGAGGACGTGAATCCTAGTGAGGAAGACCTCCTGGGACGTTCAGTGAACAATAAGGAGTTTCTCCTAGAGGAACCAAAGGAATCTGAGGCTCATCTAGAGACCATAGAGATTCTAATGAACCTCCTTCTGCCCTTCATGAGCTCTGATGAGTATTCTTCTTTTGAAGAGAATGAAGACGTTACTGAAGAGCAAGTTGCTAAGTACCTTGGTGCAATATGAAGTTGAATGCCAAATTATTTGGTAATGAGACTTGGGAAGATGAACCCCCTTGCTCACCAATGAATTGAACGCATTGGATAGGCAGAAATTACCTCAAAAGAGGCAAGATCCTGGTAAATTCTTAATACCCTGTAACATAGGCACCATGACCTTTGAGAAGGCTCTGTGTGACCTGGGGTCAGGCATAAACTTAATGCCACTCTCTGTAATGGAAAAACTTGGGATCTTCGAGGTGCAAGCTGCCAGAATCTCATTAGAGATGGCAGACAACTCAAGAAAAGAGGCTTATGGACAAGTAGAGGACGTATTAGTAAAGGTTGAAGGCCTTTACATCCCTGCTGATTTTATAATCCTAAATACTGGGAAGGATGAGGATGAATCCATCATCTTTGGAAGACCCTTCCTAGCCACAGCAAAAGCTGTGCTTGATGTGGACAGAGGAGAGTTGGTCCTTCAACTGAATGAGGACTACCTTGTGTTCAAGACTTAATGTTCTCCTTCTGTAACCATGGAGAGGAAGCATGAAAAGCTTCTTTCACTGCAGAGTCAACCAAAGTCCCCACAGTCAAACTCTAAGTTTGGTGTTGGGAGGCCATAACCAAACTCTAAGTTTGGTGTTGAACTCCCATATCCAAACTCTAAGTTTGGTGTTGGGAGGTCTCAACAATGCTCTGAATATCTGTGAGGCTCCATGAGAGCTCACTGTCAAGCTATTGACATTAAAGAAGCGCTTGTTGGGAGGCAACCCAATGTATTTAATTATATCTATTTTATTTTTATTTTCATGTTTATTTCGTGTTTTATTAGGTTGACGATCATATGGAGTCACAAAAACTACAAAAGAAATAAAAAACAGAATGTAAAATAGAATGCAAAACTGCACACCCTGGAGGAAGAGCTTACTGGCGTTTAAACGCCAGTAAGGATAGCAGAATGGGCGTTAAACGCCCAGTCTGGCACCATTCTGGGCGTTTAACGCCAGAAATAAGCACCAGACTGGCGTTTAACACCAGAACAGAGCATGAAACTGGCGTTAAACACCAGAAACAAGCAGCAGTCTGGCGTTTAAATGCCAGGATTGCACCCAGAGGAAAGCTGGCGTTAAACGCCAGAAACAAGCATAGAGCTGGCGTTTAACACCAAAAACAAGCTACATTTGGGTGTTTAACGCCAGAAATGGGTAGCAGTCTGGCGTTAAATGCCAGGATTGCATACATAGGGCGTTTTACACGCCTAAAAGGTGCAGGGATGTGAGATCCTTGACACCTCAAGATCTGTAGACCCCACAGGATCCCCACCTACCTCAACTCACCTTCTCTCTTCTTCCTCACATAATCCAATAACCCTCTTTCCCAAACACCCTTCACCAATCACCTCAATCTCTCTTCTCCATCACCTCTTCACCATTTACATCCATCCACACTTTCCCATAAATCCCACCTTCCTTCAAATTCAAAATCTCTTTCTCACCCAAACCCACCCTAAATGACCGAACCCTAACCCCTCTCCCTCCACTATATAACCCCCTCATTCCTTCTTCATTTTCACACAACACAACCCTTTCTTCTTACCCTTGGCCGAATACACACCTCTCTCCCTCTCCTCCATTCTTCTTCTTCTTCTTCTCCTTCTTTCTCTCTTCTTTTGCTCGAAGATGAGCAACATTCTAAGTTTGGTTTGGTAAAAGCATTAGCTTTTTTTTGTTTTTCCATAACTATCAATGGCACCTAAGGCCAAAGAATCCTCAAGAAAGAGGAAAGGGAAGGCAATTGCTTCCACCTCTGAGTCATAGGAGATAGAGAGATTCATCTCAAAAGTCCATCAAGACCACTTCTATGAAGTTGTGGCCAAGAAGAAAGTGATCCCTGAGGTTCCTTTCAAGCTCAAGAAGAATGAGTATCCAGAGATCCGACTTGAGATCCAAAGAAGAGGTTGGGAAGTCCTCACCAACCCCATTCAACAAGTCGGGATCCTAATGGTTCAAGAGTTCTATGCAAATGCATGGATCACTAGGAACCATGCTCAAAGTATGAACCCGAATCCAAAGAATTGGCTTACCATGGTTCGGGGGAAATACTTAGATTTCAGTCCGGAGAATGTAAGGCTGGCGTTCAACTTGCCAATGATGGAAGAAAATGCACGCCCCTACACAAGAAGGGTCAACTTTGATCAAAGGTTGGACCATGTCCTCATGGACATATGTGTGAAAGGAGCTCAATGGAAGATTGACTCAAGAGGCAAGCTGGTTTAACTGAGAAGACTGGACCTTAAGCCTGTAACTAGAGGATGGTTGGAGTTCATTCAGTGCTCAATCATTCCTACTAGCAACCGATCTGAAGTTACTGTAGACCGGGCCATCATGATCCACAGTATCATGATTGGGGAGGAAGTGGAGGTTCATGAGATTATACCTCAAGAACTCTACAAGGTGGCTGACAAGTCTTCCACTTTGGCAAGGCTAGCCTTTCCTCACCTCATTTGCCACCTCTGCAATTTGGTTGGGATTGACATAGAGGGAGATATCGTCATTGATGAGGACAAGCCCATCACTAAGAAAAGGATGGAGCAAACAAGAGAGCCTATTCATGGATCTCAAGAGACACATGAGGAAGCTCATCATCAAGAAATCCCTGAGATGCCTCAAGGGATGTATTTTCCTCCAAATAACTATTGGGAACAACTCAACACTTCGCTAGAAGGATTGAGTCATAACATGAACCAATTAAGGGTGGAACACCAAGAGCACTCCATCATTCTCAATGAGATTAGAGAAGATCAAAGAGCTATGAGGGAGGAGCAACAAAGACAAGGAAGAGACATAGAGGAGCTCAAGAGCACCATTGGTTCTTCAAGAAGAGGAAGACGCCACCCTCACTAAGGTGGACCCGTTCCTTAATCTCCTTGTTCTTATTTTCATGTTTTTCGTTTACTATGCTTTATGTTTTAGTTATGTTTGTGTCTTTACTATATGATCATTAGTGTTTAAGTGTCTATGTCTTAAAGCTATGAGTGTCCTATGAATCCATCACCTCTCTTAAATGAAAAATGCTTTAATTACAAAAGAACAAGAAGTACATGAATTTCGAATTTATCCTTGAAATTAGTTTAATTATTTTGATGTGGTGACAATACTTTTTATTTTCTGAATGAATGCTTGAACAGTGCATATGTCTTTTGAATTTGTTATGAATGTTAAATATGTTGGCTCTTGAAGAATGATGAAAAAGAGAAATGTTATTGATAATCTGAAAAATCATAAAATTGATTCTTGAAGCAAGAAAAAGTAGTGAATACAAAAGCTTGTGAAAAAAAAGAAAATAAAAATGGCAAAAAAAAAAGAAAGAAAAAGAAAAAGCAAGCAGAAAAAGCCAAAAGCTCTTTAAACAAAAAGGCAAGAGCAAAAAGCCAGTAACCCTTTAAACCAAAAGGCAAGGGTAATAAAAAGGATCCAAGGCTTTGAGCATCAGTTGATAGGAGGGCCCAAAGGAATAAAACCCTGGCCTAAGCGGCTAAACCAAGCTGTCCCTAACCATGTGCTTGTGGCGTGAAGGTGTCAAGTGAAAACTTGAGACTAAGCGGTTAAAGTCGAGGTCCAAAGCAAAAAAAGAGTGTGCTTAAGAACCCTGGACACCTTTAATTGGGAACTTTAGCAAAGCTGAGTCACAATCTGAAAAGGTTCACCCAGTTATGTGTCTGTGGCATGTATGTATCCGGTGGTAATACTGGAAAACAGAGTGCTTAAGGCCACGGCCAAGACTCATAAAGTAGCTGTGTTCAAGAATCAACATACTGAACTAGGAGAATCAATAACACTATCTAAATTCTAAGTTCCTATAGATGCCAGTCATTCTGAACTTCAATGGATAAAGTGAGATGCCAAAACTATTCAAAAGGCAAAAAGCTACTAGTCCCACTCATCTGATTGGAGCTAAGTTTCATTGATATTTTGGGATTTATAGTATATTATCTTCTTTTTATCCTATTTGATTTTCAGTTGCTTGGGGACAAGCAACAATTTAAGTTTGGTGTTGTGATGAGCGGATAATTTATACGCTTTTTGGCATTGTTTTTAGTATTTTTTAGTATGTTTTAGTTAGTTTTTATTATATATTTATTAGTTTTTAATTAAAAATCACATTTTTGGACTTTACTATGATTTTGTGTATTTTTCTTTGATTTCAGGTATTTTCTGGCTGAAATTGAGGGACTTGAGCAAAAATCAGATTCAGAGGTTGACAAAGGACTGCTGATGCTGTTGGATTCTGACCTCCCTGCACTTGAAAGAGATTTTCTAGAGCTACAGAACTCCAAATGGCGCGCTGTCAATTGCGTTGGAACGTAGACATTCAGGGCTTTCCAGAAATATATAATATTCCATACTTTGTCTGAGTTTAGATGACGCAAACTGGCGTTCAACGCCAGCTCCCTGCCCTATTCTGGGGTCAAACGCCAGAAACAGGTTGCAAAATGGAGTTAAATGCCAGAAACAGGTTATAAACTGGCGTTTAACTCCAAGAAAGACCTCTCCATGTGAAAGCTTCAAGCTCAGCCCAAGCACACACCAAAGTGGGCCCCGGAAGTGGATTTCTGCATCATTTATTTATTTTTGTAACCCTAGTAACTAGTCTGATATAAATAGGACCTTTTACTATTGTATTAGACATCTTATGCATCTTTAGTTCATCTTTGGATCATATTGATCACATTTAGGGGGGCTGGCCTTTCGGCCATGCCTGGACCTTGTTCTTATGTATTTTCAACGGTAGAGTTTCTACACACCATAGATTAAGGTGTGGAGCTCTGCTGTTCCTCATGAATTAAAGCAATTACTACTATTTTCTATTCAATCAAGCTTATTCCTATTCTAAGATATTCATTTGCACCCAAGAACATGATGAATGTGATGCTTATGTGACGCTCATCACCATTCTCACCTATGAACGCGTGCCTGACAACCACTTTCGTTCTACATGCAAACAAGCTTGAATGTGTATCTCTTAGCCTCCTGATCGTGAGATCAAAGTCTTCGTGGTATAAGTTAGAACCCATGGACGGCCATTCTTGAGGTCTGAAAAGTCTAAACATTGTCTGTGGTATTCCGAGTAGGATCTGGGAAGAGATGGTTGTGACGAGCTTCAAACTCGCGAGTGCTGGGCGTAGTGACAGACGCAAAAGGATAGTAAATCCTATTCCAGTATGATCGAGAACCTACAGATGATTAGCCATGCAATGACAGTGCATTGGACCATTTTCACAGAGAGGACGGGATGTAGCCATTGACAACGGTGATGCCCAACATACAGCTTGCCATGAAAGGGAGTAGGAATGATCGGATGAAGACAGCAGGAAAGCAGAGGTTCAGGAGGAACGAAAGCATCTCTATACGCTTATCTGAAATTCTCACCAATGAATTACATAAGTATCTCTATCTTTATTTTATGTTTTATTTATACTTTAATTATTAATTCACCATAACCATTTGAATACGCCTGACTGAGATTTACAAGGTGACCATAGCTTGCTTCAAGCCGACAATCTCCGTGGGATCGACCCTTACTCACATAAGGTTTATTATTTGGACAACCCAGTGCACTTGCTGGTTAGTTGTGCGGAATTGTGACAAAGAACTAAGATTATAAACGTGCGTATTGAGTTTTTAGCGCCGTTACCAAGGAATAAACGATCACGATTTCGTGCACCACTGCGTTGTCGCGCCATTCCAGCACAGTTTGGGCACAAACCAAATTTGGGCGTTGACGTGTACGCGTCGGTCATGTGCACACGTGACGGCCTTCTTTTTCTTTTTTTAAATAAGAAACTAACAAGCTATCAAAGTAATGCCAAAAATTATTAAACAAGTGAAGCCACAACTTAAACTAAATAAACATAACTAAAAATGAAAATTTAGCTTATTACCAATATAAATAAAAAGGGAAAAATTAACGAATTTACCATGGTGGGGTGTCTCTCACCTAACACTTTTATTTAAAGTCCATAAATTGGATATTTGGTGAGCTCCTTGTCATGGTGGCTTATGCTTGAACTCATCTTGAAACTTCCACCAATGCTTGGACTTCCAATAAGCTCCAACATTTCCAAGTGAATTCACCAAGCCTTGATGAAGTTCTTCACAAGTTTTGAACTCCCAAAGTTGATCCTTTTGTATGCCGGGATCCCAAATCTTGTTTCTATACCCGTCGTTAAGTGGATCATCATTGTCCCAACCGGGTGGCAAGCAATCCAAATTCTCAATAAAGTACCAAACTCTTCTCTTAGATCCAACCAATTGATCGCTAGTCCAACCCTTGCATCTAGCTCTTGAATTCTCAACCTTGATGATTCTTGATTTGTAACTCCAACTACTAAACATCCTTCTCTTACGCTTCATTCCACAAAACCTCCTAAGTTGGCCATCTGTTTCAAGAATACCATACTCAAGTGGGACAATAAAGCTAATAGAGATAAGTTTTACCCACTCAAATGAAGGAGTAGATGGCAACCTAGGTAGAGAAGTTTGCAACAATCTTGACAAAGCATATTCAACTCCCGTCCATCCTTGTCGAAGGACTTTTACCTTTTGAAAAGATTCTTCACTTTCAAGCTCTTCCTCACCGAATTCATCCAACACTTCTCCGTCACTCAAATCATAAATATGAGGTTGAGAGGAATCTACCTTAATGTTACTTTCAATGTCATCGGGAAAAGGTTCTTCTAACTCAAGGGGTTCACTTGTTTGTGCAAATTCATAACTAGGATGGCTTGATTCATGATCATCATCACCAAGGGAACTTGCTTCTTGATCTATCCCGTCCAATTCTTCATAGGGAATATGCCTTGGAGGTTGTACACTACCCTCCTCAACATTAATTTCAAGCTTCTTGGAGGAATACTCTACAACTCTAAATTCCCATGGAGTTTCAGCATCTCCTAAGTCTTCAACCACTTCTTCCTCTTCAACAATTTTCCTTCATGCTACGCTCCTCATTAGATCCTCCACATGCGGCTATGGGGGTTCTTTGAGTGTTGAAGCGCAGTGAAGCTAAATTATCTACTGTCTCAATCAAGGTAGCTATGAACTCTAGTGTCGTCCGTTGCATCTCTGTTTGTCCCTGAAGAAGAACACCAAGGGTGTCATCCATTGGAGAGTGGAGTGGATATGAGGGTTCATTGCTTGAGAGGAAGGGTTCATGATAAGAGGGTGGTTCATCATGATATGGCTGTGGCAGTTCAACACTCTCCATCTTTTTCACTTGTTGTACAACACACTCCAGTCCCTTATTCTCAAGTTGAGATTTGTTAGCCATGAGAGCTTCGTGTACTTTTTGGCTTTCCTCTCGCTCCATTTGATGGATGGTTGCTTGTTGTCAATTCATTGCTTCCTTAAACTGATCCCGTGGCTCTTGTTCCGCTTGGCTAACATAATTAGGATCATATTGCTCTTGGATTGATGGATATGGACATTCCCCTATGGAGGGTTGTAGTGGAAAGGAAAATTCATCATGTGATTAAAAGTTCGCATACATTGGAGCTGGTGTATATTGAGGTGGTGGTTCTTGGGAGTAATTGGGTTGGAATTGGGGTGGCTCTATGCATAGTTCATTTGGCTCATAAGATGGTTGGTATGGTGGATATGAATTAGGATCATATGGAGGTGTTTGGTGGTAGGGGGCTTGCGAGTATGGTGGTTCCAAGCTATGTTGAAGAGGGGGTTTATAGGTATATGGTGGTAGTTATTGATTGTCACGAAGAGGTCCACCATAACCATTGTCTCGGTATGCATCATGGAATGGCTCTTGCTCATAGTATATTGGAGGAGGTTATTGCCAAGAGGATTGATCAAATCCTTGTGGCTCCTCCCATCTTTGATTGTCCCATCCTTGATGCACGTTCTCATTGTAGCTTTCATTCTCTACAACATAATTTGAACCAAACTCATAGCCAAAGGGGTGAGAATTCATACTAGCAAGAGAAAATAAAAACAAAAACTAATAAGAATTAATGAAAATAAACTCCTAAAACTAGCAACAACTAACAAAGAAACAAAATGCAAACATATTCACAATATTCACAATAACCAATAACAAGGCACACATTTGCAATTCCCTGGCAATGGCGCCAAAAACTTTACTCAGTTGATGGTGAACACAATGATACGAAGATGGTTAAGGCTTCATAGATGCTTTGTTCTTCTAGATCAATTCGGTTTCACTGTCTACTCCAACTGTGAATGATTTCTTCTATGGCAGGTTGTATGTGATCAACGCCTCTCTTGAGAGGTTGCCGATTCTCCTCCAATGCTGAAACCCAGGGTTAGTGCGGATCCAGTCTGATTGAGGGTGAAGCTCCTACAATTCATTCCACTTGATGATCCTACTCAAAATATCACAGATAAGGTTGAATCTTCTGGATTAGAGAAAGCTGCGCCTTTGGTTCTAGCCTCTACTACAAAGACTATAATCTTTCTATACCTCGGCTAAACTAGTGTCTCGAGAAGTCCCCAACAAAGTCATTGATTAGCCATCTAAGAGATGAATAATCAAGCTAGTGATTCATTGATATCCAATGAAAGATGCTCACTGAACCCATGTAGAATAAAGATAACCTTATGCCGGTTCAACTCATTCATAAGATAGAAGAACGAAGATACATCTTAGAATAGAGAATCAAACACGGATTGAAGATAAAACAGTCATACTTTTATTAATCCATAAAACTCAGCAGAGCTCCTCCCCTTAACCTAGGAGGTTTAGAAACTCATATTGATAGAAAATACAATGAAAAATGTAAAGTATGCTGGAGATCTCTGAAGGAGAAAAAATGTCAGTAAAGATTTTCACAAAAATTATCGCGTTGCAAGTATAGTTCTAAACCGACAATTAAACCTCAATCAATGTTTAGATTGTATGTCACATAAGCAAACCCAATAAAATTAACCGAAGTATTTAAACCTCGGGTCGTCTCTCAAGGAATTGCAGGGAATGGTATTTATTACTTGTTATGAAAAAGTATATTTTTGGGATTTGTAATAAGAAACAAGAATGTAAAATGGCGAGAAAATAAATTAATAACTAAGAAAGCTCTTAGCAAGAAAAGAGAATTAGAAGTCCTATCCTCATTATCATCGTCAATTGTGATGGTAAATGTGAATTTCCTTCACTTAGTTAACCTCTAACCAATGGAGGAAGGTCAAGTGCATACAATTAACTTGAGTTCACAAGTCCTAGTCAACTCATAGTGAGAAACTAGCTTTGGTGAAGTTGAAGCTAACCGGCAATCTTCAGTCACCAATCAACAAAAGACTTTTGATAACTCAAGAGTCTCTAATTAATCAATCCAAGTCAAGAACATAAAAATCTAATTTAAAATCCAACCAAGCATTTTATCAAACACTTGGAAGGCATAAAATAAGAACATAGAAAATTAACAAGACATGGCAAAATCTAAGACTAGCAATTGCAAGAGGAAACAATAACAACAAATTAAAGAAAGCATCATAAACATGTAAACATAAATTGCATTAATATGGATTAAAAGAAACAAGAAGAATTCATAAAATAAATTAGCAACATAAGGGAACCAACAAGAGAAGTAGATAAACCCAAAGTACTAGAACAAATAAAAATAGAAGAAAACTAAATTAAAGCAAGGTAGAAATCTGAATTTGAGAAGAACTAAAACTAAAAAGCCTAAAACCTAGAGAGAGAGGTCTAGAAACCTACATCTAAAACCTAAAGTGTGTATGAATGAGAAGTTTGTCCCCCTTCCAGCTCCAATCTGCAGCCTCTAATCTGTATTTTCAGGCTTGGAACTGGGTCAGAAGCAGCCCAAAAATTGCCCCTAGCGAATTCTGTTTAATGCAGCACGTGACGCTCTGTCACGCGTACGCGTCAACCACGCATACGCGTCGCTGGACTTTTTACTGGCCACATGTAGGCGTCAGCCACGCATGCGCGTCGTATGTCTGATGCACCAGTCACGCGTACACGTCATCCATGTGTGCGCGTCGCTACCAGATTCTCAAAACCCCAATTTCTTGTGTTCCATCCACTTTTGCATGCTTCTTTTCCATCCTCTAAGCCATTTGTGCCCTATAAATCCTGAAAACACTTAACAAACATATCACAGCATCGAATGGTAATAAGAGAGAATTAAAATTAGCAAATTTAATGCCAAAGAAGCTTGTTCTCAATCATAACATAAAATTAGGAAAGAAAATGTAAAACATGTGAATTATATGAATAAGTGTGAGAATAATGGATAAAATCCGCTCAATTCAATACAAAATAATCCGTAAAATAGTGGTTTATCAATCTCCCTTAACATGGTTGATCTTCTCCTATATATATTAACCTAATGACTAAGAATTACATAAGAAGGGTAAAACAGTCTTTTAGTGCAAAAATCCACTTCCGGGGCCCACTTGGTGAGTGTTTGGGCTAAGCTTTAGTGTCTCCCACGTGCTAAGACTCCCTAGGAGCATTGTACGCTGGCTAGGAGCCCCCTTTTGGGCGTTGGACGCTGGTCTCCTCCTTCTAGGCGTTAGACGCCAGAATAGGGCTGGAGGCTGGCGTTGAACGCCAGTTTTGGGCCTTCAATTCTGAAACAAAGTATGAACTATTATACATTGCTAGAAATTCCTAGATGTTAGCTTTCCATAGCCGTTGAGAACGCTCCATTTAGTTTTCTGTAGCTCCAGAAAATCTCCTTTGAGTGCAAGGAGGTCAGATCCTGACAACAACTGCAGCACTTTCTCTGTCTCTGAATCAGACTTTTGCTCTAGCTCCTTAATTTCAACCAGAAATTACTTGAAATTGCATAAAAATACACAAACTCAAAGTACACTCCAAAAATATGAAGTTTGCACTAAAACGTATGAAAACTTGATAAAACTTAAATAAAACATGCTAAAAACTATATGAAAATAATGTCAAAAAGCGTATAAAATATCCGCTCATCAAGTACCAAATCAATTCTTAACTCAACACTACCTAAATCCAATATACAACTAATAACATTTCCATAATCCAATCTCCTAATGAGTCAAAGCGATAAAATAAATAATAATATGACTAATAAAATTTATCATTTTTTACCAATACTTGATTAATTTTAAAAGATACAAATACATATTTAAAGGAAATGTGTTTTTCTGCATTACTTAATCTGATATACACATATTTATACTGATATTAACCTACTGCACTAACAACTCTACACCTAATTTACTAACCTTCAACTACATTAACCTAATCCACTTTAATATATAATCTAATCCACTAATAGATACTCTAATATCCCCTCCCTCCCTCCCTCCCTCCCTCAAACTCAAGTAGAAGCTCAGGTGACTATCTTGAATTTGGATACTAGATTTCAAAAATGTGTAGGATGAGGAATCTTGGTAAAAATATCAGCTGTTTAATTCATAGTCCCAATAACAATTAGACGAATAGTACTAATGAGAAGTCGTTGTCGTACAAAATGACAGTCATTCTCAATGTATTTGGCGTGCTCATGAAAGACATTATTTTGAGCAAGTTGAATAGCATTTCTGTAACGACACAACTCCTTGTATGTCATAATCACACCAGAAACTAGGTTCTACTAACTTACCTTACTACCTATTAACTAATATTTATTATATAAGCCTGATTCGTTGTTAACACGTTGCTATTTTATGGGTAAATTTTTCTTTGAAAACGTTGAACAATTTATCATCATGAGTGTACAGAAGTAAATAATATCACAAACATAAATATGAACAGAAATATTCACACATCTTCGTAGGCTTAGTTTGGTAAAGCTTTTATTTTTTAAAAGTAGCTTATAAAAGCTAATTTTTAAAAGATGGCTTTTTAAAAGTTGTAGCATTTATGTTTAGTAAATCAAATTAAAAGTAGCTTTCAATAAACACAAGCAACAACAATTATGTTTGGTAAAATAGCTTTTAAATTTAAAAATACTATAATAGACATAAATGCGAGCATTAAATTTGAAAATTAGTTAACATACGAGGTTATATTAGACTTTTAAATTTTGAAAAGCACAAACTAACTTTAAAAAGCTCTATCTTAGGTGCTTTTAAAAGTACCCCGATCTTTTAAAAGCTGCAAGCACAATCACATGGTCTTTTTGATTTACCAAACACAAAATGAGAAGCTTGAGCTTTTAAAAAGCACAAGCACCTCTTCAAAAAGCTTTACCAAACCAAGCCATAGTATAGTGTTCAAAGACCTTGTCAGTATACACCTCATAAAATAAATATATACATATATGAACATATGACATCTCCAGGCCCTAGCCCATACAAAAAGTCACCTAACTAGTGCTCAGACTAGCCTAGCACTTCTAGACCTTCCTACTTTTCCTATATACCAACAAAAAGAGAGACTAAACTGAAAAATACTAAGCATGGATGCCACAAAAAGAATACCAATTGACATTCCCCAAACTAAACTCAAATATCGTCATTCGATAGGCCTCCATGTGATTCGCCCACAAATGCATCACTCCCAGACAGTGGTAACTCCTCTTCTGGATCTTCTTCATATGACCCCTTTGGAGTAGAACTCCACTTGATGAATTGTTACTCACGCCACCCAGTATAGGTCCATTGGCATATGCAAGAGCTAAGGCTTCGCCTAGTGGGCCGAACTATGCCTACAGCTGCTCGGCTGATGGTGGTGGTGTTGGAGGTAACGGAGGTATGACAACATCTCGAGGGGGATTTGGAAGGTATCCTTCACCTGCGTCAGGCTCAGGTGCCACTTAATATAAAGCCTGAGCATGAATCGGTGGACCAGGAAATAGATAACCATGGCCGTCAGGATACAACCAAGAAAGAGGAAAATCGTATGGCTGATCCGAGTCAAAATCAGGGCTATCTTTTAGGTGTGTGAAGGGTCTGTCGCGTAGTACGTACAAACAAATAGAAGGCTCTACGCCAAAAATATAGTAGTTTCTGAATGTCGGGTCCTCGTAGATAAACGGAGGGTAAAGCTCATAGAACATTACTTTCGTCTCCATCTAAAGGTGGTGAGAAGGGATAAGAACTTGAGGTTCTTAGTAAGGCCGGGGTTGTTATTTAAATTCATTATTTCTGTATTATTACCTATCGATAGTGCTTGATCATAAGTTACAAGAATTATAGATAACATGAAACACAGAGTAATAGTAACCAAACAGGGGATGCAAGAAGTGAAACACAACAAGTAAACACATATAGATATAGAAAGTATAATAGGCAAATATGCGGCAAACAAATACGATGCATGTCTAGTCCTAACGCAAGTCATGAGCTCATATGTCAGTTTTTACCCGCTCGCGAAGTAACCCAGCAGTCGGTCCAGGTAAGGCCTTTTCAAAGCAAAACCAAATTAAGCACGTTGGCAATACCTCTATAAGCAACTCTCTTACAGGAACAACCCTCTGGCTCAGTATTCACGTCATACCTCTGTAAGTGACCACGCCTTACAGGAACAACTTGTTAACCTGAGTATGTCTGGAAAAGCAACTCCAATCCATGGGCGTCCCCATCCTTATATTCAATCTGAAAGCTGAAACAACATTCACCAGTTTCTATAAGCGACCTCCGAATTACAGATTCCGCTTTTCTTATCCTTTAGGGCATAATCAGTCACTTTATAAGTCTCAATTCTCTTTTCTTTCCGTACTTATGTTTTCATTCGTCACACTTAATTTTTTTCAGTTTTATAATCACACATAACTCTCTTCTTGAACATTCCCTAAATATTTTATAAAAAGATTCCTAAGGTTTCGGCTATTGAATTATGTTTCTACATCTTTTACTATAATTACCATTATATTCTTAAACCTTTACGTTGCTTATATCACCTTTTACTTAACTTATTTTTATATCTTTTAACTTTTAAATATTACTTTTACATATTACACATAATATTAGAATTTTGATTACTTATAACTTAACCATAAACTTTAATTACTTATATCTTAATTTATCAATCTTTTAATTAATTACCTTAACTCTTCAATATTTTATTTAATTGTACTTTACCTTTGTAATTTTAATAAATTATTTTTTTTATGTTTCAAAAACTCCATTTTACTTTGATATATTATATATACTATATATTACATAATTATATACTAAGTTATGTCATATATATATGTGCTTGTATTATAAATTAAGTACAACTTATAAAGGGCGCCCCGCGCCACTATTTTTACTACTTATATATATACACTTTACATTATTTAAGTTACTTAAATCTTGTATATTATTTAGGTCATTTATATTATTATGTATTTTATGTTATGTATATACTTGAATTATACTATTACTATCTCTCTCTCTCTCTCTCTCTCTCTCTCTCTCTATATATATATATATATATATATGATATGGCCGCTATAAGTCGTCCTTAATGTTATTACTCGGCAAACCTTTATAACTCGACCTTAAGTATCATTCATTCTTTGCTTGTAACTGACACTTTTATTACTGACTTAATGACCATCATTTCTATCTTCATGACCAAACGGTCATAACATGAATATTATTCATCAACTTTATACCTATAAAAAGCACCAATTTCTATATCTTACATAATAAGTTCTATGTTCATGATAAGTTCTATTTTCATGTCTTAAATTCTATATTCATAGAATTATTATAAACACGCACACATGATAAGTCCTATTTCATCTTTAACATTCTATAATCATAGAATTTTTATACCTCTTAAACACTTACTGACTTGAGCGTTGGAGTGTCTTTTGCATGTACCCACCCCCTTGTTTTCTCCTTGCCGACGTATAACTTGATACGCAGGAATTTGCCTCTCAACAAATTTCCTTCCGGCAAGTGCACCGGATTGTCGTCAAGTAAAAACTCACAAAAGAGTGAGGTCGAATCTTACAGGGATTGGTAGATCGAACAATGTTAATTGAAGAATTATACTAGTTGAGCGGAATCGGAATTGAAATTGGAATTGCAGAAATTAAAGTTGGCGGAAAACTTAAATTGCAAGAAAATAAATGAACATAAATTAAATTGCTAGAAATTAAATGACAGAATCTTAAATTGCTGAAAATTAAATGGGATCGCGGAATTAAGCATGAAATTAAAGATGTAGAAAGTAAAATTGAATGGGTAGATCAGAGATGGGGAATTCATTGGGTTTCAGGAGATATTGAATTCTCCGGATCAAATCATTTTCACCTCTTCCTCAATCAATGCATTCATTGACATTGTTTGGCAATCTTAGGTGATTGTATCCCAATGTCTTGGCTCACCAATCTCTCTAAGCATGAATAATTGCTCAATGTCTTGATTTAATTGCTCATGGGAAGAGTTTAAGTTCGGTCACTGGCTATACCACACAGATTCATAGATCAAAGTGTTGGTAGGATTACATGTCACTATATCCATCCAACCCCCAATCTAATCCACTGTGAGAAAGCAATTCTAGCATGAATTCTTCATTCCTCTCTCAAGGCTCCGAAGAATTCCAATTATGGATAGCTTCTCTCTCAAGACAAATATCCAATTGAATTAAGACCAAAAGCTTTCTAACAAAAATCAAGAGAAAAGAAAAAAGAAGAAGATGAAAACTATTATTAATCCATTGAATTACAATAGAGCTCCCTAACCCAATGAAAAGGGATTTAGTTGTTCATAGCTCTCAAAATAGAAATTGGAATTGGAAGATACATTCTCAATGAAAAGTGCAGTAAGTGTAAGAAATTCTAAAATGGGAAAAAAGTCCCAAAAGTCCCCTCTAACTTAAATTTTAAGCTATTTATACACTTTCTTCTATTGATCTTCAAGCCTTGAATTGGGCTTTTGGCCTTGATGGAATTGGTTTGAAGATGGCTCCAATTGGTTGCCCTTGGTGTTGAGAAGAGATCTGTGTGAAATTTTGAATCCTGATGCTTCACGTTTGAGTCAACGTTTGAGGGCCAACGTTGACTCAAACAGCATTTTAAAACAAACCATCAAAACCAGAAAGCTTGCTGTCATTGGCGTTTGACTCAACGTTTGAGGGTCAACATCAGCTAACCCACGCGTACGCGAACCGTGCGCTTCCGCACAAAAGGTCAAAAAGCTCATCCACGCGTACGCGTACCGTGCGCTTCCGCGCAAAAGGGTTAAAAAATGCTCATCCACGCGTACGCGTACTGTGCGCTTACAGGTAGATGCAAGATTTTCATTTTCCAGTTTAAAAACAAAGGAGGGGACGTTAGCCTCAGCGTTGGACCTCCAACGTTCCCTCCAACGTTAGCGTTTTCACATGTACGCGTACTATGCGCTTACGCGCACATTGGTATTTTTTTCATCCGCGCGCACGCGTCACTGATGCGTATGCGTCGATTCAAATTTCTCAACTCCAATTTCTGGGCTTGGCATCACAGACGTTGGAGGCAGCGTTTGAGGCAACGTTGGACCTCCAACGTTTGGTTTTGGCGCGTACGCGTACCGTGTGCTTCCGCGCAAAAGGGTTAAAATACTCATTTACGCGTACGCGTGATGCGCGCTTCCGCGTGGATATCAAAATTTGCCTTTTTTACGCGTACGCGTCATAGACGCGTGCACGCCACTCAAAATTCATTCAGCTTCAGAATTGAAGTTTTTATCACCACGTTGGGGGTAACGTTGGATGTCCAACGCTACTTCAAACGTGAGCATCAGCCACCATGCAGAGAAGTGCTCTGTTTCTCTTCCAACGTTTGAGGCAACGTTGGTGGTCCAACTTGGCCACCAACGTTGCTACCTCTTCATCCTTTCCATGCTCCTTCTTCAACCTTTCTCCATGCTTTCCTTCACCTATCATCAACCAATGAATGCATCAAAGCTTTGCTAAAATCATGAGAATTCTTATCATTCTTAGCATACAAGTAATCATAGCATAAATCATCATGAAATTGCATCAAATTACTCATGGTTGAATGAATATAGGCACACATGAATTTCTGCCCAATTTGCTTACTTATAGCTTAAGAAAGTGCATAAAACCTATTAAAAACAAGGAAAAAGGCTAGTGAAACTAGCCTAAGATGCCCTGGCATCACAACACCAAACTTAAATCTTGATTGTCCCTAAGCAAGTACTGAATTATTAAGAAGAAAGAATGAAACAGAAGGGAGTATTCATATCCGCAAAGCATTATTAGTAGCTCAGGAGGTTTTATGCAGACAATGTAGTAGCTAACTTCTTATTGATCTTTAATCATAGAATGTCTCCTTCAAGCATCAACTAACACACTGCTATGACCTCTTATTATTTTCTTATCCTTGGTAATTGCTTTTCTTCATTTTCTTTTCCTGTAAACCTTAGCTTATTTATACTTAACACATTATTCACTACAGACACTTGGCTCACAAATCTTCTTAAGACATTGATGCCCAGCACCTCTTTGGGTTACTAACTGTCTTGTAGCTAGGTTGCTCTTGATAATGGACATTCAGTTGATAATTCCGGGTTAGTTAACCCAAGTTACCAAGTGTTAAAGCACTCCATAGAACTTAATCATCCAAGCAGATCCTAGTACAAAGGCACCACAGGCATATGTCCTAAGGTCCAAGCTATTGGTGTCTAGCCTTATTCTTTGCTTTCCTTTGTTTTTGCTGCCACTTTTGGCTTTTCTTTTCTTTTTTTCTACTTGTTTTTCTTTTCTCCAAGGACTTTTATTTACTAAGATTCATAGACAGCGTGCTAGTTTTCACTTAGAAAGAGAACAATCTATCCTTTTATTCATTATAAGTGAGCTACTACTCAATCAGACATACACCACCACTTACTGTTATTTTACTACTTTCTGAAGAGGAATTATTCCACTTCAGTTCAAACATTTCTTTTATTGAGATTGAAAGGACTCAGGGAACAAGACAAGCATTCAGACAGGTGAAAATGAAAGCACACACACCTAGGCTAGCATACTTATTGCAAGATTAAACACACAGGGTGCAAAATGACTTAAACTAAAAGCTACCATCAACTAAAAGCAAACATGTTCTTTCTTTATTGAATGTGATAAACAAGGAGCAGGTCCACCTTTCATTTTTTATCCTGTTTGTCTCTCTTCTTCTTCTCGCTTGCTTGCTTACTAGTTTATCTATTGCCTTTGCCCTTTAGCTTTTGCCAAAATCCAGCTTTCTTCATTGTCCCTTCCACTCTATTTTCAAGGCGTATTGCTTTGTCTATTTCTCTGTCACTCCTTCCCTTGAAGTATTCATCATAAATTGGAAATGCTGGGTCCATGCTATGTAGATGTTCTGCAATGTAGTTGAGCTTGACTTGACTATTTATGTTATAGTCAGCTTGAACTCCATATCTTGCATCCTGAAGGGTCGTGAACTCATTGAAGGCTCACATGTTCTCAACTTGAAGTTGGGCCAGCTGGTTGAAATATTCTTGAGACTGTGAAGCTTGTTCCCTTTGCATAACTAAGGATCTTAACTCATAGTATCTCTGTTGACTCATCATCCTCAACTGAAGCTCCTCTTGTCTTTGTTGAGCTCTCATGTACTGTGAATGGAATTCTTCCTGCTTCTCTTGAATTCTCATGTACTGTTCTGATAACCCTTCAATTGCCTCTTGCATCCGCCCCATGTCCATGTTGTTTTGTGGTTGGAATTGTTGTTCTTCTTGTTCTTCTTGTTGTCCTTCTTCCTCTCTCAGTTCTCCTCTCCTTGTCCTCCTTTGTGGTCTTCGACTTTGTTGTGCCTCTGTGATATTTATCATCTTTTCGAGGGTCATAGGGATGCCAGGATGCAGCCATGTTGGATTTGCATCCTCCAGTGGAACTCTGGCCTTCATGCATAACCGCATTATAGTGCTAGGGTAGTATAACCAGGATTCAGCAACATTCTTCTCTGAGATCTTTTGAATGTCATTTGCAATGATCTCATGAACCTTCACCTCTCCTCCCACTATTATGCAGGGTAGCATGACAGCTCTTTGCTTGTTAACTTCCGAGGTATTCACTGTCCCTAAAATTGTTCTCTTTATAAGTTCATACTAACATTTTGCCTCCGGAGATAGATCTCCTCTTCTCAAGTACTTTGGCCCTCCTTCATTGTCTCTCTCCCAGTCAGTATTTATCACACAGATATCACTGCAAATTTCATCATAATCAGGGTTTTCGTTCACTCTTTGTTGGTATCCTGGCTCATCAAAATGTGCTTGCCTTAGTCCTAAGACCTTCATAATAGCTTTCGGGCTAAAGACTACTTCTGCACCCCGTACAAAACTCTTGTATGTTGGTGTTTCAATAATATCTAGCCTTGTAGCATTAGCATAGAACTCCCTTATGATGTTCGCATTAATCCTGGTGATTGGTGAAGTCAGCTCTTCCCACTTCCTCTTTCTGATCTTGACTTTTATTTCTGGACATCCCTCCTCGGGCAACAGGAAAGCAATTTCTGGATATATCCTTTTGTCATTCATCCATCCAAGTTGCATTTGGTGGAACCATGATCTGAATTTCCATCGATCATAGTCATTTTCAGCTCCCTCAGTGACTGGTTCTTTTCCTCTCCTTCTTTTAGAACTTGAAGAATAAGCCATGCTTCTCTTGATGGTTGGCCGGGTTGAGGTTAAAGGTTGATAAAGAAGGTTGGTTGGTATGATGCATTATAGGAGGAAAAGTGTTTGAAGTTAAGGTAGTGTTATGGAAGCAAGTGAACAAGATTGCTTTGTTACACAAATAACACGGCTATTGGGTTTGAGTTTTGGGAGGACACAAGAGTTGAATATTTAGAATTCAGGAAGTGTGAAATTATAGTTTACATGCACGGTTCAAGGGAGGCTATCTATAGTAAGCTTTAATGAAGAATGGATGGCTAGGATTCATTAGGACAAGTGGTAACTGAAGGTTGTGCATGCAAGGTTGAATAAAGACAAAAGTTGCCTCTTCATGAAGCATATCTCTTCGGTCTTCTAGTGCTTCTTCCAAGGGTGTGCAGACTCACCCTTCAAGCCATGTGATCCACTTTGTCTTCATGCTAGCCTTACCCTTCCTTGTCTTGTCCCTTTCATTAAATAGTTCTCTGCTCACCTAACCATCATAACAAGACAAAAGGAGTGAGTACTAACGGGTGGTAGCAAAAGAACAATTAATATTTAAAACTAAAACTTTGACTATCATTCCTCATGCTTGTTTAACCAACTGTGACTCTTTTTGGTGTCACCATATACATAGTCTTGGAGGACACCAAACTTAGTGTTTGGTCATATAGTTCAAAATGTCACTCCCTCCAAGTGTTGTCATTGAAATCTCAACTAAATTAGTGTCACTTTTTGGTTAAACTATCATGAGAAAAACTTTATTTTGCTATGAACTAAAAATTACAACCATGGTTGCACTCTCATGACTTTCAAAACTCAAGAAAACCTTAACTCTCATGACTTGTTCTTGCAATATATAGAACACCAAACTTAATGTTTGGCTATATATTCCAGGAAACAAATGTCAAACTGGCACTATGATCATTATTTTTGAAAGGCATCTTAGTGTGCCTGTAGGCACACCAAACTTAGAATTAGATCATATGCTTCTCAATGTCATGATGATTGTCAAAATTCTCTATACAAGCTCGAATTCATGTTAGAGCAACAATTATTATTCATACTGAAACATTAAAATCAAAGAAACTAAATCATGGGTTGCCTCCCATGGAGCGCTTCTTTAGCGTCACTAGCTTGACGGTTGGTTTACTGCTAGGATGGACTGTAATGTTTGAGGTCCTCTCCTCTCACTGTAAAGCTTTCTCCACTTGATTCCTTGATGATTTCTAAGTGCTCCAGGGAAAGGACCTTTCTGATAGTGAACACTTGAGGTAACTGAGATGAAATGGTGGGAAGGTGGGGTGGGATTGGTCTTGTCTCCAAGTGAGAAACCTTCTATAGGAACCTTCTTATTTCTCCATCCCCTTGGTGGTCTCTTCACAACTCTTTTCTCTTCTTCCAGTAGTGCCCCATTGACTCTTGTTGTGTCAGGGAGTTCCTTGTTAGCTGCTTCTCTCAACTCTTGTGGCTTCAGCTCTTCCTTGAACTCATTTGGTTGCTTCTTCTCTTGAGCTACTTGTTTATCCATCAAGGTAAGCTTTAAATGCTGACCCTGTGGTTCATTGCTGTTCTCCTTCAGGGGACTTTCAATGTATTCTTGCTTCAATTCTTTGTTCTCTTGTTCATGTTCATGTAAGGGCTTGAAGGCCTGAAAAGTGAGCTGCTCATCATGTATTCTCAGTATCAACTCTCCCTGTTCTACATCAATAAGTGCTCGTAGCTAGAAATGGTCTCCCCAGAATAATGGGATGGAGGTAACTTTCTTCCATGTCCAGAACAACAAAGTCAGTGGGGAGGAAGTAGTTTCCTACTTTTACCAACACATTTTCCACTATTCCTTCAGCCTGCTTCTGAGTTTTATCAGCCAATTGTATGATTACATCTGTGGATCTCAGCTCGTTTGATTTGCAACTTCTTCATAAGAGAAAGAGGCATCACATTTATGCTCGCTCCTAGATCACAAAATCCTCTGTCAATTTTTATTTCTCCTATGACACAGGGAATATGAAAGCTCCCTGGATCTTTTCATTTCAGGAGTACGTCCTTCTGAATGAGAGCACTGCATTCCTTGTTCATCACCACTATTTGGCCACCTTTCAGGTTGCTCTTCCTGGCTAGTAGCTCCTTCATCCACTTGATACAAGTAGGCATCTATTTGAGGATTTCGAGGTAGGGAATGTTGACACTGAGAGATGCAAACATGTCTAGGAATCTTGAATATGACTTTTCTTTCTCATCACCCTTGAGTCTCTGGGGAAATGGTGCCTTTGGCACATAAGGCTTCAAAGTTTCCTTCCTTGTTGAGTCTTTTCTTTTTACAGATCCAGTTCTTTGTTCCTTTTTTTTCATATTGCTCTGGGAGTTTCCTTGGCTGTGCTCTGCTGGTTTGCTGGTGTCTTCTTCCAGGATTTCTTTATTTGCAAGAGTCACTGCCTTACACTCTTCCCATCTCACCTTCTTCATTTTTCCTCTTGGATTCTTCTCAGTGTCACTTGGAAAACTATCGGTGGGCTTCAGAATCTGCTGTGAAAGATATCCTACTTGAGCTTCTAGATTCTTAATAACCTCTCCTCAGTTTTTTATACTCCCTCTCACATCTTCCTTGAATTTCTTTATGTCCTCACACTCCTTGCAAAGGTTTGCAAGCATAGCTTCCATCCTGGCCATTCTGTCCTCATCATGTGGTGGTGGTTGGTTGAAATTGGGGTGTTCAGAGTGATTGTTATGGTTTTGATGTGGTGGTTGTGAGTAGGTATTTTATGTGGTCTGGTATGGTTTTTGGTTGGCATTTTGGTGAGTGGAGTTGTTGTACTGGGTTGAATTATGAGGTTTGTGATTTTGGCCTTGGTTTTGTTGGTTCCCCCACCCAAAGTTTGGGTGGTTCCTCCAACCAGAATTGTAGGTTTTAGAGTATGGATTATTAGCTTGCCTAGATGAGTTTCCAAGGTAATTAGCTTCCTCCCAGTTAGCTTCTTCTTCTGTCTCCAACTCTTCTTGGGGTGATGGTTGAGTGTGGATAGCTGCAGCCTGATTCTTCTCCATTTGCTTGGTTAATTCAGCCAGTTGCTTGGTGATCATCTTGTTCTGATCTAGGATTGCATCCATTTGATTCAATTCCAAGACTCCCCTGTTGTTGTTCCTATCTGAGGCATAAAAGTACTCATTGTCAGCCACTGTCTCTATCACATCAATGGCTTCTTCAATGGTTTTCTTCTTGTTAAGTAAACCTCCAGATGAGTGGTCTACAGCCTTCTTTGATTCATGATTCAACCCTTCATAGAAGATATGAATTTGTACCCACTCATTAAACATGTCAGGGGAAATTTCCTTGTCAAATCCTTGAATCTCTCCCAGGCTTCATAAATGGTTTCACCATCCAGCTGTTTGAATGTTTGCACTTCAGTTCTCAGCCTATTTACTTTTTGTGGAGGGTAGAACCTTGTCAAGAATCTGTTCATTACATCTTCACAGGTTGTCAAGCTTTCCTTTGGGAATGATTCCAATCATTTTGATGCTTTGTCCCTCAAAGAAAATGGAAACAGTAACAATCTATAGGTGTTAGGATGAACACCATTAGACTTAATCGTGTCACATATCCTTTGGAATTCAGTGAGATGCTCATTAGGATCCTCTTGTGCACTTCCTCCAAAAGAACAGTTGTTTTGGACAAGAGTTATGAGTTGAGGCTTTAATTCGAAATTGTTAGCATGGATAGTTGGCCTTTGAATGCTGCTACCACAATTTTCTGGATTTGGATTGATGTATGATCCCAGAACTCTCCTCTCTTGTCCAGCAGGGTTAGCTCCACCTCTTCTGGCATGATTGTTCACCTCTTCTTTAGGATGGTTTTCCATCTCTTCCTCCATGGTTATATCAAAGTATTCCTCATCTTCTTCTACACTAACAATCCTTTTCCTCTTGCTTCCCTCCTTAATCTCAGGAAGGTTCTTTCCGGTTCACTATCAAAGGAAGTTGAAGTTTCCTTTCTCCTACCTGTCATACAATGGACAAGTACAAGAAACAGCAAGTGCAGAGTCTACTAAAACAGAGTATAGTTAGCTTGGTTAGAACAATTTATCAAATGGTTAGTAGGTTAGCTTGCTAGAAAGTAAAGCAGTAAGATAAAATTCAAGAAAAACAACTAAAATTGCAGAAATTAAAGGAACAACTGGAATTAAAATTTAATTAATCAAAAGAAAAGTAAAGTGCTCAATCTAATTATCCTTCAATTTAGTAATTGTCAATACAAAACCAATCCCCCGCAACGGCACCATAAACTTGATATGCAGGAATTTGCCTCTCAACAAATTTCCTTCCGGTAAGTGCACCGGATTGTCATCAAGTAAAAACTCACAAAAGAGTGAGCTCGAATCCCACAGGGATTGGTAGATCGAGCAATGTTAATTGAAGAATTATACTAGTTGAGTGGAATCGGAATTGAAATTGGAATCGCAGAAATTAAAGTTGGCGGGAAACTTAAATTGCAAGAAAATAAATGAACAGAAATTAAATGGCTAGAAATTAAATGACAGAATCTTAAATTCCTGGAAATAAAATGGGATCGGGGAATTAAGCATGAAATTAAAGATGCAAAAAGTAAAATTGAATGGGTAGATCAGAGATGAGGAATTCATTGGGTTTCAGGAGATATTGAATTCTCCGGATCAAATCATTTTCACCTCTTCCTCAATCAATGCATTCATTGACATTGCTTGGCAATCTTAGGTAATTGGATCCCAATATCTTGGCTCACCAATCTCTCTAAGCATGGACAATTGCCCAATGTCTTGATTTAATTGCTCAAGTGAAAAGTTTAAGTTCGGTCACTGACTATACCACACAGATTCAAAGATCAAAGTGTTGGTAGGATTACATGTCACTATATCCATCCAAACCCCAATCTAATCCACTGTGAGAAAGCAATTCTAGCATGAATTCTTCATTCCTCTCTCAAGGCTCCGAAGAATTCCAATTATGGATAGCTTCTCTCTCAAGACAAATATCCAATTGAATTAAGACCAAAAGCTTTCTAACAAAAATCAAGAGAAAAGAAAGAAGAAAAAGATGAAAACTACTATGGATACATTGAATTACAACAGAGCTCCCTAACCCAATGAAAAGGGGTTCAGTTGTTCATAGCTCTCAAAATCAAAATTGGAATTGAAAGATACATTCTCAAAGAAAAGTGCAGTAAGTGTAAGAAATTCTAATATGGGAAAAAAGTCCCAAAAGTCCCCTCTAACTTAAATTCTAAGCTATTTATACACTTTTTTCCATTGATCTTTAATCCTTGAATAGGGCTTTTGCCTTGATGGAATTCGGTTGAAGATAGCTCCAATTGGTTGCCCTTGGTGTTGAGAAGAGATCTGTGTGAAATTTTGAATCCTGATGCTTCACGTTTGAGTCAACGTTTGAGGGCCAACGTTAACCCAAACGCCATTTTAAAACAAACCAGCAAAACCAGAAAGCTTGCTGTCATTGGCGTTTGACTCAACGTTGGAGGGCCAACGTCAGCTAACCCACGCGTACGCGTACCGTGCGCTTCCGCGCAAAAGGGATAGAAAATGCTCATCCACGCGTACGCATACTGTGCGCTTACGCGTGGATGCAAGATTTTCATTTTTTAAAAACAAAGGAGGGGACGTTGGCCTCAGTGTTGGACCTCCAACGTTCCCTCCAACGTTGGCGTTTTCATGCGTACGCATACTGTGCGCTTATGCGCACATTGGTATTTTTTCATCCGCGCGCACACGTCACTGACGCGTATGCGTCGATTCAAATTTCTCAACTCCAATTTCTGGGCTTGGCATCGCAGATGTTAGAGGTAGCGTTTGAGGCAACGTTGGACCTCCAACGTTTGATTTTGGCACGTACGCGTACCGTGCGCTTCCGCGCAAAAGGGTTAAAATACTCATTTACGCGTACGCGTGATGCGCGCTTCCGCGCGGATATCAAAATTTGCCTTTTTTACGCTTACGCGTCATAGACGCGTGCGCGCAACTCAAAATTCATTCAGCTCCAAAATTGAAGTTTTTATCACCACGTTGGGGGTAACTGACGTTAGGATTTTTGCCAGTAAAGAATATCATAAAAACAGTCACGTTGTAGATATAGTTTCTAAACCAACAAAAATCCCTTCATACAAACGTTTTGGTTGTCACAAGTAACAAACCCCTTTAAAATTGATAACTGAGTATTTAAACCTCAGGTCGTCTTCTCAAGGAATTGCAGGGAGGTATGTTCTTATTATTGGTTATGAGTTTGTAAATTGGGGTTTTGGAAGTAAGGTGGGAATATGTTATATGACAAATAAAATAAATAAATAACTGTAAAATAAGCTTTTGGCAAGGTGAGAGAAATTGGAAGTCCAGACCAAGTTATCCTTATCAATGATAATGAAAATTGAATCTTAATTCTGCTTAGTCAACCTTTACTAAAGTAAAGGAAAGTCAAGGGACAAATTAGTTTGATCTTCGAATCCTATTTATTTCCTAAGAAAAGATTGGGATTATTGAAGTTCAACTCAATTGGCAAGTTGACAATTAACAATTATGCTATTAAGTTGGATAATTCCTGAGTTACTGATTTCTTAACCAAGACCAAAAGGGGAAAAGTAAATCTACTGAAATAAGAATGCCTTCAGATGGGAAGCAATAATCATGTAAATAAAAGAGAGCAATAATAACTGAAATACCTCAAATAACATTAATTCAAGTAATCTAGAACAGTTCGTAAATTATATAAAAATAAAGAACCTGGGATTGAGAGTCACTCCTAAAACTAAGAGAAGTCCTAAATCCTAAGAGAGAGAGGAGAGAACCTCTCTCAAAACTAATCTAAATCATGAGAAGTGAATTATGAGAGCCTGTTTATGAATAGATGCATTCCCCCACTTTATAGCCTCTAATCTGTGTTTTCTGGGTCGCAAACTGGGTCAGAAACAGTCCAGAATTCGCTGGTTTCGAATTTTGCCACGCTGGATTTCCGTCACTGCAACGCGGCCGCATGGATCACGCGGTCGCGTCACCTAGCGTCAGGGAAACTATAACATATTATATATCAAATCGTAGCCCCGGACGTTAGCTTTCCAACGCAACTGGAACCGCGTCATTTGGACCTTTGTAGCTAAAGTTATAGCTGTTTGAGTGCAGAGAGGTCAGGCTGGACAGCTTAGCAATTTCTCCAACTTCTTGCATTCCTTCCACTTTTGCATGCTTTCTTCCCATCCTCCAAGCCATCCTTGCCTTATAATATCTGAAAACACTTAACACACATATCAAGGCATCTAATGGTAATAAGAGAGGATTAATAATAAGCAAATATAAGATCAAAGAAGCATGTTTTCAATCATAGCACATAATCAGGAAGGAAATATAAAACCATGCAAATAGTATGAATAAGTGGGTAAAGAGTTGATAAAATCCACTCAATTGAGCATAAGATAAACCATGAAATAGTGGTTTATCAACCTCCCCACACTTAAACATTAGCATGTCCTCATGCTAAGCTCAAGAGAAGCTATAAAGATCAAGAGGAATGGTAGAAAGTATGAAATGCAATCCTATGAATGTAACTATATGCAAAATATTTCTACCTACTTGGTTAAAAGTAAACAAATCTTTTAAGAACAAATATGAACTGGATTTCACTAATTCAAATCATAAAAATGAAGTACAAATAGACTTGCAAGAAGAAAATAGCTTATGAAAGCAGGGAACAAGGAATTGAGCATCGAACCCTCACTGGAAGTGTATACACTCTAATCACTCATGTGTTTAAGGTTCGATTCTCTCAATTCTCTACTAACCTTTCTTTCTTAGGCTTGCTCTTTATCTAACAATCAACATAAATTTAATGCACAAATACACATATCAAGAGGTCTTTTAAGGGCTGTAATGGGGTTAGGGTCAAGGTATGATTGTATTTGGCTAAGTGGACTAAAATATGAATCCTTAATTAACTTAAACTTTCCACCTAACTTTATACAATCCATGTAATCATAATACAACATCTAACCATCACTTAACCATGTTTTCCACATATTCATGCATTCTAATTTCAAGTACAGTACATATGCATTGCTTTCACTACTTACTTTGGGGCACTTTGTCCCCTTTCTCTTATTTGCACTTTTTCTTTTCTTTTTCTCCTTTATTTTTCTTTTTTTTTATATTTTTTTTTCAATGCATATGATTAAAGTATTGAATGCATGAACATATTCTCAACATTTTTTTCACATTTTCAGAAAATTCTAACATACTCAATTCTCAAACCAAATGTTTCCAAACCCAATTTCCCACACTTAAATCATAAGCACTTTCACTAGTCTAAGCTAACCAAGGATTCGAATCAAGGACATTATTGTTTTCCGCTTAGAGTTAATGATGTGCTAAAATAAAGAACAAAGGGGTAAAATAGGCTCAAAGTTGGTTTGCAAAGGATAATGAAGGGTTAAGGCCATATGGGTATGTAAGCTCAGTGAAACAAAGGCCTCAATCATGTAAGTGTATGCATACATTAAACAATGGAAATATAGAATTAAGCAAGACAAATATCACAATTTTAGAGAGAAAAATACACATCAAAAATAAAATATTGGTTGAAAAATGCAACCAATTCAAATAGGCTCAAATCTCACAAGTTTTGTGTGTTCGAGCTCTAAACCATGTTCCAGTATAATATTTCTTCAAACAAGTGTAATATTAAATTTTATTCAAATTAGTGAAATTCTCTAAAAATTTTCTTAAAAAAGAAAATATTACTTCAACCAAGTGGTAAAATATGCAAAAATCAAACAAACATGTAAATGCAACAACTAATCTACAAAGAAAATTTAAACATTGGTATTTGAGACAAGAAAGTACTAACCCATGGAGATCGGTATCGACCTCCCCACACTTAAAGATTGCACTATCCTCGGTGCATGCTAAGATGTGCAAGTGGATGGAGGTTGTGGTTCCTCAGCTGAGGCTCTTTTTGTTCCTTTCCTTGCTGTTGATTTGGGAATGGCTTTCTCTTTTCCTTTCTTGGTGGCCATCCTGAAAAAGGGAAGAGAAAGTAAATTAAATTCAAAGAGATACATATAGCAAGGAAGACAACGGAAAATGTGGTGATGGATGCACATTAAGATATAACTGACATTATCACATGCTCGCGAGTACATGTGAAAAGCCAACAATGGAAAATAGCTAGTGCATGTAAAGACAAGTGAATGCAAGGTGTTTATTGGCATGCCGGCAAAGGGCATGAGTAGCATAGACCAAGCAATACTTTGTAACAAACCATCACGTTTGTATTGACAATTAATTTCAATTAATACAATAGTAAAGGGAGTTTATGAAAAGCAAGCATTCAGAGTAGTAGGATAAAAGATACTGAAAAGCAGTGCACAATGCCATACGGGCATTTTCACAAACACATAGCATGCATGTTAAATAATCGAATGAAAATAATAAATTGAACATGCAAGCAACCCTTTAAAAATAAATATATATATATATATATATATATATATATATATATATATATATATAATTGTCAAATAATTCCTCTAATAATCCACAAGTAAAATATAAAAATAATGACCCAAATAAATTTCTAACACCAATGAAAATAATGCAATGAATGAAAGTATGTAAATAAACTAAAATAAAATAAAAAGAAAAAAAAGAGAGATGAGAAGGGAAAGAAGATAAGAATGGAAGAAGAAAGAAATAAGAAAAGATAAGAAAAATAAGGATTAGAGAAGAAAAGATAAGAAATTTGGCTGATCTGGATAATCTGTGCGCCGCTTGTGACGCGGACGCGTGAGTGACGCGGTCGCGTGGTGCGCAAGAAGGTCAGGTGCCGCGGACGCGTGGGGCACGCGTTCGCATGGGAGGGCTTGGGCTTCCAGCACGAGTCCAGCCCAACTCCAGCATAACTTTCGGCCATGCACCCTTTTGACGTCGATTTTCAGGTCACGCGGCCGCGTGGGTGACGCGGTCGCGTGGGAGGCCAAAGTTCCCATGGGACGCAGACGCGTCGGCGACGCGGTCGCGTGGGGTGATTTGTGCCATTGGCACGCCTCTAGCGCTGCTCCTGTGAAACTCTCTGTTCATATTAATATTATCTCCCATCTCCTTGCGACGCTGACGCGTCGCTGATGCGGTCGCGTCGCGTGCTCGCTCTCTTCTTTTTTTTTTTAATCCAAAAAGAAAATGCAGAATGCAGTGTTAATATGAATGTGATGCAAAACTCCAGGTTCAATATAATAAAATAAAATAAGACTCGAAAACAAATAAAACTAAATAAAAATAAAAAAGGAACGATCATACCATGGTGGGTTGTCTCCCACCTAGCACTTTTAGTTAAAGTCCTTAAGTTGGACATTTGATGAGCTTCCTGTTATGGTGGCTTATGCTTGAACTCATCCAGGAATCTCCACCAGTGTTTGTGATTCCTGTAACCTTTGGGGTCCCAAACTAGGCATGTAAAACCCTTGAGCAGCTTCAAAAAGATTCTTAGGCTCCCGGGGTAACAAGTGTCAGAGCAGATTCCAGGATCCCAAACCTTGCTTTTACACCCGTCTTTAAGTTGATTATCATGATTCCATCCGGGTGGTTCAGCTTTAGAATTCTCACTGAAGCATCCAAACAACTTCCTAGACCCATTCAGTTGAGCTCTATACCAACCTTTACTCTTAAACTTAAAGCTTCCAACCATGATAAACCTTGCAGGACAATTCTTACCACTGGCCATCTTTCTCCTACTCTTAATGTCACAAAGAGCTCTAAGTTGACCATCCGTCTCCAGTAGCCCATATTCAAGTGGGATTAGAAAGCTATGGGATATGAATTTTACCCACTTGAATGTTGTAAAGGATGATAGCAACTTAGGGGGAGGTGTTTTTAATGAAATTGCAAGCTCCACTCCCTTGTGCTCTTCTCTGATAATTACCACCTCTTTGCAAGCTTCTTCAATTTCAACCTCTTCCTCTTGGTAGCTTTCTTCCAATTCAATCTTCTCTTCATTGCTTTCCAAGGGCATGGGAGGTTGTGCTTCTTCTTCTTGAATCTCCATCTCTTGATCAACCTCTTCCAAGTCTTCAACTATGATATGCTTTGGAGGTGGTACACCCTCCTCAGCATCAAATTCAAACGTCTTGGAAGGAGGCTCTATGTCTTGACTTTTCCATGGAGGTTCTGCATCTCCTAAGTCTTCAACCAACTCTTCTTTTTCTTGAACAATGACAGCTTCTTCTACTTGTTCTAGTACAAATTCATTCTCTGTCTTGTCCACTGGGGTTTCTTGTATTTCCTTCATGCTACGCTCTTCACTAGACTGTCCACATGGGGCTGTGGCTGATCCTTGTGTATTTAAGTGCCTAGAAGCCCATTGAATTAATGCTTGCCCCAGTTGTTGAGTGGTTGCCTGAAATCGATCCATTGTTTCCTTGAGACGATCCTTTGCCTCTTGATGCACTCGGCTTTCATAAATAGGATCATAGTGCTCTTGGATTGATGGATATGGAGATGGTGAATATTGAAGTGGTGGTTCCTATGAGTAATTGGGTTGGAATTGGGGTGGTTCTATATATGGTTCATATGGCTCATAAGGTGGTTGGTATGGTGGTTGAGGGCTAGGGTTATATGGAGGTGAATGGTGGTAGTTGGCTTGTGAGTGTGGTAGTTCAAAGTTATGTTGAGGAAAGGGTTCATAGGCATATGGAGGTGGTTGTTGATAGTCCATTGGAGGTGGTTGTTGCCATGAGGGTTGATCAAATCCTTGTGGCTCCTCCCATCTTTGATTGTTCCAACCTTGATGCCTGTTCTCATTGTAATTTCTTCTTCCTGCAACATAATTGTAACCAGACTCATAGCCAAAGGGGTGAGAGTTCATAGTAGTAAATAAAAATTAAAAATGAAAATAAAAATAAATTTAAATTAAAAGGTTATTTAAATTTTGAATTTTGAAAATTAAATTTTGAAATTTTGAATTTTAAATTTTTGAAATTTGAATTTTTGAAATTTGAAATTTGAAAATTTTTAAATTTGAATTTTGAAAATTTTTAAATTAATTTTTGAAATAAGATAAGATAAGATAAAAAAAATTTTAAAATAAAAATCAATAACCTCTTAATTTACGAAAAAGCAAAAATAAAAAATAAAATAAAAATAAAATCAAATAAACAAGTAAAAAGCAAATATTTACAATAACCAATAATAAGGCACACGTTTGCAATTCCTCGGCAACGGCGCCATTTTGACGTTAGGATTTTTGCCAGTAAAGAATATCATAAAAACAGTCGCGTTGTAGATATAGTTTCTAAACTAACAAAAATTCCTTCGTACAAACGTTTTGGTTGTCACAAGTAACAAACCCCTTTAAAATTGATAACCGAGTATTTAAATCTCGGGTCGTCTTCTCAAGGAATTGCAGGGAGGTATGTTCTTATTATTGGTTATGAGTTTGTAAATTGGGGTTTTGGAAGTAAGGTGGGAATATGTTATATGACAAATAAAATAAATAAATAACTGTAAAATAAGCTTTTGGCAAGGTGAGAGAAATTGGAAGTCCAGACCAAGTTATCCTTATCAATGATAATGAAAATTGAATCTTAATTCCACTTAGTCAACCTTTACTAAAGTAAAGGAAAGTCAAGGGACAAATTGGTTTGATCTTCGAATCCTATTTATTTCCTAAGAAAAGATTGGGATTATTGAAGTTCAATCAATTGGCAAGATGACAATTAACAATTATGCTATTAAGTTGGATAATTCTTGAGTTACTGATTTCTTAACCAAGACCAAAAGGGGAAAAGTAAATCTACTGAAATAAGAATGCCTTCAGATGGGAAGCAATAATCATGTAAATAAAAGAGAGCAATAATAACTGAAATACCTCAAATAATATTAATTCAAGTAATCTGGAACAGTTCATAAATTATATAAAAATAAAGAACCTGGGATTGAGAGTCACTCCTAAAACTAAGAGAAGTCCTAAATCCTAAGAGAGAGAGGAGAGAACCTCTCTCAAAACTAATCTAAATCATGAGAAGTGAATTATGAGAGCCTGTTTATGAATGGATGCATTCCCCCACTTTATAGCCTCTAATCTGTGTTTTCTGGGCCGTAAACTGGGTCAGAAACAGTCCAGAATTCGCTGGTTTCGAATTTTGCCACGCTGGATTTCTGTCACAGCGACGCGGCCGCATGGATCACGCGGTCGCGTCGCCTAGCGTCAGGGAAACTATAACATATTATATATCAAATCGAAGCCCCGGATATTAGCTTTCCAATACAACTAGAACCGTGTCGTTTGGACCTCTGTAGCTAAAGTTATAGTTGTTTGAGTGCAGAGAGGTCAGGCTGGACAGCTTAGCAATTTCTCCAACTTCTTGCATTCCTTCCACTTTTGCATGCTTTCTTCCCATCCTCCAAGCCATCCTTGCCTTATAATATCTGAAAACACTTAACACACATATCAAGGCATCTAATGGTAATAAGAGAGGATTAATAATAAGCAAATATAAGATCAAAGAAGCATATTTTCAATCATAGCACATAATCAGGAAGGAAATATAAAATCATGCAAATAGTATGAATAAGTGGGTAAAGAGTTGATAAAATCCACTCAATTGAGCATAAGATAAACCATGAAATAGTGGTTTATCAGTAACGTTGGATGTCCAACGCTACCTCAAATGTGAGCATCAGCCACCATGCATCAACCAATGAATGCATCAAAGCTTTGCTAAAATCATGAGAATTCTTATCATACTTAGCATACAAGTAATCACAGCATAAATCATCATGAAATTGCATCAAATTACTCATGGTTGAATGAATATAGGCACACATGAATTTTTTCCCAATTTGCTTACTTATAGCTCAAGAAAGTGCATAAAACATATTAAAAACAAGGAAAAAGGCTAGTGAAACTAGGCTAAGATGCCCTAGCATCACAACTCATCTCGATGAAAAGCTTGAAGACATTCACTGGCGGACAAGCTATACACCAGCCAACCTCTACAAGAACAATTGGCGCCCACCGTGGAACCTCGAAATAAAAACCCTTCTTTCTATAGGCCCCATTTCCAAACCTTCCAGTGGTTTCAAGCTTACCTACATCTTTGTAAACGAAGGTCGTATAATAAAACATTGTTGCCCAAAAAAGGCCGATTTATATCTATTATCTCTATTTTCTGATCTATATCTATTATCTCTGTTTTTTGATCTATTCTGTTATTTTCATTTTTCAATCTATATCTATTATCTCTATTTTTTTATCTATATTTGTTATCTATGTTTTCTGATCTATATCAATTATCTCTATTTTTTATCTATATCTGTTATCTCGTTTTTCAATCTATATCTATTATTTCTATTTTTTTAATCTATATTTGTTATCTCTATTTTCTGATATATATCTATTATCTAGTCTATATCTCTTATCTCTATTTTTCTATCTATATCTGTTATCTCTATTTTCTGATCTATATCTGTTATCTCTATTTTTTATCTATATCTATTATCTCTGTTTACCTATATATATATCTGTTATCTCTATTTTTTATCTATATCTATTATCTCTATTTACCTATCTATATTTGTTATCTATGTTTTCTAATCTATATATGTTATCTATATTTTTCGATCTATATCTATTATCTCTGTTTGCTTATCTATATCTGTTATCTCTATTTTTTTAGGTACATCTGTTATCTATATATATATATATATATATATATATATATATATATATATATATATATATATATATATATATATATATATATATATATATATATATATATTATCTGATATATATCTCTTATTTCTATTTTTCAATCTATATCTGTTATCTCTATTTTCTGATCTATATCTCTTGTCTCTATTTTTCGATCTATATCTGTTATCTCCATTTTCTGATCTATATCTGTTATCTCTATTTTCCTATCTGTATATCTTATCTCTATTTTTTTTATCCATATATGTTATCTCTATTTTTTCTATCTATATCTGTTATCTCTATTTTTCGATATATATCTATTATCTCTATTTTCCGATCTATATCTATTATATATGTTTCCCGATCTGTATTTGTTATCTATGTTTTTTTATCTATATCTGTTATCTCTATTTTTCGATCTATATCTATTATCTCTGTTTTCTGATCTATTCTGTTATCTCATTTTTTAATCTATATCTATTATCTCTATTTTTCGATCTATAATTGTTATCTATGTTTTCTGATCTATATCTGTTATCTCTATTTTTCGATCTATATCTGTTATCTCTATTTTCTGATCTATATCTATTATCTCTATTTTTCAATCTATATCTGTTATCTCTATTTTTTGATCTATATCTGTTATCTCTATTTTCTGACCAAATGTTCAAGAAGCCAACGAATTGCAATGATTTCAGCAAAAATGTTAGCCAAAGCACGATATTCTACTTCTATACTCGATCAAGAAGTAAAAGTTCATTTCTTGGCATGCTAGGAGATTAAAGAGTCACCGAGAAACAAACAATAATCAGTAATAGAACAACGATCAGTGGGATCACCTGCCTAATCAGTATGTGAATATGCTTGAAGGGTTAAAAAAGATTGAGCTGAGAAATGAAGACCCTGAAACAAAGTACCCTTGATATAGCAGAGAATCTGAAGAACAGTGGCACAATGAGTAGTGCATAGTGCTAATAAAAATTAGCTAACAACATGAAGAGCATATGCAATATCTGGTCGAGTAACACAGTAAGGTAGACAAGACCACCAACCAACTGTCTATAGAGAGTGGGATTATCCAAAGCAATTCCATCCATAAGAGTAAAGCGAGCATTAGGCTCAAGAGGAGTAGATTCTCTATGACTATCAATTATCCCAGCCCAAGTAAGAAGATCAGATGCATACTTTGCTTGAGAAAGATAGATACCATCATTGAATGAGATAACTTCTAAACCAAGAAAATAACTAAGAGAACCAAGGTTTTTCATTTCAAAATAGTGGTGAAGGCATGTTTTAAGATCAATGATGCCATCAATATCGTCTCCAGTAATTATCATATCATCAACATATAACAATAAGAGAACAGCACCCTTGTCACTCTTGCAAATGAAAAGCTAATTCTCACGAGGACTGTAAGTGAAACCAATACTACAGACAATATTGCTAAAATTTTCAAATCATTCTTGAGGAGCTTGCTTAACACCATAGAGTGCTTTGCGAAAAAGACAAACTTTGTTAGGAGAACAAGAATATCACAGAGAAAGTTTCACGTAGACATTCTTTTTCAAGTCACCGTTGAGAAAAGTATTTTTCACATCTATCTAACATAGCGACCATTTGCAAACTGCAACAATTGCAAGAAGATCTTGAATTGTTGTGAGTCGAACAATGGGAGTAAAAGTCTTTTCGTAATCAATACCATACTCTTGAGTTCATCCTTGAGCAACCAAACGAGCCTTATATTTGGTAATAGAGCCATCTGAGCGAGTCTTAATTTTATATACCCATTTGTTGTCCATAACTTCTTGATCAGAAGTACGATCAACCAAATCCCAAGTGTGTGCTTTATTTAATGCTTAAATTTCTTCTTGTATTGCTTGCTTGCCAATTTGGATCTTTAGAAGCTTCTTTGTATGACCTAGATTCATGAATATGAAGGATAGTAGCAAAACAATGATAATCATGAAAATATGGAGGTGGATTTCTTACCCTAGTACTACAAGTGGCCGTAGGAGGAATGACCACTGGGGTAGGATCATCATTCGAGCTTGGATCATCGGGAACAAGAGAAGGTACATGAAGAGGAGACTTAGGAGGTGAACTTGTCACAGTGGCTGTATTATCATCATTAGGAAAAAGATCAACACTAGGATTAGTAAAGAAAGGTGAATGGGTAGAAAGAATGGATTAAAAGGAAGAAAAACTCGAAAACACATGATGTTCCTAGAATACAACGTGACGAGATATGCGGATTCGGCGAGAGACATTATCCCAACAATGATAACCTTTATGTTCAGTTCCATAACTAAGGACACAACATAGGCGAGCACGGGGTTCAAGTTTAGTATGTTCATAGAGCTGAAGGAGAACAAAAATAAACACAACCAAAAACTCTAAGTGAACTATAGTCTGGTGAAGTATTATATAGACACTCAAAAGGAATGATGTTACCTAGAACAGAGGAAGGAAGAGGATTGATAACATGGACAACAGTGAGAACAACTTCAGTCCGAACACGTTCAGGACAAGAAGAGGAAAGAAGCATTGCACAAACAGAGTCAAGAATGTGACGATGTTTGCGTTTAACTCTACCATTTTTTGAGACATTCCAGGGCAAGAGAATTCAAACAAAGTGCCATGTGGAGCAAGGAAGTTCAAAAGTTTGGAGTCACGGTACTCCATTGCATTATCACGTCGAAAAACTTTAATGACTTTGGAAAATTGTGTTTTAATCATAGCAGCAAAATTGATGTAAATCTAAGGCAATTCATGCCCACTAGAAATTAAATAAACCCATGTAAAATGTGAATGACCATCAATAAATATAACAAAATATCAAACTTCCCCATAGAAATTGTGGGAGCAGGTTCCCAAACATCAGAGTGTATAAGATCAAAAGAAGAGCAAGCAAGAGATGAATTATTATGAAAGGATAAAGATGGTTGTTTTGTAGTTTGACAAGAAATGCAATCAAAAGACTCATTATTGATCGATCCTAATATTCCCTTAGACACGAGAGGACGTAATTTTTTTTAATGAACTATGAGCAAGACGACGATTCCATAAGTGAAGTGTGGATGGTGGAGAAACAGCACAAAGGTTTGTGGTAGAGGGAACATGAAAATTTCAAAGTTCAAACAGTCTTCCGACCTTACATCTGGTGCGGAATTCAAAGTCCACAACTGAACTAGAAAGTGCACCGGGTCATACCAAATAATACCTCAGGTGAGTGAGGGTCGATCACACGAGGATTGATGAATCAAGCAACAATGGTCAAATGAATCACTTAGTTGGGTATGCAGAAAATGGTGTTTTGAAGGTCAAACGCATTAAACAGAAATTTAAAAGTTCGGAAAGCAAAAAGTGAAATTGGTGTAAGAAATATGTGAAATGATAGTCAAGGTTTCGGAGTTGTTTACTCTTCCGGATTAAGATTTCTTACCAACTATTTTTAAGCATGCAAGATTCATTTCATGGCAAACTATAATTAACTAAACCCTAATTCCTTAGTGACTTAGTCTCCTCTAACCTAATCAACTGTCAATTCCTTGGTCACTTAATAAAGACTAGAGGATTAGGTTCAATTTTAGTTTATTAGCCACAAAAATCCTAATTACCCAAATATAAGAGGATTATATGTGGCGTATCCCATTAACTCCAAATAATTAGCAGTTTAGGAGAAATTTACTTTCAACCTAGTATTCAAGTGTGATAACTTTTCCAAGAATCAACAAGAATTCATGTAGAATGAGAATTATTTTCCAATATATTCAAATTCATGAGATGAAGAACGAAAGTAATCCTTAAAACTAAATCAATACGTTAATTAAAATAGAGTAGTAATTGTATCAATCCATGGAATAAACAGAGCTCCTAACCTTAACCAATGAGGTTTAGTTGCTCATGATTTAGAAAGAAAACTAAGGTTCCAAAGTGTGAAAGTGCGGAATGAGGTCTGAGAGAAGAGATCCCTTCCCCCCCCCCTCCCCGCGAAGGGAATCTAACTTAATTTAGTTTTAAACTAAAATGAATTAATAATTACTAAATCCCAAAGATTGTATTTGGGAATAGAAATACTTAAAACAAAATAATATATAATAATTAGAAGTCAAATCCACTAAAGATGCTCCTTTGGTGAAGATTGATCCGCATTATTTGCGCTAAACACCAGGCTTGGCGTTTAGTGCCCAGGGAGCAGTAACTCCCATTTCGATTCTGACTTCCAATCGTTTCTCCCACCGCAACTTCAACTGGCGCGTCAGGACTCCGACGACAACGATCTTGGGTCCTTTGGACTCGGAATAGAGTAGCGAACACGATAGTTTGGTTGAAGTTGCTCAAAGACGTTAGGAAGGTAGCCAAAAATGAGTGAGAAAACGATGTGGTGAGAATGATGATGATAGTGCAGCAACTTCGGCGACAGTGATTCTAGCAGTGCATGACAGCGCATGTCATGTTAGATTTTGGTGGTGTTTTGTTCGTTCAACTCAGAACGACGTAGAGAAGCTTTTGGAAGGGCTGATGATATAATACAACAACAGAAGGTGATCGAAAAGAAAAGAAAAAGTTGCTGCTACAAACTGGAAAAATTGGCTCTAAATACAAGTTACAAACACATATTTAAAGGAACTGTGTTTTTCTGTATTACTTAATCTAATATACACATATTTATACTGATATTAACCTAATACACTTTACTTTCTAATCTTTTTTTTTTTGGTGACTTAAAAGAAAATAAACAAACTTTACTTTCTAATCTAATCCACTAATACATACTCTAATAATAAATACTAAAGATTAAATTCTAAATTTTAAACTTTAAACTTAATTTTAATAGTATAAAAATAAAATATTAATCTAAAATGTTAGCTAAAATTAATCAAAATTATTAGCCTGCTAATCTTTCTCTAAAAAGAATCAATTCGAAAGACTGGTCTATTAACGGGAGATCGTCGTGGTTTAACCAATACGTGGAGCTTACTCAACGTTTCTTCTTTCTTAAACTTTTTGTTTTTCTCTTCCGTTTCTTTTAAGGAATAAGGATGTCATGGTCGACACTTGCAAGCAAGTGGCTACTTATCTCTTTAGCTTTTTATATTTGGATGAATCCAAGTTAATTTGATTGCTAGTTAAACAACTAACCAGATGGTGAACTAGAAGACAATTACTTATGTACACTTGTTTTCTTTTCTTTTTTTTCCCACCAAATAATTTAGGCACAAGTTTTAGCTTTTCTTGACCCGTAAAATGCGTTCAAGGTTTTTTTTTTTTTGGCAGGCCATATACAGTAGTATCATTAACTGCCAAAGCAAACTTAAAATGGTATCATTAGTCAAGACCAAAAAAAAAATGGTATCATTAGTCATTACAGAGCTATTTTCCTAATCACCCAGGGAGTCCTCTCCTTCCCCAGAACAATGACCAGCTTAAGGGATTCTATTTAGGAAATTTCTTTAGTAAAAAGAAGAAATGGGTACAAAATGAATATTTTTTTTATTGCTCACAGTATTCCCCAATCTAACAGACTAATAAATTACTATATATATAAAACAAAATTCAAATCCCCCACACTTATTTAATCAAACAAGTAACCACTTGACTAACTCAAATTGGTTAAAATAAATGTATTTTTTTACTAAATTTATAAATAGCATATGTATCGTATGTGATAAAATATTTTTAGTGAACCTTTTCTTAACTAAAAAATATAATCTTCGGTCCAATAAAATTCTAATTTAACTTCCTAAACCACCAATATTGACTTCTTTAACCAACAATTAACCAAATTCTAAACATTAAAGACTAAATTCTAAACTCTAACTATTAATTCTTGAATTCTAATAATATAGAAATAAAATAATTTAAAATATTGACTAATATTAATAAAAAATCCTAAACCTCTTAACATTTCTCATCATGAGTGATATTGCTACTTTTGTTTTTGATAATATCACTCCACACAATTTTTTTATTGTATATTTACATGAATTTGTTGAAAAAAAAAAGGTTATGTTATCAATAAAAATGACAATATCTATTCCCATTATAATACTGTACCAGAAAAGATATTCCTGGGAGTTGGATTCTTACGAACAATATTCTTATAAATTTAAAAGGAAAAAAAATTGCCAACCACCGAACCACGTGCCCCCAGACCTACTTGTAATATTCTAAAAGACATTAGGTAAAGAGACGGGAAAGACAAGAATGACGCCAAAGAAAATGAAGATTTACCAACCCAAATGTCCTTTCCAAGCCTGCACTTATTGAGTTATTTATACAGAACAACTATGCAGTTAGTTACACGCATTTACTGTAATAAAGAAATTACACGGTAAACCCTCCTTCAAAACCTCAAATCCACTTGAACTGCCGCTGAGCGCGGCTAAAGACCACAGCATTTATCTTGACAGTTGCCCGTTATAGTTTATTCTTTCTTCATGTTTCCCAGGCACACATACTTGATCTGGAGAAGTAGCAAGGAAAAATTTCAACTTCATACATAGGAGTAATAGTTTAGACTTTACCACATTCAGTAGAATTTCAATTGTTTTGATTCATGAAGCACTAACATCACAAGACGTAAATTCATCCATGTTTAACAAGGGTCTAATATCAGCACCAATTACAACACTCTTTAGGTTCTGAAAGCAGCAATAGGAATATAAGAAAATTAAAGTTTAAGGACTAATGGGTTTGTTCTTTCATTTTCATTATCAACTTGTATGTTTAATACTAATTACAAAAACACCATACTGTTTTATGCTTATAAAACAACAATGACAATTTTATTATTATTATTATTATTATTAACATATTTCATTCATAAAATTTTGAAAACATGTAACAAGATACAATATAGCACTTAATATTAAAAGGTAAAATATGCTTTTTGCCCCTAACGTCAAAAATACTTCTAACGTTTAATTTCATTCGATTTTATCCCTAACGTTTTCTATTTGCATCAAAATCACTCCCAAGCCTTAATTCCATCTAAAATGTTAGGGATAAAATTGAAAACGTCCAAGGGTAGTTTTGAAACAAATCGAAAACGTTAATGACAAATTTGAATGAACTTAAATGTTAGGGGTATTTTTGATAAAAGAATCGCAAACACCAGGGACAAAAAAATATACTTTACTCATTAATATTTAATAGTAACTGCCCACCACCACACTAAAATTCATTCTTAAGTATGCCTTTTCTTGCCTCGTTTATATTTGTTATGTATTTATTTGTTTTAATTAAACCACAATTGAAACTTACTTTTCCAAACTTTAGAGGACATCAATGATTTAAGTATAATCAATTGTTATAAACTATGTAGCAATTTCATTTTCAAAAAGTCAAATGATTGCAAATGAGAATACTGGAACTTTAAATTTATAGTTACCTCCAAATATTCATCCATCCCATACTTTGAGCCTTCTCTTCCAAGCCCCGACTGTTTAAAACCACCAAATGGTGCCACCTGCTTCAACAAATACACATAGGTAAAATTCATTAGTAGAACAACAATGTATACAATCACCATATAATCTCATTCAATAAGGAATGAGATGCACCTCAGTTGAGATTACTCCTTCATTAACACCAACAAGTCCATATTCGAGAGCCTCGGCAACACGCCATGAGCGTTGGATACTGTTTGTAAACACATATGAACCCAAACCTTCATATGTGCAGAAAAGTTCCATGTTCAAAAAATTGTCAATGTTGAATCAATAACCAGATATAGGAAAATGTAGCAGACGTAACAGTAAAAGTGGGAATAAGTAAACAAATCAATAAAATCCTTCCAGGAAGTAGAAAGAACCAAACTGAAAAATGAAACTGCACGAACCTGCATTTGTGTCATTGGCAATTCGGATAGCATCCTCTTCGGTTTTGAACCTCAAAAGGGGTGCAACAGGTCCAAACACTTCCTCTCTGATGTATGAAAAAATCATTTGGTTGATTTGACAAGTACACAGTTGAACAAAAATTTCAATAAAATCCCAGCTGATTGATACATAACAAATCATAGCTATGGGCTCCAGATGTTAATATTAATTAGTCCCAAAATTTTTGAATGAAAAAAGAATTTTATTGAGATAATGATCGGAAATATACAGTGTAAAAACCGAAAAACAAAGGAGGACAAGAGATCCTCTTCACACAAATAAGAGAGCATGCACGCATACACACAAAATGAAGAAAAGCATTCCAATCACTTGATATATCTGAGACTCAGGAAATTTTCTCCAAAAAGTATAAAGCAAATAGAAATGGAACACCTACAAAATTTGCTTTTTTGAAAGTATGTTATTGAGGGTACTATAACTAGTCCAAAAGTTCATTAAAACATTTAAATCAGTTTCTAGTCATAACACAGTATATCACATTAATTAGCAGCAAGTTAGAATCACTATATAGCATCTCTAAATGCTTACCTTGATATGCGCATATCACTGTTGACATCACCGACAACTGTTGGTTCATAAAAGGTAAATCCAAGGCTATGTCTTTTACCCCCAAGCATTACCTTTGCCCCCTGAAGATAAAAATGAATTGAATAATCAGAGCTATTATATTTTGTAATCTCAAAGACATGTCCATTTTGGTATCTTTTCCAAACACTAAAGATACATGTACACTTGAATACAAAAACTAAAGGAAAAGTATATTTTTTGTCCTTAATATCTTTCAAAAGTTTCAAAAATATCTCTAACGTTTCATTTGATTTAATTTTGGTCCTAAAGTTTGAATTAAGTTTTAATTTTACCTTCACTATTCTCTAACTCTCACCACTACCCCACCCCACCCCACCCCAAATGCAGCCACTGCCACCTCACCCTACCCCACACCACCTGTAGCCACCACCACCTCACCTTACCCCACACAACTGTAGCCACCGCCACCTCACCCATCCCCCCCCCCCCCAAAAAAAAAAACCCTAACTACATTCTCTGCCTCTGACTTGACACCGTCAAACTCCTTGCTACTGTCATTGTCGCACCTCCACCCTTGTTCTCGAATTGCAGTCGCAGTTGTTGCTTAATCACTCCCTCTCACTTTGCTTAATCACCCGTGTCCTTGCACTCCTAGCCATCGCCTCACTTCCTCACTGGTAGTCGCCACCATTGCAGTCATCACCTCCACCCACTCACCTCCTTTCATTGGCTAGTCGTCTCCCTCTCCACCACTGGTTTCAGCTTCAAAATCATAAAGGGTTTGAAGTATGCTTCTTCTTGTCAGATTGGAGGTGATGGGTTTAGGATTAAAGGGTAAAATTGGTCAAAAACTTTTGATTAAATATTGACCACAAAATATTAACCATAACGATAGAATTGAAACTTATTTCAAATATTAGAGACAAAATTAAATCAAATTAAAAGTTAGGCGCATTTTTGAAACTTTTCAAAAACATTAAAGACAAATGTATACTTTATTAACAAATAAATAATAAAAATTGGCTCTTTCTATTCTGTATACTTATGTGGCCAAAAAGGCTTTAGGAGATGCCACAGCCACTAATAAGGAACACAATGTAAATGTATTTTCTGAAACTGGTTTCTGATATAACGCAATGGAATTATCTTATTAAGGTAGCAAACTCTACAATCAAGATATAACTTTCCTAATAACTTGAATTGAGGGAACGTGAATAGATTTGTTATATATTGAACGTGTTCCTTCATACAAGAGACCTTAAAAATTAAGCTTGGAATGCATAAGCCATGTTTATTATTTGCTTAAATTGGACCTTTTTTTCAGGGTTGGGACAGTATGTACTCTACTTTAGAATGTTTGGTTACGAAAGCTTTAAGACATGTAATACCATGTCTGGAACCAATTCAGGCTTAAGCTATTAAGTAGAGACGTAAATGACTTCATTACATCATCACTAATGTTTTGATGATGTTGCACAAGCATAGATCACAATAGCAAAAAAGTAAACAGAAAACATTCAAGTGGCATAAAATGGCCTTATGGCAGATAAAATGTTCAGTTATATATATAATTCATGAACAAAATAACCCATAGGGGATTTCAGGTGGCATAGCATGGTTGATAGTTAACAGTAGCGTTTATTTAACTTTCTCATCTTTATTATGTTAAAAGAATGTTCGAATAGATTGGGGAATTAAGTAGAGAGAATCAAACTTGAGGAATAGCACAAATGACAAACCTTTGATGTAGCATCTTGAAGCAAGGTCTCAACCTGTAAGGAAAATAACAAAGCACGCCATGAGGGACAGAACTCCTGAGTTAGAGGAGAAATCCAGAAACAATGCATAAAAGATGCTGAAACACTAAAAGAAACACACCTTTTCAACTGCAGCTTCATTGATCAAAGGGCCCTGTTTAGAGATGGATAATTTGGTTACGTCATGATGCAGAAATATAACCATATGGCATGAATACTCCAAAAGTCTAAACTAGAAAAGATTACATATAAATGGAAAGCAAGAAAGTAAATATCCAGAAAATGAATAATAACTACCTGAACAACATCTTCACCAAAACCATCCCCAACTTTCATATTCCGAACAGCATCAATCAAAGCCTTTGCAAATTTATCATATATACCTTCGCAGAGAAATTTCACTAAATAAGGTAAAGCAATAAATTTTGAGCAAAATAACATGCCTAGATGCACATTTGCAGAGTGATTTGAGTTAGAAACAGCCAATCAATAGGAGTACACTAACAGTACTAATAAGAGGAAGTTTCCATATAGGAATGTATGCGCAGCTTCTTTCTAGTCCATATATACTGTTCTCTTTTTTTTTTTTTAAGACAATTTTTTCCCCTTTTTCGGTGATAAAAGTGGATGCATTATTAACCAGAACAGAAGGATATTACAAACTGTTACATACCCAAGTAAGAATGAAGAAAGAATAGAAGCTTCCAATCCTAAAGGGAAGCAAATTTCTCTTCTGCCCTTACATTACACAAGAAGGAAGAGAGTGGAGGGTAGAATAGGAAAGACTAGGGAAGAGAATATTCATGTAACTGATTTGCCACATGGCACTGTTAGTGGGGAAAACGTGAATGAGGGTCAGGAGGGATGATTCTAACAGATTTTGATGATTGGAACGAGGAGAGTATAAGTAGCAGCAAAATAGGGAGAGAGAGGTAGACTTTTGGAAAGACAATAAGGCTAGGCTAGGAGAGTAAGGCCAGCTCTTACCATCACAGCCTTTATCTTTTCTTTCTTGTATTACCTTTCATCTATATCAGTAAACTGAGTGAGATTATCTTGATTCACTCTTCCACTCTGTTTTGCTGTTTTGTTCCATGTTAGGTACCAGTTGTTACACAAATACTACAGAGGACAAGAAATCTTCAATACAAAGTAGGAATGAATGAAAATCAAAAGAGCAATGCTTTTCAATCTGTCCGTAAATCTGAGAGACATCCCTCTGAAAGGATCAGGTGTCTTGCACCAAATAACAAACAAGAAGCCTACGCACTGCAATCAGACATTAATCAAAACAACACAATATTCCACGTCCAAGTTATGAGATCAAAACTTAGAATAAGAAAGGTTACAAATGCTCTGCCTGAATCTCGTAAAGAAATCTAATGTCATCTATATGAGATATACATGGTACTTTCTAGTATGTATGAGACATTATCAAGACTTCGTCAAGTTGGAAGAAGAAACTTAAAGCAAGTATTTTGGAGACACCAAAGTATTTGATATCCAACAAGAAGACATAAACTCAAAATCATGAACACATGTCAACTGAAGAGTTAAGAGGTGGCACATCAGACAAACAATTATAATGTTGATATTGACAATACTATTATTTTAATCTAACCTTCTTGAACAGACTATTATTTTAATCTAACCTTCTTGCACAAGAATTCTGTTCGCACACACACATGTTTGTCCACTATTGCGGTACTTTGCTGCAAGCTGCAATAAAAAGAAGTTGGAAAAAAAATAAAAGTTAAAGAAAAATAAAAGAAAAAAAATGTTGAGCTCACTAATATCTTCATAACAGAAAGAGGTGGGACCAAAGAAGGCCAACCCTCAATTTTCAAGTTAGCAGATACAACTACAAATGAGAGCACTGCTGTTACACTTCTGCACTTCAAATATTTTCCTAGATTATTTTTTAGTCAACATAGAGAATTCAAGAATTATCCAGTACTGTTAGAGTTATTACTTTAATGTCTCAGGATCAGGCACTACATACAGTCCTTGTTGCCAGATCAGACACATCATATCTATACAAATAACAGCTTAAACAAAATCATCATTTTAACCAACATGTATTTCATCCTTTAACTTACAGTTCCTTTAACTGCAATATCAATGTCAGCGTCATCAAAAATTATGCATGGTGCATTGCCACCAAGTTCCAGAGATACCTAAAAGTTTAAGAGAATAAATAAATAAATATTATATCAGGTTGGGTAGAAACCCATTTGAATAAAATTTTCTAGATCTTTTATATGAAAAAATTCTTCTGAACATCTTAGCGTACTTTTTTTACTGTCTCAGCAGAACCTGCCATCAATTTCTTTCCAACAGCTGTTGAGCCTGTGAATGTGATTTTGCGTACCTAAATAAGGTTGAAAAGTTCATTCAGCTGATCAATTATACCTGTAACATAATATGTTTGTAAAATCTCATGCTGACAGAACCTGAGGACTTGCAAGTAAAGCATCCCCAATTTCAGGAGCATTTCCCATAACCACATTCACAGCACCCTACATCATTAATCACAATCATTAGAATGATATAATATGAGCAGAGTAAACAAAATTTATGGGGGAAATTAATGATGACTATGGCCATAAAAGGAAGCCAAATTTGCATTTCTCTTCTGCAGACCTACTTCAAGTATGTATTGAAATGGAACTCAAAATATCACAATAGAGTTAAGTACAGTAAGGAGATTTGAAGAAATATGCAGGGAAACTACAATAATCTCACATCTTCAAATAATACTTTTTACTAAAGTAGATTTGGTACCAAATTATCCTGATAAACTTCAAACAAATATCACTAGTATATTTGGCATGCATCCAAAGTAATTTTACATAAATTTTATACAAATTTACCACCTATCCAAAGGGAAAATTATAGAGCCAATTAGCCAAATACACAATTAAAATTTATACACCAAGTAAAGTAGGTATAAGAAACTACCGGAGGTATTCCAGCTTGAATAGCAAGTTCGGCTGCAGCTAATGCAGTGAGAGGTGTAAGTTCAGAGGGCTTTATGACCACTGTACATCCACATGCAAGAGCTGGACCAACCTGAAAAAAGATAAATACAGATATGGCAAAATGGATGTTATTCACTTCCTTAAATCACTCAAAAGTTAAAATGGTCAAACTCTTATCTATATAGACTCTAGGGTGTATATCTTGCTTTTTGGTTTCATTTTCAATCAATACTTTTCTCTTAGAATTAACAAAAGGGCATCTTCTTATTTTGTTTTTTTGCCATTCAAATTTTTGTGAAGGAAATGGCGTAAACAAATTTCCTATTACAAGTATTTTCTTAAAAGATCTTTGGCAAAGAAAAACACGAGACCAAGAGGATATCTCTATAATTATGAACAGAACAACAGAAATGAAAAAAAAAAAAAGAAAACAAAATACCCTCTAAAGATTCAACTCGACATACCTTCCGTGTGATCATAGCCAGGGGGAAGTTCCATGGTGTGATTGCACCTACAACACCGACAGGCTGCAAATCGCAGAAAAAATAAATAAATAAAATAAAGCCATGTCATTAATATGCAAACAGTCTCTGAATATTTAAAAGACAGCAAAGTCTTTTCCTGAACTTCCAATATGAAAGTCAATTAAAAAAGGAAAATTGCCAACATTACACCATTCATATACATTAAATTTGCATTAAATCGCAATCATTTTTCAGGTTTACCTGCTTTAGAACAAATAACCGTCGATCAGACATAGGAGCAGGAATTATATCCCCATATATGCGTTTAGCCTCCTCAGCTGAAAATTCAATAAAGCCAGCCCCATAGTTTACCTACAAAACAACAAACTTTTTAACACATAGACCAAATAAATAAGCCCATTATGCATCTCTAGGAGCCAAAAGTACTTTTGTTCATACTTTTTTTAGAGAATACTTCCAACGATTTTAATGCTTCTCCAAAAAAGAACCAGAAAATTTGTACGCAGATTGCGAACTAATTATCCCAAAAGTAAAAGCAGTATAACAGAGAGAGCAGCAGCACGAATTTCAAATATACATTTCACACTATCTTCAAAATAGTACTTCCATTTTACCATATCCAAACAGTTTAACAAAATAGAAGATCAATTACATTCAAATGCAAAATATTTTTCTACTTCTAGCTTTACTTCTACTTCTAATTCTACATTTAAATCCGTACTTCTCCTGAAATATTAAGAAAAGGAATCATTGAAATTCAACTTAGGAAAAAGAGAAATAAGGAAACAAAATAGCAATTCAAAAATTACACAATGACTAAATTCCAAGAAAATAACAAAAAATTGTCTACCCTGTACCTCACCCATAGCCTCCTTAAGAGGCTTCCCTTGCTCCAAGGTCATAAGTTGAGCAAGCTCTTCTTTATGAGCCATTAGTAAATCATACCTTAAAAGAATTAAGGAGAAAATTTCAGAAAACCGTAGAAGTTATCAAGACAGAGTTACTACTCAGAAAACTTCCATCATGATGTAAACAATGCAATGGATGAAGCCAAATGCAAGCTTCATTCATGTCAATAATTAGTATAATTTTAACAAAGATAGTGCAATGATGATTTGAAGTATCATCCATATTGAGGTATATATGAGCATACATATGCACACAGGAACTACTTCCCTTTTCTATATTATCTGCATTTGCAAGGGCACCTAATGCTGTCAGTTCTTGGGCCTAATAAGAGTTCTATATAACATTAGCGACTACAAGATGATTAATATAAATATCAATAAGCTAAAACTGTTAAGTGCAGAAACTCTATGAATTGATACCGCAACACAGTGCTAAAAAAATAATGTTTATTCATCGATAAAATGACTAAATCAAATTACATCAACAACGCGTAAATGGTCTCAAAGCTTAAAACAAACATACATATATATATATATATATATATATATATATATATATATATATATATATATATATCAGTGTCCAAGTTGAATATGTTCATAAAAGCATGTTCTTGATATTAATAGAGAAAAACTATACCATTTCCTCAAAAGTTTGCTTCTCTCAGCAGCAGTGGTTTTGCTCCATGCTACACAGAAAAATTTAGTAACTAAATGTGAATTTTTTAGATAAAGGAACTTTATTAGAAAGGGAGAGAAAAAAATGCTAGAGTATAATATATTGTCCAGGAGAAGGGTTCCACACTGGAAAAAAAACGGGAAACCCTACATTACTAATCTTTCTATGCTCTTATGTTCCTTTGTACCTTCTTTGAAGCAAATATTTGGGGGAAACAGCCACCTTATCTAACCTAACCCCATTGTAAATCTCATAAAGGCCTTAGTTAGAAGTGTCAACCTAGTGACATCTCGACAACAAAAAATTGCATTTAGACATCCGAAGAAAACCTCCATTAGACTTGTCTTATCCTTGATGGATCTTGGCTTCCTAAAGAACTAAAATTCATAGTCATTATAATATTGTCAATAATCCAAAGTATACCAGCAACAGAAAAGAATACTGAATACTAGTTAGTTCATCATTTTCACCAACTATGATTTAAAACATCAGCAAAGGGAACTTTGAAGAGGAAAAAAGCATTGAGTTAGATGATAGACAACATAAACTACATTTATAATCAACATTGACCAAAATGTTCTTATCAATAATAACAAGAGATATTAATCTAGATAGGCCAGCAAGCTCTTGTTAAAGAATAAATAAAGAATGATCATTTACTTGTCCCAAACTTGTTACTATCATTTAACATAACAATCTCAAAGGGATATATTTTTGGAAAAATTAGCATTAGGTTGGACAAGAAACATCAGTTCCTAACCTCTTTGATAACCTTGCACAATCTTAAGTAAAGACATATATTCTGCACCTTGTTACAACATTATATTAGTTCTATTTGACAACTTTGCACAATCTCAAGTATCATACATCTATATGCATCATATGCTGAAGCAATCGCATCATTTGTCTCTTTTCCGCCCATGCATGCGACATCTGCTATAGATTCACCTGTTGCTGGATTATAAACCTGCCACAGCATTCAATATATGATATTCTTATACAATACCACTATCAAAATAAAGGAACTTAGAGTTAGACAAGAGAAAGAGTATTAAATTGCAGCCTTAGATTGTGATAAAAAATAAGAATTGACAAAATAAAAAGAAAGTGCATGTTGCTCCACCTCCCTTTACTTTGACAATTAGAGGCCTTCAAACATAAAAAAAGAGAAATAGATAAGGGGAAAAACTAAAATAAAATAACAGCAGCTATACCATTTACCTTTATGGTTTTCCCATCGTAGGAATCACTCCATTTACCTCCAATTAGACCCTGAGTTTTCAACAAACCAGAGCTGTTAAGCTGGGAAGCGATGCTCCTAGCATCCATGCTTATCTGTCATTGGAAAACTTACTCAGGCACCAAACTATGAAAAATCTATGCACACACACATCTGCCATTGGAAAACTCTTACTCTGGCACCAAAATACAAAAAATCCATACGTGAAAAAAAAAACAAATCCTAAAATATAATACACAATAATAAGTGAACAATAGACACCTATTTGGGATTCAAAGATGCAACTTCCAACTTTTGGTCCTTCCGTAATGAATCCATCAAAACAACCCTTCAATAACACTGACATAAAATTCATCTAAAAAATTGATACCAAATTACCATTTTAATGCATTTATTATCCAAGGACCACAGTCATCACACTATTTTGGAGGACCAAGTTCAAACTTCAAAGTAATAATTTTTGGGGGGGCGGGGGCGGATCTGCACAATCCAATTCAAGCTTATCACCCTTCCTATAAACAGCTTTTCAGTTTTCATTTTTAATCAGAGTCCCATTCAATAAAAGACTATCAAGAAAAACAAACCAACTAAAAGCATTAATAATAATAATAATAATAAGAGAAAAAGACAAATAGGTCCCTAACTTTTTGTCCCGCGGACATTTTCGTCCTGACTATTGAAAAATACTTTTAAGTCCCTGACCTTCACAAAACTTGGACGGACCAGTCCCTCTGTCCAAATACCTCCGTCAGGGACTGATCCGTCCAAATGTCTCCGTCAGGGACTGATTCGTCCAAGTTTTGTGAAAGTAAGGGACTTAAAAGTATTTTTCATTGGTCAGAGACGAAAATGTCCGCGGGACAAAGGGTCATAGACCTATTTGTCCTCTCTAATAATAATAATAATAATAATAATATTTGATGTATCTTTGAAAAAATGATTTATTTATAAATAAAAAAAATTATAAATTTTTATAACTAATAATATATTTTGGCCTGATATATAAATAAAAGAAATAAGAATTAACATTTTTAAAAAAAATTAAATTATTTAGTTGTTTCAAAAAAAAATTTAACTTTTGAATAAATTTTAATTTCTAACCTTCCAAATAAGCTCAAAATATAAATAAGGATAATAAAAGAAAGTAAAGCGCACAGACACACAATAAAAAGGGTAACATTACACGTTGAAAAATGGTTCAAGCAATTGGGGGAAAAGGGGAGTTACCTTTCGAGTGAGGGGAGGAGCTGAATGCTGCATGTGAATAGGAGGGAGAAGATGGGAAGAACGACGGAGAAGCTTCGATGATGATCGGAGTGCCATGGTCCGAAGGTTCACTGCTGCGAACGAAACCGCCATTAGTTATTGCTTCAGTGCCAATCGTCACTCTTTCAGTCCACTGCCCAAATTGCACAACAAGTGCTCGCCTCATTGCTTGCTATATAATAATTCTAGCGCAGGGACCCGTGTTTCGCAGGGTTTTATATTTTTATAAATTAAATAAATATAATAATTACTAAAATAAATAATTTAAAAAATATTTATCGAAATAAATACTCTTCTCTTATTTCGTTTACAGTCTAAAGGAAATAATTTTGTATGTATTTTATAAAAAAATTAGTAGTATTTTTTTAAAAAATAAAAGATAGCTCAATTGGCTCACATAAACTGCAAAAAAGTTTAGTTGTAATTTAATTATTGAAGACTTTAAGTCACTAAAAATTCAAAGAGTACCATTATAAATTATTTTATATTTTTTATTTGTAGAATTATGAATTGATAGTCAAAATCGTCCTTGAAAGATACATCGATCTCCATATGAGTCCCCAAATGATAAAGTTAATCAAAATGGTCCCCGAAAGATGACGAACATGACCACATTAGTCCTTCCGTCATCTCGTCCGTTGAGCTGTCTAACGTTGGGTGACGTGGTCCGTTAAGTGCCTGGGTGGCTGACGCCTACGTGGATGTTGGGGTTGCTGATAAGGTAAGTTCGTTTAAAGAAATCAAATCAGTTCCTTGGATGATGAACCCTAATCCTAAATACGATGATAAAATAAGTCGCGGTCTAGAATCATATAGCCACACAGTTGGCTAGATGCTAGAATTGTTGGGTCGCTGGGAGGATGGAGATAGGAAATGGAGGTCGTAGTGGTGGTGTATCTCTTCGGTCGCACGACAATAATGGTTCCAATGCTTCAATGCGAATGAGGAAGAAGACTCACGAGGAAGCATGTTTCTGCGAGTTGAAGACTATGATAAAAAAATCTGGGATAGCAGAGAACCCAGATAGATTATTCTATGCATGTCCAAGGTACCGGGTAAGTTGTGTTGAAAAAGTTGAAGTTTTTCCATCTTGTTCTGTGTTATTGGGTGTCATCATTGTTTTCTTCTCTGATTTATCAATTTGCAAAAGGACAGTCACTATAATTACTTTAAGTGGGTTGATGATGATGACTATGAAGCAGTGGTTGAAGGTGGTGCAAAGAAAGATTCTAGAACTGAATTGCAGGTTGAAAGTGAGTATGATGAATGGAGGGTGAAGGTGGCATGGAGATTGGATAGCTTGGAAGCTGAAGTTAGATCTTTGAAACTGCTAATAATTTTTATGTTTATGATAGTTGTGATTAATGTGATCCTTTGTTGTTTGATATGTATTTCCAAGTAAACATAATCCTGTTGAAATGTAATGGTGTATCGATTTGGATGGATTGAATGAGAATAGATGTTTGATTAGTGCTGTTTAAGATTAACTCCAAACTCTCAATTACTGGCATTGTAGAATATTGTAAACTAATCAATATCACTGTTGCTATAAGATTAAGCTATAAACAGGATAAGTAATCAAAGTAAGTAGTCATAGCATTGTGCTGCCATTCAAGGCTAATTGTTACATTGTCTAGAAAATTAATACCACAACAAAGTCATAAGGTATCCAATCCTAAAAATGAAGGTTACACCAAAAGAGAAGGGCATATACAACTTTTAGATTACAATAACCACTAGGGATGGCAATACCACCCGAACCCGCGGGTACCCACCCTGTCCCTACCCGCTCGAGGCGGGTAATTACCCGCCTCGCACCGGGCGGGTTTTTAGCGGGGCGGGTTCTTGAGAGGGGCGGAGCGGGGTCGGGTTTAGGTAATACCCGCCCCGCTATATATAATATATATGATTTTAATATATAATATGTATAATAATATTGTATCATATTTAAATTTTTTACTTTAATTTATGTTATGTATGTGATGATAGTTATATAAATTTTGAAATTTAATTTTATTTATTGGATTTTAATAATTATAGGGGCGGGGCGGGTACCCGCAGGGGCGGATTAGGGTTCAATGTTTTACTACCCACGGGTAGAAGTGGGGCGGGTTCTATGCGGGTTGTTGTACGGCGGGGCGGGGTCGGGTAAAGCAAAAATCCGCCCCTACGTACCCCGTTGCCATCCCTAATAACCACAATGTTTAATATGGTATTTCATTTGCCATATACAAAAAAACTATAGCAACCCTAAACATTGCTTTCTAATCAATGTGATTTATCATTCTTCCTTGGGTGCTTGAAGCCTGGAGTAGGCACAAAACTCATAAAGTTGGCCAGCTTCTTAGCAGTTGCAGAACTTGTCCCTTTGAGGTCTCAGCCGAGATAGCCACTGGTGCAGCTGCAGTAGGTGTAGGGGAGGATCTAACTCTTGCTTTCGCTTTAATCACCTGTAATTTAGGTGGCCTAGCTACAACTTCATCCTACATAAGCCAATACCAAAAGCACTTGTTAGTTTATAAACAAAATTAAATATTTTTCTTACATTTAAGTCATGAGAGTATACAACCTGTTGTGTAGCTTGGGTTGGTGGAATGCTCTCAGATTGGCTGATGTCAATCTCTGTAGGGGGTTAGATGGGTGCTGGAAGTAAAGGCAATGGTGGTATTGCTTCTGGAACAGTATCATGTTCTACAGGGACAACATTCACTTCAAGGTCAGCACCATCTGCAGCAGGAGCAACAACTGCCAGTTGCAGCTGCGTCTGCCTGCCATTTTTCTCACCATCAAAGGCTTTCTTCTTTGCACAGCTTCATTTGTTGTGGCCAACCTCACCACAGATCATGCATCTGATTAGGTTGTACTTTCTTTTCATTTTTGTCTTTGACCCAGTTGGTTGTTCATCCTTCTCTCTTCTTCTTCTTTTTTTGTAGGTCTTCCAGGTTTCTATTTAAATGGGGGTGGGATAGGAGCAGGATATGGTGTTTTTTTCCATAGATCATGTCCTTTTACCGGATTGACATTGAAACGGTAAGTCCTTCTGTACGCATCCATCTTCAACCAGTCATGACAGTACTCTTCAGCCCTTTTGTCATTCTTATTCTGTATGGCTGATATGCATACACGACATACCTTTTCAAACAAGTTAAATTGTTAATTAAAACGTGTAACATGACTGAAGGAAACTTATCTACATGTTGAAATTGTTACCTGTTAGTTGCCAAAATCTACAAGTGCATGTGCACTTTTCCAGGTCAACAACCATATTGGTTTCCAGCCATGCACTTCGTACCATTCTTTTTTTTCATCCCCACACCACTGAGGAGCCCAATGGCTAGATAGGGTTGTTATTGCTTTATGTCTACTCTGCTGAACAGGGGGCAGAATTTTTTGATAGTTCTGTAACTTCTTCCTATTGTCAATCATGCTCTTCATGATGATCCTTCTAACTTTCTCAGCTAATGTCAGGATCGGCTTGCTCCTTTCGTGCTTGATTTTGGCATTGAACGACTCACATGCATTGTTGCATATGTTATCCACCTTTGGAACCTCACTGAAATGCGCCTTAGTCCATGCATCTTTCGGCCACTTGTCAAGATACTCCCAAGCTTTCTCATTTATCAACTTAACACTGTTCATGTTTCTATTAAACTCATTAGTTGTCCTTAACCTTGCACATTCCCACATCAGATTTTTTAACTCAGTGCTTGACCACTGCTTTGAGAAATTGTGCCACAAATGCCACATGCAGAATCGATGATGGACCTTTGGAAATACCTCTTGAATGGCAGGGATTAAACCCTGCAGAGGAGACAACACACGAAAAGATACTTAGTCAATTTAGTCCTTTAAAGAAGTTCATTAAATCAAAATAGTCCCTCAAAAACTATTCATTAAATCAAATCAATACTTAGATTATATTAACGTATGTCAATATCATCCTTACGTTCTGCATGTTCGAGATGAAGCACCATTTGTTCTCCCTGTAGTCTCCCAGATCCTTGTGCAATAGCTCCAGGAACCACTGTTAATTATCCTTATTTTCCACACTTACAATAGCATAAGCAATCACAAAGATGTGATTGCTAGCATCCTGTCCACATGCTGTAAGAATTTGACCCCCATATAATGTCTTCAGAAACGCCCCATCCAGTCCTATCAAAGGTCTACAACCTGCCTTAAACCCCCTCTTACAAGCATCAAGGAAGATATAGAATCATTCAAACAGGGGAGGACTCTCGGGCATGGGGATGACACCAACTTGTATTGTGTATCAGGGGTTGCTAGTCAGTAGTTCATTAGCATATTCCCGCACCAACCCGTGCTGTGCTATTTAATCACCTTCTACAACCTTTCTAGCAGCTTTCAAGGCTCTAGTAATACATGTGCTATTCAAATACACGTTACACTTTCTTACAAACCAGTCATAAACTTCTCGATGCTTCATAGTGGGATGTTTCCTAAGCTTAGGTACTAATTTACTAAGTGTCCATGTTTGGGTGGCAGCTCTATTCTTCCTCTTTCTTGAACAGGTGTGATTATCAACTAGAGTTTTAATTTGCCAAGACCCATCTGGTTTGTTACATGCACAATATACAACTCATGGACAATCATCACTCTTACAAATAGCTCTAACTCTAACTTTATCATTCTTTACGAATGAAATATTTCTATCCCACTGAATTGTGTAATCCCTAGTAGCTTGCATAAATTCAGACTTTGACTTAAATATCATACTAACCTCAAATTTCAGTTGCCCAAACTTAGTTTTCTCATTAAATTGAGGGTATACTATTGGTGATTCCTCATCAGAGTCCAATTGTTTACCAGAATCTTTTGAATGCCATGAGTCAGCATCAGAGTCACCTTTAAGGTCATCATCATCCTCATCTAAATCTGCCAAGCAAAAATTCAACACATAAGATAACCTAATCAGTTGCCAAATAAATTAATTAACCGCTAACCCTAAGGAAGTAAACATACCAGAGTCAGAGCTTTGTTCATCTTTAGAACCCTCATAGCTAGAGTCATCAATTTTTATTTATTTGTCCCCTAATCTGGTCTTAGGAGGCCTATGCTTCTCTCTGAGTTCATATTTGATGTCCTTTCTTCCACCACTATTCCTATTGTCAGTCTCACTATCACTATCACTGCTATATAGGGTGTCTCCTACAACTTTAGGAGGCCTATACAATTCATCTTTAGTACTCTCATATGAGTCATGAAAGTCACTGTCTTCTTCCTGGATGGGAGCATGTTTGACATGTCTTCTAGATCTGGTTAGTCTGCAGCCACTGTCTTTGTTCTTATTACTATTACCTAGTGAGGTCTTGGCTGTTTTAGATGGTGTATTGGATTGAGGTGGAGTTGTACTGCCTTGACGGGTGACCTTCTTGGGCTGAGGGTGGGGTTTGATGGGCTGAGTTGTGGCCTGGCTGGGCTTGTGGTCTGGTTTAGTGGGCTGAGAATTGTGCTTCTTTGCTGGTTTATTGGGCTGAGAGTTGGGCTTCATAGTTGGCTTGTTAGGCTGAGAACTGAGCTGCGGAATTGGCTTAGTGGGCTGAGAGATTTGTTTGTTGGACTCAAGGTGACTAGCAGTGGCCATCTTGGCAGGTTTAGAATGGCACTTCTTAGCTTGGGAAGAGTTCTTTTGATTGCTACTTTCTGCTTCCATATTAACAACATCCTCAACCATGTTGTCTACTATACATGGTTGTGAAATACAGTGCTCAAGGTAAATATTGATCACATGTTTGTTTCTTCTGCAATCCTTACACATTGCAACCAAATCTACATCTGTGACTAAGCTTCTTAACCCAGATGAGAGGGGTACTCCAGGAGCTTTTCACCAACAGTTTCCAGCTTCAATGTATCCCAACTCCTTATAGTAGTCCCTTACAAAAAATACATCAAGTGTGTCTCCATCAACACCCATCAAGACTTTGGTGTTGTCGGGTTCATATATCATGTCTCCATCAACAGAGTTTTTAAACATTCCACCATGGTGAAAGACAAAAGTCATGGGAGGACCCTTCATCTATAATCACAGAGACAATAATGCCATTAACAAACACAGGAAAACATACCAAAACAAACCCTAAATCGAAAACAAGCATGCAACAACCGAATAGAACCATCACTAAAATGAAACACCCCTACCTAACAAATCATCACAAAGCCAGTTATAGCAAAGCATTCCAACCCACTCATCATATCATACAAGAACAGTCATACAAATTGTAAGTCACCCCAAATCCTACCCAGAATCAGATGAACCCATGAGTCACACCACTACAAACACATTACGCCACAGAATAACTCAAAAAACAAGAAAAAGGGTTCATCCTTACCTATAAAAGTCACGATGGCTTCCTCCACTATCAATGTTGCTCCAGGAGACGATCACCTCTGTATTCAGTACCGACATCTCTTCTGTTTTATTGGTCTTCCAACGCTGACGAAGGTTGATGGCCTGGTTCAAGTGTTGGGTCAAAGCCTTAGGGCATAGCTTGGGTGAGACGACACGTTTTGGAGCAAAACAGAGTTACATGCCTGTTAACAGAGGGGATGATGGGTTGCAACATTTTGAATCTCTCCTGGACACCAAACGCCGTCGTATCAATACCTAGAGGCCATTTATTCAAAACGACGTTGTTTTGTTACTGTGCCACGCTGGCACTTAAGGACCACGTCACCCAATGTTAGCGAGCTCAGCGGACGAGATGACGGAAGGACTAACGTGGTCATGTCTGTCATCTTTCGAGGACGATTTTGATTAACTTTATCCTTCGGGGACTCATATGAAAATTGAGGTATCTTTCAGGAACGATTTTTAATATTAACTCGTAGAATTATTTATTTATTATCTTATTAATAATAAATTTAAGGAATAGTTATATTTATAAATTTTATTTTAATATAAATATTATTATTAAATTTTTATATTAAATTTTTTGCCCTCCCAAAATTTTGTTTCAAACTCTGCCCTTGTAAACGAGATAGGTGTATTTTAAAAAAAGAGTAAAGTATCATTTTTGTCCCCAACGTTTGGGGTAAGCCCTATTGTGTCCGTAACGTTTAAATTATCCTATTTGTATCCCTAACGTTTATAAAAAGTGATTCAATGTTATACCCACTATTTGTGTTTAGATTCAATTATGTCCCTAGAAAAGTGAATTATGTAAATGTTGTAGGAATTAGTTTCAACTTTTGATGAGCTATTTTTCGGAGTGGATCATCGATTCTATCCAAGACATTTATATTCTAATTTCAAGAAGAGATTTTTAAAACTCAAACTAAAGCGTTCATGATGTGTAATTGACGGCAGGATAACATTGAATCACTTTTACAAACGTTAGGGATACAAATATGACGATTTAAACGTTAGGGACACAAATATGATTTACCCCAAACGTTGGGGACAAAAACGATATTTTACTCTTAAAAAAATTGAAAATAATAAAAAATATTAATAATATCAATAATCCAAACTTTTAGTACATGAAAAGGTTAGTAGAAGAGATTAAAATGGAAAGATGAGAAGCGTGACATTGATGCACGATAAATAAAACACAAAAAGATGAGATAACTGTTTGTCCATTGTTAGGAGAGGTTGATGGAATAGTGAGAAGAGAATTGAAACGATTATTTCTCACGTTATCTCCCACTATCCACGTGGGAGATAAGCGTTTCAATTCTCTTTCCACTATCCTAATCAACCTCTCCTAACAATTGGCAAACGGTTATGTCATCTTTTTGTGTTCTATTTATCATGCATCAACTTCACGCTTCCCATCTTTCAATTTTTAGAAATGGGCATAAATACCGTATTTATTCTCATCATTCCTTGAACACGTACGAATTTTTTATTTTTCAAATTTAAATCTATACAATTGGATCATAATTTAATCTAAAATTTTTCATGTACTCTTTTTGAGTACTAATTGATCAAACATATCCATTTTAATATCTTCTACCAACTTTTTATATACTAATAACATGCTAAAAGTTTGGATTATTGATATTATTAATATTTTTTATTATTTTTAAATTTTTTTAAAAAAAATACATATATCTCGTTTACACTGTAAACGAGATACATGATATTTATTTCAGTAAATATTTTTTAAATTCTTTATTTTAGTAATTATTACATTTATTTAATTTATAAAAATAAAAAAATCGTATTTCGCACAGACATCAAAAGAATTTCGTGATGATTTTTTTTTGTTTAATTATTTGATTAAACTCAATAATTTCACCAACTTTGTAATTATGTTTTTATATTTTTTCAATTAAATTTTTATATTATAAGATAAAAATCTAACTGAAAAAAATATAAAAAATTAATTAAAAATTTAATAAAATAATAAAAATTAATATAATAATTAATTTTTTTGTTTTATAATATCTCACAATTTGATAAGTTAAGAATTAATTTATTTTTGTAATTAAATCTAATTAAATTAGTACAAGTCTAATAAAAAAAAACACGAAAATACATATCATTTCTCTTCTTTTGCACTTTTACATTACACAAATTTTTGTTAAAGAGTACAAAAATTTATTGATATATCACACAAATTTTTAAAATATAACACACAAAATTTTACTTATAACACAAACTTATTGATATAACACAAATTTGTACATAATATACAAATTTTTATATATAGAACAAAAATTTTTGCTGTTAGTATACAAATTTTGGTATATAACATAAACTTTTACACATCTCACTTAAATTTTGCTACGAATGTATTTTGTTTGTTATATGAGTCAATGTTCTAAATATATAATTTTTCAAAAATTTGTGTGTTGTACTAATATTTTTATATTGTATACCAAAATTTATATATTATGTATATTTCATTGATTGTGTGTCAATATTTTGGACATGTGCTTTTTCAAAAATTTTTGTGTTGTAAATTAGAATTTGTGTGTTGTGCACCAAAATTAATGTATTATACATAGGGCTAGAAATGAGTCGAGTTAGACCAATCTCAAATTCGACTCATAAAAATTGAGCTTGGCTCATAACTTGATTAATTAACAATCAAGTCTATTTCTTAAATTTAAATTTGGCTCACCGAAAGCTTACGAGCTAACTCGAGCTCATGAGCTGGCTCAAAAAACAAGCACATAATCTATAATTCTTTATCAATAAATTATAACTTATATATATTAAAAAATTATTTTTATATATTTTCTATCTATTAATTATAAATTTTTTATTTATGTCTTACATCAAAATTATATATAAAAAATGACTATAAAAAAATATATACATATATATGTAATTGATCCAGCTCACAAGCTAATAAGTTGAGCTTATCCAAACTCAAGTTTGACTCATTTAATTTATGAGCTTAATTCTAGACTCAAACTCGACTCACCAACTCATGAGTTCAACTTATCGAGTTATTAACGAGTCGAGCTCGAGCTAGCTCATGAGTTGGCTTGACTCACTTATAGTCCTAGTTATACACCAAAATTTTTATGCTCTAGTTTTCTTAATATTTATAGGAGAAGAAGAAGATAAAAACTGTAACATCCTAATTACCCTAAGCCTTACCTCATGCCATAAAGCAAAGGTTAATAAAAAATTCTAAGGCTTATACAATAATATATAGGAAGAAATAGTAATTTTAGAAGGCCATGAAGGAATAAACTCAAAAACAGAGTTACAAAGGTGCAAAGCGTTCACTCGAAGCTACAAACTTAAGGCACAAGATATAGATACTAGATAATAGAGCATATATAGATATAAGAGTATAATAGTCATAAGATACTAGCCTCAACCCGCAGAGTTTAGGCCGACTAGTTATAAACTGACATACAGAGTTTTGAAACAAAAGTGAGAGTATTAAAAATAAAAGTAATCAAAAGACTCCAAAATAGGATAAAGATACTTCGCTCTGCCACCATCACACAACTCACTGAAGTGGATTACAACCTGCATATGAAAAAAAATAACATATGGTATGAGAACCTGAGGTTCTCAGTATGGTAACAGTGCCCAATATATAAGATATAAGGTTCTGAGACGTGGAAGGTAATCCTAGAACTTCACACCAAATAGGTATCAACGCTTAACAAAAAAAAACATAAAACCATAAACAATAAACAGGATTATCTAAACTTAGGTGATTTCTAACTAATACTAATCATCCTGCTGTATCCCACAACCTTCGTCAACCTAACCTCCGTGCGATCCCATCACCACCGCCCCTAACCTCCTCAGCACCAGACAATCACAGATAATGCAAGCAAGTAAAACATAAGAAATATGCATATATACCAGGTAATTCAACTAGCATTTAGGCATGTTATTCAAATAGGCATAACTCAAGTAATCAAAGCAAGCAAGCATATAGGAGATGCATATGATGAATGTCTATCCTATTTAGCTCGTGATATCACTTGTCGGTTCAAAATGCCAACCCAACACATCTCCGGGGATGTTGCCGTTCTGTCACGACCAGGGATATAGTGCCCTGCTCACTGTTGCAGCAGAGAATCTGCCACGCCAAGGATATAGTGCCATGCACACTATTGACCCGTGGATATAGTACCCGTCACACTCTTTCGGGTTATAGTGCCCGAGTTCACTCTGGCAGTAGAAAGGTTATGTGAGCGGGAGACTGCCACAGCCCTTACATCTCAACGTAGACGGGAGACTGCCTCGACCCCTACGCCAGCACCGCTACCTCAGACAAGCGGGAGACTGCCTCAGCCCTTACCCGAGGCGCATAGCAACTTACCAATCATAACAATTCAATAATACAGTACAACTCATAGTATAGTTCTATTTATACTCATTCCAATTCATCATCCAACATCAATATTCCAATTCATCATCAATCCGGCTCCCCATTAGTTCACAAGACAACTCCACCCAACTAACATACCAAGCCTAAGTCACTGTTTTTCTCATTCGACTAATCCATCCTCAATACTCCAGAAACTTAAGTCTCCGTCTTCTAAACTTTTTACCAGAAAATATCTAGATAAACTCACTTATAGAATTTCCTGTGTTCTAACGCCTAAAAACAAGCTAAGACACCATAAATAAGCATTACGGAAGTTTATAAGCTTGCCGGGAAGATAAGACGGTTAAAAACAAGGTTCTCATTAAAAAAACAGAGAAGTGTGCGTACGCATATAGTTGTGCGTACACACTCCCAGAAGAGTTTTCTCACCGTGTGCATAAGCATAAAGGTGTGCATACGCACACAAGGTAAAATTTTCTATTTTGTGTGTACGCATGGATACGTGCGAACGCCCTAAACAGAATGCACTTCCCAACTTGTACGTGCGCATGATGTTGTGCGTACGCACAACTTTCAAATTTCACGGAGTGTGTGTGCGCACCAGAGTGTGCGATCGCTCTCAACAGTAGGCATATTCCTGTGTGTGTATGCGCACCAGAGTGTGCGTATGCACGTTTTCAAAAATTTACAGGGTGTACAATGGTATGCATACGCACAAGTAAAAATATGGCCCCTATTCAAAGCACGCGCACAGCAGTGTGCGTGCGCACACAAACCAAAACTCACAATTTCTGCAACATCACAGAACATAAAATAACTAAACACAAGGGTTTAGTGAGACCTTACCTTACCCATTGGTATTAAAGACAAAATCCAACAATACTCTAATGCTAGATCACCTTACCAACCAAAAACACAGAAACTCAAAAATCCAAAGCCATTTTTGAGTTTTGGGATATGGTAGAAAACTGGAGCTAGAGAAAGAGCTTCTTACCAACAAAACTTTGTTAGAAATAATGGACTCAGCGAGAGCAACACGTGACCACAAACGGCTTGTCAATCGGAGCTCCGAATAAAAAGTTATGGAGTTTCGAAGGAGGAGGAGAATAGTAAAACCCCAATGACTCCTCTTCTCTCTCTTCTTACCACCCCTCTCTCTCTCTTCTTTCTGAAAAATGAGGCCAAATGGTCTCATAACTCACTTATATTTGTTGGACTTGGACCCTATTTGAGTCCGGTCCAACCCGTTAGCGTTTTGGGTTCGTTTAGTCCAACGTTGGGCCAAAACCTTTAAGATTAGTGCTTAATTTTACAATCTAAATTATTTTTGTCCTTTCAAAATAATAAATCAATTTTCAAAGTCTTATTTTTCTTAAAACACGGTGACGGATAGACTAGAGCTGATATTGCCGGCTTAAACAACGGTACACATTTTTACAAAAATCTCTTGCAAAAGATACATTTTTCAACTCAAAAAAATTTATTGAATTCAAATTTTACCTTTTTAGTTTCAAAAGATCATTTCTATTTTCGAACCTATTCTGGACAGTTAAAATTATTATTTTATTAAAGCGGTTGCACGCAAAAACTCCGGTTCTTACAAAAACGATGAGGATGACGATAATGATAATAAAAGAAGATGAGAATTGAGAAAGAAATAAAAGAGAAGAAAAAATTAAACAATAACAATGACATCACAAAAGTGGCGATGACGATGGCGGCGTTGGCGGTGACAAGCCGATAATGACAAAAAGAAGTGCGCAAAAAAGAAGAAGATGATGACAATGATGATCAAAGGAGGACGAGAAAGGGGAAGAAGAAGAAGAAGTGTCCGTGTGTATACGAAAAAGAAAAAGTACATAAATCTGGTTAAAAACTTGGTTCAAAAAATACTCAGAAGCCTAGTATTTCTCTTTTATTTATCATACATTACTAATTTTTACAACCAAAATGTATCTCTTATCACTCTCTCATTGCAATTGAAATAAAATTTTTTTCCTCTAAAATTAAATAGTTCACTCCTCCTCTTTCTCCTTTTTTGTATCTTTTCCATACTTTCACCAACTCTATCTCTCGTATATATTATTATCAATTTCTAATTACAAATTTGACAATCAAAATGTGCAACATAACATTCTCTAATTGTAATTAAAGTTAAAATTAAAATATTGAAATTGAAATTAAAGTATAGTTCTATTATATTATTAATTTAACACTAAAATATGTCACATAACACTCTCTCATTAAATTGAGAGAAAATATTTTTCTCTAAAATTAATAATTCTCTTTCTACATCCTTTTATCTACCTCTCTTCACTTCTCTATTTCTCTTACCCTTCTCACTATATAATTTATAATTTATATTATTAATTTGACAAATTAAAATGTGTCACAAGATATTATTTTATTATAATTAAAATAAAAAATTTTCTTTCTAAATTAACAATATCTCTCTTTCTGTCATTCTTCTCTATCTTTCTCTATCTTTTATTTCTCATTCTTTATCTCTCTCTACCTTTCTATTCTATAAAAAATAAAATTAATAAAATAATATAATATAATATAATTCAAATAAATTCATAAAATTATAAAGAATATATTAAATTTATAGTTAAATATAAGAGAAAATTCCACTCCCCTCTCCTGCGAAATGCTAAAATGACACTCTCCTCCCCTCTATTTTATAAATGTACAGTCTCGTCCCTTCTAACTTTTAAAAAACCTCCTCTTTAATTCATTTTAAATTTTTTGTGTTAACTAATATTAACTTTATCCATTTTTTAAGAAAAAATAAATTATTTTTTGAGAAAATACCCATTAGTAAAAATTTTATTTTTTATCATTAAATTTTACTTACCAAAATATCCTTTAATAAATTATTTTTTTATTGATTAAATTATATTTTTACCAAAATACTTTTAAAAAATTAGTAATTAAATTATTTTTTTCTAAGATACCTACCTTCAATAATTTTTTAATTATTAAATAGTGATTTTACCAAAATTTTTGTTAACAATTATTTTTATATTTTACTATTAATTTTTCGATATCCATATATATTATTTTAATATTAAATAAAAAATCTTACCACTGTTAATATGTATAACAATTAATATATATTGATATTAAAAAATAATCTTACTAAAATTTTTTATTTAATGTTAAAATAATATATATAGATATCAAAAATTTAATAGTAAAATATAAAAAAAATTATTAACAAAAATTTTAGTAAAATTATAATTTATTAATTAAAAAATTATTGAAGGGTATTTTAAAAAAATAATATAATTGTTAAATATTTTTAAAATATAATTTAATCAATAAAAGAATAATTTATTAAAGATGATTTTGGTAAGCAAAATTTAATGATAAAAAATAAAATTTTTGTTAATGGGTAATTTTTAAAAAAATAATTTATTTTTTCTTAAAAAATGGATAAAGTTAACATTAGTTAACACTAAAAGTTTAAAATAGATTAAAGAAGAGGTTTATTAAAAGTTAGAAGGGAGGAAAGTGTACATTTATAAAATAGAGGGAAGGGGAGTATCATTTTAGCATCAGGGGAGGGGAGGGGAGTGAAATTTTCTCTAAATATAATTAAAAAATATTTCATAATATTATTCATATAAAAAAATATATTATCATTTATTATTATATTCATGTTTTTAAGATTTTTTTATTTAATTTCAAATTTTCACCGCTTGTATTTTTAATCTATATTTTCGCTTCTCTTCCTTTAAATATTTATTATATATAATTTGGAAAGAATACTAATTTTGTGATTAATAATTAGAATCAAGATTCAATTGTTTCAAAAAAATTAATTTTGAGTTAATTTTATAACTATTAATATAAATTTTTTGTACTAATATCTAATTATATTTTTATATAAACAGAGAGAACAATATTACTTTTAAATAACAAGTATGAAAAAATTAATTATTTTTATTTGTATAACAAATTTAACACCTAATCAAATATAAAAGTATACACATTAAATTCTTTCAAGTTTTAGATAATGAATATTGTTACGGCCTGGCCCAAACATCACATGGGCCGACCCGACCCACGAACCACCCGATCCGAACGGTCGGGTGCGAGGCGTTTAAGTACCGACCCGGACACGCGTCCTAGATAGCTCACTACTACAGCTGTATGGGGAAGCTTCGAGGAAGGTGGGTTCTGCCCTTGTGGGACCCGCCTCTGACACAGTATATATGGGGAGGGTCCTACCCCTTCCCCAAGGTACGACACATTACTTTATCCCTTTTTCGCATGCACACTCAACTGATTAGAGCATCGGAGTGTCTTTGCAGGTGACACCCCCTCCACGCGAAGAGCTCGGGACGTCGGCTACTCCAGTTTACCCCTCGTGACTTGAATCCAGGCCACACCCCACCAATCAACACGAAGATCATTCCGAATCGTCCGGTATACGACCTACCGAACATTGGCATCGTCTGTGGGGATTGGCCCAAATGGACATCGTACAAGGTCCAGGAGACCATGGCCGTGGAGCGGACCTCGGGGGGCAGCCTCTGTCGCCTCTCCCCGGGAGCGGACGAGGTCCCCTTCCCGACGTACCGAGCCGGCTACACGATCCCAGGAGAGATTCCCCTTTGGGGGAACAGGCAGCAACAACGCCAGGATGATACAGGAATTGCGCCATAGGATGCAAAACCTGGAGCGCTAGCTGGCAGATCGAGAGCGCCGCCAATGAACGTCCGAACCAACCGACTCCCATTCTCCCGTGACACGAGAAAGAACTCCTCAGAGAAGTCACGCCCGGCGTACACGTAGCCCATGGTCTGAATCTGAAAGCGCCTGGGAGGAAGAGGAGCGCCCCAGAAGACGTCGGGACCCTGTGATATACACCCGACCTGAAACAAGCGCTACAGAGCGAGACCGGGAAGACGGAAGAGAAAGGCTAGGGAGAACAGAGCGAGAACGGGAAGACGGAAGAGAACGGTCCACGAGAACACGCCGGCCCGTGATAATGGACGCAACCCCCTTTCATCGTTCCATCCTCGACATCTGGCTACCAAAGCACTTTGATAAGCCGACGGACATGAGGTATGACGGAACCCAAGACCCCCAGGAACACCTGACGGCCTTCGAGGCCAGGATGAACTTGGAGGGTGTTGGAGATGAGATGAGGTGCCGGCTTTCCTGGTCACCTTGGCGGGGCCAGCGATACGGTGGTTCAACGGCCTCCCGCAGGGCTCGGTGACTAGGTTTTCGGACATCAGCCGCACTTTCCTGGCCCAATTTACAACCAGAATCGCAAAAGCAAAACACCCAATCAATTTGCTCAGGGTGACTCAGAGGTCCGGCGAGCCGACCAGAAAATATCTGGACCAGTTTAATGACGAATGCTTAGAGATCGACGGACTAACCGACTCGGTAGCTAGTCTGTGTTTGACGAACGGACTCCAAAACGAGGACTTCAAAAAGCACCTCACCACGAAGCCGGTGTGGACACTGCAGGAGATCTAAAGTGTAGCCAGGGAATATATTAATGATGAAGAAGTCAGTCAAGTCGTGGCTGCCAACAAGCAGCAACCCTCCTACAACCAACCCAGGCAGCACAGTAGTGGGGAGAAACAGAAGGAGCACGCCAGAGACGACGGTCCAAGCAAGACACCCAGACCGTTTCCTCGGGTCAGAAAGTTCACCAATTACACCCCCTCACCGCACCAATCATAGAAGTTTACCAGCAGATAGCCGAGAAGGGAATCTTGTCGAAGCCCCGACCTCTGAAGGATCGAACCGGGGAGAACAAGAGCCTCTATTGTGATAACCATAAGGGCTATGGACACAAGACGCAGGACTGCTTCGACCTGAAGGACGCGCTGGAACAAGCGATCAGGGATGGAAAACTAGCCGAATTTTCCCACCTCATCAGGGAGCCGAGGAGACGAAATTGCGACCACGAGGAGGAGGACAAGACCCGGGCAGTAAAGCGACGTCAAGAGTCGGAGGACAACGACCACGGCCTTACCATAGTGAATGTAGTAACAGCAAGAAAGACGGTGCCAAGGTTGAGGTCGGCACATAAGAAAGACGCCAAAGTCCTGGCGGTTTCCTCATCCTCTGCGCGAGGATCCAAGAGACTTCCATCCATTTCGTTTGGCCCGGAGGACCAATGGTTCGACGAGGTCGCGAAAAGCCCTCCCATGGTCATTACGGCCAGAGTGGGAATCGGCCTCATCATGCGGATCCTTGTAGATACTGGGGCAGATTCGAATATTATGTTCCACAACGTGTTCGATGCCTTGGGTCTACGGGATGCCGACTTAAAGACTCACCAACACGGTGTTGTAGGGCTAGGTGACCACTTCATCAAGCCGGACGGGATAATCTCCCTGCCGATCTCCGTGGGACAAGGCCAAGGGAGAAGATCGATAATGGCAAAGTTTGTGGTTCTACGAGACTCCACGGCCTACAACGTCATCCTAGGGAGGAAAACCATTGACGACCTAGGGGCAGTCATCAGCACAAAGATGCTAGTAATGAAGTTCATCGTTGAGGACGGATCCGTGGGATCCGTAAAAGGAGACTTGGAAACGGCAGTCGCTTGCGACAACGCCAGTCTCTCCTTAAGAAAGAAATCTAAAGAAGCATCAGCCGACCTGGATGCCAGAGTCAGCGACAAGCCCAGACCCGAACCAGAAGGGAACCTAGAAAAGTTTAGAGTCGGCGACATGGAGGAGAAGTTCACCTTCGTGAACAGAAACCTCCCTCACGAACTGAAGGAACCTATAGTGGAAATGATCAGGGCCAATGGCGACCTATTTGCTTGGACACCGGCCGACATGCCAGGGATAGACCCCCGACTCATGTCACATCATTTGGCCGTCAAGCCAGAGGCCAGACCAGTGGCTCAAAGAAGGAGAAAGATGTCACAGGAAAGAGCAGAGGAGGTGGCCAGGCAGACGGCCAGCCTCCTCGAAGCAGGGTTTATCCGGGAACTCGACTACTCGACCTGGCTGTCGAATGTAGTTTTGGTAAGAAAGCACAATGGGAAATAGAGGATGTGCGTGGATTACTCCGATCTCAACAAAGCATGTCCCAAGGACTGCTACCCCCTACTCAACATTGATGCGCTCGTCGACGCAGCGGCGGGATACCGGTATCTGAGCTTTATGGATGCTTATTCCGGCTACAATCAGATACCGATGCGCCGGCCAGATGAAGAGAAAACAGCGTTCATAACGCTGGGAAGAATCTATTGTTACAAGGTAATGCCCTTTGGCCTGAAAAATGCGGGGACCACATACCAAAGGTTGATGAACAAGATATTCAGCGACCTCATAGGCAAGACGGTGGAAGTCTACGTGGACGATATCCTTGCCAAGACCACCCGGCCTGAGGACCTCCTAAGCAACCTGGGAAATGTGGGCTGTGTCAAAGACGTTCAGAGACTGGCAGGAAGGCTCATCGCGCTATCTCGCTTCCTTGGGGGGTCGGCAGCGAAGGCCCTGCCTTTCTTCAACTTGATGAGAAAGGGGATAGAATTTGAATGGACCCCGGCATGCGAGGAAGCATTCAACCATTTCAAAGAGATCTTTGTAACACCACCTGTTCTCGGTAAGCCCGAGGTCGGGGAACTGCTCTACATGTACCTAGCCATAACGGAAGAAGCGCTGGTGGCGGTTTTGGTGCGGGAAGAAGGGAAAGTTCAACAGCCTATTTACTTTGTGAGTAAAGCGCTGCAAGGAGAAAAATTGAGATACACCAAATTAGAGAAGCTGGCACTGGCGCTCCTGACCTCTTCCCGCAGACTACGGCAATACTTCCAAGGTCACCAGGTTGTCGTGAGAACGGACCAGGGAATTCATCAGCTGCTCCAAAAACCTGACTTAGCGGGAAGAATGATGACTTGGGCCATTGAGCTATCTCAGTATGATTTGAGATATGAGCCTCGACATGCGATTAAGGTGCAAGCAATGGCAGACTTCCTGGTGGAAGTAACAGGAGATCCAACCGAGGAAGCAGGCATACAGTGGAAGCTCCATGTGGACGGGGCCTCCAACCAGATGTCCGGAGGTGCCGGGATCATCTTAGAAAGCCCTGCCGGGGTCATATACGAACAATCAATCAAGTTCGAGTTTCCTGTATCAAACAACCAAGCGGAGTACGAGGCCCTCTTGGGCGGCTTAACCCTAGCTCAGGAAGTCGGGGCCGCGAGGCTAGAAGTGTGTAGTGACTCACAAGTAGTTACCTCGCAAGTGAACGGAAGCTACCAAGCATGAGACTCGCTGTTACAGAAGTACTTGGAAAAGGTCAAAGAGTTGAGCAAACAATTCGAGGAGGTCACGATCCAACACGTTCCGAGGGAAAGGAACACACGGGCAGACCTCCTATCCAAGCTGGCAAGCACGAAACCAGGAGTCGGCAACCGGTCTCTCATTCAAAGCATGATAAAAGAACCAGCGGTTTCCCTTCACATGACAAAGATAGGCTCCTCCTGGATGGACCCCATCACTGATTTCCAAGAAAACGGCAAACTCCCTGACGACGAGAAGGCAGCTAAAGCATTAAGAAGGGAGGCGGCCAAATATGCGATCATACAAGGTCAACTGTTCAAAAAGGGACATAGCCAGCCCTTGCTGAAATGCCTGCATTCCGACCAAACGGACTACGTACTCAGAGAAGTCCACGAGGGGTGCTGTGGTAACCACATCGGGGGCAAAGCCCTAGCAAGAAAGCTCATCCGAGCTGGATATTACTGGCCATCAATGATAGAGGACTCCAAAGAATTTGTGAAGAAATGCGTCAAGTGCCTAGAGAATGCCAACTTCCACAAAGCACCGGCTACCGAGCTGAGCCTACTGACGTCCTCCCGACCTTTCGCACAATAGGGAGTCGACCTCTTGGGACCCTTCCCGGTTGGTCCAGGACAAGTCAAATATCTCATAGTTGCCGTCGACTACTACACCAAATGGATAGAGGCTGAACTGCTAGCCAGTATATCCTCATCCAATCGTCGAAAGTTCATGTGGAGGCAGGTGATAACCCGATTCGGCATCCCGAAAGTCGTTATCTTAGATAACGGGACACAGTTCACTGATAAGAAGTTCGAGGAGTTCCTCACCGGTCTGGGCATAAAGCAGAAATTCTCTTCGGTAGAGCATCCCCAGACAAACGGGCAAGTCGAGGCTGCAAATAAGGTCGTCTTGCTGGGGCTCAAGAAGCAGCTGGATAATAAAAAAGGTGTATGGGCCGACAAACTTGCCTCAGTCCTTTGGTCTTACCGAACAACCGAGCAGTCTTCCACAGGGGAAACCCATTTCCGCCTGACGTACGGGGTAGACGCAATGATACCCGTAGAGATCGGCGAACCGAGCCCACGATTACTTCTAAAGGGAGTGGAAGAAGCTGTAGAGAAGGACTTAGTAGATGAGGCTAGGGAGATGGCCCATTTGTTAGAAGTAACACTAAAGCAAAGAATGGCCCTGCGCTACAACACCAAAGTGCTCAGGGGAGAGTTTAAACAAAACGACCTCGTCCTGTGATGCAACGACATCGGGCTGCCGACCCAAGGGGAAGGTAAGCTGGCGGCAAACTGGGAAGGCCCCTACAGGGTCAAAGAGGTAATTGGCAAGGGCACCTACAAATTGGAGAAGCTCGATGGCAAGAAAATCCCGAGAACCTGGAATGCAGGTAACCTGAGAAGGTTTTATTATTAGCTCAAACACGCCGATTAGGCGATCTGACGAGCTCGGTGATTTACTTTCTTAAATACTTGTCATGGAAATAGACTTGTTTAGCTATCGATTAATGTTTACTTGTCAAGATTACTTTCCCATTTACCTTTTCCCCATTTATGCGTCCCACGATAACATGTTCCTTATAACGTATGGTAAACGGGACAACGATATGGCGCCCCGGGACTGATCACCCCGGGAGCCAACTAAGTTAAAGCCATAACAAATAGCTAGAGCAACAGCAAAGCCACGACTTGGCTTCTCCGAGTTACCAACATAACGGTAAACAAACACGAGCGACAAGCCTACACCGACAAAATGGCAACAAAACAAAACGAAAACGCTACCAGATAAGCAGAGAAAGATGATAATCACAAGCCGACCAAGCGACTATTAAAGTATAGGAAAAAGTAAGTTCCACAAGTTCTACAACAAAATCACAAATCCATACAAAAGTACAAAGAGATCACATCTTGGGCATATCGACAATCTTGCCATCCTTGATTGTTTTAAAAACCCCAATTGCCGACGTGTCGAAATCAGGAGCCACGATCTTCACCTGGGCTTTGAGAGCCTCTTCAGTCATGAAGATCGTGTTCTTTCCCTATTTCACGGTCTCTTTATGCTTCTTCTTAAGCTCTTCGACCTCAGCTTGGGCACCCTTAGCCGACGAGATGGCCGCATCACGTTCCTTCTCCAAAGCGACCACCCGACCCTGCGCGGCATTGAGCTAGCCCTCCAAAGTCATCTCCCGCTCGGTCAGACGGGACACGGTGGCATCAGAGGTCTTAAATTTTTCCTCAGCAAACGTGACCTTCACCTCGGCAGCCTTAAACTTCTCCCCCGTCCTGGACAGCTACTCCCGAAGCGTTTCAACTTGAGTCTTGAATTCATTATTGGCCTTGGCAGCAGATTCGAGCTTCCTGCGCAGCGACTGCATCGCCGACAACTCGAACTCGACCTTCCGAGCTATTGCAGCACCGCGGAGGATGGTACGGTACATCCACCTCGCCTGCCCCGTAAGCTCGGTGCCAAGGAAGTGATCCTCCGTGCCGGGAAGCAACTGGGAGTCTATGAAGGCCCCGGCGTCGAAGTTCCTCTCTATCATGGTGAGAGCTCCTTCAGGGTTGTAGGATGCCCTCTGCCTTTTGGGGGGTAAGAATAATCTTCAAGTCATCATCGTCGGCTTGTTGAGCAGAGGACGAATGCCCGATGCCGGCTGTCTCCTCATGAATAGGAGAAAAGCGCGTCCCGTCAGAATTTTTGTCTGACATCTCGGTGTCACGGGGTGAAGGCACCGCCTGATCCTCCTTGTTCTCGGGAGGGTTCTCCAGCTTCCTGTCAGCCTTCTCCTCATCGCTTTCCGCCAACAAAGTCTTGTACAAGCCCTCCAGCCCTGTCACCGAAGCAGATATCTCCACTGCAACAAATAAGTAGACAAGTTAGTCGTGAAATCGGCATAACCAATCGAAGCAACAAACATGCAAGAAATACAAGTCAAAGCTACTCACAAATATAATTCCTAGCGACCTCCCGGTCGCCCATAAGGAGGTGAGGATTCACTTGATTCCTCCCAAAAACGGCCAACAACATGTCGGCAATCTTTTTGTCCACAGCGAACATCCCCTTATAAGTCACCTTGATAAAGGTGTTGGACTCCGCCCCGAACAATACGTCGGGATAAGGCATTCCCCTTCTAACGACAACCAGAAGGGATGGCGACCTTTGACTGGACGCACCTTAAAATACTTGTCCTTAAACCCATGGTAAGAGTCCTCGAACAAGCCAAAAATCCTCCGACCCTGGGCAGATTGGAAGGACATGAACCCTTTCCTCACTTTCCCCTCCTTGGAAGGATTCGTGTGGTTGAAGAAAAAAAGGAAAATGTCGACGGACACCGGCAACTCTAAATATTCACAAACCATCTCGAAACAGTGGATAGAAGTCCAACTGTTCGGATGCAGCTGCGACGGCGCCATGGAGATCCGGTTAAGGAGCACCATTTGAAAAGCAGAAAACGGAATACGAACCCCCACTTAGGTGAACATGGACTTATAGAACGAAATCGAATCGGCAACCCGGGGGGAGTGGAAGTTGAGTTCATATAGTCGTTCGCTGAGAGCAGGAACAAAGACGTCGTAGTTGGCCTCCTCGTCAGTCCCGCCGCACAAGTACTCGGCTTGGCGGAACTCAGTAAGCTCCTCCTCGCCCATCTGATTCGGGGAGTCTTTTACGTCAGAAGTCACCCAAGCGTAAGGGTCGTAACCCGCGTTGGAGGTGGAAGCTCGTGAAACGACGCGAGGCATACCTACAGTGGGGGTACCACTCGGTTAGTCTATAAGGTCGGGAGCTCAGAAAAAGCCCAGAAACTACACTTAGCCTATTCAATAACTAAGATCAAGCATGGCTGAAGCAAAACCCAAGCAAAAGCCTAAAAAGTAAATGCCCTGGAATGGTAACCCCCCTTAACGCACCTACTTAACACAAAGGCCATCTAGCATACAAATCAAACAAGCAGCATGCACACAGAAGGACTAATGATGAAGGTAAAATAAACATGAAGCAGAAAGCAAAGAAATGAATGTTTACCTGCATTAGTTGCGAAGATTCGAAAGAGAAGGGAAAGGAGCGAATGCACAGGGATACAGAAATGATGCTCTGGGAAACTCAGGAGAGAAGAAGATGGAGATGGAAGGATTGAAGAAATGAGATGAAAACAAAAGACGAAACTGGTTAAAATTGCCAAGACTCAAGAAGCGCGAAAGGCCAAGGGGCAAAATAGTCTTTGCGCATGAGAATTTGAAATAACCCATTATGAGCATTTAAAGCTCAGCTCGAGGAACAAGGCGACGAACGGTTATCCCCAGCAACGAACGGACACACGCGCGAGAGGCACGTACTCTCCACGAGCGGCCGACCTGGCGACGACGCACGAAAGAAGAGACAACACGCCACCAACGACTCTCACGATCATTGCTGGCGCGTTGGGGGCACTGTTACGGCCTGGCCCAAACATCGCATGGGTCGACCCGACCCACGAACCACCCGACCCGAACGGTTGGGTGCGAGGCGTTTAAGTACCGACCCGGACACGTGTCCTAGACAGCTCACTACTACAGCTGTATGGGGAAGCTTCGAGGAAGGTGGGTTCTGCCCTTGTGGGACCTGCCTCTGACACAGTATATATAGGGTGGGTCCTACCCCTCCCCCAAGGTACGACACATTACTTTATCCCTTTTTCGCTTGCACACTCAACTGACTAGAGCGTCGGAGGGTCTTTGCAGGTGACACCCACTCCACGCGAAGAGCTCGGGATGTCGGCTACTCCAGTTTACCCCTCGTGACTTGAATCCAGGCCACACCCCACCAATCAACCCGAAGATCATTCCGAACTGTCCGGTACACGACCTACCGAACAAATATTAAAATTAATTATTAATAAAAAATTAAACTCTTTCACATTAAAATAATAACTAAAAAGCTTATTATTTGATTTTTTAATCTACAGAGATCCTGGACTTTTTAGCTGACGGAGACTTTTGCCCCCTACGACCTTGTAAAAGTTGTTTGATTCTATAAATCTTTTGTGTCATAATCTATAATGTCAAGATAAAGTCGATGTAGTTTTAAAATACTTATATTCCCCTAATGTTATACAAGCAAAAATACTAGTAATCTATTATATATTTTATTATATATATTACTAATTTTACAATGAAAATATGTCACATACACTCTCTTATTACAATTGAAATCAAATTTTTCTCTCTAAAATTAAATAGTTCTCTCCTCGTCACTCTCTCTTTCTCTATCTTTTTCAATCCTCCGCTTACTCTATTTCTCTTATATATCATTATCAATGAATAATTATAAATTTGAAAAAATCAAAATGTGTAACATCACATTCTCTAATGTAATTAAAATTAAATTAAAATTGAAATTGAAACTAAAATATAGCTTTATATATTATATTACTAATTTAACAATCAAAATATGTCACACAACACTCTCTCATTAAGAATGGGAGAAAATATTTTCTTCCAATTTTAATAAACTTCCTTTCTATATCTTCTTATTTACCTCTCTTCTATTCTCTATTTCTCTCTATTCTTTTCATTCTATATAACTTATAATTTATTTATATTTTATATTACTAATATGATAAACCAAAATGTGTCATGAGACATTCCATTATTACAATCTATTATATCTGTTATATCTATTTCTATTATATATTACTAATTTTATAAATAAAATGTGTCACATGCCACTTTTTCATTGCAATTGAAATTAAAATTTTTTCCTCCAAAACTAAGAAATTCTCTCCTTTCCTCTTCCTTTTTCTATCTCTTTCCTTTTTTCACTCATTCTATCTCTCATATATATTATTACTAATGACTAATTATTAATTTGACAACCAAAGTGTACAACATGACATTCTTTAATTGTAATTAACATTAAAATAAAATTAAAATTAAAATATATATTACTAATTTTACAACCAAAATGTATCACATAAGATTCCTAATAATTGAATAAATTATTCTTCCATAATTAAATTATCTATTTCTCCATCTTTCTTTCTCTATCTCTCTTCTTCTTTCACTCACTATATGCTATATCTTTTTTATGTATTATTAGTAATTAAGAATAATTTGACAACCAAAATGTATTAAATGATATTTTCTCATTACAATTAAAATAAAATATTTTTCTCCAAAATTGAATTCTTTCTTTTTCTCTTTCTTCTTCTCTATCTTTCTCCTTCCTCCACTCACTCACTATATCTTTCTTCTTATTTATATATTAATATAAAAAGAAATATTTTAAAAGGAATTTTTGAAAAGAAAATGAAAGCAATAGTCCTGTAGAAAAATATATCAATAGTGCCGGATAACTATATGTTGACAGAATTATAATAAAAAAAATTCTCTTTCACTTGAAAATATAATAACTAAATGAATGTTAAAAACAAAATTAAAACCGAATGGGAGCATTGAACGACACAAGGCTCAATTGGTAGCAAATGGGTACACATAAATACCCGGATTTAGATGAAGTAGCATTGAACTAGCATATACAGTATGATAACTGGATGTCAGTACTCCTTTTCTACATGGGGACTTAGATGAAGAAGTTTACATGAAGATTCCTCAAGACTTGATAGTGCCGAAAAACAATCTTGTGTGCAAGCTTTAGAAATCCTTATAAGGTTGAAGCGAGCTAGTCAACAGTGGAATGTGAAGCTTACAAGCATGTTGTTAGGCCTTGGATATACTCAATCAAGACACGATTACTCTCTCTTCACTAAGCTTGAAGATGGTCATCTCACAATTATTTTGGTTTATATAGATGATCTGATTTTAGCGGCTCTAACTTGGCGGAGATCAATTTTCTAAAGCAGAAACTGGATGATGCCTTTAAAATTAAAGACATTGGAGAATTAAAATACTTTTTAGGTTTGGAGATTGCAAGAGGATCAAAGGGTATCATTGTGAATCAGAAGAAATATGTCATTGATCTGCTTGAGGAATTTGGCATGACAGATTGCAAATCAACTTCTACTCCGATGGACTATTCAGTAAAATTAGCGAAAGATGGTTCTCTAACTTAGTTAAATGTTCTCCAATATAGGCGATTAATTGAAAGGTTTGTTTACTTGACCACAACTAGGCCAGATATCACTTTGGTGTGGGGAAGTTAAGTCATTGTTTAAATTGTCCAACCCAAGTTCACTACACAGCGGCTTTACATGTGCTTAAGAATCTCAAAGAGTCACCAGCCACTGGCTTATTGTTTGCTATATGCTCAGACCTCTCTCCAACAGGCTTCTCAGATGCCGATTGGGCAGCCTACCCCAATACAAGGTAGTCTGTAACTGGTTACTGCTTCTTTCTTGGCAGCTCCCTCATATCATGAAAAAGCAAAAAGCAACCCACTTGGCTCGATCATCCCCTGAGGAAGAGTATCGTGCACTTGCTCTGGTTGTTTGTGAGGCTCAATGGATCTCCTTCATCATTGCCAATCTCCACCTCCTAGTTACAAAGCCCATACCCTTTTATTGTGATAGTCAATTGCACTCTACAAAGCTGCCAATCTAGTATTTTATGAGAGGACGAAACATATTGAAGTTGACTGCCATATTTTTAGAGAGAGAGAGAGTCATTTCTGGTTTAGTAAAACAGCTTCCGATTTCCACCAAGGCTCAAGTCGTTGACATTCTCACCAAATCGTTATCTCCAGGACCATTTCAAACATGTTTTTCCGAGCTTGGATTGTATAGTACGTACACTCTAAGTTTGAGAGGGAATGTTACTTGATTCTGTCATTACAATCTGTCTTCACATTTTTTTTTATTTTCTTATGGGTTCTCTAGTTAGTCTGACTTCTGTCATAATAGTGAGTTGCAGTTTGTCTTGAGGGGAAATGTTAGTAGAATACATATATAGGTATATGTTTGTTAGTAAAAAAAAGTTAATAATAAAGTGATCCGGATCGTTACAAACTGACGATTATAAATTGGCATCACACACCATAATTCGGCAGTTACCGTTATAACTCGGCACCGCACGTTACAACCAGATTCAACAGAGTACATTCTCGAATCAAAACGTCCAATCAGATATTAATGCTTATTATGACCCAGTTGACTGCTCTTCAATTCAGACAAATGTAACCGACCTTTCTTACTTCACCTATAAAGGTATGGTATTCTATCTTGAAAATATAGATTGAATTCACAATACTAACTTAAGAATTGGAGTGCCTTTGCAGGTACATTCTCCCCCATCTTTGCTCGCTCTCTTCACAAGTGTGTTATAAGCTCAGACTCTCAGAACTCACAAGTTCGGTGTTGAAAACTATAGTTTGGCATCACCACTAGGAGCCGAGCTCTCCTCAAGGTATCCATACAAGAACAGTTGGCGCGCACCGTGGGGCCGAAAGTATAATTCCTTTCATTTTCATCAGCCTCAACGTTCTTCACCTCCAACCACGGCTGACCAGCTTCCACCCACACCATCCAAACTCCTTCGGATGGTAACTAAGTTACAACAAGCCAATCAGTGCATGGAGGAGGAGAATCAGAGAATGGCAAACCAGATTGCCGAGTTAACTAATGCTCGGATTGAAAATAACAATGATTGACAAGAGCGAACAGAAGAAGTCGAGCATCAATCTGGACCGACACACGTCTCCGAAACTGCTCGGCGTGAAGAAGCCCAACCTGAGCATAATGAAGAAGCTCATCCGAAAAACAAAGATGGTGAGCCAAACAGCTCGCCTGGGCCATTCACGGCCGAGGTGATAACCTTCGTGCTGCCCATGAGGTTTACTTTACCAACTACCTCAACCCCATACGACGGGTTCGGCGATCCAAAGAAATATATCAAAAAGTTCACCTCCATAATGATAGTAATGGTGCATCCGATAAAGTTTTATATCGTTATTTTCCATCTTATTTAGACGGTCCTGTACTTGATTGGTTTTGTTCTTTGCCTGTAGATTCTATTTCTCATTTTAGGGATCTATCAAAGTTGTTCGAGGAACATTTTTGCCGGATCAGCTATCTAAATGCACGATTCTGACTATTTGAGCACAATCAAACAAGGTCAGAGTGAAAGCCTCAAAGACTACATGACGCGTTCCACAAAGGTGGCCATGAGTATACCAGACCTCCATCTTAAAGTGCAATTGTACGCCATCAAAAGTGGACTCCGACCAGGAAAATTCCAGGAAGCTATTGCTATAGCCAAACCTAAAACTATGGCCGAGTTCTGTGAAAAGGCAAAAGGCCAGATTGACATTGAAGAACTCCGACAAGCTCAGAAGATAGAAAAACCACAGTACAAGGACGAAGACAAACCTCGGGAAAGTAAGAAGAACTTTAAACCTCTTCCCCGATATGAATCCTATACTTAGTTCAACACCAAGCAAGATGATATCGTCAAAGAGATCCTGAATTCCAAACTAATTAAGCCACCAAGGAAGGCCAGCAACTACCCAGATTCCAAGGGTGTAGACAGATCAAAATATTGTACTTTTCACCAGAAGCACAGACACACCACCAACGAGTGTATCATCGCCTAGGACCTTTTAGAGCGACTAGCTCGGCAAGGCCATCTCGACAAATACATTGGCGGGCATATACAACGGCGTGCCCCTCCTCCCACTGACCATAATTCAGCAGCACAGCATAGCTGAGATAAAGAACGACCGAGTATAAGTCATCCATACCAACCAAGAGGTATCATTAACTGTATTTCTGGAGGTTTTGCAGGTGAAGGCACTACAAGCTCAGCAAGAAAACGCTCTTACCGAGCTATGTTGTCAATAGAAGCCAATCAAGATAATCCTCAGACACCTTCACGTTTTCCTCAAATGACACTCCAGGCCTCCGACTTCAATACTTAATTGTTGACTGTTTTAGTCCTTACAATTTGACACTTGGCCGACCTTTTTAAATAAGTTTGGCACTATTGTTTCCACAATTCATCTCTGTGTAAAGTTCCCTTTACAGGATGATATAATTGCAACGATTCACAGCGATGCTCGTGAAGCTAGACAATTACAACAACAACTTTAAAAGACCTAACCGAAGTGTCCAAGCACATGTACAAAACATCGGCAATCAAGAAGAACTCCCAGTCTTGGGCGACCTTGATCCAAGGGCAGACGTTCTTGAGCGATCAACCCCAATGGAAGACTTACAAAAAATCTATTTTTCAGATAGCTCGGACAAATTCACTTATGTGGGCTCCACACTAGGCTTGGAGGATAAGACCTTATTCCAAGCATTCCTACAATAAAATGCCGACTTATTCGCCTGGACCCCAGCAGACATACCCGGTATTGACCCGTCCATCATATCCCATAAGCTGGCATTGGACCCGTCTTTCTGACCTATAGCACAGAAGAAGAGAAACCTCGGTCAAGAACGAAAACAAGCCTCTCTGGAAGAAAACAGGAAGCTCATCAATGCCGGCTTCATCCAAGAAATTAGATTCACGACATAGTTGGCAAATGTTGTCATGGTTAAAAAACATAACGGTAAATGACGCATGTGTGTTGATTTCACCGATCTCAACAAAGCATGCCCAAAAGACTCTTATCCCTTACCATCTATTGATTGTTTAGTCGACAATGCTTCAGGTTATGAAAAACTGATCTTTATGGATGTATACTCTGGTTACAACTAGATCCTAATGCATCCATCCGATCAAAGTAAGATCGCTTTTATTACCGACTATGGAAATTATTGCTGCAAAGTCATGCCATTTGGTCTTAAGAATGCAGGTGCAGCATACCAACGCCTTATGGACAAGGTATTCACAGAACAGAGCGGCAAAAACATCGAAGTTTATGCGATGACATGGTCGCCAAAACAAAACTCGGCGACAATCACCTTGATGACCTTAAGAAAATATTCCACCAAATCCAAAAATATAATATGCGGCTTAATCCTGAGAAATGTGTCTTTGGTGTACAAGGAGGCAAATTCCTCGGCTTCGTGCTCACTAACCGTGGAATCGAGGCCAATCCAGAAAAGTGTCGAGCTGTCTTGGAGATGGCAAGCCCACAAACTATCAAAGACGTCCAGCAACTGACCGAGAGACTTGCCGCGCTCTCGAGATTCCTCCCTTGTCTAGCTTCCAAGTCTTTTTATTTTTTCCAAACATTAAAAAAGAAAATCCTTTTCATTGGACCGATGAATGTGAACAAGTTTTCACAACCATAAAAGAAACTATATCAAAACCACCTGTTTTACAAACACCCCTTCAAGAGGAACCGCTTTATCTATATTTATCTATAACTGACTGGGCCATAAGCTATGTTCTTATTGCAGAAAGGCAAAAGCAGCAGCTGTCGATCTATTTCATCAGCAAGACCCTCCAAAATGCAGAACTTCGTTATTCGAACATTGAAAAGCTGGCCTTAGCTCTGGTTTTCTCGGCACGAAGACTTCGGCTATATTTCCAAAGTCATGTCATCTATGTTCGAATAGATCAACCCTTGCGACAAGTCCTTCACAAGCTAGAATTAGCTGGCCGACTAGTAAAATGGTCGGTAGAACTCTCCGAGTTTGATATCAGATACCAGGGCTGAGGACCTATCAAATCTCAATATTTGGCCAATTTTATTGCCGAATTCACAGTCCTAAACACAACCGAAGACTCAACCAAATGGTCCTTATACGTAGACGGTTCTTCCAATCCATAAGTTGAGTAATGTCCTTGAACAATCTCTACACTTTTCCTTCAAAGCAAGCAACAATCAAAGTGAGTACGAAGCTCTTATTGCCGGTCTTAAACTTGCCGTCGACCTCAATATTGTCGAACTCAAGGTATATTGTGATTCTTTGCTCGTCGTACAGCAGGTGAACGACTTGTACCAGGTAAAAGATACTTTGTTATCCAAATACCTTGCCATTGTTCAAAACTTAATTTCCAAATTATCTAAATGTGAAATTCAACATATACCTCGGGAGAGTAATGGCCGAGCTGATATCCTATCTAAGCTAGCTATTACTCAAACGACCAAAGCATCACTTTATCAATCAACACTACTTGAACCAAGCATCGATCTCCCAGAGATTCTAAGTGTTTCACAAGATGCAGATTGGAGAGGACCTTATATAAATTATCTCAGAATTGGAATATTGCCAGACGATATTAAAAATGCTCGGCACTTTCGTCGACAAGCTTCATTTTTTTACAATATACAACAACTACCTATATAGGCGAGGATTTTCTCGTCCTTTGCTCAAGTGTCTCTCCAGATTGGAAGCCGAACTTGCGCTAGCTGAGGCACATGAAGGAATCTGTGGCACACACCACGGAGCCCGAAGTCTATCGTCAAAGATCCTCTGTGCTGGCTTCTTTTGGCCGACATTACAGTAAGACTGCAAACCAAAGGTAAAAAGCTGCTACAATTGTCAGAAACATAGCCCCATCACACACCTCCCAGCCAAGCTATTGCACAATTCCGACGTAAGCTGGCCCTTCAACCAATGGGGCTAGATATACTCAGTCCATTCCCCTTAGCAGCCCGGGCAGGTAAAATTCTTGGTAGTAGCAGTCAACTATTTTTCCAAATGGATAGAGGCACAACCTTTATCAAAAATCTCTTCGCAACAAATGGTTTCCTTTGTATGAAAACATATTATCTGTAGATTCGGCATACCTTGGCACATTATCACAGATAATGGTCGCCAGTTTGCCGATCATAAATTCACTTTCTTTTTGTAGGACTTAAAGATCAAACAACACTTTTCATCGGTAGAACACCCGCAGACAAATGGGTTAGCCGAGGCTGCAAACAAAGTTATCTTACATGCATTGCGAAAGAAACTTGATGATGCCAAAGGTCTTTGGGCCGAACTCATCCCAGAAGTCATATGGGGTTACAACACCACTATCCACTCAACAATAAAGGAAACCCTTTTCCGCCTAGTATACGGGTCGGATGCAATGATACCTGTCGAGATCTCTCAGGCTTCATTACGCACTCAATTGGCCTACCACAGTACCACAGATAAAGCTTGGCAATCCGATCTGGACCTCGTTGAAGAAATCCGATCTTCATCAATAATCACACACCGAGCTATGCAACAGCATATAGCTCGGTGCTACAATAAAAAACTTCACCCAAGGTCCTTTCAAGTAAACGACTTGGTACTGAGAAGAACCGAACAGGCTAGAAAATCACCAAGCCATGGCAAACTCGCTGCTAACTGGGAAGGCCCTTTTCGAATTATTGAGGTCATCGGCAACGGGGCCTACCGATTGCAAACCCTAGATGGTAATACTATGCCTAATACTTGGAATGTATCCTCTTTGAAGTTGTATTACAGTTAAAAGTTAGGGACAGGCGAGTAATCTTTTTCCTACTCATGAGATTTTTCCCACAAGGGTTTTGCTCGGAGAGGTTTTAACGAGGCTTGCCTACCTGCACCTTTGTAATCAAAGGTCTATCAATACATTTTTAAGTTATTTTATCTCACTATCAACACCTTTAGTTTCTTTTGCAATATGAACTGTTAATTCTGCCGATCTCTATCCGAATCCAACTAATCGGACTTCACTGATCAAACAACACATAGTCGATCTCCATTCGACTACTCAACCTTTACCGATCAAACACACAAACGGCCGATCTAAACCAGACAATCTTATCATATCCATTATATCTTCATCAGATATAAGCATCAAATCACCATTACGGTGACACAAACTGCAATACAAGAGGGTATCCCCTAACAGTAATCGAACAATTTGCTTCGGCAACCGATCAACTCAAACACTCAATAAAAGATGGCACCAAGTCATACTTACTATCAACTAAATTTCATCTATCATACACGATCACAACAAACTAATTACTATAAAAGATATATCTCTATCATTTCCTATCACGTATCTCTAGCAAAATACCTCATATAGCAAACAACCAATTAAGCAAATAACAAAACATGCAAAACAACATTTAAATCAGAAGTAGAAACATTCAAAACAGTCATAAGATCACTTCAGGAGCAAATCAGTTCACCAAAACACTACCATTAACACCTAAAAAAATAACACATTCAAAACAAATATACAAACTACTGTTTAACATTCTCGTCTCCTTGCTCAGCAACACCATCATCCTCCACCATGACCCTATCTTGGACTATCTTCCCAGGATCCATCTGGGAGAAGTCCACTTCAGGGGCTACAAACTTTGCCTGAAGAGAAGTCCTTCCAAAACCTTCCATAAATGAATCTTGAATCTACCGCTGCCTGTTTTTCTCCATCTCCTTTAATTTTGCTGTAACCTCAACTATCCGAACACTCATACTCGAAAGGTCAGCTTCTTTCTTCTTCACATCCTCCACTTCCTTTGCATAGTTTTCCTTGGTCAACTTTAACTCTTTCCCAACCTTGGATAAACTGGTTTCCAATTCAGCCACCCTAACATTCTTCAGGTCCAACTCCTGTTTCCATTTCAATTCTTGTTTTTGTTCGGCCACCTTCCGATGTTTTTTCTCTTGGCAGCGACCTAAGCTCGCCAACCAAAATCCAACCACCTTCAAAACAGAAATAACAAAAGATATATACATGTATAAATACTAATTCAAAGCACAACTTCCAAAATACAACATACAAATACCTGCATATACTGATTAATTGCGACATCACTAGCTTCGTCCGCCTGAATCACATCCGCCGGTGTCTGACAAACCTCGTCGGCAATGACCATATAGGGAAAATCCTTCCCCCACAGTGACGAGCCATCACTTTGATCGGCAACGTCATGTAATTTCTTCTAAAAAACTCCTGAACCTCTTCCATAGGGACCTCGTCCCTGACATCCTCGGACTCATTATATAAATCCACCACATCATGTTTTCTTTTCTTCAAAATCACCTTTCTTCTCCTAGGATTGGGTTGATTCACCTCGCCAACCCCGGCGGCTTTATTAGCTTCTAAAGACGACCCCTCTTTCTCCAAGTTTTTACTTTTCACCCGAGCCTTTGATGGGCGGATAATTTATACCCTTTTTGGCATTGATTTTACATAGTTTTTAGTATGATTTAGTTACTTTTCATTATATTTTAATTAGTTTTCATGCAAAAATCACATTTCTGGACTTTACTATGAGTTTGTGTATTTTTCTGTAATTTCAGGTATTTTCTGGCTGAAATTGAGGGACCTGGGCAAAAATCTGATTCAGAGGCTGAGAAAGGACTATAGATGTTGTTGGATTCTGACCCTCTTGCACTCGAAGTGGATTTTCTGGAGCTACAGAAGCCCAATTGGCGCGCTCTCAATTCGTTAGAAAGTAGACATCTTGGGCTTTTCAGCAATATATAATAGTCCATACTCTACCCGAGATTTGATGGCCCAAACTGGCATTAAAAGCCAGCCAAAAACTTTCTGGCGTAAAACGCCAGAACTGGCATAATTCTTGGTGTTAAACGCCCATTTTGGCACCCGGGGTGGAGTTTTACTCCAACTTGAAGTATATGCACCTGTAAGATTGAAAGCTCAGCCCAAACACTCACCAAGTGGGTCCAAGAAGTGGATTTCTGCATTATCTGCACTTAGTTACTCAATTTCTGTAAACCTAAGTTACTAGTCTAGTATAAAAGCTACTTTTAGAGATTCATTTTACAACTCATGACATTTTTACATTTCATATTGTATATCTGACGGCATGAGTCTCTAAACCCCATAGGTGGGGGTAAGGAGCTCTGCTGTGTCTCAATGGATTAATGCAATTACTACTATTTTCTATTCGATCACGCTTGATTCTGTTGTAAGATACTCACTCGTACTTAAATCTGGAGAAGATGATGATCCGTGACACTCATCATCATTCTCACATCTATGAACGCGTGCCTGACAACCACTCCCATTCTACATGAGCTCAATGTAATCACTGGGCGACAACTTTAGTGCGTATCTCTTGGATCTCTGATCCACGGACCGAGTCTGTAAGATCAGAACCTTCGTGGTAGAGGTTAGAACCAATTGGCAACATTCGTGGGATCCGGAAAGTCTAAACCTTGTCTGTGGTATTCTGAGTAGGATCTGGCAAGAGATTACTGTGACGAGCTTTAAACTCATGAATGTTGGGCGCAGTGACAGTGTGCAAAAGGATAGAGAGATCCTATTCCGACGCTAGTGAGAACCGACAGATGATTAGCTGTGCGGCAGCTGTACCTGGTATTTTTCATCCAAGACGAGAAATCCGATAGTTGATTAGTCGTGCAGAGACCGTGCCTGGTATTTTTCATCCGAGAGAATCATACAGCTTGCCAATGAAGGAAGCCATGCGTGTTTGGAGAAGAAGACAGTAGGAAAGCAGAGATTCAGATGACAGAGCATCTCCGGAACTCAACATGTTCCTCATTACTGAATCACAAGTACCATTTAATTTATGTTATTTACTTTTCATAACAAAATCATTTTTATCATTAATCTCTTGACTAAGATTTACAAGATAACCATAGCTTGCTTCAAGCTGGCAATTTCCGTGGGATCGACCCTTACTCACGTAAGGTATTACTCTGACGACCCAGTGCACTTGCTGGTTAGTTGTGCGGAGTTGTGAAAAGTGTGATCACAATTTTGTGCACCAAGTTTTTGGTGCCGTTGCCGGAGATTGCAAACTATAAAGCTGTGAGATTCATACTCAAAGAGTACACTAAGCAGCAAACAAAAAAATTGATTTCTGATGCAAAGTACTACTTGTGGGATGAACCATATCTCTTTAAGAGGTGTGTAGACGGAATGATCCGTAGATGTGTGCCTAGAGAAGAGGCACAGAAGATCCTATGGCATTGCCATGGATCACAGTATGGAGGACATTTTGGAGGTGAGCGAACAGCCACCAAGGTTCTCCAATGTGGCTTCTACTGGCCTACCCTCTATAGAGACTCCCGAGAGTTTGTACGTAACTGTGACAGTTGTCAGAGAGCTGGTAATCTGCCTCACGGTTATGCCATGTCTTAGCAAGGGATCTTAGAGATTGAGTTGTTTGATGTATGGGGTATTGACTTTATGGGGCCTTTCCCACCATCATACTCAAACACTTATATTCTGGTGGCAGTAGACTATGTATCTAAATGGGTAGAGGCAATTGCAACACCCACTAATAATACTAAGACAGTGATGAAGTTCCTCCAGAAACATATCTTCAGCAGGTTTGGTGTCCCTAGGATACTGATCAGTGATGGAGGCACTTATTTCTGTAATAAACAGCTTGACTCTGCTCTGGTCCGATATGAAATTAACCATAAATTGGTAACTCCATATCATCTACAGACAAATGGGCAGGCTGAAGTCTTGAATAGAGAACTAAAATGAATTCTGGAATGGACTGTAAGTACCCATAAAAAGGATTGGGCAAGAGGTCTGGATGATGCTCTGTGGGCATATAGAACAGCATTCAAAACTCCTATAGGAACCTCTCCATACCAGCTGGTGTATGAAAAATCCTGTCATTTGCTAGTAGAACTGGAACACAAGGCCTACTGGGCAACCAGGTTCCTAAACCTTGATGCTAAGGTAGCTGGAGAGAAAAGATTACTCCAGTTGAATGAGCTGGAGGAGTTCAGACTCAATGCTTTTGAAAATGCTAAAATTTATAAAGAGAAAGCAAAAAGATGGCATGACAAAAGGCTGTCATCTAGAGTCTTTGAGCCAGGACAGAAGGTCCTGCTGTTTAACTCTAGGCTAAGATTGTTCCCTGGGAAATTGAAATCCTAGTGGAGGGGACCATATGTGATTACAAGTGTGCCACCATATGGTTATGTAGAGCTTCAAGATATTGATTCTGACAAAAAGTTCATTGTTAATGGACAGAGAAACAAACATTATTTTGAAGGCAATGTTGAGCAAGAATGCTCAAAACTGAGACTAAATTAAAAGCTCAGTAAAGTCCAGCTAAAGACAGTAAAGAAGCGCTTATTGGAAGGCAACCCAGCCATTATAAAAAATTAGATGTTTATAACAATTATATAAGTCCATTTAATTGTGTTGCTCATGTTTATTAATGCTTTTCAGTAAACAAGTCAGGGAAATTGAGGGTTCAGAACATAAAGTAGAAGAATCACAGAGAAAACAGGCTCACTGGCGTTAAAACGCCAGTAAAGAGGCAATTTGGGCATTAAACGCCAGAATGGGCAGCATTCTGGGCGTTTAACGCCAAAATTGGCAACATCCTGGCGTTTAGAAAAACGCCCAGTAAAGAAGGATTTCTGGAATTTAACGCCAGCCAGGTGTTAAATGCCCAAAATGGCCACCAGATAGGCGTTAAACGCCAGAATGGGTATCATTTTGGGCGTTTAATGCCAGAACAGCAAGGGGGAGGTAATTTCGTTTCCAATTCAATTTTTTTCGAATTTTCATGTTTTAATTCAAAATTTTCTGCATCAAAATATTACAAACATTCATTTTTTAATTTCCATTACCAAAAATCAATAATCTTATAAATTCTTTTTCAATTCTTTTCAATTCTTTTTCAAAACTCATTCATCTTTCCAATTTCTTTTCAAATCTTTTTAACTCATTCATATTATCTTTTATTTCTTAGATGCATAAACAAAATTTCAGATTTAACTTCCTCGTATCTTTTTCATATCTTTTAAATTTTGAAAAAATCTTATCTTTTTCATATCATATTTATCTTTTACCAATCATATCTTTCAATCATATCTTTTTCTAAGAATTCGACCCCATTCCCTCCCTCCCTTTTAAATATACATTCGGCCATCCCCTCTAACCCATCATTCGAATCCTTCTCTCCTTCTCTTTATCTTCTTTTTGTTTATTTTTGCTTGAGGACAAGTAAATCTTTAAGTTTGGTGTGATTTCTATGATCCCTGATCCAAAACAAACGAATCTCATGGCTCCCAAAGGAAGACAAACCACTTCAAGAGGCAAGAAAAAAAGCAACCCAAAGCCACTTTGGATGCATGAGAATTTCTGCACCAAAGAACATGCAGATCGTTACTTTAAAATTGTGTGCAGAAGATCAGTGATCCCGGAAGTTAGATTCAATCTGAAAGAAGATGAATACCCAGAGATCCAAGAGCAGATTTAAAACAGGGGCTGGGAAGTCCTGGCTAATCCTGAGATACATGTTGGAAGAAATATGGTCCAGGAATTCTATGCAAATCTATGGATGACAGAGAAGCAAATATTAGAGGGAACTGCTTTCTACTCCTTTCGGACTATGGTCAGAGGGAAGATTATTTACTTCCACTTTGACAAAGTAAGAGAAGTTCTCAAACTTCCTCAACTACAAGATGATCCAGAGTCCTTTAACAGGAGAATGGCCAAAGATGAAAGGCTAGATCAAGTTCTAGAGGACATATGCCTCCATGGAACCAAGTGGATTACCAATTCAAAAGGTGTCCCAAACCAGCTAAAGAGAGGAGATCCCAAACCAGTTGCTAGAGGTTGGCTGAATTTCATTGGGCGTTCTATACTCCCAACCAGCAACTGATCTGAAGTCACTGTCAAGAGGGCAGTGATGATTCACTGTATTATGCTAGGGAAGGAGGTAGAGATTCATCAACTGATCCCTGTTGAAATCTACATGTTTGCAAACAAGGAATCCACTGAGGCCAAATTGGCCTACCCAAGCTTGATTAGTCTACTATGTAAAGATGCGGGGGTAAAGATGGGTGTGGATGAATTTATCCCAGTTGAATGCCAAATCACTAAAAAAGTGATGGATGGACCTCAAATTCAAGATAACATCATCAAGAGGGGGGCGCATGAACTCCTCCCAGAAATTCCTCAATTTGACTATTAGGCTCGCTTAGAAGCATCTGTCACCAAGCTGCAAGAAGCTGTGAATTAACTCAATGAAGAACAACAGAATCAAAACAGCATGCTTTGCAAACTACTCATATAACAAGAGAAACAAGGGCGTGAGATATAGGAGCTAAAGCGCCAGAAGCTGTCCCTTAGAGAGCCAGATGTCCCACAAATTGAATGAGCACCTACCCCTCAAAATTAAGATTGTTGAGTCCTAACTCTGTGATAACTTTTATTATTAGAAACATATTTTAAGAATTACATGAGCATTAGTATTAGAGTCGTTTATTTTTATGTCTTTAATTTCCTTTCTTTTATTATTATTTGTTTGCTTTTATGTTTATTTTATGTTTATTTTTATTACATGTTTATTAAAGTTTAGAGTCTATGTCTTAAAGCTATGAATGGTTCCATGAATCCTTCACTTCTCTTAAATGAAAAATATTTTTAATTGCAAAAGAACAAGAAGTACATGAATTTCGAAAATTATCTTGAAGTTAGCTTAATTATTTTGATGTGGTGGCAATATTTTTTATAGTGAAGTTTATGAATGTTAAAATTGTTGGCTCTTGAAAGAATAATGAAAAAGAGAAATGTTATTGATAATCTGAAAAATCATAAAATTGATTCTTGAAGTAAGAAAAAGCAGTGAAAAACAAAAGCTTGCAAAAAAATAATAAACAAAATAAAGAAAAAGAATAAGCAAGCAGAAAAAGCCAATAACCCTTTAAACTAAAAGGCAAGGGTAAAAAGGATCCAAGGCTTTGAGCATTAATGGATAGGAGGACCCAAAGGAATAAAATCCTGGCCTAAGCAGCTAAATCAAGCTGTCCCTAACCATGTGCTTGTGGCGTGAATGTGTCAAGTGAAAAGCTTGAGACTGAGCGGTTAAAGTCGTGGTCCAAAGCAAAAAGAGTGTGCTTAAGAGCTCTGGACACCTCTAACTAGGGACTCTAGCAAAGTTGAGTCACAATCTGAAAAGGTTCACCTAGTTATGTGTCTGTGGCATTTATGTATCTGGTGGTAATACTGGAAAACAAAATGCTTAGGGTCACGGCCAAGACTCAGAAAGTAGCTGTGTTCAAGAATCAACATACTAAACTAGTAGAATCAATAACACTATATGAATTCTGAGTTCCTATGGATGCCATTCATTCTGAACTTCAAAGGATAAAGTGAGATGCCAAAACTGTTCAGAAGCAAAAAGCTACTAGTTCCGCTCATCTAATTGAAACTAATCTTCATTGATATTTTTGAAACTTATTGTATATTCTCTTCTTTTTATCCTATTTTGTTTTTAGTTGCTTAGAGACAAGCAACAATTTAAGTTTGGTGTTGTGATGAGTGGATAATTTATACCCTTTTTGGCATTGATGTTACATAGTTTTTAGTATGATTTAGTTACTTTTCATTATATTTTAATTAGTTTTTATGTAAAAATCACATTTCTGGACTTTACTATGAGTTTGTGTGTTTTTTTGTAATTTCAGGTATTTTGTGGCTGAAATTGAGGGACCTGAGCAAAAATCTTATTCAGAGGCTGAGAAAGGACTGCAGATGCTGTTGGATTCTGACCCTCCTGCACTCGAAGTAAATTTTCTGGAGCTACAGAAGCCCAATTGGCACGCTCTCAATTGATTTGAAAAGTAGACATCTTGGGCTTTCCATCAATATATAATAGTCCATACTTTGTCTGAGATTTAATGACCCAAACTGGCGTTATAAGCCAGCCAAAAACTTTCTGGCGTAAAACGCCAGAACTGGCATAATTCTTGGCGTTAAACGCCCATTTTGGCACCCAGGGTGGCATTTTACTCCAACTTGAAGTATATGCACGTGTAAGATTGAAAGCTTGGCCCAAACACTCACCAAGTGGGTCTCGAAAGTGGATTTTTGCACTATCTGCACTTAGTTACTCAATTTCTGTAAACCTAAGTTACTAGTCTAGTATAAAAACTACTTTTAGAGATTTATTTTACAACTCATGACATTTTTACATTTCATATTGTATCTCTGACGGCATGGGTCTCTAAACCCCATAGGTGGGGGTGAGGAGCTCTACTGTGTCTCAATGGATTAATGCAATTACTACTGTTTTCTATTCAATCACGCTTGATTCCGTTCTAAGATACTCACTCGTACTTAAATCTAGAGAAGATGATGATTCGTGACACTCATAATCATTCTCACATCTATGAATGCATGCCTGACAACCACTCCCATTCTACATGAGCTCAACGTGATCACTGGGCGACAGCTTTAGTGCGTATCTCTTGGGTCTCTGATCCACGGACCGAGTCCGTGAGATCAGAACCTTCGTGGTAGAGGTTAGAACCAATTGGCAGCATTCCTGGGATCCAGAAAGTCTCAACCTTGTCTGTGGTATTCCGAGTAGGATCTAGGAAGGGATGATTGTGACGAGCTTCAAACTCATGAATGTTGGGCGTAGTGACGGTGTGCAAAAGGATAGAGAGATCCTATTCCGATGCTAGTGATAACCGACAGATGATTAGCCGTGCGGTAGCTGTACCTGGTATTTTTCATCTGAGATGAGAAATCTGATAGTTGATTAGCCGTGCAGAGACCGTGCCTGGTATTTTTCATCCGAGAGGATCATACAGCTTGCCGTTGAAGGAAGCCATGCGTGTTTGGAGAAGAAGACAGTAGGAAAGTAAAGATTCAGATGACAGAGCATCTCCGGAACCTCAACCTGTTCCTCATTACTGAATCACAAGTACCATTTAATTCATGTTATTTACTTTTCATAACAAAATCATTTTTATCATTAATCTCCTGACTAAGATTTACAAGATAACCATAGCTTGCTTCAAGCCGGCAATCTCCGTGGGATCGACCCTTACTCATGTAAGGTATCACTTGGACGACCCAGTGCACTTGCTGGTTAGTTGTGTGGAGTTGTGAAAAGTGTGATCACAATTTCATGCACCATCCTTCAAAGTTGCCGCAGATATACTGGGATATTTTCCTCCTGAAAACACGTAACATCAAACAAGTTAACACATATCTCGGCCTTAGTCACACCACATCAATTCAAAATCTTACCCAAATAATCTATTATTGCTTACCTATTCTCATCCCATTATAGCAGGTCAAACACAAAAATCAATTCCTTCCGATCAACAACCTCAACTAAGTACTCGATTATCAATTCATCTTTTCCGCTTATGGTCTCCAGCCCCAGAATATTCTGAAGCTCCAAGCACCACCAAAAGGGAAATTTTTCCCCCAAATGTTCATCAACATAAAAAGGAAAGTCCCCCTCTGAATTACTGACTTTCACATACATCTCCTTAAAGTTTTTAAACGACGATGGTGCACGAAATTGTGATCTCTAACAATGGCGCTCAACTTGGTATGCACGTTCATAATCTCAGCACTTTCTTCACAACTTCGCACAACTAACCAGCAAGTGCACTGAGTCGTCCAAGTAATAAACCTTACGTGAGTAAGGGTCGATCCTACGAAAATTGTCAGCTTGAAGCAAGCTATGGTCACCTTGTAAATCTCAATCAGGCGGATTCAAATGGTTATAGAGATTTAATAATAAAAAGATAAACAAAACGTAAAATAAAGATAGAGGTACTTATGTAATTCATTGGTGAGAATTTCAGATAAGCGTATAGAGATGCTTTCGTTCCTCCTGAACCTCGGCTTTCCTGCTGTCTTCATCTAATCAGTCTTACTCCTTTCTATGGCAAGCTGTATTTTGGGCATCACCGTTGTCAGTGGCTATATCCCGTCCTCTCTATAAAAATGGTCCGATGCGCTGTCACTGCATGGCTAATCATCTGGAGGTTCTCGATCATACTGGAATAGGATTCACCATCTTTTTGTGTCTGTCACTACGCCCAGCACTCGCGAGTTTGAAGCTCGTCACAGCCACCCCTTCCCAGATCCTACTCGGAATACCACAGACAAGGTTTAGACTTTCCAGATCTCAAGAATGGCCATCCATGGGTTCTAACTTATACCACGAAGATTCTGATTAAGAGATCCAAGAGATACTCATTCAATCGAAGGTAGAACGGAAGTGGTTGTCAGGCACACGTTCATAGGGAATGATGATGAGTGTCACGATCATCACATTCATGTTGAAGTGCGAATGAATATCTTAGAAGCGGAATAAGCTGAATTGAATAGAAAAACAGTAGTACTTTGCATTAATTCATGAGGAACATCAGAGCTCCACACCTTAATCTATGGTGTGTAGAAACTCTACCGTTGAAAATACATAAGAACAATGTCCAGGCATGGCCGAGAGGCCAGCCTCCTAAACGTGATCAATATGATCCCAAAATGAACTAAAGATCATAAGATGTCTAATACAGTCGTAAAGGGTCCTATTTATATCAGACTAGTTACTAGGTTTACAGAAAATAGTAAATGATACATAAATCCACTTCCGGGGCCCACTTTGGTGTGTGCTTGGGCTAAGCTTGAAGCTTTCACGTGGAGAGGTCCTTCTTGGAGTTAAACGGCAGTTTTGGTGCCAGTTTGGGCGTTTAACTCTGCTTTGCAACCTGTTTCTGGCGTTTGACTCCAGAATTGGGCAGAGAGCTGGCGTTCAATGCCAGTTTGAGTCATCTAAACTCGGGCAAAGTATGGACTATTATATATTGCTGGATAGCCCTGGATGTCTAGTTTCCAACGCAATTGAGAGCGCACCATTTGGAGTTCTGTAGCTCCAGAAAATCCACTTTGAGTGTAGGGAGGTCAGAATCCAACAGCATCAGCAGTCCTTTGTTAACCTCTGAATCTGATTTTTGCTCAGGTCTCTCAATTTCAGCCAGAAAATACCTGAAATCATAGAAAAACACACAAACTCATAGTAAAGTCCAGAAATGTGATTTTTAATTAAAAATTAATAAAAATATAATAAAAACTAACTCAATCATACTAAAAACATACTAAAAATAATGCCAAAAAGCGTATAAATTATCCGCTCATCACAATACCAAACTTAAATTGTTGCTTATCCCCAAGCAATTGAAAATCAAATAGAATAAAAAGAAGAGAATATACTATAAATTCCAAACTATCAATGAAACTTAGCTCCAATCAGATGAGCGGGACTAGTAGCTTTTTGCCTCTTGAATAGTTTTGGCATCTCACTTTATCCATTGAAGTTCAGAATGATTGGCATCTATAGGAACTCAGAGTTCAGATAGTGTTATTGATTCTCCTAGTTCAGTATGTTGATTCTTGAACACAGCTACTTTATGAGTCTTGGCCGTGGCCCTAAGCACTCTGTTTTCCAATATTACCACCGGATACATACATGCCACAGACACATAACTGGGTGAACCTTTTCAGATTGTGACTCAGCTTTGCTAAAGTCCCCAATTAGAGGTGTCCAGGGTTCTTAAGCACACTCTTTTTTTTTGCTTTGGACCTCGACTTTAACCACTCAGTCTCAAGTTTTCACTTGACACCTTCACGCCACAAGCACATGGTTAGGGACAGCTTGGTTTAGCCGCTTAGGCCAGGATTTTATTCCTTTAGGCCCTCCTATCCACTGATGCTCAAAGCCTTGGATCCTTTTTATTACCCTTGCCTTTTGGTTTTAAGGGCTATTGGCTTTTTCTGCTTGCTTTTTTTTTTCTTTTTCTTTCTTCTCTTTTTTTTCGCCATTCTCTTTTTTTTTTTTTTTTTTGCAAGCTTTGTATTCACTGCTTTTTCTTGCTTCAAGAATTATTTTTATGATTTTTCAGATCATCAAATAACATGTCTCCTTTTCATCATTCTTTCAAGAGCCAACATATTTAACATTCATAAACCACAATTTCAAAAGACATATGCACTATTCAGACATTCATTCAGAAAACAAAAAGTATTGTCACCACATCAAAATAACTAAACTAGTTTCAAGGATGAATTTGAAACTATGTACTTCTTGTTCTTTTGTAATTAAAATATTTTTCATTTAAGAGACGTGATGGATTCATAGGACATTCATAACTTTAAGACATAGACACTTAAATACTAACGATCATGAAATAAGACACAAACATAAAGCATAGTAAACGAAAAATAGGAAAATAAGAACAAGTAGATTAAGGAAGGAGTTCACCTTAGTGAGGATGGCGTCTTCCTCTTCTTGAAGAACCAATGGTGCTCTTGAGCTCCTCTATGTCTCTTCCTTGTCTTTGTTGTTCCTCCCTCATAGCTCTTTGATCTTCTTTAATTTCATGGAGGATGATGGAGTGCTCTTGGTGCTCCATCCTTAGTTGTCCCATGTTGGAACTTAATTCTCCTAGGGAGGTGTTGATTTGCTCCCAAAAATTCTGTGGAGGGAAGTGCATCTGAGGCATCTCAGGGATTTCATGGTGATGAGCTTCCTCATGCGTCTCTTGAGATCCATGAATAGGCTCTCTTATTTGCTTCATCCTCTTCTTAGTGATGGGCTTGTCCTCATTAATGAGGATATCTCCCTCTATGTCAATCCCAGCCAAATTGCATAGATGGCAAATGAGGTGAGGAAAGGCTAACCTTGCCAAAGTGGAGGACTTGTCAGCCACCTTGTAGAGTTCTTGAGGTATAATCTCATGAACTTCCACTTCCTCTCCAATCATGATACTATGGATCATGATGGCTCGGTCTACAGTGACTTCAGACCGGTTGCTAGTGGGAATGATTGAGCGTTGAATGAACTCCAACCATCTTCTAGCTATAGGTTTAAGGTCCAGTCTTCTCAGTTGAACCGGTTTGCCTTTTGAGTCAATCTTTCATTGAGCTCCTTCCACACATATGTCCATGAGGACTTGGTCCAACCTTTGGTCAAAGTTGACCCTTCTTGTGTAGGGGCATGCATTTTCTTCCATCATCGGCAAGTTGAACGCCAGCCTTACATTTTTCGGACTGAAATCTAAGTATTTCCCCCGAACCATGGTAAGCCAATGCTTTGGATTCAGGTTCACACTTTGATCATGGTTCTTAGTGATCCATGCATTTGCATAGAACTCTTGAACCATTAGGATCCCGACTTCTTGAATGGGGTTGGTGAGGACTTCCCAACCTCTTCTTTGGATCTCAAGTCGGATCTCCGGATACTCATTCTTCTTGAGCTTGAAAGGAACCTCAGAGATCAATTTCTTCTTGGCCACAACTTCATAGAAGTGGTCTTGATGGGCTTTTGAGATGAATCTCTCCATCTCCCATGACTCAAAGGTGAAAGCAATTGACTTTCCTTTCCTCTTTCTTGATGATTCTCTGGCCTTAGGTGCCATTGATGGTTATGGAAAAAACAAAAAGCTATGCTTTTTACCACACCAAACTTAGAATGTTGCTCGTCCTCGAGTAAAAGAAGAGAGAAAGAAGGAGAAGAAGAAGAGATGGAGGAAGGGGAGAGATATGTGTATTCGGCCATTTAGGGTGGGTTTGGGTGGAAAAGAGATTTTGAATTTGAAGGTAGGTGGGATTTATGGGAAAGTGTGGTGGAGGTGATTGGTGAAAGGGTAATGGGGAAGAGTGGTTGATTTGATTAGTGAAGGGTGTTTGGGGAAGAGGGTTATTGGATTGTGTGAAGAAGAGGGAGAAGGTGAGTTGAGGTAGGTGGGGATCCTGTGGGGTCCACAGATCCTGAGGTGATCCTGTAGGGTCCACAAATCCTGAGGTGTCAAGAATTTCACATCCCTGCACCTTTTAGGCGTGTAAAACGCCCTTTATAGGCAATCCTGGCGTTTAACGCCACTTCCTTACTTGTTTCTGGCGTTAAACGCCCAGATGTAGCTTGTTTCTGGCGTTTAACGCCAGCTTGATGCTCTGTTCTGGCATTAAACGCCAGTCTGGTGCCCATTTCTGGCGTTAAACGCCCAGAATGGTGCCAGATTGGGCGTTGAACGCCCATTCTGCTAGCCTTACTGGCGTTTAAACGCCAGTAAGCTTTTCCTCCAGGGTGAGCTATTTTTCATTCTGTTTTTGATTTTTTTGTAGTTTTTGTGACTCCACATGATCATCAACCTAAAGAAACACGAAATAAACATGAAAATAAAAATAATTAATTAACATTGGGTTGCCTCCCAACAAGCGCTTCTTTAATGTCAATAGCTTGACAGTGAGCTCTCATGGAGCCTCACAGATGTTCAGAGCATTGTTGAGACCTCTCAACACCAAACTTAGAGTTTGGATATGGGAGTTCAACACTAAACTTAGAGTTTGGTTGTGGCCTCCCAGCACCAAACTTAGAGTTTGACAGTGGGGGCTTTGGTTGACTCTGCAGTGAGAGAAGCTTTTCATGCTTCCTCTCCATGGTTACAGAAGGAGAACCTTGAGTTTTGAACACAAGGTAGTCTTCATTCAGTTGAAGGACCAACTCTCCTCTGTCCACATCAATCACAGCATTTGCCGTGGCTAGGAAGGGTCTTCCAAGGATGATGGATTCATCCTCATCATTCCCAGTGTCTAGGATTATGAAATCAGCAGGGATGTAAAGGCCTTCAACCTTTACTAACATGTCCTCTACCTGTCTATAAGCCTCTTTTATTGAATTGTCTGCCATCTCTAATAAGATTCTGGCAGCTTGCACCTCAAAGATCCCAAGTTTCTCCATTACAGAGAGTGGCATTAAGTTTATTCCTGACCCCAGGTCACACAGAGCCTTTTCAAAGGTCATGGTGCCTATGTTATAGGGTATTAATAATTTACCAGGATCCTGTTTCTTTTGAGGTAATTTTTGCCTATCCAATGCATTCAGTTCATTGGTTAGCAAGGGAGGTTCATCTTCCCAAGTCTCATTACCAAATAATTTGGCATTCAACTTTATGATTGCACCAAGGTACTTGGCAACTTGCTCGTCAGTAACATCTTCATTTTCTTCAGAAGAAGAATACTCATCAGAGCTCATGAAGGGCAGAAGGAGGTTAATTGGAATCTCTATGGTCTCTAGATGAGCCTCAGATTCCTTTGGTTCCTCTAAGGGAAACTCCTTATTGTTCACTGAACATCCCAGGAGGTTCTCCTCACTAGGATTCACGTCCTCCTCCTCTCTTGTGGGTTCGGCCATTTTGGTTATATCAATGGCCTTGCACTCTCTCTTTGGATTCTGTTCTGTATTGCTTGGGAGAGTACTAGGAGGAGTTTCAGTGACCTTTTTACTCAATTGGCCTACTTATGCCTCCAAATTTCTAATGGAGGACCGTGTTTCATTCATGAAACTTAAAGTGGCCTTAGATAGATCAGAGACTATATTTGCCAAGCTAGATAGATTCTGCTCAGAATTCTCTGTTTTTTGCTGAGTGGATAATGGAAAAGGTTTACTATTGTTAAACATGTTTCTTCTACCATTATTAAAGCTTTGTTGAGGCTTTTGTTGATCCTTCCATGAGAAATTTGGATGATTTCTCCATGAGGGGTTATAGGTGTTCCCATAAGGTTCACCCATGTAATTCACCTCTGCTATTGCAGGGTTCTCAGGATCATAAGCTTCTTCTTCAGAAGATGCCTCTTGAGTACTGTTGGATGCAGCTTGCATTTCATTCAGACTCTGAGAAATTATATTGAATTGCTGAGTCAATATTTTGTTCTGAGCCAATATGGCATTCAGAGCATCAATTTCAAGAACTCCCTTCCTCTGAGGCGTCCCATTACTTACAGGATTCCTCTCAGAAGTGTACATAAACTGGTTGTTAGCAACCATGTCAATGAGTTCCTGAGCTTCTGTAGGCATTTTCTTTAGGTGAATGGATCCACCTGCAGAATGATCCAGTGACATCTTTGACAACTCAGACAAACCATCATAGAATATATCCAGAATGGTCCATTCTGAAAGCATGTCAGATGGACACTTTTTGGTCAGTTGCTTATATCTCTCCCAAGCTTCATAGAGGGATTCACCTTCTTTCTGTCTGAAGATTTGAACATCCACTCTAAGCTTACTAAGCTTTTGAGGAGGAAAGAACTTGGCTAAGAAAGCCGTGACCAGCTTATCCCAAGAGTTCAGGCTGTCTTTAGGTTGAGAATCCAACCATATTCTAGCTCTGTCTCTCACAGCAAACGGGAAAAGCATGAGCCTGTAGACCTCGGGATTAACCCCATTAGTCTTAACAGTATCACAGATCTATAAGAATTCAGTTAAGAACTGAAAAGGATCTTCAGATGGAAGTCCATAAAACTTGCAGTTTTGTTGCATCAGAGAAACTAGTTGAGGTTTAAGCTCAAAATTGTTTGCTCCAATGGTAGGGATGGAGATGCTTCTTTCATGTAAGTTGGAATTTGGTGCAGTAAAGTCACCAAGCATCTTCCTTGCATTGTTGTTATTTTCGGCCATGTCTTCTTCTTTTTCGAAAATTTCTGTCAGATTTTCTCTAGAGAGTTGAGCTTTAGCTTCCCTTAGCTTCCTCTTCAGAGTCCTTTCAGGTTCAGGATCGGCTTCAACAAGAATGTTCTTATCCTTATTCCTGCTCATATGAAAAAGAAGAGAACACAAAAGAAAATATGGAATCCTCTATGTCACAGTATAGAGATTCCTTATGCAAGTATAAGAAGAGAAAAATATAAGAAGGAGAAGAGGAAAATTCAAACACAGAGAGGGAGATAGGGTTCGAATTTTGGGTGGAAGAGAAGTGTTAGTAAATGAATAAATAAATAGAAGGAGATGAGAAAGAGAAGAATTCGAAAATTTAAATAAAATAAAATTTAAAATTTAAAGTTAAAATTCGAAAATCAAATTAAATTAAAATTAAAACAATTAGTTAATTAAAAAGGAAATTTGAAAAAGGGGAAGGGATTTTCGAAAATTAGAGAGAGATTTAGTTAGGTAGTTTTGAAAAAGATAAGAATCAAACAAAAAGTAAAGTGGTTAATTGAAAAAGATTTGAAAATCAAATTTGAAAAGATAAGAAGTTAGAAAAGATTTTGAAATCAAATTTTGAAAAAGATGTGATTGAAATTTATTTTGAAAAATATTTGAAAAAGAATTTTAAAAAGATTTGATTTTGAAAATTAAAGTTGATTACTTGACTAACAAGAAACAAAAAGATTTGATTTTTAAGATTTAAAGATTGAACCTTTCTTATTAGGCAAATAACAAACTTAATATTTTTGAATCAATCACATTAATTGTTAGCATTGAATTCAAAAATATGAACTAAAAATAAGAAAAAGATTTTGAAAATTAATTTAAAATTTTCGAAAATATGAAAGAAAAATGAAAAAGATTTGATTTTTGAAAAAGATTTGAAAAAGATAGGATTTTTAAATTGAAAATTTGATTTGACTTATAAGAAACAACTAGATTTTAAAAAGTTTTGAAAAAGTCAACTCGAATTTTCGAAAATTTATGAGAGAAAAAGGGAAAGATATTTTTTTTTTATTTTTAATGAAGATAAAGAAAAAACACAAAATATGACCCAAAACATTAAGATTTTGGATCAAAACAAATGATGCATGCAAGGACACTATGAATGTCAAGATGAACACCAAGAACACTTTGAATGTCAAGATGAACACCAAAAATTTATTTTTGAAAATTTTTAAGAAAAGAAAAACCTGCAAGTTACCTGTTCGGTAAGTCGGATACCGGACGACTCGGGTTGGTATCCTGGTTGGTGATGGGGTCTCGTCAGGTTGTGGACTGCCGGTCAGGTGTAGGCGAGGCCCCGAGCACTTCGTGCGAAAAAGGGGGGTGTCACCTGCAAAGACACTCCGATGCTCTAGTCAGTAAATGTGCAGGCAAAAAGGGGATGGAGTGATGTGTGACGTACCTCGGGGGAAGGGTAAAACCTTCCCCTTATATACTGTGTCAGAGGTGGGCCCTGCAAGGACAGGCCCACTTTCTTCGAGGCGTTCTCCTCACAGCTGTAGGTGAGCTGTTAGGGACGCGTGTCCAGGTCGGCTGCGAGGCGTCCTGCCCCTGACCGTCCGGGTCGGGTGGTGCTCGGGTCGGCCCAATCTGTAGAGGGTTTGGGCCAGGCCGTAACAGTGCCCCCACGCGTTAGTAATAGTCGTGAGAGCTATTAGTGGCATGTTACTTCTTGTTCCATGCGTTGTCGTCAGGTCGGCCGCCCGTGGGAGGGACGTGCCCCCTGCGCGCGTGTCTCTTGGTTGCTGAGGCAACCATTTGTCACTTCGTTCTTTGTGCTGAGCATTAAATGCTCATAATTGGTTGCAAAACCCCGCGTGCAAAGACCATTTTTCCCTTGGCCCTTTCACGCTTTTTGTAGTGGTTTTTAAACAGTTTCTTCTTTCTCTCTCTCCCATTCTTGCTACTCCCATTTTCTTCTCTCCCTGATATCCAAAACTTCGTTCGAGCATTCCTGTGCCTCTTCTTTCCCTCCTAAGTTCCTGCAATCAATTCAGGTAACTCTTAATTCCTGCTTTCTTGTGCTTTACTGCTGTATGTTTGTTGCTTGTATTTGTTCTGCGTTTTTGCTGTTGTTGGTCTTTGATTTTTGTTGGTAGATGGTGTTCTAGTATCAGATAGATGCGTTAGGGGAGGGGTACCATTCCAAGGTAGGCTTTTAGGTAGCTTGCATGATAGATATCCGTAGCAATGCTTGATCTTAACTGCTGAATAGAATGGACGTAGTTTCTGGGTTTTTCCTGGATTTTCGACCTCATAGACTAACGGAGTGGTACCCCCACTGTAGATATGCCTCGCGTCGTTTCACGGGCTTCCGTCTCTGCTGCGGGTTACGACCCCTATGCTTGGGTTGTTTCCGATTTGAAGGACTCCCCAAACCAGATGGACGAGGGTGAGTTGACTGAATTCTGACAAGCCGAGTATCTCTGCGGCGGGACAGACGAAGAGGCCAACTATGACGTCTTCATTCCTGCCCCCCATGAGCGGCTGTACGAGATTAATTTTCATTCCCCCCGGGTTGTCGACTGGTGTTGGTTTTACAAATCCATGTTCACCCAGGTGGGCGTTCGCATACCGTTTTCCGACTTCCAGATGTCGCTTCTTAATCGGATATCCGTGTCGCCATCGCAGCTTCATCCGAACAGCTGGGCCTCTATCCGTTGTTTCGAGATGGTTTGTGAATATCTCGAGCTGCCGGTGTCAGTGGATGTCTTTCTGTTCTTCTTCAATATTACTAACCCTTCCAAGGAGGGGAAAGCAAGGAAAGGGTTCCTGTCCTTCCGATCTGCCCAAGGTCGGAGGATATTTGGCTTGTTCGAGGACTCCTACCATGGGTTCAAAGACAAGTATTTCAAGGTTCGTCCCGCCAAAGGTCGTCATCCTTTTTGGTTGTCGCTAGAGGGGGAACGCCTCATCCCGTCGTATTGGAGCTTCGGGGCGGGGTATAACACTTTCATCAAGGTGAACTACAAGGGGATGTCCCCTGAAAATAAGAGGATTGCCGACGTGCTGTTCGCGGTTTTTGGAAAAAACCACGTGAATCCCCACCTCCTTATGGGTGACCGGGAGGTCGCCCGGAGTTATATTTGTGAGCTGTTTTGCCTTGTGTTTTTGTGTTGCTTATTTAATTTGCTTTTACCGACTTCACGACTGACGCATTTGTTTCTTTGTTGTAGTGGAGATGTCTGCTTCAGTGACAGGGCTCGAGGGTTTGGTCAAGACCTTTTCGGAGGATAGCGACGAGGAGAAAACGAACGAGAAGGCCGACGGGAAGTCAGAAGGTCCTGCCGAGGAGAAGAAGGATCAGGCTGTGTCCTCTCCCCAAGACACCGCAATGTCCGAAAAGAATTCGGACGGGGTGCGGGCCTCTCCTATTCCTGAGGAGACGACCGGCGTCGGGCAGTCGTCCTTCACCCAACAGGAGCACGATGATTTCCAGCTTGTTCATACTCCCAAGAGGCAGATGGCCTCTTCCAGCCCAGAAGGGACTCTCACTGTTATGGAGAGGAACTTTGATGCCGGTGCCTTTATTGACAATCAGCTGATTCCTGGTACGGAGGACCACTTTCTTGGAACCGAGCTCACGGGCCAAGCGAGGTGGATGTACCGCACTCTTCTTCGCGGAGCGGTGATAGCCCGGAAAGCCGAGTTTGAGTTTTCAGGCATGCAGGTGTTGCGGAGGAAACTTGATACTGTTGCCAAAGCCAATAATGAATTCAAGGTCCAGGTTGAGAAGCTCCAAGAGCAGTTGTTCGTGGCGGAGAAGGGGCGCAAGGGTGCCGAGGAGAAGGCCACGTCTTTTGAGGAAAAACTGAAGGTCTCCGATGCCGCCGTCTCCCGTTTAACCGAATGGGAGATGACTTTGGAAAGCCAGCTTAGTGCCGCATAAGGTCGGGTGGTCGCTATTGAGAAGGAGCGTGACCAGGCCGTTTCGTCAGCTAAGGCTGCCCGGGCCGAAGTCGAGGAGCTCAAGAAGAAGCACAAGGCGACTAAACTGCAAGGGAAGAATGCGATCTTCATGACTGAGGAGGCTCTTAAGGCTTAGGTGAAGATCGTGGTTCCAGAATTCGACACGTCGAAAGTGACCTCTTGTAACTCTGCTTCTGTATGGCTTTGTAAAATACTTTGTTGCAACTGTTATGACATTTGTTACGCTTTAATGGTCGCATGGTCGGCCTCTAATTATCGCATTTAACTTGTTTGTTTAGTATTACATTTTTTGTTACCGTTTTTCCGGTATGGACTTATTGCTTGTGTCCGTTTTGCCATCTACGTTGACAACATGGTCGAGACCGTCTTGGTCATATCATCGCGGCCGTTAGTTATGGCTATGATCCGACTGGCTCCCGGGGTGATCAGTCCCGGGTTGCCGTTAAAGAATGCGATTGCGTAGGGTATGTATTGGAGAATAGTAGATGGAAGAATTCAGAAAAGTAGAAATTAATCGTTAGCTAAACAAATTCATGAACACGGTGGGTACTTGACAGAGTAAATCATTAGAAATTAACATGACAAAGGTAAACATCTATCTAGCTCGTCAGGCCGTTTGGCCGGTGTGCCCAAGCTATGAATAGAACCTCCTTAGGTTACCTGCATTCCATGTTCTTGGAATTTCTTTGTCGTCGAGTCTCTCCAACTTGTAGGCGCCTTTGCCAAGCACTTCTTTGACCCTGTAGGGGCCTTCCCAGTTTGCTGCCAGCTTTCCTTCACCTGGTGTCGGTAGTCCAATGTCGTTGTGTTGCAAGACGAGGTCATTCTCTTCAAACTCCCTTCTGAGCACTTTAGTGTTGTAGCGCAGCGCCATCCTTTGTTTCAGTGCTACTTCCGACAAGTGAGCACTTTCCCTGGCCTCATCCACTAAGTCCTTCTCAACCGCCTCTTCTACCCCTTTCAGAAGTAACCGTGGACTCAGCTCGCCAACCTCCACTGGTATCACTGTATCAACTCCGTATGTCAGGCGAAAGGTGGTTTTGCCTGTGGAGCTTTGCTCGGTTGTGCGGTAGGACCATAGAACGGAGGCAAGTTCGTCGGCCCATGCCCCCTTTTCGTTGTCTAGCCGTCTTTTGAGGCCTAGCAAAATGACTTTGTTTGCGGACTCTACTTGTCCATTTGTCTGAGGATGCTCTACCGAGGAGAACTTCTGCTTTATGCCTAGGCCGGTGAGGAATTATGTGAATTTTCTGTCGGCGAATTGCGTTTCGTTATCCAAGATAACGACTTCTGGGATGCCGAATCGTGTTATCACCTGCCTCCACATGAACTTTCTACAGTTGGCTGATGATATACTGGCCAGGGGTTCAGCCTCTATCCATTTTGTGTAGTAGTCAATGGCAACTATGAGGTATTTGACTTGCCCCGGGCCGATTGGAAAGGGTCCCAGTAGGTCGACCCCCCATTGTGCCAAAGGTCGGGAGGACATCAGTAGACTCAGCTCGGAGGCCGGCGCTCTGTGGAAGTTGGCGTTCTCTTGGCACCTGACACATTTTCTCACGAATTCGCTAGAGTCTTTCATCATTGATGGCCAGTAATATCCAGCTTGGATGAGCTTCCTTGCTAGGGCTTTGCCCCCGATGTGGTGGCCGCAGCATCCCTCATGGACTTCCTTAAGTACGTAGTCCGTCTGGTCGGGGTGCAAGCACTTCAATAGGGGTTGGCTGAGCCCCTTTCTGAACACTTGTCCCTGTATGATTGCATATTTGGCTGCCTCTCTCCTCAACATTTTGGCTGCTCTCTCATCGTCAGGTAGTTTGCCATGTTCCAGGAAATTTGTGATGGGATCCAACCAGGAGGGGCTTGATTTTGCCAAATGGAGGGCGACCGTCGGCTCCTTTACCATGTCCTGGATGAGAGACCGGTTGCCCGCTCCCGGCTTCGTGCTCGCTAGTTAAGATAAGAGGTCTGTCCGTGTGTTCCTCTCTCTCTGAACGTGTTAGATTGTGACCTCCTGGAACTGCCTGGTCAATTCTCTAACCTTTTCCAAATACCTTTGCAGCAGTGGGTCTCTGGCTTGATAGCTTCCATTTACCTGTGAGGTGACGACCTGTGAGTCGCTGTACACTTCTAGCCTTGTCGCCCCGACTTCCCGGGCCAGGATTAATCCACCCAAAAGGGCTTCGTATTCCGCTTGGTTGTTTGATACGGGAAATCCGAACTTGGTCGATTGCTCGTATATGACCCCAGCCGGGCTCTCTAAAATGACCCTGGCACCCCCGAACATTTGGTTGGAGGCCCCGTCTACATGGAGCCTCCACCGTGTGCCTGTTTCCTCAGGGGGATCACTTGTTACCTCTACTAGGAATTCTGCCATCGCCTGTGCCTTGATTGCATGTCGGGGCTCGTACTGCAAGTCATATTGGGAGAGCTCGATGGCCCAATTCATCATCCTTCCTGCCAAATCAGGCTTTTGGAGTACTTGGCGAATTGCTTGGTCCGTTCTCACGACGACACAGTGGCCCTGGAAGTATTGCCTCAGCCTTCGGGAGGAGGTTAGGAGTGCCAGCGCCAGTTTCTCTAGTTTGCTGTACCTCAGCTCTGCTTCTTGTAGCGCCCTGCTTACAAAGTAGATTGGTTGCTGGGTCTTCCCTTCTTCTCGTACTAGCACTGCTGCAAGCGCTTCCTCCGTTACGGCTAGGTAGAGGTAGAGGGGTTCTCCAGCCTTAGGCTTCTCGAGCACTGGAGGTGTTGCTAGGATTTCTTTGAAGTGGTTGAATACTTCCTCGCATGCAGGAGTCCATTCAAATGCTATCGCCTTTTTCATCAAATTGAAGAAGGGCAGGGCTTTTGCTGCTGATGCACCGAAAAAATGGGATAACGCAGTCAGCCTTCCTGCCAATCGCTGGACGTCTTTGATATAACCCGGGCTCCTCATTTGGAGGATCGCTTGGCATTTCTCAGGATTGGCTTCTACCCCTCTTTGGGTTATCATGAACCCTAGGAACTTCCCGGCCTCCATGGCAAAGGCGTATTTGATCAGGTTGAGCCTCATGCCGTGTTGTCGAAAGGATGCGAACACGCCCCCCAGGTTGCTTAGGAGATCATCAGGTCGTGTGGTTTTCGCGAGGGTGTCATCCACGTAGACTTCCAATGTCTTGCCTATGAGTTCGCTGAATATCTTGTTCATCAGCCTCTGGTACGTAGCGCCAGCGTTTTTCAGGCCAAAAGGCTTCACCTTATAACAATAGATCCCCCCTGGCATTATGAACGCCGTCTTATCCTCGTTGGGCCAGTGCATCGGTATCTGATTGTACCCGGAGTAGGCGTCCATGAAGCTCAGGTACCGATATCCCGCCGCCGCGTCGACGAGTGCATCAATGTTGGGAAGGGGATAGCAGTCCTTGGGGCATGCTTTGTTGAGGTCGGAGTAATTCACATACATTCTCCACCTCCCATTGTGCTTTTTTACCAAAACTATATTTGATAGCCAAGTGGAGTAGTCTAGTTCACGGATGAACCCTGCTTCAAGGAGGCCGGCCGTCTGTCTGGCCACCTCTTCTGCCCTTTCTTGTGACATCTTCCTTCTCCTTTGGGCCACCGGCTAGGCTTCCGGTTTGACGGCCAGGCTATGTGACATGAGTTGGGGGTCTATCCCCGGCATGTCGGACGGTGTCCAAGCAAACAGGTCAGCGTTGGCACTAATCATCTCCATCAAAGGTTCTTTCAATTCATAGGGGAGATTTCTGTTTATGAATGTAAATTTCTCCTCCGCGTCCCCAACTCTGAATTTTTCCAGGTCCCCCTCTGGCTCGGGCCTGGGATTGTCGTCTATTTTGGCATCCAGGTCAGCAAGGAACACCCCTGATGCTTCTTTGGATTTTTTCCTCAATGAGAGGCTGGCATGGTCGCAGGCGACTGCCGTTTCTAGGTCTCCTCTAATGGATCCTACGGATCTGTCGTCCGTAACAAACTTCATCACGAGCAGCTTCGTACTGATCGCTGCTCCAAGATCGTTGATGGTTTTTCTCCCCAGGATGATGTTGTAGGCTGTGGAATTGCGCAAAATTACGAAATCGGCCATTATTGTCCTTCGCCTCTGTCCTTGTCCCATGGAGGTCGGGAGGGAGATAATCCCATCGGGCTTGATAAAGTGATCGCCCAACCCTACCACACCGTGTTGGTGGGTCGCTAGGTCGGCGTCACGTAGTCCCAGGGCATCGAATACGTTGCGGAACATGATGTTTGAGTCTGCTCCTGTATCCACGAGGATCCGTTTGATGAGACCGGTTCCGATTCTGGCCGTGATGACCATGGGCGGGCTCTCCAGGACCTCGTCAAACCATTGGTCTTCTGGACCAAAGGAGATGGATGGGAGCCTCTGGGGACTTGACGTAGACGAAGAGGAGACTGCCAGGATTTTGGCGTCTTTTTTCTGTGCCGACTTCGACCTCAGGGCCGAACTTCTCGCCGTTACTACGTTCACCACCGTGAGGCCATGGTCGTCTCCCTCCGGCTCTTGGCGTCGCCTTGTCGCCTGAGACCCGTCCTCGCCCTCGTGGTCGCGATTCCGTCTCCTTGGCTCTCTAATGAGGTGGGAGAATTCGGTTAGCTTCCCGTCCCTGATTGCTTGCTCTAGTGCATCCTTTAGGTCGAAACAGTCTTGGATCTTGTGTCCATATCCCTTGTGATATTCGTAATAAAGGCTTTTGTTTCCCCCTGTTTGATCCTTTAGAGGTCGGGGTTTCGACAGTATTCCCTTCTCGGCTTTCTGTTGGTAGACTTCCATGATCGGTGCCGTGAGGAGAGTGTAATTCGTGAATTTTCTGACTCGGGAGAATGGCTTTGGCGTCTTGTTCACACCGCCGTCTCTGGCGTGTTCCCTTGGTCTTTCTCTGCTCTCATGGTGCCGGGTTTGGTTGTGAGGGGGCTGCCGTTTGTTGGCAGCCACGACCCGGCTGACTTCTTCATCATTAATGTACTCCCTCGCCACACACTGGATCTCCTGCATTGTCTAGACTGGTTTCGTAGTAAGATGCTTTCTGAAGTCCTCGTTCAGGAGTCTGTTTGTCAAGCACAAACTTGCTACCGAGTCCGTCAGCCCGTCAATCTCCAAGCATTCATCGTTGAACCGATCCAGGTACTTCCTGGTTGACTCGTCGGGTCTTTGAGTACCCCCAGCAGATTGATTGGGTGCTTTGCTTTGGCGATCCTGGTCGTGAATTGGGCTAAGAAAGCATGACTGATGTCTGCGAAACCGGTCACTGAGCCTTGCGGGAGGTTATTAAACCACCGTATTGCAGGTCCCGCCAAAGTGACCGGGAAAGCTCGGCACCTTACCTCGTCTCCCACTCCTTCTAAGTTCATCCTGGCCTCAAAGGCCGTGAGGTGTTCCAGCGGGTCTTGTGTTCCATCATACCTCATGTCCGTTGGCTTGTCAAAATGTTTTGGCAGCCGGACCTCGAGTATGGAACGATAGAATGGGGTCGCTCCCATTATCACGGGTCCCCGGGTTCTCGCCGTTCTTCCTTCGTCGTCTTCCCGATGAGCGTCTTCGTGTTCGCGATCCGTTGTACGCTGCCTCTCATGTCTGGCATAGATGATGGGGTCGTGGCATCTCCTCATGCGCCCTCTTCCCCAGCGCTCTCGAACTCAGCTTGGGGGCTGGGCGTGCGTCTGGAGTGGCTCCTGGAGTAGGAGCGAGAGTGGATTTGTTCTGGGGTGTGCTGATCGTGATCTTTTTCTGCCAATCGACGTTCCAAGTCTTGCATTCTGTGGCGTAGCTCTTGCATTATTCTGGCGTGGTTATCGCCAGTTCTTCCGAAGGGGCATCTCTCGTGAGATTGTGTCGTGTGTCTTGGGGGGATCCTGTGCGCTGCCGTGAAGCAGTCGCGACGGGGTCCCCTACGGGTTCGGGCTCACGGCCTTCTCCACCTTGGGTCAGTACGAAGTCCATGGACGATCCCCACAGACGGCGCCAATGTTCGGTAAGTCAGGTACCGGACGACTCGGGTTGGTATCTTGGTTGGTGATGGGGTCTCGTCTGGTCGTGGACTGCCGGTTAGGTGTAGGCGAGGCCCCGAGCACTTCGTGCGAAAAAGGGGGGGGTGTCACCTGCAAAGACACTCCGACGCTCTAGTCAGTAAATGTGCAGGCGAAAAGGGGATGGAGTGATGTGTGACGTACCTCGGGGGAAGGGTAAAACCTTCCCCTTATATACTGTGTCAGAGGTGGGCCCTGCAAGGACAGGCCTACTTTCTTCGAGGCGTTCTCCTCACAGCTGTAGGTGAGCTGTTAGGGACGCGTGTCTGGGTCGGCTGCGAGGCGTCCTGCCCCTGACCGTCCGGGTCGGGTGGTGCTCGGGTCGGCCCAATCCGTAGAGGGTTTGGGCCAGGCCGTAACAACACCAAACTTAGAGATTTTTCATGTTTAGACACTATGAATGCAAAAATGCATATGAAAAACAACAAAAGACACAAAAACAAGAAAATATGAAGATCAAACAAGAAGACTTGTCAAGAACAACTTGAAGATCATGAAGAACATATGCATGAGTTTTTCGAAATTTTAAAGAAAGAGATAAACATGCAATTGACACCAAACTTAAAACTTGACTTAAGACTCAAACAAGAAACACAAAATATTTTTGATTTTATGATTTTATATATTTTTTTGGATTTTCGAAAATCAATTGGAAAAAGAAAAACAAGGATTTCAAAATTTTTAATATGAATTCCAAGAATCTTGCAATGTTAGTCTAAAGCTCCGGTCCAGGAATTAGACATGGCTCACTAGCCAGCCAAGCTTTCAGTGAAAGCTCCAGTCCAAAACACTAGACATGGCCAATGGCAGCCAAGCTTCAGCAGATACAAATCAGGCATATAACAGCTGATACTTCAATTAACTTGCCTCTATGCTGATGAGTGAAAGCCTCAGTCCAAAAGAATTAGACATGGCTATACAGCCAGCCAGGCTTCAACGTGCTTCATGAAACTCTAGAATTCATTCTTAAAAATTCTGAAGAAAAATATATTTTTGAAAATAGATTTTTTTTTCAAAATTAATAATAATAAAAATAAAAATCTTAAAATTAAAATAAATTTACCCAATCTGAGCAACAAGATGAACCGTCAGTTGTCCAAACTCGAACAATCCCCGACAACGGCGCCAAAAAGTTGGTGCACGAAATTGTGATCTCTAACAATGGCGCTCAACTTGGTATGCGCGTTCATAATCTCAGCACTTTCTTCACAACTTCGCACAACTAACCAGCAAGTGTACTGGGTCGTCCAAGTAATAAACCTTACGTGAGTAAGGGTCGATCCCACGGAGATTGTCGGCTTGAAGCAAGCTATGGTCACCTTGTAAATCTCAGTCAGGCGGATTCAAATGGTTATAGATATTTAATAATAAAAAGATAAACAAAACGTAAAATAAAGATAGAGGTACTTATGTAATTCATTGGTGAGAATTTCAGATAAGTGTATAGAGATGCTTTCGTTCCTCCTGAACCTCTGCTTTACTGCTGTCTTCATCCAATCAGTCTTACTCCTTTCTATGGCAAGCTGTATGTTGGGCATCACCATTGTCAGTGGCTACATCCCGTCCTCTCTGTGAAAATGGTCTGATGCGCTGTCACTGCATGGCTAATCATCTGGAGGTTCTCGATCATACTGGAATAGGATTCACCATTGATGAGCGGATAATTTATACGCTTTTTGACATTGTTTTTAGTATGTTTTTAGTAGGATCTAGTTACTTTTAGGGATGTTTTCATTAGTTTTTATGTTAAATTCACATTTCTGGACTTTACTATGAGTTTGTGTGTTTTTCTGTGATTTCAGGTATTTTCTGGCTGAAATTGAGGGACTTGAGCAAAAATCTGATTCAGAGGCTGAAGAAGGACTGCAGATGCTGTTGGATTTTGACCTCCCTGCACTCAAAGTGGATTTTCTGGAGCTACAGAACTCGAAATGGCGCACTTTTAATTGCGTTGGAAAGTAGACATCCAGGGCTTTCCAGAAATATATAATAGTTCATACTTTGGCCAAGAATAGACGACGTAAACTGGCGTTCAACGCCAGCTTTCTGCCCAAATCTGGCGTCCAGCGCCAGAAAAGGGGCCAAAACCAGAGTTGAACGCCCAAACTGGCACAAAAACTGGCGTTCAACTCCAAGAAGGACCTCTACACGTGCAACACTCAAGCTCAGCCCAAGCACACACCAAGTGGGCCCCGGAAGTAGATTTATGCATCAATTACTTACTCATGTAAACCCTAGTAGCTAGTTTATTATAAATAGGACATTTTACTAGTACTTTTGACCATCTTTGAATCTTTGGATGCCTGGTTCTTAGATCAGAGGGGCTGGCCATTCGTCCATGCCTAGACCTTTCACTTATGTATTTTTAACGGTAGAGTTTCTACACCCCATAGATTAAGGTGTGGAGCTCTGCTGTTCCTCAAAGATTAATGCAAAGTACTACTGTTTTCTATTCAATTCATCTTATTTCGCTTCTAAGATATTCATTCGCTCTTCAACCTGAATGTGATGAACGTGACAATCATCATCATTCCCTATGAACGCGTGCCTGACAACCACTTCCGTTCTACCTTCGACTAAATGAGTATCTCTTAGATCTCCTAACCAGAATCTTCGTGGTGTAAGCTAGAATAATGGCGGCATTCAAGAGAATCTGGAAAGTCTAAACCTTGTCTGTGGTATTTCGAGTAGGATTCAATGAATGAATGACTGTGACGAGCTCCTAACTTGCGATTGCAGGGCGTTAGTGACAGACGCAAAAGGATAGTAAATCCTATTCCAGCATGATCGAGAACCGACAGATGAATAGCCGTGCCGTGACAGGGTGCGTTGACCATTTTCACTGAGAGGATAAGATGAAACCATTGACAAGGGTGATGCCTCCAGACGATTAGCCGTGCCGTGACAGGGCATTGGATCATTTTCCCGAGAGATGACCGAAAGTAGCCGTTGACAATGGTGATGTATCACATAAAGCCAGCCATGGAAAGGAGTAAGACTGATTGGATGAAGATAGCAGGAAAGTAGAGGTTCAGAGGAACGAAAAGCATCTCCATTCACTTATCTAAAATTCCTACCAATGATTTACATAAGTACCTCTATCCCTATTCTATTATTTATTATTCGAAAACATCATTATCAATTTATATCTGCCTAACTGAGATTTGCAAGGTGACCATAGCTTGCTTCATACCGACAATCTCCGTGGGATTCGACCCTTACTCACGTAAGGTATTACTTGGACGACCCAGTGCACTTGCTGGTTAGTTACACGGAGTTGTGAACCATGGTCTTGGCATCATGTTTTTGGCGCCATTTCCAGGGAAAGAAAGAGCAATGAATTTTACATAATTAAAGTGTAATCACGATTCCGCATACCAAGTTTTTGGTGCCGTTGCCGGGGATTGTTCGAGTTTGGACAACTAACGGTTCATCTTGTTGCTCAGATTAGGTAATTTTCTTTTTGTTTTCTTTTAAAAAAAATGTTTTCAAAAATTTTATTCAAATTTTTAAGAATGAATTCTAGTGTTTCATGAAGCATGTGAAGCCTGGCTGGCTGTAAAGCCATGTCTAAATTTATTTGGACTGAGGTAGCAATTTGTTATCAAGAGCAAGCTAGTTGTTGCTAATCCACCTGCTGCTGTTCCTGATTCACCTGCTGAAGCTTGGCTGGCCATTGGCCATGTCTAGTGTTTTGGACCGGAGCTTTCATTGAAAGCTTGGCTGGCTAGTGAGCCATGTCTAATTTCTGGACTGAAGCTTTAGACTAAGAATGCAAGATTCCTAGAATTCATGTTAAAAATTTTGGAATCCTTATTTTTTCTTTCTCATATAATTTTCGAAAAAATCCAAAAAAATTAGAAAATCATAAAAATCAAAAACATTTTTTGTGTTTCTTGTTTGAGTCATGAGTCATGTCATAAGTTTGGTGTCATTTGCATGTGCATCTTGCATTTTTCGAAAATTTCATGCATTCATAGTGTTCTTCATGATTTTCAAGTTGTTCTTGGTAAGTCTTCTTGTTTGATCTTGATGATTTTTTGTTTTGTGTTGTATGGTGTTTTTCATATGCATTCTTGAATTCTTAGTGCGTAAGCATTAAAGAATTCTAAGTTTGGTGTCTTGCATGTTTTCTTTGCATTAAAAATTTTTCAAAATTGTGTCTATGATGTTCATCTTGACATTCAAAGTGTTCTTGGTGTTCATCTTGACATTCATAGCATTCTTGCATGCATTCATTGTTTTGATCCATAACTTTCATGCATTGCATCATTTTTCCTGTTTTCCTCTCTCATCATAAAAATTCAAAAAAAAAACAAAAAAAATATCTTTCCCTTTTTCTCTCATCAAATTCGAAAATTTGAGTTGACTTTTTCAAAAATTTTTAAAATCAAGTTGTTTCTTATGAGTCAAATCAAATTTTCAATTTGAAAATCTTATCTTTTTCAAAATCTTTTTCAAAAATCAAATCTTTTTTAAAATTCTTAGTTATTTTCGAAAATTTCAAAAATATTTTTCAAAAATATTTTTCTTATTTTTATATCAAATTTTCGAAAATAACATAATCAATTAATGTTTTGATTCAAAAATTTGAAGTTTGTTACTTGCTTGTTAAGAAAGATTCAAACTTTAAGTTTTAGAATCATATCTTGTGATTTCTTATGAATCAAGTCATTAATTGAGATTTTAAAAATCAAATCTTTTTCAAAACTAATTTCTAAAATATCTTCTTATCTTACCTTTTTCAAAAAGTTGGTTTCAAAATATCTTTTCTAACTTCCTAACTTCTTATCTTTTCAAAATTTATTTTAACTAACTAACTAACTTTTTGTTTGTTTCTTAACTTTTTCAAAACTACCTAACTAACTCTCTCTCTCTAATTTTCGAAAATATCTTCCCTCTTTTTCAAAAATTTCTTTTTAATTAACTAATTATTCTTATTTTTATTTTTGATTTTAAAATTTTTCGAAAAATACTAACATTTTTCAAAAACCATTTTCGAAAATCACTAACTCTTTTTCAAAAATATTTTTCGAAAATTCTCCCTCTCCCATCTTATTCTATTTATTTATTCATTTACTAACATCTCATCTCACATCTCAACCCTCCTCACAGTTGTGTTTCTTCCATTACATTACATTCTTTATCTCCCTCTTTTCTTCCACTCACAAAGGGATCCCTATACTGTGGTATAAAGGAACTCTATTATTATTATTTTTTCTGTGCCCTCTTCTTTGTCATATGAGCAGGAGCAAGGACAAGAATATTCTTGTTGAAGCAGATTCGGAACCTGAAAGGACTCTGAAGAGATAATTAAGAGAAGCTAAATTACAACAATCCAGAGATAACCTTTCATAAATTTTCGAACAGGAAGAGGAGATGGCAGCCGAAAATAATAATAATGCAAGGAGAATGCTTGGTGACTTTACTGCACCTAATTCCAATTTACATGGAAGAAGCATCTCTATTCCTGCTATTGGAGCAAACAACTTTGAGCTGAAACCTCAATTAGTTTCTCTGATGCAGCAGAACTGCAAGTTTCATGGACTTCCATCTGAAGATCCTTTTCAGTTCTTAACTGAGTTCTTGCAGATATGTGATACTGTTAAGACTAATGGAGTAGATCCTGAAGTCTACAGGCTCATGCTTTTCCCTTTTGCTGCAAGAGACAGAGCTAGATTATGGTTGGATTCTCAACCCAAAGACAGCCTGAACTCTTGGGATAAGCTGGTCACGGCTTTCTTAGCCAAGTACTTTCCTCCTCAAAAGCTGAGCAAGCTTAGAGCTGATGTTCAAACCTTCAGATAGAAAGAAGGTGAATCCCTGTATGAAGCTTGGGAAAGATACAAACAGTTGACCAAAAAGTGTCCTTCTGACATGCTTTCAGAATGGACCATCCTGGATATATTCTATGATGGTTTATCTGAGTTATCAAATATGTCATTAGATACCTCTGTAGGTGGATCCATTCACCTAAAGAAAACGCCTGCAGAAGCGCAAGAACTCATTAACATGGTTGCTAATAACCAGTTCATGTACACTTCTGAAAGGAATCCTGTGAACAATGGGACGCCTATGAAGAAGGGAGTTCTTGAAGTTGATACTCTGAATGCCATATTGGCTCAGAATAAAATATTGACTCAGCAAGTCAATATGATCTCTCAGAGTCTGAATGGAATGCAAGTTGCATCCAACAGTACTCAAGAGGCTTCTTATGAAGAAGAAGCTTATGATCTTGAGAACCCTGCAATAGCAGAGGTGAATTACTTAGGTGAACCTTATGGAAACACCTATAACTCGTCATGGAGAAATCATCCAAAATTCTCATGGAAGGATCAAAAGCCTCAACAAGGCTTTAATAATGGTGGAAGAAATAGGTTTAACAATAATAAACCTTTTCCACCTTCCACTCAGCAACAGACAGAGAACTCTGAACAAAATACTTCTAATTTGGCAAACTTAGTCTCTGATCTGTCCAAGGCCACTGTGAGTTTCATGAATGAAACAAGGTCTTCCAATAGAAATTTGGAAGCACAAGTGGGCCAGCTGAGTAAAAGGATCACTGAAATCCCTCCCAGTACTCTCCCAAGCAATACAGAAGAGAATCCAAAAGGAGAGTGCAAGGCTATTGACATAAGCAAAATGGCCGAACCCAATGAGGGAGAGGAGGACGTGAATCCCAAGGAGGAAGACCTCCTGGGACGTCTAGTGACCAATAAGGAGCTTCCCTCTGAGGAACCAAAGGACTCTGAGGCTCATCTAGAGACCATAGAGATTCCATTGAACCTCCTTATGCCCTTCATGAGCTCTGATGAGTATTCCTCTTCTGAAGAGAATGAGGATGTTACTGAAGAGCAAACTGCCAAGTTTCTTGGTGCAATCATGAAGCTGAATGCCAAATTATTTGGCATTGATACTTGGGAAGTTGAACCTCCCTTGTTCATCAATGAACTAAGTGATCTGGATCAACTGACATTGCCTCAGAAGAGACAGGATCCTGGAAAGTTCATAATACCCTGCACCATAGGCACCATGATCTTTAAGGCTCTGTGTGACCTTGGTTCAGGAATAAACCTCATGCCCCTCTCTGTAATAGAGAAACTGGAAATCTATGGGGTGCAAGCTGCTAAAATCTCATTAGAGATGGCAGACAATTCAAGAAAACAGGCATATGGACAAGTAGAGGACGTGTTATTAAAGGTTGAAGGCCTTTACATCCCTGCTGATTTCATAGTCCTGGATACTGGAAAGGAAGAGGATGAATCCATCATCCTAGGAAGACCTTTCCTGGCCACAGCAAGAGCTGTGATTGATATTGACAGAGGTGAACTAGTCCTTCAATGGAATGAGGACTCCCTTGTGTTTAAAACTCAAGGATCTCCCTCTGCAACCATGGAGAGGAAGCATGAAAAGCTTCTCTCAAAGCAGAGTCAACCCAAGCCCCCACAGTCAAACTCTAAGTTTGGTGTTGGGAGGCCACAACCAAACTCTAAGTTTGGTGTTGAACTCCCATATCCAAACTCTAAGTTTAGTGTTGGAGAGTCTCAACAATGCTCTGAACATCTATGAGGCTCCATGAGAGCCCACTGTCAAGCTATTGACATTAAAGAAGCGCTTGTTGGGAGGCAACCCAATTTTTATTTATCTAACTATATTTTTCTTAGTTATATGTCTTTGTAGGTTCATGATCATGTGGAGTCACAAAATAAATATAAAAATTAAAAACGGAATCAAAAACAGCAGAAGAAAAATCACACCCTGGAGGAGCATCTGTCTGGCGTTCAGCGCCAGAACAGAGCATGGTTCTGGCGCTGAACGCCCAAAATGGGCAGCTTCTGGGCGCTGAACGCCAGAACAGGAATGGTTCTGGTGTTCAACGCCATAAATGGCACACAAATGGGCATTGAACGCCCAAATGGCCACCAACCTGGCGCTGAACGCCCAGAGTTGTGTGCAAAGGCATTTTTACATGCCTAATGGGTGCAGGGATGTAAATCCTTAAACACCTTAGGATCTGTGGACCCCACAGGATCCACTCAGGATCTGTGGACCCCACAGGATCCCCACCTACCTCCACTCACTTCTTCTCACCACTCTCTTTCACACAACCCCATACACACTCTTCCCCAAAAACCCTTCACCAATCACCTTAATCTCTCTTCCCCATCACCTCTTCACCACTTACATCCATCCACTCTTCCCCATAAACCTACCTCATAAACTCCATCTACCTTCAAAATTCAAAACCAATTTCCCACCCAAACCCACCCATATGGCCGAACCTTAACCCCCCTCCCTTCCCTATATAAAGCCCTCCATTCTTCATCAAATTCACACAACACACCCCTCTTAGTCGAAAACACTTCCCACTCTCCCTCTCCTCCATTTCTTCTTCTTCTTCATCTATTCTTTCTTTTATTGCTCGAGGGCGAGCAAAATTCTAAGTTTGGTGTGGTAAAAGCATAAGCTTTTTGTTTTTCCATTACCATTGATGGCACCTAAGACCGGAGAATCCTCTAGAAAGGGGAAGGGAAAGACAAAAGCTTCCACCTCCGAGTCATGGGAGATGGAAAGGTTCATCTCCAAAGCCCATCAAGACCACTTCTATGATGTTGTGGCCAAGAAGAAGGTGATCCCCGAGGTCCCTTTCAAACTCAAAAGAAATGAGTATCTGGAGATCCGACATGAAATTCAAAGAAGAGGTTGGGAAGTTCTAACAAATCCCATCCAACAAGTCGGCATCCTAATGGTTCAAGAGTTCTATGCCAATGCATGGATCACCAAGAACCATGATCAAAGTAAGAACCCGGATCCAAAGAACTATGTTACAATGGTTCGGGGGAAATACTTGGATTTTAGTCCAGAAAATGTGAGGTTGGCATTTAACTTGCCCATGATGCAAGGAGATGAACACCCCTACACTAGAAGGGTCAACTTTAATCAAAGGTTGGACCAAGTCCTTATGGACATATGTGTAGAAGGAGCTCAATGGAAGATTGACTCCAAAGGCAAGCCAGTTCAACTAAGAAGATTGGACCTCAAGCCTGTAGCTAGAGGATGGTTGGAGTTCATTCAATGCTCAATCATTCCCACTAGCAACCGGTCTGAAGTTACTATAGACCGGGCCATCATGATCCATAGCATCATGATTGGAGAAGAGGTGGAAGTTCATGAGATTATACCTCAAGAACTCTACAAGGTGGCTGACAAGTCCTCCACTATGGCAAGGTTAGCCTTTCCTCACCTCATTTGCCACCTATGCAATTCGGCTGGGATTGACATAGAGGGAGATATCCTCATTAAAGAGGACAAGCCCATCACTAAGAAGAAGATGGAGCAAGCAAGAGAGCCCATTCATGGAGCTCAAGAGGCGTATGAAGCTCATCACCATGAGATCCCGGAGATGCCTCAAATGCACTTTCCTCCACAAAACTATTGGGAGCAAATCAACACCTCCCTAGGAGAATTGAGTTCCAATATGGGACAACTAAGGGTGGAACATCAAGAGCACTCCATCATGCTTCATGAAATAAGAGAAGATCAAAAAGCAATGAGGGAGGAGCAACAAAGACAAGGAAGAGACATAGAAGAGCTCAAGGACATCATTAGTTCCTCAAGAAGGAAACGCCACCATCACTAAGGTGGATTCATTCCTTGTTCTTGTTTCTTCTGTTTTTCGTTTCTATGTTATGTGCTTATCTGTGTTTGTGTCTTCATTACATGATCATTAGTAGTTAGTAACTGTGTCTTAAAGTTATAAATATCCTATGAATCCATCACCTCTCTTAAATGAAAAATATTTTAATTCAAAAGAACAAGAAGTACATGAGTTTCGAATTTATCCTTGAACTTAGCTTAATTATATTGATGTGGTGACAATGCTTCTTGTTTTCTGAATGTATGCTTGAACAATGCATATGTCTTTTGAAGTTGTTGTTCATGAATGTTAAATATGTTGGCTCTTGAAAGAATGATGACTAGGAGACATGTTATTTGATAATCTGAAAAATCATAAAAATGATTCTTGAAGCAAGAAAAAGCAGCAAAGAACAAAGCTTGCAGAAAAAAAAAATAGGCGAAAAAAAATAGAAAGAAAAAGAAAAAGCAAGCAGAAAAAGCCAAAAGCTCTTAAAACCAAGAGGCAAGAGCAAAAAGCCAATAACCCTTAAAACCAAAAGGCAAGGGCAAATAAAAAAGATCCCAAGGCTTTGAGCATCAGTGGATAGGAGGGCCTAACGGAATAAAATCCTGGTCTAAGCGGCTAAACCAAGCTGTCCCTAACCATGTGCTTGTGGCGTGTAGGTGTCAAGTGAAAACTTGAGACTGAGCAGTTAAAGTCAAGGTCCAAAGCAAAAGAAGAGTGTGCTTAAGAACCCTGGACACCTCTAATTGGGGACTTTAGCAAAGCTGAGTCACAATCTGAAAAGGTTCACCCAATTATGTGTCTGTGGCATTTATATATCCGGTGGTAATACTGGAAAACAAAGTGCTTAGGGCCACGGCCAAGACTCATAAAATAGCTGTGTTCAAGAATCATCATATTGAACTAGGAGAATCAATAACACTATCTGAACTCTGAGTTCCTATAGATGCCAATCATTCTGAACCTCAATGAATAAAGTGAGATGCCAAAACTATTCAAGAGGCAAAAAGCTATAAGTTCCGCTCATTTGATTGAAGCTATGTTTCATTTATAGTTTGGAATTTATAGTATATTCTCTTCTTTTTATCCTATTTAATTTTCAGTTGCTTGGGGACAAACAACAATTTAAGTTTGGTGTTGTGATGAGCAGATAATTTATACGCTTTTTGACATTGTTTTTAGTATGTTTTTAGTAGGATCTAGTTACTTTTAGGGATGTTTTCATTAGTTTTTATGTTAAATTCACATTTCTGGACTTTACTATGAGTTTGTGTGTTTTTCTGTGATTTTAGGTATTTTCTGGCTGAAATTGAGGGACTTGAGCAGAAATCAGATTCAGAGGTTGAAGAAGGACTACTGATGCTGTTGGATTCTGACCTCCCTGCACTCAAAATGGATTTTCTGGAGCTAAAAAACTCGAAATGGCGCTCTTCCAATTGCGTTGGAAAGTAGACATCCAGGGCTTTCCAGCAATATATAATAGTTCATACTTTGGCCAAGAATAGACGACGTAAACTGGCATTCAACGCCAGCTTTCTGCCCAAATCTGGCGTCCAGCGCCAGAAAAGGAGCCAAAACCAGAGTTGAACGCCCAAACTGGCACAAAAACTGGCGTTCAACTCCAAGAAGGACCTCTACACGTGCAAAACTCAAGCTCAGCCCAAGCACACACCAAGTGGGTCCCGGAAGTGGATTTATGCATCAATTACTTACTCATGTAAACCCTAGTAGCTAGTTTATTATAAATAGGACATTTTACTAGTCTTTTTGACCATCTTTGAATCTTTGGACACCTGGTTCTTAGATCAGAGGGGCTGGCCATTCGGCCATGCCTAGACCTTTCACTTATGTATTTTTAACGGTAGAGTTTCTACACCCCATAGATTAAGGTGTGGAGCTCTGCTGTTCCTCAAAGATTAATGCAAAGTACTACTGTTTTCTATTCAATTCATCTTATTTCGCTTCTAAGATATTCATTCGCTCTTCAACTTGAATGTGATGAACGTGACAATCATCATCATTCCCTATGAACGCGTGCCTGACAACCACTTCCGTTCTACCTTCGACTGAATGAGTATCTCTTAGATCTCCTAACCAGAATCTTCGTGGTGTAAGCTAGAATAATGGCGGCATTCAAGAGAATCTGGAAAGTCTAAACCTTGTCTGTGGTATTTCGAGTAGGATTCAATGAATGAATGACTGTGACGAGCTCCTAACTTGCGATTGCAGGGCGTTAGTGACAGACGCAAAAGGATAGTAAATCCTATTCCAGCATGATCGAGAACCGACAGATGAATAGCCGTGCCGTGACAGGGTGCGTTGACCATTTTCACTGAGAGGATAAGATGAAACCATTGACAAGGGTGATGCCTCCAGACAATTAGCCGTGCCGTGACAGGGCATTGGATCATTTTCCCGAGAGATGACCGAAAGTAGCCGTTGACAATGGTGATGTATCACATAAAGCCAGCCATGGAAAGGAGTAAGACTGATTGGATGAAGATAGCAGGAAAGCAGAGGTTCAGAGGAACGAAAAGCATCTCCATTCACTTATCTAAAATTCCTACCAATGATTTACATAAGTACCTCTATCCCTATTCTATTATTTATTATTCGAAAACATCATTATCAATTTATATCTGCCTAACTGAGATTTGCAAGGTGACCATAGCTTGCTTCATACCGACAATCTCCGTGGGATTCGACCCTTACTCACGTAAGGTATTACTTGGACGACCCAGTGCACTTGCTGGTTAGTTACACGGAGTTGTGAACCATGGTCTTGGCATCATGTTTTTGGCGCCATTTCCAGGGAAAGAAAGAGCAATGAATTTTACATAATTAAAGTGTAATCACGATTCCGCGTACCAACCATCCTTTTGCATCTGTCACTACGCCCAGCACTCGCGAGTTTGAAGCTCGTCACAGCCACCCCTTCCCAGATCCTACTCGGAATACCACAGACAAGGTTTAGACTTTCCGGATCTCAAGAATGGCCATCCATGGGTTCTAACTTATACCACGAAGATTCTGCTTAAGAGATCCAAGAGATACTCATTCAATCGAAGGTAGAACGGAAGTGGTTGTCAGGCACACGTTCATAGGGAATGATGATGAGTGTCACGATCATCACATTTATGTTGAAGTGCGAATGAATATCTTAGAAGCGGAATAAGTTGAATTGAATAGAAAAACAGTAGTACTTTGCATTAATTCATGAGGAACAGCAGAGCTCCACACCTTAATCTATGGTGTGTAGAAACTCTACCATTGAAAATACATAAGAACAAGGTCCAGACAAGGCCGATAGGCCAGCCTCCTAAACGTGATCAATATGATCCCAAAATGAACTAAAGATCATAAGATGTCTAATACAATAGTAAAGGGTTCTATTTATATCAGACTAGTTACTAGGTTTACAGAAAATAGTAAATGATGCATAAATCCACTTCCGGGACCCACTTTGGTGTGTGCTTGGGCTGAGCTTGAAGCTTTCACGTGGAGAGGTCCTTCTTGGAGTTAAACGCCAGTTTTGGTGCCAGTTTGGGCGTTTAACTCTTCTTTGTAACCTGTTTCTAGCGTTTGACTCCAGAATTGGACAGAGAGCTGGCGTTCAACACCAGTTTGCATCATCTAAACTCAGGCAAAGTATGGACTATTATATATTTCCGGAAAGCCCTGGATGTTTAGTTTCCAACGCAATTGAGAGCGCACCATTTGGAGTTCTGTAGCTCCAGAAAATCTACTTTGAGTGTAGGGAGGTCAGAATCCAACAGCATCAGCAGTCCTTTGTCAACCTCTGAATCTGATTTTTGCTCAGGTCCCTCAATTTCAGCCAGAAAATATCTGAAATCACAGAAAAACACACAAACTCATAGTAAAGTCCAGAAATGTGATTTTTAATTAAAAACCAATAAAAATATAATAAAAACTAACTAAATCATACTAAAAACATACTAAAAACAATGCCAAAAAGCGTATAAATTATCCGCTCATCAGACGACTTATAAAGCTTAAAGATGGCAAACCTCGGCAAACTATTCAAGTTCTCCCAGCTGCCTTTCCAAACACCCTTCGGTTGGAACAAAGAGAAAAACAATTGCACAGAAGGTGTTTCCTCCAGAAACTCCATCAGAATCTCAAAGCCACAAAGGAAGTCCCAGCCATTAGGATGCAGTTGAGATGGTACACAGTTCAATTGCTTAAGCACCTGACACTGAAACTCACTAAAAGGAAGTTTCACCCTCAGTTCTTCCAACACACAATTATAAATGTAAAAGTATTCGAAATCCTCCCCCTGTGAAACACCCGATCACTCTCGAAACACGGAAGCAACTCCAATCGAACTCCAGAACCAACCCTCACAATCTTACTCTTATCTATCTCCTTCATAGCATTCTCATCTAGAAACAAAGACGAACACTTCTTCACATCCTCATTTACCCAATCATAGGACCAGTGAATTTTCTCCTTTCTCTCCTTCTCAAACCCCATTGACAAAGAAAATAAGAAAGACAACACACAGAAAAACAGAGAATGAGAGGTCGCAAAAAGCTATATAGAAAAATAAGATAGTACCTCTCTTGCTCAGTTTCCCTTCGAATACCTCTTATAAGCTTAAAAACCTTGCGCGCAAATAGCAAACCTTTTAGTTTCTAACCCATCACTTCAGTTGCCCTAGGTAAAATGATGTGCATTGGAAACACGCACGTCATTAATGAGCATTCAGTTCACTTTCTCTCGCCTGCTCATATCAATTTAATTACTATTTAATAAAGCAACTTGAATTGGGGGCTACAGGCCAAACCAAACTCGCCGAGTTACTAACACACTAAATGGCTGACTTATGATTCATTAAAAGCTCAACCTGCTTCATCAAACATACTCCTAGGCTAAGCTTGGGGGCTATGATCCGGACCGTTACAAACTGACAATTATAAATCTGCATCACACACCATAATTCGGCAGTTACCATTATAACTCGGCATCGCACGTTAACAGAGTACATCCTCGAATCAAAACGTCCGATCAGACATCAATGCTTATTATGACCCAATTGAATGGCCTTAATTCAGACGAATGTAGCCGACCTTCCTTACTTCAGCTATAAAGGTATGGTATTCTATCTTGAAAATATAAATTGAATTCACAATACTAACTTAAATATCGGAGTGCCTTTGCAGGTACACTCCCTCATCTTTACTCGCTCTCTTCACAAGTGTATTATAAGTTCGGACTCTTAGAACTCACAAGTTCGATGTTAAAAACTATAGTTCGACATCACCACCAAGAACTGAGCTCTCCTCAAAGTATTCATACAAGAATAGAAAGTATTAACAGTTTGTAATAATTCAGAAAAAAGATTAATTTTTAATCTTTTACTTCTTTTTTATTCCTTTTTTAATTTTTTGAGATTGCATTTTCAATGACAAAAAATGCAATATTTAACACCAAATACAAGCAATTTCTCTTTTTTATTTTTTTCATGTTCTTCATGGCCGACAATATGAAAAAGAAGAAGCTAAAGAAAAAGAAGATAACATTTTGAATTAATGGAAAAGAATTAGTTACATAAAAAGGAGAGACTGAATTGAATCTCAATTGCAATTTGGTCACATTAGCTAGCTAGCTCTGTCATGATAATGGAAATTTGATTTGGACGATCACTATTTATTTATTTATTTTTAAATAAAAAAGTGCAAGTCACCCGAAAAAAAAAGCAAAAATTGGTAACTAGTAACTATTAAGTACATTACTACATCGACCAAAAGAATAATATTAAAGAGGTATGTCACGTATACACTAAAATTATTTATTAAAGTCAACTACTTAGTTTAAAATATATGTTGAAATATAAATAAAATTAAAAATAAATTAAATCACACATATATTTATACACAGATATATTAATAACTGATTTTAGTGACTAATTTTAGTGTACAAATAACATTTTTAATTTATTAAATAGTAACGAGAACACCTGAAGTGATAAAATTTCGTCTAACAAATAATTTTTTAATGTTTCCAATATATTTAATAAATTAAAATTTTCTATCTTTTAGTAAATAATCAAATTGATTTGTAATGAATTCTAGATGAGATGTTTTGATTTTATTAAATTTTTAATGGTTATGCTACACATAGGGCTGGAAATGAGTCGAGTTGAGTCGAGTTAGACTAAACTTAAGCTCAAGTCACGAAAATTAAGTTTGGTTCACGGTTCAACTCATTAACAATCGAGCCTATTTCGTAAGCTCAAGCTCGACTCAATGAAAGCTCACGAGCTGACTCGAGCTCACGGGCTGACTCAAATAATAAAAATATAATCCATAATTCTATATCAATAAGTTATAACTTTTATATATATATTAAAAAATATTTAAAAAAATAAATTTTATATATTGTCTATTTATTAATTATAAATTTTTTATTTATATCCTACATCAAAATTATATATAAAAAATGACTATAAAATTTTAAATAATTAAAAATATTAATATATATGTGACATTATATATTACTATTTTATATATATATATATATATATATTAAATTAATACACATATCTTATATGCATTTAATCTATATTTTTAATATTATATATATATATAATCGAGTCACCTCACGAGTTAATGAGCTGAGCTTATCAAAACTCAACCTCGACTCATTTAATTTATAAGCTCAATTTCAAGCTCAAACTCGGCTCACCAGCTCACGAGTTCAGCTTATCGAGCTCTTATCGAGCTATTAACGAGTCGAGTTTGAGCTTGCTTGACTCACTTCTAGCCTTAAACACATCAAAGCATTTTTCGATCCAAGTTTTATACAAGTAGGTCCAACACCAACGAAAATCACTCTCATTAAAAGAGCGTTTATTACACGCGCTTTATCTTCTTTTCCTCCCCGCGCTTTATCTTCTTCTCTTTCCCGCGCTTCTTCTTCTTCTCCCTGCGCTTCTTCTTCTTCTTATTTCAAATTCACGTATACCTCCTCCTCCTCCTCCTCCTCCTCATTCTTCTTCGCGCACACAGATTCTTCTTCTACTTCTCCTCATCCTCCTTCTCTTCTCCTCCTCTTTCGTTATCGTCATCACCAACACAAACTTTATTTTTTTTCAATTGAATTGAATGGAGACAGGTGTTCTGAATCTGAATTGAATTGAATTGATAATCTCTAAATTGGAGACGGAGGTGTTTCGAATTTGATTTTATATAATGGATTATGTTTCGTTCACTAAGCACTATACAATTGTTTCACCATGAGTACTGTGTTTGGTTCATTATGCAGAAAGCTATTTGAATTTGATTTTATATAATGAATTATGTTTCGTTCACTCATTATTATACAATTATTTCACCATGAGTACGTGTTCGATTCATTATGTAGAAAGCTGTTCGAATTTGAATTTATATAATGGATAATGTTCCATTCATTTAGTATTATACAGTTGTTTCACCATAATAATATGTTCGATTTATTTATGTTCTGCATAATTCAAAACTCTTTCTCCTCACCTTCTATTGCTTCTTCACCAAGGAGAGAAGGAGGAAAAAGCCCCAAATTACAGCAGCAACAACAACAAAAGAATGACGATAAGGAGAAAACACATGAAGAAGAAGAAATACAAAAAAAATGAGGAGAATGAGGAGGAGGAAAAATGCGAAGAAGAAGGCAAAGACGAAGAAGACGCTCCTTGCGTAAACGAGCGTGAAAAGAAGAAGAAGAAGAAGAAGAAGAAGAAGAAGAAGAAGAAGAAGAACTAAAAAAACGCATAGAACTAAAATTACTTGGATGAGTTTGAATGCCAAAATTGTTTGGATGGGGAGAATTTCTCATTTTTAATTTGTATTAGATAAATATAGTAAACAAATTTTATTAAAATATAAGTGTTTAAAAAATATTTTTATATAAAAAAATTAGTCCTCTTAAAAGACCAATTTGTATTAGAAAATTTCAGGATAATAAAAATTTATTGAAAATTTAACCTATTGAATTATTCAGTCTACAATTTTTTTAAACCAATTTAAATATTTAATTATTTTTATTTTTCAAACAAAATTGTCCCAAAAATAAAAGAAAGGGTAAAAAACACAAATAAACCAATGGAGGATAGTTATTACATGAATAAGCCAAATTGAAGATTGATTCACGAACGAGCCAAAACATACTTATATGTAATTCGAATCTATTTGGTTCGAACTCCAATTGCATATAAATCGAACCTATTTGGTTCGAACTAGACACACATAATTCGAATCTAATTGATTTAAATTACACACGAATTGGGCTATCACATAATTCGAACCTAATTGGTTCGAATTACTAAGGAATAAGTGTGAATATGTACTCTTTTAAAATGTTGTAATTGAAACGAAACAAATTTAAAATGTTGTAACATATACAGAAAAATTATTTATTATATAAAGTTTATAAAAAATATCTTTAAAATTAATTCTAAATTTTTTTAAATTATAATTAATGTACTCTTTTAATTTCTAAGATTACTTATATTTTACTTATTATTTATTATAAAAAAATAAGTTTTTTTTTAATATATTAATATCTGCTTGGGTTTAATTGTATGCGTCGTTAAAAAATGCTTCTAAAATCAAATCCTTTTTATTTTTTTTTAATAATTTGATTACAAATTTTTTAAGAAAAAAATATACTTTATATCTTTAATTATCTTAGTTTTTTAATCTTAAATTTCATTTCATTTCAATTTACTTTTACATTTTATTTTGTGTTAATTTTATCCTTACTTCAATTTAATTAAAGAACATTAAATCCTAATAAAATAAAATTAAAATTAAATAAAGTTAAATAAAATAAAATTTAAGAATAAAATTAAAATAATCTTCAAATTGCATATATAAAGTGTATTTTTAATTTAATTCCAATATTTAACTGTATAATCTCTAGAAACAGCGATGAGCTAAAGAAATATACACGTAAAAGATAAAAATCAAATTTTTTATTGACATTAAAAAATATTTGTAATAAATTATATATTCATTGAAATGGAACAAATTTAAAATGGTGTAATATATATGAAAAAATTATTTATTATATAAAGTTTATAAAAAATATCTTTAAGACCAATTCTAAACTTCTCTATATTATAGTTAATGTACTCTTCTAATTTCTAATATAACTTGTACTTTATTTATCACTTATTGTAATAAAAAATTAGGCTTTTTTTTAAATATATTAGTCTCTGTTTAGTTTTAATTTTCTGCGTTGTTAAAAAATGTTTCTAAAATCAAATCCTTTTTAACTTTTTTTTAATAATTGGTTTACAAATTTTGTAAGAGAAAAATATACTTTATATCTTTAATTGTCTTAATTTTTTAATGTTAAATTTTATTTCGTTTAGATTTACTTTCAACATTTTATTTTGTGTTAATTTTATCCTTATTTCAATTTAATTAAAGAAAATTAAATCCTAATAAAATAAAATTAAAATAAAATAAAGTTAAATAAAATAAAATTTAAGAATAAAATTAAATAATCCTCAAGTTGCATATATAAAGTGTATTTTTAATTTAATTCCAATTTTCAGTTATACAACATTTTAAATTTGTTTCATTTCAATTACAATCTCATATACGTAACATATTCACATTTATTCTTTAGTAATTCGAACCAATTAGGTTCGAATTATGTGATAGCTCAATTTGTGTGTAATTCAAACCAATTAGGTTCGAATTATGTGTGTCTAGTTCGAACCAAATAGGTTCGATTACATATAAGTATGTTTTGGCTCATTCGTAAATCAATCTTCAATTTTACTTATTCATGTAATAATTATCCTCCATTGGTTTATTTGTGTTTTTTACCCTAAAAGAAAGTTGCAGGCTGAGCTTTTTGTATTTGTTTGACTCTCCTAGTATAATTAGTACCATCATAACGTCTTTGTTAAATTTGCATTTCTTTTGACTTTCATTCTTCGTCTTTGCTAGTTTCACTTTCCGCCTCCTCCTCCCCCTTCTTCTTATCTGTGTTTTTTTCTCTCAAAATTCCTCTGTTTCTTCCGCGATCACACGCTTTTTCCTTCAATTTCTGTTCGGCGGTTTCAGTTCCCATTGAATCCCCTTCAAAGACGAAGTCTTCGATAGATTCTGATTCGGGAAATGTCATCTTCTGGTGCTGCTGGTGCTGGATCAACCGATTCCACAGCTGCAAGAAGAAACACCAAGCGGCCTAAGTGTAATAACACTCTTTTTCCTTTCATCAATTTTCTTTTCAGTGATCTGTTATTCTTAAACGGCAAAAGTAACCAACTGTCAATAGTTCCGTTATGTTAAACCGAAAAGGCTCGGTACTATTTGACTATTAGTTTTTATAGGCGTGGAAATATTTCGGGTACAGGTTGATATTTTACTCTGCAGAGGTTTATGTTGCTATATTTTTATTTCATGAAGATATCATATGACAAATTCACTGTGTTTGGTTGAGAAAAGAATTTGATCCAAGGTCCAAGGAGATGATAGCGTGATTTAATTTATATCAACAATTGCCTTTGTGTCATTTATTTTTGTATATTTTTAATTTGATAATAGTTCTGTTTAATAACTTAATGACATTCAGATTCAAAGTTTACACAGCAAGAACTTCCAGCGTGCAAGCCAATTCTTACGCCACGAGCGGTAACATTGCCTGTTTGAAGAAGTTGTTTGTAACTATTTTTAACATAGCATTCGTGTTCAAGTTGTTGTTTATGTAGAACTTGAACTTAATTTAATGTCTTCCTTGCAGGTTATTTCGGCATTCTTGCTTGTTAGTGTTGTATTCGTCCCAGTTGGTGTTGCTTCATTACTCGCTTCACGAAAGGTCTGCTTGAGAGATATAATGTGTTGGAGTGTATGCCAAAGTTTTATCTTTTTTATTTCTTAGCTTTATTTATTTTTTCTTGGATATATCAGGTTGTTGAAATTGTTTATAGGTATGATTCAAAGTGCATACCAAAGAATGTTACGAACAAGGTAGCTTATATTCAAAGTTCTGCTGATAAAGCATGTAGCATAACACTCAATGTAAGTCCTCTTGGTGCCACATTATTTAGTTTGCTGAATATTGGTTATTGGTAATTTTTCTCAGTTTTCAGTAATTATGTTTGATATTTAATAGTTTTGGTTGAAATTCTCTTAACTTTTCTCTTCCTAAACTTTACTCTTGTGAAGGTGACCAAGCATATGAAGTCACCTGTTTACATTTACTATCAGCTTGACAACTTCTACCAGAATCATCGCCGGTATGTAGTAGCCCTTTTTTTTCTCAAGCATTACACATTCTTTTCATCTATTTCAATTTTATTTTTAAGATGTACTAAGCGAGCAGAAAATTGTAAGAAACAAGGTTCTTTGTGGTCTGTTTTTCGTTACTTTCATATATAATTATTATTTTTTCAATCTTCCTAAAAGTTGATGTTTTTGTTCTGCAGCAGTGCCTTAATTATTTTTACAATCAAGTATTGCCATGGTTTAGATGCATATAATTCGTTCTGTATGAGTGTTTGTACTCTAATAATTAGATAATTTTCTATAATTTAGGTATGTAAAAAGCCGAAGTGATGAGCAGTTGAGGAAGCGTGGTGAAGAGAACGAAACAAGTACTTGTAAGCCTGAAGATATGGTCAATGGAAGGGCAATTGTACCTTGTGGTCTTATAGCTTGGAGTCTATTCAATGACACATACAGCTTCTCTGTCAACAAAAGGAATTTGACGGTGAACAAGAAAGGCATTTCTTGGAAGAGTGATAGGAATCACAAATTTGGAAAAGATGTTTTCCCTAAAAACTTCCAGAATAGTTCTATTATAGGTGGTGCACATCTGAATGAATCCATACCAGTAAGTATTTACATGGACATGTATTTTGATTGAATTAACCATCTAATTTTATGTTTAATTGTCAATGTAATTGGAAGCTTTATCTTTGACTGCAATGTAAGTTTTGCTGTTCACCCGTTCATGTGCTATTTTGTTAAGCTTGCATCATTTGCTTTACTTATTACTATTACCATTATTCTTATTATTAGCATATTTCCTGTCACTATGGAGATGCCATGAAAAATTATTGGTAAAATCATTAAGAAAAAAGGATTTTAATCAATCGTCTATAAACATTGTCTACGACTAGATACTATGGTATAAATGTATAATCTGGTAGAATAATGCTTGGAAAGAGAATCTATTGTACTGCTATATATTTGTATTCTTCTAGTCTGTTCAACAAACTTCTTTTTCATTTCAATTACTTCCAACATACTATACTGTTCGTATTAGATTACTTTGCTATTCTCACTAAATACGTCTACCAATGAGGTGCATTGCTCACTTTTTTTGTGTTTTTTATTTATTGATCAGCTGAGAGAGCAGGAGGATCTTATTGTCTGGATGCGAACTGCTGCACTACCAACTTTTAGGAAGTTGTACGGAAAAATAGAGGAGGATCTGAAAGAAGGTGAACTCATAAATGTAACATTGAACAACAACTATAACACATACAGTTTCAATGGCAAGAAGAAGCTTGTGTTGTCGACTACTACCTGGCTTGGTGGGAAGAATGACTTCCTTGGAATCGCCTACCTTACTGTTGGAGGATTGTGCTTCTTTTTGGCTTTGGCTTTTACCATTGTATATTTTGTTAAGCCAAGGTACACTAAAATTTTCAGCTGAGTTTAAAATTTGATTAGATGCAGGGTCATTCTTTTGGTAGCTTAAATATGCTTTCTTATTTTGTTGCTGTATTTTTTTCCAAGTATTTTCAGCTTTACCATATTGAAAAATTTTGCATGCAATTATTCATTCTCTGCAATAGCACGCGGAACCTAAATTCTTAGTTCTATGACTTATGATATATATAAGGGGAGTCTTGAAGTAATAGTTGAGTTGTCTCCGTGTAACCTTAAGGTCAGGAGTTTAAATCGTATAAATAGCCACTGATGCATTTTATTAAGTTAGACGGCTTACATTACACTATTTGGGTGTGAAACAGGAGATGCTTGTGCACTGGCTGGCCTTTCTTTAAGACTTGTGACACATTAAGCAAATCTTGCTATTAGTCAAATCTAAGAATTTAGCTTAAACTTTTTACACCCTTTTTAATCTTGGAATTAGTATTGGTTCTATTCATTAATCCAATTAGAAACTGCATTATTTTTATGACTCGTATGTTTAGTGTATTGTACTTATGAAATCTTGTGCTACGAGAAAATCCTCTTGTGATGATGGTGATTAGTAGCTTGATTAGAAGTTGTATAAGAGAAGGAAAAAAATGTCATGCTTTGTGGTTCTATTTCATATGATTTTTTAATGAATCACTAAATTTTCTCATAAATAACAAGGCAGTTTTAGGCTCTAACCTTCTATATCTGTATGTGTAGGCAACTTGGAGACCCTTCATATTTGTCATGGAATAGAAACCCAGGAGGGCATTGAATGAAGAAATAATTGTTCATTTTTTTATATCTTCCAAGATTGTGGCTTCGGCAAATGTGGCAGGTGTAATTTTTGTACATCTATGTTACTACATGTAAAACAGGTATTCGTATCATTCTCTTCCCTCCCCTATCATAAAGATAACCAATAAAAGACAGTTGTTTTGCATGTTTTATGCATCATAGTTGACTTATCTTGTATGTCCCTATAAATAGAGTCCAGTGTATTTTTAAGTTACTATTCATGCAACCTGAGAGACACTATAATTCTTGCCTTGTTTGGCTTTTGCTGAGTCAAAATAGGTGAAACCTTGTTGAATGGGGTGAAATGCCCCTTCAATATTAGAAGGATCCATATACTACAAGGGCTTGAATTTGTAAGACTATATGAAATATTTGTTTCATAAACAGATTTCTATACTGCCTACTTAATCATGACTAAAAAAAAAAAAGGAGACAAGAAAATATTTGCAATTTTAACGAGTTCCACACTTCCACTAATAAGAAGATATACTCAATCAGACACTCAGAGAATTTTACATCAAACATTTTGTTTCACAACTAAATTTTATTATATTCTATATCCCTCGAGAATTTTAGGCTTGTACTTATAAGTCCTTGAATAATAGCATGGAAAACTTGCAAACAAAAAGATGAAATGTGTTCAATGTTGCAACTTTTCAAAGATTCATTTGATACTTTTTTTGTGCGTGTGTAAACAGATGTATCCCACAATGCCGTGAGGGCTTTCATATAAACGTTAGAAGAGACACTACAACAGTCATACCAACCCAGATACAATTATCCCAGTTAAGTAGTACATAGTCGACATATACATATATTAGTCATGGCCTATTTAGATAACCCCTAGTTTGGTACTCAAACTAACAAGAAAAACAATAAAGTCCTACCTCTAAAGAAAAATACTAACAAAAGAGACGGAAAAGCACTCTAATCTCTAAAACATCACAAGACGTCCGGTATCTTCAAAATGCAAAACGTATTTCTGAGCTCTGTCGTTGATCACATGTGGTTGTGGATACTCATGGCTAGTGCTGGATGGCTGGAAAGGATCATCAGAACAAAACTCAGAAAGCGGAGTTTCGTAAGGAGTTTTTAGGTTAAAGAACGAACAAAAAGTAGAGAAAGATAAGGCGGTCAGGTAGAATATACAGGGATACACAGCTCAACCAGTCGAACATACTCCCAAGTCTAGATCACCGCAGAAAGCAGCTTCATCGATCAACGAACGTCACTGTTGACTCCATCTGTAGGAATATTGAAGGGAAGGGGTAAGAACCAACGGTTCTCAACAAAGTACTAACAAAAGGAAAGCAGTTAGTTCGTTTATCAGTTCTAGGGCAAACCTCTAGCGTTGGGACAGTCGCGTATATCCTAGTCCAATCCTAATGCTACAGTCTTAGTTCTCCGATGACTAGAGCCTTAGTTCTATCACTAGATGAGATCAGTTACATGATAAAACGATATTATTAAACTCTATTATATATTATGTTTACACAGAAATCTTTTAGAGGTAGATTTCGTTTGAATCCTATGATCTCAAAAAATTAATTGTCTTTCATGAATAAAATAATAATAATAATTAAAATTTTTTTTTTATTTTAAATTATGACCTGATCTATTAAAAGTTTAAAACGAAACGAATTCAAACTTTAGAGGATCCAAATTCATTATGATACATTATTTTTGCAACTTCAACCACAGGAAACTCGAGAAATCGTTTAACTTTTTTCAATAAATATATCTCAAACCTTTTTCAAAACTTACTTATCAACTCCAGTTTTTAAATTACTTCTTCTAAACACATTATTTTCTTTTTTAATTTTAACCATCCAAATTCTGTCATTTTTGCGATTATTAACTTCCAAAGATAACGGTAATGGATTATACAATTATGGATCTTTTGTTTTTGGCAGTAGTATCCTCAGGTTTGTAAATTTCATGTTTGTGTTTTTCTTATGTATTTTGGTGCACAAGTGTATAATATGCCTATTTGATTCCTTCTTGTGTTTCGTATAATACCGTCCTTCAATGACATATACAAAAAGTGGTTATCCATAATTTTCAATATACAAATATAATCTTAGTTCATTTGAATAATTGAAGTAACTGCTCTTATTTTTTAAAACAAAAACTTTAGGTAGTCTTGGTGGACTTAAGGTCGCTGCTGCTGCATTGCCACCTTGCATATGTTCTATTTCGCTTTGGTATTGTCTATTTTCACTTTTTAAACTACCACCTTGCTCTGCCACTTATCTATCTTTATCATTACTTCTGTAGTTTTAGTATTATTTTGTTATTCAGATTTCATTTTCATAGAAATTAAATATACTCAAGAAAAAGATGAAAATTAAAATAATGGTATTTTAGTTTCCTGAAATTAAACTTGTTTAAAAATAAATTTTCAAACTTTAAACTAAATATGATAATATGATATTTTCATCTTAAAATTTTTAAGAATTATTTATAATTTTTCGAACCACACACCCCTGTCCTTTCTTTCTATTCACTGGAATCTACTTCGCATTGTCATTCTATTTTGTTTTGCTACTTGCTTCACTCTTGCCTTTCTACTCTAGATTCTCCTCCACCTCTACCTCTGCCTCTCCCTCCTTTCTTAACACTTATACCTATGCCATCATAGTCGTTGTTGCCTTCGTACTCCTTTGTTGTGCCTCTCTATTTCTCCTTATTACTATCTCATTTTTATAAAGCTTGGAAAAGGTACAAGCAGATGCTTAGGAAGTGTCCTCCTGATATGTTCTCAAATTAGATTTAAGTGCAGATATTCTATGATAGAGTCTCTCAGACCGCCAAGATGTCTCTAGATAATTCTGCAGGAGGGTAACTCCACATGAAAAAGACCCCTGATGAGGCCATGGAGCTGATCGAAGTGGTTGCTAATAACCAATATATATACTCTTCTAAGAGGACCTCTGAGAAGAAGGGAGTCATGGAGTTGGATACATTGGATGCTATTCTTACCCAAAATAAGGCTATGTCTTAGCAAATCAATGCTATTACACAACACTTAAGTGGAATGCAGGTCTTAGCCCTCAGTACTCAAGACGCCTCTTATGATGTGCGTGGTGGCTTCCCTCAAAGTTAGACTTATGACTATAGCCAATTTACTCCTGAGCAGGTTAATTTCATGGGCAACTCCTCCAAAAATCCCAATAATGATCCCTATTTTAAGACATTCAATCAGGGATGGAGGAATCACCCTAATTTTGGGTGGAGAGACCAATCTCAGAGGCAACCAAATTTTAATAATTCTCAGGGCAGTTTTAATCAGAATAATTTCAACAACCGTCAGTTTCAAGCCTCTCAGCCACAACAGGCATCCACTCAGTCTTAGGGTACTCCTGACTTGGCCTCTATAATTGCAGAACTCTCCAAGAACACTCACAGTTTTAAGCAGGAGACCAGAGTTTTACTTCAGAATTTAGAGATACAAGTGGGTCAGTTGAATAAGCAAATACCTGAGAGACCTCCTAACACTCTTTCTAGTGACATAGTGCCTAATCCAAGAGAAGAGTGCAAGACTATCACATTGGTCAGTGAACCAGTGGCAGAGAAGGAAGTATAAGTTGCTGAAGGATCAAAAAAACTAGAAGAGACTGAGGGCACCAAAGTCCACGCCCAGAAGCTCTAAAAGGGAACCAAGTAGGAGCAATTCTCATAGTTCTTGGAGTTTTTAGAAAGTTGTAAATCAATATTCTTTTTGTTGAGATTCTGGAGCAAATGCCTCCCTATAAGTTCATGAAAAGCTTACTTTCTAAGAAGAAGACCTTAAAGGGAGATGAGATAGTGATTCTGACTAAGGAATGCAGTGCAATAATTCAGAGCAAGTTGCCAAGGAAGATGCTTGGTCCAGGGAGCTTTTAGCTTTCCTGTACTATTGGGAACATAACTTTTGACAAATTCGTATGTGATCTTGGTGAAATTATTAATCTAATGCCCTTGTCTGTGAGGAAAAAGCTACAAATCCAAGAGGCACAACCAACAAGGATAGCACTACAAATGACAGACAAATCTCTGAAATAGGCACATGAAATAGTGGAGAATGTATTAGTCAAGGTTGGAGAATTCTTTCTCCCTACAGATTTTGTGATCCTTGACATAGGAGAGGGTGAAAATGACTCTATAATCATCGGAAGACTATTCCTGGCTACAGGGAGAGTTCTGATTGATGTGAAAAAGGTGAATTGGTTCTACGGATGCATGGAGATTACTTGGTATTCAAGGTTTTTAAACCCTTACATCACTCTGGTGAAGGAGGCAGTTGCAAGAAGAGTGAGCTCACTAATCCGAGTCTCCAAGGATCCCTGACTGAAGCAAAGCAGAGGTCACAGCTCAAACCTCCTTTGGTTAGAACTAATACAATTCTCCCTGACATCAAACTGAAGTTTGGTATTGGGTGTGCATCATCCACCAAGGAGAGAGGTCCCAAGAAGAAGGTGCCTAAGGGTTGGAGGAATAAGAAGATTCCCATTGATGATTTCTCACCAGGAATGAAGGTGGTGCTTACCAAAAGTCCAATCTTGCCTCATACGGTGAATAAAATCCTATCTCTTGAGCATATTGAGTTAATCCATGAGAGCACAGGAAAAAGATTCACGATGAGAGGTGAGGAGCTAAGGGCCTATGACCATCCCTCTCTTTAGCAGAGCTGACCGTCAAGCTAGTGACGGTAAAGAAGCGCCTACTGGGAGGCAACCCGACCCTGAGTATCCTTTGATTTTTTTTTCAATTTGATTTTCATTTATTTTTTATTTTTACTTATAGTTTTCCTTGGTTTAATAGTGTTTGTGATCATTCAATGTATTTAGAACAGGAACAGAGGACTCTAGAGGAGAAATAGAACACCCTAGAGCACAGTCCACTCGACTGCTCTGGCGTTAAATGCCAGGTTGGGCATTTAGCACCAGAAAGCACATGATTTCATGGGTTTATGTCGATTGGGGCACTAAATACCAAGCTAGGTGTTTAGCGCCTAAGTTGGCAAGTAGAAGCTGGCATTAAGCCAGGGAGGGCATCAAGTTCTATGCAACCCCATGACTGATGTGGGTGTACTGATGGTCAGAGAGTTCTATGCCAATGCTCGGGTGACTTACAAACATGTCAAGGGCGTGAACCTAGACCCGAATAACTGGCGCACTATGGTCCGAGGGAGGATCTTGGAGTTCGATCCAGAGAGGGTGAGGGATGTACTGTAGTGGCCACCATCCAGAGGCGACCTTCACTCTTACACTCAAAGGGTCAATACTAATCAGAGACTGGACCAGCTCCTCACAGATATATGCCTCTCCAGAGCACAGTGGAGGCGAGATGCTAGAGAACAGCCATACCAGTTGGGCAGGCATGACCTGAGGCTAGTTTCTCAGGGATGGCTAGAGTTTATTTAGCGCTCCATCATCCTTAAAAGTAACCGTTTTGAGGTTACCATTGACCGAGTCGTGATGATTCACTGCATCATGCTCAGTAATGAGGTGGAGTTACATCAGGTGATTCTTCAGGAGTTATATAGCATAGTTGCGAAGGCCTCTACCTCTGCTAGATTAGCCTTCCCCCACCTCATCTTCCGCTTCTGTGAGGCCGCCCTAGTTTGCTTTGATGGAGATACCCCTATTGACATTGAGAGGCCGATCACTCAGAGGGGTATGAAGTATGCCAAGGAGCTTGGCCGAGCACCACCTTAGGAGCCAGTTCCCCCTCCTCGGCAGGAGCAGCCTGAGATGTCTCAAGGATTCTATTTCCCTTCTCGTGACTATTAGGATCAGTTGACCACATCTATTGGGGAGCTGACGTCTTCTGTTGATCAACTGAGGATAGAGCATTAGGACCACTCTGCCCTCCTTCATCAGCTAGTGGAGGAACAGCAGAGCTAGAGGCGCGAGCTAGAGGATCTGAAGCGTTAGAGAGGATTTTCGGGCAGGAGCAGCCACCAGGACTGAGGTGGTTGAGTTTCATTATCTACTACTATATTTATTTTCTATTTTTTAGTATTTTATCTTATTTCCTATTATTTATTTAAAAGCTTTTGCATGATCATTAGTAGTTTACTGGTGGTTTAATTTAGTTGTTGTTATTGATTTCTTGCAATTGGTAGTCTTAGATTTTATTATTCTTGAAATTTACCATGCTCTTATTTTTATGCACACCAAGTGTTTGATAAAATATTTGGCTTAGTTTTAGAGTAGATTTTAGCACTCTAGGCTTGAGATTGAGGATTTAGGTGCTTTGATGTCATTGATGTCTAGTGTGATTCGTAATTTAAGGTTGTTAGTTGGTTTTAAGATCAATTATGTCCACTTGACTTCACCCTCCGATGTTAGAGGAAAACTAAGTGAAATTAATCCTTTGTAATTACCATGTTGTGGTCAATGATTAGATAGGAAGCCTTGACTCTTAATCCTTGCCATGAGTGTCTTTTAGCACTTATATTATCTTAGTTGTTAGCTTTGCTTTCTTGTTCATCAATCTAAAAGCCCCAAAATTCTCATAACCAATAATATGTACACTTCCCTGCAATTTTTTTGAGAGACGACTCGAGGTTTAAATACTCTCAGTTTTTATTGGTTCGACTTAAGTGATAAACAAAATTAAATTTTGATTGATGGTTGATTGTTGGTTTGGATCTATACTCAACAAAATTATTTTGCGAAAATTCTAAACCGGCGATTTTCCTCCATCAAGTTTTGGCGCCGTTATCGAGGAATTGCAAATGTGCACTTGTTATTGGTTATTGTTAATATGTTGATATTGTGAATAGCTTGATTTTTGGTTGGTTTGCTAGTTTTTGCTAGTTTTAGGAGTTTATTTTCCTTATTTTCTTAGTAGCTTTTGTTTTCATTCTTTCTTTCTATTATGAATTCTCACCCATTTGGCTATGACTTTGGTTCCAACTATGTTGTAAAAGATGGAAATTTCAATGAGGATATGCATCAAGGATGGAAAAATCAAAGGTGGGAGGAGCGTCAAGCATATGAACAATCTTCATGGCAACAACCTCCTCTGGTATACTATGAGAATTATCCACATCATGATGCATACCAATCTAATATGTGTAGTGGACCTCCTTTTGGTTATCAGTCACAACCACCATATGCCTATGAATTCCCTCCTCAACATAGCCCTCAACCACCATACTCACAAGCCTTATACTTTTAGATACCTTCTCATAACCCATATCCACCATATCACCAACCTCATGTGTCACACCCTTATGAACTATACTTAGAGCCACCACAATTCTAACATCAATACTCTCAAGAACCACCACCTCTATATACACTACATCAATACCCTTACCAATATGAACCACATTCCCATTATGAACCCTTTCTCCTAAACAATGAATCATCATCTCCACCCCAAACCCCAATGGATAACACTCTCATTTCATTTCTCCAAGAGCTAAGAGAATGTCGCACCATTCTTCAAGAGCGACTTTAAGCTCTAAGGAGGCAAGACGAATTCACGGCTACCTTGCCCAAGGTAGTAAGCAACTTAGCCTCACAACGCTTATGCACTCAAAGCACTCCCATTGCCAAATGTGGAGAATCAAGTGAAGAGCGTAGTATGAAAGAGAGGTTGGAAACTCCAGCGAAGGATGAGGAGTGGAATTTTGTATTAGAACAAGTGGAGGAAGCCAAAATTGTTGAAGAAGAAGAAGTGGTTGAAGATTTAGGAGATGTTGAATACCCATGGGAATCTAAAGTTGTAGAGCCTTCTTCCCAGAAGTTCAAAATTGGTATTGAGAAGGATAGTGCACAACCTCCTAGACATAGTAAGAATGAAGAATTGGAAGAAATGGAGAAAACAACAAATCCTCTTAGTGATGATGATTTCACACCAACATATGATCCTTTTGAGTTTGAGGAGTCTTCTCCCATTGAATTTGAGGTTGATGTTGAGATAGATTTTACTCAACCTCCAACGTATGATTTGAGTGATGGAGAAGAGTTAGAAGAATTTGGTGAGTAAGAAGTTGAATTTGAAGAAGTTTGCCAAGAGGTGGAGGTAGTGGTTAGAATGTCCACAACTAAACTGGAAAGTACACTGGGTCGTACCAAGTAATACATCAGGTGAGTGAAGGTCGATCCCACGAGGAATGATGGATTGAGCAATAATGGTCGAATGACTCACTTAGTCAGGCAAGCAGAAAATGATGTTTTGAGGGTTGCAAATCGCATTAAACAGTACTTCAGAGAGCAAGAAAGCAAACAATAGAATTGATGTAAAATAGATGTGAGAAAATAGTTAAGGTATTGGAGATGTCTATTCTTCCGGATTAAGTTTTCTTACCAACTAATTTAATCATGCAAGATTCATTTCATGGCAAACTGTCAGTGACTAAACCTTAATGTCTTTATGATTTAATCTCCTCTAACCTAGTTAACCGCCAATGTCTTGGTCACTTAATTTCGATTAGAGGGTTAGGTTCAATTCTAGTTTATTAGCCACAAAACCCTAATTCTCCAGATATAAGAGGATTATATGTCACATATCTCATTAAGTCCAAGTAATTAACAATTTAGGAAGAGTTTACTTTTAAGCTAGTGTTCAAATGAGATAACTCTTCCAAGAATCACAAGAATGCATATAAAATAAGGGTTATTCATCCGATCTACCCAGATTCATAAGATGAAGAACGAAAATAATCCTTGAAAACTGAATCAATACATTAATTAAAATAAAACAATAATAGTCTTAATCCATAGAAATAAACAGCGCTCCTAACCTTAACCAAGGAAGTTTAGTGGCTCATGACTCAGAGAGAAAACTAGGGTTCTGAAAGAGTGAAAGTGCGTAAGAGAGAAGATCCCCCGAAGGTGGAATCTTTTCCTTTTTATATCTAACCTAATTCTAAACCTAAAAGATTTTGTTTGTAATTAAAAATAACTAAAATACAATAAAATAGAATAATTAAAAGCTAAATCCAACTAAAGATACTATTTTGGTGAATTAAGATCCGGCTCATAATGCCAGAACCAGCATTTAGTGCCCTTGTGGGCAGAAAGCTTCCATTCACTGCTGAGTTGCTGGCGCTAAACACCCAGGTCCGCGTTTAGCGCCAGCTTGGCAAATTTGAATCCTTCCTCTTTTCTTGCACACGAACTCTGCCAAACCGATCCAAACTTCACATGAAATGATTAAAACACTAAAGCAACTCAAAGTAGCATTCAAACAGGTTTTAAACACTGAAATTCAATTAAAACTCGATAAATTCTAACTTAAAATAAACAGAAAATAAAGGAAAGATGCTCACGCATCACAACACCAAACTTGAACTGTTGGTTGTCCTCAAGCAACTAAAAATAGTATAGGACTGAGAAGAGAAAAATGCCTAAGATTTGAGCATTCAATTAAGCTCATGTCCAATTACTGATTGGGGTTAGTGATACTGTGACTCTGAATAGATTTGGCATCTCACTATCCTTTGAAGCTCAGAAATATTGATGTCCTTTAGGACTAGAACTCGGATGATATTATAGATTCTCTTTCTCCTTAAGCTCTTCTTGATCCTTGAATACAGCTCTTTCTTTTCTTTCCTTTGGTGCTTTGCACCTTGAGTCTAGCCATGACTCTAAATGTTTTGTCTCAAGCTTCGCTTGATACAAAAATACCACAAGCACTTAATCGGGAAGCTCTTTGAAGTTAATTTTTTATCACTAAGCACAATTAGGAGAAATTCACAAAACTATGCCATTTCAATGAATAAATGCAAGAGAAGTTAATAAAATTCACCCAATTAAAGCAAATAAATACCATGAAATGTGGATTTATCAGTGTGACCTGAGATTTTGCCATGTTGCGCGTACGCGTGACACGAAGCATGTGACTTATGGTGCACGTAATTACACTTCACACAACTGAACCAGCAAGTGCACTGGGTCATCCAAGTAATACCTGAGTGAGTTAGGGTTGATCCCACGAGAATTGTTGCCTTGAAGCAAACTATGGTTATCTTGTAGATCTTAGTCAAGCAGATAGAAAGGTAGTTTGTTTGTTTAAAGCGCATAAAAGATAAAATAAAGAAAACGCTACTCAGTAATGGTGAATGCAATGATAAGAAGGTGGTTAAGCGTTGGAGATGCTTTGTTCTTCTGGATCAATCCAGTCTTACTGTCTACTCCAACTGTGAAAGATTTCTTCTATAGCAGGTTGTATGTGATCAACGCTGGTTTGAGCAGCTGCCAATCTTCCTCCAGTGCTGAACCCCTAGGGGCGTTGAACGCTGGCTAGGAGCCCCCTTTGGGGCGTTGGACACTGGTCTTCTCCTTGTGGGCGTTGGACGCCAGAATAGGGCTGGAGACTGGCGTTGAACGCCAGTTTTGGGCCTTCAAATTTGAAGCAAAGTATAGACTACTATACATTTCTGGAAAGCCCTAGATGTTAGCTTTTAATAGCCGTTAAGAACGCACCATTTGGACTTCTGTAGCTCCAAAAAAGCTCTTTCGAGTGCAAGGAGGTCAGATCCTAACAGCATCTGCAACACTTTTTTTGTCTCTGAATCAGACTTTTGCTCCAACTCCTCAATTTCAGCCAGAAATTACCTGAAATTGCATAAAAACACACAGACTCAAAGTAGAATCCAAACATGTGAATTTTGCACTAAAACCTATAAAAATATAATAAAACTTAAATAAAACCTACTAAAAACTATATGAAGATGATGGCAAAAAGTGTATAAAATATCCGCTCATCACAACACCAAACTTAAACTGTTGCTTGTCCCCAAGTAACTAAAAACAAAGTAGGATAAAAAGAAGAGTAAGATACACTAAATCTTAGAGTTTCCAATGAAGCTTAGTTTCAATTAGATGAGCGGGACTTAGTAGCTTTTTGCTTCTGAATAGTTTTGGCATCTCACTATCCATTGAAGCTCAGAAGTGTTGGCATCTTTAGGAACTTAGAATCCAGATGATATTATTGACTCTCCTAATTTAGTTCTTTTTTGAATCTTGAACACAGCTTTTAGAGTCTTGGCCGTTGCCTTAAGCACTTTGTTTTCCAGTATTACCACCGGATACATAAATGCCACATACACTTAACTGGGTGAACCCTTTCGGATTGTGATTCAGCTTTGCTAGAATCCCAGATAGAGGCGTCCAGAGTTCTTAAGCAGACTCTTTTTGCTTTGGATCACGATTTTAACTGCTCAGTGTCAAGCTTTTCACTTGACACCTTCACACCATAAGCACATGGTTAGGGACAGCTTGTTTTGAGCCGCTTAGGTCAAGACTGTGTTTCTTTTAGACCCTCCTAACCATTGATGCTCAAAGCCTTGGACCCATGCTCTTGCCTTTTGGTTTAAAGAGCTATTGACTTTTTCTACTTTTTTTCTATTTTTTCGCATGCATATATATATATATATATATATATTTTTTTTTTTCCCTTTTATTGCAACATGCTTTTTTTTTCTTTTTGCTGTTTTTTCTCTTTTCAAGAATCAATTTTTGGATTTTTCAGATTACCAATAATACTTCTCCTTTTTCATCATTCTTTCAAGACCAACATTCATAAACTCGTACTTCAAATATTACTGTTCATTCATACATTCAAAAAACAAAAGCAATGCCACCACATCAAAATAATTGACTATTCTTATTATATAACTCGAAATTTCATGTATCTCTAAATTCTTTTTCAAATAAAATTTTCTTTTAAGCAAGGTGAGAGATATATGGCACATTTTATAGCTTTAAGACATAGATAATCATGCAACAAGAACAAGAGAACAGACAATAAGACAGAATAGAAAACAGAAAATAAGATAAGGAAAGGGAATTAAGAGAACAAGTCCACCTTAGTGATGGCGCCTACTACTCCTCTTTGAGGATCCAATGTAGTGCTTGATCTCTTCTATGTCACGCCCTTACCTCTGTTGTTTTTCCCTCATGGCTCTTTGATCTTCTCTAATTTCATGGTGGATGGTAGCTTGATCTTGATGCTCTAACCTCAATTACTCCATATTAGTGTCTCCAAGAGAATTATTGATGCCAGAGAATCTTGGCTAGTTTCACAAGCCATTTTGAGTATGTTTTAGGTTAGTTTCATGCATTTTCTTAGGTAATAAGCAAGCATTTGGATGAGTTATCCATTCATGTCTTGATTCAATTAAACATTGTGAATTCTAAACAATTTCATGAGAATAATGCAAAGATCAAATGATGTAATGAATGATGCATTATCTTATGATTAGAGCAAGTCTTTGATGCAAATTGTTTGATTGATTTCAGGTAAGAAGAAGCAGAGAAGAGCCACATTAGTGCCACTAACGTGGGCACTAACGTGGAGCAAGGCAAGAGGAGGACCGTTAGTGGCAACGTTAGTGCCACTAACGTGATCGAAGGGAATGCTCAGCGAAGAATAAGCCACGTTAATGGGCACGTTAGTACCACTAACGTGGGCAAGAGAAGGAGAAAGACCATTAGTGGTAACGTTGGTGCCACTAACGTGATAGAAGAGGTGCTCAGGGGAAGAGAAAGCCACGTTAGTAGCCACGTTAATGCCACTAACGTGGGTATTAACGTGGAAGAAGGCAAGCTTTGAGACGTTAGTGGTGGCGTTGACACCATTAACGTGAAGCAAAGGCAAGAAAGGCTACATTAGTGGCCACGTTAATTCCACTAACGTGGGCTTGGGCAAAGCTGTGGCGTTAGTGGCTACGTTAGTGCCACTAATGCCAGTAGTAACGTGAATTTAAGGGGTTTTGGGACGTTAGTGACCACGCTGGTGTCACTAACATCTTTGAGCCAGGAAAATACACATCACGTTACTCACACTAACGGCCTAACTAACGTGACTACTGCCTAACTTAAACTCCTCCAGCATGCTGAGCAAAGCCCAATGAGTTTGTTAACTGCTTCAACTAAGGCCAAGGGCCCACATCCAGATACTTGTAGACTCAACTGAGGATCAGAGAAGAAGTATATATAGGAGTAGTTTTGAACTAGAAAAGGGGATTGGAACCTTGAGGGGATCCAGGATTGTAAACACTCAATTTACTCTTCTTTGTAATTAGTTTGTTTTCAAGATGCACTTAACATTTTCAATTTCATTTTCCAGAGCTATGATCAACTAAACCCCTCTTCATTGGGGGAGGGAGCTCTGTTGTAATTCAATGGATCAATCATAGTTCTTATTGTTCTTCTTCTATTCATTCTCTTTGATTTGCTTGAAAGCTTTCGATCTTCATCCAATTGAGCAATTATCTCGGAAGAGAAATTGTTCATACTTGAATTTCCTCGAAACTTTGGAAGAGGAATGAGGAAATCATGCTAGAAACGCTTTCTCATGTTGGACTAGATTGGGGGTTGGACGGATATAGTGACATATAATCATCCCGATGCTTTGATCTAGAAAAATAGTGCGTATGAATCCCCACACCTTCGTATAGCAGTACCAGCAAGTGCACTGGGTCGTCCAAGTAATACCTGAGCGAGTCAGGGTCGATCCCACGAGGATTGTGGTTTGAAGCAAGCTATGGTTATCTTGCAGGTCTTAGTCAGGAAGATCAGAAGGTTGATAGATAAATATTTTTGAGATTATTATAATAGGGTGCTAATACTTTAAAGATAGGGTTGAGGAGTGGAGTTGCTTTGCCTTTCTGAATTAACTTTGGTATTACTGCTCTCTTTGCTTGTGAGTGATTTCTTCAATGGCAGACTGTATGTGATTGACACTGGTTTGAGCAGCTGCCAATACTCCTCCAGATCTGAACCCCATGTTTAGTGTGGATCTATTCTAATTGAGGGTGAATCTAGTACAGTTCATTCTCCTTAATGATCCTACTCAAAACGCCACAGACAAGGTCAGATCTTCCGGATCAGAGAATGTTGCACCTTGGGTTCTAGCCTCTACCACAGAGACCCTAATCTCCCTGGAAATTGACTGAACTGATGTCTCGAGAAGTCCCCAACGAAGTCGTGGATTAGCCGTTTGAGAGACGTATATTCAAGCTAGTGGTTCATCATTGTCCGATGAAAGACGCACTCTGAATCCATGTAGAATGTGATAACCTTATGCTAGTTCAATGCATTCATATTGATGAAGAATGAATATACATCTTAGAATTAATCAAACACGGATCGAAGAGAAACAATAATACTTTTATTAATTCATAGGACTCAACAGGACTCCTCCCCTCAACGTAGGAGGTTTAGAAACTCATACTGATGTAAAAACATAAGGTAAAACTCAAAAATAGCATAAAGTTGTAGATGATGTTTGAATGATTATGTAAAATACACTTTAAATACTCAACAGATGACTAGTAAGGGTAAAATAGTCTATCTAGTGCTAAAATTCACTTCTGGGTCCCACTTGGTGAGTGTTTGGGCTGAGCTTTGATGAGATCCACGTGCTTTGAGGTCTCTGGAGCGTGGAACGCCAGCTAGGGGGTCCTCTTTGGGTGTTTTTACATTAGTCTCTGCTCTTTTGGGCGCTGGACACCTGGAAGGGGGGCAGGAAGCTGGCGTTGGACGCTAGTTTTGAGCTTTCTAATTCGAAGCAAAGTATGGACTATTATATATTTCTAGAAAGCTCTGGAAGTCAGATTTTCATAGCCATTAAGAGCGCTCCATTTGGACTTTTGTAGCTCCAGAAAAGCTCTTCCGAGTGCAGGCAGGTCAGATCCGGACAGCATCTGCAGTGCTTTATCTCTCTTTGAATCAGACTTTTGTTCCAGCTCCTCAATTTCAGCCAGAAAATACCTGTAATTGTCCAAAAATACAAAAAATCATAGTAAAATCCAAAAATGTGAATTTAACACTAAAACTTATAAAAACTTAATAAAAACTAAATAAAATATACTAAAAACTGGATGAAAATGATGCCAAAAAGCGTATAAAATATCCGCTTATCATAAAACCAAAATTAAACTGTTGCTTGTCCCCAAGCAACTAAAAACACAGTAGGATAAAAAGAAAATTAAGATACAATAAATTTCTAAGTTTCTAATGAAGCTTAGTTACAATTAGATGAGTGGGACTTAGTAGCTTTTTGCTTCTGAATAGTTTTGGTATCTCACTATGCATTGAAACTCAGAGTTGTTGGCATCCTTAGGAACTTAGAATCCAGATGATATTATTGACTCTCTTAGTTAAGCTTGTTTTTTATTCTTGAACACAACTTTCAGAGTCTTGGTCGTGACCCTAAGCACCTTGTCTTCCAGTATTACCACCGGATACAATAATGCCACAGACACTTGAACTGGGTGAACCTTTTCAGATTGTGACTCAGCTTTGCTAGAGTCCCCAGAGAGAGGTGTCCAGAGTTCTTAAGCACACTCTTTTTACTTTGGACCACGACTTTAACCGCTCAGTCTCAAGCTTTTCACTTGACACCTTCACGCCACAAGCACATGGTTAGGGACAACTTGATTGAGCCGCTTAGGCCAGGATTTTATTCTTTTGGGCTCTCCTATCCATTAATGATCAAAACCTTGGGTCTTTTTACCCTTGTCTTTTGGTTTAAAGGGTTATTGGCTTTTCCAATCTGCCCTCTTTTTCCTGCATTTTTGGGCAATAATGGATTTTTCTGCTTTTTAATTTTTTCTTTTCGCCATTTTTCTTTCTTTTTCGCATGCATATTAATTTTTTTCTTTTGCAACATGCTTTTTCTTTTTCTTTATGCTGCTTTTTCTTGCTTCAAGAATCAATTTTATTGATTTTTCAGATTATCAATAATATTTTTTCTTTTTCCTTATTCTTTCAAGAGCCAACATTCTAAAATTTCAACTTCATATATGAACTGTTTAATCATACATTTAGAAAATAAAACCAAAGCCACCACATCAACATAATTAAACTATTCTTATTTTAAACTTGAAATTCATGCATATCTCAATTCTTTAAATAAAAAGTTTTATTTAAGCAAGGTGAGAGATATATGGAACATTTTATAACTTTAAGACATCAATGCAAATGATCATGCAATAAGAACAAGAGAACAGACAAAACATAATAGAAAATAGAAAAATAATAAAGGAAAGGAGGTAAAAGAGAACGAGCCCACCTTTAATGGTGGCGTCTAGTGCTTCTTCTTGAGGATCCAATATGATGCTTGATCTCTTCTATGTCCTCCCTTTGCCTTTGTTACTCTTCCCTCATAGCCCTTTGGTATTTCCTTATGGCTTTTTGGTCTTCTCTTATTTCATTGAGGGTAGTAGTATGCTCTTGATGCTCCATCCTCAATTGCTCCATGTTAGTGCTCAATTCTCCAAGAGACGTTTGCCATTGATCCCAATAGCTTTGGGGAGGAAAGTACATCCCTTGAGACATCTAAGGGATTTCATCCTGAGGTGGCTGCACAGGCTCTTGTGCATGCTCTCTAGTTTGCTCCATCCTCTTCTTAGTGATGGGCTTATCCTCCCCAATGGAGACATCTCCATTTATGACAATTCCAACTGAATTGCATAGATGATAAATGAGGTGTGAGAATGCTAACCTTGCATTGGTGTGAGGCTTCTCAGCTACCTTGTACAGTTCTTGAGGAATCACCTCATGTACTTCCACCTCAGTTCCAATCATGATGCAATGAATCATGATGGCTCTGTTAACAGTCACTTATGACCGATTGCTAGTATGGATGATGGATCTTTGGATGAATTCCAACCATCCTCTAGCTATGGGCATAAGGTCAACCCTTCTTAGTTGAATGGGCTTGCCTCGGGAATCCCTTTTCCACTGTGCTCCTTCCACACAGATGTCTGAGAACACTTGATCTAATCTCTGATTAAAGTTAACTCTCCTAGTGTAAGGACGAGGATCTCCTTGCACTAGAGGCAAGTTGAATGCCAACCTCACACTTTTTGGGCTGAAATATAAGATTCTTCCTCGAACCATGGTGATCCAATTCCTTGGATTTGGGTTCACGCTAGTGTCATGGTTTTTAGTAACCCACGCATTAGCATAGAACTCTTACACCATGAGAATTCCAACCTCCTGAATGGGATTGGTTAGGACTTCCCAACCTCTTCTCCGGATCTCTCTTTGGATTTTCAGATACTCATTCTTCTTGAGCATGAAATGGGCCTCATGGATCACTTTCTTCTCAGCCACTACATCATAGAAGTGGTCTTGGTGGGCTTTGGTGATGAATCTTTGCATCTCCCAAGATTCAGAGGGAGTGAACTGCCTTTCTTTTCCTCTTTTTAGAGGAGTCTCCAACCTAGGGTGCCATGAATGGTAATGGAAAGAAAAAAGCTATGCTTTTCCTACACCAAACTTAAAACTTTGCTCGTCCTCAAGCAAAAATAAGCAGAGGAGTAGAATGGAGTAGAAGAAGAAGAAAATAGAAGGATATAGAGGGAGAGAGATCTTTCGGCCTTGTGGGTGTAGTAGGGTATGAGAGGTGTGTGTATGAAGGGTTATGAAGAGGGTTATTTATAGGAGTTGGGAAGGGTATAAGTTCGGCCATAGGGTGGGTTTTGGGTGGGAAATTTGATTTTGAAGTGGGTGGGGGTAGGTGGGAGTTATGATGGTTTTGGAAAAGTGGTATAGATGTGATTGGGCTAGGGTTTATAAGGAAGTATGTATGGAAAAGTGTGAAAGTAAGTGGGGTAGGTAGGGTAGGTGAAAGATGCTGTGGGACCCACAGGTCCTGAGAGGCTAGGGAATCCAGATTCTCTGCTTCTCTGTATTGGCATTTGAGCGCCCAGGGGATGCTCCCTGGCTTACGTTCAATGCTAGTAATGCTGCCCATGATGGACGTTGAATGCCCAGCAGGGATACCCTGGCTGCCGTTCAACTTTAACACTCCATTCAGAGTGTTCTGTTTTCGCTGATGTGAAATTCTGTCTCTATTCTGAATGCTGCGTATGATCATGACCCTAAAAGAAAAACAAAACAAAATAAATAATTAATTAAGGTTGGGTTGTCTCCCAACAAGCGCTCTTTTAATGTCATTAGCTTGACGGTTAGCTCCTTATGGAGGTGAGTATGGGCTCAGATTTTCGTCCCTTACAGTGAACTTTCTTCCTGCCCTCTCATGAATGAGCTCCATGTGCTCTAGAGATAGGACACGACTCACTGTATGTGGTAAGGCTGGCTTCTTAGTGAAGACAACTCTCATGCCAGGTGAGAGGCCTTCAGTTGGAACTTCCTTGTCCTTCCAGCCTTTAGGTACTTTCTTCTTAGTACCTTTGTGCTTAAAGCTTGTTGATTGCTGCCTAACACCAAACTTAGAATTGATGTTTGGGGGCTCTGCCATGCTCTACACAGAAAGAGAGGGTTAGAACACTAGGTGTTGCACAGTTATCTCTCTTTTAGAGGGAGAATTGGGATGAGGCATCTTGAATAAGATGTGGTCCTCCCCTAACTGTAGGGTCAGTTCTCCCTTAGCCACATCAATGATAGCATTGGCTGTGGCTAGGAAAGGTCTTCCAAGGATGACACAGTCATCCTTATCCTCTCCTATGTCCAAGACAATGAAGTTTGCAGGGATGTAGTGATTTTCAACTTTTACCAAGACATCCTCTACTAAGCCATATGGCTTCTTCATTGTCTTGTCTGCCATCACTAATGAGATGTTTGTAGATTTCACCTCAATGATGCCCATTTTCTCCATTATAGAGAGTGGCATGAGGTTAATGCTTGACCCTAGGTCACATAAAGCTTTTTCAAAGGTCATGGTGCCTATGGTGTAAGGAATCAGAAAGCGTCCAGGATCTGGAAGCTTCTGTGGTAGCTCTTGCTAAACTAAAGCATGGAGTTCTTTGGTAAGCAGTAGAGATTCTTCCTCCAGAGGATTTGTACCAAATAACTTGGCATTCAGCTTCATTAGAGCTCCTAGGTACCGAGCAAGTTGCTCTTCCCTAATGTCTTCATCCTCATCCGAGGATGAGTAGTCATCAGAACTCATGCACTGCAGAAGTGCATGCAAAGGAACCTCTATGGTCTTTATGGTTTCCTTTGGTTCTAGGCTAGAGGATTTTTGAGTGGGGTTTAAGCACTCAAAGGGGGTGCTTTGACTGGCGTTCAACGCTAGCTCTGTAAGTTTTTTGGGCGTTGAACGCCCTTGCTGTCCACCCTGACTGGCGTTAAACGCCAGTCCCTCTAGCATTCGAGGCATTGAACGTCCAGCATGGATGTCCTTGTTGGCATTCAACGGCAGCTTTCCTGGGATGGTGGGCGTTGAATGCCTAGTGAGGGGTTCCTCACAGGCGTTCAGCGCCAGAATGGCTGCATGGTTGGGGGTTGAACTCCCAGTAAGGGGTTCCTCACTGGCGTTTAACGCCAGGAAGCTTGGGTGTTTGGGCATTGAACGCCCAGCCAGTGCTCCCTGACTGGCGTTCAACGCCAGCTCTGCTACCAGGAGGCGCGTTGAACGCCCAGTGAGGGGTTCCTTACTGGCGTTCAGCGCCAGGCTTGCTGCCAGAATGGGTGTTGAACGCCCAGTGATATGTCCTTCACCGGTGTTCAAAGCCACCCCATTCTCCTCTAATTCGGCCTTTACCTCCTTGGTTATGGCCTTGCACTCTTCTCTAGGATTTACCTCAGCATTACTGGAAGAGTTTCAGGAGGAATCTCAGGGATCCTCTTGCTCAATTGACCAACTTGCACCTCTATATTTTTAATGGAGGACCTTGTTTCATTAATGAAATTATGAGTGGTCTTAGAGAGGCTGAAAATCAGAGTAACTAAGTCAGAAAGGCTCTGCTTAGAGGTTTTCATATTCCGTTGAGAAGATGGGAATGGTGGTCTGTTGTTGAACCTATTCTGGTTCCTACGACCTTGATTGTTATTGAAACCTTGCTGAGGTTTTTGTTGATCCTTCCATGAACGGTTAGGATGGTTCCTCCATGAAGGATTGTAGGTGTTTCCATAGGGTTCTCCCATGTAATTCACCTCCTCCATGGTGGGTTGATCAGGATCATAAGCTTCTTCTTCAGGAGAAGCTTCCTGAGTACTGCCAGCTGCAGTTTGCATTACAGTCAAATGCTGGGAGATCAGGTTGACCTGTTGGGTCAAGATCCTATTTTGAGCCAATATGGCATTCAGAGTATCAACTTCATGAACTCCTTTCTTCTGAGAGATCCCATGGTTTACAGGATTTCTTTCAGAACTATACATGAATTGGTTATTTGCAACAATTTCAATGAGTTCTCTAGCTTCTGCAGGTGTTTTCTTGAAGTGGAGTGATCCACCTGCAGAGCTATCCAATAAAATTTTGGACATCTCAGACAAACCATCATAGAACACGCCTATGATAGACCATTCTGAGAGCATGTCAGGAGGACATCACCTGATTAATTGCTTGTATCTCTCCCAAGCTACATAGAGGGATTCACCTTCTCTTTGTCTGAAGGTTTGAACTTCTACTCTAATCTTACTCATCCTTTGAGGAGGAAAAAATTTAGCCAAAAAAGCATTAACCAGCTTTTTCCAAGAGTCAAGACTCTCTCTTGGTTGGGCATCCAACCATATCTTAGCTCTGTCTCTTACAGCAAAGGGAAAGAGCATAAGCTTATAGACTTTAGGATGTACTCCATTAGTCTTTACAGTATCACAGATCTATAAAAATTCAGCTAAGAACTGATGTGGATGTTCCAATGAAAGTCCATGGAATTTGTAGTTCTGCTGCAGAAGAGAGACTAACTAAGGCTTAAGCTCAAAATTGTTAGCTCCAATGGCAGGTTCAGAGATACTTCTGCCATAAAAGTCTGAGGTAGGCATGGTGAAGTCACCAAGAATCTTTCTGGGCTCCTCTTGAGGTTCGGCCATGTCCTCTGTTTCTTGTTCAAAACTTTCTGAAAGGTCTCCTCCGGAGTGTTGTGCTTTAGCTTGTTGTAAACGCCTCCTTAGAGTCTTCTCAGGTTCAGGATCAGGAGTCAAGAGGGGTTTTTTATCCTTGTTCCTGGTCAAAAACAAGAAGAAGAGAAAAAAAGGAAAAGTAGAAAGCTCTTTGTGCCAATAGGCAAGAAGCTCCTCCTTAAAGTCAGATGTGAAGAAAGAAGAAGAAGATAGAATAAAAGAGAAAAGTGAAGATGGAGTGGGGTACTCCATACCTTGTGATGATGTTTGTGTATAAGAATTTTCAACTTCTCTGGGCAGTGGCAGTGGCTAGGGGTTCTACCTCAATCCACTTTGTGAAGTAATCTATTCCCAATATGAGGAATTTGACTTGACTCGATCCTTGTGGGAATGGCCCGAGGAGGTCGAGTCCCTCATTTTGCGAATGGCCAAGGTGAAGTGACGCTAATGAGCTCTTCGGGCGGGGTTATGTGAAAGTTGGCGTCCTTCTGGCATAGAGGGCATGCTTTTACGAAGTCGGCCGCTTCCTTTTGTAAGGTCGGCCAGTAGAAGCCGGCTCGGATCACTTTCTTGGACAGTGTCCGAGCACCGAGGTAATTGCCACACATGCCGCTATGAACGTCCTCAAGGATTTCCTTTGTGTTGGAGGTCAGTACGCATTTGAGGAGGGGTGTCAAGATCCCTTTTTTGTACAGGACGTCGTTCATTAGAGTGTAGTGTTACGCCTCCCTTATGAGTCTTTTAACGTCTTTCTTTTCTGGAGGGAGTGTTTCAAACTTGAGGTAGTTGATTATAGGGGTCATCCACCCTTGTTCTTGGTCTGATATATTTAATATCTTCTCCTTGGTTGAGATTGATGGGTGCTGTAAGGTTTCTTGGATGAGGCTTCTGTTATTGCTCTCGGCTTAGTGCTGACAAGTTTTGAGAGTGCATCAGCTCGGGCATTTTGTTCCCAGGGTATGTGTCGGACCTCACATCCACCGAAGCTTTCGAGCTGTTCCTTGGTTCTGTCCAGGTATTTCTTCATAGTGGGGTCTTTCACTTGGTAACTTCCCCCTATCTGTGAGGTGATTACTTGTGAATCACTGAAGATGGTGAGCTTCTGGACCCCGACCTCTTTGGCCAGCCTTAAGACAGCCAGCAGGGCTTTGTATTCTGCTTGGTTGTTTGAAGCAGGGAACTCGAACTTTAGGGATAGTTCTATTTGAGTCCCTTGGTCGCTTTCCAAGATGACACCTGCCCCGCTTCCAGCCTTGTTTGACGAGCCGTCGACATATAGGTTCCATGAGACGGGGGTTCCCAGTGCGTCGGTGTATTCGACGATGAAATCGGCCAGTATTGGGATTTGACGGCGGTCTGAGCTTCATACTTCAAATCAAACTTGGACAGCTCAACTGCCCACTGCAGGATTCTGCCTGTCAGGTCTGTCTTCTGTAGAATGTGCTTTGTGGGTTGGTTCGTGTGAACTTTGATGGTGTGGGCCTGAAAGTAGGGTCGGAGCCTCCTGGATGTGAGTACGAAGGCGTAGGCAAATTTTTCTATTTTTTGATAATTGAGCTCAGCCCTTCGTAGGACTTTGATGATGAATTAGATAGGCTGCTGTCCTTCGTCGTCCTCCCAAACTAAGGCCGATGCTATCGCCCGACTTCCGACTGCTAGGTATAATACTAGTTCCTCTCCTTGTTTGGGTCGGGTTCGGATGGGTGGTTGCTCCAGGAATGATTTGAAGTCTTGGAAGGCCTTCTCGCATTCTAGGGTCCATTCGAACTTCTTTCCTTTTTTTAGTATCGAGTAGAAGGGTAGGGACCTTAGGGCTGATCCGGCCAGAACTCTGGACATGGCCGACAGCCTTCCATTTAGCTGTTGTACCTCCTTTACAAAGGTCTGGTTTTTCATGTTAAGGATAGCTCGCCATTTGTCTGGGTTCACTTCGATGCCCCTTTGGGTTAGCATGAACCCTAGGAATTTGCCGGCTTCCACTGCGAAGGTGCACTTCGTGGAGTTTAGCCTCATCCCGTGTTTCCTTATGTTGCCGAATACTTCGGTCAGATCGGACAACAATGTTTCTTCCTCTTGAGTTTTGACTAGCATGTTGTCCACATAAACTTCTATTAGCTTCCCGATATGGTCAGCGAATACCTTGTTCATTAACCTCTGATATGTGGGCTCTGTGTTCTTTAGTCCGAACGACATTACTACATAGCAGTAGTTTGCTTTCGGGGTTAGGAACGAGGTTTTTTCTTGGTCGGATTTATGCATTGGTATTTGATTATATCCCAAGTAGGCTTCCATGAAGGAGAGGTACTTGTACCCTGAGGATGCGTCAACTAGGGCGTCGATGCTTGGAAGGGGGTAGGGGTCTTTTGGGTAAGCTTTATTGAGGTCGGTATAGTCTACGCACATTCGCCACTTTCCGTTTGGCTTTTTTAGCAGTACGACGTTGGATAGCCAAAGTGGGTACTTTACCTCTCTTATGAATCCTGTGTCTAGCAAGGCTTGTACTTGCTCCTCCACGACCTGTGATCTCTTTGGCCCGAGCTTCCTACGCTTTGGTTGTATTGGTCGAGATCCGGGGTATACGGCCAGTTTGTGACACATCAGGCCTGGATCAATGCCGGGCATGTCCGTGGCTTTCCAGACAAAGAGGTCGGAGTTTACCTTTAGGAGCTTAATGTTCTGGACTGGGCTCCCTTCTCGAAGGTAGTGTGCAACGAGATGTATCTGAGAGGTTGAATCAGGGTATCTCTCAGCCCGAATAGGCTGTTGGGATATGCCTTTAACTTCTTTCCTTCGAGCCCGAGCTTGTCAAAAGCGGTTTTGAATAGGATGTCAGCTGAACTCCCTTGGTTGACCAGAGTTTGGAGGAGGTTGGCGTTTGCCAATATAATGGTGATTACTACGGGGTCGTCATGCCCTGGGGCAATGCCTGCGGCGTCTTCTTCGGTAAAAGAGATTGTAGGGAGGTCGAGTGATTGACTTTCCTCTGCAACATGGTATATCTCCTTAAGGTGTCTTTTACGGGACGATCTTGAGATCCCTCTTCCTACGAATCCTCCATTGATCGTATGGACGAGCCTTTTCGAGGTAAGAAGGGGCGTTCCATAGAGTTTGTGGTATTCGCAATATTCCGTCTAACTTTCTCCTCTTTTGTGTTTGATTGGACTAGGTGGTGGGAACTTCTCAGTGTGACACATTTCCCTGTAGACGTTGATAAACCGCTTTTTTACGATTTCTTTTTTATTGAATTGAGTGGATTTTATCTATTATTCTCATACTTATTCATATAATTCGCATGTTTTACATTTTCCTTCCTAATTTTGTGCTATGATTGAAAACATGCTTCTTTGGCCTTAAATTCGCTAATTTTAATCTTCTCTTATTACCATTCGATACCGTCATATGTTTGTTAAGTGTTTTCAGGGTCTGTAGGGTAGGAATGGCTTAGAGGATGGAAAAGAAGCATGCAAAAGTAGAAGGAACACAAGAAATTAAGAATTTCAGAATCTGGTAGCAACGCGCACGCGTGGCCAGGTGAAAAGTTCAGCGATGTGTAAGCGTGGCCGACGTGTACGCGTGACAGAGCGTCACGTGCTGCAATTAACAGAAAATACTGGGGACGATTTCTGGGCTGCTTTTGACCCAGTTTTAGGCCCGAAAATACAGATTAGAGGCTGCAGAGTGGAGCAGGAAGGGGGGAATCATTCACTTCTCATTCATACACAATTTTAGGTTTATATGTAGGTTTTCTAGAGAGAGAGGCTCTCTCCTCTCTCTAGGTTTTAGGATTTCTATTTTTATTTATTCTCCAATTCAGATTTCCATCTTGTTTTAATTTAGTTTCTCTTCTACACTCTATTATTCTAGCATCTTAGTTTATTTTATCTTGTTGACGTCTTTATTTTCCCAATTTAATTTATGAATGACGTGGTGGAAATTGGCGAGTTAAGAAATTATTATAGGAGATACGTTGCAAGTACAGTTCTTAACCAACCGAAAATCCATTTATCAATTTAGAAGGGTTGTCACAAAATTAGAATTAAAATACTGGGAGTATGAGTCTCAGGTTGTCTCCCAACGAGTTATAGAAAGATGTGCTATTTTATTAATCAGATGTTTTCTAAAAATGGTTGAGTTGATAAACAAGAAATTAAATTAGAGAATTTATGTAATTTTAAATAAAAACCTTGACCGGGAGTAGATTAGTTGGAAGCCCTATTCTTGTTGGAGTACTCTCAAGATTAATTGATGATTGAAGATTGTTCTGCTTAGTTATTCCTTACTAGGTAGAGGAAAGTCAAGCAAGTTGGAAAGCTATTTCTATTCACAAGTTCCAATCCTCTCCCTTGGAAAGGATTAGTGTCAGTGACTAGAGGACAACAATCCAACAATAAACCCAATTACAATTTTTCTCTTGAGCATTCCAGCTCAAGGTCCTCCTTTCAATCAACTCCCAATCAAGTTATGGAACTACTCGCTCATTATGAATGTAAACTTCACAAAATAATAAAGAGAAATAAAGAAAGACATGATAGATAATAATAAAAAAGATCAATTAAAAATAAAAATAGTTTTTGTATTAATAAATTCTAAAAATAATCCAATAGTAATTCTGAATAAATTAAGGACATGGAGAGTAAGAGACAAGTAAGGAAACAAACTAGAATAATGAAGTATTGGCAGAGGTAATAACTCTTCTCAATATCCCAATCCGAAAAGCAATAAAATCAAAATCCTAAAAACTATGAATGTGTAGAGAGAAAACCTAGAGGAGGAGTAAAATCAGATCTAAAACTAAAATTATGCGGAATGAATGTTGTTCCCTGGTCTCTGCATGTTCCCTGGCTCTAATCTAATTTTCTGGGCCAAAAACTGGGTCAAAACAGGGCCCAAAATCGCCCCCAGTGAATTCTGCAGATCGCGCATGTCACGTGATCGCGTCATCCAGGCGTTCGCGTCATCCAGTGTTTTGCCTTGCCACGCGTGCGCGTCGTTCACGCCTTCGCGTCACTTGTGCAGTTTCCAATCTGCGCGGTCGCGTGAGCCATGCGTCCGTGTCACTGCAATTTCCTCTATGTCATGCGGTCGCATGAGCCATGCGTCCGTGTCACTTCTCGCTGGTCATCTCCTTAATTTCTTGTGTTCCTTCCATTTTTGCAAGCTTCCTTTCTAACTCCAAGTCATTTATGCCCTATAAAGCCTGAAACACTTAACACACAGATCACGGCATCGAATGGAATAAAAGAGAATTAAAATACAAAATTAAAAGTCTCTAGGAAGCAAGTTTTCAACCATGAAGTATTTTTAGGAAGGAATTATAAATTCATGCTAATGATATGAATAAGTAGGTAAAGATTTGATAAAACCGCACAATTAAGCATAATATAATCCATAAAATAATGGTTTATCAACCTCCCCACACTTAGATATTAGGATGTTCTCATGCTTAGTTGAAGGAGATAAAATAAATGAGTAGGAACATGTAAAACTCATGCAATGCAATGCAACCTATATATGTGAATGCAACTATATGATTTTTGTCCACTTGGTCAAAAGTAAATAAGCTCTTCAGGACAGTCACAGATCAAATTCCACTAATTCAATTCTTACACAGTAAGAACAGATAAAAATGTAAGAAGGTAGCTCATGAAAGTAGGGAACATAGAATTTAAGCATTGAACCCTCACTGATGATGTATGTATGCTCTAATCTCTCTAGTGTATAGGGTAATCACTCTATCCTTCTCTAATCATGCTTTCTAGTTTTTATTTTGCACCTAACCAATCAACAACATTTAATATACCAATGCAAACATCATGAGGTATTTTCAAGGTTGTAATGGGGCCAAGGTAAGGGTACGGGTATATATATGGCTAAGTAGGCTTATAAATTGAATCTTTACTTAACCCAAGCTTTCACCTAACACACATATATAAATTCTATATAACTTAAATTTCATACCTAGCTACCCAAAATTTCTCTTTCACATTCCATACTCATGTATCAACTTTTATTTTAAGGTTATCATATATGCATTGATCTTTGAATTTTTAACTTAGCATTGGGGTAATTTTGTCCCCTTATTTATTGACTATTTTTGGATTTTTTTTTCTTTTTTTTAACGTAAACATAAAAATAAACATAGCTTATCAATGCACATAGATTTTTAATTCTTATAGTTTCACATGAGTAGGTACCCAAATTCCCATTATATCATCATGACACATTTCCTCATTATCTTTTGTTCCCACAATTTTCCCATACTTAATTGACACAATTCTACCTCAAGCTAACCAAAGATTCAATTAGGATATATAATTATTTTTCTGCTTAAGGCTAGTAATGTGGTAAAATGCAGAACAAATGAGATTTAAAGGCTCAAAGTGGCTAACAAAGGTAATTGAAAGGGTAGGCTTAATTTGGATAAGTGAGCTAAACAAATAATGGCCTCAATCATATGCAGGCATATAAATATATTAAACATTGGACATATAGGATGAAACAAAATGTAGATTACAATCATAGAGAAGTAAACACACAAGAATAAAATAATTATGGTTAAATAATATAACCATGTATTTAGGCTCGAAGTCTCACTGGTTGTGTGTTCTTTAGCTCAAAAACCATGTTCCAAATATAACTTCAAGCAAATTTAACAAAAAAGTTTTGATTAAAATTAGTGAAATTTTGTTCTAAAAATAGGGTCTTAGAAGAAACTTATTACCTTTTCAATCAAGTAGAACATGCATGCAACTAACCTATTACTATGCAATTTATCTTATTCTACATAAGAAAAACTAACTAAATATCCTATTTTATTGGTGTTAGGAAAGAGAAATTACCTCCGGAAGTCAGGTACTGACCGACCTCCCCACACTTAAGGCTTTGCACCGTCCTCGGTGCCATCTGTCAGGAACAAAGGTGGGCTGGTAGCAGTATCTCCATAGTCGGGACCGTCATGGCTCCCTGTGCTGGTAAAGGAAGTGGAGTCCGGGGTGTCTGAGTCCTTGAATTTTCCCATAATCAGCTCCTTGAGTTTTCCCATAATCAGCTCCTTGAGGTATGTGAATCGGCGCTTGTTACGGCGCTCTCTCAGCTTTGCTTTCTGTTCCTGCCGATCCAACCTTTCAAGAATCTGATGGAGCAGTTGGTTTGTTGTAGGTGCTTGTGGTGTTGAAGGAGGAATGTCCTCAGCCGGTTCAGTAGGCTGGCTTGTAGTGGCTGCTGAAGGTCTGATATATTTCCTGTTAGGAATGTATTGATCATCCCGTGGAAGCATGGCTTTGGTGTCACCCACTCTGTAGGCGACTTCGGCTGCGGAGATGAGATCTGAAATTAGGGCGGGAAAAGGTAAGTTGCCCACAATCTGTATGTGTCCCATGGCATTTCGGATGTGTCTTGGTAAGTTTAGAGGCTGGTCTGTAAGGATGCACCATAGTAAAACAGCCATGTCTGCAGTGAAGGAGGACTCGTGGGTGCTCGGGAAGACATAATGGGACATGATCTGTGCCCATACTCGAGACTCCAAGGTAAGTGCGGAAGCCAATATTCCCTTAGGACGGGAACGATGGTATCCGTAGATCCATCTGCTGCCAGGTTGTACGATAACTCTGAGAACGGCGTCCCAGTCAAATTGGTATGTCTGGCGCTTGAGTGAGGCTTCTTGAAATGCGTCCAGTCCTTCTGGAGCAGGGGGAATATCTAAAGCTCGTTGAATGGCCTCTTCTGTAATGGGGACTTGCTTCTGACAGACATAGACAGACTGCAGGGTTAGCAGGTGGAAATTGGAGTAGAACTCAACTACTCAGGAAAGATTAACCTGTCTTTGCTGTCTCTGTGGGAAACCCCATTATCTTCGTTCAATTTGCGGCTCAACAAAGGTAGCAATATTGGGCGGAAGGATAAGAAGGTATTCGTTGTTGTAACTCCGCGCTGCCAGGATGGGGAACATCTGCTCACAGTAGCGATTGGGAAATCGCGCAGTGTCCTTTGCTGGGAAGGCTTTCTCTTTTTCATCAACCTTTATAATCCTCTTAATTCTTTTTGTTCCTCTCCTTGCTGGTTTTGGGAGTAGCTTTCTCTTTTTCTTTCTTGGTGGCCATCCTGAAAAGGGAAAAAAAAGAAAGTAACTTTGAATTCAAAGGGATAGAGTAAGGAAGAGGATGGTATAGGTGATAATCAATGCACAGGAAAGAAGGATGTCGTTAACACATGGTCATGACTACATGTGAAAAGTTCATCAAAGGAAATAAAGTAAGTGCATTTTTTGGTAATTAGATGCAAGATGTTTATTGGCATGTTGGCAAAGGCATGAGTAGCATAGATCAAGCATTAATTACTTAAATATGTTATCACTTGTAACAAACTGGCCATCACGTTTGTATTGACAATTATCTTCAATGAATAAAATATGAAAGGGGTTTTGTGAAAAACAGGCATTAGAATAGTAGAATGGAATAATCTAGAAAAATGCATAATGCCATATGGGCTTTTTCACAAACACATAGCATGCATGATGAATAAGCGGTTGAAATTATTGAATTGAACATGCAAGCAACCCTTAAAAATTAATATATAATTGCCAAACAATATTGCAACAGTCCATAAGCATATAATAAGAAACAATGACCCAAATAAATTTCTAACACCAATTAAAAGAAAAAGAAAGAAAAAGAAAACATGGATAAGGAAAGTAAAAAGAAAAGAAAAGAAGAAAACATAAAAATAAGAAGGATAATAGAAAAGTAAGGAAGGAAGAAGAAAAGAAAAACCTTGATAATGGTGGTGAGAGAGAAAGTAGAAAGTGAGAAAGAAGGAAGAAGGAAGGAAAGGGGAGGGGAAAGAAAAATTAGGATTTGAGAAAGAAAAAGATAAGATATTTTGGCAGATTTGGATGAGCTGTGTGGCACAAGCGACGCGTATGCGTAGGGTATGCGTTTGCACGAGTGGCACTTAAATGAATCGACGCGGTCGCGTCGGTCACGCAGACGCGTGACAAGAACCATGCGAGTGGCGCGAGGCTGCCTCTCGCCCGCACAACTCTCTGTTCGAAACTCTTTTTGCCAAAATATTGGGTGACGCGGTCGTATGGATGGCCAAGATTGGAAGGCGACGCGGACGCGTGGGGCACGCGGTCGCGTCGTAGGGCTTGTGCGTCCAGCACCATTCCAGCCCTACTCCAGCCTAACTTGCTGCCAAACACCCATTGTTTACGTCAATTTTCAGGTCACGCGTCCGCGTGGGTGACGCGGATGCATGGGAGGCATTATTCCCAAATGACGTGGACGCATCATGGACGCGGTCGTGTGGGTCGAATCGTGCCAGGGGCATGCCTCCAGCCACGCTCTCGCGTGACTCTCTGTTCAATTTCTTTTTCTCTTTTTACTCACCTGTGACGCGGATGCGTCGGTGATGCGGTCGCGTCGCGTGCAAAATTTTTTTTATGATGTGCAATATGTAGATACAGATGCAAACTATAGGCACTGGTACTGAGAAGAGTTATTGTTAAATAAAACTAAGAAATAAAAAGAAAGGAACGATCATACCATGGTGGGTTGTCTCCCACCTAGCACTTTGCTTTAACGTTCGTAAGTTGGACGCTCCACTAGCTCAGTCTTCAGCTATGGGTGGATCCTCCAGGAGGAAGATCTCGAGCTCCTTGTTTTTCTTCATCTTCTCGCCATGATATAGCTTTAAACGTTGTCCATTAACTTTGATGAATTCAGAGCTTGAAGGATGACTTAGGTGAAAAACTCCGTATGGCTCAGCCTTCTATACTCTATATGGACCTTCCCATCTTGATCACAACTTGCCTGGCATGAGCCTCAGTCTAGATTTGTAAAGGAGGACTAAGTCCCCAGGTTGGAACTTTCTCCTCTTGATGTGCTTATCATGTACAGCCTTCATCTTTTCCTTGTACAGCCTTGAGTTCTCATAAGCTTCTAGGCGAAGGCTTTCTAGTTCTTGCAGTTGCAACTTCCTTTCAGCTCCGGCTGTCTCAAATCCCATGTTGCACTCCTTTACTGCCCAAAAGGCTTTGTGCTCTACTTCAACTGGGAGATGACAGGCTTTTCCATAAACTAAGCGGAAGGGACTCATCCCAATGGGTGTCTTGTATGCTGTTTTGTATGCCCAAAGTGCATCTTGTAGCCTGGTGCTCCGGTATCTTCTATGAGGTTTGACTATCTTCTGCAATATGCGCTTTATCTCTCTGTTAGACACCTCAGCTTGCCCATTAGTCTGAGGATGGTAAGCTGTTGCTACTTTATGAATTATCCCATGCTTCTTCAGTAATCCTGTTAGTCTCCTGTTACAAAAATGGGTGCCTTGATCGCTCACGATTGCTCGTGGTAATCCAAAGCGACAAATAATATGGTTTTTAACAAAGGAAACAATAGTGTTAGCATCATCAGTGCGGGTAGGAATTGCTTCCACCCATTTAGAAACGTAATCCACCGCTAACAATATATAAAAGTAACCATTAGAATTTGGAAATAGACCCATGAAGTCAATGCCCCAAACATAAAAAATTTCACAGAAAAGCATAATTTGTTGAGACATCTCATCCCTCTTGGATATATTACCAAATTTTTTGCATGAGAAACAAGATTTACAAAATTCAGCAGCGTCTCTAAAAAGAGTAGGCCACCAGAGTCCATAGTCTAAAATTTTTCTAAATGTTCTTTGAGGGCCAAAATGTCCTCCACTCTCAGATGAGTGGCAGGCCTCTAAAATGGACTGGAATTCTGATTGAGGCACACACCGTCTAATTACCTGGTCAGCGCCACATCTCCATAAATACGGGTCATCTCATATATAATATTTAGACTCGCTTTTCAGCTTGTCTCTTTGATGCTTAGTAAAGTTTGGAGGAAAAGTGCGGCTAACTAGATAATTAGCTACAGGTGCATACCAAGGGACTACCTCAGATACTACTTGCAGGTTATCAAAAGGGAAATTATCAGCTATAGGAGTGGAGTTATCCTTAATGTGCTCAAGGCGACTCAAGTGGTTTGCCACTAGATTCTGGTTACCACTCCTATCCTTAATTTCTAAATCAAATTCTTGTAGTAGCAGTATCCAACGTATAAGCCTTGGTTTGGATTCTTTTTTAGCTAATAAATACTTTAGAGCTGCGTGGTCCGAGTACACTACTACTTTCGTACCAAGTAAATAGGCTCGGAATTTATCCAGAGCAAAAACAATAGCAAGAAGCTCTTTCTCAGTAGTAGTGTAATTAGACTGAGCGGCATCTAAAGTCTTAGACGCATAAGCAATTACAAAGGGGTCCTTACCTTCATGCTGAGCTAGCGCTGCTCCTACTGCATGGTTGGAAGCATTGCACATGATCTCAAATGGCTGGCTCCAGTCAGGTCCTCTCACAATTGGAGCTTAAGTCAGGGCAGTCTTCAGCTTATCAAACGTGTGTTTGCAATCCTCACTGAACTCGAACTCAATATCTTTCTGCAGTAGTCTGGATAAGGGAAGTGCTATCTTACTAAAGTCCTTAATGAATCTCCGGTAAAAACCTGCATGGCCAAAGAACGAACGGACTTCCCTCACAGAGGAGGGGTAAGGTAAACTAGAAATAACATCCACCTTTGCTGGATCTACAGAAATACCAGTATTGGACACAACATGTCATAGTACAATACCTTGTCTTACCATAAAGTGACATTTTTCAAAATTCAATACAAGGTTTGTACTGGCACATCTATCTAATACTCTAGATAAACTATCCAAGTAAAGGCTAAAGGAATCAACATAAACGCTAAAATCATCCATAAAAACCTCCATACAGTCCTCAATATGGTTAGAGAAAAGACTCATCATACACCTTTGAAAAGTAGCTGGTGCATTGCACAAGCCAAAGGACATTCTCTTATAAGCATAAGTCCCAAAAGGACATGTAAAAGTGGTCTTCTCCTGATCTTCAGGAGCTATATGAATCTGGAAATAGCCTGTGTAACCATCTAAAAAGCAATAATGTGATTTACCTGACAGGCGATCCAGCATTTGATCAATGAATGGAAGAGGATAGTGATCCTTACGAGTGGCCTGGTTTAGGCGCCTGTAATCAATGCAGACCCTCCAGGCGTTCTGTACTCTGGTTGCTATGAGCTCTCCATGCTCATTCTTCACTGTAGTGACTCCAGACTTCTTGGGCACCACTTGTACTGGTGATGCGCATAAACTAGTTATGCCACGATTTAGGAAATTGCACGATCGGCAAAATTTCTTCCGGCAAGTGCACCGGTTATCGTCAAGTAAAAACTCACAATAGAGTGAGGTCGAATCCCACAAGGATTGGTTGAATGAGCAATTCGGATTAGAAGTGTGTCTAGTTGAGCGGAATCAAGAATTAGATGAGAATTGCGGAATGTAAAATTGGCGGGAAACGTAAATGGCAAGAAATTGAAATGGCGGAATCTTAAATTGCATGAATTAAAGAGCAGAAGCTAAATTGCTGAAATTAAAAGGGAATGGGGGTGATTGCATGAATTGAGTTGCAGAATGTAAAGAGAAAGTGGAAATCGGAGATGGGGAATTCATTGGGTTATAGGAGATATTGAGATCTCCGAATCAAAACATGTTTATCTCTTCCTCAACCAATGCGTTCATTGAATTTTGCTTGGCAATCTTATATGATTGGATCCCAATCCCTTGGCTCACCAATTCTCTCTAAAAACAAACAAATTCCCAATCCCTTGGTTTAAATGTTCATAAGAAGAGATGATGCTCGATCACTGATTATACCACACAGTTTCATGAACCACAATTTGGTAGGATTACATGTCACAATATCCATCCAAACCCCAATCCAATTCACTGTGAGAAAGCTTCTCTAGCATGAATCCTCCATTCCTTTCCCAAGGTTCCGAAGGATTCCAATTATGGGTAGTTTCTTTCCCAAGACAACTACCCAATGGAATTAGATCGAGAAGCTTTCTAACAAAATTCAAGAGAAAAGATTGAAGAAGAAGATAAACTATTATTGATTCATTGAATTACAATAGAGCTCCCTAACCCAACGAAAGGGGGTTTAGTGAGTCATAGCTCTGAATTCAATTACAAAGGTATGAAAACTAGCAAAAATGAAAAGATAAAAGTAAGTGCCTCTAACTTAAATTCTATCCTATTTATACACTTTCTTCATTGAGCTTCTGTTGTGTTTCTTGGGCTTTGAGGCCTCTCCCTGCTTTCTTTTTGCTTTGGGTTTATGATCCATAATCTTGATGAGGCTGCTGATCCAAATTCTGTAACATTCATTGAGCCAACTTAGTGATAATCAAGTAATGACACATGACTCAACAAATTGAAATTCCAGACTCATCAATCCTTCAGGCCCAATCCCATAAACCATGATATTCAATTGGGTTTCATACCAGAGTAAGTTTAAGTTAATGTTTGTGCTCAAATGCTAACTTAAACTGCAATATTTTTGGCCCAGAAACCTTTTCCAAGAGTGGCGTTTAAGTTGCAGTTTAAGCTTAAACTGCAGCTTAAACGCCAGACACTTCCAGTGATGCCTTTTGTGGAAGCACGTTTAAGCTTCAGTTTAAGGTTAAACTGAAGCTTAAACGTGGAAATGGAAGAAGGCAGCCCTGGAGGGTAACGTAGTCGAACACGTTTAAGCTTCAGTTTAAGGTTAAACTGAAGCTTAAACGTGGAGATAGGAAAAGCAGCCCTGGAGGTCGAACACGTTTAAGCTCCAGTTTAAGGTTAAACTGGAGCTTAAACGTGGAAATAGAGAAAGCCATCCTGGAGGTCGAACACGTTTAAGCTCCAGTTTAAGGTTAAACTGGAGCTTAAACGTGGAAGCGGAGAAAGGTAGCCCTGGAGGTGTCGAACACGTTTAAGCTCCAGTTTAAGGTTAAACTGGAGCTTAAACGTGGAAGCGGAGAAAGCATCCTGGAGGTCGAACACGTTTAAGCTCCAGTTTAAGGTTAAACTGGAGCTTAAACGTGGAATTGGCTCCCTGGTGCATTTCCCATTTCTGGCGTTTAACTTCCAGTTTAAGGTTAAACTGGAAGTTAAACGCCACTTTCACCCTTTCCTAGCTTTCATGATTTTGGTAGTTTAAGTTCCAGTTTAAGCTTAAACTAGAACTTAAACTCCACATGTGATATTCAACCTTCCTTTATTGATTTTTGTTGCTTCCTTGCCTAGCCTCTTCTTCCCTGAAATCATCCAAACAACTGCATCAAAGTCTTGCAAATTTTCATGAGAATCTTCCATTCATAGCATTCAAGTAATATAACTAAAAACTCATGAAATTTGCATAAAAATCATGCTGTTTGGATGGTTCATTGCTTTATTATTCATTTAACCATTCTTGGTTACTTTAGGCTCAAGAAAGTGCATAAAACAACTAAAACTAACAGAAAAATGCTAGTGAAACTCGCCTAAGATGCCTTGGCATCACAACACCAAACTTAATACTTGCTTGTCCCTAAGCAAGTCCTGAGTTATTTGAGAAGAAAGTATGAAACAGAAAGCAATTACATTGGCTATATTAGTAAGCACTTGAAGTTCATCAGAAGGGTTTTATGCAGAAAGTTGCAGTATCACTTTTTCATTCTTATCAGGTAAGATTATCACTTTTTCATTGCATTCATCAAACACTGCTATGGCCTCTTGTTATTCTTATGTCCTTGGCACTTTTCTCTTCTTTGTTTTTCTTTTCTTTTTCTTTGAGCTCCTTTACTCCTTGTTTGCTTAGTGTCATGTGTTGCACAAGCCTTTGGCATTTTCTTTTTCTTATCAGTGCACTACACATATCCACTGCAGGCATTTTAGTTCACATTTCTTCTTGAGACATTGGTGCCCAGCACCTCTTTGTGTGACTAAATGTTTTGTATTTAGGTTGCTCTTGATAATGGACTTTTGGTTGATAATCCCGGGTTAGTTAACCCAAGTTATCAAGTGTTGAAACACTCCTCAGAACCTATTCATCCAAGCATATCCTTAATACATAAACACCACAGGCATTTGTCTCAGAAGTTCGAACCATTGGTGCCTAGCTTATTTTCTCAATTTTTTTGCTTTTTGGTTGCCCTTTTTCAGTGGCTTTTTCTTCTTCTTTTTCTTTCTTTTTCATGGCCAAAGACATTTATTCATCAAGATCCATAGACAGTTTTCAATTTCTACACAGAAAATGATAATTCTACACTCTATTTCCAGTGATCTGACTAAACAATCAAGCATGCATACCACCACTTAATTCTACTTGATTTGTCACTAATTGAGCCAAGTTACTTTTGTTCAAACTTTTCTTTTATTTTTGGAAACAGAACAAGCATGGCAAGCATTTATTTAAGAAGGTAAAGTTATATCCAAACATCTAGGCATTCACTTTATTCAAAGCAATAACAGACAAACATACTAGAACTTCACATTCCAGAAAGATTCAACAATTACAGTTTAAACCAGAACAAGCATGCTTTTGTTTGCCTTTTTTAAAGAATTGTCAAGGAACAACACCACCTTGTGAAATTCCTTGTTTTCTCTTTGTTGCCAGGAAACAATTTGATTTCTCCTTCTTCTCCTAGTTGTTGCTTCATGCTTTAAGATCCTTGTTTCCTTTCCTGCAAAGAGTGATGAAGTTGCTTGCTTCTCAAGCACTTGAGTGGTTAGCTCAACTATGTATGGGTAAGTGTCTGAGTCTTAAATTGGTGTGTGAACACCAAACTTAGTCTCCTACTTACTTCTCTGTTCTTTGAATCCTTGAGTTCTCCTTGGAATGAAGTTGCTGCTAAGGATTTTAAGCATTTCTGTGATTGCTTAGAATGGTTGTTCCTTTCATATAATTCAAAGGTTGTTGTGTTCAGTTGATCTTTATGGTGGAACACCAAACTTAGAGTCACACATTCCCCTTTGAATTATTGATCCACGAATTCATTGTTTGGTGTGAAACACCAAACTTAATTCTTTGCAATGCACAGAAATTACTTCACCCTTTTTATTGAAACAAATAAACGAAACAGCAAAGGGGGTATTACCTCAGGTTGGGTTGCCTCCCAACAAGCGCTTCTTTAACGTCATTAGCTTGACGGTTGCCCCTTGTTAGGGTGGATTGTAGTGCTTGATGTCCTCTCCTCTCACTATGAAAACGTCCCCATTTGATTCCTTCATGATTTCCAAATGTTCCATAGAAAGAACTTTCCTGATTGTGAACACTTGAGGGAGCTGGGAGGGAATGGTTTTTAGGCCAGGTGGGATTGGCAGATAATGACTTGATATCACTTTATCTCCCGGAGAGAAACCTTCAGTGGGGATTTTCTTGTTTCTCCACCCTCTTGGCAATTTCTTTACAATTCTTCCCTTTCTCTTGAGGATTTCTTCATTGACCCTTATGCCAGGGGGATCCTTCTGATCTGTTTCTATTGATTCTTGTGGCTTTAACTCTTGCAATTCTTGTTTGCCTTCCAAGGACTGTTTCAGAGTTTCAGCTGCTGGATTGCTTCCCTCCAAACACAGATGGCTACTATCATCCTTAGGCTTTTCAGGTTCTGGTTCAGGCTCAGATGCAGGTTTGAAAACATTGAAAATGAGCTGTTCATCATGTATTCTCAAGATTAGCTCTCCTTGTTCTACATCTATGAGCGCTCTAGCAGTGGCTAGAAATGGCCTTCCCAGAATGATAGGGTGTAGGTAGCTTTCCTCCATGTCCAAAATGACAAAGTCTGTGGGGAAGAAATAATTTCCCACTTTCACCAGCACATTTTCAACTACCCCTTCAGCTTGCTTCTGAGTTTTGTCAGCCAGTTGTATGATTACATCAGTGGATCTCACCTCATTCAGTTGTAGCCTCTTCATAAGAGTCAGAGGCATCACATTTATGCTGGCTCCTAGATCACAGAATCCTTTGTCAATTTTTGTTTCCCCTATGATGCAGGGGATATGAAAACTTCCTGGGTCTGTTTTCTTAGAGACTATGTCCTTCTTGATGATGGCACTGCATTCTTTGTTCATTATTACAGTTTGTCCTCCCTTCAAAACTCTTTTCTTGCTCAGCAATTCCTTTAAATACTTGATATGTGTAGGCATGTGCTGGAGAATCTCAAGAAAGGGAATATTGATATGGAGAGACTTAAATGTCTCTAAAAACCTTGAATAGGTTTTCCCTTTTTCACCTCCTCCTAACCTCTGAGGAAATGGTGCTTTTGGTTGGTATGTTTCCAGCATGCCTTTTTGCAGTTCCTTGGCTTGCTCAGTTTCACTTTCCTGCTTAGCTTCTTCCACACCTTCCTTCAAGATTTCTGGCTCCTGTTCTGAGGGTCTGATTCCTTCTTCTTCTGAGACTTCCTTCAATATGGTGATGGCCTTGCATTCTTCCCATCTCACTCCCTTTTGTTCCCCTTTAGGATTCTTTTCTGTGTCACTAGGGAACACTGCAGTTGATTTGGGGGCCTGTTGAGATAGCTCTCCTACTTGAGATTCCATCCTCTTGAGTTTTTCACCATGGTTCCTTAAGGTGGATCTCACATCATCCCTAAAGCTTTTCAACTCACTTATGTCCTGACCCATGTTTGCCAGCATTCCTTCTATCCTGTTTAATTGATCTTGAAATTGTTGGTTCGGATTAGGTTGGGTAGGTTGATTATTTTGGCCATGATATGATGGTTGGGAGTAAGTGTTTTGTGTGGCTTGGTATGATCTTTGGTTGGAGTTTTGGTATGTGGAATTGTTATGTTGGTTGTGGTTGTAAGGTTTGTGGTTTTGTGGTTGGGTTTGTTGGTTCCCCCACCCAAAGTTTGGGTGGTTTTTCCATCCTGGGTTGTAAGTGTTGGAATGTGGATCATATGGTTGCCTTTGTTGATTTCCTACATAATTTGCCTCTTCCCAATCACCTCCTTCAGTGCTTACTTCCTCTTGATCTTGTGTGTGTATTGCAGCCACTTGCTTTGTTTCTAATTTCCTGGTGAGCTCTACTAGTTGCTTGGCAAACACCTTGTTTTGGGCTAAAATTGTATCAACATGGTTCAGCTCCATGACTCCCTTAGTGTTGTGTCTCTCTGAAGCATAGTAGTACTCATTCTCAGCCACTGTCTCAATCACTTCAATGGCTTCTTCCACAGTCTTTTTCCTGTTCAATGAACCTCCTGATGAATGGTCTACAGCCTTCCTTGATTCATAAGAAAGTCCATCATAGAAAATATGCAATTGCACCCAGTCATGGAACATGTCTGGTGGGCATTTCCTTGTCAAATCCTTGAATCTCTCCCATGCCTCGTAGAGAGTTTCACCATCTTGTTGTCTAAAAGTCTGAACCTCAGATCGAAGCCTATTGACCTTTTGTGGGGGGTAGAAACGTGCCAGAAACTTGCTTTCCACCTCATCCCAGGTTGTTAGGCTCCCCCTTGGGAATGATTCCAGCCACTTAGCTGCCTTGTCCCTAAGTGAAAATGGGAACAAGAGCAGTTTATAGGTATCTTCCTGGACTCCATTGGACTTCACAGTGTCGCAAATTCTCAGGAACTTTGTGAGATGTTGGTTTGGATCTTCATTAGCACTCCCACCAAATGAACAATGATCCTCCACAAGTGATATTAGCTGTGGTTTGAGTTCAAAATTGTTGGCCTGAATGGGTGGTTTCTGAATGCTGCTACCACAATTCCCAGAGGTTGGGTTTATGTATGAACCAAGAACCCTCCTCTCGGGAATGACGTTGTTTCCATCAGCTCTCTCATGGTTGTGAACTTCTCTATCCATGTTGAGATCTAGAGCTTCCTCAAAATTGTCCTCAGATTCTCCTTCAGATTCTTCTTCTCCCAGTACTCTCTTCCCTCTTGCTTCCCTTCTAAGTCTATGAAGGGTCCTCTCTGGTTCGGTATATGGAGGAGTTGATGTCTCTCTTCTCCTACCTGTCATACAAGAACACAGCACAGGCAACAAACAAGTAAAATACTCTTGGTTAATGGAAGAGTATGGTTAGAGCAGTTGAGGAATTAATTCAAATAGTTAGTGAGTCAGTGAGTTAGTTGCTTGAATTTAAAGGCATAAAGAAAGAAAGCATGTAACAGAGTGCAGAAATTAAAATTCACAAGTAACTTGAACTGAATTAACAAAGCAAAAAAAAAAATGCTCAATCTAGTTAACTTCCAATTGGAGAATTGTCAATCGAAAACCAATCCCCGGCAACGGCGCCATAAACTTGATGCGCATAAACTAGTTATGCCACGATTTAGGAAATTGCACGATCGGCAAAATTCCTTCCGGCAAGTGCACCGGTTATCGTCAAGTAAAAACTCACAATAGAGTGAGGTCGAATCCCACAAGGATTGGTTGAATGAGCAATTCGGATTAGAAGTGTGTCTAGTTGAGCGGAATCAAGAATTAGATGAGAATTGCGGAATGTAAAATTGGCGGGAAACGTAAATGGCAAGAAATTGAAATGGCGGAATCTTAAATTGCATGAATTAAAGAGCAGAAGCTAAATTGCTGAAATTAAAAGGGAATGGGGGTGATTGCATGAATTGAGTTGCAGAATGTAAAGAGAAAGTGGAAATCGGAGATGGGGAATTCATTGGGTTATAGGAGATATTGAGATCTCCGAATCAAAACATGTTTATCTCTTCCTCAACCAATGCGTTCATTGAATTTTGCTTGGCAATCTTATATGATTGGATCCCAATCCCTTGGCTCACCAATTCTCTCTAAAAACAAACAAATTCCCAATCCCTTGGTTTAAATGTTCATAAGAAGAGATGATGCTCGATCACTGATTATACCACACAGTTTCATGAACCACAATTTGGTAGGATTACATGTCACAATATCCATCCAAACCCCAATCCAATTCACTGTGAGAAAGCTTCTCTAGCATGAATCCTCCATTCCTTTCCCAAGGTTCCGAAGGATTCCAATTATGGGTAGTTTCTTTCCCAAGACAACTACCCAATGGAATTAGATCGAGAAGCTTTCTAACAAAATTCAAGAGAAAAGATTGAAGAAGAAGATAAACTATTATTGATTCATTGAATTACAATAGAGCTCCCTAACCCAATGAAAGGGGGTTTAGTGAGTCATAGCTCTGAATTCAATTACAAAGGTATGAAAACTAGCAAAAATGAAAAGGTAAAAGTAAGTGCCTCTAACTTAAATTCTATCCTATTTATACACTTTCTTCATTGAGCTTCTGTTGTGTTTCTTGGGCTTTGAGGCCTCTCCCTGCTTTCTTTTTTCTTTGGGTTTATGATCCATAATCTTGATGAGGCTGCTGATCCAAATTCTGTAACATTCATTGAGCCAACTTAGTGATAATCAAGTAATGACACATGACTCAACAAATTGAAATTCCAGACTCATCAATCCTTCAGGCCCAATCCCATAAACCATGATATTCAATTGGGTTTCATACCAGAGTAAGTTTAAGTTAATGTTTGTGCTCAAATGCTAACTTAAACTGCAATATTTTTGGCCCAGAAACCTTTTCCAAGAGTGGCGTTTAAGTTGCAGTTTAAGCTTAAACTGCAGCTTAAATGCCAGACACTTCCAGTGATGCCTTTTGTGGAAGCACGTTTAAGCTTCAGTTTAAGGTTAAACTGAAGCTTAAACGTGGAAATGGAAGAAGGCAGCCCTGGAGGGTAACGTAGTCGAACACGTTTAAGCTTCAGTTTAAGGTTAAACTGAAGCTTAAACGTGGAGATAGGAAAAGCAGCCCTGGAGGTCGAACACGTTTAAGCTCCAGTTTAAGGTTAAACTGGAGCTTAAACGTGGAAATAGAGAAAGCCATCCTGGAGGTCGAACACGTTTAAGCTCCAGTTTAAGGTTAAACTGGAGCTTAAACGTGGAAGCGGAGAAAGGTAGCCCTGGAGGTGTCGAACACGTTTAAGCTCCAGTTTAAGGTTAAACTGGAGCTTAAACGTGGAAGCGGAGAAAGCATCCTGGAGGTCGAACACGTTTAAGCTCCAGTTTAAGGTTAAACTGGAGCTTAAACGTGGAATTGGCTCCCTGGTGCATTTCCCATTTCTGGCGTTTAACTTCCAGTTTAAGGTTAAACTGGAGGTTAAACGCCACTTTCACCCTTTCCTAGCATTCATGATTTTGGTAGTTTAAGTTCCAGTTTAAGCTTAAACTAGAACTTAAACTCCACATGTGATATTCAACCTTCCTTTATTGATTTTTGTTGCTTCCTTGCCTAGCCTCTTCTTCCCTGAAATCATCCAAACAACTGCATCAAAGTCTTGCAAATTTTCATGAGAATCTTCCATTCATAGCATTCAAGTAATATAACTAAAAACTCATGAAATTTGCATAAAAATCATGCTATTTGGATGGTTCATTGCTTTGTTATTCATTTAACCATTCTTGGTTACTTTAAGCTCAAGAAAGTGCATAAAACAACTAAAACAAACAGAAAAATGCTAGTGAAACTCGCCTAAGATGCCTTGGCATCACAACACCAAACTTAATACTTGCTTGTCCCTAAGCAAGTCCTGAGTTATTTGAGAAGAAAGTATGAAACAGAAAGCAATTACATTGGCTATATTAGTAAGCACTTGAAATTCATCAGAAGGGTTTTATGCAGAAAGTTGCAGTATCACTTTTTCATTCTTATCAGGTAAGATTATCACTTTTTCATTGCATTCATCAAACACTGCTATGGCCTCTTGTTATTCTTATGTCCTTGGCACTTTTCTCTTCTTTGTTTTTCTTTTCTTTTTCTTTGAGCTCCTTTACTCCTTGTTTGCTTAGTGTCATGTGTTGCACAAGCCTTTGGCATTTTCTTTTTCTTATCAGTGCACTACACATATCCACTGCAGGCATTTTAGTTCACATTTCTTCTTGAGACATTGGTGCCCAGCACCTCTTTGTGTGACTAAATGTTTTGTATTTAGGTTGCTCTTGATAATGGACTTTTGGTTGATAATCCCGGGTTAGTTAACCCAAGTTACCAAGTGTTGAAACACTCCTCAGAACCTATTCATCCAAGCATATCCTTAATACATAAACACCACAGGCATTTGTCTCAGAAGTTCGAACCATTGGTGCCTAGCTTATTTTCTCAATTTTTTTGCTTTTTGGTTGCCCTTTTTCAGTGGCTTTTTCTTCTTCTTTTTCTTTCTTTTTCATGGCCAAAGACATTTATTCATCAAGATCCATAGACAGTTTTCAATTTCTACACAGAAAATGATAATTCTACACTCTATTTCCAGTGATCTGACTAAACAATCAAGCATGCATACCACCACTTAATTCTACTTGATTTGTCACTAATTGAGCCAAGTTACTTTTGTTCAAACTTTTTTTTTATTTTTGGAAACAGAACAAGCATGGCAAGCATTTATTTAAGAAGGTAAAGTTATATCCAAACATCTAGGCATTCACTTTATTCAAAGCAATAACAGACAAACATACTAGAACTTCACATTCCAGAAAGATTCAACAATTACAGTTTAAACCAGAACAAGCATGCTTTTGTTTGCCCTTTTTAAAGAATTGTCAAGGAACAACACCACCTTGTGAAATTCCTTGTTTTCTCTTTGTTGCCAGGAAACAATTTGATTTCTCCTTCTTCTCCTAGTTGTTGCTTCATGCTTTAAGATCCTTGTTTCCTTTCCTGCAAAGAGTGATGAAGTTGCTTGCTTCTCAAGCACTTGAGTGGTTAGCTCAACTATGTATGGGTAAGTGTCTGAGTCTTAAATTGGTGTGTGAACACCAAACTTAGTCTCCTACTTACTTCTCTGTTCTTTGAATCCTTGAGTTCTCCTTGGAATGAAGTTGCTGCTAAGGATTTTAAGCATTTCTGTGATTGCTTAGAATGGTTGTTCCTTTCATATAATTCAAAGGTTGTTGTGTTCAGTTGATCTTTATGGTGGAACACCAAACTTAGAGTCACACATTCCCCTTTGAATTATTGATCCACGAATTCATTGTTTGGTGTGAAACACCAAACTTAATTCTTTGCAATGCACAGAAATTACTTCACCCTTTTTATTGAAACAAATAAACGAAACAGCAAAGGGGGTATTACCTCAGGTTGGGTTGCCTCCCAACAAGCGCTTCTTTAACGTCATTAGCTTGACGGTTGCCCCTTGTTAGGGTGGATTGTAGTGCTTGATGTCCTCTCCTCTCACTATGAAAACGTCCCCATTTGATTCCTTCATGATTTCCAAATGTTCCATAGAAAGAACTTTCCTGATTGTGAACACTTGAGGGAGCTGGGAAGGAATGGTTTTTAGGCCAGGTGGGATTGGCAGATAATGACTTGATATCACTTTATCTCCCGGAGAGAAACCTTCAGTGGGGATTTTCTTGTTTCTCCACCCTCTTGGCAATTTTTTTACAATTCTTCCCTTTCTCTTGAGGATTTCTTCATTGACCCTTATGCCAGGGGGATCCTTCTGATCTGTTTCTATTGATTCTTGTGGCTTTAACTCTTGCAATTCTTGTTTGCCTTCCAAGGACTGTTTCAGAGTTTCAGCTGCTGGATTGCTTCCCTCCAAACACAGATGGCTACTATCATCTTTAGGCTTTTCAGGTTCTGGTTCAGGCTCAGATGCAGGTTTGAAAACATTGAAAATGAGCTGTTCATCATGTATTCTCAAGATTAGCTCTCCTTGTTCTACATCTATGAGCGCTCTAGCAGTGGCTAGAAATGGCCTTCCCAGAATGATAGGGTGTAGGTAGCTTTCCTCCATGTCCAAAATGACAAAGTCTGTGGGGAAGAAATAATTTCCCACTTTCACCAGCACATTTTCAACTACCCCTTCAGCTTGCTTCTGAGTTTTGTCAGCCAGTTGTATGATTACATCAGTGGATCTCACCTCATTCAGTTGTAGCCTCTTCATAAGAGTCAGAGGCATCACATTTATGCTGGCTCCTAGATCACAGAATCCTTTGTCAATTTTTGTTTCCCCTATGATGCAGGGGATATGAAAACTTCCTGGGTCTGTTTTCTTAGAGACTATGTCCTTCTTGATGATGGCACTGCATTCTTTGTTCATTATTACAGTTTGTCCTCCCTTCAAAACTCTTTTCTTGCTCAGCAATTCCTTTAAATACTTGATATGTGTAGGCATGTGCTGGAGAATCTCAAGAAAGGGAATATTGATATGGAGAGACTTAAATGTCTCTAAAAACCTTGAATAGGTTTTCCCTTTTTCACCTCCTCCTAACCTCTGAGGAAATGGTGCTTTTGGTTGGTATGTTTCCAGCATGCCTTTTTGCAGTTCCTTGGCTTGCTCAGTTTCACTTTCCTGCTTAGCTTCTTCCACACCTTCCTTCAAGATTTCTGGCTCCTGTTCTGAGGGTCTGATTCCTTCTTCTTCTGAGACTTCCTTCAATATAGTGATGGCCTTGCATTCTTCCCATCTCACTCCCTTTTGTTCCCCTTTAGGATTCTTTTCTGTGTCACTAGGGAACACTGCAGTTGATTTGGGGGCCTGTTGAGATAGCTCTCCTACTTGAGACTCCATCCTCTTGAGTTTTTCACCATGGTTCCTTAAGGTGGATCTCACATCATCCCTAAAGCTTTTCAACTCACTTATGTCCTGACCCATGTTTGCCAGCATTCCTTCTATCCTGTTTAATTGATCTTGAAATTGTTGGTTCGGATTAGGTTGGGTAGGTTGATTATTTTGGCCATGATATGATGGTTGGGAGTAAGTGTTTTGTGTGGCTTGGTATGATCTTTGGTTGGAGTTTTGGTATGTGGAATTGTTATGTTGGTTGTGGTTGTAAGGTTTGTGGTTTTGTGGTTGGGTTTGTTGGTTCCCCCACCCAAAGTTTGGGTGGTTTTTCCATCCTGGGTTGTAAGTGTTGGAATGTGGATCATATGGTTGCCTTTGTTGATTTCCTACATAATTTGCCTCTTCCCAATCACCTCCTTCAGTGCTTACTTCCTCTTGATCTTGTGTGTGTATTGCAGCCACTTGCTTTGTTTCTAATTTCCTGGTGAGCTCTGCTAGTTGCTTGGCAAACACCTTGTTTTGGGCTAAAATTGTATCAACATGGTTCAGCTCCATGACTCCCTTAGTGTTGTGTCTCTCTGAAGCATAGTAGTACTCATTCTCAGCCACTGTCTCAATCACTTCAATGGCTTCTTCCACAGTCTTTTTCCTGTTCAATGAACCTCCTGATGAATGGTCTACAGCCTTCCTTGATTCATAAGAAAGTCCATCATAGAAAATATGCAATTGCACCCAGTCATGGAACATGTCTGGTGGGCATTTCCTTGTCAAATCCTTGAATCTCTCCCATGCCTCGTAGAGAGTTTCACCATCTTGTTGTCTAAAAGTCTGAACCTCAGATCGAAGCCTATTGACCTTTTGTGGGGGGTAGAAACGTGCCAGAAACTTGCTTTCCACCTCATCCCAGGTTGTTAGGCTCTCCCTTGGGAATGATTCCAGCCACTTAGCTGCCTTGTCCCTAAGTTAAAATGGGAACAAGAGCAGTTTATAGGTATCTTCCTGGACTCCATTGGACTTCACAGTGTCGCAAATTCTCAGGAACTTTGTGAGATGTTGGTTTGGATCTTCATTAGCACTCCCACCAAATGAACAATGATCCTCCACAAGTGATATTAGCTGTGGTTTGAGTTCAAAATTGTTGGCCTGAATGGGTGGTTTCTGAATGCTGCTACCACAATTCCCAGAGGTTGGGTTTATGTATGAACCAAGAACCCTCCTCTCGGGAATGGCGTTGTTTCCATCAGCTCTCTCATGGTTGTGAACTTCTCTATCCATGTTGAGATCTAGAGCTTCCTCAAAATTGTCCTCAGATTCTCCTTCAGATTCTTCTTCTCCCAGTACTCTCTTCCCTCTTGCTTCCCTTCTAAGTCTATGAAGGGTCCTCTCTGGTTCGGTATATGGAGGAGTTGATGTCTCTCTTCTCCTACCTGTCATACAAGAACACAGCACAGGCAACAAACAAGTAAAATACTCTATGTTAATGGAAGAGTATGGTTAGAGCAGTTGAGGAATTAATTCAAATAGTTAGTGAGTCAGTGAGTTAGTTGCTTGAATTTAAAGGCATAAAGAAAGAAAGCATGTAACAGAGTGCAGAAATTAAAATTCACAAGTAACTTGAACTGAATTAACAAAGCAAAAAAAAAAATGCTCAATCTAGTTAACTTCCAATTGGAGAATTGTCAATCGAAAACCAATCCCCGGCAACGGCGCCATAAACTTGATGCGCATAAACTAGTTATGCCACGATTTAGGAAATTGCACGATCGGCAAAATTCCTTCCGGCAAGTGCACCGGTTATCGTCAAGTAAAAACTCACAATAGAGTGAGGTCGAATCCCACAAGGATTGGTTGAATGAGCAATTCGGATTAGAAGTGTGTCTAGTTGAGCGGAATCAAGAATTAGATGAGAATTGCGGAATGTAAAATTGGCGGGAAACGTAAATGGCAAGAAATTGAAATGGCGGAATCTTAAATTGAATGAATTAAAGAGCAGAAGCTAAATTGCTGAAATTAAAAGGGAATGGGGGTGATTGCATGAATTGAGTTGCAGAATGTAAAGAGAAAGTGGAAATCGGAGATGGGGAATTCATTGGGTTATAGGAGATATTGAGATCTCCGAATCAAAACATGTTTATCTCTTCCTCAACCAATGCGTTCATTGAATTTTGCTTGGCAATCTTATATGATTGGATCCCAATCCCTTGGCTCACCAATTCTCTCTAAAAACAAACAAATTCCCAATCCCTTGGTTTAAATGTTCATAAGAAGAGATGATGCTCGATCACTGATTATACCACACAGTTTCATGAACCACAATTTGGTAGGATTACATGTCACAATATCCATCAAAACCCCAATCCAATTCACTGTGAGAAAGCTTCTCTAGCATGAATCCTCCATTCCTTTCCCAAGGTTCCGAAGGATTCCAATTATGGGTAGTTTCTTTCCCAAGACAACTACCCAATGGAATTAGATCGAGAAGCTTTCTAACAAAATTCAAGAGAAAAGATTAAAGAAGAATATAAACTATTATTGATTCATTGAATTACAATAGAGCTCCCTAACCCAATGAAAGGGGGTTTAGTGAGTCATAGCTCTGAATTCAATTACAAAGGTATGAAAACTAGCAAAAATGAAAAGGTAAAAGTAAGTGCCTCTAACTTAAATTCTATCCTATTTATACACTTTCTTCATTGAGCTTCTGTTGTGTTTCTTGGGCTTTGAGGCCTCTCCCTGCTTTCTTTTTGCTTTGGGTTTATGATCCATAATCTTGATGAGGCTGCTGATCCAAATTCTGTAACATTCATTGAGCCAACTTAGTGATAATCAAGTAATGACACATGACTCAACAAATTGAAATTCCAGACTCATCAATCCTTCAGGCCCAATCCCATAAACCATGATATTCAATTGGGTTTCATACCAGAGTAAGTTTAAGTTAATGTTTGTGCTCAAATGCTAACTTAAACTGCAATATTTTTGGCCCAGAAACCTTTTCCAAGAGTGGCGTTTAAGTTGCAGTTTAAGCTTAAACTGCAGCTTAAACGCCAGACACTTCCAGTGATGCCTTTTGTGGAAGCACGTTTAAGCTTCAGTTTAAGGTTAAACTGAAGCTTAAACGTGGAAATGGAAGAAGGCAGCCCTGGAGGGTAACGTAGTCGAACACGTTTAAGCTTCAGTTTAAGGTTAAACTGAAGCTTAAACGTGGAGATAGGAAAAGCAGCCCTGGAGGTCGAACACGTTTAAGCTCCAGTTTAAGGTTAAACTGGAGCTTAAACGTGGAAATAGAGAAAGCCATCCTGGAGGTCGAACACGTTTAAGCTCCAGTTTAAGGTTAAACTGGAGCTTAAACGTGGAAGCGGAGAAAGGTAGCCCTGGAGGTGTCGAACACGTTTAAGCTCCAGTTTAAGGTTAAACTGGAGCTTAAACGTGGAAGCGGAGAAAGCATCCTGGAGGTCGAACACGTTTAAGCTCCAGTTTAAGGTTAAACTGGAGCTTAAACGTGGAATTGGCTCCCTGGTGCATTTCCCATTTCTGGCGTTTAACTTCCAGTTTAAGGTTAAACTGGAGGTTAAACGCCACTTTCACCCTTTCCTAGCTTTCATGATTTTGGTAGTTTAAGTTCCAGTTTAAGCTTAAACTAGAACTTAAACTCCACATGTGATATTCAACCTTCCTTTATTGATTTTTGTTGCTTCCTTGCCTAGCCTCTTCTTCCCTGAAATCATCCAAACAACTGCATCAAAGTCTTGCAAATTTTCATGAGAATCTTCCATTCAGAGCATTCAAGTAATATAACTAAAAACTCATGAAATTTGCATAAAAATCATGCTGTTTGGATGGTTCATTGCTTTGTTATTCATTTAACCATTCTTGGTTACTTTAAGCTCAAGAAAGTGCATAAAACAACTAAAACTAACAGAAAAATGCTAGTGAAACTCGCCTAAGATGCCTTGGCATCAACTGGGCTTACTCATTCACTGTCTGAGATGGGGTAGATGATATCTGCCTCCAGTAGTCTGGTTACTTCCTTCTTGACAACCTCTAAGATAGTTGGGTTCAGTCTTCTCTGGGGTTGACGCACATGCCTTGTTCCTTCTTCTAAAAATATCCTGTGTTCACAAACTTGAGGGTTGATGCCTACTATGTCTGCTGATGAGCGGATAATTTATACGCTTTTTGGCATTGTTTTTACATAGTTTTTAGTATGATTTAGTTAGTTTTTAGTATATTTTTGTTAGTTTTTAAGTAAAAATCACATTTCTGGACTTTACTATGAGTTTGTATGTTTTTCTGTGATTTCAGGTAATTTCTTGCTGAAATTGAGGGACCTGAGCAAAAATCTGATTCAGGCTGAAAAAGGACTGCAGATGCTGTTGGATTCTGACCTCTCTACACTCAAAGAGGATTTTCTGGAGCGACAGAACTCCAAATGGCGCGCTCTCAATTGCGTTGGAAAGTAGACATCCAGGGCTTTCCAGCAATATATAATAGTCCACACTTTGTTTAATTTTAGACGACAAAAACTGGTGTTGAACGCCAGTTCCATGCTACATTCTGGAGTTAAACGCCAAAAACAGGTTGCAAAGTGGAGTTAAACGCCAGAAACAGGTTACAAAGTGGCGTTCAACTCCAAGAGAAGCCTCTACACATGTAAAGCTCAATGCTCAGCCCAAGCACACACCAAGTGGGCCCCGGAAGTGGATTTCTGCATCTTTTACTTATTTCTGTAAACCCTAGTAACTAGTTTAGTATAAATAGGAATTTTTACTATTGTATTTACATCTCTGGACGTTTAGTTCTTAGATCATGAGGGCTGGCCATTCGGCCATGCCTGAACATTTATTACTTATGTATTTTCAACGGTAGAGTTTCTACACACCATAGCTTAAGGTGTCGAGCTCTGTTGTTCCTCAAAGATTAATGCAAAGTACTACTGTTTTTCTATTCAATTCAACTTATTCCGCTTCTAAGATGTTCATTCGTACTTCAATATGATGGATGTGATGACCGTGACAGTCATCATCATTCTCAACTTATGAACGCGTGACTAACAACCACTTCCGTTCTACCTTAGATTGAATGGATATCTCTTGAATATCTAATACAGGGGACCGAGTCCGAGTTATTAGTGTCTTTGTGGTATAAGTTAGAACCCATGGACGGCCATTCTTGAGAATCCAAAAAGTCTAAACCTTGTCTGTGGTATTCTGAGTAGGATTTAGGGATTGAATGACTGTGACGAGCTTCAAACTTGCGAGTGTTGGGTGTAGTGACAGACGCAAAAGGATAGTAAATCCTATTCCAGTATGATCGAGAACCGACAGATGATTAGCCATGCAGTGACAACGCATTGGACCATTTTCACTGAGAGGACAGGTGGCCATTGACAATGGTGATGCCTAACATACAGCTTGCCATGGAAAGGAGTAGGAATGATTGGATGAAGACAGCAGGAAAGCAGAAGTTCAGAGGGACGAAAGCATCTCTATACGCTTATCTGAAATTCTCACTAATAAATTACATAAGTACCACTATCCTATTTTATATTTTATTTATCTTTTACTTATCAATTCATAAAATCAGTTGAATCTGCCTGACTGAGATTTACAAGGTGACCATAGCTTGCTTCAAGCCGACAATCTCCGTGGGATCGACCCTTACTCACGTAAGGTTTATTACTTGGATGACCCAGTGCACTTGCTGGTTAGTTGTACGAAGTTGTGAAACAGAATTAAGATCATGAACGTGCGTATTGAGTTTTTAGCGCCGTTACCAAGGAAGTAATGATCACAATTTCGCACACCAAGTTTTTGGCACCGTTGCCAGGGATTGTTCGAGTTTGGACAACTGACGGTTCATCTTGTTGCTCAGATTAGGTAACTTTCTTTTCGTTTTCTTTTTTAAAAAAAAAAATTCCTTTTTCGTTTTTCCAAAATAATTTTCGAAAAATCCAAAAAAATTAATAAAATCATAAAATCAAAAATATTGTTTTTGTGTTTCTTGTTTGAGTCTAGAGTCAAGTTTTAAGTTTGGTGTCAATTGCATCTTTTTAATTTTCTAAAAATTATTTTCAAAAATTTCATGCATTGCATTCTTCATGATCTTCAAGTCGTTCTTGGCCAGTCTTCTTGTTTGATCTTCATATTTTCTTGTTTTGTATCTTTTCTTGTTTTTCATATGCATTCTTGAATCGTTAATGTCTAAAGAATAAAAATTTTTAAGTTTGGTGTCTTGCATGTTTTCTTTTCTTGAAAATTTTTCAAAATTAAGTTGGTGTTCATCTTGACATTCAAAGTGTTCTTGGTGTTCATCTTGACATTCATAGTGTTCTTGCATGCATCACATGTTTTGATCCAAAATCTTCATGCATTGTGTCTTTTTTGTGTTTTTCTCTCTCATCATTGAAAATTCAAAAATAAAAAAATATCTTTCCCTTTTTCACTCATCAAATTCGAAAATTTGAGTTGACTTTTTCAAAATTTTTTAAAATCTAGTTGTTTTTATGAGTCAAATCAAATTTTCAATTTAAAAATCTTATTTTTTTCAAAATCAAATCTTTTTCAATTTTCTTTTCATATTTTCGAATTCCTCTTTAAAATTTTTCAAAATCTTTTTCTTTTTTTTTTTATGTTTTCGAAAATATTCAAATTAATTTTCAAAATCTTTTTCTTATTTTATTTCTTAATTTTCGAAAATTTTATTAGCATTTAATGTTTTGATTCAAAATTTTTCAAAGTTGTTACTTGCCTATTAAGAAAGGTTCAATCTTTAAAATTTAAAATCATATCTTTTAGTTTCTTGTTAGTCAAGTAATCAACTTTAGTTTTCAAAATTAAATCTTTTCAATTTCTTATCATATCTTTTTAAAAATTGATTTTCAAATCCTTTTCAATCAATCTTATCTTTTTGTTTCAATCATATCTTTTTCAAAAACAAATTTCAAATCTCTTTCAATCAATCATATCTTTTTGTTTCAATCATATCTCTTTCAAAACTGCCCAACTAACTCTCTACCTTTAATTTTCGAAAATCCCTTCCCTCTTTTTCAAAATTTTGTTTTAATTAACTAATTGTTTTAATTTTAATTTAATTTCAATTTTAATTTTCAAATTTTAAATTTAAATTTAAAATATTTTTATTTTATTTTGTTAAAATTTTCGAATTTTTCTCTCGTCTCTAATCTCCTTCTATTTATTTATTCATCCATTAACACTTCTATCCTCACCCTTGTGTTTGGATTCTCATCTTTTCCTTCTTCTATTCTTACTTTCTTCTACTCACATAAAGGAATCTCTATACTGTGACATAGAGGATTCCATATTTTTTTTTCTGCTTTCTTCTTCTTTTTCATATGAGCAGGAACAAGGATAAGAACATTCTTGTTGAAGCTGATCCTGAACCTAAAAGGACTCTGAAGAGGAAGCTAAGGGAAGCTAAAACACAACTCTCTGGAGAAAATCTGACAAAAAACTTCGAAAAAGAAGATATGGCCGAAAATAATAACAATGCAAGGAGGATGCTTGGTGACTTTACTGCACCTAATTCCAATTTACATGGAAGAAGCATCTCAATCCCTGCCATTGGAGCAAACAATTTTGAGCTTAAACCTCAATTAGTTTCTCTGATGCAACAGAACTGCAAGTTTCATGGACTTCCATCTAAAGATCCTTTTCAGTTTTTAACTGAGTTCTTGCAGATCTGTGATACTGTTAAGACCAATGGGGTTGATCCCGAGGTCTACAGGCTTATGCTTTTCCCGTTTGCGGTAAGAGACAGAGCTAGAGTATGGTTGGACTCTCAACCTAAAGATAGCCTGAACTCTTGGGATAAGCTGGTCACGACTTTCTTAGCCAAGTTCTTTCCTCCTCAAAAGCTTAGTAAGCTTAGAGTGGATGTTCAAACCTTCAGACAGAAGGAAGGTGAATCCCTCTATGAAGCTTGGGAGAGATACAAGGAACTGACCAAAAAGTGTCCTTCTGATATGCTTTCAGAATGGACCATTCTGGATATATTCTATGATGGTCTATCTGAACTATCAAAGATGTCATTGGACCATTCTGCAGGTGGATCCATTCACCTAAAGAAAACACCTGCAGAAGCTCAAGAACTCATTGACATGGTTGCTAATAACCAGTTCATGTACACTTCTGAGAGGAATCCTGTAAGTAGTGGGACGCCTCAGAAGAAGGGAGTTCTTAAAATTGATACTCTGAATGCCATATTGGCTTAGAACAAAATATTGACTCAGCAAGTCAATATGATCTCTCAGAGTCTGAATGGAATGCAAGCTGCATCCAACAGTACTCAAGAGGCATCTTCTGAAGAAGAAGCTTATGATCCTGAGAACCCTGCAATAGCAGAGGTGAATTACATGGGTGGACCCTATGGAAACACCTATAATCCATCATGGAGAAATCATCCAAATTTCTCATGGAAGGATCAACAAAAGCCTCAACAAGGCTTTAATAATGGTGGAAGAAACAGGTTTAGCAATAGCAAGCCTTTTCCATCATCCACTCAGCAACAGACAGAGAATTCTGAGCAGAATCCATCTAGCTTAGCAAATATAGTCTCTGATCTATCTAAGGCCACTGTAAGTTTCATGAATGAAACAAGGTCCTCCATTAGGAATTTGGAGGCACAAGTAGGCCAACTGAGTAAAAGAGTCACTGAAATCCCTCCAAGTACTCTCCCAAGCAATACAGAAGAGAATCCAAAAAGAGAGTGCAAGGCCATTGATTTAACCATCATGGCCGAACCTACAGGGGAGGGAGAGGACGTGAATCCCAATGAGGAAGACTTCCTGGGACGTCCAGTGATCAACAAGGAGTTTACCTTTGAGGAACCAAAGGAATCTGAGGCTCATCTAGAGACCATAGAGATTCCATTGAACCTCCTTATGCCCTTCATGAGCTCTGATGAGTATTCTTCTTCTGAAGAGAATGAGGATGTTAATGAAGAGCAAGTTGCCAAGTACCTTGATGCAATCATGAAGCTGAATGCCAAATTATTTGGTAATGAGACTTGGGAAGATGAACCTCCCTTTCTCATCAACGAACTGAGTAATCTGGATCAACTGACATTGCCTCAGAAGAAACAGGATCCTGGAAAGTTCTTAATACCTTGTACCATAGGCACCATGACCTTTGAGAAGGCTCTATGTGACCTTGGGTCAGGGATAAACCTCATGCCACTCTCTGTAATGGAGAAACTGGGAATCTTTGAGGTTCAAGCTACCAAAATCTCATTAGAGATGGCAGACAACTCAAGAAAACAGGCTTATGGACAAGTAGAGGACGTGTTAGTAAAGGTTGAAGGCCTTTACATCCCTGCTGATTTCATAATCCTAGACACTGGGAAGGATGAGGATGAATCCATCATCCTTGGAAGAACCTTCCTAGCCACAGGAAGAGCTGTGATTGATGTGGACAGAGGAGAGTTGGTCCTTCAACTGAATAAGAACTACCTTGTGTTTAAAACTCAAGGATCTCCTTCTGTAACCATGGAGAGGAAGCATGAAAAACTTCTCTCACTGCAGAGTCAACCAAAGCCCCCACAGTCAAACTCTAAGTTTAGTATTGGGAGGCCACAACCAAACTCTAAGTTTGGTGTTGAACCTCCACAACTAAACTCTAAGTTTGGTGTTGGGAGGTTCCAACCTTGCTCTGAACATCTGTGAGGCTCCATGAGAGCTCATTGTCAAGCTATTGACATTAAAGAAGCGCTTGTTGGGAGGCAACCCAATGTTATTTAATCATTTTTATTTTATTTTCTCTTTGTTATTTCATGTTTTATTAGGTTGATGATCATGTGGAGTCACAAAAACTACTAAAAATTTGAAAACAGAATGAAAAAAATAGCATTGAAAACAGAACAACCTGGAGGAAGGGCTTACTGGCGTTTAAAGGCCAGTAAGGAGCATCTGGCTGGCGTTTAATGCCAGAACAGAGCATGAAACTGGCGTTAAATGCCAAAACAAGCAGCAGTCTGGCGTTTAAACGCCAGGATTGCACCCAGAGGAAAGCTGGCGTTAAACGCCAGAAACAAGCATCAGACTGGCGTTTAACGCCAGAAACATGCACCATACTGGCGTTCAACGCCAGAAACATACTATAGACTGGCGTTGAACGCCTAAAACAAGCAAGGAAGTGGCGTTTAACGCCAGAAACATGCTGCAGTCTGGCGTTAAACGCCAGGATTGCATATATAGGGCGTTTTACACATCTAAAAGGTGAAGAGATGAGAAATCCTCAAACACCTCAGGATCTGTGGACCCCACAGGATCCCCACCTACTTCTTCTCTCCTCTTCACACCTTCTCATAACTCTCTTCCCCAAATACCCCTCACCAATCAACTCAATCACTCTTCCCCATCACCTCTTCACCAATCACATCCATCCTCTCTTCTCCAAAAACCCCACCTACCTTTAAATTCAAATTCATTTCCCTCCCAAACCCAACCCTAAATAGCCGAACCTTAAACCCCTCCCCACTCCTATATAAACCTCTCATTCCCTCTTCATTTTCACACAACAAAACCCTCTCTTCTTCCCCTTGGCCGAAACCATCTCTCTCTCTTTCTCCTCTATTTTTCTTCTTCTTCTACTTCTTTCTTTCTTCTTTTGCTCAGGGACGAGCAACCATTTTAAGTTTGGTGTGGTAAAAGCATAGCTTTTTGTTTTTCCATAACTATTCATGGCACCTAAGGCCAGAGAAACCTCTAGAAAGGGAAAAGGGAAGGCAATTGCTTCCACCTCTGAGTCATGGAAGATGGAGAGATTCATCTCTAAGGTCCATCAAGACCACTTCTATGAAGTTGTGGCCAAAAAGAAAGTGATCCCTGAGGTTCCTTTCAAACTCAAAAGGAATGAGTATCCGGAGATCCGACTTGAGATTCAAAGAAGAGGTTGGGAAGTTCTCACCAACCCCATTCAACAAGTCGGGATCTTAATGGTTCAAGAGTTCTATGCAAATGCATGGATCACTAGGAACCAGGATCAAAGTGTGAACCCGAATCCAAAGAATTGGCTTACTATGGTTCGGGGAAATTACTTAGATTTCAGTCTGGAAAATATAAGGTTGGCGTTCAACTTGCCAATGATGGAAGAAAACACATGCCCCTACACTAGAAGAGTCAACTTTGATCAAAGGTTGGACCAAGTCCTCATGGACATATGTGTGGAAGGAGCTCAATGGAAAATTGACTCAAGGGGCAAGCCAGTTCAACTAAGAAGGCTTGACCTCAAACCAGTGGCTAGGGGATGGCTAGAGTTCATTCAACGCTCAATCATTCCTACTAGTAACCGGTCTGAAGTTACTATTGACCGGGCCATCATGATCCATAGTATCATGATTGGAGAGGAAGTGGAAGTTCATGAGATCATACCTCAAGAACTCTACAAGGTGGCTGACAAGTCCTCTAATTTGGCAAGGTTAGCCTTTCCTCACCTCATTTGCCACCTCTGTAATTCGACTGGAATTGATATAGAGGGAGACATCCACATTGAAGAAGATAAGCCCATCACTAATAAAAGGATGGAGCAAACAAGAGAGCATGGACCTCAACATGAGCATGAGGAGATTCCTCACCATGAAATCCCTGAGATGCCTCAAGGGATGCACTTCCCTCCACAAAATTATTGGGAACAAATCAACACTTCCCTAGGAGAATTAAGTTCCAACATGGGACAACTAAGGGTGGAGCATCAAGAGCACTCCATCATCCTCCATGAAATTAGAGAAGATCAAAGAGCTATGAGGGAGGAGCAAGAAAGACAAGGAAGAGACATAGAGGAGCTCAAGAGCACCATTGGTTCTTCAAGAAGAGGAAGACGCCACCCTCACTAAGGTGGACTCATTCCTTAATCTCCTTGTTTATTTATTTTCCTATTTTTCGATTTTGAGCTTTATGTTTTATTTATGTTTGTGTCTTTACTATATGATCATTAGTGTCTAAGTATCTATGCCTTAAAGTTATGAATATGAATCCATCACCTCTCTTAAATGAAAACTGTTTTAATTACAAAAGAACAAGAAGTACATGGTTTCGAATTCATCCTTGAAACTAGTTTAATTATTTTGATGTGGTGACAATACTTTTTGTTTTCTGAATGAATGCTTGAATAGTGCATATGTCTTTTGAAGTTGATGTTTAATGAATGTTAAATATGTTGGCTCTTGAAGAATAAGGAAAAAGGAGAAATGTTATTTGATAATCTGAAAAATTATAGAAATGATTCTTGAAGCAAGAAAAAGCAGTGAATACAAAAGCTTGCCGAAAAAAAAAAGAGAAAAGAAAGAAAAAAAACAGCGAAAAAAAATAATAGAAAAAGAAAAAGCAAGCAGAAAAAGCCAAAAGCTCTTTAAACCAAAAGGCAAGAAAAAAAAAGCCAATAGCCCTTAAAACCAAAAGGCAAGGGTAAATAAAAAGGATCCAAGGCTTTGAGCATCAGTGGATAGGAGGGCCTAAAGGAATAAAAATCCTTGCCTAAGCGGCTAAACCAAGCTATCCTTAACCATGTGCTTGTGGCGTGAAGGTGTCAAGTGAAAACTTGAGACTGAGCAGTTAAAGTCAAGGTCCAAAGCAAAAAGAAGAGTGTGCTTAAGAACCCTGGACACCTCTAATTGGGGACTTTAGCAAATCTGAGTCACAATCTGAAAAGGTTCACCCAGTTATGTGTCTGTGGCATTTATGTATCCGGTGGTAATACTGGAAAACAAAGTGCTTAGGGCCACGGCCAAGACTCATAAAGTAGCTGTGTTCAAGAATCAACATACTGAACTAGGAGAATCAATAACACTATTTGAATTCTAAGTTCCTATAGACGCCAATCATTCTGAACCTCAATGGATAAAGCGAGATGCCAAAACTATTCAAGAGGCAAAAAGCTACAAGTCCCGCTCATTTGATTGGAGCTAAGTTTCATTGATATTTTGGATTTTATAGTATATTCTCTTCTTTTTATCCTATTTTCAGTTGCTTGGGGACAAGCAACAATTTAAGTTTGGTGTTGTGATGAGCGGATAATTTATACGCTTTTTGGCATTATTTTTACATAGTTTTTAGTATGATTTAGTTAGTTTTTAGTATATTTTTATTAGTTTTTAAGTAAAAATCACATTTCTGGACTTTACTATGAGTTTGTGTGTTTTTCTGTGATTTCAGGTAATTTCTGGCTGAAATTGAGGGACCTGAGCAAAAATCTTATTCAGGCTGAAAAAGGACTACAGATGCTGTTGGATTCTAAACTCTCTGTACTCAAAGTGGATTTTCTGGAGCTACAGAACTCCAAATGGTGCGCTCTCAATTGCGTTGGAAAGTAGACATCCAGGGATTTCCAGCAATATATAATAGTTCATACTTTGCCCAAGTTTATATGACTCAAACTGGCGTTGAACGCCAGTTCCATGCTGCATTCTGGAGTTAAACGCCAGAAACAGGTTACAAAGTGGCGTTCAACTCCAAGAGAAGCCTCTACACGTGTAAAGCTAAATACTCAGCCCAAGCACACACCAAGTGGGCCCCGGAAGTGGATTTCTGCATCATTTACTTATTTCTGTAAACCCTAGTAACTAGTTTAGTATAAATAGGACTTTTTACTATTGTATTTACATCTCTGGACGTTTAGTTCTTAGATCATGAGGGCTGGCCATTCGGCCATGCCTGAACATTTATCACTTATGTATTTTCAACGGTAGAGTTTCTACACGCCATAGCTTAAGGTGTGGAGCTCTGCTGTTCCTCAAAGATTAATGCAAAGTACTACTGTTTTTCTATTCAATTCAACTTATTCCACTTCTAAGATATTCATTCGCACTTCAATATGATGGATGTGATGACCGTGACAGTCATCATCATTCTCAACTTATGAACGCGTGACTAACAACCACTTTCGTTCTACCTTAGATTGAATGGATATCTCTTGAATATCTAATACAGGGGACCGAGTCCGAGTTATTAGTGTCTTCGTGGTATAAGTTAGAACCCATGGACGACCATTCTTGAGAATCCGGAAAGTCTAAACCTTGTCTGTGGTATTCCGAGTAGGATTTAGGGATTGAATGACTGTGACGAGCTTCAAACTCGCGAGTGTTGGGTGTAGTGACAGACGCAAAAGGATAGTAAATCCTATTCCAGTATGATCGAGAACCGACATATGATTAGCCATGCAGTGACAACGCATTGGACCATTTTCACTGAGAGGACAGGTGGCCATTGACAACGGTGATGCCTAACATACAGCTTGCCATGGAAAGGAGTAGGAATGATTGGATGAAGACAGCAGGAAAGCAGAGGTTCAGAGGGACGAAAGCATCTCTATATGCTTATCTGAAATTCTCACCAATGAATTACATAAGCACCACTATCCTATTTTATATTTTATTTATCTTTTACTTATCAATTCATAAAATCAGTTGAATCCGCCTGACTGAGATTTACAAGGTGACTATAGCTTGCTTCAAGCCGACAATCTCCGTGGGATCGACCCTTACTCACGTAAGGTTTATTACTTGGATGACCCAGTGCACTTGCTGGTTAGTTGTACGAAGTTGTGAAACAGAATTAAGATCATGAACGTGCGTATTAAGTTTTTAGCGCCGTTACCAAGGAAGTAATGATCACGATTTCGCACACCATCTGCCAAACTCCACCCAATTGCCTTCTTGTGCCTCCTCAGCACACTAAGTAACTGCTCTTCTTGTTGAGAAGTGAGTTCCCTTGCAATGATAACTGGAAACTTCTGCTTGTCCTCAAGGTAAGCATATTTGAGATGTGGAGGGAGGGGTTTTAATTCTAACTTCTGCTCATGGCCAGGCTCTGGATTGTCTAGAGCTGGTGACAATGGTAAACTACTTTCACTGTCCTCAGAAAGTGTCCCCACACTCAGACCTTGTCCTTTGTACTTCTCTTCGAACTCCTCCTGGTGAACTTCAGCCACGGTTTCATCTATGATGTCACACTGGAGGATAGAATGATCTTCCGAAGGGTGCTTAATAACTCCATTCAGATTGAAGCTTACTACTTGACCGTCTATTTCAAAAGAGTATGTTCTTGAAAAAGCATCCAATTTGAACTTCGAGGTCTTCAGGAATGGTCTTCCGAGTAGGATTGATGATGGCTTCTCTGAGTCATTTTGGGGCATCTCTAGGATATAAAAATCAATGGGAAATGTGAGCCCCATAATGCCCACTAATACATCTTCAGCAACTCCAACCACTGTAATAATGCTTTTATCTGCTAACACAAAACGAGCTGCCGACCTTTTTAAGGGAGGGAGCCTCAAAATATCATATATAGACAAAGGCAGTATACTCACACAAGCTCCTAAATTACACATGCAGTCAGAAAATATCACACCACCAATAGTACAATTAACCATACATGGACCTGGATCACTACACTTTTCAAGTATACCTCCCATTAAAGCAGATATAGAACTACCTAAAGGCATAGTTTCTAATTCATTAATTTTGTCTTTATGTATACATAAATCTTTTAGAAACTTTGCGTATTTAGGTACCTGCTGAATAACATCAAAAAGGGGAACATTTACCTCAACCTTTTTGAATATTTCTACCATTTTAGGATCAGGTTCCAACTGCTTCCTGGGCTTCCTTGCAAGTTGTGGAAATGGAATAGGAATGGCATTTTCTGCAGTGTCTGTGCCCTTTGGTGCTTCTTTCTGTGATTGAGCTTCTTCTTCTTCAGCCATGTCCTGTATGTCCTCTTCCTCCTCAACATCTTCTATTTCCACTACCTCTTCAGCTGAGGCGTGTTCTGGTAGGTTTGGCTCCTCCTGATTCCTCTCTTGCAATGTGGTTCTGGACCTTAGGGTGATGGCATTAATGCCACCCTTTGGATTGGGTAATGGTTGAGAGGGGATTCTACTGGAGCTCAAAGGCTGGTTATTGGAGTTATTCAGTGATCCAATCTGTGAGACAAGAGCTTGCAAGGTAGAATTCAGACCATTTAGAGTAGAAGTAAGGTTGTTTTCCATGGCCTGTTGTCTCCGATCAATAGATTGTAGTAACTCATCATTAGAAGACGAAGAGGGATAAGTGATCTGAGAGGTCTGCTATTGGTTATTCTGTGGTCCTTGGGATTGCCTCAAGTCAGGTGCTTTGTAAGGCTGGTTCTGGTTCTGCTGCCTGATGTTGTTATTATTCCACCTCTGATTTCCATGATTATCTCTGCCTCCTCTGTTATAGTTGTCCCTCCAACTCTGATTAGAATTATCTCTCCAACCTTGGTTGGAATTGTCCTGCCATCCGTGGTTGTAACTGCCACCTTGATTGTATCCTTGATTGGGACGGTCATAGAAGTTATGAGTGGCTGCCACAGTGTTGTCTTCCTGCTGAAGCTGCGGACATTCATCAGTATAATGGCTATAATCAGCACAGATCCCGCATACTCTTTGTGGAACCAACTGTTGGCTTTGCTGTGGTGGAGAAGGTTGAGTTTGCTGAGCTTGTTGTTGATTCAACTGTATCTGCCTCAGTAAGTTGGTCATCTCGCATATACTCTGAGTCAGAGCAGTAGTCTCTTTGTTAAAAGATACCTCTGCAACAGCTTTTGACCGGCTTTGTTTCTGCCTGTGATTCCGAGTAGATTCAGCTAAGTCGCTGATCAATTGCCATGCCTCATCAGTGGTCTTGTACTTTTTCATAGACCCATTCCTGGCACTTTCCAATGTGGTCTTATCTTGAGGCCTCATGCCCTGTGTGACGTAGCGGAGCAACACTATCTTATCAATCATATGGTGGGGGCATGCTTCCAGAAGATTGTTGAAGCGCTCCCAATATTCATAGAGAATCTCGGAGTCGTCCTGGACAATCATGGAAATGTCTTTTCTCAGTTTATCAGTAACTTCAGCTGGAAAGAATTTTTCCAAAAATTCTCTTCTAAGTGTATCCCAGTCAGAAACAGTTGCTGCGGGTTGAGTGTAGTACCACTCTCTCACCTTTCCCTCAAGAGAGAACAGAAAAGCTTTCAACAGAATAGAAGTTTCATCTGCATCATCACGCCTAACAGTAGAACAGGCTGCTTGGAAATCTCTAAGGTGCTTGATAGGCTCTTGAGCGGGTAAGCCATGAAACTTAGGCATCAAATTGAGTAGTGCAGTCTTTATTTCAAAGTCTATAGCCACCGCTGGGTGATGCGCTTGAAACGGTTGCATTGTGAAATCAGGGGCTCCAGCCTCCTGGATAGTAACTCTCCTAGGTGCTGCCATGTCACCTGCACGTAAATCAACTGAATTAGCAGAAAGGGAGCTTGTTTCTTCCTCAAGTGACGCTTCAGATTCACCCTCGAACTGGACTAACCAACGCCGAGCTTGCCTTGTTCGTGAGATAGTTCTTTCAATCTTAGGATCAAATACTGGCAAGCTTGGATCAGGAAGTGAACGCGTCATTTAATGAAAGAAACATGCATCTCATAGTAGCAAAATAAAATAAAATACAAATAAATAAATTCCAATCAATAACTTAGCACTCTATTGCAACTCCCTGGCAACGGCGCCAAAAATTGACGTGGCAGAAATTGGCGAGTTAAGAAATTATTATAGGAGATACGTTGCAAGTACAGTTCTTAACCAACCGAAAATCCGTTTATCAATTTAGAAGGGTTGTCACAAAATTAGAATTAAAATACTGGGTGTATGAGTCCCAGGTCGTCTCCCAACGAGTTGCAGAAAGATGTGCTATTTTATTAATCAGATGTTTTCTAAAAATGGTTGAGTTGATAAACAAGAAATTAAATTAGAGAATTTATGTAATTTTAAATAAAAACCTTGACCGGGAGTAGATTAGTTGGAAGCCCTATTCTTGTTGGAGTACTCTCAAGATTAATTGATGATTGAAGGTTGTTCTGCTTAGTTATTCCTTACTAGGTAGAGGAAAGTCAAGCAAGTTGGAAGGCTATTTCTATTCACAAGTTCCAATCCTCTCCCTTGGAAAGGATTAGTGTCAGTGACTAGAGGACAATCCAACAATAAACTCAATTACAATTTTTCTCTTGAGCATTCCAACTCAAGGTCCTCCTTTCAATCAACTCCCAATCAAGTTATGGAACTACTCGCTCATTATGAATGTAAACTTCACAAAATAATAAAGAGAAATAAAGAAAGACATGATAGATAATAATCAAAAAGATCAATTAAAAATAAAAATAGTTTTTGTATTAAAAAATTCTAAAAATAATCCAATAGTAATTCTGAATAAATTAAGGACATGAAAGAGTAAGAGACAAGTAAGGAAACAAACTAGAATAATGAAGTCTTGGCGGAGGTAATAACTCTTCTCAATATCCCAATCCGAAAAACAATAAAATCAAAATCCTAAAAACTATGAATGTGTAGAGAGAAAACCTAGAGGAGGAGTAAAATCAGATCTAAAACTAAAATTATGCGGAATGAATGTTGTTCCCTAGTCTCTGCATGTTCCCTGGCTCTAATATGCTTTTCTGGGCCGAAAACTGGGTCAAAACAGGGCCCAAAATCGCCCCCAGCGAATTCTGCAGATTCTACAGATCGCACACGTCACGCGATCATGTCATCCAGGCGTTCGCGTCATCCAGTGTTTTGCCTTGCCACGCGTGCGCGTCGTCCACGCCTTCGCATCACTTGTGCAGTTTCCAATCCGCGCGGTCGCGTGAGCCATGCGTCCGCGTCACTTCTCGCTGGTCATCTCCTTAATTTCTTGTGTTACTTCCATTTTTGCAAGCTTCCTTTCTAATCTCCAAGTCATTTATGCCCTATAAAGCCTGAAACACTTAACACACAGATCACGGCATCGAATGGAATAAAGGAGAATTAAAATACAAAATTAAAAGTCTCTAGGAAGAAAGTTTTCAACCATGAAGTATTTTTGGGAAGGAATTATAAATGCATGCTAATCATATGAATAAGTGGGTAAAGATTTGATAAAACCGCACAATTAAGCACAATATAAACCATAAAATAATGGTTTATCAATGAACTCTTCATGTTAGATTTAATTTCCTTTTTAATGCAGTTTGAGGCATTTCATGTTTATTGCTTCTTCCTTCATTTGTTATTATTGATTTCTTGCAATTGTTGGTCTTAGATTTTACATTGTCTTATTACTTTTCTATACTTTTATTTTGCGACTTCCAAGTGTTTGATAAAATGTTTGAGTGGATTTTAATTTAGATTTTTATGTTCTTGACTTGGATTGATTATTTAGAGACTCTTGAGTTATCAAAAGTCTTTTGTTAAATGGTAATTGGAGATTGCCGGTTAGCTCGAACTTCACCAAAGCTAGTCTCTCACTATGAGTTGACTAGGACTTGTGAACTCAAGTTGATTGTATGCACTTGACCTTCCTCCATTGGTTAGAGGTTAGATAAGTGAAGGCAATTCACATTTACCATCACAATTGACAATCATAATGAGGATATGACTTCTAATTCTCTTTCCTTGTTAAGAGCTTTCTTAGTTATAAGTTTATTTTCTTGCCAATTTACTTTCTTGTTCCTTATTTCAAAAACCCTAAAAATATACTTTTCCATAACCAATAATAAACTATACTTCCCTGCAATTCCTTGAGAGACAACCCGAGGTTGAATACTTTGGTTAATTTTATTGGGTTTGTATTCGTGACAAACAATTTAAACGTTGATTGAGGTTAAATTGTCAGTTTAGAACTATACTTGCAATTTAAACGTTGATTGAGGTTTAAAGTTTTTGGCGCTGTTGTCGGGGAGTTGCAAATGTGTGCCTTATTATTGGTTATTGTGAATATTATGAATATGTTTGCCTTTTGTTTCTTTGTTAGTTGTTTCTAGTTGTAGGAGTTTATTTTAATTATTTCTTATTAGTTTTTATTTTTATTTTCTCTTGTTACTATGAATTCTCACCCCTTTGGCTATGAGTTTGGTTCAAATTATGTTGTAGGGAATAGAAGCTACAATGAGAACATGCATCAAGTTTGGGACAATCAAAGATGGGAGGAGCCTCAAGCTTATGGACAACCTCCATGGCAACAACCCTCTCCAATGTACTACGAGCAAGAGCCATTCCAAGATGCATGGCAATCCAATGGCTATGGTGAGCCTCCTTTTTATTATCAACAACCACCACCATATGCCTATGAACCCCTTCCTCAACATAGTTTTGAACCACCATACTCACAAGCCTCATCCTACCAAACACTTCCATTTGACCCTAATTCTTATCCCCCATACCAACCACCTTATGAGCCATATGAACCATACATAGAACCAGCCACATTCCAACACAATTACTCCCAAGAACCACCATCTCAATATACACCATCTTCATATCCTTATCAAGAAGAACCACCTTCGTATTATGAGCCCTTTCTCCCAACAAATGAACCCTCCTATCCACCCCAAGCTCCCATAGATGATACCTTTATTATTATTCGCCAAGGGCAACGAGAGCTTCAAACCGTACTTACCTCTACTCTCACTGGTCTCACCTCTACTCTCCAAGCTCTTATATCCCATGTGGATCCACCCTGTACCCCCAATACTCAATCCTCGAGCTCTAGTGCACTTCCTTTTCACCCATATCCATCAATCCAAGAGTAATACGATCCCAATTATGCTGGTAACATGGAACAAGAGAGAAGGGATCATCTTAGGGACTTAATGGATCGGATTTACGCATCCATACTTCAAGAGAAGTAAGAGGAAACCCAAAAGGTGGAGGTAGGAGAGACCCTTGAAGATGAAGGAATAGTTGAAGAATTAGGGGAGGTTGAACAAGAGGGAAGTTCCATCATTGAAGACAACTCTACACCAAGTGACAATAGGAATCTTGTTGAAGCTTCTTTCATCGGATGTGAAACCAATGTTAAGAAGGAATGTATACACCCTCCAACACATGACTTGATCAATGAGGAAGAGTTGGAAGAAGTTAACAAGAAAGTGGGAATTGAAGAAAGTTGTCAAGAGGCGGAAGTCATCACGGAGGAGCTGGATTTTGTACTAGAGCAAGTGGAGAACGCCGAAATTATTGAAGAAGAGGAAGTGGTTGAAGATTTAGGAGATGCGGAACCTGCATGGGAATCTTAAGTCATAAAGCCTCCTCCTAAGACGTTTGAATTTGATGTTGAGGAGGGTGTCCAACCTCCAAGGCATATCATGGTTGAAGACTTTGAGGAGGTTGATCATGAGATGGATTCAATAATTGATGAGTGTTTATCTACAATTGAATCCTCTCCCATTGAACTTGAGGAAGAGGTTGATGTTGAAGAAGCTTGTCAAGAGGTGGAGATCATCAAAGAGGAGTCCAAGAGAGTGAAGCATACATTGGCAGAGCCGCCACTAGAGACACCTCTCCCGAAGCCATCACCATCCGTCCTGTCAATCAAGGGGGTAAATCTCTACACCTTAAGCTTTAATTTCTCGCTTGCAAACGATTTGCTTGAGACGGATGGACAACTTAGAGCTCTTTGTGGTTTTAAGAGTAAAAGGGGGATGGTTAGTAGTTGGAAACACAATCCTAGATTCGTTATGGTTGGATGTTCAAGGTCTAAGTGCAATGGTTGGTATAGTTCTCAATTGATTTGGTCTAGGAAGTTGTTGGGATGCCTCAGTAAGAATTCAGATTGCTTGCCACCCGGTTGGAATAATGATGATCCACTTAAAGATGGGTGTAGAAATAAGATTTGGGATCCTGGCATACAAGAAGATCAACTTTGGGAGCTCAAAGCTTGTGAAGAACCTCATCAAGGCTTGGTGAATTCACTTGGAAGTGTTGTTGCTTATTGGAAGTCCAAGCGTTGGTGGAAGTTTCAAGATGAGTTCAAGCACAAGCCACAATGACAAGGAGCTCACCAAATGTCCAACTTAAGGACTTTAACTAAAAGTGCTAGGTAGGAGACACCCCACCATGGTAAATTCTTCCTAATTTCCCTTTTTGTTTATATTGGTAATAAGCTGCATTTTTATTTTTAGTTAGGTTTACTTAGTTTAAGTTATTGTTTTACATGTTTAATAATGGTTGGCATTACCTTTATAGCTTGTTAGTTTCTTATACTTAGAAAAAAAAGGCTGTCATGCGTACGCGTGACCGACACGTACGCGTCAACGCCCAAATTTGGTTCGTGCGCAAACCGTGCTGGAACGGTGCGACAGCGCGGCCTGGACAGTAAGTTGTGGCAGGACCACGCTCGTAGGGTGCTAGGCGCATAGCCAACCTCACGCGTACGCGTGACCGACGTGTACGCGTCACCCGTCAATTTTCACCTAGCCACGCGTGAGCATGATCGACGCGCACGCGTCCCCTGGTTGATGCTGCCACCCAGTACTGAAACCCGAGAGTTATGCTGGAACCATGCGAAAACTGTGCGCTGGGCACCATTTATGCCCACACGTACGCGTGACTGACACATACGCGTCACCTTCACTTTTCTACATTCCACGCGTACGCGTGGATGAAGCTTCCGCATCGCGGCCCCTTTCTGCTTTTTGCGCGCACGCGTGGTCCATGCGTGCGCGTCACCTCCGCATCGGATCGGCCCTGTTTCTTCTCTCTCTCCTTTCATCTTTACTTCTTTCTTTCTTTCTTCTTCTTCTTCTTTCTTCCCTTCCCCCCATTTCTTTTATTTCCTTTCCTCTCTCTCGTTCTTACTTCTCTGATTTATTTCTTACTCACCTTTCTTTATTTTTCTTTCTCCCTCTTTTCCAAATTTCACTACTGGTGCACAAAAGTGTGATCTCTAACAATGGCGCCAAAAAACTTGGTACGCACAATCTTAATCTCAACTCTTTTCCACAACTCCGCACAACTAACCAGCAAGTGCACTGGGTCGTCCAAGTAATACCTTACGTGAGTAAGGGTCGATCCCACAGAGATTGTCGGCTCGAAGCAAGCTATGGTCATCCTTGTAAATCTCAGTCAAGCAGATTCAAATGGTTATGAGGTTTTGATAATTAAAATATAAATAAAATATAAAATAAGATAAAGTTACTTATGTAATTCATTGGTGGGAATTTTAGATAAGCTTCTGGAGATGCTTTGTTGCTTCTGAACCTCTGCTTTCCTATTGTCTTCTTCCAACCATGCGTTACCTCCTTCCATGGGAAGCTGTATGATCCTCTCGGATGAAAATAAATCCATATGCGCTGTCACCGCACGGCTAATCATCTGTCAGTTTCCGCTAGCGTCGGAATAGGACCATTGTCCTTTTCCACACTGTCACTTGTGCCCCACATTCGCAGGTTTGAAGCTCGTCACAGTCATCCCTTCCCAGATCCTACTCGGAATACCACAAACAAGGTTTAGACTTTTCAAATCTCAGGAATGCTGCCAATGGTTCTAGCTTATACCATGAAGACTCTGATCTTACAGAATGGAATGCTCTGTTGTCAGGAGAGGCAACCATGCGTCGTGAACCAGGAGGCCAAGAGATACACACTCAAGCTATTGCAGATAGAACGGAAGTGGTTGTCAGGCACGCGTTCATAAGTGAGAATGATGATGAGTGTCACGGGTCATCACATTCATCAGGTTGAAGTGCGAGTGAATATCTTAGAGAAGAAGTAGGCGTGAATTGAATAGAAAAACAATAGTACTTGTATTAATTCATGAAGAACAGCAGAGCTCCACACCTTAATCTATGGGGTGCAGAAACTCCACCGTAGAAAATACATAAGTGAAAGGTCTAGGCATGGCCGTGAGGCTAGCCTCCAAACATGTACAATAGATGATAGTATTCGATTGATCCAAAAACTCTCTAAAATAAATCTCTAAAAGTAGTTTTTATACTAAACTAGTAACTAGGGTTTACAGAAAAAAATGAGTAACTAAGTGTAGAAATCCACTTCCTGGGCCCACTTGGTGTCTGCTTGGGCTGAGCATTGATGCTTTTCGTACTTAGGCTGTTCCTGGAGTTAAACGCCAGCTTTGGTGCCAGTTTGGGCGTTTAACTCCAATTCTGGTGCCAGTTTGGGCATTTTACGCCAAGATGTTTTAGGCTGACTTTTAACGCCAGTTTGGGACATCAAATCTGGAGCAAAGTATGAACTACTATATATTGCTAGAAAGCCCAGGATGTCTACTTTCCAACGCAATTGAGAGCGTGCCAATTAGGCTTCTGTTTCTCTAGAAAATCCACTTCGAGTGCAGGGAGGTCAGAATCCAACAGCATTTGCAGTCCTTTTTCAGCCTCTAAATTAGATTTTTGCTCAGGTCCCTCAATTTCAGCCAGAAAATACTTGAAATCACAAAAAAACACACAAACTCATAGTAAAGTCCAGAAATGTGATTTTTGAATAAAAACTAATAAAAATATAATAAAAAGTAATAAAAACATACTAAAAACTATGTAAAAATAATGCCAAAAGGGTATAAATTATCTGCTCATCACAACACCAAACTTAAATTGTTACTTGTCCCCAAGCAACTGAAAATAAAATAGGATAAAAAGAAGAGAATATACAATGATATCCAAACTTATCAATGAAGATTAGCTTCAATTAGATGAGCGGGACTTGTAGCCTTTTTGCTTCTGAACAGTTTTGGCATCTCACTTTATCCTTTGAAGTTTAGAATGATTGGCATCTATAGGAACTCAGAATTCAGATAGTGTTATTGATTCTCCTAGTACAGTATGTTGATTCTTGAACACAGTTACTTTATGAGTCTTGGCCGTGACCTTAAGCATTTTGTTTTCCAGTATTACCACCGGATACATAAATGCCACAGACACATAACCGAGTGAACCTTTTCAGATTGTGACTCAGCTTTGCTAAAGTCCCTAGTTAGAGGTGTCCAGAGCTCTTAAGCACACTCTTTTTTTTGCTTTGGACCATGACTTTAACTGCTCAGTCTCAAGCTTTTCACTTGACACCTTCATGCCACAAGCACATGGTTAGGGACAGCTTGGTTTAGCTGCTTAGGCCAGGATTTTATTCCTTTGGGCCCTCCTATCCATTAATGCTCAAAGCCTTGGATCCTTTTTACCCTTTCCTTTTGGTTTATAGGGCTATTGGCTTTTTCTGCTTGATTTTTCTTTTTCTTTCTCTTTTTTTTTTTATTATTTTTTTGCCACTTTTTTTTTGCAAGCCTTGCTTATTCACTGCTTTTTCTTGCTTCAAGAATCAATTTTATGATTTTTTAGATTATCAAATAACATTTCGCCTTTTTCTTTATTCTTTCAAGAGCCAACAATTTTAACATTCATAAACAACAAATTCAAAAATATGCACTGTTCAAGCATTCATTCAGAAAACAAAAGGTTTTGCCACCACATCAAAATAATTAAACTAATTTTAAGATAGAATTCAAAATCATGTACTTCTTGTTCTTTTGCAATTAAAAACATTTTTCATTTAAGAAAGGTGATGGATTCATAGGAAATTCATAGCTTTAAGACATAGACACTAGACACTAATGATCATGTAATAAAGACACAACATAAATAAAACATAAGGCATAGGAAACGAAAAACAGAAAATAAAGAACAAGGAGATTAAAGAATAGGTCCACCTTAGTGATGGCGGCTAGTTCTTCCTCTTGAAGATCTTATGGAGTGTTTGAGCTCCTCAATGTCTCTTCCTTGCCTTTGTTGCTCTTCTCTCATGGCTCTTTGGTCTTCTCTAATTTCATAGAGGAGGATGGAATGCTCTTGGTGTTCCATCCTTAGTTGTCCCATGTTGGAACTTAATTCTCCTAGGGAGGTGTTGATTTGCTCCCAATAGTTTTGTGAAGGAAAGTGCATCCCTTGAGGCATCTCAGGGATTTCATGATGAGGAATTTCCTCATGCTCTTGTTGAGGTCCATGAGTGGGCTCTCTTGTTTGCTCCATCCTTTTCTTAGTGATGGGCTTGTCCTCTTCAATAAGGGTGTCTTCCTCTATGACAACTCCAACTGAATTGCATAGGTGACAAATGAGATGAGGGAAGGCTAACTTTGCCAAAGTAGAGGGCTTATCCACCACCTTATAGAGTTCTAGAGATATGATCTCATGAACTTCTACTTCCTCTCTATTCATGATACTATAGATCATGATAGCCCGGTCTATTGTAACTTCAGACCGGTTGCTAGTAGGAATAATAGAGCGTTGGATGAACTCCAACCATCCCCTAGCCACAGGTTTGAGGTCAAGCCTTCTTAGTTGAACCGGCTTGCCTCTTGAGTCTCTCTTCCATTGAGCGCCTTCTACACAAATGTCCCTAAGGACTAGGTCCAACCTTTGATCAAAGTTGACCCTTCTAGCGAAAGGGTGATGATCTCCTTGCATCATTGGCAAGTTGAATGCTAACCTCACATTTTCCGGACTGAAATCCAAGTAATTCCCCCGAACCATTGTGAGCCAATTCTTTGGGTTCGGGTTCACACTTTGGTCATGGTTCTTAGTGATCCATACATTGGCATAGAACTCTTGAACCATTAAGATCCCGACTTGTTGAATGGGGTTGGTGAGAATTTTCCAACCTCTTCTTCGAACTTCATGTCAGATCTCCAGATATTCACTTTTTTTGAGCTTTAAGGGGACCTCGAGGATCACATTTTTCTTGGCCACAACTTCATAGAAGTGGTCTTGATGGACCTTTGAGATGAATTTCTCCATCTCCCATGACTCGGAGGTGGAAGCAATTGCCTTCCCTTTCCTCTTTCTAGAGGTTTCTCTGGCCATAGGTGCCATTAGTGGTTATGGAAAACAAAAAGCTTTAGCTTTTCCCACACAAACTTAGAATGGTTGCTCGTCCTCGAGAAAAAGAAGAATGAAAGGAGTAGAAGAAGAAGAAATGAAGGAGATGAAGGTGAGGAGAGGGTTCGGCCAAGGGGGAGAAAAGTGTTTGTGATGTGTGATATTGAAGGTAGTGAGGAGGGGTATTTATAGGGTAAGAGAGGGGGGTTTGGTCATGAAAGGGAGGGTTTGGGAGGAAAATGGTTTGAATTTGAATGGTGAGGTAGGTGGGGTTTTATGATGGATGGATGTGAGTGGCGAAGAGAATATGGAGAAGAGGGTAAGATTTGATAGGTGAAAGGTGTTTGGGGAAGAGGTATTGAGGTGATTGGTCAAGGGCGTATGGGGAAGAGTGTGATGGAAAGGTGTGAAGAGGAGAGAAGAAGAAGTGGGGTAGGTAGGGATCCTATGAGGTCCCCAGATCCTGAGGTGTCAAGGAATTCGAGTCCCTGCACCATTCTGGTGTTCAAACGCCCAATCTGTGCCAATTCTGGCGTTTAACGCCAGCTCTGCTACCTTTCCTGGCATTAAACGCCACTCTGCTGCCCATTTCTGGCATTAAACGCCAGCCAGATGCCCATTTCTGGCGTTAAACGCCAACCAGATGCCCATTTTTGACGTTTAACACCAGCCTGTGCCAGACAGCCCTTTCTGGCGTTAAATGCCCAGAGTGCTACCCATTCTGGCGTTTAACGCCCAGAATGCTACCAGGCTGGGCGTTAAACGCCCATTCTGCTATCCTTACTGGCGTTTAAATGCCAGGAAGCCTGTCCTCCAAGGTGTGTTGTTTTTAATGCTATTTTTTATTCTGTTTTTGATTTTTCAGTTATTTTTGTGACTTCACATGATCATCAACCTAAAGAAAACATAAAATAACAATGGAAAATAAATAAATATAATTAAATAACATTGGGTTGCCTCCCAATAAGCGCTTCTTTAATGTCAGTAGCTTGACAGTGAAGCTCTTAGAGAGCTTCACAGAGACTCAGAGCTTGATGTTGGCCTCCCAACACCAAACTTAGAAGTTGAGTGTAGGGGCTCTGTTTGACTCTGTATTGAGAGAAACTTTTCATGCTTCCTCTCCATGGTTACAGAAGAAGATCTTTGAGCCTTAAACACAAGGTAGTCCTTATTCAATTGAAGGACTAACTCTCCTCTGTCCACATCAATCATAGCTCTTGCTGTGGCTAGGAAGGGTCTTCCAAGGATGATGAATTTATCTTCATCCTTCCCAGTCTCTAGGATTATCAAGTCAGCAGGGATGTAATAGCCTTCAACCTTCACTAAGACATCCTCTACAAGTCCATAACCCTGTTTCCTTGAATTGTCTGCCATCTCTAGTGAGATTCTTGCAGCTTGCACCTCAAAGATCCCTAGTTTCTCCATTACAGAGAGGAGCATGAGGTTTATACTTGACCCAAGGTCACACAGAGCCTTCTTAAAGGTCATGGTGCTTATGGTACAAGGTATTAAGAACTTTCCAGGATACTATTTCTTCTAAGGTAGTTTCAGTTGAACCAGATCATTTAGTTCATTGATGAGCAATTGAGGTTTATCCTCCCAAGTCCCATCACCAATTATCTTGGCATTTAGCTTCATGATTGCTCCCAGATATTGAGCAACTTGCTCTTCAACAATATCTTCATCCTCTTCAGAGGAAGAATACTCATCAGGGCTCATGAATGGCAACAGTAAGTTCAATGGAATCTATATGGTCTCTATATGAGCCTCAAATTCCTTGGGTTCCTCATTAGGGAACTTCTTGGAGGCCAGTGAATGTCCATTGAGGTCTTCCTCATTGGAAATCACTGCCTTTTCTTCCTCTCCAGGTTCGGCCATGTTGGTTATAGTTATGGCCTTGCACTCTCTTTTTGGATTCTCTTCTATATTGCTTGGGAGAGTACTAGGAGGGAGATCAGTAACTATTTTACTCAGCTGACCCACTTGTGCCTCCAAATTTCTAATGGAGGACCTTGCTTCAGTAATGAAACTGAGAGTGGTCTTAGATAGATCAGAGACTACAGTTGCTAAGTCAGAGTGCCTCTGCTTAGAATTCTCTGTCTGTTGCTGAGAAGATGATGGAAAAGGTTTGCTATTGCCAAACCTATTTTTTCCACCATTATTATTATTGAAGCCTTGATTAGGCTTCTGTTGATCCTTCCATGAGAGATTAGGATGATTCCTCCATGAAGGATTGTAGGTGTTTCCATAAGATTCTCCCATGTAATTCACCTCTGCCATTGCAGGATTCTCAGGGTCATAGGCTTCTTCAGAAGAAGAAGCCTCCTTAGTACTACCTGATGCAGCTTGCATTCCAGACAAACTCTAAGAAATCATATTCACTTGCTGAGTCAATATTTTGTTTTGAGCCAATATGGCATTCAGAGTATCAATCTCAAGAACTCCTTTCTTCTGAGTTGTCCTATTATTTACAGGATTCTTTTACATGAACTGGTTATTTGCAACCATTTCAATGAGTTCCCGGGCTTCTGCAGGCATTTTCTTTAGATGAAGAGATCCTCCAGCAGAGTGGTCCAATGACATCTTGGACAATTCAGACAGACCATCATAGAATATACATATGATGCTCCATTCTGAAAACATGTCAGAAGGACACCTTCTGATCAATTGCTTGTATCTTTCCCAAGCTTCATAGAGGGATTCACCTTCCTTCTGCCTGAAGGTTTGGACTTCCACTCTAAGTTTGCTCAATTTTTGAGGTGGAAAGAATTTGGCCAAGAAAGTATTGACCAACTTTTCCCAAGAGTTCAGGCTATCTTTAGGTTGTGAGTCCAACCATGTCCTAGCTCTGTCTCTTACAGCAAAGGGGAAAAGCATAAGTCTATAGACCTCAGAATTAACCCCATTGATCTTAACAGTGTAACATATTTGCAAGAATTCAGCTAAAAACTGATGAGGATCTTCCAATGGAAGTCCATGAAACTTGCAATTTTGCTGCATTAGAGAAACTAATTGAGGCTTAAGCTCAAAGTTATTTGCTCCAATTGCAGGAATTGAGATGCTTCTTCCACAGAAGTCATAAGAGGGTGTAATAAAGTCACCAAGCATCTTCCTTGCATCTCCACCATTGTTATTGGGTTCGGCCATCTCTTCTTCTTTTTCGAAAAATTCTGTCAGGTCCTCTCCAGAGTGTTGTGCTTTAGCTTCTCTTAGCTTCCTCTTTAGAGTCCTTTCAGGTTCTGGATCAGATTCAACAAGAATGTTCTTATCCTTGTTCCTACTCATATGAAAAAGAAGAGAACAGAAAAGAATAGGAATCCTCTATGTCACAGTATAGAGATTCCTTTATGTGAGTAGAAGAATAGAAGAGTATAATGAAGAAGAGAGAAGATGAAGAATTCGAACACAGAGAGGGAGAGAGGGTTCGAATTATAAGAAGAAGAGAAGTGTTAGTAAATAAATAAATAGAAAGAGATGAGAGAGAGAATTCGAATTTTAAATTAAAATAAAAGGAAAATATTTTTTTTATTTTAATTATTGGTTAGTATTCGAAAATTAAGGGAAGAAATAAAATAAAATTTGAAAACTAAATAAATTAATTAATTAAAAAGATTTTTTAAAAAGTGGTTAGTGATTTTCAAAAATTGGAGAGAGAAAAGTAGTTAGGTGGTTTTGAAAAAGATATGATTGAAATAGTAAACTTTTAAAATCAAACAAAAAGTTAAGTGGTTAATTGAAAAAGATTTGAAAATCAATTTTGAAAAGATAAGAAGTTAGAAAAGATTTTGAAATTAATTTTGAAAAATATATGATTGAAATTTCATTTTGAAAAAGATTTGAAAAGGAAATTAAAAAGATTTGATTTTTGAAAATTAAAGTTGATTACTTGACTAATAAGAAACTAAAAGATATGATTTTAGAATTTAAAGATTGAACCTTTCTTAATAGGCAAGTAACAACTTAAAAATTTTTGAATCTAAACATTAAATGTTAGCATTAATTTCGAAAATATGAAACAAAATTAAAAAAAAGATTTTGAAAATTGATTTTGAGAATTTTCGAAAATAATTAAAAAAATTAAAAAGATTTGATTTTTGAAAAAGATTTGAAAAAGATAGGATTTTGAAGTTGAAATTTTGACTTGACTAATAAGAAACAATCAAATTTTAAAACTTTTGACTAAATCAATCAAAATTTTGAAATTTATGAGAAGAATAAGGAAAAGATATATTTTTTATTTTTGAATTTTTATGAGAAGAGAGAAAAACAACTAAATGATGCAAAACATAAAAATTATGAATCAGAACAAGAAAAATATGCAAGAACACTTTGAATGTCAAGATGAACACCAAGAACACTTTGAAGATCATGATGAACATCAAAAACATATTTTTTAAGAAAAGAAAAATATGCAAGACACCAAACTTAAAAATTTTTAAACTTTAGACACTAATAATTCAAGAATGCATATGAAAAACAAGAAAAGACACAAAACAAGAAAATGTAAAAATCAAACAAAGACAATCATCAAGAACAACTTGAAGATCATGAAGAACAAAACTCAATGCATGTATTTTTCGAAAATTTAAAGAAAAAATTCAAAATATGCAATTGACACCAAACTTAAAATTTAACACAAGACTCAAACATGAAATTTTTGTTTTTATGATTTTATTAATATTTTTTTGTATTTTTTTCGAAAATTATTTTGGAAAAAGAAAAAATAAATAAATTCAAAATTTTTAATGGGAATTTCAGGAATCATGCAATGTTAGTCTAAAGTTTCGGTCCAAAAATTTAGACATGGCTAAATATCCAGCCAAGCTTTATGTGAAAGCTTCGGTCCAAAAGATTAGACATGGCCAAATGGCCAGCCAAACTTCAGCAAAGCATTACATACAACAGCCATATTGATGGGAATCAAAAAGCTCCTACAATGATAAGTGGAAGCCTCGATCCAAAAGAATTTAGACATGGCTTGACAGCCAGCCAGGCTTCAACAGATCATGATGAAACTCTAGAAATCATTCTTAAAAATTTTGAAGAATAAAATAAAATACATATTATTATTATTACTATTACTATTATTATTATTATTATTATTATTATTATTATTATTATTATTATTATTATTATTATTATTATTATTATTATTATTATTATTATTATTATTATTATTGAATTTTTCGAAAATAAAAAGCTTAAAATTAAAATAAAATTACCTAATCTGAGCAACAAGATGAACCGTCAGTTTTACAAACTCGAACAATCCCCGGCAACGGCGCCAAAAACTTGGTGCACGAAATTGTGATCTCTAACAATGGCGTCAAAAAACTTGGTACGCACAATCTTAATCTCAACTCTTTTTCACAACTCCACACAACTAACCAGCAAGTGCACTGGGTCGTCCAAGTAATAACTTACGTGAGTAAGGGTTGATCCCATGGAGATTGTCGGCTTGAAGCAAGCTTTGGTCATCCTTGTAAATCTCAGTCAGGCAGATTCAAATGGTTATGAGATTTTGATAATTAAAATATAAATAAAATATAAAATAAGATAAAGTTACTTATGTAATTCATTGGTGGAAATTTCAGATAAGAATCCAGAGATGCTTTGTTGCTTCTGAACCTCTGCTTTCCTATTGTCTTCTTCCAACCATGCGTTACCTCCTTCCATGGCAAGCTGTATGATCCTCTCGGATGAAAACAAATCTATATGCGCTGTCACCGCACGGCTAATCATCTGTCGGTTTCCGCTAGCGTCGGAATAGGACCATTGTCCTTTTGCACACTGTCACTTGTGCCCCACATTCGTAGGTTTGAAGCTCGTCATAGTCATCCCTTCCCAGATCCTACTCGGAATACCACAGACAAGGTTTAGACTTTTCAAATCTCAGGAATGCTACCAATGGTTCTAGCCTATACCACGAAGACTCTGATCTCACGGAATGGAATGCTCTGTTGTCAGGAGAGGCAACCATGCGTCGTGAACCAGGAGGCCAAGAGATACACACTCAAGCTATTGCAGATAGAACGGAAGTGGTTGTCAGGCACGCGTTCATAAGTGAGAATGATGATGAGTGTCACGGGTCATCACATTCATCAGGTTGAAGTGCGAGTGAATATCTTAGAGAAGAAGTAGGCGTGAATTGAATAGAAAAACAATAGTACTTGTATTAATTCATGAAGAATAGCAGAGCTCCACACCTTAATCTATGGGGTGTAGAAACTCCACCGTAGAAAATACATAAGTGAAAGGTCTAGGCATGTCCGTGAGGCCAGCCTCCAAACGTGTACAATAGATGATAGTATTGAATTGATCTAAAAACTCTCCAAAATAAATCTCAAAAAGTAGTTTTTATACTAAACTAGTAACTAGGGTTTACAGAAAAAATGAGTAACTAAGTACAGATAGTGCAGAAATCCACTTTTGGGGCCCACTTAGTGTGTGTTTGGGCTGAGCATTGAAGCATTTACGTACTTAGGCTGTTCCTGGAGTTAAACGCCAGCTTTGGTGCCAGTTTGGGTGTTTTACGCCAAGATATTTTATGCTGACTTTGAATGCCCGTTTGGGCCATCATATCTCGGGCAAAGTATGGACTATTATATATTGCTGGAAAGCCCATGATGTCTACTTTCCAACTCAATTGAGATCGCGCCAATTGGGCTTTTGTATCTCCAGAAAATTCACTTCGACTGCAGAGAGGTTAGAATCCAACAGCATTTGCAGTCCTTTTTCAGCCTCTGAATCAGATTTTTGCTCAGGTCCTTCAATTTCAGCCAGAAAATACCTGAAATCCCAGAAAAATACACAAACTCATAGTAAAGTTCAGAAATGTGATTTTTGAATAAAAACTAATAAAAATTAACTAAAACATACTAAAAACTATGTAAAAATAATGCCAAAAAGGGTTTAAATTATCTGCTCATCACAACACCAAACTTAAATTGTTGCTTGTTCCCAAGCAACTAAAAACAAAATAGGATAAAAAGAAGATAAAATACAATAAATTTCAAACTATCAATGAAGCTTAGTTCCAATTAGATGAGCGGGACTAGTAGCCTTTTTGCTTCTGAACAGTTTTTGCATTTCACAGGAAATCACTGCCTCTTCCACCTCTATAGGTTTGGCCAGTTTGGTTATATTGATGGCCTTGCAATCTCTCTTTGGATTCTCTTCTGTATTGCTTGGGAGAGTACTAGGAGGGATTTCAGTAACTCTTTTACTCACCTGACCCACTTGTACCTCCAAATTTCTGATGGAGGACCTTGTTTCAGTCATGAAACTAAGAGTGGTCTTAGATAGATCAGAGATTATGGTTGCTAAGTCAGAGAGGCTCTGCTTAGAATTCTCTGTCAGTTGCTCAGAAGATGATGGAAAAGGTTTGCTATTGCCAAACCTATTTCTCCCACCATTATTATTATTGAAGCCTTGATTAGGCTTCTGCTGATCCTTCCATGAGAAATTTAGATGATTTCTCCATGAAGGATTATAGGTGTTTCCATAGGATTCACCCATGTAATTCACTTCTTCCATTGCAGGATTCTCAAGGTCATAAGCTTCTTCTTCAGAGAAGGCTTCTTTAGTACTGCTGGATGCAGCTTGCATTCCAGTCAGATTCTGAGAAATCATATTGACTTGTTGAGTTAATATTTTATTCTGAGCCAATATTACATTCAGAGTATCAATCTCAAGAACTCCTTTCTTCTGAGTCATCCCATTATTCACATAATTTCTTTCAGAAGTGTACATGAACTGGTTATTTGCAACCATTTCAATGAGTTCATGGGCTTCTGCAGGCGTTTTCTTCAGATGAAGAGATCCACCAGCAGAGTGGTCCAATGACATATTGGACAATTCAGACAGACCATCATAGAATATACATAAGATGCTCCATTCTGAAAGCATATCAGAAGGACACCTTCTGATCAATTGCTTGTATCTTTCCCAAGCTTCATAGAGGGATTCACCTTTCTTCTGTTTGAAGGTTTGGACTTCTACTCTATGCTTGCTCAAATTTTGAGGTAGAAAGAATTTGACCAAGAAAGCATTGACCAACTTTTCCCAAGAGTTCAGGCTTTCTTTAGGTTGTGAGTCCAACCATATCCTAGCTCTGTCTCTTACAGCAAAGGGGAAAAGCAAAAGTCTGTAGACCTCGGGATTTACCCTATTGGTCTTAACAGTGTCACAGATTTACAAGAATTCAACTAAGAACTGATGAGGATCTTCCAATGGAAGTCCATGAAACTTGCAATTCTGCTGCATTAGAGAAACTAATTGAGGTTTGAGCTCAAAGTTGTTTGCTCCAATTGTAGGAATTGAGATGCTTCTTCCATAGCAATCAGAAGTTGGTGCAGTAAAGTCACCAAGCATCTTTCTTGCATCTCCACCATTGTTGTTGGGTTCGGCTGCCATGTCTTTTTCTTTTTCAAAAATTTCTATAAGGTCCTCTCCGGAGTGTTGTGCTTTAGCTTCTCTTAGCTTCCTCTTTAGAGTCCTTTCAGGTTCAGGATCAGCTTCAACAAAAATGTCTTTATCCCTATTTCTGCTCATATGAAAAAGAAGAAAACAGAGAAGAAGAAGAATCCTCTATGTCACAGTATAGAGATTCCTTTATGTGAGTATAAGAATAGAAGAATAGAAGAATGAGGTAGAGAGAGAATGAGAAGAATTCAAACACACAGAGAGGCAGAGGGTTCGAATTATGAGTAGAAGAGAAGTGTTAGTAAATAAATAAATAAAGAGAAAGAGATGAGAGAGAGAGAGTATTCGAATTTTGAAAAGAGGGAGAAGACAAATATTTTTATTTTTATTTAATTAATTAAGTTAGAATTCGAAATTTAAGAAAGAAAATAAAATAAAATTAGAATTTAAAACAATTAGTTAATTAAAAAGAATTTTGAAAAAATGCTTAGTGATTTTCGAAAATTAGAAGTGGAAAAGTAGTTAGGTGGTTTTGAAAAAGATAAGAAATAGTAAACTTTTTAAAATTAAAACAAACAAGTCAAGTGGTTAATGGAAAAAGATTTGAAAATAATTTTTGAAAAGATAAGAAGTTAGAAAAAGATTTTGAAATTAAGTTTTGAAAAAGATATGATTGAAAATTATTTTGAATAAGATTTGAAAAAGAAATTTAAAAATATTTGATTTTAAAAATTAAAGTTGATGACTTGACTAACAAGAAACTAAAAGATATGATTCTAGAATTTAAAGATTGAACCTTTCTTAACAAGAAAGTAACAAACTTGAAATTTTTGAATCAAAACATTAATTGTTAGTAAAGTTTTCGAAAATATGAAATAAAAATTAAGAAAAAGATTTTGAAAATTTATTTAAGAAAAAAAAATTCGGAAAACATGAAAGAAAATGAAAAAGATTTGATTTTTGAAAAAGATTTGAAAAGATAAAGTTTTTAAATTGAAATTTTGACTTGACTAACAAGAAACAACTAAATTTTGAAAATTTTTTACTAAGTCAACCCAAAATTTCAAAATTTATGAGTAAAATAAGGGAAAGATATTATTTTTGATTTTTTTGAATTAATGAAGAGAGAGAAAAATAACAAAATGACACAAAACATAAGAAATTAACATCAAAACATATAATGCATGCAAGAAAACTTTGAATGTCAAGATGAACACCAAGAACACTTTGAAGATCATGACGAACATCAAGAACATATTTTTTAAAATTTTTAAGAAAAGAAACACATGCAAGACACCAAATTTAAAAATTTTTAATGTTTAGACACTATGAATTCGAAAATGCATATGAAAAACAACAAAAAGCACAAAACAAGAAAATCAAAAGATTAAACAAAAAAAATCATCAAGAACAACTTGAAGATCAAAGAAGAACACAATGCATATATTTTCGAAAATTTTAAGAAAATTAAAGAAAATGCAACTGACACCAAACTTAAAATTTGACACTAGACTCAAACAAGAAACACAAAAATTTTTTTTGGTTTTTATGGTTTTATTAAATTTTTTGTATTTTTCAAAAATTATTTTGGAAAAAGAAAATAAAGAAATTCAAAATTTTTAATAAGAATCCCAGGATTCGTGCAATGTTAGTCTAAAGCTTCAGCTCAAAAGAATTAGACATGGCCAAATGGCCAGCCAAGCTTTAGCATACCAATTACAGACTTGTCCTTTCTACAATAGAAAGTGGAAACCTCGGTCCAAAAGATTAGACATGGCTTAACAGCCAGCCAGGCTTCAACATATCTCAAGAAGCTCTAGAATTCATTCTTAAAAATTCTGAAGAACAATTTTTTTGAATTTTTCGAAAACTAAAATTAGAAAGCTTAAACATAAAATAAAATTACCTAATCTAAGCAACAACATGAATCGTCAGTTGTCCAAACTCAAACAATCCCCGGCAACGGCGCCAAAAACTTGGTGCATGAAATTGTGATAACACTTTTCACAACTCCGCACAACTAACCAGCAAGTGCACTGGGTCGTCCAAGTAATAAACCTTACGTGAGTAAGGGTCGATCCCACGGAGATTGTCGGCTTGAAGCAAGCTATGGTCATCTTGTAAATTTTAGTCAGGCAGATTCAAATGGTTATGAGGTTTGATAATTAAAAGATAAATAAAATATAAAATGAAATAAGATACTTATGTAATTCATTGGTGGGAATTTCAGATAAGCGTTTGGAGATGCTTTGTTGCTTCTGAACCTCTGCTTTCCTATTGTCTTCTTCCATATCATGCGTGCTTCCTTCCATGGCAAGTTGTATGATCCTCTCGGATGAAAAATACCAGGTACGGCCTCTGCACGGCTAATCAATTGTCGAATTTCTCGTCTCGGGTGAAAAATACCAGGTACAGCTACCGCACGGCTAATCATCTGTCGGATCTCACTAGCGTCGGAATAGGATCTCTCTATCCTTTTGCACACTGTCACTGCGCCCAACATTTGCAAGTTTGAAGCTCGTCACAGTCATCCCTTCCCAGATCCTACTCGGAATACCACAGACAAGGTTTAGACTTTTTGGATCTCAGGAATGCTGCCAATTGGTTCTAGCCTATACCACAAAGATCCTAATCTCACAGACTCGGTCCGTGTATTAGAGACCCAAGAGAATATACTCCGGCTGTCGTCCAATGACTACGTTGAACATCATGTAGACCGCTTGTGGTTGTCAGGCACACGGATCTTGGCTAAGCGAGTAACAAAGATAGTGGGTGATTGTCACGGGTCACCCCTTCATTCTGACTTAACTGAATTAAGTACAAGAGTATATCTTGGAGAAGAAGTAGGCTTTAATTGAAAGAAAAACAATAGTACTTGCATTAATTCATGAAGAACAGCAGAGCTCCGCACCTTAATCTATGAGGTGTAGAAACTCCACCATAGAAAATACATGAGAAAAAGGTCTAGGCATGGCCGTGTGGCCAGCCTCCCAAATGCAACATAAAATTTCCAAGTCTAAGGACTAAACGTCTAGAGATCTCCAAATTCAATAGTAAAAAGTGCTATTTATACTAAACTAGTTACTAGGGATTACAGAAGATAAGTAACTAAGTGCAGATAGTGCAGAAATCTACTTCCGGGGCCCACTTGGTGTGTGCTTGGGCTGAACATTGAGCTTTACACGTGCATAGGCCATTTCTAGAGTTAAACGCCAGCTTGGATGCCAGTTTGGGCGTTTAACTCCAGTTTTGGTGCCAGTTCTGGCGTTTTACGCCTGAAAATAGGTCTCAGGCTGGCTTTTAGACGCCAGTTTGGGCCATCAAATCTCGGACAAAGTATGGACTATTATATATTTCTGGAAATCCCAAGATGTCTACTTTCCAATTGGGCTTCTTTGGCTCCAGAAAATCCATTTTGAGTGCAAGAGGGTCAGAATCCAATAGCATCTGCAGTCCTTTCTCAATCTCTGAATCAGATTTTTTCTCAGGTCCCTCAATTTCAGCAAGAAAATACCTTAAATTACAAAAAAACACACAAACTCATAGTAAAGTCCAGAAATGTGATTTTTGCATAAAAAATAATAAAAATATAATAAAAAGTAACTAAAACATACTAAAAACTATGTAAAAACAATGCCAAAAAGGGTATAAATTATCCGCTCATCATTGATCATGAGATGGATTCAATAATTGATGAGTTTTTATCTATAATTGAATACTCTCCCATTGAACTTGAGGAAGAGGTTGAGGTTGAAGAAGCTTGTCAAGAGGTGGAGATCATCAAAGATGAGTCCAAGAGAGTGAAGCATACATTGGCAGAGCCGCCACTGGAGACACCTCTCCCGAAGCCATCACCATCCGTCTTGTCATTCAAGGGGGTAAATCTCTACTCCTTAAGCTTTAATTCCTCACTTTCATATGGTTTACTTGAGACGGATGGACAAGTTAGAGCTCTTTGTGGTTTTAAGAGTAAAAGGGGGATAGTTAGTGGTTAGAAACACAATCCTAGGTTCGTTATGGTTGGATGTTCAAGGTCTAAGTGCAATGGTTGGTATAGTTCTCAATTGATTGGGTCTAGGAAGTTGTTGGGATGCCTCAGTGAGAATTCAAATTGCTTGCCACCCGGTTGGAACAATGATGATCCACTTAAAGACGGGTGTAGAAATAAGATTTGGGATCCTGGCATACAAGAGGATCAACTTTTGGAGCTTAAAGCTTGTGAAGAACCTCATCAAGGCTTGGTGAATTCAGTTAGAAATGTTGAAGCTTATTGGAAGTGCAAGCGTTGGTGGAAGTTTTAAGATGAGTTCAAGCACAAGCCACCATGACAAGAAGCTCACCAAATGTCCAACATAAGGACTTTAACTAAAAGTGCTAGGTAGGAGACACCCCACCATGGTAAATTCTTCCTATTTTCCCTTTTTGTTTATATTGGTAATAAGCTGCATTTTTATTTTTAGTTAGGTTTATTTAGTTTAAGTTATGGTTTTACATGTTTAATAATGGTTGGCATTACCTTTGTTAGTTTCTTATACTAAAAAAAAAAGGCTGTCAACGCCCATATTTGGTTCGTGCCCAAATTTGCTCTCATAATTTCTTCTGAGAACGGGTCTTTCTCTCTGAAGGGGTTGGTCTCGCGGTTGGTTCGGGTAGTGCGGTACTTGAGATCAGGTTCGAGCTTCTGGAGTTTTCCTTCCAGCTCTCGGCGCCTTTTGGTCTCACTTCGAAGATCTCGTTCGGCCTCCTGTTGGCGCTCGGCCTCTCACTCGAGCTGTTTTAGGCAATCCTGTTGTTTACAGATGACGTCTAATATTTTCGTGTTAGGAGGGTCTTTGTCTCCCTTGGAGTGGTGTGTTTCCTTGGGTGATGGTGAAGGGACCGCAGAGTCTGGGTTTTTCGTTGGCGTTCCATCCTCCAGTCGGATGTCGTCGTATGTCCATTGTTAGGTGGATTACTCGCCATGATTGTGGGATGACTTCCAGGTTCCCCGACAATGGCGCCAATGTTTTGAGTGTTACCTGAAATGTTGAGGTCGATCACAGATAGAGCTTCGAAGTTCGATCCGACTGGCGGCGTCTGACCTGATCGCGTCGAGGTGTTGCCTGAGCTGGCTCTTCGTGATGAGATGGGAGTGGTACCTACAAGAGACTCCAATGCATAAGTTAGCAAGGACTTTAGGCATGTTTTTAGTAGAATTGGAACATATCAGTTATACCTGGGTGCTCCAGTGTATTTATAGTGGAGTTAGGGGACCTTCTTTAGGGAGATAAGACTTTTATCTTATCTTATCTTTTGGCCACCGCATTCTAGAGGGTGGTGACTTTCTGTCGAGTTGGGCCTCTCTGGGCCTTCGCTGTGGGCTTCTGACTTCTTTGGGAAAAGTCGGGCTTGTGGACCAGGCCGTCCTAAGGGGTCAGATCTTTGGTTGTTTTGGCCCAGACCTTGTGCTTGTGCCAGGGTATGTGATGAATCCATATTTGATGTTGATTTTTTGGTTAGAATTGGATGGATTTTCATCATATAAAATTGCACTTATTCCCTTGAATAGCATGCTTTTGAACTTTCCTTCCAAATTGCGCTTGATTATGAAAATGTGCTCTTTTATGCCTATTTAATCTATTTTTATTCAATTTGCCTTCCATTCGATGCCTTGATGTTTTTTGTGAGTGATTTCAGGTGTATAAGGTAGGAATGGATTGGAAAAAATGGAAGAAGAGCATGCAAAGTGGAGGAAACATGAAGAATCAAAGGAGATGAGCTCAAAGACGTGTGCGTGCGCACAGCTACCCGTGCGTACGCACAGCCGGCCAATCAGAGCGCATGGAGTGTTTCAAGCGCGTCCAGCCTAGCATCGCTTAGTGTGCATGTGCACAGCCCCTTGTGTGTACGCACAGGCTTGGATTTGTCGCAAGGTGTGCGAACGCGCGCATCTGTGCATCCACACAGGTGTCCGTACATGACTTCGTTAAAATAGCATGTGACTCGCGATTTGGGGGCTTTGGAGGCCCATTTCTGAAGTCTTCTAGCTCATATTGGAGGGGGAATGAAGGACATAACATAGCATATCATTAGGGTAGTTTTAGGAGTAGTAGTAGGAAGCTTTCATTAGTTTTTCTGTAAGATTTTCATCATCCCTATTAGGGTTTATATTAGGGTTTTACATTCAAGTGCCATTTCCATTTTTGATCTTGGATTTTTCTAGCTTTCATTGTAAGTATTCTCTTGTTATTACTCTTTATAGTTACATTGTCATTACTCTTTCTTCTAATTCAAGTTATAGTTCAATTTTACTTCTATCTTGCAATTTTAATTTCTTGTTGACGAATTTGATGTTTGATGTTTATTTTATGCTTCCTTGTGTTATTCTTGTTGATTGAGATCAATTGTTACTTTTAGTTTCAAGCCCTTTCTCTTTTTCTCCATGTTTAAGGTTTATTGATGAGCGGATAATTTATACGCTTTTTGGCATTATTTTTAGTATGTTTTTAGTAGAATCTAGTTACTTTTAGGGATATTTTCATTAGTTTTTATGTTAAATTCACATTTCTGAACTTTACTATGAGTTTGTGTATTTTTCTGTGATTTCAGGTATTTTCTGGCTGAAATTGAGGGACTTGAGCAAAAATCAGATTCAGAGGTTGAAGAAGAACTACTGATGCTGTTGGATTCTGACCTCCCTGCACTCAAAATGGATTTTCTGGAGCTACAGAACTCAAAATGGCACGCTTCCAATTGCGTTGGAAAGTAGATATCCAGGGATTTCCAGAAATATATAATAGTCCATACTTTGCCCAATTTTAGACGATGCAAACTGGCGTTCAACGCCAGCTCTCTGCCCAATTCTGGCATCCAGCGCCAGAAACAAGTTGCAAAGTAGAGTTCAACACCCAAACTGGCACAAAAGCTGGCGTTCAACTCCAAGAATGACCTCTCCACGTGTAGACTTCAAGCTCAGCCCAAGCACACACCAAGTGGGCCCCGGAAGTGGATTTATGCATCAATTACTTACTTCTGTAAACCCTAGTAGCTAGTTTATTATAAATAGGACCTTTTACTATTGTATTAGACATCTTAGGATCATCTTTGGACGCCTGGTTCTTAGATCAGAGGGGCTGGCCATTCGGCCATGCCTGGACCTTCATTAATTATGTATTTTCAACGGTAGAGTTTCTGCACTCCATAGATTAAGGTGTGGAGCTCTGCTGTTCCTCAAAGATTAATGCAAAGTACTACTATTTTCTATTCAATTCATCTTATTTCGCTTCTAAGATATTCATTCGCACTTCAACCTGAATGTGATGAACGTGACAATCATCATCATTCCCTATGAACGCGTGCCTGACAACCACTTCCGTTCTATATTAGATTGAATGAGTATCTCTTAGATCTCTTAATCAGAATCTTCGTGGTATAAGCTAGATTGATGGTGGCATTCATGAGAGTCCGAAAAGTCTAAACCTTGTCCGTGGTATTCCGAGTAGGACTCTGGGATTGAATGACTGTGACGAACTCCAAACTCGCGAGTGCTAGGCGTAGTGACAGACGCAAAAGGATAGTAAATTCTATTCCAGTATGATCGAGAACCTCCAAGATGATTAGCCATGCAGTGACAGCGCATCGGACCATTTTCACAGAGAGGAATAGGATGCAACCAATGACAAGGGTGATGCCTCCAGACGATTAGTCGTGCTGTGACAGAGCATTTGGACCATTTTCCCGAGAAGATTGAAAGTAGCCATTGGCACCGGTGACATCCTTACACAAATCCAGCCATAGAAAGGAGTAAGACTGATTGGATGAAGACAGCAGGAAAGCAGAGGTTCAGAGGAATGAATGCATCTCCATACGCTTATCTGAAATTCTCACCAATGATTTACATAAGTATTTCTATCCTTATTTTAGTATTAATTTTGAAAACTCCATAACTATTTTATATCCGCCTGACTGAGATTTACAAGGTGACCATAGCTTGCTTCATACCAACAATCTCCGTGGGATCGACCCTTACTCACGTAAGGTTTATTACTTGGACGACCCAGTGTACTTGCTGGTTAGTTATGCGAAGTTGTGAAGATATGTTTAGACCATGGTTCTGTGCATCCGTTTTTGGTGCCATCGCCAGGGAATCAATTTCGAACAATAATTCACAACCTGAGTAACAATTTCGCATACCAAGTTTTTGGCGCCGTTGCCGGGGATTGTTCGAGTTTGAACAACTGACGGTTCATCCTGTTGCTCAGATTAGGTAATTTTCTTCTTATTTTGTTTTCAAAAATATATTTTTCTTCAGAATTTTTAAGAATGAATTCTAGTGTTTCATGAAGCATGTTGAAGCCTGGCTGGCTGTAAAGCCATGCCTAATTCCTTTGGATAGGGTATGTCAGGCGTGTCATGTCTGAGTTACATACTAAAGCTTGGCTGGCTATTAAGCCATGCCTAACCCTTTGATTGGAGCTTTAGACTAAAGAGCATAAGATTCCTGGAATTCATATTAAAAATTTTGGAATCCTTATTTTTCTTTCTCAAATGATTTTCGAAAAAATTAAAAGAAAATACAAAAAAAATCATAAAATCATAAAAATAAAAAATATTTCATGTTTCTTGTTTGAGTCTTGAGTCAAGTTGAAAGTTTGGTGTCAATTGCATATTCATCTTGCATTTTTCGAAAAATTCATGCATTCATGGTGTTCTTCATGATCTTCAAGTTGTTCTTGGTAAGTCTTCTTGTTTGATCTTGATGTTTTCTTGTTTTTCATGTGCATTCTTGCATCCATAGAGTCTAAACATGAAGGATTTCTAAGTTTGGTGTCTTGCATATTTTCTTTGCATATAAAAATTTTCAAAAATAAGTCTTGATGTTCATCATGACATTCAAAGTGTTCTTGGTGTTCATCTTGACATTCATAGCATTCTTGCATGCATTCATTGTTTTGATCCAAAAATATCCATGCATTGAGCATTTTTAGTGTTTTTCTCTCTCATCATAAAAATTCAAAAAAATCAAAAAAATATCTTTCCCTTTTTCTCTCTCAAAATTTCGAAAATTAGATTTGACTTTTTCAAAAATTTTTAAAAATCTAGTTGTTTCTTATGAGTCAAATCAAATTTTCAATTTAAAAATCTTATCTTTTTCAAAATCTTCTTCAAAAATCAAATCATTTTTCATTTTTCTTAGTTATTTTCGAAAATTTTAAAAATATTTTTCAAAAATTTTTTTCTTATCTTTAACACATAATTTTCGAAAATATCATCATCAATTAATGTTTTGATTCAAAAATTTCAAGTTTGTTACTTACTTGTTAAGAAAGATTCAAACTTTAAGTTCTAGAATCATATCTTGTGATTTCTTGTGAATCAAGTCATTAATTGAGATTTTAAAAATCAAATATTTTTTAAAAACTAATTTCTATCATATCTTTTCAAAAATATCTTCTTATCTTACCTTTTTCAAAAAAGTGATTGCAAAATATCTTTTCTAACTTCCTAACTTCTTATCTTTTCAAAATTTGTTTCAACTAACTAACTAACTTTTTGTTTGTTTCTTACCTTTTTCAAAACTACCTAACTAACTCTCTCTCTCTAATTTTCGAAAAAATCTTCCCTCTTTTTCAAATTTTTTTTAATTAGACTAATTATTTTATTTTTTTATTTGAATTTTCGAAAAACTACTGACCTTTTTCAAAAACTATTTTCGAAAATCACTAACTCTTTTTCAAAAATTATTTTCGAAAATTCTCTCCTCCTCTCATCCCCTTCTATTTATTTATTCATCTACTAACACTTCTCTTCATCTCACATCTCTGCCCCTATCATCACCTTTGTGTTTGGATTCTTCATTCTTCTTCACCCCTATTCCTTTTCTTCTTCTACTAACAATAAGGAACCTCTTTACTGTGACATAGAGGATTCCTCTTCTTTTCTTTTTCTCTTCTCTTTCTTATGAGCAGGGACAAAGAAAAAGGCATTCTTATTGAAGCTGATCCAGAACCTGAAAGGACTCTGAAGAGAAAACTAAGAGAAGCTAAATTACAACAATCCAGAGACAACCTTATTGAAAATTTCGAACAAGTAAAGGAGATGGCAGCCGAACCCAACAACAATAATGCAAGGAGAATGCTTGGTGACTTTACTGCACCTAATTCCAATTTACATGGAAGAAGCATCTCCATAGATTAAGGTGTGGAGCTTTGCTGTTCCTCAAAGATTAATGCAAAGTACTACTGTTTTCTATTCAATTCATCTTATTTCGCTTCTAAGATATTCATTCGCACTTCAACCTGAATGTGATGAACGTGACAATCATCATCATTCCCTATGAACGCGTGCCTGACAACCACTTCCGTTCTATATTAGATTGAATGAGTATCTCTTAGATCTCTTAATCAGAATCTTCGTGGTATAAGCTAGATTAATGGCGGCATTCATGAGAGTCCGGAAAGTCTAAACCTTGTCCGTGGTATTCCGAGTAGGACTCTGGGATTGAATGACTGTGACGAACTCCAAACTCGCGAGTGCTGGGCGTAGTGACAGACGCAAAAAGATAGTAAATTCTATTCCAGTATGATCGAGAACCTCCAAGATGATTAGCCATGTAGTGACAGCGCATCGGACCATTTTCACAGAGAGGAATAGGATGCAACCAACGACAAGGGTGATGCCTCCAGACGATTAGCCATGCTGTGACAGAGCATTTGGACCATTTTCCCGAGAGGATTGAAAGTAGCCATTGGCACCGGTGACATCCTTACACAAAGCCAGCCATAGAAAGGAGTAAGACTGATTGGATGAAGACAGCAGGAAAGCAGAGGTTCAGAGGAATGAATGCATCTCCATACGCTTATCTGAAATTCTCACCAATGATTTACATAAGTATTTCTATCTTTATTTTAGTATTAATTTTGAAAACTCCATAACTATTTTATATCCGCCTGACTGAGATTTACAAGGTGACCATAGCTTGCTTCATACCAACAATCTCCGTGGGATCGACCCTTACTCACGTAAGGTTTATTACTTGGACGACCCAGTGTACTTGCTGGTTAGTTATGCGAAGTTGTGAAGATATTTTTAGACCATGGTTCTGTGCATCCGTTTTTGGTGCCATCGCCAGGGAATCAATTTCGAACAATAATTCACAACCTGAGTAACAATTTCGCATACCATTTATGCCCACCAAGTGTTTGACAAAATGTCAAACATGGTTTTAGGCTAAATTTTTTTGTTCTTGGCTTGGGTAAAATCAGCAATTGGGTTTCTAGAGTACGAATGTCCAACGTTTAGTTTCAATTCTTGGATTGTTAACTGTTCTTGTTCCCACTAACGCTAAGTTGTTGCTAAGCCAATTAGCAAGCAATTTAGGATTTGTGGGTTGGGAACACTTATGCTCATTTAACTTACCTTCCGATGTGAGGGTTGATCAAGTGAGATTAATCCATCATAATTGTCATAGTTGTGGTTCTAACAAGGAAAGGACCTTTAGCTCACTCCAAGCCAAGACTCTTTTTGATGCTTTTATTCTTTCATACATTCCTATGTTAATCTCTTTTATACTTTACTTCTTTATATTACATAGTCGGTTCTTTAATTTCTTTATTAGTTCAATCATTACAATTTTGCATGTTCTTTTATTGCTTAATGTGTTCATTTCTTTAATGACAAACCCTTGATCACTACAACCGGATTTGCACACTCATTGTTCTAGAAGTACTCTTTGGGAGACGACTCTGGAGTTTGAATACTCTTGGTTATTTGATTTGAACCGTGAGATCTTTGATTAAACTTTGATTGTGAGAGATCATTGTTGGTTTGGACTATGCTACCAACGAAGTGATTCTTATTTTGATTGATTCTGAACCGGCAATAACTCTCTCGTCAAGTTTTTGGCGCCGTTGCTGGGGAGTTCACTTTAAGTGCAATCAGTGCTACAATTTTGGTTGTTGTAAATATGTGAATAGTGTGAATACTTTATTTTTGGTTTGCTACTTAGCACTAATTGTAGATACTACTTTTCTCTCTAGTTAGTGATGTGTTGGAAAACGATCCAACACAAAACTCACCGGCAAGTGTACCGGGTCACATCAAGTAATAATAACTCACGTGAGTGAGGTCGATCCCACAGGGATTTAAGGATTGGGCAATTTTAGTTAGGTGGTTGATTTAGTCAAGCGAGAAAGAGTTGATTTGAGTGATTTGTAATTGACAGAAGCTAAATTGCATGAATTGTAAAGGGAGAGGGGCAATTGACTGTAAATTAAAGGGCAAAGAAAGTAAAGAAGCTGAATCTTAAAGTGCAAGTAATATAAATTGCAGAAACTTAGATTGTAAGAAATGTAAATGAATGAAACTTAAAGTGTAAAAAATGTAAATTGCTTGAATTATAAAAGGAATTGGGAATTGGGATTGCAGAAATTAAACATGAGAAAGTATAATTGCAATAGACAGAAGAATAAAGGATGAATTAAACTAAAGTGAATCTCAAACAGAAAAGTAAATCAGCTTGAAGAAGCATTCAACAAATGAACTAAAATGAAAATGCAGATCTCAGGGGTCAAGAGACTAGAAAACTAAGTCTAGATCTCACTACCTTCCTTGATCCAATTCAGAAAACAATTGTAGACAAAATGAAAGATGAAAATCAGTAAAGAAACTTGAATTATGCAAAAAGGAACAAAGAGATCTCAAGGTGAGGTTGAGACAGAATTTCCTCAACTCTTCACTTTCAAGACTCAAAGCAAGCTTTGCAGAAAAGAAAACAAGAAAACCCAGAGAGGGGGAGAACTCAATTCTCCTCCCAATTCTCCAAGATCCAAAATCAAAGTTACAGAATGAAAATTCTCAAAGAAGAAAAGGTGAAAGTAAAAGTTCTGGTCTTTTCTAAATCAAACTAGATTCTATTTATACACTTCCTTCTATTGATCATTAAGCCTTGAATTTGGGCCTTGGCCTTGATGGAATTGGGTTAAAGATAGCCCCGGTTGATTGCTCTTGGTCTTGAGAAGAACTCTGTTACATTATGGGCTTTAGGATCATTCACGTTTGAGTCAATGTTTGAGGCAAACGTTGACTCAAACGTTTGCGTGTTAGCATTATGCAGAACGGTGCTTTTCTGTCACTCACGTTTGAGTTCAGGTTTGAGGTCAAACGTGAGCTCAAACGTGCTCCCTCCAAGGCAATTTTTACAGCCAACGTTTGACCTCACGTTTGAGACAAACATTGGCACAAACGTTAGTCCTCCTGGGTGTGTTATTGTGCCAACGTTTGACCTCAAGTTTGAGGCAAATGTTGGCGCAAACGTTGCTTCCTTCAGGGTTAATTTTTGAGCCAATGTTTGACCTCAAGTTTGAGGCAAACGTTGCTTCCTACAGGGTTAATTTTTGAGCCAACGTTTGACCTCAAGTTTGAGGCAAATGTTGGCGTAAACGTTGGCATCTCCTGGGTATATTTTTGAGCCAACGTTTGACCTCAAGTTTGAGGCAAACGTTGACGCAAACGTTGACATCTCCTGGGTATATTTTTGAGCTAACGTTTGACCTCAAGTTTGAGGCAAACATTGGCACAAACATGAGCTCTTCCCAGGATGGCTTTGCTGCCTTCATTTCCATTGCTGCCATCCCCTTTCTTCAACCTTCCTCCAAGCCTTTTGGTCACCTGTCATCAATCAACAAATGCATCAAAGCTATGCTAAAATCATAAGACTTCTTCTCAACCTTGACATATAAGCAATTATAGCACAAAACCTCATGAAAATGCATCAATTTACTCATGGTTGATTGAATCCAAATACACATGAATTTCTACCCAAATGACTTACTTGTAACTCAAGAAAGTGTATAAAACCTATTAAAAACAATGGAAAAAGACTAGTAAAACTAGGCTAAGATGCCTTGGCATCACAACACCAAACTTAAATCTTGCTTGTCCCCAAGCAAGCATCAAACATAAGAGAGAATGACATGAAACAGAGAAGTGTGCATATCCTTATTGAGCATATAGTTGAATTCAGTTCATGGGATCTTACGCAGACAATGATGGTTCATTTATTGTTTGCTGTTACATAAGAGATGTTTCTTCAAAGATTCACTAAGTTTGCTGCTATAAGGCTTTACTTTTGCTTCTTCCTTTGCTAACTTTTCCTTCTTTGTTTTGCTCAGAGAGCTTATTGTTCTTTGAAGGCTTGGTGGCAAATGTTGCAGCAGCCTTTGGCTTAATTTTGCTCAATATTCCTTCACCACAGACACATGGCTCACCCTTTTCTTCCTAGGATTATTGATGTCCAGCATCTCTTTGGATAACTAAGTGTTTTGTAGCTAGGTTGCTCTTTATTGTGGACTTTCAGTTGGCAATCCCAAATCAGTTGATCTAAGTGGCCAAGTTTTGAAATACTCCTCAGAACTTACTTGTCCAAGCATATCCTAATACAAAAATACCACAGGCATGTGTCTTAGGGTCCAAACTATTGGTGCCTAGCCTTATTGTTTATTTTCTTTGCCACTTTTGGCTTTTTCTCTTCCTTTTTCTTTTTGTTATTTCATTCTCAAGGGATCTTTAATGATACAAGCATTTATAATAGCAAACTAGTTCCTTCTCCATAGAACATATCATTATGCAGTATTTATTTTATGAGCCATGCATTAAATCAACAAATAACACCACTAACTTTCATTCTTACTTATGCAACATTGGATATTTACTTCCTAGTTCAAGCATTTCTCCTTTATTGAATTAAAAAGGCATAAGGGACAAAAAACAAAATTCAAGCTAAGTAATGGACAACAAGCATTATGCAGATCAGCATTCTTGACAAACAATTCCACTTACAACCAAATAAACACTTTAGTAAGACATACAAGAATTCCCAATTTAAAGTACTTCTTCAACAACAAGGATTAAGTGTAGACACAACCTTTTGGGTTGCCGCTTTTCATTCTTCCTTCTGTTGTATCTCTTTTGAGTTATAAGGCAAATTGTCTTCAAATGTTGGCTAGTTTCCTGCATAATTCTCAAAAGTTGCTTGCTTCTCAAGCCCTTAAGTGAATGGTTAGTATGCATGAATTGAGTGTGTCTTTTGGATTTAGTTTGGTGTGGGAACACCAAACTTAATTCCTTGCCACTGCCTCTGATGCAATAAGTTAACCAATTATGAATTCTCTTGGCCTTGCTAAAGGTTATGGAGCTAAAAACTAGAAATTAGCAGATTAGTTAACTAGTTTATCAGATTGCTTTAAGCTAGCATTATGCATAAGGTGAAAATGTTTTGTATGATGAGGTTTTTAGTGGAATACCAAACTTAGAATCCTTTATTCTCCCTTAGATTGTTTTGGTGTGCAATACCAAACTTAGCTTCTTGCAATACAGATAAAACTAATTAACCTTTTCATTAAAATAGCTATGAAAAGAAAACTACCTCAGGTTGGGTCACCTCCCAACAAGCACTTATTTATTGTCATTAGCTTGACATCCTTCATTCTTGCTTAGCTTAGGTTCTGAACCTCTTTTTCCTTGTCCCATTACCCTCCTAAGTAAGGCTTTGCTTTGTGCCCATTTGCTGTGAAATGACTCTTTGTTGCTTCATCTAGCAATTCAAGATTTCCATAAGGAAAAACCTTTGTCACCAAGTATGGACCAGTCCACTTAGACTTAAGTTTGCCAGGGAAAATCTTGAGCCGTGAGTTGTACAGGAGTACTTGCTGTCCTGGTTTGAACTCCTTCTTTAAGATCTTCTTGTCATGCCACCTCTTGGCTTTTTCCTTATATATCTTAGCATTTTCATAAGCTTCTAGCCTAAATTCGTCTAACTCATTGAGTTGTAATAACCTTTTCTCTCCTGCTACCTGAGAATCAAGGTTGAGGAGTTTAGTAGCCCAAAAAGCTTTGTGTTCAAGTTCTACAGGGAGGTGGCAAGACTTGCCATAGAATAGTTGAAAGGGGGACTTTCCAATGGGTGTTTTGAAAGCTGTCCGGTATGCCCAGAGTGCATCTTCTAGCTTTTTAGCCCAGTCTTTTCTTGTGCTTCCCACTGTTTTCTCTAAGATCTTCTTCAACTCCCTATTTGCTAATTCAGCTTGGCCATTAGTCTGAGGGTGGTATGGTGTAGCTACTTTATGAATTATCCTATATTTGCGGAGGAGTTTCTGATGCCAGGGCATTTTGGCCAGTTTCACTGACCTTTTCTTTATGGTTTTAGGGTAGTTTCAAGCACTTTCTTAGGAAATAAGCAAGTTTTGGGTAAATAATCACTTACATCTTGATTCAAGCAAACATTGTGAATTTTACATGATTTCATGAGAATTATGCATGAAGTAAATGACAAAATTGAATGATGCATGTCTCATAACTTGGATTAGAACTTTGATGCACTTTATTGCTTAATTTCAGGACAAAGGAAGCAAGGAAGAACCACGTTAGTAGCCACGTTAGTCTAGCTAACGTGACCACTAACGTGGAATGGAGGCTAGCTTGCAACGTTAATGAGAAAAGTGATCGCCATTAACCCCTTCGTGAGCCTTCGTAGCCCACGTTAGTTGCCACGTTAACTATGTTAACGTGGAAGCTAACGTGGAAGAGAAGTAGAACTCCAACGTTAGTGGTAAAAGTAAGTGCCATTAACATTCCAGAGTGGTAGCTGGCCACGTTAAGAGTCACGTTAACTCAGTTAACGTGAACTCTAACGTGGATGAAGAAGATAATGCCAACATTAGTGACACTCACCTTTGTCACTAACGTTGGACTAAGCTCATATTTGCCACGTTAAGAGTCACGTTAACCTAGTTAACGAGGACTCTAACGTGGAGGGAGCAAGGAATCACCAACGTTAGTGACACTCACCTTTGTCACTAACGTTGGATTAAGCCACTATGAGCCACGTTAGTTGCCACGTTAATTACATTAACGTGGAAGCTAACGTGGAGAAGAGGGATGATGAGCCAACGTTAGTGACACTCACCTTTGTCACTAACGTTGGAGATGGCTATCAATACCACGTTAGACGTCACGTTAACCTAGTTAAGGTGAACTCTAACGTCGGAAGAAGGGGCGTTTTGAAGCGTTAGTGACAAAGGTAAGTGTCATTAACGCTCTCGAAGATTTGGCAAGCCTACGTTAAAGGCCACGTTAACTATACTAACGTGAACTCTAACGTAGGGAGAAAGGGGTACTCTCAACGTTATTGGAAAAGGTAAACCCCAGTAACGTTTGCGAACGGCCAAGAAGCAACTTTAGTGGTCACGTTAGTGCCACTAACGTTGAAGTTAATGTGGACCATTTTTGGGTTAGGAACGTTAGTGAAAAAGGTGATTGTCACTAACGTTCTCGACCCCACAGTTTCACTTAACGTTAACACCACTAACGCCCCAAGCTACAGTCCATACCTACTGCACACTTTCTCTGCAAGTAAAGCTAAGCCCACTGAAGAAGATAACTGCTTCAACTCAAGATCCAAAGGCCCATATCCAAGACTTGAAGAAGCAACTAGAAGATCAGAAGAATAGTATAAATAGGGAGAACTTTGAACTAGAAGGGAGCTTTTGGGGGCATTATTAGAATTACTCTCTGTATTTTTTACTTTCTCTGCAACTTCTAGTTTAACTTTTCAGAATGCATTCTCCATCTTTGTTTTCCATTCCCAGAGCTATGAACAACTAAACCCCTTTCATTGGGTTAGGGAGCTCTGTTGTAATTTGATGGATCAATAATAGTTTTTATTATTCTTCTTCTTTCTTTTCTCTTGATTTTACTAGAAAGCTTTCAATCTTCATCCAATTGAGTAGTTATCTTGGAAAAGAAGCTATTCATACTTGAATCTTTTCGAAACCTTGGAAGAGGAATGAAGAGATCATGCTAGAAATGCTTTCTCATGTTGGACCAAATTGGGGTTTGGATGGATATAGTGACATATAATCCTATCAACACTTTGATTTGGAAATACATGTGGTATAATCAGTGACCATACCTCATCTCTTCTCATGAGTAATTGGACCAAGGAATTGGCTATTGATCAAGATTTGAGAGATTGAATTACCAAGGAATTGGAATTCAATCACTTAAGATTGCCAAGGAGATCAATGAATGCATTGATTGAGGAAGAGATGAAAATGAACTTGATCCGGAGGATGCAACATCTCCTAAGCTCAATGAACTCCCCATTTCTGATCTTACCCATTCTCTTTAATTTCTGCTAATTACTTTTATGATCATCTTCCCCATTCCCATTTAAGATTCTGCAATTTATTTTCCGTCATCTATTTTCAGCTCTTTATTTCCAGCATTTACATTTTTTGCTATTTACTTTCCCACCTTTAATTTCCTGCAACTCTCAAACCAAATTCTGCTTAGCTCAACAAGAACATTCCTCCAATTAAAGTTGCTTGACCAATCAATCCCTGTGGGATTCGACCTCACTCTATTATGAATTTTTACTTGACGACAATTCGGTATACTTGCCGAGGGAGATATGTTAAGAGACAAATTTCCGTGCATCAAGTTTATGGCGCCATTGCCGGGGATTAATTTTGTATCAACAATGATTAAATTGGTGGATAAATAGATTGAGCATTTTCCTTTTGTTTGATTTAGTTTCATCTGAGTAATTTACTTTCAGTTTTAGTTATTTCTTTCCCTTTACCTTTCACCCATTAGTGGTGTTACCTGCATTTTGTTTTAATATTTGGTTCACTGACCCACTAACTGTTTGATATATTGCATCACTCACACTAACAGTATTTCTGCAGAAAATATTGTCTGCATCTATCTTTCTTGCTTGTGCCTTATTGGGTGTATGACAGGTAGAAGAAGCAGGGCTTCAACTTCCTTTGATTCTGAACCTGAGAGGACCTTCCTTAGATTAAGGAGGGAAGCAAGAGGGAAGACAGTAGTTGGTGCTGAGGAAGAGGAGGAGCACTTTGAACCAGACATGGATGAGAATATGGAGAACCATCATGAAGAAGAGGCTCACAACCATAGCAGAGAAGGTCCAGCACATCAGGCTGGACAAGAGAGAAGAGTTCTGGGTTCTTACATCAACCCAAATCCAGGAAACTGTGGAAGTAGCATCCAAAGACCAACCATACATGCCAACAACTTTGAACTAAAGCCACAGCTCATCACCCTTGTTCAGAACAATTGTTCATTCGGAGGAAGTGTCCAAGAAGACCTAAATCAACACATAACCACCTTCCTGAGGATATGCGATACTGTGAAGTCTAATGGTGTTCACCCTGACACCTATAGACTACTTCTGTTTCTATTTTCACTCAAGGACAAAGCATCTAAATGGCTGGAATCCTTTTCAAAGGAGAGTTTAGCAACCTGGAAGACATGGTAAACAAATTCTTGGCAAGATTCTATCTTCCTCAACGAATCAACAGGTTGAGAACTGAGGTACAAACCTTCAGGCAGCAAGATGGTGAGACTCTATATGAAATATGGGAAAGGTTTAAGGACCTGACAAGAAGATGTCCACCAGATATGTTCAATGAATGGGTGCAGTTGCACATTTTCTATGAAGGCCTTTCGTATGAATCAAAGAAGGCAGTAGACCACTCATCTGGGGGATCTCTGAACAAGAAGAAGACCATTGAATAAGCCATAGATGTCATTGAGACTGTAGCAGAGAATGACTACTTCTATGCTTCTGAAAGAGGCAACACTAGAGGAGTGATGGAGCTGAACAATGTGGATGCACTGCTAGCTCAAAACAAGCTTATTACCAAGCAGTTGGTTGACCTTACCAAAAAGATGGAGAGGAATCAAGTGGCAGCAATCACCACCTCAGCAGCAGCTCAAGAAGGAGTGAATGAAGAAGTAGAGGGTGACCAGGAACAAGCCAACTACATTGGAAATTCACCTAGGTAGCACCATGACCCATACTCCAAAACATATAATCCCGGTTGGAGGAACCACACAAACTTTGGGTGGGGAAACCAACAGGATCAAGGACAAGATCAGAGACGCCACAACCCCAACAACAATGCAGCTCACCAACACTCCACACAGAGGTCATATCAATACCCACCTAACAACACCTCTCAACATCCATACCAAAGTCAAAATGGCCCTTCTCATCCTTCCAATCTCAACTCTCCATCATCGGAAGAAAGACTATCAAGGATTAAGACTCTACTTGAGGGCATATGTAAGGAAATCCAAGATAACAAGGTGTTCAAGGAGGAGGTGCGAGCCAATATCAAGAACCAGGGAGACACCATCAAGAGGCTGGAGTTTTAATTGGGATACCTTTCTGAGAAGATCCCCAAACCTACTGATAGCTTTCCAAGTGACACAGAAAAAAATCTGAGAGGTGAAGCAAAGAAGGTCAGATGGGAAGATTGCAATATGGTTACTATAAGTGATAAGGAGACTGAGAAAGAGCCGAACAAACCATTAGAATAACCTGAAGATACATCAGTAGGAAAACAGGAAGAGAATCATCAAGAAACCACAATCACACAGAAGGAGCTGCTGAGTCTTTATGCACCCTTTCCCCAAATACTCAATGGTGGTGTAGAGAAGAGAATATACTCAAGGTTTCTTGACATGTTTGCATCTTTCCATGTAAATATACCATTCATCAAGGCCCTCCAACAAATGCCCTCATACATTAAGTATATGAAGGAGCTGCTAACCAGGAAAAGCTCACTCAAGGGAGGACAAACAATAGTGATGAATAAGGAGTGCAGTGCTCTCATTCAAACAGAGTTGCCTACAAAAAGGAAGGACCCAGGGAGTTTTCACATCCCCTGTGCCATAAGAGAAACACTGATTGATAAGGGACTCTGTGACCTAGGAGCAAGCATCAACTTAATGCCTCTATCTCTAATGAAGAAGTTACAGATCAATGAGCTAATGCCCACAGACGTAGTCATCAGGCTGGCTGACAAAACTCAAAAACAAGCAGTGGGAGTGGTTGAAAATGTGTTGGTGAAAGTGGAAAACTATTTCCTCTCCACAGATTTTGTCATATTGGAAATGGAAGAGAGTCCCATCCACCCAATCATATTGGGAAGACCGTTCCTAGCTACAGCCAGAGCACTCATAGATGTGGAGCGAGGAGAGCTAATACTGAGGATACATGATGAGCAACTCGCATTCAATATCTTCAAACCCTCACAAGAAGTAGACCAGGAAAACAAGGAACCAAGGGAAAATCACAACAAAGCACTGGTGGAAGAAACAAGCATTGAAGCACAAAATGTACACCTAAGAATCCCTTGGTTGATAAGCAAAACAGCTAGAAGGTGTCACAGCTAAAGGAAACTCAAGTGGAGCCAAAACCATCAGAATCATACGAGACCAGCAACAAAATCTCCCTAGGAAAAGAGACCACAAAGAGCAGGATAACAGCAAAAGAAACAAAGAAGAAGGCACCAAGGAGATGGTGGAACAAGAAGATCCCTACAGAAGATTTCTCTCCAGGGGATAAAGTGATCTCAGCTTACTTCCCAGATATCCCACCTCATCTCCCCACCATCCCATCTCAGCTACCCAAGGTTTTCACCATCAACAAAGTTCTCTTCCTAGAACATGTAGAGATCCTCGATGAAGCCAATGGATATAGGTTTACTGCAAGAGGAGAAGATCTGAAGCACTACCAGTCACCCTGACAAAAGGCAGAACGTTAAGCTAATGACGCTAAAGAAGCGCTTCATGGGAGGCAACCCATGTTTTACATGCTTTTAAAGTAGTTAATAAAACAAGGTTCATGAAATTTAAATCAACTTTGACATATCCTTGAATGCAACATATAGTGAAGAACAAGTTTGGTGTTCAAGGCACACTAAGAGAACATGAATGCAACTCATAACATGTCACTCTTAGCACCTTGAACAAATCTTCTTACACCACAGTGCCACAAACTAAGTTTGGTGTCACCAATGTTGCATACATGGACATTTAGTTGGTTAGTTGGTTTGCACTCATGAATAGCAATTAGTAACTAGAAACAAAAATTTTAAAATGTAGTTAGTCTTTCTCTTCTTTTTTTTTAAATTTTGCCGCCACTTTCCACAATTTTATTAATCATATTTTTTTTATTCTGTAGGAGAATTGATGGGACAATTGAAGGAGGATTCGGCCACCACAAAAAGAGAGGACTATACACGTGTCTTCAAGGAGATTGCATTGGGAATTGTCGCCATGCAACATTGGAAGAAGAACAAGCTTGGAAACTGAACCAACCCCATCATAAAGTTAATGATCCTTGTGCTCATCCATTGCTAAACCCCATCCGTCCATCACAAAATCACCCCATCAATCCACACCTTTCATTCACTCATCACTTTCCTATATAAGTGATTCCTAGTCCGTACTCCCCTTCACATTCCAATTCCCATTCTTTATACTTCACACCTTCGAAACCAAAATCCCTTCATCTCACCCTATCCAAACCCAACCGAATTCCACCATTTATCCACAACCCCTCAACACTTTCACACATCAACTCTTACTCATGGCATCATCGAGCTCCAAGAGGCAAAAGAGAAAGGAACCGGTTGAGGGCAGCCCTTTTGATGAAGAGAAATTCAAAACTGCATTCCATGAACTTGAATTTGAACGGATAAAGCTCAAAAAGATATTGCCTGAGTTAACATTCCAGTTCAACGAGGATGAATGCCCACAGATTCGAGAGAAGATCGAACAAAGGGGTTGGCAAAGGCTCACGAACCTAGAAGCAAAGATAAATGCAAACCTCATCAAAGAATTCTATGCAAATGTGGTCAGAGAAGACAAAACTAAGGCCCCAACCTTCAAAAGTTATGTGAGAGGAACAGAGGTGGACTTCAGCCCCAATGCCATAACGAGGGTTCTTCAGCTGAAATCGCCACATTTTGATGAGCCCAGGTATCACGTAAGAATAAATAATGGCCCCGACAATGATGAACTTGAAGAAATTGTGAATGATATGTGTGTTATAGGATCTGACTGGGAAAGGTATTCGGATAGAAGACCTCAGTTCATCAGGAGAGGAGACCTCATCCCGGAAGCCAAGGGATGGTTTGAGCTCGTGAGGAGATCTATCCTCTCAGCTGCAAATAATTCGGAGGATAACACTACTCGAGCTACTATGTTACATTGCTTAATAAAGGGTGGAGGCATCAATCTGCACGAGATTATAGCTGAGGGGATTCAAGAGTCAGCCGAGAAGAATGATCCAGGTGCTAGACTTTGGTACCCCATACCATCCTTAGACTGTGTACGAAAGCCAAGGTAGTCTTCGAGGACAACAATCCAAGTTGGGTAAACCCTGGAAGGTCAGTCACGTTACAGGGAATAACTTATGTGGCACCCGCCCAACAACAAAGAAGGCCTCAAATAAGGAAAAGAACATCACAAGAAGAACCTCACCAAGAAGAACCTCATCAGGAAGAATACCAGCAAGAAGAGCACTATGATCCAACCAATATAAATCTGGGCCACATTCAAGGAGCCATTGAGGACTTGGCAAGGAGATATATGGAAGGGCAAGAGCAACAACTACACATTCAATCCCAAAGGATGGATCGTCAAGAAGAACTCCTTTCTAATTGGATGAATCAACAAGGGGAGTGGCAGAAACAGCAAATAGAACACTACTCCCAGCTCACTCAAGCCATCAATCAAGTGACTGAAAGGCAAGAGCATCAAGATAAACACCTTCAAGAACTCAACCAACGTCAGCTAGCTCAAACAAAGGCATTCAATGAGTTCAGCGTACTTAGTGAAGGACGGCAACTACATAGGGAGGATTTCAACATAAACACTCAAACCAAGTTGAACTATATGTCTGGTCATATGCATAATCTACACTCTGCAATCCCTAGGTATGATGAGGTCCAAAAAGATCTCACAGAACAAGAGGAAAGGAAGGTGAAACAGCAGAAGAAAACATTGAAAAAGAAGATGGAAGATGCTGGCTTCTGGAAAAAGTTGATTGGAAAAAGCAAGGGAAGTGGGAGTGCAAGCACTCAAGAAAAATACAAAGAGGACAAACAAGAAGGAGAGCGCGAACAACCTCATGAGTAAAAGGTGGTGGAGTTCCCTCATTGTCCCATCTTTTTCAATTATTAAATAAGGAAAATCATGTATGAAATAGAACATGCTTCCATGGTAGTTTAGGATTTTCAATGCTATCTTTAGTATTTTTCTTGCCTTTTTCATATGTGTGCTGGTTCAAGTTATCTATCTTCATCTGCATCTTGCTTATTGTATGTTTGTCCTTTTAAGCTAAATAAAAAGAGATGTTATGAAAGACCAGAGTGGAGTTCAATTTGTGGAATAAGTCCTTAAATTTGTGGTGTAGTAATCACTTAGCTAAGTTGGTTCACCAACAAGGTGGGAAGGCAACTATCTGTCATGAATCATATGCTTGAAACACACCCCATGAGACTAGCTAAATAATAAGATCCCAATAAGAAAAAGGAAAAGAACACTAAGAGTTGAAAAAGAAAGAAAGGTAATAAAGAATAAGGCTAGGCACCAAGGGGTTGAACCTTGAGGGATGTGTTTGTGGTGCTCTTATACCAAGGATCTGCTTGGATGAATAAGTTCTTAGGAGTGCTTCATCATTTGGTAACTTGGGTTAACTAACCCGGGATTATCAACTGAAAATCCACTATCAAGAGCAACCTTGCTACAGAACATTTAGTAACCCAAAGAGGTGCTGGACACCATGACCTCAAGGAAAGAAAATAACAAACCATGTGCCTGTGGTGTGCATGTATGGGGGAGAGAGACTTGAGGGAGTAAGTCCTTAGGGGTGTTTCAACACCTAGCACCTTGAACCAACTGGTTCGGGAGTGTTGGCTGAAAACTTATCTTAAAGAGTCGCCCTCTCACAGAACACTTAGCCTAAGGATGCAATAAACCTTGGAAAGACAAAGGGATCAATAAATAACAGTCTCAAAGGGTGCCATCAAGTGAGTATTCCAAGGCATGATAAAGGTCCGAAAGCCAGTAAAGGAATAAACCTAAGTTGCTATGCATGAAACTCCATAAAACCAAGGACATGACTTCCACAAGAATGATTCATTCATCTTGTCATTTCATCCATCATTCTCTTGTTCCAGTACTTGCTTAGGGACAAGCAAGCTTTAAGTTTGGTGTTGTGATGCCAGGGCATTTTGGCCAATTTCACTGACGTTTTCTTTATGGTTTTAGGGTAGTTTCAAGCACTTTCTTAGAAAATAAGCAAGTTTTGGGTAAAGAATCACTTACATCTTGATTCAAGCAAACATTGTGAATTTTACATGATTTCATGAGAATTATGCATGAATTAAATGACAAAATTGAATGATGCATGTCTCATAACTTGGATTAGAGCTTTGATGTACTTTATTGCTTGATTTCAGGACAAAGGAAGCAAAGAAGAACCACGTTAGTAGCTACGTTAGTCTAGCTAACATGACCACTAACGTGGAATGGAGGCTAGCTTGCAACGTTAATGAGAAAAGTGATCGCCATTAATGCCTTCGTGAGCCATCATAGCCCACGTTAGTTGCCACGTTAACTATGTTAACGTGGAAGCTAACATGAAAGAGAAGTAGAACTCCAACGTTAGTGGTAAAAGTAAGTGCCACTAACGTTCCAAAGTGGCAGCTGGCCACATTAAGAGTCACGTTAACTCAGTTAACATGAACTCTAACGTGGATGAGGAAGATAATGCCAACGTTAGTGACACTCACCTTTGTCACTAACGTTGGACTAAGCTCATATTTGCCACGTTAAGAGTCACGTTAACCTAGTTAACGAGGACTCTAACGTGGAGGGAGCAAGGAATCACCAACGTTAGTGACACTCACCTTTGTCACTAACGTTTGATTAAGCCACTATGAGCCACGTTAGTTGCCACGTTAATTACATTAACGTGGAAGCTAACGTGGAGAAGAGGGATGATGAGCCAACATTAGTGACACTCACCTTTGTCACTAACGTTGGAGTTGGCTATCAATACCACGTTAGAAGTCACGTTAACCTAGTTAACGTGAACTCTAACGTGGGAAGAAGGGGCGTTTTGAAGCGTTAGTGACAAAGGTAAGTGTCACTAACGCTCTCGAAGATTTGGCAAGCCTACGTTAAAGGCCACGTTAACTATACTAACGTGAACTCTAACGTAGGGAGAAAGGGGTACTCTCAACGTTATTGGAAAAGGTAAACCCCAGTAACGTTTGCGAAGGGCCAAGAAGCAACGTTAGTGGTCACGTTAGTGCTACTAACGTTGAAGTTAACGTGGACCATTTTTGGGTTAGGAACATTAGTGAAAAAGGTGATTGTCACTAACGTTCTCGACCCCACAGTTTCACTTAACGTTAACACCACTAACGCCCCAAGCTACAGTCCATACCTACTGCACACTTTCTCTGCAAGTAAAGCTGAGCCCACTGAAGAAGATAACTGCTTCAACTCAAGATCCAAAGGCCCATATCCGAGACTTGAAGAAGCAACTAGAAGATCAGAAGAATAGTATAAATTGGGAGAACTTTGAACTAGAAGGGAGCTTTTGGGGGCATTATTAGAATTACTCTCTGTATTTTTTACTTTCTCTACAACTTCTAGTTTAACTTTTCAGAATGCATTCTCCATCTTTGTTTTCCATTCCCAGAGCTATGAACAACTAAACCCCTTTCATTGGGTTAGGGAGCTCTGTTGTAATTTGATGGATCAATAATAGTTTTCATTATTCTTCTTCTTTCTTTTCTCTTGATTTTACTAGAAAGCTTTCAATCTTCATCCAATTGAGTAGTTATCTTGGAAAAGAAGCTATTCATACTTGGATCTCTTCGAAACCTTGGAAGAGGAATGAAGAGATCATGCTAGAAATGCTTTCTCATGTTGGACAAAATTGGGGTTTGGATGGATATAGTGACATATAATCCTACCAACACTTTGATTTGGAAATACATGTGGTATAATCAGTGACCATAACTCATCTCTTCTCATGAGCAATTGGGCCAAGAAATTGGCTATTGATCAAGATTTGAGAGATTGAATTACCAAGGAATTGGAATTCAATCACTTAAGATTGCCAAGGAGATCAATGAATGCATTGATTGAGGAAGAGATAAAAATGAACTTGATCCGGAGGATGCAACATCTCCTAAGCCCAATGAACTCCCCATTTCTGATCTTACCCATTCTCTTTAATTTCTGCCAATTACTTTTATGATCATCTTCCCCATTCCCATTTAAGATTCTTCAATTTATTTTCCGTCATCTATTTTCAGCTCTTTATTTCCAGCATTTACATTTTCTGCTATTTACCTTCCCGCCATTTAATTTCCTGCAACTCTCAAACCAAATTCTGCTTAGCTCAACTAGAACATTCCTCTAATTAAAGTTGCTTGACCAATCAATCCCTGTGGGATTCGACCTCACTCTATTGTGAGTTTTTACTTGACGACAATTCGGTATACTTGCCGACGGAGATATGTTAAGAGACAAGTTTCCGTGCATCAAGTTTATGGCGCCATTGCCGGGGATTGATTTTGTATCAACAATGATTAAATTGGTGGATAAATAGATTGAGCATTTTCCTTTTGTTTGATTTAGTTTCATCTGAGTAATTTACTTTCAGTTTTAGTTATTTCTTTCCCTTTACCTTTCACCCATTAGTGGTGTTACCTGCATTTTGTTTTAATATTTGGTTCACTGACCCACTAACTGTTTGATATATTGCATCACTCACACTAACAGTATTTCTGCAGAAAATATTGTCTGCATCTATCTTTCTTGCTTGTGCCTTATTGGGTGTATGACAGGTAGAAGAAGCATAGCTTCAACTTCCTTTGATTCTGAACCTGAGAGGACCTTCCTTAGATTAAGGAGGGAAGCAAGAGGGAAGACAGTAGTTGGTGCTGAGGAAGAGGAGGAGCACTTTGAACCAGACATGGATGAGAATATGGAGAACCATCATGAAGAAGAGGTTCACAACCATAGCAGAGAAGGTCCAGCGCATCAGGCTGGACAAGAGAGAAGAGTTCTGGGTTCTTACATCAACCCAAATCCAGGAAACTGTGGAAGTAGCATCCAAAGGCCAACCATACATGCCAACAACTTTGAACTAAAGCCACAGCTCATCACCCTTGTTCAGAACAATTGTTCATTCGGAGGAAGTGTCCAAGAAGACCCCAATCAACATCTAACCACCTTCCTGAGGATATACGATACTGTGAAGTCTAATGGTGTTCACCCTGACACCTATAGACTACTTCTGTTTCCCTTCTCACTCAAGGACAAAGCATCTAAATGGCTGGAATCCTTTTCAAAGGAGAGTTTAGCAACCTAGAAAGACGTGGTGAACAAATTCTTGGCAAGATTCTATCTTCCTCAACGAATCAATAGGTTGAGAGCTGAGGTATAAACCTTCAGGCAGCAAGATGGTGAGACTCTATATGAAATATGGGAGAGGTTTAAGGACCTGACAAGAAGATGCCCGCCAGATATGTTCAATGAATGGGTGCAGTTGCACATTTTCTATGAAGGCCTTTCGTATGAATCAAAGAAGGCAGTAGACCACTCATCCGGGGGATCTCTGAACAAGAAGAAGACCATTGAAGAAGCCATAGATGTCATTGAGACTGTAGCAGAGAATGACTACTTCTATGCTTTTGAAAGAGGCAACACTAGAAGAGTGATGGAGCTGAACAATGTGGATGCACTGCTAGCTCAAAACAAGCTTATTACCAAGCAGTTGGCTGACCTTACCAAAAAGATGGAGAGGAATCAAGTGGCAGCAATCACCACCTCAGCAGCAGCTCAAGAAGGAGTGAATGATGAAGCAGAGGGTGATCAGGAACAAGCCAACTACATTGGAAATTCACCTAGGCAGCACCATGACCCATACTCCAAAACATATAATCCCGGTTGGAGGAACCACCCAAACTTTGGGTGGGGAAACCAACAGGATCAAGGCCAAGATCAGAGACGCCACAACCCCAACAACAATGCAGCTCACCAACACTCCACACAGAGGTCATATCAACACCCACCTAACAACACCTCTCAACATCCATACCAAAGTCAAAATGGCCCTTCTCATCCTTCCAATCTCAACTCTTCATATTCGGAAGAAAGACTATCAAGGATTGAGACTCTACTTGAGGGCATATGTAAGGAAATCCAAGATAACAAGGTGTTCAAGGAGGAGGTGCGAGCCAATATCAAGAACCAGGGAGACACCATCAAGAGGCTGGAGTTTCAATTGGGATACCTTTCTGAGAAGATCCCCAAACCTACTGATAGCTTTCCAAGTGACACAGAAAAAAATCCGAGAGGTGAAGCAAAGAAGGTCAGATGGGAAGATTGCAAGATGGTTACTATAAGTGATAAGGAGACTGAGGAAGAGCCGAACAAACCATTAGAACAACGTGAAGATACATCAGCAGAAAAGCAGGAAGAGAATCATCAAGAAACCACAATCACACAGAAGGAGCTGCTGAGACTCTATGCACCCTTTCCCCAAATACTCAATGGTGGTGTAGAGAAGAGAATATACTCAAGGTTTCTTGACATGTTTGCATCTCTCCATGTAAATATACAATTCATCAAGGCCCTCCAACAAATGCCCTCATAAATTAAGTATATGAAGGAGCTGCTAACCAGGAAAAGCTCACTCAAGGGAGGACAAACAATAGTGATGAATAAGGAGTGCAGTGCTCTCATTCAAACAGAGTTGCCTACAAAAAGGAAAGACCCAGGGTGTTTTCACATCCCCTGTGCCATAGGAAAAACACTGATTGATAAGGGACTTTGTGACCTGGGAGCAAGCATCAACTTAATGCCTCTATCTCTAATGAAGAAGCTGCAGATCAATGAGCTAACGCCCACAGACGTAGTCATCAGGCTGGCTGACAAAACTCAAAAACAAGCAGTGGGAATGGTTGAAAATGTGTTGGTGAAAGTGGAAAACTATTTCCTCCCCACAGATTTTGTCATATTGGAAATGGAAGAGAGTCCCATCCACCCAATCATATTGGGAAGACCGTTCCTAGCTACAGCCAGAGCACTCATAGATGTGGAGCGAGTAGAGCTAATACTGAGGATACATGATGAACAACTCGCATTCAATGTCTTCAAACCCTCACAAGAAGCAGACCAGGAAAACAAGGAACCAAGGGAAAATCACAACAAAGCACTGGTGGAAGAAACAAGCACTGAAGCACAAAATGTACACATGGGAATCCCCTTGGTTGATAAGCAAAACAGCCAGAAGGTGTCACAGCTAAAGAAAACTCAAGTGGAGCCAAAACCACCAGAATCATATGAGACCAGCAAAAAAATCTCCCTAGGAAAAGAGACCACAAAGAGCAGGATAACAGCAAAAGAAACAAAGAAGAAGGCACCAAGGAGATGGAGGAACAAGAAGATCCCTACAGAAGATTTCTCTCCAGGGGATAAAGTGATCTCAGCTTACTTCCCAGATATCCCACCTCATCTCCCCACCATCCCATCTCAGCTACCCAAGGTTTTCACCATCAACAAAGTTCTCTTCCTAGAACATGTAGAGATCCTTGATGAAGCCAATGGATATAGGTTTACTGCAAGAGGAGAAGATCTGAAGCACTACCAGTCACCCTGACAAAAGGCAGAACGTCAAGCTAGTGACGCTAAAGAAGCACTTCATGGGAGGCAACCCATGTTTTACATGCTTTTAAAGTAGTTAATAAAACAAGGTTCATGAAATTCAAATCAACTTTGACATATCCTTGAATGCAACATATAGTGAAGAACAAGTTTGGTGTTCAAGGCACACTAAGAGAACATGAATGCAACTCATAGCATGTCACTCTTAGCACCTTGAACAAATCTTCTTACACCACAGTGCCACAAACTAAATTTGGTGTCACCAATGTTGCATACATGGACATTTAGTTGGTTAGTTGGTTTGCACTCATGAATAGCAATTAGTAACTAGAAACAAAAATTTTAAAAAGTAGTTACTCTTTCTCTTCTTTTTTTTAAATTTTGCCGCCACTTTCCACAATTTTATTAATCATATTTCTTTTATACTGTAGGAGAATTGATGGGACAATTGAAGGAGGATTCGGCCACCACAAAAAGAGAGGACTATACACGTGTCTTCAAGGAGATTGCATTGGGAATTGTCGCCATGCAACATTGGAAGAAGAACAAGCTTGGAAACTGAACCAACCCCATCATAAAGTTGATGATCCTTGTGCTCATCCATTGCTAAACCCCATCCGTCCATCACATAACCACCCCATCAATCCACACCTTTCATTCACTCATCACTTTCCTATATAAGTGATTCCTAGTCCGTACTCCCCTTCACATTCCAAATCCCATTCTTTATACTTCACACTTTCGGAACCCAAATCCCTTCATCTCACCCTATCCAAACCCAACCGAATTTCACCATTTATCCACAACCCCTCAACACTTTCACACATCAACTCTTACTCATGGCATCATCGAGCTCCAAGAGGCAAAAGAGAAAGGAACCGGTTGAGGGCAGCCCTTTTGATGAAGGGAAATTTAAAACTGCATTCCATAAACTTGAATTTGAACGGATAAAGCTCAAAAAGATATTGCCTGAGTTAACATTCCAGTTCAACGAGGATTGGCAAAGGCTCACAAATCCAGAAGCAAAGATAAATGCAAACCTCATCAAAGAATTCTATGCAAATGTGGTCAGAGAAGACAAAACTAAGGTCCCCACCTTCAAAAGTTATGTGAGAGGAACAGAGGTGGACTTCAGCCCCAATGCCATAACGAGGGTTCTTCAGCTGAAATCGCCACATTTTGATGAGCCCAGTTATCATGTAAGAATAAGTAATGGCCCCGACAATGATGAACTTGAAGAAATTGTGAATGATATGTGTGTTATAGGATCTGACTAGGAAAGGTATTCGGATAGAAGACCTCAGTTCATCAGGAGAGGAAACCTCATCCCGGAAGCCAAGGGATGGTTTGAGCTCGTGAGGAGATCTATCCTCCCAGCTGCAAATAATTCGGAGGTTAACACTACTCGAGCTACTATGGTACATTGCTTAATAAAGGGTGGAGGCATCAATCTGCACGAGATTATAGCTGAGGGGATTCAAGAGTCAGCCGAGAAGAATGATCCATGTGCTAGACTTTGGTACCCCAGCACCATCCTTAGACTATGTACGAAAGCCAAGGTAGTCTTCGAGGACAACAATCCAAGTTGGGTAAACCCTGGAAGGTCAGTCACGTTACAGCGAATAACTTATGTGGCACCCGCCCAACAACAAAGAAGGCCTCAAATAGGGAAAAGAACATCACAAGAAGAACCTCACCAAGAAGAACCTCATCAGGAAGAATACCAGCAAGAAGAGCACTATGATCTAACCAATATAAATCTGGGCCACATTCAAGGAGCCATTGAGGACTTGGCAAGGAGATATATGGAAGGGCAAGAGCAACAACTACACATTCAATCCCAAAGGATGGATCGTCAAGAAGAACTCCTTTCTAATTGGATGAATCAACAAGGGGAGTGGCAGAAACAGCAAATGGAACACTACTCCCAGCTCACTCAAGCCATCAATCAAGTGACTGAAAGGCAAGAGCGTCAAGATAAACACCTTCAAGAACTCAACCAACGTCAGCTAGCTCAGACAAAGGAATTCAATGAGTTCAGCGTACTTAGTGAAGGACGGCAACTACATAGGGAGGAGTTCAACATAAACACTCAAACCAAGTTGAACTATATGTCTGGTCATATGCATAATCTACACTCTGCAATCCCTAGGTATGATGAGGTCCAAAAAGATCTCACAGAACAAGAGGAAAGGAAGGTGAAACAGAAGAAGGAAACATTGAAAAAGAAGATGGAAGATGCTGGCTTCTGGAAAAAGTTGATTGGAAAAAGCAAGGGAAGTGGGAGTGCAAGCACTCAAGAAAAACACAAAGAGGACAAACAAGAAGGAGAGCGCGAACAACCTCATGAGTAAAAGGTGGTGGAGTTCCCTCATTGTCCCATCTTTTTCAAGTATTAAATAAGAAAAATCATGTATGAAATAGAACATGCTTCCATGGTAGTTTAGGATTTTCAATGCTGTCTTTAGTATTTTTCTTGCCTTTTTCATATGTGTGCTGGTTCAAGTTATCTATCTTCATCTGCATCTTGCTTATTGTATGTTTGTCCTTTTAAGCTAAATAAAAAGAGATGTTATGAAAGACCAAAGTGGAGTTCAATTTGTGGAGTAAGTCCTAAAATTTGTGGTGTAGTAATCACTTAGCTAAGTTGGTTCACCAACAAGGTGGGAAGGTAACTATCTGTCATAAATCATATGCTTGAAACACACCCCATGAGACTAGCTAAATAATAAGATCCCAATAAGAAAAAGGAAAAGAACACTAAGAGTTGAAAAAAGAAAGAAAGGTAATAAAGAATAAGGCTAGGCACCAAGGGCTTGAACCTTGAGGGATGTGTTTGTGGTGCTCTTGTACCAAGGATCTGCTTGGATGAATAAGTTCTTAGGAGTACTTCATCACTTGGTAACTTGGGTTAACTAACCCAGGATTATCAACTGAAAATCCACTATCAAGAGCAACCTTGCTACAGAACATTTAGTAACCCAAAGAGGTGCTGGACACCATGACCTCAAGGAAAGAAAATAACAAACCATGTGCCTGTGGTGTGCATGTATGGAGGAGAGAGACTTGAGGGAGTAAGTCCTTAGGTGCATCAGTTTTTCCATCTGTTTGTTGCAGAAATGGCCACCACCATCACTAACAAGACCCTTGGGCACTCTATATCTAGTGAATATGTGCTTCTTAAGGAATTGAAGGACAATCTGTGCATCACAGGTGGTTGTGGCTATGGCTTCCACCCACTTTGAGACATACTCCACTGCCACCAAGATGTATCTGAAAGAGTAGAAAGGGGGAAAGGGTCCCATGAAATCAACCCCCATAGATCAAATAGCTCCACATCCAGAATGAAATTTTGAGGCATCTCATTCCTTCTTGTCAGCCCTCCAGCTCTTTGGCATTTATTGCACTGGTGAACAAACTCTCTGGCATCCTTGAAGATAGTTGGCCAATAGAAGCCACTCTGCAGTATCTTTGCAGCTGTTCTTTCTGGTCCAAAGTGTCCACCATAGGCTGAACCATGGCAATGCCACAATATATCTCTCATTTCGTTTTCAAGGACACACCTCGTAATTACTCCATCAGAGCATCTCTTGAATAAGAAAGGTTCGTCCCACAAGAACCTTCTTGCTTCATTAATTAGCTTCTTCACCTGTTGCTTGGAGAATTCTTGGGGTATCTTCCTTCCCACTTTGTAGTTTGCTATGTCGGCAAACCAAGGTGCTTGCTGAACTTGAAAAAGGTGCTCATCAAGGAAATTCTCATTCACTTGCTGTGGTCTATCCTGATTGGCTTCTTGTGGCACTCTTGATAAATGATCTGCTACTTGATTATCACTCCCCTTTCTATCTCTTACTTCAATATCGAACTCTTGTAGCAACAGCACCCACCTAATAAGCCTTGGTTTTGAATCCTGTTTAGACATTAAATACTTGAGAGCAGCATGGTCAGTATATACTATAACTTTGAACCAATCAAGTATTGTCTAAACTTATCAAATGCATATACAATTGCCAAAAGCTCTTTCTCGGTGGTGGTATAATTTTTCTGTGTTTCATTTAACACTTTGTTGGCATAATATATGACATGGTGCAGCTTGTCTTTCTTTTGCCTCAACACAGCACCAATAGCAAGATCACTTGCATCACACATAAGTTCAAAAGGTAGTTTTCAATCAGGGGGTGTGATAATTGGTGCTGTAATGAGTTTTTTCTTTAAGGTTTCAAAGGCATGTTTGCAAGTGTCATCAAAGATGAAAGGGCTATCAAGCATTAGCAAATTCCTCAATGGTTTTGCTATTTTTGAAAAATCTTTGATGAACCTCCTATAAAAGCCAGCATGCCCAAGAAAGCTCCTTACTGCTTTCACATTAACAGGTATAGAAAGTTTTTCAATAATTTCTATTTTAGCTTTATCAACTTCTATACCTTTGCATGATACTTTATGCCCAAGAACTATCCCTTCAGGAACCATAAAATGGCACTTCTCCCAATTTAACACCAGGTTAGTTTCTTTGCATCTTTTCAAAACAAGAGTTAAATGATGCAGACAAGTGTTAAATGAATTGCCAAAGACAGAAAAATCATCCATGAAGACTTCTAAAAATTTTTTCACCATATCAGAGAAAATGGAAAGCATACACCTTTGAAAGGTGGCTAGGGCATTGCACAGCCCCAAGGGCATCCTCCTGTAGGCGAAAACTCCAAATAGACATGTGAAGGAAGTCTTCTCTTGATCCTTGGGGTCCACCACTATTTGATTGTACCCAGAGTATCCATCTAGGAAGCAGTAATAAGCATGACCTGCCAATCTCTCCAACATTTGATCAATAAAGGGTAGAGGGAAGTGATCTTTTCTTGTAGCATCGTTCAATCTCCTATAGTCTATGCACATTCTCCACCCAGTCACTGTCCTAGTGGGGATTAACTCATTCTTCTCATTAGTGATGACTGTCATTCCTCCCTTTTTTGGTACAACTTGAACCGGACTCACCCATGAGATGTCAGAGATTGAAAAAATTATCCCAGCATTCCATAGCTTCATGACTTCTTTTTGAACTACCTCCTTCATGGCTGGATTGAGCCTTCTTTGGGGTTGAACCACAGACTTTGATTCTTCTTCCAGAAGAATTTTATGCATATAAATGGCTAGGCTAATGCCTTTGATATCCTCAATTGTCCAACCCAAGGCTGTTTTGTGAGCTTTCAACACTTCAATCAACCTTGTTTCTTCTTCCACATTCAAAGAGGAGTTGTCATTGGCAGGGCCTCTTCTTCTCCCAGGAACACGTATTTGAGGTGAGGGGGAAGAGGCTTCAACTCCTGTTTTGGCTTCTCCTTCTCCTTATCTTCACTGGAGATTTCTGTCACTTCCTCTTCTTGTTCCTCCTCCACTTCTTCGTCCTGTAGTTCATGACAAGTGGCTTCTAACATTTCCTCTACCAGACTTTCTATCATATCCACCTTCATGTAGTTCCCTTGTTCAGGGGGGTGTTGCATTGATTTGAAGACATTGATGACCATTTGCTCATTATGCACCCTGAAGATCATCTCTCCCTTCTCTACATCAATAATAGCTTTGGCTGTGGCTAGAAATGGCCTTCCCAAGATGATTGAATTGTTTCCTTCTTCTTCTGTATCTAAAATTACAAAGTCTGCAGGGAAGATAAACTCCCCAACCTTCACTAATAGATTTTCCACAATGCCATTGGGTGTCTTGATTGATCTGTCAGCCATCACTAAAGACATCCTGGTAGGTTTGAGTTCTTCTATGGCGAGCTTTCTCATCATTGATAACGGCATCAGATTAATACTAGCACCAAGGTCACAGAGAGCTTTGTTTAAGGTCATCTTACCTATGGTACATGAAACTACAAAACTCCCTGGATCTTTGAGCTTTGGTGGAATACCCCCTTGAATCACGGCACTACATTCTTCAGTGAGAAGCACTGTTTTCTTCTCTTGCCAACTCCTCTTTTTGTTGATGAGCTCTTTCAAGAATTTTGCATATAGAGGCATCTTCTCTAATGCCTCAGCCAGTAGAATATTTATCTCCAATTTCTTAAAAACTTCAAGAAATTTAGGGAAGTGTTGGTCCTTAGTCTCCTTATTGAACCTTTGGGGATATGGCAATGGAGGTGTGAAGTTCACTCCCTGCCTGTGATCCTTGGTTGGTTCTTCCATTGCTTCCTTCCCTTTTCTTGAGATTTGTGGTTGGTCTTCTTTTTCTTGAGCTTGCTTGCTTGTTGTCATATCCTTGTTGCTGGCTTTCTCTTTCTCTGTTGGCTCTTTGTTGCTTTCCTTAGGCTTCTTGGTTGCTTCTTTGTTGTCCACCAATGTCTTCCCACTCCTTAGTTGTATAGCTTTGCACTCCTCTTTTGGATTAGGAATGATGTCGCTTGGTAATGAGCTTGATGGTCTCTCAATAGCAATTTGCTTGGAAAGCTGTCCAATCTGCCTCTCCATATTTTTCATGGAAGCTTCCTGGTTCTTTGTTGTCATTTCTTGGTGCTTCATCATTTTCTCCATTAAGAGCTCCAAGTTGGTGATCCTCTGAGAGTCTTGTGAGATTGGTTGGGTGTGGGGTGTTGAAGGTTGATGGTAAGTATTTTGGTTGGTGACTTGGTTATTGGATTGATGATGGTCAGAGTTGGGGTAAGTGTTTTGTGGTTTTCTGTATGTATTTTGGTTGTTATTCTACTGATTGTTGTGGTTTGTGTTTTTCCAACTGTTTTGGTTTGAATTCCTTTGTCATGGCTGTTGAGTCTGAGTGTGATTGTCTCCCCATTTGAGGTTGGGGTGGTTCTTCCAGGATGGGTTATAAGTGTCACCATAAACCTCATTGTGTTTAGAGCCTTGATTGTGCATGTAATTCACTTGTTCTTGCTGTTGATCTTCACAAGCTTCTTCACCTTGCCCCCATGTGGTTGATGGCTGACTTGTATTTACTGCTGCAACTTGGAGGCTATCAATCATCTTGGCCATTTGCTCAAATTGTTGCTAAATCTGCTGCTGCATCATTTTGTTTTGAGCTAGGATTAAGTCCACTCCTTCCAACTCCATCACTCCTTTCCTTTGTGATGGTTGGCGTTGCCTTTGGTGAGCAAAGAAATATTGGTTGTTAGCCACTATATCAATGAGATTTTAGGCCTCCTCTGCAGTCTTCATCAATTGTAAAGAGCCCCATGCTGAGTGATCCAGAGCCTCCTGAGATTTCAATGTCAAGCCTTCATAAAAAATCTGCAGTATGTCCCATTCATTGAACATTTCAGGAGGGCACTTCCTGATTAGAGCCTTGTATCTCTCCCATGCCTCATAGATGGGTTCAGTATCCATCTGTGTAAATGTTTGTACTTCAGTCTTCAATCTAATAATCCTCTGAGGCGGGTAAAATTTGGCAAGGAACTTGCTCACTAGATCTTTCCAATTGTTGATGTTATCTCTTGGAAAGGATTCCAACCATTGAGTAGCTTTGTCTCTGAGGGAAAATAGAAATAACAGCAGCTTGTAAATGTCAGGATGTACACCATTGGTTTTGACAGTATCACAAATCCTCAGAAAGATGGATAAGTATTGGTTTGGGTCTTCAAGTGGTTCTCCTCCATAGGAGCAGTTGTTTTGAACCAAGGTGATGAGCTGTAACTTTAGTTCAAAATTGTTTGCATTAACATTTGGGGTAAGAATGCTACTCCCACAATGTCTAGGATTTGCAAATGTGTAGGAAGCCAAAACTTTTCTCTGTGGTGGATTGTTGTTGTTGTTGGCTGCTCCTGCTGGTGGATTTGTTGGGTTTGTTGAGTGTTCCTCCATATCTTGGAATTCTTCTTCTGAATCCTCTTCTCCAACAATGCCTTTCCCTCTTTCTGCTCTTCTTAATCTCCTGAGGGTTCTTTCGTCTTGTTCACAAAACGAGGGTATAGCTCCCCTTGTCCCTGACATACAAACTAAACATAAAAATCACACAAAACCAGAAAAATAGTAACACTTCAATCCATTTCTAGAGTGAAGTTTTGGTTAGCTTAGGCAAAAATTCAAACAATTAATGTGTTAGTCAAAAATAAAGAAAAATTGCTTAATCTAGATCACCACCTCACTTAATCATTGTCAACCTAATCAATCCCCGGAAACGACGCCAGAAACTTGATGTGTTGGAAAACGATCCAACACAAAATTCACCGACAAGTGTACCGGGTCGCATCAAGTAATAATAACTCACGTGAGTGAGGTCGATCCCACACGGATTGAAGGATTGAGCAATTTTAGTTAGGTGGTTGATTTAGTCAAGCGAGCAAGATTTGATTTGAGTGATTTGTAATTGACAGAAGCTAAATTGCATGAACAGTAAAGGGAGAGGGGCAATTGACTGTAAATTAAAGGGCAAAGAAAGTAAAGAAGCTGAATCTTAAAGTGCAAACAGAAACTTAGATTGCAAGAAATGTAAATGACTGAAACTTAAAGTTCAAGAAATGTAAATTGCTTGAATTATAAAAGGAATTGGGAATTGGGATTGCAGAAATTAAACAAGAGAAAGTAAAATTGCAATGGATAGAAGAATAAAGGATGAATTAAACTAAAGTGAATCTCAAACAGAAAAGTAAATCAGCTTGAAGAAGCATTCAGCAAATGAACTAAAATGAAAATGCAGATCTCAGGGGTCAAGAGACTAGAAAACTAAGTTTAGATCTCACTACCTTCCTTGATCCAATTCAGAAAATAATTGCAGACAAAATGAAAGATGAAAATCAGTAAAAAAACTTGAATTGTGCAAAAAGGAACAAAGAGATCTCAAGGTGAGGTTGAGACAGAATTTCCTCAACTCTTCACTTTCAAGACTCAAGCAAGCTTTGCAGAAAAGAAAACAAGAAAACCCAGAGAGGGGGAGAACTCAATTCTCCTCCCAATTCTCCAAGATCCAAAATCAATTTACAGAATGAAAATTCTCAAAGAAGAAAAGGTGAAAGTAAAAGTTCCGGTCTTTTCTAAATCAAACTAGATTCTATTTATACACTTCCTTCTATTGATCATTAAGCCTTGAATTTGGGCCTTGGCCTTGATGGAATTGGGTTAAAGATAGCCCCGGTTGATTGCTCTTGGTCTTGAGAAGAACTCTGTTACATTATGGGCTTTAGGATCATTCACGTTTGAGTCAACGTTTGAGGTAAACGTTAACTCAAACGTTTGCGTGTTAGCATTATGCAGAACGGTGCTTTTCTGTCACTCATGTTTGAGTTCATGTTTGAGGTCAAACGTGAGCTCAAACGTGCTCCCTCCAAGGCAATTTTTGCAGCCAACATTTGACCTCACGTTTGAGGCAAACGTTGGCGCAAACGTTAGTCCTCCTGGGTGTGTTATTGTGCCAACGTTTGACCTCAAGTTTGAGGCAAACATTGGCGCAAACGTTGCTTCCTCCAGGGTTAATTTTTAAGCCAACGTTTAACCTCAAGTTTGAGGCAAACGTTGGTGCAAACGTTGCTTCCTCCAGGGTTAATTTTTGAGCCAACGTTTGACCTCAAGTTTGAGGCAAACGTTGGCGTAAACATTGGCATCTCCTGGGTATATTTTGAGCCAACGTTTGACCTCAAGTTTGAGGCGAACATTGGCGCAAACGTTGGCATCTCCTGGGTATATTTTTGAGCCAACGCTTGACCTCAAGTTTGAGGCAAATGTTGGCACAAACGTGAGCTCTTCCCAGGGTGGCTTTGCTGCCTTCATTTCCATTGCTGCCATTCCCTTTCTTCAACCTTCCTCCAAGCCTTTTGGTCACCTGTCATCAATCAATAAATACATCAAAGCTATGCTAAAATCATGAGACTTCTTCTCATCCTTGACATATAAGCAATTATAGCACAAAACCTCATGAAAATACATCAATTTACTCATGGTTGATTGAATCCAAATACACATGAATTTCTACCCAAATGGCTTACTTGTAACTCAAGAAAGTGTATAAAACTTATTAAAAACAACGGAAAAAGACTAGTAAAAATAGGCTAACATGCCTTGGCATCAGTTAGTTAGTAGTTGTTGATTGTTAAGTGCTCTTGCTTACTTGCATATTTTTGTTTTGCTTTTCATAATTGCATGGTTTTCATTGCCTCCTCAGTTGAATGACACGGTCGCTTCCAGACCCGAGCTTGGCCACTTTTGATCTAGAAATTAAAAGAACTTTAACTCATATAAGGCAAGCTCGGCGCCGGTTAGCTTTTGTGGATAGTGAATCGGGACCCCTTGGGGAAACCTCCCGCTCACTATCACCACCCATCCGTGACTATCATTCTCCAATCAACGAGGAGACTCTATATTCATCTGTGGGGAGTACTAAACTCTCTTTGAGTGACTCAGGTGACACCGTCATGGCGGACCCACCTCGAAGAATCACCTTGAAGGAGGCCGGAGCTCCTGATCTTGACTTTCAACCGCTTCAAATCTTGTATCCGGCTTTAGACCCAAATTTTGAGCTCAAGTCCGGCACGATAAACTTGCTTCCCAAATACAATGGACTGCCTGGGAAAGATCCTCTGAAGCATCTAAAGGATTTCCAAGTTGCATGTGCAACTACGAGAAGACATGGGGCGGATGAAGCCGCGGTGTTGGTCTTTGCTTTCCCTTTCTCTTTGGAGGAGAAAGTGAAGGAGTGGTTTTATACTCAACCAGGTGAAGTTAGATCCAATTGGAACTTGTTGCGTAAAGAGTTTTTGGAAAAGTTCTACCCTCCCCATAAAACCGACAAGTTACGAAGAGAGATCTCTTGCATTGTGCAACGGGATGGGGAGACTTTGTATGAGTATTGGGAGAGATTTAAGAAGTTGCTGGAGGCTTGTCCTCACCATAGGATTGATGAGTTGGTTCTTATCAGTTATTTCTGTCAAGGAATGCACCACCAAGACAAGCTTCTCTTAGATGCCGCGAGTGGAGGATCGTTGACCAAAAACAAGACCGCTGCCGAAGCATGGGAAGTCATATCTGATCTAGCAGACTCTACTCTACTCAACCCTATTCTAACCAAGACCCTCGAGAAAATGACAATCTTGTTGCGACAACTCACCCAAGGGCAACAAATCCCTCAAGCTTTGATAGTTGCCCCACCTCAACCTCCAAGAATTGAAGGACCACCAAAGATATGTGGTGTTTGTGCATGTAACACTCATTACACCGATGAGTACCCTCAGCTCCAAGAGGACACTACATTGGCGGTAGCTAACTCCTATCCATAAAGACTAAACTACAGCCAAGGACCCTACCAACATGGAAGCAATCAAAACCAAAGGTGGAACCAAGCCCCTCAAGCTCAACCCAACCAAAATGCTCAAGTCTACTACCATCAACATCTCCAAGGTCAACCACAATACCAACAATCATACCAACAACCCTCACAATCTCAACCTCAACCGAAATACCAACACCCCCATAGTAGGCCTAGCCCTCTGGTGCACGAAATTGTGATCCCTGGTAATGGCTCCAAAAACTTGGTGCTCTAATCTTAATTCATAACTTCGATACAACTAACCAGCAAGTGCACTGGGTCGTCCAAGTAATAAAACCTTACGTGAGTAAGGGTCGATCCCACGGAGATTGTTGGTATGAAGCAAGCTATGGTCACCTTGTAAATCTCAGTCAGGTGGATATCAAATGGTTATGGAGTTTTCGAATATTAATAATAAATAAACAGAAAATACAGATAGAAATACTTATGTAACTCATTGGTGAGAATTTCAGATAAGCGTATAGAGATGCTTTCGTTCCTCTGAACCTCTGCTTTCCTGCTGTCTTCATCCAATCCTTCCTACTCCTTTCCATGGCAAGCTTTATATAAGGCATCACCGTTGTCAATGGCTACATCCCATCCTCTCTGTGAAAAAGGTCCAAATGCTCTGTCACGGCACGGCTAATCATCTGGAGGTTCTCGATTATACTGGAATAGGATTCACCCTCCTTTTGCGTCTGTCACTACGCTCAGCACTCGCGAGTTTGAAGTTCGTCACAGCCATCCCTTCCCAGATCCTACTCGGAATACTACAGACAAGGTTTAGACTTTTCGGATCTCAGGAATGGCCATCCATGGGTTCTAACTTATACCACGAAGATACCAATAACTCGGACTCGGTCCCTGTATTAGATATCCAAGAGATATCCATTCAATCTAAGGTAGAACGGAAGTGGTTATTAGGCACGCATTCATGGGGGAATGATGATGACTGTCATGATCATCACATTCATAGTGAAGTGCGAATGAATATCTTAGAAGCGGAATAAGTTGAATTGAACATAGAACAGTAGTACTTTGCATTAAATCATGAGGAACAACAGAGCTCCACACCTTAATCTATAGAGTGCAGAAACTCTACCGTTGAAAATACATAAATGATAATGGAGTTCATTGGTCTTGGCCCCAGAGGGGAACCGGAGTAACCAAGACTGTGAATAAAATGATAAAAAGTTCTATATATACTAGACTAGTTACTAGGGTTTACAGAAGTAAGTAATTGATGCATAAATCCACTTCCGGGGCCCACTTGGAGTGTGCTTGGGCTGAGCTTGAAGTTTACACGTGTAGAGCCTTCTTTTGGAGTTGACCGCCAAGTTGTAACGTGTTTTTGGCGTTCAACTCTGGTTCGTGACGTGTTTCTGGCGTTTAACTCCAGACTGCAGCGTAGAACTGGCGTTCAATGCCCTTTTGCGTCGTCTAAACTCGAGCAAAGTATATACTATTATATATTGATGGAAAGCCCTAGATGTCTAATTTCCAACGCAATTGGAAGAGCGCCATTTTGAGTTTTGTAGCTCAAGAAAATTCCCTTTGAGTGCAGGGAGGTCAGAATCCATTAGCATCAGCAGTCCTTCTTCAACCTCTGAATCTGATTTTTGCTCAAGTCCCTCAATTTCAGCCAGAAAATACCTGAAATCACAGAAAAACACAAAAACTCATAGTAAAGTCCAAAAATGTGAATTTAACATAAAAACTAATAAAAACATCCCTAAAAGTAACTAGATCCTACTAAAAACATACTAAAAACAATGCCAAAAAGCGTATAAATTATCCGCTCATCACAACACCAAACTTAAATTGTTGCTTGTCCCCAAGCAACTGAAAATCAAATAGGATAAAAAAGAAGAGAATATGCTATAAATTCCAAAATATCAATGAAACATAGCTCCAATCAGATGAGCGGGACTTGTAGCTTTTTGCCTCTTGAATAGTTTTGGCATCTCACTTTATCCATTGAAGTTCAGAATGATTGGCATCTATAGGAACTCAGAGTTCAGATAGTGTTATTGATTCTCCTAGTTTAGTATGTTGATTCTTGAACACAGCTACTTTATGAGTCTTGGCCGTGGCCCTAAGCATTTTGTTTTCCAGTATTACCACTGGATACATAAATGCCACAGACACATAATTGGGTGAACCTTTTCAGATTGTGACTCAACTTTGCTAAAGTCCCCAATTAGAGGTGTCCAGGGTTCTTAAGCACACTCTTTTTTGCTTTGGACCTTGACTTTAACCGCTCAGTCTCAAGTTTTCACTTGACACCTTCACGCCACAAGCACATGGTTAGGGACAGCTTGGTTTAGCCGCTTAGGCCAGGATTTTATTCCTTTAGGCCCTCCTATCCACTGATGCTCAAAGCCTTGGGATCCTTTTTATTTACCCTTGCCTTTTGGTTTTAAGGGTTATTAGCTTTTTGCTCTTGTCTTTTGGTTTTAAGAGCTTTTGGCTTTTTCTGCTTGCTTTTTCTTTTTCTATTTATTTATTTTTTTTCGCCATTTTTTTCTGCAAGCTTTGTATTCACTGCTTTTTCTTGCTTCAAGAATCATTTTTATGATTTTTCATATTATCAAATAACATGTCTCCTTGTCATCATTCTTTCAAGAGCCAACATATTTAACATTCTTAAACAACAACTTCAAAAGACATATGCACTGTTCAAGCATTCATTCAGAAAACAAAAAGTATTGTCACCACATCAATATAATTAAACTAAGTTGAAGGATAAATTCGAAACTCATGTACTTCTTGTTCTTTTGAATTAAAAACATTTTTTTTATTTAAGAGAGGTGATGGATTCATAGGACATTCATAACTTTAAGACAAGGTTACTAAATACTAATGATCATGTAATAAGACACTAACATAGATAAGCACTTAACATAAAGAAAATGAAAAACAGAAAATTTGAGAACAAGGAATGAGTCCACCTTAGTGATAGTGGCGTTTTCTTCTTGAGGAACCAATGATGTCCTTGAGCTCTTCTATGTCTCTTCCTTGTCTTTGTTGCTCCTCCCTCATTGCTCTTTGATCTTCTCTAATTTCATGGAGGATGATTGAGTGCTCTTGATGTTCCACCCTTAGTTGTCCCATGTTGGAACTCAGTTCTCCTAGAGAGGTGTTGATTTGCTCCCAAAAATTATGTGGAGGAAAGTGCATCCCTTGAGGCATCTCAAGGATTTCTCGGTGATGAGCTTCTTCATGCGTCTCTTGAGATCCATGAATAGGCTCTCTTGTTTGCTCCATCCTTTTCTTAGTGATGGGCTTGTCCTCATCAATGAGGATATCTCCCTCTATGTCAATCCCAGCCGAATTGCATAGATGGCAAATGAGGTGAGGGAAGGCTAACCTTGCCATAGTGGAGGACTTGTCAACCACCTTGTAGAGTTCTTGAGGTATAATCTCATGAACCTCCACCTCTTCTCCAATCATGATGCTATGGATCATGATGGCCCAGTCTATAGTAACTTCAGACTGGTTGCTAGTGGGAATGATTGAGCGTTGAATGAACTCCAACCATCCTCTAGCTACAGGCTTAAGGTCCAGTCTTCTCAGTTGAACCGGTTTGCCTTTTGAGTCAATCTTCCATTGAGCTCCTTCTACACATATGTCCATGAGGACTTGGTCCAACCTTTGATCAAAGTTGACTCTCCTTGTGTAGGGGCGTGCGTTCTCTTCTATTATTGGCAAGTTGAACGCCAACCTCACATTTTCCGGACTAAAATCTAAGTATTTCCCCCGAACCATGGTGAGATAATTCTTTGGGTTCGGGTTCTTACTTTGATCATGGTTCCTAGTGATCCATGCATTAGCATAGAACTCTTGAACCATTAGAATTCCGACTTGTTGGATGGGGTTTGTTAGAACTTCCCAACCTCTTCTTTGGATCTCATGTCGGATCTCCGGATACTCATTTTTCTTGAGTTTGAAAGGGACCTTGGGGATCACCTTCTTCTTGGCCACAACATCATAGAAGTGATCTTGATGGGCTTTGGAGATGAATCTTTTCATCTCCCAGGACTCGGAGGTGGAAGCTTTTGTATTCCCTTTCCCTTTTCTAGAGGATTCTCCGGTCTTAGGTGCCATCAATGGTAATGGAAAAACAAAAAGCTTTATGCTTTTACCACACCAACTTAGAATATTGCTCGCCCTCGAGCAAGAGAAGAAAGAATAGATGAAGAAAAAGAAGAAATAGAGGAGAGGGAGAGAGAGTTGTGTTTCGGCCAACAAGGGGAAGAGAGGGTTGTGTTGTGTGAAAATGAAGAAAAATGGAGGGGTTTATATAGTGGAGGGAGAGGGGTTAGGTTCAGCCATTTAGGGTGGGTTTGGGTGGGAAAGTGATTTTGAATTTTGAAGGTAGGTGGGGTTTATGAGGTAGGTTTATGGGAAAGAGTGGATGGATGTGAGTGGTGAAGGGGTAGTAGGGAAGAGAGGCTTGAGGTGATTGGTGAAGGATTTTGGGGAAGGGTGTTTATTGGGAAGAGAGGATGAATGAGAAGAGGGAAGAGTATGAGTGGAGGTAGGTGGGGATCCTGTGGGGTGCACAGATGCTGAGATGATCCTGTGGGTCCATAGATCCTGAGGTGTCAAGAAATTGCATCACTGCACCAATTAGGCATGTAAAATGCCTTTGCATGCAATTCTGGCGTTTAAACGCCGAATTGGTGCTTGTTCTGGACATTCAGCGCCCAGATGCAGCATGTTTCTGGCGTTGAATGCCAATTCTATGCTTGTTTCTGGCGTTCAGCGCCAGCTTTCCTCAGTGTGCATTTCTGGCATCTGAACGCCAGGATGCTGCTTGTTTTGGGCGTTCAACGCTAGATGCTCCTTACTGGCGTTTAAACGCCAGTAAGTCCTTCCTCCAGGGTGTGATTTTTCTTCTGCTGTTTTTGATTCTGTTTTTTATTTTTCTATTTATTTTGTGACACCACATGATCATGAACCTAATAGAACATGAAAGAACAATAAAAATAAAAATAAAATTAGATAAATAAAAATTGGGTTGCCTCCCAACAAGCGCTTCTTTAATGTCAATAGCTTGACAGTGGGCTCTCATAGAGCCACACAGGTGATCAGGTCAATTTTATAGACTCCCAACACCAAACTTAGAGTTTGGATATGGGAGTTCAACACCAAACTTAGAGTTTGGCTGAGGCCTCCCAACACCAAACTTAGAGTTTGACTATGAAGGCTCTGGTTGACTCTGTTTTGAGAGAAGCTTACTGTGCCTCTTTTCCATCTTTACAGAAAGGTGACCTTGAGTTTTAAACACAAGGAAGTCCTCATTCAATTGAAGGACTAATTCACCTCTGTCTACATCAATCACAGCTCTTGTTGTGGCTAGGAAGGGTCTTCCAAGAATGATGGATTCATCCTCATCCTTCCCAGTATCGAGGATTATGAAATCAGCAGGGATGTAAAGGCCTTCAACCTTTACTAACACGTCCTCTACTTGTCCATAAGCCTCTTTTCTTGAGTTGTCTGTCATCTCTAATGAGATTTTAGCAGCTTATACCTCAAAGATTCCCAGTTTCTCCATTACAGAGAGTGGCATGAGGTTTATTCCTGACCCAAGGTCACATAGAGCCTTCTCAAAGGTTATGGTGTCTATGGTACAAGGTATTAGGAACTTTCCAGGATCCTGTTTCTTCTGAGGCAGTCTCAGTTGATCCAATGCATTTAGTTCATTGGTGAACAGGGGAGGTGCATCTCCCCAAGTCTCTTTACCAAATAAATTGGCATTCAGCTTCATGATTGCACCAAGGAACTTGGCAACTTGCTCTTTAGTAACATCTTCATTCTCTTCAGAAGAAGAGTACTCTTCAGAGCTCATAAATGGCATAAGGAGGTTCAATGGAATCTCTATGGTCTCTAGATGAGTCTCAGATTCCTTTGGTTCCTCAGAGAGAAACTCCTTATTGATCACTGGACGTCCCAGGAGGTCTTCCTCCTTGGGATTCACGTCCTCCCCTTCCTCCTTGGGTTCGGCTATGATGGTTATATCAATGGCCTTGCACTCTCCTTTTGGATTTTCTTCTGTATTGCTTGGGAGAGCACTAGGAGGGGTTTCAGTGATCTTCTTACTCAGCTGACCCACTTGTGCCTCCAAATTTCTAATGGAGGACCTTGTTTCATTCATGAAACTCAGAGTGGCCTTAGATAGATCAGAGACTAAATTTGTTAAATTAGAGGTATTTTGTTCAGAGTTCTCTGTCTGTTGCTGAGTGGATGATGGAAAAGGCTTGCTATTGCTAAGCCTGTTTTTTCCACCATTATTAAAGCCTTGTTGAGGCTTTTATTGATCCTTCCATGAGAAATTTGGGTGATTTCTCCATGAGGGGTTATAGGTGTTCCCATAATGTTCACCCATATAATTTACCTCTGCTATTGCAGGGTTCTCAGGATCATAAGCTTCTTCTTCAGAAGATGCCTCTTGAGTACTGTTGGATGCAGCTTGCATTCCATTCAGACTCTGAGAAATCATATTAACTTGCTGAGTCAATATTTTATTCTGAGCCAATATGGCATTCAGAGTATCAATTTCAAGAACTACATTCTTCTGAGGCGTCCCATTACTCACAGGATTCCTCTCGAAAGTGTACATAAACTGGTTATTAGCAACCATGTCAATGAGTTCTTGAGCTTCTGCAGGCGTTTTCTTTAAGTGAATGGATCCACCTGCAGAAGTATCCAATGACATCTTAGCTAATTCAGACAGACCATCATAGAATATATCTAGGATGGTCCATTCTGAAAGCATGTCAGAAGGACACTTTTTGGTCAGTTCCTTGTATCTCTCCCAAGCTTCATAGAAGGGTTCACCTTCTTTCTGTCTGAAGGTTTGAACATCCACTCTAAGCTTACTCAGCTTTTGAGGAGGAAAGAACTTGGCTAAGACAGCCTTGACCAGCTTATCCCAAGAGTTCAGGCTATCCTTAGGTTGAGAGTCCAACCTTATTCTAGCTTTGTCTCTCACAGCAAAAGGGAAAAGCATGAGCCTGTACACTTCAGGATCTACTCCATTAGTCTTAACAGTATCACATATCTGCAAGAATTCAGTTAAGAACTGAAAAGGATCTTCAGATGGAAGTCCATGAAACCTACAGTTTTGTTGCATCAGAGAAACTAATTGAGGTTTAAGCTCAAAGTTGTGTGCTCCAATGGCAGGGATGGAGATGCTTCTTCCATGTAAATTGGAATTAGGTGCAGTGAAGTCACCAAGCATCCTCCTTGCATTATTATTATTTTCGGCTGCCATCTCCTCTTCCTGTTCGAAAATTCCTGTAAGGTTGTCTCTGGATTGTTGTATTTTAGCTTCTCTTAGTTTCCTTTTCAGAGTCCTTTCAGGTTCTGGATCTGCTTCAACAAGAATGTTCTTGTCCTTGCTCCTGCTCATATGAAAGAGAAGGGAACAGAAAAATAATAATAGGGATCCTTTTTACCACAGTATAGAGGTTCCCTTGTTGTGAGTAGAAGAAAAGAAGAGTAGAAGAGAAAAGAAAGGAGAGTCCAAACAGAAGGGTGAGGAGAGCAGAGATATGAGATGAAGAGAAGTGTTAGTAGATGAATAAATAAATAGAAGAAGATGAGAGGTGAGAGGATTTTCGAAAATTAAAAATTAAAATTTAAAGTTAAATTTCGAAAATAGTTTTTGAAAAAGGTTAGTAATTTTCGAAAATTAGGAATGAAATAAAATTAAAATAAAAAATTAAAATATTTAGTTAAATTAAAAAGAAATTTTGAAAAAGAGGGAAGAAATTTTCGAAAATTAAAGGTAAAAAGTTAGTTGGGCAGTTTTACTAAAGATAAGAAACAAACAATCAATTAGTTAGTTGAAAGAGATTTGAAATTCAATTTTTAAAAAATAAGAAGATAAGAAGTTAGAAAAGATATTTGAAAAAGATAAGATAAAAAGATATTTTTGAAAAGATATGATTGAAATTAGTTTTGAAAAAGATTTGATTTTAAAAATCACAATTAATGACTTGACCCACAAGAAATCACAAGATATGATTCTAGAACTTAAAGTTTAAATTTTTCTTAACAAGTAAGTAACAAACTTGAAATTTTTGAATCAAAACATTAATTGTTGATAATATTTTCGAAAATTATGAGATAAAATTAAGAAGAAGATTTTTGAAAAATATTTTTAAAATTTTTGAAAATAAATAAGAAAAATGAAAAAGATTTAATTTTTGAAAAAGATTTTGAAAAAGATAAGATTTTTAAATTGAAAATTTGATTTGACTCATAAGAAACAATTGAATTTTAAAAATTTTTGAAAAAGTCAATCCAAATTTTCGAAATTTATGAGAGAAAAAAGGAAAGATATTTTTTTTATTTTTGAATTTTTAATGATGAAAGAGAAAAACAAAAAAATTGACTCACAACATGAAAATTATGAATCAAAACACATGATGCATGCAAGAACACTATGAATGTCAAGATGAACACCAAGAACACTTTGAATGTCAAGATGAACATCAAGAACTTATTTTTGAAAAATTTTTAAGAAAAGAAAACATGTAAGACACCAAACTTAGAAATTTTTCATGCATAGACACTATGAATGCAAGAATGCATATGAAAAACAAGAAAAGACACAAAACACAAAAATATGAAGATCAAACAAGAAGACTGGACAAGAACAACTTGAAGATCATGAAGAACACTATGAATGCATGAATTTTCGAAAAATGCATAAATTTTTTTTTTTTAGAAAAAAAATGCAATTGACACCAAACTTAAAAATTGACTCAAGACTCAAACAAGAAACACAAAATATTTTTTATTTTTATGATTTTATAAATTTTTTTGTATTTTTGTATATTTTTTTTTCAAAAAACATATAGGAAAAAGAAAATAAGAAATTCAAAAATTTTTAATAAGAATTCCAGGAATCTTTCAATGTTAGCCTAAAGCTTCAATCCAAGGGTTAGACATGGCTTAATAGTCAGCCAGCTTTAGGATATAAATCAGGCATGCAACAGCTGATACTTCATCCAACTCCATATACATGCCTTTTATGTTGACAAGTGGAAGCCTCAATCCAAAAGAATTTGGATATGGCTTTACAGCCAGCCAGGCTTCAACATGTTACCATGAAACTCTAGAATTTATTCTTAAAAATTCTGAAATAATTTTCGAAAACAAAGGGAAAAACTTTTTTTTTTTGAATATTAATTGGGAAAAACGAAAAAGAAGAAAATATTTTTGAAAAATTTTTGAAAACTTTTTGAAAATAAAATAAGAAGAAAATTACCCAATCTGAGCAACACGATGAACCGTTAGTTGTCCAAACTCGAACAATCCCCGGCAACGGCACCAAAAACTTGGTGCACGAAATTGTGATCCCTGGTAATGGCTCCAAAAACTTGGTGCTCTAATCTTAATTCATAATTTGTCACAACTTCGATACAACTAACCAACAAGTGCACTGGGTCGTCCAAGTAATAAAACCTTACGTGAGTAAGGGTCGATCCCACGGAGATTGTTGGTATGAAGCAAGCTATGGTCACCTTGTAAATCTCAGTCAGGCGGATATCAAATGGTTATGGAGTTTTCGAATATTAATAATAAATAAACAAAAAATACAGATAGAAATACTTATGTAACTCATTGCTGAGAATTTCAGATAAGCGTATAGAGATGCTTTCGTTCCTCTGAACCTCTGCTTTCCTGCTGTCTTCATCCAATCCTTCCTACTCCTTTCCATCGCAAGCTTTATATAGGGCATCACCGTTGTCAATGGCTACATCCCATCCTCTTTGTAAAAAAGGTCCAAATGCTCTGTCACGGCACGACTAATCATCTGGAGGTTCTCGATTATACTGGAATAGGATTTACCCTCCTTTTGCGTCTGTCACTACGCCCAGCACTCGCGAGTTTGAAGTTCGTCACAGCCATCCCTTCCCAGATCCAACTTAGAATACCACAGACAAGGTTTAGACTTTTCGGATCTCAGGAATGGCCATCCATGGGTTCTAACTTATACCACGAAGATACCAATAACTCGGACTCGGTCCCCTGTATTAGATATCCAAGAGATATCTATTCAATCTAAGGTAGAACGGAAGTGGTTGTCAGGCACGCATTCATGGGGGAATGATGATGACTGTCACGATCATCACATTCATAGTGAAGTGCGAATGAATATCTTAGAAGCGGAATAAGTTGAATTGAATATAGAACAGTAGTACTTTGCATTAAATCATGAGGAACAGCAGAGCTCCACACCTTAATCTATGGAGTGCAGAAACTCTACTGTTGAAAATACATAAGTGATAATGGAGTTCATTGGTCTCGGCCCCAGAGGGGAACCGGAGTAACCAAGACTGTGAATAAAATGATAAAAAGTTATATATATACTAGACTAGTTACTAGGGTTTACAAAAGTAAGTAATTGATGCATAAATCCACTTTCGGGGCCCACTTGGTGTGTGCTTGGGCTGAGCTTGAAGTTTACACATGCAGAGGCTTCTTTTGGAGTTGACCGCCAAGTTGTAACGTGTTTTTGGCGTTCAACTATGGTTCGTGACGTGTTTCTGGCATTTAACTCTAGACTGCAGCGTAGAACTAGCGTTTAACGCCCTTTTGCGTCGTCTTAACTCAGGCAAAGTATGGACTATTATATATTGCTGGAAAGCCCTGGATGTCTACTTTCCAACGCAATTGGAAGAGCGCCATTTGGAGTTCTGTAGCTCAAGAAAATCCCCTTTGAGTGCAGGAAGGTCAGAATCCATCAACATCAGCAGTCCTTCTTCAACCTCTGAATCTGATTTTTGCTCAAGTCCCTCAATTTCAGCCAGAAAATACCTGAAATCACAGAAAAACACACAAACTCATAGTAAAGTCCAGAAATGTGAATTTAACATAAAAACTAATAAAAACATCCCTAAAAGTAACTAGATCCTACTAAAAACATACTAAAAACAATGCCAAAAAGCGTATAAATTATCCGCTCATCACCCTCCTCAAGTTAACCAAGCCCTTCCCTCTAATCAACCTCACGTGAATGACACAATTCACACCTTCATGCAAGAACAATGAGAGTTCCATAAGAAACAAGAGGCATACATGGCTACCATAGCCGATGCCCTTTTTCCGTTTAACTCTCCCCCCTTAACCCGCACAAAACACCCAACAAGCTTCATCTTCGAGTAGTTTGCCCTCCCAACCTCAACCCAACCCTAAGGGTAGCATCAATGCCATTACCCTTAGGAGCGGCACTAAACTTGATAAAAATGTTGCTATGCCTACAAGGTTAAGTGAAAAAAACGAACAATGAAGAGGTAGGAGATGAAGTGGAAGCGATGAGGGATGAAGATGAAAGTGTTGACAAAAGCGAGGAAGAACCACCCAAGGTCAAGGAGCCAAAGGGAAAGACCTTGCTTGAAGAGCCTTTGCCCATTCCATTCCCAACTTTAGCCAAGAAGGCCAAGAAACAAGAAGAGCTTGACCCTAATATGGTGGAAGTTTTTAAGAAGGTTGAAGTCACCGTCCCCCTCTTCCAAGCCATTCAACAAGTGCCCAAATATGCCAAGTTCCTTAAAGATATTTGCACTCACAAAGACAAGCTTGGCAATCTGAATACAAAGCCGGTAGATGATTCTATCTCTTCTTTACTTTCTGAAAAATATAATGATCCCGGCCCATGTTTGGTCACTTGCTTGATTGGTGGGATGAAATTCATGGACTGTATGTGTGACCTGGGGGCGTGCGTAAGCATTATGCCACTCCCCATTTATGAAATATTGAATTTGTCACCCCTAAAGAGGTCTGGGGCGAGGTTTGTGCTAGCCGATAAAAGTATTGTGTCAGTTGTTGGGATTGTAGAGAATGTCCTGGTTAATATTCAAGGATTGCTCTTTCCAGCTGATTTTCACATTTTGGAGACCCCTCCCATTGACTCAAACAAGCCATCATCCATACTCTTTGGAAGGCCATTCTTAAAGACGCCCCGTTTTAAGCTAGATGCACATTCCGGAGTCTATTCTTTTGAGTCGGATGGCAAGTTGGTCAAGTTCACTTTGGAGGAGTCAAACAAGCCCATTCTTGAAGCCTATTCTATTTTTGGATGCGACATCGTTGAAGATCAAGTGATTGAGGATGGGAAGGAACAAGAAAAAGAAGATGTTGCCAAGAAGTCAAACTCAAAGGATCACACTCAACCCAAGAATGCCAAGGAGTTGGAGATTTTCCTCCTTGGTAAAGTTTCCAAGTGACAAATGAAACCATGCAAGTCCAACTTAGGACTCTAAACCAAAGTGCTCGGTGGGAGACACCCCACCATGGTAACTTTGTTCCAATTTTATCTCTTGTTTATAGCCTTTTGAATTATTTGCTTTCTTGTGACATAATGGTTAGTTTAGGTTTGGTTTGATGAATTTTGAGTTGTATAAGTTGATTTACTTGTGGACTGTGAATTTGTGCTTATTGAATGATTTGGGGTTGGTATGTTGATATACTAAGGGTAGGAACCTTAGTTTTGAAGAGAAAAGAATTTTCTGAAACAGGACATCTGTACGTCCGCACCCACCTGTGTGTGCGCACAAAACCGTGTTTTTCGTCACCTATGCGGCCGCACGTATCTGTGCATCCGCACATGCCCTTGTATGCCCTCTGGTCGCAGTGCCAGCATAGCCTGTGCGTGCCCGCTGCCCATTCTTCTTTGATCTGTGCGAGCGCACGTCTTCGTGCGTACGCACACAACCCCTCTCATACTTCATCTGTGTGGCCGCACAGATGTGTGCGCCCGCACACTGCTTGATAGCCCCTCTGGTGGGAGCGAGAGAACAGCTTGTATGCCTGAACAACCTCCCCCATTTCTAACCCTTGTGCGTGCGCACGGACCTGTGTGCGCACGCATACATGCCTTTGTCCCCAAGTATATAAAAAAATAAAAAAAAGGGAGCTTCTCTGTGCGGTCGCACGTCCTTGTGCGTCCGCACGCCCTTTTACAACCTCTCTGGTCACAGCGATCGCACGCTGTGTGCGTTCACATCCTTCGTAGTTTTCATCTCTATGCGTCCGCATAGGCCCTTGTGCATCCACACACGACGCGTTCTGGGCAATAACAGGGCAACCTGCCCTGTTGAGAGGCAGCTTTCTTCTTTTCTTTCTTCTCCTTCGCTGCTCTCTTTCTCTCTTCTGAGCCCAGCTCCGCTGGTCCCTGCCGTCGGCCACCACCGTCGTCAGCCCACCGCTGGCGACCCTTCTCTCTTTCTCCCTTTTCTCTTATTCCTCTTCTCTTTTCTTTATTTCTTTCCTTTCCCTCTCCTTTCTCTTTACACCACCGGTGAGTTCCCTCTTCCGGTGCTTCTTTTTCCAGCGAACCCAAACGCCGTGATTTCGCAGTGGCTATAATGAGTGCCATTGTTTCTCCCTCGTTCTTGTCCTACTCAACCTTTATATCTTAGGTTCTTGTTTCTCCTTTCTTTTTATGTTAATATTTTTGCACTTGCTTTCATTTCTTTTATGTTGCTTAGATTCAATTATCTGCTTTCTTTGTTCCTTCTTTGTATTGCAAAGTGTTGTTGCTTGATTGTTGGGTTGGTTATGAACATATTTGAGCTTAATTATGATGAACTTGCACATTGCATACCACATGTTCGAGAAAATGCCTCAATGAACATTTTGTTTGTTTCATATGACTTGGCCATCATATGTGTTCAATTTATCTCTTGTTAAGCATATTGTATGAATGGTGCAACTTCTATTATGACTTTTGATGGTAGAAAATTGAAATCACCAATACATTTTCTTGTTTGTTGATGTGAAATTTTGGTTGTAAATGCATTGTGTTGGTGTAATATAAGTTTCATTGTTCATCTTGGAATTTCAATTGAGTAACCGCTCTACGAATGTTCAAATTTTGATGATATCTTGATCAAACATCTTTTGGGCTTCCAATTGAGAACATTGTAGGTGTGATTACTACTTTTTGAGGATGAACAATGGACAATCCCTTTTTGGTGCTTGCTTGAAATTATTGGCATTTCTCTGTTCTATATTTGCAACTTGAGCACTAAATCGTGAAGCTTTGAGCTATGAATTGCCTTAAGGGTGTGATTGCAGTGATATCCGGTGGGTGGGTGTGTTCCAACCACGCGCAACATTGGAATATACACACCGTGTTTCTTACAAATCACACTACTTCTATAAGCTCTTTTAGCATTGTTAGTGCTTCCTCAACGATTTCACTTTATTGTTGTCCTATGATCTCAAAGTTCTTTTATTTGTATTTTCAGGATGAGGAAGAAGGGTAAGACACCGGTTACTTCACCGGTTGAGCAAACTACCACTCCCTTCCCTGATATTTGGTGGCATCGCCAAGGTCGTAGACCGGATACCTTGGTTAACCAGAGAGCCAACTCTCAATTCAAGGCTATTAAGAAGCGTACAATCCATTGGGAGCGGCCATTGAAGGTTTCAAGCCAATACAAGGCGACTATCCACCAAAGGATCACCTCGCTTCATTAGGAGTTTCTCGAGCAAGAACCCATTGAAGTCAATGAGACTATGGTGCGGAAATTTTATGCAAACTACCAAGCTTGGGAAGCGAATTCAGTCTTCCTCCGAGAAAAGATGTTGGATACATCCAATCAAGCTCTAGAAGCTATTCTGAACATCCCCCACATTCCACTTGAGAAAGATGAATATTCCAAGATCAAAGTGGATGTCTTCAAGGAAAGAGTATCTCTGACTCCCATTCTTGAGAGAATAGGCCGTCCTGGTGCATCTTGGGAGTATAGCAAAGGGAGGAATTTTATTTCCACTAGTATTGCATACTCTGATTTGAATACTGAAGCTCGTATATGGCATCAGATTGTGGCGGACTACATCATCTCGAGCACCCACTATACCCATGTGAGATTTAGAACTGCTTTGCTACTATGGGCTATTATGAAAGGGAAGCATATAGCCATCTTGCCTTTATTGCGCAAATCGATTTGAAAATTAGTTGAGAAGAAGAATATCAGCATTCCATTTCCGTCGATGGTGATGCGCTTAGCAAACGCAGCGAGGGTAGAGAGGCGACCAACGGACATTATGTTCCGGACTCCTAGAGGCAACAAGTTCATTCCGAGGGGTGATTTGGAAAGATCAACAAACACTACCCCCTCCAAGAGGAAGACACCCATAGCACCACCATCAAGTCTACCACCTTCATCAACTGCTTTACCCTTTCTCCGACCTCTTCCGGATTTATTTCGAGACATCTTGCACAATATCCACCATATGGAGCACTTAGAGCGCAAACATTTTGAGTGGATAGTGGCAAGGCTAGAAGGAAGATGCCCCGGCCCGATTCCTAGAGATTCATGCGAGCTAGCTGGGGAGGAGCATGATGTAGTTGACCATCCCACTCATGAGTCCACCAGCTGAAGGTGGCCCCTCTTCATCCTCCTGGATCGTGAGCATGCACAGAGGACCGTGCACAAATTAAGTGTGGAGGAGGATTAGGATCGATGACTTCAAGGGGGTAAAAAACATTTCTCTCTTAAAGACACTTTGCAATGTTTCTTGTAGTACTTTTCCTTTATTTTGAGTAGCTTTATTTCTATTGCATCTTGTTTTGTTTGCTGTAAATATTTCTTTATCACTTATGGATAGTTAGTAGTTAATATTTGCATGTTGCATGATAGAATGAATAAGTTGGTGAAACACCAAGGAATTTCCATGAAATTTTCCTTTTAAGGCCATACCATTGATTGAATTGAAGAAAAATTTGTTTACCAACTTGCTTGGAGTCTTTTGTTTGTAGAACATGGAAACGAGCTAGAACAACATACCTTGTGAGATTTGAGCTTTAATAGATGGTTGCACTTTTCAGCCATAATATTGTTCTTGTGTGTGATTATACTCCCTTTTTGATTGTGATCATTGATTTGCATGATTCTTTATGTCCTGTATTTATGTTTGGATGCATTTAGCATGATTGAGACCATTTTTTATGATAAACTCACTAACCTATATGGCCAACCCTTGCATTCACCTTTGTGAACCCCTTTGAGCATATGAATCCCCTTTTGTTCTAATGATAGCACATTACTCCCCTTAAGCAGAAAACCATTGATGTTCTTGAATTATTCTTTGATTAGCTTGGGTGGATTAGTGTGTAAATTCTAAGTGTGGGGGAATTTTGGGAAGCATTGGTGATAAAGGCATGAACTCTTGGTGAAAAGAAATTTTGGGCAATTAGGTAATGCTCATGCATTTCACTAATTAAAACATATGCATTTATAGTTCAAAAAAAAAAAAACCTTGTGCATAACAAAGTATGAATAAAAAGAGTAAATAAAGGATGCATATGCCATGTTTGAAAAGAAAATGCATGAGTGAAGGGAGATAGGAAAGAGAAAATGGGTAAAAATGTTGTATTGTTATGTGTACATAGGTGATGTAGGATTAGGTGGACATTCGAGCTAATCAAAGAACTAATTCTTTAAGTCCACTTGACCATATTTCATCCTACCTAACCCTAACCCCATTACATCCCTCTAAAGACCTCATGATACTTGTTATTCATGCATTAAATACTAATTGATTGTTAGATGACTTGCAAATCTTTGAAAAGCATGATAGAAGGGGAATTGAGTTGTTAAACCCCTAAACATTGAGCGAATTGAGTGGATACAGATCCGGTGAGGGGTTTGATCGCTCAATCCTATGTTCTTACGCTTCATATTGCATCTTCTTGCAAGTTGTTTGGTTGGATAGCTTTGATAACTTCAATTCAATTCTTTGGACATTGATCTTAATGCATGAACTCTTTGCATTGGCCCTATAGTTTCTTGTGATGGATTGGAATTTCATGGTTTGTTTCTATCAACTCTTATCATAGTATATTTTGGTGATTGGTCTTAGGATAGTTGCATGCATTTAAGTAGTATATAGCATAATTCACTTTCCCTTTCATATATCTCCTTTGTGTGTTAAGCATGAGGATATGCTAGTGTTTAAATGTGGAGGAATTGATGAATCCATATTTGATTATGATTTTTTGGTTAGAATTTGATGGATTTTCATCATATAAACTTGTACTTATTCCCTTGAATAGCATGCTTTTGAACTTTCCTTCCAAATTGCGCTTGATTATGAAAATATGCTCTTTAGTGCCTATTTAATCTATTTTTATTCCATTTGCCTTCCATTCGATGCCTTAATATTGTTTGTGAGTGATTTCAGGTGTATAAGATAGGTATGGATTGGAGAAAATGAAAGAAGAGCATGCAAAGTGGAAGAAACAAGAAGAATCAACGGAGATGAGCTCAGAGACGTGTGCGTGCACACAGCTACCCGTGCGTACGCACAGCCGGCCAATCAGAGCACGTGGAGTGTTTCGAGCGCATCGCGCGTCCAGCCTAGCATCACTTAGTGTGCGTGCGCAGCCCCTTGTGCGTACGCACAGGCCTGGATTTGTCGCGAGGTGTGCGGACGTACGCATCTGTGCGTCCGCACAGGTGTCCGCATATGACTTCATTAAAATAGCACGTGACTCGCGATTCGGGGGCTTTGGAGGCCCATTTCTGAAGTCTTTTAGCTCATATTGGAGGGGGAATGAAGGACATAACATAGCATATCATTAGGGTAGTTTTAGGAGTAGTAGTAGGAAGCTTTAGTTAGTTTTTCTCTAAATTTTTCATCATCTCTATTAAGGTTTATATTAGGGTTTTACATTCAAGTGCCATTTTCATTTTTGATCTTGGATTTTACTAGATTTCATTGTAAGTATTCTCTTGTTATTACTCTTTATAGTTACATTGCCATTACTCTTTCTTCTAATTCAAGTTATAGTTCAATTTTGCTTCTCTCTTGCAATTTTAATTTTTTGTTGATGAATTTGATGTTTGATGTTTATTTCATGCTTCCTTGTGTTATTCTTGTTGATTGAGATTAATTGTTGCTTTTAGTTTCAAGCCTTTTCTCTTTTTCTCCATGTTTAAGGTTTATGCCCACCAAGTGTTTGACAAAATGTCAAACATGGTTTTAGGCTAAATTTTTTATTCTTGGCTTGGGTAAAGTGAGCAATTAGGTTTCTAGAGTTGGAATGTCCAACATTTAGTTTCAATTCTTGGATTGTTAATTGTTCTTGTTCCCACTAACGCTAAGTTGTTGCTAAGCCAATTAGCAAGCAATTTATGATTTGTGGGTTGGGATTAATCCATCATAATTGTCATAGTTGTGGTTCCAACAAGGAAATGACCCTTAGCTCACTCCAAGCCAAGACTCTTTTTGATGCTTTTAATCTTTCATACATTCCTATGTTAATCTCTTTTATACTTTACTTGTTTATATTACATAGTCAGTTCTTTAATTTCTTTATTAGTTCAATCATTACAATTTTGCATGTTCTTTTATTGCTTTATGTGTTCATTTCTTTAATGACAAACCCTTGATCACTACAACCGAATTTGCACACTCATTGTTCTAGAAGTACTCCTTGGGAGACGACTCAGGAGTTTGAATACTCTTGGTTATTTGATTTGAACTGTGACATCTTTGATTAAACTTTGATTGTGAGAGTTCATTGTTGGTTTGGACTATGCTACCAACGAAGTGATTCTTATTTTGATTGATTCTGAACCGGCAATAACTCTCTCGTCAGTATGAACACTCATCCTCTGATGAGGATGATGAAACTAGGGAAGAGCAAGTTTCTCGGTACCTAGGAGCTCTTATGAAGCTAAATTCCAAGTTATTTGGAGTTAAGACATTGGAAGAAGAACCTCCAGTGCTTACAAAAGAACTCAATGCTTTAGGTCATCAGAAGCTACCTCAAAAGCTTCTGGATCCCGGACGCTTCCTAATTCCTTGCACCATATGCACCATGAACTTTAAGAAGGCTCTGTGTGACCTAGGGTCAAGTATAAATCTCATGCCAGTCTCTGTAATGAGAAGTTGGGAATCTTTGAGGTACAAGCTGCAAATATCTTACTAGAAATAGTAGACAAGGCAATGAAGAAGCCATATGGCTTAGTAGAGGATGTCCTGGTGAAGGTTGAAAACTACTACATCCTTGCAAACTTCATAGTCTTGGATATAGGAGAGGATGAGGATGAATCTATCATCCTCGAAAGATCTTTCCTAGCCACTGCAAATGCTATCATTGATGTAGCTAAGGGAGAACTGGTTTTCCAACTAGGGGAGGATCACATCTTGTTCAAGATGCCTCACCCTAATTCTCTCTTTGAAAGAAGAGAGATAACTGTGCAACACCTAGTGTTCTAATCCTCTCTCTCAGTGCAGAGCTTTACTGAGCCACCAAGTACCAATTCTAAGTTTGGTAGGACAGCCATCATCAAGCTCTAAGAATAATGGTACTAAGAAGAAATTACCTAAAGGCTGGAGGGACAAGAAGGTCCCCACTGAAGGCCTTTCACCTGGCATGAGAGTTGTCTTCACCAAGAAACCAGTCATACCACATACAGTGAGTCGTATCCAGTCTTTAGAGCATGTGGAGCTCATCCATGAGAAGACAGGAAGAAAGTTCATTGTAAGGGGCGAAATTCTGAGCCCATATCAATCTACGTAAGGAGCTAACCGTCAAGGTAGTGACGTTAAAGAAGCATTGTTGGGAGGCAACCCAACCATATTTAGTTATTTCCATTTCTTTTAAGTTTATTCTGCATGATTAATTCTATAAGTTTGTTTTTCTTTAAGTTATTTCTTTAGGTCCATGATCATGTGCAGTAGTCAGAACAGAGACAGAAAGCTTCAGAGATAGAAAACAGAATCCCTGGAGCAGAGACCAAGCTGGCGTTGAATGCCAGCCAAGGCGCATGGAGCTGGCGTTCAATGCTAGCCAAGGGCAGAGGTTGGGCGTTCAACGCCCGAGGAAGTAGAAGATCTGGCGTTGAACGCCAGAAAGGAGTCCCTCCTGGGCATTCAACGCCACAACTAGGAGGAAAGTTGGCATTGAACGCCAGCTATGGTGTAGCAACTGGGCGTTCAATGCCCATATGGAGGGCAGAGAATTCAATTACCCTAGCCTCTCAGGACTAGTGGGTCCCACAGCATCTTCACCTACGCCACCTTCTTTTCTCTTCTTTTCACACTTTCCCATACACTTTTCCCTATAAACCCTCAACCAATCACCCCCATTCATCTTCCCCAAAACCATCATCACTCTCACCAACCCCCACCCACTACAATTCAAAATTTTCCACCCATATTTTCCCCCTATTCATTCGAATCCTACCCACACAATCCCTATAAATACCCCATCTCATACCACTTATCCCACACACTACTCATACACCATAAAGCCCTCACTTGGCCGAATTGCTTTCTCCCTCCATCTCCATCAATTTTCTTCTTCTTCTTCTACTCCATTATTCTCTTCTGTTTATATTTACTCGAGGACGAGCGAAGCTTTAAGTTTGGTGTGGAAAAGTCGTGCTTTTTGCTTTCCATTATCACTTATGGCACCCAAGGTCGGAGAACCCTCTAGAAATATAAAAGAAGAGGCCATAGCCGCTACCTCCGAATCTTGAGAGATGGAGAGATTCATCACCAAAGCCCACCAAGACGACTTCTATAAAGTTGTGGCAGAGAAAAGGTGATCCCCAAGGTCCCTTTTAGGCTTAAGAAGAATGAGTATCCAGAGATCCGATGTGAAATCCGGAGAAGAGGTTGGGAAGTCCTAACCAATCCCATCCAAGAGGTTGGGATCTTAATGGTGTAAGAGTTCTATGCTAATGCATGGGTCACAAAAACCCATGACATTAGTGTGAACGCACATCCTAAAAATTGGAGCACCATGGTCCGAGGAAGAATCTTGGACTTTAGTCCGGAAAGTGTGAGGTTAGCGTCCAACTTGCCCTTGATGCAAGGAGACCCACATCTTTACACTAGAAGAGTCCACTTTTATCAAAGGTTGGATCAAGTACTCTCAGACATCTGTGTGGAAGGAGCACAGTAGAAAAGGGATTCCCAAGGCAAGCCTATTCAACTAAGAAGGCTTGACCTCAAGCCCATAGCTAGAGGATGGTTGGAATTCATCCAACGCTCTATCATCCCTACTAGCAATCGGTCTAAAGTGACCATAGACCGAGCCATCATGATCCATTGCATCAATGTTAGAAGTGAGGTGGAAGTACACGAGGTGATACCTCAAGAGTGTACAAAGTGGCATACAAGCCTTCCACCAAGGCAAGGCTAGCTTTCCCTCATATTATCTGTCACCTATGCTCTTCAGTTGGAATTGTCATAGAAGGTGACACTCCAATTGAGGAGGACAAGCCCATCACTAAAAGTAGGATGGAGCACCATAGAGAGCCAGCACATGACCCACAGCAAGAGCATGTGGAGCCGCCTCAACATGAGATCCCTGAGATGCCTCAAGGAATGTATTTTCCTCCTCAAAGCTATTGGGATCAATGGCATACTACTACGGGAGAACTAAGCTCTAACATGAATCAGCTGAGGATGGAGCTTCAAGAGCATTCCACCATCCTCAATGAAATTAGAGAAGATCAAAGAGCTATGAGGAAAGAATAATAGAGACAGGGGCGTGACATTGAAGATATCAAGCGCACCATTGAGTTCTTTAGAGGAAGTGGTAGCCGCCTGATAAACCATAATTTTATGGTTTATTTTATATTGAATTGAGTAGATTTTGTCAACTATTCTCACACTTATTCATGTAAATTGCATGTTTTTAAGTTTCCTTCCAAATTTAGTGCTATGATTGAAAACATGCTTTCTAGGTCTTAAAATTGCTAATTTTTAATCCTCTTTTATTACCATTCAATGCCGTGATATGTGCGTTAAGTGATTTCAGGTTTTATAGGGCAGGAATGGCATAAAGGATGGAAAGGAAGCATGCAAAACTGGAAGGAACATAAAGAATTGGAAATTTGAGAAGCTGATGTCGACGCGTACACATGGATGACGCGTACGCGTGACAAGCGTCACGTGCCTCAGTAAAGAGAATTCGCTGTGGGTGATTTCTGAGCTATTTTTGGCCCAGTTTCAAGCCCAAAAAGGAAGACAAGAGGCTGCAGAGTAGAGCTGCAAAGGGGACTGACAATTGATTCACACATTTTTAGGTTTTAGATGTAGGTTTCTAGAGAGAGAGGCTCTCTCCTCTCTCTAGGTTTTAGGGTTTTCAGTTTTATTTCTTCTTAGATTTATATTTCCATTTTGCTTTAATTTAGTTCTATTCTACTTTTATTTGTTCTAGTACTTTAGTTTACCTACTATACTTGTTGATTCCTTTATGTTGCCAATTTAGTTTATGAATTCTTCTTGTTTTCTTTGATTCCTATTAATGCAAATTACATTTTCATGTTTATGATTGCTTTCTTTAATTTGCCGTTATTGTTCTCTTGCAATTGCTAGTTTTAGATTTTACTCTTCCTTATTAGTTTTCTATGCTTTTATTTTGTGCCTTCCATGTGTTTGATAAAATTCTTGGGTGGATTTTAATTTAGATTTTTATGTTCTTGACTTGGATTGATTAATTAGAGACTCTTGAATTGTCCAAGTCTCTTGTTGATTGGTAATTGAATTAGCTTGAACTTCACTAAATCTAGTCCCTCACTATGAGTTGACTAGGACTTGTGAACTCAAGTTGATTGTATACACTTGACTTTCCTTCATTGGTTAGAGGTTAACTAAGTGAAGGCCATTTACATTTACCATCACAATTGACGATGATAATGAGGATAAGACTTCTAATTCTCTTTCCTTGCTAAGAGCTTTCTTGGTTATTAGTTTATTTTGTTGCCATTTTACTTTCTTGTTTCTTATTTCAAAACCCCCCAAAAGAAGTACATCATAACCATTAATAAACACACTTTCCTGCAATTCCTTGAGAGACGACCCGAGGTTTAAATACTTCGGTTTATTTTTATTGGGATTTGTACTTGTAACAACCTAATTAAACGTTGATTGAGGTTTAATTGTAGGTTTAGATCTATACTTGCAACGCGATATTTTTGTGAAAATCTTTACCGACATTTTTCCTCCATCACCGCAGTCACTAAGGTGGTCCTGTTCCATCACTCCTTGCTTTTATTTTATTTTTCTGTTTTCTATTATGTTTTACTATCTGTTCTCTTGTTCTTGTTGCATGATCATTTCTATCTGTGTCTTAAAGTTATAAAATGTTCCATATATCTATCACCTTGCTTAAAAAAAATTTATTTGAAAAAGAATTGAGAGATGCATAAATTTCGAGTTATATAATAGCCAATTATTTTGATGTGGTGGTATTACTTTTGTTTTCTAAATATATGAATGAACAGTGCATATTTGAAATTAGAGTCAAGAATGTTGGCTCTTGAAAGAATGATGAAAAAGGAGAAGTATTATTGGTAATTTGAAAAATCCAAAAAAAATGATTCTTGAAGTAAGAAAAAGCAGCAAAAAAAAAAAGAAAAAGAAAAAGCATGTTGCAAAAAAAGAAAAACAAATAACATATATGCATGCGAGAAAAAAAAAGCAATAGAAAAAGCCAATAGCTCTTTAAATCAAAAGGCAAGAGCATGGGTCCAAGGCTTTGAGCATCAATGGTTAGGAGGGCCTAAAAGAATTAAAATCTTGGCCTAAGCACTCCAAATGAACAGTGTCCCTAACTATGTGCTTATGGTGTGAAGGTGTCAAGTGAAAAGCTTGAGACTGAGCAGTTAAAGTCATGATCGAAAGCAAAAAAGATAAAAGAGTGTGCTTAAGAACTCTGGACACCTCTATCTAGAAATTCCAGCAAAGCTGAATCACAATCCGAAAGGGTTCACCCAGTTAAGTGTCTGTGGCATTTATGTATCCGGTGGTAATATTGGAAAACAAAGTGCTTAGGGCCACGGCCAAGACTCTAAAAGTTGTATTCAAGAATAAAAAAGAACTAAACTAGGAGAGTCAATAATATCATCTGGATTCTAAGTTCCTAAAAATGCCAACACTTCTGAGCTTCAATAGATAGTGAGATGCCAAAACTATTCAGAAGCAAAACGCTACTAAGTCCCGCTCATCTAATTGAAACTGAGCTTCATTGAAAATTCAGGAATTTATTGTATCTTACTCTTCTTTTTATCCTACTTTGTTTTTAGTGGCTTGGGGACAAGCAACAGTTTAAGTTTGGTGTTGTGATTAGCAGATATTTTATACGCTTTTTGACATCATTTTTATATAGTTTTTAGTATGTTTTGTTTAAGTTTTATTATATTTTCATAGGTTTTAGTGTAAAAATCACATTTTTGGATTCTACTATGAGTTTTTGTGTTTTATGGTGATTTCAGGTATTTTTTGGCTGAAATCTGAGTGTTTTGACAAAGTCTGATTCAATGGCAGAAAAAGCATTGCAGATGCTGTCAGGATCTGACCTCCGTGCACCAGTATCCCAACTATGTGTTTATCCTCTTCAAGAGGAAGAGTATTTGCCTCTTTACCATAACATGATGCTCTTCTTTTACGAGGATTTTTATTTATAGAACCAACTGGTCTACCACGCTTTTGGCATGTGTTTGCATTATTAACCATTTGTCTAATAGGGATATCAATTCAAATTGAAGCATTTTAGCTAGTATCTAGAATTTCGTTATTTTTTAATCAGAAATGTATTAGGCAATTCATTTGCAATTTTCTATAAATGTATACTTTTTTGAACTTTTAATTCACATTGCTCGAATTGAGGATCCAAATGTATTAATGATGATGCATTCTAGTTTAGCTGTTTTTTCAGCTATTTATTCCCTTCTCTTAATGTTGGAAACATTGTCTTAGTAAAGTGATAATCTGCAAATCGAATTTTAAATACATTTCTCATTTGTATCTCTAGATACCTCACAATAGAAGGACATAGATACCTCACAATAGAAAAAATATTATATCCACATATATTCTCAATTTTTTTTGGAGCCTCATTTTGATGTGATTAGGTGGAGCAATTGGAACATATATCATACATCCAAATATTCTCAAATGGGATATGTTTGACTGTCGGCCAAAATCCAATTGTAAAAGAGAAAATATGTGGTAACTTGTTGACCTTAAATAAATAAGTGCTATAGCATGTAAAATATCATGTCCCCAAGTAAAAATTGGAAAATTCTTTGTCACAAGTAAGGGTCTAGCAATCTAATAGAAGCGTTTGATAAGTAATTTTTCTAGCTTATTTTATGTATGAACATGAGTGATGCGTGCTTCAAATGTTCGTGATATGAAGAGTTCAACTGTTATTTAAAAGATATTAGTTTACATTTTTAGAATATTTTAATTTAATTTTATGTATTTTTATTTTATTTATTTAATTACTAGATTGGAGTCTTATGTTTATGGGCTTTAGGATTTTTTTTGTTTTAACCTAATAAGAGATTATAAATACCTCCTTAGCTATTGTAGTCATAGTATAGAATTTTTAGAGGTTTCAAAATCCCTTTTTGGTTTCGTGATGAAACCATGGTGTGGATAATTGAGGTTGAGGAGTCCCTCTCTTGTTACATCGGGAAATTGAGTAGAAGGTTGAGGAGTCCCTTCGATTCAATTTCCAAACTATGGCATTGACAAGTTAGGTTGAGGAGTCCCTTTCTTGTTGCATCAAAAAATTGGGTAGAAAGTAGAGTGATTCTCTTTGTATTCAATTTCAATCTATCCTTTTTATTTCTATTTCAATTTTAATGTATCTTTTTTTATTCACTTTAAATCTTTATCTTCTTATTTATCTTTTATCTCTTTATTATTTGGTATCAGAGCTCAAGTATTAGATTAATTCTTATTAATCTATATTTGTTCTTCTTTTATCATAAAAAAAAAGAGTCCAATGTCTGTCACGTCTTTCTTTTTGTTCTTGTGTTCTTGTTTTCGTTTGCGTTTCATTATTGTTAAAAAAAAGAAGCATAAAGTGAAAAAAAAAACAAAAAAATAGAAATTATCTTCCTTGTAATTATTGTCCTTTTCATATATTATTTTTTCCACCTACAAGATTCGAGGACGAATCTTTTTTGAAGAGGAAGAGAATGATACATGCTTCAAATGTTCGTGATATGAAGAGTTCAAGTGTTATTTAGAAGATATTAGTTTACATTTTTAGAATATTTTAATTTAATGTATTTTGATTTTGTTTATTTAATTACTAGATTGGGCCTTATGTTTATGGGCTTTAGGGTTTTTCTTTGTTTTAACCTAATAAGAGGTTATAAATACCTCCTTAGCTATTGTAGTCATAGTATAGAATTTTTAGAGGTTTCAAAACTCCTTTTTGGTTTCGTGATGAAACCATGGTGTGGACAATTGAGGTTGAGGAGTCCCTCTCTTGTTACATCGGGGAATTAAGTAGAAGGTTGAGGAGTCCCTTCGATTCAATTTCTAAACTATGGTGTTGACAAGTTAGGTTGAGGAGTCCCTTTATTATTGCGTCAAGAAATTGGGTAGAAAGTAGAGTGATTCTCTTTGTATTCAATTTCAACTTATCCTTTTTATTTTTATTTCAATTACAATTTATCTTTTCTATTCAATTTCAATTCTTGTCTTGTTTATCCTTTATATTTTCGTATCATTTGGTATTAGAGCTCAGGTATTAGATTAATTCTTATTAATCTATATTTGTTCTTCTTTTATCATAAAAAAAGAGTCCAGTGTATGTTGCATCTTTCTTTAAGTTCTTGTTTTCGTTTGCGTTTCATTATTGTTTAAAAAAAAAGCATAAAGTGCAAAAAAGAAAAAAAACAAAAACAAGGAAAAAAATAAAAAAAAATTATCTTCCTTGTAATTATTGTCCTTTTCATATATTATTTTTTTTCACCTACAAGATTCGAGGACGAATCTTTTTTGAAGAGGAGAAGAATGATACGTGCTTCAAATGTTCGTGATATGAAGAGTTCAAGTGTTATTTAGAAGATATTAGTTTACATTTAAAGATGAATTATTGTCCTTTTCATATATTATTTTTTTCCACCTACAAGATTCGAGGACGAATCTTTTTTGAAGAGGAGAAGAATGATACGTACTTCAAATCTTCTAAATAACACTTGAACTCCTCATATCACGAACATTTGAAGCACGTATCAATGAGTTACATGATGTTCAACACTTATACCAGTGGCCATGCAATAAGCATCAAAGGTTTAGGAATTAAATTTACTAGCATTATTAAGGCGAATTGTTTTGATTGAATTTTTTAAAAATTGTGTTTTTAATTTTATATTTTGCGCAAATTGTCTCGCGAACATCAAATCGCGAGATAAAAATAAGCACACATGAGACCATTTTAAAGATGCATTTATTAGGATCATGAAGTATCTAAAAGATCCACATGGTCGATGAATTAGTCCATATATATCACCTTAAATCCGCTCAAAGAATTCAACAGATTCAAATCCAATCTTTGTTGCTAATGACCTTATAATCAGTTTTCCTTGAGAATATACAGCACAACATAACTCGCTAGATTGAAGAATCTTATGGCTCGTTAATAAATGCCCTTGTAAGTTTTCAATGATTCACGTTATTATTGTTCTAGGGTGACCTAATCTTTCATGCCAAATAGTGGATTTATTTGGGCTAATAAACTTCTGGTTTAGTAAAACATGTGATTCAATTGTTTTAATATGAATATAATGTAAAGCCCGGTTAATTAACGGCTAATTAACCCATAAATGAGAATTTATTCTAGAAAGCCTAAAATGATATTTTTATGGCTTAATATGATAGAGGAAATTGAGACGAGAATTTCGGTACCAATTTTATGGAAATCGGACCAAGATTGGACCGAACGGGCCAAACTGGTCCAACCGGACCCAAAGTGGGCCCTTGGCCCAACATAACTAAACCAAAACCCTAGTTTTCAGCACTCTCTCTCTCCTCACACAACACCAAACACGCTGAAAAAGAGAGGAAATGGGGGAAGAACACTCTCTCAAACCTCTATCTCTCACTTGATCTTCAAACCACCATAACTTTTGATCTAGAGCTCCGATTGCCGCTCCGTTTGCGGCCACGCGTTCACCGCGGAGAGCTCTACAAAACCCATACAACTAATCTTGAGGTAAGCTACGTGTTTCTGTTCGAAATTCCAGCCCTTATTTTCGAGTTTCATGGGTAAAATGTTGAGATTTTGGGTTCTTTGATGTTATAGGACCCAACTCTCTTGAAGGAGAAGGTTAATCTTGTCTCCTTGGACCTTGGGTGTGGTAAGATTCTCAACCCTAGTGTGATTTTGTTGTTCTATGATGTTTGGGTTTTGAGATGTTGTGTATGAGTATGATGGTTGTGGCTTAGGTTGTGTATGTGTGGGTATTGGAGCTTGATTGGTGACTTTGAAAAGCTTGGAAAGGGTTTGGTGGTGAAAAATCTGTTCTTGGAGGTGTTGAGGCCTTGAGAGCTTGTGGATAAGTGGTTTGGAAGTGCTCCGGGGGAGCTTGAGAAAATCGGCTAAGGTATGGTTTCGGTTTCCCGTATCTAATATGTAATGTGGTAGGAAATACTTAGGCTAGAGGCCCTAAGATAGGCATTGAATTGTTGATGTTGTTGAATGATTGAGATATATGATGTGGTCATATATGTGATGATGATTATTAATGCCTTAGTGGTATGATGTATGAGAAATATGCATGTTGTGATATATATACTTGATGACTGGTTATGGTTGAATTGTGGGTTGAACCATGTTGATGGTGAGTATGATGTTGATTGTGTACAATAATAATTTATTGGAATTGGTGTTGTTGAGAATCGGCATGAGGAATAGTATATGATATATCAATGTGTTTGAGTTTGAGCCACTTGGGTGAAGTGGGGTAAAATGATGAGATAGTGATTTTGGTAATTTGTGGTAATGTGTCAATGTGTGAGTTGAGGAGGCTTGATGTTGAATTTGATATATTTTGATTGATTTCAAAGAAACGGGATGAACTTGGCATGTTTTGATTGGTTTTGAAAAGAGTTGGAAATGGCTTGTTTTGAAATTGGCACTTTGTGGTTTTGTATGAAAATATGGTTTTTGGGCACACTTTGGCGGGACATAACTTGGACTACAGATCTCCGTTTTGTACCAAATCTGTTTGGAAATGAAATTGGATCCGGGATGTCCATGCCGTTCAAAGAACGGGTGAAAGACGATTTAAAATGAGGAAGTTATGTCCGTTGGAAGATTGGGGTTTAAATCTGTGAATTCTGCAGCTTTTAACTTAGAAAATTTTTAGCAGAATGACCCCTTGCGCGTGGGCGTACCTGGCGCGTACGCGCCGATCTTCCAGAAAGCGCCATCCACGCGTGCGCGTGATGTGCGCGGGCGCGCCGATTGTGCTGCACCCAATGCCCAGCCATTTTCCAGAGAGTTATGCCAGAACTGTGCCAGTGTTGTGCCTGGGGCACGAGAACACCCGCGCGTACGCGTGGTTGGCGCGTGCGCGTCGATTGGCAAATCTTTAATCCACGCGTTAGCGTGCATGACGCTTGCGCGTCGATGAGTTTTTGAGGCCATCCACGCGTGCGCGTGGAGTGCGCGTACGCGTGGCCCTGTTTTCATCCCAAAGTTGATTTTTGAGTTTTAAAAGCCAAATCTCATACTTCTAAGCCTCCGATCTCACCATTTATGTCTTAAATCATTATGACATGCCTAGCTATTAAAAAGGGGCTAGTGAATGAGGTAACTTGCGAGTGAAACAAGGGAAAAATGAATGATCAATGAGGATCAAGATGATTATGTGAGATGCGGAGGATGGTGGTGGAAGTGCTTGTTAAGCCATGGGCCGAAAGGCTGTAATTGCTAATGAAACGGATGGTTATGGATTTAACCATGAGCCGGAAAGGCTGTGTATAATATGAATATTGGCTGGTTCTGGACTGAACCGTGAGCCGGATGGCTGATATGGATGTTGATCCATGGATGAGAATTTATGCATGCTTATGCTGAATTATTGATAATTGAGATTTGCACTTCCACTATCAGAGGCACGAGATCCCTGGGAGGAAGCAGTGGCTAGCCACCACGTGCTCCAGGTGGAGGCTCGAGACTCTGTTGACCCTATGTCGTAAGTGTGGCCGGGCACTGTGAAAGACCCGGATGAGCTCGCCCCCGAAATATTCACCAGTGAGGGTGATGGATATGGATCATGTTTATGATCAAGTTTATAACGAGTATAACTCGAGTTGGGGATGCGCGACAGAGGGACAGTCCAATGGTTAGCTACCAGGACTTGTCGGGTTGGCTCTATAACCGACAGATGATATCATCAGCCACTAGGGACAGGCATTCATCATATGCATACTATGTGAATTGTTTGAGATTGCCTATTTGACTGCATATTACTTGCTAATTGTCTAAATGTCTTAACTGCTCCTATTTGTATATTCTTTGTCTGATATAATTGTGTTTACTATTATATACTCCTGCTGGTGGTTGGGAGGTTTGAAGGAATTGGAAAGGGAAGTATTAGTTAGACTGAAGAATCTTTAGTCAGATACCCTTATATGGTTTAGCTTGTTTATAAGCTTTGATATTATCTGGAGGAAGTTCTAGGATTGCCTTTGGCTTTCCTCTATTATTATGTATTATATATGTGGAAGCTGTTACCGTGCTGGGGACCTCTGGTTCTCACCCATGCGGATTTTGTGGTTTTCAGATGCAGGACGCGAGGCTTCTCGTTGAGGCATGCTGGAGACTTCTGGATTAGCGAAGATCCTTTGTTCTTGGGACTCTGTTTTGGTTTATATATCTTGTTTAGATACTTTTATCTCCATTAAATAATACAAACTGTGATGACTCCTTCTAGAGGGGATTTTGGAGAATAGGTTGTATGTATTTGTGTCCCTTTGGGTTTCCTTTGGGGTTTCCTTATTTTATTATATGTATATATTATTATGCTCGGACCGGTTATCTTCGCAGCCGGATTTTGAGTCTTGATATTCCCGTTTTTGACACTCTTTATATATATGATCTTGCGTTAGCTTATCCTTTTCTCGTTACGTTATCGATCGGAGTGTTACGCGTTCGAGTTACGGTTTTTGTTTACCCCTTTTTCTACAAAGGCTCCTAGTTATAATCAATTATTCATACTACTATACGTACTAAATTTTTGTTTTAGAGGTCGTAATACCTTGCCATCTCTGTCTTATGACTTAAGCATAAGACTCTGTATGGTAGGGTGTTACATTATGGTATCAGAGCAGTTCGTTCCTATAGAGCCTGAGGGATGGACTAACTATGCTTCTGTGCATTCTCTGTGTGTGTGTTATGTGCTATTAGTATATCTGCTTGATATAATTGGCATAAACGTTCATGAGCATGCATTTGGGACTTTGAAGCACTAGACTTCCGATATTGAGACTGATCAACTTAATATCGATTGTTGGGTGTGTATAGGAACCAGATGGCGCCTCGTGGACGCGGTAGAGGTAGTGTGAGAGGTCGTACGAATGCTCGTGCACCGGAGAATAACCCTAATGACCCGGTGAACTTTATGGCTGCGTTGGAGAACATGGCTGCTGCTATACAAGCCACTGCTGAGGCTCTTGGTCAACAGATGAACAACCATGGTAATGATGGAGGTGGAGTTCAGGGTCCGATGACCTTGGCAAACTTTTTGAAGGTTAATCCGCCTAAGTTCAAGGGAACTACTGGCCCGACTGAGGCTGATACATGGTTTCAGGCTATAGAGCGAGCATTACAAGCACAAGTGGTACCTGAAGGACAGCGTGTCGAGTTTGCCACTTATATGCTCACCGGTGAAGCGTCGCATTGGTGGCAAGGCATCCGACGTCTTCTGCAGCAGGGTGATGACTATATCACCTAGAATGTCTTTCAAGAAGAGTTCTATAAGAAGTACTTTCCGACTTCTGCTAGGACGGCTAAGGAACTTGAATTGTTACAGCTGAAGCAGGGTACTATGTCCATATCAGAGTATACTGACATGTTTGAGGAGCTGTTCAGGTTCTCTCGTATGTGCCAAGGGACTCCGGTGGAATATGAGGAATGGAAGTGTGTTAAGTATGAAGGAGGACTCCGTAGTGATATCTTCAGTTCAGTAGGACCAATGGAGATTAGGACTTTCTCCGAATTAGTGAACAAGTGTAGGGTTGCTGAGGAGTGTGTGAAAAGGGCAACCGCTGAGAAAGGGAGTCACAAAGGTTCATTTCCACAGAACTGAGGGAAGGGCTTTGCACCTAGAGGTCCGTCTTTCAAGAGGGGAAGCTCTTTCAGGAGGCCCAACAACAACAACAATTTCCAAGGGAAGAAGTTTGGGAAGCAACCTCAGAATGAACAAGCTTGTACTAGGTGTGGGAGTCACCATCCGGGAGTACCATGCAAGGCCGGATGGGGTTTGTGCTACAATTGTGGAAAGGCGGGGCATAAAGCCGCAAGTTGTCCAGAGAAGCAAAAGCAAGGTGCTGGGAAAGCACAACAGACTGGTCGGGTGTTCACCACCTCAGCTGTGGGTGCAGAGGGATCCGAGACACTCATTCGAGGTAACTGTGAAATGGCTGGTCAAACTTTAAATGCTTTATTTGATTCGGGAGCATCGCATTCATTCGTTGCATTTGAGAAAGCCCATGAGTTAGGGTTGAAGATCGTAACCTTAGGTTATGACTTAAAAGTGTATAATGCTACCCATGAAGCCATGGTAACTAGACTAGGATGCCCGAAAGTTTCGTTTAGGTTCAAGCAGCGTGATTTTGTCCATAATCTAATCTGCTTACCGATGATCGGTCTTGATCTTATCTTGGGATTGGACTGGTTATCCGAAAACTATGTCCTGCTTGATTGTTCTACCAAGTCGGTGTACTTTATGCCGGAGGATACAGAAGGGCCGGTTGTGGTGAATAATTATTACTTGAATTCAATGATGGTGAACTGTTCTGGAACCGAATGTCAGGGTATCCTGTTGTTAACCGCGGGTGTTTCGGGTGATGATCAAAGGTTGGATCAGATTCCGGTAGTGTGTGAGTTTCCGGAAGTGTTTCCCGATGATATTGAGGAATTTCCACCTAACCGAGAGGTCGAGTTTGCTATTGAATTGGTGCCTGGGGCGGGACCAATCTCAAGTGCTCCTTATAGGATGTCACCGTTAGAGATGGCCGAGCTAAAGTCTCAGTTAGAGGAATTGTTGGGTAAGAACTTTATCCGACCAAGTGTTTCCCCGTGGGGAGCTCCAGTGTTACTGGTAAAGAAGAAAGATGGAAGTATGCGACTCTGTGTGGATTACAGGCAGCTGAACAAGGTCACCATAAAGAATAAGTACCCATTGCCGAGGATTGATGATCTCATGGATCAGTTACAAGGAGCTGGGGTTTTCTCTAAGATTGATTTGCGATCCGGTTATCACCAGATAAGGGTGAGGGGTGAGGATATCCCTAAGACCGCTTTCAGGACTCGTTATGGTCATTACGAGTACACTGTAATGTCCTTTGGGTTGACGAACGCTCCTGCAGTATTCATGGATTACATGAATAGAGTGTTCCGTCCGTTTCTGGATAAATTCGTGGTTGTCTTCATTGACGATATACTAATTTACTCCAAGACTGAAGAAGAGCATGCGGAACACTTGCGGACCGTGTTGCAGATTTTAAAGGAGAAGAAACTCTATGCGAAACTGTCTAAGTGTGAGTTCTGGAAGAGTGAGGTGAAGTTTTTGGGTCACGTGGTGAGTAAGAAGGGAATAGCCGTAGATCCAACCAAGGTAGAAGTTGTGATGGATTGGAAGCAACCAACCACAGTAACTGAGATAAGGAGTTTTCTGGGTTTAGCTGGCTATTACCGAAGGTTCATCAAAGGCTTTTCGCAATTAGCTTTGCCGTTGACAAAGTTAACTCGCAAAGACACTCCGTTTGTTTGGACTCCTGAGTGCGAGGAGAGCTTTCAGACATTGAAGAAAAAGTTGACCACTGCACCTGTGTTAGTGTTACCTGAGCCGAATGAGCCATTTGAGGTGTATTGTGACGCCTCATTGAAGGGTCTAGGGTGCGTGCTGATGCAGCACCATAATGTGGTGGCGTATGCCTCACGACAGTTGAGACCTCATGAAGTTAGTTACCCTACGCACGATTTGGAACTCGCTGCGGTTGTGTTTGCCTTGAAGGTGTGGAGGCATTATCTCTATGGGGTTAAGTTCCAAGTTTTCTCTGATCATAAGAGCTTGAAGTATCTCTTTGATCAGAAAGAGCTTAATATGAGGCAGAGAAGGTGGATGGAATTGTTGAAGGACTACGACTTTGAGTTAAATTACCATCCTGGAAAGGCGAATATAGTGGCGGATGCGTTAAGTCGAAAGTCGTTATATGCGTCTTGGATGATGCTTCAAGAGGAGAAGTTGCTCAAGGGATTCGAGAGTCTAAAAATTGGTGCTCGAGAAGTATCTGGAACCTTGTGTTTGAGCCGATTAGAAATCTCGAGTGACTTTAAGTCCGAACTCCTAAAGGCTCATGAAAATGATGAAGCGTTATGGAAGGTGTTACCGGCTATCGAGCAAGGAAAACAGTGGAGAGTGTCGGAAGAAAAAGATGGGTTATGGAGATTCAAGGGTAGGATCATTGTGCCGGATGTTGGCACTTTGAGGCAAGATATCTTAAAGGAGGCACACAAAAGCGGATTCTCCATTCACCTGGGAAGTACTAAGATGTACCATGATTTAAAGGCGATGTTTTGGTGGCCGGGTATGAAGAATGATGTGGCGGAATATGTTTCAAAGTGCTTAACTTGTCAAAAGGTAAAGATTGAACATCAAAGACCTTCCGGGATGTTGCAACCCTTAGAGGTTCCGCAATGGAAGTGGGAAAGTATTGCAATGGACTTTGTGTCGGGATTGCCAAGGACTAGGACTGGTTTTGATGCTATCTGGGTGATCGTGGACCGACTGACGAAGTCAGCTCACTTTTTACCCGTTCGGATGACTTACACCCTTGAGGAGCTAGCTCGGTTATACATAAAGGAGATTGTGAGACTCCATGGTGTACCTGCTACTATAATCTCTGATAGAGATCCTCGTTTCACTTCGAGGTTTTGGGGTGCATTTCAGAAAGCTTTTGGAACTCGATTAAGCTTGAGTATAGCGTACCATCCCCAAACAGATGGTCAATCCGAGAGGACGATCCAAACACTAGAGGATATGTTGAGAGCTTGTGTTTTGGACCAACCGGCGAGTTGGGATCGGTATATGCCGTTAGTAGAGTTTTCATACAATAATAGTTACCATGCGAGCATCGGAATGGCTCCGTATGAGGCTTTGTATGGGAGAAAATGTCAATCTCCACTATGTTGGTATGAAGCTGGAGAGAAAGGCTTGTTGGGGCCGGAAATGATAGCTGAGACCACTGAACAAGTCAAGAAGATCCGAGATAGGATGCTTACGGCGCAGAGGCGTCAAAAGAGTTACGCCGATCAAAGGCGGAAGCCCTTAGAATTTGAGGCAGGAGATCATGTTTTCCTGAAAGTTACTCCAACTACAGGAGTAGGTAGGGCGATTAAGGCAAAGAAGTTGAATCCTCGATACATTGGTCCATTTCAGGTCCTGGAGAGGGTTGGACCGGTGGCGTATCGGATGGCTCTACCACCTTATCTCTCGAACCTGCACGACGTGTTTCACGTGTCGCAGCTTCGGAAGTACACTCCTGATGCTAGCCATGTGTTAGAACCTGAGTCGGTTCAGTTAAGGGAAGATTTGACGCTTCCAGTGGCTCTGGTCAGAATTGATGATACTAGTATTAAACGGTTGCGTGGAAAAGATGTTTCATTAGTCAAAGTGGCATGGAGTCGAGGCGGTGTTGAGGAACACACTTGGGAACTTGAGTCGGAGATGCGAGCGGATTATCCGCATTTATTCTCAGGTAATTGCATTTGAATTTTGTGGGCAAAATTCCCAATTAGGTGGGTAGAATGTAAAGCCCGGTTAATTAACGGCTAATTAACCCATAAATGAGAATTTATTCTAGAAAGCCTAAAATGATATTTTTATGGCTTAATATGATAGAGGAAATTGAGACGAGAATTTCGGTACCAATTTTATGGAAATCGGACCAAGATTGGACCGAACGGGCCAAACTGGTCCAACCGGACCCAAAGTGGGCCCTTGGCCCAACATAACTAAACCAAAACCCTAGTTTTCAGCACTCTCTCTCTCCTCACACAACACCAAACACGCTGAAAAAGAGAGGAAATGGGGGAAGAACACTCTCTCAAACCTCTATCTCTCACTTGATCTTCAAACCACCATAACTTTTGATCTAGAGCTCCGATTGCCGCTCCGTTTGCGGCCACGCGTTCACCGCGGAGAGCTCTACAAAACCCATACAACTAATCTTGAGGTAAGCCACGTGTTTCTGTTCGAAATTCCAGCCCTTATTTTCGAGTTTCATGGGTAAAATGTTGAGATTTTGGGTTCTTTGATGTTATAGGACCCAACTCTCTTGAAGGAGAAGGTTAATCTTGTCTCCTTGGACCTTGGGTGTGGTAAGATTCTCAACCCTAGTGTGATTTTGTTGTTCTATGATGTTTGGGTTTTGAGATGTTGTGTATGAGTATGATGGTTGTGGCTTAGGTTGTGTATGTGTGGGTATTGGAGCTTGATTGGTGACTTTGAAAAGCTTGGAAAGGGTTTGGTGGTGAAAAATCTGTTCTTGGAGGTGTTGAGGCCTTGAGAGCTTGTGGATAAGTGGTTTGGAAGTGCTCCGGGGGAGCTTGAGAAAATCGGCTAAGGTATGGTTTCGGTTTCCCGTATCTAATATGTAATGTGGTAGGAAATACTTAGGCTAGAGGCCCTAAGATAGGCATTGAATTGTTGATGTTGTTGAATGATTGAGATATATGATGTGGTCATATATGTGATGATGATTATTAATGCCTTAGTGGTATGATGTATGAGAAATATGCATGTTGTGATATATATACTTGATGACTGGTTATGGTTGAATTGTGGGTTGAACCATGTTGATGGTGAGTATGATGTTGATTGTGTACAATAATAATTTATTGGAATTGGTGTTGTTGAGAATCGGCATGAGGAATAGTATATGATATATCAATGTGTTTGAGTTTGAGCCACTTGGGTGAAGTGGGGTAAAATGATGAGATAGTGATTTTGGTAATTTGTGGTAATGTGTCAATGTGTGAGTTGAGGAGGCTTGATGTTGAATTTGATATATTTTGATTGATTTCAAAGAAACGGGATGAACTTGGCATGTTTTGATTGGTTTTGAAAAGAGTTGGAAATGGCTTGTTTTGAAATTGGCACTTTGTGGTTTTGTATGAAAATATGGTTTTTGGGCACACTTTGGCGGGACATAACTTGGACTACGGATCTCCGTTTTGTACCAAATCTGTTTGGAAATGAAATTGGATCCGGGATGTCCATGCCGTTCAAAGAACGGGTGAAAGACGATTTAAAATGAGGAAGTTATGTCCGTTGGAAGATTGGGGTTTAAATCTGTGAATTCTGCAGCTTTTAACTTAGAAAATTTTTAGCAGAATGACCCCTTGCGCGTGGGCGTACCTGGCGCGTACGCGCCGATCTTCCAGAAAGCGCCATCCACGCGTGCGCGTGATGTGCGCGGGCGCGCCGATTGTGCTGCACCCAATGCCCAGCCATTTTCCAGAGAGTTATGCCAGAACTGTGCCAGTGTTGTGCCTGGGGCACGAGAACACCCGCGCGTACGCGTGGTTGGCGCGTGCGCGTCGATTGGCAAATCTTTAATCCACGCGTTAGCGTGCATGACGCTTGCGCGTCGATGAGTTTTTGAGGCCATCCACGCGTGCGCGTGGAGTGCGCGTACGCGTGGCCCTGTTTTCATCCCAAAGTTGATTTTTGAGTTTTAAAAGCCAAATCTCATACTTCTAAGCCTCCGATCTCACCATTTATGTCTTAAATCATTATGACATGCCTAGCTATTAAAAAGGGGCTAGTGAATGAGGTAACTTGCGAGTGAAACAAGGGAAAAATGAATGATCAATGAGGATCAAGATGATTATGTGAGATGCGGAGGATGGTGGTGGAAGTGCTTGTTAAGCCATGGGCCGAAAGGCTGTAATTGCTAATGAAACGGATGGTTATGGATTTAACCATGAGCCGGAAAGGCTGTGTATAATATGAATATTGGCTGGTTCTGGACTGAACCGTGAGCCGGATGGCTGATATGGATGTTGATCCATGGATGAGAATTTATGCATGCTTATGCTGAATTATTGATAATTGAGATTTGCACTTCCACTATCAGAGGCACGAGATCCCTGGGAGGAAGCAGTGGCTAGCCACCACGTGCTCCAGGTGGAGGCTCGAGACTCTGTTGACCCTATGTCGTAAGTGTGGCCGGGCACTGTGAAAGACCCGGATGAGCTCGCCCCCGAAATATTCACCAGTGAGGGTGATGGATATGGATCATGTTTATGATCAAGTTTATAACGAGTATAACTCGAGTTGGGGATGCGCGACAGAGGGACAGTCCAATGGTTAGCTACCAGGACTTGTCGGGTTGGCTCTATAACCGACAGATGATATCATCAGCCACTAGGGACAGGCATTCATCATATGCATACTATGTGAATTGTTTGAGATTGCCTATTTGACTGCATATTACTTGCTAATTGTCTAAATGTCTTAACTGCTCCTATTTGTATATTCTTTGTCTGATATAATTGTGTTTACTATTATATACTCCTGCTGGTGGTTGGGAGGTTTGAAGGAATTGGAAAGGGAAGTATTAGTTAGACTGAAGAATCTTTAGTCAGATACCCTTATATGGTTTAGCTTGTTTATAAGCTTTGATATTATCTGGAGGAAGTTCTAGGATTGCCTTTGGCTTTCCTCTATTATTATGTATTATATATGTGGAAGCTGTTACCGTGCTGGGGACCTCTGGTTCTCACCCATGCGGATTTTGTGGTTTTCAGATGCAGGACGCGAGGCTTCTCGTTGAGGCATGCTGGAGACTTCTGGATTAGCGAAGATCCTTTGTTCTTGGGACTCTGTTTTGGTTTATATATCTTGTTTAGATACTTTTATCTCCATTAAATAATACAAACTGTGATGACTCCTTCTAGAGGGGATTTTGGAGAATAGGTTGTATGTATTTGTGTCCCTTTGGGTTTCCTTTGGGGTTTCCTTATTTTATTATATGTATATATTATTATGCTCGGACCGGTTATCTTCGCAGCCGGATTTTGAGTCTTGATATTCCCGTTTTTGACACTCTTTATATATATGATCTTGCGTTAGCTTATCCTTTTCTCGTTACGTTATCGATCGGAGTGTTACGCGTTCGAGTTACGGTTTTTGTTTACCCCTTTTTCTACAAAGGCTCCTAGTTATAATCAATTATTCATACTACTATACGTACTAAATTTTTGTTTTAGAGGTCGTAATACCTTGCCATCTCTGTCTTATGACTTAAGCATAAGACTCTGTATGGTAGGGTGTTACATATAACACATAAAAAAAAAAAGCATAGGCAATTTTTTCAATATAACTTTTTTTTATTTGAATCGCAATTAGTAATACAGAGGAACTCATTGTATCCTCATTTACTATCCCAATATGATATTCATTCTTACGGATATCTTTAAAACTCAACAAGTTCTTTGGAGGCTTTGTAGATAACAACGGATTATGTATAATGAGTTTTGTTTTCCTAGAAAATAAAATAACAGCTCTTCCGGAGCTATTAATCATTTTACTTGTACCAATAATAATAGCAACATTTATCTTTTCATGTACAAAGTTCGCAAAATCAATTTTACTTTTGGAAAAAGTGTTTGTACTTACACTATTTACAAAATAAATGTCTTCTTCTTGTACCTTCATTATTTTCTTCAAAAAAAAATGTAAAAATATAATTCAACGTACGTATGATTTATATTTAAAATTAATTTTCTTATAAAAATCACAATTCAATCATTTTGTTAATGCATATATATGTAATAAGTTAAATTATATTCTTACTTGCATAGCTATCTTTATTGTATATATATATTATAATGCACAAATTTATTTATTTATTATTTGAAACTTATATAAAAGGACAAATTTAAAAGTAAATACATTTAAACGTAAATACGTAAAAACATACATTAATATATCAAAAATTAAATATACAACAAGAAAAGAAATTATTCAATAGTTTTATTATTGATCAAATGACTGATATTTTCTTTAACATTTTAAAAAAATCAAACACATTATACGAGTTGTGGTAGGAGCATCTTTTGAGATAAAATTAGTTTCTATCTTTTTTTTATTCCCTTTTAAAGATACTTGGTAGAATTTAACTAAGCATAGTTATTAAAATTAGATCGGACCGACTAATTCGACCAGAAAATTAATAAACCGAATCTTTGATTGATTCAGTCCAATATTCTAATCGTTTAAAGAAAAAACTGGTAATAATCGTATAGAACTGATGTAAATTGTTAACAAAAGAAAGTTCCTCCTTAGGTCCTCTTGTATGTGCAAGAGCTTGGCTACCAATAGGCCAAGTTGCTTTCCTTTACATTTGTCTTTTTTTTTGAAATATATAACATATACAAATTAAATTATATTTTTAAAATTTATATTTATTAATTATAATTTAAACGGTTCAACTATGATTTACCGGTTGAACTAGTGAACTAATAGTCTGATTAATTCGATTACTGGTTCGTTTTAGATAATTATGTAACTATGTATTTTGGCGTACGACAAATATGTGACCAATGACCTTTACCACCACAACAATGACTTCTGCTTTTTATATTTGTGCCCGCTTTTCTTTTCTTTATTATCCCACTTTTTGTAAGATCTTTTATTTTTGAAGAATCTTTTCTTCTTTTTTCTATCATATTTATTACCGAAATAATGACTTTTATTATTTTTGGAATTACAATGTGTCATATTCACTTCTGGGAATGGAGCAGAGTTAGAAGGGTGAGTTTCATGAATTTTCATGAGCAATTTGTTATTTTGTTCTACCACAAGAAGGCATGCAATTAATTCATAATATTTTATAAATCCCTTCTCTTGATATTGCAAGCGCATATTCGAGGCATGAAATATTGAAAAAATATTTTCTTCAACACATTTCTTTGGGTAATATTTTTCCCACACAGTTTTAATTAGGAGGTTATTTTGAACATTGCGAAATTATATTTAGCGATAGATCTAAAATCATGTAACCGCAAATGTAACTATTTATATCGGACATTTGGAATGATCACCGATTTTTTTTGTGATAATATCTTTCCTCTGAGCTCTTCCATAGCTCTGTTAGGTTGTTATGATAAGATATTTATTTTTTAATCCTTCATCAAGATGATGATGAAAGAAAATCATTATCATAGTGCAATCTTTTAGCGTTATGTTATTGTTTGTCTTAGTGATATTATCGAGACCTATTGAGTCAATGTGAGTTTCAGCATCTACAGTCTATATGATAAATAATTTTTTCAAAAATATAAAGTTGTACAAATTCTAAATAAAAAAGATTTGACATAACTAAAATTTTTTACTTTAAAATCTTTTTACTAATAACGTGTTGTGAAAAATATAATAAAAATAGATAAATAGAGATAACGATTTATATATGAGAATATAAAAAAAATTGTATTTTAATAATATTCTTACAATATAATACTTGATAATATGAAAATAAATTTTTTATTTCACAAAAATAATACATAAGAATTCAACACAAGAGCTAAATAATGTAAACTTGTAAATTTAATGTGTCTTGAAATTTTTTCTTTATGATTTTATAGACGAAAATTTTAAAGTAAATAAATAATAGTAACATATTTATCTAACCCACCTATTAATTAGCAAGAACACATTATAAAGATCCATACTCTATTAATTGATAATATCCATTTTTATTATGATGGAACATTTATAATTAATAATATTCTATATTTTATTATATATAATAATATTCCATAATATCACATCCACGGTAATAAACATTTTATAACATTTAGTATTTATTTTATTTATTTAAAATGAAATTCACAAGTTTGGCCATCTCACTAATTGTTAATTAATAAATCGTGTTTGTATCTTTTTTTTTTTTCGGTTGTGCATGTGCATATACACTTTCTGGTGTTTTTTGCGTGCCTTTTTTTATTGTTTTGTGTGTTTACCTATTTGATTCCTTCTTGTCGTGTTTCATCTTTCATGTGATACCTGCCTACGCTCTCGTTGCCATCCATAATTTTCAATACAACTATGTCAGTATGTTATATGAATATAAAATGAAAAATTAGATACTAATAAGTAATTGGCCAATTTTTGTGTTGCAGTGTCCATACAAAAATTTAATCTTTATTTATTTGTATCAATTTGAAGAACTTTTTTCTGATTTAAAATGATAAATGTAAACATTTTTAATTTAAAAGTTAAAATTGCTGTAATAATTGAAACGTAAAAAAGGATTTCCTTTTTATTTCATATATAGCAAAAACTTTAGGAAGTTATGCACTAGTTTAGAAAAAAATGTTGATTATATTATTTAAAATATTTAACAATATTATAAAATGAATTTGATATATTATTAATTAAAAAATAGAATCGTTTTAAGCATTCAATACCATTAAAAATTTTAAATTCTTTTTTTCCCTATAAGTTTTTAATTTTTAAATGAATTCATCTAAAAAAAAGGACCTAAATGTACTTTAACATAGCTAAAAATTTCAAAAGAATTAGTTCTTGTATCTCTAGGGAACTAGCCAAAAAAAAAAAAAACAATTAGAAATAGTTAAACCAAAATTTTTTGTTAAGCTCATCAATAAAAGATATATTAAAAATATCAAAAGCACTCTTGTTTTGCTATTTTATGTCTTAAATATATTTAATAATATAATAATAATTTTTTAAATTTTTTTATGCATTCATTATATTAAAAAAAATTAAAAAATAATTTTAACGATTTTTAATAAAATAATTTTTTAGAATATTCTTAAAATATATCCATAAAATAGAAAAATACTATATGAATAAAAGCAAAATAAAAACAAAAATAAAAGGCCGTTGCAGTTTTCCAAAGCATCCTTGAAACTTGTAATGATAAATCGTAATTCCTCGTAACTATATGTCAGTGCGTGCAGTCGTAGACTCGTAGCTGCTACTTTGTCCAATGACAGTCCATGCACTGCATTCCAACATACTTTACTTTTTCTTTTCTTTCCCCTGCCTTTGACTTTCTTCTTCTTCTTCTTCTTCTTCTTCACTTTGCTACTCTTTGCTCTTTGTTGATACAGCCACACTTACCATTCCCATTCCCATTCCCATTCCCATTTCAACTCCATTGCCACCATGTCTCTCTCCACCCACATCACTCCCCTCGTTTGCTCCTGTTCTACTTCAGGTCTCTTCCTTTTGATGGTTTTCGTTTTGTAATCCCTTTTTTATGAACGAATACTTGGGCGGCAGTTTCAAAAATGGCGTCTTTTCTATTGTTCTCATGGATTATGCATGTTTTTACTTTCTTGAATTTCGTTGCTTAATTAGGCGCATGGCAGTATTCTAATAAGTTGAATCCTTGGGACACTGATTTTATTGGATGGTTCTTATTTCTTTGTTTTGTGTTGTTGAAAGTGGAAGCGGAAGCGGAAGCGGAAGCTCTTGTCCTATTTTGTTTGGTTTGAAACTTAGGTTTTAGAAATTTGGTTTGTGCTTAAATCAATTTGTTTTCAATGATGATCGTATTTATCAACCGAGTCTTTTCGAGAAGCATGGTGGAGAAGAGGGATGAAACCCTAGATATTTTGCCACTCCTGCTGGTTCTGCCGCCGCATCGCTTCCCTCTATTCTGCTCTGTTTCTATTTCTGTTGTGCTTAACTACGCATGCCTCATGGTTGTTCTGCTCTTATGTTCTGATACATATTCATATTCACATTCAGTAATATTTTAATATGCATATAACGTTATTCTCCTACATGGTGTGCATATACTGAAACTTTCAAGACGAGTTCATTGCTTGGTTTGATCACTTTCAAAGTCAGTTAGGTACACACGTAGGTCATTTTTATGAGTTCAAATAGTTTCTATAGACTAGAAATGAGAATAAAATTGTCACATTGATTATCTAAACGACTATTTTGAGACACTAAAAATTTGCAGATCAAAATGGCTCACTCGTGTACCTACAAGGACCAAAGTGAGCATTAACTGGTGGAAAAAAATGGGTTTGGGTAATATGTAAGTTTATGATAATTAAAAGGTTGAAGCATCACATCTTGTGTAGCACAATTATGACGGGTTCTAGATATTATGTTTAAACCATTTTACACTTCAAATCTTTTATTCTTCAAACCCGTCCCTTTCCTTCTAAAACTTCAACTCGAAAATATATCTTTAGCGTTCTCTTGCTGCTCATATAACATTTAATTTTGTCTAGTTCTGGTCTCTGGTTAGTTGATTTAGAGTTTTCTCTAAGTCAGAATTATCATATGTTCTTGTTCTATATTCAAATGAAAAATGGTGCTTATCTATTATATTACTTCACTATTGGCTGGTATATGTCTTTGTGTTCAACAGATACTTTCATGACTGCATCAAAGGTAAAGAAGGAAAATCACAGAACAGCTTTGGTACGACATGCATAATCATTTTTTTTCCTTCGCTTTTTCTTTTTTCTCTCTGCTGACCAGGGGAAATTGCAGTGCCTAGAAGAGTCTAAAGAAAGAATCACAAAAATGTTCAACAAGGTTGAACTTTCTGTCTCTTCATACGACACAGCTTGGGTCGCAATGGTTCCATCGACAACTAATCCTGATGCACCATTGTTCCCTCAGTGCTTGAATTGGTTGTTGGATAATCAACTCTTTGATGGATCATGGGGTCTACCTAATCATGATCCGTCATTCATGAATGAATCTCTGCTGTCTACCTTAGCATGTGTCCTTGCATTAAAAAAATGGGGTATTGGTGAAGATCAAATTAACAAGGGTAAATATGATTTTCTCCTTGCTATTATTATCACTTGCTGTGATGTTATACAAATGAATTTTGATATTCTTTGCAGCTCTCCAATTTATCAACTCAAATATTGCCTCAATCAATGATGAGAAGCAGCAACCTCCCATTGGATTTGATTTACTTTTCCCTTCTTTGATTGAATATGGTCAAAATTTGGGAATTAATTTTTCTATCAGTGCAACAAGCTTGAAAGCAATCATTCATAAGAGAGATATAGAGCTTAGCAGGTAGTATTATGGTTCCTTTTAGCAAGATTATCAAACTCCTAACACTTTCTAGTTATGAATTGAGCTTTATGATTCAAGTTTGCTAAAAAGTCAAATAATTTAGGTAGACTCTCAAGTTTGATTATGAAGTCTTCTTGTATGCATTTCAAGATTGTGCTTTCTTGGAATTATTTCTGATTTTCAAGATCCTTTGATCAAATGCTAGCTTCTTAGTGCTAAGACTTTAGTCAAAAAATTTTTTATGAACTTTTGAGACTGACTAATTTAAGGATCATTTGTCTATATGTAGAGGAAATCAAAGCAATTCGGAAGGGTGGCGAGCATATCTTGCTTATGTTTCAGAGAGACTGCAGAAATCACAGGACTGGGAAGCAATATTGAAGTATCAAAGAATGAATGGATCTTTGTTTAATTCACCTGCTACGACCGCAGCTGCTTTTCATCAACTTAAGAACACCAACTGTCTTAACTATCTCAAATCTGTAGTAGAAAAGTTTGGGAATGCTGGTATATGGTTACAGAGCTGCTTTTGTTTTTGTTTTATTTTGAACTACTGTTGTCTGGCACATTAATTGGGATTTTTTGTTGTTTTAATAAATTTTCAGTTCCAACTATTTATCCTCTGGACATATATGCCCGGCTGTGTATGATTGACAATCTTGAAAGGTTGGGTGTAAGTCACCATTTCAAAGAGGAAATTCGAAGTGTATTGGATGAAACATACAGGTAATAAACCACTTTTGGTGCATGCAAATATCAAGGTCAAATACTAAATATATCTGTAACTAGAGAAGTGAAAAGGAAATTCTACATGTAGGCGAATAGGTGATCAAATTATAGAGAGCATTTTATTTAAAATATAGAGTTTTTCTATTTCATAGTTGAATTTCTTTATATAATTAAATTTGCGAAAAAAACAGATATTGGCAAGAGGGAGTGGAAGATATATTTTTAGATCCCACCACCTGTGCAATGGCATTCCGTATATTGCGTCTCAGTGGTTACGACGTATCTTCAGGTTTGATCAATTGAAAAAGTTAGGTAGCAAGGAGTTTTTCTTTTTTTTTTCTTAAGATTTAAATACCAAAGAGGCTATTAAGTATATTGTGTTTTTGCAGATCCATTTTATCAATATTCAGAAGATAAGTTTTCGGACTCCTTGAAAGGGTACTTGAAGGATGCTGGTGCTATTTTGGAGCTGTATAAGGCTTCTCAAGTGATTATACATCCAGATGAATCAATTTTAGTGAGACAAAATGCTTGGACAAGGCATCTTCTAAAGCAGCAATCATCGCATTATCAATTATATGCTGATAAACTTCGTCGTTTTGTTGACCGAGAGGTTCATTTCATGATCGTGCTCTAATCTTTCACAAAATTTAGCTACATATGTCTATGCATCTCACAATCATTCCTGAAAAATAAAATGTTTTTTGCTCTTTAGGCCAATGATGCTCTTTCTTTTCCATATTATGCAAACTTGGAGCGAATCTTAAACTTGAGATCGATGAAGCATTACAATGTAGAAGAAACAAGGATTTTAAAGTCATCGTATAGGTGGGATGAGTTTAGAAGTATTACAATCTTTCCCCTTCCCCAAGTTCCATGTCTTTGTATTTATTTTTTAATTTCTCCCTTTTCTGACTAGTTTTATGGTTATTATGGTCCAGGTCTGAAAATCTTGCAAACCAAGACTTTCTAAAGCTAGCAGCCGAAGACTTCAATATCTGCCAATCAATACAAAAAGAAGAGTTGAAACAACTCACAAGGTTTATCCCTTTTCTTCATAATTTTAAAAGTACACCTTGATGATTATGATCTATGATCTAGCTATAAATGATTAAAGATCATAAGCATAACTCAAGATTTAGTAATTGAAAACTATTAAGGATTTTTAAATGTATTGTCCTGCTGCTCGAAATCATTGAAGGTTGTGGTTCTATTGTTCATTGTATATCTATTTTGCTGGGTTTTGTCTAAATTTTATTAAAATGGATATTGTGCTCAAGCTTCAATTAATGGAGGCACATTTTGTGAAGTTTGATCTAACTGTACCCTGCATATGCAGGTGGGTTACAGAGAGCAAACTAGATAAACTTGAATTTGCAAGGCAGAAACTAGCCTATTGTTACTTTTCTGCTGCAGCTAATCTTTTTGCACCCGAACTTTCCGATGCTCGCATATCATGGGCAAAAAATGGTGTTCTCACAACAGTTGTTGATGATTTCTATGATGTTGGGAGCACTGAAGAGGAGCAAGTGAACCTTATTCAACTAATGGAAGAGTATAATCCTATTCTTTTAATTGAAAAACTGCTCCATCTATTGATTTCTGTTTGAACTCTTCCCAGTTTTTCTTCACAAACATTTTTTGTTGTCGAAATTGAACTGCAGGTGGGATGTAGATATCGAAACTGCTTGTTGTTCTGAGAATGTTAAGATAATATTTTGTTCACTTCGGAGCACAATTAAAGAGATTGGAGAAAGATCAGTCAAGTGGCAAGGGCGAAATGTAGAAGGCAGCGTTATTAAGATTGTGCGATGCTCCCTCATCTTTCTGGCTTTACATTTTTTCTATTCATTTGCTTGTGAATTCCCAATATTGACATATTTGCTGGATATGATTTGACCACTGTGCATCCCTCTACCCCTTGGAATATATGGTTGAACTTGTGAGTGTTAAGAGTGTTTCAAACCTAAAATGACTATGTTTTGCTTAAGCTACAAGTATTCAATTGTCTCACATTTTCCCTGATGCATTCTCATGTTGATTTCATAGATGAATCCTCTCTAGTATAGACCATTTTTTTTATTACTATTTCCTAAAAATATTGGGCTGATTATTAAGTTACATCACTCTAACTATTTTCTTGTCACCCTCCTTAGGAAATTATACACTTTTTAGGGCTTGTCTTGTACCCACTCTTATTAGTGCTAGCTTTTATTCATTGTGTTCTGCTTCAAATGGATCACCCTAGCATGATTCATGGTATTTGCATTTTAATCTTTTCTCATTGTTCATTTTATTTCATCTGTAGTTTTTTTTCTTGTTAGTGTAGTAGCTCATTAGTACTCAAACATGTGTTTTCAAAGTTATGTTCCTTCAACACATCTTTTCCCGAGTTCCAAATTGTCAAATTGGCTTTGTTTGCTTTGCAGTGGTTAAGCTTGATACGGTCTATGTTAACGGAAGCCAAGTGGTTGAAAACCAAGACTGTCCCAACACTAGATGAGTATATGCAAAATGCTTGGGTTTCATTTGCATTAGGTCCAATTGTCCTTCCGGCCCTCTTTCTCGTTGGTCCTAAGCTTTCAGGCAAGGCTGCCGAAGTTGAAGAATTGCATTGTTTATTCAACACAATGAGCACTTGCGGCCGTTTGTTAAACGATATTAACACTTTCGAGGTATGTACTTCATCACCAATCCCATCATTCCCTAATCTTAGGTTGGACGATTTAGATATTATTTTATGCTTTTGGAACATATTTAATATGTGCTCCAAGAACATCCTCAAACATTTAAAGACAATTGGTTGTGATTTTTCTTGGAGCACTTGTTAAATATGCTCCAAGAGCAAGCAGGTAGTTCTGACTAACGTGTTTTTGTGACTATTGTAGAGAGAATCGGCGGAAGGAAAGCTGAATGCACTCGGCTTGCGTCTCATCCATGGAAATGGAGCTATTACCATAGATGACGCCACTAAGGAGATGAAGGTTATCATCGAGGACAAGAGAAGAGAACTCTTGAGGTTAGTTTTGAAGGAAAAAGGAAGCACAGTTCCAAGAGACTGCAAGGAATTGTTTTGGAAAATGATCAAAGTGTTGCACCTGTTTTACCTGAAGGATGATGGATTTACTTCACTTGAGTTATATTCTACTGTAAATTCAGTGATTAATGAACCTGTTGTTCTTAGTGAGTTACTGAGAGATACTAATCAAAACCCTAAACCAATCTATCAAAGTGTGTAGTTATTAGAAAATGCCAATGTTCATTTGAGTATGTAGAATTCTCCCCGTACTGGAGCTGTAATTTCTCTTGAGTTAATAAAGTATAAAATAAGAATGGCATGTTCTTTTCTAACTACTATATTTTTTTTGTGCTTAGTTATTATTAATTGAATTCATTTTTTCTGGTTTACCAGCATTTTATTTGGTTTCTGGTCATGTTGTCATATTAGGGTAAGTTTTCATTTTTCTTTTTTAATTGTTCAACATTCTTAACGAACTGACATGTTATAATTTAACCTCAGAAGGTCTATATACTTCAAATCTGAAGCAAAAAGAATGTAAACTACAAAAGCATGAGTTAACATACATATTTTGACTAATTAAGGTAAAAGAATCTGAAACACACAAAAATAAGTCTCATGCTTTTTTGCTTTCCAGTTCGTGTCTATTTGTACTCATATCCTAATGTTATTTTACTTAATAAAACTTGAAGGCGAGATTTTTTTTTCTTAAATTGCCTAATAAACCATACATAGATTAGGTGCACAAACTGTCCTATTGTTTTCTTTCTCTTGGTTCCTTTGGGTTCTAATCTGTGGCTCATTTTTTTATACCGAGGAAATTGGTGTGTAACATATTATTATTATAGCAAGGTTAGAAAAGAATAAGAGAGATTTTGACAAGAATTAAAAGAAAGAAATAATTTTATTGAAAAAATTTTTAAGAAGAAAAGATATAATTATTAATTTTTTATTGTCAATTACATTTCTATTAAAATTAGTAGTATCAAAAAATATTTTAAATTTAATATTATCAAGAAAAAAAAATTATATAAGGACTAATTTGATTAATTTTTAAAATTTCAGGGATGAAAATGACTTACGTATGAATTTTCAAGGACTATTTTGATTATAAATAACTTTTTTACATGTCAAGTACCACGTGGCATGCCAGGTGTCACTGAGCTGACACGTCAATCAATCATCTTGTGACACGTCATCATCCAACTGACGGAAGGACTAACGTGACCAATCGTGTATCTTTCAGGAACGATTTCGATTAACTTTATCTTTCGAGGACCAAAATGGAGATTGAAGTATCTTTTAGAGACGATTTTGACTATTTACTTTTTTTTTTTAAATATAGAGTTAATTTTTTTAGACTGTCGTAAAGCAAATCAAACAATCAGATTCATTGAAGAGAGAGGAAGATAATGCAATTAGCGGGTCAGATTTGTCCATGACAAAACTTTTAAAAATTCAAGTACATAAATCAAAAGATGATTTATGATTTTAAAAAATAAAATTCTAAAAATATAAAAAATTCATAAATGCACATTTGACCCTAAAATGTTTTATTTTAAAAAAAAATATTATAAACACAAATGTGACTCGCATTTTTTTAATTGTCATTTATAATTTCGTGATACACCTCTTCTCATAATGCACTAAAACACATGCTGTTCTCTAATGTTAAAAGTAAAAAAGCACTAATCTTGGTCTAATTACCTTTAGCTTTGGTTACACTATTTGAAATTTTCATAAAATTTGTAGGTTTTGGGTAAAAGCTATAAGAATAGAATATGAATTTATAGGTTTTGGGTAAAAGCTTTGTACTTTGAGTAATTCTTTCAGAAATTATTTTTGTTATGGAAAGGAGAAGGGTGTTTTTGTCTAATATTGACAATAGGGGTATTTTGCTAATTTGTGGATCAAATCAATATGCGAGAGGTGTGTTACTAGAGTGTCGTCAGAGTGAGCTAGAGTTTGTCATTGTAAAACTTAGAATTTTCGAAAAATCTTATTGTGAACTAATTTTAATTTATTTATTCATTAAATATTTTAATTTCAGAAATTATTTTGTTAAAGTTAACTAAATCAAGTTTTGATAATTAAATTAGAAATTTTATCTAATTTTATAATTATTGGATAATTTTTATATTTAAATTATAAAATTTAGGAATCATAAAATAATAAGAATTTACATGATTTGATTAAATAATTGTGATTTAGAAATTAATACTTTAATTTTTATGAATAAAGAAAATTAATTATATTATCTATAGTTATCGAATTATAATTATTTATTTGAGAATAATTTATAAATTGATAATTAAATAGTACTTTTAATAAATATTAGTATTGGATTAAAACAGGTTTTTAATTATCCTACTACTCTTAATTTTATAAAATTGTTATATTACTCATATGAATTTTATCCTAATTCTAAATTCCCAAATAAACCCCAATTTAATCAAATTAAACTATAACTCCCACCTAATCTAACCTAACCACCGCCACTCCCTAACTCAAACTCAGCTCCATCCCTTGAGAAAAAAAAAAAAAGAAAGAAATGAAGGAAAGAAAGAGGGAAACGGGGAAGGGAAAAATCAGAGGGGGAGGAAGAGAACGCCGGAGAGGAGCCGCCGCCGCACTACTGCCGTGCTGCTCAGGACCGTGTCCCGCTCACTGCCACGCCGTGCTTAGTGTCGCCCTTGCCGTCACAGCCGTGTCATCGTTACGCACAAGAGGAGGAGAAGGGGAGCGACGAGGAGAAGAGGAAGGGATGACGTCGTGACTGGGCTCGCCGCCGTTGCGTTGCAGGAGCTTCCAGTTTTGTTGCCGCCGTTCGCGCTGTCACCTTCAGCCCGCGCTGTCGCCGTTCGCGAAGAGGGAAAGAGAAGGAGAGAGCTTGGGATCAGAGGAGAGAGAGGGGAGACCCGTGCTCAGCCACTGCCGCGCCTCTGCCGCCGAGAAACTCCGCTGCCGCCACTGAGATTCACCATCGTCACCGTCGAAGAAGCTTCAGCCGCCACCGTCGATTGTCACTGGGGAACAACTGCCGTGCCTCTGGTCGCCAGAATCACGGACTGAAAAGAAGGGAGCTGCCTCTCCTATTGCTGCTGCTTTGTTCTTTTATCGTAAGTGGTCTCTGTTTCCAGTTCCATTGAATTCATTTCTGTTTTCGATTCCATTGAGTTTGAATTCTCTATTTTGCTGTAACCATGGTCACTGTTGTTGGAATTACTGACGCCACTCTCGGTGCTGATTGGATTAACCACCATAGCTATTCTGCATCACCTTCACTTTCCATTATTTCTGTCAGGTTCCGTTCTTGCCGGTGATGGCCGTTGGATTTGCAATAGCTCCAACTTTTATTTCCCTCTTGATTCGGTGAGTTTTTCTTGTTTCAAAACTCTCGCTGTTAGCGATTCGTTATAATTTATTGAGGATTTTGCAACGTTAACATTTTAGGGTTGAGTTACTATTGTGTATGGTGCTTCTATGGCTGTCACTGCTACGAAAAATGGTCGGATTCGATGTCGTTGAATTTGGGCAAAGAGAAAAGGATTTTTAGTCGCTTTTGGCTTTGTGGATTTTGACTAATTGAGGTAGGGGTTTCTTATAAAATTTATTTACATTACAGAGTTGTTATAAATAGATATTCAGGTGAAAAATATATTTCTATGAGTATGCTTGTCTTATGAATGTGGTTGTTTGCTGGATTGAAATACTAATTGTTGAGAGGTGTGTGGTTGAAGATGAAAACTTGATTTGTAAAGTCATCTGGTTGAATATTATGAAAGATATTTTTTCTTGATTTTGGAGTTAAGTTAATAATGTAAATGAATCGGTTTTGAGAATGATTTGAGATATGAAATGAAATGATTTTGAAAACGGTTTGATTCTATAAATGATTTAATATTAGAATTGATTTGACTTTGAAAGAGATTTATTGATGGGATTGGTTCGATTGGAAAATAATTTGATAATAAAGTTGGTTGAATTTTGGAAAATGATTGAGATTTGGAAATGGTTGAGGAATGTTTGGATGGGACCCAGAAAGGGTGGCAGAGTCCAAGTTTTAGAGGAGATACTGTCGAAATTTTATAAAATTGGAAGTTTCATTTGAAGTAATTATTTAAAAATATTTGTTTTTAAACATTATATGTTTTAAGATTGATTTATAATGAATGGAATGGAAAGAAGGATGATGAGGATTTTCTTTGAAATATGGTTTTTTGAATAAATTTAGAAACGAGATATGGATTTATGAATGATGATGATGTTGAGAATGTTGAGAATATTGGGATATGGATTGAGAATGTTGAGATATGATCTTTGAATTATTCATATGACTTATAAATTTGAATTATCTGAGACACAAGTTTCTCCGGGTAGACGCAGTGGCTTGCCACCACTTGCTCCAGGTTGAGATTCGATACTCTATTGACCCTACGTCGTAAGGGTGACGAGCGGCGGAAGTTAGACCAATTAAGAGATTATAATATAATAGAACAGCGTTGCGAGTATAGCTTTTAACCAGCAAAAATCCGCCTCATCAATTTAGAAAGGTTGTCACAAAAAGTTTAGAATAAAAAATACTGGGAGTGTAAGTCTCAGGTCATCTCCCAACGAGTTGCGAGAAAGGATGCTATTTTATTAATTAGGAATTTCCACGAGGGTTTGAGAGTTGAATAATGAGCAATTAAATAATTGTAAATTAAATCAATAAAAACTAAGAATGATTATTAATATTCTAGATAAAAAGCCTTGACTGGGGGAATGATTAATTGGAAGTTCTATCCTTGTTGGGATCTCTTAAGTGTAGTATTAAAAAGGTTGTTGTTTTCACTTAGTTAACCCTTACTAAATAAAGGAAAGTCAAGTGATTGAGCTAACTCTTATTCGCAAATCCTAGTCCTCTCCCTTGGGAAGGTCTAGCGTTAGTAAATACAGAACTAGCCAACAACTTCCAATTTAATCAACACCTAAGCCTTCCAACTCAAGTGTCTCCTCCTAATCAACCCCCATGTCAAGTATGGAGTCTACTCCATTGACATGAATATAACGCTCATAAAAATATAAGAAGAAGACATGATAATTTAAATAAAATAGGATCTCAAAATTAATTAAAAGTAAAAGTGATCCTTTGCATTAACAATTCATGAAAATAATCCACTTACTACTTTAAACAAGAATTAAAAATATGAAATAAATAAAAGAGTAAGTAAGGAAACAAACTAGAATAGTATCTTCAACGGAGGTAATGACTCTTCAATATCCAAAAGCAAAAGCAATAAACTGGGAATGTAAAGAGAACCTAGAGGAAGAGTAATCCTCTCTAAATCTAAAAACCTAAAACTATCCTAATGAGAATATGTGAATGTATCTCTGTGTGTAAAGTTGTGTGTTGAGTCTCTGCATGTTCTCTGGCTTTATTCTGTGTTTTTGGGCCGAAAATTGGGTCAAAACGCGGCCCGAAATCGCCCCAGCGTTTTCTGTTAATTCTACAAATCGCGCAGGTCACGCGTACGCATCGTCCATGCGTTCGCGTCATTCAGCGATTTTTCTTGTCACGCGAACGTGTTCTCCACGCGTTTGCGTCATTTGTGCGAACTCCAATCCACGCGTACGCGTCAGGCACGCGCACGCGTCGCTGCAATTTTCTCCATTCCGTGCGCTCGCGTGAGCCATGCGCGCGGGTCGGTGTTCGCTGGTCATCTCCTTAGTTTCTTGTGTTTCTTCCATTTTTGCAAGCTTCCTCTCTATTCTCTAAGCCATTCCTGCCCTATAAAGCCTGAAACACTTATCACATGGATGATGGCATCGAATGGTATAAAGGAGAATTAAAATGTACTAATTAAAGATCTCTAGGAAGCAAGTTTTCAATCATAAAACAATACTAGGAAGGGATTATAAAATCATGCAAATCATATGAATAAGTAGGTAAAGGCTTGATGAAACCACTCAATTAAACACAAGATAAACCATAAAATAGTGGTTTATCAACCTCCCCATACTTAAACATTAGCATGTCTTCATGCTTAGCTTAAGGAGATAAAATAAATGAGTAGGGAAAAAGTAAGACTCATGCAATACAATGCAACCTATGTATATGAATGCAACTATATGATTTTGTCTACTTGGTTAAAAATAACTAAGTTCTTTAAGACAAATATAAATCAAATATCACTAATTAAAATTCATACAGTAAAAGCAAGTAAACCTGTAAGAAGACAGCTCATGAAAGCAGGGAACATAGAATTAAGCATTGAACCCTCACTGATGGTATATATGCACTCTAGTCACTCTAATGTATAGGGTAATCACTCTACTCTTCTGTAATCATGCTTTCTAAACCTTGTTCTTCACCTAACCAATCAACAAGTATTTAATGTACCAATGCAAACATCATGAGGTCTTTTCAAGGTTGTAATGGGGCCAAGGCAAAGGTGAGGGTATATATATGGCTAAGTGAGCTATAAATTGAATCCTTGATTATCCTAAGCTTTCACCTAACATACATACTATATTTTCTTCTTGAATCATCCTTAACTACCCAAATTTTTTTCCACTTTTGTTTTACATACTCATGCATAAACTTTTCTCTTAACTTGTATCACATATGCATTGATTTTTTTTATTAAACTTAACTTAGCATTGGGGTAATTTTGTCCCCTTATTCAATTTATTTAATTACTTAATTACTTGAGTTTTTTTTTTTTTTTTGCAGCATAAAAATGACATTGCCAATGCACATGGATTTTTAATTTTATGGTCTCACATAAGTAGGTACCCAAATTTCTAATATTTTATCATGACACATTCAATTTGGGGTATTACTTATTTTTCTGCTTAAGACTAGTAATGTGGTAAAATATAGAACAATTGGGATTAAAAGGCTCAAAGTGGCTAACAAAGGTAAATGGAAGGGTAGGCTATTTGGGATAAGTGAGCTAATAAAATAATGGCCTCAATCATATGCATGCATGTGACACATTAAACATTAGACATATAGGATGGAACAAAATATAGATCACAATCATAGAGAAGTAAACACACAGGAATAAAGTTTTATGGTTAAATATTGTAACCATGTCATTAGGCTCAAGTCTCACAGGTTGTGTGTTCTAGCCTTTAACTTTGTTCCAAATACAACTTCCAAACAAGTTTAACACAAGAGTTTTGATTTAAATTAGTGAAATTTTTTTTTCAAAAATGGGGTCTTAAAAAGAAACTTATTATTTTCTAGTCAAATAGAACATGCATGCAAATAACATATTACTATGCAATTTTATTCTATCCTAAACAAAAGAAAAATTAAATTAACTAAATATCCTATTCTATTGGTTCTAAGAAAGAAAAATTACCTCCGGAAGTCAGGTACTGACCGACCTCCCCACACTTAAAGCTTGGCACTGTCCTCGGTGCCGTCAGTCAGGAACAAAGGGGGCTGGTAGTAGCATCTCCACAATCGGGACCACATGGCTCCCTGTGCTGAAGTGGAGTCCAGAGTGTCTGGGTCTTCTTTAGGTGGGTGGTTACCAACAAGTAGCTCCTTAAGGTATGTAAATCTGCGCTTGTTACGGCGCTTTCTTCGCTTTCCTTTCCGGTCAAGCCGGTCTAATTTCTCAAGTATCTGATGGAGCAGTTGGTAGGAGAAGGGATACTTCTGTTGGTTCTGTGCTCTGGTTGATAGTGGCTGCTGGAGGTCTGATATACTTCCCGTTAGGGACGTATTGATCATCTCGTGGAATCATGGCCTTGGTGTCCCCAGCTCTGTAGGAGACTTCGGTTACTGAGACTAGATCTAAAACCAAGGCGGGAAAAGGTAGGTTGCTCACAATCTGTACGTGTCCTATAGCATGCCGAATGTGTCTTGGTAAATTGAGGTGCTGGTCTGTAAGGATACACCAGAGTAGAACAGCCATGTCTGCAGTGAAGAAGGACTCATGAGTGCTCGAAAAGACGTAATGGGACATGATTTGTGCCCATACTCGAGCCTCCAAGGTGAGTGTTGAAGCCAATATGCACTTAGGTCGAGATCGATGGTATCCATAGATCCATTTGCTGCCAGGTTGTGCTATAACTCTGAGAACTGCTTCCCAGTCAAATTGGTATGTCTGGCATCTGAATGAGGCTTCTTGGAATGCGTCCAATCCTTCTGGAGCAGGGGGAAGATCTAAAGCTCGCTAAATGGCCTCTTCTATTATGGGAACTTGCTTCTGACGGACATAGACAGACTGCATGGTTGGCATGTGAAAATTGGAGTAGAATTCAACTACCCATGAAAGGTTAACATGTCGTGGCTGTCTCCGTAGGAATCCCCAATGTCTTCATTCAATTCACGGCTCAACGAATTCAATAATGTTGGTCGGAAGGATGAGAAGGTGCTCATTGTTATAGTTTTTCTCAGCCAGGATTGGGAACATCTGCTCACAGTAGCAGTTAGTAAATGATGAGCGACTCCAAGGGTGTATTGGTAAAGATTTTCCTCAATAAAATTGCGTTGCAAGTATAGCTCTACCAACAACAATCCTCGGGTATCAAATTTAGAAGAGGGATTTGGTTGTCACAAGTTCAACCTCAATAGAAATAACCAAAGTATTCAAACCTCGGGTCGTCTCACAAGGAATGGGCAAACATGTGCTTCAACATTGGTTAGAAATCCGGGGTTGTAAGTTATGAGCAAGAAAATAGATGGGAATCTTAACAAGCAAGTAATCTTAAATTGCAAGAAACTAATTCAAATAACTAAGCAAGATATGAGCAATTCCAAACTAACGAATAACATCCAATATGATTCTATTCTAAACTAAACAAGTAACTATATCTAAGACAAGTAATTGAGAATTTTGGTTTTCAAATATGAATAATAAAAGCAACTCTTGGCTAGGCATGAAAATTGGGGTCACCATCCTTGTCTAATAACCATATCTTGACAATTATGAGGAACCAAAATCATTAAGTCTACTTCTATACTTGAAGTACGTCAAATGGTTTGGTCAACATCAACCCATAAGTTCTAACCTCACTATTAATTAACTTAATAGAAGGTTAGCGTCAATGGCTATCAAATTGACCACTAAGGGCTCCCAAATCATCAAATCCATTAGACCCAATGACTCAAGTTTACCCAATTCCCTTAGCCTAGGCCAAGAGTAAAGAGAACTACTCCATAATCAAAGTAAACATTTCATTAAACACATGGTAAGCATTAACAAAAGACATGTTCAAAATAGCAATTAAATTGAAATCAACAAGTACCCACTAACAATTATCAACATACAATCATTCAAACAACACAATTAAACATAGAAATCATCAATGTAACATCAACAAGTCAAGATTCACAACATTCATGAAATGGGTATAAAATGACAATTGACAAGAATTCATAAAACTATCACAAGATCTAAGTAAAATTATACTAAGGAATTCAAATTGAACAATTAAAACTAGTAATTAACAAGATCCAATTCACAATTCAACAAGGGAAGATCAAATTAAAACTAGATCTAGAGAGGAACAAGGGTTTCTCTCTCTAGAAGAACAAAGAACAAAAAACTAGCTAAAATTGTGTCTTAGTGTAAAATGATTCATCCCCCCTTTTCCCCTAGCATCCTTGGGTCTTTTCCATACAGAAACAGCTTGAAATTAGGCCTGATAAGCCTCAAAAATTGCCAGGCACAATTTCGTTTAATGAGGTCACGTGCAGCTTCCCACGCATGCGCGCCTTGCGTGCGTGCGCGCCGGTTGCTTTCGTGATCCATGCGTGCGCGCCAAGTGCGCGTGCGCATTGATAGGAATCTTCTGATTTGCGCGAATGCGTCCATCCTTGTGCGCCGCTTCCAGCCAACCTCATCCACGCGTGCGCGTGGAGTGCGCGGGCGCGCCAATGCTGCTTTTTCCAAAATTTCAATTCTTCATGTTCCTCTCTTTTGTACATGCTTTCTTCCTCTCTTCTAGGCTATTCCTACCCTATAATTCCTGAAATCACTCAACAAATACATCACAGCATCGAATGGCAATAGAAGAGGATTAAAATATGACAATTTTAAGGAAAAATAAGCATATTTTTCATCATGGAGTAATATTAGGAAGTGAACACAAAACCATGAATTTCTTGTGAATAAGTGTGAGAAATATTGACAAAACCCCCTAAATCCTACACAATATAAATCACAAAATTGGGGTTTATCAGTAAACCGCGCAGTGTCCTTTGCTGGAAAAGCTTTCTCCTTTTCATCGACCTTGATGATCCTCTTGATTCGCTTTGTTGAGGGCTTTACTGCTGTTGAAGATGGCTCTGCGGCTATTGTTCTTTTAATTCCTTTCCTTGCTGGTGGTTTGGGAGTAGCTTTCTCTTTACCCTTCCTGGTGGCCATCCTAAAAAAAGGAAAAGGAAAGTAACTTTTAAAGCTTTAAGGGTTAGAGCGAGGAAGAGGAAGGTATAAGTGATAATCAATGCACAGTAAAGGAGGATGTCGTTATCACATGGTCATGACTACATGTGAAAAGTTCATCAATGGAAATATAGCAAGTGCATTTGATGGCTATTTAATCCAACATGTTTATTGGCATGCCGACAAAGGCATGAGTAGTATAGATCAAGCATTAAATGTCCAAGTTAGATTATCAACTCTTTCAAACTAACAATCTGTTTGTATTAACAATTATATTTAATCAATAAAATGTGAAAGGGGTTTTGTGAAAAACAGGCATTAGAGTAGTAGAATAGAGTAATATAAAAATAATGCACAATGCCATACGGGCTTTTTCACAAACACATAGCATGCATGGTGAATATGTTATTGAAAGTATTAAATTGAACATGCAAGCAACCCTTGAAGAAGTAATATAAATTGTCAAACAATTCCACAATAACTCACAAGAAAAATATAAAAGAAAATAATTACCCAATTAAATTTCTAACACCAATTAAAGGAATAAAGAGAAAAGAAAGAAAAAGAAAATATAGATAATGAAAGTGAAAAGAAAGAAAAAAAAGAAGAAAACATTAATAAAAATAATAAAGAAAAAGTAAAAAGTAAAGAAAGAAAGAAAAGAACCTTGATAATGGATGTAAAAAATAAGGAAGGGAGAAAGTAAAGAGTGAGAAAGAATAAAGAAGGAAGAAGAGAGAAGAAAGAAATAAGGGAAAGAAAAAATTAAGATTTGGGGAAGAAAAGATAAGATAGTTGACGCTGATCTGCATAAACTGTGTGTCGCATGTGACGCGGACGCGTGGAGCACGCGATCGCGTGGTGTGTGATAAGTTCAGAGGATGCGGACGCGTGGGTCACGCGATCGCGTGACCTGATTTGTGCTATTGGCGCGAGTGCAGCCTCGCGTACGCATAACTCTCTGTTTTATACACATTTTGCCAAAAAATTTGGGTGACGCGGGCGCGTGGGTGACACGATCACGTGAATGGCCATATTTTGAAAAATGACATGGACACGTGGGGCACGCGTTCGCATGATAGGGCTTGTGCTTCCAGCACCATTCCATCCCCACTCCATCATAACTTTCTGCCATATACCCATTTACGTCAAGTTTGCAGGGCCACGCGTGCGCGTGGGTGACACGCACGGGTGGGGAGGCTATTTTCCAAAATGACGTGAACGCATCATGGATGCGTTCGTGTGGGCATGCTTGTGCCTAAGGCACGCCTCCCGCCACGCTCTCGCGTGACTCTCTGCTTCTTTTCTTCCTTGTTTCTAATGCACTAATGACGCGGACGCGTCAGCGACGCTTACGCGTCGCATGCATTTTTTTTATATATGCAGAATGCAAATGCAAATGCAGGCTATATGAAACTATATGCAGAGGTTATGAGAAGAGTCATTAACAAAAATAAAAATAGAATAAAGTAAGATAAAACTAAGGCTGAAATGGAACAATCATACCATGGTGGGTTGTCTCCCACCTAGCACTTTGCTTTTACGTCCTTAAGTTGGACGTTCTTAAAGCTCATTCTGCTACTGTTGGTGGGTCTTCCAAGAGGAAAACCTCTAGTTCTTTGTGATCCTTAATCTTTTCTCCATGATAAAGTTTTAGGCGATGTCCGTTGACCTTGATGAATTTTGAACTAGAAGGATGATGCAGGTGAAAAACTCCGTATGGCTCTGCCTTTTCTACTCTGTAGGGACTTCCCATCTTGATCTTAGTTTGCCTGGTATAAGCCTCAGTCTGGAGTTATAAAGAAGAACTAACTCCCCTGGTCTGAACTCTCTCTTTTTTATGTGCTTGTCATGGACAGCCTTCATCTTCTCCTTGTATCGCCTGGAGTTGTCATATGCTTCTAGGCGAAGATTCTCTAATTCTGCTAGTTGCAGCTTTCTTTCAGCACCAGATTCTTCAAAATTCATATTGCATTCCCTTACAGTCCAGAAGGCCTTGTGTTCTACCTTTATTGGAAGGTGGCAAGCCTTTCCGTACACTAAGCGGAAGGGGCTCATCCTGATGGGTGTTTTGTATTCTGTTCTATATGCCCAGAGTGCATCTTGTAGCCTGGCACTCCAGTCTTTCCTATGAGATTTTACTATCTTCTCCAGAATGTGTTTAATCTCCCTGTTAGACACTTCTGCTTGTCCATTGGTCTGAGGATGATAAGCTGTTGCTATTTTGTGAACAATCCCATGCTTCTTCAGTAATCCTGTTAGTCTCCTGTTACAGAAGTGAGTGCCTTGATCACTCACGATTGCTCGTGGTGATCCAAAGCAACATATAATATGATTTCTAACAAAGGAAACAACAATGTTAGTATCATCAGTACGAGTAGGAATTGCTTCCACCCATTTAGAAACGTAATTTACAGCTAACAGTATATAAAGGTAACCATTAGAGTTTGAAAATGGACCCATAAAGTCAATGCCCCAAACATAAAAAATTTCACAGAAAAGCATAATATGTTGAGGCATCTCATCCCTTTTGGATATATTACCAAATCTTTAGCATGGGGAACAAGACTTACAAAATTCAGTAGCATCTTTAAAAAGAGTAGGCCACCAGAATCCACAGTCTAAGATTTTTCTAGCTGTTCTTTGAGGGCCAAAATGTCCTCCATTCTCAGAAGAGTGGCATGCATCTAAAATGGGCTGGAATTCTGATTGAGGTACACAGCTCCTAATTACCTGGTCAACACCACACCTTCATAAATATGGTTCATCCCATATATAATATTTAGACTCACTTTTCAGCTTGTCTCTCTGATGTTTATTAAAATTTGGAGGGAAAGTATGGCTAACTAGATAATTAGCTACAGGTGCATACCAAGGAACTACTTTAGATACTGCTTGCAAGCTATCAAATGGGAAAGTATCATTGGTAGGAGTGGAGTCATCCTTAATGTGCTCAAGGCGACTCAAGTGGTCTGCCACTAAATTCTGGTTACCACTCCTATCCTTAATTTCTAAATCAAATTCTTGTAGAAACAGTATCCATCGTATTAGCCTTAGTTTGGACTCTTTTTTAGCTAATAAATATTTTAGAGCTGCATGGTCTGAGTACACTACTACCTTAGTACCAAGTAAATAGGCTCGGGATTTATCCAGAGCAAAAACAATAGCAAGAAGCTCTTTTTCAGTAGTAGTGTAATTAGACTGAGCAGCATCTAAGGTTTTAGATGCATAAGCAATTATGAAAGGATCCTTACCTTCGCGCTGAGCCAGCGCTGCTCCTACTGCATGGTTGGAGGCATCACACATAATCTCAAATGGCTGGCTCCAGTCTGGTCCTCTCACAATTGGAGCTTGAGTCAGGGCGATCTTTAGCTTTTCAAATACTTGCATGTAATGCTCACTGAACTCGAACTCAATATCTTTCTGTAGCAGTCTGGATAAAGGTAATGCTACCTTACTGAAGTCCTTAATAAATCTCCTGTAAAAACCTACATGGCCAAGGAACGAATGGACTTCCCTCACGGAGGAGGGGTAAGGTAAACTAGAAATAACATCTACCTTTGCTGGATTTACTAAAATACCAGTTTTGGAGACAACATGGCCTAGAACAATCCCTTGTTTTACCATAAAATGACATTTTTTAAAATTCAATACAAGGTTTAAACTAACACATCTGTCTAATACTTTAGCTACTCTATCCAAGCAAAGGTTAAACGAATCACCATATATGCTAAAATCATCCATAAAAACTTCCATACAGTTAACAATAAGATCTGAAAAGATACTCATCATGCATCTTTGGAAAGTAGCCGGTGCATTACATAAGCCAAAAGGCATCCTTTTGTATGCATATGTTCCAAAGGGACATGTAAAAGTGGTCTTCTCCTGATCTTCAGGAGCTATATGAATTTGAAAATATCCTGTATAACCATCTAAAAAGCAATAATGTGATTTACCTGATAGACGATCAAGCATCTGATCGATAAATGGCAAGGGGTAATGATCCTTGCGAGTAGCTGGGTTGAGACGCTTATAGTAAATGCAAACCCTCCATGAATTCTACACTCTAATTGTCAGGAGCTCTCCATGCTCATTCTTGACTATTGTGACTCCAGACTTCTTGGGCACCATTTGTACTAGACTGACTTATTCACTGTCTGAGATGGGATAAATGATATCTGCTTCAAGTAGCCTGGTCACTTCTTTCTTGACAACTTCTAAGATGGTGGGATTCAATCTTCTTTGGGGTTGACGGACGGGTTTTGATTCCTATTCTAAATATATTCTGTGCTCACAAGCTTGAGGACTGATGCCAACTATATCCGCCAAGCTCCACCCAATTGCTCTCTTATGTTTTCCCAGCACACTGAGCAGTTGCTCCTCCTGTTGAGAAGTGAGTTCCCTTGCAATGATAACTGAAAACTTCTGGTTATCCTCAAGGTAAGCATACTTGAGGTGTGGAGGAAGGGGCTTCAATTCTAGTTTCTGCTCATGGCTAGGTTCTGGATCATCCGGGGCTAATGATAATGGTAAAGTGTCTTTATTATGTTCAGAGGGTGTCCCCACACTTGGACCTTACTCCATGTGTTTCTCTTCTACTTCTTCTTGGTGAACTTCAGCTACAGTTTCATCAATGATGTCGCACTAGAAGATAGAATGATCTTCCCGAGGGTGCTTCATAGCTTCATTTAAACTGAAACTCACTGTTCTGCCGTCTATCTCAAAGGAGTAAGTTCCTGAGAATGCATCTAGCTTGAACTTCGAAGTTTTCAGGAATGGTCTTCCAAGAAGGATTGATGACGGTCTTCCTGAGTCATTACGGGGCATTTCCAGGATAGAAGTCAATAGAAAATGTGAGCCCTTTAATGCTCACTAATACATCTTCAGCAATTCTAACTACTGTAATAATGCTTTTATCTGCTAACACAAAACGAGCTGCTGACCTTTTTAAGGGTGGGAGTCTTAAGGTATCATATATAGACAATGGCATTATACTAACACACGCTCCTAAGTCACACATGCAATCAGAAAATATTACACCTCCAATGGTACAGTTTACCATGCATGGACCTGGATCACTACATTTTTCAAGTATACCTCCCATTAAAGCAGATATAGAACTACCTAAAGGAATAGTTTCTAATTCATTAATTTTATTCTTATGAATGCATAGATCTTTCAGAAACTTTGCATATTTAGGTACTTGCTGAATAACATCAAAAAGGGGAACAGTTACCTCAACCTTTTTGAAAATTTCTACCATTTTGGGATCAAGTTCCATCAGCTTTTTGGGCTTTCTTGCAAGGTCTGGGAATGGGATAGGGATGGCACAACTTGCAGCATCTGCATCTTTGGTGCTCCATTCCTTGGTTGAGCTAATTCTTCTTCAACCTTGTCTTGTACTTCATCTTCCTCTTTAGCATCTTCCATTTCAGCATCTTCCACTTCCATGGAGTCTTCAATTTGGGTGTGTTCTATTGAGCTTGGCTCCTCCTGGGTCCTCTCTTGCAGTGTGGTTCCGGACCTCAAAGTGATGGCATTGATGCCACCCTTGGGGTTAGGTAAGGGTTGAGAAGGAATTTCACTGGAGCTTGAAGGTTGGTTGGTGGAAGCAGGTAGTGACTCTATCCAGGCGGCGAGAGCTTGTAAAGTGGCATTCAGACCATTTAAAGTAGATTTCAGTGTAGTCTGCATGTCTTGTTGTCCTTGTGCAAGAGAACGAAGCATCTCATCATTTGATGAGGAAGTAGGATAAGTGATCTGTGGGACTTATTGTTGGTTATGCTAGGGTCCTTGTGACTGTCTTAGGTGAGGAGCTCTGTAAGGTTAGTTCTGATTCTACTGTCTGTTGTTGTTATTCCACCTCTGATTTTCATTGTTGTCTCTGCCTCCTCTGTTATAGTTGTCCCTCCAGCCATGGTTGGAATTATCTCTCCAACTTTGGTTGGAGTTGTCCTGCCATCCTTGGTTATAGTTTTCACCTTGGTTGTAGTTACCACCTTGTTGATTGTATCCTTGATTCGGGCGGTCGTAGAAGTTATGAGTAGCTGCCACAGTGTTATCTTCTTGTTGGAGCTGTGGACATTCATCAGTATAATGGCTATAGTCAGCCCAGATTCCGCATACTCTTTGTGGAACTAGTTGTTGGTTTTGTTGTGGCGTGGCAGGCTGCGCTTGTTGTTGTTGGTTCAACTGCATTTTCTTCAGTAGGTTGGTCATTTCACATATACTTTGTGTAAGAGCAGAAGTCTCAGTGCTGGAGGAAACCTCTGCAACAGCTTTTGAGTGGCTGCTACTGTGCCTGTGATTCCTAGTAGACTCAGCTAAGTCGCTGATCAGTTGCCATGCTTCATCTGCGGTTTTGTACTTTTTTAGAGAATTACTAGCACCATCTAGTGTAGTCTTATCCCGAGGCTTCATGCCTTGAGTGAAATAGCTTATCAACACTAGCCTGTCAATCATATGATGGGAGCATGCGTCTAGAAGGTTCTTAAAGCGTTTCCAGTACTCATAAAGAGTCTCTGATTCTCCTTGAACAATGCAGGAGATCTCTTTACTCAGTCTGTTTGTAACTTCAGCTGGGAAGTATTTTTCCAAAAATTCTCTCCTGAGCATATCCCAGTTGGTAACAGTTGCTTCAAGTTGGGAGTAGTACCACTCCCTCGTCTTTCCTTCAAGTTGGGAAGATGGTTAATAGAATAGAAGTTTCATTCGCACCATGACGCCTAACAGTAGAACAGGCTGTCTGGAAATTCCTTAGGTGCTTAATAGGCTCTTGAGCAGGTAGGCCATGAAATTTGGGTATTAAGTTGATTAATGCAGTCTTTAGCTCAAAATCTGCAGCCAGAGTTGGATGATGCACTTGATACGGCTGCAGTGTAAAATCTGGGACTCCAGCTTCCTGGAGAGTAATCCTCCTAGGTGCTGCCATGTTATCTGCACGCGAATCAACTGAATCAGTAGTAAAGGAGCTTGTTTTGCTCTCAGATGGCGGTTCAGATTTACCCTCAGATGAGACTGGTGAATCGATAACAATCACTTCACCACCCTCAGAGGTTAATCTGCGTCGAGCTCGCCTAATACGTGAAATAGTTCTTTCAATTTCAGGATCAAATGTAGCTAAGCTCGGATCAAGCAGTGAACGCGTCATTCAATGAAAGAAACATATAGCTCATGGTAATAAAATAAAAATAAAATATGCAAATAAAATAAAAATATGTACACAAATTAATTTAGCACACAATTGCAACTCCCCGACAACGGCGCCAAAAACTAACGAGCGGCGGAAGTTAGACCAATTAAGAGATTATAATATAATAGAACAGCGTTGCGAGTATAGCTCTTAACCAGCAAAAATCTACCTCATCAATTTAGAAAGGTTGTCACAAAAAGTTTAGAATAAAAAATACTGGGAGTATGAGTCCCAGGTCGTCTCCCAACGAGTTGCGAGAAAGGATGCTATTTTATTAATTAGGAATTTCCACGAGGGTTTGAGAGTTGAATAATGAGCAATTAAATAATTATAAATTAAAGCAATAAAAACTAAGAATGATTATTAATATTCTAGATAAAAAGCCTTGACTGGGGGAATGATTAATTGGAAGTTCTATCCTTATTGGGATCTCTTAAGTGTAGTATTAAAAAGGTTGTTGTTTTCACTTAGTTAACCCTTACTAAATAAAGGAAAGTCAAGTGATTGAGCTAACTCTTATTCGCAAATGTCCTCTCCCTTGCAAAGGTCTAGCGTTAGTAAATACAAAACTAGCCAACAACTTCCAGTTTAATCAACACCTAAGCCTTCCAACTCAAGTGTCTCCTCCTAATCAACCCCCATGTCAAGTATGGAGTCTACTCCATTGACATGAATATAACGCTCATAAAAATATAAGAAGAAGACATGATAATTTAAATAAAATAGGATCTCAAAATTAATTAAAAGTAAAAGTAATCCTTTGCATTAACAATTCATGAAATAATCCACTTACTACTTTAAACAAGAATTAAAAATATGGAATAAATAAAAGAGTAAGTAAGGAAACAAACTAGAATAGTATTTTCAACAGAGACAATGACTCTTCAATATCCAAAAGCAAAAGCAATAAACTGGGAATGTAAAGAGAGGAAGAGTAATCCTCTCTAAATCTAAAAACCTAAAACTATCCTAATGAGAGTATGTGAATGTATCTCTGTGTGTAAAGTTGTGTGTTGAGTCTCTGCATCTTTCCTGGCTATATTCTATGTTTCTGGGCCAAAAACTGGGTCAAAACGCGGCCCGAAATCGCCCCCAGTATTTTCTGTTAATTCTGTAGTTCGCGCAGGTCACGCGAACGTGTCGTCCATGCGTTCGCGTCATTTGTGCGGACTCCAATCCATGCGTACATGTCAGGCACGCGCACGCGTCGCTACAATTTTCTCCATTCCGCCGCTCGCGTGAGCCATACGCGCGCGTCGGTGTTCGCTGGTCATCTCCTTAGTTTCTTGTGTTCCTTCCATTTTTGCAAACTTCCTCTCCATTCTCTAAGCCATTCCTGCCCTATAAATCCTGAAACACTTAACACACAGATCACGGCATCGAATGGTATAAAGGAGAATTAAAATGTACTAATTAAAGATCTCTAGGAAGCAAGTTTTCAATCATAAAACAATACTAGGAAGGAATTATAAAATCATGCAAATCGTATGAATAAGTAGGTAAAGGCTTGATGAAACCACTCAATTAAACACAAGATAAACCATAAAATAGTGGTTTATCACCAGGCACGTATAAATTCTCGGGAATGGTAGCCCCATTGAGCAATTGATATTTGAATATGAGAAAAAACTATGCATAGACTCATGGGGATGTGCGACGGGGGACAGTCTAAGGTTTTCGGACTTGTCGGGTTAGCTGGATAACCGACAGATGAGCTCATTAGCCATAGGACAGGCATGCATCATATGCATTCGTATGCTTTGCTTGGGTTTGAACTTGTTTTGGTTTGCCTAATTGATAAACTGTTCTTAACTGTTACCTGAACTATTTGCTGTAACTACTACCTAAACCTGTGCTTTCCTTGTCTGTCTTGCCTGTGTTTGTCCTAGTGTGCTACATCTGAGAATGAACTTTGGTGCTGAATTGATGATTGTGTTGATTGATTGCGTGGTTAGTTTCTGATTAAAATTTGATTTTCTTATAAGAAAAGAAAGGTTTTGGATTTCTGAAAGATTAAACATTGTTTCTTTGAAAAGGTTTTGAGCGATTAGCTTTTGATTCTTAAAAGGATTCATAAGGTAATGATAAACACTGAGCTTGAAAACGGTTTTCTTATTGAATATCTTCTTATGACAATTCTGAAACTCCGTGGTGAGACTGTGTGGTTAGGTTCTCACCCCCTTACAGTTTTACCTTTTTTGGAATCAGATGAAAGAGAATTATGAAGAGTTATACTGCGTTTGATTTATATGATGTTGTATTAATTAGATTATTTTTCTTTCCTCGTTTTTGTTATTACAACTTTTGTAAGAGGGATAGGAGTTGTGTGTTTTGTATGTATATTAAATTATTAGCTATTATGTAAGAAGTCTGTATATGAATCTATGCCTATTTGTTTTTTTTAAGTTAAAGTATTTATTTTCGGTTTAAAAAGAAATCAACGATGCGGTGTCGAGTCAAAGGCTCCTATTTTAATATTAAGTATATCAAGTCATTGTAACAGTTTTTCCTATCAGAGTAGCGCAACCGGAAGCGTGACATTCTGATAAAGAAGGTGTTACAATCATCGACGTGAAGGCTCTCGGGCAACACGGGAAGGGGTGCTGAGGAAAGACACCAACCATCTTTTGCAGACTGCGGTCTAGACATGGAGGTTATATGTCAATACAGGGCGGGCATGTTGGAGGAGTGATTCCATACAGCTTTCGCAGAGATTTTCGCACATTTTCGAGGATTTGTAAAGCCCTATTCAACATGGGGAGGGCGTGTTGGAGCAGTGTCTATATGTAGGGGACAAGTCCTTTCTCCGAGAACAAGCAACGGAGGGTTGAAGCTCTTTTAATTGAGTTCAACCCTCCCCCAGCATTCATTCAGCTAGGAGATTTAAGAGAAGAGAGAGATATTAGGGAGAAAGTCCTTGAAAAAGAAGAAGAGAGTTCATGTTGAAAAAGAAAAAAGAGTGATTTCATACCTAAAAAAATATTATAAGTTTGTATTAATTAAAAATGGTTCATAATTACATAGATCCTAAAGAATATATTAGCAATTATTTAGATCATCTAGTTTACGTAAGTTGATAAATTTTACTTTTTTGATGTAATTAAAATTTTCAAATCTTAATTAATATTATTTTTGTTATTGTTAGTATCATATAGTAAACTATTTTCGGATAATATTTTTATTTGTCCAGTATAATATTATTTTATTTTATATAAATGTGAATATATAATTTTTTTGAATAATATGATTATTTTTCTATACATGTAATAAATAATTTAAATATTAATAAATAAATAATATTAAATATTTCAAAAATAAATATTTCAATAAATAAATATTATTTTTTTCTTGTATTTTAATAGATATTTATATTTATTTATTTGTGAAAACAAATATTTCATTTATTTTTAATATTTAAATAAATATATGTTTTTATTTATGATCAGTAATTAAAATATTTATATTGATGTAAATTAGTATAATTAATAAATAATTATTTGTTATAATCTTAATTCATTTAAATTAATAAATATTTAAGTAATAAATATATTTTTGTTGTACCAGTCTAATAGGAATCTTATAGTTCATAAACTAGATTCGTCGGAGATGTAGAATCTGACGGTAGAAGACGCTTTACGAGTAATGAGATTCTACCACGTTTCTAGAATTAGGGTGATCAGAGGATTTTACATTTTACTATCTACTTTTGGTGAAAAGGTGGAGGCCGGAAACACACACCTTTGTATTGTCAGTGGGTGAACCATGACACTAAAAGATGTCGCTCATATATTTGACCTACCCATTGATGGATAGGTTGTGAGCGGCTGGACAGATAGCAGTGGTGAATTCCTGCATAGTCAGAGCATCGTGATTTTCGGCAGCGAACCTATTATGAGTAGTTCCTCCAAATGTTATATAAATTAAAGCTGGCATAGGTTCACCGTATTAGAGACGAAGAGCCATTGGACACTTTGGAGTCTATTCAGAGATATGTAAGATGCCAGTTTTCTATTTGCTGGGTTTGACCCTTATTCGCAGATAAGTCGACAGTATATGTGCACGTGAAGTATCTACCGTTGCTCTGCAATTTTGAGCAGATCCAACTTATAGTTGGTGGGGTCAATGTGTCTTGTGCATATTTACAGGGCATTGTGCCATGCATCACGGTATGATACTAAGGAGATGGATGGCCCTCTTAATCTTTTGTTTATTTGGGGATGGGAGCGAATGTCGTGTATTGTGCCCATATTGAGATAGTACCTTCTAGCCGCTGACGTACTAGTTGCTCGGAGGTAATAATTCCTATTTTAGTTGTTGATGAGCGGATAATTTATACGCTTTTTGGCATCGTTTTTAGTATGTTTTTAGTATGATCTAGTTACTTTTAGGGATGTTTTTATTAGTTTTTATGTTAAATTCACATTTCTGGAATTTACTATGAGTTTGTGTATTTTTCTGTGATTTCAGGTATTTTCTGGCTGAAATTGAGGGACTTGAGCAAAAATTAGATTCAGAGGTTGAAGAAGGACTGCTGATGCTGTTGGATTCTGACCTCCCTGCACTCAAAATGGATTTTCTGGAGCTACAAAACTCAAAATGGCGCGCTTCCAACTGAGTTGGAAAGTAGACATCCATGGCTTTCCAGAATTATATAATAGTCCATACTTTGCCCAAGTTTAGATGACGCAAATTGGCGTTCAACGCCAGCTCTCTGCCCAATTCTGGCGTCCAGCGCCAGAAACAAGTTGCAAAGTGGAGTTCAACGCCCAAAATGGCACAAAAGCTGGCGTTCAACTCCAAGAATGACCTCTCCACGTGTAGACTTCAAGCTCAGCCCAAGCACACACCAAGTGGACCCCGGAAGTGGATTTATGCATCAATTACTTACTTCTGTAAACCCTAGTAGCTAGTTTATTATAAATAGGACCTTTTACTATTGTATTAGATATCTTTGATCAGTTGTATGCTATCTTAGATCACGTTTTGGGGGCTGGCCATCTCGGCCATGCCTGAACCTTTCACTTATGTAATTTTAACGGTAGAGTTTCTACACTCCATAGATTAAGGTGTGGAGCTCTGCTGTTCCTCAAAGATTAATGCAAAGTACTACTGTTTTCTGTTCAATTCATCTTATTCGCTTCTAAGATATTCATTCGCACTTCAACCTGAATATGATGAACGTGACAATCATCATCATTCTCCATGAACGCGTGCCTGACAACCACTTCCGTTCTACCTTAGATTGAATGAGTATCTCTTAGATCTCTTAATCGGAATCTTCGTGTTGTAAGCTAGAATGATGGCGGCATTCAAGAGAATCCGGAAAGTCTAAACCTTATCTGTGGTATTCCGAGTAGGATTCAATGATTGAATGACTGTGACGAGCTTCAAACTCGCGAGTGCTGGGCATAGTGACAGACGCAAAAGGAGGGTGAATCCTATTCCAGCATGATCGGGAACCTCAGATGATTAGCCGTGCCGTGACAGGGCATCTTGGACCATTTTCACAAGAGGAGGGGATGTAGCCACTGACAACGGTGATGCTCTTGCATAAAGCCAGCCATGGAAAGGAGTGAGACTGATTGGATGAAGACAGCAGGAAAGCGGAGGTTCAGAGGAACGAATGCATCTCCATACGCTTATCTGAAATTCTCACCAATGATTTACATAAGTATTTCTATACTTCTTTTATTACTACATTTTCGAAAACTACATAACTATTTTATATCCGCCTGACTGAGATTTACAAGGTGACCATAGCTTGCTTCATACCAACAATCTCCGTGGGATTTGACCCTTACTCACGTGAGGTATTACTTGGACGACCCAGTGCACTTGCTGGTTAGTTATGCGAAGTTGTGAAGATATGTTTAGACCATGGTTCTGTGCATCCATTTTTGGTGCCATTGCTAGGGAATCAATTTCGAATAATAATTCACAACCTGAGTAACAATTTCGAATAATAATTCACGACTGTAGGGCATGTTAGGCATGTCATGTCTAAGTTACATACTAAAGCTTGGCTGGCTATTAAGCCATGCCTGACCCTTTGATTGGAGATTTAGACTAAAGAGCATAAGATTCCTGGAATTCATATTAAAAATTTTGGAATCCTTATTTTTCTTTTTCAAAATAATTTTCGAAAAAAATTAAAAGAAAATACAAAAAAAAATCATAAAATCATAAAAATCAAAAAAATATTTTTTGTGTTTCTTGTTTGAGTCATGTGTCATGTTATAAGTTTGGTGTCAATTGCATGCTCATCTTGCATTTTTTTTCGAAAATTTTCATGCATTCATAGTGTTCTTCATGATCTTCAAGTTGTTCTTGGTAAGTCTTCTTGTTTGATCTTTGCATTTGCATGGTTTGTGTCTTTTCTTGTTTTTCATATGCATTCCTAAATTCTTTATGTCTAAGCATTAAAGAATTCTAAGTTTGGTGTCTTGCATTTTTTCTTTGCATAAAAAAATTTTTCAAAAATGTGTTCTTGATATTCATCATGATCTTCATAGTGTTCTTGGTGTTCATCTTGACATTCATAGCATTCTTGCATGCATCACATGTTTTGATCTAAAATTCTCATGCATTGCATCATTTTCATGTTTCTCTCTCTCATCATTAAAAATTCAAAAATAAAAAAAAATATATCTTTCCCTTTTTCTCTCTTAAAATTTCGAAAATTAGATTTGACTTTTTCAAAAATTTTTAAAATCTAGTTGTTTTTATGAGTCAAATCAAATTTTCAATTAAAAAAAATCTTATCTTTTTCAAAATCTTTATCAAAAATCAAATCTTTTTTCAATTTTTTTAGTTATTTTCGAAAATTTCAAAAATATTTTTCAAAAATCTTTTTCTTAATTTTACATCATATTTTTGAAAATAACAATAACAATTAATGTTTTGATTCAAAAATTTCAAGTTTGTTACTTACTTGTTAAGAAAGATTCAAACTTTAAGTTCTAGAATCATATCTTGTGATTTCTTGTGAATCAAGTCATTAATTGAGATTTTAAAAATCAAATATTTTTCAAAAACTAATTTCTATCATATCTTTTCAAAAATATCTTCTTATCTTACCTTTTTCAAAAAAGTGATTGCAAAATATCTTTTCTAACTTCCTAACTTCTTATCTTTTCAAAATTTGTTTCAACTAACTAACTAACTTTTTGTTTGTTTCTTACCTTTTTCAAAACTACCTAACTAACTCTCTCTCTCTAATTTTCGAAAAAATCTTCCCTCTTTTTCAAAATTTCTTTTTAATTAGACTAATTATTTTATTTTTTTTTTGAATTTTCGAAAAACTACTAACCTTTTTCAAAAACTATTTTTGAAAATGACTAACTCTTTTTCAAAAATTATTTTTGAAAATTCTCTCCTCCTCTCATCCCCTTCTATTTATTTCTTCTTCTACTAACAATAAGGAACCTCTTTACTGTGACATAGAGGATTCCTCTTCTTTTCTTTTTCTCTTCTCTTTCTTATGAGCAGGGACAAAGAAAAAGGCATTCTTGTTGAAGCCGATCCAGAACCTGAAAGGACTCTGAAGAGAAAACTAAGAGAAGCTAAATTACAACAATCCAGAGACAACCTTATTGAAAATTTTGAACAAGTAAAGGAGATGGCAGCCGAACCCAACAACAATAATGCAAGGAGAATGCTTGGTGACTTTACTGCACCTAATTCCAATTTACATGGAAGAAGCATCTCCATTCCTACCATTGGAGCAAACAATTTTGAGCTGAAACCTCAGCTAGTTTCTCTGATGCAGCAGAACTGCAAGTTTCATGGACTTCCATCTGAAGATCCTTTTCAGTTCTTAACTGAATTCTTGCAGATCTGTGATACTGTTAAGACTAATGGAGTAGATCCTGAAGTCTACAGGCTCATGCTTTTCCCTTTTGCTGTAAGAGACAGAGCTAGAATATGGTTGGACTCTCAACCCAAAGACAGCCTGAACTCTTGGGATAATCTAGTCACGGCTTTCTTAGCCAAGTTCTTTCCTCCTTAAAAGCTGAGCAAGCTTAGAGCTGTTGTTCAAACCTTCAAATAGAAAGAAGGTGAATCCCTCTATGAAGCTTGGGAAAGATACAAGCAGCTGACCAAAAAGTGTCCTTCTGACATGCTTTCAGAATGGACCATCCTGGATATATTCTAGATGGTTTATCTGAGCTATTAAAGATGTCATTGGATACTTCTGCAGGTGGATCCATTCACCTAAAGAAAACACCTGCAGAAGCTCAAGAACTCATTGACATGGTTGCTAATAACCAGTTTATGTACACTTCTGAGAGGAATCCTGTGAGTAATGGGACGCCTATGAAAAAGGGAGTTCTTGAAATTGATACTCTGAATGCCATATTGGCTCAGAATAAAATATTGACTCAGCAAGTCAATATGATTTCTTAGAGTCTGAATGGAATGCAAGCTGCATCCAACAGTACTCAAGAAGCATCTTCTGAGGAAGAAACTTATGATCCTGAGAACCCTGCAATAGCAAAGTTAAAATACATGGGTGAACCATATGGAAACACCTACAATCCATCATGGAGAAATCACCCAAATCTCTCATGGAAGGATCAAAAGCCTCAACAAGGCTTTAATAATGGTGGAAGAAACAGGTTTAGCAACAGCAAGCCTTTTCCATCATCCACTCAGCAACAGACAGAGAATTCTGAGCAGAATCCATCTATATTAGCAAATTTAGTCTCTGATCTATCTAAGGCCACTGTGAGTTTCATGAATGAAACAAGGTCTTCCATTAGAAATTTGGAAGCACAAGTGGGCCAGCTGAGTAAAAGGATCACTGAAATCCCTCCTAGTACTCTCCCAAGCAATACAGAAGATAATCCAAAAGGAGAGTGCAAGGCCATTGAATTAATTACCATGGCCGAACCCACAAGAGAGGAGAAGGACGTGAATCCCAAGGAAGAAGACCTCCTGGGACGTCCAGTGATCAATAAGGAGCTTCCCTCTGAGGAACCAAAGGACTCTGAGGCTCATCTAGAGACCATAAAGATTCCATTGAACCTCCTTATGCCATTCATGAGCTCTGATGAGTATTCCTCTTCTGAAGAAAATGAGGATGTTATTGAAGAGCAAGCTGCCAAGTTCCTTGGTGCAATTATGAAGCTAAATGCCAAATTATTTGGTATTGAGACTTAGGAAGATGAACCTCCCTTGTTCACCAATGAACTAAGTGATCTGGATCAACTGACATTGCCTCAGAAGAAACAGGATCCTGGAAAGTTCATAATACCTTGTACCATAGGTACCATGATCTTTAAGGCTCTGTGTGACCTTGGTTCAGGGATAAACCTCATGCCCCTCTCTGTAATAGAGAAACTGGGAATCTATGGGGTGCAAGCTGCTAAAATCTCATTAGAGATGGCAGACAATTCAAGAAAACAGGCTTATGGACAAGTAGAGGACGTTTTAGTAAAGGTTGAAGGCCTTTACATCCCTGCTGATTTCATAGTCCTGGATACTGGAAAGGAAGAGGATGAATCCATCATCCTAGGAAGACCTTTCCTAGCCACAACAAGAGCTGTGATTGATGTGGACAGAGGAGAATTGATCCTTCAATTAAATAAGGACAACCTTGTGTTTACAACTCAAGGATCTCTCTCTGCATCCATGGAGAGGAAGCAGAAAAAGCTTCTCTCAAAGCAGAGTCAACCAAAGCCCCCACAGTCAAACTCTAAGTTTGGTGTTGGGAGGCCACAACCAAACTCTAAGTTTGGTGTCAAACCCCCATATCCAAACTCTAAGTTTGGTGTTGGGAGGTCTCAACAAAACTCTGCACATTTGTGAGGCTCCATGAGAGCCCACTGTCAAGCTATTGACATTAAAGAAGCGCTTGTTGGGAGGCAACCCAATGTTTATTTATCTAATTTTATTTTTGTTTTTCATGTTTTCTTAGGTTCATGATCATGTGGAGTCACAAAATAAATATAAAAATTGAAAACGGAATCAAAAATAGCAGAAGAAAAATCACACCCTGGAGGAAGACCTTATTGGCGTTTAAACGCCAGTAAGAAGCATGTTTTGGGCATTCAACGCCAGAACAGAGCATGGTTCTGGCGCTAAACGCCAGAAATGGGCAGCATCTGGGCGTTTGAATGCCAGAAATGCACCCTGAAGAAGAGCTGGCACTGAAAGCCCAGAACAAGCATAGTTCTGGCGTTCAACGCCAGAAATGGGCCACAAATGGGCGTTCAACGCCCAGAACAAGCACCAATCTGGCGCTGAACACCCAAAATTGTGTGCAAGGGCATTTTGCATGCCTAATTTGGTGCAAGGTTGTAAATCCTTGAACACCTCAGGATCTGTGGACCCCACAGGATCCCCACCTACCTCCACTCACTCTCTTCTCTCTTCTCAATCATCCTCTATTCCCAATAAACACTCTTCCCCAACACCCTTCACATATCACCTCCATCTCTCTTCCCTATTAACCCTTCACCACTCACATCCACCCACTCTTCCCCATAAACCTACCCAATAAACTCCACCTACCTTCAAAATTCAAATCAATTTCCCACCCAAACCCACCCATATGGCCGAACCTTAACCCCCCTCCCTTCCCTATATATAGCCCTCTATTCTTCCTCATTTTCACACAACACAACCCTCTCTTCTCTTCTTGGCCGAAACACACCTCCCCCCTCTTCTCCACATTTTCTTCTTCTTCTTCATCTATTCTTTCTTCTCTTGCTCGAGGGCGAGCAAAATTCTAAGTTTGGTGTGGTAAAAGCATAAGCTTTTTGTTTTTCCATTACCATTGATGGCACCTATGACCGGAGAATCCTCTAGAAAAGGGAAAGAAAAGACAAAAGCTTCCACCTCCGAGTCATGGGAGATGGAAAGGTTTATCTCCAAAGCTCATCAAGACCACTTCTATAATGTTGTGGCCAAGAAGAAGGTGATCCCCGAGGTCCCTTTTAAACTCAAGAGAAATGAGTATCCGGAGATCCGACATGAAATTCAAAGAAGAGGTTGGGAAGTTCTAACAAACCCCATCCAACAAGTTGGCATCCTAATGGTTTAAGAGTTCTATGCTAATGCATGGATCGCTAGGATTTATCTCACCATGGTTCGGGGGAAATACTTAGATTTTAGTCCGGAAAATGTGAGGTTGGCATTCAACTTGCCAAACATGGAAGAGAACGCACGCCCCTACACAAGGAGAGTCAACTTTGATCAAAGATTGGACCAAGTCCTCATGGACATATGTGTAGAAGGAGCTCAATGGAAGATTGACTCAAAAGGCAAACCGGTTCAACTAAGAAGACTGGACCTTAAGCCTGTAGCTAGAGGATGGTTGGAGTTCATTCAATGCTCAATCATTCCCACTAGCAACCGGTCTGAAGTTACTATAGACCGGGCCATCATGATCCATAGCATCATGATTGAAGAAGAGGTGGAAGTTCATGAGATTATACCTCAAGAACTCTACAAGGTGGCTGACAAGTCCTCCACTATGGCAAGGTTAGCCTTTCCCCACCTCATTTGCCACCTATGCAATTTGGCTGGGATTGACATAGAGGGAGATATCCTCATTGAAGAGGACAAGCCCATCACTAAGAAAAAGATGGAGCAATAAAGAGAGCATAGAGAAACTCATCATCAAGAGATCCCTGAGATTCCTCAAGGGATGCACTTCCCTCCACAGAACTTTTTGGAGCAAATCAACACCTCCCTGGGAGAATTAAGTGCCAACATGGGACAACTAAGGGTGGAACATCAAGAGCACTCCATCATCCTTCATGAAATAAGAGAAGATCAAAAAGCAATGAGGGAGGAGCAACAAAGACAAGGAAGAGACATAGAAGAGCTCAAGGACATCATTGGTTCCTCAAGAAGGAAATGCCACCATCACTAAGGTGGATTCATTCCTTGTTCTTATTTCTTCTGTTTTTCGTTTTTTCTATGTTATGTGCTTATCTATGTTTGTGTCTTCATTACATGATCATTAGTATTTAGTAACTTTGTCTTAAAGTTATGAATGTCCTATAAATCCATCACCTCTCTTAAATGAAAAATGTTTTAATCCAAAAGAACAAGAAGTACATGAGTTTCGAATTTATCCTTGAACTTAGTTTAATTATATTGATGTGGTGACAATGCTTCTTGTTTTCTGAATGTATGCTTGAACAGTGCATATGTCTTTTGAAGTTGTTGTTTAAGAATGTTAAATATGTTGGCTCTTGAAAGAATGATGATAAGGAGACATGTTATTTGATAATTTGAAAAATCATAAAAATGGTTCTTGAAGCAAGAAAAAGCAGCAAAGAACAAAGCTTGCAGAAAAAAAATAGGCGAAAAAAAAATAGAAAGAAAAAGAAAAAGCCAAAGCTCTTAAAACCAAGAGGCAAGAGCAAAAAGCCAATAACCCTTAAAACCAAAAGGCAAGGGCAAATAAAAAGGATCCCAAGGCTTTGAGCATCAGTGGATAGGAGGGCATAAAGGAATAAAATCCTGGCCTAAGCGGCTAAACCAAGCTGTCCCTAACCATGTGCTTGTGGCGTGAAGGTGTCAAGTGAAAACTTGAGACTGAGCAGTTAAAGTTGAGGTCCAAAGCAAAAGAAGAGTGTGCTTAAGAACCCTGGACACCTCTAATTGGGGACTCTAGCAAAGCTGAGTCACAATCTGAAAAGGTTCACCCAATTATGTGTCTGTGGCATTTATGTATCCGGTGGTAATACTGGAAAACAAAGTGCTTAGGGCCACGGCCAAGACTCATAAAGAAGCTGTGTTCAAGAATCATCACACTGAACTAGGAGAATCAATAACACTATCTGAACTCTGAGTTCCTATAGATGCCAATCATTCTGAACTTCAATGGATAAAGTGAGATGCCAGAACTATTCAAGAGGAAAAAAGCTATAAGTCCCGCTCATTTGATTGGAGCTATGTTTCATTGATAGTTTGGAATTTATAGTATATTCTCTTCTTTTTATCCTACTTGATTTTCAGTTGCTTGGGGACAAGCAACAATTTAAGTTTGGTGTTGTGATGAGCGGATAATTTATACGCTTTTTGGCATCATTTTTAGTAGGATCTAGTTACTTTTAGGGATGTTTTCATTAATTTTTATGTTAAATTCACATTTCTGGACTTTACTATGAGTTTGTGTGTTTTTCTGTGATTTCAGGTATTTTCTGGCTGAAATTGAAGGACTTGAGCAAAAATCAGATTCAGAGGTTGAAGAAGGACTGCTGATGTTGTTGGATTCTGACCTCCCTGCACTCAAAATGGATTTTCTGGAGCTACATAACTCAAAATGGCACGCTTCCAATTTCGTTTCAAAGTAGACATCTAGGGCTTTCCAGAAATATATAATAGTCCATACTTTGCCCAAGTTTAGACGACGCAAACTAGCGTTCAACGCCAGCTCTCTGCCCAATTCTAGCGTCCAGCGCCAGAAACAAGTTGCAAAGTGGAGTTCAACGCCCAAAATGGCACAAAAGCTGGCGTTCAACTCCAAGAATGACCTCTCCACGTGTAGACTTCAAGCTCAGCCCAAGCACACACCAAGTGGGCTCCGGAAGTGGATTTATGCACCAATTACTTACTTCTGTAAACCCTAGTAGCTAGTTTATTATAAATAGGACCTTTTACTATTGTATTAGATATCTTTGATCAGTTGTATGCTATCTTAGATCACGTTTTGGGGGCTGGCCATCTCGGCCATGCCTGGACCTTTCACTTATGTAATTTTAACGGTAGAGTTTCTACACTCCATAGATTAAGGTGTGGAGCTCTGCTGTTCCTCAAAGATTAATGCAAAGTACTACTGTTTTCTATTCAATTCATCTTATTTTGCTTCTAAGATATTCATTCGCACTTCAACCTGAATATGATGAACGTGACAATCATCATCATTCCCCATGAACGCGTGCCTGACAACCACTTCCGTTCTACCTTAGATTGAATGAGTATCTCTTAGATCTCTTAATCGGAATCTTCGTGGTGTAAGCTAGAATGATGGCGGCATTCAAGAGAATCCGGAAAGTCTAAACCTTGTCTGTGGTATTCCGAGTAGGATTCAATGATTGAATGACTGTGATGAGCTTCAAACTCGCGAGTGCTAGGCATAGTGACAGACGCAAAAGGAGGGTGAATCCTATTCCAGCATGATCGGGAACCTCAGATGATTAGCCGTGCCGTGACAGGGCATCTTGGACCATTTTCACAAGAGGAGGGGATGTAGCCACTGACAACGGTGATGCCCTTGCATAAAGCCAGCCATGGAAAGGAGTGAGACTGATTGGATGAAGACAGCAGGAAAGCGGAGGTTCAGAGGAACGAATGCATCTCCATACGCTTATCTGAAATTCTCACCAATGATTTACATAAGTATTTCTATCCTTCTTTTATTACTACATTTTCGAAAACTACATAACTATTTTATATCCGCCTGACTGAGATTTACAAGGTGACCATAGCTTGCTTCATACCAACAATCTCCGTGGGATTCGACCCTTACTCACGTAAGGTATTACTTGGACGACCCAGTGCACTTGCTGGTTAGTTATGCGAAGTTGTGAAGATATGTTTAGACCATAGTTCTGTGCATCCGTTTTTGGTGCCATTGCCAGGGAATCAATTTCGAATAATAATTCACAACCTGAGTAACAATTTCGCATACCAGTTGTGTATTCTATTGACAATGCATATTTGAATGGCGGCACATTTTTTAGTTTTTTCAATGTTACGTGTTTCAGGTAGAGTCATTCCGTACAAACCACAGCGTGGTTATCGAAGACCACAACGACATTTAGGCAAAAAATAGACTACATGGACGAGGTAAATATTTTTTCTTTGTGTGTGTTAATAACCAACATTAATATTAGGGTTCTAATTTTTCAATAATATGTTGCATTTTGTGTGGTAGCCGTACAAAGGATTGATCATACTCGACGAGCTACATGGACACCTTGAGGTGTGTGGCACTGTTGCTCCTTTATTGTCGTTCGAGTGTGTTGAATGACACCCTATGAACCGACTGATGCATTAGTTTGAGTATGCACAACCCACCCCAGAGGTAGCAAAAGTCATTCTACCGGAAGAGCATTGCATCAGTCTTAGTGGAGTGCAGCTTCATGACTGGAGAGTTTTACATGAGGAGTAGATAGCTTATGTGTGAACATAACTGCCGGCTAGGAATTTAATCTCAAGATAAGATTTGCATTGTAAGTATAGTTCGGAGCCAACAAGTAATGCTCAAATCAAATATTTAAATTCAAAACAAAATAACCGAGATCAAGAGTAATTCAACCTCAGGTCATAAGTATCTATTATTGGCTATGAGAGGGAAGCATGGAGGATTGAAAGCAAGCAAGCACAAGAAATATAAATGGCAAGAAATTAAAGTGCAAGAAGGTAGCTTAGCATGCAAGAAATTAAATGAAGGAAAGTAAAGAAAGCAATAAAGGGGAAATTAAATGCTAAAAGGAGGATTGATGGATCAAGCAATTTTAGTGGGTGATTAGTTTAGTCAAGCTAACATTTGTGAATTGAATGAAATGTAGCCAACAGAAGGTAAATGACAGGGAATTTAAAGTTGCAGAAAGTAAATGAGCAGAAACGTAAAGAGCAAGGAATGTAAATTGACAAAATCTTAAATGACAAGAAAGGTAAATTGCAGTAACTGTAAAGGGATTTATGAGCAAGGAAATTAAAGAAGCATTAAATCAAAACTCAGGACAATTGCAGGAATTGTAAATTGACAGAAGCTTAAAGAGCAAGAAATGTAAATTGCATCAAATATAAAGGGGCTGAGTGCTAGAAATTAAATGAAACAGTAGATCTTGGAACAATTGTAGAGGAATTAAATGTGCAGGAAATGTAAATTGAGAGCAATGAGAACAGAAAGCAATGAGAACAGAAGGTTAAAATCAAGCTCAATGTAAATTGAATTGTGGAATTGCAGAAAGGGACACTTGCAGAAGAAGATTATCAGAAACTGAAATTTTCATAAGCTAAATTGAATTGCCAAAGATGCAGAAAAATTAAAGTGTTTCAAAGAGGAATTTCTATTCTACCCTACTCCTAATACTCTCTAGCAGAGCCAGCCTCCTTAATGAAATGGAATTGATGCCTTTATATAGGCTTTACAAAATGAAAATAAAATTGAAATTGAAAACAAATTACAATTTAAATGAAATTCCTATTCTAACTATCTCTTGTGCCTTTGAGTAATGGTAATGGGTTTTGCTTGCTTTGGATTTGAAGAAGAGTGGATCCAGATGGCTTGATTTAATTGGATCAGTGTGCATTTTGTGAAGCTTGGGTCAGGGGCACTTGTTCTAGTGGAGCGCTCCGTTTTATTAGTGAACTGAGCGTTCACTCTCTTTTTGTGTGCCTTCCTCGTGCCAAGCCTCCTTGCCCATAGCGCTTAGTGAAGAGATGCAACATAGCGCTCACATGCTGCGCTGGTTTCCCTCTTCAAGCCTTGGCTGTTTCACTTTGGCTAGCAATTTTCTCATGATGCAGCACTCAGTTAAGTGTGTGAACGTAGCGCTCCTTACTTCCCTTGTGCACGCTTTGCTTTTCTTTATGGGGACCCGAAAATGTTCATTCAAATGAACGTAGCGCTCAATTAATTGAACGCTTGTTTCCTTTGCATAGCGCTTTCTTGCTTTAAATGCAGCGCTCCTTGATAATGAACGCTGATGCATTACTAAAGAAATTTCATGCATGCTTTCATTGCTTTAATTAATGTATTCCATGCATGCATGCTTTCATATATTTTATTCTATTACTTAGTAATGCATTAACGTTAAAGCTTGATGAAATGGATAGTGAAATGCATGCTTTAATAATCTATTGGCATTAGTGGAATTAATAATGAAAATGCATGCCGTTGCCAATTCATTGCATTCATTCACTTGGCATTAGTGATTTAATGTTTCATGCATGCCTTTGTTAATGCATTAACATAAAGCTTTGAATTGTCAATTGCATTAGAAATGCATGGCTTTAATTAATAAGGCTAATGCTTTAACGTTGCTTTCATTTAATTTAAATGCATGCATGCTTTATTAATTTCGTGATGCATGCATAAGGCATTAATGCATGCCATGGCTTCATGGTCATGGGCCATGCTTTTAAAAGTGTGGCCTAAGGTTTCAAAACGTGCTCAATCTTCAAAGTGTGCTCAAAATTCTTCTTCTCTTCTTTTTAGTTTATTTTGTACCTTTTTTGCTTCTTTTTCTTCTTATTTCCTATAAATTTTATAAAATAAAAAGATCAAAAAAATATACTATTTAAGCACAAAGGCATTCAATATTTAAGCACTAATCATCAATTTCTTGTATGAAAAAGCATAGAAAAACATGACATGATGACATGTCATCAGTTCTTAGCAAGGTATGAGAACTAGAAGTCCTATCCTAGTTATCCTTATCAATTGTGATGAGAATTGTCCATTGCTCCCACTTAGTTAACCTCTAACTATGTAGGAAAGTCAAGTGGATGAATCAATTTGACTCCTCAAGTCTTAGTCAACTCCTAAGGAAAGACTAGCTTTAGAGGGATCCAAATCAACTAGCAGCTTCTCAATTATCAGTCAACAAAGGAGTTTGATAACTCAAAAGTCTCCAATTACTCAACCAAAGCCAAGAATATAAAAATCTAACTTAAAACCCTCCCAAGCATTTTATCAAAAACTTGAAAGGCATATAACATAAAAACATAGAAAACTAGCAAGGAATATTGAATCCAAACAACCAATTGCAAACATCAATGACTAACAAATAATTGAAGAAGCAATAAATATGAAATACCTCAAATCGCATTAAATGGAAAATCAAATCTGACATGAGAATTCATAAACTAAATTGGCAACATAAAATAATCAACAAGGGAATTAAATAGACTAGAATGCTAGAACAATTAAGAGTAGAAGAGAAAGTAAATTGAAATAAGATAGAATTCAGAAATTGAGAAGAACTAAACCTAAAAATCCTAAAACCTAGAGAGAGGAGAGAGCCTCTCTCTCTCTCTCTAGAAAACTACATCTAAACCTAAAATTATGTGAATGAAAGTTGTGTGAATAAATGAATGAATGATTCCTCCACTCTGTAGCCTCTAATCTGTATTTTTTCGGGCTTGAAACTGGGCCAAAAGGAGCCTAGAAATCGCCCCCAGCATTTTTTGATATGTACAGCACGTGGCTCTGTCACGCGTACGCGTCGTTGAACTTTCGCAAAGTCACGCGTACGCATGATGCACGCGTGCGTGTCATTTAACTGCATGGCACCTATGGAAAATTGCATATCATTTTGAAGCCTCAGATGTTATCTTTCCACCGCAACTGGAACCGCCTCATTTGGACCTCTGTAGCTCAAGTTATGATTGATTTAGTACGTAGAGGTCAGGCTTGACAGCTCAGCAATTCCTTCAATTTCTTGTACTCCTTCCACTTTTGCATGCTTCTTTTCCATCCTCTAAGCTATTCCTGCCCTATAAATCCTAAAAACACTTAACACACATATCACGGCATCGAATGGTAATAAGAGAGGATTAAAATTAGTAATTTAAGGCCAAAGAAACATGTTTTCAATCATAGCACAGAATTAGGAAGGAAAATGTAAAACATGCAAATTATATGAATAAGTGTGAGTTTAGTGGATAAAATCTACTCAATTAAGTACAAAATGTACCACGAAATAGTGGTGCATCAGCCGGTCCATTTGGACTTGAGTTTGCCAGGAAAAACTTTGAGCCTGGAATTATATAAGAGCACTTGTTGTCCTGGTTTGAACTCTCTTTTCAAGATTTTCTTGTCATGCCACTTTTTAGCTCTCTCCTTGTATATCTTTTCACTCTCATAAGCTTCTAATCTGAATTCATCTAGCTCATTAAGTTGCAATAGCCTTTTCTCTCCTTCTACTTGAGAGTCAAGATTGAGGAGCTTAGTGGCCCAGTAGGCTTTATGTTCTAGCTCCACAGGAAGGTGACATGATTTCCCATGGATTAGCTGAAAAGGGTGACTTTTCAATTGGGATTTTGAATGCTGTCCTATATGCCCATAAAGCATCATCCAACTTTCTGGCCCCAGTCTTTCCTTGTGATCCCAACTGTTTTCTCCAAGATTCTCTTTAACTCCCTATTTGCCAATTCAGCCTGCCCATTAGTTTGAGGGTGGTATGGTGTGGCCACTTTATGAATTACTCCATATTTGTGGAGCAGCTTTTTCATCTGTCTGTTGCAAAAGTGGCTGCCACCATCACTAAGAAGACCTTTAGGTACCCCATATCTAGTGAAGATGTGACTCTTAAGAAATTGAAGAACAATTGGTGCATCACAGGTAGTTGTTGCTATGGCTTCCACCCATTTGGAAACATATTCCACTGCTACCAGAATGTATTTAAAGGAATAGGATAGAGGAAAGGGGCCCATGAAATCTATACCCCAGAGATCAAATAATTCCACTTCCAAAATGAAGTTTTGAGGCATTTCGTTTCTCTTTGTCAACCCTCCAAATCTCTGACATCCTTGAATATAATTGGCCAATAAAACCCACTTTGAAGCACTTTAGCTGCTGTTCTTTCTGACCCAAAATGTCCAACATAGGCTGAACCATGACAGTGCCACAATATGTCTCTCATTTTATTTTCAGGGATACACCTTCTAATCATCCCATCTGGACACCTCCTGAACAAGAATGGCTCATCGCACAAGAATTTCTTGGCTTCATTACATAGCTTCTTCACTTGTTGCTTGGTAAACTCTTGAGGGATCTTCCTTCCCACCTTGTAATTTGCAATGTCAGCAAACCAAGGTGTCTGCTGGATTTGGAGAAGATATTTATCTGGGAATTTTTTATTCATTGATTGTGGTGTATCTTGGTTAGCTTCTTGTGATAGTCTTGATAAATGGTCTGCCACTTGGTTCTCATTTCCTTTCCTATCTCTCACTTCAATGTCAAACTCTTGTAGCAGCAATACCCACCTAATAAGCCTTGGCTTTGAATCCTGTTTAGACATGAGATACTTGAGAGCAACATGATCAGTATATACTATAACTTTTGAACCAATCAAGTATTGTCTAAATTTATCAAATGCATATACAATTGCCAAGAGCTCTTTCTAAGTGGTGGTATAATTTTTCTGTGCCTCATTCAACACCTTACTTGCATAATATATAACATGATGCAGCTTGTCTCTCTTTTGCTCCAATACAACACTAATTGCAAAGTCACTCGCAACACACATGAGTTCAAAAGGCAATTTCCAATCTGGGGGTGTAATGATTGGTGCTGTAGTGAGTTTTCTTTTTAAAGTTTCAAAGGCATGCTTGCAATTGTCATCAAAGATGAAAGGAATGTCAATCACTAGCAAATTGCTCAATGGTTTGGCTATTTTTGAAAAGTCTTTGATGAATCTCCAGTAAAAACCAGCATGTCCAAGAAAACTTCTTACTGCTTTCACATTAACGGGTATAGGAAGCTTCTCTATGATCTCTATTTTAGCCTTATCAACTTCTATACCTTTGCTTGAAACTTTATGCCCAAGAACTATTCCTTCATGAACCATGAAATGGCATTTCTCCCAATTCAAGACCAGATTAGTTTCTTGGCATCTTTTCAAGACAAGAGTTAAATGATGCAAGCATATGTCAAATGAATTGCCAAAGACAGAATAATCATCCATGAAGACTTCTAAAAATTTTTCCACCATGTCAGAGAATATAGAAAGCATACACCTTTGAAAAGTCGCAGGGGCATTGCATAGTCCAAGGGGCATCCTTCTGTAGGCAAAGACTTTGAATGGACATGTGAAGAAGCTCTTTTCTTGATCCTTGGGATCTACCACTATTTGATTGTACCCAGAGTACCCATCCAGGAAGCAATAATATGCATGGCCCGCCAATCTTTCCAGTATCTGGTCAATGAAGGGGAGAGGGAAGTGATCCTTTCTTGTGGTATCATTCAGTCTTCTATAGTTGATGCACATTCTCCACCCTGTCACTGTCCTTGTGGGGATGAGTTCATTCTTCTCATTGAAGATGATAGTCATGCCACCTTTCTTTGGCACCACTTGAATTGGGCTTACCCAAGGACTGTCAGAAATTGGGTATATGATTCCAGCATTCCACATCTTCATCACTTCTTTTTGAACCACCTCCTTCATGGTTGGGTTAAGCCTTCTTTGGGGTAGTACTACAGGCCTTGAATCTTCCTCTAGCAAAATCTTGTGCATACAGATGGCAAGGCTTATGCCCTTTATATCATCAATCGTCCATCCTAAAGCTGCCTTGTGAGCTTTCAACACTTCAATCAGCTTTGTCTCTTCTTCCATGTTTAAGGAGAAATTGATGATCACTGGCAGGGCCTCTTCTTCTCCAAGAAATGCATACTTGAGATAAGGGGGAAGAGGCTTTAATTCTTGTTTTGGCATCTCCTCTGTCTTGCCTTTAAGGGAGATTTATGTTACTCTTTCTTCTATGATGTCTTGTTCCACTTCTATTTCCTCTTCTTGTTCTTCCCGATCATTGGCTTCAAGTAGCTCCTCCTCCAATTCTTCTATCATTTCCACCCTCATATGCTTTTCCTTCTCAGGGGGATGTTGTATGGCTTTAAAGACATTGATGATCATTTTTTCATCATGCTCTCTGAGGGTCATTTCACCTTTCTCCACATAAATTATAGCCCTTGCTGTGGCTAAGAAGGGTCTCTCCAAGATGATAGAGTTGTGTCCTTCTTCCTCCATATCTAAAATGACAAAATCAGCAGGGAATATGAATTCTCCTACCTTTATGAATAGATTCTCCGCAACTCCATTAGGTATCTTGAGTGATCTATTAGCCATTTGAAGTGACATTCTGGTGGGTTTGACTTTATCTATTGCAAGCTTTTTCATCAGTGAAAGTGACATCAAATTGATGCTGGCACCTAGATCACAGAGAGCTTTTTCCAAGGTCATATTGCCTATGGTGCATGATATGATGAAACTTCCAGGATCCTTGAGTTTTGGTGGGAGCCCTTTTTGAATCATTGCACTGCATTCTTGTGTCAAGATCACAGTCTCCTTTTCATTCCAGCTTCTCTTTTTGTTGATGAGCTCCTTGAGGAACTTAGCGTACAGGGGCATTTGCTCCAATGCTTTAGCAAGTGGTATGTTAATTTCCAATTTCTTGAAAACTTCTAGGAACTTGGGAAATTGTTGATCCTTGAGCTCTCTTTGCAATCTTTGAGCGTATGGCAGAGGAGGAGTGTAAGGCTTCACTTCCTTCCTCTGTTCTTGTGAGTTCTCTTCCATGTCTTGATTTCCCTTCTTTGAAGTTTGTGGCTCTTCATTCTTCTTTTTGAGCATTTCCTGGTCTTTCTCTTCAATTGCCACTTCCTCCTTACTGCCAACCTTGTCATCCTCTAATGTTCTTCCACTCCTGAGTTGAATTGTCAACTCAGTTTTCACGCGTACGTGTGATGTCCGCACATGCGTTGCGCCCCTTTTTTAATTCTCACCTCCTTCTCATCTCTTACTCCCTCTTATTCTTTTCTCACTTTCTTCTCATCCTTATCCTCTTTCATTTTATTTTACTTAATTTATTTGTATACTTTCCTTCATCGCATTTTAATTCTACTCACATTTTTATCTTCTTTTCTAATTTCCTACTTTATCATTGGTGTTAAATATTTTTATTCACTATTGCATCTTTTCTTGCATTATTCTGGTGCTTCGCAACTTGTTTCTTATTGTTAGGCATTTTTAATTATACGTCAATGCCAATCTTTTATGATACCTGTATTCCTTTTGAATTGACCTGAATTTAGATTGTCTTTCATTACCTACTATCTCTTCTCCATTATTGTAATATTTGCACTACTGATATGCCATTTGCTTTTACTGTTTTCTCACTCACATGTTGTAGCTACCATGTTATTGAGACCCTCATTATTTGGCATTAACCCCACCATACTTTAATTATTTTCTTATCTTTATTTCTGGGTTACTTTTCTTCCTTTTTCTCTTCTTTCAGGATGGCCACCGAAAAGGAAAAAGGAAGGCTTCTCAATGGGGCAACAGGCAAGTCGATCTGCACAATTTTTAGAGAAAGGCATCAGTTGGAGCCACCCATCCACTTGCACATCTTAGCATGCACCGAGGACGGTGCAATCTTTAAGTGTGGGGAGGTCGCTACCGACTTCCGTGGGTTAGTTATTTCTTATTTCAACACCAATGTTTAATTTTCGTTGTTAAATTAGTGTTGCATTTGCATGTTTGATTTTGTGCATATTTTACCACTACTTGATTAAAGTAATAAATTTCCTTTCAAGATCCTATTTTATAGTATTTCACTAATTTAAATTAAAACTTTTGTGTTAAACCTATTTGAAGACTGTAAATTGGAACATGAATTATAGCTAAGAACACACAACCCAATGAGATTTTTGAGCCTAATTGTATGGTTACATTATCTAACCATAATATTTTATTCTTGTGTGTTTTCTTCTCTATAATTGTAATCTTTATTTTGTTCCACTCTATATGTCCAATGTTTAGTGTATTCACATGCTTGCATATGATTGAGGCCATTATTTGATTAGTAGCTCACTTATCCCAAATAGCCTACCCTTTCAATCACCTTTATTAGCCACCTTGAGCCTTTTAATCTCCATTTGTTCTATATTTTACCACATCACTAGCTTTAAGCAGAAAAATAAGTAATGACCCCAAGTGAATCTTTGGTTAGCTTAAGTTAGAGACTGTGTATTAATTAAGTGTGGGGAACTGTGGGAACTTGGGTAGATGAAAGTTTACAGTGTATCATTGACAAAATATCAGGAATTTGGGTGCATACTCATGTGAGACCAGAAAAAAATTAAAAATCCATGTGCATTGATAAGTTATGTTTACTTTAAAATAACCAAAAATATTCAATTAATTAAGTAAATAAATAAATAAGGGGACAAAATTACCCCAATATTAAGTTTAATAAAAGATCAATGCATATGTGATAAAATTAAAGAAAAGTTGATACATGAGTATGTGATACAAAAGTGGGAATTATGGGTAGCTAGGCATGATTTTAGAATTACATAGAGAGTGTGTGTGTGTTAGGTAAGAGCTTAGGTTAGTCAAAGATTCATATTATAGCTCACTTGGCCATACATATACCCTCACCCTTACCTTAGCCCCATTACAACCTTGAAAAGACCTCATGATATTTGCATTGGTATGCTAAATTTTTGTTGATTGGTTAGATGAAGAACAAAGTCTAGAAAGCATGACTAGAGAAGAGTAGAGTGAACTAACCCTAGACACTTGAGCAATTCGACTGCATATACACTACCAGTGAGGGTTCAATGCTTGATTCTATGTTCCCTGCTTTCATGAACCATCTTCTTACAAGTTTACTTGTCTCTTATTGTGTAATTTGAATTAGTGGAGTCCATCTTATATTTGTTCTTGGAGAATTTGTTTACTTTTAAACCAAGTAGGTAAAATCATTTTGCATTTAGTTGCATTCATATAGATAGGTTGCATTTCATAAGTTTTACCATTCCTCTTCACTCTCTTATAGCTTCTCTTGAACTTAGCATAAGGACATGCTAATGTTTAAGTGTGGGGAGATTGATAAAGCACTATTTTATGGTTTATCTTGTGCTCAATTGAGTGGTTTTTATCAAGTCTTTTCACAGTTATTCATACTAATTGCATGGTTTTACATTTTCCTTCCTAATTTTGTGCTATGATTGAAAACATGTTTCTTTGGCCTTAAATTTGCTATGTTTAATCCTCCCTTATTACCATTCGATGCCTTGATATGTGTGTTAAGTGATTTCAGAGTTTATAGGGCAGGAATGGCTTAGAGGACGGAAAGGAAGCATGCAATAGTGGAAGGAATACAAGAAGTTGAAGGAATTGCTAAGCTGTCCAGCCTGACCTCCTCCTACTTAACTAACCATAACTTGAGCTACAGATATCCAAATGAGGCGGTTCTAGTTGCGTTGGAAAGATAACATCCGGGGCTTTGAAATGATATATAATTTGTCATAGTTTCTCTGAAGATAAGTGACGCACACACGTGAATCCACGCGCACGCGTGGATCTGCGCAAATCCAGCATATCAGAATTCGGCCCCAGCGATTTCTGGGCTATTTCTGACCCAGTTCTCGGCCTAGAAAACACAGATTAGAGGCTACAAAGTGGGGGAATCAAGGAGACTTTGAGACACTTCTCATTATTCATAATTTAGGTTTTAGATGTAGTTTCTAGAGAGGGAGGCTCTCTCCTCTCCCTAGGATTTAGGATTCCTAGTTTTATGCTTTTGAGTTGGATATTGACAAAGTCACTACCCCGTTGAAGTCTTTATCATTCTAGTTTGTTTTCTTTTTCTCTTACTCTTTCATATCCTTAATCTTTATTTAGAGTTACAATTGGATTGTTTTTAGAATTTATTAATGCAAGAAGTATTTTTTCATTTAAATTTTATTATTTATTTAATTGCTTCCAATTGATTTTAATTACCATGTTCCTTTTTTACTTCTCTTATAAGACAACAAAGATGGTATTCATGTTGACAGAGTAGACTCCCAACTTGACTTGGGGGTTGATTAAAAGGAGACCCTAGAGTTGGAATGCTCAAGTGATTAGTTAAATTGGAAGTTGTTGGCTAATTCTGTATTTACTAACGCTAATCCTTCCCAAGGGAGAGGATTAGGATTTGCAAATAAGAGTTAGCTCAATCTCTTGACTTTCTTTTATTTAGTAAGGGTTAACTAAGTGAAAATAACAACCTTTTGATACTACACTTGAGAAAATTCAACAAGGATAGAACTTCCAATTAATCATTCCCCCGGTCAAGGCTTTTTATTCTGAATATATAAATCTCTTTTAATTTACATTGCTTCAATTTATAATCATTTATTTTTCCACCCTCCAACTCCCAAAATTTCTCAGAAAATCTCATAACCAATAATAAACACACTTCTCTGCAATTCCTTGAGAGACGACCCGAGGTTTAAATACTTCGGTTATTACTTTTTAGGAGTTTTGTTACTTGTGACAACCAAACTTTTGTATGAAAGGATTCTTTGTTGGTTTAGAAACTATACTTGCAACGAGAATTTATTTGTGAATTCTTTACTAGCAAAAATCCGTTCATCAAGGAGTCCCTAGAGGGCGTTCAATGCCCACAATGGAGCAAGAAGCTGGCATTCAACGCCAGCCAGGGAGCAAAGACCTGGCGTTGAACGCCAGGAAGGGAGACCCTCAAGGGCATTCAACACCCTATTTGGAGCAAGAAGTTGGCGTTGAAAGCCATCCAGGGAACAAAGGCTAGGCGTTCAACACCCACAGGGGGCAGGGAATTCGAATTCCCTAGCCTCTCAGGACCAGTGGGTCCCATAGAATCTCCACTTACCCCACTTACCTCACCTTCTATCTCTCACTTTCTTCTTCTTCTACTCTATTCTTCCCTTTTTGTTCTTATTTGCTCGAGGACGAGCAAAGTTCTTAAGTTTGATGTTGCAAAAGCTTTACTTTTTGACTCTACCATCCCTAAGTATGGCACCAAAGACTGTTGAAACCTCAAGGAAGAGGAAGGGAAACGCACTTGCCTCCACTTCCCTCACCTCATATGTCACTTATGCAACTCAGCTGGAATTGTCATAGAAGGAGACATCCCCATTGAGGAGGTCAAGCCTATCACTAAAGGAAAGATGGAGCAAACTAGAGAGCTTACAGCTGCCTCAACAAGAAATCCTTGAGATGCCTCAAGGGATGTATTTTCCTCCCCAAGGCTATTGGGACCAGTTGAATACTTCTCTAGGAGAATTAAGTACTAACAGGGATCAGCTGAGGATGGGACATCAAGAGCATTCCACCACCCTCTATAAAATAAAAAAAGATCAAAGAGTCATGAGGGAAGAACAACAAAGATAGGGGCGTGACATAGAAGAGATCAAGTGGTCCATTGGCTTCTCTAGAGGGAGTAGTAGTCGTCGTCACTAAGGTGGACCCGTTCCTTTTATCTCATGTTGCTTATGTTATTTTTCTGTTTTTCATTATATTTTATTGTCTGTTTCTTGTTTCCAGTGCATGATCATCCTTATTACGTCTTAAATCTATGAAATATTCCATATATCTCTCACCTTGCTTGAAAAAAAAATTATTTGAAAAAAAAAGTGAGATGCATGAATTTTGAGTTATATAATAAGAATAGTCAACTATTTGATGTGGTGGCATTGCATTTGCTTTCTGAATGCATGAATAAATAGTGCAAATTTGATAGTCAAGTTAAGAATGTTGGCTCTTGAAAGAATAATGGAAAAGGAGAAGTGCTATTGGTAATCTAAAAAATCCAAAAAAAAAAATTAATTCTTGAAGCAAGAAAAAATAGCAAAAAGCAAAAAGCAATAGAAGCAAATAAAAAAGGGAAAAAATGATAATATGAGGAAAAATATATAGAAAAAAAGCAGAAAAAGAAAGAAAAAGAAAAAGCCAATAGCTCTTTAAACCAAAAGGCAAGAGCAAGGATCTAATGCTTTGAATATCAATGGTTAGGAGGGCCTAAAAGAAACAAATCTTGGCCTAAACAGTTCAAATGAGCTGCTTCCCTAACTATATGCTTGTGGTGTGAAGGTGTCAAGTGAAAAGCTTGAGACTGAGTAGTTAAAGTCATTATCCAAAGCAAAAAGAGTGTGCTTAATAACTCTGGACGCCACTGGCAGTGATTCTAGTAAAGTTGAATCACAATCTGAAAGGGTTCACCCAGTTAAGTGTCTGTGGTATTTATGTATCCGGTGGTAATACTGGAAAACAAGGTGCTTAGGGTCACGGCCAAGACTTAAAAGAAGCTGTGTTCAAGAATCAAGAAGAACTAAACTAGGAGAATCAATAATATCATTTGGATTCTAAATTCCTAAAGATGCCAATTATTCTGAGCTTTAAAGGAAAGTGAGATGCCAAAACTATTCAGAAGCAAAAAGCTACTAGTCCCGCTCATCTAATTGAAACTGAGCTTCATTGAAAACTCTGAGATTTATTGTATCCTTCTATTTCTTTTTAATCCTACTTGTTTTTGGTTACATGGGGACAAGCAACAGTTTAAGTTTGGTATTCTGATGAGCGGATATTTTATACACTTTTTGGCATTATTTTCATATAGTTTCTATTATGTTTTGTTTAAGTTTTATTATGTTTTCATAGGTTTTAGTGCACAATTCATATTTTTGGATTCTACTTTGATTTTATGTGTTTTCATGTGATTTCAGGTATTTTCTGGCAGAAATTGAAGAGCTTTGGAAGAAGTCTGATTCAGAGATAGAGAAAGGATTGCAGATGCTGTCGGATTCTGACCTCCATGCACTCGAAGGATCATTTCTGGAGATACCAAAGTCCAAATGGCACGCTCTCAATGGCATTGAAAAGCTAATATCCAGGGCTTTTCAGAAATATATAATACTCTATACTTTGCTCTAGAAATAAAGGCTCAAAACTGGCGTTCAATGCCAGCCATCTACCCCATTCCTGGCGTTGAATGCCCAAGAGGGAGCAAGCTCATGGGAGACACTCTTAGCTCAGCCTAAACACTCACTAAGTGGGCTCCAGAAGTAGATTTTCGCAGTACAATGCCATTCTATCATATTTCTATACTTCTTAGTTATTAGGTTTTATATATAGGAGGAGATCACCTTTGTTGAGGATCTTCTTTTCCCACTTTTACATTCAAATATTTCATTGTACAGTATGAGTCACTAACCTCCTAGGCTATGGTTAGGAGATTTGCTGATTTTTATGAATTAATAATATCACTATTTTACTTCAATCTATGCTTGATTCTATTCTAAAATGTATCTTCATTCTTCAACCTTATGAATCGGATGACCCGTGACAATCATTCCCATTCTACATGGGTTCTTACAAGTCCTTGATGGGATAGTATTGAACCACAAGCTTGATTATATATCTCTTAGACGGCTAATATACGGCTTCGTTGGGTACTTGGAGACGTCAGTGCATCCGAGGTGCAGGGCAATTAGGGCCTTTGTGGTATAGGCTAGAACCAAAGGCGCAGCATTCTCTGATTTGAAAGATCCAATCTTGTTTGTGGCGTTTTGAGTAGGATCACCAAGGGAATGGACTGCAGGAGCTTCACTCCCATTCAGATTGGATGACCGCTGACCCGGCATTTGAATCAGCAGAAGTTGAAGTAGATTGTGAGAAAAGTTTATCCAGAGGATGAAAGCATCTTCGAAGCCTCAACCGTTCTCATACCATTGATTTCACACCTATCCAGTAACGTTTTATTTATTTATTTGTTTTATGCATTTTACACAATACAGTCATCTTTTCTATTCGCCTGACTAAGAGCTACAAGGTGTCCATTGCTTGCTCAAACCAACAATCTTCGTGGGATCGACCCTCACTCACCTGAGGTATTATTTGGACGATCCGATATACTTGACGGTCTATCTGTGTGAAACTTGCGGAGTCAGTTTCGTGCACCAAGTCGTTATAATGTCACTCTTAGGTGTGAATTTTTCACTTCTTATACTGCTAAAAATCTTGGCAAGATCAAATTAGGAGATAAAGAAATGTGTAACATCATTGGTATGGGAGATGTATGGATTGAAACCAACATAGGATGCATGTTACAGTTGAAGAATGTTAGACATGTGTTAGATATGCAGTTCAATCTTATTTCAGTGAATGCAGTGGATCGAGAGGGTTATTGCACTTCTTTTGTTAGTGAAAAATGTAAGATTACCAAAAGAGTTCTCATTGTTACTAAAGAAGACAATAGTCTCCCTAGTCTCTACTAGTTGCAAGCAAAGTTGTGCAAAGAAGAGGTGAATGTGGCTAATGATTCCTCCTTTGATTTGTGCAATATGTATCTTGGTCATTTGAGTGAGAAAGAACTTAGTGTCTTAGCCAAAAAATACTCACTTCCAGTGAAAGGTACAACTTTAAATATTTGTACTCGTTATTTTGTTGAAAAGCATGCCAGAGTATCATTTCATAGTTCTGGACCTCGTAGAAGATCACATGTTCTAGATTTAGTTCACACTGATGTTTGCACTATGGATGCTAAGACACTAGGGGTGCATCATACTTTGTTACTTTTATTGATGACTTCTTTCGAAAAGTGTAGGCTTTTATTTTGACATCTAAAGACCAAGTGCTTGGTATCTTCAAGCACTTTCATGTCAGTGTTGAAAGAGAATCAAGAAGGAAATTGAAGTGTGTTTAAGAAGATAAGGGTAGTGAATACAGAAGTCTATTTGAAGGGTATTGCAAAGGACATAGGATCAAACTTGGAAACTCTCTGGTCCTTGGCCTAGAAAGCGCAAAACCTACAGCCGGCACACGCGCGCACTGTGCGCTCGCGCATAGCTTTTCTTTCTTTTTTTTTTTCAAGAGCATCAAGAAGGGCTCATAATCCTCTCAACCTCCTCTAAGACTCTAAAATCAGCTAAGATGCAAAATTAAATATATTTTTGAATTTTTGGAGATTTTTCAAACAAATTGAGAAAACTTGCAATCCAATCAAAAACTCAAATTCAAAGAATCATCCCTAATTAAGGCATAGAATCTATAAACACCTTAGCGAGCAAAGAAAAATATACTAAGAAGTAAAGAAATTATATACAATGGAACCCAATTCATTCATTCATTATATCTACAAGAGAATGGAAAGAGTTTACCATGGTGGGGTGTCTCCCACCAAGCACTTTTGGTTTAAGTCCTTAAGTTGGACATTAGGAAGGTTCCTTGTCAAGGTGGTTTATGCTTGTATCCATCCTTCAATCTCCAAGAGTGCTTGTCCTTCAATCGATTGTCAGAAGTTCCAACCATCTTCACCGAGCTTGGTTGAGGTTCCTTCCAAGATATGAGCTCCCAAAATTGATTTTCGTAGTGTGATCCAGGGTCCCATATCTTATCTTCGCACCCATATTCTAGCTGATCGCCTTGATTCTGTCCGGGTGACAAGAAAGTTGAATTCTCGTGAAAGCACCAAACTACCCTCCTAGACCCATTTAATTGAGCATGACACCAATCCATGCTCTTCAATTTTGAGCTTCCAACCATAATGAGTCTAGATTTAGAACGCCAACCACTAAATATCCTCCTCTTTCGCTTAATTCCACAAAGCGCCCTAAGTTGGCCATCCGTCTCAAGCAAACCATATTCAAGTGGGGTAATCAGCTGAGAGTTAGAAGTTTTACCCACTCAAACGAAGGATTGGATGACAACCTAGGTGGAGGAGTTCCCAAAGATCTTGATAAAGCACGCTCTACTCCTGTCCACCCTCTTCTAGAGGCTTTCACCACTTGGCAAGGCTTTTCAAGTTCCTTCTCTCGCCAAGCTTCCTCAAGTTCACATTCTTCTTCACCAATTTCTTCTATCTCTTCCCCATCACTCTCGTCGTAGATAGGAGTTCTAGTGAAGTCTACCTCATCATCAAGTCTAAGCGTATTGGGAAAGGACTCTTCAAACTCGAAAGGGTCATATGTTGATGTAGAATCATCATAGATAGGAGGGCTTATTGCTTGGGACACTTCTTCCGATTCTCCACTCACAATAGGTCTTGGATGTTGCACATCCTCCTCAACATTGCTTTCTAGCCCACTGGAAGAAGGCTCAACAAGATCGTCAAGGGGGTTGATCAATGTGGGCAAAAAATCACTAATGATGGAATCCACTTCTCGATCAATTCCCTTCAACTCTCTGTTTACTTCCGCAACTTTACTCTCCTCTTTAACATCCCTTCCACACTCCTTGGAAGAGGGCTCTTCAACTTGAGATTCCTTTATGTGCTTAACATATCCCAAACATCCACCCACTATTTCCTTTTGTTCATTAATCTCTACCTTCTCCTCTTGTTGTTCTTCTTGTTTTAACTCCTCCTCCTCTCCATGGAGCTTCAAGTTCACTCCCTCACTAGGCTCCTTGATTGTTTCTCCACATTCAACAATGGGAGTACTTAGGGTGCATGAGCTTAGGTGGGATGTTAGGTGACTCACGGCTTCTAATATGCTAGCCATCCTCGCTCTTAGCTCTTTAAACTTATTTTCATCCTCCTCTTGTCGCCTTAAGATACGAGATTCAAGATCTCTCAGTTCTAACATGAAGGTTTCATCGGGAGGTGGTGGTGGAAGAGAGGTTTCATTGTTTGAGGGAAGGTTGTTGTAATTGGAAGGTAGTTCATATTGGTGAAATTCTTGAGGTGGTGTGTGTGAAATTTGTGGTTCTTGGAAGTATTGGTATTGGGATGGTGGTGGTTCTAGATATGGCTCATACGACGGTTGGTATGGTGGGTATGGGTTGTGGTCATATGGAGTTGAATGATGGTGTGAGGTATGTGAGTATAGTGTAGGGCTATATTGAAGAGGGGGTTCATCTGCATATGATGATTGTGGTTGACAACCACAATGAGGGTCATCACACACATTGGATTGATATGCATTAGGATTAGGATTATACCCATAAGAGTTCGGAGGAGGTTGTTGCCAAGAAGGTTGTCCATAAGCTTGGGGTTCCTCCCATCCTTGATTTCCAAATCCTTGATGCACATCCTCATTGAAGCTTTCATTCTCTACAACATAGTTTGAAACACACTCATAGCCAAAGTGATGAGAATTCATGGTGATAAGAAAATACAAAAACAAAACTAACAAGAAACAAAGAAAACAAAGTCCTACAACTAGCAAAAGCTAACAAACAAACCAAAAATCAAGCTATTCACAATATATACAATAGCCAATAACATAGCACCATTGCTATCCCTGGCAACGGCGCCATTAATTTGACACAAGATGATTGTTGTCGGTCTAGATTTTCTTCTTAGAGAAAAGAATTACTTCGTTGTAAGCATAGCTCCAAACTAACAAACAACTCTCACATCAAATTAAGATATGGTTTTGTCACAAGTACAAACCCTAATGAAAATTTACCGAAGTATTTAGACTCTGGGTCGTCTCCCTAGGAATTGCAATGAAGTGTATGCATATTGGCTATGAAGGGGTAAAAGGGGGTTTGGTTGATAAAAGGGGCAATAAAATAAATGGCAAGAAAAGTAAATCAAACAAGCAATTAAAGAGGACAAGTAATAAAGAGAAATAATTATTAAAGAGAGACATTCATGGCAAGAATTGAGATAATAGGCCTTCCATCCTAGTCACTAATAACAATAATTAACAAGAATTTATCTTATTACGTCATCCCCAATGATGGAAGAAGATATAGGTTATCTTCCATGAGAAAAAGTCTAACAAGACTAGCTAATCTCAATCCAAATGTCCTAATCAACTCACTAATTGGATTAGCAAGAGATTAGAGTTAATGAAAATGATATTAACTAACAATTCTAGATCACCAACATAGGTTGGGTTTTCATGACTCAAGATTGCCTAATTACTCTTTCCAAGCCAAGAATGCTCAAGGTCTACTCTAAAGCCCAACCAAGCATTTTATCAAACACTTGGTGGGTAATAAAGGAAAGCATGGTAAACATGCAAGAATAATAAAATCTAACAACTACCAATTGCAAGGAGAGTAAATCAACAACTTAATTCATCAATGAAAGAAACATCAACATCAAATTGCATTAAATATAAACCAAATCCAACATGAGTTCATCATCACAAAAGAAAGCAAAATGAGAAATTAACATTACAACTAAGAAAATCAAGATGTAGACATGAGAAATTATAAAAGAAACAAGATGAAAGCAAAGAATTAAACATGGATCTATGACAATTTAACCTAATCCTAACCTAATTCTAGAGAGAAGAGGGAGCTTCTCTCACTAGAAAACTAACTAAAGGATCATGGATCTATGACTAACTAATTGCACCCCCCCCCTTTTTCTTGGACTTCAATTCTGCATGAAATACACTTAGAAACAAGTTGGATTTGGGCCTGGGCAGCTCAGAAATCGCCCCCAGCGTTTTGCCTTTAAGTGAGTCACGTGCTGGTATCGGCACGTACGCACCATGTGCGCGTGCGCGTCGATTGGCTGTTTCTTCATCCGCACGTACGCGGCATGTACGCGTGCGTGTCTCTATGTGAAATCACTTCTGTGCGTGCGCGCCTTATACGCGTGCACGCTCATCGATGCATTCCCAATTCTTCATGCATTCTCCACTTTGTATGCTTTTCTCCTCATTTCTTCCATCCAATACTTACCTTATGAACCTGAAATCACTCAACAAACACATCAAGGCATCGAATGGAATTAAAGTGAATCAAAATCACCAATTTAAGGGCCTAAAAAGCATGTTTTTATACTTAAGTACAATTCAAGGGAGAATTACAAAACCATGCTATTTCATTGAATAAATGTGGGAAAAGGTGGTAAAATCCCCTAAAATAAGCACAAGATAAACCACGAAATCGGAGTTTATCAGAAAGATAGTTCCTAAGACTCCTTAAAATAAGAGTTACAGAGAGAATAAATAGCACTATTAATAATAGAGTCAAGTGTATGATCTCTCATGCAAAGTTGTCTAAATTCTTTTAGGGTGAAGCAATGCGGACTGCAGTAGAATTGATCAACCTTTCTCTTTTAGTTCCACTAAATCATGATGTTCTAAAGAAAGTTTGGAGAGAAAAAGATGTGTTTTAAAGAAAGTCTGGAGAGAAAAAGATGTCTCATATAGTCACTTGAGAGTGTTTAGCTGTGGGACATTTGTTCACATTCTAAAAGATGAAAGGTCCAAACTTGAAGGGAAGTCAAAGCAATGTATCCTCATGGGTTATGGTCACGAAGACTTTGGTTATAGGTTATGGGATCCAGTAAGCAAGAAAATAATTAGAATCTGAGATGTAATTTTTCTTGAAGATCAAACTATTGAAGACTTTGAGAAGATAGATAAGCTAACAACAATTGTTAAACGTTTTGCTGATGATGAGCCTAATCCTTTCACTAGACCTCCTATTGATAGGGGAGATGTATAAGTTGATAATGATAGTGAACCTGAATTGAGAAGATCTACTAGAGAGCATCATCCTTCTTAGTGATACTCTTCTCATGGGTATGTGATGAACACTGAGACTGGGGAGCCAAAGAACTACCAAGAAGCTATGTTTGATGAGTATAAGAAAGAATGATTGAAGGCCATGCAATAAGAAATGAAATCCTTGCATGAGAATCATACTTTTGCATAGGTGATATTGACGAAGCGTAAGAGAGCATTCAAGAATAAATGGGTGTTCAAATTGAAAGTAGATGAAAATATTTCACAGCCAAGGTACAAAACTCGGTTGGTTGTGAAAAACTTTGAGCAAAAGAAAGGTATTAATTTTGGAGATATTTTCTCTCCAATTATGAAAATGTCCTTTATCCAAATTGTGCTTGGATTAGTGGCTAGCTTGAATTTAGAGGTCAAGTAGCTTGATGTGAAGACTACATTCTTTCATAGTGACATAGATAAAAAAGTTTATATAGAATAACCAGAGAATTTCGAAGTTAAAGAAAAGGAGCATCTTGTATGCAAATTAAAAAATTATATAGACTGAAGCAAGTGCCAGGATATTGAAACACAAAGTTTGATTCTTTCATGAAAGCTCATGGGTGTCGTAAGAGTTCTTCTGATCATTGTGTGTATGCCAAGAAATTCTCTGATGTTGACTTTATAATTCTCTTAGCATGATTATCACTCGTGACAGTAAGAATAAAAAACTGTGGTTGTCATAGCAGAAGTATATTGAGAATATTTTAAAGAGGTTTAGCATAAATAATTCCAAACTTGTTAGTACTCCACTTGCTAATCATTTTAAGCTTGAGTTCGTAGTAATGTCCTACAAGTGAGAAAGAAAAACAAGAAATGAAGAAGATTTCATATACATCTGTGTGGCAGTTTAATGTATACTATGGTTTGCACTAGACCAGATATTGCTCATGCTGTTATAGTTTTAAGTCGGTTTCTCTCTAATCCTTGAAAAGAACACCAGCAAGTAGTGAAGTAGATTCTCAGATATCTTAATGGTACTTCCAGAGTTTATTTATGCTTTGGGAATGGTCAACATGTGTTGAATGGTTACAGAGGATGCGGATATGGCCAAAGATCCTGATTCAAGAAAGTTTACTTCTGGTTATATGATGACTTTTGCAGGGAAGTTGTGTCATGACAATTCTGAGTTCAGAAATATGTTGCTTTGTCTGTTATAGAGGTAAAATATATTATCGTTGTTGAAGCTTCTAAAGAACACTTATGGATGAACAAATTTCCACAAGAGTTAGGCATCAATAAAAAAATGTGTTATTTTGTGACAACCAATGTGTTATCCATTTCAGCAAGAATCTGATGTTTCATTCTAGATCAAAGCACATAGAGGTGAGGTATCATTAGATACATCAAGAGCTTGAGAAGAAGTTATATGTACTTAAAAAGATCCATACTAATGATAATGATTCAAATATGATGACTAAGAATTTACCTACAGTGAAGTTTGATTCTTGTAAAAAGAAGACGGACTTGGTGGAGCAGCATATACCCACTTGAGTCAGTAAGAGAGAGATTTGTTGGTGGATCCCCAACTCAATTAGGGCCCACAAACTAAATAAAAGAAAAAAAAAATAAAAAAGTGTCTTACCCATGGTAAAAAAAAAAAAAGAAATGAGAGAGTGTGCATTACACATAGAAAAAGAAAAGAAATACAGAGTGTGAGAGAGAGGATCATCACCAAAGAGAAGAAGAAAAAGGGGAAAAAGGACAATGTTATTTTGATTTTTTTTAAACTAGTAAATTTATTCTATTTCTTATGAAATTTGAGCATGTTGTTTCTAGTGTAGAGATGAACATTAAGATATAACTTTTGTTAAATTGCCTTTTTTTTTATCTGATTTGAAATACTCACTTAGTGGAGAGTTTATGTTGATTCCATCCGTCTTGATAATGTATTATGTTTATTATTGAGATACTCTAGTGCTACTAGAAAGACTGATTGTGTACCTATTATTTTGATAGTAAAAAATTTTACTGGACTAAGTCTCGTAAATTTTTTGTCCTTTTTCTGAAATTTTTCCCAATATAAATTTAGATGTCTGATATTTTTATTTTTGCTTATATTTACTGTTTGGAATATTTTTTATAATAAAAGATTTTACTGAACTAAGACTCGTGAATTTTTTGTCATTTTCTTGAGAATTTTTTCACAATAAAAATTCAAATGTCTGATATTTTTATTTTTGCTTGTATTTATTGTTTGGAGTATTTTTTTAATTGTTTATTTAATTATACAGATTATGAAAAAAAATATTTTTGATAGTGATAGTCATTTTATTTTACTTCCTGTAGAAATGCATCATGTCAATTAACTAAATTATTTGTCAAAAACCCAAAGGGCTTAAGGAAAAAAAAAAGGTAATAGCAACATTAACAAAATTAAAAACCCGTCAACCCCATTGAACATATTTTCTCCATATGAAATTCTTAAATACATGACATATACCATTATCTATCTCACCATTGAGCAACTTATTCCACCCCTCCCCCTCTTTTGAATTTGTCATTTGAGCTTTTGTGGCTCTAACACAACTACATTCTCACTACAAAATTACATTAATAAGGAAAATAACAAAGGTAAAGAAAAAGGTTACACCATCCCCACCAATACTTTAATTATACCCCCACCAAAGTAAAATTACAATTAACATTACATGCACAAGAGAAAAAAAAAATAAAGAGAAAGTTCCCTAACGAAGTTACCTTACTAAGGAGAATTAGTAGTATTGTCAAAGATATCCGCAGGAGGAATGAAGTGATCCAATGACAATCCCGGCACATTAAACATAACATCATCAATGGTCCACATTTCTTCCATCCTGGTCCTACTATGCTGCATCGACAGCTCACCGAATCGGAACACGGTTGCGATTGACCGCCCTTGATGGGCGATCAGAACACCATCAACGTCTCGATAGTCGCCGATAGTGCTCCCTATGGTGGTCTCCCAATACACCGTATCATTGTTGTCTTGGGTTTGGACCCTTGTGAGGTGGGAGTCTTCTAAGTATATGAGGAGCCCACTCTTTTGGCAAAAGTAGCCATATAGTATGTGCCTTATCACCTCAGCGGGGCCCTCGCTTCTTTCGATCACAGCCGCTCGATCTGCAGAAACCTTTAGGACGAAGCAATCAACGGTCCCAATTCGATTCTCGCCTAGGCATTGTGCGTCGGTGAATAGGCTTGCTGTGGTCTTAGGATCTAACCCCTGGAAAATGTGCATTAAAAGAAACATAAAGGTCATGGATTAATTGTATACTTGTATGTAACATTTTTTACGAGAAGGATTATTATATAACATTTTTTTTAGATTTTTTTATCATAAATAATTTATAAAAATATATGTTGCGATTTTAATCATTTATGTTCCTGATCTTATAACTAAATTATAAACCATTTACTATTTTAATTAATTCTATTTTTATTATTTTATACATATTTAATAAATACAAAATAAATTAATAGGCGGATTAATACAGTAGTAGTATTATTAATGGTTCTATGTGGAAATTTTAGTGCTTTTGATTTATGTTTTTTTTTTTAAGATTTTTTTAGAATTTAAAAGAAAAGTGAAAAATATAAAAAATAATAACATTTTTTCTTACTTCTAATTTTTTACATAATCTTAAAATTTAAAAACATTCAAATAAAAAATAAGAATTGAAAACAAACATTGCTTTAACATGTTCCTTAATTTTGGGGATTAGACTTGTATTACTCTCTATCTACTTTACCTAAAAGAAAAAGTGTATGCTCGTATTAAAGAAATTCAAAATTGCATAGGGTTTTGCAAATATACTATTGTTATACCCGATCTCAATTTTCGTGTAGAGCCATATGCCCTTGTTGATTTCAATTATTAAATTTATGTATTATCTTTTTTGTACTTCCTTTTTCTTTTTAAAAACTCGACAAAATGACTCCACAATTTTTCACCAAAATCACATTAATTTATTTTTATCATTTATGCACTCTGAGGAAAACTTTTTATAATAAAATAATCAAGAGTATTTTTATATACATTTTATCTTGCATGTTTAGCCATCATCACAAACATTATTTTTTCTTATTTTCAAAAGATAATAAAGTTAGAAATTATTTTTAAGAGAGTTAAATTAACTACTAAATTGCAAGTTCATTTACATCAATAAATGCTTTTTATTATTAGATAAATTTAAGACTCAATTTTTATAAATGTAAAATATAATCTAATAATTAAAAAAAATATATGTCGATTCAACTTTATAATAAAAATGAATAAAAATAATTCACTTCTTTGATAAATAGGAAAAAAGTGAGTGATAGGCTATCCTGAGCCAAACAACTTTGAAGGGGAGACACAAGTACAAATGAAAAAAGAATATATAGGCATGAAAGGAGGGGCAATAATGCATTGTTGGAGAGACAGGACTGTTCATTAAAGTGCCAAAAAGAAAAAGTTAAAGCAAAAGGGTTATATAAATAATAAAAAATAAATAAATAAGATAGAGGGTACCCTTAGGTACCTCAGATAAGCAGCAATCCCAAGATGTGACTCATGATCTATTCAAAATATTCATATAATCAAAGATGACGTCAGATTGATAATCACGTGGCATGTACGTATGCCAATTCCTTAGGGAAAAAACAAGTCCTTATTGTTTAGGGTAAAAGCATGGGACAGTTTCTCCATCATTGTCAGCAAAAATCGAAATATACCCTTCAACTCATTCGGATTTTAATTTAATTTTTGGTTTCTCAATCTTTATCTTTGTTAGGTACATCTTGCGGTCTTGCCTTTGAATTGAACCCTATAGTTCTTTGTCCCCAAAGGCTCTAGTAATCCAACAAACAAATAAAGCCTAACAAAATAGTACAAGTTTCTGTTTGGTGTATAACCTAACAAAATCCAGAACAAAATTAAAGCTCTTTTATTCTTTCCCAATTTCATGTTTGTACTAAGACAAATTTTCACATAATCACATATATGGAAAACCCGGTCTCGTTCTCAGTTTTCACTATTACAAATCTAAGATTAATTAGTTATCATTATATAGTACATATATTTACAAGAAAGATTTTAAATAACAGATTAGTTAACTTTGTGAAATATTCTAACAAAAACGACACTTATGTGATTAATTGCAATTGCACCAATTGCGATTAGATTTCTACGTGGTAGCTTTTGGTGGAAAGTTAATTATTTTTTTTCGCACAATATTAAAACCACAAATGAACACGATGCATAAATTCTTCAAGGATATGTTAAGGTGAAAATATAATATATGGATGCAAATTGCAATTTCAATCCCACACATTATTTCAAGAAATAATTGTGAAAAGTAAATGAAAAATAATATATGTACTACAAAAAATATAAAAGTTGTGTATTAATTTATTTTTTAAATAATAATAATAATAATAATAATAATAATAATAATAATAATAATAATAATTAGTAAAAATGATCAAAATGTTATGTGTTACTAAAAATTTTTTATATAAAATAATTGATTTGGACATAGCAAAAATAATTATTCGTAGTTCAAATTTTGTTTTGTGTACTGTAAACAAAATATATTTATTGTATATAAATAAATATATAATTTAATTTATTTTTAATATATAATTTATATTTTAATGTATATTTTATTTTAATAGTTAATTTTAACGATTAATTTTAATTTAAATTTAGAATAATTAAAAGATTAATAACGTTAAAAAATTAGTCTATTTTATAATTTATAATTATTAATTAATTATTATTAATATTTTCAATAATATAAAATTATATTTATAAAATTATATTTTTTTAAATAATTAAATATTAACTAAATTTTAATAAAAATAGTAATGCAAAGACTTTCTCTTAAAAGATTACTGAGCAATTATCCGTGTTTACCTGAATAATGCGGCGGAGAGGGCGTTGTGGACCTTTAGCAGCATGAGTTCCTAACCAAGGTGTGTGCCTCCACACAGTTTTGCCATTGCTGCCAGCAATGACCTTATGGCCACCAACCACCAACTCAAGTGACCACATTCCCGGCCGCATCTGCCATAGCACGAAGCAGCCGTTCTCGGTGCTCCTTGTTCCCAAACACTTCACCGCCTTGCCGGACGAAATCTCCGTCTCGCAGCATATCATCTTCACCACCCCCGCCGCATACATGTTTTTTGTGTCCCTTTGCTGTTTTAAGCAACCCGTTGCTGCCAGGTACTGTTGTATGATGTACTTGGCCGTTGAAGTTTCCTATTTTAGTTCCCGGTATTCAAACTCAAGCGTTATTTACTTATATATATGAACAATGTTATACTTTTCATACAATTCTACTAGAACTTTTGCGAGAAATCAAATTACTTTTTTGTTCTCTTGACATTTTATATCAAGTTTTCACTTCGAAGTTCATTATTTGAGGGGAGTAATGAACCAATTTGACCATGTAGTAAAAAAATGAAAACAAACGTTTTTGATATAGAGAGAGAGAGAAGAGGGTTGCTTAATTAGTGCTTACAAAAGGGGTGTCTTTGATGTGAATGCTGAGAGAAGGATCACGTGCTGAAGGAATTGGAGCCAATGGACACCCCAAGACACCAAGCAAGAGCCTCAAATCTTGTGTCTTTGCATGAATGCTTCCGTAGAACGATGATGAGGACGACGAAGACGAGAAGCTTCCTCCTCCTCCAGGGGAAATCTTCTGAGCCTTGAACCATTCCCTTATGACTTCCCATGAGCTCTCTTTCTTGGAAACTTCTTCTTGCATATCTGGGTCCGGACCTTCCATTAACGGCGTTAGTGGCTGCGGTGCCCAACTCTGGCGCCATCGTGCTCTAGAACCCATTGATGATCAGGATTCGTGAGGCAGTAATGGACAATTATTATTGACTGATCAAAAGTAAAAATACGTTGTGAGAATGTATGAAGCAAAGAGCAGGAGAAGGAAAGAGGTATCAGAAAGTGGATGCGGTTTGGGAGAGAGAGAGAGAGAGTTAAGCAAAAGAATAGGGTAATGATATTTGTCCGTCTGATAGACCTATAGATTCTGTTATTTATATTTGGTATTTTAAAAGTATTTTATTAAAAAATATTATATAATCAACGGTTTTTTACTTAAATAAATAAAACTCAAGCCAAATTTATCGATTCTCCTAAAACAAATTTTGAAACTTGTTTATCTTATTCTTAATATATAAATTATTCTAGGATGATAAGGATTATATAATATATTAAACATGACATCCTATAAAGATTTATGCTTGCATGGCCTATTTCGAATTAGTCGTAAATCGTGTTAAAGTATTCATAATTACTAGTTGAATATAAATCGTCCCACCCAAAGTAGACTCACATGATTTTGCGTTGAAACAAAGGCTTGCCACAATTAATGTGTTTTTCGAACCCTAATAACTCTAGTGCGATTTACTCTCTACTTGAAGACCCTCATTGGTTTGCCATGATTTATAGTTAAAGAGTTACCTTAAGGAGGCTGCAGTGAGTTATTGCTCGAGTGAAACCTCAAAACATTGGGCGACTAACATTGGTGGAGGAGGAGGTGCCAATGAGCGGAGGCATGTGGCATTCACCGGCGACAGTACGACGACGGGTGGGGCAGAGCATCCATTGTCCAGCGAAGTGAGGCACATAATAGTGAGCGGTGCGGCGGAGGTGGAAGAATCCGTCCGGCGGCAAGAATGACCGCCAACCAAAGAAATATGTACCGCCTGAATGGTATTGCACCTGTTGTCGGATTTATCGACGAAGAGGTTAGTTATCGGAATCCAAATTTAGTTGAGTTAGTATAGTTTGAAGAATATGTTGAAGAATATAGTATAGTTCGAATATGCATGTTAGAACATTTTTTAATTAAGATCTTGTGGGTTCAATTGTTTAGTGATTTCGTAGATTTTTTGTTGGTTTAAAGGTTGTTAGGATGTTGTGGGCTTGTGATGTTAGAGTTGTGATGAATTTTTTCTTGTGCTGGTAGACTTGTGATATTTTGATGAATACATATGACATGTCTTTTTTTATTTTGTTAGCTTATTGGTGGAACATTTTATACTGAGTTGTTTTTTGTTTTTTCTATATAATGACCCATTAAATTGTTGCCTTAAAATTTATGTTTTATCAGCCAACTTGATGCGTTAGGAGTGTTTGCAGGCAGCAGAGGATGGTAATGCATGATCGTATACTTCCCTACTTAGATCGTGCTAATTTGATGCATGTTGTAAGGTTGAATGATTATTGGTTCAAGCTTGACGAGCTATTGATCAGTGCATTCATGGAGCAATAACGTCTTGAGACCCAGACGTTCCATATGCCATTTGGGGAGTGCACTGTAACACTGCAGGATGTGCCATACCAGTTTGGCCTCCCTAATGATGGACATGAAGTGAGTAGGTGTCTCAGCGATTTCGAGTAGTTGATGGAGAGGGAAGCCTGCCTGAGTGTTGTTTGGAGAGTTATTCGATGAACTTCCACCAGATGACTGTGTTGATGACTTCACGATTTTGTTTTTCTGGTTCCAGAACAAGTTCAGAGACTTGCTTGCCAATGCATCGAAGGCAACGGTATAGATCTATGCACGGAGGTTACATTATGATATTGTTGTCTACAACGCTTTTCACGGACAAGTCTAGTGCTAGGATTCATTTGCGGTGGCTTCCGTATGTTGCGGACCTTGACGGGCTTGGCAGGTACAGTGAGGGTTCGATGACTTTGTCCTAGTTGTACAGGTGTCTTAGCAGGTGTCTTTACAGGCAACTTTGTCATAAAATAATATAACACGAAATAACATAGAATTAGGCCAATTTAACAATAATAGCGACTTAACGTAAACTTAAAGCAAACATATCATCATAAAGACAAACAATCAATAACAAATACTAATAACCTAATGCATCAATCATTGGTGGCTATGCGTTGCTTCCCGGAAGCACCTGGGCGCTGTGGACAGTTTCTTCTAGTATGACCTGGGAACCTACACATTCCACATCTCTTTGGTCGATCCAGCTTAGTCTTATCCATACTATTCCTTATCTTGGTACTCCGAGGTCTTCCAACAACAGCTCGCATCATGCCAGGATCGGGGATCACATGAGGTCCCTCATATACGGGCAATAGCTCATCCTGAATAAGCAAAAAGAAACCCATCTTGTAAATGTTGAACACAGTACTGAGGCGGTACACATCATCAACATAAATCCTCCAGTCCAATCTACAAACCGAGCATGCCTCAAGTACATGACGACATAGATAATGGAAGGCTTGAAAGTATCCAAAGTCGCATGTGCGCGCAGATAAAGAAACCCGATAACTACTCATTGCAATTCTTCCCCTGGTCGGCGCAAGCTCCTCAACAACAAACTCAAAGTTCCCCCTGTCATATAGATCTACCCACATATTTCTAGAGGCATATAGATTCTTCTCAATAGCCTTCACAAGAGTTTGACAAAATTCTTGCCTAGCCCTGAGCTGCGACTCGGCATCCTTTCCTTTCTTCACAAAGAGCTCAACCAAACGCCCATATATTGACTTAACAAGTGAACCCACTGGTAGGTTACATGTTTCCTTCATCATGACATTAATATATTCAAAAATGTTTGTTGTCATATGCCCATATCAAAGGCTTTCATTTCGATATTGAGTCAATAACTCCAATCCAATCCTATCACACCAATCAACCATGGTAGAGTCTTCCTTCCGTAGGATATCCATGTAATACTGATGCTCCTCCTCAATCTTCACATATGTGGCATTCACGAGGATCTTCCGAGCATCCTTAGACTTAAAGGATAGAGCGAAGTTAGCAGAGATGTGTCGTACACAGAAAGCACGGTATGCCATTGGCGGGAGCCACCCACCGTCTTCTGCAAGTAGGGTAGCCTTGATGGCATTGTGCTAGTCAGAGATCACTAAAATGCTGGGCTGGGGACTCACATGCTGACGAAGGTGACTAAGGAAAAACTTCCACGAATCTGTGTTCTCGCCTTCGACTAACTTTAATGCTACTAAAAGAATGTTCGAGTTTCCATCTTGCGCAATCGCCATTTGAGTACCATCGATGGATATCAGTGGCTTGCAATACTTGAATCCCTTAATACACGGAGGAAACCTCCAAAATAAACGATGAAAGAAAACTTTCGTTCCATCTACCGTATTACCTGCCCTCATTGGTGAAGTACGCAACACCGTTATAGTGCCCGGCATATACAACTAAACCCCAATGATCCACCTTGGTATATGGTTGTAAGACTATTCCCAATCATCATATATCTGAGCAATGGCCTTCTGTTTGACCAATCAAACCTTCCTGTAACTGGGCTTGAAACCAAACTTTGACGACACCGCATTCTGCAATACCTTAACGGAGACTGATGCATCCGCCATGACCAACGATAGAATTGAAGCACATATGACATGATAATCGAGCTGCTTGTGATCCATCGATATCTCAGTTGCTAGACATATGTGCGGTCTGTTGTACTTTCTAATTTTCCAATAGCCGTTCCTCTACCTCATAGTCACACGTATCAGCCAGTTACATCCATTCTCGAACTGCACACACTTTCCATAATACTTCAATTGGTCGGACTCGAACACTTTATATTCTACACCACGATGAATATTATAACTCTTGAATGTCAGTACAGCTTCCTCTTTGGTTTCAAACATTTGCCCGATTTCAAACTCGTCCGTGCTAATCATACTAGGTCTGTCTCCATGAATAGTAGGGTGCTGCTGATCTGAAAATACAAGCTGGTTCATTGCATCAAGGTCCAAAGTTGAAAAGTGTCGAGGGTACTGCTATGTCTGACTGCTTGCATGGGTTTGTGCTCCCCCGGCACGTGTGGTGTCTTCCTCGCCATTGCTTTCATCACCAATAATCGGTGGCTCCGAATCCGACCTATCATCGCCTATAGCCTCCGCAAATGGATCTCTCTCTCTTACCTCCATAAATGCCGGTGCACCTCTACTACAGGTGCTGCTCCCATTGCAACTGCGACCTATCCAAATGTACACCCATCACCTAAGTCATCTGTCGAAACCGACAAATCAGCCGCAAATCATGGGGATGAAACAAAGGGAGTCACCGGTTGTCCAGTCGGAATGGTGCTGGACTCCCTTCTATGACGCCAATTGGCAGATTCGGAGCGGGTTCACCAGAGCTACCCTCTACATTAACCATTTTGGCAAACAACTCTATAGCGCCCAAGTCGAAAAATCTTGCTTGACTGTAGAATATAACTTGCATGTCGTCATCGCCAAGCATCTTTACTTTTCAAACTTAACATAACCTTGCCTCAGTGATATAGGAATAAGAAAAAATAATTGTTTCACACGTTTTTTGCCACACTTTTCTGCCTTCTATAATATACTACTATGTAATTCCATCACAGTCGTTGACGGATTTACAAACACACCTATCTGCTTTTTACTAGAGAATACAACACCTTCACTTGTGTTTTCATCAATCTTCCCTCGATGAACTAACAAAAATATGCTCTCAGCCATCTCTCCCTAAACTCACTAAACTTCAAGTGTGATTCGTTGACGCCACACTTGTTTATTTATAGAGTTTTTATCATCATAAATCGTTCTAGCCTCCTTAGGGCTACGACGTTACAAGTAAATCGTGGCAGGCCTATTAGGTTTAATAAAGAGAAAGTAAATCATGCCATGGTTGTTAGGGTTCGAAAAGCACATTAATCGTGGCAAGCCTTTGTGTTTCAGCCCAAAATCACATGAATTCACCCAGGATAGGACAATTTATACTCAACTAGTAACCATGGATAGTTGGATACTCTGACACGATTTATGGCTAATTCGAACTAGGCCATGCATGCATAAATCGTCTTAGGGTTCCATGTTTAACATATTATGTAACCCTTATCACCCCAAACTAATTTATATAATATTAGGAATAGGGTAGACATGTTTTGAAATTTGTTTTAGGGAAATCCGATAAATTTGACTTCAATTTCATTTATTTAAGTAAAAAATCCTAAAATCAATAAAAAAAATACTAACAATCATAAAAATTTATTATTTTTTCCAACACTTAGACCTTGTTTAAAAATTATTTAACATGAAAAAATTTTATTTTCCTTAAAAAAATTATTTTTATTCAAAATTTAATTCTATAATTTAAAATAACTATAATATATTAATAAAATAAAAATTAAATTTAAAAAATATGTGAGTAAATTTAGAAATTAGACTTCTTTTTGTCTGCTTTACAAATGATGAAAAATAAAAATAAAAATTCTCAAAAATATTTAAATCATTCATTTTTAGTTGTTACAAAATAAAAAAAAATTCAACTGTTAAATGACTTCTAATTCCGAATATTCTAAAAAAGTTTTTTAGTTTAATAATCCAACTATATACTTTATTACATGCTTTTAATATTAATGGTTAAGGTAATAGCAAAAATTAATAAATTCCGATGTTATTCTAATATTCTTCATCAATAAAATTTATTATTTTTAATATTTTGTTAATATTTTAAATTCTAAAATTTAAAATGTTAAATTCCAAATCCTAATTTTAATAATATAATAATAAAATATTAATTAAAACAATTTAATTAATATTAATAAAAAATATTAATTCTCTAATATTTTCTATTTTATTTGTATAAGACTTTTTTACTTATTTGCTATGCATTGATGATGTCAGTGTACGGGTTTGTTTCTATATAAAAATTCTACAAAGAATGTGAAGTAACTTGATTATCACCAGGTCAGAGTAATTCTGGTTATATATTATGGTCTTTTTTAAATATATTACATAATCATATATTATATTTTTTAATTAATATATAATTTAAATCATTTAATTAAATATTATTTTAGAATTTATTTAATTTTTATTTTTATTTTATATTTAATATTTTATATTTAACCTTTCTTAAATTAATTTAATTGTATAAAATTAGTAAAATAAAAGTTAAATTTCAATAAATATCTACAAAAATAAATAAAAATACTTTTATTAGTAATAAAATACTTACCTTTTTAAAATAATTTTAAACTATGATGTGATATATGGTTAAGTTATTTTAGTAATTAAGTTCAATTAAATTAGTTTAATAGTCTATTGGTACAATAAAAGAAAAAAAAAGACTTAGTTGAATTTAGTTATAAAATAATTTATTCACCCAATTATTTTTATTTTAAATATTCTATTTATAGTTATTATTTGGGATTTTATATTATTTATTTTGAAAATTAAATATCTATCATAAACACCCACTTTAATAAGAATTTAGATTCTCTAAATTTTGAATTTTTAATTTAGAGAGTAAAGTGTGATTTTTTATCTTTGAATAATTTCTCTCTCATATTTATAGATAACATTATTTGAACCATTTCTATATCCATCACTAATAATTTTTTTTTTGAAAAAAAGTGATATATCTTCTTAAACATGCTTTTATTTATCTACTAAACTAGGGAATAGATTTTTAATTTAATATAATTCCAAATTTTTAATTGAATTTATTTTCTTAATTTATTTAATATTTAAAAGAATCATTTAAAAATAAAATATCCTGTGATCACACCTAAATAAAGCTTAAGATGTATATAGGGGTGGCAATATGTACCCTATCCGCGGGTATCCAACCCGATTCCACCCAGTCGAGTAGGGTTGCCAACCCGATCCGCAGCGGGTAGGGTAGGGTGCGGGTAGAGTTTTCGTGCGGGTCGGGTAGGGTGCGGGTTGAGCCTCAATCCTACCCGACTAACCCGCACCCTATATATGTATATGTTATATACTTATATAAAAATATATTTTAAATCGATGTTGAACTAAAAACTTCTTACTAAATACAAAAGATCCTTCGTCATTAAAAGAAGATCATTAATTGATAATTTAATAAACTTTTTTTTACATAAAAGTCAGTTTTATTTTAAATTATCATCAAGTTATATAATAAGGTTGCATTTTTTTTGTAATCTGCAGGTAGAGTCAGGTACCCGCGGATTAAGAGAGGGTAGAGTTAAGGTTGAGATATTTTTAACCCGTAGATAGAGTAGGGTTGAATTTATATAAAAATCTCAATCTGCGAGTAGAATTAAGGTTGACTCCAAACCCTACTCTATCCCACCCATTGCCACCTCCCTGGACGTATATGATGTAAGTTTGTTTTCCTTTGTTCTTTTAAGAGGTTAATGATGTGAATTTATTTATAATATCTATACCGATAGTGAAATTAAAGAGAATAAATCACCTTATAAAACACGTTATAATAAACAATATACCAATGCTTATAAATAGTGTTAAAAAAAACTTATATACTAAAATTAAACTTATTAAGTACTAATTAATCTAGAAAAATGAGCGTATCATTTCTCCTAATAAATGAACTCATCATACAATAAAACGTTAAAACGTAAACATAATAAGTAAGTTTATAAATGTTCTAAACTTATATCATGCATATAAAATACACGATTTTCTTCCATAAAATTGTAATAATGCGGGGAAGAGACAAAAGCGACAGATTATCTGTTCAACGGCAGAAGAATGACATTAAAATAATAATAATACAGAATTGCATGTTGGTCTGTCTATTTGCTTTATTCCACTTGCTTTGGGACTCTCTCTGTCGTTACATTTTCATTACTATTATTTTTGTTTTATTCTCTTCTCCTCTCCTCTTCTCTTCTGAGCCTATCCATTCCCTATGACTCCAAAGGTTTCATGAGGATTGTGGCCTACCACCTTTGATCAATTGCTATCTCTTCCCATTGTAGTACTAAGCGTTTCATTTTCAATTTTTCTTTTTCTAAATTGGAAAACATTGATTTTATCTATTTTGCAATTGTTACTTGCAACACTAACTATTCGATTTCTCATAATTAAGTCAAAACTAATTGATATTAAGAGCATTATTCGTTCTACCTAACAACATATATTTAATAATAGAATTATGAAAAGGCTCATTCTAATGTACTTATATTACGGTAACTATATGTTGAATTAAGAAATTAACTAAATTAATTTGATAATGATAAACATTATTTTTAATGGGTTAAATACTCAATTAGTTTTGATTGAATTTGATTAGTGTTGTAGGTCAAAAAAAGAATGTTGCAGTAGTCCAATAGAAAGAAAATCAAACCAGAAATAAAGTGGACTAACAAAGCACGAAAAGAGTAAAAAATGCTAAAAGAGAGAGTTTAAGAAAAAGCCAAAGAGTAAAAAAGTTTGAGTAATACACTTGAGTAAAAAGGCTAGAGTGATTTCGGATTTCTTTAGGTTGGTTTTATGTCTTGTATTTTATACCAGTGAGGTATCCCTTTCTTAGTTGGGTAAGCACTAAGAGTAAAGAGTTAGGTATTAGCATAACCAAGTCAAGTTAGGTTAGAACTTGAGAGTGAAAGGATTGTGTCAATCCTGTAAAATTGGTGTATGTAATACTTTAACTATAGTGAAAATTCCAGCACTGTTGTGGTGGAGACTGGATATAGGTTGCTTTGCACAAGACAATTGAACCAGGATACATGATGGTGTCAGCTTCTCTCTTCCCTTCTCTGCTTTGTTTTCTAATATTCATGAGACAAAATGAAATTGTCTCATAAATTTTCTGCTTCTGAGTTCAAACAGAATCTTAGTGTAAGTTTATAAGTTAAGCCTTATTTCATTAAACTAAAAGAAGGTCATAGATTCAACCCCTTCTCTAAACCTTCTACAACCTTCGATTGGTATCAAGAGCCTTGGTCTCAAGAATCAAGCTTCATCGCTTGGAGGAAAGGTCCAATGGCGAACAACTTGGGCACAACCACAGTTGCCTACACTGTAATTGAAGGCCATTCAAACAATAAGTCTCCCTTCTTCAACGGGAAGAACTATGCCTACTAGAAAGAGAGGATGAGGATCTTCATCCAATCTATCGACTACAGCATATGGAAGATTATTGTAAGCGACCCCAAAATTCCAACCAAAACAAGCGCTGATGGAGTGGTGACTCCAAAAGAAGAAACTGAATGTAATGATGACGACAAGAAGAAAGTGGAGCAGAATGCTAAAGCCATCAACCTTCTTCACTATGCTATCAGTTTTGAAGAATGCCGAAAGGTGTCTAGATGCAAGACAGCCAAAGAAATCTGAGAGAAACTCCAGGTTACACATGGAGGCACTAAATAGGTCAAAGAAATGAGGATTGATATGCTGCAAAAAGAATACGAAATGTTCAATATGAAGGATGGAGAAATCATTGATGAAGTGTTTGAGAGATTCTCAATCATAATCAACAACCTCGATGCTCTGGGTACAACCTACTCAGAACAAACCCTAGTGAGAAAACTCCTGAGAAGCCTCACAAAGGAATAGAAAACAACAGCCACTGTCCTAGTCGAGAGTAATAACCTAAGCCCCATAACCTATGATAAGCTGAGAGGAAAACTCCTTGCCTATGAAACCAGACATACTAACCCGGACTTAAAGAAAAAGGGAATAACCCTTAAGTCAAAAATAGAATCAAAAGAGAGTGAGTTTAGTGATGGTTTTTCAGATGATAAACTTGTGTTTTTTGCTAGGAGACTTAGAAAGCTAATGAGGAACAAAGGAAACTACAAGGGTTCAAGCTCAAAGGAATACAAGAAGGACTTGAGCAAGGTGATTTGTCATCATTGCAAGGAGGCTGGACATTTTAAGTTCAACTGTCCGAAGCTCAAGAAGGAAGAAAAAGGAAAGAAAAAAAAGAAAAGAGTGCTCATGGAATCTTGGGAAGATCTTGAGAATGATTCTATTGAGGAAGAAGACTCCGAATGCGAAGCAGAAATCTGCTTCATGGCTGGTGATGATCAACTACTTGATGAGATTTGCTTAGCATCCAAGAACAAAAAGGATATGTGGTACTTGGATAGTAGATGCTCAAGGCACATGACTGGAAGGCCAACTTTCTTCATTAAACTAAACAAGTACGATGGAGGTTTTGTGACATTTGGAGATGATGGAAAAGGTAAAAATGTGGCCGTTGGAAAAGTAGGTAATGATCATTCTACTTTCATTGATGATGTCTTTTTGGTAAATGGTTTGAGGCATAATATTTTGAGTATAAGTCAATTGTGTGACTTAGGTTATTTAGTGACTTTCAAAAGATTGGAATGCTGTGTTGTGAATGAAAAGACAAATAAAGTATTGTTTATTGCTAAGTGATGTGATAATGTGTATGGATTTACTCTTGATGAACTAAAAGATCAAAATGTAGCTTGTTTTCACTCTAAAGAATCTAAAAAGTGGCTATGGCACAAGAGATTGGGCCATGCAAGCATGTTTCAAATAAACAAGCTTGTCAAGAAAGGTTTAGTAAGAGGTCTCCCTGTGATTAAATTTGACAAGGATATTACTTGTGAGGCTTGTCAAATGGAAAAACAAACTAAGAACTCATTCAAATCAAAGGAAGACATCTCTACTAAAAGACCACTTGAATGACTACATATTGATTTATTTGGTGCAACAAGAACTCAAAGCTTAGGTGGTAAACATTATGATTTAGTAATTGTGGATGGCTACTTTAGATTTGGTTGGATTTTATTTCTTGCACACAAAAATGAAGACTTTTCGGCCTTTGAGATTTTTAGTAAGAAAGTTTAAAATGAAAAGGATTTAAAGATCACCTCAATAAGAAGTGATCATGGAATCGAATTTGAAAACCAATTGTTTGAATCCTTTTGTGAGAATTTTGGAATATCCCACAACTTCTCTTGTCCTAGAACACCAGAAAAAATGATGTTGTGGAAAGAAGAAATAGAAGCATTCAAGAAATGACAAGAGCTATGCTTTGTGAGAGGAATGTTCCAAAATTCCTTTAGGCTGAAGCGGTTAACACTGCTTGCCACATTTTGAATAGAACCATTATAAGAAAATTTTTGAAGAAAACTCCCTATGAACGTTGGAAAGGCTACCCACCAAATTTAGATTACTTACATATCTTTGGATGCACATGTTTTGTTCTTAATAACAAAGATAATTTGGAAAAATTTGATCCAAAGGCATATGAGTGCTTATTTGTAGGTTACTCCACAAATAGTAAAGCATATAGAGTTTATCATCAAGATGCAAGGATAATTGACGAGTGATAAACCCTAATTTTGTGGTTTATCTTGTGTTGAATTTAGGAAATTTTATCAACTTTTCTCACATTTATTCAATGAAATAGCATGGTTTTTGTAATTCTCTCTAATTTATGCTTAAGAGTGAAACATGCTTTTTAGTCCTTAAAAGAGCTAAATTTAATTCACTTTAATTCCATTCAATGCCTTGATATATTTGTTGAGTGATTTCAGGTTCATAAGGCAAGTATTGGATGGAAGAAGTGAAGAGAAAAGCATGCAAAGTGGAGAATTCGTGAAAAATGAGCATTTGAAGGATTCAAGGCCACGCGCACGCGTCAGTCACGCGTACGCTTGAGAAGGACATTCATGGCCACGCGCACGCGTCACCCCGCGTACGCGTGAGGAGGAAATTTGCCAGCGACGTGCACGAGTCGTCCACGCGCACACGTGATGCTGATCACGTGACCTCATTAAAGTGAAAATGCTAGGGGCGATTTCTGAGCTTTACAGGCCCAAATCCAACTCATTTCTGAGGCTATTTGATGCAGAATTCAAGATTGGACAAAGAGAGAGCAATTAGATTAGCTTAGGATCATGCTTTAGGTAGTTTCTAGAGAGAGAAGCTCACTCTTCTCTCTAGAATTATGTTAGAATTAGGTTAATTTGTCTTAGATCTAGGGTTTAATTCTAGTTTTCATCTTGTTTTCTTTACAATTTCTTGTTCCTACATCTTCATTCTCTTAGTTTACCTTGTTAATTTATCTTTTGAGCTACTCTTTTATGTTGATGAACTCTTGTTACTTTGATTTTCATTTCATGCAATTTATGTTTTATGTTCCTTTATTGTTTAATTGAGTTGTTATTATTGTTCCCTTGCAATTGGTAGTTGTAGATTTTATTATTATTGCAATTTTATGTTGCTTTCCTTTTATGCCTTTCAAGTGTTTGACAAAATGCTTGGTTCGATGTTAGAGTAGATTTTTGAGCATTCTTGGCTTGGGAAGAGAAATTAGGCAATCTTGAGTAATTAATACCCAACTTATGTTGGTGATCTAGAGTTGTTAGTTAATATTATTTCCATTGACTCTAATCTCTTGCTAATTCAATTAGTAAGTTGATTAGGAATTTTGGATTGGGATTAACTAGTCCTATTTGACTTTCTTCCTATGTTGAAGATAACATTGTACCTTCTTCCTATGTTAAAGATGACTTAATAGGATTAGCTATTGTTAATTGTTATAAGAAAATTAATGACTAGGATAGAAAGCCTATATTCTCAACCCTTATCATGAATGTCTCTCTTTATTACTTGCTTTCTTTAGTTGCTTGCTTTACTTTTGTTGCCTTTTTAATTTTTTTTTGTTTTATCAACCCAACCCTCCTTGAATCTCATAACCAATAATTGGGCATTCGATTGCAATTCCTAGGGAGAATGACCCGGGACTAATACTTTCGGTTATTTTTATTGGGTTGGACTTGTGACAACCAAAAATTAAACTTTGATTGAGCATTATTTGTTGCTTTGGAACTATACTTGCAACGAAGTTGTTTCCTCTATCCAAGAAGAAATTCCTAACCGACGATAATCCTCTTTCAAGGAGTCCATACATATTACATTTTGTGACACTAATTTGGTTCAAAGTATTTTGGAAGATTGTGATGCAGGAAATCAGGTTCAAAAGGATGATGAAAAAGCCCAAATCATGAAAGTGAAAATTCTGAGCAAACTGAATCAGAACCTGCAGCTGCTGAAAATTCTGCAAGAGACAATTCTATTTTGTCTCATGAATCTGGAGGAGATCCTGAATCCACCAGTTCCTTGAGCCCCCTAGTAACTAAATCCACCTCTAAGTCCACTAGACCTCGTGAGTGGAGATTCCTAAATAATTATCCTGAGGAGTTTGTCATTGGGGACGTCTCACATGGTGTCAAGACTCGTTCTTCTACTAGAAAGGCAAATGAAGAAACTAACATTGCTTTTCTATCTCAAATGGAGCCTCAAAACTTTGAGAAAGCTCTTGATGACCCCTCTTGGGTAAAGGCAATAGAGGATGAGCTTCATGAGTTTGAAAAGAACCAAGTTTGGACATTAGTTCCAAAGCCAAGTGGAAAGAAAGTAACAGGCACTAAATGGATATTTCAGAACAAGCTTGGTGAAGATGGAAGCATTGCTAGAAATAAAGCAAGATTAGTGGCTCAAGGATATGACCAAGAAGAGAGAATATATTTTGATAAATCCTTTGCCCCTATTGCCCAAATGAAAGCCATAAGACTTCTTCTAGCTTATGCTGCTTATTGTGGTTTCAAATTATATCAAATGGATGTGAAATGTGCGTTCTTGAATGGTGTGATAGATAGAGAAGTGTATGTGGCACAACCACCTGGTTTTGAAAATAAGGAATTTCCTAACCATATTTTTAAACTATCTAAAGATCTTTATGGTTTAAGACAAGCTCCTAGAGCTTGGTATGAGAGAGTTAGCTCTTTTCTTTTGAAAAATAGTTTTCAAAGAGGCACCACAGACACTACTCTATTTATCAAGAATTCTAATGATTCTTTCATTCTAGTCTAAATCTATGTTGATGACATTATTTTTGGATCAGCCAATGAATCTCTTTGTACTGAATTTGGAAAACTCATGACAAGTGAATTTGACATGAGCATGATGGGTAAACTTAATTTTTTTCCTTGGACTTCAAATTAAGCAAACTGAAAATGGTATTTTTATTCATCAAGAGAAGTATGCCAAGGAACTAGTTAAGAAATTTGGTATGAAAAATGCCAAACCCATGGGAACTCCCATGCACCCTAATCCTAAGATTGATGATTTTTCTGCAGTTGATTATTGTGATGCAGATTTTGCTGGTGATAGAGTTGATAGAAAGAGCACATCAGGCATATGTTGTTTCATTGGAAAGTCTTTAAATGTCTGATCAAGTAAGAAGCAGTCCATATTGGCTTTATCCACTACAGATGCTAAGTTTATAGCTGCTTCTTCTTGTTGTTCTCAGGTTATGTGGTTAAAAACACAGCTTGCTAATTATAAATTAAATGTTGAAAATATTTCCTTGTTGTGTGATAATATGAGTACCATTAATGTTTCAAAGAATCCATTTTTGCACTCTAGAACTAAACATATTGAAGTGAGATTTCACTCAATAAGAGAACATGTTCAAAAAGAGGATATTAGCATTCAATTTGTTAAATAAGAAGAGCAATTAGCTGATATTTTCACTAAATCACTCACTGAAGACAGATTTTGCATGCTTAGGACTAGTCTAGGGATTTTAAGTCATGATTCATTGTTTGAAAATTGCTGATGTGTTTGTTGAAGTTTTTGTCTCATAGGCTGGGATGAGACAATTCTTGGCAAATGAAGAACCATCTCTCTGAACTTCGTTCTCTGGGCCTTATTGCACGTGCTGAATCATCTGGGCCAACCTTAAAATTCAGATTCTGGGTGGTCCAAACATGTTTCTTTAAAGTAAACCACCTCTGGTCCCAAATGAGTGTTACATCATCCATGTGTTTTATTCTCTTTTATTTTATTCCTTTTGTCATTTAGTCAAAAGTTTTCAAATTTAAAATTACTTTATGTTTTATTTTTAATAAAATCAAATCACTTTTTCTTTGTGATGTCAAGTCTTTTCAGTGTCAAGTCACAGTGATGCAGTTGCATGGGTACAAAAAACCTCCTTTATGGCAGTTACTAAACCTGTCTCCTCATAAATCATACCACTAACCCTTTGGTTCTTTCCCCCACTACCATCAGTGCATCTCTTCCTTCAAAACCATGGTTAAAATCAAAATGAGGAAGAAAGTTGTTCATCAAAAACTTTCACGAGAAAAGCTTCTCAAATTCTCTTCGAAGCCAAAACCTTCCACTCGCTCCAGAGATCAAACGTTCACACCCACGCCTTCTTCTCCTATATCTCCTCCTCGCATAGATCCCATGGCTTGCACCAAGAATCCCTCAAGGATTCCATCTTCCTCCAAGCCAACCTCAACTCTCAGCGCTCCTCACAGCGCTCCATCGAATCCAAGCACCTCGAAAGGGAAACGGCCTGCTGCAGCCGAACCAACCACTGAGCCAACTCAACCTAAGCCAAGTTCTGTTCCTACTCGTCCTCAGAGAGGTAAACCACATATCCCTCTTAAATCTATTAAAGAACCAGACATTGATCCCTTTGCACACAAATCACACTTCATGACCTCCCACTCAAACTATAACCCTCACAGATTTAGGTCTGCCATGAATAATGATTTTTATGAAGGAGTTATTCAGTACCGTACCCTGTGTCCCACTTTTCTTGCTGATTTACCCAATCTGAAAAAGAAAGGTTTTTCTTTTATTAAAAATTTGGAATTTCTGAACTGGAACCATCTTTTTAAAATTAAAAGGCCAGTTTACCTACTATTAGTCAGGGAGTTTTATGCCAATATGACTTACCATGAGGGAAGTATTCATTCTTATGTCAAAGACCGAGACATTGTGTTAAACAATAAAACTATCAGTGCTTCCTTGAAATACATTGATGTTGGGGCGTGTGGCTATGCACCGGGTAAGTGGGATGAAGGAGTTGGTATCTCTTTCAAAGATGCTCTAGCTTATGTATGTGAACACGTTTCTCTGATTGATGGCATCACACCCACTCACAAGGCCTTGGGTTATAATTGTGCTCAATTGCACCGTATAGTAAATCATATCATCCTTCCTCAGAGTGGCTCATACCAAAGGGTATCTTACACTGACACTCTTGTTTTGTAAGCTATTCTCATAAAAATAGAAATCTCTCTTGCTTATTTAATGGTAAGATATATGTTTGATTCTATTAGAAGTGAGAAAGATAAAACCCTTCCTTATGGCATGTTCTTAACTTGTATTTTTGAGTATTTTGGTGTTAACTTGTCAAATGAAGATTATGCAAATAGACACTCATATCTAAAAGAAGATGGTTAAGTGAAACAGCAGAAAAAGGGACTCACTCGTTTTGAAAAGGTAGTGCTTGATGATGATGATGATGAATCTGTTCTTGAGGATTTCCCTCCTCCTTCTACCTAGGGTACCTCAGTCTCAACTAGACAAAAATCTACTCTATTTGAGGTTGTTGAGGATGTGGTACAAGAATTTGTCTCCGAGTCAAACCACATGATTGTTATGAGCAAAGAATATAAGAAGCTAGCAAGCAAGCATGAGAACTTCCTCAGAAAATCAAGAGATAGAGTGGCTGTCTTTCTAAAGTTCATTGATAATCTCTAACAGGATGAAAATGCTGCCACTGATGCTGAAGAAGAGGATGATTCTGAGGTGACTGGTTTAGATGTCTAGAATTGTCCCACTTGCTGTTGCCTTCTGGTTACTTTTGTCTCATGAAACTGTTGTTGTTTCCTTGTTGAACTACTCTATATTTTGTTTCGGATGATTGTAAATTGTTTAAACACTGCTGCATTTATTTTCAGTTAATTAGATGTTTGGACTTTGCATTAACACTTTTGTGCAGGTTTTAAGGTACAGTTTTATCTTGGTATTAAGTTCTTTTCCACCCTTGATGACAAAAGGGGAAGTAGTAGTAGTATATAAATTTGATTTATCTTTATGAATCTGATTATTGTGCTGCTGCTGTGGTCATTTTTTGTGAATTAAATCTTATATTTGCTGCTGTCATGTAAATTCTATGTGTGAATTTCAGTTTGTGAATCGGTCTTACATGATATTCTACCATGTTTTGTTAGATTGAGCAGTTCAGGGCAAGATAGCTGTAATTACTGTTGATATGTCTTGCTTAGTGTTGGGCTGATTCTTGCTGCTAGTTGTGTAAAATCCCTTAGTCAAGTTGAATTGTGTGTTATACTTTATTGTGTTCTCTATAAGAATAATGTAAACAGGAAGGAAGAGAAGAGCACAAATCTAGGGAGAGCAACACAAAAGCAAGCAATATCATTCAAAGGGAAGTTTCTTAACTTTATTCAAATTCAATTCCTTTTGATTAATGTTTTAATTATGTTTGTCATCAAGGGGGAGATTGTTGAGTTAAGAAATTAACTAAATTAATTTGATGATGACAAATATTATTTTTAGTGGGTTAAATACCCAATTAGTTTTGATTGAATTTGATTAGTGTTGCAGGCCAAAGAAAGAATGTTGCAGCAGCCCAATAGGAAGAAAATCAAACCAGAAATAAAGTGGACTAACAAAGCACTAAAAGCCCAAAGTTGTTAAGTAAAAGAATCACGTGGGCTGAACTAGAAAAGAGCCAACCCAAGCCCGAATTGATCTCATTCAAAGTTGATCCCTCCAAAGTGCTTCCACCAAAGCCAACGTTCCTTTTTCTTTTTGGTCAGAACTCAAAGAAGAGAGAGAAAGCTTCATTCCTAAGCCATTCACCAAGGAAGAAAGAAAGTGAAGGGTTAAGAAAAAATGTTGAAGTCTAATCATCCAAATCAAACCATATCAAGCCAAGTCAGAAGCTAAAGGTGATTCACTTCCTTTTGCATACATCTTACTTTCTTTCCTCTTTCTCCAACTCTCTGGTACTTCATTTTGAGATATATGGAGAAAGTAATTTCTGAAACACACTGTTGTGAATCAAAGGCCAAGATTGTTTCTTGAGGACAAAGTAGTATCTCAAGGGTTCAGATATGGGATTGCCATTGAAAACTTTTCTTCTTTGCTGTTCTGAGGCATTCGGTCAAGAGAAAGAGATCTGTTTCAAAATTCCAAATTGGGGATTAATGGAAAAAGTGAAAGGCTAAACTGGTAGCACACAGCTCGAGGAGTTGACTTGGTAGAGAGCAACTCGAAAACTGATGCACCGCTATTTGGTGGTACATCCTATGCTGAATTTATGGGATTTTATCACCATTTTTCCACATTTATCCACTAGAATAGCATGGTTTCATGATTGTTTGCTAATTTGTGCTTAAGTGTGAAAACATGCTTTTTAGGCCCTTAATGGCTAATTTTGATTCATCTTTGATTCCATTAGATGCCTTGATGTGTTTGTTAGTGATTTCAGATTGGAAAAGCTAGGAATGGATCAAGGGAATGAAGAGAAAAGCATGCAAAGTGGAAAAATCATGGAAAATCAAGGATTGGGAGAAATTCACCCCACGCCCATGCGTGGATTGTGATATCGCATGGCAACGCGTACGCGTACATGACGCGTCACGCGTGGATAGCAAATTGCCAAGTGACGCGTACGCATGACGTGCACGTACGCGTCGGTGTTCGCACGTGACCCACTTAAAGTGAATCCGCTGGGGGCAATTTTTGGGATTCCTAGGCCCAAATCCAATTCATCTCTAATGCTATTTAACCCAAGGACTGAAGGGGAATCACAACTTTTGAACCATTTAGTTTAGTTTAGTTTACTTTTAGAGGAAAAGTTAGTTTTAGAGAGAGAAGCTCTCTCCTCTCTCTAGAATTAGGATTAGGTTAGATCTAGATTAGGATTTCTTAGATCTAGGTTAATTTCATGCTTTGATTCACTTTCCTTTTGTAATTCTTCTTCTTCTACCTTTCCTCTCTCTAGTTTAGCATTTAATTCTTGTATTTCTTTACTTTTATGTTGATGCATTTTTGTTTCTTCTATTTCTCTTTTAATGTAATTTATGATTCATTTGTTGTTGTTTAATTCCTTGCAATTGAGTAGTATAGATTTACTTTCCTTTTATGCATTCCAAGTGTTTGATAAAATGCTTGGTTGGATTGTAGAGTAGATTTTTCTCCTCTTGGTTTTGGTAGAGTAATTAGTGACTCTTGAGTTATCTAACTCCTTTGTTGATTGATAATTAGAAGTTGCTAATTAACTTGAATGCCACTAAAGCTAGTCTTTCCTCTAGGATTTGGTTAGGACTTGTGGAATCAAGTTAATCCATCCACTTGACTTTCCTCCATGGTTAGGGGTTAACTAAGTGGGAGCAATGGACAATTGTTGTCACAATTGATAAGGATAGCTAGGATAGGACTTCTAATTCTCATTCCTTGCCAAGAGCTTTTCTAGTTGTTAGTTTAATTCTTTTGCCATTTACATTTCTTGTTTCTTATTCTAAAAACCCCAAAAGATACCTCATAACCAATAACAAGAACATTTTATTGCAATTCCTAGGGAGAACGACCCGAGGTTTAAATACTTCGGTTTATAATTTTAGGGGTTTGTACTTGTGACAAACAATCTTTTGTATGAAAGGATTATTTGTTGGTTTAGAAACTATACATCAACGAGAATTTATTGTGAAATTCTATACCATCAAAAATTCGTTCATCAGTAACATGCAGAAGATACAAAAGACAATTTTTTCATTATTCTGAAGCCAATGAGAGAGAACCAAGGTTTGAAGTTCATGTTCTGAGAAGTCTTCTCTGAGAGAGTTCATCAACTTGGACAGTGCTTTCTATCAAAGGAGCATTCCACCAGAATGAGAAATGAAATCAGAGTTAAGCAAATCTGGTTCATCGCATAGCAATAGAGGCTGTTGAAGCATCAATCTCCTTCATGTGTTCACAAATTGTAATTTCATTTTCAATGTATATCTTTATGTAATTTCTTCAGTGTAAAAAGGCTGAAAGGGAGAGCTTAAGAAAAATCCAAAGAGTGAAAAAGGCTGAGTGATACACTTGAGAGAAAAGTCTAGAGTGATTTCAGATTTCTTTAGGTTGGTTTTGTGTCTTGTATCTTGTTCCAGTGAGGTACCCCTTTCTTAGTTGGGTAAGCACTAAGAGTGAAGAGTTAGGTATTAGCATAACCAAGTCAAGTTAGGTTAGAACTTGAGAGTGAAAGGATTGTGTCAATCCTGTGGAATTGGTGTATGTAATACTTTAACTATAGTGAAAATTCCACCACTGTTGTGGTGGAGACTGGATGTAGGTTGCATTGCACAAGGCAACTAAACCAGGATACATGATGGTGTTAGCTTCTCTCTTCCATTCTCTGTTCTGTTTTCTGACATTCATGAGACAAAATAAAATTGTCTCATAAATTTTTCCCTGCTGAGTTCAAACAGAATCTTAGTGTAAGTTTATAAGTTAAGCCTTATTTCATTAAACTAAAAGAAGGTCATAGATTCAACCTCCCTTCTCTAAGCCTTCTACAACCTTCACTATAGTATAATTATAGAATTTTAAAAAAATATTGATAAAATTAAAGTATTTTTTTAATTATTTAACAAAATGTTGCTAAAAAAAATGTTACCAAATTATAAAAAAAGTTCGACTTTAATTTTAACAACACTTACATAGCCATCATAAACATAGACATATTAGAATCCACCTGATATAAATAAAAACATGTAGAAAATTTTATCTTTTAACACATACAAATGTGATTGTCTATTTATCACACAAATAAATGAAAAATGATATCTTAAACTCTCTAACATAAGGTAGTAGTTTTTGTTAGGATTAAATACGACTTTAAATGAAAATCAAAATCGTTCCTAAAATTTTTTGCATTCAAAATCATCCTTAACGTTGACATCTAATTTAAAATTATTATTTTTTCTAATTTTTAGACAAAAATACTCTCATTCACAATACCTATACAAGTTGCAAAGAAGGAGGGAGGAAAAATAAAAAGGAGAAGTGGCGCCGGCAACAATAGATCATCGCAATCCTAATGCCAACTTGCTTTGCCACCACTGTCACCGAAGAAGGTCGTCAAATTCACAAAACCGTTATTATCGCCAAACACTTCACAATGCAAATCTTCGTTCTCCTTTCCGTTACTACCCTCCTACTCTTCTCCACCTTCTTAATTACTTTTTGCAAGGACTCTACACCGCTACCTCTACCACAGTTGCTACTAATGATGATGAAGATCTCAGTTTTTTCGAAGAGACTGATATGATACATCTGCCTCTCATCACAAATAGTACAATGATCACTATTCGGATCCCAACCAAATTGACTATGCTGATCTCGACGAGTTCTCTAGCTTTGACGAGATTGAATTCAATCTTACGCCTATACAAAGAACCCGAAATGAACGAAAAGGACTTCATCATTTTAAAGGATAAGAATGGTGGCAGATTGAGATTATAACAACCTGTTTTTCAATAAAATAAATTTTTTGGCTTTATATGTTTTGAATTTGTAAAATTTGCGTGACACAATTCATCTCAAATTGACAACTCAAATTCAAATTTATAGAGAAAATAATAATATAATAATAAAATATTTTAATAATTTTTTGTTCAGCAAGTACCTCAAAAATCAAAGCCTGTTTTTAGAGATCATATGATTATCGAGTTTGAAATTCAACTGATAAAAATTATTATCATATTCTCTTATCAATTTAATTGCACTAGAATACTCTAAAAAAAAAATAGAGATATGTGATCAAATAAATACTATCTTTAATAATTATCAAATTTAACTTTTTGACTTTTTCCAACTTTATTACTCTCTTTAGTTTTGTGTACCTTCTCTTTGTCTCTCCGAATTCATTTTCATCAGCATCATAAGAAAGAAAAGAGAGGAAAGACAGAAAACTTCCTTGGTTTTTGTGATTCAAACTTGGTTCATGAAGATTCAAGGCTCAAATCAAAATTTTAAATTGATTATTTCTCTCCTCCTCCTCTTTATCATCGTATAAATATTTTTAAGGTAAATTGAAGTATAATTCTTCTTTTTCTTTCTTTGAGATTCGGCCATGGTGCACCCAAAGAGGAATTTTTATTTTCTTGATTCTCTTACATAGAAAATCATGCCTAGAAGCCTCAAGGAGCAAGGAGCTATCATTTTCAAGCTCAAAAGGTAAAAAGATATCCTTCTCTATCACTATTTAGGTTCGACCATATGTGCATCAAGGGTGAATATCATGTTTGGTTTCATTTTATTCTTTAATCATGTTTTAGGTGTCTCAAAAAGTGCATAGTGACAACTTTCAAGCACTAAGGATGAGCAAATCTTTCCATTTCCTTTCATGTTCAATTCAGCTAAAGAGGCTACAGAGTGTTAAAAAATATTCTTGATTGAAATATGTAACACCCCAACCTTCGACACGTCAAGACCAATGCCAAACGTTCAGGTGTTACATGTCATATGGACCTACTTGGCTCTGTGGTGCACGGAATTTAACTTCGCACAACTGAACCAGCAAGTGTACTGGGTCGTCCAAGTAATACCCGAGGTGAGTCAGGATCGATCCTACGAGGATTGTCGGCTTGGATCAAACAATGGTTATCTTGTAAATCTTAGTTAGGCGGATAGAAAAGTTGTGTAGTTGTTTAAATGCATAAAAGTAAAATAAAGATAACGTTACTCAGTAATTGTGAATCGAATGATATATGTAGATACTTTTATCTCCACTACTTATGTACTAATGTATTAACTTCCTCTTAGAGGTTATTTTGGAGAAATAGGTTCTATAACTTTATATCTTGGGCTTATTTTTGGGTTCTCTTATATATGTTATATACTTATGTGCTCAAGCCGGTTTGTCTTCGCGAGCCGAGTCCTGAGTTTTGATATTTGTACCTTGGAGCTCTCTTTCGGTTATATCTATATTAGCTTCTCTTATCTTTCCATTTTTCATTTACGTGGCGTGAGTGTTGCGATTTTCATTTTACCATTTTCGAATTTAACCTTTCATCAAAGGCTCCTAGTTATAATTTTTTTCACTATATTATGTATATAAATTTGTTTACTTTTAGAAGTCGTAGTGCCTCGCCACCTCTGTTTTACATCCTAGGTGTAAAGCTCTGTGTGGTAGGGTGTTACATTATGATAAGAAGATGGTTAAGGCTTAAGAGATGCTTTGTTCTTCTGGATCAATACTTTCTTATTGTTTAATCCAACTGTGAATGATTTCTTCTATAGTAGGTTGTATGTGATCAACGCCGATTTGAGCGGCCGCCAATCTTCCTCTAGGATGAACACCAGGTTTAGTGCGCATCCAGTCTGAATGAGGGTGAAGCTCCTGTAGTTCATCCCCTTGGTGATCATACTCAAAAGCCACAGACAAGGTCGAATCTTCCAGATCAGAGAATGTTGCGCCTTGATTCTAGCTTTACCATAAAGACCATAATCTCCCCATACCTCGGCTAAACTGATGTCTCGAGAAGTCCCCAACGAAGTCGTGGATTAGCCGTCTAAGAGATGTATAATCAAGCTGGTGGTTCATCATTTTCTGATGAAGGACTCACTCTGAACCCATGTAGAATGAGATAACCTTGTGCCGGTTCAACGCATTCATGTTGATGAAGAACGAAGATACATCTTAGAATAGAGAATCAAACACGAAATAAAATAGAACAGTAGTACTTTATTAATCCATAAAACTTAGCAGAGCTTCTCCCCTCAACCTAGGAGGTTTAGAAACTCATACTGATTGAAAATACAATGTGTAAAACGAAATATGGCATAAAGGTCCTTGGTGCACAAAATTATGATCATCAACAATGGCGCCAAAGACTTGGTGCTCTCAAACGTGAATCACACTTCTTTGTCACAATTTCGCACAACTAACCAGCAAGTGCACTGGGTCGTCCAAGTAATAAACCTTACGTGAGTAAGGGTCGATCCCACGGAGATTGTCGGCTTGAAGCAAGCTATGGTCACCTTGTAAATCTCAGTCAGGTGGATTCAAATGGTTATAGAGTTATAATAATTAAAAGACAAATAAAACGTAAAATAAAGATAGAGATACTTATGTAATTCATTGGTGAGAATTTCAGATAAGCGTATAGAGATGCTTTTGTTCCTCCTGAACCTCTGCTTTCCTGCTGTCTTCATCCAATCCTTCATACTCCTTTCCATGGCAAGCTTTATGTTGGGCATCACCGTTGTCAATGGCTACATCCCGTCCTCTCTGTGAAAATGGTCCAATGCGCTGTCACTGCATGGCTAATCATCTGTCGGTTCTCGATCATACTGGAATAGGATTTACTATCCTTTTGCGTCTGTCACTACGCCCAGCACTCGCGAGTTTGAAGCTCGTCACAGCCATCCCTTCCCATATCCTACTCGGAATACCACAGACGAGGTTTAGACTTTCCAGATCTCGGGAATAGCCGTCCATGGGTTCTAACTTATACCACGAAGATTCTAATATCTCGGACTCGGTCCCCTGTATTAGATATCTAAGAGATATTCATTCTATCTCATCTTCATGTAGAACGAAAGTGGTTGTCAGGCACGCGTTCATAGGTGAGAATGGTGATGAGCGTTGACGTTAGGATTTTTGCCAGTAAAGAATGTCATAAAAACAGTCGCGTTGTAGATATAGTCTCTAAACCGACAAAAATCCCTTCGTGCAAACGTTTTGGTTGTCACAAGTAACAAACCCCTTTGAAATTGATAACCGAGTATTCAAACCTCGGGTCGTCTTCTCAAGGAATTGCAGGGAGGTATGTTCTTATTATTGGTTATGAAGATTGTAAATTGGGAGTTTTGGAAGTAAGGAAGCAGTATGTTGCACAAAAAGAATAAAATAAAATAGTAATAATAAAATAAACTCTTGGCAAGGTATGAAGACTGGAGGTCCTATCCCAGTTATTCTTATCAATTGTAATGAGAATTGGATATGAAGGTAAGTTAAGTGGATGAATTAATTCTTGAAGAATTCCAATTCTCAATCAACAATGAGTTTGATAACTCAAGAGTCACCAATTATTTAACCAAAGCCAAAAGGAAAGAAATTCTACTTGAATGAAAATAATTTGGATAAATCGAGAACTTTAATAAATTAAAGAAAGCAATCATAAGTTTGAAATACCTCAAGATATATTAAATAGAAAATCAAATGTAACATGAAAAAGTTCATAAATTAAATTGGACAATTAAATAAAAATAAAGAACCTGGGATTGAGAGTCACTCCTAAAACTAAGAGAAATCCTAAATCCTAATCCTAAGAGAGAGAGGAGAGAACCTCTCTCTCTAAAAACTACATCTACTCCTAAAATTGTGAATTATGAGAGCCTCCCATGAATGGATGTATTCCCCTACTTTATAGCCTCTAATCTGTGTTTTCTGGGCTGCAAATTGGGTCAAAAACAGTCCAGAATTCGCTGGTTTCGAATTCAAAACGCGCTGATTTCCGTCACTGCGACGCGGCCGCATGGATCACGCGGTCGCGTCGCCTAGTGTTAGGGAAACTATATCATATTATATATCAAATCAAAGCTCCGAACGTTAGCTTTTCAACGCAACTGGAACCGCATCGTTTGGACCTCTGTAGCTAAAGTTATAGCCGTTTGAGTGTAGAGAGGTCAGGCTGGACAGCTTAGCAATTTCTCCAACTTCTTGCATTCCTTCCACTTTTGCATACTTTCTTCCCATCCTCCAAGCCATTCCTGCCTTATAATATCCGAAAACACTTAACACACATATCAAGGCATCTAATGGTAATAAGAGAGGATTAATAATAAGCAAATATAAGATCAAAGAAGCATGTTTTCAATTAAAGCACATAATTAGGAAGAAAATATAAAACCATGCAAATAGTATGAATAAGTGGGTAAAGAGTTGGTAAAAACCACTCAATTGAGCACAAGATAAACCATGAAATAGTGGTTTATCAACCTCCCCACACTTAAACACTAGCATGTTCTCATGCTAAGCTCAAGAGAAGCTATAAAGAAATGAAGAGGAATGGTAGAATGCATGAAATGCAACCTATGAATGCAACTACATGCAAGAATGTTTTTACTTACTTGGTTAAGAGTAAATAAGTTCTTCAAGACAAATACAAACCAATTTCTAGTAATTCAAATCATACAATAAAAAGCAAGTAAACTTGTAAGAAGACAGCTCATGAAAGCAGGGAACATAGAATTAAGCACTGAACCCTTACAGGAAGTGTATATGCACTCTAATCTCTCAAGTGTATAGGGTCAATCACTCTACTCTTCTCTAGTCATGCTTCCTAAATTTTGTTCTTCTTCTAACCAATCAACATTATTCAATGTACCAATGCAAACATCATGAGGTCTTTTCAAGGTTGTAATGGGACTGAGGTAAAGGTAAGAATATATGTATGGCCAAGTGAGCTATAATATGAATCTTCAATTAACCTAAGCTCTCACCTAATATACATATACTCTATATAACTTTAAAAATCATACCTAGCTACCCATAATTCTCACTTTTGTATAATTCCCATACTCATGTACCAAATTTTCTTTAATTTTTATCACATGTGCATTGATTTTTCATTAACTGAACATTGGGGTAATTTTGTCCCCTTATTTATTTATTTATTGAGTATTTTTGGATTTTTCTCTTTTTTCTCTTTTTTTTTGTAGAGAAACAAACATAACTTATCAATGCACATGGATTTTCTATTATTTTTCTATTTTGGTTTTTCATGAGTAAGTTCCCAAATTCCTGATATTCAAATAAATTAGAAATATTATACTTTTCCTTTATTAACCCATGTTCCCACAATTTCCCCATACTTAATTAACACACTATCTTAAGCTAACCAAAGATTCAATTGGGATATTTAATTTGTTTTCTGCTTAAGGCTAGTTATGTGGTAAAATATAGAATAAATGGGATTAAAAGGCTCAAAGTGGCTGACAAGGGTGATTTAAAGGGTAGGCTTATTTGGGATAAGTGAGCTAAAATCAAATAATGGCCTCAATCATATGCAAGCATGTAAATACACTAAATAATGGACATATAGGTTGGAACAAAATATAGATTACAATCATAGAGAAGGGAACACACAGGAATAAAATATTTATGGTTAAATAATGTAACATGTAAATAAGCTCAAAGTCTCACAGGTTGTGTGTCCTTTGGCTCAAAAACCATGTTCCAAATACAACTTTAAACAAATTTAACAAAAAAATTTTTCAATTTAAATTAGTGAAAATTTTCAAAAATAGGGTCCTAAAAAGAATTTTATTACTTTAACCAAGTAGTAACTAAATGCACAAAATCAAATAAACATGCAATCAAATATGCAGATGCAACAATGAACAAATTAACATTGGTGTTGAAATAGGAAATAACTAACCCATGGAGATCAGTATCGACCTCCCCACACTTAAAGATTGCACCGTCCTCGGTGCATGCTAATATGTGCAAGTGGATGGGGGTTGTGGTTCCTCAGTTGGGGCTCTTTTTGTTCCTTTCCTTGCTGTTGATTTGGGAATGACTTTCTCTTTTCCTTTCTTGGTGGCCATCCTGAAAAAGGAAAGAGAAAGTAAATTAAATTCAAAGAGATATATATAGCAAGGAATAGAATAGAAGAGTGGTGATGGATGCACATTAAGATATAACTGACATTAACACATGCTCGCGAGTACATGTGAAAAGCCATCAATGGAAAATAGCTAGTGCATATAAGGACAAGTGAATGCAAGGTGTTTATTGGCATGCCGGCAAAAGGGCATGAGTAGCATAGACTAAGCATTACTTGTAATAAATCACCATGTTTGTATTGACAATTATATTCAATTAATAAAATAGTAAAGGGAGTTTATGAAAAGCAAGCATTGAATAGTAGAATAACATAGAGAAGTGCATAATGCCATATGAGCTTTTTCACAAACACAGCATGCATGGTGAAGAAGGTATAGAAAGTATTACAGTGAACATGCAAGCAATCCTTTAAAGAAGATAATAATAATTGTCAAACATATAATGAGGAATAATGACTCAAATAAAATTCTAACACCAATGAAAATAATGCAATGAATGAAAGTATACAAATAAATGAAATAAAATAGAATGGAAGTGAAAGAAAATAAGAAAGGAAGAAGAAAGAAATAAGAAAAGAGAAGAAAAATAAGGATTAGGGAAGAAAAGATAAGAAAATTGGCTGATATGGATATTCTGTGCGCCGCCTGTGACGCGGACGCGTGAGTGACGCGGTCGCGTGGTGCGTGATAAGGTCAGGTGACGCGGACGCGTGGGTTACGCGATTGCGTGGCCTGTTTTGTGCGATTGGCGCGAGTGCAGCCTCGTGGTCGCGCAACTCTCTGTTCGAAACTCTTTTTGCCAAAATTCTGGGTGACGCGATCTCGTGGGGCATGCGATCGCGTGAGTGGCCATCATGGGGATATGACGCGGACGCGTGAGGCACGTGTTCGCGTGGTGAGGCTTGGGCTACCAGCACGAGTCCAGCCCAACTCCAGCTCAACTTTCTGCTATACACCCTTTTTTTACGCCGATTTCAGGTCACGCGGCCGCGTGGGTGACTCGGTCGCGTGAGAGGCCATTATTCCCATATGACGCGGTCGCGTCATTGACGCAGTCGCGTGGGGTGATTTGTGCCATTGGCACACCTCCAGCGCTGCTCCTGCAAAACTCTCTGTTCATATTAATATTGTCTCCCATCTCCTTGCGACGCGGACGCGTCGCTGATGCGGTCGCGTCGCGTGCTCGGTTTTTTTTTTTTTTTGTAATATGAAAAATGCAAAATGCAGTGCTAATATGAATGTGATGCAAAACTCCAGGTTCAATATATCAAAATAAAATAAAATTTAAAAACAAATAAAACTAAATAAAAATGAAAAAGGACGATCATACCATGGTGGGTTGTCTCCTACCTAGCACTTTTAGTTAAAGTCCTTAAGTTGGACATTTGATGAGCTTCCTGCTATAGTGGCTTGTGCTTGTACTGATCCGGGAATCCCCACCAATGTTTGTACTTCCAATAGCCTTCGGGGTCCCAAACTAAGCATGTAAAGCCCTTAAGAAGCTTCAAATAGATTCTTAGGCTCCCGGGGTGACAAATGCCAGAACAGATTCCAGGATCCCAAACTTTACTTTTACACCCGTTTTTGTCTCGATCTGCATTTTTCCAGCCGGGTGAAAGGTGATCTGAATTCTCACTGCAGCGACCAAACAGCTTCCTAGACCCCATTCAATTGAGCTTTATACCAACCTTTGCGTTTGAACTTAAAGCTACCAACCATGATGAACCTTGCAGGACAATTCTTACCACTGGCCATCTTCCTCCTACTCTTAATGTCACAAAGAGCTCTAAGTTGACCATCCGTCTCCAGTAGCCCATATTCAAGTGGAATTAGAAAGCTAAGGGATATGAATTTTACCCACTTGAATGTTGTGAAGGATGATGGCAACTTAGGGGGAGGTATTTTTAATGAAATTGCAAGTTCCACTCCCTTGTGCTCTTCTCTGATAATTACCACCTCTTTGCAAGCTTCTTCAATTTCAACCTCTTCCTCTTGGCAGCTCTCTTCCAATTTAATCCCCTCTTCATTGCTTTCCAAGGGCATGGGAGGTTGTGCTTCTTCTTCTTGAATCTCCATCTCTTGATCAACCTCTTTCAAGTCTTTAACCGTGATATGCCTTGGAGGTTGTACACCCTCCTTAGCATCAATTTCAAACGTCTTGGAAGGGGGTTCTATGACTGGACTTTCCCATGGAGGTTCTGCATCTCCTAAGTCTTCAACCACTTCTTCTTCTTCTTGAACAATGACAGCTTCTTCTACTTGTTCTAGTATGAATTCATTCTCTATCTTGTCCACTGGGGTTTCTGGTATCTCCTTCATGCTACGCTCTTCACTAGACTGTCCACATGGAGTTGTGGCTGATCCTTGTATATTTGAGCACCTAGAAGCCCATTGAATTAATGCTTGCTCCAGTTTTTGAATGGTTGCCTGAAATTTAATTACTGTTTCCCTTAGGCGATCCTCTGCTTCTCGGGTTGCCGGACTTGGACATGCTACAAAAGAAAGTGGTGGTGGTTGGGAGTGATTGGATTGGAATTGGGGTGGTTCTATATATGGTTCATATGGCTCATAAGGTGGTTGGTATGGTGGTTGAGGGTTAGGGTCATATGGAGGTGAATGGTGGTAGTTGGCTTGTGAGTGTGGTAGTTCAAAGTTGTGTTGAGAAAAGGGTTCATAGGCATATGGTGGTGGTTGTTGATAGTCCATTGGAGGTGGTTGTTGCCATGAGGGTTGATCAAATCCTTGTGGCTCCTCCCATCTTTGATTGTTCCAACCTTGATGCCTGTTCTCATTGTAATTTCTTCTTCCTGCAACATAATTTTAACCAGACTCATAGCCAAAGGGGTGAGAGTTCATAGTAGTAAATAAAAATTAAAAATGAAAATAAAAATAAATTTAAATTAAAAGGTTATTTAAATTTTGAATTTGAAAATTAAATTTTGAAATTTTGAAATTTGAAATTTTGAAATTTGAATTTTTGAAATTTGAAATTTAAAATTTGAAAATTTTTTTAAAATTAAATTTTGAAAATGTTTAAATTTGAATTTCGAAATTTGATTTTTGAAATAAGATAAGATAAGATAAAAATTTTAAAAATAAAAATCTAAATTTTTTTTTCGAAAAAATAAAAATTTTTTTGAATTTAATGTGGAAAGAGAAAAACAATAAAATGACACCAAATTTCAAATTTTAGATCAAAACGAAGAAAACAACTAAGAACAACTTGAAGATCAAGATGAACACTAAGAACAAATTTTTGAAAAATTTTTTTAATAACTAAATAAAAACAAATAACCTCTTAATTTATGGAAAAGCAAAAATAAAAATAAAAATAAAAATAAATAAACAAGCAAAAAGCAAATATTTACAATAACCAATAATAAGGCACACGTTTGCAATTCCCTGGCAACGGCGCCATTTTGACGTTAGGATTTTTGCCAGTAAAGAATGTCATAAAAACAGTCGCATTGTAGATATAGTCTCTAAACCGACAAAAATCCCTTCGTACAAACGTTTTGGTTGTCACAAGTAACAAACCCCTTTGAAATTGATAACGAGTATTCAAACCTCGGGTCGTCTTCTCAAGGAATTGCAGGGAGGTATGTTCTTATTATTGGTTATGAAGATTGTAAATTGGGAGTTTTGGAAGTAAGAAAGCAGTATGTTGCACAAAAAGAATAAAATAAAATAGTAATAATAAAATAAACTCTTGGAAAGGTATGAAGAATGGAGGTCCTATCCCAGTTATTCTTATCAATTGTAATGAGAATTGGATTTTTCTCCCACTTTATTAACCTCTAACTATGAAGGTAAGTTAAGTGGATGAATTAATTCTTGAAGAATTCCAATTCTCAATCAACAATGAGTTTGATAACTCAAGAGTCACCAATTATTTAACCAAAGCCAAAAGGAAAGAAATTCTACTTGAATGAAAATAATTTGGATAAATCGAGAACTTTAATAAATTAAAGAAAGCAATCATAAGTCTGAAATACCTCAAGATATATTAAATAGAAAATCAAATGTAACATGGAAAAGTTCATAAATTAAATTGGACAATTAAATAAAAATAAAGAACCTGGGATTGAGAGTCACTCCTAAAACTAAGAGAAATCCTAAATCCTAATCCTAAGAGAGAGAGGAGAGAACCTCTCTCTCTAAAAACTACATCTACTCCTAAAATTGTGAATTATGAGAGCCTCCCATGAATGGATGTATTCCCCTACTTTATAGCCTCTAATCTGTGTTTTCTGGGCTGCAAATTGGGTCAAAAACAGTCCAGAATTCGCTGGTTTCGAATTCAAAACGCGCTGATTTTTGTCACTGCAACGCGGCCGCATGAATCACGCGGTCGCGTCACCTAGCGTTAGGAAAACTATATCATATTATATATCAAATCGAAGCCCCGGACGTTAGCTTTTCAACGCAACTAGAACCGCATCGTTTGGACCTCTATAGCTAAAGTTATAGCCATTTGAGTGTAGAGAGGTCAGGCTGGACAGCTTAGCAATTTCTCCAACTTCTTGCATTCCTTCCACTTTTGCATACTTTCTTCCCATCCTCCAAGCCATACCTGCCTTATAATATCTGAAAACACTTAACACACATATCAAGGCATCTAATGGTAATAAGAGAGGAATAATAATAAGCAAATATAAGATCAAAGAAGCATGTTTTCAATTAAAGCACATAATTAGGAAGGAAATATAAAACCATGCAAATAGTATGAATAAGTGGGTAAAGGGTTGGTAAAAACCACTCAATTGAGCACAAGATAAACCATGAAATAGTGGTTTATCAAGCGTCACATAATCATCACATGCATCATGTTCTTGGGTGTGAATGAATATCTTAGAATAGGAATAAGCTTGAATTGAATAGAAAAACAATAGTACCTTGAATTAATTCATGAGGAACAGCAGAGCTCCACGCCTTAATCTATGGTGTGTAGAAACTCTACCGTTGAGAATACATAAGAACAAGGTCCAGGCATGGCCGAGAGGCCAGCCCCCTAAACATGATCAAAGGATCAAAAGATAATCCAAAGATGAACAAAAGATGTAAATACAATAGTAAAAAGTCCTATTTATGCTAAACTAGTTACTAGGGTTACAGAGATAAGTAAATGATGCAGAAATCCACTTCTGGGGCCCACTTGGTGTGTGCTTGGGCTGAGAATTGAGCTTTACACGTGTAGAGGCTTCTTTTGGAGTTGAACGCCAGTTTGTAACCTGTTTCTGGCGTTTAACTCCACTTTGCAACCTGTTTCTGGCGTTTAACTCCAGAATGCAGCATGGAACTGTCGTTGATGCCAGTTTGCGTCGTCTAAACTCGGGCAAAGTATAGATTATTATATATTTCTGGAAAGACCTGGATGTCTACTTTCCAACACAATTGAGAGCGCGCCATTTGGAGTTTTGTAGCTCCAGAAAATCCACTTTGAGTGCAGGGAGGTCAAAATCCAACAGCATCTGCAGTCCTTCTTCAACCTCTGAATCTGATTTTTGCTCAAGTCCCTCAATTTCAGCCAGAAATTACCTGAAATCACAAAAAAACACACAAACTCATAGTAAAGTCCAGAAATGTGAATTTTATTTAAAAACTAATAAAAATATACTAAAAACTAGCTAAATCATACTAAAAACTATGTAAAAATATTGCCAAAAAGAGTATAAATTATCCGCTCATCACAACACCAAACTTAAATTGTTGCTTGTCCCCAAGCAACTGAAAATCAAATAGGATAAAAATAAGAGAATATACTATAAATCCCAAAATATCAATAAAACTTAGCTCCAATCAGATGAGCGGGACTAGTAGCTTTTTGCCTCTTGAATAGTTTTGGCATCTCACTTTATCCCTTGAAGTTCAGAATGATTGGCATCTATAGGAACTTAGAATTCAGATAGTGTTATTGATTCTCCTAGTTCAGTATGTTGATTCTTGAACACAGCTACTTTATGAGTCTTGGCCGTGGCCCTAAGCACTTTGTTTTCTAGTATTACCACCGGATACATAAATGCCACAGACACATAACTGGGTGAACCTTTTCAGATTGTGACTCAGCTTTGCTAAAGTCCCCAATTAGAGGTGTCCAGGGTTCTTAAGCACACTCTTTTTTTGCTTTGGACCTTGACTTTAACCGCTCAGTCTCAAGTTTTCACTTGACACCTTCACGCCACAAGCACATGGTTAGGGACAGCTTAGTTTAGCTACTTAGGCCAGGATTTTATTCCTTTAGGCCCTCCTATCCACTGATGCTCAAAGCCTTGGATCCTTTTTATTACCCTTGCCTTTTGGTTTTAAGGGCTATTGACTTTTTGCTCTTGCCTTTTGGTTTAAAGAGCTTTTGGCTTTTTCTGCTTGCTTTTTCTTTTTCTTTTTCTTTTTTTTCGCCATTTTTCTTTTCTTTTTTTTTTCACAAGCTTTTGTATTCACTGCTTTTTCTTGCTTCAAGAATCAATTTTATGATTTTTCAGATTATCAATAACATTTCTCCTTTTTCATCATTCTTTCAAGAGCCAACATATTTAACATTCATAAACCACAATATCAAAAGACATATGCACTGTTCAAGCATTCATTCAGAAAACAAAAAGTATTGTCACCACAACAAAATAATTAAACTAGTTTCAAGAATGAATTCGAAATCATGTACTTCTTGTTCTTTTGTTTTTAGAACAGTTTTCATTTAAGAGAGGTGATGGAGTCATAGGACATTCATAGCTTTAAGACATAGACACTTAAACACTAATGATCATATAGTAAAGACACAAACATAAATAAAACATAAAGCATAATAAACGAAAAACAGGAAATTAAGAACAAGGAGATTAAGGAACGGGTCCACCTTAGTGAGGGTGGCGTCTTCCTCTTCTTGAAGAACCAATGGTGCTCTTGAGCTCCTCTATGTCTCTTCCTTGTCTTTGTTGCTCCTCCCTCATAGCTCTTTGATCTTATCTAATTTCATGGAGGATGATGGAGTGCTCTTGGTGCTCCATCCTTAGTTGTCCCATGTTGGAGCTTAATTCTCCTAGGGGAGTATTGATTTGCTCCCAATAGTTTTGTGGAGGAAAGTGCATCCCTTGAGGCATCTCAGAGATTTCATGGTGAGGAATTTTCTCATGCTCTTGTTGAGGTCCATGATCTCTTGTTTGCTCCATCCTTTTCTTAGTGATGGGCTTGTCCTCTTCAACGAGGGTGTCTTCCTCTATGTCAATTCCAGCCGAATTACAGAGGTGGCAAATGAGGTGAGGAAAAGCTAACCTTGCCAAAGTAGAGGACTTGTCAGCCACCTTGTAGAGTTCTTGAGGTATAATCTCATAAACTTCTACTTTCTCCCTAATCATGATACTATAGATCATGATGGCCCAGTCTATAGTAACTTCAAACCGGTTGCTAGTAGGAATGATTGAGCGTTGAATAAACTCCAACCATCCTCTAGCTACAGGCTTAAGGTCCAGTCTTCTCAATTGAACCGGCTTGCCTCTTGAGTCAACTTTCCATTGAGCTCATTCTACACATATGTCCATGAGGACTTGGTCCAACCTTTGATCAAAATTGACCATTCTAGTGTAGGGGCGTGCGTTCTCTTCCATCATTGACAAGTTGAATGCCAGCCTTACATTTTCCGGACTGAAATCTAAGTATTTCTCCTGAACCATGGTAAGCCAATGCTTTGGATTTGAGTTCACACTTTGATCATGGTTCCTAGTGATCCACGCATTTGTATAGAACTCTTGAACCATTAAGATCTCGACTTGTTGAATGGGGTTAGTGAGAACTTCCCAACCTCTTCTTCGGATCTCATGTCGGATCTCTGGATACTCATTCTTTTTGAGCTTGAAAGGAACCTCAGGGATCACTTTTTTCTTGGCCACAACTTCATAGAAGTGGTCTTGATGGACCTTTGAGATGAATCTCTCCATCTCCCATGAGTCAGAGGTGGAAGCAATTGCCTTCCCTTTCCTCTTTCTTGAGGATTCTCTGGCCTTAGGTGCCATTAATGGTTATGAAAAAACAAAAAGCAATGCTTTTACCACACCAAACTTAAAATGTCGTCCCCGAGCAAAAGAAGAAAGAAAGAAGAAGAAGAAGAGAAATGGAGGAGAGGGAGAGAAATGTGGTTTCGGCCAAGGGGAAGAAGAGAGGGTTGTGTTGTGTGAAAATGAAGAAGGAATGAGGGGTTTATATAGGGGTGGGGGGAGGGTTAGGATTCGGCCATTAGGGTTGGGTTTGGGAGGGAAAATAGTTTGAATTTGAAGGTAGGTGGGGTTTATGGGGAAGAGGGGATGGATGTGAGTGGTGAAGAGATGATGGGAAAGAGTGAGTGAGGTGATTGGTGAAGGGTATTTAGGGAAGATAGTTATGAAAAAGTGTGAAGAGGAGAGAAGAAGGTAGGTGGGGATCCTGTGGGGTCCACAGATTCAGTGGGCCAAGGACTTAACATCCCTGCTCCAATTAGGCGTGTAAAATTCCCTTGCTGTGCAATTCTGGCGTTTAACGCCAGACTGCTGCTTGTTTCTAGCGTTAAACGCCCAAATGTAGCCTATTTCTGGCGTTTAACGCCAGGTAGATGCTTGTTTCTGGCGTTAAATGCCAGCTTGGTACTTGTTTCTGGCGTTAAACGCCAGACAGATGCTTATTTCTGGCGTTTAAACGCCAGAATGCTCCTCCTCCAGGGTGTGATGTTTTTAATGCTGTTTTTCATTCTATTTTTGATTTTTTAGTAGTTTTTTTTACTCCACATGATCATCAACCTAAAAGAATAAAATAAAATAATAATAGAATAAAATAGATATGATTAAATAACATTAGGTTGCCTCCCAATAAGCGCTTCTTTAATGTCAATAGCTTGACAGTGAGCTCTCATGGAGCCTCACAGATGTTCAGAGCATTGTTGGGACCTCCCAACACCAAACTTAGAGTTTGAATGTGGGGGTTCAACACCAAACTTAGAGTTTGACTGTGGGGGCTTTGGTTGACTCTGCAGTGAGAGAAGCTTTTCATGCTTCCACTCCATGGTTACAGAAGGAGATCCTTGAGTTTTAAACACAAGGTTGTCCTCATTCAGTTGAAGGACCAACTCTCCTCTGTCCACATCAATCACAGCTCTTGCTGTGGCTAGGAAGGGTCTTCCAAGGATGATAGATTCATCCTCTTCCTTCCCAGTGTCTAGGATTATGAAATCAGCAGGGATGTAAAGGCCTTCAACCTTTACTAGCACGTCCTCTACTAGTCCATAAGCCTGTTTTCTTGAGTTGTCTGCCATCTCTAATGAGATTCTGGCAGCTTGCACCTCAAAGATCCCAAGTTTCTCCATTACAGAGAGTGGCATTAAGTTTATTCCTTATCCCAGGTTACATAGAGCCTTCTCAAAGGTCATGGTGCCTATGTTACAAGGAATTAGGAATTTACCAGGATCCTGTTTCTTTTGAGGCAATTTCTGCCTATCCAATACATTTAGTTCATTGGTGAGCAAGGGAGGTTCATCTTCCCAAGTCTCATTACCAAATAATTTGGCATTCAACTTCATGATTGCACCAAGATACTTAGCAACTTGCTCTTCAGTGACGTCTTCATTCTTTTCAGAAGAAGAATACTCATCAGAGCTCATGAAGGGCAGAAGGAGGTTCAATGGAATCTCTATGGTCTCTAGATGAGCCTCAGATTCCTTTGGTTCCTCAAAGGGAGACTTCTTATTGGTCACTGAACGTCCCAGAAGGTCTTCCTCACTAGGATTCACGTCCTCTCCCTCCCTTGTAGGTTCGGCCATGATGGTTAAATCAATGGCCTTGCACTCTCTTTTTGGATTCTCTTCTGTATTGCTTGGGAGAGTACTAGGAGGGGTTTCAGTGACTCTTTTACTTAGCTGGCCCACTTGTGTCTCCAAATTTCTAATGGAGGACCTTGTTTCATTCATAAAACTCATAGTGGCCTTAGATAGATCAGAGACTATATTTGCTAAGCTAGATGGACTCTACTGAGAATTCTCTGTCTGTTGCTGAGTGGATGATGGAAAAGGCTTGCTATTGCTAAACCTATTTCTTCCACCATTGTTAAAGCCTTGTTAAGACTTTTGTTGATCCTTCCATGAGAAATTTGGATGATTTCTCCATGAGGGATTATAGGTGTTTCCATAGGGTTCACCCATGTAATTCACCTCTGCTATTGCAAGGTTCTCAGGATCATAAGCTTCTTCTACAGAAGATGCCTCTTGAGTACTGTTGGATGCAGCTTGCATTCCATTCAGACTTTGAGAAATCATATTGACTTGCTGAGTCAATATTTTGTTCTGAGCCAATATGGCATTCAGAGTATCAATTTCAAGAACTCCCTTCCTCTGAGGCGTCCCATTATTCACAGGATTCCTTTCAGAAGTGTACATGAACTGGTTATTTGTAACCATGTCAATGAGTTCCTGAGCTTCTGCAGGTGTTTTCTTTAGTTGAATGGATCCACCTGCAGAATGGTCCAATGACATCTTTGATAATTCAGATAAACCATCGTAGAATATATCCAGGATGGTCCATTCTAAAAGCATGTCAGAAGAACACTTTTTGGTCAGTTCCTTGTATCTCTCCCAAGCTTCATAGAGGGATTTACCTTCTTTCTGTTTGAAGGTTTGAACATCCACTCTAAGCTTGCTAAGTTTTTGAGGAGGAAAGAACTTGGCTAAGAAAGCTGTGACCAGCTTATTCCAAGAGTTCAGGCTATCCTTAGGTTGAGAGTCCAACCATATTCTAGCTCTATCTCTTACAGCAAATAGGAAAAGCATAAGCCTGTAGACCTCGGGATCAACCCCATTGGTCTTAACAGTATCACAGATCTGTAAGAATTCAGTTAAGAACTGAAAAGGATCTTCTGATGGAAGTCCATGAAACTTGCAGTTCTGTTGCATCAGATAAACTAATTGAGGCTTTAGCTCAAAATAGTTTGCTCCAATGGCAGGGATTGAGATGCTTCTTCCATGTAAGTTAGAATTTGGTGCAGTAAAGTCACCAAGCATCTTCCTTGCATTGTTATTATTTTCGGCCATGTCTCATTCTTTTTCGAAAATTTCTGTCAGATTTTCTCCAGAGAGTTGTGCTTTAGCTTCCCTTAGCTTCCTCTTCAGAGTCATTTCAGGTTCAGGATCAGCTTCAACAACAATGTTCTTATCCTTGTTCCTGCTCATATGAAAAAGAAGAAAACAGAAAAGAAAATATGGAATCCTCTATGTCACAGTATAGAGATTCCTTTATGTGAGTAGAAGAAGAAAAGAATAAAAGAAGAGAAATTCGAACACCAGGAGGAAGAAAGGGTTCGAATTTTTAGATGAAGAGAAGTGTTAGTAAATAAATAAAATAATTAGAAAGAGATGAGGGGGAGAAAATTTCGAAAATTAAATAAATTAAAATAAAAGTATTTTTGTTTTTAATTTGAAATTAAAGTTAAAATTCGAAAACTTAAAAAGAAAAATAAAATTAAATCAAACTAAAATTTAAAAGAAATATTTAATTGGAAAGAAATTTTGAAAAAGAGGAAGGTAATTTTCGAAAATTAGAGAGAATTAGTTAGGTAGTTTTGAAAAAGATATGATTGAAATAGTAAACTTTTAAAATCAAACAAAAAGTTAAGTAGTTAATTGAAAAAGATTTGAAAATCAATTTTTGAAAAGATAAGGAGTTAGAAAAGAAGTTAGAAAAGATTTTGAAATTGATTTTGAAAAAGATGTGATTGAAACTTATTTTGAAAAATATTTGAAAAAGAAATTTAAAAAGATTTGATTTTGAAAATTAAAGTTGATTACTTGACTAACAAGAAACTTAAAAGATAAGATTTTAAAATTTAAAGATTGAACCTTTCTTAATAGGCAAGTAACAAACTTAAAATTTTTGAATCAATCACATTAATTGTTAGTAAAGATTTTGAAATTATGAAACAAAATAAGAAAAAGATTCTTGAAAATCAATTTGAAATTTTCGAAAATTATGAAAGAAAAACAAAAAAGATTTGATTTTTGAAAAAGATAAGGTTTTTAAATTGAAAATTTGACTTGACTCATAAGAAACAACTAAATTTTAAAAAGATTTGAAAAAGTCAACTCAAATTTTCGAAATTTATGAGTGAAATAAGGGAAAGATATTTTTTTGATTTTTAAATTTTTAATGATGAAAGAGAAAAACACAAAATTGAAACAAATCATGAAAATTATGAATCAAAACACCTAATGCATGCAAGAACACTTTGAATGTCAAGATGAACACCAAGAACACTTTGAAGATCAAGATGAACATCAAGACTTATTTTTGAAAATTTTTAAGAAAAGAAAAACATGCAAGACACCAAACTTAGAAATTTTCAAACTTTAGATACTAACAAATTGAAAATGCATATGAAAAACAAGAAAAGACACAAAACAAGAAAAATTGAAGATCAAACAAGAAGACTTGTCAAGAACAACTTGAAGATCATGAAGAATGCAATGCATGAATTTTTCGAAAAATTTTAAGAAAAATTAAAAAGATGCAATTGATACCAAACTTACAAATTGACACTAGACTCAAACAAGAAACATAAATTTTTTTTGTTTTTATGATTTTATAAGAATTTTTTTTGGTTTTTTTTTTTTCGAAAATTATTTTGGGAAAACGAAAAAGAAGAAATTTTTTTGTATTATTTTCAAAAATAAGAAATAAAAAGCTTAAAAATAAAACAAAATTACCTAATCTGAGCAACAAGATGAACCGTCAGTTGTCCAAACTCGAACAATCCCCGGCAACGGCGCCAAAAACATGGTGCACGAAATTGTGATCATCAACAATGGCGCCAAAGACTTGGTGCTCTCAAACGTGAATCACACTTCTTTGTCACAACTTCGCACAATTAACCAGCAAGTGCACTGGGTCATCCAAGTAATAAACCTTACGTGAGTAAGGGTCGATCCCACGGAGATTGTCGGCTTGAAGCAAGTTATGGTCACCTTGTAAATCTCAGTCAGGCGGATTCAAATGGTTATAGAGTTATAATAATTAAAAGACAAATAAAACGTAAAATAAAGATAGAGATACTTATGTAATTCATTGGTGAGAATTTCCGATAAGCGTATAGAGATGCTTTTGTTCCTCCTGAACCTCTGCTTTCCTGCTGTCTTCATCCAATCCTTCATACTCCTTTCCATGGTAAGCTTTATGTTGGGCATCACCGTTGTCAATGGCTACATCCCGTCCTCTCTGTGAAAATGGTCCAATGCGCTGTCACTGCATGGCTAATCATCTGTCGGTTCTCGATCATACTGGAATAGGATTTACTATCCTTTTGCGTCTGTCACTACGCCCAGCACTCGCGAGTTTGAAGCTTGTCACAGCCATCCCTTCCCATATCCTACTCGGAATACCACAGACAAGGTTTAGACCTTCCAGATCTCGGGAATGGCCGTCCATGGGTTCTAACTTATACCACGAAGATTCTAATATCTTGGACTCGGTCCTCTGTATTAGATATCTAAGAGATATTCATTCTATCTCATCTTCATGTAGAACGAAAGTGGTTGTCAGGCACGCGTTCATAGGTGAGAATGGTGATGAGCGTCACATAATCATCACATTCATCATGTTCTTGGGTGCGAATGAATATCTTTGAATAGGAATAAGCTTGAATTGAATAGAAAAACAATAGTACTTTGCATTAATTCATGAGGAACAGCAGAGCTCCATACCTTAATCTATGGTGTGTAGAAACTCTACTGTTGAAAATACATAAGAACAAGGTCCAGGCATGGCCGAGAGGCCAGCCCCCTAAGCATGATCAAAGGATCAAAAGATAATCCAAAGATGAACAAAAGATGTAAATACAATAGTAAAAAGTCCTATTTATGCTAAACTAGTTACTAGGGTTACAGAGATAAGTAAATGATGCAGAAATCCACTTCTGGGGTCCACTTGGTGTGTGCTTGGGCTGAGCATTGAGCTTTACACGTGTAGAGGCTTCTTTTGGAGTTGAATGCCAGTTTGTAACCTGTTTCTGGCGTTTAACTCCACTTTGCAACCTGTTTCTGGCGTTTAACTCCAGAATGCAGCATGGAACTGGCGTTAAACGCCAGTTTGCGTTATCTAAACTCGGGAAAAGTATGGACTATTATATATTGATGGAAAGCTCTGAATGTCTACTTTCCAACGCAATTGAGAGCGCGCCATTTGGAGTTCTGTAGCTCCAGAAAATCCACTTTGAGTGCAGGGAGGTCAGAATCCAACAGCATCTGCAGTCCTTCTTCAACCTCTGAATCTGATTTTTGCTCAAGTCCCTCAATTTCAGCCAGAAATTACCTGAAATCACAAAAAAGCATACAATCTCATAGTAAAGTCCAGAAATGTGAATTTTATTTAAAAACTAATAAAAATATACTAAAAATTAGCTAAATCATACTAAAAATTATGTAAAAATAATGCCAAAAAGCGTATAAATTTTCCGCTCATCAGTCCTGAACAAGGGTGATCCTTGTTCTATATATACTAAACTAATGACTAAGGATTACATAAGAAGGGTAAAACAGTCTTGTAGTGCTAAAATTCACTTTTGGGGCCCACTTGGTGAGTGTTTGGACTGAGCTTGATTGAGATCCACGTGTTAGGAGGCTTCTAGGGTATTGAATGCTGGCTAGGGAGTACTTTATAGGCGTTGGATGCTGGTCTCTTCTCCTTTGGGTGCTGGATGCCAGAATAGGGCAGGAGGCTGGCGTTGAACGCCAGTTTTGGGCCTTCAATTCTGAAGCAAAGTATAAACTATTATATATTTCTGGAAAGCTCTGAATGTTAGCTTTCCATAGCCGTTGAGAACGCTCCATTTGGACTTCTATAAAGCTCTTTTGAGTGCAAGGAGGTCAGATCCAGACAACATCTGCAGTGCTTTCTCTGCCTCTGAATCATACTTTTGCTCCAGCTCCTCAATTTCAGCCAGAAAATACCTGAAATTACATAAAAATACACAAACTCAAAGTAGAATCCAAAAATGTGGATTTTGCACTAAAACTTATGAAAACTTAATAAAACTTAAATAAAACATACTAAAAACTATATGAAAATGATGGCAAAAAGCATATAAAATATCCGCTCAGAACTCTGGACTCGGATTTCATAAACAAATGTTAATATAAGCCTTTATAAGTTTAGCGTGATTAGATTATTTCTCGTGAAATATCTTTTAGCTACTCACAAGGTTAACACTTTAAGCTACGTCATAGGTAAATACATGATAACAGAAAATAAGCAAATTTACATATATACAAATGTACACTAGAGCTAAGTTTGGAGATACATGTCATCTATAAAAAAACTTAGAACTAAACCAAGTTATATAAACATATAAAAAAGAGGAAGTCAGTCCCAACCCTCACACGGGTTTTCTAAACTGGAACCAAACTACTAAGAGGTCCTACCCCTCTAAAAGTACTACAAAAGTGAGGGGAAAGTAATACTATTGATCATCGAAAGGAGTAAAAAGTCAACTAGGTCAATCTCCGGAATGGTCTTCAGCTAGAGTGAATACGTATGACATGCCGAAGTCGAAATGTGGGCAATGTACTGAAACCCGAAACTCAACGGACTCCTCTGCCAAACCCATCTGGGGAGGGGGAGAAAGAAAGAGGAGAAGGGTGAGAATCCAGAGTTCTCAGCAAGGTAAAAGGGGAGCCTAAGGTCTTTGTCTCTAAGTTGTCATGAAACTGATAAAGAACAAACATAGAAACACAGGGCACAATCATACACACAAAAAGTAAATAGTATAGACAAATAGGAAATGGCAATAAATAATTCACAAGAAGTTCACTGGTGCACGAAATTGTGATCATCAACAATGGCACCAAAGACTTGGAGCTCTCAAACGTGAATCACACTTTGTCACAATTCCGCACAACTAACCAGCAAGTGCACTGGGTCGTCCAAGTAATACCTTACATGAGTAAGGGTCGATCCCACGGAGACTGTCGGCTTGAAGCAAGCTATAGTCATCTTGTAAATCTCAGTCAGGCAGATTCAAATGGTTATGGAGAATTGATAATTAGAATATGGATAAAATATAAAATAAAGATAGAGATACTTATGTAATTCCTTGGTAGGAATTTCAGATAAGCGTATGAAGATGCTTTGTTCCTCCTAAACTTCTGCTTTCCTATTGCCTTCATCCAATCATTCATACTCCCTTCCATGGCAAGCTTTATGTTGGGCATCACTGTTGTCAATGGCTACTTCCCGTCCTCTCAGTGAAAATGTTCCAAATGCGCTGTCACCGCACGGCTAATCATCTGTCGGTTCTCGATGATGTTGGAATAGGATCCATTGATCCTTTTGCATCTGTCACACGCCCAACAATCGCGAGTTTGAAGCTCGTCACAGTCATCCCTTCCCAGATCCTACTCGGAATACCACAAACAAGGTTTAGACTTTTCGGACCTCAAGAATGACCGCCAATAATTCTAGCCTATACCACGAAGGTTCCAATCTTAGATTAGAAACCCAAGAGATACGCATTCAAGCCATTGCTAGTAGAACAGAGGTGGTTGTCAGGCACATGTTCATAGGTGAGAATGATGATGAGTGTCACGGATCATCACATTCATCAAGTTGAAGAACGAATGAATATCTTAGAGAAGAAGTAGGCGTGAATTGAATAGAAAAACAATAGTAATTATATTAATTCATGAAGAATAGCAGAGCTCCACACCTTAATCTATGGTGTGTAGAAACTCCACCGTTGAAAATACATAAGAACAAGGTCTAGGCATGACCAAATGGCCAGCCTCCATGATCTAAGAACTAAACGTCCAGAGATCAAAAGGTATCCAAAAGTCTAAAAATACAATAGCAAAAGGTCCTATTTATAGATAACTAGTAGCCTAGGGTTACAGAAATAAGTAATTAATGCAGAAATCTTCTTTCGGGCCCACTTGGTGTGTGCTTGGGCTGAGCATTGAAGCTTCCATGTGTAGAGACTTTTCTTGGAGTTAAACGCCAGCTTTTGTGCCAGTTTGGGCGTTTAACTCCAGCTTTTATGCTAGTTCTGGCGTTTTGACGCCAGAATTTCTATACTGACTTTGAACGCCGGTTTGAGCCATCAAATCTTGGGAAAAGTATGAACTATTATATATTGTTGGAAAGCCCAGGATGTCTACTTTCCAACGCAATTAAGAGCGCGCCAATTGGGCTTCTGTAGCTCCAGAAAAGCCACTTTGAGTGCAGAGAGGTCAGAATCCAACAGCATCTGCAGTTTTTTTTCAGCCTCTGAATCAGATTTTTGCTCAGGTCCCTCAATTTCAGCCAGAAAATACCTGAAATCACAGAAAAATACACAAACTCATATTAAAGTCTGAAAAAATGAATTTTAAATAAAAACTAATAAAAATATAATAAAAACTAACTAAAATATACTAAAAACATACTAAAAACAATGCCAAAAAGCGTATAAATTATCCGCTCATCATTCACACGCGCAAACAAGATGATGCATGCATGTTCTTAGCGCAGGCCATGAGCTCATGCGTCGGTTGTCTACCCGCAACCCGACGTTACTCGGAGTGAACCCCGAATATGGTCCCTTTACGGTGTCAGTTAGACACCCTGCCATCACGGTTACCCGTGTCAATTAGGCCTCATCACAATAACATTTTAATGTGCATCACAGTAAAGAATAGTGCTATCAGTGAAGTGAGCATTACTGCATTACTGCATTAGAAATCTCAAGCTATCCGCTAGGCGGACACTTTCACATTAGCAGTTTGGCACAAGACCCATTTAACATACACTTTTCATAATTTACTATTCATTTTGATTATCTCTTTCATACATGTTTTCTCATTTCATTTCTCTCTATTATGCCTCCACATCACCAATACTATAAAACATACCTCCGCATCACCGCCTAGCTATACATACCTCCGCACCACCGCCTAATTATACATACTTATGCATCACCATTGACCTTAAAACTTCCTTAGTTGTCCTAATACTAATATTTTAGAACCTAAATCTTGGTATTGAGTTAATTTGATCATAGTTTAAACTGGTGCTATTGCTTAAAAAGGATGTTGTTATTGCTTTTGAGAAAATGCAGCAACGAACGGCAGGGGCAGTAAATTTGTTAAATTCACTAAAAATCAATTCTCACCCATTGTCTTTCAAAATTCATGTCCTTAAACAAGACTCTTCCAGCTTTCTAGAAAACTAAATTTCAGATTAATACCATGTCACATGAAAAAGTTATGAGCTCAGGAACACAGCCATGATTTTCAGAGTTCTATTTTCAAAATCCAGCGAGCTACCCTCACTTTTTGCAATGTAACTAATTTGTTAAAAATACTTTTGACACGAAATTTAAACGGAAGATTTTAGACTCACAAAGCTTAAAAATGCCGTTGGTTTCAGCTCAAAAACTCATCAGAATTGAAAATTAGGTGGGTTAGAAGTTGGTGCTTCTGCAGTAGAGAAGCAGGATTTTCTGCAGAAACCATCAATTTTTAAAAATTCATTTCTCCCAAACTACTCATCAATAAAAACTAAATTTTTTATGAGACGCTAAAATCATGTTAAAGTTTCATGGGAAAATGGTTTCATTCAAAAATAAAACCTAGTTGGTTTCCAGAAATGGTTATATTCTACTGCCAATTATGTAGAAATCCTGTCTAGACTTTTTCAGCAACCTTACGTACCATATTTCATACTTAAACCTATAACCCTTCCAAAAATCACACTTATAACCTTTCTTTAGTTGTTCAGAGATGCTTTCATAGCCAACACAGTTCAAAAAAACAAATTCAATAAATTTCACAATTTCAAGTACCTAAACAAAGTCAAGCTTTCACCTTTCAGCATTATACCAAACATAACAATTCATATACCCTATCCATCATTCAAACACATACTAAAATCATATTTATCATTAGTCAAGAATATAATACTTCATCAATTCTCATCACAGGCACAGCCACAAAATAACAATCTAATTATCTTAACCTTCTCTTGGTGATGTCGAAAATTGATATGCTTTGCTCCTAAGCTCACTTTCTCAGCTACAACACCTAATGCATCATAGTTTAATTTCATTCATTATTATAATTAGGGCCTTGGGGCTGAACCCTAACCACCAGAAAAGAGGAGATGCAACTCTCACCTTCTCTGATCGAATGGCTCAGTGGAATAGAGAGACTAGAGGAACTTTCCTTGAGCTTCACAAACTAGAAGAAAGAGCAAGGCTGAATTGTTCAATAATGGTGAAACCGAATTAGATAGAAGAAAGGGGGAGCCGAGACTAGCTTACCCAGTAAAGAATTTCAATGCTACAAGGGTTGATGGAGGAAGAGGAGGGCTACATTCTTCAAGCTCCTATTGAAATTGAAGGGAAGAGGAAAATGGCAAGCTAACTGTGTTTGCTGGGTCACTTCAGTCTTCACTCTTTCTCTCTTCCTTTTTGCAGATTATGTGTGAACAAATGAATAAATGGAGTGAGAATAATGAAGTGAAGAACAGGTGTAAGCTTGCATGTGTGTTTAGTGGCTGATGTTGGTGAATAAGGCAACACATGTACTTGAGTTTATTAACTAAGCATCCACTAGGTTAGTTAACCATAAGATGAAATCATGGTTTGAGAAGGGGGGAAAGAGGTGTTGTCTTTGGAAATAATGGAAAAGAAAGGAGTGACATTGTTGCTTCTAATCATGGTTAAATTATAATTGGCTTAGGTGAAGTAATGGTTTAGTTGATCTTAGGTTTTTTTCATAAGAATGACTAAAGCATTAATTTGATTTATCCTATGGCAAGAGTATTTTGGGTTAAGAATAGAAATTGTGATCATGTACCAATTGTTGATTGATGATGCATCTAGGATTATTCCTTAGCTAATTTATTATTTAGTGAAATTAATAAATTAATAAAATAAAAAAAATTTGATTATAGCGATGATTAATTAATTATCCAAAACTTATCGTTCCAGAAAAGCTAAAAGGTTTTAGCACCACAGATTATAATTTTAACTTACTACCTATGCTGCATATATACTTAAACCTATGCGTGTTGGCAAACGTCATGAGGAATGAGAAATCTCAGGCCTCATGGGGTAGGGTGGTTACATTCTACCCCCTTAAAAAAAATTTTGCCCTCAAAATTTCGTTACCTCGAGGGAAGAGATCGATTTCGGTAGTTTTTCCTGCATCTACGACTAACACCCTCCTTGGGTGTTGTTGTCCAGGAAAAACAAGTTCGGCCCTTCGTCGTGTATTCTTTGGTTATGTGTCCAGGCTTACCGCAGTTATAGCAAATCCCAGACTTCAGCAGGCAGGGTTTGCCCCATGATTCTTTTCACACACAGCGGATATCAGTTTTGGTTGGGTCGATTACGGTTGTTTACCCAAATTTGACTGTTGAGTTACTTTGAAGTTTCTTCTTTGAGGGGTGAGGTTACGATGGAAGTCCCTTGATGAAAGGTTCTTTTGATTAGTTTATGCTGCCACTAGCTTCCTGATGCATTCCTCTGTCAGTTGGCTCTTGTTAACTAATTCTGCAAAATTCTGGATTCCTATTGGGCCCACATGAGCTAACAGTTCTTTCCTAAGTCCTCCTTCAAACTTAATACACTTCCATTTCTCAAATGCAGCTGGTGCCCTCTGACAAACATTTGAGAACCGGTATAACTCTTCAAACTTGCGAGTATACTCAGTAACTTTCATGTTCCCTTGTCTCAGAGGAAGCAACTCTCATTCCTTAGCGGCACGAAAACACTAAGGGAAATACTATTTATAAAATTCAGCTGAAAATTTCTCCCAAGTGATGTTAATAGCTTCCCTTTCTAGTAGTTAAAGTACTCTCTGCCAGCAATGTTGTGCATCATTTCTCAGCATGTAAGTAGTAAATTCCACTCGCTATCCTTCAGGGACTTGTTGTGCTCGCATTGACCGTCCTATCTCTTTAAAACAGTCATTAGCTCACGAAGCACTAGTGTTTCCATGAATTGTGGTGGATTTATCTTCAAGAAAGAGGCTAAAGTCATTGGCTCATGGTTATTTTCAGCTCCGTTATGGCGATTAAGACGTTCAGCTACTCGGTTGGTAGCATCTATTGAGTCACGTATAGCAGCGGCCATGGCGTTTACAGATTCGAGAATAGCCACTGCATCGAGGATAGTTCCCTCGCTTGTTCCCTCCACTCGAGAGCGTCGTCGCCTATTCGCAGCCATTTGAGTCCTATTAATACCTAACAATCAATATTAAGGTGATCAATCTTAATATATCAAAATTAAGTATTAATATTACTACAATAGATGTTCATAGACCCTCATGCAGAATATATTACAAAATATCCTAACTGCATGGTATAAAATGATTTAGAGTATGCAAGGAAGTATAGACAGTCCATCCCAAGGCTCAAAGGACGAACTACTCTGATACCAACTTGTAACCCCCAACCTTTGACACGTCATGACCAATGCCAAACATTCAGGTGTTACATGTCGTATGGACCTACTTGGCTCTAGACTCGAATTTCATAAATGTTAATATAAGCCTTCATCAGTTTAGCGTGATTAAATTATTTCTCCTGAAATATCGTTAAGCTACTCGATAGGTTAACACTTTAAGCTACGTCATTGGTAAATACATGATGACATAACATAAGCATATTTACATATATACAAATGTACACGGGAGCTAAGTTTGGAGATACATGTCATCTATCAGAAAACTTAGAACTACACCAAGTTATATATACATATACAAAAGAGGAAGTGAGTCCCAACCCTCACACGGGTTTCCTAAACTGGAACCCTACTACTGAAAGGTCTTACCCCTCTAAAAGTACTACAGAAGTAAGGAAAAAGTAATACTATTGATCATCAAAAGGAGTAAAAAGTTAGCTAGGTCAATCACCCGAATGGTCTTAAGTTAGAGTGAATACATACGACATACCGAGGTCAAAATGTGGGCGATGTATCAAAACCTGAAACTCAACAGACTCCTTTGCTGAACCCATCTGGGGAGTGGGAGAAAGAAAGAGAGGAAGGGTGAGAACTTAGAGTTCTCAGCAAGGTAAAAGGGGAGTCTAAGGTCTTTGTCTCTAAGTTGTCGTGAAACAGAAAAAGAACAAACACAGAAACACAGGGCACAAACATACATACAAAAAGTAAATAGTATAGACAAATAGGAATTGGCAATAAATAATTCACAAGAAGGTCATATGCACAAACAAAATTATGCATGCCTGTTCCTAGCGCAGGCCATGAACTCATGCGTCGGTTGTCTACCCGTAACCTGACGTTACTCGGAGTGAACCCCGAATATGGTCCCTTTACTGTGTCAGTTAGATACCTTGGAATCTTGGTTACCTATGTTAGTTAGGCCTCATCATAAGAACATTTTAATGTGCATCACATTAAGGAACAGTGCTATCAGTTTGGCGAACATTCCCGCATTAACAATCTTAAGCTATCCATTAGGGAGGCACTTTCGCATTAGCAGTTTGACACAAGGCCCATTTAACATACACTTTTCATAATTTACTATTCGTTTTGATTATCTCTTTTATACATGTTTTCTCATTTCATTTCTCTCTATTATGCCTCCACATCACCAACACTATAAAACATACCTCCGCATCACTGCCCAGTTATACATACCTCCGCACCACCGCCTAATTATACATACATCCGCATCATCCGTTGACTTTAAAACTTTCTTCGTTATCCTAATATGACTATTTTAGATCCTAAAGCTTGGTATTGAGGTAATTTGGTCATAGTTTAAATTGGTGCTATTGCTTAAAAAGGATGATGTTATTGTTTTTGAGAAAATGCAGCAAGGAACGACAGGGGCAGTAGATTTGTTAAATTCACTAAAAATCCAATTCTCACCCATTATCTTTCAAAATTCATGTCCTTAAACAAGACTCTTCTGGATTTCCAGAAAACTAAAGTTTAGATTAATACCATGTTATATGAAAAAGTTATGAGCTTAGGAATATAGCCCTGCTTTTCAGAATTCTGTTTTCAAAATCCAGCGAGCTACCTTCACTCTTTGCAACATAACTAATTGGTTAAAAAATGTTTTGACACGAAATTTTAACTATCGATTTTGGGATCATAAAGATTAAAAATGCCATTAATTTCAGCTCAAAACTCATCAGAATTATAAATTAGGTGGGTTAGAATTTGGTGCTTCTGCAGTAGAGAAATAGAATTTTCTGCAGAAATCATTAATCTTTAAAAATTCATTTCTCTCAAACTACTCATCAATAAAATCTGAATTTTTTATGAGGTGCTCAAAACATATTAACGTTTAATGAAAAAATGGTTTCATTCAAAAATAGGACCTAGTATGCCCCCAGAAACGGTTCTATTCTACTACCAAATTATGTAGAAATCCTGCCTAGACTTTTTTAGCAACCTTACATACCATATTCCATACTTAAACCTATAATCCTTCCAAAAATCACACTTCTAACCTTTTTTTCAGTTGTTTAGAGTTTCTTTCACAGCCAACACATTCCAAGAAAATAAATTCAATAAATTTCATCATTTCAAGTACCTAAACAAAGTCAAGCTTACACCTTTTAGCATTATACCAAACATAACAATTCATATACCCTATCCATCATTCAAACACATACTAGAACCATATTTATCACTAGTCAAGAAAATAATACTTCATCAATTCTCATCACAGGCACAACCACAAAAATAACAATCAAATTATCCTAACCCTTACTTGGTGATGTTGAAAATTGATATGCTTTGCTCCTAAGCTCACTTTCTCAGCTAGAACACCTAATGCATCATAATTTAATTTCATTCATCATTATCATTAAAGCCTTGGGGCCGAACCCTAACCACCATAAAAGAGGAGATGCAACTCTCACCCTCTCTGACCAAATGGCTCAGTGGAATAGAGAGACTAGAGGAACTTCCCTTGAGCTTCACAAACTAGAAGAAAGAACAAGGCTGAATTGTTCAATAATGGTGAAACCGAATTAGATAGAAGAGAGGGGGAGCCAAGGCTAGCTTACCCAGTAAATAATTTCAATGCTACAAGGGTTGATGGAGGAAGAGGAGGGCTACATTCTCCAAGCTCCTATCGAAATTGAAGGGAAGAGGAAGATGGCAAGCCAACCGTGTTTTCTGGGTCACTTTGGTATTCACTCTTTCTCTCTTCCTTTTTGCATATTGTGTGTGAACAAATGAATAAATGAAGTGAGGATAATGAAGTGAAGAACAGGTGTAAGCTTGCATGTGTGTTTCGTGGCTGATGTTGGTGAATAAGGCAACACATGTACTTGAGTTTATTGACTAAGCATCCACTAGGTTAGTTAACAATGAGATGAAATCATGGTTCGAGAAGGGGGAAAGATGTATTGTCTGTGGAAATAATGGAAAAGAAAGGAGTGACATTGTTTCTTCTAATCATGGTTAAATTATAATTGGCTTTGGTGAACTAATGGTTTAGTTGATCTTAGGGTTTTTCATAAGAATGACTAAAGCATTAGTTTGATTTATCCTATGGCAAGAGTATTTTGGGTTAAGAATAGAAATTGTGATCATGTACCAATTATTGATTGATGATGCATCTAGGATTGTTCCTCTGCTAATTTATTATTCAGTGAACTTAATAAATTAATAAAATAAAAGAAATTTGATTATAGCGGTAATTAATTAATTACCCAAAACTTATCGTTTGGGAAAAGCCAAAAAGTTTTAACACCACGGATTATAATTTTAACTTACTACTTATGCCACATATATACTTAAACCTATGCATGTCGGTGAACGTCATAAGGAATAAGAAATCTCAGGCCTCATGGGGTTGGATGGTTACAAAATATATGTGTGAAATGTGTTAGAAAGTCCCCAAGAGATTATTAGAAAGCTTGAATTTGAGGTCAGTGTTAGGTTAGCTAAATTCCCGTTATATATGCTATAAAGCCTAAATGATGCATGATATCCATTTTTCATGAATTTTAGATTGAAAATAGTAAATTGCACTTATTCATTGTAATTGAAGGCTTTTGTTAATATTTTTCTAATTTGCTTAATTGTTAAAAACATGCTTTTTGGACTTGTAAATTGTCAAATTAATTTCACTTCTATTCCATTCGATGTCTTGGTATGTTTGTTTGAGTGATTTAAGGTTTAAAAGGCAATGATGGCTTGGAAAGATTGTGTAAAAGCCAAAAATGTGGAGAATTCATGAAGAAATGAAGTTGACCAAAGCTATCAATCATGCGTACGCATCTTTTTTCATTCGTGAGCACGCAGCATGCGTGCATATGCATCATTTCAATCTCGTTCCTTACTTAAAATGGCACGTGACTCGCGATTTCTAGCCCATTTTGGACACAATCCAACTCATTTCTAAAGCATTTGAAGCAAGGATTGAGAGACGATCAGCCAAGTAGTCTTAGTTTTTAGTTTTTTTAGGATTTTTTACTTTGAATTCTAGAGAGGGAAGCTCCAAATTTTCCCTAGAATTCAAGAATTTTCTTAAATTTTCTTTCCAGTTCTAGGATTTAAATTTGTTAATTGTAGTTTTTAGTTAATAATTTCTTTTTTTGCTACTCTAATTTCTCAGAATTTCTTGTTGTTTTCTCTATTTTGCTATTTTTAGTTTATGAAACATTGTTGAATTATCATTTTCTCTTAATGCAATTTGATGTTTGATATTTTATTATTACTTAATTGAGTTGTTATGATTGCTCTCTTGTATTGCGAAGTTATAGATTTTATTAATTCACGCAATTTATAATGCTTTTCTTTTATATCGACCAAGTGTTTGATAAAATACCTTACTTAGTTATAGAGTAGATTTTGCACTCTTGGCTTGGGTTGAGAACTTGGGTGATCTTGAGTCATTAATATCCAATTTTCTTGATAGTTGTGGTGCGCGAAATTGTGATTTGAAGCAAGCTAAGGTTATCTTGTAGAAATGCTCTTTCGAGTGCAAGGAGGTCAGATCCTGACAGCATCTACAGCACTTGCTCTATCTCTGAATCAGACTTTTGCTCCAACTCTTCAATTTTAGCCAGAAAATACCTGAAATTACATAAAAACACACAAACTCAAAGTAGAATCCAAAAATATGAATTTTGCACTAAAACCTATGAAAACTTAAAGAAACTTAAACAAAACATACTAAAAACTATATGAAAATGATGCCAAAAAGCATATAAAATATCCACTCATTAAGTTATAATAGCCCAATTTTCTGTATGTCTAGATCATATCAAAAACTGAGTGCTACCAACTTGTCTTCCTAATTATTATCTATTATTTAATGAATATGAGCCTGATCGTAGTTAACACGTTGTCGATTTTATAGGAAACCTTTTCCTTTTAAAAAAATATTAGGTCAACGCACATCAACAACAGATATAATAACAGTCACAAGATAAGATAGAAATATTCATGAGCATCTCATAAATACATATAGGAACCCAAATATACGGTGATATGTCATCAACTTCGTATAGTATCCAGTTAGAACATTCCTGGCATAGTTAGATAACACACACACACACACATGACATCCCAGGTCCTGGCCAATTCAAAAAGCCCCTAAACTGGAATCCAGGCTAACCTAATTTCCACTATAAGTTTATTCCCCTCTAAGATCACAAAAGTGAGAGAAAGACACTCTATGTCTTCATTTGTATCTAAACAAGACGGCTTCAAAACAATAGCAACCCTATGGTCCTTCTTTTGGTCTTTCTCTCTAGCGGTCGTGGAAAGGTGCTTTCGCCTCTATCGGGGAGTCCTTAGTAGGGTCGGGATAGTTAATTAGGTTCACTTTATTCTTTATTATACAACAAACAAGCAATAGAACATATACAACTTTAGAAAATAAAGAATAGAAAAGCAATCAACCAAAACCTTACATACATTCACAGAAATACACAACACAAAAATATGAGCAACCAAATATGATGTATGTCTGTCTTATGCAGGCCATGATCTCATGTTTTGGTTTACACCATACAACCTGACATTACTTGAGAACCAGTCTTAGATAAGGTTTCCTATTGCATACTGTACCTGCGAATGTATCGATATGGTTAAGAACACCATCAGTACATGATCACTAGCAATCGTCGCAAAGCTAGACGCCATAATATATGCACAATAGAAAACAGAAATCAACAATACGTGGGCGTCCCCGAGTAGGCATTCATGAAGGAAAGATATCTGTAGCCTGAGGCTGAGTCGACCAGAGCATCAAAGTGGGGGAGTAGATAAGAATCTTTAGTGCAGGCTTTGTTGAGATCAGTGTAATCAACACACATTCTCCATTTACCGTTTTACTTTTTTACCAATAAAACGTTGGTCAGCCAAAGCGGATATTTTACCTCCCTTATAAATCCTGCTCCTAGCAAGGCCTGCACCTGCTCTTCTACAACCTGTATTCACTCTGGCCCGAGCTTCCTGCGCTTCTGCTGAACAGGTCGGGAACCTGGGTATACAGCAAGCTTATGGCACATCAGGTCGGGATCTATGCCGGGCATGTCAAAAGCTTTCCAGAAAAAAAAAGGGTCGGAGTTTTATCTTAACAAGTCAACGAGTTGCTTCTTCAGGCTCTCTTTTAAGTTTGCCCTTATACTCGTTGTCTTGCTAGGATGGTCTCCAATTAGTATATCTTCAATTTTGCCTTCGGGTTGAGGACATAATTCTTCACGAACTCGTACTCCCTCCAATTCGATGGTGTTGACTTCCTTGCCTCCTGAGTTTCCTTTCAAAGTGAGGCTCTCATTGTAGCACTTCCTAGCTAGCTTTTGGTCTCCTTTGATAGTGGCAATCCCTTTGGGGGTAGGAAATTTCATACAAAGGTAAGGAATAAAGACAACAACTGCAAGTTTATTTAGGGTGTTTGGATCTATTAGAGCATTGTAGGCTGAGTTTACGTCGACTACAGTGTAGTCGATACTCAAGGTCCTTGACCTAGTACCCTTTCCGAAGGTGGTGTATAATGGGATGTAAGCAAGAGGTCGGATCGAGGTGTCTCCTAGTCCGTACAGGCTATGAGGGTAGGCCTTTAAGTCTTTTTCTTCTAACCCGAGCTTGTCAAAAGCGGGTTTGAACAGGATGTCAGTTGAACTTCCTTGATCTATGAAGGTGCAGTGAAGGTTAGCATTGGCCAGGATCAGTGTTATCACCATTGGGTCATCGTTCCCAGACAGTAGGCCTTGTGCATCTTCTTTAGTGAAAGAGATGGTGGGCTGGTCGATCAGTTGATTGCTCACCCCGACCTGGTATACTTCTTTGAAGTGTCTTTTTTGGGATGATTTTAACATTTCTCTTCCTGCAAATCCTCCATTAATCATATGGATGTGTCATTCCAGGGTGTGAGAAGGATGTTCGGGTCGTCCCCCTTCTTCATCCCTTCTTCTTTTTCTCGGATCGTCCGACTTGTCTGCCAGGTATCTATCAAGTCGGCCTTCTCTGGCCAAATTTTCTATGACGCTTTTTAGGTCATAGTATTCGTTGGTGGAATGGCCATAGAGCTTATGATACTCACAATATTCTATCTGACTTCTAGCTTTCTTGTGCTTAATCGGACGAGGTGGTGGAAGTTTTTCCCTGTGACATATCTCTCTATAAACGTCCACTAGGGAGACCCTGAAAGGAGTGTAGTTGTGATATTTTTGAGGTTTCTCTACTCCTGGCTCCTATTTTTTTCTTGGGTTCCCTTTCTTTGTCCTGAGGTGGATAGGATAGGTTCGATCTTGAGGGAGGTGACGATTGGATTTTTGACGGTTTAGAAATTCACAATTGAAATCTCGTTGTAAAGTATAGCTTCTAAACCAACAATAATCCTTTCATACAAAAATTTGTTTGTCACAAGTAACAAACCCCTAAAATTTATAAACCGAAGTATTCAAACCTCGGGTCGTTCTCCCTAGGAATTACAATAAAGTGTCTTGTTATTGGTTATGAGTTATTTTGGGGTTTTGGATAAGAAGCATGAAAAGTAAATGGCAATGAAAATAAACTAACAACTATAAAAGGCTCTTGGCAAGATGTGAGAACTAGAAGTCCTATCCTAGTTATCCTTCTCAATTGTGATGAGAATTGTTCATTGCTACCACTTAGTTAACCCTTACTAATTAAAGAAAAGTCAAGTGGATGAATTGACTTGAGCCACAAGTCCTAGCCAACTCCCAAGGAAAGACTAGCTTTAGTGCACTCCAAACCAATTAGCAATCTCTCGAATTATCAATCAACAAAGGAATTAGATAACTCAAGTGTCACTAATTACTCTACCTAGGCCAAGAGGAACAAAACATATACCATATCTAGAAGAGGCATTTCAACAAACACATAAAAGGCAATAAAAGTAAACAACATAAATTGCAAGAATTAAAGAGAGATCTAACTACAAAGGCAAGAGATCAACAATAGAAAAGCAAAGAAGAACAATCATCATGAATTACCTCTTATTGAATTGAAAGAAAATGGAAGGAACAATAGTAGATCTACAACAAAGTATAAGAACAACATAAAGAAAATTACAATAAAAGAATGGAAGAAGAATGAATGTAACAACAAGTAATTGAGAAGATAGAAGTAGAAGAAGATGAATTAAAATCTAGATCTAAGAACTAAACCTAATCCTAATCCTAATTCTAGAGAGAAGTGAGAGCTTCTCTCTCTAGAAACTAACTCTAACTAATAAACTAAGCTAATGATTAAAAGTATGTTGATTCCTCTTCAATCCTTGGCTTAAATAACATCAGAAATGAGTTGGATTGGGCCCACAAGGCTTCTAAAATCGCTGGCCACGTTTTGCTTTAAGTGAACCAGGTGGCAGCAACAGCGCGTGCGCGTACTATGCGCGTGCGCGCCACCATACGTGTAGCAACTATGGCAAATCTTATATCGTTTCGAAGCCCCAGATGTTAGCTTTCTAATCCAACTGGAACCGCATCATTTGGACCTCTGTAGCTCAAGTTATGGTCGTTTAAGTGCAAAGAGGTCGGCTTGACAGCTTTCCGGTTCTTTCATTTCTTCATGAGTTCTCCAACTTTTCATGCTTTCTTTCTTCATTTCCTTGATCCAATCTTTGCCTCCTAAACCTTAAATCACTTAACAAACATATCAAGGCGTCTAATGGAATCAAGGAGAATTAGATTTAGCTATTTTAAGACCTAAAAAGCATGTTTTCACTCTTAAGCACAATTAAAGGAGAAGTTATAAAACCATGCTATTTCATTGAATAAATGTGGGTAAAAGGTGATAAAATCCCCAAAAATCAATACAAGATAAACCGTCAAATTGGGGTTTGTCAACCTCCCCACACTTAAACCAAGCATGTCCTCATGCTTAAGCCAAGAGAGAAACAAAGGGTATCAACATTTATTCAATGGCAACTAACTAAATGCAATCTACCTATATGCAACTATCTAAATGAATGCAAGTGCTTAGTCAAAATAAATCAATTTCCAAGAAACATATATGCCCAAGGGCTAAGGACTAGCAAGTCTAATCCACAATTGAATTGAGTTATTAAATATTTTTACAAACTTGCATGAAAATTATGATCATAGGTGAAAACATGTAATTGAGCATCAAACCCTCACCGGATGTGTTTGCACTCTATTCGCTCAAGTGTTTAGGGTTGATTCACTCAATTCTCCTCTATTTCATGCTTTCCAAGATTTGTTTTTCTTCTAACAATCAACATTTATTTCATGCATGCATACAAGTATCATGAGGTCTTTTCATTGGTTGTAATGGGGCTAGGGTCAAGGTAGGATGCATATTTGGTCAAGTGAGCTTGAAATTTGAATCTTTGATAAGCTTAAACTTCCCACCTAACCTATGACATCCTATACAATTAAGTTCTAATCTAACTACCCATTTTTCACATTTTCACATACTCATGCATTTTCTTTTCATTTCACAACTCATATCATTGATCTTATTGAGCTTCACCTTGGGGCATTTGTCCCCTTTCTATTTCTTTCTTTTTCGTTTTCTTTCTTTTTCCATTTTTTTCTGTACTTTTCATATATTTTTTTTTTCTCATTTTTTCTTTCTTTCAAACTATATACAAGAGTACCAATGCATAAGGTCTATACATTTAATCAATACATGAGCATGTACCCAATTCCCAATATTTACAATAATAATACAAAACTACCCTTTTATTCACCCAATGTACCAAGGTTTCCACACTTGAATGATACACACACTCTAGCCTAAGCTAATCAAATAGGGGTGGCAACGGGGCGGGTAGGGGCGGGTTTTTGCTCTACCCGACCCCGCCCCGCCCTACAGAAAACCCGCATCAAACCCGCCCCGCCCTACCCGCGGGTTGTAAAATGTTAAACCCTAACCCGCCCCTGCGGGTACCCGCCCCTACCCGCCCCTACCCGCCCCTATAATTATTAAATCCAACAAATAAAATTAAATTTTAAAAATTATATAACCACTATTTACATACATAATATAAATTAAAGTAAAAATTTATATATGATATAATATTATTAATCATTTTACTAATTATTTTATATATGTTACGTATATTATATATTAAAAATATATATATTTACATATATATTATATATACTAATATATACCGGGGCGGGTTCAACCTAAACCCGACCCCGCCCCGCCCCGCCCAAGAACCCGCCCCGGTGTGGGGCGGGTAATTTACCCGCCCCGAGCAGGTAGGGGCGGGGTGGGTACCCCCGGGTTCGGGTAGTGTTGCCACCCCTATAATCAAAGATCCAAATAAAGGACATTCATTGTTTTCCGCTTTAAGGCTTGTAATGTGCTAAAATAAGAACAAGTGGGTTAAGCGTAGGCTCAAATTTGGCTAACAAAGGAAGATAAAAGGTAAGGCTATTTGGGTAAGTGAGCTAATAAAATGATGGCTTCAATCATGTAAATGCATGAATACACAAAATAATGGACATAAAGAATCAAACAAATCAAAGATTACAATCATAGAAAGAGAATAATGCACACAAGAAGGAAAAATAAGTGGTTATAAGATGTAACCACATCGTTAGGCTCAAATCTCACTTGCTTATGTTCTTAGCTCAAAAACATGATCCACAATATATATAATTCAAGCAAGTTCTATGAAAAGTTTTTACTCAAATCAATTGACATGCCCTATAGATAGAAATCTTGAAAAATTCTCATTATTTTGACTAAGCTTATTGTGTATACATATGCAAAAATAAGAAAATGCAAAATGCAAGTAAAAATCCTAAAATCCTAGAATGAAATGTAAAAGTGTTGGGATTAGAAATTTGTCACCCAAAATCGCCGACCGGTCGGATGACCTCCCTACACTTAAAAGTTTGCACTGTCCTCGGTGCACTCAAAGATGAGCAAGGGGGTACGGCGACTCTCCGGATTGCTATGTGTTCTTTCTTCCGCTTCCATGGTTGCTTGTGGTGAATTTGTTATGAAAAACAAAAATATAACACCATAAGATGAGAAGATATAAAAGCAAGGAAGCATACATTGTTGGAATGAGGTAAATCACTAGAATGAGGTGAGTGAATTAGTGTGACATTAAGAAATATTAGGTGTGTGAATTCTAAATTGCGCGGTTTAGAATACACATTAGCATAAAAGCTATGTCACAAAAGAAGCATGCACTTCACTTATCCTAGTGTGCTTGAGATGCTTTAAGTAAACTTGTAAGGTAAGACAAGCATTAGAGAAGCATGAAAGCATTCAAGTCAAACATATGGATGGATATAATCATGAAATACAATGCATTAAGGTAAATGCACAACATCATCCATCAAGAGGTTGCCTAATCAAAGAATACGGTTCAAATCACATGGTGGCTAGCTACAACATGCAATTCAAAAGAGTTATAAGCTCGAAGACAATTCTCATCACTTGGTATTTTTCAAAAGGTAAGCATGAAGAACTCAAAACCAAGTAACAAAATATAACCTCAATCATAGAATCCAACAAAGATTATCTAAAAACATTCATGCTAAAATAGCATTTAGGCAATAAGGGATATAGCAATGTATAGTAAACAAAGTCAATACTCCAACACTTATGGTGAAAAGAGAGAAAATAAAATGAAAACTAAACTAAAACTAACTAATCAACTAACTAACTAACTAATTTGTTAACTAAAATAAATGGTTGTCAATGGTGTTTGGAAGTGTTGGATGAGGGGTAGGAGGAGGGAGAAGGGAAGAAATAGAAAGAGGAGAAGAAAAGAAATGTGGCGAAGGGAGGAAATCCGCGCGTACGTGCGCATGCCGCGCGCGCGCGGATGGCTTATTTCGAGAGTGACGCGTACGCGTCATGTGCGCGAGCGCGCAAATAGGTTTGTGCCAAAGGCACAACGTTGGCGCGGTGCAGGCACAACTCTTTGGAAAATGTAAGGAGGTTGGAACTTCTCAATCCGCACGTACGCACGCATGGCGCGCGCGCGTGGATGGTCGAAAATGCTGGAAGTGCGCGTACGCACGCAGTGCGCGTACGCGTGGATGGTGCTCTGTTTTTCAAAATTTTTTTTCTATGTTTTTGCACCAATCCAAGCATTCCAAACCTCCAAACAGCTACCAAAACACCATAAAACCTTATTTAACATACTTAAACTACCAAACATACTCAACTAACTAAACAAAACATGAAATTAAAATAATTCTATCAATATGTACAAAAGAGAAAATGAAAGGATTTTACCATGGTGGGTTGTCTCCCACCTAGCACTTTTGTTTATTGTCCTTAAGTTGGACTTATGGGGAGCTCCTCTCAAGGTGGCTTGTGCTTGTATTCATCTTGGAACTCCCACCAATGCTTGGTTCTCCATTGTGCCCCAAGATTCTTCATGGATTGAGCCAAGTCTTGATGGAGTTCTTCACAAGCTTGGGGCTCCCAAAGTTGATCCTCTTCTTGTAATCCAGGATCCCACACTTTGTTTTCACACCCGTCTTGAGGTTGATCATCATTATTAGTCCAACCGGGTGGTGAGTGAGGTGAATTCTCTATATAGTGGCCAACAATCCTCCTAGACCCATCTAATTGAGCACTACTCCAACCTTTATATCTCATGTTTGATGCATCAACCATAATGAGCCTTGATTTGCAACGCCAACCACGAAACCTTTTTCGTTTACGCTTCATCCCACAAAGCTCCCTAAGTTGGCCATCCGTTTCAAGCAAACCATATTCAAGTGGGATAATAAAGCTAATAGAAACAAATTTCACCCACTCAAATGAAGGAGTAGATGGCAACCTAGGCAAAGACAACTCCAAGAGTTTTGATAAAGCGTATTCAATTCCCATCCTCCTTTTTCTAAGGATTTCCACCTCTTCACAAGACTTCTCAATTATAATCCTTTGTTCAACAATTTTATATAAACTTTTTCTCCTACTCAAGTCATAAATGGGAGGGTAAGAAAAATTTACCTCCACATTGCTTTCCATCTTGTTGGGAGAAGGTTCTTCATGCTCAAAGGATTCTTCACCACTAAGGTTTGATGCTTGATCTTCATCACCAAGGGAACTCACTTCTTGCTCTATCCCATCCAAATCTTCATATGGAATATGTCTTGGAAGGTGTGCACTTTCCTTCCTAGCATCAATTTCAATCATCTTGGAGGGGTTTTCTTCAATTCTAGATTCCCATGGAGGCTCCGCATCTCCTAAGTCTTCAACCAATTCTTCCCTTTCTTCAATAATCATAGCTTCCTCCAATTGTTCCAATACAAAGCAACTTCCCTCATTCTCCACCAATCTCTCTTTTATGTTATGCTCTTCATTTGATTCCCCACATGTAGCCATGGGAGTTCCTTGAGAGTTCAAGCATTGGGATGCTAACCGGTTTACCACCTCATCCAAGGCGGTCATGAATTGTTGCACATCCCTTGTCATCTCCTCTTGTCCTTGAACAAGAACATCAAGAATGTCATCCATTGGAGGTTGGGGTGGATGGAAGGGTTCATCAATTTGGGGGAAGGGTTCATAGTAGGGAGGTGGTTCTTCTTGGTAGAGTTGTGGTGGTTCAATAATTTCCACTCTTTCCACTTGTTGCACAACACGCTCCATGGTTGCTTGAAGTTGATCCAATGTTTCCTTGAGATGATCCCTTGACTCTTGTTCCTCTTGGATAATATGATTAGGATCATATGGCTCTTGGATTGATGGACATGAATATTCTTCCATGGGAGGTTGTGGTGGAAAGTGGTATTCATCTTGTGGTTGAAAATTTTCATACATTTGTGGTTGAAAATTTTCATACATTTGAGGAGGTTCATCTTGGTAATAACATGGAGGGGGTGGCTCTATATGTGGTTCATATGGCTCATACGGTTGTTGTAATGGTAGATATGGATGAGGGTCATATGAAGGTGGTTGGTGAAAAGTGGCTTTTGAGTATGGTTGAGGGTTATGTTGAGGGTATGGCTCATAGGCATATGGTGGTGGTTCTTGAAAGTCACAAGGGAGTTCACCATAGCCATTAGATTGATATGCATCAAAGAATGGCTCTTCTTCATAGTGTATTGGTGGAGGTTGTTGCCATGAAGATTGATCATGTGCATGTGGCTCTTCCCACCTTTGGTTATCCCATTCTTGATACACATCTTCATTGTAGCCCCCATTACCTACAACATAGTTGTAATCACACTCATAGCCAAAATGAGAATTCATAATGGAAAGAGAAAACAAAAATCAAAAGATAATGGAAAATAAGAGAAATAAAATTCTACAACTAGCAAATAAAGCAAAAAGCAAGATATTCACACTATTCACATATGTACAATAACCAATAACATAACACCATTGCAGTTCCCCGGCAACGGCGCCATTTTGACGATTGGATTTTTGACGGTTTAGAAATTCACAATTGAAATCTCGTTGTAAAGTATAGCTTCTAAACCAACAATAATCCTTTCATACAAAAATTTGTTTGTCACAAGTAACAAACCCCTAAAATTTATAAACCGAAGTATTCAAACCTCGGGTCGTTCTCCCTAGGAATTACAATAAAGTGTCTTGTTATTGGTTATGAGTTATTTTGGGGTTTTGGATAAGAAGCATGAAAAGTAAATGGCAATGAAAATAAACTAACAACTATAAAAGGCTCTTGGCAAGATGTGAGAACTAGAAGTCCTATCCTAGTTATCCTTCTCAATTGTGATGAGAATTGTTCATTGCTACCACTTAGTTAACCCTTACTAATTAAAGGAAAGTCAAGTGGATGAATTGACTTGAGCCACAAGTCCTAGCCAACTCCCAAGGAAAGACTAGCTTTAGTGCACTCCAAACCAATTAGCAATCTCTCGAATTATCAATCAACAAAGGAATTAGATAACTCAAGTGTCACTAATTACTCTACCTAGGCCAAGAGGAACAAAACCTATACCATATCTAGAAGAGGCATTTCAACAAACACATAAAAGGCAATAAAAGTAAACAACATAAATTGCAAGAATTAAAGAGAGATCTAACTACAAAGGCAAGAGATCAACAATAGAAAAGCAAAGAAGAACAATCATCATGAATTACCTCTTATTGAATTGAAAGAAAATGGAAGGAACAATAGTAGATCTACAACAAAGTATAAGAACAACATAAAGAAAATTACAATAAAAGAATGGAAGAAGAATGAATGTAACAACAAGTAATTGAGAAGATAGAAGTAGAAGAAGATGAATTAAAATCTAGATCTAAGAACTAAACCTAATCCTAATCCTAATTCTAGAGAGAAGTGAGAGCTTCTCTCTCTAGAAACTAACTCTAACTAATAAACTAAGCTAATGATTAAAAGTATGTTGATTCCTCTTCAATCCTTGGCTTAAATAACATCAGAAATGAGTTGGATTGGGCCCACAAGGCTTCTAAAATCGCTGGCCACGTTTTGCTTTAAGTGAACCAGGTGGCAGCAACAGCGCGTGCGCGTACTATGCGCGTGCGCGCCACCATACGTGTAGCAACTATGGCAAATCTTATATCGTTTCGAAGCCCCGGATGTTAGCTTTCTAATCCAACTGGAACCGCATCATTTGGACCTCTGTAGCTCAAGTTATGGTCGTTTAAGTGCAAAGAGGTCGGCTTGACAGCTTTCCGGTTCTTTCATTTCTTCATGAGTTCTCCAACTTTTCATGCTTTCTTTCTTCATTTCCTTGATCCAATCTTTGCCTCCTAAACCTTAAATCACTTAACAAACATATCAAGGCGTCTAATGGAATCAAGGAGAATTAGATTTAGCTATTTTAAGACCTAAAAGGCATGTTTTCACTCTTAAGCACAATTAAAGGAGAAGTTATAAAACCATGCTATTTCATTGAATAAATGTGGGTAAAAGGTGATAAAATCCCCAAAAATCAATACAAGATAAACCGTCAAATTGGGGTTTGTCAGGAGGCTCTCTTAGTCGGGAATTTTCTTCCATGTTGATATACTTCTCTGCCCTTTCCTGAATCTCGTTCAAAGAGGTCGGGTGTTTTTTAGATATGGATTGGATGAATGGTTGATACACCACTATTTTATAGTTTATCTTGTACTAATTTGAGTGATTTTTATCAAGTCCTTGCACACTTATTCATACAATTTGCATGATTTTACAATTCCCTCCCAATTTTGTTCTATGGTTGAAAACTTGTTTTCTAAGCTTTAAATTGTGTATTTTAATTCCCCTTTTATACCATTTGATGCCGTGATCTGTGCGTTAAGTGTTTTCAGGCTATATAGGGTAGAAATGGCTTAGAGGATGGAAAGAAAGCTTGCAAAAAATGGAAAGAACACAAGAAACTAAGGAGACAACCAGCGAGGAGCGATGCGCACGCATGGTTCACGCGTGGGCGTGATTTGGAGATTTTTATGCCGATGCGTACGCGCACCTGACATGTACGCGTGAGAAGCGAGATTGCACGGCGACGCGTGCACGTACCTAACGCGTACGCGTGACTGAGGCGTACACGTGACATGCGCCACGTGCAGAAAATGCAGAAGACGCTGGGGGCGATTTTAGGCTGAGTTTGGACCCAGTTTTTGGCCCAGAAACACAGACTAGAGCCAGGGGACAAGCAGAGACTCAACACACATTCTCATTCACATAGTTTTTAGTTTTAGTTTTGAATCTTAGAGAGAAATCACTACTTCCTCTAGGTTTTCTTCACATTCATAATTTTAGAGTTTATGCTTTGGATTTGGATATTGAGAAGAGTCACTACCTCCGTTGAAGTTGTCATTATTCTAGTTTGTTTCCTTATTCTCGTACTCCTTTAATCGCCCAATAACCCTATTCAGATACGAATGTTTATGATTTTGGGATTTATTAATGTAAAGAACTATTTTTACCTTTAATTGATTTTTAGTTATTATTTTATTTAGTTTATCATGTCTTCTTTTTTCCCCTTTTATCGTTTGTGAAAATTGTATTCATGTCAATAGAGTAAATCCCCAACTTGACTTGGGATTTGATTAAAAGGAGACCCTTGAGTTGGAATACTCAAGTGTTGATTTTAATTGGAAATTATTGGCCAATTCTCTAGTCACTAACACTAGTCCTTTCATAAGGAGAGGATTAGAACTTGTGAATAAGAGTTAGCTCAATTACTTGACTTTCCTTTATTCGGTAAGGGTTAACTAAGTAAAAACAACAACTTCTTACTATCATACTTGAGAAAATCCAACAAGGATAGAACTTTCGATTAATCTTCTCCCAGTCAAGGCTTTTTAATTAATTATATAAATTCTCTTGTTAATTTCCATTGCCTTAATTTATAATTATTCATTTTCCTGTTCTCCAACTTTTAACATTTTTTAGAAAATTTCTGACTAATAAAAAGCACTCTTTTGTCAACTCACTGGGAGACGACCAGGGAATTCTACTACCAGTATTTTGTTCTTAAAATTGTGACACTCTTTCAAAATTGATAAGCGGAATTTTCGTCGGTTAAGAACTGTACTTGCAACGCTATTTTCACTATAAATTCTTAATCAGCGATTTTCCGCCCATTCAATTTTTGGCGCCGTTGCCGGAGAGTTGCAATAGTGTGCTAAATTATTAGTTTGTGTAAATATTTTTACTTTTACATATTTGCATTTTTATTTTATTTTATTACCATGAGCTGTATGTTTCTTTTATTGAATGACGCGTTCACTACCTGATTCGAGCTTAGCCGCGTTTGATCCTGAAATTGAAAGAACTATTTCACGTATTAGGCGGGCTCGGCATCGGTTAGCCTCTGAGGGTGGTGAAGTGGTTCTTACCAACTCACCAATCTCATCTGAGGGCGAATCTGAAGTGCCATCTGAGGAAGAAACAAGCTCCACTTCTACTGATTCTGTTGATTTACGTGCAGGTAATATGGCGGAGCCCAGAAGGATTACTCTCCAGGAAGCAGGAGCTCCAGACTTTACACTGCAACCGTATCAAGCGCGTCACCCAAATATGACTGCAGATTTTAAACTGAAGACTGCGCTAATCAACTTACTACCCAAGTTTCATGGCTTAACTGCTCAAAAGCCTATCAAGCACCTCAGAGATTTTCAGACAGCCTGCTCAACTACTAGGCGTCATGGTGCAGATGAGACTACTACCTGGCTATATGCCTTCCCATTATCTCTTGAGAGAAAGGCAAGAGAGTGGTTTTACACTCAACCTGAAACAGTTGTTACTAATTGGGATCTGCTCAAAAGGGAGTTCCTGAAAAAATACTTTCCAGCTGAAGTTACAGACAGACTGAGCAAAGAAATTTCCAGCATTATCCAAGGCAAATCAGAGACTCTTTATGAGTATTGGGAACACTTCAGGAATCTCCTAGACTCATGTCCCCACCATAAGATTGACCAGTTGGTGTTGATCAGCTACTTCACATAAGGCATGATGCCTCAGGATAAGACTACATTAGATGCTGCGAGTAATGGTTCTCTGAAGAAGTACAAGACGGTGACAGAAGCTTGGCAACTGATCACCTATCTAGCTGAGTCTACCCAGAATGTCAAGCACAGGAACAACCATCCCAAGGCTATTGCGGAGGTTTCCTCTAGTAGTGAGACTGCTGCTCTCACACAGACTCTGGGAGAGATGACCAACATACTGAAGCAGATATAGCTGAATCAACAACAACATCAGCCTCCCCCACAATAACAGTGTCAACAGTTGGTTCCTCAGAGAGTGTGCGGAATATGTGCCTGCTATACTCATTACACTGATGAGTGTCCGTAGCTCCAACAAGAAGACAACACCTTGGGCAGCTACTCATAATTTCTATGACCACCCAAATCAAGGATACTATCAACAAGGCGGCAATTATAACCAAGGTGGAAGCTACAATCAAGGTTGGCAAGATAACTCCAACCAAGGCTGGATAGACAATTCCAACCAAGGATGGAGAGACAACTACAACAGAGGAAGCAGAGACAATAGTAGAAATAGAGGTAGAATAACAACAACAACAACAGACAGCAGAACCAAAACCAGCCTTACAGAGCACCTCACCAAAGGCAATCCCAAGCGCCTCAGAACAACCAACAGCAGGCCCCTCAAATCACTTACCCCCTTCTTCTTCTAATGACGAGATGCTTCGCTCTCTTGTGCAAGGACAACAAGACATTCAGAATACACTTACCTCTATCATAAATGGTCTGAACGCTACCTTGCAAGCGCTTGTCTCCCAAATGGATTCATTATCTACCCCCAACAATCAACCTTCAAGCTCCAGTGCAATTCCTTCTCAACCTTTACCCAACCCCAAAGGTGGTATCAATGCCATTACTTTGAGGTCCGGAACCACACGGCAAAAGAGGAGTCATGAGGAGCCAAGCTCAAATGAAGATATCCAAGTCGAAGACATTGTTGAGGTAGAGGATGTTGAAGAAGAGGAGGAAGTACAAGACATGGTTGAAGAAGAAGCATCTCAACCAGGGAATGGAGTACCAAAGGAAGATGAAGTTACAAGAGAAGCCATTCCCATTCCATTTCCACACCTTGCTAGGAAGTCTAGAAAGCAGATGGAGCTCGACCCCAAGATGGTGGAGATCTTTAAAAAGGTTGAGGTAACGATTCCCCTTTTTGATGCCATTCGCCAGGTACCTAAATATTCTAAGTTTCTAAAAGATTTATGCATGAATAAAGATAAAATACAGGATTTAGAAACTATTCCTCTAGGTAGCTCTATTTCTGCTTTAATGGGTGATATACCGGAAAAATGTAGTGATCCAGGTCCATGCATAGTTACTATTACTATAGAAGGTGTAAAATTTTCTGACTGCATGTCTGAGTATTATGCCATTATCTGTATATGATGCCTTGAGGCTCCCTCCCTTAAAAAGGTCGGCAGCACGTTTTGTTTTGGCATATAAAAGTATAATCTCAGTGGTAGGAATTGCTGAGGACGTGCTAGTGAGCATTAAGGGGCTCACATTCCCAATTGACTTCTACATCTTGGAGATGCCCCCTAATGACTCAGGAAGACCATCATCCATCCTTCTTGGAAGACCATTTCTAAAGACTTCAAAGTTCAAATTGGATGCCTTCTCAGGAACTTACTCCTTTGAGATAGATGGCAGAGCAGTGAGCTTTAACCTGGATGAAGCCATAAAGCATCCTCCGAAAGATCATTCCGTCTTTCAGTGCAACATCATTGACGAAACTGTAGCTGTAGTTCACCGAGAAGAAGTAGAAGAGATGCACATGGAGCAAGGTGCAAGTGTAGGGAAACCCTCTGAGCCTACTGAAGATACCTTGCCACCATCACTAGCTCTGGATGATCAAGTGCCTAGCCAGGGGCAGCAAATGGAGTTAAAGCCCCTTCCACCCCCACCTCAAATATGCTTACCTTGAGGATAATCAGAATCTCCGAGTTATTATTGTAAGGGAACTCACTTTACAACAGGAGGAGCAGCTGCTTAGTGTGCTGAGAAGACACAAGAAAGTAATTGGGTGGAGCTTGGCGGATATAGTTGGCATCAGCCCTCAAGTTTGTGAGCACCGGATATTTTTAGAAAAGGAAGCAAAGCCTGTCTGTCAACCTCAAAGGCGGTTGAACCCCACCATCTTAGAAGTTGTCAAGAAGGAAGTGACCAGGCTGCTTGAAGCTGACATCATCTACCCCATCTCAGATTGCGAATGGGTTAGTCCAGTACAAGTGGTACCCAAGAAGTCTGAAGTCACAACAGTGAAGAATGAGCATGGAGAGCTCCTAACAACTAGAGTGCAGAATTCCTGGAGGGTGTGCATTGATTACAGGCGCCTCAACCAGGCTACTCGCAAGGATCACTATCCCCTGCCCTTCATTGATCAGATGCTCGATCGCCTGTCAGGTAAATCACACTACTACTTTTTAGATGGTTACACAGGCTATTTTCAAATTCATATAACTCCTGAAGATTAGGAGAAAACTACTTTTACAAGTCCCTTTGGAACGTATGCATACAAGAGGATACCTTTTGGCTTATGTAATGCCCCTGCTACTTTCCAATGATGCATGATGAATATTTTCTCAGATCTTATTGAGAGTTGTATGGAAGTTTTCATGGATGACTTTAGTGTGTATGGTGATTCATTTAGCCTTTGCTTGGATAGTTTAACTAGAGTATTAGACAGGTGTGTTAGTTCAAATATTGTATTAAATTTTGAAAATGTCATTTTATGGTAAAACAATGCATTGTTCTAGGACACGTTGTTTCTAATACTGGTATTTTAGTTGATCCAGCAAAGGTAGATGTCATTTCTAGTCTACCTTACCCCTCCTCCGTGAGGAAAGTCCGTTCGTTCCTTGGTCATGCAGGTTTCTACCAGAGATTTATCAAGGACTTCAGTAAGGTAGCATTGCCTTTATCCAGACTGCTGCAGAAGGATGTTGAGTTTGAGCTGAGTGAGGACTACATACAAGCGTTTGATAAGCTGAAGATCACCTTGACTCAAGCTCCGATTGTGAGAGGACCAGACTAGAGCCAGCCTTTTGAGATTATGTGTGATGCCTCCAACCATGCAGTAGGAGCGGCGCTGGCTCAGCGCGAAGGTAAGGACCCTTTCATAATTACTTATGCTTCTAAGACCTTAGACACTACTCAGTCTAATTATACTACCACTGAAAAAGAGCTTCTGGCTATTGTTTTTACTCTGGATAAATTTTTAGCCTACTTACTTGGTACTAAAGTGGTAGTGTACTCATACCATGCAGCTCTAAAATATTTATTAGCTAAAAAGAATCCAAACCAAGGTTAATATGTTGGATATTGTTGCTGCAAGAATTTGATTTAGAAATCAAAGATAGGAGTGGTTCCCAGAATTTAGTGGCGGACCACTTGAGTCGCCTAGAGCACATTAAAACTGACTCCACTCCTATCAATGATGCTTTCTATTTGATAGCCTGCATGCAATATCTGAAGTAGTTCATTGGTATGCTCCTATAGCTAATTATCTAGTTAGTCATACCTTCCCTCCCAATTTTACTAAACATAAAAAAGACAAGCTGAAAAGCGAGTCCAAATATTATATATGGGATGACCCATATTTATGGAGGTATGGTGCTGACCAAATAATTAGAAGGTGTGTGCCCCAATCAGAATTTCAGTCAATTTTAGAGGCCTGCCACTCCTCTGAGAGTGGTGGACATTTTGGCTCTCAAAGAACAGCTAGAAAAATTTTAGACTGTGGATTTTTGTGGCCTAATCGTTTTAAAGATGCTACTGCCTTCTGTAAATCTTGTCCCCCATGCCAAAGGTTTGGGAATATATCCAAGAGGGATGAGATGCCCCAACAGCTTATGCTATTCTGTGAAATTTGTGATGTTTGGGGCATTGACTTCATGGGTCCATTTCCAAACTCTAGTGGTTTCTTATATATATTGTTAGCTGTAGATTATGTTTCTAAATGTGTGGAAGAAATTCCTACCCGTACTGATGATGCTAACGTTGTTGTCTCCTTTGTTAGAAACCATATTATCTGTCCTTTGGATCTCCACGAGCAATCGTGAGTGATCAAGGCACTCACTTTTGTAATAGGAGATTAACAGGTTTACTGAAGAGACATGGCATTGTGCATAAGGTATCCATAGCCTACCATCCCCAGACCAATGGGCAAGCCGAGGTGTCCAACAGAGAGATAAAGCACATATCAGAGAAGATAGTCAAGCCTTATAGGAAAGACTGGAGCACTAGACTTGTAGACACGCTCTGGGCTTATTGGACAGCGTACAAGACACCCATAGAAATGAGTCCCTTCTGCCTAGTATACAGAAAGGCTTGTCACCTCCCATTGGAGGTGGAACACAAGGCTTTCTGGTCTGTAAGGGAATGCAATATGGGATTTGAGAAGGCTGATGCTGAAAGGAAGCTGCAACTAGCAGAACTGGAGACCCTTCGACTTGAAGCATATGACAACTCCAGACAATACAAATAGAAGGTGAAGGCTGTGCATGACAAGCATATCAAGAGAAGAGAGTTCAGACCTGGGGAGCTAGTTCTCCTTTACAACTCAAGGCTGAGGCTCATGCCAGGCAAGCTGCGTTTAAGATGGGAAGGCCCCTATAGATTAGAGAAGGCAGAGCCATATGGAGTCTTTCACCTGAGCCATCCTTCAAGTTCCAAATTCATCAAGGTCAATGGACATCGCTTAAAGCTGTATCATGGTGAGAAGATGAAGAAAAATAAAGAGCTAGAGGTTTTCCTCTTAGAAGATCCACCAACAGAAGCAGACTGAGCTTGTGGACCGTCCAACTTAAGGACGTAAAAGCAAAGTGCTAGGTGGGAGACAACCCACCATGGTATGATCGTTCTTTTTCATTCTTAGTTTTATTTTATTTTGTCTTTCATAAGAGTTCATTCATAATTTCTGCATAATCATTCTGCATTCTATAAAAAAATAAAGCATTCGACACGCGAGCGTCCACGACACGTACGCGTCATATATGAATGCGTGGATAATAAGAATTGACCCGAGAGTTGGGCAAGTGTGGCACTGGAAGTGTGCTTTGCGCACAAGCAAGCCCACGTGTATGCGTACATCACGCGTGCGCGTCGCTTGCATTTTCGTCCGACCACGCGTAAGCGTCTTTGACGCGTACGCGTGACCCTGGAAATCGGCGTAAATGGGTGTTTGGCCAGAGAGTTGTGCTGGCTTGGGGCTAGAACTGTGCTAGTAGCACAATCTTCATCACGCGTACGCGTCCCTGATGCGTGCGCGTCATTTTCCCTTATTGGCCATCCACGCGTGCGCGTACCTGACGCGCACGCGTCACATGTAGTTATGGCCCCAACCCATAATGCACCCGAGAGTTGTGCATACGCGTCCCTGACGCGTCTGCGTCACTTCAAACTTTCGCGATCCACGCGTACGCGTGCCGTACGCGTATGCGTCGCCTGCAACGCACAATTAAACCCATACGCCGCCTGATTTCCATTCTCCCCTCCCCCAATCCTAATTCTTTTTCAATTCTAATTCTTTCTTCATTCCTCCTTCCTTATTCTTTCTTACTATCCACTACTTTCTTCTTCCCTTTTTCATCTTCTACATCAGGTTTCTTTTTCTTCTCTCCCTCTATTTTTTTCGTTCTTCTTTCAGTTATTGTTGTTAATTACTCTTCTTTCTTCTCAATTTTTCTTTTATGCTTAGTTATTTATCGTTTTTTTTTTCATTCTTTTCTTTTGCATGCTTTTTTTTTCATGTTGGTATTCGAGTTTTATTTGGGTAGTACCTTATTATACTTGAGCTTGTGGATATTATGAGGAGTGATTTGACAATTGACATTTAAGTTTGGCTCTCATATACATTTGGATACATTATTTTCATTCCTATTTTAACTTGCACACCAAGTGTTTGTGAAAAGGCTTTTATGGCATTCTGAATCCTATTTTATTCTACTCTTACATTTTAATGCCTCTTTTTCACAACACTTATCCTCTACATGTATTTGGGATTATCATTCACAATTGTCATCATAACAAGTGCTCTTTAATTTGGCACATTTAATACTTGATGCTTGAGTTATGCTTCTCATGCCTGTTTCTGCATGCCATAAACACTCATGCATCTAATTATTATGAATTGCCTTCTCGATCTTAATTGATGTCTTACCTACATGTTGTAGCTACCATGTATTTAAGCTATAATCTTTTCTTTGGCATTCATTATCACTTGGAACTTCCACCTTCTGGTTTTAGTTATCTATATTTTACATTCTTCCTCTCTCCTTCTTCCTTAGGCATGGGTACCAAGAGAGGAAAAGAGAAAGTCACTGACAAGACACCAGCAAGGAGAGGAACCAAGAGATCCCCGGCTAAAGTGCTTCCATCTACAAGCGTAAAGCTGCCAACACAGTGGGTGAAGAGGATCATTAAAGTTGATGAATCAGAGAAAGTCTTTGCCGCCTGGGACTCCACACGGTTCACTAACCGTTACTGCGAACAGATGTTCCCTATCTTAGCCGAAAGGAACTACAACAATGAGCCTCTACTCATTGTTCCAACACACTTTGTTGATTTTGTGGAGCCCCGCATAGAGAGGAGACAGTGGGGATTTTTGAGGAGACAGCCGCGGGAGGCCAACCTATCATGGGTAGTTGAGTTCTACTCTAACTTCTACTCACCTACCCTGCAGACTGTCTATGTTCGTCAGCACCAAGTCCCTGTCTCCGAGAGTGCCATACAGAGAGCATTGGATCTTCCACCTAGTCCAGATGGATTGGATGCATATCAAGAAGCCTCTCTTAAGTGCCAGATGTATCAGTTCGATTGGGATAGCGTCCTTGGAGTTATAGCCCGACCTGGCAGCACCTGGATCTATGGGCCGCATCGATCAAAATCCAAAAGCATCTCATCCCAGTCACTTACCTTAGAGGCTCGCGTGTGGGCACAACTTATGTCCCACTATATCTTTCCGATCACTCACGAGTCGACCTTCACAGCAGACATGGTTGTTCTCATCTGGTGCATCCTGACAGAGCAACCTCTCAACCTGCCCCGACACATGCGGCAAGCCATGGACACGTACAGATAGCGGGTAACCTGCCTTTCCCCGCCTTGGTTTCAGATTTAGTCTCTGCAGCAGGTGTGTCCTATCGGGCCGGAGACACAAAGGTCATGATCCCTAAGGCCGACCAGTATGTCCCACATGGGAAGTACATCAGGCCATCAGTTCCTTCTGCGGGCCAGCCTGCAGGCCCATCTTTGGATACTCTTCCTTCTTCTACCCCACCTTCATCCACACCAGAAGCATCATCCACCCATCAGATGTTCCTTCTGATCCTTGAGAGGTTCGACCTGCAAGACCGGCGAATGGAGCAAATGGAACGCCGTAACAAGCGCCGATACAACTACCTAAAGGAACTCATTATTGGTACTCGCTCACCTCCAGAACAGAAGGACACCCCGGACTCTCCTTCATCCAGTAGCACATGAAGCCAGGGCGAACCAGACAGCGGAAGCGATGCTTCTAGCCCTACCTTACTCCTTATTGATGGCACGGAGGATCGTGCCAAGCCTTAGTGTGGGGAGGTTAGTCATTGACTTCCAGAGGTAATTTCTCTCTCTTAACACCAACATTTTAGTTTTTCTTTTATTAGATAGGATAGCTTGCATGTATGATTTGCTTGGTTAAAGTAATGAGTTTCCTTTCAAGATCCTATTTTATAGTATTTCACTAATTTAAATTAAAAATTTGTGTTAAATTTGTTTGAGGACTGTAATTTGGAACATGAATTATAGCTAAGAACACACCACCTGTGAGATTTGAGCTTAATTATATGGTTATATTATTTAACCATGATTTTTATTCTTGTGTGTTTTCTTATCTATGATTGCAATCTTTACTTTGTTCTATTCTATATGTCCATTATTTAGTGTATTTGCATGCATACATATGATTGAGGCCATCAATTGTTATTAGCTCATCAAATAGCCTACCACTTCAATTACCTTTGATTTCCACTTTGAGCCTTTTAATCTCCATTTGTTCTATATTTTACCACATCACTAACCTTAACCAGAAAAACAATTAATTATCCCATTGAATCTTTGGTTAGCTTAGGATAGAGAATGTGTGTTAACTAAGTGTGGGAAAATTGTGGGAACTTGGGTTGATGAGAAAGTGTTGAGTTTTATTGACGAGATATTGGGAATTTGGGTGCATACTCATGAGAGATCAGAAAAACCATATGCATTGATATGTTATGTTTGCTTTCATGTTCATAAAAAAATAAAAAAATAAAGAAATAAAAAAATTAGCATAAATAAATAAATAAATAGGGGACAAAATTACCCCAATGTTAAGTTCAATAAAAGATCAATGCATATGTGGTGAAATTAAAGGAAAATTTGATACATGAGTATGTGAAGTAAACAAAAGTGAAATTATGGGTAGCTAGGCATGATTTTAGAATTATATAGAGAGTGTGTGTGTGTGTTAGGTGAAAGCTTAGGTTAGTCAAAGATTCATATTATAGCTCACTTGGCCATACATATATCCTCACCCTTACCTTAGCCCCATTACAACCTTGAAAAGACCTCATGATGTTTGTATTGGTACACTAAATATTTGTTGATTGGTTAGATGAAGAACAAAGTTTAGAAAGCCTGACTAGAGAAGAGTAGAGTGAATAACCCTAGACACTTGAGAGATTAGAGTGCATATACACTACCAGTGAGGGTTCAATGCTTGATTCTATGTTCCCTGCTTTCATGAGCCATCTTCTTACAAGTTTACTTGTCTTTTATTGTGTGATTTGAATTAGTGGAATCTAATTTATTTTTGTCTTGAAGAACTTGTTTACTTTCAACCAAGTAGATAGAAACATCTTAGCATATAGTTGCATTCACATACATAGGTTGCATTTCATGAGTCTTACTTGCCCCATTTATTCTTGTGATCTCCTTGAGCTTAGCATGAGGACATGCTAATGTTTAAGTGTGGGGAGATTGATACACCACTATTTTATGGTTTATCTTGTGCTAATTTGAGTGGTTTTTATCAAGTCCTTGCACACTTATTCATACAATTTGCATGATTTCACAATGCCTTCCCAATTTTGTGCTATGGTTGAAAACTTGCTTTCTAAGCTTTAAATTGTGTATTTTAATTCCCCATTTATACCATTCGATGTCGTGATCTGTGCGTTAAGTGTTTTCAGGCTATATAGGGCAGGAATGGCTTAGAGGTTGGAGAGAAAGCTTGCAAAAAATGGAAGGAACACAAGAAACTAAGGAGACAACCAGCGAGGAGCGACGCGCACGCATGGCTCATGCGTGCGCGTGATTTGGAGATTTTCATGGCGACGCGTGCGCGCACCTGACGCATACGCGTGAGAATCGAGATTGCATGGCGACGTGTGCGCGTACCTGATGCGTACGCGTGACTGATGCGTACACGTGACATACGCCACGTGCAGAAAACGCAAAAGACACTAGGGGCGATTTTGGGCTGAGTTTGGACCCAATTTTCGGCCTAGAAACACAGACTAGAGCCAGGGAACAAGCAGAGACTCCACACACATTCTCATTCGCATAGTTTTTAGTTTTAGTTTTGAATCTTAGAGAGAAATTACTACTTCCTCTAGATTTTCTTCATATTCATAATTTTAGAGTTTATGCTTTGGATTTGGATATTGAGAAGAGTCACTACCTCCGTTGAAGTTGCCATTATTCTAGTTTGTTTCCTTATTCTCGTGCTCCTTTAATCGCCCATTAACCCTGTTCAGATACGTATGTTTATGATTTTGGGATTTATTAATGCAAAGAACTATTTTTACCTTTAATTGATTTTTAGTTATTATTTTATTTAGTTTATCATGTCTTCTTTTCTTTCTCTTTTATCGTTTGTGAAAATTGTATTCATGTCAATGGAGTAGACTCCCAACTTGACTTGGGAGTTGATTAAAAGGAGACCCTTGAGTTGGAAAACTGAAGTGTTGATTTTAATTGGAAATTGTTGGCCAATTCTCTAGTCACTAATGCTAGTCCTTCCATAAGGAGAGGATTAGAACTTGTGAATAAGAGTTAGCTCAATTACTTGACTTTCCTTTATTCGGTAAGGGTTAACTAAGTAAAAACAACAACTTCTTACTATCATACTTGAGAAAATCCAACAAGGATAGAACTTCCGATTAATCTTCTCCCAGTCAAGGCTTTTTAATTAATTATATAAATTCTCTTGTTAATTTATATTTCCTTAATTTATAATTATTTATTTTCCTGTTCTCCAACTCTTAAAATTTCTCGGAAAATTCCTGACTAATAAAATAGCACTCTTTTGTCAACTCGTTGGGAGACGACCTGGGAATTCTACTCCCAATATTTTGTTCTTAAAATTGTGACACTCTTTCAAAATTGATAAGCGGAATTTTCGTCGGTTAAGAACTGTACTTGCAACGCTATTTTCACTATAAATTCTTAATCAGCAATTTTCCGCCCGTTCAATGGTCCTTCTCTAAGGCCATCGACTAAGCCCATAATCATAGCTTCAGTTCGTAGATTCTGAATCTCCAAGCAAGCTTTGTTGAATATTTTCGTGTAATCTCTAAGCATTTCTCTGACCTCTTGCTTTACTCTGAGTAAGCTTAGTGTGTGTTTTGTTTTATCCTTTTGAATAGAAAACCTGGTCATAAATTTTCTGGCTAGGTTGTTGAAGCTGGTGGCTGACCTCGGAGGTAGGCCGTCAAACCACTTCATCACAGCTTTGGTTAGGGTGGTAGGGAAGGCTTTGTAATGTATGGCGTCAGAGGCATCCACTAGGTACATTCGACTTTTGAAATTGCTTAGGTGGTGTCTTGGGTCGGACATCCCGTCATAGAAATCCATGTCGGACAATTTAAAATTTCTAGAAACTTTGGCCCTCATGATCTCTTCTATAAACGGGTCGTCTCCTCCTAAGGGGCTCTCCTCCCGATTTGTCATGTTGGTTCGACTTCGGAAGTTGGCTTCCAGCTTCTAGAGCTTTTCTTCTAGCTCTTTACGTCGTCTTACTTCTCTTCTCAATTCCCGTTTTGCCTCCCGCTGTCGTTCAGCTTTGTGTTCGAGCTGCATCAGCCGATCTTGGTGTCCTTGGACCATGTCCAGTATCTCTGTCGCCTGGGGGTGATCCTCATCCTTAGGGTGGTGTACTTCAGAATGGATCCTTCTTGGAGGGGGTTTTCTTAGGGCCCTTCTCCGCGGGGTCCCTCAGTGCATTGTGGTGGATGAGGGAGCATGATGGCATGGCCTTTCGGTTGAACTTCTCGCTCAGATTCAAATGCGGTGCGGCCGTCCTCCTGTTGGTTGTCCGCCGTGGTTGTGGGATGAATTTCAAGTCCCCAGCAATGGCGCCAATGTTTCAAGGATTACCTGAAATGTCGATTTGGGCCTGAACGGGAGGTCCAAGTCCCTTTCAGTGGCAGCGTCCGACTTGTGATGCCGAGGTGCCGCTTGTCTGAATTCCTCGTGAGGAGGTGGGGGTGGTACTTGCAAGAAACTCTAATGCTTAAGTTAGCAAGGACTTTAGGCAAGCTTTTAGTAGATTAGAACGTGAGTTATACCTGGGGGTGCTGGTGTATTTATAATAGAGTTGCTAACCACCTTTGTTGAGATGATCTTATCTTTTCTGAGAGATAAGCATTTCCTTTATCTTGGAAATTTGTTGAGATTCTCCTTCTAGATGAGGTAGAGATTTTAGGGAGTAGTTTGTCTGCTTTAAGCAAGTAGGATTTTTGCCTCATGGAGTCATTGTTCAACCTCTTTAAAGAGGTCGGACTTGTCATGAGGTCCGCCTTTATTGATAGACCTTTTAGTGTTTTTGGGTCTGACTCTTATCTATTGGGTCAGGATATGAACAAAATAATTCTTTTTTTTTTTGGTGACGAACAAAATAATTCTTTGAAATATAATTTTTAATCATAAAAAAATAACACAGCAAACGTTTCCTGAAATTATCAACCTTTGCTATATCCAGCAAAAGTTGACCTTATTAATGAGGTTTGTCATAAAATGTTGATTAAGAATTATGACCGAAGGTGTTGAAGAGCGCAGAAAAGGAAGCGACAATTGTTGAGAATTTGATGGAACACGTGATAGAACTCGATTTGTTGAGTAGTAGTTGCATATATTTTATTGAATTTTGAATTTTTTTTTAATTTTTATATAATTTTAATTGATTTTGTATTTTTTTTTTCTTTAGTTATGATAATTGATATATTTGGATTTTACCTGCAATTTGGACATTGTAACCAAGTACAAAACCCTAAACCCAATTGGTCTAAAATCCAACTAGTGTCAATTACAAATTTTGTTTGTGTTGAAAAAAGGTTAATTTTTAAATTAGTCCATAAAAAATAAGATATTTTTAAAATTTATTTTTAAAATTTTTTTTAATTAAATTGGTCCTTCAAAGATTGCGAATTAATCATATTTGTCCTCAAGTCACTCCATTAACAATTTTTTTCAAAGATTAATGTTGTAAAATGTTAATTAATAACATATATAATACTTGATATGTCGAATTGGATATTGACCAAATATGTTTATGAGAATTTATTAATTTAGTCATTTTTCCCAATTATAAAAATGCTATTCCTAATATGACCTAGTAACTAGATTGATTTTCGTAAATATATTTAGTCAATGCCTAATTGAACATGTTATGTGTCATGTATGCTATCAGTTAATATTTCACATCATCAATCATTGACAAAAATTGTGAGTGGAGTAACTGAAAAACATATATGAATAATTCGTAATCTTTGAAGGACCAATTTAATTGAAAAAATCTTTTTGGCACGAATTTGAAAAATACCTTATTTTTCAAGGACTAATTTAACTATTAACCCGTCGAAAAAAATAAAGCATTGATTAGAAAAAGAAGCATCACAAAGAATTAAAGTGATTGTATTGGAGAAAACATTGAGTCTTCTAAAATAAAATCATTCTCTAAAGCTTTTATATTAATCACATTTTCTAGTTCTTAAAGATTCAAGGTAAAATTCACAGTCAACGATTGAAGTCAAGAATATTTCTTATAATGCCAAATCCTGACCTCTTTACATAAATTGAATAATAACTTCAAATATAAAGGTTCAAATTAAGCAATTTCAATATCATTGGAAAACTAAGACACATAATTCAAAACGATATCCAAATGTCGCATAAAACAGTGAGGATAACACCGCATATGCAAGAGAATTCTAGCTACACGAGGCTTCGCATATGCGAGTGATTTCTGGGTACTCGGACCAAGTTTCTTCGATCTCCATTAACTTGGAGCGTGAATTAGTATTTTTGGGCTCTATGGCTCACCCAGAGGTTGTAGTTGAAGGGAAAAAAGGCTAACAGGAAAAGGGAATTCAAACAAATATCACCCAAATCACATAAGAAATTACGGACCAAGGAATTTAATTTATAATTATTGTACAATTAACAATATTAAGTATTAACAATCATATATACAGGGATGAGAATGTACAAGATCCCTACCTAATCTCACTGAAATAATTCCTCCTTACAGGCGACTCCTTTTAAGAAAGAAGAATTCGGAAGCATGTCGACCAACCCCCCAAACCTAACATTTAAAACCTATATATCTTACAAGAGACAATCCATGTAAACTCAACTAACACTAATGGCCTTTCCTTGATTGTCAAGCTCTCTACTCAGTTTCAGGACAAATTTTGCAGGCTCTCTGGTCAAGACAATGTTCCCTCTCGAATCTTGGACGCTAGGACTTGAATCATTAGAACCCATAACAATTCTGCATGAGTCTGGCGCGTCTGATCCCATTTCAACACCATAATATACCAAGTGGTCTGATATGCTATTCCCACTCACCGACCTGCATGATAATACACTACCTCTTGACAATAGAGTTTGGATAAACAACACTAGTCTATCATAAAATTAATGGATAATCTTTGGTAGTTGGATTCTTATTATTTTCCATAAATTTGTAAAATGGAAACAGTAAATATGAAAATAGGAAATTTAAACATAATGTAAACAACTCTCAATTTTCAATAGCGCTCGTGAAATTCACTGCAGCAGCAAAGTTTACTGTAGTCTATACTATTTAATGGGATTATGACCAAAAAGATTGACTTACCTACTGCAAGTTGGATCTTCACCAGATCCATCACAAACCTTCTCAACCCGATATACCAGACTTCCTAATCCAACGTTATAAAGCCACACCTGCAGTGCACAACAATATCTCAGATTCAAGAACTGGTAAACAAGTGAATCAGGTGCCACAGGTTTGCACAGATCACTAATGACAGCAGAATGGACAACACAAGAAAGCCAGTATAGTTCAAGCAACAAACAACCTGATAGAAAGAGCATTAAAAAAAAAAAAAGAATAATGAGTTTGGAAATAGAAAGCTTTCTCTCATTAAGGGTATGAAAAGGTTTGATGTCCAAAAAAGGCAAAAAGGAACATGAGAAAAATCGTAGCAAACTGCAACCATCAGTGCATAATATGATTAATGATTCCCAATATTTTAAACTTAGGTTTTAAAAATATAGCAGTAAACAAGTGAATTTTTATTGACCAATAACACGGGAATTGAAACAACGAAGCCAGATAATAATATAGACGTGCAGAACATATTTTTTATACATATAACGTGTAATCAGTATTCACCGCTGAAGGTGAAATAATAGATGACAATAACATTGCGTTTGGTCTCCTTGTATTCATAGAGGAATTTATATCCACATTGAGAAATTGGAAGGCTTTGCTTCATTGATGGCGGTTCTCTTTGTACTTATATTTGTGAAAATGATCTCTTATCTCGATTCCTCCTATTTCATAATCCTCCGTTCATCTTAATAAAATTCTTTTATCCCCAACCCCCAAAATAAATAAATAAATAAAAAGTAGATGAAATAGTCAATGAACATTTTACACAAACAAGAATGCAACCTATTAAACTTTTTAAAAAATATAACAGGTCTGATACATATGATGCAAATTTTCATCACTTCATTAAGCCATAATGCCTAACCTCTCTTGGGAAATGGTGGTATGTCTTTGATGGTAAATAGTAATAATATGGTGGCAAATGGGGAACAATGTCGTGGTCATGTGTCACACGCAACGTATTTGGAACAAGTGTGCTATACAGGGATGCAAAAACAGCATTTCCAATTCGGGGTTGTCCAAATGTCATAACCTGAACATTCTTTTCACATCGATTCACCTGTAGAAAGGTCAAATCAAACAATAAACTACTTCATATGTACAAAGTAGGAAAAATCATAGAAGGGGAGACAAAATAGCAATTCAAAGACTTTTAGTTTGGGCATTGGACACTATTCCAATTAGATTTTTGAAGATTAATCAAGATAGAAAAAGAGGTCTTATGAATTTGGTATTAATCCATATTGTAAATATTAGACAAAATTTTTTGCATTAGTGCTTATTACACAATACACCCGTCATTTACCCAGCCCAAGAACCTGAAATGCAAAATAAAACCGGATTTCCAAACACAATGGTTCCACTTCCACAAGATATTATTTAAAAATTTTGCTTGATGAAAAATGCAGATATTAATCATGAAAAGTAGTCGAAGGAAACTTGAACCACAAAGGGTGCATAATGTCCAGCTTTGCAAGATAAGTAAACCGTAATTATAATTACCGTTAAATCTAGACCACAAAATGCAGCCATTGCTCCTCCCATTGAATGTCCAAGCACAATAATTTGAATATTTCCATAAAATTTCTTTGCCCTGTCGACAGCATCCAGAATTGCGGGACGTATTGTTGTGTTGTGGTATGCATTATAAAATCCACGGTGTACCTAGAGAAAATGGTAAGAGTATATCAAACCCAACATTGATAGAACAGAGAACTAATAAGGCTTAACCTTTTAACAGCACACACCATTGCATCATCCATGCCCGGATAATTTATTTCATGCTGCTTCCAGTATAAATCTTCTATCCAGTTCTGTAAGCTGTATAAAAACAGTTACAAACTGATTATCCTCGAATAACTCAAACAACAAAACAACAACAACAACAACAAACCCTTGAATGAGATGCATCTAACAGACTTGAAGTGTTTGACTTTTAGAAAACTATATGAACCTTTGGATTTCTAGACCCCAAATACTGAATGAAATAAATGTAAGCCAGTAAAATGTGAACCTGTGTTCATTAGTTCCTCTGAATGCAATGATAATGGCATGCGGATCATCAGCCACTCCAACAAATGCCTAGAATAAGCAGAGATTATAACATCAGAACAAAGGGTACACTAATAAAATAAAATAACAAACGAGAATCTATTAATTCTATATAAAGGAATATTGTTTCTACAAAGATTTTTTCACCCACCTGCAAGCAGTGCTCAACATCAACCACCAACTCTATAATTTCAAATCCCTGTTTCCATTTTAAGATCTTTATTAAAGAGCCAAATTCATAAGATACCAAAACATAATAATTCAAAGCTCTAAGACTTAAAGTGAATATTCAATGTAAAAATAAGATTCACATTCTTAGCACCTCAGTCAAGCCATCACATCTAGAGCATGTCCAAGTAAAAAGCGCTGTTAAATCTGACAAGTATACCTGCAAGAACCAGTCCTATTTCAGTCCTTTTATGCAATATGTACAGATTTCCAACACTATTTTGCTTTCACAAATAGAAGCTTAACCAAAGCAAAGTTTGAAGTTGAAATTTTCATTATTAATCCTGAATTCTTTATCAAACTTTTAAGATATGATTAGGAAACAAATAATATTTATAATTTCAAAGAAGCTTTGCTATACAGCCTAGATGATGATAATATAAAATGCCCATAGAACTCACCGCAGATGCATATTGCACTAATATTGTAGCAAGTGTATGGTTGTACTTGGGAAGATTAACCTTGTCCCTAGCCTTTAAGTCTGCCAAATTGAAAACAACACATAAGTACACAAACATGAAATGCTCACAAGACTCTGATTCACAGCACGGTTTCATCATATAAGATGAATTAACATTTGTTCGGGTATCATGTAGACATAATGACATATGTGCAGTGTAAATCATTCACTGAATCTTCAAAAAATGAGAGAAGAAAGATACTATTCATTGTGTCATGTAGCGTAAATCAGATAATCATTGTTGCAGTCATGAATGATATATCTTCAGTGCATTATCCAAATCAATACAAATAAAAGGACATGAAAATCTTCTGCAGAGTTTTAAAATGTCATTTGCCAACAATATGATCTATTTGAACTATTTTCAAGTTGGGTATATTGTTATTGAACAAAACTGGTACTGATTTTATGTCCCATAAAAAGAAAACCACACTCTGTAGGTTTAACCAACAACGACCAATATTCCTCCGACTAGATGGTATGGGTTAAATAAATCAAACAACTCTAAACTGCCCCTTTCATAAACCATCTCTGAGACTCTGAATCTCTGTAAACAAACAATCAAAACCTAAGTGTATTGTAATGGATTATCCTGTAACTTTTTTCTTTCCCTCACTAATATGATCACAAATGACACAACCAACAATCATCAAAAAGTAAACATGTACTAGGCTTTTGATTCTATCTCCTTTAATAATAATAATAATAATAATAATAATAATAATAATAATGTTACAAGAGGGATTCCTCACCCTCTCTTCCATTTACCAACAAAAGTAGCAATAATATTGAATGGAAAATTTAGACTCTTACCTCTACCATTAGATGAGCTAAGCAAGCATAAAAACGTAACCAATATCAACCACCATGTTTTCTTCATCTTGTCTGTAATTGAAATACAAAACAATCAGCTGACAACCAAAAGAAAGAGTAAGAAAAGGTAAAACAACATAAAACCATATTTCAACAAGTAAGCATCGATGATTTCAAAAACTGTGCCTTAACAGAGTTAGGGAAAAGACGGATTTGGCACTCGGTATTTTATATACTAAGGTACATATATACAAGAGATGGCTCATTCATCAAATTTCTCCCAGAGCAAAAATTGTTTCTAGTTTAAGTCTTAGGCCACTCAAAAGAACAATTGTACAAATTAAAATAGGGTTAAGCGCAGGTTGAGTGCTTCATTCATCACTGATTTAGCAAAATAAAGCATTAGATGTAATCACTCGAAGTACCAAATCAAATTAACAGAATTTAACACTGATCTGCTCATTTATCTCTGTTTATTGAGCATTTTCATGCGCCACCCTGATTCATTCACTTCATTCATCTTCATATAAACTTAAAAAATTCTCAGCATCTGTTCCAACCAGTCCAAATAAAAATTCCCAATCACAAGGTCATTTTTCAAACATGTTCTCCTCTAGAAATCTAGAACATTCTTTCCTCAACAATGAACAATTAACTACAAAATTTAACAATTAAATACAAAATTTAACACTAAATCAAACAATTTATATACATACAAACACGGGAGGAAGGACCGGCTGCGAGGGACACGAAACAGAACAGTAGGAGCAGAGACAACCAGAGACCGGCGGCGAAGGACCAGACGGAGAGAATCAGAGAGAGCGGTGAGAGGGACAGGAAGGAGACAGAAGCAGAGAACGGCGGCGAACAGCAGAGACGGAGACAAGGGTTGGCGTGCCGCTTGACGGCGGCAGGCGGGGGCCGGCGGTGAGGATGAGAAGGAAAAAATCAAAGAAAGAGAGAGGGATGAGAGGAATTCTTCGAGTGAGAGAGGGACGGACGGAAGGGTTGGGGCTAGGGGCTTTTTTTTTAATAAAAAAATAAGAATTGGTGAAACCGTGAGGTTTTACAACTATTTGACAACTACGTTGGAAAAGATTTGCGTATCGGTAACACTTTCTCAAGTGGGGCTGATTTTAAAACCGAGAAATAAATAATGAGGAGTCAACAAATTTTATTATTTGTTATTATTATTTTTAGTTATTAAATTTATTCTTTTTAGTTTAATAATCTAAGAATGTACTTTTACAATTAGGCATATATTATTTAATATTATTTAATTTTTAATTTTCTTATGATTTTTAAAGTTTACTCTTTATTAATTTGCTTAATTTATATAAATTTTATTTTATTATATTAATATTATTGAATAATATTAATATTAATTATTTAACATATATATATATTTGTTGTATACATATTTCTAGATAATTATTCAACATATATTATGTTATTTGTATGAATTATTTTAAAAAATTATTTAAAAGATATAAGTTTATTTGCTTATTTGAATATCATTAAGTTGATAAAAAAAAATTTTTTTTAATAAAAAGTATCTTTTTTATAGTTTTTACTTTTTAGTGTGTTTGGTAAATTTTTTATAGTAAAAATAAAAGTACTAGAAAAATAAAAAAAATATTTTTTTAAGAAGTTATAATTTATATCTTTTTTAAAAGATTTTTTCTTTAAAAAAAATATATTTTTTATATAATAAATAAATAAAAAGATCTTTGTATGAGATATCCAAATATAAAATTACTTGTACTTTTTTATAAATTTAAAAAAAATAACTTAAAAAATATCTTTTTTTAAAAATTCACCCAAACAAACCCATATCAAAATTTTGTATATCATTAATAAAAATTACCACGTTACAATATAATAGCTTAGTTATAAATAAAATGACTAAAATAAATAAGACAATACACATATATTATTCCCTTATTAAATTACATAATGAGAATACAATAACAAAACATGAATAAAAAATCAATATTAAAGAAGTCATGTTTATACTCTATCAATAAATATGTATGGTTATATTAATTTGAAAAATATAAAAGAACCAAAACAGTATAATAAGATAACATAGTTCAAATATGTTTTTTTTTTCAAAAAAAAAAAAAAAGAAAAAAACAGAGCACTTGATTTATATTATAATGTGAAACGATAAAATAATAGTAGAATGAAAAGAATGAATTAACTTGTGCAAAAGAAAAATAAGTATAAAAAATAATTTTCAAAAATTAAAAACAAAATATAAGGTTAACTTTTTTATATAAATAAATTAAAAGTAATTTAGGTGTAGAATTTTTTTGTAATCAAGTTCAAAATAAAATTGGTTCAAAACCTAATAAAAAAAAACGTGCATACATCATTACTCTTTTTTTTCACACTTTTTACGGCACATAAATTTTTGTTGGAAAGTACAAAAATTTATTGATATACTACATAAAATTTTAAAGCATAACACACAATTTTATATATAGTACATACTTATCAATATAGCACATAAATTTTTACACATAGTACACATATTTTTGCACATATCACACAAATTTTTGTACATAGCACAAATTTTTACTACAAATGTATTTTATTAGTTTGGTTAGTCAATATTTTGCGTATATAATCTTCCAAATTTTTCTATACAACACATCAAAAATTCTATGCTATGCAATAAGATTTTTGTGTTGTACGTCAAAATTTATGTGTTGTACGTATTTCATTGGTTGGGTGTCAATATTTTGGGCATGTCGTCCTTAAAAATTTTTTGTGCTGTATACTAAAATTTATGTGATGTGTATCAAAATTTATGTGTTGTGTATCAAAATTTATGTACTTTAGTTTTCTGAAAATTTATAACAGAAGAAGAAGATAAAGACGACGAGGACAATGATAATGATAATAAAAGAGGATGAGGAGAATAAAAAAAGAAGAAGAAATTAAACAACAACAACAATATCAAGAAAAAGAAGAAAAAAAAAGACAGCGATGGTGACAACGATGATGACGACAGTAGTGGCGGCAGTGACAACGACAATGACGTTGAAGAAGGAAGAACGAACGTAAGAAGTAGAAGAAGCAACAACGATGATCATTAAAGGAGAGAGAAGTGGCATGCAAATAAGTTTTTATTTTTAAACAACTTGATTAAACTTGATTACTCAAAAGACTTGGACACCTATCATTTTTGATAAATTAAATATTTTATTTATCAATATATATAATTTATAAGGTATGATGGTTATCAGTGGCTAAGAGAAGGGGACTTGAATCTTGGCCTCCTATTAATTTAGCTTTCAACCTTGCGTTCTATAGAGATTCTGCGAATAGAAGACAGGAGAGATTTTGGTTTTGTCTCCTGATGCAGTAGGAGCCATAACAGTGTTACTTGCAAGAAGAGTTGTAACGAAATGAAGCTTTGTAGAGAAATTAGGAGATACTTTATTTTTGTCTCCTATAGTGCAGAACCAAAAATAGAAAAGAGAGTAGAGAATGACACGCAAATGTATCTTGTTTCAGCTACCCAGTGCAATGTAGCCTACATCCAGTCTCCATCACAACAATGATGAAATTGCACTATCTTTTCAACAGATTACAATCAACAATTCTCCCTAGGATCTACCCAGTCCTATATGGGACAAGTCCAAATTCTAACCCAAAATAAACTTGATTAGGACTCACCCTAGCTTTCAACTGCAAAATGCTAATCCAACTTTCAAGGGAATCCACTCAGAATCATGACACAAATAAAACAGAAATACTTACAAAGGATTTCTAAGATAACCTAGGCTTTTTCTCCAAGTTTAATACTCTACCTTTTTTCTCTCATTGGCTTTTTCTTACAAACCTCACCATTTGCCTTTTACCAATGAAACTCAGACAGACTAAACTGAAAAAAAGAAATACAACATGAAAACTATGAAGGAGAAGAATAAACAGCTCAAAGAGCTATGGAAACCCAAATGTGTGCTCTCACTCCTTATTCCAATCCTTAGTCGTTCACCCTTATTATAGAAGAGTGAAGCTCCCTAGGCTTGAAACATCTTCAGCATTTTGTTTGTCTTCTTCTCCAACAATCAGAATCAGCAGCGGCATTCACAGAGGAAAGAGAGGGCTGAAGCAATGACATGCAACCATATCTTTCTCCTTTAACCTTTTTTCTTCATGCATCTTAAATCTGGGTTGTGCATCTTTACTTTAGTCCCAAGTTTGTTTCTTGACCGTTGATAAACAGCAGAGCACCATTGACTTTACGTTCTTTATTTTTTCAGAATGGTGCTTATGACACAGAGGATTTCTTCAACATTTCTTGATGAAGAATAAATGAGAAAATCTCCTTTTTGTGGTTCTCTATTCTGATGAGATATTCTCTCTTGTTTTAGCCTTTTTTCTTTCTCTTCTTGCTTGAGAATGGAAATTAGCTTTTTGTTCTTTATTGTGCCCTAACTCCAGAAATTTTTTTTCTTTCTTCTTGGTACAAAGAGTGATGTGATATGAATTTTGAATTACCTAGTTGGAGTCTAAGTGAAGTGTATGAATTTGAGTGTGTGGTCCATCGATTGGACTTTATATTTTTATTTGGGCTTGCTTTCTTTCTTATTTATTTGGCTAGAGACTTGTTTTATATCATGAGAAACTTTTGTGATAGAGCAAGTAACTCTTGGTGTAAAACCCGGTCAAACCGTAATTAATTAGATAATAAATTAAATAGGAGCGCATATGGTTAGAAAATTTAGCAATCGGAATTTGATAATTTAAATGTGATATTTGGATTCAGTGAATTTTTCAGAGTCGAAAAAGATAGTTTTCTGCATAAATACGCGCACTGGAATTTTGACCGGCAGTACCGGTTGAGAAAAGTGACTATAAATAAATAAGGTTAAGAAGTTAGGATTTATAATTAGGGAAGGTAGAAATATTTAAAATGCAATTTAAAGCGCTAATCTTAAAGGTTTTGGCCCAAAGTTGGGCCAACGGACTAAACTAAATGAATTGAGCCCAAGTGGATCCAAGCCCAGCATATGTAAGCCTTAACTTAAAGCCATTCAGTCACCACAACCCTCATTTAGTGTGGTTGTTGCTGAAATGAAAAGAGAGAGATGAGAAGAGAGAAACTCTAACTCTCTTTGATCTTCAAATCATCATAACTTTCTCTCCGGAACTCTGATTGACGAGCCGTTTACGGTCACACGTCACTCTTCTCATCCTCTACAATTATATCTAAGTTTTATGGTGATTACTCTATTCATCTCTGCCCAGTTTTTGAAATTCTCTACTGTTATGCATTTTTGGGTAGTTAGTGTTAAAATATTGTGATTTTGGTTGTTTAGGGATACTCTAACATAGATTCTAAGTGGGTTCTATCCCTATTTCATATGGACTGAGGTAAGAAGTACTCAAACCATTGTGATTTATCAATTTCATGAACCCTAGGTTGATTATAAGTGTGAAAATTGATTATGTTAGAGTATTGGGTGATTTTGGTGCACAATTGGAAGATTGATATTGCTTAAGGAGCTTTGATGAGACTTGGAGCTAAGAATTGGTGGAGACTTTCAAGAAGAAGTTCAATTATTTTGGCCACAAGAGGTACGGTTTAAGTTTCATTTAAGTACCGTGTGGTGTGATGAGAATTCCTAGGCTAGATGTCCCTAGGATTAAGTTTGGATTGTGTAAATGGTTGGTACTAATATGCATAGTTGATCTGTAATATAAATTAATGATTGGGTTGAGAATTGTGTGAAATTGTATGTTTGGTGTGTTGAGAATTTGATGCATTGGAAAATAAATATTGGTTTGTGGAATATGCATTTAAATTGTGAATTTGGGACAGAGGCTGTGAATCTTGGGCCGGATGCCGAAAAGAGGTAAGGAAGGTAAGTTGATGTGTGTATTGTGTGATGATATAAGAGATTTGATGGATTTTAGATATTGAATGTATGAATAATTGGTTTGGTTATTGAATAATAAGGTTTGAGGAATTGAGGTGTGGAATTTGATAGTTTTTGGTAAAATTGTGTAGATGAGGTAGGTTTGGTTTTGGTTGAGTGTAATTATGTGACTGTGGTTGGGTTGTGGTCATTTGGATGAGTGAAAATGAATTTGACTTGTGAACATTGGGAAAATTGGTGATTTCTATTTTTGGGTAGAAACTGATTTTTGACCAACTTTGGCGGTCCGTGACTCAGTCCACAAAGTTTGGAATTCTTCAAAATTGGATTTTTATGAAAGTTTATTCAACGATCTTTCTAACGGTTCAAAAAAGGATGAAAAAGAAACTTTGTAGAAGAAGTTACGTGTGCTGAAAGTTTGGGGTTTGAAAATGTAATTCTACAGCTCTTTAACTTAGTAAAAATTTTGGAATATCGGGCTTCCACGTGCACGCGTGGCCGACGCCCACGCGTCAATCTCGATTTTTACTCACCCATGCGTGCACCTGGCCGACACGTATGCATCGCTGCACGGATGTGGATGCCTTGTAGAAAATCTAGAGAGTTGTGCGGGTATTGTGCTGGTTTTGTGCGAGACGCACAAAACGCACCCACGCGTACACTTGGCTGACGCGCACGCGTCACTCTGCTTTTCTGACTCTCACGCGTGCTCATGGGCGATGCTCACGCGTCACTCCACTTTTCAGCCTTCCACGCGTGCGCATGGGCGACTCGCACGCGTGACCCTGTTTTCAGCCAAAGTTGACTTTGAGTTTTTAAAGCCGAATTTCAGACTTTTAAGCCTCCATTCTCACCCTTTAAGTCCTAAATCTTTATAGTATGTCTAGTAATAAAAAAAAGCTAGGACATGTGGCAACTTGTGGATGAAGTAAAGAGAGAATCAATGAGGAATGATGAGTAATGATGATTGTATAAGTTGCTGAGGGTAATGATGGAAGTGCGGTGTATGGCGTGGGCCAAAAGGCTGTATTTAATAATGATTATTGGCTGGTTATGGGTTATGTTATGAGCCGGATGGCTATGATAAATATTGATTTATGGCTGAAAATGAAAATATGGCTTTGAATGATTGTTTTATCTTGAGCTCTCTTTCTCGAAAGTGCGACCCCAGAGAGATGAAGGAAGGTGAGGATCCCCTCCCTTGTTCTTCCTGATATTGTAAAATCGCCCCCAACGAGATGGTGGGAGGTTAGGATCTCCTCCTTAGTTCCTCCTGGGCATATGAGAATGTATCTCTTGGGTAGATGCAAGGGTTGTGGTTGCACCCTACTTGTTCCAGGTTGGTTAGCATAGAGGCTCCCCGGGTAGACGCAAGAGTTGTGCTTCGTCCCACTTGCTCCGGGTCAGAGAGTGTGATGCCTGGCTAGTAGCGGCAATAGTGGTGACTCCACTCGCTCCAGGTTGAGCTTTTAAACACCTGCCTGGGTAGATGCAGTGGCTTTGGTCCACTTGCTCCGGGTTTGGTTTGCAACTCCTGGGGTAGATGCAGTAGTTAGCCCCCACTTGCTTCCAATCGAGTATGATGTGAGATTGAAACTATCTGAGTCTCGAATTTCTTTGGGTAGATGCAGTGGGTCGGCTCCACTTGCTCCAGGTTGAGATTCGAGATTCTGCTGACCCTATGTTGTAAGTGTGGCTGGACACTGTGAAAGTTCTGGATGAGCTCGCCCCCGTGAATAAACACCAGTGTGGGTGTTGTGTGATTATGATTATGATTGTGAATAACTTGAGTTGGGGATGCACGACAGAGGGACAGTCCAATGGTTAGCTACCAAGACTTGTCGGGTTGGCTTTATAATCGACAGATGAGACTCATCAGCCATAGGGCAGTCATACATCATTTGCATGTGTTTGAATTGTTTGGGTTTGCCTATTTGTTTTGGATTGCTATATCATATATGTTATGTTACCTAATTATGTGCTACTTGTTCTACTTGTACTTTAGTTATGTATTACTTGCCTGTATTGCTTATGTTTGTACAACTGAGAGGTCCCTCATGCTGGTGTTGGTGGACGCTGAGGGCTGTTCTTGACAAGATGAATTGATGATATAATTGAATAATGATGATGATTATTGAATGAGGAAATTGAGCTCCCTGGGTAGACGCGGTGAAGTAATTTCACTTGCTCCAGGTTGATAATGAGATAATTTGAGCTCCTTGGGTAGACGCAGTGATGTGATTTCACTTGCTCTAGGTGAGGATATGAGGTAACGCCATAGAATTGCTGAGACAAAATAACTGGTGATGGTTTGGCTTATGATTCTGATTCTTATTTGTTGGAGAGTTAGAAAGTCGGGAAGCATGAAAGATATGAATTAGATTTAGCATTCCCTTATGACAGTTGCCTGTTTATGGGCTAGTGAGAACATAGGGTGAATATTTGGTGAAAGGAAGTTTAGGATGTGATGAATGGATTTTTGATGGTATAGAATTTCACAAATGAATTCTCGTTGCAAGTATAGTTTCTAAACCAATCACTAATCCTTTCATACAAAAAGTTGTTTATCACTAGTACAAACCCCTAAAATTTATAAACCGAAGTATTGGACCTCGGGTCGTTCTCCCTAGGAATTACAATAAAGTGTCTTGTTATTGGTTATGAGTTATTTTGGGGTTTTGGATGAGAGGCATGAAAAGTAAATGGCAATGGAAATAAACTAACTACTATAAAAGCTCTTGGCAAGATATGAGAACTAGAAGTCCTATCCTAGTTATCCTTCTCAATGGTGATGAAAATTGTTTATTGCTACCACTTAGTTAACCCTTACTAATTAAAGGCAAGTCAAGTGGATGAATTGACTTGAGCCACAAGTCCTAGCCAACTCCCAAGGAAAGGCTAGATTTAGTGCATTCCAAACCAATTAGCAATCTCTCCAATTATCAATCAACAAAGGAATTAGATGACTCAAGTGTCACTAATTACTCTACCATAGCCAAGAGGAACAAAATCTATACTAAAATCCAACCAAGCATTTCATCAAACACTTGGAAGGCACAAAAGAAAAGTATAGTCAATCACAACAAGAATGAATTCTAACTACAATTGAATGTAAAGAATTAACAACAACAATCAAGGAAATCACAATTATCATGAATTACCTCAAATTGCATTATTGAAAGAAAATAAAGAGAACAAGAGTATCTCAATTACAAAACCTAGAAACAAAATAAGAGAAATTACAACAAGAGAATAGGGATAGAGAGAAGAACCAAAGTGTAGCAATCATCAATTGAAGGTAGAAGTAGAAGGAGACTTGAATTAAACCTAGAACTATGAGATCCTAATCTAACCCTAATTCCTAATCCTAATCCTAGAGAGAAGAGAGAGCTTCTCTCTCTAGAAACTAACTACAAAGCTAAACTAAACTAATTAGTAATTAACATATGTTTCCCTCTTCACTCCTTGGGTTAAATAGCATCAGAAATGAGTTGGATTGGGCCCACAAGGCTTTAGAATTCGTTGGCCACGTTTTGCTTTAAGTGAACTAGGTGGCAGCAACGGCGCGTGCGCGTACTTTGCGCGTGCGCGCCACCATACGTGTAGCAAATATGGCAAATCTTATATCGTTTCGAATCCCCGGATGTTAGCTTTCCAACCCAACTGAAACCGCATCAATTGGACCTCTGTAGCTCAAGTTATGGTCGTTTAAGTGCAAAGAGGTCGGCTTGACAGCTTTCCGGTTCTTTCATTTCTTCATGAGTTCTCCACCTTTTCATGCTTCTTTCTTCATTCCCTTGATCCAATCTTTGCCTTCTAAATCTGAAATCACTTAGCAAACATATCAAGGCATCTAATGGAATCAAGAAGAATTAAATTTAGCTATTTTAAGACCTAAAAAGCATGTTTTCACTCTTAAGCACAATTAAAGGAGAATATACAAAACCATGCTATTTCATTGAATAAATGTGGGTAAAAGGTGATAAAATCCCTTAAATTCAATACAAGATAAACCGTCAAATTGGGGTTTGTCAGGATGCTTAGTAAGTTTTTATTGCAATGCATTGTATTTATTTGGCACTTTTATTGTACTGAGAACCCATGGGTCAGGGGTTCTCATTCCGTATATATCTCTTGTTTTTCAGATACTGGTCCAAGTGCTCAGAAGTGAGCTGTGGTTCATCTGAAAGATGGCGAAGATCCTTATATTCTCTACTTTATATTTGCTTAGAATCTCTCCACCTTTATTTTGAAAAGCTTTATTATGTATTGAACTCTTCTGAACTTGCCTATAGAGGCTCTCATGTTTCTTTTGGGAGAGATTAGGAGATACGGTTGTCAACTACTTTCATACTATACCCTAGCTGGCCTAAACTTCGCGGGTCGCGACTAGTGGCTATTTACTTATGTTATATGTCTATATACTGTCCTTCTCTTACTCTCCTTCATACCTTTATCTGTATATCATTTTCGACTTCACGCTTTATCTTTTAGTTGTCGATGCGTGAGTGACACGACTTCGTGATTTTATTTTTTACTCTTTTCAGGCTTCTCGATTAATACCCCTTTTCTATTTTACTTATAATTATGTAATAAAAATCTACCTGAAAGTCATACCACCGTAATATCATTGACTTATGGCTCGAGCATAAGGATTTGAATATTAGGGTGTTACACTTGAGCCATTATTGTGAGTGTTTGTGAGACAAAGTACTATGTGGCTTGGGTTATAGCTTTTTGGACTATTCTCCATTTAATTTGTTCTATGCACACTAAACAAAATACATTACATAAATAATTTGACAATTAATCTAATAATGTTTAGTTATCATCTTAATCATAATTTAGTTCTCTAAACTCAACAAGGTATTTACTAATTTATGTAATATTATTTATCTCGTTTATGAGATAATTATGAATATTTATAGTGTAAATGAGATAAGTCATAATTTTTTTTACTCTATCTCATTTACAAATAAAATATGTGGAATTTGAAGCAAAAGCATATCTCGTCTACAGTTATCAGAAATAATTTACATGTTTACATATGTATTATAAAAAAATTATTTTTAAATTAATCCAATTTTTTAGCGTATAATTATTAATATCTTAAAATAGTTACACTATGTGTTTTAATACAATTTAATTTTATACAATATTATTTATTTGAATTTTTTTAATCCAATTAATATTAAAAAAATATATAAAAATTTTTGTAACTAAAATTAATATCTCAATTAATACTTGAAAAAGTACATAAAAAATTTAAAATTTAAACAATTTGTTATTTATCAATTTAATTAAATTTTATTTAAATTTATTTTTGAATTTGTAATAAGTACAAGAAATATGTATTTGGCTAACTTTCAATCCTCTTTAATTTGGCCTCTTTTTCTATTACTTATTTAAATTCTTCATCCATTAATTTTTCGTTTTTATTTATCTCTCCTGATTTTTTAGAAATTAGATTTGAAACATGTTATTTGCAAACTTTTTCCTTTAATCTATTGATTTTTTATTTTAAAAATTTATAATTTAAATTTTATTAATCTAATTTAAAAAATAATACGAACAAACGTTATAAAATTTATTTATATATAATTATAAATTTTTAATTATTTTTTATTTAGATTATACTACATCTAAATTTTACTAGTAGATCGATCTAATTCTATAATAAATTATATCAATTTATTTTTTAACTCTACTTATATTTCAATTACAGTATACTATACATGTATCTACTTATATTTTATTTACAATATAATATACAAATATCTCATTTACAAGATAAACGAGATAAATAATAAAACAAAAAATATAAATTATGTCTAAATTATTTATACTAGTTAATAAAATATTTAAAATGTTTATCTAAAAATACAATCCCAAAATATAATCATAGTGAATAATTCATAAAAAAAATTAAAACTAAAAAGAGAAAAAAGAAAGATACATATACATTAAAGTTGGTCATGTGTTATTTAAAAGAAGGAATGCAACAAAGAAAATAATACTACCAAATACGAGGATTTATACAATGAAAATATTTTTGCATTAGTTAAATTCATAAATTAAGTACTAACAAATAAATAAAAAAGAGTAGTTTTTCCTATCGATAGAAGAAATCAATTTAGATTAGTCATTAACACTATTAGACACACACATGCAGATTTCTGACTATCGTTTTAACAACCCGTGATGAGACAGTAGGATTTATTAACAGCTAGATCATCGGTAATAAGGATTTACCTCGAAAAAATTAGGTTTTTTATTTTTTGGAGATTAAATTTGTAAAACCCAGAAAAAATTGCTAGATAATTAATTAATAAATAAATTAAGAAAAAAGAAGATTAAGAAAATTCAAATTTATAATTTAAAAAAATAAAAATATTTTAAATACAAATTAAAATGCTAATCTTAAAAGTTTTCGCTCAAAATTGGGACAATAGGTTAAAATAAGTGAACCAAGCTCAAGCTTTCAACTTATACAATCTTCAACTTATGTAATCTTCATTTGATCATATCTTGAGCCACGATGTTTCGATTGATGAGCCGTTTGCATTCACACGAAATTTTTGTTAAGCTCTTCAGTTCTAGCAAAACAAAGTAGGTAAGAACTCGAAATCCATTCTCCAATGTCTAGCCTAACAGATTTCACATTTTTGGGTATTGTTTTTGAAAGAGCCTAGCAGCGGAAACGACACAAATGTCCAACACAAGAATAATATGGAAGCACTCACAACACAATATGGTAGCAACTATAACAAGCAAATATAGCAAGTAAAGCAATAACAAGAACACACCGAGATTTTAACGTGGAAAACCCCCTCAATGTGAGAGGTAAAAACCACGGGTCGTCCAAACCAATGAAATAGCTCTACTATAATCAAATAAGGTACAAGAGAGTCTCAAACAAAGCACAAAAATGTGCATATAACCAGCCAAAACATCAAATCACCAAAGCTTACAAAAGAGAAGCAAGAAGATGAAATATACCCACAAAAACAGAGCTACTGTCGAAGCCAATTTCTCTCTCTGTAAACCTCCAATTAAAATCTCACCGTCCAGAATGAAGAATAAGATGTGAAGAATCTACAGTTCAAATTTTACGTCGATCCAACGGTGAAAGAATCAGAAAATGCCGTTCAAAGATTGTTGCTCTGTGTAAAAATGGAAAACCTAATTTCTCTCTTGCGAAGCCAATTTCTCCTACTGCAAACCTTCAATCAACATCTCCACTGACCAAAATGAAGAACAAGATGAGGGGAATATGCAGTTCAAATTTTAAGCCGATCCAACAGTGAATGAATGAGAAACTGTCATTTGAAATTTGCTACTTTACAAAAAATGGAAATTCTATTTTTTCCTCTTCTCTCTCTTTTGGTGGCTACTCTCTTTTTCTCAAATTGACCCAAAAAATCTGAATTAGGGTTGTGACACTAGAGTGCAAGAATACACCCCCAAAAAGTTGGACTTGGGCCTCACAAAGGAGAGAAAAAAACCCAACAAATATCCCCCTTCTCGACTAGGTGGAGGCCCTCGCCATTCCGGCGATCAAACAACATGTTTCAAATTTATCTCTTGACAATGCTTTTGTCATCATATCAGCACCATTGTCATCAGTGTGAACTTTCTCAAGTTCCAACAACTTGGAATCTAACACATCCCGTATCAAGTGATATCTAACATCAATATGTTTAGATCTTGCATGAAAAATAGAATTCTTGGTAAGATGAATAGCACTTTGGCTATCACACAACAACACGTAACGGTCTTGCTTGAAACCAAGTGCTGCAAGAAACTTCTTCATCCACAACAACTCTTTACATGCTTCAGTTGCTGCAATAAACTCTGCCTCTGTAGTAGAAAGTGCAACACACTTCTATAGCCTTGACTGCCATGAAATAGCTCCCTCTGCAAACTTGACTAAATAACCTGAAGTAGACTTTTGAGAATCAATATCTCCTGCCATGTCTGCATCAGTAAAGCCAACTAGCAAAGGTTTCTCACCACCAAAACTCAAACTCAAGTTAGTTGTACCTTTGAGATATTTCATAATCCATTTAATAGCATTCCAATGTTCTTTACCTAGATTAGAGAGAAAACGACTCACAGTACCAACCGCATGAGCAATGTCTGGTCTAGTACACACCATAGCATACATCAAGCTTCCAACAGCTGAGGCATAAAGAATTTCATTCATTGCGTGTTTCTCCTCATTAGTGGTTGGACACTGGTTGGTACTCAACTTAAAATGAGGAGCAAAAGAACTAGTAACACATTTGGCATCATTCATGCCAAACCTTTGAAGCACCTTCTTTATGTACTTCTCCTGTGACAAATAAAGCTTCTTGGAATCTCTATAACGAGTAATAGTCATACCCAAAATCTGTTTGGCAGGACCCAAGTCCTTCATAGCAAAGAACTTGCTCAACTGTTTCTTCAACTCATTAATCCTCAAAGCAGTTTTTCCCACAATTAAAATATCATCAACATAAAGTAAAAGAATGATAAAATCATCATTAGAAATTTTTTGCACAAATACACAATGATCTGAAGTTGTCTTACGGTAACCATGCTCCCCTATAACAGATTCAAACTTTTTGTACCACTGTCTTGGAGCTTGCTTCAAACCATAAAGACTCTTCTTAAGTTTGCACACAAAATCTTCCTTTTCTTTAACAACAAAGTCCTCCGGTTGCTTCATGTAGATTTTCTGATCTAAATCACCATGAAGAAAATCTGTCTTCACATCCATTTGCTCAATCTCCAGATCAAGAGATGCTGCTAATCCAAGCACAGCACGAATGGATGACATCCTCACAACAGGAGAAAAGATCTCCTCATAATCAACACCTTTTCTCTGGCTAACCTCTAACAACCAATCTAGCCTTATACCGAAGCTTAGAATTGTGTTCTTCATTCTTGATTCTAAATACCCATTGATTCTTCAAAACTCGCATACCCTTTGGTAGCTTCACCAACTCATAGGTATCATTCTCAAGCAAGGACTTCATTTTTTCTTGCATAGCTTCAAGCCATTGAGCTTTGCTTTCATCTTCAACAGCCTCTCCAAAGCATTTAGGTTCTCCCCCATCAGTCAATAAAACAAACTCATGTGGAGAATACCTTGACGAAGGCTTCCTCTCTCTTGTAGACCTTCTGAGTACATTTTCAGGAATTTCCAAAGCTGGTTCTTTATCTTGATTATCATCACCAACTTCATCAAGTATCGGATCAACTGTTCCATCTTCGCCTGCACTTGTATCATGCTCATTATTTTGAGCTTCAACTCTACCATCTTCTACCATAGGCATAGAGGGAGTAATATCCAAGTCAGAAAAATTATCACTAGGCTGAACCATTGGCTTCTCCGCATTATCAACATCCTTCAGTGTTTGGTCTTCAATAAAGATAACATCTCTACTCCGAATCATCTTCTTGCTAACAGGATCATAAAACCTGTAACCAAACTCATCCATGCCATAGCCAATAAAAATACACTGCCTAGTCTTTACATCAAGCTTAGATCTCTCATCTTTGGGAATATGAACAAAAGCTTTACATATAAAAACTCTTAAATGATCATAAGAAACATCTTTACCTGACCATACCTTCTCTGGCACTTCAAATTGTATGGGAACACATGGTGTCCGGTTCAAGATATGAACAACAGTGCTCAAAGCTTCACCCCAAAAAGATTTTGCCAATCTAGATTGTGACAATAAGCACTAACTGTTTCAACCAATGTTATGTTCATCCTTTCAGCCAAGCCATTCAACTGATGAGCCTTCGGAGGAGTCTTTTGATGTCTTATAACATACTCTTTACAATAAGCATAAAATGGACCTGAGTACTCACCACTATTGTCAGTACGAATATATTTCAACTTCTTCCCAGTTTCTCTTTCAACAGAAGCTTGAAATTGCTTGAACACATTCAAAACTTGATCTTTGGTATTCAAAGTGTAAACCCATAATTTCCTAGAATGGTCATCAATAAAGGTCACAAAATAGATAAACCCTCCAAGTGTTCTTGTCTTCATCGGCCTACATACATCAGAATGCACCAAGTCAAGTATTTCTGACTTCCTTAAAGGTGGATGACTCTTGAAAGAAACCCTGTTTTGTTTCTCAGCAAAGCAATGGTTGCACTTAAAGGTGGTTACTCTTTAGTTGCCAATGCTTCACATGTTTCTTTTGATCACAATGATGACACTCAATATTCTTATACTTTTCTCGAGACTTGCTTCTGCTTTGATCTCTACTTTTAGGACATCGACTTTTGTTTCTCCCCCTAGACTTAGAAACAAGAACATCTGAATGTGTAGTCGATGTACCTTGTGACTTTCTTCTCATCTCTTCATTCAAAACACTTCTCTTGGCAAGATCCATAGAGATTACACCATCAAGAGCAGAATTGGACAATGACATTCTGAGAATTTCCTACGAGTCTGGTAAGGAGCCAAGAAGTAACAATCCTTGAACCTCTTCATCAAACTTGATACCCATGGAAGATAACTGATTCATAATTCCTTGGAAGTTATTCAAGTGATCTGTCATTGATGTCCCATCTGTATATTTCAAAGCCAACAACTGCTTGATCAAAAACATCTTGTTATTCCCAGTTTTCCGAGCATACAACTGTTCAAGCTTAATCCACAGGGTCCGAGCATGTGTCTCTCTAATAATATAGTTCAACATATTATCATCAACCCACTGCTTAATATATCCACAGACTTGTCTATGCAACAAAGTTCAATCATCATCAGATTTATCATTAGACTTCTCTGTACCAAAAACTGGTTGATGAAAATTTTTGACATAAAGCAAATCTTCCATCTTTGACTTCCATAAATCATAATTAGGACCATTAAGAGTGATCATCCTACTAGTATTAGTATTAGCTTCCATTATTCACAGAATCACAAGCCCAGAAGAAATACCAACAAGCTCTGATGCCAGTATGAAAGAGCCTAGCAGCAAAAATGACACAAATGTCCAACACAAGAACAATATGAAAGCACTCACAACACAATATGGCAGCAACTATAACAAGCAAATATAGCAAGTAAAGTAATAACAAGAACACACTGAGATTTTAACGTGGAAAACCTCCTCAATGTGAGAGGTAAAAACCACGGGTCGTCCATACCAATGAAATAGCTCCACTATAATCAAATGAGGTACAAGAGAGTCTCAAACAAAGCACAAAAATATGCATATAACCAACCAAAACATCAAATCACCAAAGCTTACAAATGAGACGCAAGAAGATGAAATATACCCAAAAAAATAGAGCTGCTGTCGAAGCCAATTTCTCCCACTGTAGACTTCCAATTAAAATCTTCACCACCAGAATGAAGAACAAGATGAGAAGAACATGCAGTTTAAATTTCAAGCCGATCCAACGGTGAACGAATGAGAAACTGTCATTTGAAATTTGTTACTTTACAAAAAAATAGAAATTCTGTTTTTTCCTCTTCTCTCTCTTTTGGTGGCTACTCTCTTTTTCTCAAATTGACTCCAAAAATTTGAATTAGGGTTGTGATACTAGGGTGCAAGAATACACCCCCAAAAAGTTGGGCTTAGGCCTCACAAAGGAGAGAAAAAAACTAATAGTTTTTAGTAGATTTAGTAATTTTGGTTATTTAGGTGTGATCTAGTAGTGGGTTATTATGGGGTTTTGTCCCAATTCACAGTGGATAAGATAAGAAAGCTCTATACCCTAGTGATTTATCATATTTGTGAAACCTAGGTTTTGATTTTGGTAATTTATATAGTTTAGCTTGGAAATTCTTGTTGGTTGGAATTGAATTGAGGAATTGGTGCACTTGGAATTGATCTTTGGTGGCTAGGCGTAGTTGAGCTTGTTTGAGGACTCAACTTGGTAAATTTGTACATATTGGGAATTGGCAAGGTATCGTTTCAGCTTCCTTTATGTAATATATAATATTTTGTGACACTTAGGCTAGTGGCCTTTAAGATAGGATTGAATGATGTGGTTGTATGACTAATTGCATGTAAATCATATGGTTGATGATGATTTGGATGAAAGTATATGGTGGAATATGAATATTGATGATTATGATGATTGTGATTATTTGATGAATTATGATATTAATAATGGATAATTGTTGATGTACTGATGATTGATGATGTTGTTGTTGATAGATGATGAGAAATTAGAGAATTTATGATGATAAGTCAATAAACAATGTTTGTGATGGTTTAGAATGGTGTATATGCGAATTGTTTAATGTTGGGATTGTTGATTGTGTTTAAGATGGTTATACTGAGAAGACATTAAGGAAATTATGAGGATTTGATGGTTTGATAGCTAGATACTTGAGAAATGGTTAGAAAGGGTTTACTATGAATATTTGAGTTGTGTTGAGTGTGTTTTTTTTAGTTTGGTTTTAGAAGTTTTGGAAAAACTAGAGAATTGTCACTTTTGGTAAAAACCTATTTTTAGTAAACTTTGACGGATCATAACTTGAGCCTCGATTTTTGAAATTGATTGGATTTTATTTTAAATTAAAGATGATTTAAAGGCTTTAAAGTGATATAAAGTTTGAGGAAAATGGATTTTCATAGAAGAAGTTATGAGCGTTTGAAGTTCGGTGCAAAAATATGAAATTTTGCAGCATAAAATTTTTTTAAGTCTGATACAGCATGCATACGAGGCATAGATATGTGATAAACCACTATTTTATGGTTTATCTTGTGCTCAATTGAGTGGTTTTTATCTACTCTTTACCCACTTATTCATACTATTTGCATGGTTTTACATTTGCCTTCCTAATTATGTACTTTGATTGAAAACATGCTTCTTTGATCTTATATTTGCTTATTATTAATCCTCTCTTATTACCATTAGATGCCTTGATATGTGTGTTAAGTGTTTTCAGATATTATAAGGCAGGAATGACTCAGAGGATAGAAAGGAAGCATGCAAAAGTGGAAGGAATACAAGAAGTTGGAGAAATTGCTAAGCTGTCTAGCCTGACCTCTTCGCACTCAAACGGCTATAACTTTGGCTACAGAGGTCCAAACGACGCGGTTCTAGTTGCGTTGGAAAGCTAACGTTCGGGGCTTCGATTTGATATATAATATGCTATAGTTCCCCTGACGTTAGATGACGCGACCGCGTGATCCATGCGGCCGCGTCGCAGTGACAGAAATCCAGCGTGGCAAAATTCTTCTCCAGCGAATTCCGGGCTGTTTTCGACCCAGTTTGCGGCCCAGAAAACACAGATTAGAGGCTATAAAGTGGGGGATTTCATCCATTCATAAAGAGGCTCTCATTATTTTACAATTTTAGGAGTAGATGTAGTTTTTAGAGAGAGAGGTTCTCTCCTCTCTCTTATGATTAGGATTTAGGATTTCTCTTAGTTTTAGGAGTGACTCTCAATCCCAGGTTCTTTATTTTTATTTATTTTCTCAATTTAATTTATGAACATCTATGCAGATTTAATTTCTTTTGTTAATGCAATTCGAGATATTTTCAGATTTAAGATTGCTTTGCTTATATTGATGCTTTTAATTTAATTTAGATATTTTTCTTCCTTTTGGCTTTGGTCAAGTAATTGGTAACACTTGAGTTGTCAAACTCAGGAGTGGTTGAATTTGGCAGATTTTGCTTTAGCTAGGATTGCTCTAACACTAGTCTCTCCACAAGAGTTGACTAGGACTTGGGGATCAAGCTAATCAGTCCACTTGACTTAACTAAGTGGGATTAAAATCCAATTCTCATCACATCTGATAAGGATAACAAGGACAGGATTTCCAGTTCTAATACCTTGCCAAGAGTTTATTTTTCAGTTATTTATTTATTTTTATTGCTTTGAAAATATACCTGTGCCCATTGCCCAAACTCCAAATTTTCCCAATTTACAAACTCATAGCCAATAATAAGAACATACCTCCCTGCAATTCCTTGAGAAGACGACCCGATGTTTAAATACTCGGTTATCAATTTTAAAAGGGGTTTGTTACTTGTGACAACCAAAACGTTTGTATGAAAAGACTTTTGAAGGTTTAGAAACTATACTTGCAATGAGGATTTATCCGCAAATTTCTAGACCACGCAAAAGTTCTCTCATCAAAATGGCGCCGTTGCCGGGGAATTGCAAACGTGTGCCTTATTATTGGTTATTGTAAATATTTGCTTTTTACTTGTTTATTTGTTTTTATTTTTATTTTTATTTTTTTTGCTTTTTCGTACATTAAGAGGTTATTTGTTTTTATTTAATTATTAAAAAAAAAAACAAAACTTTTCAAAAATTTGTTCTTAGTGTTCATCTTGATCTTCAAGTTGTTCTTCACGTTCATCTTGACCTTCAAGCTGTTCTTAGTTGTTTTCTTCGTTTTGATCTAAAAATTTGAAATTTGGTGTCATTTTATTATTTTTCTCTTTCCTCATTAAATTCAAAAATATTTTTAATTAATTTTTTTCGAAAAAAAAAATTCAGATTTTTATTTTTAAAATTTTTATCTTATCTTATCTTATTTCAAAAATCAAATTTCAAAATTCAAATTTAAAAATTTTCAAATTTCAATTTTAAAAATTTTTCAAATTTCAAATCTCAAATTTCAAATATTCAAATTTCAAAAATTTAAAATTCAAATTTCAAAATTTCAAATTTCAAATTTCAAAATTTAATTTTCAATTTCAAAATTTAAATAACCTTTTAATTTAAAATTTATTTTTATTTTCGTTTTTAATTTTTATTTACTACTATGAACTCTTACCCTTTTGGCTATGAGTCTGGTTACAATTATGTTGCAGGAAGAAGAAATTACAATGAGAACAGGCATCAAGGTTGGAACAATCAAAGATGGAAGGAGCCACAATGATTTGATCAACCCTCATGGCAACAACCACCTCCATTGGACTATCAACAACCACCACCATATGCCTATGAACCCTTTTCTCAACATAACTTTGGACCACCAAACTCACAAGCCCCTTTCCGCCATTCACCTCCATATGACCCTAACCCTCAACCACCATACCAACCAACTTATGAGCCATATGAACCATATATAGAACCACCCCAATTCCAATCCAATCACTCCCAACCACCACCACCACTTTCTTTTGTAGCATGTCCAAGTCCAGCAACCCGAGAAGCAGAGGATCGCCTAAGGGAAACAGTAATTAAATTTCAGGCAACCATTCAACAACTGGAGCAAGCATTAATTCAATGGGCTTCTAGGCGCTCAAATATACAAGGATCAGCCACAGCTCCATGTGGACAGTCTAGTGAAGAGCGTAGGATGAAGGAGATACCAGAAACCCCAGTGGACAAGACAGAGAATGAATTCATACTAGAACAAGTAGAAGAAGTTGTCATTGTTCAAGAAGAAGAGTTGGTTGAAGACTTAGGAGATGCAGAACCTCCATGGGAAAGTCCAGTCATAGAACCCCCTTCCAAGATGTTTGAAATTGATGCTGAGGAGGGTGTACAACCTCCAAGGCATATCATAGATGAAGACTTGGAAGAGGTTGATCAAGAGATGGAGATTCAAGAAGAAGAAGAAGCACAACCTCCCATGCCCTTGGAAAGAAATGAAGAGGAGATTGAATTGAAAGAAAGCTGCCAAGAGGAAGAGGTTGGAATTGAAGAAGCTTGCAAAGAGGTGGTAATTATCAGAGAAGAGCACAAGGGAGTGGAGCTTGCAATTTCATTAAAAACACCTCCCCCTAAGTTGCCATCATCCTTCACAACATTCAAGTGGGTAAAATTCATATCCTATAACTTTCTAATCCCACTTGAATATGGGCTACTGGAGACGGATGGTCAACTTAGAGCTCTTTGTGACATTAAGAGTAAGAGAAAGATGGCCAGTGGTAAGAATTGTCCTGCAAGGTTCATCATGGTTGGAAGCTTTAAGTTTAAATGTAAAGGTTAGTATAGAGCTCAACTGAATGGGTCTAGGAAGTTGTTTGGCCGCCTACGTGAGAATTCAGACTGCTTGCCACCCGGAGGGAACAATATTGCTCAACCAAAAGACGGGTGCAAAGGCAAGGTCTGGGACTCCGGAATCCATTCTACCAATCACCACTCTTGGGGCCTGGTCACTTGCTTTAACTTACTTGAAGGCTTTCTGCGCCTAGTTTGGGACCCCGGAGGACACTGGAATCACAAACATTGGTGGAGATTCCTGGATGAGTTCAAGCTCAAGCCACCATAACAGGAAACTCACCAAATGTCCAACTTAAGAACTTTAACTAAAAGTGCTAGGTGGGAGACAACCCACCATGGTATAATCTTTCCTTTTTTTCAATTATAATTTTATTTAGTTTTGTTTAATTTTGAATTTTATTTTATTTCATTGAACCTGGAGTTTTGCATCACATTAACACTGCATTCTGCATTTGTTTTCAGATAAAAAAAAGGAAAGAGAGCACGCGACGCGACCGCATCAGCGACGCGTCCGCGTCGCAAGGAGATGAGAGAATAATAAATTGAACAGAAAGTTACGCAGGAGCAGCGCTGGAGGCGTGCCAATGGCACAAATCGTCCCACGCGACCGCGTCGCTCACGCGACCGCGTCATATGGGAATACTGGCCTCCCACGCGATCGCATTCCTCACGCGGCCGCGTGACCTGAAATCGACGTAAAAAGGGTGTATGGCAGCAAGTTGGGCTGGAGTGAGGCTGGACTCGTGCTGGAAGCCCAAACCCTCCCACGCGAACGCGTGCCCCACGCGTCCGCGTCGTCTTCAAAAGATGGCCACTCACGCGTCCGCGTCACAAGCGGCGCACAGAATATCCAGATCAGCCAATTTTCTTATCTCTTTCTTCCCTAATCCTTATTTTTCTTCTCTTTTTCTTATTTCTTTCTTCTTCCTTTCTTATCTTCTTTCCCTTCTCATTCTTCTTATTTTTCTTTTTATTTTATTTTAATTTATTTGCATACTTTCATTCATTGCATTATTTTCATTGGTGTTAGAATTTTATTTGAGTCATTATTCCTCATTATATGTTTGACAATTATTATTATCTTCTTTAAAGGATTGCTTGCATGTTCACTGTAATACTTTCTATACCTTCTTCACCATGCATGCTATGTGTTTGTAAAAAAAAAACTCATATGGCATTATGCATTTCTCTATGTTATTATACTATTTAATGCTTGCTTTTCATAAACTCCCTTTACTATTTTAATTGAATATAATTGTCAATACAAACATGGTAATTTATTACAAGTAATGCTTGGTCTATGCTACTCATGCCCTTTTCCGGCATGCCAATAAACACCCTGCATCCACTTATCTTTCGATGCACTGGCTATTTTTCATTGCTGGCTTTTCACATGTACTCGAGAGCATGTGTTAATGTCAATTACATCCTAATGTGCATCCATCACCACTCTTCCATTCTCTTCTTTGCTATATATCTATTTGAATTTAATTTACTTTCTCTTCCCTTCTTCAGGATGGCCACCAAGGAAGGAAAGGAGAAAGCTACTCCCAAACCGCCAGCAAGGAAAGGAACAAAAAGAGCCCCAGCTGAGGAACCACAACCCCCATCCACTTGCACATCTTAGCATGCACCGAGGACGGTGCAATCTTTAAGTGTGGGGAGGTCGATATCGATCTCCATGGGTTAGTTATTTCCTATTTTAACACCAATGTTAATTTGTTCATTGTTGCATCTGCATATTTGATTGCATGTTTATTTGATTTTGTGCATTTAGTTACTACTTGGTTAAAGTAATAAAATTCTTTTTAGGACCCTATTTTTGAAAATTTTCACTAATTTAAAATGAAAATTTTTGTGTTTAACTTGTTTGAAGTTGTATTTGGAACATGGTTTTTAAGCCAAAGAACACACAACCTGTGAGATTTGAGCTTATTTATATGGTTACATTATTTAACCATAAATATTTTATTCCTGTGTGTTCCCTTCTCTATGATTGTAATCTATATTTTGTTCCAACCTATATGTCCATTATTTAGTGTATTTACATGTTTGCATATGATTGAGGCCATTATTTGATTTTATCTCACTTATCCCAAATAAGCCTACCCTTTAAATCACCCTTGTCAGCCACTTTGAGCCTTTTAACCCCCTCTTGTTCTGTATTTTACCACATCACTAGCCTTAAAGCAGAAAAATAATTAAATATCCCAATTGAATCTTTGGTTAGCTTAAGATAGTGTGTTAATTAAGTATGGAAAAACTGTGGAAACATGGGTTAATAAAGGAAAAGTATAATGTTTCTAATTTATTTGAATATCAGGAATTTCGGAACCTACTCATGAAAAACTAAAATAGAAAAATAATAGAAAATCCATGTGCATTGATAAGTTATGTTTGTTTCTCTACAAAAAAAAAAGAGAAAAAAGAGAAAAATCTAAAAATACTCAATAAATAAATAAATAAGGGGACAAAATTACCCCAATATTAAGTTTAATAAAAGATCAATGCACATGTGATAAAAATTAAAGAAAAATTTGGTACACGAGTATGGGAATTATACAAAAGTGAAAATTTTGGGTAGCTAGGTAAAGTATTTTTAAATTATATAAAGTATGTATATGTTAGGTGAGATCTTAGACTAATCAAGGATTCACTTTGTTAGCTCACTTAGCCTTATATATATATACCCTCACCCTTACCTTAGCCCCATTACAACCTTGAAAAGACCTCATGATGTTTGCATTGGTACATTAAATTTTTGTTGATTGGTTAGATGAAGAACAAGGTTTAGAAAGCATGACTAGAGAAGAGTAGAGTGAATAACCCTATACACTTGAGAGATTAGAGTGATATACACTTCCAGTGAGGGTTCAACGCTTAAATTCTATGTTCCCTGCTTTCATGAGCTGTCTTCTTACAAGTTCACTTGCTTTTTATTGTATGATTTGAATTAGTGGAAATTGGTTTGTATTTGTCTTGGAGAACTTATTTACTCTTAACCAAGTAAGTAAAAGCATTTAGCATGTACTTGCATTCATAGGTTGCATTTCATACCATTCCTCTTCATCTTTATAGTTTCCCTTGAGCTTAGCATGAGGACATGCTAGTGTTTAAGTGTGGGGAGGTTGATAAATCACTATTTTATGGTTTATCTTGTGCTCAATTGAGTGGTTTTTATCTACTCTTTACCCACTTATTCATACTATTTGCATGGTTTTACATTTGCCTTCCTAATTATGTGCTTTGATTGAAAACATGCTTCTTTGATCTTATATTTGCTTATTATTAATTCTCTCTTATTACCATTAGATGCCTTGATATGTGTGTTAAGTGTTTTCAGATATTATAAGGCAGGAATGGCTCAGAGGATAGAAAGGAAGCATGCAAAAGTGGAAGGAATACAAGAAGTTGGAGAAATTGCTAAGTTGTCCAGCCTGAACTCTTTGCACTCAAACGGCTATAACTTTGGCTACAGAGGTCCAAACGATGCGGTTCCAGTTGCGTTGGAAAGCTAACGTTCGAGGCTTCGATTTGATATATAATATGCTATAGTTCCCCTGACGTTAGATGATGCGACCGTGTGATCCATGCGGCCGCATCGCAGTGACGGAAATCCAGCGTGGCAAAATTCTTCTCCAGCGAATTCCGGGCTGTTTTCGACCGAGTTTGCGGTCCAGAAAACACAGATTAGAGGCTATAAAGTTGGGGATTGCATCCATTCATAAAGAGGCTCTCATTATTTTACAATTTTAGGAGTAGATGTAGTTTTTAGAGAGAGAGGTTCTCTCCTCTCTCTTAGGATTAGGATTTAGGATTTCTCTTAGTTTTAGGAGTGACTCTCAATCCCAAGTTCTTTATTTTTATTTATTTTCTCAATTTAATTTATGAACATCTATGCCAGATTTAATTTCTTTTGTTAATGCAATTCGAGGTATTTTCAGATTTAAGATTGCTTTGCTTATATTGATGCTTTTAATTTAATTTAGATATTTTTCTTCCTTTTGGCTTTGGTCAAGTAATTGGTAACACTTGAGTTGTCAAACTCAGGAGTGGTTGAAATTGGCAGATTTTGCTTTAGCTAGGATTGCTCTAACACTAGTCTCTCCACAGGAGTTGACTAGGACTTGGGGATCAAGCTAATCAGTCCACTTGACTTAACTAAGTGGGATTAAAATCCAATTCTCATCACATCTGATAAGGATAACAAGGACAGGATTTCCAGTTCTAATACCTTGCCAAGAGTTTATTTTTCAGTTATTTATTTATTTTTATTGCTTTGAAAATATGCCTGTGCCTATTGCCCAAACTCCAAATTTCCCCAATTTACAAACTCATAACCAATAATAAGAACATACCTCCCTGCAATTCCTTGAGAAGACGACCCGATGTTTAAATACTCGGTTATCAATTTTAAAAGGGGTTTGTTACTTGTGACAACCAAAACGTTTGTATGAAAGGACTTTTGAAGGTTTAGAAACTATACTTGCAACGAGGATTTATCCGCAAATTTCTAGACCACGCAGAAGTTCTCTCATCAGTATGCGACACGGGTAATGGAGGTCTGAATTTTCTGATGCCTTTATCAAACACCTAGATGACTTAGGTTCGGACCATAGGGCATTGTTATTATGCTCACACTAGAAGGAAAGGAGATCTAAAAGAAGATTTCGATTTCAAGAGCGATGGTGTGAGAAGGAAGAGTTTGGCAATATAATCAAGCAAGCTTGGAGGCACGAGGTAGTAGGGTCAGCAATGTTTAAGTTGGCTGGGAAGTTAAAATCTTGCAGGCACAAGCTAGTAGAGTGGCAAAAAACCTCTAATTCCAATTCAAATTAAAAAATTATGAGCCTTAAGGAGAAGATATCAGACGAAACAAACAAAGGGCAGCTTGCAAATGGAGCAACAATCCGTATTTTAGAAGCTGAACTTGAGGAAGCTTGTGAGCAAGAGGAAAGATATTGGAGAGAAAAATCCCAAATACAATGGCTGAAATTGGGGGGGGGGGGTAAAAATACGAAGTTCTTCCACTCCAAGTTTCAGGCTAGGGACAGAAGGAACAAAATTAAAGAGCTTAGAGATGAGGATGGGGAGACGACATCGAATGCGGTGGGCATTGCTAAAATCGCTCAACGGTATTTTGAAAAACTTTTCTCAACCAGCTTTCCTAAAGATCCTACTGAAGAGTTACAAGGAATGCCTAGAAAAATAACAGCAGCAATAAACCGAACTCTGGTGAGGCCTATTTCAGAAAAAGAAGTCAAATCAGCTGTGTTTTCAATTAACTCTTTCTCAGCTCCGGGTGAAGATGGTTTCATGGCTAAATTCTTTCAACGCTATCGGGAGACTATCAAAGGAGATGTGCTCTGTGCTGTCAAGAGTTTTTTGGTGGAGGTAGAGTACTAAAAGCTTTCAATCATACCAATATCTGTCTAATCCCTAAGGTGAATGATACTAAGTCTTTGAAACAGATTAGGCCTATAAGTCTTAGCACTGTTGTTTATAAAATTATTTCAAATATAATTGTTCACAGATTGCAACCAGTTATGCACAAGGTTATTAGTGACTCACAAAGTGCTTTTATAAAAGGAAGACTCATTAGTGACAATGTTTTGATAGCCCACGAATTTATGCACTCTCTAAAGAATAAAAGATATGGAGATTATGAATTTGCTTTGAAACTTGATATGAGCAAGGCGAATGACCGGGTTGAATTGAATTTTGTCTGGACCATGATCGAGAAACTGGGTTTTTGTAAAAAGTGGGTGGATTGGATTAAGGAACTGGTGACTACGGTTTCCTACTCTGTTACTGTGGATGGTGCACTTCATGGTTATTTTAGACCATGTAGAGGATTGCGACAAGGCGATCCTCTTTCCCCTATCTCTTTTTATTCTGTGCAGAGGGTCTATCCTATCTGCTCCACAGAGGAGAACAGAGCCTAGATTTTTCTGGGTTGAGACTAAATCGCAGATGTCCTAAAGTCAGCCACTTTTTTTTTGTAGATGATTCAATTTTGTTCAGTAAGGCTACGATCAAGGACTGCCAGAGTTTACTCAAGGTCTTAAGTAACTATGAAGAGATTAGTGGACAAACAGTTAACTTGGACAAATCTTCAATCTTTTTTAGCAGGAACACGCCCACCCAAACCTGAGATATGTTGTCTGAATTACTACACGTTCCACACGTGGGTAACCAGAATAGATACTTGGGCTTGCCGCCGTAGTGCAGAGGTAAAAAAAATCCACCTTTAATTACATCAAGGATAAAGTGCTACAGAAACTGCAACATTGGAAACAGACTCTACTATCATCGAGTGGAAGGGATATCCTTATTAAGGCGGTGGCTACAACAGTGCCTATTTACACTCTCAGTTGCTTTAAACTCCTAGAGACACTAATAGAAGACGTACAAAGAGCCATATTGCAGTTTTGGTGGGGCCAAAAATGATCGGAAAGGAGGATGCAATGAATTGGGTGGAGAATTACTTGTAGGTCTAAGAGCCAAGGGGTCTTAATTTCAAAGATCTTAAAGCTTTCAACCTTGCAATACTAGCCAAACAAGGATGGCGACTACTTACAAGAACAAATTCTCTAATCTCTAGGGTATACCGAAGTAAATATTTCAAAGACTCCAATTTTCTCCACGCAGAAGTTGGAATCAACCCTTCCTGGGGATGGAGGAGCGTAGTAGAGGGCAGAAAAGTTTTGGAAAAAGGTATCCTATGGAGGGTAGGCACCGGTTCAGATATCAAAATAAGAGAAGATTCATGGGTTCGTGATTATCTGTCTATTACTCCTAATACAGAGACTAATTCAGAGCACAATCCTACATGGGTTTCAGATCTACTTTTACCAACCAAATCATGGAACCAGATACTAATACAAGAACTATTCAGACCAGATATTGCAGAGGCAATCATAAACACTGAAATCCAACAAGGTGATGATGAGGTTACCTGGCTAAAGGAGAAAAATGGATGCTATTCAGTAGCGTCTGGGTACCAGCTAGCATTCCAATTCTTCCACCCCCACTAGAGTTTTTGTCAGAACAGTGTCAAAATAAGCAACTATGGTCTGATATTTGGAGCATCAAATGCCAACCCAAGATAAAAAATTTCCTTTGGAAAATTATGCACAAAGGCCTACCTGTTCAACAAAGGCTAAGTGAAAGACTTCCATCAGTGAGTCCATTATGTCAGCGATGCAACAGGTTCCCTGAAACAGTTGCGCATTGCCTCTGGATGTGCACCGACGCTATTGAGACCTGGAGAATCACTAATCTACCTGTTCCAACTTTAATTAAAGAACCATTGATTTGGTGGAGTGAGCTTGACAAAAATCTGAAATTTGTGAGCAATGCGACAAAGTAGAAAGAATTCACAGCAAATGTATTATAGCAGATTTGGATTACCCGGAACGAGAAGCTATTCGAGAATAAGAGACGCCATCCTCTTCAATTGGTTGATGCTGTTCGCCACGCCATGAGAGAAGACCGACACCGTTCTTGACCTTTCTTCCTGGAGATCTCCTTCACTTTTATTCACTTTACCTTTTGGTTTACTTTACTTTTTGATTTTCTTTCTTCTATTGAATTATGTATTATGGCTAAAGTTGGATCGTTCCAACCTTTCTCTTGTTATGCTGTCCTTTTTTGGACCACTCATTTTTATTTAATAAAATGAATTTTATCTTGAAAAAAAAAAGAGATACATTCATAATTATCTTGTTTATACTGTAAGCGAGATATGTGTATTATTATTAAAAAATTACGATTAAAATAATATAATATTATTTAATCGTAATTTTTTTAATAATAATACACATATCTTATTTATACTGTAAATGAGATATGCGTATTTTTTTAAATTATATATATATATATATATATATATATATATATATATATTTATAATTATTTCGCCTACAATATAAACAACATAAATGAACGAGAACGGGTCAGATTTTCCTTAGGCTAGTCTCAAGATTCATTTCTAAGACTTACAATATTTATTTTATAATATTGTATAATCTATCCTTGCATTTTTCATTGAACTTCTTTTTCTCTAATGTACTCATCCTAATATATATATATATATTTTTTTTTTATAATTATTTCGCCTACAATATAAACAACATAAATGAACGAGGACGGGTCAGGTTTTCCTTAGGCTAGGTCTCAAGATTCATGTCTAAGACTTACAATATTTATTTTATAATATTGTATAATCTACCCTTGCATTTTTTATTGAACTTCTTTTTCTCTAATGTACTCATCCTAATTACTTCTTTTATAATAACGTCTGTTGTGTATGTATATAAATAAGCGAAGCTTGCATTGCAAGCTACTATTATTATTATTATTATTATTATTAATGTTAAAAGATTATTAAAATTTTATTATTTTTAGGTATTACTTAGTCATTAATATTTAAAAATATAAAAATATTATTGAATTATTAGACTAAAAAATTTAAGCAAAAAAACTGAATTAATAATTAAATAATAACAAAAAATAATAAATTTGGATGATACTCTAACATTTTCTTTATTATTATTATTATTATTATTATTATTATTATTATTATTATTATTATTATTACCTATATGCTATTCAGAGTTATAGATGAAGAGGTACAATAATATACTCACTAATATCCTATTATGACTGCGGTATATCGGGTTTGTTATCTAGGGTGTTACAAGAGACGAGAGAGGAAAGCGAAAGGGGAGGTTGTGAGAAGATGAGATCGATCAGAGTAGCAAATTGCAAGGCAAAGAGGTAGTGAAAAATGGAGTGGTGACATTTTGGCAAGGCTGAGAAGTGACTGAGAGTGATGGAAATTGGTGATAATAAAGCCACGAGAACTGAGGAAAATTGTTTTGGCCATTAACTTAGTGACACAAAAGTGGCTTCTTTTACGCGAGATATAGATTTGGCAGGCTTTTAGTTTGGTGGGTTCAAAGTCTTCATAAGTTCATATGACCATTTTTCTTGTTCTGTTTAGCGAATCAACCCTGGTTCGATCTGTTTTGACACTCTTAAATGACTACTATGTTCAAATTTCTATTATGTTTAAAATATAATATAGTACAAATGACAGAGAGATAAACGGGATAAGATAATGATGACACAACATTCTTGAATGTCATACCTCGTGACTTGAATAATATACAAAGTGGTTAGTTAGGGGTTTTGTTTTTATTCAAGTTTGTGAGATAGGTTAGCGTGTGTATATATAATGGTGAAGTGTGAGAGTGAATGTTCACCATGACACTTCAGCGTATTAATATTCAGCATATGTTAGCTTTATCCTTAGCCTGTTCCTTTTTCTAAGAATTGAAAAACTGTTATCTCCTTTCTGTATTAAAACCCACAAACAAATTATAATAAATAAAGTATATGTGAAGCCTTCAACTGCTGTAAAAATAGTACTAGATAACTTGCTTAATTATCAATTAATTGCAATATTTAAACGTATATACTTATAGTAGATTTTGTTGTTCCAACTTATGGACTAATGTTATATATATATCATCGATTAAGACTCCAAGACCATTTTTTAAAAATAAGTAAGGTTACACGTTTTTTTATATTAGTCAATATTTTTTTTCAACACCTGATTTTTATATTATTAAAATTGGAATGTAAAATTTAGAATATACTACTTATTAATATTTAGAGTATTCACTAAGTATTGGCTAAAAATAATAAATTTTATTTTTCATATAACATTATTTTTCAAAATTTTATATCTCAATAAATCATCCATATATGAATTACATTATAAAAAATCTGACTAGCTATTTTAAATTAATTAACTCAAACTTAGAAAGAAAAAAATGCTTCTAATAATAATCAAAATTGATACCTAATTAAAAGTTCAAAGTATATATTCTTTCAAGCATAAAATCGTTTTCTCACCCCCTGTCTAGTTTTATTTTAGACAATTCGCATCTTATTGATTGGAAAATGACAACCTTTTTTCTATCCTTCCTTTCCGTTAGACACATGGACCTTTTTGTGAAATTCTCTGACAAGTCTTGATAAGATTTAATGACATGTCACGTTGGGCTCTATGAAACGGCACTACTTCTCCTCCATGAACGATAACCATTCGATTAGGACACTTAAACCTCTATAGAATCATCAAAACGACATCGTGAATGGGAGTGAAATGAAAGGTCTCTCATGATAAACTCCAAAGAACCCTCACTCCATTCTTTGAATTACAGAAAACCCTAATGAATTGACATTTTTTCCTCCAAAATATTGCTGATGAAGAGCTTTAGTGAGGTGGTCATGACGATACTATAAGGAAGGAATAGAGCAACTAACGGAGGTTTTTATGGAGTAGCAATGGTGTGTCTATCGCTTTCATCGAGGTAACTTTTGTTTAATCTTTTTTGAACTGCGTCCAATGGTCTTATTTTTGTCTTTTTTGGATCCTTCTTTAATCACTTTAATAGAAAATGCTATTTTAATATGTGATTATGTCGGTAATCAATTAATTAATTTTTTATTTGTTGAACTTTTTGCATGTAGATGTCTTTTGAAGTTATCCTTGTGTTTTACCATGGGAGCTAGTTTGAAAAGGACTTTAATGGGGTGTTGTGGCAATGTGCACAGATTTCCTCCATTATATATTAATATTGTCAATTTCAGAGATTTTGAGCTAATGTTTAAGGGACTAGCGTATGTTAGTTAAAAACAGATGTATTGGTATGACTCAAGAGCACCTAATTTGGAGGCTAGATTGCATGTTCTTAAGGGGGATAAAGAGACTAATGAAATGTGTGATAAGAAGATGGAAGATACGGAGACTGATTTGTGACCACAATATAAATAGGCCACAAGTTTTGAATGATATAGCATATGATGGAGTTAGGGTAAAAAATGATTTCTCCTTCTTTGACGGGTATGAAAGTGCAGAAGATGAGGCTTATGAACCTCCCCCTCCTGGATTTGAGTCTCATAATAGTAGTAGTGTTGAAGAAATTCCAACACCAAAGGAAACTACTAAGAAAAAGAGTATTAAGGAGAAGAGTAGTGAGGGGCCTAAGAAGAATGTAAGAACCGAGACTAATTAATCGTCTAAGTAAATAATTAATATTGTCCAAAATAGGATCCAAAAATTTAGAATGAGAATTTGAGGATTTAAATATGATTTTTAGACTTAGTAGATTTTTCTGAGTCAGAAAATGTATTTTCTGCGAAAACTCGAGTAAAATCGCGAACTGGCAGCCGAACCGGTCGAACCGGTTTAAGTCTGTTCGGTACTGTGCGAGAAAAATTAAAAACAATTGAAAACCTTAGGAAAATATTTAAAGGCGAAAACTGGACGTTAATTTTAAAGTTTTGGCCCAAAGTTGGGCAAAACGGGCTAAAAACGCTAACGAGTTGGACCGGGCCCAAGCCCAATATATATACTCTCATTAAAGGCCAATTCAGCACACAACACTCTCATAAACACAACACACACCAGCTGAAAGAAAAGAGGGAGAAGAAGCACTATTAATCATCATCTTGCCATGCTCATAACTTGAGCTACGGAGCTCCGATCACCGCACCGTTTACGGCCACGCGATCCTCGCGGAGAGCTCTACAAAACTCACCCAAGAAACTGGTAAAAAAATCACGAAATTTCTCTTAGTTCTTCCTTCCAAAATTTCAAATTTTTAGGGTTTTGTATTGAGTGAAATTTTGTAATTTTGGGTATTTAGGTACACTCTAGCACTTGATTCCTATTGGGTTTTGACCCAATCTACATTAGGTAAGGTGAGCATACTTGATCTCTTGTGGTTTTGTGTATATATGAAACCCTAGGTTTGATTTGTAGAATTTGTGTAATTTCTAGCTTGAATTGGTGTTGTGTAGAGTATATTGGTGACTTAAATTGCTTGAAAGTGGACTTGGTGGCTGGACTTGTTGATCTTGGTTGAGGATTTGGTGAATTAAAGCTTGTCGGAGTTCAATTTTGGGTTTTTGGCATATTGGAAATCGGCCAAGGTATGGTTTCAGTTTCCTCTACGTAATATATAATATTTCTGGACATTTAGGCTAGTGACCCATATGATAGGATTGAATTTAATTGGTTGTTGGAGTTGTTGTATGATGATTTGATGATTTGGGTTGTTGATGAATTGAATTGTTGATGTTGATAGTATGGTATTGGAGATTGAGATTGAATTTGATTATGATGATTGTTAGTAATGGTGGAATGATATTTGATAAATGTGTTGGTTGAAAAATGAATCTATTGTTATGTATTTGAGAATGGGATTGATGATTGTATAAGGTGGAGTGGTGAATTGAGGTATGAAAAGTGTGAAATCTGATGTGTTTTGGGAGTTAATGAGATGGTGGTTTAGTGTTGGTTGTGAAACTGGAAAATTGAGAACTTGCGAAATTTTGGTAAAAACGAATTTTTGGTGAACTTTGACGGATCATAACTTGAGCCTCAGTATTCAAAATTTGTTGGAATTTGCTTTAAATTAGAGTTCATTGAAAAATATTTAAATGGATATAAAGTTGTAAGAAATAGATTTTTGTAGTGAAAGTTGTGATCATTCAAAGTTTGGTGTCAAAATTTGAATTATGTGAATGCTGCAGAATTTGTGATTTCTTGTTTTTGTGCGCACGCACACCCCTGTGAGTTTTTGAACCTGTGCGTACGCACAGTCTTGTGCGTACGCACACACAGGGGAAGGCTTACTGATGGGAGCGCTAGCACGCCCTGTGCACACACAAAACCAATGAAGTTTGGCAAGCTGTGCGAACGCACAAGTTGGAAGGTGCATTCTGATGAGGGCATTCGCACGCCTTGTGCGAACGAAAATAATTGGAAAATTTTACACCTGTGCGTACCCACACCTCTATGCGTACGCACACATTTTGAAAATCCTGCTGGGCGTGCGCATGCACATGCCTTGTTTTTCAACTAAATTTTTGTTTTTAACTGTTTCACCTTCCCAACAAGCTTGTAACCTTCTGTGACACCTATTTAAGACTCTTTGGCTTATTTTCAGGTATCAACACATGGAAAAAAGTCCTAGGAGATTTTATTTGGTTATACCTTGAATAGTTAGAGAATGGAGGCTTAGGTTTCTGGTATACTGAGGATGGGTTTGGTGGAGTGAAAAGGGAGAAAGATACATGAATTGAGAACTGATGAACTAATGAGTTCGGAAAGGAAATTGTGAATTGACAGTGGTTGAGATGAGTTGAGAACTCGGAGTTGGAAATGATGAATTATTGATATAATAAAATAATAAAAATTTCAAAACCACTAATGTAACACTTTTAGATTGAGATTGTTGAGACGCTATGCGTCCGGCAGGAATGGCGGTTGGATCCCGCCTGTCGAGGTAGCAGCGGCGGCGTAAGGGAAGTGGTTCGTCCTGCTTGCGTTGAGATGTGAGGTTCATGGCAAGAGTATCTCGCTCGCATCCCTTCGGATCACTAGAGTGTGCAGGCACAAAATCCTGGACGGTGTTCCGAGAACTATATCTCGAGGGTTCCCATTATGATTCTGAAGGGCGACATCTCCATGGAGACATCTCCATGGAGATGTGTCGGGTTGGCAGCTGAACCGACAATGTGATATCACAGCCAGTAGGACAGGCATTCATCATGTGCATCTTCTATCTTTTTGTTTGCTTTGCCGACTTGTAAGTGTTTGCCTAATTGTATAACATGCCTAATTGCCTATTTGAATTACTTGCCATATATGTCTATACTTGTGTTTTACTTGCATTGTAATAATTGTGTATTTCTACTGGGATTGAGGAGGTTCGGAAGGCGGCGGCGATGGGATCGCATGGAGGATAGGTTGGTAAAGGCTGTGGTACAGCGGAGAACCATTAGATTAGAAAATCCTTTAAGTTAGAATACCCCTTTATCATGTTATGGTTTAAATTATTCTTTAATGTTTTAGTTATGCTTTAAGATAAATCTTGTTATGGATATGAAGTAATAGGATTGCCTCTGGCGTCTCGGAGTCTTATGTCTTACATCATTGGGCACTGTTACCATACTGAGAACCTCCGGTTCTCATACCATATTCTGTTGTTGTTTTTCATATGCAAGTCACAACCCACCTCGGTGAGTTGCTTCGATGGAGACAGAGCGGAGGATCCCGGATATATTTTGGAGCCTTTTTGCTTTTCTTGTTCTTATCTCTCATCTTTTGTATGTACTTTTTCCTAGAGGCTTACTTTGAGAGAAAAACTTGTATAAGATGTTTTTAACTTTCAGAATTTCGTATCGTCTGTATATAGCTAGCCGGCTTAAACTCCACGAGCCGTGGCTAGATGTTTATACTATTATACTCTTCTATTTTGTTATATTATATCTATATCCTGCGCGTTAAGTTTGTAGCTTTGTGTGTATGTTTTGCGCTTTTCAAATCCTGTTTTTGAGCTGTATCTTTCATCGGGCTTCTAAAATATATTACTTCTTCTATATGTATTATATGTATAAGCTTTAGACTTGTCGTACCTTTTGATTAACCTTTGCTTTACGATGTGAGGTAAGGCTTAGGATAATTAGGGTGTTACATTTAGTGGTATGAGAGCGGTTCGTCCTCGTGAGCCTGAGGGATGGACCGATTATGCTTCAATTCACACTCTATGTCTCTTCTTTGATGCTATTAGGTTATCTATTTGATATATGCATAGCATGCTTGTTTGTGAGTGCCTTTCTGGGATAATTGAAGCACTAGGCTTTTAATATTGAGACTGATCACCTTGATATCGATTGTTTGGTGTAGACAGGAACCTTAATGGCCACTCACGGATGAGGTCGTACGCGTTCACGAGCAGAGAGTAGAAATGAGCAATTGGCCGATAACCATGCCGAATTCATGGTGGCAATAGCTAACCTTGCGAATACCATGGAGGCTAATGCTGCTGCGACCCTGCAAGTTGTGCAGTGGTTGGGCCAACCAGCTGGGAACGGAAACGGAGATGGAAACAGCAATGATAATGAGGAAGGAAATGGTGATAACATGGGAGGTGCTCCGATGACCTTGGCTACTTTTCTCAAGGTTCATCTACCAAGTTTTAGAGGTTCAACCAACCCTACAGAAGCAGATAATTGGATCCAGGCCATGGAGCGTGCCTTACAAGCACAGAATATTTCGAATAATCAGTATGTGGAGTTTGCTACGTATCAGCTTTTGGGAGAAGCTCAGCACTGGTGGCAAGGAGAATGCCGCTTGCTATAGCTTCAGAATGTTGACATCCCTTGGGATGTGTTCCAGACGGCTTTCTATAAGAAGTACTTTCCTGAATCTGCAAGGGAAGCGAAGGAGATAGAACTTATGCAGCTTAAGCAAGGTTCCTTGTCTGTGGCAGAATATACTAACCAATTTGAGGAGCTTTTCAGGTTCTCTAGGGTGTGTCAGGGTGCCCCGGAGACCTACGAAAGCTGGAAGTGTATCAAGTATCAAAGGGGATTGAAGGATAACATTATGACTGCTATGGCTCCTTTGGAGATTCATATTTTCTCCGATCTGGTGAGCAAGGCGAGAATTGTTGAGGAATATGCAAAGACGGTAGCCTCGTCAAAGGACACTCATGGAGGAAACACTAGTCGGGGACGTGGCAAGTACTTTCAGCCAAGAGGTCAGAATTTTAAGAAAGGAGGACATGCGCCTCAAGGTCAAGGAGGCTTCAGAAAGAACACTTATGATCAGTACCAGTGTGGCAAAGGGAGGGGAAATCAGAGTAATATTTCTCTGGATTTAATTTGTGATCGTTGTGGATGTTTTCATCCATATGACTCTTGCAAGATTGGTATAGGTGGTTGTTTCAATTGTAGTTTGCCTGGTCATATTGTGAGAGATTACAATCATGGAAAGAACCCGAATGCGGGTCAGAGTCAACACCAAGGGTGAGTATTTGCTGTGAACGCCAAAGATGCTGCTAAGGTGGATCCTCTGATGAGAGGTAACTATTTAATTGGTGATAAAACCTTAGTTGCATTGTATGATACTGGAGCTTCGCATTTGTTTATTTCGTTTGCTAAAGTTGAGGAACTAGGCTTGAAAGTGTCAGAATTAGCGTTTGAATTGCATGTACATACTCCGCATCAGACGGTTATGACTAGGTCAGGTTGTAGACAAGTAGGTTTCAAGTTTGAGGGTAGAGACTTTGTGCATAATCTGATTTTCTTACCAATGGTTGGGTTGAAAATGATACTGGGGTTTGATTGGTTGTCGAAGAACCGGGTTTTGTTGGATTACTTTGAGCGATCAATTCAATTTATTTCGGAAGGAGAGAATGGAGCAGTTGTAGCTGAGGGTTATTACCTGAACTCTGTAATGGTGCACTGTAGTGGGGAAGAGTTTCAGGGTTATATCTTGTTGGCTGCTAATGCTTTGGGTGACACCCAAAACTTAGATTAGATTTTGGTAGTTAGAGACTTTCCAAAAGTATTTCCGGAAGATATTCCTGAGTTTCCTCCTCAACGGAAGATTGAATTTGTGATTGAATTGGTACCGGGAGCCGGACCAGTGTCGATTGCACCGTATCGAATGGCTCCGATAGAGCTGGCTGAACTAAAGACTCAGTTGGAAGAGCTTCTGAATAAGAGGTTCATTCGACCGAGTGTATCTTCGTGGGGAGCGCCAGTTTATTGGTAAAGAAGAAGGACAGAGGAATGCGACTTTGTGTGGATTATCGACAGCTGAACAAAGTGACTGTGAAGAACATGTACCCACTACCAAGGATAGATGACTTGGTGGATCAACTGCAAGGAACTGGAGTGTTTTCTAAGATTGACTTAAGATCCGGTTATCATCAGATAAAGGTGAAGGAGGATGACATTCTGAAAATTGCGTTTAGGACACACTATGGACACTAAGAGTTTGCGGTGTTGTCCTTTGGGTTGACGAATGCACCTGCTGTATTCATGGATTACATGAACAGAGTATTTTGTCCCTTTTTAGACAAATTCATGGTGGTTTTCAAAGATGACATCTTAGTTTATTCTAAGACGGTGAAGGAGCATGAGGAACACTTGAGAATTGCGTTGCAAATCCTGAAAGAGCGGAAATTGTATGCTAAGTTGTTCAAGTGTGAGTTCTGGAAGGAGGAAGTAAAGTTCCTAGGTCACGTGGTGAGCAAAGAAGGAATAGCGGTGGATCTTTCGAAAGTAGAGGCGGTGATGGAATGGGAAAGACCAACGACGGTGACGGAAGTCAGAAGTTTTTTGGGCTTAGCCGGGTATTACCGGAGATTTATTGAAGGATTTTTTCAGATTGCACTTCAGATGACTAAGTTACAAGGAAGGAGGTGCCGTTTGTGTGGATGTTAGAGTGTGAAGAAAGTTTTCAGACCTTGAAACAAAATTTAACTTCAGCACCTGTTTTGATTTTATCGGGACCGCACAAACCGTTTGAAGTGTATTGTGATGCGTCACTGAAGGGTTTGGGTTGCGTGTTGATGCAACACCGGAATGTGGTGGCATACGCATCGTGTCAGCTGAGACCACATGAGGTAAATTACCCAACTCAGGACTTGGAATTAGCAGCGATTGTGTTTGCATTAAAGATTTGGAGACACCACTTGTATGGAGTGAGGTTTAGCGTCTTTTTTGATCATAAGAGTCTCAAGTACATCTTTGATCAGAAAGAGCTTAATATGCGTCAGAGGAGATGGATGGAGTTGCTAAAAGATTATGATTTTGAACTAAGTTATCACCCTGGAAAGGCAAATGTGGTGGCAAACGCATTGAATAAGAAGTCTTTAATAATAGCTTGGATGAGAATCAAGGAAGAGGAGTTAGTGGATCTTAAGCTGGATATTGGTGAAGTTACTGGAAGAGCTTGTTTGAATCAGTTGCAGATTTCAAGTACGTTTAAATCAGAGATATAGAGGGGTCAGCAAAATGAGCAAAAGCTTCAGTAATTATTTCAACCGGTTGGCAAGAAGAGGCATGGAGAGTTTACTAAGGATGATGAAGGGTTGTGGAGATATAATGGGAGAACTTGTATACCGGATGTCGGGGGTTTGAGACAAGACTTGTTGTCAGAAGCTCACAACAGTGGGTTTTCTATTCATCTCGGAAGTACGAAGATGTACTATGACTTAAAGAAGATATTCTGGTGGCCTGAGATGAAAAATGATGTAGCTACAGTTGTATCCAAGTGTTTGACGTGCCAGAAAGTGAAGATAGAGCATCAGAAACCGTCAGGAATGTTACAACCACTTGAGATTCCTCAGTGGAAGTGGGAAGGAATTGCGATGGACTTTGTGACCGGTTTACCATGGACTAGGTTGGGATCTGATGCGGTTTGGGTGATCGTGGATTGCTTAATCAAATCCACTTATTTTCTGCCTATCCGAGTAAATTATTCTATGGAGGAGTTGGCGAGATTGTACATCAAAAAAATTGTAAGGTTGCACGGTGTGCCATCAAGCATAGTGTCGGACCGTGATCCCCGATTCACATCAAAGTTTTGGGGAGCTTTCCAAAAAGCTTTCTGTACGAGGCTATATCTCAGCACTGCATATCATCCATAAACGGATGGACAATCAGAAAGGACTATTCAGACGTTGGAAGATATGCTGAGAGCATGTGTTTTGGATCAACCCGGGAGTTGGGACCATTACATGCCATTGGTGGAGTTTGCTACAACAATAGCTTTCATGCGAGCATTGGAATGGCTCCGTATGAGGCCCTGTATGGATGGAAGTGCCAATCTCCACTTTGTTGGTATGAGTCGGGTGAAGTAAGTGTTTTAGGCCCTGATGTGGTAACAGAGACTACTGAGAAGATTAAGAAGATTCAGGAGAGGATTCTAACGGCACAGAGTCAACAGAAAAGCTATGCAGATTAGAGAAGGAAACCATTAGAATTTGAAGTGGGAGAGCATGTATTTTTGAGGGTTACACTGACAACTGGGATCGGAAGAGCGATTAAAACAAAGAAGTTGAATCCGAGGTATATAGGACCATTTGAGATTCTGAGGCAATTCGGGCCAGTGGCATATCAAGTAGCTTTGCCGCCTCACTTGTCTAACTTGCCTGACGTATTCCACGTGTCACAACTCCGTAAGTACACATCGAACGCAGCTCATGTGTTAGAGCCTGAGTTGGTTGAGTTGAGGGAGAACTTCACATTTCAAGTAACACTAGTGAGAATCGATGACACTAGTGTGAAGAAACTGCGAGGAAAAGAAGTTTCATTGGTTAAAGTTGCTTGGAAAAGGGCTGGAGTAAAAGAGCATACTTGGGAATTGGAGTCCGAGATGCGGAAGGATTATCCCGAGCTATTCTCAGGTAATTATTAAATTTTGAGGACAAAATTTCTTATTTGGTGGGGAGAATGTAAGAACCGAGACTAATTAATCGTCTAAGTAAATAATTAATATTGCCCAAAATAGGATCCAAAAATTTAGAAATAGAATTTGAGGATTTAAATATGATTTTTGGACTCAGTAGAATTTTCTGAGTCAGAAAATATATTTTCTACAAAAAATCGAGTAAAACTGCGAATTGGCAGCCGAACCGGTCAAACCGGTTTAAGTCTGTCCGGTACTGTGCGAGAAAAATTAAAAACAGTTGAAAACCTTAGGAAAATATTTAAAGTAAAAAACCGGGCGTTAATTTTAAAGGTTTGGCCCAAAGTTATGCCAAACGGGCTAAAAACGCTAACGGGTTGGACCGGGCCCAAGTTGGGCCCAAGCCCAACATATATATACTCTCATTAAAGGCAATTCAGCACACAACACTCTCATAAACACAACACACACCAGCTGAAAGAAAAGAGGGAGAAGAAGCACTATTCATCATCATCTTCCCAAGTTCATAACTTGAGCTACAGAGCTTCGATCGCCGTACCGTTTGCGGCCACGCGATCCTCACGGAGAGCTCTACAAAACCCATCCAAGAAACTGGTAAGAAAATCACGAAATCCCTCCCAGTTATTCCTTCCAAAATTTCGAATTTTTAAAGTTTTGTATTGAGTGAAATTTTGTGATTTTGGGTGTTTAAGTACACTCTAGCACTTGATTCCTATTGGGTTTTGACCCAATCCACATTGGGTAAGGTGAGCATACTTGATCTCTTGTGGTTTTATGTATATATGAAACCCTAGGTTTGATTTGTGGAATTTGTGTAATTTCTAGCTTGAATTGGTGTTGTGTGGAGTATGTTGGTGTCTTAAATTGCTTGAAAGTGGACTTGGTGGCTGGATTGTTGAGGATTTGGTGAATTGAAGCTTGTTAGAGTTTAATTTTGAATTTTTGGCATATTGAAAATCGTCCAAGGTATGGTTTCGGTTTCCTCTATGTAATATATAATATTTCTGGACACTTAGGCTAGTGATCCATAGGATAGGATTGAATTTAATTGGTTGTTGGAATTGTTGTATGATGATTTGATGATTTGGGTTATTGATGAATTGAAATGTTGATGTTGATAGTATGGTATTGGAGATTGAGATTGAATTTGATTATGATGATTGTTGGTAATGGTGGAATGATATTTGATAAATGTGTTGGTTGAAAAATGAATGTATTGTTATGTATTTGAGAATGGGGATTGCTGATTGTATAAGGTGGAGTGGTGAATTGAGGTATGAAAAGTGTGAAATCTGATGTGTTTTGGGAGTTAATGAGATGGTGGTTTAGTGTTGGTCGTGAAATTGGAAAATGGAGAACTTGTGAAATTTTGGTAAAAACGAATTTTTGGTGAACTTTGACGGATCATAACTTGAGCCTCAGTATTCAAAATTTGTTGAAATTAGAGTTCATTGAAAAACCTTTAAATGGATATAAAGTTTGTATGAAATGGATTTTTGTAGAGGAAGTTGATATCATTCAAAGTTTGGTGTCAAAATCTGAATTCTATGAATGCTGTAGAATTTGTGATTTTTGGTTTGTGTGCGCATGCACATCCTTGTGCGCACACACACCCCTGTGAGTTTTCGAACCTGTGCGCATGCATAGCCTTGTGCGTACGCACACACAGGGGTAGGCATACTGATGGGAGCGCTAGCACGCCCTGTGCGCACAAACAACCAACGAAGTTTGGCAAGCTGTGTGCACGCACACGTTGGAAGGTGCATTCTGTTGAGGGCGTTTGCACGCCTTGTGCGAACGAACATAATTGGAAAATTTTACACCTGTGCGTACGCACATCTCTATGCGTACGCACACATTTTGAAAATCCTCCTGGGCGTGCGCACACACACCACTGTGCGTACGCACATGCCCTGTTTTTCAACTAAATTCTTGTTTTTAAATGTTTCACCTTCCCAACAAGCTTGTAACCTTCTGTGACACCTATTTAAGACTCTTTGGCTTATTTTCGGGTATCAAAACATGGGAAAAGGTCCTAGGAGATTTAATTTGGTTATACCTTGAAAAGTTAGAGAACAGAGGCTTAGGTTTCTGGTTACTGAAGATGGGTTTGGTGGAGTGAGTAGGGAGAAAGATACATGAATTGAGAACTGATGAACTATTGAGTTCGAAAAGGAAATTATGAATTGATAGTGGTTGAGATGAGTCGAGGACTCATAGTTGGAAATGATGAATTATTTATATAATGAAATAATGAAATTTTCAAAACCACTGATGTAACACTTTTAGATTGAGATTTTTGAGACGCTATGCTCCCGGCAGGGACAACGGTTGGATCCCGCCTGTCGAGGTAGCGACGGCAGCGTAATGGCGGTGGTTCGTCCCGCTTGCGTTGAGATGTGAGGTCCGTGGCAAGAGTATCCCGCTCGCATCCCTTCGGATCACTAGAGTGTGCAGGCACAAAATTCTGGATGGTGTTCCGAGCACCATCTCTCGGGGGGTTCCCATTATGATTCCGAAGGGCGACATCTCCATGGAGATGTGTTGGGTTGGCAGTTGAACCGACAATGTGTTATCACAGCCAATAGGACAGACATTCATTATGTGCATCTTCTATCTGTTTGTTTGCTTTGCCAACTTGTAATTGCTTGCTTAATTGTATAACATGCCTAATTGCCTTTTTGAATTACTTACCATATATGTCTATACTTGTGTTTTAATTGCATTGTAATAATTGTGTATTTCTACTGGGATTGAGGAGGTTCGGAAGGCGGTGGCGATGAGATTGCATGGAGGATAGGTTGGTGAAGGCTGTGGGACAGCGGAGAACTGTTAGATTAGAAAATCCTTTAAGTTAGAATACCCCTTTATCATGTTATGGTTTAAATTATTCTTTAATGTTTTAGTTATGCTTTAAGATAAATCTTGTTATGGATATGAAGTGCTAGGATTGCCTCTGGCGTCCCGGAGTCTTATGTCTTACATCATTGGGCACTGTTACCATACTGAGAACCTCCGGTTCTCATACCATATTCTGTTGTTGTTTTTCATATGCAGGTCGCAACCCACCTCGGTGAGTTGCTTCGATGGAGACAGAGCGGAGGATCCCGGATATATTTTGGAGCCTTTTTGCTTTTTTTGTTCTTATCTCTCATCTTTTGTATGTACTTTTGCCTAGAGGCTTACTTTGAGAGAAAAACTTGTATAAGCTGTTTTTAACTTTTAGAATTTCGTATCGTCTGTATATAGCTAGCCGGCTTAAACTCCACGAGCCGTGGCTAGATGTTTATACTATTATACTCTTCTATTTTGTTATATTATATCTATATCCTGCGCGTTAAGTTTGTAGCCTTGTGTGTATATTTTGCGCTTTTCAAATCCTGTTTTTGAGCTGTATCTTTCATCGGGCTTCTAAAATATATTACTTCTTCTATATGTATTATATGTATAAGCTTTAGACTTGTCGTACCCTTTGATTAACCTTTGCTTTACGATGTGAGGTAAGGCTTAGGATAATTAGGGTGATACAAAGAACTCTAAAAAAAAGTTAGTGGGACTGCTAGAAAGAAAAAGATGGATCACAAATAGAAATGGATGTTGGAGGCATATCTCCTATGAAGAAAAAGAAAAAAAAAGTGTTAAAGAGGTATGTTGGAAGGATAAGGAGATATGTTCTTTCACAAAGTGATGTTGGAGTGGGCAAAAAAGATAGCCCAAATGGTAAAAGTGTGCCAAATGTAAAGGATTATGAGGGTGGTCTTGATTTGGGTGCAAGGCCGAAGCCCAATTTAGATCTAGTTATTGAAGAGGTAGGCTCAGGTATTGACAAGCGTTACAACTATGAATATGAGGCTTTTGACTCTCCAATTTCAATGAGGATTCTGAGTATGATGAAGTGCAATTTGAGTTGGGACAGATTTTTCCCACAATGGCAAGCAAGCTTTGAAGGACATATTTGAGTTTAAGGGCAAAGAGCTTTGATACTTGAAGAATGAACCAAAGAGAGTCAGAGTAAGATGTGCTGAGGAAGATTGTACAAAGTTGGTGTTCTGCTCTTGCAATAACCAAAGTCTATCCTATCAAATCAAGACTTTCTATGGAGATCATACATCTTAGAGGAACTTGAGCAGCAACATGGCAAATAGGGCTTGGGTGACAAGCGAACTGGTTAAAAGGATGTTGACCCAACCATTAATAACTCCTAAAGAGGCATTGGAGCACGTGAAACAAGATTACAATGTGCACGTCAATTATGAAATGGTAAGTAGATCTTCGAAGGCAGCAAGAGATTAGACCATAGGCAGTGAGAGAGAATAGTATGGAAAACTTCAAAACTATATACAAAAATTTCCTAGAAGTAAAAGGAATGATTAATGTCATTCCACAACCAAAAGGCTCTCCCTTATTCGATAGACTATATATTTCGATGGGTGCATGCAAGAAGGGCTTTAAAGCAAGCTGTCGCCCTTTAATTCATCTTGATGGTTATTTTCTGAAAGGATATTTTGGTGGTCATTTATTGTCTGCTATTGCACAGGACGCAAACAATCACTTATTTGTGATTGCATTTGCTGTAATTGAAGTAGAGAATACTGATGCTTGGAGGCAGTTTCTAATAATTCTGCAAGATGACATTGGACTTTGCACTTATCGCAAGAGGAAGTTTATGTCTGACTAATAAAAGATACATTAAAACTCAACTAATGTGTATTTGAATTATAAATAAAGTCTCTTTAACTAAGTTGGCTTTATTATGCTTTATATGTTTGAAATTTGGTTTGGTTGTGAATAGGGATTGGCAATTGCTTTGCGAGATGTTATCCCAAATGCTCATCACAGGAATTGTGTGTTCGTGTGGAATTTCAAACTACATCTTACCGGCAAGTGTACCGGGTCGTACTAAGTAATAACTTACGGTGAGTGAGTATTGATCCCACGAGGATTAATGGACCAAGCAAGCGATGGTTGATTAGACGAGTTGAAATGAGAGTTTTAATTATCAAATAGTATAAAAAGCAATAAACCAAGGAGAGTGAATTATGAATTGTTGAGAAAATGTTATGAGAATGGAGTTAAGGCTTTGGAGATGTTTAAATGTTCGGATTAATATTCAATGTCAATTTTCTTGATCATGCACTGATTATGTTTATGGCAAATCCCAGGTGATTAAATTCCTATTCCTAGGCAATCCAATCTCCACTAATCTAACCGACAGTCAATTTCTTGATTACTCAATTACATTAGAGGGTTAAGTTCACTTACCTATTTATAAGCCACACAACCCTAAGAACCCAAAAGCATAATGCAGTTGTACGTTACGTACCACACTAAGTCCAGATAATTAGAAGTTAGGAGAAATTGGTTTCAAGCTATAATTCTAATGATATAGTTTTTCCAAGATTCAAATAGAATTCAAGTTGGATTAGAGTTATTTTCCAATAATCACTAATCCCTAGGATGAAGAACGAAGCCAATCTTTAAACAATAATCAATACATTACTCAAGAATAGAAAAACAAATAATTATTAATCTATCAAAGTAAATAGAGCTCATAACCTTAACAATGGAGGTTTAGTTGCTCATGATGTAAAAAATCCTAGTAGAGAAGAAAAGTGTAAAGTGCGAAATAAAAATTAGGAGAAGAGAAGTCTTCACGTGAGCAGATCTCAATCCTATTTATAGTCGTAATTAAAATTGATTTAAAACTTAAATAAAACTATAAAAGATCTTTTTTAATAGTTATTTGGTTTACAAAAATCAAAAGATATGCTTTCGTTGATTCCTTGCAATATGTGGTCCCCATTGTGATTCTCGCTTCTGGCGCTAAATGCCGGTGACGGGATGTGTAGCGCCTACCAAACAGCAAACCTTGCACGCACAAAAAGGGGTCTCGACGCTAAATGCTGGTGAGTGCGCATTTAACGCCAAGTGTTTAGAAGTGTGGCACTAGTTACGAAGCTTTGGACGCTAAACGCTGAGTCGTGGCATTTAGCACCACCCATCCAGAGGTGAATTGTCTCTTTTAAGCTCGTGTAGTCGTGCGTACACGCAGCACATGCGTACGCATGACCTCCCTCTTTGCTCCAATGATGCGTACGTATGGTCTTCTTTTGCTTCTTCATGCCTTTTTCACCAATTCTTCATCCGAATGCTACCTAAAATCAATCAAAAGCCACAAAAACTCAAAGTAGCATCCAATGGGCATAATCCACTAAAATTCTCTAACAGATCAATAGAAAACTATATAAAACGTATAGAAAAGATACTAATGATGCTCACGCATCACAACACCAAACTTGAAGTGTTGTTTGTCCTCAAGAAACTTGAACAATCAAAACTAAGATTGGGTTTGGTTAGAAGATGAAGTTCCATTGTAGCTCATTCTCGTCCTATGAGTGGGATTTTTCAATCATTGTGATCATGAGTGCATCCTTACTTATCATTGTTCCTTGAAACTTGAGAATATCAACACCTCAAAGGAACTAGATCCCGGATGATGTTTTGAAACCTCACTCCCTTTAAGTCTGGATTGATCCTTGAATTCCTTTCTTTTGAACTTAGAGAGAATTTGTCTATTGACAACTATAAATGATCCGTCTCAAGGCAACTCTTGATAGTGAGTGTTCGATCGATAATCCTGGACTAGTTGGTCAAAGTTACCGGGTGATAAAGCACCTGACGGATCTATTTAATCAAGCCTCTCCTTGACACAGTCGCACCACAAGCATGTAACTGAGATCTTAATCCCAAACCTCGATGCTTAGAGCCTCTTTGGACTGCTATATGTCTTGTTTCAAGGTGGCCATCTAAAGAGAAAGAAGTCGAAGCAACAAGCAACTATAGGGCCCAATCAGGCCCAAGATACTTCAGAAAATTTAACACAAGTGCACGTATATTATGCATTAGTCAACTGTTAAGATTGTTCAATTCTGTTGTTACTGTGTGGACTGAACAATTATGTTTTTGCTGGTATTTTATACTCTATAATTTTTGTAGACAACAAATGGAGATGGACAACAACCTAAGACTAACACTAATGTAGTAGTACCTCCATTAGATCCAGTGGTATTGAACTTTTTATTCTTTAATGATTTTTTTGGAAAAATAGTATAAAACATGAATAATAAATTATGCTTCAATTTTTTTTATTGGCTGAAACAAAAGAACAGAAGAAAAAGATGCCTAGAAAATCCACAATAGTTTCAATCAAGCAACAAACTAAAGAGAACCAAATCTCACAATCTACTCCAGCTTTAGAAATTTGTACATTTTTTTATGTTAATTTATAATGTATTATATAAATACTCAAATTAAGGACCACATATGGATTTAGGCCACAAGGCAGACTACAAAAGTAGATTAAGGAACATTTTACTATTAGCAAGATATTTGGTGTAGTATTTAGTATATTTAGTTGGTGTATGAACCTGATATATAATGTTACTTTTGTGTATTTTGTGTCTGTCTTTGATATGTATATAAATGCATTAGGTACTTGACTTAGTTGGATGGATAATAGTTTGCTAATGTATTAAGTTGTTACTTAGTTGGTTTGCTATTTGTTGTTTGAACTTGGCATATTAATATATTCCTATTATGGTTATTTGCTATTATATTAATCTCTTCACAAAGTATTTGAGCAAAATCAAATCAAAAGTAACCATTCATTCACATGAAAAGAGATTCAAAATACAGAAGAAGGCGTTTAATAATAGTTTTTATCACATAGCCATCAACTTACTGGAATACAGCATACATAACTACTAGAAATGCATATAACAGAAATATCAAAATAACCTATCCTAAAAGATTATTTCCCAGCTTCTTTGTTGTTCCCTGGTTGCATTGTTCTAACTTCTACTCCAATATCTTCATTTTGTCTTCCAGCATTACTACTCTTTCTATAACTTCACCCTTTTGCATCATCACGCTATCTTCAACATCACCTTTTTGCATATTGCCATAGATTATTGAATTAACTCATCAAGCCACACAAAAAAACTTGCAATGTGGTTGGTAGCATCGAAACCCCATACCTTCGTACTGTTGTACCAGCAAGTGCACTGGGTCGTCCAAGTAATACCTGAGCGAGTCAGGGTCTTAGTAATAAGAGGATTATGGTTTGAAGCAAGCTATGGTTATCTTGCAGGTCTTAGTCAGGCAGATCAGAAGGTTGTTGATTGTGAAAGGAATACCAAATTGGAATAAATGATAGGAATATGGTTAAGGATTGGAGTTGCGTTGTCTTTCTGAATTAATTCTGGTACTACTGTCTTTTCTGCTTGTGAATGATCTTCTTCTATGGCAGGCTGTATGTGATCAACGCCATGGGTCGTGGTCATTGATCTCCTCTACTATAGATTGAACGCCATTGGCCGTGGTCATCCAATCTGACGAAGGATGAAGTGCATAGTAGTCCATTCTCTTGGCGATCCTACTCAAAATGCCACAGACAAGGTCAAATCTTCCAGATCAGAGGATGCTGCTTCTTAGGATTCAAGCCTATACCACGGAAATCCTAATCTCCCCAAAAATCAGCTGAACTGGTGTCTCGAGAAGTCTCCAATGAAGTCGTGGATTAGCCGTCTGAGAGATGTATAAACATAGTTGTTGGCTCATGCTTTCCAGTCACGTATTTACACAAACCCAAGTAGACGTGGGTATTTTTCAAGTACGTTCATCTTAATGTGATGAACAGAGCTAATTGGTTAGATCATCCTTGATGCACGGAAACTTGTCTCTCAACAAATTTCCCTCGGCAAGTATACCGAATTATCGTCAAGTAAAAACTCACAATAGAGTGAGGTCGAACCCCACAGGGATTGATTGGTCAAGCAACTTTAATTAGAGGAATGTTCTAGTTGAGCTAAGCAGATATTGAGTTGAGTAATTGCAGAAAATTAAATGGCGGGAAAGTAGATAACAGAAAATGTAAGTTCTCTAAATAAATGGCGGAATGTAAATGGCATAAAGTAAATTGCAGAATCTTAAATGGGGATTTGGGGAGATGAGCAGAAAAGTAAATGGCAGAAAATAAAGAGAATGGGTAAGATCAGAAATGGGGGATTCATTGGGCTTAGGAGATGTTGCATTCTCTGGATCAAATTCATTCTCATCTCTTTCTCAATCAATGCATTCACTGATCTCCTTGGCAATCTTAAATGATTGGATCCCAATTCCTTAGCAACCCAATCTCTCTAAGCTTGAACAATTGCCCAATTTCTTGATTTAATTGCTCATGGGAAGAGATGAAGTCTGGTCACTGATTATACCACATGTATTTCCAAATCAAAGTATTGGTAGGATTATATATCACTATATCCATCCAAATCCCAATTTGGTCCAACATGAGAAAGCAATTCTAGCATGATCTCCTCATCCCTTTTCCAAGGCTCAGAGGAGATCCAATTATGGAGAGTTTCTTTTCCAAGACAACTAACCAATTGGATTAAGATCGAAATCTTTCTAGTAAAATTAAGAGAAAAGAAAGAAGAAGAATAATGAAAACTATTATTGATCCATCAAATTACAACAGAGCTCCCTAACCCAATAAAAAGGGGTTTAGTTGTTCATAGTTCTGGAAATGGAAGATGATAAAGAAGAATGCATTCTCCAAATTAAACTAGAAGTTGTAGAGAAAGTAAAATATACAAAGTGTAATTCTCAAGTTCCGGGTCTCTATTTCAATTCAAAACTATCCCTATATATACTACTCCTCAGATCTTCTAGTTAGCTCTTCAAGTCTTGGATATGGGCCCTTGATCTTTAGTTAAAGCATTTACCGTCTTTAGTGGGCTTAGCTTTGCTTGCAAAGAAAGTGTGAGTTAGGCATGATGGGAAGTTAGTTAGGATGTTAGTGGCGTTAACGTTAAGTGTAAACTTGGGTTCGAGAGCGTTAGTGACGATAACTTTGTCACTAACGTTCCAAACTAGTTGATCCACGTTAACTTCAACGTTAGTGGTACTAACATAACCACTAACGTAGCCTCTTAGCCCTTCGCAAACGTTATTGGCATTCACCTTTACCAATAACGTTGCTCTTTGTCCCTCTCTTCCACGTTAATGGTCCACGTTAGTGTAACTAACGTGGCCCTTAACATGGGCATGCCAAGGCTCGAGAGCGTTAGTGACACTTACCTTTGTCACTAACGCTTCAGAACACCCCTTCCTTCCACGTTAGTGCTTCACGTTAATGGCATTAACGTGACCACTAACGTGGGTGTATTTGCCATCTCCAACGTTAGTGACAAAGGTGAGTGTCACTAACGTTGGCTTATCATTCATTGCTCCACGTTACCCTTTACGTTAGTGGTCTTAACATGACCACTAATGTAGGCAATTTAGGCTTGGTCTAGCGTTAGTGACAAAGGTGAGTGTCACTAACGCTTGTGACTTCCTCTTTTCTCCACGTTAGAGTCCACGTTAATTGGAATAACGTGGCTCTTAACGTGGCTTAGTGTAGCATTTTGGAACGTTAGTGGTGTTCACTTTTACCACTAACGTTGGAGCTCCTCCTTTCTTCCACGTTAGTTCCCATGTTAGTGTAACTAACGTGGCAACTAATGTGGGTTATGATGGCATTCGAAGGCGTTATTGGTGGTAACTTTACCACTAACGTTGCAAGCTCGCTCCCATTCCACGTTAGTGGTCACGTTAGTGAAGCTAACGTGGCTGCTAACGTGGTTCTTCTTAGCTTTCTTTGCCTTGAAATCAAACAAACAAGGTGCATCAAGGCTTTGTTTCAAGTCATGAGATCATGCATCATCCATATTAACATTCAACTCATGCACAATTCTCATGAAATCATGTAAAGTTCACAATGTTTGCTTGAATCAAGATGTAAGTGTATATTCATCCAAAACTTGCTTATTTACTAAGAAAATGCATGAAACTATCCTAAAATAGTAAAGAAAAAGGTTAGTGAAACTGGCTAAAATACCTGGCATCTGGTGCGGATTTTCTAACCACAGACTTATCGGCAAGTGCACCGGGTAGTACCAAGTAATACCTTACGTGAGTAAGGATCGATCCCACGAGGATTAATGGATTAAGCAACAATAGTGTTTGATAGGATTAGTTAGACAAGTAAAAAATAGTGTTTGAGAGTTCAAAAGCATTAATTAATAAATTTAGATGTTTGAAGATAGCAGGTGAATAAGTTGGGAATAAAATATTGAGAAAGCAGTTAAGGTTTCAGAGTTATCTATTTTTCCGGATTAATTTTTCTTACTAACTATTTTAATTATGTAGGATTTAATTTATGGCAAACTATATGTGACTAGACCCTAATTCCTTAGACCTTCCTAGTCTTCTCTAAAATTTATCAACAGCCAATTCCTTGGTCAATAATTCCAATTAGAGGGTGATAATCAAATTCCAGTTTATATGCCACAAAAACTCTAATTACCCAAAAATAAAAGGATTATATGTCACGTATCCCGTTAAGTCCAGATAATTAAAATTTAGGAGAATATGTTTTCAAGCTGTTGTTAAAGTAAAGAGCTTTTCCAAGTTATACAAGAACTCAAATAGAAAGAGGGTCATGCTTCCGTTCCACCCAAATTCATAAGATAAAGAGCGAAAACAATTCTTAAATTGTAAATCCATATATAAATTAAAATAGAAAAACAATTAAATTAATCCATAGAAATAGACAAAGCTCCTAACCTTAACAATGGAGGATTAGTTGCTCATGGTAAAGAGAAAATAAGGATTCAAGTAAAATGTACTGAGTTTTTTTCTGATGGATCTCAATTTCCCTTTTATAACTAATCCTCATAAATTTAAACTAATATTTTAAAATTAAAATAATATCTTTTCCTAAAATCAGATTTGAATTTAAATTTGAATTAATTAACAAGTCTTCAGCTGATGGGTGGGGACCACTTGCTTTGTCCATTCTGCAGCTTCTCATATGTGTTTTCTGGGCTGAAAACTGGGTGAAAACAGCCCATAAATCATCTCCAGTATTTTTTTTGCGTTTTCTGCACATGGCACATGTCATGCGGACGCGTTGGTCACGCGTACGCGTTGCTGGTCTTCTTCGCGAGTCATGCGGACGCGTTAGGTACCCGCACGTGTCGATGAGTAAATCTTCAAATCACGCGTACGCGTCAGTCACGCGCACGCGTCGCCATGTAAAGCTCCAAATCACGCGTACGCATCAGTCACGCGTACGCGTCGCTCCTCGCTGTCATCTCCTTTGATTCTTGTGCTGTAGAAACTCCATCAAATTCCACCGAATGCTACCTAAAATAAACAGTATTGCACAAAACTCAAAATAGCATCCATAGTGGCTAAAATATAATTAATTATTGATTAAACTCAATAAATTAAATGCAAATTCACTAGGAAAAGATAGGAAAGATGCTCACGCATCACAACACCAAACTTGAACTGTTGCTTGTCCTCAAGCAACCAAAATTAATATAAGCTTAGGATGTTAATTTGCATGAGAATGAGAGTTCAATTAAGCTCATGTCTCTTCTTATAGTGGTGTTTATAATTGCAATCCTGAATAGTTTTGGCATCTCACTTTATCCTTTGAAGTTCAGAATGATTGGCATCCATAGGAACTCAGAATTCAGATAGTGTTATTGATTCTCCTAGTTCAGTATGTTGATTCTTGAACATAGATACTTTATGAGTCTTGGCCGTGACCCTAAGCATTTTATTTTCCAGTATTACCACCGGATACATAATTGCCACAGACACATAACTGGGTGAACCTTTTCAGATTGTGACTCAGCTTTGCTAGAGTCCCCAGTTAGAGGTGCCCAAAGTTCTTAAGCACACTCTTTTTGCTTTGGATCATGACTTTAACCGCTCAGTCTCAAGCTTTTCACTTGACACCTTCACGCCACAAGCACATGGTTAGGGACAGCTTGATTTAGCCGCTTAGGCCAGGATTTTATTCCTTTGGGCCCTCCTATCCATTAATGCTCAAAGCCTTGGATCCATTTTACCCTTTGCCTTTTAGTTTAAAGGGTTATTGGCTTTTTCTGCTTGCTTTTTTTTTTCTTTCTTTTTCTTTATTTTATATATATATATATATATATATATATATATATATATATATATATATTCGCAAGCTTCGTGTTTTTCACTGCTTTTTCTTGCTTCAAGAATCAATTTTATGATTTTTCATATTATCAATAACATTTCTCTTTTTTCATCATTCTTTCAAGAGCCAACAATTTTAACATTCATAAACTTCACTATCAAAATTATGCACTGTTCATGTCATGCATTCAGAATCACAGAAAATACCACCACATTTAAGTAAATGAGACTACTCTAAAAATTAAACTCAAATTCTCATGCACTACATCTGTTTTTCTTTCTATTTTTTTTTCAAGCTCAGTGGGCAATACATGAGACATCTTTCAGAATTAAAGCACTTAACAGAAAATTAAACTAGAACCTATGAATCTACTAATAAAGGATCATGCAATAACCAAAACAAAGTAGCAGGAAACCAGAACAAAATATAGAAAAAGAGGGGAGGAATAAAAAATGAAAGGAACTCAACCACCTTAGTTATCCTAGCGGTCGTTTTATTCTTCAGGTTGTGTTCCACAGTGAAGATGATTCGCCTCCCTTTGGTGCCATAAGAATAGACAGAAAACCTATAAGCGAAGCGTCAACACCAAACTTAAATGTTTGCTTGTCCTCAAGCAAAGAAGAACTGAAAATAAAAAAAAAGAAACAAATATTATACTGAAATAAGAATAAAAGGATAAAAGAACAAGAGAGAATTAGGATTTGGGAGAGGGAATAAAAGAATAAAAAAAATTAAAAATTGGCGGCGAACTGGTGGAGGTGTGCAGCGCAGGCGATGCGTACGCGTATGACACGCGTACACGTGGGTCGCAAGATTTTCTTAATGACGCGGAAGCGTCAGGCACGCGTCCGCGTGCCCTGGGTTTTGTGCAATTCGCGCGAAGCCAGCTGCGCACACGCACAACCCTCTGTTTGCGTGGCTTGGGATAAAAAATTCATACGACGTGTGCGCGTCATGCACGCGCACGCGAGGATGGCCATATGTGCAATTGACGCTACGCGTCACCAAATTTATGCTTCTAGCACACTTCCTGCCCCAAGCCAGCACAACTCTCTTCCCAAACACTCCTTTACGTCAATTTTACAGGTGACACATACGCGTCAGTGACGCGCTCGCGTGGATGGCGAAAATCACAAACGACGCGCACGCGTGGAGTGCGCGTTCGCGTGGGGTTGCTTGTGCTAAAGGCTTGGTTCCAGCACCATTCCCATGCAACTCTCTGTTCAACTTTTATTTTTCACGCACACATGACTGACGCGTACGCGTCAGCGACGCTTGCACGTCGTGTGCCAAAAATTTTTTTTTTTATAATGTGTCCGGCTCCTGTTCTGAAATATATGCATGATTTGAAGAACAGTAAAAACTTAGTAAAAATCAAATAAGAAAGGAAAACTACTACTACGAATAATAGCTAAGGATACGAAGTTATCGGGTTGCCTCCCGACAAGCGCTTCTTTAACGTCACTAGCTTGACGGTCAGTTCTACTAGTTCAGCAGATGAGTGGACCTCTGGCGATCAATCTCACCTCCAAGATAGTGCTTCAGCCTCTGGCCATTCACTGTAAATTTTCTGTCAGAATTCTCTTCCTGTAATTCCACATGACCATATGGTGAAGCTCTGGTAACCACAAATGGTCCTGACCACTGGAATTTCAGCTTCCCAGGAAAGAATTTGAGCCTTGAATTATATAGAAGCACTCTCTGTCCTGGCTCAAAAACTCTGATGGCAATCTTCTTGTCATGCAGTAGCTTGGTTCTCTCCTTACAGAGCTTGGCATTCTCATAAGCTGAATATCTGAATTCATCAAGCTCATTCAACTGAAGCATTCACTTAATTCCTGCAGCTTCTGAAACAAGATTCAGGTACCTGATTGCCCAGTAAGCCTTGTGCTCCAGCTCAACTGGCAAGTGACAGGCTTTGCCATAGACTAACTGATAAGGGGACATGCCAATAGGAGTCTTGTAAGCTGTTCGGTATGCCCAGAGAGCATCATCAAGCTTTCTAGACCAGTCCTTTCTTGAAATACTGACGGTCTTCTCTAGAATCCTCTTAAGTTCCCTGTTGAAAACTTCAACCTGTCCACTTGTTTGAGGATGATAGGGGGTTGCCACTTTATGACGGACTCCATATCTATGCAGAAGAGAGTCCAGCTGTCTGTTATAGAAGTAGCTTTCTCCATCACTAATGAGTGTCCTTGGGACACCAAACCGGCTAAAGATATATCTCTGAAGAAAGCTCATTACCACCTTGGCATCATTGGTGGGTAGAGCCACAGCTTCCACCCACTTGGACACATAATCAACTGCCACTCGAATATAGTTGTTTGAATGTGAGGGTGGGAAAGGTCCCATGAAATCAATACCCCACACATCAAACAGCTCAACCTGAAGAATTCCCTGCTGTGGCATTTCATGGTTGGCAGGGAGATTTGTGGCTTTTGCACATCTGTCACAGTGCTTCACAAATTCTCTTGAATCTCTGAAGAGAGTCGGCCAGTAAAACTTGCTCTGAAGGACCTTTGTAGCTGTCCTTTCACCACCAAAGTGGCCTCCATATTCAGAACCATGACAGTGCCAAAGAATCTGCTGTGTTTCTTTATCTGGGACACATCTCCTGATTATACCATCTGAACACCTTTTAAAAAGGTATGGTTCCTCCCAAATATAATACTTGGCATCAGTCAGTAGCTTCTTTACTTGTTGCCTACTGTACTCCCTTGGGATAAAATTCATGGCCTTATAATTTGCAATGTCTGCAAACCATGGAGCCTGCTGAATGAGGAATAACTGCTCATCCGGAAACATCTCAGTCACAGCTGTCGGTGGCTGTTCTCCTGCTTCAGGTTCAATTCTGGAGAGATGGTCGGCTACTTGATTTTCTGACCCTTTCCTGTCTTTTATCTCAATATCAAACTCCTGAAGGAGCAATACCCATCTGATTAATCTTGGTTTAAAATCCTGTTTGGTTAGAAGGTACTTCAAGGCAGCATGGTCAGTATAAACAATAACCTTAGAACCAAGTAAATAGGACCTAAACTTATCAACAGCATACACAACAGCTAATAATTCCTTTTTTGTAGTTGTGTAATTCTTTTGAGCATCATTTGACACACGACTGGCATAATAAATGACATGTACAAGCTTACCATGCCTCTGTCCTAAAACAGCTCCTATAGTAAAATCACTAGCATCACACATTAATTCAAATGGTAAATCTCAGTCAGGGGGAGCTATAATGGAAGCAGAGGTAAGGTTTGCCTTTAGAGTTTCAAAAGCATGTAGACAATTAGAATCAAAGACAAAAGGAACATCAACAACCAATAGGTTGCTCAATGGTTTAGCAATCTTAGAAAAATCCTTTATAAATCTTCTATAAAATCCTGCATGACCCAAAAAACTCCTAACTGCCTTAACATTAGTTGGTTGTGGTAATTTTTCAATTACCTCCACCTTTGCTCTGTCAACCTCAATCCCCTTACTTGAAATCCGGTGTCCAAGAACAATGCCTTCTGTAACCATAAAATGGCATTTTTCCCAATTTAAAACAAGGTTTGATTCTTGACACCGTTTCAAGACAAGAGATAAATGTTTAAGGCAGGATTTAAAAGATTTACCAAAAACAGAAAAGTCATCCATAAATATCTCAATAAACTTTTCAACCATATCAGAAAAAATTGAAAGCATACACCTCTGAAAAGTTGCTGGAGCATTGCAAAGTCCGAATGGCATTCTCCTGTAGGCAAATACTCCAAAGGGGCATGTGAATGCTGTCTTCTCTTGATCTTGAGGGTCCACTGCAATTTGATTATATCCAGAATATCCATCTAGAAAATAATAAAAAACATGACAAGCTAACCTCTTAAGCATCTGATCAATGAAAGGCAGGGGAAAATGATCCTTCCTTGTAGCAGTGTTGAGCCTCCTGTAATCTATGCACATTCTCCATCCTGTGATTGTTCTTGTAAGAAGAAACTCATTCTTTTCATTCTTGATCACTGTCATCCTTCCTTTCTTGGGAACTACTTGCACAGGACTTACCCAAGGGCTGTCAGAAATAGGGTAAATAATACCTGCTTCCCATAATTTCATTACCTCTTTTTGGACCACATCTTTCATAGTTGGATTAAGTCTCATTTGTGGTTGCATAACTGGTTTAGCATCATCTTCAAAGAGGATCTTGTGCATACACTTGGTTGGACTAATCCCCTTCAAGTCACTAATGGTCCACCCAAGAGCTGTTTTATGGCTCTTGAGCACTTAAACAAGCGCCTCTTCTTCTTCAGGCTTCAGAGAAGAGCTAATAATCACTGGATATGAATCATTTCCACCCAGGAACACATATTTCAGAGAAGGAGGCAAAGGTTTGAGCTCAAGCTTGGGGACTTCCTCCTCCTTTATTGGCGTGTTCATCAGCTCCTTTTGGGGTGGTGAATCATCAACTTCAACTAATTCGTACTCAGAAATAGGATACAGAACATCATTAAGTACCTCAGCTTCCAGTACTTCTTGAACAAGTGGTTCAATAACATCTATTTTTCATACACCCCTCAGAATCATTAGGGTGCTTGAGGGCTTCAAAAACATTTAGGACCACCTGTTCTTCATTGACCCTCAGGGTTAATTCACCCTTTTGCACATCAATCAGAGCTCTACCTGTAGCTAAAAATGGTCTACCAAGTATAATAGAGGGTTTTACCTCCTCTTCCATGTCTAATATAACAAAATCAACAGAAAAGATAAATGGTCCTACTTTCACAAGTAAATCTTCAACAACACCCACAGGTAATTTAATAGAAAGATCAGCAAGTTGAAGAGAAATACGAGTGGGTTTTACCTCCTCAATTTAAAGTTTTTTCATCACTGAAAGTGGCATTAGGTTGATGCTAGCTCCAAGATCACATAAAGCTCTCTGAATGCCGACATCTCCAATGGTGCAAGGAATGACAAAACTTCCTGGTTCTGGCATCTTCTCAGGAAGGGTGTGTTGAATTATGGCACTACATTCCTTGGTTAGCAGCACTGTCTCTTGTTCTTTTCAATTCCTCTTGTGGGTCAACAACTCTTTCATAAATTTAGCATAGAGAGGCATTTGCTCCAGAGCCTCTGCAAAAGGAATCTTAATCTGCAGCTTCTTGAAGACATCTAAAAATTTAGAGAATTGCTTTTCCTTGGACGCCTTCTGAAGCCTCTGAGGATATGGCATTTTTGGCTTGTATTCAGGAGCCTTTGGCAAGGTAGGATAAGTGTCAAGAGAGTCAGGAAACAGGTTTTCTGCACGTTTAGGAGGGGCGTGCTCTACAACTCCCTTCTTCTCCTCTGGAGCTTCTTTTTCAACTAGCTCTTCATTGGCCTTGGTCTCAGATCCAGCTACTTTACTACTTCTCAATTGAATAACCTTGCAATCTTTTCTTGGGTTTACCACTGTATCACTTGGAAATGTACTTGTAGACCTCTAAGGTATTTGCTTGCTTATTTGGCCCATCTGCACTTCCAAGTTTCTAATGGATGCTCTGGTTTCCTACATAAAACTCCTCATCAGCTCCCAATTAGAATCTTCTTGGGATTTAGAGTTTGCCTACTGAGGTGGTTGTTGCTGCCGAGACTGAAATTGGCGGTTGTTGTAATTGTTCTGTTGGACGCCGCCCTGAGAATTATTGTTGAAGTTCTGATGTTTCTGAGGTTGGTCCCTCCATCCGAAATTTGGGTGATTCCTCCACTCGTGATTGTATGTCTTGAAATATGGATCATTGTTGGGATTTCTAGGACCACTCCCCATGTAATTGACCTGTTCAGAAGAAGGTTTAGCATAATCATAATTATCATTTTGCACAAATTTACCTGCCATGTCATAGGAGGTCTCTTGGGGTGGATTTTAAGTGTTTATAGCTGAGACTTGCATGCCACCCATCTGTTGAGTAAATAGATTTATCTGTTGGGACATAAGCTTGTTCTGAGCAAGAAGAGCATTAACAGCTTCTACTTCCAACACGCCTCTCTTCTGAGAGGTCTCAGAGTTCACAGGATTCCTATTAGATGAATATAAATATTGGTTGCTTGCAACCAATTCAATCATCTCAATAGTCTCCTCTGGTGTCTTTTTCTTGTGTAGTGAACTGCCCGCAGAAGTATCTAAGCTCATCTTGGACATCTTGCCCAAGCCTTCATAGAAGATATCTAGTTGGGTCCATTTGGAGAACATGTCCGGAGGGCATTGCCTAGTCAGTAGCTTGTATCTCTCCCAGGCTTCAAAAAGGGTTTCACCCTCCTTCTGTCTGAAGGTCTGAACCTCCAACCTAAGCTTAGTCAGCTTCTTTGGTGGGAAAAATTTAGTGAGAAACTCTGTAACAACCTTTTCCCAAGTATTCAGACTTTCCTTTGGTTGTGAAAGCTTTGCTTTATCCCTCAGAGCAAACGGGAAAAGCATGAGTCTGTACACCTCTGGGTTCACTCCATTTATCTTCACAGTATCACATATCTGCAGAAAATCAGATATAAATTGATTTGGGTATTCGTGATGAAGACCATGATACTGGCAATTTTGTTGCACCAGGGTGACCAATTGTGGCTTCAACTCAAAGTTATTTGCAGTTATAGGAGGCACCACAATGCTCTTTCCATAAAGATCTGCAGTAGGAGCAGAATAAGAGCCAAGCACTCTCCTTTGTTGATCATCCCCATTCAGATTTGCCACATTGGCATTAGCATTATTATTAGGATCCATAGTGGATTCTGTAGCCTTGTAAAGTCTTGCTTGTTGTAAACGCCGCCTGAAAGTTCTTTCAGGTTCAGGATCAAAGTCTAAGAGATGTTCTTTGTCTCTATTCCTGCGCATAAACAAACGGAAGACAAGAAAAGATGGGACTCTCTACGTCAGAGTGCAGAGAAGTCCCTGTGAGGTAACCTGTGTAAAATAATAAAATAAAAACACTAAATAAAATTTTTTTTTCAAAAATTTAAAAGGAAAAATAAACAGGAAAATTAAATTAAATCAACTGGGTAACACCAAACTTAATTTCAAAAATTAAAAACAAAATTTATTAGTACTAATGCAAATATATATATATATATTTAATTTTTTTTAAATTAAAGGCAAAAATAAAATAAAACTAATAAAATAAAAAATAACGAAAGGAAAAAAAAACGAAAATAAAAGAAAATAAAAATAAAATAAAATAAAAAATAAAACAGAATAAAATAAAATAAAAAATAAAAATAAACGGATGAAAGAAAAAAAATCAAAAATAAAAAGGAAGTAAAAAGAAAGAGGAAAACAGGGGCGAGGGGGTTGGAAACGAAAAGGAAATAAATAAAGAAAAAAAAAGTTAAATAAATAAAGAAAAAATTGGGTCGTACCAAGTAATACCTTACGTGAGTAAGGGTCGATTCCACGAGGATTGATGGATTAAGCAACAATAGTGTTTGATAGGATTAGTTAGACAAGCAGAAAATAGTGTTTGAGAGTTCAAAAGCATTAATTAATAAACTTAGATGTTTGAAGATAGGCAGGTGAATAAGTTGGGAATAAAATATTGAGAAAGCAGTTAAGGTTTCAGAGTTATCTATTTTTCCGGATTAATTTTTCTTACTAACTATTTTAATTATGTAGGATTTAATTTATGGTAAACTATATGTGACTAGACCCTAATTCCTTAGACCTTCCTAGTTTTCTCTAAAATTTATCAACAGCCAATTCCTTAGTCAATTAATTCCAATTAGAGGGTGATAATCAAATTCCAGTTTATATGCCACAAAAACTCTAATTACCCAAAAATGAAAGGATTATATGTCACGTATCCTGTTAAGTCCAGATAATTAAAATTTAGGAGAATATGTTTTCAAGCTGTTGTTAAAGTAAAGAGCTTTTCCAAGTTATACAAGAACTCAAATAGAAAGAGGCATACTTCCGTTCCACCAAAATTTATAAGATAAAGAGCGAAAATAATTCTTAAATTGTAAATCCATACATAAATTAAAATTGAAAAATAATTAAATTAATCCATAGAAATAGACAGAGCTCCTAACCTTAACAATGGAGGATTAGTTGTTCATGGTAAAGAGAAAATAAGGATTCAAGTAAAATGTACTGAGTTTTTTTTTCTGATGGATCTCAATCCCCCTTTTATAACTAATCCTCATAAATTTAAACTAATATTTTAAAATTAAAATAATATCTTTTCCTAAAATCAGATTTGATTTTAAATTTGAATTAATTAACAAGTCTTCAGCTAATGGGTGGGGACCACTTGCTTTGTCCATTCTGCAGCTTCTCATCTGTGTTTTCTGGGCTAAAAACTGGGTCAAAACAGCCCAGCAATCGTCCTCAGTATTTTTCTGCATTTTCTGCATGTGGCACATGTCACGCGGACGCGTTAGGTACGCACACGCGTCGATGAGTAAATCTTCAAATCACGCGTACGCGTCGCTCCTCGCTGTCATGTCCTTTGATTCTTGTGCTGCAGAAACTCCATCAAATTCCGCCGAATGCTACCTAAAATAAACAGTATTGCACAAAACTCAAAATAGCATCCATAGTGGCTAAAATATAATTAATTCTTGATTAAACTCAACAAATTAAATGCAAATTCACTAGGAATAGATAGGAAAGATGCTCATGCATCAGCATCACAACACCAAACTTAAAGCTTGCTTGTCCCTAAGCAAGTACTGAAACATAAGAATGATAAATGAAAGAACAAGAGAAACAAGTTCTTATTATAGAAGTAAAGTTCTTGGTTTATGGGGTTTCATGCATAGCAACTTAGGTTCATTCCTTTACTGGTTTTCAGGTCCTTATCATGCTCTTAAATACTTGCTTGATTGCATCCTATGAGATCTTTATTCCTTGATCTCCCCCTTCTTTTCAGGGTTTTTTGTATTCTTAGGCTAAGTGCTCTGTGAGGGGGCAACTCTTTAAAATAAGCTTTCAGCCAACACTCTCGAACTAGTTGGTTCAAGGTGCTAGGTGTTGAAAAACCCCTAAGGACTTACTCCCTCAAGTCTCTCTCCCCCATACATGCACACCACAGGCATATGGTTTGTTATTTTCTTTCCTTGAGGCCTTGGTGTCCAGCACCTCTTTGGGTTACTAAGTGTTCTATGGCAAGGTTGCTCTTGATAGTGGATTTTCAGTTGATAATCCCAAGTTAGTTAACCCAAGTTACCAAGTGATGAAGTACTCCAGAGAACTTATTCATCCAAGCAGATCCTTTGCACAAGAACACCACAGACACATGCTTCAAGATTCAAACCCTTGGTGCCTAGCCTTATTTCTTTTTTCTTTTAATGCTATCCTGTTCCTTGTGGCCTCTTTCTCCAGGGAAATTTTGTTGCTAGTCTCATATGACTCTGGTGGGTTTAGCTCTTCTTGGGTTTCCTTTAGCTGTTGTACCTTCTGACTGTATTGTTTACCAACCAAAGAGATTCCCAGTTATACCATTTGTGCTTCAATGTTTGTTTCTTCCACCAGTGCCTTATTGTGATCTCCCCTTGATTCCTTGTTTTCTTGATCTGTTTCTTGTGAGGGTCTGAAGACATTGAAGGTAAGTTGTTAATCATGTATCCTCAGTATTAGCTCTCCTCGCTCCATATCTATAAGTGCTCTGGCTGTGGCTAGGAATGGTCTTCCCAATATGATTTGATGGAGGTGACTTTCTTCCATCTCCAAAATAACAAAGTCTGTGGGAAGGAAGTAGTTCCCAACCTTTACCAGCACGTTCTCAACCACTCCTATGGCTTGTTTTTTAGTTTTGTCAGCCAACTTGATGACTACGTCTGTGGGCATTAGCTCATTGATCTGAAGCTTCTTCATGAGGGATAAAGGCATTAAATTGATGCTTGCTCCAGATCACAGAGTCCTTTATCAATTACTGTTTCTCCTATAGCACAAGGGATGTGAAAACTCCCTGGATCCTTCCTTTTTGTAGGTAACTCTGGTTGAATAAGAGCACTGCACTCCTTATTCATCAATATTATTTGTCCTCCCTTTAGTAAATTTTTCTTGGTCAGCAGCTCTTTCATGCATTTAATGTATGAGGGCATTTGTTGGAGAGCCTTGATGAATGGTATGTTTACATGGAGGGATACAAACATGTCGAGAAATTTTGAGTACACTCTCCTTTCTACACCACCCTTGAGTCTTTGGGGAAAAGGTGCATATGGGTTCAGAATCTCCTTCTCCCTTAACCCCTTCTTCTGTGTGGAGTTGGTTTCTTGGTCACCCTCTTCCTGCTTCTCTGCTGGAATATCTCGAGAGTGTTCTAAGGGTTTGTTCAGTTCTTCCATACTCCCCTCATCACTTATAGTGACCATCTTGCATTCTTCCCATCTTACTTTCTTTGCTTCACCTCTCGGGTTTTTCTCCGTGTCACTTGGAAACTATCAGTAGGTTTAGGAATCTTCTCAGAGAGGTATCCCACTTGAAATTCTAGCCTCTTGATGGTGTCTCCCTGGTTTTTGATATTAGCTCGCACCTCATCTTTGAGCACTCTGTTGTCTTGGATTTCCTTGCATATACCTTCCAGTAGAGTCTCAATTCTGGAGAGTCTATCTTCGGATGGTGATGGTGAGTTGAGGTTGGAGGGGTGAGAAGGACCATTTTGGTTTTGATATGGATGTTGAGAGGTATTGTTGGGTGGGTGTTGATATGATCTCTGTGTGGGATGTTGGTGAGTTGCATTGTTGTTGGGGTTGTGACGTCTCTGATCATGGCCTTGATCTTGTTGATTTCTCCACCCAAAGTTTGGGTGGTTCTTCCAACCAGGATTATAAGTTTTAGAGTATGGATCATGGGTTTGCCTAGCTGAGTTCCCAATATAGTTGGCTTGTTCTTGGTCACCCTCTTCCTCTGCATTCACTCCTTCTTGAGCTGCTGATGAGGTGGTGACTGCTGCAACTTAGTTTCTTTCCATCTTCTTGGTAAGGTCAGCCAGCTGCTTGGTGATCATCTTGTTTTGAGCCAGTAGCGCGTCTATATTGTTCAGCTCCATTACTCCTCGACGTTGCCTCTTTCAGAAGCATAGAAGTAGTCATTCTCAGCTACAGTCTCGATGACATCTATGGCTTCTTCAATGGTCATCTTCTTGTTCAGGGATCCTCCGGATGAGTGGTCTACTGCCTTCTTGGATTCGTAAGAAAGACCCTCATAGAAAATGTGTAACTGCCACTACAAGAAAATGGAACATTTGTAACAAAAAATTTGTATCAAATTTAAAATTGTTACAAATTATAGTTATTGTTACAAAATTAGAATATTTTGTAACAACAAGAAAATTTGTTACAAAACATTTCAATATTTTGTAACAACATGATTTCTTTTGTTACAAATTATGTTGGCTTTCGTATCGAATTGTTGTTTTCTTGCAAAATGTTATAATATTTTGTAACAAAAGATTATATTGTTGTAAAAATTCAAAACATTTTGTAACAAAATATCTATTTGTTTCAAAAGCTCTAAATATTTTGTAACAAAAAATTAATTTATCACAAAATACAATATTTTTGTAACAAATTATTTATTTGTCACAAAATTCAAAGATTTTTTGTAATTAATAAAAAATTTTGTTTCAACATATTAAATGTAAGACTTCAAATTTTTAAAAATTAACCTAATGAGTTATTTATGATTTATTATATTTATTTAAGATTTTATATTCAAAAATTTATTTTACTAAAAATATTTAAGTCAAATTAATGATACTTTGAGTTTAAAATTATTTTAAAAATTAAATAATAAGTCATGTATGATTTATTATATTATTCAAAATGAATTTTTAGAGATTTATATATTAAACGGGGTATTTTCTTATTTATAATTTAAAGTTTTAGTAATTAAAAAAATATAAAAATTTATAGTATTTCAAGAATAATTAATTTAAAGTTTTAATAATAAAATAGTATTTCAAGAATAATTAATTTGGTTATTTCATATAATTTGAAATTAAAATTCAATAATAGAAGTATTATATAATTTAATTTAAGAAATTTGTATTATGATTAAATTACGGTTTATTTTATTAAATTGAGTTTTTAGAGATTAATTTATTAAGAGTGATTAAATTTATTTTTATAAATACTTTAGGTTTAAGTCAATTAATATTTATGTATAATTTTTATTATAATTACTTATTTTATAAATTGAAATTAAAGTCCTGGTGATAGAAAAAATAATAACAAATTATATCATTTAATTTAAATAATCAATATCTTGAGCATGAACTATATTTTATAAAGAGTAAAGTATCGTTTTTGTCCCCAACGTTTGGGGTAAGTCCTATTTGTGTCCCTAACGTTTAAATCCTCTTATTTGTATCCTTAACGTTTATAAAAGTGATTCAATGTTATCCTACTATCAATTATACTAACAAATCAGATTATATTTTTCAATTATTCTCATTTGATGTATTCATTCTCAATTAGGTCTCACTTGGATGTGGTCCATTTTAATATTATACCCACTATTTGTGTTTAGATTCAATTATGTCCCTAGAAAAGTGAATTATGTAAATGTTGTAGGAATTAGTTTCAACATTTGATGAGCTATTTTTCAGAGTAGATCATCGATTCTATCCCAGACATTTGTATTCTAAATTCAAGAAGAGATTTTTAAAACTTAAACTAAAGCGCTCATGATGTGTAATTAACGGCAAGATAACATTGAATCACTTTTACAAACGTTAGGGATACAAATAGGACGATTTAAACGTTAGGGACACAAATAAGATTTACCCCAAACGTTGGGGACAAAAACGATACTTTACTCTTTTATAAAAGTGATTAATATGTTCATTTTATAATTTAAATTAAAAATAATTAATTAAACTTAGTAATATATTAATAAATAATGTTCTTAAATATTTTCAAGAAAATATATTTAATTTTAAAATTACTCTACTCTCCAATTTTATCAAAATATCTATTCATATTTATCCTTATTCTTTTATAAAATTCCTAATTTTTAACTCTAAATTTCCAAATTAAATCAAAAACCTAATTCCCAAATTTGGAACGTAACCTTACCCCCCTTCACCTTCGCATAACACAACCTCCACCCACGCCCTTTCCTTTCCAAAAACGCAATACACACCCAGTGGGAATAAGAGAAGAGAGATCAGGAAGGGAAAGAGGGAGCCGCACTTTGCACCATCTAGCCCAAACCGTCGCCGTTAAACCGCCGATCTGCCTTGGAGCCGCTGACCCACGCGTCGCCGCCAGCGCTGACGAAGAAGAGAAAGAGAGATGTTGAGACGGAGAGCGTGCGAGGGAGCAAAGGCTAAGGAGAGGAAGAGCACCGTCGTGGGCTGGCCATCGGGGGAGCTGCTGCGAGCTTGCATTGTCTGCGCCGTCGCCCCCCCGTGTCGCCGTTATGCCCTGGTGCCGTCGAGGGAAGTTGCCACCACAGTTGGAATCGCGAACTGAGGAGGAAGTCGTCGATTCTGTCACCGGCACCATGTCTCGTCACCGTTGCTGCCACCAGAGGAAGCCACTGTCACTAACGCAAGGAACAGAACTCGAAGAGGGAGGCAGCAGAGGGTGATGCTGCTGTCGTCATCGCTGTGGAGGTGAACCAACGTCGAGTCTTTGCTTCCCAGAACCACCATTGCTGCTGCCATCATCCCCTAGCTTGGTTGTCATCGCTACTAGAAACTTTGATTGCTGTTGTTGCCCGTTAGAGAGAGGAATTGTTCTGTGAAGAGAGGGCTGCCCAGGTTGTTGCTGCTGGTTCTGATTCTGTTAGATTGATTCTGAGTTTGAGTATCACCACGATCTGGGTTAGTTTCCTCTTTTTTCCCTCTTTGTTAGTTATGACTGCCAACTGTTTGATATAATAATGGGTTTCCTTTGTTAATTACTTGCATTTTGTATAAGGTGCTAGAAGGAACAGTTAGTGCTGTATTAATTTGTGTCTATTATATAAAATGCATAGCATAGTAATATGATTGATGCTGCTGATGCAATCTGTGATTGAGTTATTTCAGGTTTGAATTACACACTTATAACTGACAATCTCATTGTGGGATCCCAACCACAGAAACCTAAAGACATCGATCACTTCAAGAAGGAAGAGGGTGTGACATACATTTTGAATTTGCAGCAAGATAAGGATGTAGAATATTGGGGAATAGACTTGAAGTCGATAACAAGGAGGTGTCATGAACTCGATGTTCGACATATGAGGAGGCCGGTAAGTAAGAAAGCTGCAAGCCTGCATTTTAGTCAATTTTGTTAAGAAAATAGACTCCCACTTTGAATTTTATGAAAGTATATACAACAATGGCCAACTTATCTTGCTTAATGGCATTGTCATGAGATAGAAATTTTAATTTTTCCTATCTGGTTAATTAATACAATGTATGGCTAAGTCAAGGATCCATATACTTTTGGTGCAATTGACATTGCACTTTAAAGAGTTGTGAAAAAACATCAACACTTGATGGATTTATATGAATTCATCTTGTTTTTGCAGATCAAGAGTGGTTCCTCCACTGAGTTTCTCAATCATTTCCAAAATGGCCCTGTTTGGGTTCATGGGGGTAAGTTAACTATTCCTATATATACCTTTTTCTTTATGTTGACTATTGGAATTCACCATCATTAAGGCTCTTTTCACCCTTAATTGTTGTGATTTTTTTGCAGATGTTCATCACAGATGCTGGGCTATGCTGGAATTAGTTACAGTAATCCCACACTTTCCTCAGCTATAAGTAACCTCATTCCTGTTTTCACCTTCATACTTGCCATCATTTGCATGTTCCTTTCTCTTTCTCAATTTATGGATTTATTTGACAAAATTCTAACCTGTAAAATCATCATTTGCCGCTCAAAAGTGTTTCAAAGAAGAAAAATGAAAACAAAAATGGTCAGAAGATAATAAAAATCAGTCCAAGTCAAATCAAAGTTATCTTATTTTGTATTTATTAATTACAGTTGGAATAAATGATCAATATTACATATATAAGTGATGTAATTAATAATTTCTTTCTTATTATCAAATTTGATATTGTTAAGTGTAACGTTATTGTTGCACTAATTTTCTTACTAGATATGAGGTTTAGCTCATGTTATTGATAAATAGTATTTTTAATTTGTATGACTGATTAGTTCACAATTTCTTAAGAAGTCTTAATTATCAAGAAAAGAATGTGTTATCTTTCTTGTGACATCTAATTGCCTTGTGTTATCTTTCATGAATGCATTGCTAATTACTAATTGCTATGAACCTTGCTTGATTTTCTGCAGCTGCCATTCTTTATGAATGCATTGCCAATTGTTGAGTGCTTTGAACCTTGCTTGATTTTCTATAGCCGCCATTCTTTATTTCCAAACTTTCTCTACATCACTATTGCTTCTGCAATAACAAAAACTCTGTTCAGGTGCTTCTCTATGTTCTTATCTTGTGTTTTGACATAAATCTCATTATGAAACTTTATGAGTGTAAAAGCATAAAAAAATGTCAAGTATATTTATTTTGAAGATTTTGGTGAAAATTGTGTTTTGTAATGATTGTTTGACAATTGATAGTTATGTAAATTTAATGAATTTGTTCTCTAAGTTGTGATTGAATTGTGATTACTTAGCCCAAGTTTATATATTGAATTGTTAATTCTTAATAATTTGCATTCTTGATTAGCTAATTTTGAACTTTGAGAATATATTCTTAAGGAATTAGTTAATTTTAATTTGTAAGTTCTAAATTTTTACTGTTATGTGTTATTTTTTAATTTTAGTTTTCATTGTTTATATTTGCAGGGATACAAATTGATGCCAACATGCTAGACTTTATATTGATTGAAATATGCTAGAAGAGTCAAGAATTATAAATTCGATATGATACAACTTTATGTTAGAAAAAAGTTGTGTTTAGTTGAATTTGTAGAACTTATTTTATTGTAAAAAAAATCTTAATGACATGTAAGATATTTTAATTTTCTATATGATCATATATTATATAAATGTTGAGTTAGTGAGATTAGAAAATTAATTGATATATTAATTATTTAATTAAATATTTTAAAATCCACTTTCTATTTTTGTAACTAAGAATAAAAAATGTTACAAAATTAAGTAGTATTTTGTAACAAAATATTATGACACAAAAATCTAAATTGTTACGAAAAATATTTTAATGGTAAAAAAGTGTTACCACTTTCATAACAAATTTTGGTTTTTGTATTAAAAAAATTTGTTACAAAATATTACTTTGAATTGTAACAGTTCCATTTTTTGTTACAAAAACTTTTTGTAACGGGACATACTGCAACGGCCTATTTTTTTTTTGTTACAAAATCATTTTGTTTCAAAATTCTATTTTTTTGAAACAATTTTTTTGTTACAAATATTGCTTTTTCTTGTAGTGTGCACCCATTCATTGAACATATCTGGCAGGCAGCTTCTTGTTAAGTCCTTAAACCTCTCCCATGCTTCATAGAGAGTTTCACCATCTTGTTGCCTGAATGTTTGTACCTCAGCTCTCAACCTGTTGATTCTTTGAGGAGGGTAGAATCTCACCAAGAATTTGTTCACCACATCTTCTCAGGTTGTTAAACTCTCCTTCGAGAAGATTCCAGCCATTTAGATGCTTTATCCTTGAGTGAGAAGGGGAACAGAAGCAGTCTATAAGTGTCAGGATGGACACCATTCGACTTCACAGTATCACATATCCTTAGGAAGGTAGTTAGATGTTGATTGGGGTCTTCTTGGGCGCTTCCTCCGAATGCACAGTTATTCTGAATGAGAGTGATGAGCTGGGGATTTAGTTCAAAGTTATTGGCATGTATGGTTGGCTTTTGGATGCTACTTCCACAATTTCCTAGGTTTGGATTGATGTAAGAGCCTAGAACTCTTCTCTCTTGCCCAGCATAATTTACTAGGCCTTCCCTGGCATGGTTGTGAGCTTCTTCTTCATGGTGGTTCTCCATATTCTCCTCCATGTCTGTTTCAAAATACTCTTCCTCTTCCTCAGCACCAGCGACTCTCTTCCCTCTTGCTTCCCTCCTTAATCTAAGGAGGGTCCTCTCCGGTTCAGAATCAAAGGACATTGAGACTCCGCTTCTTCTACCTGTCATACAACCAACAAAGAAAAAAGCGAGAAAGGAAATAAATGAAGAAATTACTCTTGTTAGAATAGCTGTTAGTGTGAGTGATGCAATATATCAAATAGTTAGTGGGTTAGTGAACTGAATTGTAAATAATGAAGAAAACACAACAAATGGGTAAGGGGTAAAGGAAAGAAAATAGCTAAAACTGAAAATAAATCACTCAAATGGAATTACACAAAACAAAAGAAAAAATGCTCTATCTAGTTATCCTCCAACTTAATCATTGTCGATACAAAATCAATCTCCGGCAATGGCGCCATAAACTTGATGCACGGAAACTTGTCTCTCAACAAATTTTCCTCGGTAAGTATACCGAATTGTCGTCAAGTAAAAACTCACAATAGAGTGAGGTCGAATCCCACATGGATTGATTGGTCAAGCAACTTTAATTAGAGAAATGTTCTAGTTGAGCTAAGCAGAAATTGAGTTGAGTAATTGCAGAAAATTAAATGGCGGGAAAGTAGATAACATAAAATGTAAGTGCTGGAAATAAATGGCGGATTGTAAATGGCATAAAGTAAATTACTGAATCTTAAATGGGGATTTGGGGAGATGAGCAGAAAAGTAAATGGCAGAAAATAAAGAGAATGGGTAAGATCAGAAATGGGGGATTCATTGGGCTTAGGAGATGTTGCATTATCCAGATCGAATTCATTCTCATCTCTTCCTCAATCAATGCATTCACTGATCTCCTTAGCAACCCAATCTCTCTAAGCTTGAACAACTACCCAATTCCTTGATTTAATTGCTCATGGGAAGAGATGAAGTCTGGTCACTGATTATACCACATGTATTTCCAAATCAAAGTATTGGTAGGATTATATGTCACTATATCCATCCAAACCCTAATTTGGTCCAATATGAGAAAGCAATTCTAGCATGATCTCCTCATCCCTTTTCCAAGGCTCAGAGGAGATCCAATTATAGAGAGTTTCTTTTCCAAGACAACTAACCAATTGGATTAAGATCGAAAGCTTTCTAGTAAAATCAAGAGAAAAGAAAGAAGAAGAATAATGAAAACTATTATTGATCCATCAAATTACAACAGAGCTCCCTAATCCAATGAAAATAGGTTTAGTTGTTCATAGCTCTAGAAATGGAAGATGATAAAGAAGAATGCATTCTCCAAATTAAACTAAAAGTTTTAGAGAAAGTAAAATATACAAAGTGTAATTCTCAAGTTTCAGTCTCTATTTAATTCAAAACTATCCCTATATATACTACTCTTTAGATCTTCTAGTTAGCTCTTCAAGTCTTAGATATGGGCCCTTGATCTTTAGTTGAAGCAGTTACCGTCTTTAGTGGGCTTAGCTTTGCTTGCAAAGAAAGTGTGAGTTAGGCATGATGGGAAGTTAGTTAGGACGTTAGTGGCGTTAATGTTAAGTGTAAACTTGGGTTCGAGAGCGTTAGTGACGATAACTTTGTCACTAACATTCCAAACTAGTTGATCCACATTAACTTCAATGTTAGTGGTACTAACGTAACCACTAATGTAGCCTCTTAGCCCTTCGCAAACATTATTGGCATTCACGTTTACCAATAACGTTGCTCTTTGTCCCTCTCTTCCACGTTAATGGTCCACGTTAGTGTAACTAACGTGGCCCTTAACGTGGGCATGCCAAGGCTCGAGAGCGTTAGTGACACTTACCTTTGTCACTAACGCTTCAGAACGCCCCTTCCTTCCACGTTAGTGCTTCACGTTAATGGAATTAACGTGACCACTAACATGGGTGTATTTGCCATCTCCAACGTTAGTGACAAAGGTGAATGTCACTAACGTTGGCCTATCATTCATTGCTCCACGTTACCCTTCACGTTAGTGGTCTTAACGTGACCACTAACATAGGCAATTTAGGCTTGGTCTAGCGTTAGTGACAAAGGTGAGTGTCACTAATGCTTGCGACTTCAACTTTTCTCCACGTTAGAGTCCACGTTAATTGGATTAACGTGGTTCTTAACGTGGCTTAGTGTGGCATTTTGGAACGTTAGTGGTGTTCACTTTTACCACTAACGTTGGAGCTCCTCCTTTCTTCCACGTTAGTTCCCACGTTAGTTACACTAACGTGGCAACTAACGTGGGTTATGATGGTATTCGAAGGCGTTATTGGTGGTAACTTTACCACTAACGTTGCAAGCTCGCTCCCATTCCACGTTAGTGGTCACGTTAGTGAAGCTAACGTGGCTGCTAACGTGGTTCTTCTTTGCTTCCTTTGTCCTAAAATCAAACAAACAAGGTGCATCAAGGCTTTGTTTCAAGTCATGAGATCATGCATCATCCATATTATCATTCAACTCATGCACAATTCTCATGAAATCATGTAAAGTTCACAATGTTTGCTTGAATCAAGATGTAAGTGTATATTCATCCAAAACTTGCTTATTTACTAAGAAAAAGCATGAAACTATCCTAAAATAGTAAAGAAAAAGGTCAGTGAAACTGGCAAAATGCCCTGGCATCAATCCTATCCACCACGGTGAAGATCGAATTATACATCTTAGAGATAAATCAAACACGAATCGAAGAAGAAACAATAATACTTTTATTAATTCATAGGACTCAGCAGGGCTCCTCCCCTTAACCTAAGAGGTTTAGAAACTCATACTGAAAGAAAAATACAGAGTAAACATGTATGATGGTCCAAGGAATCGAAAAAACCCCCGAATTACATAAATAAAATCCCTTAAATACTAAACAAATGACCAGTAAGGGTAAAATAGTCTTTTTAGTGCTAAATTCCACTTCTAGGGCCCACTTGGTAAGTGTTTGGACTGAGTTTTGATGAGATCCATATGCTATGAGGTCTCTTGGGTGTGGAATGCCAGCTAGGGGGTCCTCTTTGGGCGTTTGTACATTGGTCTCTACTCTTTGGGCGCTGGACGCCTGGAAGGGGGCAGGAAGCTGGCGTTTGACGCCAGTTTAGGGCCTTCTAATCTGAAGCAAAGTATAGACTATTATATATTTCTGGAAAGCTCTAAAAGTCATCTTTTCATAGCCATTAAGAACGCTCCATTTAGACTTCTTTAGCTCCAGAAAATCTCTTCCGAACATAGGTAGGTCAAATCTGGACAGCATCTGCAGTGCTTTCTCTGTCTCTGAATTAGACTTCTGCTCCAGCTCCTCAATTTCAGCCAAAAAATACCTGAAATTGTCCAAAAACACAAAAAGTCATAGTAGAATCCAAAAAATGTGAAATTAACACTAAAACATATAAAAACTTAATGAAAACTCAACAAAAACTACTAAAAGCTATATGAAAATGATGTCAAGAAGCGTATAAAATATCCGCTCATCAAAACACCAAACTTAAACCATTGCTTGTCCCCAAGCAACTAAAAACACAGTAGGATAAAAGAAAGAAAATTAAGATACAATAAATCTCTAAGTTTCAAATGAAGCTTAGTTACAATCAGATGAGCGGGACTTAGTAGCGTTTTGCTTCTGAATAGTCTTAGCATCTCACTATCCATTGAAACTCAGAATGGTTGGCATCTCTAGGAACTTAGAATCCAGATGATATCATTGACGCTCCTAGTTAAGCTTATTTTGATTCTTGAACATAACTTTTAGAGTCTTGGCCATGACCGTAAGCACTTTGTTTTCCAGTATTACCACCTGATACAATAATGCCACAGACACTTTAACTGGGTGAACCTTTTCAGATTGTGACTCAGCTTTGCTAAAGTCCCCAGATAGAGGTGTCCAGAGTTCTTAAGCACACTCTTATTGCTTTGGACCACGACTTTAACCGCTCAGTCTCAAACTTTTCACTTGACACCTTCACGCCACAAGGACATGGTTAGGGATAGCTTGGTTTAGCCGCTTAGGCCAGGATTTTATTCCTTTGGGCCCTCCTATCCATTAATGCTCAAAGCCTTGGGTTATTTTACCCTGGCGTTTTGCTTTAAAGGGTTACTGACTTTTTCAATCTGCCCTCCTTTTCCTGCATTTTTGGGCAGTAATGGATTTTTCTGCTTGTTATTTTTTTTCTTTTCGCCATTTTTTTTCTTTTTTCGCATGCATAATAATTTTTTTTTCTTTTACAACATGCTTTTTCTTTTTATTTTTCTGCTTTTTCTTACTTCAAGAATCAATTTTTAGATTTTTCAGATTATCAATAATATTTTTCCTTTTTCCTTATTCTTTCAAGAGCCAACATTCTAAAATTTCAACTTCAAATATGCATTATTTAATTATACATTCAGAAAACAAAAGCAAATGAGACCACATCAAACTAATTAAACTAATCTTATTTTAAACCTGAAATTCATGCATCTCTCAATTCTTTTCAATAAAAATAAATTTTTTTAAGCAAGGTGATAGATATATGGAACATTTCATAACTTTAAGACATCAACGCAAATGATCATGCAACTAGAAAAATAGAATAGACAAAACATAAAAGAAAAATATAAAAATAATAAAGAAAAGGAGATAAAAGAGAACGAATCCACCTGAATAATGGTGGCTAGTTGATGAGCGGATAATTTATACGCTTTTTGGCAGTGTTTTTACATAGTTTTTAGTATGATTTAGTTAGTTTTTAGTATATTTTTATTAGTTTTTAAATAAAATTCACATTTCTAGACTTTACTATGAGTTTGTGTGTTTTCTGTGATTTCAGGTAATTTCTGGCTGAAATTGAGGGACTTGAGCAAAAATCTGATTCAGAGGCTGAAGAAGGACTGCAGATGCTGTTGGATTTTGACCTCCCTGCACTCAAAGTGGATTTTCTGGAGCTACAGAAGTCCAAATGGTGCACTCTCAATTGCGTTGGAACGTAGACATCCAGGGCTTTTCAGAAATATATAATAGTCCATACTTTGCCCGAGTTTAGATGACGCAAACTGGTGTTCAACGCCAGATTTCTGCCCTATTCTGGAGTTAAACGCCAGAAATAGGTTGCAAAGCAGAGTTAAACACCAAAAACAGGTTACAAACTGGCGTTTAACTCCAAGGAAGACCTCTACACGTGAAAGCTTCAATGTTCAGCCCAAGCACACACCAAGTGGGCCCGAAAGTGGATTTCTGCATCATTTACTCATTTCTGTAAACCCTAGTAACTAGTTTAGTATAAATAGGACTTTTTACTATTGTACTAGGGGTCTTTTTCCCTATTTTAGAATTCATATGCCATTTAGGGAGGTTGGCCTTTCGGCCATGCCTAGACCTTGTTCTTATGTATTTTCAACGGTAGAGTTTCGACACACCATAGATTAAGGTATGGAGCTCTGCTGTTCCTCATGAATTAATGCAAAGTACTATTGTTTTTCTATTCAATTCGAGCCTATTTCTTCTCTAAGATATTCATTCGCACACAAGAGCATGATGAATGTGATGATTATGTGACGCTCATCATCATTCTCACTTATGAACGCGTGCTTGACAAACACTTCCATTCTACATGCAAACAAGCTTGAATGCATATCTCTTAGCCTCCTGATCTATGATCAGAGTTTTCGTGGTATAGGATAAAATTATTGGCGGCCATTCTTGAGATCCGGAAAGTATAAACCTTGTCTGTGGTATTCCGAGTAGGATCTGAGAAGGGATGGCTGTGACGAGCTTCAAACTCGCGAGTGTTGGGCGTAGTGACAGGCGCAAAAGGATTACTGAATCCTATTCCAGTATGATCGAGAACCGACAGATGATTAGCCAGCGGTGACAGTGCATTTTGGACCATTTTCACTGAGAGGACGGGATGTAGCCATTGACAACGGTGATGCCCTACATAAAGCTTGCCATGAAAAGGAGTAGGAATGATTGGATGAAGACAGCAGGAAAGCAGAGGTTCAGAAGGAACAAAATCATCTTCATACGCTTATTTGAAATTTTCACCAATGAATTACTTAAGTATTTCTATCCTATTTTATATTTTAATTATATTTTAATTATCAATTCACCATAACCATTTGAATCCGCCTGACTGAGATTTACAAGGTGACCATAGCTTGCTTCAAGCCGACAATCTCTGTGGGATCGACCCATACTCACGTAAGGTTTATTACTTGGACAACCCAGTGCACTTGTTGGTTAGTTGTGCAAAGTTGTGACAAAGAACTAAGATTATGAACGAGCGTATAAAGTTTTTGGTGCCATTACCAAGGAATGAACGATCACGATTTTGTGCACCACTAGTGCTCCTCCTTGAGGATCCAATGTAGTAATTGATCTCTTCAATGTCACTCCTTTGTCTTTGTTGAGGCGGCTATACAGGCTCATGTGCATGCTTTCTAGTTTGTTCCATCCTCTTCTTCCATACTTAGGAGTGGTAGAAGTAAAAAAAGCAAAGCTTTTGCAACACCAAACTTAAGAGTTTTGCTCGTCCTCGAGCAAAGTAGGGTAAAAGAAGGTGGGGTAGGTGGAGCTTCAGTAGGACCTACAGGTCCTGAGAGGCTGAGAAATCCAGTTTCTCTGCTTCTCTACATTGGCGTTTGAACGCCCAGGGGCTGCTCCCTGGCTGGCATTCAACGCCAGCAATGCTGCCTATGATGGGCGTTGAACGCCCAGCAGGGATACCCAGGCTGGCGTTCAACTTTGACACTCCATCCATAGTGTTCTATTTTCACTGCTATGAAATTCTGTCTCTTGACTGAATGCTGCATATGATCATGACGCTAACAATTGAAAGAAAAACAAAATAAAAGAAAATGAATATAGTTGAGTAAGGCTAGGTTGCCTCCTAACAAGCGCTCTTTTATCGTCATTAGCTTGACGATTAGCTCCTTAAGGAGGTGAGTAAGGTCTCAGATTTTTGCCCCTTGTAGTGAACCGTCTTACTGTCTTCTCATGAATGAGCTCCACATGCTCTAAAGATAGGACATGACTCACTGTATGTGGTAAGACTGGCTTCTTATTAAAGACAACTCTCATGCCAGGTGAGAAGCCTTCAGTTGGGACTTTCTTGTTCCTCCAGCCATTAGGAACTTTCTTTTTAGTACCTTTGTGCTTAGAGCTTGTTGAGGGCTGCCTAGCACCAAACTTAGAGTTGATGTCTGGGGGCTCTATAAAGCTCTGCACAGAAAGAGAGGGTTAGAACACTAGGTGTTTCACAGTTGTCTCTTTTTCTTATCAGAGGGAAAATTAGGATTGGACATCTTGAATAAGATATAGTCCTCTCCTAACTGGAAAACCATTTCTCCCTTAGCTACCTTGATAATGGCTTTTGCAGTAGCTAAGAAGGGTCTTCCAAGGATGACACAGTCATCATCATCCTCTCCAATGTCCAAGACAATGAAGTTTGTAGGGATGTAGTGGTTTTCAACCTTTACTAGGACATCCTCTACTAAGCCATATGGCTTCTTCAATGTCTTGTCTGCCATCTCTAAAGAGATGTTTGCAGCTTTCACCTCAATGATGCCCAGTTTCTCCATTACAGAGAGTGACATGAGGTTAATGCTTGACCCCAGGTTGCACAGAGCCTTTTCAAAGGTCATGGTGCCTATGGTGCAAGGAATCAGAAAGTGTCCAGGATCTGGATGCTTCTGAGGTAGCTCTTGCTGAACCAAAACATAGAGTTCTTTGGTGAGCAGTGGAGGTTCTTCCTCTAGAGGCTTTGTACCAAAGAGCTTGGCATTCAGCTTCATAAGAGCTCCTAGGTACCGAGCAACTTGCTCTTCTCTAGTGTCCTCATCCTCATCTGAGGATGAGTAGTCATCAAAACTTATGCACTGCAGAAGTGCATTCAAAGGAACTTCAATAGTCTTTATGGTTTCCTTTGGTTTTGGGCTAGAGGGTTCTTGAGTAGGCTTTAATCACTCAAAGGGTGTGCTTTGGCTAGCATTCAATGCCAGCTCTGTGAGCTCTTTGGGCATTAAATGCCCTTGCTGGCTACTTAACGCCAGTCCCTCTAGCATTTTGTGCGTTGAATGCCTAGCAGGGATGTCTTTGATGGCGTTCAACGCCAGCTTTCCTGAATGAGTGGGCATTGAACGCTTAGTGAGGGGTTCCTCATTGGCGTTCAATGCCAGGAAGCTGGTCTGTTTGGGAGTTGAATGCCCAGCCAGTGCTCCCTGGCTGGCGTTCAACACCAGCTTTAGCGCCATGCTTACTGCCTTTGTGGGAACGCCCAATGAAGGCTTCTTTACTGGCGTTCAACACCTTCCCATTCTCCTCTGATTCGGCCATGTCTTCCATGGTTATGGCCTTGCACTCTTCTCTAGGATTAACCTCAGTATTACTGGAAAGAGTTTCAGGAGGAATCTTAGGGACCCTCTTGCTCAGTTGACCAAATTGCACTTCTAAGTTTCTAATGGAGGACCTTGTTTCATTAATGAAACTGTGAGTGGTCTTAGAGAGGCTAGAAACCAGAGTAACTAAGTCAGAAAGGCTCTACTTAGAAGCTTCCATATCCCCTTGAGAAGATGGAAATTGTGGTCTGTTATTGAACCTATTCTGCTTCCTACCACCTTGATTGTTATTGAAACCTTGCTGAGGTTTCTGTTGATCCTTCCATGAGAGGCTATAATGGTTCCTCCATGAATGGTTGTAAATGTTTCCATAGGGTTCTCCCATATAATTCACCTCCTCCATGGTGGGTTGCTCAGGATCATAAGCTTCTTCTTCTTCTTCAGGAGAAGCTTCCTGATTACTGCCAGCTGCAGTTTGTATCCCAGTTAGATATTGAGAGATCATGTTGACCTGTTGAGTCAAGATCTTATTCTGAGCCAAGATGGCATTCAGAGTCTCAACTTCATGAACTCCTTTCTTCTGAGAGATTCCATAGATTACAGGATTTCTTTCAGAAGTGTACATGAACTGGTTGTTAGAAACCATTTCAATGAGTTCTCTGGCTTTTACATGCATTTTCTTTAAGTGGAGGGATCCACCTACAGAGCTAAACAAGGAAATCTTGGATATCTCAGACAAGCCATCATAGAACACGCCTATGATGGACCATTCTGAGAGCATGTCAGGAGGACATCTCCTGATTACCTGCTTGTATCTTTCCCAAGCTTCATAGAGGGATTCACCTTCTCTTTATCTGAAGGTTTGAACTTCCACTCTAATCTTGTTCATCCTTTGAGGAGGAAAAAACTTAGCCAGAAAAGCATTAACCAGCTTTTCTCAAGAGTCAAGACTCTCTCTTGGTTGGGCATCCAACCAAAACTTAGCTCTGTCTCTTACTACAAAGGGAAAGAGCATCAGCTTGTAGACTTCAGGATCAACTCTATTAGTCTTTATAGTATCACAGATATGTAAAAATTCAGCTAAGAACTGATGTGGATCTTCCAATGGAAGTCCATGAAACTTGCAGTTCTGCTGTAGAAGAGAGACTAACTGTGGCTTAAGCTCAAAATTGTTAGCTCCAATGGCAGGTACAGCGATGCTTCTACTATAAAAGTCAGAGGTAGGTATAGTGAAGTCACCAAGGACATTTTTAGGCTCCTCTTGTGCTTTGGCCATGTCCTCTGTTTCTTGTTCAAAACATTCTGAAAGGTCTCTTCCGGAGTGTTGTGCTTTAGCTTGTTGTAGACGCCTCCTTAGAGTCTTCTCAGGTTCAGGATCAGGAATCAAGAGGGGTTCTTTATCCCTGTTCCTGGTTATAAACAAGAAGAAAAGAAAAAGAAGAAAAAGAAGAAAACTTTCTATGCCAATAGGCAAGAAGCTCTTCCTTAAAGTCAGATGTGAAGAGAGAAGAAGAAGATAGAACAGAAATAAAAGAAGTAAAAGAATACTTTGAAAATATTAGATAGAAGTAAATAAGAGATAGAAGATGAGAAGGAAGAATACAGAGGGTGAAGAAGAATGATATAGATGTGAAAATAAGAGCAGTATAAATAGAAAAAGTAAATAAGAGTTAAAATATTTTTGTTTTTATTTTATTTACTATTTAATTAGTTTTCGAAAATTAAATTAATTAATTTAAAAGGATTTAAAATTTAAATGTTAAATTTTTGAAAATAGAGGAGAGAGAAGAAGAAGAAATTTTTGAAAATTGAGAGAGTAGAGAGTTAGTTAGGTAGTTTTGAAAAAGAAGAGAGAGAAGAAGAGAGAGTGTTTTCGAAAATTAATGAGAGATGAGAGTTAGTTAGGTAGTTTTGAAAAAGAGGAGAGATAAGATAAGATATTAATTAAGAAAAGATTTTAATTTTAAAATAAGATAAGAAGATAAGAGAAGAAAAGATTCGAAATTGAAATTTGAAATTAGAAAAAGATAAGATAAGAAATTTGATTTTGAAAATGATTTAATTTTGAAAATTGAAATTTGAATTCTTAAATTTTAAAATTTGAAAAAGATAAGATAAGATTTTTAAATTTTGAAAAAGATAAGAAAAGATAAGATTTTTGAAAAAGATGAGATTTTTAATTTTAAAAAGATTTGATTTTTGAAAACTTGACAACTAAGATATGATAAGATAAAATTTTGAAATTAAAATCTGAATTTTTATTTTAAATTTTCAAAAATTATGGTTAGAAAAGATATTTTTTGATTTTTGAATTTAATGATGAAAGAGAAAAACATACAAAAGACACAAGACTTAAAATTTTTAGATCTAGCACCCTTGATTTTCAAAAATTTTTGGAGAGAAACACAAAGGGACACCAAACTTAAAAGTTTTAAGATCAGAACACAAAAAAAACTCAAGAACACTTTGAAGACTCACAAGAACACAAAGAACAACATTCAAATACTCAAAGAACACAAGAACATAAAAAGGAACACCAAACTTAAAATTTTTAGAAAACTAAACAAAGATTTTCAAAAATTGATAGAAAAATAACAACAAAACATCAAACTTAAAGATTTGACATAAGAATTAAACAAAGAAACTATTTTTAAAAATTTTTTGAAAGAAAAACTCAAAAGGGACGAAAAAACTCAACAAGAACAAAACAAAAAGACTCAAACTAAGAACCAAGATTAAACAAGAAAAATAAAAATATTTTTGCAAAAGTTTTTATGATTTTTTGAAAATTGAAGAAGAAAATAAAAGACTCAAAGACTCAAACCAAGAACACAAACACAGACTCAAACAAAGAAAAGACAAATATTTCTTGAAAAAGATTTAGGAAGAAGTTTTAAAATTTTTGGAATTGAAAAACAGAAAGCAAGAACATGCAAGACTCAATATCAAGAACAAAAATTGAACAAAGAAAAGAAAAATATTTTTGAAAAAGTTTTAAAATTTTTTCGAAAAATAAAAATAAAAGACTCAAATCAAAAAAGAAAGTTATACTCTTGCAAAAATCAAGGACATAAAGACTCAAACACAGAAAAGAGAAATATTTTTTTTAAAAGGTTTTAATAATTTTTGAAAAATTAAGAAGAAGAAAACAAAAATTAAAGGACTCAAAAAAATAAAATAAAATAAATTACCTGATCCAGGGAGCAAGACAATCTGTCAGTTTGTCCAAACTCAACAATCCCCGGCAACGGTGCCAAAAACATGGTAGCACGAAACCCCACACCTTCGTACTGTTGTACCAGCAAGTGCACTGGGTCATCCAAGTAATACTTGAGCGAATCAGGGTCGATCCCACGAGGATTGTGGTTTGAAGTAAGCTATGGTTATCTTGCAGGTCTTAGTCAGGCAGATCAGAAGGTTGTTGATTGTGAAAGGAATACTAAATTGGAATAAATAATAGGAATAGGGTTAAGGATTAGAGTTGCGTTGTCTTTTTGAATTAACTCTGGTACTACTGTCTTCTCTGCTAGTGAATGATCTTTTTCTATGGCAGGCTGTATGTGATCAACACCATGGGCCGTGGTCATTGATCTCCTCTGCTACAGATTGAACACCATTAGCCGTTGTCATCCAGTCTGACGAAGGGTGAAACGCATAGCAGTCCATTCTCTTGGTGATCCTACTCAAAACACCACAGACAAGGTCGAATCTTCCAGATCAGAGGATGCTGCTTCTTAGGATTCTAGCCTATACCATAGAGACCCTAATCTTCTGAACTGGTGTCTCGAGAAGTCCCCAACGAAGTCGTGGATTAGCCGTCTGAGAGATGTATAAACAAAGCTGTTGGCTCGTGCTTTCCAGTCACGTATTCATATGAGCCCAAGTAGATGTGGGTGTTTGTCAGGTACGTTCGTCTTAATATGATGAACAGAGCTAATTGGTTAGATCATCCCATCCACCACGATGAAGATCAGATTATACATCTTAGAGATAAATCAAACACGGATCGAAGAAGAAACAGTAATACTTTTATTAATTCATAGGACTCAGCAGGGCTCCTCCCCTCAACCTAGGAGGTTTAGAAACTCATACTGAAAGAAAAATACAGAGTAAATGTGTATGATGGTCCAAGGAACAGAAAAAACCCCGAATTCAATAAATAAAATCCCTTAAATACTAAACAAATGACTAGTAAGGGTAAAATAATCTTTTTAGTGCTAAAATCCACTTCTGGGGCCCACTTGGTGAGTGTTTGGGCTGAGCTTTGATGAGATCCACGTGCTATGAGGTCTCTTGGGCGTGGAACGCCAGCTAGAGGGTCCTCTTTGGGCGTTTGTACATTAGTCTCTGCTCTTTGGGCGATGGATGCCTGGAAGGGGGCAGGAAGCTGGCGTTGGACGTAAATTTTGGGCCTTCTAATCCGAAGCAAAGTATGGATTATTATATATTGTTGGAAAGCTCTAGAAGTCAGCTTTTTGTAGCCATTAAGAGCGCTACATTTGGACTTCTGCAGCTCTAGAAAAGCTCTTCCGAATGCAGTCATGTCAGATCTGGACAACATCTGCAGTGCTTTCTCTGTCTCTGAATTAGACTTCTGCTCCAGCTACTCAATTTCAGCCAAAAAATACCTAAAATTGTGCAAAAATACAAAAACTCATAGTAAAATCCAAAAATATAAAATTAACACTAAAACCTATAAAAACTTAATGAAAACTCAACAAAAACTACTAAAAACTATATGAAAATTATGTCAAAAAGCGTATAAAATATCCGCTCATCAGTGGTTGATCACTCTAAATCTAAAATTTATTATATCAATACAATCTAAACTCTGAAAATTAACAACAAACTTATTTACAAACTTCAAGTAGCAACGACATCATTGGACTTTGAAATAGAAGTATTTAAAGTATGCTAAAACCAACAATAAAAATCCACTTACATGATAGTAGTAGCAATCAAGAAAAATTCTTTTTAGGTTCTTTGTTGTCCCAAATTCTTGCATTGGTAGTGGAATCCATGAAATTTGCACTTTTCCTACCTTCAATATGTTGCTGAGATGTTAAAGACTTTTTTGTGTCACTCATGATGTTGAGTTTAAAGTAAAATAATAATAATTATTTGATGATGACAAAACATTATTGGTTGCATTAAAAGCCCAAAAGTTTCTATAATGTGTGTGGTTATTGTGCAGAAAAATAAAATGCAACCAAACTAGCCCAAATGACATTATAAACAAACTCTTCTCTCTTCAAACTTGTAACCCACGTGAAATACCCTCAAAACAAGGATGAACAGATGTTTTACAAGTAAAATGGTATGTTTAGAAATGGGTTCAAGCAAAGTAAAAAAGTGGAATATGAAGAGAGGAGTAATGGAGTTTGAAACTTTCGATGCTCTTGTTGCACAAAATAAGATCACTTCTCAACAACTGACAACACTCACAAAGCAAATGGGAGGTATGCAAGTCTTTGTAATCAACACACAAAGCTCACCTTATGACATGCATGGAGGAAATCATTTTGGTTGAAATTGTGACACATTCAACCTTGATCAACCACCAGTGGATCAAGTCAATTTTATGAGAAATTTATCCAGGACACAACAAAATGATCCTTATTCAAAGACATACAATCATGGATGGAGAAAACATCCAAATATTGGGTGGAGAGGCAAACAATATCACAAATAAAGGAGCAATTATTTTAACAACAATAATTTTAACAATGCAAATAACTTCAACCACCAACCAACCAATCAAAACCACTTTCAAAACCTACAAAATATCCTTTTCAACCCTCAAAATAACACGCACCAACCATAACCACACCTTACACAACCATCTCACAACTTTCAAAGGCTCTCTAATCTTGAACTTGCGATGGAGAAACTCTCCCAAAACACATCCACATTCATGCAAGGAACTAGAAGCTTTATTGATGAAACAAGGTCTAACTTCTAGAATCAATGGGATTCAATAAATAAATTGGAAGTGCAAATAGGCCAAATTGCTAAATAATTAGCAAAACCCACTAATACCTTCCCAAATGACACTGAGAACAACTCAAGGAAAGAGTACAAAGCCATCATGTTGAGAAGTGGAAGAATTGTGGAGGGGGAACCACAAACCAAGAATTGCACAATGAAGAAGTTGCAAAGGAAACGTTAAAAGAGCAAAAGCAAGAACAAGATGTCTCTGTACCAAGTGCAATTTCAATGAAGAAGGAGGCAGTGAAGGTGTATAAACCAAAAATACCATATCTTCAAAGATTCAATGGAGAGATCAAAGTGAAGCAATACTCCAAATTCTTGGAAGTATTCAAAATACTCCATATCAACATTCCATGCATAGAAGCACTCGCACAAATGCCAATGTATGCAAAATTTATGAAGGAATTGTTGTCTTAGAAGAAATCCTTGAAAGGAGAGCAAATTTTAGTCATGACTAATGAGTGTAGTGCCATAATACAAGAAAACTTGCCAAGGAGAAAGAAGCACTCATGGAGCTTCCAAATTCCCTGCATGATTGGGAACAAAACTTTTGAGAGAGCATTATGTGATTTAGGTACAAGTATCAATCTCATGTCTCTCTTTGTGATGAAGAAGCTCCAAATCTATAAAATGAAACCAATAAAATAGCTCTTTAATTGGCTGACAGATCCATGAAACAGGCACATAGAGTTATGGAGAATGCCTTGGTGAATGTAGAAAAATTCTTCCTCCCAACTGGTTTTGTCCTTCTTGATATGGAGGAAGACTACAACACCCCATCATCCTTGGGAGACCTTTTTTAGACACTAGGAAGGCTTTAATTGATGTTGAATTGGGAGATTTGATGATAAGAGTGCATGATGAATACTTGGTGTTTCATGTTTTCAAAACTATGCACAATTCAAGTAAAGAGGACAATTGCATGATGGTTGAGTCTATGGATCTAGAAACTCCACCTCCATGTTTGAAAAAGAAAGGAAGGATAAAAGTGGTGCAAAAAGCTGAAGGCACGAAAGGAACTGATAAGAATTTGCAACCTAAGCCTCAATTTGTAATAACCAACAAGATCCCTCCTGACATTGAGCCTAAGATTGGCATTGAGTGTGAACCACCACCGAAGGGGGAAGAAAATACTCTGAAGAAAGTGCCTAGAGGTTGGAAAAATAAGAAGATCCCCACTGAAAACATCTCACCAGGGTATAAAGTGATGCTAGTTTACCATCCAATAGAACCATCTCCATAATTGTCTGGACATTACACAGTAAACAAGATTCTTTCTCTTGAGCATGTTGAGATCATCAAAGAAGACACTAGAGAGAAGTTTACAGTGAGAGGAGAGAAGTTGAAGCACTATGATCATCATCCACCATAACAAGGATCAACCGTCAAGCTAATGACGTTAAAAGAGTGCTTCTTGGGAGGCAACCCAACCATACAATAAGAAGAAGAAGTTGATGTTTCATTGCATGTTATTTTTCCACTAATGAACAATACATATAAGAAAGAATGGTTTGGTGCAAGATTTGAGCCTTTTTGGTCTAAGCAGAAAAAAGATTGGTGTTTTAGCATGCATCCAATGTAACAGTACAATTGTTGTGCTAGTATGAAATTTGGGATTTTACTCTGCATAATCCAAATATTCTGCATAACTTACATAATCATGACATTTTCTGCATAATCACAGCAAGAAAGACATTATGGGTAGGATAATAAGCCATGCATGAAGATGAGTTGGTTTTAACCAATTCTACATTTCATATTTGCCTGAAATTCTCCAAATTATTTTTGTCTTGAAAATACCAATTTGAGTTACATGATTCATCAATTTCAGCTTTGGGATGATATTCAGAGAGCTTGTTGTATTTACATTTAATGCATGCACCCTTAATTCAAATTTGAATCATCTTTGCATGAAACTAAGTTTGTATTGCAACCAATCTTAGAATGAGCCTAATGAATGAACCCTAAGGGACCATGCAAAATTTGGTACCTGAAACATGCATAAACATAGCCAAAAGGACCAAAATAAAGTGGTGACTTGAAAAAATAGTGTTGTCGTGCCACGGGACAATTCGGTGTCCAACGGGTAAGATGGACAGCACCAAATGTGATGATGTTGTGCTTGTCATGCAATGGCATGATGACAATGTCCCACGCCTGGTCCAGACAGTGGAATATATTTTTATTTGACACACTTTTGTGCTTGCCGTGGAACGAAAACTTGGCACGTTGGACGGCTAAAAAGGGGGTCATGCATACGCATCCTATGTGCATACGCATGACTTGGCCAGGAAAAGGGTTTTGTGCATACGCATGTCATGCGCGTACACACAAGTGTGGTTGTAGCCTAGAACGCGCGTACGCATGTCATGCGCGTAAGCATGAGTGAATTTGCCATCCCTGATAAACCCCGTTTTTAGGGTTTATCTTGTATGGATTTTGAGGGCTTTATCAATAATCTTTCACACTTATTCATATAATAATGCATGATTTTGTGTTCCTTTCCCAACTCGGCTTCATGAATGAAAAATGCTTCTTTTGCATTAAATTAAATATATTTGAATCCTCCTCTATTACCATTCGATGTCGTGATCCGTCTGTTGAGTGATTTCAGAAGTTATAGGGCAAGGATGACTTAGAAGAGAGAAATGAAGCATGCAAAAATGGAAGAAGCATAAAAAATGGAGCTTTGGAGTTTTGAGCAGCGACGCGTACGCGTGGACGCGCGCCACCAAGATTGGCGCGAAGAAGCCAAAGCCAGAGCCGGCGCATCTTCATGGCTAGGCCAGACCCCCAGGGATGCGCACGCACGCCTGATGCGTGCGCGTGGATTGTAAAGCTCCAGGGACACGTACGCGTGCTGTGCGCATACACGTCGATGCCGCACGTGACTTTTAAAGAGAAAACGTGGCTAGCGATTTCAGGGTAGTTACAGACCCTGTTTGGAGCAGAATTTTGGCGGGAAAAGGCATACGAAGACCAAGGATGAAGGGGTTCTCATTCTATGGACTCATTTTTTAGATATTTTTAGTTAGAAGTTACATTTTATGGAGAGAGAAACTCCAACTTCTCTCTAGCTTCTCTCTAGGGTTTAGCCTCTCAAATTGGAACTCTCTTGTTGAATTTGGTGAGATCTATTGTCAATTCACTTCTACTTTGCTTCCAATTGTAGATCAAGATTCTCATACTCTCAAATTAGTTCTTGTTATTCAAGTTACTTGTGGATCTTAGCTTTTGGATGTTGTTACTTCTATTTCCATTAATAGATTAAGGTAATTCAAGTTCTTAGCCTTCAATTGTTTGATTGTTGTTAATTTCTTGTAGTGGACATCTTTGAATTCAATTTTATTCTCAATTTTATAATGCCTCTCATCATTGCTCTCCAAGTGTTTGAGAAAATGCCAACTTTAACTATGGAGTAGGCTTTTCTTACTTGGCCTAGAAGTTGAGACATTGGAGACACTTGAATTATTAATATCTTTTGTTGATTATCAATTGGAAATTGCTAATTAATTTGCATGTCACTAAAGCTAGACTTCTCTAGGGTTAGACTAGGACTTGTGAATCCAAATTGATTACTTTCACTTGACTTTCCTTTATACTATGGGTTAACTAAGTGAAGCAATAACAAATTATTATTACAATTGATAGAAATAATGATGATAGGAAGTCCAATTCTCACTTCTAGCTAAGGCTTCACATCATTTGATTTTCATTCACACTATTAGCTTGTTCTTTTCTTATATGAAACTCCAAACACCAATACACTCTCTAACCAACAATGTATATCTTGGAGCACTCCTAGGGAGAATGACTCGGGACTCACACTCTCGATTATTGATTTTAGATTGTTTGATGTGGAATTGCGTGTCAATTTAGACTATACTACGAGTGGATTTATTGATAAATTCTATACCGGCATAAAATCACTCATCAAAATGGCGCCGTTGTTGGGGAGTTGCACATGAGTGCCATGTTGTTGGTTAGTGTAGATATGTGAATATGTACATACTTGCATTTCGCTTGATTGTTTGTAATAGTTAGGGTTACTTTTTGTTTGGTTCACTTTAATGTCATGAGCTCACTATCTCTTTCCTTGAATGACGCGTTCTTTATCCGATCCGAGCTTAGCTAGATTTGATCCGGAAATAGAAAATAACTTTGCTTTATCTTAGACAAGCTCGGAGACAGTTAGCTTTTGGAGGTGGTGAAAAGGTTCCTACCAATTCACCTACCATATCCGAAGTTGCTTTCGAATCGTCATTCGAAGAAGGCACTGTTTACTCTTCCATAGACACCACTAATAACTCTTCTATTGATCTAGGTACAGATACCATGGCCGCCCCAAGGCGAGTCACTCTCAAGGAAGCCGGTGCTCCGAATTTTGTTCGTCAACCTACTCACATTCGTCATCCAGACTTGAATGCTAATTTTGAGCTTAAAACCGCTTTAATCAATCTTCTTCCCAAGTATCAAGGACTTCCCGCTCAAGATCCTATTAGACACCTTAAGGACTTCCAAGGTGTATGTTCTACTACTAGGCGGGAAGGCTCTAGTGAAGTTGCAGTTTGGTTGTATGCTTTTCCTTTCTCTCTTGAAGGGAGAGCTAAGGAGTGGTTCTACTCTTTGCCAAGTGAGATTGTTGGTGATTGGGACTTGCTTAGAAGAGAGTTCTTAGACAAATTCTTTCCCGCGGCGGTGACTGATAAGTTGCAAAAAAAAATCTCATGCTTTGTCCAAGGTGAGTTGGAAACTTTATATGAATATTGTGAGCGGTTTCAAAAGCTTCTTGACTCATGACCCAACCATATGATTGACACTCTTGTATTAATAAGCTATTTTTGTCAAGGGATGAAGCCATAAGACAAGATCCTCCTAGATGCTTCAAGCAATGGTTCTTTGACAAAATATAGAACGGCGGAGGAAGCATGGCAATTGATCTCCGATTTGGCCGAGTCCACCTTGCATGCTAGACAAAGAAGTAATCACCCTAGAGCCGTTAATGAAGTTTCTTCTAGTGGTGAGACCGCCACCCTCACCAAAACCTTGTGTGAGATGACAAGTCTTCCAAAGCAACTCCAAGTGAATCAACAACAACCTCCATTCCATCAACAACAACCTCCACCACCTTCTCAACATCAACAAAGCCAACAATTGGTCCCCTAAAGAGTATGCGGTATTTGTTCATGCTACTCCCACCACCTTCTCAAGAAGATAACACTTTGACGGCTACCCATAACTTCTATGATTGCCCCTTCTATGATCGCCCTAATCAAGGATACTATTCACAAGGGGGAAACTTCAATCAAGGGTACCCCCAACAAGGAGGAAATTGTAACCAAGGGAGTAACAACTTTAATCAAGGTTGGAGAGACAATTCCAACCAAGGTTGGCGGGACAATTATCAACAAGGAGGTAGAGACAATGGAGGAAACCAAAGATGGAGCATAATAATTCACAAAACAGATATTCATAAAACCAACCACATCAATAACCAAGCCAAGGAAGAAACTACCAACCCTACCTACCACTTCATAGGCAACCACCTCAATCCAACCAATCATAAGCACCTCAAATCACCTATCCCTCCCCTTCCTCCAATCAAGATGAGACACTCCGGTCCATAATCTAAGGACAAAAAAAAATCCAAAACACACTTACCTCAAGCCTTACCGAACTTACTTCTACCCTCCAAGCCCTCATTGCTCGCATGGAGTCACCTTCTACCTCCACTACTCAAGCTCTAAATTCTAGTACCATACCCTCTCAACCTCTATGATGAGCGGATAATTTATACGCTTTTTGACAATGTTTTTAGTATGTTTTTAGTAGGATCTAGTTACTTTTAGAGATGTTTTCATTAGTTTTTATGTTAAATTCACATTTCTGGACTTTACTATGAATTTGTGTGTTTTTTTGTGATTTCAGGTATTTTCTGGCTGAAATTGAGGGACTTGAGCAAAAATCAGATTCAGAGGTTGAAGAAGGACTGCTGACGCTGTTGGATTCTGACCTCCCTGCACTCAAAAATGGATTTTCTGGAGCTACAGAACTCAAAATGGCACGCTTCCAATTGCGTTGGAAAGTAGACATCCAGGGCTTTCCAGCAATATATAATAGTCCATACTTTGGCCAAGTTTAGACGACGCAAACTGGCGTTCAATACCAGCTCTCTGCCCAATTCTGGCGTCCAGTGCCAGAAAAGGATCCAAAACCAGAGTTGAACGCCCAAACTGGCACAAAAGCTGGCGTTCAACTCCAAGAAGGACCTCTACACGTGCAACACTCAAAGCTCAGCCCAAGCACACACCAAGTGGGCCTCGGAAGTGGATTTATGCATCAATTACTTACTCTTGTAAACCCTAGTAGCTAGTTTATTATAAATAGGACATTTCACTATTGTATTTGACATCTTTGGATTATCTTTTGATCTATTGATCACGTTTTGGGGACTAGCCATCTCGGCCATGCCTGGACCTTTCACTTATGTATTTTCACGGTAGAGTTTTTACACTCCATAGATTAAGGTGTGGAGCTCTGCTGTTCCTCAAAGATTAATGCAAAGTACTACTATTTTCTATTCAATTCATCTTATTTCGCTTCTAAGATATTCATTCGCTCTTCAACCTGAATGTGATGAACATGACAATCATCATCATTCCCTATGAATGCGTGCCTGACAACCACTTCCGTTCTACATTAGATTGAATGAGTATCTCTTAGATCTCCTAACCAGAATCTTCGTGGCGTAAGCTAGAATGATGGTGGCATTCAAGAGAATCCGGAAGGTCTAAACCTTGTCTGTGGTATTCCAAGTAGGATTCAATGATTGGATGACTGTGACGAGCTCCAAACTCGCGATTGCAGGGCGTTAGTGACAGACACAAAAGGATAGTAAATCCTATTCCAGCATGATCGAGAACCGACAGATGAATAGCCGTGCCGTGACAGGGTGCGTTGATCATTTTCACTGAGAGGATAAGATGAAGCCATTGACAAGGGTGATGCCTCCAGACGATTAGCCGTGCCGTGACAGGGCATTGGATCATTTTCCCGAGAGATGACCGAAAGTAGCCGTTGACAATGGTGATGTATCACATAAAGCCAGCCATGGAAAGGAGTAAGACTGATTGGATGAAGATAGCAGGAAAGCAGAGGTTCAGAGGAACGAAAAGCATCTCCATTCGCTTATCTGAAATTCCTACCAATGATTTACATAAGTACCTCTATCCCTATTCTATTATTTATTATTCGAAAACATCATTATCAATTTATATCTGCCTAACTGAGATTTGCAAGGTGACCATAGCTTGCTTCATACCGACAATCTTCGTGGGATTCGACCCTTACTCACGTAAGGTATTACTTGGACGACCCAGTGCACTTGCTGGTTAGTTACACGGAGTTGTGAACCATGGTCTTGGCATCATGTTTTTGGCGCCATTTCCAGGGAAAGAAAGAGCAATGAATTTTACATAATTAAAGTGTAATCACGATTCCGCGTACCAAGTTTTTGGCGCCGTTGCCGGGGATTGTTTGAGTTTGGACAACTAACGGTTCATCCTGTTGCTCAGATTAGGTAATTTTCTTTTTGTTTTCTTTTCAAAAGTTTTTCAAAAATATTTCAAAATTTTTTCACCTGTTTTCGAAAAAAAAAATAATATAAAAATGTTTTCAAAAATTTTATTCAAAATTTTTAAGAATGAATTCTAGTGTTTCATGAAGCATGTGAAGCCTGGCTGGCTGTAAAGCCATGTCTAAATTTATTTGGACTGAGGCAGCAATTTGTTATCAAGAGCAAGCTAGTTGTTGCTAATCCACCTGCTGTTGTTCCTGATTCACCTACTGAAACTTGGCTGGCCATTGGCCATGTCTAGTATTTTGGACCGGAGCTTTCATTGAAAGCTTGGCTGGCTAGTGAGCCATGTCTAATTCCTGGACTGAAGCTTTAGACTAAAAATGCAAGATTCCTGGAATTCATGTTAAAAATTTTGGAATCCTTATTTTTTCTTTTTCATATAATTTTTGAAAAAATCCAAAAAAATTAGAAAATCATAAAAATCAAAAACATTTTTTGTGTTTCTTGTTTGAGTCATGAGTCATGTCATAAGTTTGGTGTCATTTGCATGTGCATCTTGCATTTTTCGAAAATTTCATGCATTCATAGTGTTCTTCATGATCTTCAAGTTGTTCTTGGTAAGTCTTCTTGTTTGATCTTGATGATTTCTTGTTTTGTGTTGTATGGTGTTTTTCATATGCATTCTTGAATTCTTAGTGCGTAAGCATTAAAGAATTCTAAGTTTGGTATATTGCATGTTTTCTTTGCATTAAAAAATTTTTCAAAATTGTGTCTATGATGTTCATCTTGACATTCAAAGTGTTCTTGGTGTTCATCTTGACATTCATAGCATTCTTGCATGCATTCATTGTTTTGATCCATAACTCTCATCATAAAAATTCAAAAAACAAAAAAATATCTTTCCCTTTTTCTCTCATCAAATTCGAAAATTTGAGTTGACTTTTTCAAAAAATTTTTAAAATCAAGTTGTTTCTTATGAGTCAAATCAAATTTTCAATTTGAAAATCTTATCTTTTTCAAAGTCTTTTTCAAAAATCAAATCTCTTTTAAAATTCTTAGTTATTTTCAAAAATTCCAAAAATATTTTTCAAAAATCTTTTTCTTATTTTTATATCAAATTTTCGAAAATAACATAATCAATTAATGTTTTGATTCAAAAATTTGAAGTTTGTTACTTGCATGTTAAGAAAGATTCAAACTTTAAGTTCTAGAATCATATCTTGTGATTTCTTATGAATCAAGTCATTAATTGAGATTTTAAAAATCAAATCTTTTTCAAAACTAATTTCTAAAATATCTTCTTATCTTACCTTTTTCAAAAAGTTGGTTTCAAAATATCTTTTCTAACTTCCTAACTTCTTATCTTTTCAAAATTTATTTTAACTAACTAACTAACTTTTTGTTTGTTTCTTATCTTTTTCAAAACTACCTAACTAACTCTCTCTCTCTAATTTTCGAAAATATCTTCCCTCTTTTTCAAAAATTTCTTTTTAATTAACTAATTATTCTTATTTTTATTTTTGATTTTAAAAATTTTCGAAAAATACTAACATTTTTCAAAAACCATTTTCGAAAATCACTAACTCTTTTTCAAAAATATTTTTTGAAAATTCTCCCTCTCCCATCTTATTCTATTTATTTATTCATTTACTAACATCTCATCTCACATCTCAACCCTCCTCACAGTTGTGTTTCTTCCATTACATTACATTCTTTGTCTCCCCCTCTTCTTCTACTCACACAGGGATCCCTATACTGTGGTATAAAGGATCTCTATTATTATTATTATTTTTCTGTGCCCTCTTCTTTGTCATATGAGCAGGAGCAAGGATAAGAACATTCTTGTGGAAGCAGATCCAGAACCTGAAAGGACTCTAAAAAGGAAACTAAGAGAAGCTAAAATACAACAATCCAGAGATAACCTTTCAGAAATTTTCGAACAGGAAGAGGAGATGGCAGCCGAAAATAATAATAATGTAAGGAAGATGCTTGGTGACTTTACTGCACCTAATTCCAATTTACATGGAAGAAGCATCTCCATTCCTGCCATTGGAGCAAACAATTTTGAGCTGAAACCTCAATTAGTTTCTCTGATGCAGCAGAACTGCAAGTTTCATGGACTTCCATCTGAAGATCCTTTTCAGTTCTTAACTGAATTCTTGCAGATATGTGATACTGTTAAGACTAATGGAGTAGATCCTGAAGTCTACAGGCTCATGCTTTTCCCTTTTGCTGTAAGAGACAGAGCTAGATTATGGTTGGATTCTCAACCCAAAGACAGCCTGAACTCTTGGGATAAGCTGGTCATGACTTTTTTAGCCAAGTACTTTCCCCCTCAAAAGCTGAGCAAGCTTAGAGCTGATGTTCAAACCTTCAGACAAAAAGAAAGTGAATCCCTCTATGAAAGCTTGGGAAAGATACAAACAGTTGACCAAAAAGTGTCCTTCTGACATGCTTTCAGAATGGACCATCCTGGATATATTCTATGATGGTTTATCTGAGTTATCAAAGATGTCATTGGATACCTCTGCAGGTGGATCCATTCACCTAAAGAAAACGCCTGCAGAAGCGCAAGAACTCATTGACATGGTTGCTAATAACCAGTTCATGTACACTTCTGAAAGGAATCCTGTGAACAATGGGACGCCTATGAAGAAGGGAGTTCTTGAAGTTGATACTCTGAATGCCATATTGGCTCAGAATAAAATATTGACTCAGCAAGTCAATATGATCTCTCAGAGTCTGCATGGAATGTAAGCTGCATCCAACAGTACTCAAGAGGCTTCTTATGCAGAAGAAGCTTATGATCTTGAGAACCCTGCAATAGCAGAGGTAAATTACTTAGGTGAACCTTATGGAAACACCTATAACTCATCATGGAGAAATCATCCAAATTTCTCATGGAAGGATCAAAAGCCTCAACAAGGCTTTAATAATGGTGGAAGAAACAGGTTTAGCAATAGCAAGCCTTTTCCATCATCCACTCAGCAACAGACAGAGAATGCTGAGCAGAATCCATCTAGCTTAGCAAACTTAGTCTCTGATCTATCTAAGGCCACTGTGAGTTTCATGAATGAAATAAAGTCTTCCATTAGAAATTTGGAAGCACAAGTGGGCCAGCTGAGTAAAAGGATCACTGAAATCCCTCCTAGTACTCTCCCAAGCAATACAAAAGAGAATCCAAAAGGAGAGTGCAAGGCCATTGACATAAGCACCATGGCCGAACCTGTAAGGGAAGGAGAGGACGTGAATCCCAAGGAGGAAGACCTCCTGGGACATCCAGTGACCAATAAGGAGCTTCCCTCTAAGGAACCAAAGGACTCTGAGGCTCATCTAGAGACCATAGAGATTCCATTGAACCTCCTTATGCCCTTCATGAGCTCTGATGAGTATTCCTCTTCTGAAGAGAATGAGGATGTTACTGAAGAGCAAACTGCCAAGTTTCTTGGTGCAATCATGAAGCTAAATGCCAAATTATTTGGCATTGATACTTTCGAAGTTGAACCTCCCTTGTTCATCAATGAACTAAGTGATCTGGATCAACTGACATTGCCTCAGAAGAGACAGGATCCTGGAAAGTTCATAATACCTTGTACTATAGGCACCATGATCTTTAAGGCTCTATGTGACCTTGGTTCAGGGATAAACCTCATGCCCCTCTCTGTAATAGAGAAACTGGGAATCTATGGGGTGCAAGCTGCTAAAATCTCATTAGAGATGGCAGACAATTCAAGAAAACAGGCTTATGGACAAATAGAGGACGTGTTAGTAAAGGTTGAAGGCCTTTACATCCCTGCTGATTTCATAGTCCTGGATACTAGAAAGGAAGAGGATGAATCCATCATCCTAGGAAGACCTTTCCTAGCCACAGCAAGAGCTGTGATTGATGTGGACAGAGGAGAATTAATCCTTCAATTGAATGAGGACAACCTTGTGTTTACAACTCAAGGATCTCTCTCTGCATCCATGGAGAGGAAGCAGAAAAAGCTTCTCTCAAAGCAGAGTCAACCCAAGCCCCCACAGTCAAACTCTAAGTTTGGTGTTGGGAGGCCACAACCAAACTCTAAGTTTGGTGTTGAACTCCCATATCCAAACTCTAAGTTTGGTGTTGGAGAGTTTCAACAATGCTCTGAACATCTGTGAGGCTCCATGAGAGCCCACTGTCAAGCTATTGACATTAAAGAAGCGCTTGTTGGGAGGCAACCCAATGTTTATTTATTTAATTTTGTTTTTATTTTTCATGTTTTATTAGGTTCATGATCATGAGGAGTCACAAAATAAATATAAAAATTGAAAACGGAATCAAAAACAGCAGAAGAAAAATCACACCCTGGAGGAGCATCTGCCTGGCGTTCAACGCCAGAACAGAGCATGGTTTTGGCGCTGAACGCCCAAAATGGGCAGCTTCTGGGCGCTGAACGCCAGAACAGGCATGGTTCTGGCGTTCAACGCCAGAAATGGCACACAAATGGGCGTTGAACGACCAAAATGGCCACCAACCTGGCGCTGAACGCCCAGAGTTGTGTGCAAAGGCATTTTTACATGCCTAATGGGTGCAGGGATGTAAATCCTTGAACACCTCAGGATCTGTGGACCCCACAGGATCACCTCAGGATCTGTGGACCCCACAAGATCCCCACCTACCTCCACTCACTACTTCTCACCACTCTCTTTCACACAACCCCATAAACACTTTTCCCCAAAAACCCTTCACCAATCACCCCAATCTCTCTTCCCCATCACCTCTTCACCACTCACATCCATCCACTCTTTCCCATAAACCTACCTCATAAACTCCACCTACCTTCAAAATTCAAAACCAATTTCCCACCCAAACGCACCCATATGGCCGAAACCTTTCCCCCCTCCCTTCCCTATATAAAGCCCTCTATTCTCCCTAAAATTCACACAACACACCCCTCTACACCCTTCTTGGCCGAAACACTTCCCACTCTTCCTCTCCTCCATTTCTTCGTCTTCTTCATCTATTCTTTCTTTTATTGCTCGAGGGCGAGCAAAATTCTAAGTTTGGTGTGGTAAAAGCATAAGCTTTTTGTTTTTTCATTACCATTAATGGCACCTAAGACCGGAGAAACCTCCAGAAAAGGGAAAGGGAAGACAAAGGCTTCCACCTCCGAGTCATGGGAGATGGAAAGATTCATCTCAAGGGTCTATAGCTCAGTGGTAGAACATGTGGCTGCAAATCAAGAGATCCCTGAGATACCTCAGGGGATGCACTCCCCTCCACATAAATATTGGGATCAAATTAACACCTCCCTAGGAGAATTAAGTTCCAACATGGGACAACTAAGGGTGGAACATCAAGAGTACTCCATCATCCTTCATGAAATAAGAGAAGATCAAAAAGCAAGGAGGGAGGAGCAACAAAGACAAGGAAGAGACATAGAAGAGCTCAAGGACATCATTGGTTCCTCAAGAAGGAAACGCCACCATCACTAAGGTGGACTCATTCCTTGTTCTTACATTCTCTGTTTTTCGTTTTCTATGTTAAGTGATTATCTATGTTTGTGTCTTCATTACATGATCATTAGTAGTTAGTAACTATGTCTTAAAAGTTATGAATGTCCTATGAATTCATCACCTCTCTTAAATGAAAAATGTTTTAATTCAAAAGAACAAGAAGTACATGAGTTTTGAATTTATCCTTGAACTTAGTTTAATTATATTGATGTGGTGACAATGCTTCTTATTTTCTGAATGTATGCTTAAACAGTGCATATGTCTTTTGAAGTTGTTGTTTAAGAATGTTAAATATGTTGGCTCTTGAAAGAATGATGACTAGGAGACATGTTATTTGATAATCTGAAAAATCATAAAAATGATTCTTGAAGCAAGAAAAAGCAGCAAAGAACAAAGCTTGCAGAAAAAGCCAAAAGCTCTTAAAACCAAGAGGCAAGAGAAAAAAGCCAATAACCCTTAAAACCAAAAGGCAAGGGCAAATAAAAAGGATTCCAAGGCTTTGAGCATCAGTGGATAGGAGGGCCTAAAGGAATAAAATCCTGGTCTAAGCGGCTAAACCAAGCTGTCCCTAACCATGTGCTTGTGGCGTGTAGGTGTCAAGTGAAAACTTGAGACTGAGCAGTTAAAGTCAAGGTCCAAAGCAAAAAAAAAGAGTGTGCTTAAGAACCCTGGACACCTCTAATTGGGGACTTTAGCAAAGCTGAGTCACAATCTGAAAAGGTTCACCCAGTTATGTGTCTGTGGCATTTATGTATCCGGTGGTAATACTGGAAAACAAAGTGCTTAGGGCCATGGCCAAGACTCATAAAGAAGCTGTATTCAAGAATCATCATACTGAACTAGGAAAATCAATAACACTATCTGAACTCTGAGTTCCTATAGATGCCAATCATTCTGAACCTCAATGGATAAAGTGAGATGCCAAAACTATTCAAGAGGCAAAAAGCTATAATTCCCGCTAATTTGATTGAAGCTCTATTTCATTGATAATTTGGAATTTATAGTATATTCTCTTCTTTTTATCCTATTTGATTTTCAGTTGCTTGGGGACAAGCAACAATTTAAGTTTGGTGTTGTGATGAGCGGATAATTTATACGCTTTTTGACATTGTTTTTAGTATGTTTTTAGTAGGATCTAGTTACTTTTAGGGATGTTTTCATTAGTTTTTATGTTAAATTCACATTTCTGGACTTTACTATGAGTTTGTGTATTTTTCTGTGATTTCAGGTATTTTCTGGCTGAAATTGAGGGACTTGAGCAAAAATCAGATTCAGAGGTTGAAGAAGGACTGCTGATGCTGTTGGATTCTGACCTCCCTGCACTCAAAATGAATTTTCTGGAGCTACAGAACTCAAAATGGCGCGCTTCCAATTGCGTTAGAAAGTAGACATCCAGGGCTTTCTAGCAATATATAATAGTCCATACTTTGGGCAAGTGTAGATGACGCAAACCGGCGTTCAACACCAGCTCTCTGCCCAATTCCGGTGTCCAGCGCCAGAAAAGGATCCAAAACCAGAGTTGAACGCCTAAACTGGCACAAAAGCTGGCGTTCAACTCCAAGAAGGACCTCTACACGTGCAACACTCAAAGCTCAGCCCAAGCACACACCAAGTGGGCCTCGGAAGTGGATTTATGCATCAATTACTTACTCTTGTAAACCCTAGTAGCTAGTTTATTATAAATAGGACATTTCACTATTGTATTTGACATCTTTGGATTATCTTTTGATCTATTGATCATGTTTTGGGGGCTGGCCATCTCGGCCATGCCTGGACCTTTCACTTATGTATTTTCACGGTAGAGTTTCTACACTCCATAGATTAAGGTGTGGAGCTCTGCTGTTCCTCAAAGATTAATGCAAAGTACTACTGTTTTCTATTCAATTCATCTTATTTCGCTTCTAAGATATTCATTCGCTCTTCAACTTGAATGTGATGAACGTGACAATCATCATCATTCCCTATGAACGCGTGCCTGACAACCACTTTCGTTCTACATTAGATTGAATGAGTATCTCTTAGATCTCCTAACCAGAATCTTCGTGGCGTAAGCTAGAATGATGGCGGCATTCAAGAGAATCCGGAAGGTCTAAACCTTGTCTGTGGTATTCCAAGTAGGATTCAATGATTGGATGACTGTGACGAGCTCCAAACTCGCGATTGCAGGGCGTTAGTGACAGACGCAAAAGGATAGTAAATCCTATTCCAGCATGATCGAGAACCGACAGATGAATAGTCGTGCCGTGACAGGGTGCGTTGATCATTTTCACTGAGAGGATAAGATGAAGCCATTGACAAGGGTGATGCCTCCAGACGATTAGCCGTGCCGTGACAGGGCATTGGATCATTTTCCCGAGAGATGACCGAAAGTAGCCGTTGACAATGGTGATGTATCACATAAAGCCAGCCATGGAAAGGAGTAAGACTGATTGGATGAAGATAGCAGGAAAGCAGAGGTTCAGAGGAACGAAAAGCATCTCCATTCGCTTATCTGAAATTCCTACCAATGATTTACATAAGTACCTCTATCCCTATTCTATTATTTATTATTCGAAAACATCATTATCAATTTATATCTGCCTAACTGAGATTTGCAAGGTGACCATAGCTTGCTTCATACCGACAATCTCCGTGGGATTCGACCCTTACTCACGTAAGGTATTACTTGGACGACCCAGTGCACTTGCTGGTTAGTTACACGGAGTTGTGAACCATGGTCTTGGCATCATGTTTTTGGCGCCATTTCCAGGGAAAGAAAGAGTAATGAATTTTACCCAATTAAAGTGTTATCACGATTCCGCGTACCACTCTACCCAACCCCAATGGTGGCATCAATACTATTACCTTGAGGTTCGGAACTTAATTGAAAGAGAGAAGTCCAAAGGCACCTAACCCAATGATATTTGCTCAAGAGGAGGATGTGGTGGAGATAGAAGAAATTGAAGCAGAGGATGAAGCACATGAGGTCATTGAAGATGAAGTCCCTCAACCAAGGAGTGAACCCTCTAGAGATGAGCAAGTCTTGGAGGAAGTGGCTCAACCAATTCCATTTCCTACATTGGCAAGAGAGACTAAGAAGCGTGTAGAACTTGACCCCAAAATGGTGGAGATGTTCAATAAAGTCGAGGTAACTATCCCTCTCTTTGATGCTATCCATCAAGTGCCTAAATATGCAAAATTTCTTAAGGATTTGTGTATGAACAAAGATAGAATCCATGAGCTAGAAACTATTCTATTGGAGAGTTCTATTTCGGCTTTGGTGGGAGCAATACCGGAAAAGTGTGGTGATCTGCGCCCTTGCTTAGTCTCTTGTACCATAGATGGAGTTCAATTCATTGATTGTATGTCGACCTTGGTGCATGTGTTAGCATTATGCCTCTTTCCGTTTATCATATATTGAAGCTCCCACCGTTGAAGCGTCGGCGGCTAGGTGTGTCTTGGCGGACAAGAGCATAATAACTGTGATGGGCATTGCGAAAGATGTTTTGGTAAACATGAAGGGTTTGGTATTTCCAATTGATTTTCATATCCTTGAGATGCCACCTAGTGAATCCGAAAGGACATCATCTATCCTACTTGGGATGTCATTTTTAAGGATGTCTAGGTTCAAATTGGATGTCTATTCGGGAACTTATTCTTTTGAAATCGACGGAAGAGTTGTTAGCTTTAGCCTTTATGAGGCCATGAGACACCCACCAGAGAATCATTCCATATTCCGGTGTGACTTAATTGACAACATTGTGGCCAAAGTGCATTGTGCAAATATTGATGAGAAGATTGAAGAATCAAGTGTGGGGAGCCCCCATGAATGTGAAGAGAACACCATACCCCATCCGAATCAACTAGAAGTTCAAATTCCAAGTCAAGAACCATGTGGAGTTGAAACCACTACCAACACATCTAAAATATGCCTATCTTGATGAAGCTCACATGTTCCCAGTATTCGTTGCAAGGGAACTCACTCCTCAATAAGAAGAGAAGTTACTTGATGTTTTGAGGAGGAACAAAAGAGCTATAGGATGGAGCTTGGCGGACCTAATGGGCATAAGCCCCCAAGTGTACGAGCACCGAATCTTTTTAGAAGATGGAGCTAGACCCGTTCGACTACCTCAAAGGCGATTGAATCCTACCATTCTAGAGGTTGTAAAGAAGGAGGTAACCCGGTTACTAGAGGCGGACATCATTTACCCCATTTCGGATAGTGAATGGGTAAGTCTGGTCCAAGTTGTGCCAAAGAAGTCCGAGGTGACCATAATCAAGAATGAGAGCGGAGAGCTTTTAGCTACGAGGGTACAAAACTCTTGGAGGGTATGTATCAACTACCGGCGTTTGAACACAACCACTAGGAAGGATCACTTTCTGCTACCGTTTATCGATCAAATGCTAGATTGATTATCTGGTAAACCTTATTATTATTTTGTAGATAGCTATTCAGGTATTTTCAAATCCACATTGCTTTAGAGGAACAAGAAAAAACAATATTCACGTTCCCCTTTGGAACTTATGCCTACAAGCGTATGCTATTTGGCCTATGCAATGCACCGGCAACTTTCCAAAGGTGCATGATGAGCATATTTGCGGATTTTCTAGAGCAATGCATGGAGGTATTCATAGATGACTTCACGGTTTATGGGGACTCTTTTGATCAATGCTTGGATAATCTTGCAAAAGTGTTGGAAAGATGCACTAAATCGAACCTTGTCCTAAATTTTGAGAAATGTCATTTTATGGTTAGGCGAGGTATCGTTTTAGGGCATATTATTTCCAAAGATGGTATTTCTGTCGATCTAACAAAGATCAATGTTATATCTAGCATGCTTTACCCCTCCTCTGAGAGGGAAGTCTATTCGTTCCTTGGACACGCAGGTTTTTACCCAAGATTTATAAAGGACTTTAGTAAGGTAGCATTGCCCCTATCTCGATTGTTGCAAAAAGATGTTGAATTTGTTCTAAGCAAAGAATGCATGGAGGCTTTTGACAAGCTCAAAGTGGCATTGACCCAAGCTCCCATCGTGAGGGTCGAATTGGAGTCGGCTGTTCGAAATAATGTGTGATGCTTCAAACTTTGCCGTGGGAGCTGCGCTAGCACAGCGCAAGGGTAAGAATTCGTATGTCAGCCTATGCATAAAAAATGTTGGATGGAGCCCAATCCAACTACACTACCACCGAGAAAGAACTCTTGGCAATAGTATTCGCTTTGGATAAATTCCGATCATATCTACTTGGTTCTAAGGTGGTAGTGTACTCGGATCATGCGACGTTGAAGTATTTGTTGGCTAAGAAGAAATCCAAACCGAGATTGATTAGATGGGTTTTATTATTGCAAGAATTTGACATGGAAATCAAAGATAGGAGTGGTTCGCAAAACCTAGTGGTAGATACCACTCCTATTAATGATTCTTTCCCCCTTGAGGGCTTGCAAGCAATCTCGGAAGTCATTCCTTGGTATGCACCAATAGCCAATTACTTGGTATCCCGCACCTTTCTTCCTAATCTCTCCAAACATCAAAAGGATAAGCTAAAAAGCGAATCTAAATACTATGTATGGGATGACCCATACCTTTGGAGATGTGGAGCGGATCAAGTAATTCAAAGGTGCATTCCACAAACCGAATTCTACTCAATCTTGGAAGCTTGCCACTCCTCCGAGGGAGGAGGCCTTTATTGACCTCAAAGAACGGCAAGAAAAATCCTAGATTGTGGATTTTGGTGGCCAACTCTTTTCAAGGACTCTTCTCTCTTTTGTAAACCTTGTTCTCAATGTCTTAGATTTGGTAATATCTCCAAGAAGGATGAAATACCCCAACAAACCATGCTATTTTGTGAGATTTTTTATGTGTGGGGTATCGACTTCATGGGGTCATTCCCAAATTTTAATAGTTTTCTCTTCATTCTACTAGCCGTTGATTATGTATCCAAATGGGTGGAAGCAATACCCACCCGGACGGACAATGCTAATGTGGTCATTTCCTTTGTGAGAAACAACATAATTTTTAGATTTGGGTCACCACAAGCAATCGTGAGCGACCAAGGCTCACATTTTTGCAATAAGAGAATGGAAGGACTTATGAAGAAATATAGCATCATACATAAAGTAGCTACGGCCTATCACCCACAAACGAATGGCCAAGCTGAGGTTTCCAATCGGGAGATTAAACGCATATTGGAGAGAATTGTGAAGCCTCATCGAAAAGATTAGAGTGCTAAGCTCACCGATGCACTCTGGGCCTACTGAACGGTATATAAAACACCAATTGGCATGAGTCCCTTTCGGTTGGTCTATGGCAAAGCTTGCCACTTACTGGTGGAAATAGAGCACAAAGCATATTGGGCCGTCAAGGAGTGCAATTCAAGTTTGGGAGGGGCCGGAATTGAGAGAAAGCTACAACTAGTGGAATTGGAGTGTTTGCGGTTAGAAGCTTATGAGAACTCTAGACTTTACAAGGAAAGAATGAAATCCGTGCATGATAAGACCATAAGAGGAAAAGAATTTAGAGCCGGCGACCTAATCCTCCTCTACAACTCAAGATTGAGATTAATGCCCGGAAAGCTAAGGTCAAGGTGGGAAGGAACTTATGTGGTAGAAAAAGTGGAGCCATACGAAGTCTATCACTTGCACTACCCTTCAAGATCCGACATTTTCAAGGTTAATGGGCATCGTCTAAAGTTGTATCTTGGTAAAAAGACGAAAAGCAACAAGGAGATGGAGGTGTTCCTTTTGGAAGATGCACCTAATGGCAACAAGAATTGAGCTAATGACTGTCTAACTTAAGGACGTTAAACAAAAGTGCTAGGTGGGAGACACCCCACCATGATGAGATCTACTCTTTTTCCCCCTTTTGTATATACTCTTGAACTCTTACTTGATTTGGTGATTGCTTAGCTTTTCAGTTTGTTTAGATAGACTTTATTGTGCTAGTTGATATTCATGAAGATTTGTATGGATTTTAAGTAGGTGGATTTTGAGTAAGTAGCAAACGCCTTATTTTGGGTGGTATATGGAGTTTTAGGGTGTCTTTATACCCTGTGTCTTGCTTGCCTACTGAATTTGTGATAACAAAGAACTTCCTCATGTCTATGAAAAAGAGGGGGGGGGGGGGGAGGGCGCGTGCGCGTGCTAGACGCGTACGCGTCGATGGTCTTCGCAGCCCCTGGTATAAAATTACAGAGAGTTATGCGAGCATTAGGCCAGCAGTGAGCCCCACGCCTAACACCACTCACACGCATGTGCACCTGGCGCATATGCGTCCATGATTCTGAATGCGCAACCCACGCGCCCATGTCGACTGCGCTACCTGCACCCCTAGCACATTTTCCAGAGACTTAGGCAAACTCTGGGCTAGCACTACGCCCTGCGCCTGACCTAGTTCACGTGTGCGCGCACCTGGCGCAGACGCGTCCCTCTCCCAGTTTGTGAATTGACGCGTAAGCATGCCTACCGCGTCCGCGTCGATCGCACAATTCGCACTCTTGGTAGACTTTTCCCAGGAGTTGCGCAAACATTGCACCTACATTGTGCTGGGAGCACCGCTCCCCTTCACACGCAAGCGTACATGACGCCTGCGCGTCCATCGGCCACATGCGAACTCCACGCGTGCTCGCACTATGCGCGTGCGCGTCGATCCTACTACAGCCAACTTCTGGTACTTCGACCAGAGAATTATGCGAGTTTCAGGCCCACATTGTGCCATTAACACGACTACCTCCCATGCATGCATGCACCTGGCTTGTACGCATCCAATCTTCTTCTGCTGTCCACGCGTACGCGTGGGCGACGCCTCCGCGTCCCTACTGTCTTCATGCCTATCCACGCGTACGCATGGAGGGTGTGCGCACGTCGATCTCACGATGCAACTTACCTGCAGCGCGCCTCTTTTCAAATCCCTATGCCCCTCTTTTCTTATCTCCATCTCCTTCCTCTAGTCCCCCTTTCCCTACCCCTTCAACCACCACTATCAACCTCTCTCCACCCTTTCACCGGCGGCACTGATCACCGGCGGCATTGATCAACGGCGACCACCACTTCCGGCGGGTCCTCCCCTCCTCTCCCCTATTTCTCTTTATCTCTCTTTTCACTTACATTCTCCGTTACCTTCCCCTCCCTCATAAGGTTCTCTCATCCTGCCTTTGTTCCTTGTTTTGCCTCTTTCTGCTTCCTTCCTTAGTTGCATTTCTTTGTTCTTCTACTTAGTTAGCTTCATTCATGTTTACTTTCTTGTTTGCTTTTTTCTCTTTTATTTTTCCATTTCTCATGGGTGTTGGGAGTAGAGACTTCTATGGCATTGGTGGGTCCATTTGTTTTATTTGATTTCCTTACAATATGTAGTGCTCTATGATGATGGATATTACCTTGAGAGATGCTACATTGTCTCATTTCCTCCATCTATTTGTTGTTTAAGGGTTGCACACCAAGTGTTTGTCGAAAGGCACATATGAGTTTTTACTTCAACTTTACCTTAATGCTTTCTACTTAGTGTCCTTTCTCTCTCACTTGCTTACTCCTATGTGCATTGAGCCCATTATCGCTCATCTTACTTCTTATTATTGATGCTTGGGTACAAACTTCTCATGCCCTTTTCTTTTCTTTGCATGCTTATACCACTCTTGCATCACATGCTAAGTGACGTGCCATTACTTCCTATTGTTGTCTTGCCTACATGTTGCAGCTGTCATGTCTCCAAGACACCTATCTTTTTGTGGCTCTCTTTATCACTTGCATGACATTTTCCTTGTGTATTTCTTTGAGTTTAATGTATGCTCTATCCTTCTTTTTAGGAAGGTTATCACAAAGGATAAAGAAAAATCACCAAAGAAGTCGCCTACCAAGAAGGCGCCTCAAAGATCCACCACCAAGGCGCACTTAGCACCGACGGCTAAGCCCCTCCTTAAAAAGGCGAGGAGCATCATTAAGATTGATGAACAAGAGAAGGAAAATCCTGCGAGGGACTCTACTAAGTTTCCCAACCGGTATTGTGAGCTCATGTTCCCCCTGAGGGCTGAAAGGAACTATCACCCGGAACCCCTTCTCAACCCTTCGGCCCACATTATTGAGTTTGTCATACCCCGCATTGAGCGGCGACAGTGAGGGTTTCTCTTGAGAAGACCGCAGGAGGCTAATCTCTCATGGGTGGTGGAGTTTTATTCTAACTTCCACTCACCTTCTCTCACATCCGTATTTATGCGTCGGAAGCAAGTCCCCATCACGGAGGAAGCTATTCAAGGAGTGCTTCAGACCGGACCATTGGCGGATGGGATAGACGCCTACCAAGAAGCCTTGAGGCAGCAATGTGAATTTGGTTTCAATTTCGATTGGGATGCCGTTCTCTGGGTGATTGCCAACCTGGAAGCTATTTGGATCCAAGGGAGAATGAGATCCCGGCCCAAGGGCATTGATGCACGTTACCTCACTGTGGAAGCTCAGGCGTGGGCCCAAATTTTATCCCATTATGTGCTACCTAGCACCCATGGGTCATCTATCACCGCGGAGCTCGCCTTGTTGGTTTGGTGTATACTTACCGAGAAACCGGTCAATGTCTCCCTTCTCATCCGACAAGCCATGGGACGTGTCCATGCTAGGGAAAACCTACCATTCCCCGCCTTGGTAACCGAGTTAGTTGCTGCGGCTGGTGTTCCTCGGGAGCCTAAGGATCGGAAGGCACTAATTTCGATGGGCGGCAATATCGTCCCATCAGGAAAATATCTCAAGCCTCCGACGTACATCAGGAACCTTGACATAGCCAATCCTATGGGCATTCCCACCACGTCATCTGCACCACCTAGATCATCCCACCAACGCCTTGAGGATCTCCATAAGAAGGTGGACCGATATGAACGGCGGAACCAACGCCGGTTTGCTTACATAAAGAAGCTTTTGAGTTGTATGACCCCACCTATGGAGGACCCGGAGATTTCCACTTCCACCTCGAACGTGAGTGAAGATAGCTTGGATGGAGTGGACAATGGAAGCTACAAGGCTGATCGCCCCTTGCGCCTCACCAATAGCACCGAGGACGGTGCAAACTCTCAAGTGTGGAGAGGTCGTTCGACCGGTCTCCATAGGGAATACCCAATAAACTTCGATCCCCTTAGGTAATTCGGATAGATTGCATGGTTAGGTTTTACTTTTTGAATACCTTTCACATGTTAGTTATCTCTTGTTAGGTCTACTTGGTTAATGTAATGATTTCCTTCCCAAGGAACTATAATTTTTGGACAACCCTAGGACAACCCTGCCAATTTGAAAAATTTTTTATTTTTGTTGCTAAACTTGCATGGAAAATGTATTTTGGAACATGGTTTTAGAGTTGAGAACACAAGCAAGTGAGGCTTGAGCCAATTGTGTGGCTACACTTTATAACCACCTATCTTCCTTCTTGTGTGCATTGTTCTCCTTCTATGATTGTGATCCTTGATTTGCTTGACTCTATATGTCCATTATTGTGTGTATGAATGCATGTATGTGATTGATGCCATCATTTCACTTAACCACTTACCCAAATAGCCTTACCCTACAACAACCTTTGTTAGCCAAATTGAGCCTACACTTAACCCACTTGTTCTCAATTTTAGCACATTACAAGCCAAAAGCAGAAAACCATAAATGTCCTTATTTAAATCCTTGATTAGCTTAGGCTAGAGTATGTGTGTTATTCAAGTGTGGGAAACAGGAGACATTGGTTGAGGTAAGAGCGTGTTTTCGGAAAATATTGGGGAGCAGTTATATACTCATGTGTCTATTGAATGTGTAAGCCATATGCATTGGTATTTTTGCATATAAATACATCAAAAGAAGAGAAAAGAAAGAGAAAAACAAAAGGAATAGAAAAATGAACAATGAAAAAGAAAAAAATATAGAAGGAAAAAAAAGAAAGAAAGAAAAAGGGGACAAAATGCCCCAAAGCAAGATTCAATAACCATCAATGCATATGTGTAGTGACCAAAGGTGAACACGTGAGTATATAGAAAAGTGAGGAATGGGTAGTTTGGTTAGTACTCGAATGTATAGGTTGTATATAAGTTAGGTGGGATGCTTATGTTAATCAAAGATTCAAATTCCAGCCCACTCATCCGCATATATATACCCCTACCTTGACCCTAGCCCCATTACAACCTAAGAGAAGACCTCATTATATGTGTATGCATGCATGGAATAAATATTGATTGTTAGAGGAAGAGCAAATTTTGGAAAGCATGAAATGGAGGAGAATCGAGTGATCAACCCTATACATCGAGAAAATAGAGTGCAAATATTTTTGGTGAGGGTTCGAATTGGTAGAGTTCATATGTTGTCTTATCATTTTGCCCTATGTACTCATGTATGTTCTTGGAAGATTGATTTTCTTTGCCCAAGTAGATAATAGCATTCATTTAGTTGCATTCATATAAGGTAGACTGCATCTCATGAACCTTATCCTTTTGTGAATCTTTGATCTTTGGTTTTCCTTCAAGCATGAGGACATGCTTGGTCTAAGTGTGGGGAGGTTGATAAACCCCATTTTTAGGATTTATCTTGTATGGATTTTGAGGGCTTTATCAATAATCTTTCACTCTTATTCATATAAAAATGCATAATTTTGTGTTCCTTTCCCAACTCGGCTTCATGAATGAAAATATGCTTCTTTTGCATTAAATTAGATATATTTGAATCCTCCTCTATTACCATTCGATGTCGTGATCTGTCTGTTGAGTGATTTTAGAAGTTATAGGGCAAGGATGGCTTAGAAGATAGAAAGGACGCATGCATAAATGGAAGGAGCATAAAAAATGGAGCTTTGGAGTTTTGAGCAGTGACACGTACGCGTGCCTTGCGTGTACGCGTGGATGCGCGCCACCAAGATTGGCGCGAAGAAGCCAAAGCCAGAGCCGGCACATCTTCATGGCTAGGCCAGACCCCCAGGGATGCGCACGCATGCCTGACGCGTGCGCATGGATTGTAAAGCTCCAGGGATACGTACGCGTGCTGTGCGCGTACGTGTCGATGCCGCACGTGACTTTTAAAGAGAAAATGTGACTAGCAATTTCAGGGCAGTTACAGACCCTGTTTGGAGCAGAATTCTGGCGGGAAAAGGCATAAGAAGACCAAGGATGAAGGGGTTCTCATTCTATCGACTCATTTTTTAGATATTTTTAGTTGGAAGTTATATTTTGTAGAGAGAGAAATTCCAACTTCTCTGTAGCTTCTCTCTAGGGTTTAGCCTCTCAGATTGGAACTCTCTTGTTGAATTTGGTGAGATCTATTGTCAATTCACTTCTACTTTTCTTCCAATTGTAGATCTAGATTCTCATACTCTCAAATTAGTTCTTATTATTCAAGTTACTTGTGGATCTTAGCTTTTGGATGTTGTTACTTCTATTTCCATTAATACATTGAGGTAATTCATGTTCTTACCCTTCAATTGTTTGATTGTTGTTAATCTCTTGTAGTGGACATCTTTGAATTTAATTTTATTCTCAATTTTATAATGCCTCTCATCATTGCTCTCCAAGTGTTTAAGAAAATGCCAACTTTAACTATGGAGTAGACTTTTCTTACTTGGCCTAGAAGTTGAGACATTGGAGACACTTGAATTATTAATGTCTTTTGTTGATTATCAATTGAAAATTGCTAATTGATTTGCATGTCACTAAAGCTAGACTTCCCTAGGGTTAGACTAGGACTTGTGAATCCAAATTGATTACTTTCACTTGACTTTCCTTTATACTATGGGTTAACTAAGTGAAGTAATAACAAATTGTGATTATAATTGATAGAAATAATTATGATAGGAAGTCCAATTCTCACTTCTAGCTAAGGCTTCACATCATTTGATTTTCATTCACACTATTAGCTTGTTCTTTTCTTATATGAAACTCCAAACACCAATACACTCTCTAACAAACAATGTGCATCTTGGAGCACTCCTAGGGAGAATGACTCGGGACTCATACCCTCGGTTATTGATTTTAGATTATTTGATGTGGAATTGCATGTCGATTTAGACTATACTACGAGTGGATTTATTGATAATTCTATACTGGCATAAAATCACTCATCAGTCCCATGGCAATTTCTTGGCGTTCCATGCCTGGTACTAGTAGAAAGCCATTTTTCATTAATTTCTTGGCGTTCTATGCCTGGCGTTCCATGATATTGTTGTGCTATTGGATGGCAACCAATACAGTGTAAAGGTTGGGGCTGACAATACAGTGTAAGCAACTAGACAAAAAAAGTAGTACCGATAATAAAGGTTGCTTGGAATCAGGTTGAGATCGAAGGACACACTTAGAAACTCGAATCAGATATGCGGAAGGACTACCCACACCTCTTTTCAGGTAACCAAATTTGAATTTTGAGGACAAGATTGGGCTGAACGGGCCAAACTGGCCCTAAACCGGGCCCGTGAGCCCAACCAATTCACTCATTTAAGTGAGTTTCAGCTCACTTCTCTCTTTTCTGCATGCAAAAGGATGCAAAATGCATAGCCAAGGGGGAAGAAGATAACATATTCACAAAATCCCTGGTTCCAATTTAATCCTACATAACTTTTCACTCCGTGCTCCGATCGCCGCACCGTTTGCGGCCACGCATCCACAGCGTCGAGCTCTACAAAGTCCAGTATATTATAAGGTAAGGAAGTCACGTTTTCTTCCTCAATTTTTCTATTTCCAGTTTTGAAATTTTTGGGCTTTGGTATTGAGATTTTTTGTAATTTCGGTGTTTAGGATAAAATTAACTTGGTGGACTTGCTGAGTCTTGTTCCAATTTCCCATTAGTAAGGTGAGAATCCTAAGACTCTAGTTAATTCTCTAATTTTGTGTGTTCGATGTTATATATTAATTAGGTGTATATATATTAATTGGAGCTTGATTTGTGAACACTTGAGACTTGGTGGAGGTTGGGTATCATTGTTTTGAAGATCTTGGAACCTTGGGGCTGTGTTTGGTGCCTTTGGTGGTGTCTCGGGTAATACATGAAAATTGGCCAAGGTATGGTTTAGGTTTCTTGTATTTAATATGTAAGCTTTTGTAAAAACTTAGGCTAGATGACCATAGGCTAGGTGTGAATGTTTGAATACATTAAATGTTTAGTACCTTGATAATGATTGTTGATTTTGATTGATTATTAGCTTGATAACTGATGTTGGTGATGGAATATAATGTTATTTGGTGAACTAATGATAATTGGCAAGGTATCAAGAAATGAACATGTAATATGTGATGAAGGATCATGATTTTATTGTTTAGTTGAGTAATTTATATATGGCATTGTGCATATAAGAATATAATTAATTAAGCTAGGATGTAGAGGTTTTGGCATTTTAAAGAGGTATGTTGTTGTGCTGGATACATGTATAGGAAGTGGGAGTTAAGTCTGGTTTTAATGAAAGTTGAGGTATGAGGTTTTTTTTGAAAAACTAATTTTTTAGCCGAACTTTGACGAGCCATAACTTGACTTCCGGACCCCCAACTTGTTTTAAATCTGTTTTATATAAAAACTGGATCCGTGAAGTTTATGCCGATTGAAAAATGGAAGAAAAATGATTTAAAACGAAAAAGTTATACGCGTCAGAAGTTTCGGATTTAAAAATGAAAATATGCTACAGGTTTCAGACTTAGCCAAAATTTGTCATAAAGCGTACACCCACGCATACGTGTGGCCCATGCGTATGCGTGACTTGGGGTTTTTGCGTATGCAAAACTTCTCGTACGTGAATAGACAATTCTGCCTAGTTCGCATGTGTACGCGTGACCCCTTTTTTCAGCAAGCTAAATTTTATGTTTCAAAAACCTATTTTCAAACCTCTAAACCTCTATTTTTATTCTTTTAGCCCCTGAATCTTGGTTGGATACTTAGTGATGAGATGTAATTAGGAAGTGGTAGTAACTTGGGAGTAAAGCAAGTTGTAGAGTAGTGAACTAATGATTGTAAGGGGGTGATTTTAAGCTTGAGAAGTATTAACTGAACTTATATAATTATGATAAAGATAATAATGAATTTCAATTGAGTGAAAGATGGGTTGAAATTTTTGATGACCTTAAAGTGTAACAGTGATTAAAGCGATAGTGATGAGTTGTGATTGTTAGGATGGACGAGTAATTCCTATCCGAGCTATGTCTGTGAGTATAGACGAGTAATTCCTATTCGATGTGTAATGTCAAGGGTAGACGAGAAATTCCTATCTGAGAATAGACGAGTAATTCGTATTCGAGTCCTAGCCTGTGCATAGACGAGTAATCCCTACCCGGGTTTAAGACGTGGTACCTTCTTGGACGGACGAGTAATGCCTACCCTAGTTTTGGTGAAACATCGGCATGGGTGGACGAGTAATACCTTTCCCATGTTGTGGTGTTCTATCCATGGTTAGCTACCAAGACATGTCGGGCTGGCTAAGTGATGCGTGGCAGAAGTTAACCAATTTAGAGATTTTAATTAAGAGATAGCATTGCACGTATAGCTCTCAACCGGCTAAGATCTGCCTTACTAATTTAAAAAGGGTTATCACAAATTTTAGAAATAAAATACTGGGAGTATGAGTCCCAGGTCGTCTCCCAACGAGCAGGAAAGAGTGCTATTTTATTAACTAGGGGTTTTCAAAAAAATTGAGTTTTGATAATGAGTAATTAAAATGCTTAAAAATTAAAACAATAAAAATAAACTAAGAATAGTTATTGATACTCTGAATAAAAGACCTTGACTGGGGGACTAATTAAGTGGAACTTCTATCCTTGTTGGGATCTTCTCAAGCGTGGTGTAAAAAGGTTGTTGTTCTCACTCGATTACCCTTTACTAAATAAGGGAAAGTATGGTGATTGAACTAACTCTTACCCTCAGATCCTAGCCCTCTCCCTTGGGGAGGTCTAGTGTTAGCAGGTATGGAATTAGCTAACAACGTCCAGTTTAACCAAGCACTTGAGCATTCCAACTCAAGTATCGCCTCTTAATCAACCCCATGTCAAGTAGAAATTCTACTCTATTGACATGAAATTAATAATCATAAAAATATGAGAAGACATAATTAATTAAAATAAAATAGAGAATTAAAATTAATTAAAATAAAAATAACTCTATATATTAATAAATTCAAAACGCAACATAATTATCTGAACAGAATCAATGAGTAACTAATTAAAAATAAGGGGACAAGGAAACAAACTAAAGTAACGTCTTCAACGGAGGTAGGGACTCTCAGCATCCAAAAATCCAAGCAAAAGCATAAAACTATCAATGTAACACTAATCTAGCTTCAGATCTATAACTGAAGTAATCCTAATGTGATGAATCTGAATGTCTGTGGATGCGTCTTGAGTTTCTGCATGTTCCCTAGGTTTAGTCTGTGTTTCTGGGCCGAAAACTGGGTCAAAAAGCGGCCCGAAATCGCCCCCAGCGTATTCTGTTATTTTTGCAAATCGCGCAGGTCACGTGATGAGCGGATAATTTATACGCTTTTTGACATTGTTTTTAGTATGTTTTTAGTAGGATCTAGTTACTTTTAGGGATGTTTTCATTAGTTTTTATGTTAAATTCACATTTCTGGACTTTACTATGAGTTTGTGTATTTTTCTGTGATTTCAGGTATTTTCTGGCTGAAATTGAGGGACTTGAGCAGAAATCAGATTCAGAGGTTGAAAAAGGACTGCTGATGCTGTTGGATTCTGACCTCCCTGCACTCAAAGTGGATTTTCTGGAGCTACAGAACTCGAAATGGCGCGCTTCCAATTGCGTTGGAAAGTAGACATCCAGGGCTTTCCAGCAATATATAATAGTCCATACTTTGGCCAAAAATTGACGACGTAAACTGGCATTCAACGCCAGCCTTCTGCCTAAATCTGGCGTCCAGCGCCAGAAAAGGATCCAAAACCAGAGTTGAACATCCAAACTGGCACAGAAACTGGCGTTCAACTCCACAAATGGCCTCTGCACGTGCAACACTCAGGCTCAGCCCAAACACACACCAAGTGGGCCCAGGAAGTGGATTTATGCATCAATTACTTACTCATGTAAACCCTAGTAGCTAGTTTATTATAAATAGGACCTTTTACTAGTGTATTAGGCGTCTTTTTGACCATCCTGGATTGTATTTTGATCCTGTGATCACGTTTTGGGGGCTGGCCATCTCGGCCATGCCTGGACCTATCACTTATGTATTCTCAACGGTAGAGTTTCTACACTCCATAGATTAAGGTGTGGAGCTCTGCTGTTCCTCAAAGATTAATGCAAAGTACTACTGTTTTCTATTCAATTCTTCTTATTTCGCTTCTAAGATATCCATTCGCACCCAAGAACGTGATGAAGGTGATGATTATGTGTGACGCTCATCACCATTCTCCCTTATGAACGCGTGCCTGACAAACACTTCTGTTCTACATGAAATAAGCTAGAATGAGTATCTCTTAGATCTCCTAACCAGAATCTTCGTGGCGTAAGCTAGAATGATGGCGGCATTCAAGAGAATCCAGAAAGTCTAAACCTTGTCTGTGGTATTCCGAGTAGGATTCAATGATTGAATGACTGTGACGAGCTCCTAACTCGCGATTGCAGGGCGTTAGTGACAGACGCAAAAGGATAGTAAATCCTATTCCAGCATGATCGAGAACCGACAGATGAATAGCCGTGCCGTGACAGGGTGCGTGAGCATATTATTCACTGAGAGGATAAGATGAAGCCATTGACAAGGGTGATGCCTCCAGACGATTAGCCGTGCCGTGACAGGGCATTGGATCATTTTCCCGAGAGATGACCGAAAGTAGCCATTGACAGTGGTGATGTATCACATAAAGCCAGCCATGGAAAGGAGTAAGACTGACTGGATGAAGATAGCAGGAAAGCAGAGGTTCAGAGGAATGAAAGCATCTCCATTCACTTATCTGAAATTCCTATCAAAGAATTACATAAGTGTCTCTATCCCTATTTTATTAATTAATATTCGAAAACACCATTATCACTTTATATCTGCCTGACTGAGATTTACAAGGTGACCATAGCTTGCTTCATACCAACAATCTCCGTGGGATTCGACCCTTACTCACGTAAGGTATTACTTGGACGACCCAGTGCACTTGCTGGTTAGTTGTATCGAAGTTGTGACAATTATGAATTAAGATCAGAGCACCAAGCTTTGGAGCCATTACCAGGGATTGTTCGAGCCTGGACATCACAATTTCGTGCACCAAGTTTTTGGCGCCGTTGTCGGGGATTGTTCGAGTTTGGACAACTGACGGTTCATCTTGTTGCTCAGATTAGGTAATTTTCTTTTTATTTTATTTTCAAAAAAAAAAAAACTTTTCAAAAATATTTCTAAAATTTTCTCATCTGTTTTCGAAAATAATATAAAAATGAGTATGTCAGGCATGTCATGTCTGAATCTACATGCTGAAGCTTGGCTGGCCATTGGCCATGTCTAGTGTTTTGGACTGGAGCTTTCTTTGAAAGCTTGGCTGGCTAGTGAGCCATGTCTAATTCCTGGACTGAAGCTTTAGACTAAGAATGCAAGATTCCTGGAATTCATATTAAAAATTTTGGAATCCTTATTTTTCTTTTTTTAATTAATTTTTCGAAAAAAATCCAAAAAAAAATTAGAAAATCATAAAAATCAAAAATATTTTGTGTTTCTTGTTTGAGTCTTGAGTCACATTATAAGTTTGGTGTCACTTGCATATGCATCTTGCATTTTTTTCGAAAATATCATGCATCCATAGTGTTCTTCATGATCTTCAAGTTGTTCTTGGTAAGTCTTCTTGTTTGATCTTGATGATTTTTTTGATTTGTGTCTTTTCATGTTTATCATATGCATTCTTGAATTCTTAGTGTCTAAGCATTAAAGAATTCTAAGTTTGGTGTCTTGCATGTTTTCTTTGCATTAAAAATTTTTCAAAAATATGTTCTTGATGTTCATCATGATCTTCATAGTGTTCTTGGTATTCATCTTGACATTCATAGCATTCTTGCATGCATTCATTGTTTTGATCTAAAAATTTCATGCATTGCATAATTTTCATGTTTTTTATAAAAATTTCAAAAATAAAAAAATATATCTTTCCCTTTTTCTCTCATCAAATTCGAAAAATTGAGTTGACTTTTTCAAAAAATTTTAAAATCAAGTTGTTTCTTATGAGTCAAATCAAATTTTCAATTTGAAAATCTTATCTTTTTCAAAATCCTTTTCAAAAATCAAATCTTTTTCAAAATCTTAGTTATTTTCGAAAATTCCAAAAATATTTTTCAAAAATCTTTTTCTTATTTTTATATAAAATTTTCGAAAATAACTAATCAATTAATGTTTTGATTCAAAAATTTCAAGTTTGTTACTTACTTGTTAAGAAAGATTCAAACTTTAAGTTCTAGAATCATATCTTGTGATTTCTTGTGAATCAAGTCATTAATTGTGATTTTAAAAATCAAATCTTTTTCAAAAACTAATTTCTATCATATCTTTTCAAAAATATTTTCTTATCTTATCTTTTTCAAAATTTGATTTCAAAATATCTTTTCTAACTTCGTAACTTCTTATCTTTTCAAAATTGGTTTTCAAAATTTGTTTCAACTAACTAACTAACTTTTTGTTTGTTTCTTAACTTTTTCAAAACTACCTAACTAACTCTCTCTCTCTAATTTTCGAAAATATCTTCCCTCTTTTTCAAAAATTTCTTTTTAATTAACTAATTATTTTTATTTTTATTTTTAATTTTTTAAAAAAAAAATTTTCGAAAAAAAAATACTAACAATTTTCAAAAACCATTTTCGAAAATCACTAACTCTTTTTCAAAATAATTTTCGAAAATTATCCCTCCCCTATCTTATTCTATTTATTCATTCATATCCTAACATCTCATCTCACATCTCTTCCATCCTCACAGTTGTGTTTCTTCCATTATATTACATTCTTTGTCTCCCCCTCTTCTTCTACTCACACAGGGATCCCTATACTGTGGTATAAAGGATCTCTATTATTATTATTATTTTTCTGTGCCCTCTTCTTTGTCATATGAGCAGGAGCAAGGATAAGAACATTCTTGTGAAAGCAGATCCAGAACTTGAAAGGACTCTGAAGAGAAAATTAAGAGAAGCTAAAATACAACAATCCAGAGATAACCTTTCAGAAATTTTCGAACAGGAAAAGGAGATGGCAGCCGAAAATAATAATAATGCAAGGAGAATGCTTGGTGACTTTACTGCACCTAATTCCAATTTACATGGAAGAAGCATCTCCATTCCTGCCATTGGAGCAAACAACTTTGAGCTGAAACCTCAATTAGTTTCTCTGATGCAGCAGAACTGCAAGTTTCATGGACTTCCATCTGAAGATCCTTTTCAGTTCTTAACTGAATTCTTGCAGATATGTGATACTGTTAAGACTAATGGAGTAGATCCTGAAGTCTACAGGCTCATGCTTTTCCCTTTTGCTGTAAGAGACAGAGCTAGATTATGGTTGGATTCTTAACCTAAAGACAGCCTGAACTCTTGGGATAAGCTGGTCACGGCTTTCTTAGCCAAGTACTTTCCTCCTCAAAAGCTGAGCAAGCTTAGAGCTGATGTTCAAACCTTCAGACAGAAAGAAGGTGAATCCCTCTATGAAGCTTGGGAAAGATACAAACAGTTGACCAAAAAGTGTCCTTCTGACATGCTTTCAGAATGGACCATCCTGGATATATTCTATGATGGTTTATCTGAGCTATCAAAGATGTCACTGGACACTTCTGCAGGTGGATCCATTCATCTAAAGAAAACGCCTGCAGAAGCTCAAGAACTCATTGACATGGTTGCTAATAACCAGTTCATGTACACTTCTAAAAGGAATCCTGTGAGTAATGGGACGCCTATGAAGAAGGGAGTTCTTGAAGTTGATACTCTGAATGCCATATTGGCTCAGAATAAAATATTGACTCAGCAAGTCAATATGATTTCTCAGAGTCTGCATGGAATGCAAGCTGCATCCAACAGTACTCAAGAGGCATCGTCTGAAGAAGAAGCCTATGATCCTGAGAACCCTGCAATAGCAGAGGTAAATTACTTAGGTGAACCTTATGGAAACACCTATAACTCAACATGGAGAAATCATCCAAATTTCTCATGGAAGGATCAAAAGCCCCAACAAGGCTTTGATAATGGTGGAAGAAACAGGTTTAACAATAATAAACCTTTTCCATCATCAACTCAGCAACAGACAGAGAACTCTGAACAAAATGCTTCTAATTTAGCAAATCTAGTCTCTGATCTATCTAAGGCCACTGTAAGTTTCATGAATGAAACAAGGTCTTCCATTAGAAATTTGGAAGCACAAGTGGGCCAGCTGAGTAAAAGGATCACTGAAATCCCTCCTAGTACTCTCCCAAGCAATACAGAAGAGAATCCAAAAGGAGAGTGCAAGGCCATTGACATAAGCGCCATGGCCGAACTTGTGAGGAGAGGAGAGGACGTGAATCCCAAGGAGGAAGACCTCCTGGGACGTCCAGTGGTCAATAAGGAGCTTCCCTCTGAGGAACCAAAGGACTCTGAGGCCCATCTAGAGACCATAGAGATTCCATTGAACCTCCTTATACCCTTCATGAGCTCTGATGAGTATTCCTCTTCTGAAGAGAATGAGGATGTTACTGAAGAGCAAACTGCCAAGTTTCTTGGTGCAATCATGAAGCTGAATGCCAAATTATTTGGCATTGATACTTGGGAAGTTGAACCTCCCTTGTTCATCAATGAACTGAGTGATCTGGATCAACTGACATTACCTCAGAAGAGACAAGATCCTGGAAAGTTCATAATACCCTGTACCATAGGCACTATGATCTTTAAAGCTCTGTGTGACCTTGGTTCAGGAATAAACCTCATGCCCCTCTCTGTAATAGAGAAACTGGGAATCTATGGGGTGCAAGCTGCTAAAATCTCACTAGAGATGGCAGACAACTCAAGAAAACAGGCTTATGGACAAGTAGAAGACGTATTAGTAAAGGTTGAGGGCCTTTACATACCTACTGATTTCATAGTCCTGGATATTGGAAAGGAAGAGGATGAATCCATCATCCTAGGAAGACCTTTCCTGGCCACAGCAAGAGCTGTGATTGATGTTGACAGAGGTGAAATAGTCCTTCAATGGAATGAGGACTCCCTTGTGTTTAAAACTCAAGGATCTCCCTCTACAACTATGGAGAGGAAGCAGAAAAAGCTTCTCTCCAAGCAGAGTCAACCAGAGCCCCCACAGTCAAACTCTAAGTTTGGTGTTGGGAGGCCACAACCAAACTCTAAGTTTGGTGTTGAACTCCCATATCCAAACTCTAAGTTTGGTGTTGGAGAGTCTCAACAAAGCTCTGCACATCTGTGAGGCTCCATGAGATCCCACTGTCAAGCTATTGACATTAAAGAAGCGCTTGTTGGGAGGCAACCCAATGTTTATCTAATTCTTATTTTTCATGTTTTCTTAGGTTCATGATGATGTGGAGTCACAAAATAAATATAAAAATTGAAAACGGAATCCAAAAAATAGCAGAAGAAAAATCACACCCTGGAGGAGCATCTGTCTGGCGTTCAGCGCCAGAACAGAGCATGGTTCTGGCGCTGAACGCCCAAAATGGGCAGCTTCTGGGCGCTGAACGCCAGAACAGGCATGGTTCTGGCGTTCAACGCCAGAAATGGCGCACAAATGGGCGTTGAACGCCCAAAATGGCCACCAACCTGGCGCTGAACGCCCAGAGTTGGATACAAAGGCATTTTTACATGTCTAATTGGTGCAGGGATGTAAATGCCTTGACACCTCAGGATCTGTGGACCCCACAGGATCCACTCAGGATCTGTGGACCCCACAGGATCCACTCAGGATCTATGGACCCCACAGGATCCCCACCTACCTCCACTCACTTCTTCTCACCACTCTCTTTCACACAACCCCATAAACACTCTTCCCCAAAAAATACCCTTCACAAATCACCTCAAACTCTCTTCCCCATCACCTCTTCACCCCTCACATCCATCCACTCTTCCCCATAAACCTACCTCATAAAATCCACCTACCTTCAAAATTCAAAACCAATTTCCCACCCAAACCCACCCATATGGCCGAACCTTAACCCCCCTCCCTTCCCTATATAAAGACCTCCATTCTTCATCAAATTCACACAACACACCCCTCTACACTCTCCTTGGCCGAATCCACATCTCCCTCTCCCTCTCTATATTTCTTCTTCCTCTTCTATTCTTTTGTTTATTGCTCGAGGGCGAGCAATATTCTAAGTTTGGTGTGGTAAAAGCATAGCTTCTTTTGTTTTTCCATTACCATTGATGACACCCAAGACCGGAGAATCCTCTAGAAGAGGGAAAGGGAAGACAAAAGCTTCCACATCCGAGTCATGGGAGATGGAAAGGTTCATCTCCAAAGCCCATCAAGACCACTTCTATGATGTTGTGGCCAAGAAGAAGGTGATCCCTGAGGTCTCTTTTAAACTCAAAAGAAATGAGTATCCGGAGATCCAACATGAAATTCAAAGAAGAGGTTGGGAAGTTCTAACAAATCCCATCCAACAAGTCGGCATCCTAATGGTTCAAGAGTTCTATGCCAATGCATGGATCACCAAGAACCATGATCAAAGTAAGAACCCGGATCCAAAGAACTATGTTACAATGGTTCGGGGGAAATACTTTGATTTTAGTCCGAAAAATGTGAGGTTGGCGTTCAACTTGCCATACATGGAAGAGAACGCACGCCCCTACACAAGGAGAGTCAACTTTGATCAAAGGTTGGACCAAGTCCTTATGGACATATGTGTAGAAGGAGCTCAATGGAAGATTGACTCCAAAGGCAAGCCGGTTCAACTAAGAAGATTGGACCTCAAGCCTATAGCTAGAGGATGGTTGGAGTTTATTCAATGCTCAATCATTCCCACTAGCAACCGGTCTGAAGTTACTATAGACCGGGCCATCATGATCCATAGCATCATGATTGGAGAAGAGGTGGAAGTTCATGAGATTATACCTCAAGAACTCTAAAAGGTGGCTGACAAGTCCTCCACTATGGCAAGGTTAGCCTTTCCTCACCTCATCTGCCACCTATGCAATTCAGCTGGGATTGACATAGAGGGAGATATCCTCATCAAAGAGGACAAGCCCATCACTAAGAAAAAGATGGAGCAAGCTAGAGAGCCCAGCCATGGAGCTCAAGAGGCGTAAGAAGCTCATTTCCATGAGATCCCTGAGATGCCTCAAATGCACTTTCCTCCACAAAACTATTGGGAGCAAATCAACACCTCCCTAGGAGAATTGAGTTCCAATATGGGACAACTAAGGGTGGAACATCAAGAGCACTCTATCATGCTTCATGAAATAAGAGAAGATCAAAAAGCAATGAGGGAGGAGCAACAAAGACAAGGAAGAGACATAGAAGAGCTCAAGGACATCATTGGTTCCTCAAGAAGGAAACGCCACCATCACTAAGGTGGATTCATTCCTTGTTCTTGCTTTCTCTGTTTTTCGTTTTCTATATTATGTGCTTATCTATGTTTGTGCCTTCATTACATGATCATTAGTAGTTAGTAACTTTGTCTTAAAGATATGAATGTCCTATGAATCCATCACCTCTCTTAAATGAAAAATGTTTTAATTCAAAAGAACAAGAAGTACATGAGTTTCGAATTTATCCTTGAACTTAGCTTAATTATATTGATGTGGTGACAATGCTTCTTGTTTTCTGAATGTATGCTTGAACAGTGCATATGTCTTTTGAAGTTGTTGTTTAAGAATGTTAAATATGTTGGTCTTGAAAGAATGATGACTAGGAGACATGTTATTTGATAATCTGAAAAATCATAAAAATGATTCTTGAAGCAAGAAAAAGCAGCAAAGAACAAAGCTTGCAGAAAAAAAAAAAGGGGGCGGAAAAAAAAATAGAAAGAAAAAAAAAAGCAAGCAGAAAAAGCCAATAACCCTTAAAACCAAAAGGCAAGGGCAAATAAAAAGGATCCCAAGGCTTTGAGCATCAGTGGATAGGAGGGCCTAAAGGAATAAAATCCTGGTCTAAGCGGCTAAACCAAGCTGTCCCTAATCATGTGCTTGTGGCGTGTAGGTGTCAAGTGAAAACTTGAGACTGAGCGGTTAAAGTCAAGGTCCAAAGCAAAAAAAAGAGTGTGCTTAAGAACCCTGGACACCTCTAATTGGGGACTTTAGCAAAGCTGAGTCACAATCTGAAAAGGTTCACCCAATTATGTGTCTGTGGCATTTATGTATCCGGTGGTAATACTGGAAAACAAAGTGCTTAGGGCCACGGCCAAGACTCATAAAGAAGCTGTGTTCAAGAATCATCATACTGAACTAGGAGAGTCAATAACACTATTCGAAATCTGAAGCTCCTATAGATGCCAATCATTCTGAACCTCAATGGATAAAGTGAGATGCCAAAACTATTCAAGAGGCAAAAAGCTATAAGTCCCGCTCATATGATTGGAGCTATGTTTCATTGATAGTTTGGAATTTAAAGTATATTCTCTTCTTTTTATCCTATTTGATTTTCAGTTGCTTGGGGACAAGCAACAATTTAAGTTTAGTGTTGTGATGAGCGGATAATTTATACGCTTTTTGACATTGTTTTTAGTATGTTTTTAGTAGGATCTAGTTACTTTTAGGGATGTTTTCATTAGTTTTTATGTTAAATTCACATTTCTGGACTTTACTGAGTTTGTGTATTTTTCTGTGATTTCAGGTATTTTCTGGCTGAAATTGAGGGACTTGAGCAGAAATCAGATTCAGAGGTTGAAAAAGGACTGCTGATGCTGTTGGATTCTGACCTCCCTGCACTCAAAGTGGATTTTCTGGAGATACAGAACTCGAAATGGCGCGCTTCCAATTGCGTTGGAAAGTAGACATCCAGAGCTTTCCAGCAATATATAATAGTCCATACTTTGGCCAAGAATTGACGACGTAAACTGGCGTTCAACGCCAGACTTCTGCCCAAATCTGGCGTCCAGCGCCAGAAAAGGATCCAAAACCAGAATTGAACGCCCAAACTGGCACAGAAACTGGCGTTCAACTCCACAAATGGCCTCTGCACGTGCAACACTCAGGCTCAGCCCAAACACACACCAAGTGGGCCCAGAAAGTGGATTTATGCATCAATTACTTACTCATGTAAACCATAGTAGCTAGTTTATTATAAATAGGACCTTTTACTAGTGTATTAGGCATCTTTTTGACCATCCTGGATTGTATTTTGATCCTGTGATCACGTTTTGGGGGCTGGCCATCTCGGCCATGCCTGGACCTATCACTTATGTATTCTCAACGGTAGAGTTTCTACACTCCATAGATTAAGGTGTGGAGCTCTGCTGTTCCTCAAAGATTAATGCAAAGTACTACTGTTTTCTATTCAATTCTTCTTATTTCGCTTCTAAGATATCCATTCGCACCCAAGAACGTGATGAAGGTGATGATTATGTGTGACGCTCATCACCATTCTCCCTTATGAACGCGTGCCTGACAAACACTTCTGTTCTACATGAAATAAGCTAGAATGAGTATCTCTTAGATCTCCTAACCAGAATCTTCGTGGCGTAAGCTAGAATGATGGCGGCATTCAAGAGAATCCGGAAAGTCTAAACCTTGTCTGTGGTATTCCGAGTAGGATTCAATGATTGAATGACTGTGACGAGCTCCTAACTCGCGATTGCAGGGCGTTAGTGACAGACGCAAAAGGATAGTAAATCCTATTCCAGCATGATCGAGAACCGACAGATGAATAGCCGTGCCGTGACAGGGTGCGTGAACATATTATTCACTGAGAGGATAAGATGAAGCCATTGACAAGGGTGATGCCTCCAGATGATTAGCCGTGCCGTGACAGGGCATTGGATCATTTTCCCGAGAGATGACCGAAAGTAGCCATTGACAGTGGTGATGTATCACATAAAGCCAGCCATGGAAAGGAGTAAGACTGACTGGATGAAGATAGCAGGAAAGCAGAGGTTCAGAGGAACGAAAGCATCTTCATTCACTTATCTGAAATTCCTATCAAAGAATTACATAAGTGTCTCTATCCCTATTTTATTAATTAATATTCGAAAACACCATTATCACTTTATATCTGCCTGACTGAGATTTACAAGGTGACCATAGCTTGCTTCATACCAACAATCTCCGTGGGATTCGACCCTTACTCACGTAAGGTATTACTTGGACGACCCAGTGCACTTGCTGGTTAGTTGTATCGAAGTTGTGACAATTATGAATTAAGATCAGAGCACCAAGCTTTGGAGCCATTACCAGGGATTGTTCAAGCCTGGACATCACAATTTCGTGCACCATCACGCGTACGCGTCATCCACGCGTTCGCGTCAGTCAGCGATTTTCCTTGTCACGCGTTCGCGTGGTTCACGCGTTCGCGTCACTCGTGCAAACTCCAATCCACGCGTTTGCGTCAGGCACGCGTCCGCGTCGTTGCGAATTCTCCATTTCGTGCGTTCGCGTGGGCCATGCGCTCGTGTTATTGCTCGCTGGTCATCTCCTTAGTTTCTTGTGTTCCTTCCATTTTTTCAAGCCTCCTCTCCAATTTCCAAGTCATTCATGCCCTATGAAGCCTGAAACACTTAACACACGGATCACGGCATTGAATGGGATAAATGAGAGTTAAAATACATAATTAAAGGTCTCTAGGAAGCAAGTTTTCAACCATGGAGTGATTTTGGAAAGGAATTGTAAATACATGCTAATCATATGAATAAGTGGGTAAAGATTTGATAAAACCACACAATTAAACACAATATAAACCATAAAATAATGGTTTATCAACCTCGTCACACTTAAATATTAGCTTGTCCTCATGCTTAGTTGAAGGAGATAAAGTAAATGAGTAGGGACATGTAAAACTCATGAAATGCAATGCAACATATATATATATATATATATATATATATATATATGTAAATGCAGCTATATGCTTCTTGTCTACTTGGTTAAAAGTAAATAAGCTCTTCAAGACAATTATAAATTAGATTTCACTAACTCAATTCATATAGTAAATACAGGTAACATTGTAAGAAGACAGCTCATAAAAGCAGGGAACATAGAATTAAGCACTGAACCCTCACTGATGGTGTATGTGCACTCTAGTCTCTCAAGTGTATAGGGTAATCACTCTACTCTTCTCTAATCATGCTTTCTAAAATTTGTTCTTCTCCTAACCAATCAACAATATTTAACATACCAATGCAAACATCATGAGGTGTTTTCAAGGTTGTAATGGGGCTAAGGTAAGGGTAAGGGTATATATATGGCTAAGTGAGCTTTATAAATTGAATCTTTAATTAACCTAAGCTTTCACCTAACATACATATACTCTATATAACTTTAGAATCATGCCTAGCTACCCATAGTCTTCACTTTTGCATTACATACTCATGCATTAACTTTCTTTTAATTTTTATTACACATGCATTGATCTTTGGACTTAACTTAACTTAGAATCGGGGTAATTTTGTCCCCTTATATTTATTTAAATATTTTTTTTTGAACATAAAAATAAATATAGCTTATCAATGCACATGAATTTTTAATTTTTATAGTTTCACATGAGTAGGCACCCAAATTCCCATTATTTTATCATGACACATCCCCTTATTAACCCTTGTTCCCATAATCTTCCCATACTCAATTAACACACAATTTCTATCTTAAGGTAACCAAAGATTTAATTAGGATATTTAATTATTTTTCTGCTTAAGGCTAGTAATGTGGTAAAATATAGAACAAACGAGATTAAAAGGCTCAAAGTGGCTGACAAAGGTAATTTAAAGGGTAGGCTTATTTGGGATAAGTGAGCTTAAACAAACAATGGCCTCAATCATACGCATGCATATAACATATTAAACATTGGACATATATGATGAAACAAAATAAGATTACAGTCATAGAGAAGCAAACACACAAGAATAAAATATTTATGGTTAAATAATATAACCATGTAGCTAAGCTCAAATCTCACAGGTTGTGTGTTCTTTGCTTTTTAAACTATGTTCCAAATACAACTTCAAACAAGTTTACACAAAAGTTTTGATTTAAATTAGTGAAATTTTTCAGAAAATAGGGTCTTAGAAGAAACTTATTATTTTCAATCAAGTAGAACATGCATGTGAATAGCCTATTTCTATGCAATCTATCCTATTCTACAAAAGAAAAATTAACTAAATATCCTATTTTACTGGTGTTTAAGGAAAAGAAGTTACCTCCAGAAGTCAGGTACTGACCGACCTCCCCACACTTAAGGGTTTGCACCGTCCTCGGTGCCATCTGTCAGGAACAAAAGGGGGCTGGTAGCAGCATCTCCACCATCGGGATCATCATGGCTCCCTGTGCTGGTAAATAAAGTGGACTCTGAGGTGTCTGGGTATTTGTAGTTTCCCAAAAGTAGCTCCTTGAGGTATGTGAATCGGCGCTTGTTACGGCGCTCTCTTAGCTTTGCTTTGTGTTTCTGCCGATCCAACCTTTCAAGTATCTGGCGGAGCAGTTGGTTTGTTGTAGGTGCTTGTGGTGTTGAAGGAGGAATGTCTTCAGCCGATTCTGTAGGCTGGCTTGTGGTGGCTGCTGGTGGTCTGATATATTTCCCGTTAGGGACATACTGATCATCCCTTGGGAGTATGGCTTTGGTGTCCCCAGCTCTGTAGGAGACTCCGGCTGCTGAGATGAGATCTGAAACCAAGGCGGGAAAAGGTAAGTTGTCCGCTATCTGTACGTGTCCCATTGCATTTCGGATGTGTCTTGGTAAGTTTAGGTGCTGGTCTGTAAGAATACACCAAAGTAAAACAGCCATGTCTGTGGTGAAGGAGGACTCGTGAGTGCTTGGAAAGACATAATGGGACATGATCTGTGTCCATACTCGAGCTTCCAAGGTAAGTGCTGAAGCCGATATCCCTTTTGGTCGGGATCGATGGTATCCGTAGATCCATCTGCTGCCAGGGTGTACGATAACTCTGAGAACGGCATCCCAGTCAAATTGGTATGTTTGGCACTTGAGTGAGGCTTCTTGGGATGCGTCCAATCCTTCTGGAGCAGGGGAAAAATCTAAAGCTTGTTGAATGGCCTCTTCAGTTATGGGGACTTGCTTCTGACGGACATAGACAGACTGCATGGTTAGCATGTGAAAGTTGGAGTAGAATTCTACTACCCATGAGAGATTAACCTGCCGTGGCTGTCTTCGTAGGAATCCCATTGTCTTCATTCAATTTGCGGCTCAACAAAGTCAACGATGCGGGTCGGGAGAATGAGAAGGTATTCATTGTTGTAATTCCTCTCTGCCAGGATGGAAAACAGCTGCTCACAGTAGCGGTTAGGAAACCGCACAGTGTCCTTTGCTGGGAAGGCTTTTTCTTTTTTGTCGACCTTGATGATCCTTTTGATTCTTTTTGTTGAGGGCTTTACTGCTGTTGAAGATGGCTCTGCCACTAATGCTCTTTTTGTTCCTCTCCTTGCTGGTGGTTTGGGAGTAGCTTTCTCTTTTCCTTTCTTGGTGACCATCCTGAAAAAGGAAAGAGAAAATAATATGTAAAGCAAAGGGTTCGAGCAAGGGAGCGAATATTATGAGTAGTAATCAATGCACGGTAAGGAAGGATGTCGTTAACACATGGTCTAGACTACATGTGAAAAGTTCATCAAAGGTAACATAGCAAATGCATGTGATGACAATTGAATGCGAGATGTTTATTGGCATGCCGGCAAAGGCATGAGTAGCATAGATCAAGCATTCAATGTCCAAGTTAGATTACCAAGTCTTTCAAACTAATAACCTATTTGTATTGATAATTAAATTAAATTAATAAAATATAAAAGGATTTTTGTGAAAAGCAGGCATTAAGGTAGTAGGATAACATAAAAGTAGTGCATGATGCCATACAGGCTTTTTCACAAACACATAGCATGCATGGTAAATATGTTTTTGAAAATATCAAATAGAACATGCAAGTAACCCTTTAAAAGGTAATATTAATTGTCAAACAAATCCATGATAATCCACAAGCAAAATATAGAAAATAAAGACCAAAATAAATTTCCAACACCAATTAAAAGGAATAAAAAGAAAAAAGAAGAAAAAGAAAAAGAAAATATAGATAAAGAAAGTAAAAAGAAAAAGAAGAATAAAACATAAAAAAAAATAAGAATAATAATAGAAAACTAAAGAAGGAAGAAGAAAATAAAAACCTTGATAATGGTGGTGAAAAAGAAAGAAAAGGGGGAGAGTAAAAAAAATGAGAAATAGTAAGAAGGAAAAAGGGCGAAGAAGGAAGTAAGAAGGGATAAGAAAAATTAGGATTTGGGGAAGAAAAGATAAGATATTTTGGCTGATCTGGATATTCTGTGCGCCGCACGTGACGCGAACGCGTGGGTCACGCGGTCGCGTAATGTGCGATAAATACAGGTGACGCGGACGCATGGGTCACGTGGTCGCGTGACCTGAAATGTGCGATTGGCGCGAGGGCAGCGACGCGTTCGCGTAACTCTCTGTGTTAAACTCATTTTGCCAAAATATTTGGGTGACGCGATCGCGTGGTTGACGCGGTCACGTGAATAGCCATGTTTGGAGGACGACGTGGCCGCGTGGGGCACGCGATCGCGTGACAGGGCTGGTGCTTCTAGCATCACTCCAGCCCCACTCCTTCGCAACTTGCTGCCATACACCCCTTTTATGTCGATTTTTAGGGTCACGCATTCGCGTGGGTGGCGCGGACGCGTGGGACGCTGATTTTCCAAATGACGCAGCCACGTGGGTGACGCGAACGAGTGGGCATGTTTGTGCCTAAGGCACGCCTCCAGCCACGCTTTCGCGTGACTCTCTGTCCAATTCTCTTTTCTTCAATACGCCCTAGTGACGCGGACGCGTCAGCGACGCTGCCGCGTCGCGTGCGTGCGTGCTTTTTTTTTTATTAAAATAATATTCAGAATGCTCATGTAACTATATGCAGCTATATGCAGGGATGATGAGAAGAGTCATTAACATCATAAAAATAAAGTAAAAATAAAACTAAGACTGAAATGGAACGATCATACCATGGTGGATTGTCTCCCACCTAGCACTTTGCTTTTACGTCCTTAAGTTGGATGCTCTTTAGGCTCATTCTGCTTCTCTTGGTGGGTCTTCCAAGAGGAAGATCTCTAGTTCCTTTTGATTCTTCATCTTCTCACCATGATAAAGCTTTAGGCGATGCCCATTGACCTTTAGAAATTTTGAGCTAGTAAGATGACGCAGGTGGAAAACTCTGTATGGCTCTACCTTTTCTACTCTGTATGGACCTTCCCATCTTGATCTCAGTTTACCCGGTATGAGCCTCAGTCTGGAGTTATATAGTAGAACTACCTCCCCTGGTCTGAATTCTTTCCTTTTAATGTGTTTGTCATGGACAACCTTCATTTTTTCCTTGTAACGCCTGGAGCTGTCATATGCTTCTAGGCGGAGGTTCTCTAGTTCTGCTAGTTGTAGATTTCTTTCAGCACCAGCTTTTGTAAGATTCATGTTGCATTCCCTTACAGCCCAAAAATCCTTATGTTCCACCTCCACGGGGAGGTGGCAAGCCTTTCCGTATACCAAGCGGAAGGGGCTCATCCCAATGGGTATCTTGTACGCTGTTCTATATGCCCAGAGTGCATCTTGTAGCTTGGCACTCCAGTCCTTCCTATGAGGTTTTACTATCTTCTCCAGAATACGTTTAATCTCTCTGTTAGAGACTTCTGCTTGCCCATTGATCTGGGGATGATAAGTTGTTGCTACTTTGTGAATTATCCCATGCTTTTTCAGTAATCCTGTTAGTCTCCTGTTACAAAAATGGGTGCCTTGATCGCTCACGATTGCTCGTGGTGATCCAAAGCGACAGATAATATGGTTTCTAACAAAGGAAACAATAGTGTTAGCATCATCAGTACGGGTAGAAATTGCTTCCACCGACTTAGAAACATAATCTACGACTAACAGTATATAAAAGTAACCATTAGAATTTGGAAACGGACCCATGAAGTCAATGCCCCAAACATCAAAAATTTCGCAGAAAAGCATAAGCTGTTAAGGCATCTCATCCCTCTTAGATATATTACCAAACCTTTGGCATGGGGAACAAGATTTATAAAATTCAGCAGCATCTTTAAAAAGAGTAGGCCACCAGAATCTACAGTCTAGAATTTTTGTAGCTGTTCTTTGAGGGCCAAAATGTCCTCCACTCTCAGATGAGTGGCAAGCCTCTAAAATGGACTGGAATTCTGATTGAGGCACACACCGTCTAATTACTTGGTCAGCACCACACCTCCATAAATATGGATCGTCCCATATATAATATTTGGACTCGCTTTTCAGCTTGTCTCTCTGGTGCTTAGTAAAATTTGGAGGAAAAGTGTGGCTAACTAGATAATTAGCTACAGGTGCATACCAAGGAACTATTTCGGATACTGCTTGTAAGCTATCAAATGGAAAATTATCATTTATAGAAGTGGAGTCACCCTTAATGTGCTCAAGGCGACTCAAGTGGTCTGCTACTAACTTCTGGTTACCACTCCTATCCTTAATTTCTAAATCAAATTCTTGTAACAGCAGTATCCAACGTATTAGCCTTAGTTTGGACTCCTTTTTAGCTAATAAATATTTTAGAGCTGCATGGTCTGAGTACACTACTACCTTAGTACTAAGTAAATAGGCTCGGAATTTATCCAGAGCAAAAATAATAGCAAGAAGCTCTTTTTCAGTAGTAGTATAATTAGACTAAGCAGCATCTAGAGTCTTAGATGCATAAGCAATTACAAAAGGGTCCTTACCTTCGCGTTGAGCCAGCGCTGCTCCTACTGCATGGTTGGAAGCATCACACATAATTTCAAATGGCTGGCTCCAGTCTGGTCCTCTCACAATTGGAGCTTGAGTCATTTTCCTTCTGCAGCAATCTGGATAGAGGTAATGCTACCTTACTGAAGTCCTTAATAAATCTCCTGTAAAAACCTGCGTGGACAAGGAACGAACGAACTTCCATCACGGAGGAGGGGTAAGGTAAACTAGAAATAACGTCCACATTTGCTGGATCTACAGAAATGCCAGTATTATACACAACATGTCCTAGTACAATTCCTTGTTTGACCATAAAGTGACATTTTTCAAAATTTAATACAAGGTTTGTACTAACACATCTGTCTAACACTCTAGATAAACTATCCAAGCAAAGGCTAAATAAATCACCATATATGCTAAAATCATCCATAAAAACTTCCATACAGTTCTCAATCTGATTAAAGAAAAGACTTATCATGCATCTTTGGAAAGTAGCAGGTGCAATGCATAAGCCAAAGGGCATTCTCTTATAAGCATAAGTCCCAAAAGGACATGTATAAGTAGTCTTTTCCTGATCTCCAGGAGCTATATGAATTTGAAAGTAGCTTATATAACCATCTAAGAAGCAGTAATGGGATTTACCTGACAAGCGATCAAGTATCTGATTAATGAATGGCAAGGGGTAATGATCCTTGCGAGTGGCTTGGTTGAGACGCCTATAGTCAATGCAAACTCTCCATGAATTTTTCACTCTAGTTGTCAAGAGCTCTCCGTGCTCATTTCTTATTGTTGTGACTCCAGACTTCTTGGGCACCACTTGTACTGGACTGACCCATTCACTGTCTGAGATGGGGTAAATGATATCTGCTTCAAGTAGTCTGGTTACCTCTTTCTTGACAACTTCTAAGATGGTGGGATTCAATCTTTGTTGAGGCTGACGGACAGGCTTTGCTCCCTCTTCTAAGAATATTCTGTGTTCACAAACTTGAGAATTAATGCCTACTATATCCGCCAAGCTCCATCCAATTGCTTTCTTATGTTTTCTCAACACACTGAGTAGCTGTTCTTCCTATTGAGAAGTGAGTTCCTTTGCAATGATGATTGGGAACTTCTGCTTGTTCTCAAGGTAAGCATACTTGAGGTGTGGAGGGAGGGGCTTTAATTCTAGTTTCTGCTCATAGCTAGGCTTTGGATCATCTGGGACTGGTGATAATGGTAAAGTCTTCTCATTGTTTTTAGAAAGTGTCCTCACACTTGGACCTTGCTCCATGTACTTCTCTTCTAATTCTTCCTGGTGAACTTCAGCTACAGTTTCATCAATAATGTCGCATTGGAAGATAGAATAATCTTCTGGAAGATGCTCCATAGCTTCATTTAAACTGAAACTCACTGTTCTGCCATCTATCTCAAAGGAGTAAGTTCTTAAGAATGCATCCAGCTTGAACTTTGAAGTCTTCAAGAATGGTCTTCCAAGCAGGATTGATGATGGTCTACCTGAGTTATTAGGGGGCATTTCCAGGATGTAGAAATCAATAGGAAATGTGAGCCCCTTAATGCTCACTAATACATCTTCAGCAATTCCAACTACTGTATAATGCTTTTATCTGCTAACACAAAACGAGCTGCCGACCTTTTTAAGGGAGGGAGCCTTAAAGTATCATATATGGACAAAGGCATTATACTAACACATGCTCCTAAATTACACATACAGTCAGAAAATATCACACCTCCAATGGTATAGTTAACCATACATGGACCTGGATCACTACATTTTTCAGGTATATTTTCCATTAAAGCAGATATAGAACTACCTAAAGGAATAGTTTCTAATTCATTAATTTTATCTTTATGTATGCACAAATCCTTTAGAAACTTTGCGTATTTAGGTACTTGTTGAATAACATCAAAAAGGGGAACAGTTACCTCAACCTTTTTGAATATTTCTACCATTTTGGGGTCAAGTTCCATCTGTTTTCTGGGCTTCCTGGCAAGTTGTGAAAATGGAATAGGAGGGGCGCGATGTGTATCTTCAGCATCCCTTGGGGCTTCATTCTGTGGTTGAGCTTCTTCTTCTTCAACTATGTCTTGTACGTCCTCTTCCTCTTCAGCATCTTCCACTTCCACCACATCCTCTACTGGCACATTTTCTGGTGGGTTTGGCTCCTCATGGTTCCTCCCCTATAGTGTGGTTCCAGACTTTAGAATGATGGCATTGATGCCACCCTTGGGATTAGGCAGTGGTTAAGAAGGAATTCCATTAAAGCTTGAAGGTTGATGTGTGGAATTAAGTGAGGAATCCATCCGGGAGACGAGAGCTTGTAAAGTGGCAGTTAAGCCATTCAGACTAGAGTTCAGCTGAGCCTGCATCTCTTGTTGTCCTTGTACAAGAGAACGGAGCATCTCGTCATTTGATGAGGAATTAGAATAAGCAGTCTGAGAAACTTGTTGTTGGGTTTGCTGGGGTCCGTGTGATTGTCTTAGGTGAGGTGCTCTATAATGTTGGTTCTGATTCTACTATCTGTTGTTGTTATTGTTATTCCACCTCTGGTTTCCATTGTTGTCTCTGCTTCCTCTGTTAAAGTTATCCCTCCAGCCATGGTTAGAATTATCTCTCCAGCCTTGGTTGGAGTTGTCTTGCCATCCATGGTTATTGTTGCCACCTTGGTTGTAGTTGCCACCTTGTTGATTGTATCCTTGATTCGGGTGGTCATAAAAGTTGTGAGTGGCTGCCACAGTGTTGTCTTCCTGGAGCTGCGGATATTCATCAGTATAATGACTATAATCAGCACAGATCCCGCATACTCTTTATGGAACTAACTGTTGGCTTTGTTGTGGTGAAGGCTGAGCTTGTTGTGCTTGTTGTTGATTCAACTGCATCTACTTTAGTAGGTTGGTCATTTCACATATACTCTGGGTGAGAGCAGTAGTCTCTTTGCTAGAGGAAATCTCTGCAATAGTTTTGGGATGGTTGCGCCTCTGTCTGTGATTCCTAGTGGACTCAGCTAAGTCGTTGATCAGCTGCCATGCTTCATCTGCGGTTTTGTACTTTTTCAGAGAACCGTTACTGGCACCTTCTAGTGTAGTCTTATCCTGGGGGTTCATGCCTTGAGTGAAGTAGCTGATCAATACTAGTTTACCAATCATGTGATGAGGATATGCATCCAGGAGAATGTTGAAGCGCTCCCAATATTCATAGAGAGTCTTTGATTCGCCTTGAACAATACAGGAGATCTCTTTTCTCAGTCTATCTGTGACTTCAGCTGGGAAGTATTTTTCTAGAAATTCTCTCCTGAGTGTATCCCAGTTGGTAACAGTTGCTTCAGGTTGGGAGTAGTACTACTCCCTTGCGTTTCCCTCAAGAGAAAATGGGAAAGCGGTTAACAAAATTGAAGTTTCATCTGCACCATGATGCTTAACAGTAGAATAGGCTGTCTGGAAATCCCTAAGGTGCTTGATAGGCTCTTGAGCAGGTAAGCCATGAAACTTGGGCATCAAGTTGATCAGAGCGATTTTTAGTTCAAAATCTGCAGCTGCAGTCGGGTGATGCACTTGATACGGCTGCAGTGTAAAATCTGGGGCTCCTGTCTCCTGGAGAGTAATCCTCCTAGGTGCTGCCATGTTTCCTGCACGTAAATCAACTGGATCAGTAGTAAATGAGCTTGTCTCACTCTCAGATGGCAGTTCAGATTCGCCCTCAGATGAGACTGGTGAATTGATAATAACCACTTCACCACCCTCGGAGGCTAACCGACGTTGAGTTCGTCTAATATGTGAAAGAGTTCTTTCAATTTCAGGATCAAATGGGACGAAACTCGGATCAAACAATGAACGCGTCATTCAATGAGAAAGACATGTAGCTCATGGTAACAGAAATAAAAATAAAATATGTAAATAAAAATAAAATATATACACTAATTAATAATTTAGCACACTATTGCAACTCCCCGGCAACGGCGCCAAAAATTGGTGCGTGGCAGAAGTTAACCAATTTAGAGATTTCAATTAAGAGACAGCGTTGCACGTATAGCTCTCAACCGGCTAAGATCTGCCTCACCAATTTAAAAAGGGTTGTCACAAATTTTAGAAATAAAATACTGGGAGTATGAGTCCCAGGTCGTCTCCCAACGAGTTGCAGGAAAGAGTGCTATTTTATTAACTAGGGGTTTTCAGAAAAATTGAGTTTTGATAATGAGTAAATAAAATGCTTAAATATTAAAACAATAAAAATAAACTAAGAATAGTTATTGATACTCTGAATAAAAGGCCTTGACTGGGGGAATAATTAAGTAGAACTTCTATCCTTGTTGGGAACTTCTCAAGTGTGGTGTAAAAAGGTTGTTGTTCTCACTCGATTACCCCTTACTAAATAAGGGAAAGTATGGTGATTGAACTAACTCTTACCCTCAGATCCTAGCCCTCTCCCTTGGGGAGATCTAGTGTTAGCAGGTATGGAATTAGCTAACAACGTCCAGTTTAACCAAGCACTTGAGCATTCCAACTCAAGTATCTCCTCTTAATCAACCCCCATGTCAAGTAGTAATTCTACTCTATTGACATGAAATTAATAATCATAAAAATATGAGAAGATATAATTAATTAAAATAAAATAGAGAATTAAAATTAATTAAAATAAAAATAACTCTATATATTAATGAATTCAAAACGCAACATAATTATCTGAACAGAATCAACGAGTAACTAATTAAAAATAAGGGGATAAGGAAACAAACTAAAGTAATGTCTTCAACGGAGGTAGGGACTCTCAGCATCCAAAAATCCAAGCAAAAGCATAAAACTATCAATATAACACTAATCTAGATTCAGATATAAAACTGAAGTAATCCTAATGTAATGAATCTGAATGTCTGTGGATGCGTCTTGAGTTTCTGCATGTTCCCTAGGTTTAGTCTGTGTTTCTGGGCCAAAAACTGGGTCAAAAAGCGGCCCAAAATTGCCCCCAGCATATTCTGTTATTTTTGTGGATCGCGCAGGTCACGCGTACGCGTCATCCACGCGTTCGCGTGAGTCAGCGATTTTCCTTGTCACGCGTTCGCGTGGTTCACGCATTAGCGTCACTCGTGCAAACTCCAATCCATGCATTTGCGTCAGGCACGCGTCCGCGTTGTTGCGAATTCTCCATTTCGCGCGTTCGTGTGTGCCATGCGCTCGTGTCATTGCTCGCTGGTCATCTCCTTAGTTTCTTGTGTTCCTTCCATTTTTGCAAGCCTCCTCTCCAATTTCCAAGTCATTCATGCCCTATGAAGTCTGAAACACTTAACACACGGATCACGGCATCGAATGTGATAAAGGAGAATTAAAATACATAATTAAAGGTCTCTAGGAAGCAAGTTTTCAACCATGGAGTGATTTTGGAAAGGAATTGTAAATACATGCTAATCATATGAATAAGTGGGTAAAGATTTGATAAAACCACACAATTAAACAAAATATAAACCATAAAATAATGGTTTATCACTAAGTAACCGACAGTTGATATCAACAGCCATAGGACAGGCATGCATCATGCGCATATTGTTTGAATTGCTTGCTTGTGCATATATTGGAAATGCCTAAGTGATTATAATATGCTATATGTTCTATTTGCTGTATCTGTATTCTATTTGTGCCTGCTTTGTCTGCTTTGTTTGTTTCTGTGGTTCTACCGGAGCTTGGAGAATTGGAGGAAAGCGGAGACTTGAGGGTCGTGATTAGAGTTTCGGTTAAGTTTAGGAAGCCTTAGAGAGACACTATGTTTATGGTTTTAGTTTTAATCTTGAAGTTTCATAATCTGAGTGTCGGCATTCTAGGATTGCCTCTGGCATTCCCAGGACCTTATATCTTATATGTGTGGCACCTTTACCATGCTGAGAACCTCCGGTTCTTATCTCATATTATGTTGTTGTTTTTCAGATGCAGGTCGAGAGGCACCTGGAGCTTCTGCAGCGAAGTGGTTTCATTTTAGGGTTTCTTTTGTTCTTTTGATATATGTATATATATAGATCTTGAAAACGAAAAAATTAACTTCTTCCGTTAATAAATACCGGCAAGTGCACCGGGTCGTATCAAGTAATAAAACTCAATAGAGTAAGGTCGATCCCACGAGGATTAATGAATTAAGCAAGCAATAGTTGATTAATTATTCTAGTTAGACGATCATAATTGTGATGATAAGTGATGAGTGGATAATTTATACGCTTTTTGGCATTGTTTTTAGTATGTTTTTAGTAGAATCTAGTTACTTTTAGGGATGTTTTCATTAGTTTTTATGTTAAATTCACATTTCTTGACTTTACTATGAGTTTGTGTGTTTTTCTATGATTTCAGGTATTTTCTGGCTGAAATTGAGGGACTTGAGCAAAAATCAGATTCAGAGGTTGAAGAAGGACTGCTGATGCTGTTGGATTCTGACCTCCCTGCACTCAAAGTAGATTTTCTGGAGCTACAGAACTCAAAATGGCGCGCTTCTAATTGCGTTAGAAAGCAGACATCCAGGGCTTTCCAGCAATGTATAATAGTCCATACTTTGACCGAGTTTAGATGATGTAAAAGGGCGTTGAACGCCAGTTCTACGCTGCTGTCTGGAGTTAAACGCCAGAAACACGTCACAAACCAGAGTTGAACGCCAGAAATACGTTACAACCTGGCGTTCAACTCCAGAAAGAGCCTCTGCACGTGTAACATTCAAGCTCAGCCCAAGCACACACCAAGTGGGCCCCGGAAGTGGATTTATGCATCAATTACTTACTTCTATAAACCCTAGTAACTAGTTTATTATAAATAGGACTTTTTACTATTGTATTAGACATCTTTGGACGCCTAGTTCTTAGATCATGGGGGCTGGCCTCTCGGCCATGCCTGGACCTTCATCACTTATGTATTTTTAATAGTAAAGTTTCTGCACTCCATAGATTAAGGTGTGGAGCTCTGCTGTTCCTCAAAGATTAATGCAAAGTACTACTGTTTTTCTATTCAATTCAACCTATTCCGCTTCTAAGATATTCATTCGCACTTCAACCTGAATGTGATGAACGTGACAATCATCATCATTCCCCGACGAACGCGTGCCTGACAACCACTTCCGTTCCACCTTAGATTGAATGAGTATCTCTTGGATCTCTTAATCAGAATCTTCGTGGTATAAGCTAGATTGATGGCGGCATTCATGAGAGTCCGGAAAGTCTAAACCTTGTCTGTGGTATTCCGAGTAGGACTCTGGGATTGAATGACTATGACGAACTTCAAACTCGCGAGTGCTGGGCGTAGTGACAGACGCAAAAGGAGGGTGAATCCTATTCCAGTATGATCGAGAACCTCAGATGATTAGTCGTGCTGTGACAGAGCATTTGGACCATTTTCACAAGAGGATGGGATGCAGCCATTGTCAAGGGTGATGCCTCTAGACGATTAGCCATGCAGTGACAGCGCATCGGACCATTTTCCAGAGAGGATAAAAAGTAGCCATTGACAACGGTGATGTCCTTACATAAAGCCAGCCATGGAAAGGAGTAGGATTGATTGGATGAAAACAGCAGAAAAGCAGAGGTTCAGAGGGACGAAAGCATCTCTATACCTTTATCTGAAATTCTCACCAATGATATACATAAGTATTTCTATCTTTATTTTCAGTTTATTTACTATAAAATTCGAAAACTCCATAACCTTTTGATATCCGCCTGACTGATATTTACAAGGTGACCATAGCTTGCTTCATACCAACAATCTCCGTGGGATCGACCCTTACTCACGTAAGGTTTATTACTTGGACGACCCAGTGCACTTGCTGGTTGGTTGTATCGAAGTTGTGAATGAAAAATGATTTATTAAGACGTGCGTACAGAGTTTCTAGCGCCGTTGCCTGAGATCACAATTTCGTGCACCAAGTTTTTGGCGCCGTTGCCGGGGATTGTTCGAGTTTGGACAACTGACGGTTCATCTTGTTGCTCAGATTAGGTAAATTTATTTTTGTTTTATTTTCAAAAATTTTTCAAAAATCTTTCAAAAATTTTCTCCTTTGTTTTCGAAAAAAAAATAATATAAATCTTTTCAAAAATATATTTTTCTTCAGAATTTTTAAGAATGAATTCTAGTGTTTCATGAAGCATGTTGAAGCATGGCTGGCTATAAAGCCATGTCTAAATTCTTTTGGACTGAGGTTTTGGCCTAAAATTGAATGAATTACTCGCATATTCATGCTAAAGCTTGACTGGCTATTAAGCCATGTCTAACCCTCAGATTGGAGCTTTAGACTAAGATTGTAAGATTCTTGGAATTCATATTAAAAATTTTGGAATCCTTATTTTTATTTTTCAAATAATTTTCGAAAAATACAAAAAAAAAAATTATAAAATCATAAAAATAAAAAATATTTCATGTTTCTTGTTTGAGTCTAGAGTCAAGTTGAAAGTTTGGTGTCAATTGCATATTCATCTTGCATTTTTTCGAAAAATTCATGCATTCATAGTATTCTTCATGTTCTTCAAGTTGTTCTTGGTAAATCTTCTTGTTTGATCTTGATGTTTTCATGTTTTGTGTCTTTTCTTGTTTTTCATATGCATTCTTGAAATCTTAGTGTCTAAGCATTAAAGATTTCTAAGTTTGGTGTCTTGCATGTTTTCTTTGCATTAAAAATTTTTCAAAAATAAGTTCTTGGTGTTCATCTTGATCTTCAAAGTGTTCTTGGTGTTCATCTTGACATTCATAGTATTCTTGCATGCATTCATTGTTTTGATCCAAAATCTTCATGCATTGCATCATTTTCATGTTTTTCCCTCTCATCATTAAAAATTCAAAAATCAAAAAAATATCTTTCCCTTTATCACTCATAAATTTCAAAAATTTGAGTTGACTTTTTCAAAACTTTTTAAAATCTAGTTGTTTTTATGAGTCAAATCAAATTTTCTATTTAAAAATCTTATCTTTTTCAAAATCTTTTTCAAAAATCAAATCTTTTTCATTTTTCTTATTTATTTTCGAAAATTTTAAAAATATTTTTCAAAAATATTTTTCTTATCTTTATCTCCTAATTTTCGAAAATAACATCATCAATTAATGTTTTGATTCAAAAATTTCAAGTTTGTTACTTGCTTGTTAAGAAAGATTCAAACTTTAAGTTCTAGAATCATATCTTGTGATTTCTTGTGAATCAAGTCATTAATTGTGATTTTAAAAATAAAATCTTTTTCAAAACTAATTTCAATCATATCTTTTCAAAAATATCTCTTTATCTTATCTTTTTCAAAATTTGATTTTAAAATATCCTTCCTAACTTCTTATCTTCTTATCTTTTCAAAATTGATTTTCAAATTTGTTTCAACTAACTAACTAACTTTTTGTTTGTTTCTTATCTTTTTCAAAACTACCTAACTAACTCTCTCTCTCTCTAATTTTTGAAAATATCTTCCCTCTTTTTCAAAATTTCTTTTTAAATTAACTAATTATTTTAATTTTTGATTTTAATTTTCGAAAAATTACTAACCTTTTTCAAAAACTATTTTCGAAAATCACTAACTCTTTTTCAAAAATAATTTTCGAAAATTCTCCTTCTCTCTCATCTCCTTCTATTTATTATTCATCTACTAACACTTCATCTCACCAAAAATCTGAACTCTCTCTCTCTCTTTGAGTTTAGATTTCCTATTCTTTTTTTCTTCTACTCACACAGGGACCTCTATACTGTGGTAAGAAGGATCCCTATTATTATTATTTTTCTGTTCTCTCTTTTTCATATGAGCAGGAGCAAGGACAAGAATATTCTTGTTGAAGCAGATCCAGAACCTGAAAGGACTCTGAAGAGGAAACTAAGAGAAGCTAAATTACAACAATCCAACAAGCACCTTTCAGAAATTTTTGAACAGGAAGAGGAGATGGCAGCGGAAAATAATAATAATGCAAGGAGGATGCTTGGTGACTTTACTGCACCTAATTCCAATTTACATGGAAGAAACATCTCCATTCCTGCCATTGGAGAAAACAATTTTGAGCTGAAACCTCAATTAGTTTCTCTGATGCAGCAGAATTGTAAGTTTCATGGACTTCCATCTGAAGATCCTTTTCAGTTCTTAACTGAATTCTTGCAGATCTGTGATACTGTTAAGACTAATGGAGTAGATCCTGAAGTCTACAGGCTCATGCTTTTCCCTTTTGCTGTGAGAGACAGAGCTAGAATATGGTTGGACTCTCAACCTAAGGATAGCCTGAACTCTTGGGATAAGCTGGTCAAGGCTTTCTTAGCCAAGTTCTTTCCTCCTCAAAAGTTGAGTAAGCTTAGAGTGGATGTTCAGACCTTCAGACAGAAAGAAGGTGAATCCCTCTATGAAGCTTGGGAGAGATACAAAGAACTAACCAAAAAGTGTCCTTCTGACATGCTTTCAGAATGGACCATCCTGGACATATTCTATAATGGTCTGTCTGAATTAGCTAAAATGTCATTGGATACTTCTACAGGTGGATCCATTCACCTAAAGAAAACGCCTGCAGAAGCTCAAGAACTCATTGACATGGTTGCTAATAACCAATTCATGTACACTTCTGAAAGGAATCCTGTGAGTAATGGGACGCCTATGAAGAAGGGAGTTCTTAAAATTGATACTCTGAATGCCATATTGGCTCAGAATAAAATATTGACTCAGCAAGTCAATATGATTTCTCAGAGTCTGAATGGAATGCAAGCTGCATCCAACAGTACTCAAGAGGCGCCTTCTGAAGAAGAGGCCTATGATCCTGAGAACCCTGCAATAGCAGAGGTAAATTACTTAGGTGAACCTTATGGAAACACCTATAACTCATCATGGAGAAATCATCCAAATTTCTCATGGAAGGATCAACAAAAGCCTCAACAAGGCTTTAATAATGGTGGAAGAAATAGGTTTAACAATAGTAAACCTTTTCCATCATCCACTCAGCAACAGACAGAGAACTCTGAACAAAATACCTCTAATTTAGCAAACTTAGTCTCTGATCTATCTAAGGCCACTGTAAGTTTCATGAATGAAACAAGGTCCTCCATTAGAAATTTGGAGGCACAAGTGGGCCAGCTGAGTAAAAGGATCACTGAAATCCCTCCTAGTACTCTCCCAAGCAATACAGAAGAAAACCCAAAAGGAGAGTGCAAAGCCATTGACATAGTCAACACGGCCAAACCTGGAGAGGAAGGGGAGGACATAAATCCCAGTGAGGAAGACCTCCTGGGACGTCCAGTGATCAATAAGGAGTTTCCTTTTGAGGAACCAAAGGAATCTGAGACTCATCTAGAGACCATAGAGATTCCATTGAACCTCTTTATGCCCTTCATGAACTCTGACGAGTATTCATCTTCTGAAGAGAATGAGGATGTTACTGAAGAGCAAGTTACCAAGTACCTTGGTGCAATCATGAAGCTGAATGCCAAATTATTTGGTATTGAGACTTGGGAAGATGAACCTCCCTTGTTCACCAATGAACTAAGTGATCTGGATCAACTGACATTGCCTCAGAAGAAATAGGATCCTGGAAAGTTCGTAATACCTTGTACCATAGGCAACATGATCTCTGAAAAGGCTCTGTGTGACCTTGGTTCAGGGATAAACCTCATGCCCCTCTCTGTAATAGAGAAACTGGGAATCTTTGGGGGTGCAAGCTACTAAAATCTCATTAGAGATGGTAGACAATTCAAGAAAACAGGCTTATGGACAAGTAGAGAACGTGTTAGTAAAGGTTGAAGGCCTTTACATCCCTGCTGATTTCATAATCCTTGATACTGGGAAGGATGAGGATGAATCCATCATCCTTGGAAGACCTTTCCTAGCCACAGCAAGAGCTGTGATTGATGTTGACAGAGGTGAATTAGTCCTTCAATTGAATGGAGACTCCCTTGTGTTTACAACTCAAGGTCATCCTTCTGTAAACATGGAGAGGAAGCATAAAAAGCTTCTCTCAAAACAGAGTCAACTTGAGCCCCCACAGTCAAACTCTAAGTTTGGTGTTGGGAGGCCACAACCAAATTCTAAGTTTGGTGTTGAACTCCCATATCCAAACTCTAAGTTTGGTGTTGGGAAGTCTCAACAATGCTCTGAACATCTGTGAGGCTCCATGAGAGCCCACTGTCAAGCTATTGACATTAAAGAAGCGCTTGTTGGGAGGCAACCCAATTTTTATTTATCTAATTTTATTTTTCTTGTTCTTTCATGTTTTATTAGGTTCATGATCATGTGGAGTCACAAAATAAATATAAAAATTGAAAACGGAATCAAAAATAGCACAAGAAAAATCACACCCTGGAGGAAGACCTTACTGACATTTAAACGCCAGTAAGAAGCATCTGGCTGGCGTTCAACGCCAGAACAGAGCATGGTTCTGGCGCTGAACGCCCAAAATGGGTAGCATCTGGGTGTTTGAATGCCAGAATTGCACCCTGGAGAAGAGCTGGCGCTGAACGCCCAGAACAAGCACGAATCTGGCACTGAACGCCCAGAGTTGTGTGCAAGGGCATTTTGCATGCCTAATTTGGTGCAAGGTTGTAAATCTTTGAACACCTCAGGATCTGTGGACCCCACAGGATCACCTCAGGATCTGTGGACCCCAGAGGATCCCCACCTACCTCCACTCACTTCTTCTCACCCCTCTTTCACACAATCCCATAAACACTCTCCCCCAAAACTCTTCACCAATCACCTCAATCTCTCTTCCCTATCACCACTTCACCACTCACATCCATCCACTCTTCCCCATAAATCTACCTCATAAACTCCACCTACCTTCAAAATTCAAAATCAATTTCCCACCCATAACCCACCCTTATGGCCGAACCCTCCCCCCCTCCCTTCCCTATATATAGCCCTCCATTCCTCCTCATTTCCACACAACACAACCCTCTCTTCTCTTCTTGGCCAAATACACCACTCCCTCCTCTCCTCCATATTTTCTTCTTCTTCTTCTTCATCTATTCTTTCTTCTCTTGCTCGAGGGCGAGCAATATTCTAAGTTTGGTGTGGTAAAAGCATAAGCTTTTTGTTTTTCCATTACCATTGATGGCACCCAAGACCGGAGAATCCTCTAGAAAAGGGAAAGGGAAGACAAAAGCTTCCACCTCCGAGTCATGGGAGATGGAAAGATTCATCTCCAATGCTCATCAAGACCACTTCTATGATGTTGTGGTCAAGAAGCAGGTGATCCCTGAGGTCCCTTTCAAGCTCAAGAAGAATGAGTATCTGGAGATCCGACATGAAATCCAAAGAAGAGGTTGGGAAGTTTTAACAAACCCCATCCAACAAGTCGGCATCCTAATGGTTCAAGAGTTCTATGCCAATGCATGGATCACTAGGAACCATGATCAAAGTAAGAACCCAAACCCAAAGAATTATATTACAATAGTTCGGGGGAAATACTTAGATTTTAGTCCGGAAAATGTGAGGTTGGCGTTTAACTTGCCTATGATGCAAGGAGATGCATGCCCCTACACTAGAAGGGTCAACTTTAATGAAAGGTTGGACCAAGTCCTCATGGACATATGTGTGGAAGGAGCTCAATGGAAGATTGACTCCAAAGGCAAGCCGGTTCAATTAAGAAGACTGGACCTCAAGCCTGTGGCTAGAGGATGGTTGGAATTCATCCAACGCTCCATCATCCCCACTAGCAACCGATCTGAAGTTACTGTGGATCGGGCCATCATGATTCATAGCATCATGATTGGAGAGGAAGTAGAAGTTCATGAAGTCATCTCCCTTGAACTCTACAAAATAGCCGAAAAGCCCTCTCCTGGGGCAAGGCTAGCTTTTCCTCATCTTATTTGCCATCTATATTACTCAGCTGGAGCTTTCATAGAAGGAGACATTCCCATTGAGGAAGAGAAGCCCATCACTAAGAAAAGGATGGAGCAAGCAAGAGAGCCCATTCATGGATCTCAAGAGACGCATGAAGCTCATCACCATGAGATCCCAGAGATGCCTCAAATGCATTTTCCTCCACAAAACTATTGGGAGCAAATCAACACCTCCCTAGGAGAATTAAGTTCCAACATGGGACAACTAAGGGTGGAACATCAAGAGCACTCCATCATCCTTCATGAAATAAAAGAAGATCAAAAAGCAATGAGGGAGGAGCAACAAAGACAAGGAAGAGACATAGAAGAGCTCAAGGACATCATTAGTTCCTCAAGAAGGAAACACCACCATCACTAAGGTGGACTCATTCCTTGTTCTTACATTCTCTGTTTTTCGTTTACTCTATGTTAAGTGCTTATCCATGTTTGTGTCTTCATTACATGATCATTAGTAGTTAGTAACTATGTCTTAAAGTTATGAATGTCCTATGAATCCATCACCTCTCTTAAATGAAAAATGTTTTAATTCAAAAGAACAAGAAGTACATGAGTTTCGAATTTATCCTTGAACTTAGTTTAATTATATTGATGTGGTGAAAATACTTTTTGTTTTCTGAATGAATGCTTGAACAGTGCATATGTCTTTTGAAGTTGTTGTTTAAGAATGCTAAATATGTTGGCTCTTGAAAGAATGATGATAAGGAGACATGTTATTTGATAATCTGAAAAATCATAAAAATGATTCTTGAAGCAAGAAAAAGCAGCAAAGGACAAAGCTTGCAGAAAAAAAAATAGCAAAAAAAAATAATAGAAAAAAAAGAGAAAAAGCAAGTAGAAAAAGCCAAAGCTCTTAAAACCAAGAGGCAAGAGCAAACAGCCAATAACCCTTAAAACCAAAAGGCAAGGGTAAATAAAAAGGATCCCAAGGCTTTGAGCATCAGTGGATAGGAGGGCCTAAAGGAATAAAATCCTGGCCTAAGCGGCTAAACTAAGCTGTCCCTAACCATGTGCTTGTGGCGTGAAGGTGTCAAGTGAAAACTTGAGACTGAGCGGTTAAAGTCAAGGTCCAAAGCAAAAGAAGAGTGTGCTTAAGAACCCTGGACACCTCTAATTGGGGACTTTAGCAAAGCTGAGTCACAATCTGAAAAGGTTCACCCAATTATGTGTCTGTGGCATTTATGTTTCCGGTGGTAATACTGGAAAACAAAGTGCTTACGGCCACGGCCAAGACTCATAAAATAGCTGTGTTCAAGAATCATCATACTGAACTAGGAGAATTAATAACACTATCTGAACTCTGAGTTCCTATAGATGCCAATCATTCTGAACTTCAATGGATAAAGTGAGATGCCAAAACTATTCAAGAGGCAAAAAGCTACAAGTCCCGCTCATCTGATTGGAGCTATGTTTCATTGATAGTTTGGAATTTATAGTATATTCTCTTCTTTTTATCCTATTTGATTTTCAGTTGCTTGGGGACAAGCAACAATTTAAGTTTGGTGTTGTGATGAGCGGATAATTTATACGCTTTTTGGCATTGTTTTTAGTATGTTTTTAGTAGAATCTAGTTACTTTTAGGGATGTTTTCATTAGTTTTTATGTTAAATTCACATTTCTGGACTTTACTATGAGTTTGTGTATTTTTCTGTGATTTCAGGTATTTTCTGGCTGAAATTGAGGGACTTGAGCAAAAATCAGATTTAGAGGTTGAAGAAGGACTGCTGATGCTGTTGGATTCTGACCTCCCTGCACTCAAAGTGGATTTTCTGGAGCTACAAAACTCAAAATGGCACGCTTCCAATTGCGTTGGAAAGTAGACATCCAGGGCTTTCCAGCAATATATAAGAGTCTATACTTTGACCGAGTTTGGATGACGTAAAATGGCGTTGAACGCCAGTTCTACGCTGCTGTCTGGAGTTAAACGCCAGAAACACGTCACAAACCAGAGTTGAACGCCAGAAATACGTTACAACCTGGCGTTCAACTCCAGAAAGAGCCTCTGCACGTGTAACATTCAAGCTCAGCCCAAGCACACACCAAGTGGGCCCTGGAAGTGGATTTATGCATCAATTACTTACTTCTGTAAACCCTAGTAACTAGTTTATTATAAATAGGACTTTTTACTATTGTATTAGACATCTTTGGACGCCTAGTTCTTAGATCATGGGGGCTGGCCTCTCGGCCATGCCTGGACCTTCATCACTTATGTATTTTTAATAGTAGAGTTTCTGCACTCCATAGATTAAGGTGTGGAGCTCTGCTGTTCCTCAAAGATTAATGCAAAGTACTACTGTTTTTCTATTCAATTCAACCTATTCCGCTTCTAAGATATTCATTCGCACTTCAACCTGAATGTGATGAACGTGACAATCATCATCATTCCCCGATGAACGCGTGCCTGACAACCACTTCCGTTCCACCTTAGATTGAATGAGTATCTCTTGGATCTCTTAATCAGAATCTTCGTGGTATAAGCTAGATTGATGGCGGCATTCATGAGAGTCCGGAAAGTCTAAACCTTGTCTGTGGTATTCCGAGTAGGACTCTGGGATTGAATGACTGTGACGAACTTCAAACTCGCGAGTGCTGGGCGTAGTGACAGACGCAAAAGGAGGGTGAATCCTATTCCAGTATGATCGAGAACCTCAGATGATTAGTCGTGCTGTGACAGAGCATTTGGACCATTTTCACAAGAGGATGGGATGCAGCCATTGTCAAGGGTGATGCCTCCAGACGATTAGCCATGCAGTGACAGCGCATCGGACCATTTTCCAGAGAGGATAAAAAGTATCCATTGACAACGGTGATGTCCTTACATAAAGCCAGCCATGGAAAGGAGTAGGATTGATTGGATGAAAACAGCAGAAAAGCAGAGGTTCAGAGGGACGAAAGCATCTCTATACCTTTATCTGAAATTCTCACCAATGATATACATAAGTATTTCTATCTTTATTTTCAGTTTATTTACTATAAAATTCGAAAACTCCATAACCTTTTGATATCCGCCTGACTGAGATTTACAAGGTGACCATAGCTTGCTTCATACCAACAATCTCCGTGGGATCGACCCTTACTCACGTAAGGTTTATTACTTGGACGACCCAGTGCACTTGCTGGTTAGTTGTATCGAAGTTATGAATGAAAAACAATTTATTAAGACGTGCGTACAGAGTTTCTAGCGCCGTTGCCTGAGATTACAATTTCGTGCACCAATAAGCAACAAGAAATGTAAATGACTTGAAATTAAATGAAAGAAATAAAGAACAAGAAAGTAAATGACAAGAATGTAAAGTGCTGAAAATTAAAGTACAAGAATGTAAATTACAAGGAATGGAAAGTACAAGAGAGTAAAGTACAAGAAAGTAAATGACTAGAAAGTAAAACCAAGTGAAACATTTCTACAAACACTTGGAAGGCACAAATGTGCAAAAGTAAATAAAGCCATAAATGTGCATAAGTAAATGACAAGAATTAAAGAATGAAATTAACGTTGAGATCAAGAGATATTGTATTCCTAGGATCAATAGTTTTCATCTCCTCTTCAATCATGAAACTCATTGACCTCTTGGAAATCATGAGTGATTGAATCTCAATGTCTTGGTAATTCAATCTCCCCAATCTTGATCAATAGCCAATTCCTTGGTCTAATTGCTTATGAGAAGAGATGAAGAATGGTCCCTAATTATACCACACACTTTTAAAGAGATATGAAGAGAAGAAGAAGAATAAAAATAAATTAATCTATCAAATAGCAATAGAGCTCTCTTTCCCAATGTTGGAAATTAGAAGCTCATAACTAAATATTTATAAAAGTGTCTATGAAAGAAATGGAAGAAGAGAAGAGAATGAAAGTGAAAGGGGAGTGGAGTCACCTCCACCCTTCCATGGTGTGTGTAAAATGATGAATCTAAGGTCCTATTTATAAGCTACTTAAATTACAAATTCAAATGAAATTACAATCAAATGCAAATTTCCTAATTACTTCTAGATTATTCTTGTGGCCTTGATTGATTGTTAATTGTGACTTGACTTGGACTTGTAAACTTTTAATTCTCTTCATAGAGGCTTGAAATATTGAAGAATAAATGAAGGAATTGGAGTATTAGAAGTGGCCCAATGTGGAGTGTCATTGAAGTGGCACTTTGGGCTTTTGAAGGCTTGGAAAGCTTTACACGTTGAAATATTGATCTGCTGCATCCCCAAAATAAATGCCCACTATAGACTGTTATATATCATTGGAAATTCCTGGATCTCAGCTTTCTAATGCCGTTGGAAGCGCGTTATTCAGACCCCTCTAGCCCAGACACGCCTAGCCGCACGCCAGGTATGTAGTGCAGAAAGAATTGCGATTTTCACCCTCAAATATAGTGTCCACTATAGAGTGTTATATATGGTTGGAAAGATCTAGAAGTCTATTTTCCAATGGCATTAAAATCACCTCATTTGGAGCTTTGTAGCTCGAGTTATTCTTGTTGGAGTGTGAAGAGGTCAGGGTTGCAAATCCTCTTTGCTTCTCTTTGAGTTTGTTTCCAACTCTTTTGCCATCTTAGGAGTGTGCTTCCTCTATTAGTGCTTTTATTGATTCTTTTTCTATCATTTCCTACAAAATTCATTAACTCAAGCAATTAAAGCAATATTCAACTTAAGCATAACAAATACTCAATAATTGGGCATTATAAACTAATTTTTTATATGAAAAAGTATAGAAAAACATAACATGATGCGCAGTCATCACAACACCAAACTTAAACTTTGCTTGTCCTCAAGCAAATAAAGAATCATGCAATACAATTTGACAATCCAAGGTGAGAAGAATAGCAATTAAACCTTCATGGTTGGCTAGTTTACTATGCATGCAACAATCACAAAAGAAATTCAAATGATTGATGTTTCTATCTAGCTCACTTTATGAAATCTTTTCTTTATATTCTTTCCTTGAACAAGCTTTTCATTTTTTTTCTTAGCTCAGCTTCTTGGGTGCTTTACACCATTAGTTAAAAGCTTCAACTCTAAATGCTTTGTTTTCAAGTATTACCACTTGATATATAAGCACCACAAGCATTTAATTAGAGGACTCTTTAAGCTCATTTCTTTCTTTTCTTTACTTTCCTTCTAATCATTGGTGCTTAGAGCCTTGAGCTTTGAGGGAGTGCTTTGCACTTGAGCCTAGCCTTGACTCTAAGTGTGTTTTGTTTTCAAGCTTTTTGCTTGATACATAAACACCACAAGTACTTGCCTAATGAATTGTCATTGGTACTCAGAGCCTTCAACTTTCTCATTCTTTCCCTTTTTCTTTACCTGATTACATTGATTTGCTTCTTCAAGGTTTTCAATATTTCAAAAATTTCATAAAATGTCCTAGATGAAAAATTCAATTAAACAAATTCAAATGCAATTGAGCAACAATAGTCATGCTAGCCTTCCAATACTTATATGCTCATGCTAGGTTCTTCTTTAATTACCTTGTTTGTTTATGATCATGATACTTAATTACTTTGACTCACAAAATTCAAGATGGTAGTTATAATGTCATAGCAACATGTTACAATTCAAATATTAACCTATGCTTATTCACAAGAACACACATGCATATAAAAGAAATGGAAGACAATCATGCAATTGAAAGTATAAAAAATAAATAAGAGGAAAAGGAACTTAACCACGTTGTAGTTTATCTTCATTGTTGTCATTTTTCTCCTATTCCTTCCTTCCCACACCAAACTTAGAATGATTGCAAGCAACAAATAAAATAGTGGTGATGGAATCTAACATTAATCATGAATGTCTTCAAGAAGAGATGTGAGTGATGCATGTGTTTAAGCAAACAAAATTAAAGATAACAATCAAGGTACAAAGAAAAGAGACAATATGATTGCATTAATAAGTGAGTTGTGCATGGTACTATGCATGAAAGGTAAGTGGCAACACCAAACTTAGTGTGATACTTTCATTTTAGAATGATGAAGTACCCACTAAAGATTGAAGATCAAATTGTTGCATGCAATACCAAACTTAGAATGCAATCATATGCCAAATTATTGAAAGTAAACTAAGAAAAGAAAGAAAATGTTACCAATGGTTGGATTGGCTCCCAATAAGCGCTCTTTTAATGTCATTAGCTTGACATGTTGGCTCTTAAAATTTCTTCCTCTTCTTCCAATTGGTTAAGAGAAATGACTTCAAGGGAGAAGAAGAGAAGATTGATGCCCCTTGATTTGATTGCCTCTTAACAAGCCTTCTTTTGTTGTTATTAACTTGATTCCTCTTGCTTGTTGGGATGGTGGTTGGATTGCTTTTTGTTGACCTTTTCTTTTTCATGGATGTTTTCTTTTGTTTCTTGGTCACAATCCTTCTTTGAGTGTTCTCCTTGATTGCCTTCACTTTCTTGATTTCAAGACTTAGGTGTTGTGTGATGGTTGGAGTGTCCTCTTCATCAAGAACCTCTTGGATTGATGGTCTAATTAAATCATCCTCCATACAACTCTCTACTTCATTGGAGTGTGGACTCCCTTGGTTGTTTTCCTCCCTTTCTTTTGTAAGATCTTGGATTGCTTTCTTTGGGAGTGAGTTTGCATGTTCCTTTGTCACCCAAAGTAGCCTTTGTCGATATGGAGCCCTAGACTTATATACTCTCACAACCTCCTCCTTCTTCATTGGAATCTCACTTGGTATGAGTGCCTCTTTTTCTTGTTTTTCCAATTCTTCCTTTTCACCCACAAATTGGTCTTCATCCTCCTTGCTAAGCACCACTCCATCCATGGCCTTGCATTCTTTCCTTAGGGTGTTCTTAATGTCACTTGGAAAGGTATTGGTGGGCTTTGCTAAGTATTTAGCAAGTTGGTCTATATGCACTTCAATGTTCTTGAAGGTGATATCTTGTTCCTCTCTAAATTTTCTAGACTATTGGGTGAAATCCTCTATACAACTTTCCATACACTTCTCTTCCTTCTCTCTAATGCTTTTTGTATCCTCTCCAATGCTTTCAAGGAGGGCTTCAATCTTGGAGAATCTTTGGGTGTCTAAGGGAGGTTGTGTAGGTTGTGGTGATTGGCTTGGTTTTGGAATGAATTTTATGAGTGGTGAAATGAATTTTGTAGATTTTAAAATGAGTTTTGTGTGTAGTAAAATAAATTTTGTGGTTGATGAATTGAATTGTATGGATTTTAGAAGGAATTTTGTGTTGAGAAAAACTCAAGTGGTGAATAATTTTGATATGAAAAATTTGGAGGTGAGGTTGGACAATTTTGATTAAATACATCTAGGGATGATGGCTCTTGATGGATGAGATAGGAAACATTGCATTTTCTTTGGTTTTAGCCTTCCCAATCACAATTCGGATAGTTGTCCCATTCATAGGAGTATGAATCATTTTGTGTCTTGGGAAGTATCCCATTTAATTTGATTGCTCAAACCCCATCATTCCTTGATCTTGATATCCCCAACCATAATTAGTATAGTAACTTGTATCATTTTGTGGTGGTGGAAAATACCCAATGTAACTTGCTTGATCATTGTGTGACCTTGAGGCATATTCCATTTGGGTTGATTGCTCATAATCTATCATTTCTTGTTGATCTTCCCATCCACCATGAGGATAATGACATGAATCATTTTGTAGTGGTGGGTAATATCCCATGTAATATGATTGATCAACATGTGAGGTAAACTCTATTTTAATTGTAAAATGTTGCATCAAACACAACCACCAAGAGAAATTGAAATTTCTTGTGTCACAACTAAAGAATTCTTAATGAGTCAATAACACAAACACTTAACATGCAATAGAAAAAAAGAAATAAAAAAAAGGCAAAGTAAATGACAAAAAAAATAAAAAGAAAAAAAATGCCTAATCTAGATAATCAATCAACCGGTAGTTTGTTAATAACAATTAATCCCCGGCAACGGCACCAAAAACTTGATAACGAAAAAATTAACTTCTTCCGTTAATAACTACCGACAAGTGCACCGGGTCGTATCAAGTAATAAAACTCACAAGAGTGAGGTCGATCCCACGAGGATTAAAGGATTAAGCAAGTAATAGTTAATTAATTATTCTAGTTAGACGATCATAATTGTGATGATAAGCAACAAGAAATGTAAATGACTTGAAATTAAATGAAAGAAATAAAGAACAAGAAAGTAAATGACAAGAATGTAAAGTGCTGAAAATTAAAGTACAAGAATGTAAATTGCAAGGAATGGAAAGTACACGAAAGTAAATGACTAGAAACTAAAACCAAGTGAAGCATTTCTACAAACACTTGGAAGGCACAAATGTGCAAAAGTAAATAAAGCCATAAATGTGCATAAGTAAATGACAAGAATTAAAGAATGAAATTAACATTGAGATCAAGAGATATTGCATTCTTAGGATCAATAGTTTTCATCTCCTCTTTAATCATGCAACTCATTGACCTCTTGGAAATCATGAGTGATTGAATCCGAATGTCTTGGTAATTCAATCTCCCCAATCTTAATCAATAGCCAATTCCTTGGTTTAATTGCTCATGAGAAGAGATGAAGAATGGTCCCTAATTATACCACACACTTTCCTAGACCCAAATAATGGATAGATTAAATGTCACAATATCCCATCCATACCTAAATCTACTCAAGTGTGAGAAGGATTTTCAAGCATCATTCTATGATTCTTTTCCCAAGGTTCACATGGAATTCATGTACATTCAATCTCTTTTCCAAGATAATTAAATGATTAAATGATGAACGAAAATACTTCAAGTAAATCAGAGAAAGATGAAGAGAAGAAGAAGAATAAAAACAAATTAATCCATCAAGTAGCAATAGAGCTCTTTTTCCCAATGTTGGAAATTAAAAGCTCATAACTAAATATTTACAAAAGTGTATATGAAAGAAATGGAAGAGGAGAAGAGAATGAGAGTGAAAGGGGAGTGGAGTCACCTCCACCCCTCCATGGTGTGTGTAAAATGATGAATCTAAGGCCCTATCTATAAGCTACCTAAATTACAAATTCAAATGAAATTACAATCAAATGCAAATTTCCTAATTACTTCTAGATGATTCTTGTGGCCTTGATTGATTGTTAATTGTGGCTTGACTTGGGATTGTGAACTTTTAATTCTCTTCATAGAGGTTTGAAACATTGAATAATAAATGAAGAAATTGGAGTATTAGAAGTGGCCCAATGTGGAGTTTCATTGAAGTGGCACTTTGGGCTTTTGAAGGCTTGGGAAGCCTTACACGTTAAAAGATTGATCTTCTGCGTCCCCAAATTGAATGCCCACTATAAACTATTATATATCATTGGAAAGCCCTGGATCTCAGCTTTCTAACGCCGGTAGAAGCGCATTATTTGGACCTCTCTAGCCCATGTTATGATCTTTTGAAGGTGAAGAGGTCAGTCTCGCATGATTGCTGGAAATTTGGCCCGACGTGCCACGCCCAGACACGCCTAGCCGCACGCTGGGTATGTAGCGCTGAAAGAATTGCAATTTGCACCCTCAAATCTAGTGGCCACTATAAATTGTTACATATGGTTGGAAAGCTTTGGAAGTCTATTTTCCAATGGCACTAGAATCACCTCATTTGGAGCTTTGTAGCTCGAGGTATTCTTGTTGGAGTGTGAAGAGGTCTGGGTTGCAAATCCTCTTTGCTTCTCTTTGAGTTTGTTTCCATCTCTTTTGCCACCTTGGGAGTGTGCTTCCTCTATTAGTGCTTTTATTGCTTCTTTTTCTATCATTTCTTACAAAATTTATTAACTCAAGCAATCGAAGCAATATTCAACTTAAGCACAACAAATACTCAATAATTGGGCATTATAAACTAATTTTTGATATGAAAAGGTATAGAAAAATATAACATGATGCGCAGTCATCAGATCTCGTCTTATATACTTGTTTATTCTGCTCCTCCTAGAGGATTATGGAGAACTAGGGTTTTATCTATGTATTTTGGATTTTGAGATAGGTATATATGTATGTAAATATTCTCCGGTCGGCCTTGGCTTCGCATGCTGAGTTAGGAGCTTATTTTTTGTACTCTTGACCCTCTACTCTTGTCTTTTGTATATATGTGGTAGTGAACTTTAGATTTCTTCACACGCAAGTATCTCATTTTCTGAGCGCTGCGCCTTTTATTTCACGTTTTTGTTTTACTTGTACTTTAAGGCTCCTAGTATACTATCTCCTTTTCATCATCATCATCATCATCATCATCATCATCATCATCATCATCATCATCATCATCATCATCATCATCATCATTATTATTATTATTATTGTTATTATTATTATTATTATTATTATTATTATTATTATTATTATTATTATTATTATTATTATTATTATTATTATTATTATTATTATTATTATTATTATTATTATTATTATTATATTTTATTTTAGAGGTCGTAATACCACACCACCTCTGTTTTATGGCAAGTGTAAAGCTCTGTGTGGTAGGGTGTTACATTATGATATCAGAGCAGTTCGTTCCTGTAGAGCCTGAGAAACAGACTGACTATGCTTCTGTGCATTCTCTGTGTATGTGTCTATGTGCTATTAGGATATCTGACTGATATACATAGCATAAAATTCATGAGTATGCATTTGGAACTTGAAAGCACTAGACTTGAGATATTGAGACTGATCACTGATGAGCGGATATTTTATACGCTTTTTGAGGTTAATTTCATGTAGTTTTTAGGATGTTTTAGTTAAGTTTTTAGTATATTTTCATTAGTTTCTAGGAAAAAATCATATTTTTGGACTTTATTATGAGTTTGTGTGCTTTTCTGTAATTTCAGGTATTTTCTGGCTGAAATTGAGGGAGCTGAGCAAAAATCTGATTCGGGCCGAAAAAGGATTGCTGATGCTGTTGGATTCTGACCTCTCTACACCCGGAATGGAACTTCTGGAGCTACAGGAGTCCAATTAGCGCGCTTCCAATTGCGTTGGGAAGTAGACATCCAGGGCTTTCCAGCAATATATAATAGTCCATATTTTGCTTAAAGATAAATGACGTAAACTGGCGTTCAATGCCAGTTCCATGTTGCAATCTGGCGTCCAGCGCCAGAAACAGGTTACAAGTTGGAGTTCAACGCCAGAAACAGGTTACAACCTGGCGTTGAATGCCCAAAACAGCCCAGGCACGTGAGAAGCTTTAGTCTCAGCCCCAGCACACACCAAGTGGGCCCCAGAAGTGGATTTCTGCACTATCTATCATAGTTTACTCATTTTCTGTAAACCTAGGTTACTAGTTTAGTATTTAAACAACTTTTATATATTTATTTTGTATCTCATGATATTTTAGATCTGAAATTTGTACCTTTTGGTAGCATGAGTCTCTAAACCCCATTGTTGGGGGTGAGGAGCTCTGCAGCGTCTCGATGAATTAATGCAAGTACTTCTATTTTCCATTCAAACATGTGTGTTCCTATCTAAGATATTCATTCGCGCTTAATTATGGAGAAGGTGATGATCCGTGACACTCATCACCTTCCTCAACCCATGAACGTGTGCATGACAACCACCTCTGTTCTATATTAGATTGAATGAGTATCTCTTAGATTCCATAATCAGAATCTTCATGGTATAAGCTAGAATTGATGGCGTCATTCAGGAGAATCCGGAAAGTCTAAACCTTGTCTGTGGTATTCTGAGTAGGATTCTGGGATTGGATGACTGTGACGGTGATGCTAGGGCATTTTGGCCAATTTCACTTACCTTTTCTTTACTGTTTTTAGGGTAGTTTCATGCATTTCCGTAGGAAATAAGTTAGTTTTGGGTAGATATTCACTTACATCTTGATTCAAGCATGCATTATGCAATTTACATGATTTCATGAGGATTTTGCATGAATTGAAGGACAAATTGGTTGTTGCATTTCCCATGACTTGGACTAGAACTTTGATGCACTTTATTGCTTGATTTCAGGACAAAGGAAGCAAAGAAGAACCACATTAGTGGCCACGTTAGTTACACTAACGTGGAATGGGAGTAACTTGCAAAGTTAATGAGAAAAGTGATTGCCAATAACGCTCTCGAAGCCATCATTACCCACGTTAAGAGTCACGTTAACTAAGTTAACGTGAACTCTAATGTGGAAGAAAGGAAATGGAGCCAACGTTAGTGACACTTAACATTATCACTAACGTTGGACCAAGCTTAAAAGTGGCCACGTTAGTCACTACGTTAACTTAGTTAACGTGGCCTCTAACGTTAAGAGGAAAGGGGGGAAGCCAACGTTAGTGACATTCAACATTATCACTAACATTGGCCAAGTCACACTAGGCCACGTTAACTCCCACGTTAACCTAGTTAACGTGGAAGCTAACGTGAGGAAGGGAGGTGACGCCAACGTTAGTGACACCCAACATTGTCACTAACGTTGGAAGGAGCCCACACATGCCACCATGAGCCACGTTAACTCCCACGTTAACTTAGTTAACGTGGACTCTAACGTTGGGAAGGGGGAGGCTTCTCAATGTTATTGGAAAAGTTGAGTCCCAATAACGTGCGCGAAGGACAAAGAGGCAACGTTAGTGGCAATGTTTGTGCCACTAACGTTGAGGTTAACGTGGCTCTTACTTGGGTAAGGAACGTTAGTGAAAAAGTTGAATGTCACTAACGTTCTCGAACCCATATTTTCACTGAACGTTAACACCACTAACGTCCTTAGCTAAAGTCTCTGCCCACTTCACAATTTCTCTCTGCAAGTAAAGCCAAGCCCAATGAAGAAGATAACTGCTTCAAACTCAAGATCCAAAGGCCCAGACCCAAGACTTGAAGAACCAACTAGAAGAGTAGAAGAGTAGTATATATAGGAGTAACTTTGAATTATTAAGGGGGTTGGAAAATATAGGGAGCCTCTGGGCATAGAATTACTCTCTGTATTTACTTTCTCTGCACTTCTAGTTTTCATCATGTATTCTCCATCTTTGTTTTCATTTTCCAGAGCTATGAACAACTAAACCCCTTTCATTGGGTTAGGGAGCTCTGTTGTAATTTGATGGATCAATACTAGTTTTCATTATTCTTCTTCTATCTTTTCTCTTGATTTTACTTGAAAGCTTTCGATCTTCATCCAATTGGGTAGTTATCTTGGAAAAGAAGATATTCATACTTGGATCTCTTCTGAACCTTGAAAGAGGAATGAAGAGATCAAGCTAGAAATGCTTTCTCATGCTGGACCAAATTGGGATTGGATGGATATGTGACTATAATCCTCTCAACACTTGATTTGGGAAATGCATGTGGTATAATCAGTGACCATACTTTATCTCTTCTCATGAGCAATTGACCAAGGAATTGGCTATTGATTAAGATTTGAGAGATTGAATTACAAGAAATTGTAATTCAATCACTTAAGATTGCCAAGGAGATCAATGAGTGCATTGATTGAGGAAGAGATGAAAATGAAATTGATCCGGAGAATGCAACATCTCCTAAGCCAATGAACTCCCCATTTCTGATCTTACCCATTCTCTTTAATTTCTGCTATTTACTCTTATGAGCAATTCCCCCATTCCCATTTACAATTCTGTAATTTACTTTCAGTCATTTACTTTCAATTCTTTAATTCTAGCATTTACTTTTTCTACCATTTACTTTCCTGCCATTTTATTTTCTGCAATTCTCACTTCAAATTCTGATTCGCTCAACTAGAACATTCCTTTAATTAAAGTTGCTTGATCAATCAATCCTTGTGGGATTCGACCTCACTCTATTGTGAGTTTTTACTTGACGACAAATTCGGTATACTTGCCGAAGGAAATTTGTTGCGAGACAAGTTTTTCGTGCATCAAGTTTATGGCGCCGTTGCCGGGTATTGATTGTGCATTAACAATGATTAGATTGGAGGATAACTAGATTGAGCATTTTATTTTTGTTTGATTTAATTTTCTATTTGAGTTATTTACTTCCTGTTTTAGTTAAATTCTTCCCTTCCTCCTACTTTTTCTTTGTTATTTACCATTCATCTCACTAACCCACTAACTGTTTGATATATTGCATCACTCACACTAACAGTAATTCTGACAGATATACTTTCTGCACCTATTCTCTTTGCTTGTACTTGTTAGTTGTATGACAGGGAGAAGAAGCGGGGCTTCAACTTCCTTTGATTCTGAACCTGAGAGAACCTTCCTTAGACTAAGGAGGGAGGCAAGAGAAAAACGTGTAGTTGGTGCTGAAGAAGAGGAGGAACACTTTGAGGAATACTTTGAACCAAACATGGAAGAAAACATGGAAAACCATCATGAAGAAGAGGCTCACAACCATGGCGGAAGAGGTCGAGCAAATCATGCTGGGGAGGATAGAAGAGTTTTAGGCTCTTACATCAATCCGAACCCAGGAAACTGTGGAAGTAGCATTCAAAAGCCAACCATCTATGCCAACAATTTTGAACTAAAACCGCAGCTCATCACCCTTGTTCAGAACAGCTGTTCGTTCGGAGGAAGTGTCCAAGAGGACCCCAATCAACATCTAACCACCTTCCTGAGAATATGTGACACAGTGAAGTCTAATGGTGTTTATCCTGACGCTTATAGACTGCTCTTATTTCCATTCTCACTCAAGGATAAGGCAGCCAAGTGGCTGGAGTCTTTCCCAAGGGAGAGCTTGACAACTTGGGAAGATGTGGTGAACAAATTCTTAGTAAGATTTTACCCTCCTCAATGAATCAATAGGCTGAGAGCTGAGGTCTAAACTTTCAGGCAACAAGATGGTGAGACTCTATATGAAGCATGGGAGAGGTTTAAAGACCTAACAAGGAGGTTCCCACCCGATATGTTCAATGAATGGGTGCAGCTGTACATTTTCTATGAAGGGTTCTCTTATGTGTCAAAGAAGGCCATAGACCATTCATCCGGAGGATCTTTGAATAAGAAGAAGACCATTAAGGAGGCCATAGATGTCATTGAAACAGTAGCAGAGAACGACTACTTCTATGCTTCCGAAAGAGGGAACACAAGAGGAGTAATGGAGCTAAACAATGTAGATGCTCTGCTGGCCCAAAACAAGCTCATTACCCAGTAGCTGGCTGACCTCACCAAGAAGATGGAGAGAAACCAAGTAGCAGCAATCTCCACTTCATCAACAACCCAAGAAGGAGTGAATGAAGAAGCAGAGGGTAGTCAGGAGCAAACCAACTACATTGGGAATTCACCTAGGAAAAATCATGATCCATACTCCAAGACCTACAACCCTGGATGGAGGAATCACCCAAACTTTGGGTGGGGAAATCAACAAGACCAAAGCCTTGATCAAAGACGCCCAAATCCAAACAATGTAGCCACCCAACACTTCACATCTAGACCATATCAACACCCCCATAACAACACCTCTCCACATTCATATCAAGGCCAGAATAACCCTCCTCAGCCTGACCTATCATCATTTGAAGAAAGAATCTCAAGGATTGAGAATCTACTTGAAGGCATAAGCAAGGAGATTCAAGACAACAAGGTGTTCAAGGAGGAAGTGCAAACCAGTTTCAAGAACCAGGGAGACACAATCAAGAGGTTGGAATCTCAAGTGGGGTATCTCTCTGAGCAAATTCCCAAATCCACAGATGGATTCCCAAGTGACACAGAGAAGAATCTGAGAGGTAAAACAAAGAAAGTAAGATGGGAAGATTGCAAGATGGTCACTATAAGTGATAAGGAAACTGAGGACAAGCCAAGCAAGCTGTCAGAACAACCTGAAGATACCTCAGTAGAGGAGGGGGAAAAAGATTACCAAGAACCAAAAATTTCAAAACAGGAGCTGCTGAGACTCTATGCACCTTTTCCCCAACTACTCAATGGTGCTGTGGAGAAGAGAATATACTCAAGATTTCTTGACTTGTTTGCATCTTTGCATGTGAACATACCGTTCATCAAGACTATCCAACAAATGCCTGCATACATCAATTATATGAAGGAGCTGCTTCCCAGAAAAAGCTCACTCAAGGGAGGCCAAACTATAGTGATGAACAAGGAGTGCAGTGCCCTCATTCAACCGCAGTTGCCTACGAAAAGAAAAGATCTAGGGAGTTTTCATATCCCCTGTGCCATAGGGGAAACAATGTTTGATAGAGCACTCTGCGATTTGGGAGCAAGCATCAATTTAATGCCCTTGTCCCTGGTGAAGAGGCTGTAGATCAATGAGATATTGCCCACAGATGTAGTCATCAGGCTGGCTGACAAAACTCAAAAACAAGCAATAGGGGTGGTGGAAAATGTATTGTTAAAGGTGAAAAAATACTTTCTTCCCACAGACTTTGTCATCTTGGACATGGAAGAGAGTCACACTCACCCAATCATATTGGGAAGACCATTCCTAGCTACAGCCAGAGCACTCATAGATGTGGAGCGAGGGGAGCTAATATTGAGGATCCATGATGAACGACTCAGTTTTCATTATTCTTCTTCTATCTTTTCTCTTGATTTTACTTGAAAGCTTTCGATCTTCATCCAATTGGGTAGTTATCTTGGAAAAGAAGCTATTCATACTTGGATCTCTTCTGAACCTTGAAAGAGGAATGAAGAGATCAAGCTAGAAATGCTTTCTCATGCTGGACCAAATTGGGTTTGGATGGATATGTGACTATAATCCTCTCAACACTTGATTTGGGAAATGCATGTGGTATAATTAGTGACCATACTTCATCTCTTCTCATGAGCAATTGACCAAGGAATTGGCTATTGATCAAGATTTGAGAGATTGAATTACAAGAAATTGTAATTCAATCACTTAAGATTGCCAAGGAGATCAATGAGTGCATTGATTGAGGAAGAGATGAAAATGAAATTGATCCAGAGAATGCAACATCTCCTAAGCCCAATGAACTCCCCATTTCTGATCTTACCCATTCTCTTTAATTTCTGTTATTTACTCTTATGAGCAATTCCCCCATTCCCATTTACAATTGTGCAATTTACTTTCAGTCATTTACTTTCAGTTCTTTAATTCTAGTATTTACTTTTTCTGCCATTTACTTTCCCGCCATTTTATTTTCTGCAATTCTCACTTCAAATTCTGATTCGCTCAACTAGAACATTCCTCTAATTAAAGTTGCTTGATCAATCAATCCTTGTGGGATTCGACCTCACTCTATTGTGAGTTTTTACTTGACGACAAATTCAGTACACTTGCCGAAGGAAATTTGTTGCGAGACAAGTTTTTCGTGCATCAGACGGGCTTCAAACTCGCGAGTGCTGGGCGTAGTAACAGACACAAAAGGATAGTAAATCCTATTCCAGTATGATCGAGAACCTCTAGATGATTAGCCGTGCTGTGACAGAGCATTTGGACCATTTTCACTGAGGAGATGGGAAGTAGCCATTGACAACGGTGACACCTTACATAGAGCTTGCCATGGAAGGAACTTTGCACTTTTGCATGCATGAGGGAAGAGGAATACAAGAGAAAAGCTGAAATTCAGAAGACAAAGCATCTCCAAAACCCCAACATATTCTCCATTACTGCATAATAAGTATTTATTTCATACTCTCTTATTTTTCGTAATTCAATTTGATAAGTGAATTATTTTCCTGACTAAGAGTTACAAGATAACCATAGATTGCTTCAAGCCAACAATCTCCGTGGGATTCGACCCTTACTCACGTAAGGTATTACTTGGACGACCCAGTGCACTTGCTGGTTAGTTGTGCAGAATTACATAGTGTGAAGTAATTTTTGTGCACCAATCACCTTGATATCACTTGTTTGGTGTGAACAGGAACCATATGGCGTGTCGTGGACGTGGTCCCGGGCGAGGAAGAGTTAGACCAGGAAATGTGAACCCTGAAATGATAGGAAACAACCTTGTGAACTTCATGGCCACCTTGGAAAACATGGCTGCGGGTGCAAGCGACAGCCGAAGCGTTAGAAAATTAAGCGAACCATGGAAATGGCGATAATGGTAGAAATGAGTCGATGATGCTCGCCACTTTCCTGAAGATACATCCACTGACATTCGGAGGAACCACGAACCCTACTGAGGCTAACAATTGGTTTCAAGCGATCGAATGGGCTTTGCACACACAGCAAGTCCCTGAAGATCAACGTGTTAAATTTGTAACTTATCAATTGGCAGGTGAATCCTAGTATTAATGGCAAAGAACACGACGCCTTCTGCAGCAGGGTGATGCTACTATACCCAGGAATGCATTCCGAACTGAGTTTTACAAGAAATACTTCCCCGATTCGGTCAAAATGGCTAAGAAACTTGAACTGCTGCAACTGAAGCAGGGTCAGATGACGGTCGCTGAGTACACGAACATGTTTGAGGAACTGTGCCGATTCTCCAGAATTTGTCAAGGAGCTTCAGGAAACTTTGAAGAATGGAAGTGTATCAAATATGAAGGAGGACTCCAGAGTGATATATTGAGTTCTATGGGCCCGATGGAAATTAGAATTTTCTCAGACCTGGTGGTGCACAAAACTGGCTCCACAGAATTTGCACAGATTAACCGGCAAGTATACCGGGTCGTCCAAGTAATAGCTCAGGTGAGTGAGGGTCAATCCTATGGAGATTGTTGGTTTGAGCAAGCAGTGGTTACCTTGCAGATCTTAGTTAGGCGGATAGAAATTATAGTTTGTCACGGAAAATACATAAAATAAAATAAATAAATAAAACGTTACTAGATAGATGAGAAATCAATGGTATGAAAATGTTGAAGCTTCAGAGATGCTTTGTCTTTCCGGATTAACTTTTCTTACTGTCTACTTCAATAACTTTCTGATTCCTTCAATGGCAGCTGTAAGTGATTAACTTATGTCCTCTCATCAAGTTAACCTCCTCCGCTGCAGCAATCCACCACGTTGAGATGACTCATGACCTCTCATCAAGTAACCTCTAGGTTTCTCACCGTAGCAGAAGATGAAGCTCTAAGCAATTCACTCCCCTTCACTATCCTACTCAAGGTGCCACAGACAAGGTAGATCTTTCGGATCAGAAAGTGCTGCTTCTCTGACTCTAGCCTTGCCGCCACAGAGACCTCACTTACCCACGGTCAACGGGAATATATGTCACATATCCAAAGTTGCCCAGGTACTCTATTGGAATCCGTAATGCAATCTCTTGCTTTGGTTCAACGCTATCCGGGTCAGGACTCGCATGGAACCCATGTAGAACAAGGATGATTGTCACGGGTCACCCTCAATTCATGGGATGAAGAACGAGAATGCATAAGAGAATAGAATCAGACATATTGAGCTAGAACGGTAATATTATTGATCCATGAAACTCAGTTGAGCTCCTAACCTTAACCTTAGGAGGTTAGTGGCTCATACTGTACAGAATAGTAGTAATGTTCGAATGGGGGAGGAAGAATATCCTAAACAAGGGTGATCTCCTCCTATATATACTAATCTGCTAACTAAGAATTACAGAAATAAGAGAAACTAGTCTAGTAGTGCAAAAATTCACTTTTGGGGCCCACTTGGTGAGTGTTTGGGCTGAGCTTGAGTGTCTCCCACAAGCTAGTACCCCTTAGGGGTGTTGAACGCCACTCCTGGGTTCCCTTTTAGGCGTTGGACGCCAGCTGCTCCCCTGTGCCAGGAATAGGGCTGGTGGCTGACGTTGAACGCCAGTTTTGGGCCTTCATTCCCAAAGCAAAGTATAAACTATTATATATTTCTGGAACCACTGGAAGTTAGCTTTCCATATCTGTTAAGGGAGCTCCATTTGGACTTCTGTAGCTCCAGAAAAGCTCCTTCGAGTGCACGGAGGTCAGATCCTGACAGCATCTGCAGTCCTTTCTCTGTCTCTGAATCAGACTTCTACTCAAGCTCCTCAATTTCAGCCAGAAAATACCTGAAATCACCATAAAACACACAAACTCAAAGTAGAATCCAAAAATGTGAATTTTTCACTAAAACCTATGAAAACTTAATAAAACATAAATAAAACATAATGAAAACTGTATCAAAATATGCCAAAAAGCGTATAAAATATCCGCTCATCAGAACACCAAACATAAACTATTGCTTGTCCCCAAGCAACCAAAAACAAAGTAGGATCAAAGGAAATAGAAGGATGCAATAAATTTCAGAGTTCTCAATGAATCTCAGTTTCAATTAGATGAGCGAGACTAGTAGCTTTTTGCTTCCGAATAGTTTTGGTATCTCACTTTCAATTGAAGCTCAGAATAGTTGGCATCTTTAGGAACTTAGAATCCAGATGATAGTATTGATTCTCTTAGTTAAGTTCTTTTTATTCTTAAACACAGCTTTCTTTAGAGTATTGGCCGTGACCCTAACCACTTTGATTTCCAGTATTACCACCGGATACATAGATGCCACAGATACTTTAACTGGGTGAACCCCTTAGGATTGTGTTTAAGAGTGTGCTCCCTGGCTGGTGTTCAACGCCAGCAAGGTCTCTACTCCAGGGTGTTCTGTTTCCAGCTCTGACTGTTTCTATTTCTGTTCTAACTACTGCACATGATCACAAACTTAAAAAAATATGAAAATTAAACTGAGATAACTTAAATAAGCTTAAAGAAAAACAAGAAAACGTTAATTATTGATGGGTTGCCTCCCAATAAGTGCTTTTTTAACGTCACTAGCTTGACGGTTAGCTCCTTATGGAGATGGATAGGGGCTCAGAATTTTGCCCCTTACAGTGAACTTCTTGCCTGTGCTCTCATGGATAAGTTCCACATGCCCTAGAGACAGGATCCTATTTACAGTGTGTGGAATGACTAGATTGCCAGTGAAGGTAACTCTCATGCCAGGTGAGAGGCCTTCAGTGGGATCTTCTTATCCCTCCAGCCTTTAGGTACTTTCTTCTTAGTACCTTTATTCTCAGTGCTTGCTAATGGCTGCCCAACACCAAACTTAGAGTTGGTGTTTAGGGGATCTGTTAGGCTCTGTACTGAGAGGAGTGGTTGAAGCACTTCATATTTATGAATGGTGCTTCCTTCAGCTGAGGTAGAATAAGGTTTATAAATCTTGAACACAAGATAGTCCTCATCTAATTGCAGGACTAGTTCTCCTCTGTCTACATCAATCACAGCCTTGGCTGTGGCTAGGAAAGGTCTTGCAAGGATGATGGATTCATCCTCTTCCTCCCTAGTATCTAGGATTATGAAGTCAGCATGGATGTAAAGGTTCTCAACCTTTACTAAGGCATCCTCTACCAGTCCATAAGCCTTTTTATGGACTTGTCTGCCATCTCTAGTGAGATCCTTGTAGCTTGTACCTCAAAGATTCCCAGCCTCTCCATTACAGAGAGAGGCATGAGGTTTATGCTTGACCCTAGGTCGCATAGAGCGTTATCAAAGGTAATGTTACCTATGGTGCAAGGAATTAAGAAACGTCCGAGATCCGGCTTCTTCTGTGGTAGTTTCTGCTGAACCAAGGCATTGAGTTCCTCGATGAGCACTGGAGGTTCTTCCTCCAATGGCTCTGTGCCAAGCAACTTGGCATTCAGCTTCATCAGAATTTCTAGGTACTGAACAACTTGCTCTTCCCTAGTTTTATCTTCCTCATAAGAGGAGGAGTACTCTGTAGATTCTATGATCTTCAACCAAGCATTCAAAGGCACTTCGGTACGCAGAATTATAGTTCGCACAACTGAACCAGCAAGTGCACTGGGTCATCCAAGTAATACCTAAGTGAGTCAAGATCAATCCCACGAGGATTGTGAATTGAAGCAAGCTATGATTATGTTGTAGATCTTAGTCGGGAGGATAGAAAAGTTGGTTGATTGTTTAGAACGCATAAAAGTAAAATAAAGATAACGTTACTCAGTTGATGGTAAATGCAATGATAAGAAGATGGTTAAGGCTTCAGAGATGCTTTATCCTTCTGGAGCAATTCGATTTTACTGTCTCCTCCAAATGTGAATGATTTCTTCTATGGCAGGCTGTATGTGATCAACGCCTTTCTTGAGAGGTCGCCGATTCTCCTCCAGAGCTGAACACCAGGGTTAGTACGCATCCAATCTAATTGAGGGTGATTCTCCTGCAGTTCATTCCCCTTAGTAATCCTACTCAAAATGCCACAGACAAGGTCGAATCTTCCAGATCAGAGAATGTTGTGCCTTTGGTTCTAGCCTCTACCACAAAGACTCTAATCTCCCCATACCTTGGCTAAACTGGTGTCTCGAGAAGTCCCAACGAAGTCGTGGATTAGCCGTCTAAGAGATGTATAATCAAGCTAGTGGTTCATCATTGTCCGATGAAAGACTCACTCTGAACCCATGTAGAATGAGATAACCTTTTACCGGTTCAACGCATTCATAAAGATGGAGAACGAAGATACATCTTAGAATAGAGAATCAAACACAAATTAAAGTAGAACAGTAATACTTTTATTAATCCATAAAACTCAGCAGAGCTCCTCCCCTTAACCTAGGAGGTTTAGAGACTCATACTGATAGAAAATACAATGAAAGGTTAGAAAAATTCCTGGAGAGACTAAGTGTGTCTAACAAAGAGTGATCTTCTCCCTTAAATACGAAACTAATTACTAAGGATTACAGAAATATGATAAGCTTAGGCTTGTAGTGCAAAAATCACTTCCAGGGCCCACTTTGTGAGTGTTTGGATTGAGCTTTAGTGTCTCCCACGTGCTAGGATGCTCCTTGGGCGTTGAACGCTGGCTAGGGACACCTTTATGGGCGTTGGATGCTGGTCTCCTCCTTGTGGGCGTTGAATGCCAGTATAGGGCAGATGGCTGGCGTTGAATGCCAGTTTTGGGCCTTCAATTCTGAAGCAAAGTATGGACTATTATCCATTTCTGGAAAGCCTGGGATGTTAGCTTTCCATAGCCATTGAGAACGCTCCATTTGGACTTTTGTAGCTCCAGGAAAGCTCTTTTAAGTAATCGGAGGTCAGATCCTGACAGCATCTGCAGTGCTTTCTCTACCCCTAAATCAGACTTTTGGTCCAGCTCCTTAATTTCAGCCAGAAAATACTTGAAATTGCATAAAAACACACAAACTTGAAGTAGAACTGAAAAATGTGAATTTTGCACTAAAACCTATGAAAAATTAATAAAACTTAAACAAAACATACTAAAAACTATATGAAAATGATGGCAAAAAGCGTATAAAATATTCGCTCATCATCACAACACCAAACTTAAACTGTTGCTTGTCCCCAAGCAACTAAAAACAAAGTAGCATAAAAAGAAGAGTAACATACAAAATCTCATAGTTTTCAATGAAGCTCAGTTTCAATTGGATGAGCAGGACTTAGTAGCTTTTTGCTTCTGAATAGTTTTGGCATCTCACTATCCATTGAAACTAAAAAATGTTGGCCTCTTTAGGAACTTAGAATCCAGATGATATTATTGACTCTCATAGTTTGGTTCTTTTTTATTCTTGAACACAGCTCTTTAGAGTCTTGGCCGTGACCCTAAACACTTTGTTTTCCAGTATTACCACTGGATACATAAATGCCACAAACACTTAACTGGGTGAACCCTTTCGGATTGTGATTCAGCTTTGCTAGAATTCCCAGATAGAGATGTCCAGAGTTCTTAAACACACTCTTTTTTATTTTGGATCACAACTTTAATTGCTCAGTCTCAAGCTTTTTACTTGACACATTCACACCACAAGTATATAGTTAAGGACACTTTTCATTTGAAGTGCTTAGGCCAAGATTTTGTTTCTTTTAGGCACTCCTAACCATTGATGCTCAAAGCCTTGGATCCTTTTACCCTTGCCTTTTGGTTTAAAGGGTCATTGGTTTTTTGCTCTTGCCTTTTGGTTTAAATTGCTGTTGGCTTTTTCTATTTTTATTTTTTTTCTGCTTGTTTTTTTTTCGCATGCAAAATTCTTTTTCTATTTATTGCATCTTACTTTTTGCTGCTTTTTCTTGCTTCAAGAAACAAATTTTAGATTTTTCAGATTACCAATAATACTTCTCCTTTTTCACATTCTTTCAAGAGCCAACATTCTTAATTCTAATTTCAAATATGCAATGTTTATTCATACATTCAGAAAACAAAAGCAATGCCAGCACATCAAAATAATTGACTATTCTTATTATAGAACTCGAAATTCATGTATCTCTCAATTTTTTTCAAATAAAATTTTCTTTTAAGTAAGGTGAGAGATATATGGAACATTTTATAACTTTAAGACATAGATGATCATGCAACAAGAAAAAGAGAATAGACAATAAAACATGACAGAAAACAGAAAAATAACATAAGAAAAGGGGATTAAGAGAACGAATCCACCTTAGTGATGGCGGCTACTACTCCTCCTTGAGGATCCAATGTAGTGCTTGATCTCTTCAATGTCACTGATGCCCCGAGAATTTGTCGGTAAAGAATTTCTCAATAAAAATCGCATTGCAAGTATAGCTCTACCAACAACAATCCTCAAGCATCAAATTTAGAAAGAGAAATTGGTTGTCACAAGTTCAACCCCAATAGAAATAACCGAAGTATTCAAACCTCGGGTCGTCTCACAAGAAATGGGCAAACATGTGCTTCAACATTGGTTAGAAATCCCGGGTTGTGAGTCATGAACAAGAATTTAAACTAGAAATCTTAACAAACAAGTAATCTTAAATTGCAAGAAACTAATTCAAATAATGAAGCAATATATGAGCAATTTCAAACTAACAAAGTAACATCCAATATAATTCTATTCTAGACTAAACAAGTAACCATAACTAAGACAAGTAATCAAGAAATTGGGTTTTCAAATATGAATGATAAAAGCAACTCTTGGCTAGGCATAGGAATTGGGGTCACCATCCTTGTCTAATAACCATATCTTGACAATTATGAGGAACCAAACTCATTAAGTCTACTTCTACACTTGAAGTACATCAAATAGTTTGGTCAACATCAACCCATAAGTTCTAACCTCACTACTAATTGACTTAATAGAAGGTTAGCATCAATGGCTATCAAATTGACCACTAAGGGCTCTCAAATCATCAACTCCATTAGACCCAATGACTCAAGTTTACCCAATTCCCTTAGCCTAGGCCAAGAGTAAAGAGAACTACTCCATAATCAAAGTAAACAATTCATCAAACACATGGTGAGCATTAACAAAAGATATGTGCAAATTGCAATTAAATTGAAATCAAGTACCCACTAACAATTATCAACATACAATCACTCAAACAACACAATTAATCATAGAAATCATCAATGTAACATCAACAAATCAAGATTCACAACATTCATGAAATGGGTATAAAATGACAATTGACAAGAATTCATAAAACTAACACAAGATCTAAGCAAAATTATACTAAGAAATTCAAATTGAACAATTAAAACTAGTAATTAACAAGATCTAATTCAGAATTCACAAAGGGAAGATCAAATTAAAGCTAGATCTAGAGAGGAACAAGGGTTTCTCTCCCTAGAAGAACAAAAACCAAAAACTAGCTAAAAATTGTGTCTAGTGTAAAATGGATGATCCCCCTTTTTCTCCCTAGCATCCTTGGGTCTTTTCCATGCAGAAACAACTTGAATTTGGGCCTGATGAGCCTCAGAAATCGCCAAGCAGGATTTTCTTTAATGAGGTCACGTGCAGCTTCCCGCGCATACGCGCCATGCGTGCGTGCGCGCCGATTGCTTTTGTGATCCACGCGTGCGCACCAGGTGCGCGTGCGCGTTGGTGGGAATCCACTGATCTGCGCGGATGCATTCATCCTCGCGCGCCACTTCCAGCTATCCTCATCCACGCGTGCGCGTGGAGTGCGCGTGCGCGCCAATGCTGAATTTCCCAAAATCCAAATCTTCATGTTCCTTCCTTTTGTGCATGCCTTCTTTCTCTCTTTTAGGCCATTCTCACCCTATTAATTCTAAAATCACTCAACAAATACATCACGACATCGAATGGCAATAGAAGAGGATTAAAATATGGCAATTTTAAGGCAAAATAAGCATGTTTTTCGTCATGGAGCAATATTAGGAAGGAAACACAAAACCATGCATTTCTTGTGAATAAGTGCGAAAAATATTGACAAAACCTCCTAAATTCTACACAATATAAACCACAAAATTGGGGTTTATCAAATCTCCCCACACTTAAACCAAGCATGTCCTCATGCTTAAAATAAGAAGACTAAAGATCTTGGTGAGAAAGGGTTTATGAAATGAAAACTACCTAAGTGAATGCATGCAACTAATGTAAAATCATCTAATTACTTGGTCAAGGGTAAATCTATCCTCCAAGAACACATGTGAGTATGTAGAGTGAAAATGATATGTAGTTCATGAATCCTACCAAATTGAACATCACTATGAAGTGCATATAACTTGCTAGATGAACGCTTGTGAAAGCCGGGAACAAAGAATTGAGCATCGAACCCTCACCGGAAGTGTATCTGCTCTATCCACTCAAGTGTATAGGGTTCGTCACTCAATCCTCTCCTAATCATGCTTTCCAAGATTTGTCTTTCATCTAATAATCAACAATTACTTAATGCATGCTTACAAGTATCATGAGGTCTTATTCATGGGTTGTAATGGGGCTAGGGTGAAGGTAAGGATGTATATGGTCAAGTGAGCTTAAAATTTGAGTCATTCATTAACCTAGGATCCCACTAGATACATAAAACAACCTATACAACTTTAATGCATTACCTAGCTACCCTTTAGTTTCACTTTTCGCATACTCATGCATTCTTTTCAATTCACATCCCATATGCATTGTTTTTATTACTTTGTCTTGGGGTTTCTTTGTCCCCTTTTATTGCTTTATTTGTTAGCTTATTTTTTGGGTCCCCTTTTTCTTGGGGCTTTATGTACAAAAGTTTCAATGCATATGGTTTAATCATTCTATACATGAGTATGTTCTCAAATCCTAGAATTTTCAATTACAACTACAATACACCTCTTTATATCTATCTAAATTTCCCAAGTATACCCTCCCAATGGAATGATACATACTTCCACTTACCTAAGCTAATCAAGGATCCAAATTTAGGGTCATTCATTATTTTTTGCTTAGGGTTGTTGATGTGCTCTTTTTAAGAACAAAAAGGGTTTATCATAGGCTCAAATATGGTTAGCAATGGTAGATAAAAGGGTTAAGGCCATTTGGGAAAAGTGACTATTGAAATAATGGCCTCAATCATGTAAATGCATTCATACACAAAGTAATGGACATATAGAATCAGACAAAACAAGGATTGCAATCATAGAAGATGTAACCATGCAATAGGCTCAAAACTTACATGCTTGTGTTCTTAGTTCAATCACTATGTTCCAAAATACATTCTTAAAGCAAGTTTGCCACAAAAAATTTTTCAAAATTTGGTAGGGTACCCCCAAAATACAGTTTCTTGGGGAAGAAGTTATTATTTTGACCAAGCAACTCCATAGAAACTAACTATCATGCAAGGAGTATTTACAAACAAGGCTAACTACACATGCAATGTACTAACTACTAAGCAAAAGATAAATCCATTAGAAACAAGACTAACTACACATGCAATGTACTAACTACTAAGCAAAAGATAAAATTCATTACAAACAAGACTAACTATACATGCAATGTACTAAGTACTAAGCAAAAGATAAATCCATGGGTATTGAAAGGAAGAGATTGTTACCCATGGAGATCGGTCGAACGACCTCCCCACACTTAGAATTTAGCACGGTCCTCCGTGCTATGAACAATGCGCAAAGGGCAGTTGGGACCGGAACCATCACTATCCTCTCCTTCAGAGCTCCCATCACTTGGGTTTGAGGTGGATGTGAATATATCGGGTTCCTCTATGTTGGGGGTAACACAACGCAGAAGCTTCTTGATGTAAGTGTATCGGCGTTGATTGTGCCGCTCATATCTATCAAGCTTCCGGTGTAGATCTTCTATCCTTTGATGTGTGGATCTTTGCTGTGGTAGTGATGATGAGGTAGAAGGAATAGTAGATGGAAGGGCTATGTCAAGGCTTGGGTTGTTCATGGGAAGATCTAAGTATTTTCCGCTTGGGACCACATCGCCCTTAGCCGGAACTATAATCTTTCTGTCCTTGGCATCCCAAGGAAGACCCGCAGCACCAACTAGATCAAATACAATGCTGAAAATGACAAATTACCCCGGGCGTGGACTTGACTCATCGCTTGCTTGACAAGAAACGGAATGTTCACCGGCCTCTTCGTGAGAACACACCAAACAAGCAAGGCGAGGTCCGCCGTGAAGGACGACTTGTGGGTGCTAGGTAGCACATAGTGAGATAGGATCTGGGCCCAAGTTCGAGCTTCCACGGTGAGAAAGCGAGCGTCAATGCACTTGGGCCTCATCCGGAGTCGACCATGGATCCAAAATGCCTCTAGCTCAGCAATGACTCGGAGGATCGAGTCCCAATCAAATCCAAACTTCTCTCGCTGACGTAGGACTTCTTGGTAGCCATCCATGTCACTTGGTACCGGTAGGACATTAAGCACTTGCTGAATAGCCTCTTCTGAAACTGAGACTTGCTTCCGGCGCATGTATACCGATTGAAGAGAAGAGAGATGGTAGTTAGTGTAGAATTCTTCCACCCAAGAGAGGTTGATCTCCCTTGGTTTTCTTAAAAGAAACTCCCATCCTCGCCGTTCAATGCGGGGTAGAATGTAAGGAGCAACCTTGTCCGGCGGAGCGAGTAGATGCTCAGGATGATAGTTCCTCACAGCTATGGAGGGGAACATAAGTTCAGAGAAGCGGTTGGGGAATCTTGAAGAATCTTTTGCCGGTTTGCTCTTCTCATTCTCATCAATGGGAGCGGGTGTCTTCGCCTTCTTAGATAGGGGTCTGGCTCCCAATGAAGAGTGCGCTTTAGAGGTTGATCTTTGGGGTGCCCTCTTTGCGGCCGGTTTCCTTGGAGCTTTCTCCTTGCCTTTCTTGGTGGCCATCCTGAGAAAGGAGAGGAAATAGGAAAACATTAAACCCAAAGAATCATTTTAACAAAATTATGCAAGTGAAGGATAGTGCCTAAAAGAAGTAGTGCAACAAAGTCATTATAGAGGTATGGGTCACAACACTTAGCATGGGATGCGAGAGGTAATAAAGCATGCAATAGGGCATGAGAAGAGTAATCTCAAGCATCCATAACAAAGGGCAAATCATGTTCAATGAGTATCAAATTAGCAAGCAAAGTAGACTCAATGCGTATAGAAGACAACAAGTGAATGAGGAGAAGCACCAATATGAAAGTACATTATTAAAATAAACCAAAATGGCATTCATGCATTTTCTCGAACACTTGGTGTGCAATTAACAAGCAATGAGAAATTATGAGATACTCAACCAATTTAAAGCCAAAAATGAAACATCAATCATCACATAAATATCACATATTGGCAAAGATAAGGAAAAAAATGACAAAAGATCTATTAAAGCAAATTAAACTCAAATTCAACATCCATGAAAAAATAAGGAAAAGGAAAAGTAAGCAAACAAAAACTAAGGAATATCATCATGCAACTAAAAGAGAAACTAAGTAAAGCAACAAGAAGAATTTAACTAGAAGAAGAAATAATGCAAAGAAAGTGAAAGAAAAGATATGGAAGAAGTAGAACCTTGAGAAGTGTAAAAGAACAAGGTTGAATTTTCTTTTGCGAAAATGAGAAAGAAATAGGAGAGATGTAGTGCCACCGGAAGAGGTGGTTGTCGCCGGTGAGTGGCTAGAGACGGTGGTGGTGGATTGTGGAAGAAGAAGAAGAAGAAGAGAAGGGAGGGTTATGGAGAAAGAAGAAGAAAGAAATAAGAAAAGAAAGGGGGTGAGAAAGACAGGGCACGCAGTTTTAAAACTGGTTCGCGCAACCGGCGCGCGCGCGCACAGTGCGCTGGCGCGTCGGTGAGATGTTGGCAAGGGACGCGTGCGCGTCAGTGGTGTGCATGCACGAGATCAGTTGTGCCCCTGGCACAGGACTGGCACAAAGTTGGCATAAGTCTCTGGTTTATACCAGAGTTGGCATGTGGCGCAGGCGCGCGGACGCGCATAGTACGCAAGCGCGTGCTTGAGTCAGTTGGCAACCGGCGCGGACGTGCGTAGTGCGCGAACGCGTCGGTGTGGGCACAAGCGTGGCATAAGTGTGGCATAACTCTCTGGTTTTGTACCAGGGAGTCCACATAGCACCATTGGCGCGCGCGCGCACAGTGCGCTTGCGCGTCGATGGGCGAATTGCAAAGTTGCACGCAGGCGGCAAGCACGTGGACGTATGGGTGTCTGGCGCGAAATGGGCATGAAGTGGATATGACTCTCGAGTTTTTGGCCCAAGAGTTGTAATTGCACGACCGGCGCGCGCGCGTACAGTGCGCTGGCGCGTCGGTGCCCATTTTTCCTTTTCTCTTCTTCTTTTTTTCAACATAACAAGACCTATTCTAACATGTTCTTGGTAGGTGCTTAAGCTAGTAGTCAAAGAGAACACTTCACAATTTCATGCATTATTCAAAACATGGCATTCTCTCTACTTCAACAATTCATCCATACCAAAATGATGAAAACTATATGAACATCCTATCTATTCAACAAGAAGAATAAAACTAGCATTCTTATGCAATCAATCAATCATCAAGAAATCACAAAATTCACAAGAATTTAAGGTTACAAACAAGATGGTATATATAAGAAAGATCTTACCACGGTGGGGTGCCTCCCACCAAGCACTTTTCTTTAACGTCCTTAAGTTGGACGGTCCTTTGCTTAAGCTTCCTCTCTCCTTGGTGCATCCTCCAATAGGAACACCTCTTCACTCTATGTCCATTCACCTTGAAGGTTACTTCACTCTTAGGATCAAACAACTCCACCACTCCATAGGGCTTTATCTCCTTCACCTTGAAAGGTCCTTCCCATCTAGAGCGGAGCTTGCCAGGCATGAATCGAAGCCTTGAGTTATAGAGGAGGACCTCGTCACCTTCTTGAAAGTTCTTCTTCCGGATGTGATGGTCTTGGAATGCTTTAGTCTTTTCCTTGTAGATCCGGGCATTCTCATATGACTCGTTCCTCAAACACTCAAGCTCCTCTAGTGTAATTTTTTGGCTTCACCCGCCTTGGTCAAATCCATGTTGCACTACTTTACCACCCAATAGGCTCTATGCTCAATTTCCACCGGAAGGTGGCATGCCTTACCATAAACGATCCAGAAGGGACTCATCCCTAACGGAGTCTTGTAGGCCGTTCTATACGCCCAAAGTGCATCTCCTAACCGGAGGCTCCAATACTTTCTTTGTGGATTGACCACTTTCTCCAAAATTCTCTTAATCTCCCGATTGGACACTTCCACTTGGCCATTGGTTTGCGGATGATAAGCAGTAGCAACTTTATACGACACTCCATAGCGCTTGAGCAATGCCTCTACCTTTCTGTTACAAAAGTGGGATCCTTGGTCGCTCGAGATTGCTCGTGGTGACCCATAACAGCATACAATGTTATTCCTAATAAAAGAAACAACGGTATTGGCGTCGTCAAGGCGGGTAGGTATGGCCTCTACCCGCTTTGACACGTAGTCAACTGCTAACAGAATATACAGATACCCACTGGAGTTGAGAAATGGTCCTATAAAGTCAATGCCCCAAACATCAAATATCTCACAGAACAGCATAGGTTGCTGAGGCATTTCATCCCTTCGGGATGTGTTTCCCGACTTCTGACACTGATGGCAAGATACACAGAACCGGTTAGCATCCTTGAATAAGGTTGGCCACCAGAATCCACAATCCAACACCTTTTTAGCGGTCCTTTGTGGGCCAAAGTGGCCACCACATTCGGACGAGTGGCAAGCTTCAAGAATAGGTTGGATTTCAGACTCCAGGACACATCTTCGAATTACTTGGTCCACTCCCCTCTTCCACAAGTGAGGATCATCCCAAATATAGTATTTGGAATCACTCCTCAACTTATCCCTTTAGTGTTTAGAAAATTTGGGAGGGAAGAGTTTTGCAACCAAGTAGTTCGCCATTGGGGCAAACCAAGGAAAACTATCCGACACAGCATGCAAACTATCCAATGGAAATGAGTCATTGATCGGAAGTGGATCAAATTTTAAATTCTCAATGCAGCTTAAATGATCCACAACCAGGTTTTGAGATCCACTCCAGTCCCTAATCTCAATGTCGAATTCTTGCAAAAGCAAGATCCAACGTATGAGTCTAGGCTTTGACTCATTCTTTGTCAATAAGTACTTTAAAGTTACATGATCCGTGTATACCACTATCTTTGACCCTAGCAAATAAGATTTGAATTTATCTAAAGCATGAACAATAGCTATGAGTTCCTTTTCAGTAGTGGTATAGTTGGATTGTGCTGCATCCAGTGTTTTAGAAGAGTAAGCAATGACATAAGGGAGTTTACCATCGCGCTGTGCAAGCGCGGCACCTACAGCATGGTTTGACGCATCGCACATTATCTCAAATGGCAACGTCCAGTTGGGCCTCGTATGATTGATGCTGTGGTAAGAACTCTCCTTAGCTCTTCAAAAGCTTTTACACATTCACTGTTAAACTCAAAATCCACATCTTTTTGGAGTAGGTGCGACAATGGCAAAGCAATCTTGCTGAAATCTTTGATAAAGCGCCTATAGAATCCTGCATGTCCTAAAAACGAGCGGACCTCCCTCACAGATGAGGGGTGAAGTAAAGTGGTGATAACATCAAACTTGGCCGGGTCTACAAAAATGCCTTCATGAGATACTACATGTCGTAACACGATACCTTGTCTTACCATAAAGTGACATTTTTCAAAATTCAAGACAAGGTTGGTGTCAACACATCTAGCTAAGACCTTGGCCAAGTTCTCTAAGCAACAATCAAATGAAGTACCATAAACACTGAAGTCATCCATAAAGACTTCCAGACAATTCTCCATTAGATCGAAAAAGACACTCGTCATGCACCACTAAAAAGTAGCAGGTGCATTACATAGTCCAAATGGCATCCTTTTATAGGAAAAGGTCCCAAACGGACAAGTAAATGTGGTCTTTTCCTGATCTTCAGGAGCAATGTGAATCTGGAAGTAACCAGTGAATCCATCAAGAAAACAATAGTGGGATTTACCCACCAAACGGTCCAACATCTGATCGATAAAGGGCAAAGGGTAGTGGTCCTTTCTTGTAGTGGCGTTCAATCTTCTATAATCAATGCACACTCGCCACACATTTTGTACTCTTTTGGTGACCACTTCACCATCATCCTTTTTGACTGCAGTGATGCTCGACTTCTTGGGAACAACCTGGACCGGACTCACCCATTCACTGTCAAAAATTGGGTATATGATACCCGCATCAAGTAATCTCATGACCTCTTTCTTCACCACATTGAGGATAGTTGGGTTGAACCTTCTTTGCGGTTGCTTAACCGGCCTAGCTCCCTCTTGGAGAAATATCCGATGCATGCACTTACGAGGGTCAATTTCCACAATATCAGCTAGGCTCCATCCAATTGCCTTCTTGTACTTTCTTAGGACATCTAGGAGCTTTTCTTCTTCTTCACTTGAAAGCTCACTAGCAATAATGACCGGAAACCTTTGGTTGTCCTCTAAGAAGGCATACTTCAAATGAGATAGAAGGGGCTTTAGTTCACTCTTTGCCTCAAGCTGAGGTTCCTCTTCATCAATTTCATAGAGTTTATTTTTAACAACTTTCTCATGTTCATCCTCTTGGTCATCCGTTTCCTCAACAATAGGGTAGCACAACTTGTTGTGGTTTTCTTCTTGCACTTTCGCTACCACTTCATCAATTACATCACATCGGAGCACGGAATATTCTTCGGGGGGATGTTTCATAGTTTTTTCTAAATTGAACCTGATAGTCTTGTCTCCAACCTCAAAAAAATATGTGCCGGTGAAGGCATCTAACTTGAATTTAGAGGTCTTGAGGAAGGGTCTACCAAGTAGAACGGAGGATGAGTTTCTATTTTCTGTTGGAGGCATTTCAAGGATGTAAAAGTCAATCGAAAAAACCAAATCCTTGATCGCCACAAGTACATCTTCTGCTATTCCCATCACCGTGATCACACTTTTATCGGCTAAGGCAAACCTCGCCGCCGACTTCTTTAATGGAGCTAAATTCAATCGCACATAGATGGAAAGCGGCATGATGCTTACACAAGCTCCCAAATCACACATACAATCATGAAAAGTGTGCCCACCAATACAACAGGACACCAAACAAGGTCCAGGGTCACCACATTTCTTTGGAATAGGTCCCATCAAGGAAGAAATTGAACTACCCAAGGATAATGTCTCCAATTCTCCTATCCTATCTTTGTGTGTACACAAGTATTTAAAAAATTTTGCATACTTTGGAATTTGTTGTAGCATCAAGAAGTGGTATGGTTACCTCAACCTTCTTGAACACTTGAAGCATGTTCAAATCAAATTCTCATGTTTTCTTTGCTTTCTTCACCATGGAAGGGAATGGAATAGGAATGGACCCATCCACTATAGCTTTCCTCTTGGGTTCTTTGAGGTTTACTCTTTCTTCCTCATGCCTTTTGTCTACCACCTCTTCTTCATGTGTAGCTTCAACAACCACTTCTTCCTCATGAATGTCTCCCATGACCCTTGGAGGTATCTCCTCCAATGTAGTACCCGACCGTAGAGTGATGGCGTTGAGACCACCCTTTGGGTTTGGTTGGGATTGGGATGGGAGGTTAGAAGAGCTTGAGGGTTGGTTGGTGTTGTTGTTGGGAGTTGATGGTTGGTTTGACATGGCCATCTTTGAAAGCATGTTGGTGAGGTTAGCCAATTGAGCGCCCAAGGCATCAAATTGAGCCTTGTTGCTCTCGTCCCGTTTCTCCATGGTGGCTCTAAGCTCATCAACTTGATTGTTGGAAGATGGAGGAGTTTGGTTGGATTGTTGTCTATGGTGTGGTGCTTGGTACTTGGTGTAGCTATTTTGGTTTTGGTTGGAGTGGCCTTGGTTGGCTTGGTAGTTGGTGTTGTTATGGTGATATTGGGATGAAGATTGGTTGTTGTTATGATGAGAAGAAGAGTTATTCCATCTTTGGTTTTGATTGCTCCCTTGTGCATTATCCCTCCACCCTTGATGTTGATTACCACCTTGAGGGTAATTGTTTTGGCCTTGAGGAAGATAGGGTGGGCAGTTGTTATAATTCACATTGGCTACTACAAGAGCATGTTCCTCTTGAATTTGATGGCATTGATCGGTGTAATGTGTGGTGCTAGAGCACAAACCACAAATCCTAGGAGGGCCTTCAAGTTGAGCAACGGGAGGTGGAGCTTGGATGGCTTGGATGGAGTAGTATTCCTTTTGATCTTTTTGTATTTGTGTGAGGATGGTAGTCATATCCCCAAGTGCCTTGGTCAGGCTTGTGATAAACTCATATTTTATGATATATTTTGTACTTAATTTGAATAATTTATTCAATCCTTCACCCACTTATTCATATTAATTGCATGGTTTTACTTTTTCCTCCTTATTATGTGATGTATGTGAAAAACATGTTTCCTATGCTTTAAAATTAATTATTTTAATTACCTTTATTTCCATTTGATGCCGTGATTAGTGTGTTGAGTAGTTTCAGATCTTCTAAGGCAGGAATGACTCATAGGACGGAAAGAAAACATATAAAAAATAGAAGGAAAGCACAAAACGGAGTTTCTAAAGAAACTGGCATCCACGCGATCGCATGGGCGACGCGGACGCATGCAAAGCGCGAATCAACAGCGACGCGGCCGCATGACTGACGCGACCGTGCGCCTTAAGCAAAACACATATGACGCGGCCGCATGACTGACGCGACCGCGTGATAAGAAAAGCTCCAAATGACGCGACCGCGTGACCCACGCGGACACGTGACAGAGGCCACGCACCAGAAATTGTAGAAAACGCTCCCAGCGAATTCTGAAGCCCTTTTTTGGCCCAAATCCAAGTCCAGAAAGCATAGACCAGAGGTTATGAAGTGAGGGAATGCATCCATTCAGGGAGAGCTTGCCAATTTAGTTACCTCTCATGATTTAGGTTAGTCTTGAGAGAGGTTCTCTCCTCTCTCTCTTAGGATTTAGGACTTCTCTTAGTTTTAGGAGTGACTCTCAATCCCAGGTTTAATGTTCCTTTATTTTAAACTTCCCTTTTACTTTTATTCATTCCATTACTTTAGTTGATTATTTACTTTGCCATTTAATTTATGAATTCTTCTATGTTCCAGATTATTTGAATTAATGTTATTTGAGGTATTTCAGTTTAATATTGCTTTCTTTTATTTATGCTATTATTGCTTTTACTCTGAAGACATCTTTATTCCAGCAATTTTACTTTTTCCTCTTTTGGTCTTGGTTAAGAAATCAGTAACTCAGGAGTTATCTTAGATCAATATAATTGATAACTGTTATCTTTGCTAATTAAACTGAACTTCAATAATCCCAACCTTTTCTTAGGAAATAATTAGGATTCGAAGATCAAGCTAATTAGTCCTTTGACTTTCCTTTGCTTTAGTAAAGGTCAACTAAGTGGAATTAAGATTCAATCTTCTTTATTATTGAGAAGGGTAACTAATCTGGACTTCCAATTTCTCATACCTTGCCAAAAGTTTATTTTACAGTTATTTATTTATTTTTAATTGCCAATTAAATTATTTGTCATATTTGTTCCTCATTCTTGAAACCCCAAATTTGCAATCTCCATAACCAATAATAAGAACATACTTTCCTGCAGTTCCTTGAGAAGACGACCCGAGGTTTGAATACTTCGGTTAACAATTTATTTAGGGGTTTGTTACTTGTGACAACCAAAAATTTTGCAAGAAAGGATGATTGCTTGGTTTAGTAACTATACTCGCAACGAGAGTTTACTATAACTTCTAAACCATCAATCTTCAGCTCTTTCAAAATGGCGCCGTTGCCGGGGAACTGCTAACGTGTGCCTTATTATTGGTTATTGTAAATATTTTTCTTTTACTTGTTTATTTATTTCTGTTTTTTTTTCTTTTTCCTTTTTAATTTTATCTGCTACTATGAACTCTCACCCTTCTCGCTTTGAGTTTGGTTCTAACTTTGTTGAAGGAAATAGAAGTTACAGTAGGAATATGCATCAAGGTCCGACCAATCAAGGATGGATGGAGCCAAGAGGATCTAATCAACCCTTTAGGCAACAACACCCTCCAAGATATCATGGACAACGACCATTCTACAATGCATACCCAGCTGATAGATATGGTGGACAACCTTGTAACTACCAACAAGCCCCACCCCGTGCCTCTAGACCATCCTCTCAACATAACCTCGAACCACCACACTCACAAGCTTCTCTTCACCATTCGCCACCACATGATCCCTATTTACCCCAGTTCCAATCCAATCACTCCCAAGCACCACCACTTCCCCATGTTTCATGTCCAAATCCATCACCCCGAGAATCAGAGGTTCCCCTCAAGAAAACAGTAAATAAACTTCAAACAACCATTTGACAACTGGAGCAAGCAGTAATTCAATTAGCTTCTAGACGTTCGAACATTCAAGGACCAACCACAGCCCCATGCGGACAATCTAACGAAGAGCGTAGCATGAAGGAATTACTAGAAACTCCAGTGGACAAGACAGAGAATGAATTCGTACTAGAACAAGTAGAAGGAGCTGTCATTACGCAAGAAGAAGAGGTGGTTGAAGATCTAGGAGACGCTGAACCTCCATGGGAATTCAGAGCTGAAGAGAACTCCGTCAAGGACGTTACAGTTAATGCTAAAGAGGACAGTGCACAATCCCTAAGGCAAGTCGTTTATGAAGAACTAGACAGAATAACCCAGGACACAAATTCCCTTGATGATGATAGTCACAAGTCAAGTTCTCTTAGTGATGAACTTGCATCCACAAGTGAATTTTCTGATATCGAAGAATCTTCCCCAAATGAATACGAAGATGATGCAGAGGTAGATTTCTCTCAACCTCCAATCTATGACTCGAGTGATGAGGAAGACACAGAAGACTTTGACCAGGACACAGATGCATTTGAAGAACCTTGCAAAGAAGTGGAGGAATTCACAGAAGAGCACAAGGGAGTAGAACTTACAGAACCACCGGAAACACCTTCCCCAAGGCCATTACCACCCAATACAAGCTTCAAGTGGGTACAATCCTTAATCTTTAACTTTACTTTTTCACATGAATACGGTTTGCTTGAAACAGATGGCCAGCTTAGAGCTCTCAGCGGCTTTAAGAGTAAGAGGGAAATGGCTCGTGCTCAGAGCTGGTGCACAAGGTTCAATAAGGTTCCACGCTTCAACTTGAAGTGCACGGATTGGTATCATATTCACTCGAATGGATCTCAGAAAATGTTTGGTCACCATGGTAAGAATATACTTTCTAAACCGCCTGGATGGAAAAATATAGATCAAGACGGAGGTGGATTTAAAAGCAAAGTTTGGGATCCTGGAATCTATTCTGACATTCGTCATTCAGGGAGCCTAAAAATTTGTTTGAAGCTGCTCGGGAGCTTTACATGCCTAGTTTGGGACCCCGGAGGCTATTGGCATTCCAAGCATTGGTGGAGATTTTTAGATGAATTTAAGCATAAGACGCCATAACAGGAAGCTCTTCCAATGTCCAACTTAAGGACTTTAACTAAAAGTGCTAGGTGGGAGACAACCCACCATGGTATGATCGTTCATTTTTCAATTTTTATTTCATTTTGCTTGTTTTCAAGTTTTATTTTATTTTATAAAATTGAACCTGGAACTTTGCATCACATTCATATTAATCATTGCATTCTGCATACTGCATAAAAAAAGGGTGCGCGACGCGACCGCATCACTCATGCGTTCGCGTCATATTGCGAAAAACACTACCCACGCGACCGCGTCATCCATGCAGCCGCGTGACCTGGAGATCGGTGTAAAGATCCAACGTCCAGAAAGTTAGGCTGGAATCGTGCGGCCATTGTGCGTTTCGCACAAATGACCCACGCGATCGCGTCACTTGCACAATGCCAACCCCATGCGACCGCGTGAGCGACGCGACCGCGTCGCATGGATTGCACGAACACCCCAAAGGAGACAGAGAGTTGCGCTGAAACGATGCTGGATTCGTGCGTTTAGCACAAATCCCAGTGACGCGATCGCATGCCTCAGGCGATCGCGTCATTCACTCCTTTAGCCATTCCATGCGATCGCGTCACCCACGCGATCGCGTCACCCCCCCCCCATTTTGCTCAAGCCACGCGACCGCGTGCCCCATGCGGCCGCGTGGATTCAAATTTATAACCCCCAAAGCACGTGAACCCTATCAATCGCACCCCCCCTGAAACCCTCTTCTCCCTCTCTTCCCCTCCAATCCAACCATCACCATCCAGCCACCATCACCGCCACCCCCAGACGCCGCCGACCTCCCAGATGCCGCCACCACCGACCCCCCTTCCTCCTCCCCCTTCTTTCTTCTTCTTTCTCCTTCTTCCCCCCTCTCCGCCATTGTCCCCTTCGCAACCACCACCCACCGCCGCCGCCCGTCCCAGCCGCGCCACCCCCATCTGCCACACACACACCTACCCCTCCCTTCCCCTCTTACCCCTACCCATTAGTCAACCCTTCTTCCTATTTTGTTCCGAACAGCCATGCCACCACCGCCAGCCACCGCACTAGACGCTGTCACCACCACCCCCAGCCCCCTTTCTGTCCACTCTCCTTATTCGGCCTACCAGGTTCCGACGAACGCCCCCCCTTCTATCCGTAGTCGTTATTTCATTATTTTCTGTTTATGTTCATGTTTAGGCTAGTTAGATATGCATGTTGTAGTGGATTTTAGGTTGTTAGGTAGCCTAGGATGTGGTTAGTGGATTTAGGCTTGTCTATTTGCACTGTTCATGTTTCTGTTTTATCAAATTTGCAATTCTGCTGTTGTTGTGATATTTGTAATGTTCATATGCTGTGATTTCTTATTTCATGCTGCTCTTTACACTGAATTTTCATGTTTATATTCCTTATATGTAATTGCAAGCTTTAATTTTAATTCATATGAACTATTTGATTGCTGTTTATTTTCCGGGACAATCCAATTTTAGCCGGAATGCCGCCCAAATTTCTATAAAAATTTTTCCTTCATGTTTTGGTTTTGGCATTTTGAAATCTGCTTGCCTCTGCTTTACCCAAACCCATTCATGAATGCCAGGCACGCATTCTTATTCTCTTTGATTTCCTGGTTCATAAATTGCATTTTTGATGTTTGATTCTAATTTTTGCTATTTCTATATCTATCTGAATCTTCATCAACCGATTTTCCTGGTTTGGTTATGAGTTACCTTTAGCTTCTAATTATGAATGCTTGTTACTTAGAAACTTATCCTTATGCCACTTACCTTAACTCATTTTCACTAACTCACTAATTCTTATTTCCTGAACTTTTTTTTTAATTCTAACCAAACTAACCTTTTAAAATCTTTCTTCTGGTTTTTCACTTTCTTTTAACCTTCTAACCATGGCATAATGATAATTTTTCCTATTTAACATGTCTTCTATTACATTTTGGACTGTGAATTTTTCCTTTCAAACTTTTAACTCCTATACCATCCTTAATGCACATTTACTTAACTCATTTACCTCATTCTAATTCTCCTTTGCCACTTTGTGTTTCTTTTGACTATTTGCCTATTTGTTTTCCTATTTTTTTATATATCCTAGTTTTCTATTTTTCAGGATGTCAGATACCCATAGAAAGGGAAAAGGAAAGGCTACCACTGGCAAACGTAAAAGAAGAGAATCCTCTATGTCTATCATAGATCTCATGCATGATGCCTCCTGGCGGGAGAAAAACTTCATCCCGCAGGAGAAGGCCAACCAGTTGCTCCCTGCTAATGACCCAGTGAAGTTTGCAAACCGATACTGTGAGCTGAAGTATCCGGTGTTTGCAAACTCCAGGAACCTATACCTGGAGAGGACTCTGAAGATCCCAGAAGAACTCCAGCAATACACCTCTGATCAGATCAAACAAAGAGGCTGGTTCTTTCTGGAGAGAAACTTGTCTGAGGTCAATGCATCTTGGGTAAGGGAATTCTACTGCAATTACTTCAAGACCTCCCTAGATGTAGTGAACCTTAGGGGGAAGCAGATTCTGGTCACTGAAGAGGCAATTGAAGATGTTCTGAAGCTTCTGCCTAAATCTTATCAGCCAGACGATTATTAGAAAGCTGAGGAAGACATGCACTTTCTGAAGTTTGATTGGGATGTAGTCAAGGCCCGGATAGCCCTTGACCCGACCGTTCCTTGGATTATGGGTCAGAACACCACCATGCCCAAGGGAATCAAGTGGGCATACTTGAATGATGAGGCTCGGTTGTGGCATCAGATACTTAGCAACTTCATTATGCCGAGTACTCACGAGACCGATATACCTGCCGCTATGATCACCCTCCTATGGTGTGTAATGGAGGGTAAGGACCTGTACCTGCCACGCTTTATCCGGTTCTACATGGCCAGGGTCCACGTCCGAGGCACTCTTCCTTTTCCCTATTTGGTTACACAGTTGGGCCGTCGAGCTTACGTGCCTTGGGAGGATGCTGATGAGAGGCCACCTGCTGCAGAATGCAAGATTATCCCGTACAGCAGGAACTTTCTGGCCTTGGGCTACAGACCTTCAGTCCTCACTGCTCCTGGTGACACTGCCACACCATCTGCCGGCCCCTCTTCCTCTACAGCTACACCTGCCACCACCACTGCACCTCCACCTGCCCCAGAGCCTATCTATCATCTAGTGCACCGCCTGTTTCGATGGCTTGACCAGATGGAGCGTCGCAACAAGCGACGCTATGAGCACCTGAAGCTGATGATACGATCTGGTGACATCCCCTCCGAGCCCGACACACCATCCGAGGCATCTGAGGAGGAGGCGGATGCGCCCGAGGCAGAGACCACCCACAGCAGGAGGCAGAGCAGGCAGGCACCCAGCAGGCAGCACACCATCAGGAGGCTCCACCCCAGATTCAGGCTGTAGACCTTGAGATCCCTCTTCAGTCAGCACCTCCTCCACAGCAGTCAGACCCTCAGATCACCACCTCAGAGACCCCAGCTACCCATCCTTCCAGTGATGACACCCCTTCACACCCTGCTTGACTGAGCATCAGGGACGATGCTACATTTTAAGTGTGGGGAGGTCGCCATCTCTGGCATATTATTTTGGTGAACCACTACAGACTCTTTTTCTTTTATTTTGGATATTTTTCTATATTTTTCTCTTTATTTTTATTTTTATTTTCTGAGTACTTATATATTGCTATTTTTATGTATTTTTACTCCATTTCTGCATTTTGCATTTTTAGTTCATATTTTAGCCACTTAGTTTAGTTGTAATTCTAACTTATTAGTTATAGAAATTGTGGATTGATTAGTATAGTTTACCCTTTTTAGCATAAGATAACTAAGAATAGATTGAAAAGAAAAACGAAGTAAACTAGAGACTTTAACAGAATCAAAACAACCCACACCTTGTATATATAGCATTTCATGTTAGTTAACAACACTTCATCAAGGAGAAACACTAGAACTTTAAAGCCATTCAATATAAGTTTTACATTGAGAATAATGGGAATTTTTAACTAAACCTGCATGACATACATAAGTGATAAATGATTTTTGAGCTAGAGAACACATAGCCTGTGAGTTTTGAGCTTAATTGTATGGTTACATTCAAACCATAATTTTTATTCCTGTGTGTTCCACCCTTCTTTTATATTCTGGTGTTCTTTACTTTGTTTTAATCTATATGTCCGATTATAGAATGTAGATACATACCAAGAGAGTGATTGAGGCCATTATTTGATTTTAGCTCACTTAATCCCAAAATAGCCTACCTTTTACATCACCCTTGTTAGCCCCCTTGAGCCTTTAAATCCCCTTTTATTCTATTAGCCACATTACTAGCCTTAAGCAGAAAAACAAAATAAAATCCCAAGTTGAATCCTTGGTTAGCTTAAGATAGAAAATTATGTATAGTTTAAATGTGGAAAAACCTATTGGGAACATGGATAATAAAAACAAAAGGTAGAAAAGTTGAAAAGAATAAAATAACTCAAATAAAAAGTTTTGAGAAGCATGCTCATGTAAAATATACATATAATTGAATTACCATGTGCACTAAAAAAAAGTGTTATGAATAAAGGGGACACAAAAAGAATTCTCCAATTATGAAATAAAGCAATGCACATGGGATAAAAATAAATACTGAGATATGAGCATGTAACATCAAAAGTGAGAAAATATGGAAAATAGGTAAATAAGCTTTGATTTAGAAAGTATGTATGTTAGGTGAGATCTTAGTCTAATTAAGGATTCACTTATTAGCTCACTTAGCCTTATACATATACCCTTACCTTTACCTTGGCCCCATTACAACCTTACTTAAGACCTCATGATTTTTGGTATGACTATATTCTATGATTATTGATTGGTTAGATGAAGAATAAAGTTATAGAAAGTAAGAATAAAAAGAAGAATAGAGTGATTAACCCAATAAACACTGAGTGATTAGAGAGTAAACACAAAATCCAGTGAGGGTTCAATAGCTCATTAACATTTATCTCTGTTTAAATTGTTAGTTGTCTTGCAAACTTTTAAAATGTTTTTCTCTCCCATCTCAATTGTAAAGGCACTTTATCACTATCTAAGGCTTGGCTAAATATATATATACATGACTCCTTGAGAATGTGAATTAATTTAACTACATGCAAGCTTTATATTCAAGTAAATAAAAATTAGAATTGCATGATGCATCATTCATCTAGGTAGATTGCATTTAGATTAGATTGCATTGCATGACATTCCACCACTTTAACCTTACTTTTTGCCTTGGATTTAGCATGAGGACATGCTGTTGTTTAAGTGTGGGGAGGTTGATAAACCCATATTTTATGATATATTTTGTGCTTAATTTGAGTAATTTATTCAATCCTTCACCCACTAATTCATATTAATTGCATGGTTTTACTTTCCCCTCCTTATTATGTGATGTATGTGAAAAACATGTTTCCTATGCTTTAAAATTAATTATTTTAATTACCTTTATTTCCATTCGATGCCGTGATTAGTGTGTTGAGTAGTTTCAGATCTTCTAAGGCAGGAATGACTCACAGGATGGAAAGGAAACATACAAAAAATGGAAGGAAAGCACAAAATGGAGTTTCTAAAGAAACTGGCATCCACGCGATCGCATGGGCGACGCGAACGCATGCCAAGCGCGAATCAACAGCGATGCGGCCGCATGACTGACGCGACCGCGCGCCTTAAGCAAAACACATATGACGCGGCCGCATGACTGACGCGACCGCGTGACAAGAAAAGCTCCGAATGACGCGACTGCGTGACCCACGTGGACGCGTGACAGAGACCACGCACCAGAAATTGCAGAAAACGCTCCCAGCAAATGCTGAAGCCCTTTTTTGGCCCAAATCTAAGTCCAGAAGGCATATACCAGAGGTTATGAAGTGAGGGAATGCATCCATTCAGGGAGAGCTCGCCAATTTAGTTACTTCTCATGATTTAGGTTAGTCTTGAGAGAGGTTCTCTCCTCTCTCTCTTAGGATTTAGGACTTCTCTTAGTTTTAGGAGTGACTCTCAATCCCAGGTGTAATATTCCTTTATTTTAAGCTTCCCTTTTACTTTTATTCATTCCATTACTTTAGTTGATTATTTACTTTGTCATTTAATTTATGAATTCTTCTATGTTCCAGATTATTTGAATTAATGTTATTTGAGGTATTTCAGTTTAATATTACTTTCTTTTATTTATGCTATTATTGCTTTTACTCTGAAGACATCTTTATTCCAACAATTTTACTTTTTCATCTTTTGGTCTTGGTTAAGAAATCAGTAACTCAGGAGTTATCTTATCTCAATATATTTGATAACAGTTATCTTTGCTAATTGAACTGAACTTCAATAATCCTAACCTTTTATTAGGAAATAATTAGGATTCGAAGATCAAGCTAATTAGTCCCTTGACTTTCCTTTGCTTTAGTAAAGGTCAACTAAGTGGAATTAAGATTCAATCTTCTTTATTATTGGGAAGGGTAACTAATCTGGACTTCCAATTTCTCATACCTTGCCAAAAGTTTAGTTTACAGTTATTTATTTATTTTTAATTGCCAATTAAATTATTTGTCATATTTGTTCCTCATTCTTGAAACCCCAAATTTGCAATCTCCATAACCAATAATAAGAACATACTTTCCTGCAGTTCCTTGAGAAGACGACCCGAGGTTTGAATACTTCGGTTAACAATTTATTTAGGGGTTTGTTACTTGTGACAACCAAAATTTTTGCAAGAAAGGTTGATTGCTTGGTTTAGTAACTATACTCGCAACGAGAGTTTACTATAACTTCTAAACCATCAATCTTCAGCTCTTTCAGCTTGCTTCGGAAGGGGACGGTTCTACCACACCCTTGAGAGGATTACTTCTTACCCTTGTATGTTGTGTAGCTTTGGCAACATCCTTTATCAAATTCCAAGCTTCTCCCTCCATCTTGTTTTTCGAAAGGGAACTACCACTAGAAGCGGTGAGCAATCTTCTATCTTCCACACAAAGACCTCCGGTGAAGTAATTTATGAGCAAGTGAGTGTTCATTCCATGGTGTGGACAAGATTCCAATAGCCTCTTAAACCGAGATCAATACTCATACAAACTCTCTTGGTCTTTTTGCATTATACTCGAAATCTCCTTCCGGATGTAGTCGGTCTTCTCCGGTGGGAAGAATTTATCTAGAAACTCTCTTCTCAAGAAATCCTAATTGGTTATAATCTCATCCGGTAGCGAATAAAACCATGTCTTTGCTTGCCCGTCAAGAGAGAAAGGGAAGGCAAAAATTATGATAGCCACCTCATCGGCTCCATGCCTTCGAGCGGTAGAACAAGCAACTTGAAAATCTCTCAGATGTCGGATGGGGTCTTGACCCGGCAACCCATGATATTTAGGGAGTAGATGTATCAAGCTACTCTTCAATTCAAAGTTTGGATCAAGGTTAGGATACCTTGCTTGCAACGGTTGGAGTATGATATCCGGAGCTCCTTGCTCATGCAAAGTGATCCGTCGTGGCTCCGCTATGTCTGGCTCACCTGTAGGATGCAAAGATGTATTATTAGTGCCAACAGAAGAATAGGAAGTAGCGGACTCCAAGTCACTCTCGGTACCGCCTAGTGATTCGATGTGTTCCTCAAGAGAGGCCGAAGTACTAGCCGTATAATCCAACCGCCGTCTAGCTTGCCGAGTATGTAACAAAGTTTTTTCAATCTCGGGATCAAAATCGGCTAAGCTAGAATTCGGTTGAGACCGAGTCATCAAACTTGAGAGTCATAGCACAAATATAAAAGAAATCTAAACTATAGCTAATTATTGAAAGTAATTAAACTATCTACAATATTCACATATTCACATAACCAATATAAAGGCATATGTTGCAACCATTCCCCGGCAATGGCGCCAAAAATTTAATGCCCCGAGAATTTGTCGGTAATGAATCTCTCAATGAAAATCGCGTTGCAAGTATAGCTCTACCAACAACAATCCTCGAGTATCAAATTTAGAAAGGGAAATTGGTTGCCACAAGTTCAACCCCAATAGAAATAACCGAAGTATTCAAACCTCGGGTTGTCTCACAAGGAATGGGCAAACATGTGCTTCAACATTGGTTAGAAATCCGGGGTTGTTAGTCATGAGCTAGAATTTAAACTAGGAATCTTAACAAACAAGTAATATTAAATCGCAAAAAACTAATTCAAATAACTAAGCAAGATATGAGCAATTTCAAACTAACAAGGTAACATCCAATATAATTCTATTCTAGACTAAACGAGTAACCATAAATAAGACAAGTAATCAAGAAATTGGATTTTTAAATACGAATGATAAAAGCAACTCTTGACTAGGCATAGGAATTGGGGTCACCATCCTTGTCTAATAACCATATCTTGACAATTATGAGGAACCAAACTCATTAAGTCTACTTCTACACTTGAAGTACGTCAAATGGTTTGGTCAACATCAACCCATAAGTTCTAACCTCACTACTAATTGACTTAATAGAAGGTTAGCGTCAATGGCTATCAAATTGACCACTAAGGGCTCTCAAATCATCAACTCCATTAGACCCAATGACTCAAGTTTACCCAATTCCCTTAGCCTAGGCCAAGAGTAAAGAGAACTACTCCATAATCAAAGTAAACAATTCATCAAACACATGGTGAGCATTAACAAAAGACATGTTCAAATTGCAATTAAATTGAAATCAACAAGTACCCACTAACAATTATCAACATACAATCACTCAAACAACACAATTAATCATAGAAATCATCAATGTAACATCAACAAATCAAGATTCACAACATTCATGAAATGGGTATAAAATGACAATTGACAAGAATTCATAAAACTAACACAAGATCTAAGCAAAATTATACTAAGGAATTCAAATTGAACAATTAAAACTAGTAATTAACAAGATCCAATTCAGAATTCACAAAGGGAAGATCAAATTAAAGCAAGATCTAGAGAGGAACAAGGGTTTCTCTCCATAGAAGAACAAAAACCAAAAACTAGCTAAAAATTGTGTCAAGTGTAAAATGGATGATCCCCCCTTTTCCCCTAGCATCATTGGGTCTTTTCCATGCAGAAACAGCTTGAATTTGGGCCTGATGAGCCTCAGAAATTGCCAGGCACGATTTTCTTTAATGAGGTAACGTGAAGCTCCCCGCGCGTACGCGCCATGCGTGCATGTACGTCGATTGCTTTTGTGATCCACGCGTGCGCGCCAGGTGCGCGTGCGCGTCAGTGGGAATCCTTTGATCCGTGCGGATGCGTCCATTCTTGCGCGCCACTTCCAGCTAACCTCATCCACGCGTGCGCGTGGAGTGCGTGTGCGCGCTAATGCTGAATTTCCCAAAATCCAAATCTTCATGTTCCTTCCTTTTGTGCATGCCTTCTTTCTCTCTTTTAGGCCATTCTCACCCTATTAATTCTGAAATCACTCAACAAATACATCACGGCATCGAATGGCAATAGAAGAGGATTAAAATATGGCAATTTTAAGGCAAAATAAGCATGTTTTTCGTCATGGAGCAATATTAGGAAGGAAACACAAAACCATGCATTTCTTGTGAATAAGTGCAGAAAATATTGACAAAACTCCCTAAATTCTACACAATATAAACCACAAAATTGGGGTTTATTAGTCACGCCCTTGTCTCTGTTGTTCTTCCCTCAATTCCCTTTGATCTTCTCTTATTTCATTGAGGATGGTGGAATGCTCTTGATGCTTGATAATAAGAATTATTGTCGGTTAAGAATTAATAACTTCGTTGCAAGTATAGTTCCAAACCGACAAGTAATGCTCAAATTAAATTTTAATATGTTTTGGTTGTTACAAGTATAAACCCCAATAAGAATTAACCGAAGTATTTAAACCTCGGGTCGTCTCACAAGAAATTGCAATGAAGTGCTCAACTATTGGCTATGAAGGAACAACGGGGTTTGATTTGGTAAAAGGGTAAGAAAATAAATGACAAGAAAAGTAAAGCAAACAAATAAAGAAAGCAAATAACAAAGAGAGACATTCATGGCAAGGATTGAGAATATAGGCTTTCTATCATAGTCATACAATAATTAACAAGAATTTATCCTATTTTGTCATCTCCAACATCGAAAGAAGGTACAATATTATCTTCAACATAGGGAGAAAGTCAAATAAGACTAGTTAATCTCAATCCAAAAGTCCTAATCAACTCACTAATTGAATTAGCAAGAGATTAGAGTCAATGAAAACAACATTAACTAACAACTATAGATCACCAACATGAGTTGGGTATTAATGACTCAAGATTGCCTAATTACTCTTTCCAAGCTAAGAATGCTCAAAAACTACTCTAACATCCAACCAAGCATTTTGTCAAACACTTGGAAGGCATAAAAGGAAAGCATAATAAATTGCAAGGAAAAATAAATTCTACAACTACCAATTGCAAGGAATTAACAATAACTACACAATTAAGCAACAATAAACAAAGAAACATCAAATTACATTAAAGAAGATCCAAATCCAACAAAGGGTTCATCAACATAAAAAGAGGCAAAATAAAGGAAATAGCAAGAGAGACTAGGAGAACTAAACTACTAGAGCATGAAAATGTAAAAGAAACAAGATGAAAACAAGAAATTAATCCTAGATCTAAGATGCAATTACCTTAAGAACCCTAATTCTAGAGAGAAGAGGGAGCATTTCTCTCTAGAAAACTAACCTACATGATGCTAACCTAAAACTAATTACTCCTCCTTTGTTCAAGCTTGAATTCTGCATGAAATACCCTCAGAAATGAGTTGGATCTGGGCCTGGGAAGCTCAGAAATTGCCCTCAGCAAATTTATTTTAATGAGGTCACGTGACCAACGTCACGCGTGCACGTTGTCGACGCGTGCGCGTCTCTTGACAAAATTCCTTCTCATGCGTACGCGTGGATGACGTGTGTGCATGGGTTGAAGATCTCCTCTCACGCGTGCGCGTGACCATGAATTTTCCAAATGCTCATTTCTTCATGAATTCTCCACTTTGCATGCTTTTCTCTTCACTTCTTCCATCCATTACTTGCCTTATGAATCTGAAATCACTCAACAAACATATCAAGGCATCAAATGGAATTAAAGTGAATTAAAATTAGCAAATTTAAGGCCTCAAAAGCATGTTTTCACTCTTAAGAACAAAATTAAGGAGAATTACAAAACCATGCTATTTCATTGAATAAATGTGAGATAAGTTGATAAAATCCCCTAAATTAAGTACAAGATAAACCACAAAAATGAGTTTTACCAAACCTCCCGACACTTAAACCAAGCATGTCCTCATGCTAAACTCAAGAAAGAGACAAAGGGTATCTACATTTATTCAATGCAAACTACCTAAATGCAACCTATCTACATGCAATCTATCTAAATGAATGCAATTACTTGGTCAAAATAAATTAATTTCCAAGAATACATATATGCACATGAGGGCTAAAGCAATAGCAACCAAGTCAAACCCACAATTGAATTGAGTTATTAAAAAGAGTTTACAAACTTGCAAGAAAAGAGATGATCATGCATGCATACAAATACCATGAGGACTTATCCATGGGTTGTAACGGGGCTAGGGTCAAGGTAGGATGCATATGGCTAAGTGGACTAGAATTTGAATCTTTGATTAACTTAAACTCCCCACCTAACCTATGACAACCTATACAATTTAAATGCTAACCTAACTACCCATTCTTCACTTTTCACACACTCATGCATTCTTTTCAATCACAACCCATATACATTGATTATTATTGAACTTCACTTTGGGGTATTTTGTCCCCTTTTTGTTGCTTGTCTTTTTCTTTTCTTTTTCTTTTTTCTATTTTTTTTCTTTTGAAATATTTTTCTTTATTTTGTATTTATTTTTCAAACTAACATATATACAAAAGTATCAATACATATGGTTTAAACATAATTGATACATGAGTATGTACCCAATTCCTATTATTTTCAACAAAACTACAAAATACACTTTTATCACTACCCAATGTTCCCAACTCTCCCACAATTAAATGATAAACACTCTCACTAGCCTAAGCTAATCAAAGATCCAAACAAGGAACATTTATTACTTTTCACTTTAAGACTTGTAATGTGCTAAAGTTAAGAACAAATGGGGTTTAGCATAGGCTCAAAGTTGGCTAATAATGGAAGATAAAAGGTAAGGCTATTTGGGTAAGTGAGCTATTTGAAACAATGGCCTCAATCATATAAGTGAATTCATACATAAAATAATCAACATATAGAATCAAACAAATCAAAGATTACAATCATAGAAAGAGAATAATACACACAAGAATGAAAATAAGTGGTTACATGATGTAAACACATAAATAGGCTCAAATCTCACATGCTTATGTGTTCTTAGCTCAAAACATGTTTCACAATGTATATAATTCAAGCAAGTTCTAAATTTTTTTTCAAATCAATTGGGGTGCCCTATAAATAAATTTCTTGAAAATTTTCATTATTTTGGCTAAGCTTATTATATACATACAAAACAAGAAAAATGTAACTAAAAATCCTAAAAGACCTAAAAATGAAATGCAAAAGTGTTGGGATTAGAAATTTGTCACCTAAAAACGGCCGATCGATCAAACGACCTCCCCACACTTAAAAGTTTGTACCATCTTTGGTGCATTCAAAGATGAGCAACCGGTACGGTAACATTCCGGATTGCCACCTTCAGCTGGTGAATCAACCGGTTGCTGCACGTTCTTTCTTCTGCTTCCATTCTTGCTTATGATGACTTATCTTGAAAATAGAAAACAGAATAGTGAGATGAGAAAATGCAAAAGCAAGGGAGCGTAAATTGTTAGAATGAGGTAATGATCACTAAAATGGAGTGAGTAAATTAGTGTGACATTAAGGAGAATAATGTGGGAGCTCTAAGTTTACGCGCGGTTTAGAACATGCACACTAGCATAAAGAGCTATGTCAAAGTTACACAAAAGGAACATGCACTTCACTAATTCTAGTGTGCTTGAGATACTTTAAAAGACTTGTTGGTTAGGATACAAACAAGTAGTGAAGAAGCGTGAAAGCATTCAAGCAAATAATCAAGCAATTGTGAATTGGATAATGAATCGACATTGATTGATGTGCAAGGTAACTTTAATGAACAAAATGGAATATAGAGCTCACACATCAAACAATGACACATATTGAACTTGTTGCAACACCTAAATGACATAGAGGTAGAAGACATGGGTGCTGTGGAACTTAGGAAAAAAAAGATAGAAGTGAAAATCAATCACATAGCAACCATGGTCCACAAAGCTTGGAAAGCTCAAAAATATGTCCCTAGGTAAGTTTTCGATCCAATTTCACAATTCCAAAATCTCAATGCATGAAATAGGTGATGTGAATAAAGATCAATCATAACAAGCATCACCTAAAAAAATGCATTGATAATACACTATTGCCTAACAATTGATGATGAATGCATGGTGGCTAAAACATGCAATTCAAAAGAGTTAAAAAGCTTGAAGGCAATGCATAAGTACTTGGTATGAAAAGATGTCAAACATGAAAATTTCAAAACCAAGTAAAACTTGTAACCTCACTAAAGAAATCCAACAATGAATATCAAAAATAGTTATGCTAAAATAGCATCGAGTTAATAATAAGCAGCAATAATCAGTAAACAAGATTAATAATCTAATACTTATCATGAAAAATAGAAAATTAAACAAAAATGAAACTAACTAAATTGGTAACTAACTAAACTAACTAATGGTTGATGGTGTATGGTAGTGTTGGATGATGGTTAAAAGAGGGAAAGAAAAGGAAAGAAGAAAGAAGAAGGAAAGAAATGGAAAGAAGAGAAGAAAAGAAGAGTGGTGAAACAGGGAAGGGTCACGTGTACGCATCCTGTCACGCGTACGCGTGAATGACCGAAATGGCGTGTGACGCGTACGCATCGGCGACGCGCATGCGTGGTGAAGAGAGAGATAGGTGATGCGTACGCGTGGGGTGACGCGTACGCGTGGGTGGAATTTGTGTTAGAGGCACAATTCCAACCCAAAACGTGCGCAACTCTCTGGTTTTTGTACTGGACCCTAAAAATTTGGTGGTCACGCGTACACGTGGGCGAGGTGTACGCATGGGGTGTTGAAAAACTTGGGGTCACGCGTCCGCATGGGTGACGCGTATGCATGGCATGGTGCTCTATTTTTCAAAATTTTTCCAAGTCCTTGCACCAAACCAAGCATTCCAAACCTCCAAACAGCTACCAGAACACCATAAAACCTTATTTAACATACTAGACTACCAATTAAACTCAACTAACTAAGAAAAATATGAAATTAAACCTATTTTACCAATATTTACAAAAAGAGAAAAATGAAAAGATGTGGGGTGTCTCCCACCTGGCACTTTTGTTTATTGTCCTTAAGTTGGATTTATGGGGAGCTCTTCATCAAGGTTGCTTGTGCTTGAATCCATCCTTGAAAATCCGCCAATGCTTGGACTTCCAATAAGCCCCATCATTCAAAGTTAATAGCTCTAAGCCTTGATGGAGTTCTTCACAAACCATGAGCTCCCAAAGTTGATCCTCACATTGTAATCCGGGATCCCATACTTTGTTTTCACACCCGTCTTTAAGTTGATCATGTCAATTCCCTCCGGGTGGTAGAAAAGTCGAATTCTCACTAAGGCACAAACTATCCTCCTAGACCCATTCAATTAAGCACTAGTCCAGCCTTTGCATCCAATCCTTGAAGCTTCAACCATAATGAGCCTAGATTTACACCGCCAACTACTAAACATCCTTTTCTTACGCTTAATTCCACAAAGTGACCTAAGTTGACCATCCGTCTCAAGCAAACCAAATTCAAGTGGGATAATAAAGCTAAGAGTTATGAGTTTTACCCACTAAAAGGATTAGATGGTGACTCAGGTAGAGAAGTTCCTAATGATCTTGACAAAGCACACTCCACTCCCGTCCATCCTCTTCTAGAGGCTTCCACCACTTGGCAAGGTTCCTCAAGCTCTACCTCCTGCCAAGCTTCCTCAAGTTCATATTCTTCTTCACCAATTTTTTTAAGTTCTTCCCCATCACTCAAATCATATCTTGAAGGATGAGTGAAATCTACCTCATCATCAATTCCAAGAAGGATCCGTCAAGCTCAAAAGGATCACATGTTGATGCGGAATCATCATAGATAGGGGAACTTGGTGCTTGCCCCACTTCTTCCAATTCTTCACTCACATTATGCCTTGGAGGTTGTGTACTATCCTCCTTAACATTACCTTCAAACTCCATGGAAGAAGGCTCTTCAACTTGAGATTCCTCCTTGCACTCAACATCTCCTAAATCTTCAACCACTTCCTTTGGTTCAATTATCTCTACTTCCTTCTTTTGTTGCACTTCTTGTCTCAACTCCCCTCTTTCTCATTGAAGCTCCAAATTCTCCTTCTCATTGTGCTCCTCAATTAATCCTCCACATTCAACAATGGAAGTATCTTGGATATTTGAGCACAATGATACCATGTGGTTCATCACTTCAGTCAAGCTAGCCACGAATTCCCCTAGCATCTTTTGCTCTTCTTCTTGCTTTTGACATCTAGCTAGATGCTCTTATTGCTCTTTCATAAGGGATTGGAGAGATTCATCCAATTGAGGTGGTGATGGAAGAGAGGGTTCACTATTTGAGGGGAAGGTATTGTAGTTTGAAGGTGGTTCAAATTGGTAAAAGCCTTAAGGTGGTGTATAAGAAAATTGTGGTTCTTGGGATTATTGGTGTTGGAAATGTGGTGGCTCTAGGTATGATTCATATGGTGGTTGGTATGGTGGATATAGGTTAGGATCATATGGGGGTGAATGGTGGTATAGGGCTTGTGAGTAAGGTTGACAACAATGTTGAGGGATTAGTTCATAATTATGTACATTATGGGGTAGATTGTAGCCATGAGAGGTTAGAGGAGGTTGTTGCCATGAAGGTTGACCATAAACATGTGGCTCCTCCCTAAATTGATATCCACTCCCACGATGTGGTTCCTCATTGAAGCTTCCATTCCCTACAACATAATTGTATCCAAACTCATAGCCAAAGTGATGAAAATTCATAGTGACAAGAGAAAATAAAATAAAAACTAATAAGAACTAATAAAAACTAAATCTTAAAGCAAGCAAAAACTAACGAAGAAGCATATTCACAATATCAACATATATACAATAGCCAATAACATAACACCATTGCAATTTTCTGGCAACAGCGCCAAAAATTTGATAGTAAGAATTATTGTCGGTTAAGAATTTCTTCTCGGTTAGAGGAAATAACTTCGTTGCAAGTATAGATCCAAACTGACAAGCAATGCTCAAATCAAATTTTAATATATTTTGGTTGTCACAAGTACAAACCCCAATAAGAATTAACCGAAGTATTTAAACCTCAGGTCATCTCACAAAGAATTGCAATGAAGTGCTTAATTATTGGCTGTGAAGGAACAAGGGGGTTTGATTTGGTAAAAGGGCAAGAAAATAAATGACAAGAAAAGTAAAGCAAACAACTAAGGAAAGCAAATAATAAAGAGAGACATTCATGGCAAGGATTGAGAATATAGGCTTTCTATTCTAGTCATACAATAATTAACAAGAATTTATTCTATTTCATCATCTCCAACATCGAAAGAAGGTACAATATTATTTTCAACATAGGGAGAAAGTCAAATAAGACTAGTTATCTCAATCCGAAAGTCCTAATCAACTCACTAATTGAATTAGCAAGAGATTAGAATCAATGGAAACAATATTAACTAACAACTCTAGATCACCAACATGAGTTGGGTATTAATGACTCAAGATTGCCTAATTACTCTTTCCAAGCCAAGAATGCTCAAAAACTACTCTAACATCCAACCATGTATTTTGTCAAACACTTGGAAGGCATAAAAGGAAAGCATAATAAATTTCAAGGAAAAATAAATTCTATAACTACCAATTGCAAGGAATTAACAATAAATACTCAATTAAGCAACAATAAACAAAGAAACATTAAACTGCATTAAAGAAAATCCAAATCTAACAAAGGATTTATCAACATAAAAAGAGGCAACATAAAGGAAATAGCAAGAGAGACTAGGAGAATTAAATTACTATAGCATGAAAATATAAAAGAAACAAGATGAAAACAAGAAATTAATCCTAGATCTACGATGCAATTACCCTAAGAACCCTAATTCTAGAGAGAAGAGGGAGCTTCTCTCTCTAGAAAACTAACCTACATGATGTTGCTCCCCCTTTGTCCAAACTTGAATTCTGCATGAAATAGCCTCAGAAATGAGTTGGATCTGGGCTTGGGAAGCTCAGAAATTGCCCCTAGCGAATTCATTTTAATGAGGTCACGTGACCAATGTCACGCGTGCGCATGGTCGACGCATGCGCATCTCTTGACAAAATTCCTTCTCACGCGTACGGGTGGATGACGTGTGCGCATGGGTTAAAGATCTCCTCTCACGCGTGCGCGTGGGTGAGGCATGCGCGCGGCCATGAATTCTCCAAATGCTCATTTCTTCATGAATTCTTCACTTTGCATGCATTTCTCTTCACTTCTTCCATCTATTACTTGCCTTATGAATCTGAAATAACTCAACAAACATATCAAGGCATCGAATGGAATTAAAGTGAATTAAAATTAGCAATATTAAGGCCTAAAAAGTATGTTTTCACTCCTAAGCACAATATTAGGGAGAATTACATAACCATGCTATTTCATTGAATAAATGTGAGATAAGTTGATAAAATCTCCTAAATTAAACACAAGATAAACCACAAAATTGCGGTTTATCAATGCTCCAACCTCAATTGCTCCATATTAGTGTTCAATTCTCCAAGAGAATTATTCAATTGGTGCCAATAGCCTTGAGGAGGAAATTGCATCCCTTGAGGTATCCCAGGGATTTCTTGTTGAGGCGGTTGCACAGGCTCATATGCATGCTCTCTAGTTTACTCCATCCTCTTCTTAGTGATGGGCTTATCCTCCTTAATAAAGATGTCTCCTTCTATGACAATTCCAGCTGAATTGCATAGGTGACATATGAGGTGAGAGAATGCCAACCTTGCTTTGGTGGAAGGCTTTTCAGCTATCTTGTACAATTTTTGAGGTATCACCTCATGTACTTCCACTTCACCCCCAATCATGATGCAATGGATCATGATGGCTCGGTCTATGGTCACTTTTGACCGACTGCTAGTAGGGATGATAGAGCGTTGGATTAATTCCAACCATCCTCTAGCTAAGGGCTTGAGATCAAGCCTTCTTAGTTGAGTGGGCTTGCCTTAGGGATCCCTTTTCCACTGTGCTCCTTCCACACAGATGTCTGAGAGCACTTGATCCAGTCTTTGATCAAAGTTGACTCTTCTAGTGTAAGGATGTGGGTCTCCTTGCATCAAAGGCAAGTTGAACGCCAACCTCACACTTTTTGGACTAAAGTCCAAGATTCTCCCTCAGACCATGGTGCTCCAATTCTTGGGATTTGGGTTCACACTAATATCATGGTTTTTTGTGACCCATGCATTAGCATTGAACTCTTGCACCATTAAGATCCCAACCTCTTGGATGAAATTAGTTAGGACTTCCCAACCTCTTCTCTGGATCTTTCTTTGGATTTTTAGATACTCATTCTTCTTAAGCCTAAAAGGAACCTCAGGGATCACCTTCTTCTCTGCCACTACTTCATAGAAGTGGTCTTGGTGGGCTTTGGTGATGAATCTCTCCATCTCTCAAGATTTAGAGGTAGCGGCTACGGCTTTTTCTTTCATCTTTCTAGACAACCTTGGGTGCCATAAGTGGTAATGGAAAGAAAAAAGAAACTCTTTTTCCACACCAAACTTAAAAGCTTTGCTCATCCTCGAGCAAAAATAAATAAAAGAGTAGAATGGAGTAGAAGAAGTTGAAAATAGATAGACATAGAGGTAGAGAAGTAATTCGGCCAAGAGGGGCTTTAGAGTGTATGAAGTCTGTGTATGAAGGGTTAGTAAGAGGGGGTATTTATAAGAGTGGGCTAGGGTAGGGTTCGGTTATGGGTGGGGTAACTGGGAGGGAAATTTGATTTTAAAGTGGGTGGGGGTTGGTGGGAGTTATGATGGTTTTGGGGAAGTGATATGGATGTGATTGGGCTAGGGTTTATAGGGAAAAGTGTATGGGGAAGTGTGAAAACAAAGAGGGAAGAAGTGGGGTTGGTAAAGATGTTGTGGGACCCACTGGTCTTGAGAGGCTAGGGAATTCAGATTCCCTGCCCTTCTTCATGGGCGTTGAATGCCCAGCACTATGCTCTTGGCTGGCGTTCAACGCCAGCTATGCTGCCAATTGGGGAGTTAAACGCCCAGGCTATGCCCGTGGCTGGCGTTCATTGCCAGTAAGACACTTTATCCAGAGTGGTCTGTTTTCATTGCTAAATCTTTTTGTCTCTGTTCTGACTGCTTCACATGATCATTAACCTAAGGAAATAACTAAATGAAAAACAAACTTAAGGAATTAAAAGAAATAGAAATAACTAAATACAGTTGGGTTGTGTCCTAACAAGTGCTTCCTTAATGTCACTAGCTTGACGGTTAGCTCCTTACGTAGATTGATATGGGCTTAGAATTTCACCTCTTACGGTAAAATTTCTTCCTATCTTCTCATGAATGAGCTCTACGTGCTCTAGAGATAAGACACGACTCACTGTATATGGTATGTCTGGCTTCTTAGTGAAGACAACTCTCATGCCAGCTGAGAGTCCTTCAGTGGGGACTTTCTTGTCCCTCCAGCCTTTTGGTACTTTCTTCTTAGTACCTGTGTTCTCAGTGCTTGTTGATGGGCTGCCCAACACCAAACTGAGAATTGATGTTTGGGGGCTTAGTAAAGTCTTCACTGAAAGAGATGGTTGGAACACCAAGTGTTGCACAATTATCTCTCTTTTTTCAGAGGGAGAGTTGGAATGAGGCATCTTGAAGAGAATGTGATCCTCCCCTAGTTGTAAAATCAGTTCTCCCTTAGCTACATCAATGATAGCATTGGCAGTGGCTAGGAAAGGTCTTCCAAGGATGATGGATTCATCCTCATCTTCCTCAGTATTTAGGATTATAAAATTTGCTGAGATGTAAAGGTCTTCAACCTTCACCAAGACATCCTCTACTAGGCCATATGCTTTCTTTGTTGACTTGTTTGCCATCTCTAGTGAGATATTTGCATCTTGTACCTCAAAAATTCCTAACTTCTCCATCACAAAGAGTGGCATGAGATTTATACTTGACCCTAGGTCATATAAAGCCTTCTCAAAGGTCATGGTGCCTATGGTACAAAGAATTAGGAAGCGTCCGGGATCCGGAAGCTTCTGAAGTAGCTTCTGCTGTACCAAAGCATTGATTTCTTTGGTAAGTACTAGAGGTTCTTCTTCCATAGGTTCTGTGCCAAAAATATTGGTATTTAGCTTCATAAGAGCTCTTAGGTACTGAGCAACTTTCTCTTTCCTAGTTTTCTCATCCTCATCAGAGGATGAGTATTCATCATAACTCATGAATTGCAAGAGTGCATACAAGGGAACCTCTATGGTCTCTATATGAGCCTTGGATTTCTTTAATTCTTGGATAGGAACTTCATCAGTGGGTGTTGAATGCTCAGTAGGGATACCCTTACTGGCGTTCAACTCCACCTCTTGTAGATTTTTGGGCGTTGAATGCCCAGTGGGGAAAGGTCTGCCTCACTGGAGTTCAATGCCAGTTTTGATGCTATTTTGGGCATTGAACGCCCAGTGAGATCCTCTTCACTGGCATTCAACGCCAAGCTCTTAGCTAGTGTAGGCGTTGAACGCCCAGTAAGGTATTCCTTACTGGCGTTCAATGCCATCCCAGTCTTTCCAGATTCGGCCTCAGCCTCTGTGGTAATGGCCTTGAACTCTTCTTTTGGGTTCACTTCAGTGTTACTAAGAAGAGTGTCAGGAGGAGACTCAGGGATTCTCTTACTCAGTTGACCAACTTGTACCTCCAGATTTCTGATGGAGGACCTTGTTTCAGTTATTAAACTATGAGTGGTCTGAGAGAGGTTGGAGACAATAGTGATTAAGTCAGAAAGGCTCTGGTTAGGAGTCTCTATATGTTCCTGAGAAGATGGGAATGGTGGCTTATTGTTCAACCTATTCTGGGTTCTTTCACCTTGATTATTATTGAAGCCTTGCTGAGGCTTTTGTTGATCCTTCCATGAATGGTTAGGATGGTTCCCCATGAGAGATTGTAGGTGTTTCCATAGGGTTCTCCTTCAGAGGAAGCTTCTTGAGAAGGATCATAAGCTTCTCCTTCAGAGGAAGATTTTTGAGTGCTGCCAGTTGCAGCTTGTATTCCAGTCAAATGCTGAGAGATCATATTGACCTGCTGGGTCAAGATGTTATTCTGAGCCAATATGGCATTCAGAGTGTCAACTTCAAGAATTTCTTTCTTTTGAGGGACCCCATTAATCACAGGATTTCTCTCAGAAGTGTACATGAATTGGTTATTTGCAACCATCTCAATAAGTTCTCTTGCCTCTTCAGGTGTTTTCTTCAAGTGGAGTGATCTACCAGTAGAACTGTCCAATGATATTTTGGACATCTCAGAAAGGCCATCATAGAAGATGCCTATGATAGACCATTGTGAGAGCATGTCAGAAGGACATCTCCTGTTCAGTTGCTTGTATCTTTTCCAAGCTTCATAGAGGGATTCACCTTCTTTTTGTCTGACGGTTTAAACTTCCACTCTGATTTTGCTCATCCTTTAAGGAGGAAACAATTTGGCCAAGAAAGCATTGACTAACTTTTCCCAAGAGTCTAAGCTTTCTTTAGGTTGAGAATCCAACCATATTTCAGCTCTGTCTCTAACAACAAAGGGAAAGAGCATAAGTCTGTAGACCTCAGGCTCCACTCCATTAGTCTTAACAGTATCACAGATTTGTAAGAATTCTGACAGAAATTGGTGTGGATCCTCTAGTGGAAGTCCATGGAACTTGCAATTCTGTTGCAGAAGAGAGACTAACTAAGGTTTAAGCTCAAAGTTGTTAGCTCTAATAGAATGTATGGAGATACTTCTTCCATAGAAATCAAAGGTTGATATGGTGTAGTCACCAAGAACCTTTCTTGCATCTCCTCCATTATTAGCTTGTGTGCGTACGCACAGGAGAAAAATCAGCTTGTGTGCGTACGCACACACCTGTGCGTACGCACACACCTGTGCGTACGCACAGGTACCAGCGCATGACTTCATTAAAAAGTCACGTGGCTCGTGATTTGAGGGACTTTTTGGCCCATTTCTGAAGGCTTTGGAGCATATATGAAGGGGGAAGCAACACCGTATCATACGATACTCAATACAATACACTTAGGATAGTTTTAGTGTAGTTTTAGGTTAGATTTTCTCTCATTTTTCTCTAAAGTTTAATTAGGGTATGTAGAATTTTATAGCTTCAAGTTTTGATTTTGGATTCTAGCTTAATTCCTTGTAAGTATCTCTTAATTGTCTCTTTTATTATACTACTTGTTCCACAGTTATATTTTAATTTCCTTTGTTAATATATACATAGTTTTGCAATTTTGGATTCCTAGTTGTTGAATTTGATGTTTGATGCTTATTTTATGTTTGTTTGAGTTGCTTTTGTTGATTTTGATTATTTGTGGTTCATAGTTTTTATCATTTTTCCAATTTTGCCATGTTTATTGATTATGCCCTCTATATGTTTGATGAAATGCCAATTTTGATTATGGGGTAGTGACGAACGGATTTTTGCTAGTAAAAAATTCACAAAAGTAATCACGTTGTAAGTATAATTTTTAAACCAACAAAGAATCCTTTCATACAAAAACTTGTTTATCACTAAAGCAAACCCAATAAAATTAAACTGAAGTATTTAAATCTCGGGTCATCTCTCAAGGAATTACAAGGAGGTGTGTTACTTATAATTGGTTATGAGATTATATTTTTTTGGGTTTTTGAAATAAGGAACAAGGAAATAACATAACAAGAAAGTAAATAACTAAGAAAGGCTCCTGACAAGGTATGAGAATTAGACGTCCTATCCTAGTTATCCTTATTAATTGTGATGAGAATTATTCATTGCTCCCACTTAGTTAACCCTTACTAAATAAAGGAAAGTCAAGTGGACTAATCAATTTGATTCCTCAAGTCCTAGTCAACTCCTAAGGAAAGACTAGCTTTAGAGGGATCCAAATCAACCAGCAACTTTCAATTATCAATCAACAAAGGAGTTTGATAACTCAAGAGTCTCCAATTACTCAATTCAAGCTAAGAATGTAAAAAGCTAAATTAAAATCATAAATATGAAATACCTCAAATTGCATTAAATAAAGAAATCAAATCTAACATGGAGTTCATAAACCAAATTGGGAAAATAAATAAACTAGAATGCAAGAATAAATAAAAGTATAAGAGAAACTAAATTAAAGGAACATTGAACCTGGAATTGAGAAGAAAAAAACACAAAACTAAGAGAAATCCTAAAACCTAGAGAGAGGAGAGAACCTCTCTCTCTAGAAACTACATCTAAAATCTAAATTGTGTGTATTGATGAATGAATGAATCCTTGATTCCCCCACTTTGTAGCCTCTAATCTGTGTTTTTTGGGCCGAACACTGGGTCAAAAACAGCCCAGAAATCGCCCTCAGCATTTTCTGATGCGTCCAGCACGTGGCTCTGTCACGCGTATGCGTCGTCCATGCATATAGCAAATTATATATCATTTCGAAGCCCGGAATGTTAGCTTTCTAATGCAACTGGAACCGCCTCATTTGGATCTCTGTAGCTCAAGTTATGGTCAATTAAGTACGAAGAGGTCAGGCTGGACAGCTTAGCAATTCCTTCATTTTCTTGTATTTCTTCCACTTTTGCATGCTTCCTTTCCATCCTCTAAGCTATTCCTACCCTATAAATCCTGAAATCACTTAACACACATATCAAGGAATTGAATGGTAATAAGAGAGGATTAAAATTAGCAAATTTGAGGTCAAAGAAGCATGTTTTCAATCATAGCACAAAATTCGGAAGGAAAATGTAAACTCATGCAAATTATATGAATAAGTGAGCAGAGAGTTGATAAAAACTTCTCAAATTAGCGCAAGATAAACCATAAAATAGTGGTTTATTAATTTCCCCACACTTAAACATTAGCATGTCCTCATGCTAAGCTCAAGGAGATAGAAAGAATGAATGGGGAAAAGTAAGACTCATGAGCAGCCTATGAATGCAACTATATGCTAAGATGTTTCTGTCTACTTCGTCAAAAGTAAATAAGTTCTCCAAGACAAACATAATTCAGATTCCACTAATTCAAATCACACAATAAAAGATAAGTAAACTTGTAAGAAGATAGCTCCTGAAAGCAGAGAACATAGAATCAAGAATTGAGCCCTCAATGGTAATGTATATGCACTCTAATCTCTCAAGTGTCTCGGGTTAATCACTCTACTCTTCTCTAGTCATGCTTTCTAAAACTTTGTTCTTCATCTAACCAATCAACAAATTTTTAGTGTACAAATGCAAACATCATGAGGTCTTTTCAAGGTTGTAATGGGGCTAAGGTAAGGGTGAGGATATATGTATGGCCAAGTGAGCTATAATATGAATCTTTGACTAACCTAAATTTTCACCTAACACACACACTCACTCTATGTAATTCTGAAATTCATGCCTAGCTACCCATAATTCCCACTTTTGCATCACATACTCATGTACCAAATTATCTTTAATTTGACCACATATGCATTGATTATTAAACTTAGCATTGGGGTAATTTTGTCCCCTTATTTAATTACTTATTTATCTATTCATTTGAATAGTTTTTTTTTTGGTTTGATTCTTTTTAAGAATATAAAAGTAAACATAACATATCAATGCACATGGATTTTTAATTTTTCTGGTCTCACATGAGTAGGCACCCAAATTCCCAATATTCAAATAAATTAGAACAATCCCTATCTTAAGCTAACCAAAGATTCACTTGGGTAATTAATTGTTTTTTTGCTTAAGGCTAGTGATGTGATAAAATATAAAACAAAAGGGGATTAAAAGGCTCAAAGTGGCAAACAAAGGTGATTGAAAGGGTAGGCTATTTGGGATAAGTGAGCTAATAATAAATGATGGCCTCAATCATATGCAAGCATGTAAATATACTAAACAATGGACATATAGAATGAAACAAAGCAAAGATTACAATCATAGAGAAGAAAATACACAAGAATAAAATATTATGGTTAAATAATGTAACCATGTTATTAAGCTCAAATCTAACAGGTTGTGTGTTCTTAGCTATAATTCATGTTCCAATTTACAGTCTTCAAACAAGTTTCCCACAAAAGTTTTCAATTTAAATTAGTGAAATATCATAAAATAGGATCTTGAGAAGAAACTCATTACTTCAACCAAGCAATGGTAGAAGAACATGCACAAAATCAAACAAATATGCAATCAGACGTGCAAATGCAACAACTAATTTAATAAGGAAAATTAAACATTGGTGTTGAAATAGGAAATGACTAACCCACGGAAGTCGGTATCGACCTCCCCACACTTAAAGATTGCACCGTCCTCGATGCATGCTAAGATGTGCAAGTGGACGGGCTGCTACAACTGATTCTTTTCTCCAAAGATTGTGCAGATGGACTTGTCTGTCGCCCGATGTAAAAGTTTTCCATTTCCCTTCCTGGTGGCCATCCTGAAAGAAGAAAAAAGGGAAGAAAAGTAACCCAAAAGAAAGGATAGAAAACAAATAAAATATGGTTGGGTTAATGCCAAATAATGAGGGTCTCAATTACATGGTAGCTACAACATTCAAGTGAGAAAACAGTAGAAGCAAATGGCATAACAACAGTGCAAAAATTGCCACAATGGGGAAGAAATAGTAGGTGATGAAAGACAATATAAATTCATGTCAATGCAAAAGGAACACAGGTATCATAAAAGATTGGCATTGACAGATAAATAATATCATCCAACAGTGTGACCAAGTCACTAAGCACCAAAATAATACCAGAAAAGAGACAACAGTTGAATAAGAACATTTAACACCAATGGGAAAATAATAGACTTATAAAAGAAAATAAAATCATGAACAAAGTTAAAATGCAATGAATGAAAGTATGCAAATGCAATAAGGAAAATAGAAAGAAAGAGAATAAGGATGAGAAGTTAAAGAGATGAAGAACAAGAAAGTAAGAACGGAGGAAGAAAGAAGGAGAAAGGGTAGAAGAAAGAAGTAAGAATTTAAAAAACAGGGCACGACGTCACGCGTATGCGTGGAAACTGAGTTGGTCATTCGACGCGTAAGCGTCGCCCACGCGTACGCATGGGTGGTCTAAAAGTGAATAGACGCACACGCGTCAGGGACGCGTACACGTGGGGTGATTTTGTGCCCCTAGCACAGTTCCATTGCAAGGGCAGCACAACTCTCGGGTCAAACACCCATTTACGCCGATTGCCATATCCACGCGTGCGTGGGCTTGACGCGTACGCGTGGATTGCCCAAGTTGCAAGTGACGCGCACGTGTACGCGTGGGTAGAATTGTGTACAGAGCACAGCAGCTGCACGATTCCATCACAACTTTCTGTTCGTTGGATGGGATAGCAAAACTTGGAATTGACGCCCACGCGTGGCCTACGCACATGCATGGGTTGCCCCCTTTTTTTATGCAGAATGCAAAATGCAGCATGCAGATGAATATGCAGAAATTATGAATGAACACTAATAAAAATAAAATAGAATAAAACTAAGAATAAAAATGAAAGATCATACCATGGTGGGTTGTCTCTCACTTAGCACCTTTAGTTAAAGTCCTTAAGTTGGACATTCGGTGAGCTCCTTGTCATGGTGGCTTGTGCTTGAACTCATCCAGGAATCTCCACTAGTGTTTGTAATTCCAATAGCCTCCGGGATCCTACACTAGTTGCATAAAGCCTTAAAGCAAGTTAAAGAAAGTGACAAGGCCCCAAGAGTGTTGATTGCTAGAATGAATTTCGCGGTCCCAAACCTTGCTTTTGCACCCGTCTTCTTGTTGATCATCATTTTTCCACTTGGGTGGTGAGCAATCGGAATTCTCACTGAGACATCCAAACGACTTCCTAGACCCATTCAATCGAGCTCTACACCAATCCTTGCACCTCAACATGGAGCGTGCAGCCATATTGAACCTTGCAGGAAGACTCCTACCACTAACCATCTCCCTCTTACTCTTAAAGCCACAAAGAGCTCTAAGTTGACCATCTGTCTCAAGTAAACCATATTCAAGTGGAATGAGAAAGCTAAGGGATATGAATTTTACCCACTTGAATGTTGTATTGGATGGTAATGGCCTTGGGGGAGAGGTCTCCAACAGCTTTGGCAAGGTGAATTCAAGCTCCATTCCCTTGTGCTCTTCCTTGACAACTTCCACCTCTTTGCAAGCTTCTTCAATTTCAACCTCTTCCTCTTGGTAGCTTTCTTCCAATTTAATCTCTTCTTTATTGCTTACCAAGGGCATGGGAAGTTGTGCTTTTTCTTCTTTAATCTCCATGTCTAGTCCAATGGGGGAGGATTCAATTGTAGATAAGGCTTCATCAATGCTTGAATCCATCTCTTGATCAACCTCTTCGAAGTCTTCTACCATGATATGCTTTGGAGGTTGTACACCCTCTTCAACATCAATTTCAAGCTTCTTGGAGGGAGGTTCTATGACTTGACTTTCCCATGGAGGTTCCGTATCTCCTAAGTCTTCAACCACTTCCTTTTCTTCTATAATTTCATCTTTCTCCACTTGTTCTAGTACAAAATCGAACTCCTCCTTGATGCTTTCCCTCACCAGTTCTTCAGCTACTCCTTCATCCTCAAGTCGGTCCCTTCTCTCTTGTTCCGTGTCAATAGCATAATTGGGATCATGTTGCTCTTGGATTGATGCATCCACACGGGATATAAGAGCTTGGATAGTAGAGGCTAGACCAGTGAAAGCAGAGGTAAGTGTGGTTTGAAGCTCTATTTCCCTTTGGTGAATAACAATAAGGATGTTGTCATCCAGTGGAGGTTGGGGTGGATAGTGGGGTTCATTATTTTGGAGAAAGGTTTCATAATAGGAAGGTGGTTCTTCTTGGTAAGGATATGGAGATGGTGAATATTGAGGTGGTGGTTCTTGGGAGTAATTATGTTGGAATGGGGGTGGGTCTATGTATGGTTCATACGGTTTATATGGTGGTTGGTTGGGTGGATAAGGGTTAGAGTCATCAGGAGGTGAATGGCTGTAGGTGGCTTGTGAGTATGGTGGTTTAAAGCTATGTCGAGGAGGGGGTTCATAGGCATATGGTAGGGCTGGGTGGTAACTACAAGGGGGTCCACCATATCCATCATCTTGGTATGCACCCTGGAATGGTTCTTGCTCATAGTAAGTTGGTGGAGGTTGTTGGTTGTCACGAAGAGGTCCACCATAGCTATTGTCTTGGTATTCATCATAGAACGATTGTTGGTCATAGCGCATTTGAGGGGGTTGTTGCCAAGAGGGTTGATCAAATCCTTGTGGCTCCTACCATCTTCGATTGTCCCAACCTTGATGCATGTTCTCATTATAGCTTCCGTTTCCTGCAACATAATTTGAACCAAACTCGTAGCCAAAAGGGTGAGAGTTCATAGTGTCAAAAATAAAAACAAAAACTAATAAGGAATAATGAGACTAAACTCTTAAAACTAGAAACAACTAACAAAGAGACGAAAAAGAAAAATTATTCACAATAACCAATAATAAGGCACACGTTTGCAATTCCCCGGCAATGGCGCCATTTTAACGAATGGATTTTGCTAGTAAAGAATTCACAAAAGTAATCATGTTGTAAGTATAATTTTTAAACCAACAAAGAATCCTTTCATACAAAAACTTGTTTGTCCCTAAAGCAAACCCAATAAAATTAAATCGAAGTATTTAAACCTCGGATCGTCTCTCAAGGAATTGCAGGGAGGTGTGTTACTTATAATTGGTTATGAGATTATATCTTTTTGGATTTTTGAAATAAGGAACAAGGAAATAAAATAACAAGAAAGTAAATTAATAACTAAGAAAGGCTCCTGGCAAGGTATGAGAATTAGACGTCCTATCCTAGTTATCCTTATCAATTGTAATGAGAATTATTCATTGCTCCCACTTAGTTAACCCTTACTAAATAAAAGAAAGTCAAGTGGACTAATCAATTTGATTCCTCAAGTCCTAGTCAACTCCTAAGGAAAGACTAGCTTTAGAGGGATCCAAATTAACCAGCAACTTTCAATTATCAATCAACAAAGGAGTTTGATAACTCAAGAGTTTCCAATTACTCAATTCAAGCTAAGAATGTAAAAAGCTAAATTAAAATCATAAATATGAAATACCTCAAATTGCATTAAATAAAGAAATCAAATCTAACATGGAGTTCATAAACCAAATTGGGAAAATAAATAAACTAGAATTCTAGAATAAATAAAAGTAGAAGAGAAACTAAATTAAAGGAACATTGAAACTGGAATTGAGAAGAAATAAACCTAAAACTAAGAGAAATCCTAAAACCTAGAGAGAGGAGAGAACCTCTCTCTCTAGAAACTACATCTAAAACCTAAATTGTGTGTATTGATGAATGAATGAATCCTTGATTCCCCCACTTTGTAGCCTCTAATCTCTGTTTTTTGGGCCGAAAACCGGGTCAAAAATAGCCCAAAAATTGCCCCCAGCATTTTCTGATACGTCCAGTACGTGGCTCTGTCACGCGTACGTGTGATCTATGCATGCGCATTGCCTAACAGCATGGCAACTATGGCAAATTATAAATCATTTCGAAGCCCCGGATGTTAGCTTTCCAACGCAACTAGAACTGCCTCATTTGGACCTCTGTAGCTCAAGTTATGGTCCATTAAGTACGAAGAGGTCAGGCTGAACAGCTTAGCAATTCCTTCAGTTTCTTGTATTCCTTCCACTTTGCATGCTTTCTTTCCATCCTTGAAGCCATTCATGTCCTATAAACCCTGAAATCACTTAACACATATATCAAGGCATCGAATGGTAATAAGAGAGGATTAAAATTAGCAAATTTGATGTCAAAGAAGCATGTTTTTAATCATAGCACAAAATTAGGAAGAAAAATGTAAACTCATGCAAATTATATGAATAAGTGAGCAGAGAGTTGATAAAAACCACTCAAATTAGCACATGATAAATAATAAAATAGTGGTTTATCAGGTAGATTTCCACCGCTTAGCTTGGAGAAATTAAATTATGAATTGCTAGAGTCATAATGTCCAACATTTAGTGATAATTCTTGGGTTATTAGTTGTTATTGTTTCCACTAATGCTAGCCTCTTACTAAGGTAATTAGTAAGATAGTTAGGATTTGTGGATTAATAACAATTATACTCACTTGATTAACTCTTCGATGTTAAGGGTTGATTATGTGAGATTAATCCATCATAATTATCATAGTTGTGGTTATGGCAAGGAAGGAATTCCATAACTCATCCCAAGTTAAGGTTCCATTTATGTTTTGAACCACATTTTCACTCATTTTAAATAATTACTTGTTCATATTATATACATAGTTCTTTTATTCCTTTATTAGTTTAATAATTGCAATTTTGTCTTATTCTTTTATTTCTTTAATTGTTCATTTCTTTATTGAGAACACCCCTTTGACTCTCACAACCAAATTTGTGTACTCATTGTCACTAGTTCCTAGGAAAGACGACCCGAGGTTTGATTACTCTCGGTTAATTTGAATTCCAAATTTTAAACTTTGATGGTGGGAGTTGGTTGTCGGTTTGGTCTATACTTGCAACGGAAGTTATTTTAAGTGGAGAAATCCAAACCGGTGCAAATCCCATCCATCAAGTTTTTGGCGCCGTTGCCGGGAATCTATTGCAATTGTGTGCCATAATTTTGGTTGTTGTGAATATGTGAATAGTTTGAATTAGATACTTTTTGTGTTGTTTGATTGTTTTTGCTATTAATTAGGATTTTGTTTCTTTTGTTACTTGATGTCTTTTATTTTTATTTTCTATTTTTCTCTATGAGTTATCACCCTCTTGGTTTGGAGTATGGTTGTGAACATTTTGTAAGGCTTGATAACTTCAATTTTGGATTGCATCATGGGATTGGAGCATCAATTTTGGAAGGAGCAACCTCCTCTATACTACAACGAGCCAAACCTTCCCTAATTTGCATACCCAAATCAAGGATATGGTGGGTTTCATAACAATTACGTACTTCTACCACCATATACCTATAACCCATACCCCTAGCATAACCCTCAATCACCACATTTTCAAACACCACACCAAAACCACCATCCACCTTCTTACATACCACCTCAAAACACTTACCAACATGAGTTACCTCCCACACGTACAACCTTTTTCCTACCCAATGAACCTTCTCTCTTATCTAATTGTGGAGTTCCCCAACCCTTATCCCAAGAAGATCAAGACCTTCAAGTCTTTCTCCAAGAGCAAGAAGGATTCTGAGGAACACAAGGGAAACTTATGGCTACCATAACTGAGGCGGTGAACCGTTTAGTCCTCCTACGCTCATCCGATCAAGACACTTCTCATGAAGAATGTGAAAGATCGACTAAAGAATGGAGAGAAGAGGAGAATGTGGAACCTCAAGAGAAAGAAGAAGAGTTAGAGCATGACATGCAACAAGAGGGAGAAAGGAAAGTATGTGAATCGAAAGAGAGAAAGGGAGAATTGAGGGAGATTGATCAAGATGAGGATTCCATCGTTGATGATTTTTTGTCCTCCTTGGTCAATCCCCTTAATGATCCTAATGAGCCTCTTCCCATTGAGTTTGAGAGAGACATGGAGGTAGACTTCTCACAACCTCCGTGTTATGATTTGAGTGATGGAGAAGAGGAAGTTGGTGAGGAAGTAACTCTGTTCCAAGAGCATATTGAGTTGGTGGCAATTTCACCTATGAATTTCATTGCCCCCCCCCCATCAATATGCTATCTTGGAGACGGACTACCAACCCAAGGTCCTTCTTGGGTTGGTACATGGTGGAGGAATGGATGTTGGTTGCCAAATGAATCCAAAGTTCTTTAAGAAAGCCAATTCAAGCTTTGGGATTCAAGCATGGTGTGAAACACAATTAAGTGGGTTCCGGAGAGTGTTGGGGTACTACAAGGGTAAATTGATAGCTTGTCCATCCGGCTTGAAGCATAGAGATCAACAAGAAGGAGAACGGGAAACTAGAATGTGGGATCTCGGAGGAGCCTTAAAATGCATGCTTGGATGGAGATTTAAAGAGGAGTGGAAACACAAGCCACCCTAGCAAGAGTCTCCTTAAAGAGTCCAACTTAAGGACTATAAACCAAAGTGCTAGGTGGGAGACACCCCACCATGGTAACATTGTTCTTACCCTTTCCGTGTTTATAATTTGGGTTTATTGCATGTTTGCTTGTCTTAGTTAGCCTAGGATTAGTTTAATTTTGAGCATACATATGTTAATTTTCATATGGATCATGCATTTATGGATATTTGAATGTTGTGGGGTTGAACTTTTGTTGAGCTAAGGTAGAGTGCCCTTGAATTTGAAGAAAAATTTTTGGAAAAATAGGGTATCGTGCGTGCGCACACCCTTATGCGTACGCACACAACAACTAAATCTTGCGTCCCGTGCGTGCGCACCCACCTGTGTGTATGCACACTAGCCTGCACAGCCCCTATTTGGAGTGCTCGCACGCATTGTGCATGAGCACCCCATTATGTTTTGCGCTCTGTGCGTACGCACACCAACCCCAAATTCCCTATTATGTGCGTGCACACCCTTCTGTGCGCACGCACACTCTTTTGCATCCATTCTCTCCGTAGCTCTGCACGCCCTGTGTATATGAACCTCTGTCAATTTTTGCTTTTGTGCGAGCGCACACAGGCGTGCACACGCACACTTGATCCTTTCTTTGAAAAAAAAAAGAGTCTTCTGTGTGTACGCACACGCTTGTGCACACGCACACTTCTTAATCCCCCCTCTGCTCAGAGCGTTTGCACACTCTTGTGGGTCCGCTCACTTCCCCTGTTTCACCTAGTGTGCATACGCACACATGTACGTTCGTACGCACAAATGCTGTTTTGGGCAAAATTTTGATTGCTCTTTAAATTGAGCCCTAACGCACTTCCACTCCCCTCCACCCCTCTTTTCTCTTACTTTTGCCCTCTTTTTTACTTATTTTAGTTGCTTTTAATTGCATTTCATTTTCATTCTAGTAATTATATTTGTTTTGGTTTAGTTGTTTGATAATTAAATAAGTTGTAAGTGTTTGTTTGATGTTGATTGGGTTGCTTCTTGATTGAATCTCATCAATGCACTTATACTTTGCCTTGATTGACTAGTACCTAGTGGATTTGATAATTCTTATTTTGATTGCACCCTAGGACAAAGTATTTATGAGTGCATATTGAATTAAGTGAATTGAGTTGAAATTACTTGTTCATCCTGATTTTTCACGTCAAATTCATCACATGTCCGGTACTTGTTTCTTGTTAATGCCTTGCATTTGTTTGAGTGACTTAACTTGATTTTTATCAAATTTATCACTTTTTGCAACAAGTACCTTTACCATGTGACTATTCCATTATGTTTCATGATAAACAAGTAGTTTTCTTTTCATCATTGGATTGGTTATTGTTTATAGTGCTTTTCTATCAATTTTGCGCTTTCACTTGTACAATTTCAATATCCAATATCTCAAAATTTAATTCACTTTAGTTGTAGTTACCTAGGTTTGCTTGTTCTTTAATCCTTTGCTTCTCTTTACTTGCAACCTAAGCCACTTAATTGAGGAACACAGGCTATTTCTTTTGCTTTTGTGGTTACCATTTTACCTGGCCAATGTGTGTGTTCTAAACCGTGCGCACATTTAGAATACATACATTGTCTTTTATCATACCACGCACATCTAACTTTTCCTCAATTTCTATTATTTGCTTTATACAGTAGCCCGAGCCCCGGTGCCCACCAGCTAAAGGTGGAGCCTCACATCTTTTTACCCCCAGATCATGTGCATGCACGAAGGACCGTACAACGTTTAAGTGTGGGGGAGGATTCGCAATTTTTGGGGTGTAAATTTCTCTTTCTCAACACTTTGCACTATTTCTTAGTTTTGATGGTTATATTTTTGTGAATATTTGTTGGTATTTTATTGCATTACACTTTTCTTTATATATATATATATATATCTTAGTTGCTTATAGTTTTATTTGCATGTTACCTAGTATAGGAAATAAGTTTGATTAAAACAACAAAGAATTTTCAAGAAATCTCTTTTAAGGCGTTCCATTGATTAGATTTGAAAACTTATTTTTGAACTTGCTGAAGTATTTTTTATGAAACATAGAAAAGAGCTTGAACAAAACACCTAGTGAGATTTGAGCATTAATTGTGTGGTTGCACATTTTCAACCACAAATTTTGTTCTTGTGTGTTATACTCCTTTTATGATTGTGATCTTAGATTTGCTTGAAGCTTTATGTCTTATATTTGGTGTTTTGAATGCATTTAGTATGATTCAGGCTATTTTTGAAATTAAACTTACTAACCCATATGGCCAACCCTTACATCTACCTTTGTAACCCACTTTTGAGCCTTTTATCCCCTTTGTTCTAATTTTAAGCACATCATTTACCCTAAAAAAAAAACCAGTAATGTCTATGAATTGTATCTTTGATTAGCTTGGGTTGAGTGTGTGTGTTAATCAAGTGTGGGAGAAATTTGTGGGACACATTGGTAGAAAGTTACTTTGGGTATTCATGGTGAAATTTTGGAAAAATGAGTAAACACTCATGCATTCATCAATTAAAATATATGCATCTCTTTTTTATGATAAAAAAAAAATTTTGGTGTACATACTTTGTTTTAATAATAATAATAATAATAATAATAATAATAATAATAATAATAATAATAATAATAATAACAATAATAAAAAGAAGAAAAGAAAAGAGAAAAAGAAAAGAAAAGAAAAGAAAAGAAATGACAATAAGAATGTAAATAAAAGATGCATATATGGTTGAATTAGAAAAAAATGCATGAGTGAGTGTGGAAAAAGAGGTGAATGGGAAGTTGGGTTGTTTCATTTGTGTACATAGGATGAGATAGGATTAGGTGGGCTACTTGAGCTAATCAAAGATCCAATCTACTAGTCCACTTAACCATATTAATCCTACCCTTACACTAGCCCCACTACAACCCTCAAAATTCCTCATGATATTTGCATTCATGCATCAAGTATTTTTTGATTGTTAGATGACTAGAAAATCCTAAAAAAAAATGATTAAAGGAGAATTGAGTGATTAAGCCCTAAATATTGAGTGACTAGAGTGTATACACATCCGGTGAGGGGTTCGATTGCTCAATTCTATGTTTCCATCTCTTGTATTTTCTTGCAAGTTGTTGAAATTAATTTTGAAAACCTCAAATCAAATCTTTGGACATTGGTCATATTGCTATATTTTCTTACCTTAGCCCTAAGCTTTAATTTTGGATTGATTGAGATTGCATTATTTTTTTTTTTTGCCAAACTAATAGAAAACCATAGTATAGGTATAGATAGATAGCATTGAATAAGTTGCTTGCCTTTTTACCTTTCTCCTTTGATTGTGATTAGCATGAGGACATGCTATTGTTTAAAAGTGGGGGAATTGATGAGTCCATAATTGATGATATATTTTGGCTTGATTTGAGTAGATTTCATCATATAAACCCACATTTATTCACTTGAATAGCATACTTTAGTGTTTTCTCTCTAAATTATGTCTAATTGCAAAAACACGCTATTTTGTGCTTAATTTAATCAATTTTATTCCACTTTCATTCCATTCGACGTCTTGATGGTTTTGATAAGTGATTTTAGGTGTAATAGGTTAGAATGGCTTGATAAGAGTGGAAGAAAAGCATGGAATTGGGAGAAAACATGAAGAAAACAAAGGAGAAAAGCAATTCAGAGTGTGCCCACACACAACATCTGTGCCCATGCACAAAAAGAAAATCAGCAAGTGTGCCCATGCACAACTTCTGTGCGTAAGCACAGGAGGAAAATCAATATGTGTGCGTACGCATAAGTACCAACGCATGACTTCATTAAAAAGTCACGTGGCTCGCAACTTGAGGGGATTTTTGGCCCATTTCTGAAGGCTTTGGAGCATATATGAAGGGGGAAGCAACACCATATCATACGATACTCAATACAATACACTTAGGATAGTTTTAGGGTAGTTTTAGGTTAGATTTTCTCTCATTTTTCTCTAGAGTTTAATTAGGGTTTGTAGAATTTATAGCTTCAAGTTTTGATTTTGGATTCTAGCTTAATTCCTTGTAAGTATCTCTTAATTGTCTCTTTTATTATACTACTTGTTCCACACTTCCTTACATTTTAATTTCCTTTGTTAATATATACATAGTTTTGCAATTTTGGATTTCTAGTTGTTAAATTTGATGTTTGATGCTTATTTTATGTTTGTTTGAGTTGCTTTTGTTGATTTTGATAATTTGTGGTTCATAGTTTTTATCATTTTTCCAATTTTGCCATGTTTATTGATTATGCCCTCTATATGTTTAATGAAATGCCAATTTTGATTATGGGATAGATTTCCATCCCTTGGCTTGGGAAAATGAAATTATGGATTTCTAGAGTCATAATGTCTAACATTTAATGATAATTCTTGGGTTGTTAGTTGTTATTTTTTCCACTAACGCTAGCTTCTTACTAAGGTAATTAGTAAGATATTTAGGATTAGTGGATTAATAACAATTATGCTCACTTGACTAACTCTTCGATGTTAAGGGTTGATTAGGTGAGATTAATCCATCATAATTATCATAGTTGTGGTTATGGCAAGAAAGGAATTCCATAACTCATCCCAAGTCAAGGTTCCATTTATGTTTTGAACTACATTTTCACTCATTTTAAAGCATTACTTGTTCATATTATGTACATAGTTCTTTTATTCCTTTATTAGTTTATTAATTTGCACCGGTTTGGTCTATACTTGCAACGAAAGTTATTTTATGTGGAGAAATCCAAACCGGTGCAAATCCCATCCATCAGAGGCTCTTTATCTCTATTTCTAGTCATAAACAAGAAAAAGAAAATAAGAAAGAAGAAGAATGGGAGCTCTATGTTCAAGAACAGAGGACTCCTTGTGAGATGTGAAGAAGAAAGAAGAGAAGAATGAAGATAGAGAAGAGAGACGAAGAATTTGAAAATTAGAAGTAAAAAGAGAAAATATTTTTGTTTTTACTTTTATTTATTAATTAATTTCGAAAATAAAACTAATTAACTAAAAAGATTTGAAAATTAAATAATGAATTTTCAAAAAAGAAGATAGAGAAAGAGAGAAGATATTTTCAAAAATTATAAGAGAAAAGAATTAGTTAGGAAGTTTTAAAAAAGAAGAAAGAGAAAACAAGAAACTAATTAAGAAAGATTTGAAAACAAGATAAGATAGAAGATTAGAAAAGATTTGAATTTAAAAATTGAAATTTGAAAAGATAAGATAGAAATTGAAAAGATTTTAAAAATTAAAATTTAAAAAAGATAAGATAGAATAGATTTTAAATTAAAAAGAAGATAAATTAGGTAAGAAAGATAAGATAAGGAAGTTAAGAAAAGATAAGTTTTAAATTAAAAAAATTTGAAATCAAAATAAAAAAGATAAGTTTAAAATAAAAAGGATTTGAAATTTAAATTTTAAAAGAAAGATAAGATAAGAAAGAGTCAAATTTTAAAAGAAAAGATTTTAAAAGATATGCTTTAAAAATTTAAATTTTGACTTGACTAACAAGAAAACACCTAATTTAAAAATTTTGAATTTAAATGTGCAAGATTTTCGAAAATTAATGCAAGATAAGAATAGATATTTATTTTTTTTTTTTTTTTGAATTTAATGAAGAAAGAGAAAAACAACAAAAAGATACCAAACTTAACATTTTTAAATCTAAGACACCAAGAATTCGAAAATTGCAAAGAAAAATACAAAGAGACACCAAACTTAAAAATTTTAAGATCAAAACAAGAAGAAAAACAAAAACACTTTGAAGATTAAGAAGAACACCAAGAACAAAACTTAAAGAATTCAAAGAAAATAAAGAACATGCAAAAGACACCAAACTTAAAAATTTTGAAAACCAAAGATACCAATTTCGAAAATTTTAAAAGAAAAGACACAAGAAGACAGCAAACTTAAAGATTGACACAAGATTCAAACAAAAGACACTATTTTTGAAAATTTTTTAGAAAAAGACTCAAGAAATTCGAAAAAGACTCAAACAAGTACAAGAACAAAGACTCAAACAAAAGATCAAGATTAATAAAGAAAAGATAAAGGTTTTTGAAAAAGTTTTGATTTTTTTTTGGTTTTTTTGAAAAAAAGAAAAAGAAAATAAAAGAGTCAAAAATTAAAGGCAATACCTAATCTAAGCAACAAAATAATCCGTTGGTTTGTTCAAACTCGAACAATCCCTGACAACGGCGTCAAAAATTTGGTGCGCAGAATTACACCTCGCACAATTGAACCAGCAAGTGCACTGGGTCGTCCAAGTAATACCTGAGTGAGTCAAGGTTGATCCCACGAGGATTGTGATTTGAAGCAAGCTATGGTTATCTTGTAGATCCTAGTCAGTTGATGGTAAATGCAATGATAAGAATATGGTTATGGCTTCGGAGATGCTTTATTCTTCTGGAGCAATTCGGTTTTACTGTCTCCTCCAACTGTGAATGATTTCTTCTATGGCAGGTTGTATGTGATCAACACCTTTCTTGAGAGGTTGCCGATTCTCCTCCAAAGCTAAACACCAGGGTTAGTGCGCATCCAGTCTGATTGAGGGTGAAGCTCCTGCAGTCTATTCCCCTTAGTGATCTTACTCAAAACGCCATAGACAAGGTCAAATCTTCCATATCAGAGAATGTTGCGCCTTTGGTTCTAGCCTCTACCACAAAGACTCTAATCTCCCCATACCTCTGCTGAACTGGTGTCTCGGAAAGTCCCGAACGAAGTCATGGATTAGCCGTCTAAGTAATATATAATCAAACTAGTGGTTCACCATTGTCCCGATGAAAAACTCACTCTGAACCCATGTAGAATGAGATAACCTTGTGCCGGTTCAACGCATTCATAAGGATGAAGAACGAAGATACGTCTTGGAATAGAGAATCAAACACGAATTGAAGTAGAACATTAATACTTTTATTAATCCATAAAACTCAGCAGAGCTCCTCCCCTTAACCTAAGAGGTTTAGAGACTCATACTGATAAAAAATACAATGAAAGGTTTGAAAAATTCCAGGAAAGATCAAGTGTGTCTAACAAAGGGTGATCTTCTCCTTTAAATACTAAACTAATGACTAAGGATTACAGAAATATGATACGCTTAGGCTTGTAGTGTGAAAATTTACTTTTGGGTCCCACTTAGTGAGTGTTTGGGCTGAGCTTTAGTATCTCCCATGTGCTAGGATGCTCCTTGGATGTTGAACGCTCGCTAGGGACACCTTTATGGACGTTGGACGCTGGTCTCCTCCTTGTGGGCATTGAACGCCAGAATAAGGCAGATGGCTGGTGTTGAATGCCAGTTTTGGGCCTTCAATTCTGAAGCAAAGTATAGACTATTAAACTTTGCTGGAAAGCCCTGGATGTTAGCTTTCCATAGCCGTTGAGAATGCTCTATTTGGACTTCTGTAGCTCCAGAAAAGCTCCTTTGAGTACACGGAGGTCTGATCCTGATAGCATCTACAGTGCTTTCTCTGCCCCTGAATCAGACTTTTGCTCCAGCTCCTCAATTTTAGGCAGAAAATACCTGAAATTGAATAAAAACACACAAACTCGAAGTAGAGTCCGAAAATGTAATTTTGCACTAAAACCTATGAAAACTTAATAAAACTTAAATAAAACATACTAAAAGCGTATAAAATATCCGCTCATCACACTTCAATGGGCTCCTCATGACCCTTTGGTTCCATCAGTTCTTTAATAGGGATGTTCTCAGTGGCTGAGGGTTACCAACTATCCCTATTGTGGCATTCAATGCCAGGACTTGTGTTTCTTTGAACGTTGAATGCCCATCATGGATATCTTCACTGGCATTCAATGCCAGCTTTTGTGCTGCCTTGGGCGTTGAACACTCAGTAAGGTGCTCCTTACTGGGGTTCAATGGTGGCTTGTTGGGCGTTGAACACCCAGTAAGGTCTTCCTTGCTGGCGTTCAACGCCAGTGATGGTGCCTCCTTGGGCGTTGAACGCCCAATAAGGTCTTCCTTACTAGCGTTTAACTCCCTTGCATGCTCTTCGTTTTCGGCCTCAGTCTCTACAGTGATGGCCTTGCACTCTTCTCTTGGGTTCACTTAACTGTTACTAGGAAGAGTGTTAGGAGGGGTCTCAGGGATTCTCTTGCTCAGTTGACCAACTTGTACCTCTAGATTTCTGATGGAGGACCTAGTTTCTATTTTGAAACTATGAGTGGTCTTAGAGAGCTCAGAGACTATGGTTGCTAAGTCAAAAAGGCTCTGCTTAGAAGTCTCCATCAGCTGCTAAGAAGATGGGAATAATGGTCTGTTATTGAACCCATTCTGGGTTCTTCCACCTTGATTATTGTTGAAGCCTTGCTGAGGCTTCTGTTAATCCTTCCATGAGAGGTTAGGATGATTTCTCTATGAGGAGTTGTAGGTGTTTCCATAGGGTTCTCCCATGTAATTCACCTCTTCCATCATGGGTTGATCTGGATCTTAGGCATCTGATAAACCGCTATTTTACAGTTTATTTTGTATTGAATTGAGTGGATTTTATCCATTATTCTCACACTTATGCATACAAATCGCATGTTTTACATTTTCCTTCCCAATTTTGTGCTATGATTGAAAACATGCTTCCTAGGCCTTAAATTACTAATTTTTAATCTTCTCTTATTACCATTCGATGTCGTGATATGTGTGTTAAGTGATTTCAGGTTTTCCAGGGCAGGAATGGCTTAGAGGATGGAAAAGAAGCATGCAAAAGTGCAAGGAACACAAGAAATTGAAGTTTTGGGAAGATGGCAGCGACCTGCACGCATGGATGACGCGCACGCGTGACCAGTGCATCAGGCAAGCGACGCGTATGCGTGGATGACGCATACGCGTGACTAGGAATTCTTTCAGCAATGCGTACGCGTGGCTGACGCATACGCGTGACAGAGCGTCACGTGCTGCATTGAACAGAAAACGCTGGGGGCGATTTCCGAGCTGCTTTGGACCCAGTTTCAAGCCCGAAAATACTTCTTAGTGGCTGCAAAGTGGAGCTGGAAGGGGGAGTCAATCATTCACACTTCATTCACATAATTTTAGGTTTTAGATGTAGTTTTCTAGAGAGGAGACCTCTCTCTAGGTTTAGGCTTTCTTCTTTTAATTTCTCCTTAGGTTCAGGTTCAATCTTCCTTTAATTTAGTCTTCTTTTACTTTTATTTGTTCTAGCATTTTAGTTATTTACTTCTCTCATTGATTCCTTTATTTTGCTAATTTAGTTTATGAGTTCATGTGTTACTCTCAATTTTCATTAATGCAATTTATGTTTCACGTTTCCTATTGTTCAATTGCTTTGTTATTGTTATTTCTTTGCTTTGGTTAGTTTTAGATTTTTCTATGTCATGTTAGTTTTCTATGTTTTTTTTATGCGTTCCAAGTGTTTGATAAAATGCTTGGTTGGCTTTTAAATTAGATTTTTTATGTTCTTAACTTTGATTGATCAATTAGAGACTCTTGAGTTATTGAAATTCTTTTGTTGATTGGTGATTGAGACTTGCTAGTTGACTTAGGCTTCACTAAATCTAGTCTTTGATTAGGACTTGTGAACTTAAGTTAATTTTGCTCACTTGACTTTTCTTCATTGTTAGAGGTTAACTAAGTGAAAGCAAAAGGCAATTACCATCACAATTGATGATGACAATGAGGATAGGAATTCCAATTCTCAATCCTTGCTAGGACTTTTCTTAATTATTATTTTATTTCCTTGTTATTTACATTATTTGTTCCTTATTTCAAAACCCAAAAATATACTTTCCCATAACCAATAATAACTACACTTCCTTGCAATTCCTTGAGAGACGACCCGAGGTTTAAATACTTCGGTTAATTTTATTGGGTTTGCTTAAGTGACAAACAATTTAAACATTGATTGAGGATAAATTGTTGGTTTAGAAATATACTTGCAACACGATATTTTTGTGAAAAATCTTTACCGACATTTTCCCTCCGTCAAATTTTTGGCGCTATTGCCGGGGAATTGCAAATGTGTGCCTTATTATTGGTTATTATGAATATTGTGAATATGTTTGCCTTTTTGTTTCTTTGTTAGTTTTGTCTAGTTTTAGGTAACCAAAAGATACCAAACTTAAAATTTTTAGATCTAAGACTCTAAATTTTCAAAAACTTAAAAAGAAAAACACCATAAAACACCAAACTTAAAATTTTTAAGATCAAAACAAGAAAAGAAACAAGAACAACTTGAATACCAAAAAAATAACACTATAATAATTTTCGAAAATTCAAAGGAAACAAAGAACACACAAAGGGACACCAAGCTTAAGAATTGACAATAAACTCAAACAAAAGACACTATTTTTGAAAAGAAAGCAAGAAAATTTGAACTTTAACAAGAACAAGAACAAAGACTCAAACAAAAAGATAAAGATCAAAAAGAAAATAAAAGACTCAAACAAAATTAAAAAGTACCTAATCTAAGCAACAAGATAATCCGGTAGTTTGTCAAATCCAAACAATCCCCAACAATGGCGCCAAAAACTTGGTGCACGAAACTGGCTCCGCAGAATTCGTACAGATAGACCGGCAAGTATACCGGGTCATCCAAGTAATACCTCAGGTGAGTGAGGGTCGATCCCACGGAAATTGTTGGTTTGACCAAGTAGTGGTTACTGATAAACCAATATTTTATGGTTTATCTTGTGCTAATTTGAGTGATTTTTATCAACTCTCTGCTCACTTATTCATATAATTTGCATGAGTATACATTTTCGTTCCTAATTTTGTGCTATGATTGAAAACATGCTTCTTTGGCCTTAAATTACTTATTTTAATCTCTCGTATTACCATTCGATATCTTGATATGTGTGTTAAGTGATTTCAGGGTATAGGGCAGGAATGGCTTAGAGGATGGAAAGGAAGTATGCAAAAGTGGAAGGAATACAAGAAACTGAAGGAATTGCTAAGCTGTCTAGCCTGACCTCTTCGTACTAATTTGACCATAACTTGAGCTACAGAGGTCCAAATGAGGCGGTTTCAGTTGCATTGGAAAGCTAACATCTGGGGCTTCGAAATGGTATATAATTCTCCATAGTTGCCATGCTGTTAGGTGACGCACACACGTGGATCACACGTACACGTGACAGAGCCACGTGCTGGACGTATCAGAAATCGCTGGGTGCGATTTTTGGGCTGTTTTTGACCCACTTTTTGGCCCAAAAAATACAGATTAGAGGCTACAGAGTGGAGAAATCCAGGAATTCATTCACACACTTCTCATTATTCACAATTTAGGTTTTAGATGTAGTTTCTAGAGAGAGAGGCTCTCTCCTCTCTCTAGGTTTTAGGATTTCTCTTAGTTTTAGGTTTATTTCTTCTCCATTCCAGGTTCAATGTTGATTTATTTTAGTTTCTCTTCTACTTTTAATGGTCTTAGAATTCTAGTGTATTTATCTTTCCAATTGAATTTATGAACTTTTCATGTTAGATTTGATTTTCCCGTTTAATGCAATTTGAGGTATTTTATATTTATTGCTTCTTCCTTTATTTGTTATCATTGATCTTGCAATTGTTGGCTTTAGATCTTATATTCTATTTTTACTTTTCTATGTTCTTATGTTATGCCTTCCAAGTCTTTAACAAAATGCTTGAGAGGGTTTTAAGTTAGATTTTTATGTTCTTGGCTTTGGTTGAGTAATTGGAGACTCTTGAGTTATCAAACTCCTTTGTTGATTGATAATTGGAATTTGCTGGTTGATTTGGATCCCTCTAAAGCTAGTCTTTCCTTGGGAGTTGACTAGGACTTGAGGAATCAAATTGATTAGTACACTTGACTTTCTTTTATTCGGTAAGGGTTAACTAAGTGGGAGCAATGAACATATCTCATCACAATTGATAAGGATAACTAGGATAGGGCGTCCAGTTCTCATACCTTGCCAGGAGCCTTTCTAGTTATTAATCTACTTTCTTGCAATTTACTTTTCCTGTTCTCTTATTTCAAAAACCCAAAAAGATACTCTTCCATAACCAATAATAAATCATACTTCCGTGCAATTCCTTGAGAGACGACCCGAGGTTTAAATACTTCGGTTATTATTTTTATTGGATTTGCTTTAGTGACAATCAAATTTTTGTATGAAAGGATTCTTTGTTGGTTTAGAAACTATACTTACAATGTGATTACTTTTGTGAATTCTTTACTAGCAAAAAATTCCGTTCGTCAAAATGGCGCCGTTGCCGGGAAATTGTAAACGTGTGCCTAATTATTGGTTATTGTGAATAATTTTTGCTTTTTCGTTCTTTGTTAGTGTTTTTAGTTTTAGTAGTTTATTTTCATTAATTTTTATTAGTTTTTATTTCTCTTACTACTATGAATTCTCACCCCTTCGGCTATGAGTTTAGTTCAAATTATGTTGCAGGGAATGGACGCTATAATGAGAACATGCATCAAGGTCGGAACAATCAAAGATGGGAGGAGCCACAAGGATTTGATCAACCCTTTTCGGCAAAAACCTCCTCCAAGGTGCCGTGGGCAACGGCCATGATGCATCCCAAGACAATAGTTATGGTGGACCCTTTCGTGATAACCAACCTCCATCGAATTACTATGGTCAAGAGCCATTCCAGGGTGTGTACCAAGATGATGGATATGGTAGATGGTGCACGAAATTGTGATCTCTAACAATGGCGCCCAAAACTTGGTATGCACAATCTTAATCTCAACTCTTTTTCACAACTCCGCACAACTAACCAGCAAGTGCACTGGGTCGTCCAAGTAATACCTTACATGAGTAAGGGTTGATCCCACGGAGATTGTCGGCTTGAAGCAAGCTATGGTCATCCTTGTAAATCTCAGTCAGGCGGATTCAAATGGTTATAAGGTTTTGATAATTAAAAGATAAATAAAATATAAAATAGGATAGAAATACTTATGTAATTCATAGGTAGGAATTTCAGATAAGCGTCTGGAGATGCTTTGTTGCTTTAGAACCTCTGCTTTCCTATTGCCTTCTTCTAACTATGCGTTACCTCCTTCCATGGCAAGTTCTCTGATCCTCTCGGATGAAAACAAATCCATCTGCGCTGTCACCGCAGACCTAATCATCTGTCATTTCTCGCTAGCGTCGGAATAGGACCATTGTCCTTTTTCACACTGTCACTTGTGCCCCACATTCGCAGGTTTGAAGCTCGTCACAGTCATCCCTTCCCAGATCCTACTCGGAATACCACAGACAAGGTTTAGACTTTCTGGATCCTGGATCCTACTCGGAATACCACAGACAAGGTTTAGACCTTTCGGCTCCCAAGAATGGCTGCCAATAATTCTAGCCTTTACCACGAAGGTTCTAATCTTAGATTAGAAACCCAAGAGATACGCACTCAAGCTATTGCAGATAGAACGGACGTGGTTGTTAGGCACGCACTCATAGGTGAGAATGATGATGAGTGTCATGGATCATCACATTCATCAGGTTGAAGTGCGAGTGGATATCTTAGAGAAAAAGTAGGCGTGAATTGAAGAGACAAACAATAGTACTTGTATTAATTCATGAAGAACAGCAGAGCTCCACACCTTAATCTATGGGGTGTAGAAACTCCACCGTAGAAAATACTGATGCCAAGGCATCTTGGCTAGTTTTACTAGCCATTTTCTGTATGCTTTAGGTTGGTTTCATGCATTTTTCTAGGAAATAAGCAAGTATTTGAATGAAAATGCGTTCACACCATGATTCAAGCAAACATTGTGAATTTTGAATGATTTCATGAGAATTATACATGAATTGAATAATAAAATGGATGATGCATGATCCCATGATTAAGAGCAAGACTTTGATGCACTTTGTTTGATTGATTTCAGGTAACAAGAAGCAGAGAAGAGCCACGTTAGCGGCTACGTTAGTTACACTAACGTGGGCACTAACGTGGAAGGAAGGAAAGTTGGAACGCTAGTGGGAACGTTAATGGCATCAACTTTGAAGAAGGAGCAGCGTTAGTGGAAATAGTGAGTGCCACTAACGCTAGCGAAGGTGCAAGAAGACCCATGTTAGCTTCCACGTTAACTACATTAATGTGGGAACTAACGTGGAAGGAAAGGGAGATGCCAAAGTTAGTGGAAAAGGTGAACGCCACTAACGTTTGCGAAGCCGAAAAAAACACCCACGTTAGCTTCCACATTAGTTACATTAATGTGGGAACTAACGTGGAAGGAAAAGGCAACTCCAAAGTTAGTGGAAAAGGTGAACACCACTAACTTTGCAAAGAAAAGGAAGACCCACGTTAATGGCCACGTTAGTTACACTAACGTGGACATTAACGTGGGCAAAATTCTCACCCAGCAGCCTGACCATGCCTTCTTCAAACAAGAATAACTTGAGCCACAAAGCTCCAAATGAGGTGATTCCAGTGGCATTGGAAAGTAGGATTCCAGAGCTTTCCATAAATATATAGCACTACATGATGGACACTAAATTTGAGGGAGAAAACCTGCCTTGAAAGCGCAAAGATGAACATGGTATCAACCTGTAGTAAGGCCAACTGACCTCTTTACCTTCCAAGAAGTGTAACTCGAGCTGTAGAGCTCCAAATGATGCGCTTTCAAAGGCGTTGGAAAGTAGACATCTAGGGCTTTCCAACAATATATAATAGTATGGGGTGGGAATTAAGTTTGAGCTCCAAAACTTGGCAATTTTCGGCCCTGATCGCGGATGTTATTGGCATTCACGTTTGCCAATAACGCCAGCCACTATGCCAGCAACCATGTCCCCTTTAAAGGAGCATAACTTGAGTTACAGAGGTCCAATTGAGGTGATTCCAGTTGCATTAGAAAGCTGACATTTAGAGCTTTCCAACGATATATAATACTCTATAGTGGGCATGAAATTGAAGCACAAACCAGAGGCATCTTTTAAGCCCCAAAAACACCAACTGGGTAGCAAGTGTGACGTTAGCCACACTAACTTCAGCACTAACACCACACTTGTAGCGTTAGTGTGGCTAAAGTTAGCACTGACATTAGCACCTGGACCTCAACTTGATTCTCTTTCAAGGACCACCCAACCTCAAGGAAGCAAGCCCACAAGTGTCAACTAGTCAAGGCCACAAGAAGCATCTAGAATAGGAATTTTCATTTAATTGTAATTTGCTTTTAATTTCATTTTGTAATTTAGGAGAGCCTATATAAGGGCCTTAGCTTTTACATTCAGAGGGGGACTGAAATTCTGAAAGGGGGGATTAGAGAGGGGTCTTCGGACTCCCTCCCCTCACACACTTTTCCTTTTCTTTCTTTTCTTTGTACTTTTCATTTATGAATTTTGAAGTTTCAATTTTAGTTTTAATCTTCATCTTTACTTTTCTGCACTTTCTTTCTTTTCTATTTTTTTGTAGAGCAATGACCAACTAACTCTTTTCATTGGGTTAGAGTGCTCTATTGTGATTCAATAGATCAATTGTAGTTCTCATTCTTCTTCTTCTTTCTTTTCTCTTGATTTTACTAGAAAGCTTTCAATCTTCATCCAATTGGGTAGTTATCTTGGAAAAGAAGCTATTCATACTTGGATCTCTTCTGAACCTTGGAAGAGGAATGAAGAGATCATGCTAGAAATGCTTTCTCATGTTGGACCAAATTGGGGTTGAAGGATATGGTGACTATAATTCTACCAACACTTGATTTGGAAATGCATGTGGTATAATCAGTGACCATACTTCATCTCTTCTCATGAGCAATTGACCAAGGAATTGGCTATTGATCAAGATTTGAGAGATTGAATTACAAGGAATTGTAATTCGATCACTTAAGATTGCCAAGGAGATCAATGAACGCATTGATTGAGGAAGAGATGAGAATGAACATGATCCGGAGGATTGCAATATCTCTTGATCCTAATGTTCATTTTATTTTTTAGTTCTTACATTTACTTTTCTTGTCATTTTACTTTTCTGCACTTTATTGCTTTTCCTTTCTTTTCTGTCAATTTACAATTCCTACTGCTCATTATCCAAATCTGAACCGTCTGACTAGGATAATCAATTAACCATTGATTGCTTAATCCGTTAATCTCTGTGGGATTCGACCTCACTCTTTTATGAGTTATTACTTGACAACAATTCGGTATACTTGCCGAAGGGAAATTTGTTGAGAGACAAGTTTCCGTGCGTATCAAATACATAAGTGAAAGGTCTAGGCATGGCCGTGAGGCCAGCCTCCAAACATGAACAATAGCATAAGATTCACCAATTACAAAAGACCCTAAGATAAATCTCTAAAAGTAGTTTTTCTACTAAACTAGTAGCCTAGGGTTACAGAAAATGAGTAACTAAGTGCAGATAGTGCAGAAATCCACTTCCAGAGACCACGTGGTGTGTGCTTGGGCTGAGCATTGAAGCTTTTTCGTGCTTAGGCTGTTCTTGGAGTTAAATGTCAGCTTTGGTGCCAGTTTGGGCGTTTAACTCCAATTCTGGTGCCAGTTTGGGCGTTTTATGCCAAAATATTTTAGGCTGACTTTGAACGCCAGTTTGGGCCATCAAATCTTGGACAAAGTATGGACTATTATATATTGCTGGAAAGCTCAGGATGTCTACTTTTCAACGAAATTGAGAGCGCTCCAATTCGATTCTGAAGCTCCCGAAAATTCACTTCGAGTGCAGTGAGGTCAGAATCCAACAACATCTGCAGTCCTTTTTCAGCCTCTGAATCAGATTTTTGCTCAGATCCCTCAATTTCAGCCAGAAAATACCTAAAATCACAGAAAAACACACAAACTCATAGTAAAGTCAAGAAATGTGATTTTTGAATAAAAACTAATAAAAATATATTAAAAAGTAATTAAAACATACTAAAAACTATGTAAAAACAAGGCCAAAAGGGGTATAAATTATCCGCTCATCAGTGGACCCCTTGTAGTTACCAACGAGGGCCGCCATATGCCTATGATCCCCTCCACAACATAACTTTGAACTACCATACTCACAAGCCACCTACAACCATTCACCTCCTTATGACCTTAACCCTTATCCACCCAACCAACCACCATATGAACCGTATGAACCATACATAGACCCATCCCAATTCTAACATAATTACTCCCAAGAACCACCATCTCAATATTCACCATCTCGATACCCTTACCAAGAAGAGCCACCCTCTTATTATGAGCCTTTTCTCCAAAATAATAAACCCTCCTATCCACCCCAACCTCCACTGGATGACAACATCCTTAATGTCATTCGCCAAAGGCAATTAGAGCTTCAAACCACACTTGCCTCTACTTTCACTGGTCTAACCTCTACTATCCAAGCTCTTATATCCCGTGTGGATGCATCAATCCAAGAGCAACATGATCCTAATTATGCTATTGACATGGAACAAGAGAGAAGGGACTGGCTTGGGGATGAAGGAGTAGCTGAAGAACTGGTGAGGGAAGGCATCAAGGAGGAGTTCAATTTTGTATTAGAACAACTAGAGAAAGCCAAAATTATAGAAGAAGAAGAAGTGGTTGAAGACTTAGGAGATGCAGAACCTCCATGGGAAATTCAAGTCATAGAGCCTCCTTCCAAGATGTTTGAAATTGATGTTGAGGAGGGTGTACAACCTTCAAGTCATATCATGGTTGAAGACTTTGAAGGGGATGATCAAGAGATGGATTCAATCATTGATGAATTCTTATCTACAATTGGATCCTCTCCCGTTGGACTTAACATGGAGATTGAAGCAGAAAAGGCACAACCTCCCATGCCCTTGGTAAGCAATGAAGAAGAGACTGAATTGGAAGAAAGCTACTAAGAGGAAGAGGTTGAAATTAAAGAAGCTTACAAAGAGGTGAAAGTTGTCAAGGAAGAGCACACGGGAATGGAGCTTGAATTCACCTTGCCAAAGCTGTTGGAGACCTCTCCCCCAAGGCCATTACCATCCAATACAACATTTAAGTGGGTAAAATTCATATCCCTTAGCTTTATCATTCCACTTGAATATGGTTTACTTGAGACAGATGGTCAACTTAGAGCTCTTTGTGGCTTTAAGAGTAAGAGGGTGATGGTTAGTGGTAGGAGTCATCCTGCAAGGTTCAATATGGTTGCACGCTCCAAGTTAAGGTCCAAGGACTGGTGTAGAGCTCGATTGAATGGGTCTAGAAAGTCATTTGGATATCTCAGTGAGAATTCCGATTACTCACCACCCAAATGGAAAAATGATGATCAATAAGAAGACAGGTGCAAAAGCAAGGTTTGGGACCCCGGAATTCATTCTAGCAATCAACACTCTTGGGGCCTTGTCACTTGCTTTAACTTGCTTGAAGGCTTTACGCAACCAGTGTGGGATCCCGGAGGCTATTGGAATTACAAACACTGGTGGTGGTTCCTGGATGAGTTCAAGCACAAGCCTCCATGACAAGGAGCTCACCAAATGTCCAACTTAAGGACAATCACTAAAAGTGCTAGGTGGGAGACAACCCACCATGGTATAATCTTTCATTTTTATTCTTAGTTTTATTTTATTTTATTTTATTTTATTTTTATTATTGTTCATTCATACTTTCTGTATAATCATCTGTATTCTGCATTTTGCATTCTGCTTAAAAAAAAGGAGGGCAACCCACGCGTGCGCGTAGGCCACGCGTGGGCGTCGGTTCCCAATTTTGCTATCCCATCTAACAAACAGAAAGTTGTGATGGAATCGTTCTACTTAAAAAAATAGGGCAACCCACGTGTGCGCGTAGGCCACGCGTGGGCGTCGATTCCCAATTTTGCTATCCCATCCAACAAACAGAAAGTTGTGATGGAATCGTGCGGCTGGTGTGCTCTGCACACACTTTGACCCACGCGTACGTGTCTAGGACGCGTGCGCGTCACCTGCAACTTGGGAAATCTACGCATACGCGTCACCCATGTGCACGTGTGGATAGGACAATCGGCGTAAATTGGTGTTTGACCCGAGAGATGTGCTGTCCTTGCGATGGAACTGTGCTAGAGGCACAAAATCATTCCATGCGTAGACGTCCCTGACGCGTGTGCGTCATTTCGCTTTCGGACCACCCATGCGTACACGTGGGCGACGCTTACCCGTTGAATGGCCAACTCAGTTTTCACACGTACGCGTCGCACCCTATTTTTAAATTCTTACTTCCTTCTTCTCTCCTTTCTCTTTCTTCCCTCCTCCTTTCTTACTTTCTTCTTCGTTTCTTCAACTTCTCATCCCTATTCTCTTTCATTCTATTTTACTTAATTTATTCACATACTTTCATTCATTGCATTTTAATCTTGTGCATGTTTTATTTTCTTTTCTAAGTTTATTATTTTCCCATTAGGTGTTAATTGTTCTTATTCAACTGTTGCATCTTTTTTTGCATTATTTTGGTGCTTCGTGACTTATTTTCCATGGTTGGGTAGTATTATTTTTAGGTCAATACTAATCTTTTATGATACTTGCATTCTATTTGTATTGATATGCACTTATATTATCTTGCATTACCCACACTCTCTCCCCCATTGTTGTAATTTTTGCACTATTGATATGCCATTTGCTTCTACTATTTTCTCACTTGCATGTTGTAGCTACCATGTAATTGAGACCCTCATTATTAGGCATTAACCCAACCATATTTTATTTGTTTTCTATCTTTGTTTTGGGTTACTTTTCTTCCCTTTTCTCTTCTTTCAGGATGGCCACCAAGAAGGGAACTAGAAGACGTTTATATGAGGCGGCAAACAAGTTCCTACGCACAATATTTGGAGAAAAGCATCAGTTGTAGCAGCCCACCCACTTGCACATCTCAGCATGCACCGAGAACGGTGCAATATTTAAGTGTGGGGAAGTCGATACCGACTTCCGTGGGTTAGTTATTTCCTATTTCAACACCAATGTTTAATTTTTCTTGTTAAATTAGTTGTTGCATTTGCATGTTTGATTGCATATTTGTTTGGTTTTGTGCATGTTCTTCTACCACTACTTGGTTAGAGTGATAAATTATTTTTCAAGACCCTTTTTTATAATATTTCACTAATTTAAATTAAAACTTTTGTGTTAAACTTGTTTGAAGACTGTAACTTGGAACATGAATTATAGCTAAGAACACACAACCTGTGAGATTTGAGCTTAATTACATGGTTACATTATTTAACCGTAATATTTTATTCTTGTGTGTTTCCTTCTCTGTGATTGTAATCTATATTTTGTTTCATTCTTATTGTCCATTGTTTAGTATATTTATATGCTTGCATATTTATATCCCAAATAGCCTACCCTTTTTCGGACGTCTTAATCCCAATTAACGCAGTTTTAATTAATCAATTAACTAGTTAGTTTTCTTGGATTTTGCAACCAAAATGCAGCGTTTTCACTAATTAGGTTTACCGTCGAATTTTTCTGCCAATAAATCCGACTCTAAAGGATGCGACAATTTTTTTCGTTTCCATCTAATTATTACCGGCGAATTTACCGTTGGAAACGCAAGTCTGGTAATAATTTAACCTGACGAATTCGATGCCTTCACTGCTAGTAAATCCGCCGCTACTCTATGACGCTAAATCCGACGGTACTTAGCATTTTTCTTGTAGTGATCTTTCGGAATTGGTGTTTATAAATCTTTGAAAAAGTTAGTGAAAATTTCATCGCAGTTATGATGGATCTGAGACTGGATATAGACCATATTGCACATGGTGGTTGAACCAGGATATATGGCTATGTTATTTTATCTTCTCTGCTCTTTCTAATTTGCTCGTTATGTGACAAAATGAAATTGTTTCCTGCTTAATCAACTTCACTGATGTCACAACAACATATAAAGTTAATTTCTCTTCTTTGCTCTACTCCTGTTTCATTCATTGAGAAACAAAATAAAATTATCTCTTGCATAATCCATAATACAGACATCACAATAACTTTGTCTTAAATCCTAGTTTGAAGTTTAAAGTGTACAAGATTAAAAGAGGCTATAGATTCACCCTCTCTTCTCTAGGCCATCGAAAACCTTCATATGATTTCTTTTTCTCTTAGTGTTAGTTTCTTCTGTTATGTTTAGTAATGGAAACGTTTCCCATATGTGATGTCATTTTGAAAATTTTATAATCTATGTAAGAGTAGTGACTCCACGTCATAAAATTCAACGTGACATGTCATCGAATTCTATTAAGATTTTCCAAAGAATCTCATAGCAAGATTCATGTGTTTAATTAAAAAAAAAATAGAAGATGAATTATCATTTTTTAATGAATAAAATGTGAGTTGTTTAAAATGAAAATATACAAAAATCAAAAAGGGATTTTACTCTAATTTTAATAACCAACACTATTAGAGAACTACTTATTAAAGATGGATATTTCTGACAGATTTTATCCCACAGAAATATAGGCAGATTTTGCGAGAGAATTTTGTCAACAACAAAAGAAAATGAATTAGCATAAATTACAGAAGGAAAAGAGAATATGTCGATAATTCCATCGGAAAAAATAATTTTTTTGTGAAAAATAGATACCGACGGAAAACTGTCTGTATTTAAATGAACAAAAACACTACGTTTTATTAAATTATTACAGACAAAAAATCTATCTGGAAATTAAAATATTCCTTTGGAAAATATTGAGTTAATCTAACTTTACCCCCACCATATCGAGCTCCATTCACTCTCCACAGAAATCAAACGAGCTTCTTCCTCTCTCCATCATCGAGCTTCTTCTTTTCTCCATCACACGAGCTTCTTCTGTCGCTGCTGCTGCCGCTCGCGTCGCACGAGCCCCCTCCACCGCCGCTCTCGTTGCATCTGCTCCCTTCGTTGCCATCATTGCAGAGCCCTCTCCTCCTCTCTCATCGCGTCTGCTCTCTTCATTGCCGTCGTCACAGAGCTCTCTCCGCCGCCGCTCTCGTTGTGTCTGTTTGCTTCGTGAATTTTAGGTATAATCTAATTTTGCGATTCTGTTGCTTGGAGGTCAGATTTTTGATCCACTAACAAACTGAAACTGAAGCCCTCCATTTTTCTTCACTTAGAGGTTAGAGTTTCAATTTCATGCAATTATTTCCACTTTTCAATTCATGGAATGGTGTAATATAATTCAGCAAGATATATGCTGTTCGTAATCTCTGATCTATTCATAATTCCACTTTTCAATTTCATGGGTGTGATATATGCTATAGTTGTCTAGAACAGAAATTTAATTCAGTTAATACTAGTTTGGATTCATCAATTTCAACTTTCTGTTATCTCTTGTTCAGCGGATAGTTCCTTCAGTGTTTCGTTCCTTTTGTTGTTCTTGTTCTGCGATTTGATAATGGTGATTGATGATTCTGTTATGTTAATTTTTATAGGAGCTTAATTTGGGAAGGGATAGGGTAAGCATTCGCAATGAGTTCATCACTGCACTCTTAATTTCAGAAATGCAAATTGTCTTGTTAATTTTGATTCGATGTGTTTCATTTCAGATAAAAACATTGCAACATGAGATTTCATGCAGATCTGCTTTAGTCAAAGCAAATGCCCTAAAAGCTGGTAGTAACGATGAAGGAAGACGCATAAGAAGTAAATGTAAGTTCTTGGATTTAATTTTTTTATCTAAATATATTATTATTATTATTATTATTATTATTATTATTATTATTATTATTATTATTATTATTATTATTATTATTATTCTTGTAGATTTTAATTTTAACCTTTGTTATTATATGAAACCTTGTAGCTATTGGTTCTGACAAGGTTAAAGACAATAATAGGTTAGTTCTTTCACTCTTTAGCAGGAACATGCCAATTGCACAATTTTGTGTGTCATGTGTGTGGGGGGGGGGAGAGAGAGAGATAAGTTCATAATTTGCTGGTACCCTTGTCTTCTGTAACTGCATCCTTATCTTCTTTATCTCATCCCTTAGAGGGTTCACCATTCCAAAATTGAATATCGCCTCTAGAATTCGGATTCGTTCTGGCTTTGGGTTCCATCATGATAGTACCATCTTTTTTTACTCTTCAATTTTGTCTTTACATATCTTACTACTCTTTAATTATTTCTTTTTCTTTTTTACCCTTGCCCTCTTGTTCACCCTTTCTTCTTAATGACAGAAAAGATTGATTTATTTTTGAAGTGCATTTACTATGCGAATTGATTTAGTTTGGAATCAGAAATATCTTCTCAATATCTGACATGTGTTTGACATATTTTGAGGCAAATACTCTAAGTAATCTGAATGTTGATGGAAGGGATTGTGCATCCTAATTTATTTAGTTTGACCATCCAATTTCAAGAATTGCATAGGGGATGCTAAAACATCTGTCATAGTGATCTAGAATTGTATTGACAAGTGATGTAGCAAAAGGAATTCTAAACTTGGCTTTAATGCCAGTGTGTTATGACATATTGTAAGTTCAGAAGCTATTTTCCACACACTTATGTCTCTTGGTCTTTCAAGATCAGAGTAAGTTTCTAATTATCCAAATGGTGATGAATTAATTAAATGATGATTGGTGCACGAAATTGTGATCATCAACAATGGCGCTAAAGACTTGGTGCTCTCAAACGTGAATCACACTTTGTCACAACTTCGCACAACTAACCAGCAAGTGCACTGGGTCGTCCAAGTAATAAACCATACGTGAGTAAGGGTCGATCCCACGGAGATTGTCGGCTTGAAGCAAGCTATGGTCACCTTGTAAATCTCAGTCAGGTGGACTCAAATGGTTATAGAGAATTGATAATTAAAACATAATTAAAATATAAACTAGGATAGAGATACTTATGTAATTCATTGGTGAGAATTTCAGATAAGCGTATAGAGATTGCTTTCGTTCCTTCTGAACCTCTGCTTTCCTGCTGTTTTCATCCAATCATTCCTACTCCTTTCCATGGCAAGATGTATGTTAGGCATCACCGTTGTCAATGGCTACATCCTGTCCTCTCAGTGAAAATGGTCCAATGCGCTGTCACTGCATGGCTAATCATCTGTCGGTTCTCGATCATGCTGGAATAGGATCCATTGATCCTTTTGCGTCTGTCACTACGCCCATCACTCGCGAGTTTGAAGCTCGTCGCAGCCATCCCTTCCCAGATCCTACTCGAAATACCACAGACAAGGTTTAGACTTTTCGGATCTCAAGAATGGCCGTCCATGGATTCTAACTTATACCACGAAGACTCTGATTAAGGAATCCCAGAGATACTCATTCAATCAAAGGTAGAACGGAAGTGGTTGTCAGGCACGCGTTCATAGGTTGGGAATGATGATGAGTGTCACGATCATCACATTCATATTGAGGTGCGAATCAATATCTTAGAATCGGAATAAGCTTGAATTGAATAGAAAAACAATAGTACTTTGTATTAATTCATGAGGAACAGCAGAGCTCCACACCTTAATCTATGGTGTGTAGAAATTCTACCATTGAAAATACATAAGTGATAGAGGTCCAGGCATGGCCTAGTGGCCAGCCTCCATGATCTAAGAACTAAACATCCATAGATGATCAAAAGATCTCTCCAAATACAATAGTAAAAAGTTCTATTTTTAATAAACTAGTTACTAGGGTTACAGAAATAAGTAAATGATGCAGAAATCCACTTCCGGGGCCCACTTGGTGTGTGCTTGGGCTGAGCATTGAGCTTTACACGTGTAGAGGCTTCTCTTGGAGTTGAACGCCAGTTTGTAACCTGTTTCTGGCGTTTAACTCCACTTTGCAACCTGTTTCTGGCGTTTAACTCCACTTTGCAACCTGTTTCTGGCGTTTAACTCCAAAATAGGGCAGGAAGCTGGCGTTGAACGCCAGTTTGCGTCATCTAAACTCGATCAAAATGTGGACTATTATATATTGCTGGAAAGCCCTGGATATCTACATTCTAACGCAATTGAAAGCACACCATTTGGAGTTCTGTAGCTCCAGAAAATTCACTTTGAGTGCAGGGAGGTCAGAATCCAACAGCATCTGCAGTCCTTCTTCAACCTCTGAATCTGATTTTTGCTCAAGTCCCTCAACTTCAGCCAGAAAATACCTGAAATCACAGAAAAACAAACAAACTCATAGTAAAGTCCAGAAATGTGATTTTTATTTAAAAACTAATAAAAATATACTAAAAACTAACTAAATCATACTGAAAACCATGTAAAAACAATGCCAAAAAGCGTATAAATTATCCGCTCATCAATGATTCATGTTTACTAATCAGATTATAGATTTTCCGATGCCAATAATCTTGCAGATGAGACTTTTGTGTATACCAGGGCACCGTGGTTGTCTGGTTGATCACATTGGCGGTCACAGTGATATTATTCACCTTCAAATGTATAATGATTTTCTACCATGGTAATAATCAATTCAATTCTTAATACAACAACAACAACAAAGCCTTGTCCCACTAGGTGGTGTCGGCTACATGAATCAAATGATGTCATTGAGCTCTGTCATGTATCATATCTACAGAGAAACCGTTTACATGTAGATCTCGTTTGACCACCTCATGGATGGTCTTCTTAGGTCTTCCTCTGCCTTTCACCCCTTGTCCATCTTCCATCTCATCCACCCTCCTGACTGGGTGTTCGGTTGGTCTTCTTCTCACATGTCCAAACCACCTGAGACGTGATTCTACCATCTTTTCCACAATGGGTGCTACTCCAACTCTGTCCCTTATATCTTCGTTCCTTATTTTATCTAATTGCGTATGACCACTCATCCATCTCAACATCTTCATCTTTGCCACACTTAGCTTATGTTCGTGCTCCCCTTTGGCCACCCAACACTCCGTACCATAAAGCATAGCCGGTCTTATAGCAATGCGATAGAATTTACCTTTAAGTTTTAAAGGAACTTTTTTGTCACATATAAAACCAGATGCACTCCGCCATTTTGACCAACCTGCTTGGATCCTATGATTCACATCTTGCTCAATCTCTCCATTATCCTGTATGATGCACCTAAGATACTTAAAACTTTTAACTTTTCGTAGGATGTTTTCTCCAATCTTCACCTCTATAATTGGATTTTCCCTTCTTAGACCGAACTTACATTCCATATATTCTGTCTTACTACGGCTTATGCACATACCATACACGTCTAGAGCTTCTCTCCATAAGTCCAACTTCTTATTTAGGTCTTCCCTTGACTCTCCCATAAGGACGATATCATCAGCAAAAAGCATACACCATGGCACACGTTCTTAGATGTGCTCTGTGAGTACTTCCAAGACTAGTGTGAAAAGGTATGACTTAAGGATGATCCCTGGTGTAATCCTATACCAATAGAAAATTCCTCTGTCATACCACCTTGAGACTTCACACTAGTTGTGGCCCCATCATACATGTCTTTAATTGCACGAATATATGTGATCCTTACTCTCTTCTTTTCTAAAACTTTCCATAATACCTCCCTTGGCACCCTATCGTACGTTTCTCCAAATCAATAAGCACCGCACCATATGTAGATCCCTTTTATTACTACGATACCTCTCTATCATCCTTCTTAATAAGTATATCGCTTCGGTGGTGAATCTGCCTGGCATAAATCCAAATTAGTTCTCTGTTACTTGTGTCTCTTTTCTCAACCTCTATTCTATCATCTTTTTCCATAACTTCATAGTATGGCTCATGAGCTTGATCCCTCATAATAATTAAATTAAGTATTCATATTCATTTTTATAGCTAACTTGTCTCATCTTTAATTAGGGGAATTAAACCACGAGATATGTTGTTGCAAAGGTATTGGAGAATAGAGTGTGATAGCGCATATGGTAATCTTATTATAATTATGATTATCTGATATTAATTAATTATTCATGAGTTGGGATTAATTTAATTTGGCTATGAAACAGTGATATTGCTCCATTCTGTTCATCATAAGAAGTGTCCACAAATAGTAACTTCGTTCGTGCATCCCTTAAAAGTAATGTATGCTTTTAAATTGATGTTTAATATTTAATTAAACTAATTAATGAATTATTTATTATGTGTTACTAATAATGGATGGCATGAATATGCATGCAGGTGGAGGATATGTAGTAACTCCAGTTAACAAAGGAAAGCAGTCAGTAGTAACCACACATGCTTGCAATTGATTGGAAGTTATGGAAATTGTATATGAGGCAAACGACATCAAGATCCTTAACCATTAGAATGCTAGAGAGAATTGCAGCACTGAGAGAGATGCTCAAATCAAAAGGGGAGGGAGAAAGTGTAAAAAAAATTGCAGCAGATATAGGGATACCAGAAACTCCAGCAAATGAAACGGAGGATAATGAAGTAAAGATAGGAGATAGTAGCAGCAAAAAGGTAGTGGACCTTATGGAAGTGGAAGATGATGCTCTCAAAGAGGCTGTAGATATTGCAAAAAGGATAAAAGATCCACAAAGGGCAGCCAAACAACTAGCCACTAAGGCATTGAACAAACACAGTATAGATGTTTTGAATACACTGAGTTTTGTAACACCCTAGTTATCAAAATATCACGCTTTCGGCTACGCCACTCTAATAGCTCGGTATTACGATGACTCTTAAAATATTTAATACTAAAATAGGAGCTTGTTTAAAACTTAAATCATATTATTTTTTTTTTCAAAATAACCATATATAACAAAACATAAATCCATACTTACAACCATATACATACATATACTTAGTATTAACTTACAAGCATTACATAATACAAATCCTATCCCTCTTACAAAATGTTAAAAAGTTAAAGGCGAGGAAAACATAACTAATACAACACAATACATCAAAAAAACGAAAAAAGTAATAAACTTTCGAACTTCGTCATCCATATCCTGAAAATAAAAGAAAACCTGTAGCGGAGTGAGAACATCGTCCTCACTGGTTCACACTATAGTGTTAGAGAATTGCTATAATAAGATACATAAAATAAAATTGTTTTCAATATACAGTGATTATGGCCGTCAAAATGGGTTAAACCCATCGAGCCAGCCCTTTACCCATTTAAATGGGCGGGCTTTGCCTCTAAAATTAAGCCCATTTAAATTTCGGGCTAAATGGGCTGAGCCCGATTAACCCGAAAAAAATGACAGGTTAAACAGGCTAGCCCGCGGGATAAACGGGTGGCCCGTTAAAATTTTTTTACATTTATTTTTAAAAAGTTGTACTTTTAGCCGATATTTCTCCCGATCCGACCCAAAAATTTGACCCATCAACTAAAAGAATATTATTTTTTAAAGGTTTTTGACCTAAAAGTGGTATTTTTTGTCAATATATTTTTCAAAAAATAAAATAAAAGAATAAACAGGCTGGCCCATTTAACCCATCTGGTTGACTATAAACTGTCCGGGATAAAAAATTATGGCCCGCGAATAAAACGGGCTTAAACGGCCCAGCTCATTTAACCCTCGGGCTTAATGGGCCGAGCCTAAATGGGCTAGGCTAGCCCGTTTCACAACCCTAACAATGATTGTTGCCCACCTTATGTATCCTTTCAAAAATCAAATATTTACATTCAAAAATTTGAAATCCTTTTTAAAAATTTTTCCTAGATAGTATGAATGACCAAGCTATTCCAAGCATAGTTTCATTAAGTCTATCCTGAACCAGTTTAGTTTTTCATACTTTAGTAAACCAAAATCACAAACCATTCATGGCCTTCAGCCCATCACATAATCAATCACAGTAATAGGCCCAAACAGCTTAATCAACAGCCAATTCACCACAATCCAATCAATTTTAATCACAAACACAAGTAAGAAGGTACAATCACAATCAATCAATTACATCAGGTAGAGCAATTAGTTGTTAAACATAATTATTCACATAGAAAAACCAATTACAATATACACAACCAACAATGTCACATAGATGCATATGATCAATGCCTGTTGATGAGCGGATAATTTATACGCTTTTTGGTATTATTTTTAGTATGTTTTTAGTAGAATCTAGTTACTTTTAGGGATGTTTTCATTAGTTTTTATGTTAAATTCACATTTCTGGACTTTACTATGAGTTTGTCTGTTTTTCTGTGATTTCAGGTATTTTCTGGCTGAAATTGAGGGACTTGAGCAAAAATCAGATATAGAGGTTGAAGAAGGACTACTGATGCTGTTGGATTCTGACCTCCCTGCACTCAAAATGGATTTCTGGAGCTACAAAACTCAAAATGGCGCGCTTCTAATTGCGTTGGAAAGTAGACATCCAGGGCTTTCCAGCAATATATAATAGTTCATACTTTGCCCGAGTTTAGATGACGCAAACTGGCGTTCAACACCAGTTCTCTGCCCAATTCTGGCGTTCAGCGCCAGAAACAAGTTGTAAAGTGGAGTTCAACGCCCAAACTGGCACAAAAGCTGGCGTTCAACTCCAAGAAGGACCTCTACACGTGCAACACTCAAGCTCAGCCCAAGCACACACCAAGTGGGCCCCGGAAGGGGATTTATGCATCAATTACTTACTTCTGTAAACCCTAGTAACTAGTTTAGTATAAATAGAACTTTTTATCATTGTATTCGCAGTCTTGGTTACTCTGGTTCCCCTCTGGGGCCGAGACCAATGAAATCCATTATCACTTATGTATTTTCAACAGTAGAGTTTCTACACTCCATAGATTAAGGTGTGGAGCTCTGCTATTCCTCAAAGATTAATACAAAGTACTACTGTTTTTCTATTCAATTCAACTTGTTCCGCTTCTAAGATATTCATTCGCACTTCAACCTGAATGTGATGAACGTGACAATCATCATCATTCCCTATGAATGCGTGCCTGACAACCACTTCCGTTCTACCTTAGATTGAATGAATATCTCTTGGATCTCTTAATCAGAATCTTCGTGGTATAAGCTAGATTGATGGCGGCATTCATGAGAGTCCAGAAAGTCTAAACCTTGTCCGTGGTATTTTGAGTAGTACTCTGGGATTGAATGACTGTGACGAACTTCAAACTCGCAAGTGCTGGGCGTAGTGACAGACGCAAAAGGATAGTAAATTCTATTCCAGTATGATCGAGAACCTCAAAGATGATTAGCCATGCAGTGACAGCGCATTGGACCATTTTCACAGAGAGGAATAGGATACAACCATCGACAAGGGTGATGCCTCCAGACGATTAGCCGTGCTGTGACAGAGCATTTGGACCATTTTCCCGAGAGGATTGAAAGTAGCCATTGGCAACGGCGACATCCTTACAAAAAGCCAGCCATAGAAAGGAGTAAGACTGATTGGATGAAGACAGCAGGAAAGCAGAGGTTCAGAGGAACGAAAGCATCTCTATGCGCTTATCTGAAATTCTCACCAATGATTTACATAAGTATTTCTATCCTTATTATATTATCCTATTTTCGAAAACTCCATAATTATTTTATATCCGCCTGACTGAGATTTTCAAGGTGACCATAGCTTGCTTCATACCAACAATCTCCGTGGGATCGACCCTTACTCATGTAAGGTTTATTACTTGGACGACCCAGTGCAATTGCTGGTTAGTTGTATTGAAGTTGTGACAAATTATGAATTGAGAGTAGTGCACCATGTTTTTGGATCCATTACAGAGATCACAATTTCGTGCACCAAGTTTTTGGCGCCGTTGCCGGGGATTGTTCGAGTTTGGACAACTGACGGTTCATCTTGTTGCTCAGATTAGGTAATTTTCTTTTTGTTTAATTTTCAAAAATTTTTCAAAAATCCTTCAAAATTTTATCCTTTGTTTTTGAAAAAAATTTTAAAATAAAAATGTTTTCAAAAATATATTTTTCTTCAGAATTTTTAAGAATGAATTCTAGTGTTTCATGAAATATGTTGAATCCTATCTGGCTGTAAAGCCATACCCAAACTGCTTTGGGATTGGTCTTCAACTAATCACCTCAATGGATGTAATTTACATGCTAGAGCTTGGCTGGCTATTAAGCCATGCCTGACCCTTTGATTGGAGCTTTAGACTAAAGAGCATAAGATTCCTGGAATTCATATTAAAAATTTTGAAATCCTTATTTTTCTTTTTCAAAATGGTTTTCGAAAAAAATTAAAAGAAAATACAAAAAGAAAAAAAATTTATAAAATCATAAAAATCAAAAAAAAAAATTTTTGTGTTTCTTGTTTAAGTCATGTGTCATGTTATAAGTTTGGTGTCAATTGCATGCTCATCTTGCATTTTTCGAAAAAAATTCATGCATTCATAGTGTTCTTCATGATCTTCAAGTTGTTCTTGGTAAGTCTTCTTGTTTGATCTTGATGTTTTCATGTTTTGTGTCTTTTCTTGTTTTACATGTGTATTTTTGCATCCATAGAGTCTAAACATGAAAGATTTCTATGTTTGGTGTCTTGCATGTTTTCTTTGCATATAAAGATTTTCAAAAATATGTTCTTGATGTTCATCATGATCTTCATAATGTTCTTGGTGTTCATCCTGACATTCATAGCATTCTTGCATGCATTCATTGTTTTGATCTAAAATTCTCATGCATTGCATCATTTTCATGTTTCTCTCTCTCATCATTAAAAATTCAAAAATTAAAAAAAATATCTTTCCCTTTTTCTCTCTTAAAATTTCGAAAATTAGATTTGACTTTTTCAAAAATTTTTAAAAATCTAGTTGTTTTTATGAGTCAAATCAAATTTTCAATTTAAAAATCTCATCTTTTTCAAAAATCAAATCTTTTTCAAAACTAATTTCAATCATATCTTTTCAAAAAAAAATTATCTTCTTATCTTACCTTTTTCAAAATATCTTTTCTAACTTTTTATCTTCTTATCTTTTCAAAAATTGATTTTCAAAATTTGTTTCAACTAACTAACTAACTTTTTGTTTGTTTCTTACCTTTTTCAAAACTACCTAACTAACTCTCTCTCTCTAATTTTCGAAAATATCTCCCTCTCTTTTTCAAAACTTCTTTTTAATTAACTAATTATTTTAATTTTGGATTTTAATTTTCGAAAATTACTAACCTTTTTCAAAAACTATTTTCGAAAATCACTAACTCTTTTTCAAAAATTATTTTCGAAAATTCTCCCTCTCCCATCTTATTCTATTTATTTATTTATCTACTAACATCTCCTCATCTCAATTCACTGCTCCTATCCTTACCCTTGTGTTTGGATTCTTCATTCTTCTTCACCCCTATTCCTTTCCTTTTTCTACTAACAATAAGGAACCTATTTACTGTGACATAGAGGATTCCTCTTCTTCTCTTGTTCTCTTCTCTTTCTTATGAGCAGAAACAAAGAAAAAGGTATTCTTGTTAAAGCTGATCCAGAACCTGAAAGGAGATGGCAGCCGAACCCAACAACAATAATGCAAGGAGAATGCTTGGTGACTTTACTGCACCTAATTCCAATTTACATGGAAGAAGCATCTCCATTCCTGCCATTAGAGCAAACAATTTTGAGCTTAAACCTCAATTAGTTTCTCTGATGCAGCAGAAATGCAAGTTTCATGGACTTCCATCTGAAGATCCTTTTCAGTTCTTAACTGACTTCTTGCAGATATGTGATACTGTTAAGACTAATGGAGTAGATCCTGAAGTCTACAGGCTCATGCTTTTCCCTTTTGCTGTAAGAGACAGAGCTAGAGTGTGGTTGGACTCTCAACCTAAAGATAGCCTGAACTCTTGGGATAAGCTGGTCACGGCTTTCTTAGCCAAGTTCTTTCCTCCTCAAAAGCTGAGCAAGCTTAGAGTGGATGTTCAAACCTTCAGACAGAAAGAAGGTGAATCCCTCTATGAAGCTTGGGAAAGATACAAGCAGCTGACCAAAAAGTGTCCTTCTGACATGCTTTTAGAATGGACCATCCTGGATATATTCTATGATGGTTTATCTGAGCTATCAAAGATGTCATTGGATACTTCTGCAGGTGGATCCATTCACCTAAAGAAAACACCTGCAGAAGCTCAAGAACTCATTGACATGGTTGCTAATAACCAGTTCATGTACACTTCTGAGAGGAATCCTGTGAATAATGGGACGCCTATGAAGAAGGGAGTTCTTGAAATTGATACTCTGAATGCCATATTGGCTCAGAACAAAATATTGACTCAGCAAGTCAATATGATTTCTCAGAGTCTGAATGGAATGCAAGTTGCATCCAACAGTACTCAAGAGGCATCTTCTGAAGAAGAAGCTTATGATCCTGAGAACCCTGCAATAGCAGAGGTGAATTACTTAGGTGAACCTTATGGAAACACCTATAACTTATCATGGAGAAATCATCCAAATTTCTCATGGAAGGATCAAAAGCCTCAACAAGGCTTTAATAATGGTGGAAGAAATAGGTTTAACAATAGTAAATCTTTTCCATCATCCACTCAGCAACAGACAGAGAATTTTGACCAGAATCTATCTAGCTTAGCAAACTTAGTCTCTGATCTATCTAAGGCCACTATGAGTTTCATGAATGAAACAAGGTCCTCCATTAGAAATTTGGAGGCACAAGTGGGCCAGCTGAGTAAGAAGATCACTGAAATCCCTCCCAGTACTCTTCCAAGCAATACAGAAGAAAATCCAAAGAGAGAGTGCAAGGCCATTGATATTACCAAAATGGCCGAACCCAAAGAGGGAGAGGAAGACGTGAATCCCAGTGAGGAAGACCTCCTGGGACGTCCAGTGATCAATAAGGAGTTTCCTTCTAAGGAACCAAAGGAATCTGAGGCTCATCTAGAGACCATAGAGATTCCATTGAACCTCCTTATGCCCTTCATGAGCTCTGATGAGTATTCCTCTTCTGAAGAGAATGAGGATGTCACTGAAGAGCAAGCTGCCAAGTTCCTTGGTGCAATCATGAAACTGAATGCCAAATTATTTGGTATTGAGACTTGCGAAGATGAACCTCCCTTGTTCACCAATGAACTAAGTGATCTGAATCAACTGACATTGCCCCAGAAGAAACAGGATCCTGGAAAGTTCATAATACCTTGTACCATAGGCACCATGCTCTTTGAAAAGGCTCTGTGTGACCTTGGTTCAGGGATAAACCTCATGCCCCTCTCTGTAATAGAGAAACTGGGAATCTATGGGGTGCAAGCTGCTAAAATCTCATTAGAGATGGCAGACAATTCAAGAAAACAGGCTTATGGACAAGTAGAGGACGTGTTAGTAAAGGTTGAAGGCCTTTACATCCCTGCTGATTTCATAGTCCTAGACACTGGAAAGGAAGAGGATGAATCCATCATCCTAGGAAGGCCTTTCCTAGCCACAGTAAGAGCTGTGATTGATGTGGACAGAGGAGAATTGATCCTTCAATTAAATAAGGACAACCTTGTGTTTACAACTCAAGGATCTCTCTCTGCATCCATGGAGAGGAAGCAGAAAAAGCTTCTCTCAAAGCAGAGTCAACCAAAGCCCCCACAGTCAAACTCTAAGTTTGGTGTCAAACCCCCATATCCAAACTCTAAGTTTGGTGTTGGGAGGTCCCAACAAAGCTCTGCACATCTGTGAGGCTCCATGAGAGCCCACTGTCAAGCTATTGACATTAAAGAAGCGCTTGTTGGGAGGCAACCCAATGTTTATTTATCTAATTTTATTTTTGTTTTTCATGTTTTCTTAGGTTCATGATCATGTGGAGTCACAAAATAAACAAAAAATTTAGAAACAGAATCAAAAATAGCGGAAGAAAAATCACACCCTGGAGGAAGCACCTGTCTGGCGTTCAACGCCAGAACAGAGCATGGTTCTGGCGCTGAACGCCCAAAATGGGCACCAACCTGGCGCTGAACGCCCAGAGTTGTGTGCAAGGGCATTTTACATGCCTAATTTGGTGCAAGGTTGTAAATCCTTGAACACCTCAGGATCTGTGGACCCTACAGGATCATCTCAGGATCTGTGGACCCCACAGGATCCCCACCTACCTCCACTCACTCTCTTCTCTCTTCTCAATCATCCTCTATTCCCAATAAACACTCTTCCCCAAAATCCTTCACCTATCACCTCCATCCCTCTTCCCTATTAACCCTTCACCACTCACATACAACAACTCTTCCCCATAAACCTACCCAATAAACTCCACCTACCTTCAAAATTCAAAATCAATTTTCCACCCAAACCCACCCATATGGCCGAACCTTAACCCCCCTCCCTTCCCTATATAAAGCCTTCCATTCTTCTTCATTTTCACACAATACAACCCTCTCTTTCCCTTCTTGGCTGAAACATACCTCCCCCCTCTTCTCCATATTTTCTTCTTCTTCTTCATCTAATTCTTTCTTTTCTTGCTCGAGGGCGAGCAAAATTCTAAGTTTGGTGTGATAAAAGCATAAGCTTTTTGTTTTTCCATTACCATTGATGCCACCTAAGACCGGAGAATCCTTTAGAAAAGGGAAAGGGAAGACAAAAGCTTCCACCTCCGAGTCATGGGAGATGGAAAGGTTCATCTCCAAAGCCCATCAAGACCACTTCTATGATGTTGTGGCCAAGAAGAAGGTGATCCCCGAGGTCCCTTTCACGCTCAAGAGAAATGAGTATCCGGAGATCCGACATGAAATCCAAAGAAGAGGTTGGGAAGTTCTAACAAACCCCATTCAACAAGTCGGCATCTTAATGGTTCAAGAGTTCTATGCCAATGCATGGATCACTAAGAACCATGATCAAAGTAAGAACCCAAATCCAAAAAAATTATATTACAATGGTTCGGGGGAAATACTTAGATTTTAGTCCGGAAAATGTGAGGTCGGCGTTTAACTTGCCCATGATGCAAGGAGATGAACGCCCCTACACTAGAAGGGTCAACTTTAATCAAAGGTTGGACCAAGTCCTTATGGACATATGTGTGGAAGGAGCTCAATGGAAGATTGACTCCAAAGGCAAGCCGGTTCAACTAAGAAGATTGGACCTCAAGCCTGTGGCTTGAGGATGGTTGGAGTTCATCCAACGCTCCATCATCCCCACTAGCAACCGATCTGAAGTTACTGTGGATCGGGCCATCATGATCCATAGCATCATGATTGGAGAAGAAGTAGAAGTTCATGAAGTCATCTCCCTTGAACTCTACAAAATAGCCGAAAAGCCCTCTCCTGGGGCAAGGCTAGCTTTTTCTCATCTTATTTGCCATCTATGTTACTCAGCTGGAGCTTTCATAGAAGGAGACATTCACATTGAGGAAGAGAAGCCCATCACTAAGAAAAATATGGAGCAAGCAAGAGAGCCCATTCATAGAGCTCAAGAGGCATATGAAGCTCATCACCATGAGACCTCGGAGATGCCTCAAATGCATTTTCCTCCACAAAACTATTGGGAGCAAATTAACACCTCCCTAGGAGAATTAAGTTCCAACATGGGACAATTAAGGGTGGAACATCAAGAGCACTCCATCATCCTTCATGAAATTAGAGAAGATCAAAAAGCAATGAGGGAGGAGCAACAAAGACAAGGAAGAGACATAGAAGAGCTCAAGGACATCATTGGTTCCTCAAGAAGGAAACGCCACCATCACTAAGGTGGATTCATTCCTTGTTCTTATTTCTTCTGTTTTTCATTTTCTATGTTATATGCTTATCTATGTTTGTGTCTTCATTACATGATCATTAGTAGTTAGTAACTATGTCTTAAAGTTATGAATGTCCTATGAATCTATCATCTCTCTTAAATGAAAAATGTTTTTAATTCAAAAGAACAAGAAGTACATGAGTTTTGAATTTATCCTTGAACTTAGCTTAATTATATTAATGTGGTGACAATGCTTCTTGTTTTCTGAATGAATGCTTGAACAGTGCATATGTCTTTTGAAGTTGTTGTTTAAGAATGTTAAATATGTTGGCTCTTGAAAGAATGATGACAAGGAGACATGTTATTTGATAATCTGAAAAATCATAAAAATGATTCTTGAAGCAAGAAAAAGCAGCAAAGAACAAAGCTTGCAGAAGAAAAAAAATTTAGGCAAAAAAAATAGAAAAAAAAAAGAAAAAGCAAGCAGAAAAAGCCAAAAGCTCTTAAAACCAAGAGGCAAGAGCAAAAAAGCCAATAACCCTTAAAACCAAAAGGCAAGGGTAAATAAAAAGGATCGAGCATCAGTGGATAGGAGGGCCTAAAGGAATAAAATCCTGGCCTAAGCGGCTAAACCAAGCTGTCCCTAACCATGTGCTTGTGGCGTGTAGGTGTCAAGTGAAAACTTGAGACTGAGTGGTTAAAGTCAAGGTCCAAAGCAAAAAAAGAGTGTGCTTAAGAACCCTGGACACCTCTAATTGGGGACTTTAGCAAAACTGAGTCACAATCTGAAAAGGTTTACCCAATTATGTGTCTGTGGCATTTATGTATCCGGTGGTAATACTGGAAAACAAAGTGCTTAGGGCCACGGCCAAGACTCATAAAATAGCTGTGTTCAAGAATCATCATACTGAACTAGGAGAATCAATAACACTATCTGAACTCTGAGTTCCTATAGATGCCAATCATTCTGAACTTCAATGGATAAAGTGAGATGCCAGAACTATTCAAGAGGCAAAAAGCTACAAGTCTCGCTCATCTGATTAGAGCTATGTTTCATTGATAGTTTGGAATTTATAGTATATTCTCTTCTTTTTATCCTATTTGATTTTCAGTTGCTTGGGGACAAGCAACAATTTAAGTTTGGTGTTGTGATGAGCGGATAATTTATACGCTTTTTGGCATTGTTTTTAGTATGTTTTTAGTAGAATCTAGTTACTTTTAGGGATGTTTTCATTAGTTTTATGTTAAATTCACATTTCTGGACTTTACTATGAGTTTGTGTATTTTTCTGTGATTTCAGGTTTTTTCTAGCTGAAATTGAGGGACTTGAGCAAAAATCAGATTCAGAGGTTGAAGAAGGACTACTGATGCTGTTGGATTCTGACCTCCCTGCACTCAAAATGAATTTTCTGGAGCTACAGAACTCAAAATGGCGCGCTTCTAATTGCGTTGGAAAGTAGACATCTAGGGCTTTCCAGCAATATATAATAGTCCATACTTTGCCCGAGTTTAAATGACGCAAACTGGCGTTCAACGCCAGTTCTCTGCCCCATTCTAGCGTTCAGCGCCAGAAACAAGTTGCAAAGTGGAGTTCAACGCCCAAACTGGCACAAAACCTGGCGTTCAACTCCAAGAAGAACCTCTACACGTGCAACACTCAAGCTCAGCCCAAGCACACACCAAGTGGGCCCCAGAAGTGGATTTATGCATCAATTACTTACTTCTGTAAACCCTAGTGACTAGTTTAGTATAAATAAAACTTTTTATCATTGTATTCGCAGTCTTGGTTACTCTGGTTCCCCTCTGGGGCCGAGACCAATGAACTCCATTATCACTTATGTATTTTCAACGGTAGAGTTTCTACACTCCATAGATTAAGGTGTAGAGCTCTGCTGTTCCTCAAAGATTAATGCAAAGTACTACTGTTTTTCTATTCAATTCAACTTGTTCCGCTTCTAAGATATACATTCGCACTTCAACCTGAATGTGATGAACGTGACAATCATCATCATTCCCTATGAACGCGTGCCTGACAACCACTTCCGTTCTACCTTAGATTGAATGAATATCTCTTGGATCTCTTAATCAGAATCTTCGTGGTATAAGCTTGATTGATGGCGGCATTCATGAGAGTCCGGAAAGTCTAAACCTTGTCCGTGGTATTCCGAGTAGGACTCTGGGATTGAATGACTGTGATGAACTTCAAACTCGCAAGTGCTGGGCGTAGTGACAGACGCAAAAGGATAGTAAATTCTATTCCAGTATGATCGAGAACCTCAAAGATGATTAGCCATGCAGTGACAGCGCATTGGACCATTTTCATAGAGAGGAATAGAATACAACCATCGACAAGGGTGATGCCTCCAGACGATTAGCCGTGCTGTGACAGAGCATTTGGACCATTTTCCCGAGAGGATTGAAAGTAGCCATTGGCACCGGTGACATCCTTACAAAAAGCCAGCCATAGAAAGGAGTAAGACTGATTGGATGAAGACAGCAGGAAAGCAGAGGTTCAGAGGAACGAAAGCATCTCTATGCGCTTATCTGAAATTCTCACCAATGATTTACATAAGTATTTCTATCCTTATTATATTATCCTATTTTCGAAAACTCCATAATTATTTTATATCCGCCTGACTTAGATTTACAAGGTGACCATAGCTTGCTTCATACCAACAATCTCCGTGGGATCGACCCTTACTCACGTAAGGTTTATTACTTGGACGACCCAGTGCACTTGTTGGTTAGTTGTATCGAAGTTGTGACAAATTATGAATTGAGAGTAGAGCACCAAGTTTTTTGAGCCATTACCAGAGATCACAATTTCGTGCACCACCTGTCCTATGGCTGATAAGTCTCATCTGTCGGTTATAAAGCCAAACCCGACATGTTCGGTAGCTAACCCTGGATAGAACACCAAATACGGAGCAAGTGAGACAACGTCACAACTCTTGCATCTTACCTGCGTACCCAGAGTAGGGGACAACTTCACCCTTCCTTTTAACCAGGTAGTGTTACAGTTGTCAACCCGGAGCAAGCGGTGTCAGAACTCAACCCCTTGCATCTTACCCAGAGTCTCGAACTCTTATTCAAAGCAAGTGGATAACACCACTGCATCTTACCCGGCTTTCTCGCCTCTTACCCGAAGCAAGTAGATGACACCACTGCATCTTATCCGGAGGCATAACACAATCAATTTCAATCTCATTATTATTATAATTCATTCATTTACACACCATCATTTCCGCATTTCCTCAACAATCCTTATCAAGTCAAATCATCATTCATGTCATATATCACTTTCCCTCAAATCACTTTACTTTGAAACCAAAATCAAACTCATCTATCTTAATTTCAAAATCCTCATATCTCAAGCTATTTCAATCTCAAAAACCACTTTTTTTTTCTCAAAAATCAATTTCCTTTCAAAATGGAACAACTTTATGTAACATTTTTCCAACACTTCCAAACAATTTCAATTATTATATCATATGGTAAATTTTCTTAGAGAAGACTCAAAATCTTTCCCTTTAAATCATCCATTAAACTACTTTAAATCAGAGTTGGTAATAAATTATCTTGGCAAAGACTCAAGATTCTAGGGGAGAATAACCTATCTCTTTTCTTAAATTCTCTAAAAATCTTCAAAATCATAGTTACTTAAATTGGAATCAATTAAAATGGAGATTTAAAACCAAAACCAAAGCATGCAAGCTAAAAGTTCTGAACCAACTTCAAAAAAACAAATTATTTAAACCCAAGACCAATTTCAATTTCATTCTTAAATCTGAAACATTTCCAAAGGCTCGGAATTTGTTTAATTTTGCTAAATTAACATTTAAAGAATACTTTAAAACTTTTCCTCAAAACGTCGCAGAACAAAATTAATCGATTTAAAGTTCAATTTCTTTTAAACCCACTAAAACTCCTCCAAAGATACTTCTTTGATCAAACTCTGAAACATAGGTCTTTTCATATTTAAATCAACCTGAAAACATATACTTTTCTTAATAAATCCATAATCAAATAATAGAATCTCTCAAATCCAATCATTTTCTAAATACCATTTTAAACAGAGTCTTAAATTTCATAACAAAATTTCGACAGCATCTCCCCTAAAACTTGGACTTTGCCACCCTTTTCGGGTCCCAACCACACCATTCCACAACCCTTTCCAACGGGTTCAAAATCAAATCAGTTCAAAATCAAGCTGATTCTAACAATTCATATCATTTTCATATTTCAAAGAAACCAATTCAAACTCAGATCATTTTCAATAGATTAAGCCCATTTTCAAAACTTTAATGAAACAATTCAGCAATTGTCCATTTAACAAAACCAAACAATAATTCAATCAAACAACAATCATATTCATCCAAAATAGCCAAACAATACATAAGACTTATACAATCACCAAAAAGTGTATTTCTTACATCAATATCTATTTATAACAATTTCGAATTATAAAATTGAGTTTTTAGAAAAGTCCCTACCTCGACAAGTCGAAACCATAAACCAAACGCGTCAACGGAACTCTTTTCTCTCAGCCCGAGATCGACGCAACCAAAACCTTAGCCCCAGATCACGTTCACAGCAATCACAGCCATTTAAAAGAGGAATGCAACACTCAGAACTCGACCTTATGGTACCAAAACCTCAAAACCTTTAACAAATCATAACATATTACTTATAAGCTAGTGAAGAAGGTTTTGGATTAGAAATACCTATTGCAATAGGGAAGAACAACTAAACCAAATAGTAGAACGACTCAAAATAAAGGCAGCAGCAGCGGGATAGTGACTCTGATGGCGGCGCACGACAGAAACCAGTGACCATATATCCTGACACAAACAACTTCAATAACAAATCTCATGGTAATAACCAACTTAACGGACAAAGAAGCTGAAGTAAGGTTAGAGCTTACCAAACAGACACAGGCTTCAGTGGCGGTTTCCGGTGGCAGCAGAGGCCGCGTGGAGCTCCGGTGACGCAGCAGCAAGCATAAACGACGGTGGACAGATCGGCGAGGGTGGTGATGCCAGGGCATTTTGGCTAGTTTCACAAGCTATTTTTAGTTTGTTTTAGGTTGGTTTCATGCATTTTCTTGAGCTATAAGTAAGTGTTTGGATGAGAATTTCATGCATATCTTGATTCAATCAAACATGGTTAAATTGATGCATTTTCATGAGAGTTATGCAAGATTTACTTGATGATATGAATAATGCAAAAATCTTGTGATTTTGGCAATACTTTGTTGCATTTTGTTTGCTCCTAATAGCCTGACTGTGCCTTCTTCAAATAAGAATAACTTGAGCTACAATGCTCCAAATGAAGTGATTCCAAAAGCATTGGAAAGTAGGAATCTAGAGCTTTCCAAGCATATATGGCACTGCATAATGAACACAAAATATGAGGGAGAAAACTTGCCCCAAAAGTGTAAAGATGAACATAGTATCAACCTGTAGTAAGGCCAGCTGACCTTGTGACACCATGGCGTATAACTTGAGCTGTAGAGCTCCAAATGATGTGCTTCTAACGGCATTGGAAAGTAGACATTCAGAGATTTCCAAAAATATATAATAGTATAGGGGTGGACAATAAACTTGAGCTTCAGAATCTGGCGTTGTTACCAACGTTGGTGTAAACGTTGGTGTGCCAACGTTGCCTCAAACATTGCACACCAACGCCAGCGACCCTGTCCCATTCAAAGGAGCATAACATGAGTTACAGATAGCCAATTGAGGTGCTTTCAGTTGGGTTAGAAAGCTGACATTCAGAGCTTTCCAACCATGTATAATAGTCTATAGTAGGGCACGAAGTTGTCAACATTGATAACAAGATAAAGGAAGCAATGTTGGTGGCAAAAGTTGGCTCACCAACGTTGCCCATCAATGTGCCAAGCAACAAAGCAATGTTGGTGGCCAAAGTTGGCTCACCAACGTTGCTGACAACGTTCCAAGCTACAAGGGTGCCAACGTTGGAGGAAATGTTGGTGATCCAATGTTACCCCCATCATTCTAGATAACTTTTAATCTTTGGTGTTGGAAAATTTGCAGTGACGCGTACGCGTCGATGACGCGTACGTGTGAAGGAGCAATTTTAGCCAGTTTCGCACACGCATGAGCGATGTACACACGCAAAATGCTGTTTTGATGTGTATGCGTGGGCAACGCACACGCGTGGGCGAACAAACGTTGGTGCACCAATGTTAGGTCAAACCCTAGCCCAAGTGTTATTTTGCAACGTTTCACCCAACGTTTCCATATAAACGTAGATCACCAACGTTAAGGCCAACTTCGATACAAATTGGCACCCATGCAAGTATGAACGTTAGCTAGCCAAAGCCCTTGTCAACGTTACCAACAGCCACTTCAAGCTTGATTCAACCAAGGCCAAGGCCCACATCCAAGTACTTGAAGATCCTTTTTAAAGATGAAAAGTAGAGTATAAATAGAAGAGTTTTTGAAGATGAAAAAGGGGGCTCAGAAGGATGGAGGATTAGAGACTCCAGAGCTCTCTGGAGGATTAGAGACTTCAGAGAGCTTAGTTTAGGATTTCTTTTGTACCCATTTTACATTCTGCAACTTTCTTCTTCATTTTATTTTGTATTGAGCCTCAATTACTGTTATACAATTTCAATTTTATGCACTTCTACCTTTCTAAAATTTTACAGTTGAGTTTGCGTTGAGTTTGATTTACTTTCATGCAATTTAAATTCTCTTTATCCATTCCCAGAGCTATGAACAACTAAACCCCTCTTCATTGGGTTAGGGATCTCTGTTGTAATTCAATGGATCAATAATAGTTTTCATTTTTCTTCTTCTCTCTTTTCTCTTGATTTGGTTGAAAGATTTCGATCTTCATCCAATTGAGCAATTGTCTTGGAAGAGAAATTGTTCATACTTGGATTTCCTCTGAACCTTGGAAGAGAAATGAGGATATCATGCTAGAAATGCTTTCTCATGTTGGACTGGATTGGGGTTGGATGGATGCAGTGACATAAAATCCTACCAATACTTTGATCTAGAAAAATGTGGGGTATAATCAGTGATCGTACTTCATCTCTTCTCATGAGCAATTAGATCAAGGAATTGGGTAATTGTTCAAGCTTAGAGAGATTGGATTGCCAAGGAATTGGGATTCAATCACCTAAGATTGCCAAGAGATCAATATATGCATTGATTAAGGAAGAGATGAGAATGAACTTGATCCGGAGAATGTAACATCTCCTAAACCTAATGAGCTTCCCTATTTTAATCTATCCCATTCTTTAATTTTTGATGTTTACATTTATGTTCAATCACCCCTACATTTACGTTATTATGCTCATGGTGGGTGGGAGTATCAAGATCATGAAATGGGGTACTTTCGAGAGCCACAAAATGGTCCATATTTTGATGAAATTAATCACTACTCAAGTTATGGCTGGGAAGATCAAAATCAAAGAGATTTCACTCATTCATACCCCATTCATCAAGAGCCACCAACTCTTAATTATCTAACCTCACCTACTAGTTTTACATGTCCAAATTCTTCCTCACTTGAGTATACCTTGGCACAAAATCCTTTCCCAAATCCATACAATTCATTTCACCGTTCACAAAATTCATTCCACTACACACAAAATTCTCTTCACAGTCCACAAAACTCATGTCATTACCCACAAGAGTCATACAACTTTCAGAACATACAACCACAAAATAACCAATTCCATTCATAGGCCAACCCCAACCAACCATCACAACCTATACAACCTCCTTTAGATATACTTGCTAGGATGGAACTCCTCATTGAAGAACTCAAAAAAAGTAGAGAGGAAGAGAAAATAACAAAAAGGAACCATGAAGAAAAATTGAGACAGACAGCACAACCCTCTTCTGAAGAGTAATTCATTGAAAAGCTGAGATCATATAGAGAGACCACTTTACTTTCTTAGGAAACAGAGGAGTTCATTCAATAGTCTAGAGCATTGAGGGAAGAACAAGCCATCACCTTCAGAAACATTGAAGTATATTTAAACCATATAGCAAAACACTTAGGAAGGGTGCTTAGCAAGGAGGATGAGGACCAAATCGTAGGTGCAAGGGGGAATCAAAAGAACAAGAAAAAGAGGAACCCATACCAAGTGAGATTCCTATGAAGAAGGAGGAGGTTGTGAGAGTATATAAGCCTAGGCTCCATACCCACAGAGGCTACTAAGGGTGACAAAGGAACATGAAAACTCACTCCCAAAAGACTCAATGCAACAACATATAGAAGAAAGGGAGGAAGTCAATCAAGGGTGTCCACACTCAATTGAAACAGAGAGTTGCATAGAGGGTGAGTTTATTGAACTACCAATTCAAGAAGTTCTTGATGAAAAGGATGCTCCAACCATCACACAACAACCAAGACTTGAAATCAAAGAAGTGAAGGCAATCAACAAAAGCACTAAAAAGAGGATGGTAACCAAGAAAAGAAGGACCATATCCGTGAAAAAGAGAGGGTCAAAGAATAATCTAACCCCTGCTCCAACAAGCAAGTTCACTCAAGCTAACAACAAAAGAAAGCTTGTTGGGATGTACTCAAAACAGGGGACGCTAACTGGCTCATCTTTCCTATTGAGGTCATTCCTCTTAACAAACTGGAAGAAGAGGAAGAAAGTTGAGAACAACATGTCAAGCTAATGACATTAAAAGAGCGCTTGTTGGAAAGCAACCCAACCGTAGGTAACATTTCCTTTCTTTGCTTTGTTTATTTTCAATAATTTGGCATATGATTGCATTCTAAGTTTGATGTTGCCGTGCAGCAATTTGATTTTCAATCTTCACTGGGGACTTGAATCATTCTAAAATGAAAGTGTCACACTAAGTTTGGTGTTTCCACTTATTTTTCATGCTATGTACCATGCACACCACTTATTCATGCAATCATATTATCTTTGTTTTCTTTCTTGTGCCTTTATTATATCTTTAATTTTTGCTTGCTTAACCACATGCATCACTCATATTTAACTGTGTAAGACATTCATGACCCATCATAGACCCCATCACCACTGTTTTAATTGTTGCTTGAGGATAAGAAATCATTCTATGTTTGGTATGGGAAGGAGAAGAATAGGAGGAAAGGGACAACAACAACGAAAATAAACTACAAGGTGGTAAAGTTCCTTTTTCTTCTTACTTATTTCCAGCACTTTAAATTGCATGATTGTCTTCTATTTTCTTTGTATGTATGTGTGTTGTGAAATAAAGCATAGCTTGATTTATAAATTGTAACATCTTGCCATGATATCATGATTGCCATCTTGAATTTTGTGAGTTCAAAGCAATTTAGTTTCTCAAACAAGGTAATCAAAGAAGAAGTTAGCATGAGCTTATAAGTATTGGGAAGCTAGCATGACTATTGTTGCTCAATCGCATTTGAATTTATTTAATTGAAGTTTTCATCTAGGACATTTTATGAAATTTTTGAAATCATGAAAACCTTGAAGAAGCAATTGCAATTAAGGCAAGAAAAGAAAAAGGAAAAGAATGAGAAAGCTGAAGGCTCTGAGTACCAATGACAATTCAATTGTCAAGTACTTGTGGTGTTTATGTATCAAGCAAAAAGCTTGAAAACAAAATATTTAGAGTCAAGGCTAGGCTCAAGTGCAAAAGCACTCCCTTAAAGCACAAGGCTCTGAGCATCAATGATTAGAGAGTAAAGAAAAGAAACAAATGAGCTTAAAGAGTCCTCTAATTAAATGCTTGTGGTGCTTATGTATCAAGTGGTAATACTTGAAAACAAAGCATTTAGAGTCGTAGCTTTCAACTCATGGTGCAAAACACCCAATAAAATAAGCCATGAAGAGAATGAAAAGCTTGTTTCAAGGAAGAAACAGAAAGAAAAGATTTCATAAAGTGAGCTAGATAGAAGCATCAATCATTTGAATTTCTTTTGTGATTGTTGCATGCATAGAAAACTAGCTAACCATGAACATTACATTGCTACTCTTGTCAACTTGGTTCGTCAAACCTTATTGCATGATTCTCTTCTTGCTTGGGGACAAGCAAGATTTAAGTTTGGTGTTGTGATGCCAGGGCATATTGGCTAGTATCACAAGCCATTTTTAGTTTGTTTTAGGTTAGTTTCATGCATTTTCTTGAGCTATAAGCAAGTATTTGGATGAGAATTTCATGCATATCTTGATTCAATCAAACATGGTGAAATTGATGCATTTTCATGAGAGTTATGCAAGATTTACTTGATGATATGAATAATGCAAAAATCTTATGATTATGGCAATACTTTGATGCATTTTGTTTGGTTGATGATAGGTAAGAAGAAGCAAAGGAAGGGTAGAGAAGAAGCAGAGCAAGCAATGTTGGTGGCCAATGTTGGCTCACCAACGTTGCCACAAACGTTGCTCCTGACAGCCTAACTGTGTCTTCTTCAAACACGAATAACTTGAGCTACAAAGCTTCAAATGAGGTGATTTTAAAGGCATTGGAAAGTAGGAATCTAGAGCTTTCTAAGAATATATGGCACTACATAGTAGACACTAAATTTGAGGGAGATAACTTGCCCCGAAAGTGCAAAGATGAACATTGTATCAACTTGTAGTAAGGCCAGCTGACCTCGTCACCTTCCATGGAATATAACTCGAGCTATAGAGCTCCAAATGATGCACTTCTAACGGCATTGAAAAGTAGATATTCAGAGCTTTCCAACAAAAAATAATAGTATGGGGTGAACAATAAGTTTGAGCTTCAAAATCTGGCGTTGTTACCAACGTTGGTGTAAACGTTGGTGTGACAAAGTTGCCTTAAACGTTGCACACCAACGCCAGTGACCCTGTCCCCTTCAAAGGAGCATAACTTGAGTTTCAGATAGCCAATTGAGGTGCTTCTAGTTGGGTTAGAAAGCTGACATTCAGAGCTTTCCAACCATTTATAATAGTCTATAATAGGGCACGAAATTGGCAACATTGACAAGAAGAGAAAGGAAGCAACGTTGGTGGCCAAAGTTGGCTCACCAACGTTGCTGGAAACGTTCCAAGCTACAAGGGTGCCAACGTTGGAGGGAACGTTGGTGATCCAACGTTACCCCAACATTCTCGATAACTTTCAATTTTTGGAGTTGGAAAATTTGCAGTGACGCGTACGCGTCGATGACGCGTACGCGTGAACGAGCAATTTTAGCCATTTTCGCACACGCATGAGCGACGCGCACGCGCAAAGCGCTGTTTTGACACGTACGCGTGGACGACACGCACGCATGGCGAACAAACATTGGTGCACCAACGTTGGGTCAAAAGATAGCCCAAGTGTTATTTTACAACGTTTGACCCAACGTTTCCATACAAATGTAGATCACCAACGTTAAGGCCAACTTCAATACAAATTGGCACCCAACGCCCTTGGCAACGTTACGAACAGCCACTCCAAGCTTGCTTCAACCAAGGCCTAGGCCCACAACCAAGTACTTGAAGATCCATTTTGAAGATGAGAAGTAGAGTATAAATAGAAGAGTTTTTGAAGATGAAAAAGGGGGCTCGGAAGGATGGAGGATTAGAGACTCCAGAGCACTCTGGAGGATTAGAAACTTCAGAGAGCTTAGTTTAGGATTTCTTTTGTACCCATTTTACATTCTGCAACTTTCTTCTTCATTTTAGTTTGTATTGAGCCTCAACTACTATTATGCAATTTCAATTTTATGCACTTCTACCTTTCTAAAATTTTACAGTTGAGTTTGCGTTGAGTTTGATTTACTTTCATGCAATTTAAATTCTCTTTATCCATTCCCATAGCTATGAACAACTAAAACCCTCTTCATTGGGTTAGGGATCTGGTGCACAAAATTGTGATCTCAATGGCGCCAACAACTTGGTACGCACAATTGTAATCTCAACTCTTTTTCACAACTTCGCACAACTAACCAGCAAGTGCAATGGGTTGTCCAAGTAATAAACCTTACGTGGGTAAGGGTCGATCCCACGGAGATTGTCGGCTTGAAGCAAGCTATGGTCATCCTTGTAAATCTCAGTCAGGTGGATTCAAATGGTTGTGAAGTTTTTATAATTAAAATATAAATAAAATATAAAATAGAATAGAAGTACTTATGTAATTCACTGGTGAGAATTTTAGATAAGCGTATGGAGATGCTTTGCTCCTTCTGAATCTCTTCTTTCCTACTGCCTTCATTCAATCATTCATACTCCTTTCCATGGCAAGCTTTATGTTGGAGGATCACCGTTGTCAATGGCTACCGTCCGTCCTCTCAGTGAAAATGGTCCAAATGCGCTATCACCGAACGGCTAATCATCTGTCGGTTCTCGATCATGTTGGAATAGGATCCATTGATCCTTTTGCGTCTGTCACTATGCCCAACACTCGCGAGTTTGAAGCTCATCACAATCATCCCTTCCCAGATCCTACTCGGAATACCACAGACAAGGTTTAGACTTTTCGATCTCAGGAATGGCCGCTAATAATTCTAGCCTATACCATGAAGACTCTGATCGTGAACCAGGAGGCTAAGAGATATACACTCAAGCTATTGCAGATAGAACAGAAGTGGTTGTCGGGCACGTGTTCATAGGTGAGAATGATGATGAGTGTCACGGATCATCATATTCATCAGGTTGAAGTGCGAGTGAATATCTTAGAATAAGAATAAGCTTGAATTGAATAGAAAAACAATAGTACTTTGCATTAATTCATGAAGAACAGCAGAGCTCTACACCTTAATCTATGGGGTGTAGAAACTCCACCGTTGAAAATACATAAGTGATGAGCGGATATTTTATACGCTTTTTGGGGTTAATTTCATATAGATTTTAGTATGTTTTAGTTGGTTTTTAGTTTATTTTCATTAGTTTCTAGGAAAAATCCACATTTCTAGAATCTACTATGAGTTTGTGTATTTTTCTGTAATTTCAGGTATTTTCTGGCTGAAATTGAGGGAGCTGAGCAAAAATCTTATTCAGGCTGAAAAAGGACTGCTGATGCTGTTGGATTCTGACCTCCCTGCACTCAAAATGGATTTTCTGGAGCTACAAGACTCCAAATGGCGTGCTTCCAATTGTTTTGGAAAGTAGACATCCAGGGCTTTCCCGCAATATATAATAGTCCATACTTTTCTCAAGGATAGATGACGTAAACTGGCGTTCAACGTCAGCTCTCTACCCAATTCTGGCGTCCAGCGCCAGAAACAAGTTGCAAGTTGGAGTTCAACGCCAGAAAAGGATCCAAAGCTGGAATTGAACGCCCAAAACAGCCCCAAGCACATGAGAAGCTTTAGTCTCAGCCCCAGCACACACCAAATGGGCCCCAGAAGTGGATTTCTGCACTATCTGTTATAGTTTACTCATTTTCTGTAAACCTAGGTTACTAGTTTAGTATTTAAACAACTTTTAGAGATTTATTTTGGATCTCATGACATTTTTTAGATCAAAACTTTATACTCTTTGACGGCATGAGTCTCTAAACTCCATTGTTGGGGGTGAGGAGCTCTGCTGTGTCTCGATGAATTAATGCAAGTATTTCTGTTTTCCATTCAAACATGCGTGTTCCTATCTAAGATATCCATTCGCGCCTACCTATGGAGAAGGTGATGATCAGTGACAGTCATCACCTTCCTCAATCCATGAACGTGTGTCTGACAATCACTTCCGTTCTACATCAGATTGAATGAATATCTCTTAGATTCCCTAATCAGAATCTCCGTGGTATAAGATAGATTGATAGCGGCATTCATGAGAATCCGGAAAGTCTAAACCTTGTCTGTGGTATTCCGAGTAGGATTCTGGGATTGGATGGCTGTGACGAACTTCAAACTCGCGAGTGCTGGGCGTAGTGACAGACGCAAAAGGATAGTAAATCCTATTCCGGTACGACTGAGAACCTGCAGATGATTAGCCGTGCAGTGACAGCGCACCTGGACCCTTTTCACTGGAAGGATGGATGGTAGCCATTGACAACGGTGATCCACCTACACACAGCTTGCCATAGGAGGACGTGCGTGCATGAATCAGAGGACAGAGGAAAGTAGAGATTCTGAAGACAAAGCATCTCCAAAACTCCAACATATTATCCATTACTGCATAACAAGTAACCTTTAATCCATGCTCTCTTGTTTATTCGCAACTCAACTGATAAATATAATTGACTTCCTGACTAAGAATTGCAAGATAACCATAGATTGCTTCAAACCAACAATCTCCGTGGGATTCGACCCTTACTCACGTAAGGTATTACTTGGACGACCCAGTGCACTTGCTGGTTAGTGGTACGAGTGTGAAAAGTGTGATTCACAATTCGTGCACCAAGTTTTTGGTGCCGTTGCCGGGGATTGTTCGTGTTTGAACAACTGACGGTTTATTTTGTTGCTTAGATTAGGAAAACTTCTATTTTTGGTTTAGAGTCTCTTATTATTGTTCTTGGTTAAAATTTTATACTTCTTCAAAACAAGTGTTACATTTACTGCCCAATTGGCTAGAGCGTTGGTCTAAGTCCGTGGCAGTTTGGTATACTCTTTTTAAAAAATCTTTTTCAAAAATAATAATTTCTCTATTAAATTTTGTGCCAAACTTTAAGTTTGGTGTTTTCTTGTTGATTTCCCTTTTGGTTTTCGAAAATTTTAGTTTAGTTTTCTAAAAATTTTAAGTTTGGTGTTCCTTGGTGTTTTTCCTCCAAAATTTTCAAAAACAAGGAGCATCAGATCTAAAAATCCTAAATCTTGTGCCATCTTATTATTTTTCTCTCTCCTCTTTAAATTCAAAAATATCTTTTCTCTCTATTTTAAAGCAAATTTTCGAAATTTACCTTTAAAAATTCAGATTTTTTTTTTAAAATTTAAAACCTTTTTCAAAAATCATCATATCCTTTTTAAAACTTCCTAACCACTTTCTCTCTCCTCATTTTTTCGAAAATTTTCAACCATTTTTGTTTATTTTATTTTAATTTATTTCATTTTTGAATTAAATAAATAAATAAATAAATAAAAATAATTTTTTTTATTTGACATCATCTCCCTTTCTCCATTTTGGATCTAAGTGGAAATGAACAGTCCAGGAGGACTCTGGGGTCATATGCTAACCCCTCTACTGCTTCATATGGGAGTAGTATCTGCATACCCTCCATTGGAGTCAGTAGCTTTGAGTTGAATCCTCAGCTCATTATCATGGTGCAGCAAAGTTGCCAGTATTCCGGTCTTCCACAAGAAGAACCTACAGAGTTTCTGGCACAATTTTTACAAATTGCTGACACAGTACATGATAAGGAAATAGATCAGGATGTCTACAGACTATTACTATTTCCATTTGCTGTAAAAGATCAAGCTAAGAGGTGGTTAAATAACCAACCTAAGGCCAGCATAAGGACATGGAAACAGCTGACAGAAAAATTCCTGAATCAATACTTTCCCCCAAAACAGATGACACAGCTAAGGCTGGACATCCAAGGCTTTAAACAAGGAGATAAGGAATCTCTTTATGATGCCTGGGAGAGATACAGAGAGATGCTACGAAAATGCCCCTCTGAAATGTTTTCAGAGTGGGTTCAGTTAGACATCTTCTATTATGGGCTTGCAGAAGGAGCTCAGATGTCTCTAGATTACTCAGCTGGCGGATCTATCCACATGAGAAAGACAATTGAAGAGGCTCAAGAGCTCATTGATACAGTTGCCAGGAATCAGCATCTGTACCTAAGCAATGACCCTTCCATGAAAGAAGAGGTTAAAACAGTAACTGCTGAACTCAGCCTTGTAAAACAAGCTGCTGAATTCAATCAGCAATTGGACTTTCTAACAAAGCAGTTAGCCGAATTCAAGGATAAACTACAAGAGACAAGGATGGCTAATATAAATATGGAAGAACAATTGAAGCAAACAAAGCAGCAGTTGTCAAGACAAATAACAGAAGAATGCCAAGCAGTTCAATTAAGAAGTGGGAAAACATTAAATACCCCACCTCAAGGCAGCAAAGAGCCAAGGAATGAGCAAACCACCCAAAATTCACCTGAGGACAGTAAGAGCCCAGGGATAATTAATTATGGCGTTAAAACGCCAGCAATCTGGTGGAAGGCTGGCGCTGAACGCCCAGACCATGCCCAAGACTGGCGTTCAACACCAGTAACAAGCAAGCACTGGCGTTCAACACCAGAAACAAGCAAGGATCTGGCGTTGAACACCCAAAATGGGCAAGATCTGGCGTTGAACGCCCAAAATGGGAACAGTTCTGGCGTTCAGACGCCAGGAACAGACAAGGAGTTGGCGTCTAACATCACTCCAGCTTCTAACTCTGGCACTCAATTGCCAGTGAGGGATCAGACACACACAAGTGCTGATGACAACCCCTCTAGAAAGGCTTCTTCAACCACTTCTGTAGGCAATAAACCTACAGCAACTAAGGTTGAGGAATATAAAGCCAAGATACCTTATCCTCAAAAACTCCGGAAAGAGGAGCAGGATAAGCAATTTGCTCGCTTTGCAGATTATCTCAGGACTCTTGAAATAAAGATTCCATTTGCAGAAGCACTTGAGCAAATACCTTCTTATGCCAAGTTTATGAAAGAGATCCTGAGTCATAAAAAGGATTGGAGAGAAACAGAAAGAGTTCTCCTCACTGAAGAATGCAGTGCAGTCATTCTAAAAAGCTTTCCTGAAAAGCTTAAAGACCCTGGGAGTTTTCTGATACCATGCATATTAGAAGGTAATTGCACCAAGACAGCTTTATGCGATCTTGGGGCAAGCATCAACCTAATACCTGCATCCACTATCAGAAAGCTTGGCTTAACTGAAGAAGTTAAACCAACCCGGATATGTCTCTAACTTGCTGATGGCTCCATTAAATACCCATCAGGCGTGATTGAAGACATGATTGTCAGATTTGGGCCATTCGCCTTTCCCACTGACTTTGTAGTGCTAGAAATGGAGGAGCACAAGAGTGCTACTCTCATTTTAGGAAGACCCTTCCTAGCAACTGGACGAACCCTCATTGATGTCCAACAAGGGGAAATAACCCTGAGAGTCAATGATGATGAGTTTAAGTTGAATGCTGTCAAAGCCATGCAGCATCCAAACACATCAAAAGACTGCATGAAAGTTGATCTTATTGACTCTTTGGTAGAAGAGATCAACATGACTGAGAGTCTCGAATCAGAGTTGGAAGACATCTTTAAAGATGTTCAGCCTGATTTGGAGGATTCAGAGGAGATGAAAGAGCCTCTGAAATTTCCTCTGGAAGAGGAAAAACCTCCTAAGCCCGAGCTCAAACCATTACCACCATCCCTGAAATATGTATTTCTAGGGAGAAGGTGCACTTTTCCAGTGATCATAAGCTCTGCTTTAAATCCACAGGAAGAGGAAGCACTTATTCAAGTGCTAAGGACACACAAAACAGCTCTTGGGTGGTCCATAGGTGACCTTAAGGGCATAAGCCCAGTCTTATTGGAAGATAATGCTAAACCAGTGGTTCAACCACAGAGGCGGCTAAATCCAGCCATGAAGGAAGTGGTGCAGAAAGAGGTCACCAAATTACTAGAGGCTGGGATTATTTATCCTATTTCTGATAGCACCTGGGTGAGCCCTGTCCAAGTCGTCCCAAAAAAGGGAGGCATGATAGTGATTCATAATGAAAAAAATGAACTGGTTCCTACAAGAACAGTTACAGGGTGGCTCATGTGTATTGACTACAGAAGGCTCAATACAGCCACCAGAAAGGATCATTTTCCTTTACCATTCATAGACCAGATGCTAGAAAGACTGGCAGGTCATGATTATTACTGCTTTTTGGATGGCTACTCAGGCTATAACCAGATTGAAGTAGATCCCCAGGATCAAGAGAAAACAGCATTCACATGTCCATCTGGAGTGTTTGCTTATAGAAGGATGCCATTTGGGCTGTGTAATACGCCTGCAACCTTCCAGAGATGCATGCTCTCTATTTTCTCTGATATGGTGGAAAAATTTCTGGAAGTCTTCATGGATGACTTCTCAGTATATGGAGACTCATTCAGCTCCTGTCTTGATCACCTGAAACTTGTCCTGAAGAGATGCCAAGAGACCAACCTAGTCTTAAACTGGGAAAAATGTCACTTCATGGTGACTGAAGGGATTGTCCTTGGGCATAAAATCTCAAACAAGGGAATAGAGGTGGATCAAGCAAAAATAGAGGTAATTGAAAAATTACCACCACCTGCCAATGTTAAGGCAATCAGAAGCTTTCTGGGGCATGCAGAATTCTATAGGAGGTTTATAAAGGATTTTTCAAAAATCGCAAAACCTCTAAGCAATCTGCTAGCTGCTGACACGCCATTTGTGTTTGACACAGAGTGTCTGCAGGCGTTTGAAACGCTGAAAGCTAAGCTGGTCACATCACCAGTTATTTCTGTACCAGACTGGACATTACCATTTGAGCTAATATGTGATGCCAGTGATCACGCCATTGGTGCAGTATTGGGACAGATGCATGACAAGCTTCTGCATGTCATTTATTATGCTAGTCGCGTTTTAAATGATGCCCAAAAAAATTACACAACCACAGAAAAAGAATTACTTGCAGTGGTTTATGCCATTGACAAGTTCAGATCATACTTAGTAGGATCAAAAGTGATTGTGTATACTGACCATGCTGCTCTTAAATATCTACTCACAAAGCAGGATTCAAAACCCAGGCTCATCAGATGGGTGTTGCTTCTGCAAGAGTTTGATATAGAAATAAGAGACAGAAAAAGGACAGAGAACCAAGTGGCTGATCATCTGTCCCGGATAGAGCCAGTAGAAGGGACGTCCCTCCCCTCTCTTGAGATCTCTGAGACTTTTCCGGATGAGCATTTATTTGCCATCCAGGAAACACCATGGTTTGCCGATATTGCAAACTATAAAGCTGCAAGGTTCATACCCAAGGAGTACAACAGGCAACAAAAGAAAAAATTAATCACTGATACAAAGTACTACTTGTGGGATGAACCCTATCTCTTTAAGAGATGTGCAGACGGAATAATCCGTAGGTGTGTTCCTAGAGAAGAAGCGCAGAGGATCCTATGGCATTGCCATAGATCTCAATATGGAGGCCATTTCGGGGGTGAGCGAACAACCACCAAGGTCCTCCAATGTGGCTTCTATTGGCCCACACTCTATAGAGATTCCCGAGAGTTTGTACGTAACTGTGACAGTTGCCAAAGAGCTGGTAATCTGCCCCATGGTTACGCCATGCCTCAACAAGGAATCTTGGAGATTGAGTTGTTTGACGTATGGGGAATTGACTTCATGGGACCTTTCCCACCATCATTCTCAAACACTTATATTCTGGTGGCAGTTGACTATGTATCAAAATGGGTTGAGGCCATTGCCACACCCACCAATGATACTAAAACAGTGTTGAAGTTCCTCCAGAAACATATCTTTAGCAGGTTTGGTGTCCCTAGAGTACTGATCAGTGATGGGGGCACTCACTTCTGCAACAAACAGCTTTACTCTGCCATGGTTCGGTATGGGATTCGCCACAAGGTAGCTACTCCATATCATCCACAAACTAATGGGCAAGCTAAAGTCTCTAACAGAGAATTAAAGAGAATCCTAGAACGGACAGTAAGTACCCGTAGAAAGGATTGGGCACGGAGCTTGGATGATGCTCTGTGGGCTTACAGAACAGCATTCAAGACCCCTATAGGGACCTCTCCATACCAACTTGTGTATGGTAAGGCATGTCACCTGCCCGTGGAACTGGAACATAAAGCCTACTGGGCAACCAGATTCCTAAACTTTGATGCCAAATTAGCAGGAGAAAAAAGATTGCTCCAGCTAAATGAGCTAGAGGAATTCAGATTCACTGCTTTCGAAAATGCCAAGCTTTATAAAGAGAAATAAAAAAAGTGGCATGATAGAAAGCTGTCATCTAGAATCTTTAAACCAGGACAGAAGGTTCTGCTATTTAACTCTAGACTCAGGCTATTCCCCAGGAAACTGAAATCCCGGTGGAGGGGACCATATGTGATTACAAGTGTATCACCATATGGTTATGTAGAGCTTCAAGATATTGATTCCGATAAGAAGTTCATCGTCAATGGACAGAGAATCAAGCACTATCTTGAAGGCAACGTTGAGCAAGAGTGCTCAAGGCAGAAGCTGGATTAAAAGCTCAGCAAGGTCCAGCTAAAGACAATAAAGAAGCGCTTGCTGGGAGGCAACCCAGCCATGGGGCATCAATCCTCTAAGCATTTTGCCCTATTTTTATTTTTATTTGTTTATATAAAGTTCATTAATAACAAGGTAAAAAAATCAATTGCATAAGTTCACAGGGTTACAGAAGGAATCTGCACACAAAACAGAGAAAAAGAGCTCACTGGCAAGAAAACGCCAGTAAGAGCCTGTTTTGGGCGTTCAGCGCCCAAAAAAGGCATCCAGTGGGCGCTGAACGCCAGTAAGGATAGCTATCTGGCGTTCAACGCCAGAAAAGGGCAACAACTGGGCGTTGAACGCCCAGGAGAGCAGCATTTGGGCGTTGAACGCCCAAAACAGGCAGCGTTTGGGCGTTCAAACGCCAGGATGATGGAAAGGAGGTAAATTCGTTTCTTCTTCATATTTTTCATTCTAATTCTAATTTCCATGTTTCAAATCATGATTTCTTGCATACACATGTTAAGAACCCTAATTTCTAAAATCCTTAATTTCTAAAAATCCTACTTTAAAAATATCAAATGTATCTTAATCCATAAGCACAAATCCTCTTTTTCAATCCAATTCAACTCTTTTCCAAAAATATTTTCAACTCATCAATATCTTTTTCAAATCTCCACATTATCTTTTTCAAAATCTAGATTTATCTTTTTCAAAAATTTATCATATCTTTTTAATTTTAAACTATATCCTCTCTTATCATATCTTCTATCTTATCTTTTCCAAATCAATCTTTTTTATCATATCTTTTCTAAATTTTTGAACCCACCCCCCTCCCTTTAAATATGGGTTTGGCCTCCCCCCTCCATCAACAATTGCACCTAGCTCTCCTTCTATCCCTCTCCTTTCTTTTCTTTTGCTTGAGGACAAGCAAACCTCTAAGTTTGGTGTGTTTATCCGTGATCACTAAGATCATGGCTCCTAAGGGAAAACAACCCACTTCAAGAGGCAAGAAAGAGAGCGTTCCAAAACCACTTTGGAATCAAGGGACGTTCTTATCTAAAGAACATTCAGACCATTATTACAAAATAATGGGTCTAAGATCAGTGATCCCGGAAGTTAGATTTGATCTGAAAGAAGACGAATATCCGGAGATCCAGGAGCAAATTCGAATCAGGAACTGGGAGGTCCTAGCTAATCCTGAGACGAAAGTGGGAAGGAATATGGTCCAGGAGTTCTATGCTAACATGTGGCAGACAGACAAGCAAAAACTATCTGGAACTGCTTTCTATGAATATTAGACCGTGGTCAGAGGACAGATTGTTCATACCAACCCTGACAAGATCAGGGAGATCTTAAAGCTACCTCAGCTGAAAGATGATCCAGACTCTTTCAACAGGAGAATGATGAGAACAGACAAGGGCCTGGATAAGATTCTAGAGAATATATGTATCCCTGGAGCCAGGTGGACCACCAGCACGAAGGGTGTCCCAAATCAACTCAAAAGAGAAGATCTCAAACCAGTCGCCAGAGGATGGCTGGACTTCATTGGGCATTCTCTGCTGCCCACCAGCAACCATTCTGAAGTCACTGTTAAAAGAGAAATGATGATCCGTTGCATCATGATGGGAAAAGAAGTGGAAGTTCATCAACTGATTTCAACTTAATTCTACAAAATTGCTAATAAAAATTCTAAAGAGGCCAGGTTGGCTTACCCAAGCTTGATTTCTCTGCTCTGCAAGGACGCTGGAGTAAGGATGGGAATAACTGAGTATATCTCAATTGAGAAACCAATCACCAAAGCATCAATGGAAAAATAACAAGCACAGGATGACCCCATCAAGAAGAAAACATAGGAATTTCTCCCAGAAATTCCTCAATCTGAATATTGGGAGTATCTTGAAACATCAGTTACCAAGATGCAAGAAGCTATGGAATAAATAATAAAGGAACAGAAGGAACAAAGTCAAATTCTTTGCTATTTGATTAAAGAACAGGAAGAGCAAGGGCGTGACTTGAGGGAATTGAAGCGCCAGAAGTTATCTCTTGAAGGACCAAGCACCCCACAGATCCGAAGAACATCCACTTCCCAGAACAAAGGTTGTTAAATTCCAATTTCTGCTTTAACTCTGTGATAGTTGTCGTTATAAGAGTTTACCTTAGGAGTCATATAGCAGTAATTAGTGTCTATTTTGATTTTACCTCCAATTAAGTTATAGTCTATTTTTCTCATCATCAGCAAGCATAAATAAAATAGTAGATCTTTTGAATAAGAGGCAATAAAATTCGAGTTTTTAATAAGAAAAATTCTAATTAGTAACATGTGGTGGCAATGCTTTCTGTCTTCTGAATGAATGCTTGGACAGTGCATATGTCTTTTGAATTTGTTGTTTAAGACTGTTAAATATGTTGGCTCTTGAAAGAATGATGAACATGAGACATGTTATTGATAATCTGAAAAATCATAAAAATAATTCTTGAAGCAAGAAAAAGCAGCAAAGAACAAAGCTTGCAGAAAAAAAAAAGAGAGAGAAAGAGAAAGCAAGCAGAAAAAGCCAAAGCTCTTAAAACCAAAAGGCAAGGGTAATAGAAAGGATCCCAAGTCTTTGAGCATCAGTGGATAGGAGGGCCTAAAGGAATAAAATCCTGGCCTAAGCGGCTAAACCAAGCTGTCCCTAGCCATGTGCTTGTGGCGTGAAGGTGTCAAGTGAAAACTTGAGACTGAGCGGTTAAAGTCAAGGTCCAAAGCAAAAAGAAGAGTGTGCTTAAGAAGCCTGGACACCTCTAATTGGGGACTTTAGCAAAGCTGAGTCACAATCTAAAAGGGTTCACCCAATTATGTGTCTGTGGCATTTATGTATCCGGTGGTAATACTGGAAAACAAAGTGCTTAGAGCCATGGCCAAGACTCATAAAGTAGATGTGTTCAAGAATCATCATACTGAAATAGGAGAATCAATAACACTATCTGAATTCTAAGTTCCTATAGATACCAATCACTCTGAGCTTCAATGGATAAAGTGAGATGCCAAAACTGTTCGGAAGCAAAACTTTTAGCTTTTTGCTTCTGAATAGTTTTGGCATCTCACTTTATTCTTTGAAGTTCAGAATGACTGGCATCTATAGGAACTCAGAATTCAGATAGTGTTATTGATTCTTCTAGTTCAGTATGTTGATTCTTGAACACAATTACTTTATGAGTCTTGGCCGTGACCCTAAGCATTTTGTTTTCCAGTATTACCACTGGATACATAAATGTCACAGACACATAACTGGGTGAACCTTTTCAGATTGTGACTCAGCTTTGCTAGAGTCCCCAGTTAAAGGTGTCCAGAGCTCTTAAGCACACCCTTTTTGCTTTGGACCATGACTTTAACCGCTCAGTCTCAAGTTTTCACTTGACACCTTCACGCCACAAGCACATGGTTAGGGACAGCTTGGTTTAGCCGCTTAGGCCAGGATTTTATTCCTATGGGCCCTTCTATCTACTGATGCTCAAAGCCTTGGATCCTTTTTATTTTTTCCTTGCCTTTTGGTTTAAAGGGTTACTGGCTTTTTCTGCTTGCTTTTTCTTTTTCTTTTATTTTTCATTTTTTTTCGCAAGCCTTGTTTTTCACTGCTTTTTCTTGCTTCAAGAATCAATTTTATGATTTTTCAGATTATCAATAACATTTCTCCTTTTTCATCATTCTTTCAAGAGCCAACAGTTTTAACATTCATAAACAACAAATTCAAAAGACATATGCACTGTTTAAGCATTCATTCAGAAAACAAAAATTATTGTCACCACATCAAAATAATTAAACTAATTTCAAGGATTAATTTGAAATTATGTACTTCTTGTTCTTTTGTGGTTAAAATATTTTTCATTCAAGAAAGGTGATGGATTCATAGGACATTCATAGCTTTAAGGCATAGACACTTAAACACTAATGATCATGTAATAAAGACACAAACATAAATAAACATAAAGCAGAGAGAATGAAAACAGAAAAAATAAATAGACAAGGAGATTAAGGAACGGGTCCACCTTAGTGAGGGTGGCGTCTTCCTCCTCTTGAAGAACCAATGGTGTTCTTGAGCTCCTCTATGTCTCTTCCTTGCCTTTGTTGCTCCTCCCTCATAGCTCTTTGATCTTCTCTAATCTCATGGAGAATGATGGAGTGCTCTTGGTGCTCCACCCTTAGTTGTCCCATGTTGGAACTTAATTCTCCTAGGGAGGTGTTAATTTGCTCCCAATAGTTTTGTGGAGGAAAGTGTATCCCTTGAGGCATCTCAGGGATTTCATGATGAGGAATTTCCTCATGCTCTTGTTGAGGTCCATGAGTGGGCTCTCTTGTTTGCTCCATCCTCTTTTTAGTGATGGCCTTGTCCTCTTCAATGAGGATGTCTTCCTCTATGACAATCTCAGCCGAATTGTAGAGGTGACAAATAAGGTGAGAGAAGGCTAACCTTGCCAAAGTGGATGACTTGTCAGCCACCTTGTAGAGTTCTTGAGGTATAATCTCATGAAGTTCCAGCTCCTCCCCAATCATGATACTATGGATCATGATGGACCGGTCTATAGTAACTTCAGACCGGTTACTAGTGGGATTGATTCAGCATTGGATGAACTCCAACCATCCTCTAGCCACAGGCTTAAGGTCATGCCTTCTCAATTGAACCGGCTTGCCTCTTGAGTTAATTTTCCATTGAGCTCCTTCCACACATATGTCCATGAGGACTTGGTCCAACCTTTGATCAAAGTTGACCCTTCTAGTGTAGGAGCGTGCGTTTTCTTGCATCATTGGCAAGTTGAACGCCAACCTTACATTTTTCGGACTGAAATCTAAGTATTTCCCCCGAACCATTGTAAGCCAATTCTTTGGATTCAGGTTTATACTTTGATCATGGTTCCTAGTGATCCATGCGTTTGCATAAAACTCTTGAACCATTAAGATTCCGACTTGTTGAATAGGATTGGAGAGAACTTCCCATCCTTTTCTTCTAATCTCTTGTCGGATCTCTGGATATTCACCTTTTTTGAGCTTAAAAGGGACCTCAGGGATCACCTTTTTTTGGGCCACAACTTCATAGAAGTGGTCTTGATGGACCTTTGAGATGAATCTTTCCATCTCCCATGACTCAGAGTTGGAAGCAATTGCCTTTCCTTTCCTCTTTCTTGAGGTTTCTCTGGCCTTAGGTGCCATAAATGGTTATGGAAAAACAAAAGCAATACTTTTATCACACCAAACTTAAAAGTTTTGCTCGTCCTCGAGCAAAAGAAGAAAGAAAGTAGTAGAAGAAGAAGAAAATGGAGGAGATGGAGGGAGATATGTGGTTCGGCCAAGGGGTAGAAGTGGTGGTTGTTATGTGTGAAAATGAAGGAGTGGTGAGGGGTTTATATAGAGGGGGGAGAGTTAAGTTTCGTGTATTAGGGTTGAATTTAGGAGGGAAAGGATTTTGAATTTAGAGGTAGTGAGGTTTTTGGGAAAGAGTGGATGGATGTGATTGGTAAAGAGGTGATGGGTAAGGGTGATGGAGGTGATTGGTGAAGGGTATTTGGATAAGAGTGTTATGAAAAGATGTAAAAAAGAGAGAAGTGGAGTAGGTGGAGATCCTGTGGGGTCCACAGATCCTGAGGGGTCAAGGACTTATCATCCTTGCTCCATTTAGGCGTGTAAACGCCCTTAGAGTGCAATCCTGGCATTTAACGCCAGACTGCTGCTTGTTTCTGGCGTTAAACGCCAGCTTTTCTCCCTTTCTTGGCGTTTAACGCCAACTTGGTGCCCTGTTCTGGCATTAAACACCAGTCTGGTGCCTGTTTCTGGCATTTAACGCCAGCTTGATGCTTCTTTCTGGCGTTAAACGCCAGTCTGATGCTTCTTACTAGCGTTTAAACGCCAGTAAGCTTATCCTCCAGGGTGTGCTGTTTTTAATGTTGTTTTTCATTCTGTTTTTGATTTTTCAGTTGTTTTGGTGGCTTCACATGATTATCAACCTACAGAAAATATAAAATAATAATGGAAAATAAATAGATATAATTAAATAACATTGGATTGCCTCGCAATAAGCGCTTCTTTAATGTCAATAGCTTGACAGTGAGCTCTCATGGAGCCTCACAGATAATCAGAGCAGGGTTGGGGCCTCTCAACACCAAACTTAGAGTTTGATTATGGCTTCCCAACACCAAACTTAGAGTTTGGTTGTGGCCTCCCAACACCAAACTTAGAGTTTGAACGTGGGGGTTTTGTTTGACTCTGTATTGAGAGAAGCTTTTCATGTTTCCTCTCTATGGTTACAGAAGAAGAACCTTGAGTCTTAAATACAAGCTAGTCCTCATTTAACTGAAGGACCAACTCTCCTCTGTCAACATCAATCACAGCTTTTGTTGTGGGTAGGAAGGGTCTGCCAAGGATGATGGATTCATCCTCATCCTTCCCAGTGGCTAGGATTATGAAATCAGTAGGGATGTAAAGGCCTTCAACCTTTACTAGCACGTCCTCTACTAGTCCATAAGTCTGTTTCATTGATTTGTCTGCCATCTCTAGTGAGATTCTTGCAGCGTGTACCTCAAAGATTCCTAGTTTCTCCATTACAGAGAGTGGCATGAGGTTTATCCCTGACCTCAGGTCACACAGAGCCTTCTCAAAGGTCATGGTGCCTATGGTACAAGGTATGAAGAATTTTCTGGGATCCGGTTTCTTCTGAGGTAATGTCTGCCTCATTAATGCATTCAGTTCATTGGTGAACAAAGGGGTTCATCCTCCCAAGTCTCATTACCAAATAACTTGGCATTCAGCTTCATGATTGCTCCTAGATATTTAGCAACTTGCTCTTCAGTGATGTCTTCATCCTCTTCAAAGGAAGAATATTCATCAGAGCTCATGAATGGTAGAAAAAAGTTCAATGGAATCTCTATGGTCTCTGTATGAGCCTCAGATTCCTTTGGTTCCTCAAAGGGAAACTCCTTTCTGTCCAGAGGACGTCCCATGAGACTTTTTTCACTGGGACTCATGTCCTCCTCACTCTCTCCAGGTTCGGCCATGTTGATCATGATTATGGCCTTGCACTCTCTCTTAGGATTTTCTTCTGTATTGCTTGGGAGAGTACTGGGAGGAATTTCAGTAATCTTCTTACTCAGCTGACCCACCTGTGCCTCCAAATTTCTAATGGAGGACCTTGTTTCATTCATGAAACTTAGTGTGGTCTTGGATAGATCAGAGACTATGGTTGCCAGGCCAGAATGGCTCTGTTCAGAATTCTCTGTCTGTTGCTGAGAAGATGACGGAAAAGGCTTGCTATTGCTAAACCTATTTCTTTCACCATTATTGTTGAAGCCTTGTTGAGGCTTCTATTGGTCCTTCCATGAGAAATTTGGGTGATTTATCCATGAAGGATTATAGGTGTTTCCATAGGGTTCTCCCATGTAATTCACCTCTGCCATTGCAAGGTTCTCAGGATTATAAGCTTCTTCTTCAGAAGATGCTTCTTTAGTACTGTTGGATGTAGCTTGCAATCTATTCAGACTCTGAAAAATTATGTTGACTTGCTGAGTCAATATTTTGTTCTGAGCCAATATGGCATTCAGAGTATCAATTTCAAGAACTCCCTTCTTTTGAGGCGTCCCATTGTTCACAGGATTCCTCTCAGAGGTGTACATGAACTGGTTATTTGCAACCATTTCAATGAGTTCCTGAGCTTCTGCAAGGGTTTTCAGATGAAGAGATCCTCCTGTAGAATGGTCCAATGACATTTTTGACAACTCAGACAGACCATCATAGAATATACATATGATGCTCCATTCTGGAAGCATGTCAGTAGGACATCTTTTAGTCAATTGCTTATATCTTTCCCAAGCTTCATAGAGGGACTCACCTTCCTTCTGTCTGAAGGTTTGGATTTCCACTCTAAGCTTGCTCATCTTTTGAGGTGGAAAGAATTTGGCCAGGAAAGCACTGACCAGCTTTTCCCAAGAGTTCAGGCTTTCCTTAGGTTGTGAATCCAACCATGTTCTAGCTCTGTCTCTTACAGCAAAATGGAAAAGCATAAGCCTGTAGACCTCGGGATCAACTCCATTGGTTTTGACAGTGTCACAGATTTGCAAGAATTCAGCTAAGAACTGATGAGGATCTTCCAATAGAAGTCCATGAAACTTGCAATTCTGTTGCATTAGAGAAACTAATTGAGGCTTAAGCTCAAAGTTGTTTGCTCCAATGGCAGGAACTGAGATGCTTCTTCCACAGAAGTCAGAAGAAGGTACAATGAAGTCACCAAGCATCTTCCTTGTATTGTTGGCATTGTTGTTATTTGGTTCGGCCATGTCTCCTTCTTTTTCGAAAATTTCTGTCAAGTCCTCTCCAGAGGGTTGTGCTTTAACTTCTCTTAGTTTCCTCTTAAGAGTCCTTTCAGGTTCAGGATCAGCTTCAATAAGAATGTCTTTGTCCCTGTTCTTGCTCATATGAAAAAGAAGAGAACAGAAAAGAATAGGAATCCTCTATGTTACAGTATAGAGATTCCTTTATGTGAGTAGAAGAAGAGAAGAATAGAAGAAGGAGAAGAGAAAAATTCAAACACAGTGAAGAAGAGGGGGTTCGAATTTTGAGTGGAAGAGGAGTGTTAGTAGATAAATAAATAAATAGAAAGATGAGAGAGGGAGATTGAATTCGAATTTAAATTGAAATAAAAGGAAAATAATTTTTTGTTTTTATTTTTAATTATTAGTTAGAATTCAAAAATTAAAAAGAGAAATAAAATTAAAATTAAAATTTAAAACAATTAGTTAATTAAAAAGAATTTTGAAAAAGTGGGTAGGAGTTTTCAAAAATTAGAGAGAGAAAATTAGTTAGGTGATTTTGAAAAAGATATGATTGAAATAGAAAACTTTTAAAATCAAACCAAAAAGTCAAGTAGTTAATTGAAAAAGATTTAAAAATCAAATTTGAAAGCATAAGAAGTTAGAAAAGATTTTGAAAATTGATTTTTTGAAAAAGATATGATTGAAAATCATTTTGAAAAAGATTTGAAAAGGAAATTAAAAAGATTTAATTTTTGAAATTAAAGTTGATTACTTGACTAACAAGAAACTAAAAAGATATGATTCTAGAATTTAAAGATTGAACCTTTCTTAATAGGCAAGTAACAACTTGGAAATTTTTGAATCAAAATATTAAATGTTAGTGAGATTTTTGAAAATATGAACTAAGAATAAGAAAAAGATTTTGAAAATCAATAAAAAAATTTTCGAAAAATATGTAAAAAATAAATGAAAAGGATTTTATTTTTGAAAAAGATTTGAAAAGATAGAATTTTGAAATTGAAATTGATGAGTAAAATAAGGAAAGATATATTTTTTATTTTTGGATTTTTAGTAAAGAGAGAGAAAAACAGCAAATTGAAACAAAACATAAAAATTATGAATCAAAACAACTAATGCATGCAAGAACACTTTGAATGTCAAGATGAACACCAAAACTTATTTTTGAAAATTTTTAAGAAAAGAAAAACATGCAAGACACCAAACTTAGAAATTTTCAAACTTTAGACACTAACAAATTGAAAATGCATATGAAAAACAAGAAAAGACACAAAACATGAAAATGCAAAGATCAAACAAAGAAGATCATCAAAAACAACTTGAAGATCATCAAGAACGCCATGCCTGAGTTTTTGAAAATTTTCAGGAAATTAAAAGGATGCAATTGACACCAAACTTACAATTTGGCACTAGACTCAAACAAGAAACACAAAATTATTTTTTGGTTTTATGATTTTATTACCTTTTTTTGTATTTTTCGAAAATTATTTGGAAAAAGAAAAATAAGGATTTCAAAATTTTTAATGAGAATTCCAGGAATCATGCAATGTTAGTCTAAAACTCCGGTCCAGGAATTAGACATGACTTACTAGCCAGCCAAGCTTTCAATGAAAGCTCCGGTCCAAAACACTAGACATGGCCAATGGCCAGCCAAGCTTTAGCAGATCATGAAATTCAACAGCAAGATTGATAGAAATCAATAAGCTCCTGTGATGATAAGTTGAAACCTCGGTCCAAAAAGTTTAGACATGGTTTCACAACCAGCCAGACTTCAACAAATCATCATGAAACTCTAGAATTCGTTCTTAAAGATTCTGAATTCATAGAATAATAAAAAAATTTTTTGAAAATTTTTTGAAAATAAAAATAATAAAAACAAAAAGCTTAAAATTTAAATAATATTACCTAATCTGAGCAACAAGATGAACCATCAGTTGTCCAAACTCGAACAATCCCCGGCAACGGCACCAAAAACTTGGTGCACGAAATTGTGATCGCAATGGCGCCAACAACTTAGTACGCACAATTGTAATCTCAACTCTTTTTCACAACTTCGCACAACTAACCAGCAAGTGCAGTGGGTCGTCCAAGTAATAAACCTTACGTGAGTAAGGGTCGATCCCACAGAGATTGTCGGCTTGAAGCAAGCTATGGTCATCCTTGTAAATCTCAGTCAGGTGGATTCAAATGGTTAGGGAGTTTTGATAATTAAAATATAAAATAGGATAGAAGTACTTATGTAATTCACTGGTGAGAATTTCAGATAAGCGTATGGAGATGCTTTGCTTCTTCTGAATTTCTGCTTTCCTACTGCCTTCATTCAATCATTCATACTCCTTTCCATGGTAAGCTTTATGTTGGGGGATCACCATTGTCAATGGCTACCGTCCGTCCTCTCAGTGAAAATGGTCCAAATGCGCTGTTACCGAACGGCTAATCATCTGTCGGTTCTCGATCATGTTAGAATAGGATCCATTAATCCTTTTGTGTCTGTCACTATGCCCAACACTCGCGAGTTTGAAACTCGTCACAGTCATCCCTTCCCAGATCCTACTCGAAATACCACAGACAAGGTTTAGACTTTCCAGATCTCAGGAATGGCCGTCAATAATTCTAGCCTATACCACGAAGACTCTGATCGTGAACCAGGAGGCTAAGAGATACACACTCAAGCTATTGCAGATAGAACAGAAGTAGTTGTCAGGCACGCGTTCATAGGTGAGAATGATGAGTGTCACGGATCATCACATTCATCAGGTTGAAGTGCGAGTGAATATCTTGGAATAAGAATAAGCTTGAATTGAATAGAAAAATAATAGTACTTTGCATTAATTCATGAAGAACAGCAGATCTCCACACCTTAATCTATGGGGTGTAGAAACTCCACCGTTGAAAATACATAAGTGATGAAGGTCCAAGCATGGCCGATTGGCCAGCCCCCTAAACGTGATCAAGAAATCAAAAGTGATACAAAGATAGTCTCAAAAATGATCAAAAGATATGAAATAAATCACTAAAAGTAGTTTTTATACTAAACTAGTAACTAGGGTTTATAGAAATGAGTAAATGATGCAGAAATCCACTTCCGGGACCCACTTGGTGTGTGCTTGGACTGAGCATTGAGCTTTACACGTGTAGAGACTTCTCTTGGAGTTAAACACCAGGTTGTAGCCTGTTTGTGGCGTTTAACTCTGGTTTGTAACATGTTTCTGGCGTTTAACTTCAGAATATGGCAGGAAGTTTGCGTTTGAACGCCAGTTTGCATCATCAAAACTTGGGCAAAATATGGACTATTATATATTTCTGGAAAGCCCTGGATGTCTACTTTCCAATGCAATTAAGAGCGCACCAATTGGGTTTCTGTAGCTCCAGAAAATCCATTTCGAGTGCAGGGAGGTCAGAATTCAATAGCATCTGCAGTCCTTTTTCAGCCTTTGAATCAAATTTTTGCTCCGGTCCCTCAATTTCAGCCAGAAAATACCTGAAATCACAGAAAAATACACAAACTCATAGTAAAGTCCAGAAATGTGATTTTTATTTAAAAACTAATAAAAATATAATAAAAATTAACTAAAACATACTAAAAACTACCTAAAAATAATGCCAAAAAGTGTATAAATTATCCGCTCATCAGGATCTCTGTTGTAATTCAATGGATCAATAATAGATTTTATTTTTCTTCTTCTCTCTTTTCTCTTGATTTGCTTGAAAGCTTTCGATCTTCATCCAATTGAGTAATTGTCTTGAAAGAGAAATTGTTCATACTTGGTTTTCCTCTTAACCTTGAAGAGGAATGTGGAAATCATGCTAGAAATAATTTCTCATGTTTGACTGGGTTGGGGTTGGATGGATACAGTGACATAAAATCCTACCAATAGTTTGATCTAGAAAAACGTGTGATATAATCAACGATCATACTTCATCTCTTCGCATGAGCAATTAGATCAAGGAATTGGGCAATTGTTCAAGCTTAGAGAGATTGGATTGCCAAGGAATTGGGATTCAATCACCTAAGATTGCCAAGAGATCAATGAATGCATTCATTGCAGAAGAGATGATAATGAACTTGATCCGGAGAATGTAACATCTCCTAAACCCAATGAGCTTCCCCATTCTGATCTATTCCATTCTTTAATTTATGTTGTTTACATTTATGTTCAATCACCCCCCACCCCCCATTTAACTTCCTGCAATTTACTTTCTGCAAATTTAATTTCTGCTATTTACATTCTTGTTATATACTTTTTTCGCCAATTTAAATTATGCAATTCTCAATCCAACTTTTTCTCAGTTCAACTAGAACACTCCTCTAATTAAAGTTGCTCAACCAATCAATTCCTATGGGATTCGACCTCACTCTATTGTGAGTTTTTACTTGACGACAATTCGGTATACTTGCCGAAGAGAAATTCGTTGAGAGACAGATTTCCATGCATCATGTGGCCTCTTTCCAGTAGCGGCGGCGGGTCGTGAATGATGGCTGGGCGCGCCGGCGACTCCACACATGACAGTGACAGCGATGGCTTCACCTCCTCTGTACACGCTCTCTCTTCTCTGTCCGTGGCTATGGTTCGCGCTCCTTTCTCCCTTAACGGCAACACAACGGTGACGACACAACTTTTCACATGCAGCAGTTCGGCGGTTGGGTAGCGTCCTGGCACGAACAACAAGTTCAGCCGGCAACCAAGGACGCGGTTGGGCGTGGCGCAACTGTGCGTCTTCTTCTTTCTCTTCTCACGGATCTCTCTCTCTCGATGATGATGTATATGCACTTAGTGAAGAGGGGGAAAGGAAACATGGGTGGCGGCTACTGATGGAAACATAGGAGGGTGTGGGTGTTTCAAATTAGGGTTAGTGTGGGTTGATTTGGGGATTTAGGGTTTGGGTAATTTTGTATTTTTTTTATAAAACTAGGGATAATTTAGAAATTGAAAACCAATTTAATCAAACAATAATTATATATAAAATACCGTTTATTCATCAAATTATAAATTATTTTTAAATAAGTATTCTTATTTAAAATATAAGATAATATACTTAATTTTTTTTATTCATAAATAATGAAAATATTAAACTCCAAATCTCAATTATTTAAATCAGATCATTTAAAATTCTTATTATTTAACCATTTTCAAACTTTATAATTTAAATATGAAAATTATCCAATAATTACAGAATTATATAAAAATCTAATTTAATTATCAAAACCTATTTTAATTATTTTCAATGAAATAATTTATGAAAATAAAATCTCAAATAAATAAATAAAATTTTTTAATCGGCTCATAATAAGATTTTTCGAAAATTTTGGGTCTTACAAGTTTATGTTTTGAATTATAGTTGATGTACAATACACTTTGTTGACGTATGATTGTTACTTATTATTATAGTTGATATATAAAGACACTTTATTTATGTTTTGAATTATATTTACTTGCTTGTTTATAGTAATTTTCTTTTAGTATGATAATACGATGAACTTGTTTAAATTTATATTTATTTTGTATGAAATCAGGTTTATTTTGCAATAAAAAAATCTAAAAAAATATTGTTTTACCTTGCTGACGGATTTAAGGATGAAAAATTCAGAGTTGTAAATGCTTTCCCAGGCTCCAATTACCGATAAAAAATCTGTCGAAAAATCTGACGTTAGTTATTGATGGAAAATCTATCGGAAAATCGGACGGTTTAAGCGAAATTGAAGTGACAATTATCAAGGAAAAATCTGTCGGTAACGTGAAAAAATCTGTCGGTAAATTACCGACAGAAAATCTGTCGAAAAATTTGACGATTTTTTAGCGAAAGCGGGGACCATTACTGAGAAAAATTTTGTCGGTAATAAAAAAAATCTGTCGATACATTATTGATGAAAAAAATTTGTCGGTAAATAATTTTCGATAAAATTTTTATAGAGGGACAAAAGTCATTGCTAATTTTATTGGTAATAAAAAATCTATCAATAGAAAAGACTAAATCTATCTGTAAATTTATCTATAATAAATAATTTTCTAATCGTACAATTCTCACGTCAACCTCCACAAAATATATTTTATAGAAGAAATTGTATTAAAATACTACAACAATTAACATGGATGGGTTTTCAAAAATCTAATTACTTAACATCTTTGACAAGGATTGCCACCAGACAAAAAATATCCATGTAGACAAGAAAACATCTAAGGACGTGCCATGCAGTTAAATAATAGGTATATATAATGAGAGATGGGTTTAAGTCAAACTCGTGTTACCCGAAAAAACTGATAAACTAATTAAAAATTAAACGGAAGGAATAATTATTATGGTTGCTTTTTGATAATGGGGACCCTTTTTGGACATCACAAGATATGTAAAGTGGTATTTAAAAGATTAATCATATTAGATGTACACCAAATTCAATCTCAAAAGATATATTGGGTATAAATTTTTTTTTTTTTAAATTTATATTTAATATAATTTTATCCCTAAGATTTGAAAGACATTCTAATTTTACGTACCTTTAAGTTACCTCTGCCTATTAATAATAGTTCAATCAGGGATAAGTTTAAAATATAAACCAAAATAATGAACAAAAATAATTATAAGTTTTTTAGTTTGAACAATTTTAGACTATATTATTAATAGGCATAATTCACACCTAGGGGTAGAACTGAAATTTACTTCAAGTGTTGGAATAAAATTAATACAAATTAAATATTTTATTTGGGTTAATTTGGGAACTTCTTGCAAATATTATTATTACACACAAAAATATATTTTATCCTAAAAACCTAGTAGATTTAAAATTTAGGGTTCAACTAATATCTACTTTAAAAAGGTATATTAAAGTTACTAATTAAAAAAATATTTATTAAGGATGTAAATTCTTTTTTAATTTTGAGTAAATTTATTGTGTATTTATTAAAAAAATTTAAAAGCTTCTACAAATATATCAAAAATCTTAAAATTTGTCTTAAAGCATACTAGCTAAATTCTAAAAGTTATCGTAATAATCTAGATATAACTTATATAAAAAATATATGTTTCATTATTTAAAGTAAGAATAATTCAGGAGGAAAATAGGATTATATGTATAACTTTCTTTCAAAGAACAAAGACAGTCTGATAGCGATGGTGGCAGCTGTTAAAAACTATATAATATAGTTTCTCAGCTATCCAAAGAAAGGTTTACTCGTCACTCGTCACAAACACTCTTAATCATGCATAGGGCAACGTCCAATTAGAAACCTCGTGTGTAATAATAAAACGACCACTGTATATACATGATTCAATTAATTTGATAAAGATACACGACACACACAACTTTATGCGATTGAAATAACATATTGAAATCATTGTTAAAAAAATTAAATAATGGGCAGTTAGTAGATTAATATGTTGAGCAAAGATGTGTCAACATTATTTAGCTTCCATTAATCAACTTGAAGAAGAATAATCACATATAGAATATTCAATAATACTTTAGGATTATTAATTTATATGTTGAACATTCACGTGAAAGCTTGCATCATAAGTAGCGTTGTTGAATTGACAAACAAGTGCCAATGAAACCGAACAATAGAAATGGACGGACATATATTGATGATATAAGGCATACAATTATTGTCACTAGCTATTCAAAATTAGTTATAAAATTGAGATATCATAAAAAACAGTGTGTGTTATAATCAGGTGTGTTTTGTGGGCCGCTACACCGCAATATTCTTTTCATAAGGGTTGTAGGGAAGCTTTGACATAAGAAGTATGATTATAATTCAATTTATATATTATATATAAATAATTTGTTATTATTATTATATATTGTTTAACTAATATATTAATATAACAAAATTTTTTATTAAATTTAAAAATTTATCATCATGATAGAAATTATAATATTAAAAAATAATTTTTTATAATTTAATCTAAATTTTTTTATGATAGAATTATTAAAATGAAACATTAATAATTCGAATATATATATAATGATCTTTATTAGATGAAAATTAATAAATCTCATTTATTAAATTATAAATATAAATAGTGCATATATTGAGATATGACTATTAAACGGATTCATTTTGAGAATTTTTAATTGTTATAATTACTACATATTTGTCAATAGGATAATTTCAAGATAAATATAGTAATAGATTTTTCTTTGACCTACAACTATGATGATAATTAATAATTTATTTATTATACTTTGTCTTGGGACATCTAATACTTTAAGATGCTAGTTGAATGGATACTGAGTATAATTTAAATACTTGTAAAATTAATTATTAGTCAATAAGCAATCTGTCAATTCTTGGTAAAGAGTTTGAGTGTTATAATTATAGTGATTGAAATAAATAAAATTTTGGCCACAAAAATTGAATGAATGAAGAAATGAGATTCATAGATTATTCACAATTCATTATAACAATAGTCATAAGTTAGAGTTTCACAATTAAACCATATTTTAAAAATTAACTAAGAGCTGAAAAGATGAAAGAAATTATACTTTGCTCTTTTTGAATTCTTAATAAAATATATTATATCATTTTATCGAGTCGTTGAGTAGTGTTACCAATTACAAATCTTGATTATTAAATTTAGTTTAATAATATTATATACTTGTAAGAAATATATCTATTTTACCAATATAAATATTGAGAAATTTTATTGAAAAGTTTTAGTTGACCAATTTTAGAATACAAAAATGCTATTCATACACCAAAATTAATCACTAAAATCAGCCACCCATGTATTTATGTATAAATACATGTGTAATTTAATTTATTCTTAATGTGTATTTATATTCCAACATGTATTTTATACTGGTGGCTGACTTTGATGGCTGATTTTAGTGTACATGATAAACCACAATTTTATGGTTTATCTTGTATGGAATCTAGTGGATTTTATAAATTTTTTCTACATATATTCAATGGAATAGCATAGTTTTGTAAATTCTCCTTAATTTGTACTTAAGGGTGAAAACATGTTTTTTAGGCCCTTAATTTGATAAATTTAATTCACTTTAATTCTGTTCGATGCCTTGATATGTTTGTTGAGTGATTTCAGGTTTATAGGGCAAGGATTGGATTAGAGAAGTGAAGAGAAAAGCATGCAAAGTGGAGAATTCATGAAAAAATAAGGATTCGCAGAATTTATGGCGACACGTATGCGTGACCCACGCGTACGCATAAGGAGAAATCTGCCAGGCGACGCGCACGCATCACCCACGCGCACGTGCGAAGTTGGTCACATGATCTCATTAAAGTGAATACGTTGGGGGCGATTTCTGAGCCATCCAGGCCCAAATCCAACTCATTTCTGAAACTATTAGAGGCCAAAATCAAGAACGAACAAGGGGGAGCAATTAAGGATAGAATAGAAACATGTTTTAGATTATATTCTAGAGAGAGAAGCTATCTCTTCTCTCTAGAATTAGGGTAGAATTAGGTTAGATTTTTCCTAGATTTAGGTTTAATTCTTGTTTTCATTTACTTTTTCTTACCATTTATTGTTCTTGCATCTTTGTTCCTTTAGTTCTACTTGTTATTTCCTTTTATTTGTTGCCTTTATGTTCATGCACTCTTGTTGATTTTAATTTCATTTTTGCAATTTATGTTTCCATATTTCTTATTGTTTAATTGAGTTGTTATAGTTATTTCCTTGCATTTGGTAGTTGTAGATTTTATTTTTCTTGCACTTTATGATGCTTTATTTTTATGCTTTCTAAGTGTTTGATAAAATGCTTGGTTGGATTTTAGAGTAGATTTTGGTACTCTTGTCTTGTGATTGAGGACTTAGGTCCCTTGAAATTATTGATGTCCAGTTTTATTGGTGATTTAGGGTTGTTAATTAGTTTTAGGACCAATTACGTCCGCTTAACTTAATCCTCCGATGTTAGAGGGCAACTAAGTGGAATTAACTCTTTGTAATCACTATGTTGTGGTCAATGGTCCAAGATAGAAAACCTTGACTCTTGATCCTTGCCATGGGTAGCCTTTTAGCATTTATAATCCCTTAGTCGTAGTTTTATTTTCTTGTCTATCAAACCCAAAATCCAAAAATACTTTCCCATAACTAATAATATATATGCACACTTCCTTGCAATTCCTTGAGATACAACCCGAGATTTAAATACTCTCGATTTTTATTGGGTTTGCACTTGTGACAAACAAATTAAACTTTGATTGAGGGTTGTTTGTTGGTTTGAATCTATACTTGCAACGTGATTATTTTGAGAAAATTCCTAACCGGCATTTATCCCACATCAAGTTTTGGCGCCGTTGCCGCGAAATTGCAAATGTGCGCTTGTTATTGGTTATTGTACATATGTTAATATTGTGAATAGTTTGCTCTTTGTTTGTTTGCTTATTTAAGTTAGTAGTTAGGATTTTGTCTCTTTGTTTCTTATTAGGTTTTGCTTTTATTCTCTCGTTACTATCAATTCTCACTCTTTTGGCTATGAGTGTGGTTACAACTATGTTGTAGGAAATGAGAACTATAATGAAGGCTTAAATCAAGGATGGAACAATCAAAGGTGGGAGGAGCCTCAAGCATATGATCAATCTTCATGGCAACAACCTCCATCAATGTACTATGAGAAAGAGCCATTCCAAGAGGCATGCCAATCCAATGGTTATGATGGATGATGAGCGGATATTTTATACGCTTTTTGGCTTCATTTTCATATAGTTTTTAGTTTGTTTTGTTTAATTTTTATTGAGTTTTCATAGGTTTTAGTGAAAAATTCACATTTTTTGGATTCTATTATGAGTTTGTGTGTTTTTATGCAATTTCAGATATTTTCTGGCTGAAATTGAGGAGTTGGAGCAAAAATCTGATTCAGAGACAGAGAAAGTACTGCAGATGCTGTTCGGATCTGACCTCATTGCACTTGGAAGAGCTTTTCTAGAGCTAAAGAAGTTCAAATGGAGCGTTCTCAATGGCTATGGAAAGCTGACTTCCAATGCTTTCCAGCAATGAGTAGGCCCAAAACTGGCATTCAATGCCAGCCTCCTGCCCCCTTTCAGGCGTCCAGCACCCAAGGAGAAGAGACCAGCATCCAAACACCCAAAGAGGACCCCCTAGCCAGCGTTCAATGCCCTAAAGGCCTCATAGCACGTGGATCTCATCAAAGCTCAGCCCAAACACTCACCAAGTGGGACCCAAAATTGGATTTTAGCATTAAAAATACTATTTTTCCCTTCTATGTAATCCTTAGTCACTAGTTTAGTATTTAAGGAGTATTTTACATAATCATAGAGACCTCTTTTACCATATTTTCGAATTCCATGCTTGTGTTTTCTATCAGTATGGATTTCTAAACCTCCTAGGTTGAGGGGATGAGCCCTGCTGAGTTCTATGAATTAATAAAAGTATTACTGTTTCTCTTCAATACGTGTTTGATTCAATTCTAAGATGTATATTCGTTCTTCAACATGATGAATGGGATGACCCATAACAATCAACTCCGTTCCTCATACTAAGACCGTGTGCTTGACAACCACTCGTGTTTTCTTGGGTTCGTGTGATTACGTGATTCGAAAGCATCGAACCGCCAGCTTGATTATACATATCCTAGACGGCTAATCCACGACTTCGTTGGGGACTTCTTGAGACACCAGTTCAGCCGAGGTATGGGGAGATTAGGGTCTCTGTGGTAGAGGCTAGAACCCAAAGGCACAATATTCTCTGATCCAGAAGATTCGACCTTGTTTATGGCATTTTGAGTAAGATCACCAAGGGAATAGACTGCTAGAGTTTCACCCCCGTTCAGATTGAATGACCGCAGCCATACGGCGTCTGATCTGAAGCAGAGGAGATTAATGACCGCGGCCATACGGCGTTGATCACATACATCCTGCCATAGAAGAAATCATTCACAATTGAAGAAGACAATAATACCAGAGTTAATCCAGAAGGACAAAGCATCTCCAAGCCTTTACCATCTTCCTATTACTGATTCCATTCAAATTCACAAAGTATTTTATACACCTTTATTCCTTTTATGGTTTTAACCAAATTCAAACCAACAACTCTTCTATCTGCCTGACTAAGACCTGCAAGATAACCATAGCTTGCTTCAAATCACAATTCTCGTGGGATCGACCCTGACTCGCTCAAGTATTACTTGGACGACCTAGTGCACTTGCTAGTTCAGCTTTACGAAGCGTGGGAATTCGTGCACCAGTGGACCTCCTTGTGATTATCAGTCACAACCACCATATGCCTATGAACCCCTTCCTCAATATAGTCCTCAACTACCATACTCACAAGCCCTATACCACCAAACACCTCCATATGATCCTAACCCATACCCACCACCAAACTAACAACCTTATGAGCCTTATGAACCATACATAGAGCCACAACAATTCCGACACAATTACTCCTAAGAACTACCACAATTCCAACATCAATACTCCCAAGAACCACTTTAATATACACCATTTTCATACCCTTATGAAGATGAACCACCTTTCTATCATGAACTATTTCCCCTAAATGATCAACCCTCCTATCCACCCCAAGTCCAAAAGGATGATTCTCTCACTTCATTACTTCAAGAGCAACGTGAAGCTCAAAGGAGGACACTAGAACTCATGGCTACCTTGACCGAGGTAGTAAATAATTTAGCCTCCCAATGCGTAGACACTCAAAGTACTCACAACCTAGACCGTATAGCTCAGTCTAGGGTATGAACAGTACCTCTGCTTGAGCTTCGATCTTTCCTTTTGAGGTCGTGTTTTTAAGCTTCGACCCCTTTGAGGAAGTCGTGTTCAAGCATCTTCCCGGTTTCGCGTTTATTAAATGCTATTTAAAATGTAGAGCATTTTTGCCTTTCACTCCTTTATTGCTGCGTTCATTTCTTGAGAGCGTTTCTCTGGGAACGTGCGATCGCTTTAAAAGCCTCTTTAATAGGGTTTTCAATTTTCTTTTTCCGTTTCATTCCCTCCTTTGATTTTAATTTAGAGAAGTTATTCTTTCTTCTGCAAAGAACACCCTCTTTTATTTGTAATCGTTGCTTCTTTGTTTGTTTCTTTTGTCTTAAACTTTAAGTAAAGAATTTCTCTTTTCTGATTTCTTGCCCCAAGCTTCCTATTTTTTCTTTTCGAAGCGCTCGTTGGTGTGGATTGCTCGTGTTTTTGTCGTGCCTTCATCGCGATCGCTCCTTCTTCATCGCATGTTGGTGCTCTTCTCTTTTCTGTGTCTTAATAGTCATCCTTCTTTGTGCTTTACTGTTTGCATGCTTTTCTTTTCGCACAAAGTTTTGTTCTTTATTGAGCTTATTTTGAAAAAGTTTGAAACTTTCTGAAAAGATTGCATGTCCTTGTTTCTTCAAAGTTGTGATCTTGTTCTATCTCTGTTGCTTCGTTTTGCGGAACTGTAGGAGCTTAGGTTTCTGTCATTTTAGGGAACTGTTAGGAGCTTAGGTTTTTAGTTTATCACATTTTTGCATTCTGTGCTTGCTGCCTCCAAAGGGTGCCCCTGGACTTTTGGTGCTGATTTGATTCTTTCTTTGTGAATCCTGGGGTGCCCTTTTGCTGCCATACCTACTGTTTGTTGCTTTTTACTTTTGTCCGAGTTGTTTGGTAGTGACCCCCTTTTTATCTTCCTTTGCTATAGGTGTAGTTTGCTATATGTCTTCTCGTAAGAATATTGTCGAGATGTCTACAAAGGTCCCTATTGGCATGGCCGATTGGTTAGATTTTATAGTGTTGATGTGTGTCACTATGGCTGACCCTGAGTATTGTGAGAGACATAGGCAATTTCATAGGATCTGTGAACGTAGGGAGGACGAAAAGAATTATGAATTGGTGTCACCTGACCCTGAGGAGAGACTTAGTTTCCCTCCCTTAGATCGGACAGAGCGTCCTTTCTTTTACGCCTATGACTATTTCTTTAGCCAATTAGGTATTACCCTTCCTTTTGCTGCCTTTGAAACCGAACTCTTGTGGAACTATAACGTGGCCCCCTCTCAACTTAATCCGAACTCTTGGGCCTTTATAAAGATCTTTCAGTTACTATGCTAAGAACTGGGTGTCCGATCTGCCATGTCCCCTTTTTCGTTACTTGTTTGTGCTAATCGAACCCGGGGTAGCCAAGAAGAAAGCTTCTTGGATCTCTTTCCGAGCTACCCAGGGAAAGAAAGTGTTCTCAATGTTTGATGAATCTTTTCGCGACTTTAAGAATTACTACTTCAAAGTCTGAGCTGTTGAGGGTGCTCAGCCTTTCTTTTTGGATGAGAACGAAGAGTCGACCTTTCCTTTATGGTGGCAGAAAGACCCTGTAGTCCTTAAGTACCCTTGGGAGAGTTTAGATGAGGTAGAACAGGCTTTTATGGATGTTTTAGAGGAGTATTGGGGAGAGCCTCCTCATTTGGATACTAAGAGGTTTCTAGGAGATCCTTCCCTTCTCCGGTCCGAGCTAGGTAGTATCCGACCTCTTCTTTTACGGATAGTTTTCTTCTATTGTTTGTGAATTCCTTCTTTTTCGACTGTGTAATTTTTTTTTCTGGCTTTTTTTTAGAGATGGTTAAATCTTCAGACTCCATGAAGTCTTTTCGGAAGGCCAAGAAGGCAATGGCTGCCCAAAATCTGTCACAAAAGACGTCGGGGGAGGGATCTTCAGCACAGCTGCCTCCGAAGCAGCCGGCGATTGAGTCTTAGGGTCCGAGGAAGATTATCCCGACCCCGAGTCTTCGGACAATTCCGTCTGACCCATCTCAGACAGCCTCTGGCACTGCCTCCTCTCCTACTGCTGCTGGTCCCCCTCCCAAGAGACAAAAGATTGTTGGGACTTATAATTTGAATGATAAAGAATTTGATGGACAATATTCGGATGGCCAATCTTGGTGCGGCCTTATGGAAAAGTTCCTCTAGACGACGTATCAATCCTCCACCACCTTGATTTTATTACTAGTAACAGTATTCGGATGGCCAATCCTGGTGCGACCTTATCTCAGGTTGTGCGAGAGTCCCTTATCAAGGTTGTGCGGCCTTTTTGGAGGATGTCAAGGCTGAATATGATAAGGTGAAGGGCCTAAAGGATGAACTGGATGCTAAGGTGGCCAAGTTGGAGATTGATGTAGAAAAGGCGAAGGATCGGGCTACTATGGCGGAGGCAGTGATTTAAGAAGATTGTCGTGGTATAGAATTTCCTCAATTGAATGAATTCTCGTTGCAAGTATAGTTTTACACCAACAAACAATCCTCCCAATCAAAAATTTGAGTTGTCACAAGTACAAACCCCAAATGAAAATTAACCGAAGTATTTAGACTCCGGGTCGTCTCACAAAGAATTGCAATGAAGTGTATGATTATTGGCTATGAAGATCAAGGGGGGTTTCGGTTCATAAGAGGGGCAATAAAATAAATGACAAGAAAAGTAAAGAGAGCAATTAAAGAAAGCAATTAATAAAGAGAGATGTTCACACCCTGGGTCGAGCTATCTGACCCAAAATGTTCAGTGACAAAGCGACTGACCTCTTCAGGTCAGGCTATCCGACCTCTTCTCAAAGAGGTCGGCCAAATCAACAGGAAAGCCCAATAAAGGGCCCAAATAGAGGAACACGACCCACATCCAAAGGCAATCCAAGCCTATAGAGATAAAGGCGGTTCCCTTGAAGATAAGCTGACTTCACCTAAAATAAGACAAGATAAGATAAGATAAGATAACTAACTTATCTTATCAGAAAGGTCAGCCCACACTGCTATAAATACACTGGAGCACCCAAGTATATCTCATACTCTGATTCTACTAAAAACCTGCTTAATACCCATGCTAACTTAAGCATCGGAGTCTCTTGCAGGTACCCCCCACCCTCCGGTGACAAAGGATCAGCAGTGCAGCTAGATCAACAAGTCAGACACGACAGCTCCGACCGCCATTCACCAGCCGAACACGTCAGCACCGACCAGTACAGAAAATCTCGTCTGAGATTGACCTCTAGTTTCAGGTAACCCTCGGAACATTGGCGTCGTTGCCGGGGACCTGGAAGTCATCCCATTACCATGGCGGACGACCATGACAATGACCATGATTCAGATCTAGAGGACAGAATGCCGCACAAAACGCCGACGCTACACCAAAAGATACTCCGGAATCTAACGGAGACAAAAACTCATCAAATCCAGGAGTAATAGAAGCGCTTCAAGATCGTTTAAAGCAACTTGAAAAAGAAAGCCAGCATCAACGAGAAGTTGGCAAGGATCTACAAAGAGAGGTAAGGCGACGTCGAGAATTAGAAGATAAACTTCTACAACTCGAAGCCAATCTCAAAGAAAAGGCTACCCGGACCACCCCTGAGGACAACTCACGCAAAGATCAAGATCCATTCACTAGGGAAATCATGAAAAATAAAATTTCCAAGGACTTCAAGCTCCCGGATATGACTTTGTACGATGGCACTACAGATCCCAACCATCACCTCAGCAACTTCAGAAGCAGAATGTACCTCACCGACGCATCAGACGCTGTTCACTACAAAGCTTTTCCAACGACTCTCACGAAGACAGCGATCAGATGGTTCGACAATTTACCTCCTAAGTCCATCTTAAGCTTTGATGACCTAGCCAAAAAATTTCTGGCCAGATTCTCCATCCAAAAAGACAAGGCTAAGCATGCCCCCAGTCTACTAGGAATCAAGCAAGGAGACCGGGAAAGTCTTCGCAACTACATGGAAAGATTCAACAAAACGTGCCTAGATATACAAAGCTTGCCAATAGAGGCCGCTATCATGGGCCTCATCAACGGCCTACGAGAGGGACCTTTTAGCCAATCTATATCAAAGAAATACCCCACATCTCTGGATGAGGTGCAAGAGCGGGCGGAGAAGTACATCAACATGGAAGAAAATTTCCGACTTGGAGAAGCCTCGAGATCCGGTTCCACCTACCGAGATAAAGATAAAGAATCCAAGAGGAAAGAAGATCGAACGGGGGAAAAATCAAAAAGTATCATAATTACACCGCTCTTCGGGTGTCCCTTATGGATATTTACAAAGAAGTCTGTAACACAGAAAAGATACCCCCAGCTCGACCACTCAAAGGCAAAAGAGGAAGAGGAAATCGGAATGAATACTGTGAATATCATCGAGTCCGAGGGCATTCCACCAACGAATGCTTCGACTTAAAAAACGTCATAGAAAAATTAGTGAGAGAAGGAAAACTAGATCGGTTTCTGGCCGCCCGAAATGATGAGCAAAGAAAGAGAAGAAGGGATGAAGATGTCGGACGAACCGAGCGATCACCTCGTACGCCAGAAAGACATGTCCATATGATACACGGAGGATTTGTAGGAGGAGGAATCTCCAAATCATCCTGCAAAAGATATCTCAAAGAAGTATATCATGTCAAGGAGGAAGCACTCAACATCCCTGCAATCACATTCACCAAAGAAGACGCATCCGGTATCATCTCAGGACACGACGATCCCATGGTCATCACCATCATACTGGCAAACGCCAATCTCTACCGCACATTAATAGACCAAGGGAGCTCCGCCGACATCTTATTCAAAACTGCCTTCGACAAGCTCAGCTTAGAAGAAAAGGAGCTTAGAGCATACCCAAACAGCCTGTTCGGACTGGGAGATACCCCAGTACAACCACTGGGATACGTGTCACTACATACAACCTTCGGAAAATGGAACCAATCCAGAATACTCAAGATAGACTACATCGTGGTCAACGTGAGTTCAACCTATAATGCCTTAATAGGTCAGACAACACTAAATCAACTCGGTGCAATAGTCTCAACTCCACATCTATGCATGAAATTCCCAACTACAGAAGGGATAGTTACGATAAAAGCTGATGAGCGGAAATTTTATACGCTTTTTGGGGATAATTTCATATAGTTTAGAGTATGTTTTAGTTAGTTTTTAGTCTAATTCTAGTAGTTTTTAGGAAAAATTCATATTTCTGGACTTTACTATGAGTTGTGTGTTTTTCTGTAATTTCAGGTATTTTTCTGGCTGAAATTGAAGGAGCTGAGCAAAAATCTGATTCAGGCTGAAAAAGGACTGCTGATGCTGTTGGATTCTGACCTCCCTGCACTCAAAGTGGATTTTCTGGAGCTACAGAACTCGAAATGGCATGCTTCTAATTGCGTTGGAAAGTAGACATCCAGGGCTTTCCAGCAATATATAATAGTCCATACTTTGCACAAGGATAGATGACGTAAACTGGTGTTCAACGCCAGTTCTCTGCCCAATTCTGGCGTCCAGCGCCAGAAAAGGATCAAAAACTGGAGTTGAACGCCCAAACTGGCATAAAAACTGGCGTTCAACTCCACAAATGGCCTCTGCACGAAATCTCAGCCCCAGCACACACCAAGTGGGCCCCAGCACACCAAGTGGGCCCCAGAAGTGGATCTCTGCATCATCCATCATAGTCCACTCATATTTTGTAACCCTAGGCTACTAGTTTAGTATTTAAACAACTTTTAGAGACTTATTCTGCATCTCATGACATTTCAGATCTAAACTTTGTATTCTCTGACGGCATGAGTCTCTAAACCCCATTGTTGGGGGTGAGGAGCTCTGCTGTGTCTCGATGAATTAATGCAAGTATTTCTGTTTTCCCTTCAAACACGCTTGTTCCTATCTAAGATGTTCATTCGCGCTTAACTGTGATGGAGGTGATGATCTGTGACACTCATCACCTTCCTCAAATCATGAACATGTGCCTGACAACCACCTCCGTTCTATATACGATTGAATGAGGATCTCTTAGATTCCTTAATCAGAATCTCCGTGGTATAAGCTAGAACTGATGGCGGCATTCATGAGAATCCGGAAAGTCTAAACCTTGTCTGTGGTATTCCGAGTAGGATTCAAGGATTGAATGACTGTGACGAGCTTCAAACTCCTGAAGGCTGGGCGTTAGTGACAGACGCAAAAGGATAGTAAATCCTATTCCAATTGGATCGAGAACCAACCGGTGATTAGCCGTGCTGTGACAGAGCGCGTGAGCGTAGTTTTCACTGGAAGAATGGAAGGTAGCCATTGACAACGGTGATCCACCAACACACAGCTTGCCATAGGAGGACGTGCGTGCGTGAATCAGAAGACAGAGGAAAGCAGAGATTCAGAAGACAAAGCATCTCCAAAACTCCAACATATTCTCCATTACTGCACAACAAGTAACTTTTAATTTATGCTCTCTTGGTTATTCACAATTCCACTGATAAACATAATTGACTTCCTGACTAAGATTTACAAGATAACCATAGATTGCTTCAAACCAACAATCTCCGTGGGATTCGACCCTTACTCACGTGAGGTATTACTTGGACGACCCAGTGCACTTGCTGGTTAGTGGTACGCGTTGTGAAAAGTGTGATTCACAATTCGTGCACCAAGTTTTTGGCGCCGTTGCCGGGGATTGTTCGTGTTTGAACAAACTGATGGATTATTTTGTTGCTTAGATTAGGAAAAATCTTTCTTTTTTAGTTTAGAGTCTTTTATTAATTACCCCTTGTTAAAATACTTTAAACTTATAGCTCAGTTATTTAGAACGTGGTGTTTATGTTCATAATAATTGGCTATCAGATTTTTTTTAAAAAAAAAAAACCTTTTTCAAAAATAATTTTTCTATTAAATCCTGTGCCAAACTTTAAGTTTGGTGTTTTCAAAAATAATCTTTCTTAAAATTTTTGAAGGTCCCATAACTCATTTGGCTAGAACATTAATTTGATTGGGTTAGACTCTTTTATACTCTTTTCAAAACCTTCTTTTTCAAAAATATTTTTTTCTCTTAAATCTCGTGCCAAACTTTAAGTTTGGTGTTTTCTTGTTGATTCCCCTTTGATTTTCGAAAATTTTGGTTTAGTTTTCTAAAAATTTTAAGTTTGGTGTTCTTCCTTCATGTTCTTGTGTTCTTGTGAGTCTTCAAAGTGTTCTTGAGTTTCCTTGTGTCTTGATCTTAAAATTTTTAAGTTTGGTGTTCCTTGGTGTTTTCCCTCCAAAATTTTCAAAAACTAGGAGCATTAGATTAAAAAAATTTTAAATCTTGTACTATCTTATTGTTTTTCTCTCTCCTCACTAAATTGAAAAATATCTTTTCAAAATATCTTTTCTAACTTCCTATCTTTTCAAAATTTGTTTCAACTAACTAACCAACTTTTTGTTTGTTTCTTAACTTTTTCAAAACCACCTAACTAACTCTCTCTCTCTCAAATTTTCAAAAATATCTCCCCTCTTTTTCAAAAATTTCAGTTTTTTTTACTAATTATTTTTAATTGTTTTTTACGAAAAAAAATATTTATTATTTCAAAATTCAAATTCTTTTTAGTTATTTTATTTTATTTAAGTATTTACTTCTTATAAAATAAAATAAATAAAAAGATAAATCAGTCCAAGTTATATCCATATATCCATCATGGACATAAGTGGAGATGGACAGTCCAGGAGGACTTTGGGGTCATATTCTAACCCCTCTACTGCTTCGTATGGGAGTAGCATATGCATACCCTCCATTGGAGTTAGTAGCTTTGAGTTGAATCCTCAGCTCATTATCATGGTGTAGCAAAGTTGCCAGTATTCCGGTCTTCCACAGGAAGAACCTACAGAGTTTCTGGCACAATTTTTACAAATTGCTGACACAGTACATGATAAGGAAATAGATCAGGATGTCTACAGACTATTACTGTTTCCATTTGCTGTAAAAGATCAAGCCAAGAAGTGGTTAAATAACCAACCTAAGGCCAGCATAAGAACATGGAAACAGCTGACAGAAAAATTCCTGAATCAATATTTCCCTCCAAAAAGGATGACACAGCTAAGACTGGACATCCAAGGCTTTAAACAAGGAGATAATGAATCTCTTTATGATGCCTGGGAGAGATACAGAGAGATGCTACGAAAATGCCCCTCTGAAATGTTTTCAGAGTGGGTTCAGTTAGACATCTTCTACTATGGGCTTGCAGAAGGAGCTCAGATGTCTTTAGATTACTCAGCTGGTGGATCTATCCATATGAGAAAGACAATTGAAGAGGCTCAAGAGCTCATTGATACAGTTGCCAGGAATCAGCATCTGTATCTAAGCAGCAACCCTTCCATGAATGAAGAGGTTAAAACAGTAACTGCTGAATTCAGTACTGTAAAACAAGCTACTGAATTTAATCAGCAATTAGATTTTCTAACAAAGCAGCTAGCTGAATTCAAAGACAGGTTACAGGAGACAAGGATAGCTAATATACATATGGAAGAACAGTTTAAGCAAACAAAGCAGCAGCTATCGAAGCAAATAGCAGAAGAATGCCAAGCAGTTCAATTAAGAAGTGGGAAAACATTAAATACCCCACCTCAAGGCATCAAAAATTCAAGAAATAAGCAACCCACCAAAGATTCCCTTGAGGACAGTAAGAGCCCAGGGAAAAATAATTCTGGCACTAAAACGCCAGAAAATGGGTGGAAGGCTGGCGCTGAACGCCCATACCATGCCCAAAACTGGCGTTCAACGCCAGAAACAAGGCAGGATTGGCGTTCAACGCCAGAAATGGGCAAGAATCTGGCGTTGAACGCCCAACAGGGGCACATTTCTGGCGTTCAAGCGCCAGGAACAGACAGTGAGTTGGCATCTAACGTCACTCCAGCTTCTAACTCTGGTACGCAATTGCCAGTGAGGGATCAGACACACATAAGTGCTGATAACAACCCCTCTAAAAAGGCTTCTTTAACCACTAAGGTTGAGGAATATAAAGCCAAGATACCTTATCCTCAAAAACTCCGGAAAGAGGAGCAGGATAAGCAATTTGCTCGCTTTGCAGATTATCTAAGGACTCTTGAAATAAAGATTCCATTTGCAGAGGCACTTGAGCAAATACCTTCTTATGCCAAGTTCATGAAAGAGATCTTGAGTCATAAAAAGGAGTGGAGAGAAACAGAAAGAGTTCTCCTCACTGAAGAATGCAGTGCAGTCATTCTGAAAAGCTTTCCTGAAAAGCTTAAAGACCCTGGGAGTTTTCTGATACCATGCATATTAGAAGGTGATTGCGCCAAGACAGCTTTATGCGATCTTGGGGCAAGCATCAACCTAATACCTGCATCCACTATCAGGAAGCTTGGCTTAACTGAAGAAGTTAAACCAACCCGGATATGTCTCCAACTTGCTGATGGTTCCACTAAATACCCATCAGGCGTGATTGAGGACATGATTGTCAGAGTTGGGCCATTCGCCTTTCCCACTGACTTTGTTGTGCTGGAAATGGAGGAGCACAAGAGTGCCACTCTCATTCTAGGAAGACCCTTCCTAGCAACTGGACGATCCCTCATTGACGTCCAACAGGGGGAAATAACCCTGAGAGTCAACGATGACGAGTTCAAGTTGAACGCTGTCAAAGCCATGCAGCATCCAGACACATCAACAGACTGCATGAAAGTTGACCTTATTGACTCTTTGGTAGAAGAGATCAACATGGCTGAGAGTCTCGAATCAGAGTTGGAAGACATCTTTAAAGATGTTCAGCCTGATTTGGAGGATTCAGGGGACATGAAAGAGCCTCTGAACTTTCTTCTAAAAGAGGAAGAACCTCCTAAACCAGAGCTCAAGCCACTGCCACCATCCTTGAAATATGCATTTCTAGGAGAAGGTGACACCTTTCCAGTGATCATAAGCTCTGCTTTAAATTCACAGGAAGAGGAAGCACTTATTCAAGTGCTAAGGACACACAAGACAGCTCTTGGGTGGTCCATAGGTGACCTTAAGGGCATAAGCCCAGCTAGATGCATGCACAAAATCCTACTGGAGGATAATGCCAAACCAGTGGTTCAACCACAGAGGCGGCTAAATCCAGCCATGAAGGAAGTGGTGCAGAAAGAGGTCACCAAATTACTAGAGGCTGGGATTATTTATCCCATTTCTGATAGCCCCTGGGTGAGCCCTGTTCAAGTCGTCCCAAAAAAGGGAGGCATGACAGTGATTCATAATGAAAAAAATGAACTAATTCCTACAAGAACAGTTACAGGGTGGCGCATGTGTATTGACTACAGAAGGCTCAATACAGCCACCAGAAAGGATCATTTTCCTTTACATTCATAGACCAGATGCTAGAGAGACTAGCAGGTCATGATTATTACTGCTTTTTGGATGGCTACTCAGGCTATAACCAGATTGCAGTAGATCCCCAGGATCAAGAGAAAACAGTATTCACATGTCCATCCGGAGTGTTTGCTTATAGAAGGATGCCCTTTGGGCTATGCAATGCACCTGCAACCTTCCAGAGATGCATGCTCTCTATTTTCTCTGATATGGTGGAAAAATTTCTGGAAGTCTTCATGGATGACTTCTCAGTATATGGAGACTCATTCAGCTCCTGTCTTGATCACCTGAAACTTGTTCTGAAAAGATGCCAAGAAACCAACCTAGTTTTAAACTGGGAAAAGTGTCACTTCATGGTGACTGAAGGAATTGTTCTTGGGCATAAAATCTCAAACAAGGGAATAGAGGTGGATCAAGCAAAAATAGAGGTAATTGAAAAATTACCACCACCTGCCAATGTTAAGGCAATCAGAAGCTTTCTGGGGCATGCAGGATTCTATAGGAGGTTTATAAAGGATTTTTCAAAAATCGCAAAACCTCTAAGCAATCTGCTAGCTGCTGACACACCATTTGTGTTCGACACAGCATGCCTGCAGGCGTTTGAAACGCTGAAAGCTAAGCTGGTCACAGCACCAGTCATTTCTGCACCAGACTGGACATTGCCATTTGAGTTAATGTGTGATGCCAGTGATCATGCCATTGGTGCAGTATTGGGACAGAGGCATGACAAGCTTCTGCATGTCATTTATTATGCCAGTCGCGTTCTAAATGATGCCCAGAAAAATTACACAACCACAGAAAAAGAACTACTTGCAGTGGTTTACGCCATTGACAAGTTCAGATCATACTTAGTAGGATCAAAAGTGATTGTGTATACTGACCATGCTGCTCTTAAATATCTACTCACAAAGTAGGATTCAAAACCCAGGCTCATCAGATGGGTATTGCTTCTGCAAGAGTTTGATATAGAAATAAGAGACAGAAAAGGGACAGAGAACCAAGTGGCTGATCATCTGTCCCGGATAGAGCCAGTGAAAGGGACGTCCCTCCCCTTTCTTGAGATCTCTGAGACGTTCCCTGATGAGCATCTATTTGCCATTCAGGAAGCACCATGGTTTGCCGATATTGCAAACTATAAAGCTGCAAGGTTCATACCCAAGGAGTACAATAGAATACAAAAGAAGAAATTAGTTACTGATGCAAAGTACTACTTGTGGGATGAACCTTATCTCTTTAAGAGATGTGCAGACGGAATTATCCGTAGGTGTGTCCCCAGAGAGGAAGCACAGAGAATCCTATGGCATTGCCACGGATCTCAATATGGAGGCCATTTCGGAGGTGAGCGAACAGCCACCAAGGTCCTCCAATGTGGCTTCTATTGGCCCACACTCTATAAAGATTCCCGAGAGTTTGTACGTAATTGTGACAGTTGCCAAAGAGCTGGTAATCTGCCTCATGGTTACGCCATGCCTCAACAAGGAATCTTGGAAATAGAGTTGTTTGATGTATGGGGAATTGACTTCATGGGACCTTTCCCACCATCATACTCAAACACTTATATTCTGGTGGCAGTTGACTATGTATCAAAATGGGTTGAGGCTATTGCCACACCCACCAATGATACTAAAACAGTACTGAAGTTCCTCCAGAAACATATCTTTAGCAGGTTTGGTGTCCCTAGAGTGTTAATCAGTAATGGGGGCACTCACTTCTGCAATAAACAGCTTTACTCTGCTATGGTTCGGTATGGAATTCGCCACAAAGTGGCCACACCATATCATCCACAAATCAATGGGCAAGCTGAAGTCTCTAATAGAGAATTAAAGAGAATCCTGGAACGGACAGTAAGTACCCGTAGAAAGGATTGGGCAAGGAGCTTGGATGATGCTCTGTGGGCTTACAGAACAGCATTCAAGACCCCTATAGGGACCTCTCCATACCAACTCGTGTATGGTAAGGCATGCCACTTGCCCGTGGAACTGGAACATAAGGCCTACTGGGCAACCAGATTCCTAAACTTAGATGCCAAATTAGCAGGAGAAAAACGATTGCTCCAGCTAAATGAGCTAGAGGAATTCAGATTCACAACTTTCGAAAATGCCAAGCTTTATAAAGAAAAATAAAAAAAGTGGCATGACAGAAAGCTGTCATCTAGAATCTTTGAACCAGGACAGAAGGTTCTGTTGTTTAACTCTAGACTCAGGCTATTCCCCGGGAAACTGAAATCCCGGTGGAGGGGACCATACGTGATTACAAGTGTATCACCATATGGTTATGTGGAGCTTCAAGATATTGATTCTGATAAGAAGTTCATTGTCAATGGACAGAGAATCAAGCATTATCTTGAGGGCAACATTGAGCAAGAATGCTCAAGGCTGAAGCTAGATTAAAAGCTCAGCAAGGTCCAGCTAAAGACAATAAAGAAGCGCTTGCTGGGAGGCAACCCAGCCATGGGGCAACAATCCTCTAAGCATTTTGTCCTATTTTTATTTTTATTTGTTTATATAAAGTTCACTGACACTAAGGTAAAGAATCATTTGCATAAGTTTACAGGGTTACAGAAGGAATCTACACACAAAACAGAGATAGGGAGCTTACTGGCAAGAAAACGCCAGTGAAGGCCATTTTGGGCGTTCAGCGCCCAAAATGGGCATCCAGTGGGCGCTGAACGCCAGTAAGGATAGCTATCTGGCGTTCAACGCCAGAAAAAGGGCAACAACTGGGCGTTGAACGCCCAGGATAGCAGCATTTGGGCATTGAACGCCCAAAACAGGCAATGTTTGGGCGTTCAAACGCCAGGATGGGGAGGAGGAGCTCTCCTTCTACCCATCTCCTTCTTTTTCTTTTGCTTGAGGACAAGCAAAGCTCTAAGTTTGGTGTGCTTATCCGTGATCACTAAGATCATGGCCCCTAAAGGAAAACAACCCACTCCAAGAGGAGCAAAGGCGTGATTTAAAGGAACTGAAGCGCCAGAAATTCTCTCTTGAAGGACCAAGCACCTCACAGACTAGAGGAACATCCACTTCCCAAACCTCAAGGTTGTTGAGTTCTAATCTTAGCCTTAACTCTGCGATAACTGTTCTTATTTTAATTTTACCTTAGGAATCATATAGTAGTAATTAGTCTATTTTGATTTTATCTCCAATTAAGCTATAGTTTATTTCTCTCATCATCAGCAAACATGAATAAAATAGTAGATCTTTTAAATAAGAAGCAATAAAATTTTGAGTTTTAATAAGAGAAATTCTAATTAGTTAAATGTGGTGGCAATGCTTTCTGTCTTCTGAATGAATGCTTGAACAGTGCATATATCTTTTGAATTTGTTGTTTAAGACTGTTAAATATGTTGGCTCTTGAAAGAATGATGAACATGAGACATGTTATTGAGAATCTGAAAAATCATAAAAATGATTCTTGAAGCAAGAAAAAAAGCAGCAAAGAACAAAGCTTGCAGAAAAAAAAAATTAAAAAAAAAAAAAGATAGAAAGAAAAAAGAGAAAGCAAGCAGAAAAAGCCAAAGCCCTTAAAACCAAAAGGCAAGGGTAATAAAAAGGATCCCAAGGCTTTGAGCATCAGTGGATAGGAGGGCCAAAAAGGAATAAAATCCTGGCCTAAGCGGCTAAATCAAGCTGTCCCTAACCATGTGCTTGTGGCGTGAAGGTGTCAAGTGAAAACTTGAGACTGAGCGGTTAAAGTCAAGGTCCAAAGCAAAAAGAAGAGTGTGCTTAAGAACTCTGGACACCTCTAATTGGGGACTTTAGCAAAGCTGAGTCACAATCTGAAAAGGTTCACCCAGTTATGTGTCTGTGGCATTTATGTATCCGGTAGTAATACTGGAAAACAAAGTGCTTAGGGCCACGGCCAAGACTCATAAAGAAGCTGTGTTCAAGAATCATCACACTGAACTAAGAGAATCAATAACACTATCTGAATTTTGAGTTCCTATAGATGCCAATCACTCTGAGCTTCAATGGATAAAGTGAGATGCCAAAACTGTTCAGAAGCAAAAAGCTACTAGTCCTGCTCATCTAATTAGGATCTGAGCTTCAATCAAAAACTCTGAGATATTATTGCTTCTCAACATATTAGTCTTCTATTTTATTTGTCTAGTTGCTTGAGGACAAGCAACAGTTTAAGTTTGGTGTTGTGATGAGCGGAAATTTTATACGCTTTTTGGGGATAATTTCATATAGTTTAGAGTATGTTTTAGTTAGTTTTTAGTCTAATTCTAGTAGTTTTTAGGAAAAATTCATATTTCTGGACTTTACTATGAGTTGTGTGTTTTTCTGTAATTTCAGGTATTTTTCTGGCTGAAATTGAAGGAGCTGAGCAAAAATCTGATTCAGGCTGAAAAAGGACTGCTGATGCTGTTGGATTCTGACCTCCCTGCACTCAAAGTGGATTTTCTGGAGCTACAGAACTCGAAATGGCATGCTTCCAATTGCGTTGGAAAGTAGACATCCAGGGCTTTCCAGCAATATATAATAGTCCATACTTTGCACAAGGATAGATGATGTAAACTGGCGTTCAACGCCAGTTCTCTACCCAATTCTGGCGTCCAGCGCCAGAAATGGATCAAAAACTGGAGTTGAACGCCCAAACTGGCATAAACACTGGCGTTCAACTCCACAAATGGCCTCTGCACGAAATCTCAGCCCCAGCACACACCAAGTGGGCCCCAGCACACCAAGTGGGCCCCAGAAGTGGATCTCTGCATCATCCATCATAGTCCACTCATATTTTGTAACCCTAGGCTACTAGTTTAGTATTTAAACAACTTTTAGAGACTTATTCTGCATCTCATGACATTTCAGATCCAAACTTTGTATTCTCTGACGGCATGAGTCTCTAAACCCCATTGTTGGGGGTGAGGAGCTCTGCTGTGTCTCGATGAATTAATGCAAGTATTTCTGTTTTCCCTTCAAACACGCTTGTTCCTATCTAAGATGTTCATTCGCGCTTAACTGTGATGGAGGTGATGATCTGTGACACTCATCACCTTCCTCAAATCATGAACATGTGCCTGACAACCACCTCCGTTCTATATACGATTGAATGAGGATCTCTTAGATTCCTTAATCAGAATCTCCGTGGTATAAGCTAGAACTGATGGCGGCATTCATGAGAATCCGGAAAGTCTAAACCTTGTCTGTGGTATTCCGAGTAGGATTCAAGGATTGAATGACTGTGACGAGCTTCAAACTCCTGAAGGCTGGGCGTTAGTGACAGACGCAAAAGGATAGTAAATCCTATTCCAACCGGATCGAGAACCAACCGGTGATTAGCCGTGCTGTGACAGAGCGCGTGAGCGTAGTTTTCACTGGAAGGATGGAAGGTAGCCATTGACAACGGTGATCCACCAACACACAGCTTGCCATAGGAGGACGTGCGTGCGTGAATCAGAAGACAGAGGAAAGCAGAGATTCAGAAGACAAAGCATCTCCAAAACTCCAACATATTCTCCATTACTGCACAACAAGTAACTTTTAATTTATGCTCTCTTGGTTATTCACAATTCCACTGATAAACATAATTGACTTCCTGACTAAGATTTACAAGATAACCATAGATTGCTTCAAACCAACAATCTCCGTGGGATTCGACCCTTACTCACGTGAGGTATTACTTGGACGACCCAGTGCACTTGCTGGTTAGTGGTACGCGTTGTGAAAAGTGTGATTCACAATTCGTGCACCAAAAGCAGATCAAAAGATGGCACGTCACTGTTATAACGAAAGTCTAAACCTCAGAGGCAGAGGAGAAGAGTTCCATACAATTGAGCTTGGTAGAGTTCAGAGACGAGAAGAACTCTGTCCGCACCCCGAAGGTGAAGTAGAGAAAGTTCAGATCGGAGATACCTCAGACAAAATAACTAATATTGGCACAATCCTGAAGGGAGACGCAAAAGAATTACTAGTGCAGTTCTTACGAGATAATGTTGGTCTCTTCGCATGGAAAGCTACAGACATGCCAGGCATAGACCCCAAGCTAATGTGTCACAAGTTGGCGGTCTATCCAGGATCTCGGCTGGTACAGCAGAGAAGAAGAAAACTTGGGCCAGAACGATTCCAAGCTGTGGAAGAATAGATACAAGCACTACTGGAGGCAGGATTCATAAGAGAAGTCAAGTACCCACTATGGCTAGCTAACGTCGTCTTGGTGAAAAAATCATATGGGAAGTGGCGAATGTGCACCGACTACACCGATCTCAACAAAGCCTGCCCAAAAGATCCTTACCCACTCCCAAGTATCGACGCTCTGGTAGATGCTTCATCCAGATATAGATACCTCTCGTTTATGGATGCATATTCTGGATACAACCAAATCCCCATGTATCCACCAGATCAAGAAAAGACCTCGTTTTTAACACCAAAAGCAAATTACTGCTACATCATGATGCCTTTCGGTCTTAAGAATGCGGAAGCTACTTATCAAAGGCTAATGAATAAAGTCTTTTCAGATCATATCGGAAAAATCATGGAAGTCTACGTAGACAACATGTTAATAAAGACACAAAGTGAAGAGACATTATTGTCTGACCTGGCCCAAGTGTTCGGCACTATAAGGAAGCATGACATGCGACTCAATCCCGCAAAATGCACATTTGCAGTAGAAGCGGGCAAATTCTTAGGTTTCATGCTCACACAAAGAGGAATTGAAGCAAATCCAGACAAATGCCAGGCCATACTCAACATGAAGAGTCCAACTTGTGTCAGAGAGGTATAGCAACTCAACGGGAGATTGGCAGCCTTATCCAGATTCTTAGCAGGATCAGCGATAAGATCTCTCCCCTTCTATGCCACTTTAAGGAAAGGAAAGAAGTTCGAATGGACAATGGAATGCGAGCAAGCCTTCCAAGATTTTAAAACTTTCCTGGGACGACCACCTATCCTAACTTGACCACGAGAGGGAGAACCACTCGTATTATACCTTGCGGTAGGAAGTCGGGCAGTAGCCTCAGCACTGGTTCGAGAGGACGACAAAGGGAAACAACCTGTATACTTCATTAGTAAAGTGCTGCAGGGATCCGAGCTGAACTACTAAAAAATTAAAATGTTCGCCTATACTCTCATACTGACATCTCGACGACTTCACCCGTACTTCCAGGCTCACACCATTAAGGTTCGGACCGACCAGCCCATAAAAGGGATATTGCAGAAAACAGATCTAGCAGGTAGAATTTTACAATGGGCAGTCGAGTTATCCGAGTTCGACCTCCAATATGAAGCTTGGACAGCCATCAAATCACATTACTTGGCCGACTTCATTGCAGAATTCACAGATACCCTGAAAACCCCCGCAGAATGGAATCTCTACGTGGACGGGTCCTCGAATAAGACTGGAAGTGGCGCATGTGTGATAATAGAAAGCAACCAAGGAACCCAAGTTGAGCTTTCCCTCAAATTTGGGTTCCCGGCCTCAAACAACCAAGCGGAATATGAAGCGTTACTAGCTGGTTTGAAGCTGGCTAAGGAGGTTGGAGCTCAAAAACTCAACATCTTTAGCGATTCACAAGTAGTCACCTCACAAATAACAGGGAGCTACCAAGCCAAAGATCCCACCATGAAAAAGTATTTGGATAAAACCAAGGAACAGCTCGGACAACTCGGGGAATATAAGATCTGCCACATACCCCGCGAACAAAATGCCTGAGTTGATGCACTCTCAAAACTAGCCAGCACCAAACCAGGGGACAACAATAGAAGCCTCATCCAGGAAATGCTACAGAACCCGTCAATCTCGAAAGAGGAAAAAGTCCTAGCCATAACAAGTTAGGATCAAGGATGGATGACCCCCATAATTAATTACCTCAAAATAGAAACACTCCCCACAGATGAAAAGGAGGCAAAGAGGTTAAAACGGGAGACTCAGTACTACACTATCATAAACAACACCCTATATAAAAGAGGGATTTCAATACCACTATTAAAATGTGTGCCGACCTCCAACACAAGGGAAGTTTTAGAGGAAGTACATAGTGGCATTTATGGTAATCATCTCGGAGCACAAGCTCTCACAAAAAAAGTACTCCGGGCGGGATTTTATTGGCCAACTCTACAAAAGGAAGCTACAGAGTTTGTAAGGACATGCCCACCATGCCAGAAACATGCTAACTTTCACATCGCCCCGCCAGAAGAGCTCATCAGCGTAACTTTGCCTTGGCCATTTGCAAAATAGGGACTCGATCTTCTTGGACCTTCCCCCAGGGATCAGGACAAGTCAAATTCCTCATAGTAGGGGTAGACTATTTCACAAAGTGGATCAAGGCAGATCCCCTAGCCAACGCCACTGCTCAAAGAAGCCGGAAATTCCTATATAGGAACATTGTCACAAGGTTCGGGGTTCCATACTCCATCACCACAGGCAATGGCACTCAATTCACAGATACAGGCTTCAGAAAATTAGTAGCTGACTTGAACATAAAGCACCAGTTCACCTCCATCGAACATCCTCAAGCCAATGAACAGGCCGAAGCTGCCAACAAAGTCATATTGGCTGGGTTAAAATGGAGATTACAAGACGCAAAGGGAGCTTGGGTTGAAGAGCTTCCACAAGTCCTATGGGCATATCGAACGATGCCAAATTCCACCACAAAGGAATCACCCTTCCAATTAGCATACGGAACAGAAGCAATGATCCCAGTAGAGATCGAGGAAGGGTCACCTAGAGTCGTTCATTACAATGAGGAAGCCAACTCCCAACTTCAAAGGAAAGAGCTCGACCTACTTCCTGAAATCCAAGAAAGAGCTCGGATCAGGGAAGAAGCACTAAAACGTCGAATGGCTTCCAGATATAATCGAAAGGTAGTGCCAAGAGGTTTCACTGAGAATGATCTCATCCTAATCCAAAATGATATTGGAACAACTCGACCCGGAGAAGGAAAGCTGGCAGCAAACTGGAAAGGACTCTACCGAGTCATAGAAGTACTTGGGAAGGGCTACTACAGACTGTCCGAACTCGATGGACGAAAGCTTCCCAGATCATGGCACGCCTGCAACCTAAAAAGGTACTATAGCTAGAGAAGGTAAAAGATCTCATCATAGTATGCACTCTTTTTCTTGAAAAGGTTTTTTAATGAGGCACCAAGTTGAGATTCAGAAATTATCCGACTTAAAGGGATGAAAAACTCCCGCATGTATATATTTGCACTTTCTTTTGGATAAAATATATTTTAGATATTCTACAAATTCTCAAGACGCATTAATCTGAAGCATTCGTCGTCCGATTATAAAGCAACAGATCGGCAAAAAGTGAAAAACAGATTCACTGCACGATCACGATAAAGACCAATAGAGATGAAAACGCGATCTAAAGGTCGACCAAACAAAGATAGAAACCACCTTCTACAAATCGCCAAAGATGAACACAGAATAATGCAAGAAGTTATCGAAAGTGATCTGGAAAAAGAACCTGACGAGGTCTTATGGAGTGCTAAATAATAACTTAAAGACTGGCCGATGTTAAGAAGTCGGACCAAGTCAACCCAAGTTATCAGCAAATCCCTGGAAAGAGGTCTAGCCAACCCTATAAAAGAGGAATTGCTATAACTTAGAAGAGATCGACATAAAGAAGTCGGTCTCCTATGAAAAACAAGTTATAAAAGTAATCCCTGAAAGAGATCTGACAAAGGTCCAAAAAAAGAGGATTACAAAATAACTTAGAAGAGATCGACATGACGAAGTCGGTCTCCCACAACAAACAAGTTATAAAAGTAATCCCTGAAAGAGACCTGACAAGGGTCCAAGAAAGAGGATTACAAAATAACTTAGAAGAGATCGACATGACGAAGTCAGTCTCCCACAACAAACAAGTTATAAAAGTAATCCCTGAAAGAGACCTGACAAAGGTCCAAGAAAGAGGATTACAAAATAACTTAGAAGAGATCGACATGACGAAGTCGGTCTCCTACAACAAACAAGTTATAAAAGTAATCCTTGAAAGAGACCTGACAAGGGTCCAAGAAAGAGGATTACAAAAATAACTTGGAAAAGGACGACGCAAAGAAGTTGGTCTCCCACAAACAAGTTATAAAAGTAGTCTCTGAAAGAGACCTGACAAAGGTCCAAAAAAGGGGACTACAAAAATAACTGGAAAGAGGACTAACGTAAAGAAATCGGTTATGGATTGCTAGAAATGAATACAAGTAAGAGCCAAAAAACCGAAATACAAGTTGGACCCACACATCCACGACCTCAAAGGATCCAAGCTACAAGCAATAAGCACAAAGCAATCCAAAGAGGCCAAACAGCAAGGCTCCAACATTCTCAAAACCCAGAAAGGAGCCAAGACAAGTGCAAACAAGCATGATATAAAATACAATATTATAAACAAGATTCAGGATCAGGCCCAAAGCTTGAAAGCTACTTGTTGTTTTTTCAAAATAAAAAGTTGCTAAAAAAGCAACCAGAAGGAGTATCAACAGTCAGCAAAATATTCAAATTACAAAATAAAGAGTTTAAAAGCCCACAAGTTGGGCTATCTACACAAACATCTAAGAAAAATCAGCTAAGATCGGGAGCCTTCTCGGCATCATCAATACGAGGAGAAGGAGGGTGAGTCTGAATAGGCACATCATCCACGGTACCATCATCACGGTTTAAGATATGACAGTCCAGATCAGAAACGGAATGACCGACCTCAACCAGAGGAACTGTAGAAGTTGACACCTTGGCAAAAGGCACAGGGGGAGGATCGACATCGTCATCATCCTGGTCATCAGGAAAAATCTTACCATCTCTCACAATATTGTCCAGGATAAAAAGAGTAAGGTCGGCCTCGGGAGCAATAATTCGAACCTGCTCCTTCAGATTCTCGTAAGCAGCATTCACACTGCCAACGAGATGCCCCTGGAACTCGAAGTAATCAGCTCGGGCATTCTCTAACTCCTCCTTCAAACGCATTCCCTCCCAATAGGATGTGACGTAGCCGTCTTTATGCCTCAACGCCGTGTCCTCGGCCAACCGCATAGAAGCCACCAGAGCAAGGGAACTCGCCTTTTCATTGTTCAGATCCTTCTCCAGCTTGGCCACCTTCGCCTCAAGCTCCCCCTTCAAGCCCTTTATCCGATCGAACTCCTGTTTCGTCTCCTCCATAAAAGATTTAGTGGCATGGAGAGGAAGATTTTGAGCAGTTCGGTACAGGGCAGCTCCCATATGTGCCATTTTTACACTACTCCAAGTTATAAAATCTAAATGACGAAGGAGTGATACATCATCCATAGGGAGGACACCGTATGGGCCGATCTGCTGATCTACAAACTCAACCGCGTCAAAATCAGGGGCATCAAGGTTGAAAGGCTCAATTGTTTTTTGTTTCTTGTTGGGAGGAGCACCAGAAGTAACGGCAAAAGTCTGTGGAGGGTCAGCCAGACGAACTCGAGGAGTGGGGATCACCTTTCTCGGCCCAGAAGAACTCGGCACGGGCGGCTTCACCGGAACTTGAGAAGATCCCTCTCACGCCACCTTGGCCGAGATATTTTGAGCAGCTGCAGCCTTCTTTGCCTTTTTGTAGGCCTTCATGGAATCATTGTTCTTTGACATTTCTGAAACAACAGAATCAACCACAATAATGGGTTACAATCACAAAAAGAGGAAGCAAAATTAAGAAACAAGCATAGAAACAAGTCAGATAGTACCCAAAACAGTTCGAACCAAAGATGGATCACTCAAAAATCTTTTTGTATCAAGATGGGGTGGTTCCCCCCATAAATCTTCAAGAACAGTTACAAAAGCCCGCTCAACCTCGTCAAGCATCTCCCATGTATAGCGAGACACTCTCACATTCTTTTGCCATTCTAGAAGAAAGGCAGGCTCATTATTTTCATCAAGAAAAAAGGGGCGGGCCCCCTCAACAGCACGAACTCGGAAGAAATAATTCTTAAAATCTTTAAAAGACTCATCGTACATGGAAAAAACTTTATGCCCCTGGGCCGACCTAAAAGAAACCCAGGAAGCTTTCTTTTTGGAAGAACCTCTAGGCTTGGCAGAAACAAAAAGATAGAGAAAAAGAGTTTAAGAAGGTGTTACGCCTAACTCTTGGCAAAGCAACTGAAATATCTTGATAAAACCCCAAGAATTTGGATGAAGCTGGGATGGGGCAATGTTACACGACCACAACAAATCGGTCTCGAAAGCAGTAAATGAAAAAGTAATGTCCAACTGGCTGAAGAAATATTCATAGGCATAGAAGAAAGGACACTCCCCTCCGACCGAAGTAGGAAAACAAACCCTCTCGTCAGAGTTAGGCGCTACAAGCTCGTAATCCCTCTCCTGGGGACTACTACCACAAATCTTATGACGCTTCCTCAGCTCTACACAAAAATCTGCGTCCACCACAGAGACACACATCAAGACAAGGGAGTCTAGCCAATCAGACATCCCCTCAGGAACTTTAGAAGACATCTCTACAATGTTATTGCGAGAAGACATGAGGCCCACTAATCCTACAATAAGAAAAAATGATTGGATTACTAAAAAACATCTCAGACGAGGGGAAAAATGACTCGACTAATATGATACAGAAGAACAAACAGAAAAGGAAAACCCCAAGACTCAAACCAAAGTCTTGGGGCAACCTTTGGAGGCAGTAACAAAGCAAGGATTCAGGAAAAATCTACAGCTTATGTTCCGGCATCTCTCAAACAAGAAAAGAAGATTTCAAATAACAAACATTTCAGAAAGTCAAAACACAAAAAGTCATCAAAAGCCACTATCTTGCAGTCTATCAGCAAAAAGCATCGCCAACATCAAACATGCCAAGCGAAAACTGTCAAAGGCACAACTTTTTTCAGAATCAAACAAAAACCATCATCAAAAGCACAAATAGAAACGGTGATAACATGCAAAAGCCCTAAAAGCATCAAACAACAGGAAAGGCAAAAAGGTTCATGCAAAAAGGCGAAGAAACTCCCAAAACACACATTACAACAGCAATCAGGCACAGCAAAAGCAGAAAGATCCAAACTTTCTCCAAGCAAAATTAAAACTTTCTTAGAATCAGACAAGAAAATGACGAGGAAAAAAGAAAGGAGGAAAAACCAACCTGAACGAAGAAAGAAGCTTCAAAGGAGATTGAAAGATGGAATCACCCAGAATCGCCAAATGATGCTGCAACGCAAGAAAGGCAAAATACAGGCGAAAACAAAAGTGAGCAAGTGAAGGGAGAAGTTACGAAGAAAGACGAAGAAGAGAAACCGTTTTTTGATCGTAAAATTCAAAAAGCCAAGAGAAACGGGCAATTAATACCAATTAATGAAGGTATTTAAAGCCTTGCATATTCCCAAGGCCAAAACGCTAAATACAAAAGCGCATGCGTTCAGAGGAAGCGAAAGAGGAAAATGTTCTACATTCAAAAATTCTATAAAAAGAAAGAAGTCGACAAATGCTCGAGTTCGGCTTCACCAGAGAAGGATCGAAGTCTAAAACCCGACCTCAAAAAGAAAGACCGAGCTCGAGCAGGGGCACTGTTCACACCCTGGGTCGAGCTATCCGACCCAAAATGTTCAGTGACAAAGCGACCGACCTCTTCAGGTCAGACTATCCGACCTCTTCTCAAAGAGGTCGGCCAAATCGACAGGAAAGCCCAATAAAGGGCCCAAATAGAAGAACACGACCCACATCCAAAGGCAATCCAAGCCTATAGAGATAAAGGCAGTTCCCTTGAAGATAAGCTAACTTCACCTAAAATAAGATAAGATAAGATAAGATAACTAACTTATCTTATCAGAAAGGTCAGCCCACACTACTATAAATACACTGGAGCACCCAGGTATAACTCATACTCTGATTCTACTAAAAACCTGCTTAATACCCATGCTAACTTAAGCATCGGAGTCTCTTGCAGGTACTCCGCATCCTCCGGTGACAAAGGATCAGCAGTGCAGCTAGATCAACAAGTCGAACACGACAGCTCCGGCCGCCACTCACCAGTCGAACACATCAGCACCGACCAGTACAGAAGATCTCGTCCGAGATCGACCTCCAGTTTTAGGTAACCCTCGGAACAAGAGACATTCATGGCAAAGATTGAGATCATAGGCTTTCTATCCTAGTCATACAATGATCAATTCATCTTATTTAGTCAACTCCAACACAAAGGGAGAAAGTCAAACAAGACTAATTAATCATGTCATAAATATAAACAAGAATTTATCTTATTACGTCATCTCCAACATTGGAAGAAGGTATCATATTATCTTCCATGAGAGAAAGTCTAATAAGACTAGCTAATCTCAATCCAAAAGTCCTAATCAACTTACTAATTAAATTAGCAAAAGATTAGCGTCAATGGAAACAATATTAGCTAACAACTCTAGATCACCAACATAAGTTGGGTTTTCATGACTCAAGATTGCCTAATTACTCTTTCCAAGCCAAGAATGCTCAAAATCTACTCTAACATCCAACCAAGCATTTTGTCAAACACTTGGAAGGCATACATGGAAAGCATAGTAAAATGTGCAAGAAATATAAATCTACCAACTATCAATTGCAAGAAAAATAAATCAACAACTCAATTCATCAATAAAAATAACATCAAACATTAAATTGCATTAAAAGAAAATGGAAATCTAACAAGGGTTCATCAACATAAAAGTAACAAAATAAAAGAAATGACAAGTAAAACTAGAAGAGTAGAGATGAAAAAACAAGAAATTAAAAGGAGAAACTAAATCAAAACAAGAATTAAAAGTGAGATTCAAGAAAATTAAACCTAAACTACCCTAAATTCTAGAGAGAAGAGAGAGCTTCTCTCTCTAGAATTCTACCCTAAAACTTGATGAAAACTAAACTATGACTACTTGGTTCATTCTCCCTTCAATCCTTGGGTTCAATAGCATCAGAAATGAGTTATATTGGGCCCAAAGTGCTTCAGAAATCGCTGTGGGCGATTTCACTTTAGTGGGCCACGGACAGCATCGGCGCGCACGCGTACATGGTGCGTGCGCGCCCCTGTACGCGAAGCAACATATGGCAAATTTTATATCATTTCAAAGCCCCGGATGTTAGCTTTCTAACGCAACTGAAACCGCCTCATTTGGACCTCTGTAGCTCAAGCTATGGTCAATTAAGTGCGAAGAGGTCGGGCTTGACAGCTTTACGGTTCCTTCATTTCTTCATGAGTTCTCCCACTTTGCATGCTTTTCTTCTCACTTCTTCCATCCAATACTTGCCTTATGAACCTGAAATCACTCAACAAACACATCAAGGCATCGAATGGAATTAAAGTGGATTAAATTTAGCTATTTTAAGGCCTAAAAAGCATGTTTTCACATTTAAGCACAAATCAAGGGAGAATTACAAAACCATGCTATTTCATTGAATAAATATGAGAAAAGTTGATAAAACCATCCAAATTAAGCACAAAATAAACCACAAAATCGGGATTTATCAAATCTCCCCACACTTAAACCAAGCATGTCCTCATGCTAAGAATAAAGAAGGACAAGAAAAGGGGTATGAACATTTATTCAATGCAAAGAAACTATATGCACCTATCTATATGAATGCAACTAAATGAAAAATGATTCTACCTACTTGGTTAAAAGTAAATCAATCTCCAAGAACATATATAAGCAAGTAGGGCAAAGGTCATATGACGACTCACAAACTCTACCAATTCAAATATCAAAATGAAGTTCAAATAGACTTGCAAAAAGAAAGCTCATGAAAGCCGAGAACAAGGAATTGAGCATCGAACCCTCACCGGAAGTGTATCCGCTCTAGTCGCTCTAGTGTATAGGATCGATTACTCAATTCTCTTCTAATCATGCTTTCTATGATTTGTTTTTCATCTAACAATCAACAATTATTCAATGCATGCATACATTCATTACGAGGACTTATTCATAGGTTGTAATGGGGCTAGGTAAAGGTAAGGATGCATATGGTCAAGTGAGCTTGAAATTTGTATCTTTGATTAGCCTAAGCTTTCACCAAACACATATAACAACCTCTACAATTCTAATACACAACCTAGCTACCCATGATTTCCACTTTTTCACATACTTATGCATTCTCTTTAATTCATATTCCATATGCATTGATTTTTATTGAACTTTACTTTGGGGCATTTTTGTCCCCTTTTTATTTCTTTTTCTCTTATATATATATATATATATATATATATATATATATGTTTTTTTCCTTTTTCTTTATCATCATTTTTTTTCTAAAGTATATACAAATATATCAATGCATATGGTTTTACATATAGTGCATGAATATGTACCCAATTTTCAATATTTTCAATAAAAATAAAAATTACACTTTTACCTCAACCAATGTCCCAAGTTTTTCATACCCAAATGATACACACCCTCACTAGCCTAAGCTAATCAAAGATCCAAATTAAGGGATATTTATTGTTTTTCACTTAGGGGTAGTGATGTGCTAAAATTAAGAACAAAAGAGATTAAATAGACTCAAATTGGCTAACAATGGTTGATGAAAGGTAGGCTATTTGGGTAAGTGAGCTAAATGAAATGATGGCCTCAATCATATAAATGCATGTATACATAGAATAATGGACATAAAGAATCAAACAAATCAAAGATTACAATCATAGAAAAAGAATAATGCACACAAGAATGGAAATAAGTGGTTATAAGATGTAACCACACAATTAGGCTCAAAACTCACATGCTTATGTTCTTAGCTCAAAAACCATGTTCCAAAATAAATTCTTCAAGCAAGTTCACACAAAATTTTTTTTTTCAAATTGGTAGGGTGCCCTAAAAACAATTTCTTAGAAAAGAAATCATCACCCTAACCAAGTAGTCCTAATATAAAAAGGAAATGGTAAAAAGATGTACAAATTATAACTAACATGCAATCTATCATGCAATACAACAACTAATCTAACAAAGGCAAAAATTAAAAATTGGTGTTGAAAAATGAAGTTGTTACCCATGGAGGTCAGTCGGACGACCTCCCCACACTTAGAAATTTGCACCGTCCTCGGTGCATGCAAAGAAGAGCAAGGTGGATGGGTTGCTACAATTGATGAGCTCCTTTAAAAGGTTGTGCGGATGAACTTGTTTGTTGCCCCATTTGAAGCTTATCTTTTCCTTTCCTTCTTAGTGGCCAACCTAAAAGGAAAGAAAAAGAAAGAAAATTAAGCCTACAACAAAGATATCAAAGCAAATAAAACATAGGCGGGGGCTAGTGCCAAATAAGAGTAAGGTTCTCCCTACATGTTAGCTACGCATGTAAGCGAGAAAACAATATAGGCAAAGGGCATATCAATTTATACGCTTTTTGACATTGTTTTTAGTATGTTTTTACTAGGATCTAGTTACTTTTAGGGATGTTTTCATTAGTTTTTATGTTAAATTCACATTTCTGGATTTTACTATGAGTTTGTATGTTTTTCTGTGATTTCAGGTATTTTCTGGCTGAAATTGAGGGACTTGAGCAGAAATCAGATTCAGAGGTTGAAGAAGGACTACTGATGCTGTTGGATTCTGACCTCCCTACACTCAAAGTGGATTTTCTGGAGCTACAGAAATCGAAATGGCGCTCTTCTAATTGCGTTGGAAAGTAGCCATCCAGGGCTTTCCAGCAATATATAATAGTCCATACTTTGGCCAAGAATAGACAACGTAAACTGGCGTTCAACGCCAGCTCTGTGCCCAAATCTGGCGTCCAGCGCCAGAAAAGGATCCAAAACTAGAGTTGAACGCCAGAAATGGATCAAAACCTGGCGTTCAACTCCACAAATGGCCTCTGCACGTGTAACACTCAAAGCTCAGCCCAAGCACACACCAAGTGGGCCCCGGAAGTGGATTTATGCATCAATTACTTACTCATGTAAACCCTAGTAGCTAGTTTATTATAGATAGGATCTTTTACTATTGTATTAGGAATCTTTGATCAATTGTATGCTATCTTAGATCACGTTTGAGGGCTGGCCATCTCGGCCATGCCTGGACCTTTCACTTATGTAATTTTAACGGTAGAGTTTCTACACTCCATAGATTAAGGTGTGGAGCTCTGCTGTTCCTCAAAGATTAATGCAAAGTACTACTGTTTTCTATTCAATTCATCTTATTTCGCTTCTAAGATATCCATTCGCACCCAAGAACGTGATGAAGGTGATGATTATGTGTGACGCTCATCACCATTCTCCCCTATGAACACGTGCCTGACAAACACTTCCGTTCTACATGAAATAAGCTAGAATGAATATCTCTTAGATCTCCTAACCAGAATCTTCGTGGCGTAAGCTAGAATGATGGCGGCATTCAAGAGAATCCGGAAAGTCTAAACCTTGTCTATGGTATTCCGAGTAGGATTCAATGATTGAATGATTGTGACGAGCTTCAAACTCGCGAGTGCTGGGCGTTAGTGACAGACGCAAAAGGAGGGTGAATCCTATTCCAGCATGATCGAGAACCGACAGATGATTAGCCGTGCTGTGACAGAGCATGTGAGCATATTTTTCACTGAGAGGAGGGGATGTAGCCACTGACAACGGTGATGCCCTTGCATAAAGCCAGCCATAGAAAGGGGTAAGACTGATTGGATGAAGATAGCAGGAAAGCAGAGGTTCAGAGGAACAAAAGCATCTCCATTCGCTTATCTGAAATTCTCACCAATGAATTACATAAGTATTTCTATCCCTATTCTATTAATTATTATTCGAAAACACCATTATCAACTTATATCTGCCTAACTGAGATTTGCAAGGTGACCATAGCTTGCTTCATACCAACAATCTCCGTGGGATTCGACCCTTACTCACGTAAGGTATTACTTGGACGACCCAGTGCACTTGTTGGTTAGTTGTATCGAAGTTGTGAACCATGGTATTGGCACCATGTTCTTGGCGCCATTGCCAGGGAAAGAAAGAGCCATGAATTTTACATAATCAAAGTGTAATCACGATTGCGCGTACCAAGTTACTCACGTTGCCAGGGATTGTTTGAGCATGGATATCACAATTTCGTGCACCAAGTTTTTGGCGCCGTTGCCGGGGATTGTTCGAGTTTGGACAACTGACGGTTCATCTTGTTGCTCAGATTGGGTAACTTTCTTTTCGTTTTCTTTTCAAAAAATTTTTCAAAAATATTTCAAAATTTTCTCACCTGTTTTCGAAAAAAAAAAATTTTTTTTAAAAAAAATATTTTCAAAAATATAATTTTTCTTCAGAATTTTTAAGAATGAATTCTAGTGTTTCATGAAGCATGGCTGGCTGTAAAGCCATGTCTAATACGACTGTAGGGCATGTTAGACGTGTCATGTCTGAGTTACATACTAAAGCTTGGCTGGCTATTAAGCCATGCCTGACCCTTTGATTGGAGCTTTAGAGCATAAGATTCCTGGAATTCATATTAAAAATTTTAAATTCTTATTTTTCTCTTTTCTAAATAATTTTCGAAAAATATAAAATAAAAATCCAAAAAAAATTAGAAAATCATAAAAATCAAAAATATTTTTTGTGTTTCTTGTTTAAGTCATGAGTCATGTCATAAGTTTGGTGTCATTTGCATGTGCATCTTGCATTTTTGGAAAATTTCATGCATTCATAGTGTTCTTCATGATCTTCAAGTTGTTCTTGGTAAGTCTTCTTGTTTGATCTTGATGTTTTCATGTTTTGTGTCTTTTCTTGTTTTACATGTGCATTTTTTGTTTCTTAGAGTCTAAACATGAAAGATTTCTAAGTTTGGTGTCTTACATGTTTTCTTTGCATCAAAAATTTTTCAAAAATATGTTCTTGATGTTCATCTTGACATTCATAGTGTTCTTGGTGTTCATCTTGACATTCATAGCATTCTTGCATGCATCACATGTTTTGATCTAAAATTTTCATGCATTGCATCTTTTTAGTTTTTTTCTCTCTCATCATAAAAATTTCAAAAATAAAAAAAATATCTTTCCCTTCTTTCTCTCATAAATTCGAAAATTTGAGTTGACTCTTTCAAAAATTTTTAAAATCAAGTTGTTTCTTATGAGTCAAATCAAATTTTCAATTTGAAAATCTTATCTTTTTCAAAATCTTTTTCAAAAATCAAATCTTTTTCAAAATTCTTAGTTATTTTCGAAAATTCCAAAAATATTTTTCAAAAATCTTTTTCTTATTTTTATACCAAATTTTCGAAAATAACAATAACAATTAATATTTTGATTCAAATATTTCAAGTTTGTTACTTGCTTGTTAAGAAAGATTCAAACTTTAAGTTCTAGAATCATATCTTGTGATTTCTTGTGAATCAAGTCATTAATTGTGACTTTAAAAATCAAATCTTTTTAAAAAACAACTTCAATCATATCTTTTCAAAAATATCTTGTCATTTTCAAAAAAATTTTTTTTTGATTTCAAAATATCTTCTCTAACTTCCTAATTTCTTATCTTTTCAAAATTGATTTTCAAAATTTGTTTCAACTAACTAACTAACTTTTTGTTTGTTTCTTAACTTTTTCAAAACTACCTAACTAACTCTCTCTCTCTAATTTTCGAAAATATCTCCCCTCTTTTTCAAAAATCTCTTTTTAATTAACTAATTATTCTTATTTTTATTTTTGATTTTAAAAATTTTCGAAAAAACTACTAACCTTTTTCAAAAACTATTTTCAAAAATCACTAACTCTTTTTCAAAAATTGTTTTCGAAAATTCACTTCCCCCTCTCATCTTCTTCTATTTGTTTATTGATATACTAACATCTTTCCTTCAACTCACCAAAAAATCCGAACCCCCTCTCTCTCTGAGTTCAGATTTTCTTTTCTTCTTTCTTTCTACTAACACAAGGACCTCTATACTGTGGTATAAAGGATCTCTATTATTATTATTATTTTTCTGTGCCCTCTTCTTTGTCATATGAGCAGGAGAAAGGATAAGAACATTCTTGTCGAAGCAGATCCAGAACCTGAAAGGACTCTAAAAAGGAAACTAAGAGAAGCTAAAATACAACAATCCAGAGATAACCTTTCAGAAATTTTCGAACAGAAAGAGGATATGGCAGCCGAAAATAATAATAATGCAAGGAGAATGCTTGGTGACTTTACTGCACCTAATTCCAATTTACATGGAAGAAGCATCTCCATTCCTGCCATTGGAGCAAACAACTTTGAGCTGAAACCTCAATTAGTTTCTCTGATGCAGCAAAACTGCAAGTTTCATGGACTTCCATCTAAAGATCCTTTTCAGTTCTTAACTGAATTCTTGCAGATCTGTGATACTGTTAAGACTAATGGAGTAGATCCTGAAGTCTACAGGCTCATGCTTTTCCCTTTTGCTGTAAGAGACAGAGCTAGAGTGTGGTTGGATTCTCAACCCAAGGATAGCCTGAACTCTTGGGATAAGCTGGTCAAGGCTTTCTTAGCCAAGTTCTTTCCTCCTCAAAAGCTGAGCAAGCTTAGAGTGGATGTTCAAACCTTCAGACAAAAAGAAGGTGAATCCCTCTATGAAGCTTGGGAGAGATACAAAGGACTGACCAAAAAGTGTCCTTCTGACATGCTTTCAGAATGGACCATCCTGGATATATTCTATGATGGTTTATCTGAGTTATCAAAGATGTCATTGGATACTTCTGTAGGTGGATCCATTCACCTAAAGAAAACGCCTGCAGAAGCTCAAGAACTCATTGACATGGTTGCAAATAACCAGTTCATGTACACTTCTGAAAGGAATCCTGTGAATAATGGGACGCCTATGAAGAAGGGAGTTCTTGAGATTGATACTCTGAATGCCATATTGGCTCAGAACAAAATATTGACTCAGCAAGTCAATATGATCTCTTAGAGTCTGCATGGAATGCAAACTGCATCCAACAGTACTCAAGAGGCATCTTCTGAAGAAGAAGCTTATGATCTTGAGAACCTTGCAATAGCAGAGGTGAATTACTTAGGTGAACCTTATGGAAACACCTATAACTCATTATGGAGAAATCATCCAAATTTCTCATGGAAGGATCAAAAGCCTCAACAAGGCTTTAATAATGGTGGAAGAAACAGGTTTAGCAACAGCAAGCCTTTTCCATCATCCACTCAGCAACAGACAGAGAACTCTGAACAAAATACTTCTAATTTGGCAAACTTAGTCTCTAATCTGTCTAAGGCCACTGTGAGCTTCATGAATGAAACAAGGTCTTCCATTAGAAATTTGGAAGCACAAGTGGGCCAGCTGAGTAAAAGGATCACTGAAATCCCTCCCAGTACTCTCCCAAGCAATACAGAAGAGAACCCAAAAGGAGAGTGCAAGGCCATTGACATAAGCACCATGGCCGAACCTACAAGGGGAGTGGAGGACGTGAATCCCAAGGAGGAAGACCTCCTGGGACGTCCAGTGATCAATAAGGAGCTTTCATCTGAGGAACAAAAAGACTCTGAGGCTCATCTAGAGACCATAGAGATTCCATTGAACCTCCTTATGCCCTTCATGAGCTCTGATGAGTATTCCTCTTCTGAAGAGAATGAGGATGTTACTGAAGAGCAAACTGCCAAGTTTCTTGGTACAATCATGAAGCTGAATGCCAAATTATTTGGCATTGATACTTGGGAAGTTGAACCTCCCTTGTTCATCAATGAACTAAGTGATCTGGATCAACTGACATTGCCTCAGAAGAGACAGGATCCTGGAAAGTTCATAATACCCTGCACCATAGGCACCATGATCTTTAAGGCTCTGTGTGACCTTGGTTCAGGAATAAACCTCATGCCCCTCTCTGTAATAGAGAAACTGGGAATCTATGGGGTGCAAGCTACTAAAATCTTATTAGAGATGGCAGACAGTTCAAGAAAACAGGCTTATGGACAAGTAGAGGACGTGTTAGTAAAGGTTGAAGGCCTTTACATCCCTGCTGATTTCATAGTCCTGGATACTGGAAAGGAAGAGGATGAATCCATCATCCTAGGAAGACCTTTCCTGGCCACAGCAAGAGCTGTGATTGATGTTGACAGAGGTGAAATAGTCCTTCAATGGAATGAGGACTCCCTTGTGTTTAAAAATTAAGGATCTCCCTCTGCAACCATGGAGAGGAAGCAGAAAAAGCTTCTCTCAAAGCAGAGTCAACCAGAGCCCCCACAGTCAAACTCTAAGTTTGGTGTTGGGAGGCCACAACCAAACTCTAAGTTTGGTGTTGAACTCCCATATCCAAACTCTAAGTTTGGTGTTGGAGAGTCTCAACAAAGCTCTGCACATCTGTGAGGCTCCATGAGAGCCCACTGTCAAGCTATTGACATTAAAGAAGCGCTTGTTGGGAGGCAACCCAATTTTTATTTATCTAACTATATTTTTCTTAATTATATGTCTTTATAGGTTCATGATCATGTGGAGTCACAAAATAAATATAAAAAATTGAAAACGGAATCAAAAACAGCAGAAGAAAAATCACACCCTGGAGGAGCATCTGTCTGGCGTTCAGCGCCAGAACAGAGCATGGTTCTGGCGCTGAACGCCCAAAATGGGCAGCTTCTGGGCGCCGAACGCCAGAACAGGCATGGTTCTGGCGTTCAACGCCAGAAATGGCACACAAATGGGCGTTGAACGCCCAAAATGGCCACCAACCTGGCGCTGAACGCCCAGAGTTGTGTGCTAAGGCATTTTTACATGCCTAATGGGTGCAGGGATGTAAATCCTTGAACACCTCAGGATCTGTGGACCCCACAGGATCCCCACCTACCTCCACTCACTTCTTCTCACCACTCTCTTTTACACAACCCCATAAACACTCTTCCCCAAAAATCCTTCACCAATCACCTCAAACTCTCTTCCCCATCACCTCTTCACCACTCACATCCATCCACTCTTCCCCATAAACCTACCTCATAAACTCCACCTACCTTCAAAAATTCAAAACCAATTTCCCACCCAAACCCACCCATATGGCCGAAACCTTTCCCCCCCTCCCTTCCCTATATAAAGCCCTCCATTCTTCATCAAATTCACACAACACATCCCTCTACACCCTTCTTGGCCGAAAACACTTCCCACTCTCCCTCTCCTCCATTTCTTCTTCTTCTTCATCTATTCTTTCTTTTATTGCTCGAGGGCGAGCAAAATTCTAAGTTGGTGTGGTAAAAGCATAAGCTTTTTGTTTTTCCATTACCATTGATGGCACCTAAGACCGGAGAATCCTCTAGAAAGGGGAAAGGGAAGACAAGAGCTTTCACATCCGAGTCATGGGAGATGGAAAGGTTCATCTCCAAAGCCCATCAAGACCACTTCTATGATGTTGTGGCCAAGAAGAAGGTGATCCCTGAGGTCCCTTTCAAACTCAAAAGAAATGAGTATCCGGAGATCCGACATGAAATTCAAAGAAGAGGGTGGAAAGTTCTAACAAATCCCATCCAACAAGTCGGCATCCTAATGGTTCAAGAGTTCTATGCCAATGCATGGATCACCAAGAACTATGATCAAAGTAAGAACCCGGATCCAAAGAACTATGTTACAATGGTTCGGGGGAAATACTTAGATTTTAGTCCGGAGAATGTGAGGTTGGCGTTCAACTTGCCAAACATGGAAGAGAACGCACGCCCCTACACAAGGAGAGTCAACTTTGATCAAAGGTTGGACCAAGTCCTTATGGACATATGTGTAGAAGGAGCTCAATGGAAGATTGACTCCAAAGGCAAGCCGGTTCAACTAAGAAGATTGGACCTCAAGCCTATAGCTAGAGGATGGTTGGAGTTTATTCAATGCTCAATCATTCCCACTAGCAACCGGTCTGAAGTTACTATAGACCGGGCCATCATGATCCATAGCATCATGATTGGAGAAGAGGTGGAAGTTCATGAGATTATACCTCAAGAACTCTACAAGGTGGCTGACAAGTCCTCCACCATGGCAAGGTTAGCCTTTCCTCACCTCATTTGCCACCTATGCAATTCGGCTGGGATTGACATAGAGGGAGATATCCTCATTAAAGAGGACAAGCCCATCACTAAGAAAAAGATGGAGCAAGCAAGAGAGCCCAGTCATGGAGCTCAAGAGGCGCAAGAAGCTCATTTACATGAGATCCCGGAGATGCCTCAAATGCACTTTCATCCACAAAATTATTGGGAGCAAATCAACACCTCCCTAGGAGAATTGAGTTCCAATATGGGACAACTAAGGGTGGAACATCAAGAGCACTCCATCATGCTTCATGAAATAAGAGAAGATCAAAAAGCAATGAGGGAGGAGCAACAAAGACAAGGAAGAGACATAGAAGAGCTCAAGGACATCATTGGTTCCTCAAGAAGGAAACGCCACCATCACTAAGGTGGATTCATTCCTTGTTCTTCTTTCTTCTATTTTTCGTTTCTATGTTAGGTGCTTATCTGTGTTTGTGTCTTCATTACATGATCATTAGTAGTTAGTAACTGTGTCTTAAAGTTATAAATGTCCTATGAATCCATCACCTCTCTTAAATGAAAAATGTTTTAATTCAAAAGAACAAGAAGTACATGAGTTTCGAATTTATCCTTGAACTTAGCTTAATTATATTGATGTGGTGACAATGCTTCTTGTTTTCTGAATGTATGCTTGAACAGTGCATATGTCTTTTGAAGTTGTTGTTTAAGAATGTTAAATATGTTGGCTCTTGAAAGAATGATGACTAGGAGACATGTTATTTGATAATCTGAAAAATCATAAAAATGATTCTTGAACCAAGAAAAAGCAGCAAAGAACAAAGCTTGCAGAAAAAAAAAATAGGCGAAAAAAAATAGAAAGAAAAAGAAAAAGCAAGCAGAAAAAGCCAATAACCCTTAAAACCAAAAGGCAAGGGCAAATAAAAAGGATCACAAGGCTTTGAGCATCAGTGGATAGGAGGGCCTAAAGGAATAAAATCCTGGTCTAAGCGGCTAAACTAAGCTGTCCCTAACCATGTGCTTGTGGCGTGTAGGTGTCAAGTGAAAACTTGAGACTGAGCGGTTAAAGTCAAGGTCCAAAGCAAAAAAAGAGTGTGCTTAAGAACCTTGGACACCTCTAATTGGGGACTTTAGCAAAGCTGAGTCACAATCTGAAAAGGTTCACCCAATTATGTGTCTGTGGCATTTATGTATCCGGTGGTAATATTGGAAAACAAAGTGCTTAGGGCCACGGCCAAGACTCATAAAGAAGCTGTGTTCAAGAATCATCATACTGAACTAGGAGAGTCAATAACACTATTCGAAATCTGAAGTTCCTATAGATGCCAATCATTCTAAACTTCAATGGATAAAATGAGATGCCAAAACTATTCAAGAGGCAAAAAGCTATAAGTCCCGCTCATATGATTGAAGCTCTGTTTCATTGATAGTTTGAAACTTATAGTATATTCTCTTCTTTTTATCCTAATTGATTTTTAGTTGCTTGGGGACAAGCAACAATTTAAGTTTGGTGTTGTGATGAGCGGATAATTTATACGCTTTTTGACATTGTTTTTAGTATGTTTTTACTAGGATCTAGTTACTTTTAGGGATGTTTTCATTAGTTTTTATGTTAAATTCACATTTCTGGACTTTACTATGAGTTTGTGTGTTTTTCTGTGATTTCAGGTATTTTCTGGCTGAAATTGAGGGACTTGAGCAGAAATCAGATTCAGAGGTTGAAGAAGGACTGCTGATGCTGTTGGATTCTGACCTCCCTGCACTCAAAGTGGATTTTCTGGAGCTACAGAACTCGAAATGGTGCGCTTCCAATTGCGTTGAAAGGTAGACATCCAGGGCTTTCCAGCAATATATAATAGTACATACTTTGGCCAAGAATAGATGACGTAAACTGGCGTTCAACGCCAGCTCTGTGCCCAAATCTGGCGTCTAGCGCCAGAAAAGGATCCAAAACTAGAGTTGAACGCCAGAAATGGATCAAAACCTGGCGTTCAACTCCACAAATGGCCTCTGCACGTGTAACACTCAAAGCTCAGCCCAAGCACACACCAAGTGGGCCCCGGAAGTGGATTTATGCATCAATTACTTACTCATGTAAACCCTAGTAGCTAGTTTATTATAGATAGGATCTTTTACTATTGTATTAGGAATCTTTGATCAATTGTATGCTATCTTAGATCACGTTTGAGGGCTGGCCATCTCGGCCATGCCTGGACCTTTCACTTATGTAATTTTAACGGTAGAGTTTCTACACTCCATAGATTAAGGTGTGGAGCTCTGCTGTTCCTCAAAGATTAATGCAAAGTACTACTGTTTTCTATTCAATTCATCTTATTTCGCTTCTAAGATATCCATTCGCACCCAAGAACGTGATGAAGGTGATGATTATGTGTGACGCTCATCACCATTCTCCCCTATGAACACGTGCCTGACAAACACTTCCGTTCTACATGAAATAAGCTAGAATGAATATCTCTTAGATCTCCTAACCAGAATCTTCGTGGAGTAAGCTAGAATGATGGCGGCATTCAAGAGAATCCGGAAAGTCTAAACCTTGTCTGTGGTATTCCGAGTAGGATTCAATGATTGAATGACTGTGACGAGCTTCAAACTCGCGAGTGCTGGGCGTTAGTGACAGACGCAAAAGGAGGGTGAATCCTATTCCAGCATGATCGAGAACCGACAGATGATTAGCCGTGCTGTGATAGAGCATGTGAGCATATTTTTCACTGAGAGGAGGGGATGTAGCCACTGACAACGGTGATGCCCTTGCATAAAGCCAGCCATGGAAAGGGGTAAGACTGATTGGATGAAGATAGCAGGAAAGCAGAGGTTCAGAGGAATGAAAGCATCTCCATTCGCTTATCTGAAATTCTCACCAATGAATTACATAAGTATTTCTATCCCTATTCTATTAATTATTATTCGAAAACACCATTATCAACTTATATCTGCCTAACTGAGATTTACAAGGTGACCATAGCTTGCTTCATACCAACAATCTCCGTGGGATTCGACCCTTACTCACGTAAGGTATTACTTGGACGACCCAGTGCACTTGCTGGTTAGTTGTATCGAAGTTGTGAACCATGGTATTGGCACCATGTTCTTGGCGCCATTGCCAGGGAAAGAAAGAGCCATGAATTTTACATAATCAAAGTGTAATCACGATTGCGCGTACCAAGTTGCTCACGTTGCCAGGGATTGTTTGAGCCTGGACATCACAATTTCGTGCACCAGCGCAGGCGCGTGTCTGATGAAGGTGGCGATCGGCGCGGACGCGTGAGGTGCGCTTGCGCGTCAGGTCGCGGGCACGGAGTAGGCATAACTCTCTGGAACATGTACCAGGAGGGCAGGTGGCGCTATCGGCGCGCACGTACAGAGTGCGTGCGTGTGCATTGCGCAATTAGAGTCAACGGCGCGTACGCGCCAGGTGCGCGTACGCGTGGTTGGTTTGTGCCTCAGGCATGGTGCTGGCGCAGTGTAGGCGCAACTCTCGGGTCAATGTATGGAGGGATGAATTTTTGCATCCACATGTACGCGTACATGGCGCGTTCGCGTGGATGGTCGAAAATGCTTGAGGCTTGCGTACGTGCCAGGTGCGCGCACGCGCGGGTTGGTGCTCTGTTTTTCAAAATTTTTCCATGTTCTAGCACCAATCCAAGCATTCCAAACCTCCAAACAGCTACCCAAACACCATAAAACCTTATTTAACATATTAGACTACCAAATAGACTCAACAAACTTTTCTAAATATGAATTTAAACTAATTCTACCAATATTTACAAAAGAGAAAATGAAAAGATATTACCATGGTGGGGTGTCTCCCACCTAGCACTTTTGTTTATTGTCCTTAAGTTGGACTTATGGGGAGCTCCTTATCAAGGTGGCTTGTGCTTGTAACCATCTTGGAACATCCACCATTGCTTGAATCTCCAATAAGCTCCATTCTTCAATATTAATATCTTCAAGCTTTGATGGAGTTCTTCACAAACTATGAGCTCCCAAAGTTGATTTTCCTTGTGCGATCCGGGATCCCACACTTTGTTTTGACACCCATCTTCAAAGTGATCATCATGATTCAAATTGGGTGGCAAGGCTTTTGAATTCTCAATTAGACCTCCAAACATTCTCCTAGACCCATGCAATTTGGTTCTACACCAACCATTGCCATTTAACTTCGAGCATACAACCATTATGAACTTAGAGTGATGTTTCCAACCACTACACAATTCTCTCTTACTCTTAACTCCACAAAGAGCTCTAAGTTGACCATCATTTTCAATCAAACCATATTCAAGTGAGAAAGCAAAGCTTAGGGATAAGAATTTTACCCACTTGAATATTGTGTAGGATGGTGACTTAGGAAGTGGTGGTCCCAATGATCTTGTAAGCTCCACTCCCTTGTACTCTTCCTTGACCTCAATTTCAAGCCCAATGGGAGAGGATTCAATTGTACATAAGAATTCCTCAATGATTGAATCAATCTCTTGGTCAACCTCTTCAAAGTCTTCACCCATGATATGTCTTGGAGGTTGTACACCCTCCTCAACATCAATATCAAGCTTCTTGAAAGAGGGCTCTATAATGCTACATTCCCATGGACTTCCAACATCTCCTAGGTTTTCAACCACTTCTTCTGGCTCAATTACCTTAACTTCCTCCCCTTGCGACAATCCTTGTTTCAACTCCTCTTCTTCACCTTGAAGCTCTAAACTCACTCCCTCACTATGCTCCTTGGTTGCTTCTCCACATTCGTCAATGGGAGTTCCTTGATTGCTTAGTCGGGAGGAGGCCATATTGCTAATGGCTTCCACTAGGATAACCATCTTGGCTCCTAGCTCTTTAAACTTCATTTCATCCTCTTCTTGTTGCCTTAAGATATGAGATTCAAGATCTCTCAATTCCAACATGGAGACTTCATCGGAGGGAGGTGGTAGAAGAGAGGGTTCATTGTTTGAGGGGAAGGCATTATAGTTAGAAGGTGGTTCATTTTGGTAAGGGTATGGAGTTGGTGTATATTGAGGTGGTTCTTGAGAGTAATTATGTTAGAATGGTGGTGGTTCCATGTATAGTTCATATGGTTCATAAGGTGATTGGTATGGTGGATAAGAGTTAGGATCATAATAAGGTGTTTGGTGGTAGGGGGCTTGTGAGTAATGTGGTTCAAAGTCATGTTGAGGGGGTGATTCATAGGCATGTGATGGTGGTTGTTGACAGTCATAACAAGGGTCACCACATCCATTAGATTGATATGCATTAGGATTAGAATTATACCCATAAGAATCCGGAGGTTGTTGTTGCCAAGAAGGGTGATCAATCCTTTGAGGCTCCTCCCACCATTGATTGTTCCATCCTTGATGCATATTGTCATTGTAGCTCCCATTTCCTACAACATAATTTGAGCCAAGCTCATAGCCAAAGTGATGAGAATTCATAATAGCAAATAAAAATAAAAGCTACAAAAATAAGCAACAAAGTACTAAAGCTAACAAAAACTAACAAATAAGCAAAAGGCAAACATATTCACAATATTCACAATAGCCAATAATATAACACCATTGCAACTCCTCGGCAATGGCGCCATTTTGATTTAAGAAGATTTTCGTGGTATAGAATTTCCTCAATTGAATGAATTCTCATTGCAAGTATAGTTCTACACCAACAAACAATCCTCCCAATCAAAAATTTGAGTTGCCACAAGTACAAACCCCAAATGAAAATTAATCGAAGTATTTAGACTCCGGGTCGTCTCACAAGGAATTGCAATAAAGTGTATGATTATTGGCTATGAAGATCAAGGGGGGTTTTGGTTCATAAGAGGGGTAATAAAATAAATGACAAGAAAAGTAAATAGAGCAATTAAAGAAAGCAATTAATAAAGAGAGACATTCATGGCAAAGATTGAGATCATAGGCTTTCTATCCTAGTCATACAATGATCAATTCATCTTATTTAGTCAACTCCAACACAAAGGGAGAAAGTCAAACAAGACTAATTAATCATGTCACAAATATAAACAAGAATTTATCTTATTACGTCATCTCCAACATTGGAAGAAGGTATCATATTATCTTCTATGAGAAAAAGTCTAATAAGACTAGCTAATCTCAATCCAAAAGTCCTAATCAACTTACTAATTAAATTAGCAAAAGATTAGCGTCAATAAAAACAATATTAGCTAACAACTCTAGATCACCAACATAAGTTGGGTTTTCATGACTCAAGATTGCCTAATTACTCTTTCCAAGCCAAGAATGCTCAAAATATACTCTAACATCCAACCAAGCATTTTGTCAAACACTTGGAAGGCATACATGGAAAGCATAGTAAAATGTGCAAGAAATATAAATCTACCAACTATCAATTGTAAGAAAAGTAAATCAACAACTCAATTCATCAATAAAAAGAACATCAAACATTAAATTGCATTAAAAGAAAATGGAAATCTAATAAGGGTTCATCATCATAAAAGTAACAAAATAAAAGAAATGACAAGTAAAACTAGAAGAGTAGATTGATGCACGGAAATTTGTCCCTTAACAAATCTCCCTCGGCAAGTATACCGAATTGTCGTCAAGTGATAACTCACAAAAGAGTGACGTCGAATCCCACAGAGATTAACGGATTAAGCAATCAATGGTTCATTGATTATCCTAGTCAGACGAATCATTAAGGAGTGATGAGCAACAGGAAAAGTAAATTGCATGAATATAAAGGAAAAACTATAAAGTGCAGAAAAATAAAATGGCAAGAAAAGTAAACGTAAGAACTAAAAATAAAATGAACATTGGGATCAAGAGATATTGCAATCCTCCGGATCAAGTTCATTCTCATCTCTTCCTCAATCAATGCATTCATTGATCTCCTTGGCAATCTTAAGTGATTGGATCCCAATTCCTTGGCAATCCAATCTCTCTAAGCTTGAACAATTTCCCAATTCCTTGATTTAATTGCTCATGGAAAGAGATGAAGTTTGGTCACTGATTATACCACACACATTCATAGATCAAAGTATTGGTAAGATTAAATGTCACAATATCCATCCAACCCCCAACCTAATCCAATGTGAGAGAGCATTTCTAGCATGATCTCCTCATTCCTCTTCCAAGGTTCAGAGGAAATCCAAGTATGAGCAATTTCTCTTCTGAGACAATTACCCAATTGGATGAAGATCGAAAGCTCTCTAGTAAAATCAAGAGAAAAGAAAGAATAAGAAGAATAAGAACTACAATTGATCCATTGAATCATAATAGAGCTCTCTAACCCAATGCAAAGAGTTAGTTGATCATTGCTCTACCAAAATAGAAAAGAAAGAAAGTGCAGAAAAGTAAAGATGAAGATTAAAACTAAAATTGAAACTTCAAAATTCATAAATGAAAAGTACAAAGAAAAGAAAGAGAAGGAAAAGTGTGTGAGGGGAGGGAGTCCGAAGACCCCTCTTCGATCCCCCAATTCCAGAATGACAGTCCCCCTTGAATGTAAAAACTAAGGCCTTTATATAGGCTCTCCTAAATTACAAAATGAAATTAAAAGTAAATTACAATGAAATGAAAAATTCTATTCTAGATGCTTCTTGTGGCCTTGATTGGTTGACACTTGTGGGCTTGCTTGCTTGAGCTTTGAAGTGGACTTGAGAGAGAGGTGAATCAAATTCAGGTCCAGGATGACTTGGCATTATTGCTGCCGTTAGCCATACTAACGCTACAAGTGTGGCGTTAGTGCTAAAGTTAGTGTGGCTAACGTCACACTTGCTACCCAGTTAGTGTTTTGGGGCTTAAAAGATGCCTCTAGTTGGTGCTCCAATTTCATGCCCACTATAAAATATTATATATCGTTGGAAAGCTCTAAATGTCAGCTTTCTAACGCAACTGGAATCACCTCAATTGGACCTCTGTAACTCAAGTTATGCTCCTTTGAAGTGGACAAGGTCGCTGGCATAGTCGCTAGCGTTACTGGAAAACGTGAGTCACAATAACGTTAGGGATCAGGGGATGAATATTGCCAGGTTCTGAAGTTTAAACTTACTGTCCAACCCATACTATTATATATTTTTGGAAAGCTCTGGATGTCTACTTTCCAACGCCTTTGGAAGCGCATCATTTGGAGCTCTACAGCTTGAGTTACATTTCTTGGAAGGTGAAAAGGTCAGCTGGCCTTACTACAGGTTGATACCTTGTTCATCTTTGCACTTTCGGGGCATATTTTCTCCCTCAAATTTAGTGTCCACCATTTAATGCCATATATGCTTGGAAAGCTCTGGAATCCTACTTTCTAATGCCATTAGAATCATCTCATTTGGAGCGTTGTGGCTCAAGTTATTCTTATTTGAAGAAGCCATGGTCAGGCTGCCAGGTGAGATTTTTGCCTATGTTAATGTTCACGTTAGTGTAACTAATGTGGCCATTAACGTGGGTCCTTCTTTGCTTCGCAAACGTTAGTGGTGTTCACCTTTTCCACTAACGTTGGCATTTCCCTTTCCTTCCACGTTAGTTCCAACGTTAATGTAACTAACGTGGAAGATAACGTGGGTGTTCTAGCCTTCGCAAACGTTAGTGGCATTCACTTTTTCCACTAACGTTGGCATTTTCCTTTCCTTCCACGTTAGTTCCCACGTTAATGTAAATAACGTGGAGACTAACGTGGGTCTTCTTGCCCGTCGCTAACGTTAGTGGTGTTTACTTTTACCACTAACGTTCCATGCTCTCCTTCTTCAAAGTTAATGCCACTAACTTTCTCACTAACGTTGGGGCTTCTCTTTTCTTCCACGTTAATGGCCACGTTAGTGGCACTAACGTAGCCACTAACGTGGCTCTTCTCTGCTTCTTGTTACCTGAAACCAATCAAACAAAGTGCATCAAAGTCTTGCTCTTAATCATGGGATCATGCATCATCCATTTTATCATTCAATTCATGCATAATTCTCATGAAATCATTCAAAATTCACAATGTTTGCTTGAATCATGGTGTGAATGCATTTTCAACCAAATACTTGCTTATTTCCTAAGAAAATGCATGAAACCAACCTAAAGCATACAAAAAATGGCTAGTAAAACTAGCCATGATGCCCTGGCATCATAGATATGTAACAACAAGAAATTAAAAGGAGAAACTAAATCAAAACAAGAATTAAAAGTGAGATTCAAGAAAATTAAACCTAAACTACTCTAAATTCTAAAGAGAAGAGAGAGCTTCTCTCTCTAGAATTCTACCCTAAAACATGATGAAAACTAAACTATGACTACTTGGTTCATTCCCCCTTCAATCCTTGGGTTTAATAGCATCAGAAATGAGTTGGATTGGGTCCAAAGTGCTTCAGAAATCGCTGGGGGCGATTTCACTTTAGCGGGCCACGGACAGCATCGGCGCGCACGCGTACATGGTGCGTGCACGCCCCTTTACGTGAAACAACATACGGCAAATTTTATATCATTTCGAACTCCCGGATGTTAGCTTTCCAACGCAACTGAAACCGCCTCATTTGGACCTCTGTAGCTCAAGTTATGGTCGATTGAGTGTGAAGAGGTTGGGCTTGACAGCTTTACGGTTCCTTCATTTCTTCATGAGTTCTCCCACTTTGCATGCTTTTTTTCTCACTTCTTCCATCCAATACTTGCCTTATGAACCTAAAATCACTCAAAAAACACATCAAGGCATCGAATGGAATTAAAGTGGATTAAATTTAGCTATTTTAAGGCCTAAAAAGCATGTTTTCATATTTAAGCACAAATCAAGGGAGAATTACAAAACCATGCTATTTCATTGAATAAATGTGAGAAAAGTTGATAAAACCATCCAAATTAAGCACAAGATAAACTACAAAATCGGGGTTTATCAGGCAGCTGCTAATCTGGTCGAGGAGGCTGCTAAGAAGTATAAGGAGAGCTATACTCGGACCTATGGTGAGCTATTGGAGGATAAAGAGAGGCTTCAGTCTGCCCAAGATGATTATGCTGAGCTTCAGGGCCATATAGTGAGTAATGTGACCGAGATGTATGAAAATCCAAAGGGCCAGGTTCGAGTTCTTGCTCCCGAGCTCGACCACTCCCTATTCAGTATAGACAATGTGGTTGAGGATGGCAAGATCGTGCCTGCCCCAGATGAAGATGAGGGTCTTCCCCTGGTGCCGCCAGCCAAGGCTTCTGCAACTTTAGCTTCTACGGCCCATTTCTGCCGAGGTGGTCCCTCCTGAGCCCGAGCCTGATGTGAAAATTTTGAATGGGCCAGATGGAGTTGTTAGTGCTACTCCGATCTCAACCATCCCACCTTCTCCTCAAGATGTTGCTATTGGGGCAAATTTGGATCCCCTATAATGTTTTTGATTATGTGTTGATATAGTCCGACCTGTGGACTTTAAACTTGTTGGACTTTGTAAGTTTTGTGGATGATTCCTTGACACTTTGTTGTTTCTTAGCAACTTTAATTTTAAAACAAACACTTTAAACTCTTGGGCTGCCATTTAGGCAGCCTTTGAGTCTTTAATGTTTTAATTTGATATGTTGACTTTGCTTGTGTCGATATGCTTGTATTTGGAGGTTGTTTTTCAACCTTTGTTTGGAGGAGGTTGCTCTTCCACCTTTATATAAGTGTTTTGGGTTTCCATGGGTTGGCACCCCTTGAGGTGGGGTTTTGCCCTGGTTTCCCTTGCGGTGGCTACCTCCTTTCTTTAGTCAGCTATATCGTTTTTGCAACTTGTCATCCGGGCTTCTTAGTCGAATTCCCAAACAACTTTTTTGGATATAAAACCCCTCTTAGTTTTTTTGGACGACCTTCTTAGCCTTGTTTCGGGATTATCCTCTTTGAGTAGTGTCTCTTTGGGTCGCCTCCTTTTGGTGTTGATCTGTCTGCTTTTGCTATCCGGGCTTTTTAGTCGTATTCCAACAACTTTTTAGGTAGTGTCCCGATGGGAAACCTTTTCTTTATAGTTTGTTTGGATGACTTTTTAGCTCCATTTTGAGGTCGTGCTCTTGCTTTAGATAAAATCCTTTTTAGGGCTTGTATCTTTTTAGCTGAGCACTTCGGGCCTTCCTTTGGCCTTTGCGAGGTATTTTTGTCCCTTTTTAGTGATCCTTTCTTTGGTCCAACTTCTCTGTCGGGCCGTAGTAAGTTATTTTTAGTAATCCCATTTTTAGCTAAACCTCATCAGGTCACTTTTTTTGGGTTACTTTTTATAACTTCTTGCATTATCTTGCTTCTATCGCTTCACCTTGCCGACTTCTTTTAATCGGGCGATGAATTTTGCGTTTTGTGAGCTTAGATTAATGCATCTTGGTAGGAAACTTTTTACGGAATTAATAATTTTCATTCAGATAATAATGAGATAAAAACATAAATAAAAGTGTGTACATGGGAGTGCTTACCCTTCTAGGTTGGGCAGTTTTTTAGATCTTGGCCTGGCGCCTCATTAAAAAACCTTTTCAGGAAAAAGAGTGCACTTTGACCTAAGATCTTTACTATTTTCTAGTTATAGTACCTTCTTAGGTTACAGGCATGCCATGACCTCGGTAGCTCTCGCCCTACGAGGTCGGACACCTTATAGTAGCCTTTTTCTAGTACTTCTGTAACTCGGTATGGCCCTTTCCAGTTAGCTGCTAGCTTCCCTTCTCTTGACCGACCTGTTCTGATATTACTTTGGATTAAGATGAGATCGTTGGTGGCGAAGCTTTGCTGGATTACCTTCCGATTATACCTCAGAGCCATTCGACGCTTTAGGGCTTCCTCTCTGATCCGAACTCTTTCTCGGACTTCTGGGAGTAGGTCGAGCTCTTCCCTTTGAGCTTGGAAATTGGTGTCGTCATTGTAGAGGATCACTCTAGGATATCCTTCTTCTATTTCCATGGGAATCATTGCCTCCATTCTGTAAGCAAGTCGAAATGGTGATTCTCCGGTGGTTGAGTATGGTGTTGTCCGGTATGCCCATAGAACTTGCGGGAGTTCTTCGGCCCAAGCTTCCTTGGCATCCTATAGTCTCCATTTTAACCCGGCCAATATGACTTTGTTGGCGGCTTTCGCCAGTCCATTGGCTTGTGGGTGCTCTACATAGGTGAACTGGTCCTTGATTTTTAAACCAGCTACCAGGTTTCTGAAGCCCGTGTCAATGAACTGAGTGCCATGTCAGTGGTAATGGAGTATGGGACCCCAAACCTTGTGACAATATTTCTATACAAGAACTTTTGACTTCTTTGGGCGGTGGTAGTGGCTAAAGGTTCAGCCTCAATCCATTTTGTAAAATAGTCTATTCCTGCAATGAAGAACTTGACTTGCCCTGATCCTTGAGGGAAAGGTCCGAGGAGGTCGAGCCCCCACTTTGTGAATGGCCAGGGTGAAGTGACACAAATGAGTTCTTCGGGTGGTGCGATGTGGAAGTTGGCGTGCTTCTGACATGGGGGGCATGTTTTGACGAACTCTATTGCTTCTGTTTGCAAGGTTGGCCAGTAAAAACCAGCTTGGAGTACCTTTTTGGAAAGAGCTCGCACCCCGAGGTGATTGCCGCACATGCCATTGTTAACTTCCTCAAGAACTTCCCTCGTAGCGGAGGTCGGGACGCATTTTAGGAGGGGTATAGAGATTCCTCTCCTATATAGGACGTCATGCACTATGGTGTAGTACTGTGCTTCTCGTACTATCCTTTTTGCCTCCTTTTTGTCTAGGGGAAGAGTTTCAGACTTGAGATAGCTAACTATGGGAGTCATCCATCCTTGGTTCTGGTCTGATATGCTTAAGACCTTTTTTTCTTCCGAGGTTGACGAATTTTGTAGTGTTTCTTGGATGAGGCTTCTATTGTTGCCCCCAGGTTTGGTGCTGGCTAGTTTCGAAAGTGCATCAGCTCGGGCATTTTGTTCCCGAGGTATATGTTGAATCTCATATCCCATGAAGTTTCCGAGCTGTTCTCTGGTCTTGTCTAGGTATTTCTTCATGGTGGGATCCTTAGCCTAGTAGCTCCCTTCTACTTGCGAGGTGACTACTTGTGAGTCGCTGAAAATGGTAAGCTTTTGAGCGTCGACCTCCCTAGCCACCTTTAAACCTGCCAGTAGGGCTTCATACTCGGCTTGGTTATTTGAGGCGGAAAACTCGAACTTTAAGGAGAGCTCAGGTTGAGCTCGTTGATTAATTTCTAGGATTACTCCGACTCTACTTCCGGCTTTGTTTGATGAACCGTCAACGTAGAGGTTCCAGCCGGTGGGGGTGTCTGGGGTGTCGGTGTATTCTGCAACGAAGTAAGCCAGATATTGGGACTTGATGGTTGTCCGAGCTTCATACTTGAGATTGAACTCGGACAACTCGACTGCCCATTGTAGAATTCTTCCAGCTAAGTTTGTTTTTTGTAGAATACTTTTTATAGGTTGATTGGTCCGTACTTTGATAGTGTGAGCTTGAAAATATGGCCGAAGTCGTCGAGAAGTGAGTATAAGGGCGTAGGCGAACTTTTTTATCTTTTGAAAGTTTAGTTCAGCCCCTTATAGAGTCTTACTGATGATGTAGACGGGCTGTTGCCCATTTTTGTCTTCTCTGACTAGTGCTGAAGCTATTGCCCGACTTCCTACGGCGAGGTATAGGATTAGCTCTTCACCTTCCCTGGGTCGGGTTAGGATGGGTGGTTGCCCTAGGAATGTCTTGAAGTTTTAGAAGGCTTTTTCACATTCTGGGGTCCATTTGAACCTCTTTCCTTTCCTTAGTGTTGCGTAGAAAGGGAGAGATCTTAATGCTGATCTAGCTAGAAATCTAGACAGAGCCGCCAGTCTTCCGTTGAGCTGCTGGACCTCCTTAACACAGGTCAAACTTTTCATGCCAAGTACGGCCCAGCATTTGTCCGGGTTTGCTTCAATCCTCCTTTGAGTGAGCATGAAGCCTAAGAATTTTCCAGCTTCTACCGCGAAGGTGCATTTCGCGGGATTAAGTCTCATCTCATGCTTTCTTATGGTGTCGAATACTTCAGTGAGGTTGGATAACAATGTTTCCTCTCTCTGTGTCTTTACCAGCATGTCGTCTACATAAACCTCCATCAGCTTTCCGATGTGATTGGCGAACATTTTGTTCATCAATCTTTGATATGTAGCCCCTATGTTCTTGAGTCCGAAGGGCATGACTACGTAGCAGTAGTTTACTCTTGGAGTGAGGAATGAGGTTTTCTCCTAGTCCGGTTGATACATCGGGATTTGATTGTATCCCAAGTAAGTGTCCATGAAGGAGAGGTACTTATATCCCGATGAAGTGTCGACTAGTGTGTCTATGTTCAGGAGTGGGTAGGGATCCTTTGGGCAGGCTTTGTTGAGGTCGGTGTAATCAGTGCACATCTGCCACTTCCCATTTGACTTCTTGACCAACACTACATTGACTAGCTATAATGGATACTTTACCTCCCTTATGAACCTTGCCTCAAACAAGGCATGTACCTATTCATCTACAGCTTGCGATCTCTCTGCGCCGAGCTTTTTTTGTTTCTGTTGTATTGGCTGAGATCCAGAATATACTGCTAGTTTATGGCACATTAGTCCGAGATCGATGCCAGGCATGTCTGCGGCCTTCCATGCAAAGAGGTCAGAATTATCCTTTAGGAGCTTTGTTAACAACTCCTTGAGGTCTCCTTTCAGATTCGCCCTTATATTTGTTGTTATGTCTTGAGTTTCACCGATTTGAACTTCTTCGGTCTCATCTTCCGGTTGAGGGCGGAGTTCTTCACGAGCCCGAATTCTCCCAAGTTCTATAGTATTGGTTTCCTTTCCTCTGATGTCACCTTTAAGGTTCAAACTTTCGTTATAGTAGCGTCGCGCGAGTTTTTGGTCTCCCTTTACGGTAGCGATCCCTTCTGGAGTTAGGAACTTCATGCATAGGTACGGAGTGAAGACCACTGCTGCGAGCTGATTAAGTGTTGTCCGACCTATTAGGGCGTTGTAGGCTGAACTCACGTTGACTATGACGTAGTCTATGCTTAACGTCCTAGACCGAGTTCCTTTTCCAAAGGTTGTGTGTAGTGAGATGTACCCTAGTGGTTGAATTGGGGCGTCTCCTAGCCCAAACAGGCTATTTGGATATGCTCTGAGTTCTTTTTCTTGTAGGCCGAGCTTGTCAAAGGCGGATTTGAACAGTATATCCGCAGAGCTTCCTTAGTCGACCAATGTTCGGTGAAGGTTGGCATTGGCTAGTATGATGGTAATGACCACGGGGTCATCATGCCCCAGAATGATGCCCGCGGCGTCTTCTTGAGTGAAGGTAATAGTGGGGAGGTCGACCGACCTGTCCCCTCCTCCGACATGGTGCACTTCTTTAAGGTGTCTTTTGCGGGAGGACTTAGAGATCCCTCCTCCTACGAATCCTCCATTTATCATATGAATATGTCTTTCAGGGGTGTGAGGGGAATGTTCAGCTTGTCCTCCTTCGTCCTCCCTTCTTCGTTTTTTCGATTCGTCGGTTCTGTTGGCCAGGAACCTGTCTAGTCTTCCTTCCTGGGCTAGTTTTTTTATGACATTCTTCAGGTCATAGCATTCGTTGGTAGGGTTCTCGTAGACTTGGTGGTATACGCAATACTCTATCCGACTTCCTCCCCTTTTGTGTTTAATCGGACGAGGTGGCAGGATCTTCTCAATGTTGCATATCTCTCTATAGACATCCACAAGGGACACTCAAAGGGGCGTGTAGTTGTGGTAATTTCTAGGTTTTTCAGTAGGTTGGTCTTCTTTTTTCCTGGATTCTTTATCCTTGTCTTGAGGTGGGTAGGAGAATCCGGATTTTGAGGCTTCTCCTAATCGAGAGTTCTCCTCCATATTAATGTACTTTTCAGCCCGCTCTTGTACCTCGTTCAGAGATGTTGGGTGCTTTTTGGATATGGAGTGGCTAAAGGGTCCTTCTCGCAGACCATTGATAAGTCCCATAATTGCTGCTTCTGTAGGGAGATTCTGTATGTCGAGGCATGCTTTATTGAATCTTTCCATATAACTGCGGAGGCTCTCCCGATCACTTTGTTTAATCCCTAGCAGGCTCGGAGCATGCTTGGTTTTGTCTTTCTGGATGGAGAACCTAGCTAGGAACTTCTTGGCGAGGTCATCAAAGCTTGCAATTAACCTTGGTGGTAAGCTATCGAACCACTTTATTGCCGTTTTGGTCAAGGTGGTCGGGAAAGCTTTGCAACCGGTTGCATCCGAGGCATCTGTGAGGTACATCCGGCTCTTGAAGTTACTGAGATGATGACTTGGGTTGGACGTACCATCGTAGGGAGTCATGTCAGGGGCTTTGAAGTCTTTTGGGACTTTAGCTTTCATGATTTCCTTTGTAACTGGGTCTTGGTCCTTGTGGGGACTATCTTCGCGATGAGACCGGGTAGTTTTAGTTTTGAGATCGGTTTTGATTTTGAGGAGCTTGTCATCCAGCTCTCGACGTCTTCTTGTTTTTCTCCGAAGATCTCGCTCGGCCTCTCGCTGCCGCTCAGCTTCTTGATCGAGCTGCTTGAGGTGATCTTGTTGTTCACAGATGGCATCTAAGATTTCCGTGTTTGGGGTTTGCTTATCTCCTTTGGATTGAGGTGGGTCATTTGATTTAGCATCTGTGTTCTTAAGCGGCGTTCTTTCTTCCAAACCAGAGTTATGATCGTTGTCAAGGTTATCTGCCATGATGATCGGGTGACTTCCAGGTTCCCCGGCAACGGTGCCAATGTTCCGAGGATTACCTGAAACTGGGAGGTCGATCTCGGACGAGATCTTCTTGACTGATCAAGGCTGCCGTGTCTGACTTGTTGGAGTGGGAGGTGCTGCTGATCCTCATTCACCGGAGGGGGGTGGTACTTGCAAGAGACTCTGATGCTTAAGTCATTATAGGCTTTAGGCAGGTTTTTAGTAGAATTGGAGTATGAGGTATACCTGGGTGCTCCAGTGTATTTATAGTAGTGTGGAGTGACCTCCCTTGAGATAAGTTAGTTATCTTATCTTATCTTTTTGTGGGTGAGGTCACTTATCTTTTGGCCAACCGCCTTGAGGTGGGATGTGATCCTCTGCTTTGGGCCTGCTTAGGCCTCTATAGTGATTTGGCCGAGCTCTTTAGGGAGAGGTCGGTGACGAACAGCTTTACCAGAGGTCGACCGTTTTGTTCTCGTCCAACCCGGACCGTACAGCTCGGTCCAGGGTATGAACATCATGCATTTGTTTTTCTTTTTATTGCATGTTGCTTTTTGCTATTTTTTCTTGCTTCAAGAATCAATTTCTTTTTATTTTTCAGGTTATCAATAATACTTCTCCTTTTTTATCATTCTTTTAAGAGCCAATATTCTTAATTCCAATTTCAAATATGCACTGTTCATTCATACATTCAGAAAACAAAAGCAATGCCACCACATCAAAATAATTTACTATTCTTATTATATAACTTGAAAATTTATGCATCTCTAATTCTTCTAAAAAAATCACTATTTTATTCAAGTTTGATGATGATAAGAGGAATATTTTATAACTAATTGACAGAAATAAAAACTAAATTTTTATTAATGCTTATGCAATTCTTTAAATTAAAAGACAGAAAAATAAAATAGAAACTTAAACACTACTAGTGATAATGTAAACCTAAATATGAGAAACAAAAATTAGAATAACAGAAATAGGGGAGGTGGAACTCAACCACCTTAATCATGGGAGGCACTGGGTTCTTCAGGGGAGAGTTTCTGGCGCTTCAAAGCTTCTAATTCACGCCTTTGCTTCTCTTCCTCCCTGACTAGTTTGCAAATCATGCTAGTATGATCTTTCTGCTCCTCTCTTAGTTGATCCAAGGTGGTTTGCAGTTAAATCACATATCCTTCCCACTGATTCCAATATTCAATTAGAGGGATCTCTTGTGGAGGCTCAGCTGCCTTCTGATGAGCGGATATTTTATACGCTTTTTGGGGTTAATTTCATGTAGTTTTGAGTATGTTCTAGTTAGTTTTTAGTCTATTTTCATTAGATTTTAGGAAAAATTCATATTTCTGGACTTTACTATGAGTTGTGTGTTTTTCTGTAATTTCAGGTATTTTTCTGGCTGAAATTGAAGGAGCTGAGCAAAAATCTGATTCAGGCTGAAAAAGGACTGCTGATGCTGTTGGATTCTGACCTCCCTGCACGCAAAGTGGATTTTCTGGAGCTACAGAACTCTAAATGGCATGCTTCTAATTGCGTTGGAAAATAGACATCCAGGGCTTTCCAGCAATATATAATAGTCCATACTTTGCACAAGGATAGAGGACGTAAACTTGCGTTCAACGCCAGTTCTCTGTCCAATTCTGGCGTCCAGCGCCAGAAAAGGATCAAAAGCTGGAGTTGAACGCCCAAACTAGCACAAAATCAGGCGTTCAACTCCACAAATGGCCTCTACACGTGAATTGCTTAAATCTCAGCCCCAGCACACACCAAGTGGGCCCCAGAAGTGGATCTCTGCATCATCCATCATAGTCTACTAATTTTTTGTAAACCTAGGCTACTAGTTTAGTATTTAAACAACTTTTAGAGACTTATTTTGCATCTCATGACATTTTAGATCTGAACTTTGTACTCTTTGACGGCATGAGTCTCTAAACTCCATTGTTAGGGGTGAGGAGCTCTGCTGTGTCTCGATGAATTAATGCAAGTATTTCTGTTTTCTATTCAAACACGCTTGTTCCTATCTAAGATGTTCATTCGCGCTTAACTGTGATGAAGGTGATGATCCGTGACACTCATCACCATTCTCAACCCATGAACATGTGCCTGACAACCACCTCCGTTCTATATCAGATTGAATGAGTATCTCTTAGATCTCTTAATCAGAATCTTCGTGGTATAAGCTAGAATTGATGGCGGCATTCACGAGAATCCGGAAAGTCTAAACCTTGTCTGTGGTATTCCGAGTAGGATTCAAGGATTGAATGACTGTGATGAGCTTCAAACTCCTGAAGGCTGGGCGTTAGTGACAAACGCAAAGGAATCACGGGATTCTATTCCAACTGGATCGAGAACCAACCGGTGATTAGCCGTGCTGTGACAGAGCGCGTGAGCGTAGTTTTCACTTGAAGGATGGAAGGTAGCCATTGACAACGGTGATCCACCAACACACAGCTTGCCATAGGAGGACGTGCGTGCGTGAACATGAAGACAGAGGAAAGCAGAGATTCAGAAGACAAAGCATCTCCAAAACTCCAACATATTCTCCATTACTGCATAACAAGTAACCTTTAATCCATGCTCTCTTGTTTATTTGCAATTCAACTGATAAACATAATTGATTTCCTGACTAAGATTTACAGGATAACCATAGATTGCTTCAAACCAACAATCTCCGTGGGATTCGACCCTTACTCACGTGAGGTATTACTTGGACGATCCAGTGCACTTGCTGGTCAGTGGTACAAGTTGTGAAAAGTGTGATTCACAATTCGTGCACCAAGTTTTTGGCGCCGTTGCCGGGGATTGTTCGTGTTTGGACAACTAACGGTTTACTTTGTTGCTTAGATTAGGAAAAATTTCTCCTTTTTTTTTTGTTTAGAGTCTCTTCTTATTGTCGTGTTAAAATTTTAGAATCCTTATTTTCTTTTTAAAATCTTTTTCAAAAAAAAAATAATTTTTCTACTAAATTCTGTGCCAAACTTTAAGTTTGGTGTTTTCTTGTTAATTATTCTTAAAATTTTCGAAAATTTATTTTGGTTTTCTAAAAAATTTTAAGTTTGGTGTTCATCCTTCATGTTCTTGTGTTCTTGTGAGTCTTCAAAGTGTTCTTGAGTTTTTCTTGTGTCTTGATCTTAAAATTTTTAAGTTTGGTGTTCCTTGGTGTTTTCCCTCCAAAATTTTCGAAAATAAGGAGCATTAGATCTAAAAATTTTAAATCTTGTGCTATCTTGTTGTTTTTTTTTTCTTTCCTTCTAAAAATAAAAAATATCTTTTCTCTCTATTTTAAAAACAATTTTTCGAAATATATTTCTAAAAATTCAGATTTTTATTTCAAAATTTAAAACTTTTTTTTTCAAAATCATCATATCCTTTTCAAAACTTCCTAACCACTTTCTCTCTCCTCAGTTTTTTGAAAATCTTCACTCAATTTTTATTTATTTTAATTTATTTCATTTTTGAAATAAATATATAAATAAATAAATAAAAATATTTTTTCTATTTTACATCATCTCCCTTTCTCCATCATGGACCTAAGCGGAAATGAACAGTCCAGGAGGACTCTGGGGTCATATTCTAACCCCTCTACTGCTTCATATGGGAGTAGTATCTGCATACCCTCCATTGGAGTCAGTAGCTTTGAGTTGAATCCTCAGCTCATTATCATGGTGCAGCAAAGTTGCCAATATTCCGGTCTTCCACAGGAAGAACCTACAGAGTTTCTGGCATAGTTTCTACAGATTGCTGACACAGTACATGATAAAGAAATAGATCAGGATGTCTACAGACTATTACTGTTTCCATTTGCTGTAAAAGATCAAGCTAAGAGGTGGTTGAATAACCAACCTAAGTCCAGCATAAAGACATGGAAACAGCTGACAGAAAAATTCCTGAATTAGTACTTTCCCCCAAAACGGATGACACAGCTAAGGCTGGACATCCAAGGCTTTAAATAAGGAGATAATGAATCTCTTTATGATGCCTGGGAAAGATATAGAGAGATGGTACGAAAATGCCCCTCTGAAATGTTTTCAGAGTGGGTTCAGTTAGACATCTTCTATTATAGGCTTGCAGAAGGAGCTCAGATGTCTCTTGATTACTCAGCTGGTGGATCTATCCACATGAGAAAGACAATTGAAGATGCTCAAGAGCTCATTGATACAGTTGCCATGAATCAGCATCTGTACCTAAGCAATGACTCTTCCATGAAAGAAGAGGTTAAGACAGCAACTGCTGAACTCAGTCCTGTAAAACAAGCTGCTGAATTCAATCAGCAATTGGACTTTCTAACAAAGCAGTTAGCTGAATTCAAAGAAAGGTTACAAGAGACAAGGATGGCTAATATACATATGGACGAACAGTTTAAGCAAACAAAACAGCAGCTGTCAAGGCAAATAGCAGAAGAATGCCAAGCAGTTCAACTAAGAAGTGGGAAAACATTAAATACCCCACCTCAAGGCAGCAAAAAGCGAAGAAATGAGCAAACCACCCAAAATTCACCTGAGGACAGTAAGAGCCCAGGGAAAAGTAATTCTGGAACTAAAATGTCAGAAAATTGGTGGAAGGCTGGCGTTGAACGCCCAGACCATGCTCAGGACTGGCGTTCAATGCTAGAAACAAGGCAGGACTGGCGTTCAACGCCAGAAATGGGCAAGGATCTGGCGTTGAACGCCCAAAATGGGCAAGACTTGGCGCTGAACGCCCAAAATGGGCACAGTTCTGGCGTTCAGACGCCAGGAGCAGACAAGGAGCTGGCGTCCAGTGTTACTCCAGCTTCTAACTCTGGCACTCAATCGCCAGTGAGGGATCAGACACACACAAATGCTGATAACAACCCCTCTAAAAAGGCTTCTTCAACCACTTCTGTAGGCAATAAACCTGCAGCAACTAAGGTTGAAGAATATAAAGCCAAGATACCTTATCCTCAAAAACTCCGGAAAGAGGAGCAGGATAAGCAATTTGCTCGCTTTGCAGATTATCTCAGGACTCTTGAAATAAAGATTCCATTTGCAGAAGCACTTGAGCAAATACCTTCTTATGCCAAGTTCATGAAAGAGATCTTGAGTCATAAGAAGGATTGGAGAGAAACAGAAAGAGTTCTCCTCACTGAAGAATGCAGTGCAGTCATTCTGAAAAGCTTTCCTGAAAAGCTTAAAGACCCTGGGAGTTTTCTGATACCATGCATATTAGAAGGTAATTGCACCAAGACAGCTTTATGCCATCTTGGGGCAAGCATCAACCTAATACCTGCATCCACTATCAGAAAGCTTGGCTTAACTGAAGAAGTTAAACCAACCCGGATATGTCTCCAACTTGCTGATGGTTCTACTAAATACCCATCAGGCGTGATTGAAGACATGATTGTCAGAGTTGGGCCATTCGCCTTTCCCACTGACTTTGTTGTGCTGGAAATGGAGGAGCACAAGAGTGCTACTCTCATTCTAGGAAGACCCTTCCTAGCAACTGGACGATCCCTCATTGACGTCCAACAGGGGGAAATAACCCTGAGAGTCAATGATGATGAGTTGAAGCTGAATGCTGTCAAAGCCATGCAGCATCCAGACACATCAAAAGACTGCATGAAAGTTGATCTTATTGACTCTTTGGTAGAAGAGATCAACATGGCTGAGAGTCTTGAATCAGAGTTGGAAAATATCTTTAAAGATGTTCAACCTAATTTAGAGGATTCAGAGGACATGAAAGAGCCTCTGAAATTTCTTCTGGAAGAGGAGAAACCTCCTAAACCCGAGCTCAAGCCATTACCACCATCCTTGAAATATGCGTTTCTGGGAGAAGGTGACACTTTTCCAGTGATCATAAGCTCTGCTTTAAATTCACAGGAAGAGGAGGCACTTATTCAAGTGCTAAGGACACACAAGACAGCACTTGGGTGGTCCATAGGTGACGTTAAGGGCATAAGCCCAGCTAGATGCATGCACAAAATCTTATTGGAGGATAATGCCAAACCAGTGGTTCAACCACAGAGGCGGCTAAATCCAACCATGAAAGAAGTAGTGCAGAAAGAGGTCACCAAACTACTAGAGGCTGGGATTATTTATCCTATTTCTGATAGCCCCTGGGTGAGCCCTGTCCAAGTCGTCCCAAAAAAGGGAGGCATGACAGTGATTCATAATGAAAAAAATGAACTGGTTCCTACAAGAACAGTTACAGGATGGCGCATGTGTATTGACTATAGAAGGCTCAATACAGCCACCAGAAATGATCATTTTCCTTTACCATTCATAGACCAGATGCTAGAAAGACTAGCAGGTCATGATTATTACTGCTTTTTGGATGGCTACTCAGGCTATAACTAGATTGCAGTAGATCCCCAGGATCAAGAGAAAACAACATTCACATGTCCATCCAGAGTGTTTGCTTATAGAAGGATGCCATTTGGGCTATGTAATGCGCCTGCAACCTTCCAGAGATGCATGCTCTCTATTTTCTCTGATATGGTGGAAAAATTTCTGGAAGTCTTCATGGATGACTTCTCAGTATATGGAGACTCATTCAGCTCCTGTCTTGATCACCTGAAACTTGTTCTGAAAAGATGCCAAGAGACCAACCTAGTTTTAAACTGGGAAAAGTGTCACTTCATGGTGACTGAAGGAATTGTTCTTGGGCATAAAATCTCAAACAAGGGAATAGAGGTGGATCAAGCAAAAATAGAGGTAATTGAAAAATTACCACCACCTGCCAATGTTAAGGCAATCAGAAGCTTTCTGGGGCATGCAGGATTCTATAGGAGGTTTAGAAAGGATTTTTCAAAAATCGCAAAACCTCTAAGCAATCTGCTAGTTGCTGACATGCCATTTGTGTTTGACACAGAGTGCTTGTAGGCGTTTGAAACGCTGAAAGCTAAGCTGGTCACAGCACCAGTCATCTCTGCGCCAGACTGGACGTTACCATTTGAGCTAATGTGTGATGCCAGCGATCATGCCATTGGTGCAGTATTGGGACAGAGGCATGACAAGCTTCTGCATGTCATTTATTATGCCAGTCGCGTTCTAAATGATGCCCAGAAAAATTACACAACCACGGAAAAAGAATTACTTGCAGTGGTTTACGCCATTGACAAGTTCAGATCATACTTAGTAGGATCAAAAGTGATTGTGTATACTGACCATGCTGCTCTTAAATATCTACTCACAAAGCAGGATTCAAAACCCAGGCTCATCAGATGGGTATTGCTTCTGCAAGAGTTTGATATAGAAATAAGAGACAGAAAAGGGACAGAGAACCAAGTGGCTAATCATCTGTCCCGGATAGAGCCAGTGGAAGGGACGTCCCTCCCCTTTCTTGAGATCTCTGAGACGTTTCCTGATAAGCATTTATTTGCCATTCAGGAAGCACCATGGTTTGCCGATATTGCAAACTATAAAGCTGCAAGGTTCATACCCAAGGAGTACAACAGGATACAAAAGAAGAAATTAATTACTGATGCAAAGTATTACTTGTGGGATGAACCCTATCTCTTTAAGAGATGTGCAGACGGAATAATCTGTAGGTGTGTGCCTAGAGAAGAGGCACAGAGAATCCTATGGCATTGCCATGGATCTCAATATGGAGGCTATTTCGGAGGTGAGCGAATAGCCACCAAGGTCCTCCAATGTGGCTTCTATTGGCCCACACTCTATAAAGATTCCCGAGAGTTTGTACGTAACTGTGACAGTTGCCAAAGAGCTGGTAATCTGCCTCATGGTTACGCCATGCCTCAACAAGGAATCTTAGAAATTGAATTGTTTGACGTATGGGGAATTGACTTCATGGGACCTTTCCCACCATCATACTCAAACACTTACATTCTGGTGGCAATTGACTATGTATCAAAATGGTTTGAGGCTATTGCCACACCCACCAATGATACTAAAACAGTGCTGAAGTTCCTCCAGAAATATATCTTTAGCAGGTTTGGTGTCCCTAGAGTATTAATCAGTCATGGGGGCACTCACTTCTGCAATAAACAGATTTACTCTGCCATGGTTCGATATGGAATTCGCCACAAGGTGGCCACTCCATATCATCCACAAACCAATAGGCAAGCTGAAGTTTCTAATAGAGAATTAAAGAGAATCCTGGAACGGACAGTAAATACCCGTAGAAAGGATTGGGCACGGAGCTTGGATGATGCTCTGTGGGCTTACAGGACAGCATTCAAGACCCTTATAGGGACCTCTCCATACCAACTCGTGTATGGTAAGGCATGTCACCTACCCGTGGAACTGGAACATAAGGCCTACTAGGCAACCAGATTCCTAAACTTTGATGCCAAACTAGCAGGAGAAAAATGATTGCTCCAGCTAAATGAGCTAGAGGAATTCAGATTCACAGCTTTCGAAAATGCCAAGCTTTATAAAGAAAAATAAAAAAGTGGCATGACAGAAAGCTGTCATCTAGAATCTTTGAACCAGGACAGAAGGTTCTGTTGTTTAACTCTAGACTCAGGCTATTCCCCGAGAAACTGAAATCCCGGTGGAGGGGACCATACGTGATTACAAGTGTATCACCATATGGTTATGTGGAGCTTCAAGATATTGATTCTGATAAGAAGTTCATTGTCAATGGACAGAGAATCAAGCATTATCTTGAAGGCAACATTGAGCAAGAATGATCAAGGCTGAAGCTAGATTAAAAGCTCAGCAAGGTCCAGCTAAAGACAATAAAGAAGCGCTTGCTGGGAGGCAACCCAGCCATGGGGAAACAATCCTCTAAGCATTTTGCCCTACTTTTATTTTTATTTTTATTTTTTTATATAAAGTTCACTGACACTAAGGTGAGGAATCATTTACAGAAGACCTCGGCACACAAAACAGAGAAAAAGAGCTCACTGGCAAGAAAACGCCAGTAAAAGTGTATTTTGGGCGTTCAACGCCCAAAATGGGCATTCACTGGGCGTTGAACGCCAGTAATGGTAGCAATCTGGGCGTTCAACGCCAGAAATGGGCACCCACTGGGCGTTGAACGCCAGTAATGGCAGCAGCTGGGCGTTGAACGCCCAGGAGAGCAGCAATTGGGCGCTGAACGCCCAAAACAGGCAGTGTTTGGGCGTTCAAACGCCAGGATGGCAGGGAGGAGACAAAACTCATTTTTGTTCAAAATTTTTCATTCTAAATCTTGATTTTCATACTTCAATTCATGATTTCTTACATAAACATGTCAAGAACCCTGATTTCTAAATTCCATAATTTCTAAAAACCCTACCACTGAAAATATCAAATGTATTTTAATCCATAAGCACTAGGCATCTTTGCAAATTCAATCCAACTCTTTTCAAAAATTTTTTTTACAAATCTATCTTTTTCAACTCATCAATATCTTTTTCAAAACCTCCACTTTATCTTTTTCAAAAATTAAATCTATCTTTCTCAAAAATCTTTCATATCTTCTCAATTTTAAACTATATCTTCTCTTATCATATCTTTTATCTTATCTTTTCCAAATAAATCTTTTTATCATATCTTTATCTCTTTTTTTCGAAAACCCACCCTCCCCCCTTATAAATTTGAGTTCGGCCTCCCTCCTCTCCCATCAACAATTGCACCTAGCTCTCCTTCTATCCCTCTCTTTTCTTTTCTTTTGCTTGAGGACAAGCAAACCTCTAAGTTTGGTGTGTTTATCCGCGATCACTAAGATTATGGCCCCCAAAGGAAAACAACCCACTCCAAGAGGCAAGAAAGAGGGCGTTCCAAAACCACTTTGGAATCAAGGGAAGTTCTTATCTAAAGAACATTCGGACCATTATAACAAAATAATGGGTCTGAGATCAGTGATCCCGGAAGTTAGATTCGATCTGAAAGAAGATGAATACCCGGAGATCCAGGAGCAAATTCGAATCAGGAGCTGGGAAGTCCTAGCTAATCCTGAAACGAAAGTGGGAAGGAACATGGTCCAGGAGTTCTATGCTAATATGTGGCAAACTGACAAGCAGAAACTATCTGGGACTGCTCTCTATGACTATCGGACCATGGTCAGAGGAAAGATTGTTCATACCTACCCTGACAGGATCAGGGAGATCTTAAAGCTACCTCAGCTGAAGGATGATCCAGACTCCTTCAACAGGAGGATGATGAGAGCAGACAAGGGCCTGGATAAGATTCTAGAGGACATATGTATCCCCGGAGCCAGGTGGACCACCAACACAAAGGGTGTCCCAAATCAACTCAAGAGAGAGGATCTCAAACCAGTCGCCAGAGGATGGCTAGACTTCATTGGGCATTCTCTGTTGCCTACTAGCAACCGTTCTGAAGTCACAGTTAAAAGAGCAGTGATGATCCATTGCATCATGATGGGAAAGGAAGTGGAGGTTCATCAGCTGATTTCAGCTGAACTCTACAAAATTGCTAACAAAAATTCTAAAGAGGCCAGGTTGGCTTATCCAAGCGTGATTTCTCTGCTCTGCAAGGACGCTGGAGTAAGGATGGAAATAACTGAGTATATTTCAGTTGAGAAGCCAATCACCAAAGCATCAATGGAAAAACAACAAGCACAGGATGATCCCATCAAGAAGAGAGCACAGGAATTCCTCCCAGAGATCCCTCAATTTGAATACTGGGAGTATCTTGAGACGTCTGTTACAAAGATACGGGAAGCTATGGAGCAAATAATAAAAGAACAGAAGGAACACAGTCAAATGCTGACCTATATGTTTAAAGAACAAAAGGAGCAAGGGCGTGACTTAAGGGAATTGAAGTGCCAAAAGTCTTCTCTTGCAGGACCAAGCACCCCAAGGATCAGAGGAACCCCCGTTCCCCCAGAATAAAGGTTGTTAATTTCCAATTTCTGCCTTAACTCTGTGACAGTGTCCTTATAGAAGTTTACCTTAGGAGTCATATAGTAGTAATTAGTATCTATTTTGATTTTTTCTCCAATTAAGCTATAGTTTATTTTTCTCATCATCAGCAAACATGAATAAAGTAGTAGATCTTTTGAATAAGAGGCAATAAAATTTCAAGTTTTAATAAGAGAAATTCTAATTAGTTAAATGTGGTGGCAATGCTTTCTGTCTTCTGAATGAATGCTTGAACAATGCATATGTCTTTTGAATTTGTTGTTTAAGACTATTAAATATGTTGGCTCTTGAAAGAATGATGAACATGAGACATGTTATTGATAATCTGAAAAATCATAAAAATGATTCTTGAAGCAAGAAAAAGCAGCAAAGAACAAAGCTTGCAAAAAATATATATATGTATATTAAAATAGGCGAGGAAAAAAAATAGAAAGAAAAAGAAAAAGCAAGCAGAAAAAGCCAAAAGCTCTTAAAACCAAGAGGCAAGAGCAAAAAGCCAATAACCCTTAAAACCAAAAGGCAAGGGCAAATAAAAAGGATCCCAAGGCTTTGAGCATCAATGGATAGGAGGGCCTAAAGGAATAAAATCCTGGTCTAAGCGGCTAAACCAAGCTGTCCCTAACCATGTGCTTGTGGCGTGAAGGTGTCAAGTGAAAACTTGAGACTGAGCGGTTAAAGTCAAGGTCCAAGGCAAAAAGGAGAGTGTGCTTAAGAACTCTGGACACCTCTAATTGGGGACTTTAGCAAAGCTGAGTCACAATCTAAAAGGTTCACCCAATTATGTGTCTGTGGCATTTATGTATCCGGTGGTAATACTGGAAAACAAAGTGCTTAGGGCCACGGCCGAGACTCATAAAATAGCTGTGTTCAAGAATCATCACACTGAAATAGGAGAATCAATAACACTATCTGAATTCTAAAGTCCTATAGATGCCAATCACTCTGAGCTTCAATGGATAAAGTGAGATGCCAAAACTGTTCAGAAGCAAAAAGCTACTAGTCCCGCTCATCTAATTAGAATCTGAGCTTCACTCAAAAACTCTGAGATATTATTGCTTCTCAACCTATTAGTCTTCTATTTTATTTGTCTAGTTGCTTGAGGACAAGCAACAGTTTAAGTTTGGTATTGTGATGAGCGGATATTTTATACGCTTTTTGGGGTTAGTTTCATGTAGTTTTGAGTATGTTCTAGTTAGTTTTTAGTCTATTTTCATTAGTTTTTAGGAAAAATTCATATTTCTGGACTTTACTATGAGTTGTGTGTTTTTCTGTAATTTCAGGTATTTTTCTGGCTGAAATTGAAGGAGCTGAGCAAAAATCTTATTCAGGCTGAAAAAGGACTGCTGATGCTGTTGGATTCTGACCCCCTGCACTCAAAGTGGATTTTCTGGAGCTACAGAATTCGAAATGGCATGATTCCAATTGCGTTGGAAAGTAGATATCCAGGGCTTTCCAGAAATATATAATAGTCCATACTTTGCACAAGGATAGACGACGTAAACTGGCGTTCAACGCCAGTTCTCTGCCCAATTCTGGCGTCCAGCGCTAGAAAAGAATCAAAAGCTGGAGTTGAACGCCCAAACTGGCACAAAAACTGGCGTTCAACTCCACAAATGGCCTCTGCACGTGAATTGCTTAAATCTCAGCTCCAGCACACACCAAGTGGGCCCCAGAAGTGGATCTCTGCATCATCCATCATAGTCTACTCATTTTTTGTAAACCTAGGCTACTAGTTTAGTATTTAAACAACTTTTAGAGACTTATTTTGCATCTCATGACATTTTAGATCTAAACTTTGTACTCTTTGATGGAATGAGTCTCTAAACTCCATTGTTGGGGGTGAGGAGCTCTGCTGTGTCTCGATGAATTAATGCAAGTATTTCTGTTTTCTATTCAAACACGCTTGTTCCTATCTAAGATGTTCATTCGCGCTTAACTGTGATGAAGGTGATGATCCGTGACACCCATCACCATTCTCAACCCATGAACGTGTGCCTGACAACCACCTCCATTCTATATCAGATTGAATGAGTATCTCTTAGATCTCTTAATCAGAATCTTCGTGGTATAAGCTAGAATTGATGGCGGCATTCACGAGAATCCGGAAAGTCTAAACCTTGTCTGTGGTATTCCGAGTAGGATTCAAGGATTGAATGACTGTGACGAGCTTCAAACTCCTGAAGGCTGGGCGTTAGTGACAAACGCAAAGGAATCACGGGATTCTATTCCAACCGGATCGAGAACCAACCGGTGATTAGCCGTGCTGTGACAGAGCGCGTGAGCGTAGTTTTCACTGGAAGGATGGAAGGTAGCCATTGACAACGGTGATCCACCAACACATAGCTTGCCATAGGAGGACGTGCGTGCGTGAACAAGAAGACAGAGGAAAGCAGAGATTCAGAAGACAAAGCATCTCCAAAACTCCAACATATTCTCCATTACTGCATAACAAGTAACCTTTAATCCATGCTCTCTTGTTTATTTGCAATTCAACTGATAAACATAATTGACTTCCTGACTAAGATTTACAAGATAACCATAGATTGCTTCAAACCAACAATCTCCGTGGGATTCGACCCTTACTCACGTGAGGTATTACTTGGACGATCCAGTGCACTTGCTGGTCAGTGGTACGAGTTGTGAAAAGTGTGATTCACAATTCGTGCACCACCTTCCTTTTGGGATGATCCTCTAGTACCTTGGCGCTTTCCATCACATGTTTGGTGATTGGACTTTCCACTAGGATAAATGTGTCTATGTGAATCAGGACTTTAGCCTCTTGACATAGGTGAAAGATAAGGTTTGGATAGGCTAGACTGGCTTGAGTGGACATCCTATTTACAAACTTGTACATCTCACAGGAAATTATTTGGTGAACTTCTACCTCATTTCCCATCATGATGCAGTGAATCATCACAGCTCTTGCTATAGTGACTTCAGAATAGTTACTAGTGGAAAGTATAGAACGCCCAATGAAGTCCAGTCATCATCTAGCAATTGGCTTGAAGTCCATTCTTTTCAGCTGGTTTGGCTTGCCTTTTGCATCCTCAATCTATTGAGTTCCAGGCAGACATATGTCCTCTAGGACCTGATCCAGCTTTGGATTGGCTATCACCCTTCTATTGAAGGATTCAAAGTCATCCCTTTATAGGGGTAATTTAAAGATCTTTCTCACCCTATCAAAATGAAAATAGATGATCCTCCCTCTGACCATAGTGCAAAAAGTATGGAATGCTTGTCCATTTTTCTTTTTCTTATCTGTCATCCACAGATTTGGATAAAATTCATGGATCATGTTTGTTCTAATATTAATCTCAAGGTTGGCTAGAATCTCCCAGCCTCTCTTTCGAATTTGCTCTTGAATCTCTGGGTATTCATCTTCTCCTAATTCGAATCTTGCCTCTGGGATTACTGGCCTCTTACACATTATTTTGTGATAATGTTCTTCATGTTGCTTGGTGTAGAATCTGACAGGTTTGAAAACAACTGTTGGGCCGTCTTCTTTCTTGTTTCTTAAAGTGAGCTTTCCACTTTTTGGAGCCACGGGATTCGAATGGAGTGAGAAAGCAAGGCTCCTTCCACACCAAACTTAAAAGCTTTACTCGTCCTCGGCCAAAAGGAAGAAAGGAAGATGAAGAAAGCGAAGGAAAAGAGAATAGGAGAAGAGTTATTCGAATGAAAGAGGGGCTGAATGAGGGAGTGGGGAACACGGATATATAGAAGGGGGGAGGGTTTCAAATTTAAATAAACAAAAGATAAGGAAGATATGATTCACATTTTAGTAAAAGATAGAAAAAGATAGGTTTTAAAATAAAAAAACATATGAACACGATAAAAAAAATTGTATAGAATATATGAAAAAGATTTTGAGGTTTAATTAAAAGGTTAGAAAAAGAATCATGAAGAATATGAAATTTTGAGAAAGATATGAAAAAGAATTGCAAAAGATTTGAAAAGATGGTTTCAAAATTTTGAAAAGATATGTAAAGAAATTGAATTTGAAAGACAATGATTGAAAAAGATTTGAATTGAAAGTCATGGTGTTTCAAAATCAAAATTTAAAATGTTAGGTTGAATGAAAAAAGAAGATAAGATGAAGAAAAGACAAAGTTTTGAGAAGTTACATTCCTTGCCCTCTTTCTGGCGTTTGAACACCCAGAATGGCTTGATTCTGGCATTTAACGCCAGCTATTCCTCATTTCTGGGAGTTGAACACCTAGCTGGGGCCCCCTGGCTGGCATTCAACGCCAGGTATGCTCTCCTCTTTGGGCATTGAACGCCCAGTCCAGGCTCCTTGGCTGGCGTTCAATGCCAGGTTTGCTTCCCTTTGTGGGTGTTGAATGCTCAGTCCAGGCTCCCTGGCTGGCGTTCAATGCCAGGTTGTCACCCCTTTATGGGCGCCCATTCTTCACCCTTGAACGCTAGAAAAGGTGCTTCCTTCAGGGTGTTCTACTTCCTATTCTACATCATTCTGTCTCTGTTTAAACACTGTTCATGATCACTAACATTTAAAAAGCAAAGTAATGAAAACTAATTATGAAGAAAACTAAGTCAAAAATGGGAATAATTAGAGAAACAAAAAATAATATGCTATCGATCATTGAGTGTGCGCACAAGGTGTGCTAGCGCCATCAACAGAATGTCATTCCCAACGTGTGCGTGCGCGCATAGCTTGCAAAACCCCATTAGTGGTGTGTATGCACAGAGCGTGCTAGCACTCCCAGCAGTAGCCCTGTCCCTATGCGTGCGTGCGCACAGGTTCGAAAATCCACAGGGTGTGCGTGCGCACACAAAACAGAAATCACAAATTCTGCAGAATTTGCAGAATTCATATTTCAGGCCCAAACTTTCAACGATCATATCTCCTTTCACAAAATTCAGATTTCTACCAAATTTAAACCATTTTAAATCTTATGAAATTATCTTTCATTTGATATAAAAAGCATCAAATTCCAAAAATAATGGCTCAAGATATGATCCATTGAAGTTCATCAAAATTTCATTTTTACCAAGACTCATAAACTTCCAATTTCTAAAACCTACATTTTCCAATTTCATTCAAAACCAACCAAAACTCACCCTTCCAACATCAATTGTTTCCAAACCCTCATTCAATCATCAACCCACTAATTCTTCGTCTTTTTGCCAATCTCAATTCAATAATTCAATGTTTAATCAACATTACACATTTTCAATTTCCACTCAATGCTCAATTCCATCAATCAATATATATCAATATCACATACAATTTCATATTCATCAACAAGAGCCTCAACCTTACCAACAATTAGGCATATCAATCCATATCACTTACAACTTTATATGCTTTATCAACAATTTGCGCCACTCACAACCAATCAATCATTGTTCACATATATTCAACTTAATTCACAACATCCAATGACCACATCAACATTAAAAATCCACTAGATACATACATCATAACACACTTCATCTCAACCAATTAACAACCTCAATAGTTCAAATCCTATCTTAGGGTCTCTAGCCTAAGTTTTCACAACCACATTACATTTTAGATACAGGAAACCGAAACCATACCTTCGCTGATTCCCGTTTCACCCGGAACACTTCAAATTTCAGTTTTTCCTCAACTTTCAACGTTTCAAAGCTCCCAAAATCATATTTCCAGCTTGTATATCACCTCAAGTCCTTAACATCTCCATCAAACTTCAATCCATTCTCATATATACCTTGCCTAACACACATAATATACACCCATCCATATAAACTCAATATTTAATCACAACAACTCAAACATTTAACTTAGGGTTGAGATACTTACCAAGTCCAAAGATAAAAAAAACTAAGCCTTCCCTTCAAGTTAATTTGATCCTATAACATCAAAACTCAAAAATCTCAACACTTTACCCACCAAATTTTGAAATTGAAGGTTGTAAATTCGAAGAGCAAACTGTGGCTTACCTCAAGAATATTTGTGTGAGTTTTGTAGAGCTCGACGCCGCGGTCACATGGCCATAAATGGTGCGTCAATCGGAGCTCCGGATCAAAAGTTGTGATCAATGGGAAATTGAATTGATATAGGAACAAGGGTTTTATGTTTTCCCCCTTCTCCTTTTCTATTTCAGCGTGTGTGTGTATTGTTTGAGGAGAGAGAGTGATGAGCTCTCTTAATTGAGTGATGCTTGGCTGGCCTTGTGCCCAACATGGGTCCGGTTGGTCCGGTTTGGCCCGTTTGGCCCAATCTTGGGCCGATTTCCTTAAAATTGGTGTCAAAATTCTCGTTTTAATTTTCTCTATCATATTAAACCATAAAAATCTCTTTTCTTATTCTCTAGAATATATTTTAATTTATGGGTTAATTAGTCATTAATTAACCGGGTTTTACAGTACTTATCAAAATTAAAAAAAATCTAATATAACCTTATATAATAATAAATATTCAAAATTACCCTTATTAATTATTAACACCAAATTTTATTTATTTTTTCGCACATATTTTCCATCATTATATTGCCATTGAAATCCTCATATATTTCTAATTTCTCACCCTAACCTTTACAAATTCTAACACAATCTTCATATATTTTTTATTTTTCACTCTAACATTCACATTTCCAATGCAAATACATCTCTATCACATATTAGATATGAACTTTTATCTATTTATATTATTTTTTGTGCGTTATTTTTATAATTTTTTAGTATAGCTATTATATTTATTTATTTTTTTTCTGTTCTTTGAAACGTGAAGAGGGAGACCTAATTTATGGAACCAATCATAAAATTTTTCTACACTAACTGCATGAACATTAGTCAAAATTATAATAACATATATATACATATGTAAATATCGATATATAATCATAAGAGTGGTTTATTTGAGATATGTGTCACATTTTTTGTGATATATAAATGTGAGCCAATATATATATATATATAAGTGGGTAATGGACGTACCAGTACTAGCATTGGATTACATATAAGTTTTATTATTGACTAATGATAACTCTATTTATATTAGTATAGAGAGTAAATCAAGTAAATATTTAAATTATTGGTCTCTAAAATTTGAAGTGCTACAAGTAATGTTTATTGTTTTTCAGTTTATTGTTTGTGAAGAGAACATGGATATATTTTATCAAAAGTTATTTTTAACTGAAATTAGTTTTTTTTTTTAACTTAATCCATAAATTTTCTGAAAAATCAGTATCAGCCTTGAATTTTGAAGGACTTGTGTTCTTTCCGGAACATGCACACATAACGCCTAAAAAAATTCAATTCTTATTTGACGCAATTTGTCGTGTTTTTTTTTTTTTAAGTAATGTTAATTAATTTATCCTATTATTCTTTTATTTTTATAATATATTTAGTTCCTGCATTATTATTGGCCTACTAGAATAGAGTAATATTGTATGTTTATTAGTCTTATTAATTGATAATAATACTTTATGGAGTTTATTATTGTGTAACACATAACAAGTATTTAGGTATAATTGGCTTAAAAATTCATGATGCACTTTGTTTTCAAACTTTCAATTTTTGTATGAACTTATGGAATAATTTTTGTTATCATGTGATAAGTTTTGATGGATACAACAATGAATTTGATCACATCTGAAGAGAAACATGATGGAAAAAGAATTGCACAATGGAACAAAAATCTAGTAGATATATTTTGTGCTTTGTGTGTGAAAAGTATTGAAGCTGGTAGCAAACAGGACACACATTTTGATACCAAATATTGGAAACAATTGACAGCTGAATTCACAAAAGCTATGAGAAAAGAATATAATAGAAAATAATTGAAAAACAAATGGGACCAGTTGAAGTAGATTGGAAGAATTGGAAGCAATTGAAAGAGAACGAGACTGGACTTGGATGGGATTTTGCTAAAAAAAATTGATGCAAGTGAAGAGTGGTGGGCTAAAAAATTAGCGGTTAGTATTCTTAGGCTTAGTTTGGTAAGTATAGTAGCATACATATTGATATATATAATTATTACTAAGTATCAATATTTTATGTAGGTTATTTCAAAGGCTAAAAAACTTAGAAAAGAAGGAATTCATCCAAATTTTGAGGCTACATTGTATAGGATGTTTCAAAGAATATTTGCAATAGGAGAAGATGCTTGGACTCCATCTTCTGGACTAGTTCCTTCTTCAATTGAAAAAGATACACAACTTGAAGATAGTGAGGATTCAGATATAGAGCTTAAGTCTAGAGTTATAAACATAAAAAAGGGAAAAACTTCACTAATGCTAATACGAACAAGAAAGCAAAAAAAGTTGGAGGTGCTTAGAAATTGTCACACCAAATTGATAGACTTTGTGAGGCTGTGAAACGTAGGAGCTCTAATAAGAATGATACTTTGGGACCTAGTATAACTCAAGCAATAGAAGAACTAGATGTTATACCGGGTATAGATCCACTTGAACAAATTTATATGTTTGCAACTTAACTTTTTTTGGATAAAGATAAAAGAGAGATGTTCATTGCCTTAAAGCATAAGGAAGTCAAACTTGCGTGTTTAATGAATGAAAAGAATGACCAAGAGAAGAAGGAGAACAATTTGTTTACAAAGCTTTTTTAAGATTTTATTACATCCATTTTATAGACAATGAGTTGTGTCTGCTACTTACATTCATTTGCTTGGATTTTTTTATTTCATTTGTTCTTTTTTATTGCAAATAAAAATTACAGTACTTTTATTTCTTGATATATTATTCTACTTTCTTTAATCCTTGTGTTCTTTCTTTTAATATAATTATTATACATCGCATTGGAATATAAAAATTGATTATGATGAAGAGGAAGAATTTGATCGAGTTTTAACTTCCACAACATGTTTGCTCTTACAATATTATGATAAGTATATCTATAAAAGACCATGCATAACTTCTACACAAATAGGACTATACTAGTTGTTGTTGCAACATGTTTATAATGAAAAAAGATGTTTTCAAAGGACTATACTATGATTTGAAAACAAACTATGGTTTATGTGCCTCAAGGAGAATAACTGCTGCAGAAATGCTAGCAATGTTTCTATTTGTACTAGGAGATGGAAACTCAAATAAGTCAACTAAGGAGTGGTTTCAACATTCTGGTGAAACAATAAGTAAAAAATTTGAAGAAGTGCTACAAGCTGTGTGCAAAATGGCCATAGACATCATACAACCAAAGGATCGTGATTTTAAAGAAGTGCCTAGAAAATTAAGGAATGATGATAGATATTGGCCTCATTTTTAAGGTAATTTTTATATTATTTATTTTAAAAAATATCCAAAATAATTACTAAAACAATTATTATCTTTCATTGCATGTGTTGGTATTAGATTTGCTTTATATTATTTGCAAAATTGATGCTCTAATCATGTTAATCATAGGATGTAATTGGTGCTTGATAAACCCCTATTTTATGATTCATCTTGTGCTCAATTAGGTGTTTTTATCAATTATTCACCCACTTATTCATAAGATTTGCATGGTTTTATAATTCCTTCCTTATTTTATGATATATGTGAAAACATGTTTCCTATGCTTTAAAAATATTAAATTTAATTATCCTTTATTACCATTCAATACCGTGATCTGTGTGTTAAGTAATTTCAGGCTTTATAGGGCAGGAATGGCTTAGAAGACAGAAAGAAAACATACAAAAATGGAAGGAAAGCACAAAAATGGAGTTTTGAAGAAAAGGCAGCGATGCGCACGCGTGGACGACACGGACGCGTGCCTAGCGCAAAACGCAAGCGACGCACACACGTGGACGACGCGGACGCGTGCTTGGCGCAGAACACAAACGACGCGAACGCGTGACCCACGCATACGCGTGATGGACGCCACGTGCAGTAAATTACAGAAGTCGCCCCCAGCGATTTTTGGACCCTTTTTTGGCCCAATTCCAAGCCCAGAAACACAGAATATAAGCCAGAGAATGGGAAAATCAAAAAAGGAGAATTGATACGACGATGGATACAACTTCCATAATTCATAATTTTAGGTTTTAGATGTAGTTTATAGAGAGAGAAGCTCTCTCCTCTCTTAATTTATGGTTATTTCTTCATATCAGGTTCAATGTCCCCAACTTTAATTTTATGTTCACTTCTACTTTTAGTTACTCCAATGATTTTACTCGTTAATTACTTATGTTACCAAATTGGCTTATGAATCTTTCTATGTTAGATTTGAATATGCTATTTAATATAATTCGAGGTATTTCAGATTTATGATTGTTTTATTCTATTTATGATGCTTTTTAATTTAATTTAGATTTTTCTCCTTTTGGTTTTGGTTAAGTAATTGGTAACACTTGAATTATCAAACTCAGCGGTTGATTGAAAATTGGAAACTGCTGATTGATTTGGATCGCTCTAAAGCTAGTCTTTCCACAGGAGTTGACTAGGACTTGAGGATCAAATTGATAGGTCCACTTGACTTTCCTTTATTTATTAAGGGTTAACTAAGTGGGAGCGATAAACAATTCTCATCACACCTGATAAGGATAACTAGGATGGAATTTCCAGTTCTTACACCTTGCCAAGAGTTTTATAATTATTAATTTATTTTTCTTGCCATTTAAATTACTTGTTCACTATTCCAAAAACCCAAAAATATACCTTTTTCAATAACCAATAATAAATCATACTTCCCTGCAATTCCTTGAGATACGACCCGAGGTTCCAATACTTCAGTTATCAATTTTATTGGATTTGTTTAAGTGACAACCAAGTTTTTGTACGAAAGGATTCTCTATTGGTTTAGAAACTATACTTACAACACGATTATTTTTTTTTATAAAAATTATATACTGACAGAAATCCTTTCGTCAGTGCTATAGATGGAACTCATGTGCCAGTGATTGTGTCTGCTGAAAACCAAATTTGATTTATTGGTAGAAAGGGAATTCTAACCCAAAATGTTATGACTGCATGTAATTTTGATATGGAATTTACTTATGCTTTGGCGGGTTGGGAAGGGACAGCTCATGACACAAGAGTATTTTTATATGCAATTGGTACATCTGAGTTGAACTTTCCAAAACCTCCTTCAGGTAATAACATGATTACCTTTAAGATTAAATTATATACTACATATGTAAATTTAATTTCTTATCATGTTTTCTTTCACTTAATAATATACAGGTAAATAATATTTTAACAAATGCAGGCTATTCAGAAAAGATAGGTTATCTAAGACCATACTTGTAACACCCTAATATTCAAATCCTTATGCTCGAGTCATAAGTCAATGATATTACGGTGGTACGGCTCTCAGGTGGATTTTTAATATATAAATATAGGTAATTTTCGAAAGGAGTATTAATCGAGAAGCCTGAAAAGAGTAGAAATAAAATCGCGAAGATGTATCGCTCACGTTTCGACAACGAAAAGTTAAACTGCTAAGCCGAACGCGATATATGGACAAGGCATAAAGGAGATTAAGAGATAGATATATATAACATAAGTAAATAGCCACTAGTCGCGACCTGCGAAGTTTAGGCCGGCTAGGGTACAGTATGAAAGTAGATGACAACAGCATATCCTAATCTCTCCCAAAGGAAACATAAGAGCCTCTATAGGCAAGTTCCGAAAGAGTTCAATACATAATATAATCTTTTCAAAACAAAGGTGGAGAGATTCTAATCAAAACACAAAGTAGAGGAAATAAAGATCTTCGCCGTTTCTCAGACGACCCACAACTCACTTCTGAGCACCTGGACCTGTATCTGAAAAACAAGAGATATATACGGAATGAGAACCCCGGGCCCATGGGTTTCCAGTACGGTAAAAGTGCCAAATAGATACAATGCACTGCAATAAAAACTCACTAAGCATCCTAAACTTCTTCACCAAATATTCATCCTAGGTTCTCGCTAATCCATGAATAGGCAACTGTCATAAGGGAGTGCTAAATCTAATTCATGTTTCACATATTTCCCAACTCGCTAACTCTTTCACGAATCAGACTCAGAATTATAAGCAAAACCATCACTAGTTGTTTTGCCTCAGCAATTCTATATCAATACATCATACCCTCGCCTGGAGCTAGTGAAACTACATCACTGCGTCTACCCAGAGAGCTCTAGTTATCTCATTCAATAATCATCATCATCATGCAATCGCATCATCAATTCATCCCATCAAGAACAGCCCTCACACCCACCGACACCAGCATGATGGGCCTCTCAGTTGTACAAACACAAGCAATACAGGCAAGTAATACACAAACATGATACAAGTAGAACAAGTAGCATATAGTCAGGTAACATGGCATATATGATGTAGAAATCCAAGACAAATGGCAAACCCAAACAATTTAAACATATGCAAATGATGAATGCCTGCCCTATGGCTGATGATATCATCTGTCGGTTATCAAGCCAACCCGACATGTCCGGTAGCTAACCCGGGCACAGTCTCTCTGTTGCGTATTAATATCATTAGAGGGAATATGTGCCCTGTCGCCATTAGAGGGTATCTGCGTCCTGTCGCCATTAGAGGGTATCGGTGCCCTGTCACCCTTACAACCAGAGAGAAAACACAAGCATGCCTACATTTGACATTTTTCATCATTATTCATTCAATCTCAATTCATATTATAAATCCTCATTGTTATCAAATCTCAAACATTAACCTGGAGCAAGTGGGACGAACCACAACCCTTACTACTACCCAGGTATCACAAATACATTCATTCAAAACTCCATAATTAAACTCATTTATCATAAACATCCTTTTCCGTCTCATACCCGGAGCAAGTGGACAACGCCACTGCCTACTACTCGGGGTCACACATCACATTTCAACATTTTCCATTATTATCCATTTAACACATTCATTCATTAATCGTATATGCATTTATACTCAGCCATAAACATTAATGGCTTTGCCGTAACCCGACAATAACTCAGCCATCCGGCCCATGGTTCAATCAAGAACCGGCCATTTATCAATAATTATAGCCTTTCGGCTCATGGCTTACACGGTACTTCCACCGTCATCCTCCATATCTCATATAATCATATCTGATCATCATTGATCATAACCTTTTCCCTTGCTTCACTCGCAAGTTACCACATCCCCTAGCTCCTTCCTCATTGCTAGGCATACCATAATGATTTAATACATAAGGGGTGAGATCGGAGGCTTAAAAGTATGAGATTTGGCTTTAAAAACTCAAAAACCATCTTTGGCATGAAAACAGGGCCATGCGTACGCGCACTCCACGCGCACGCGCGGATGGTCAAAAACTCATCGACGCGCAAACGTCATACGCGCGAACGCGCAGGTTGAAAAATATCCAAACGGCGCGCAAGCGTCAGCCAATACGCGTGGGTGCTCTTGCGCCCAGGCACAAAACTGGCACAACTCTGGCACAACTCTCTGGAAAATAGCTGGGCATTGGGTGCAGCGCATCGACGTGCACGCGCACACCACGCGCACGCGTGGATGGTGCCTTCTTGAAGAACGACGCGTACGCCCCAAGTGCGCCTACGCGTGGAGGGTTATTCTGCTAAAAATTTTCAAAGTTAAAAGCTGCAGAATTTACAGATTCAACCCCCAATCTTCCGACGGACATAACTTTCTCATTTTAAATCATTTTTCACCCGTTCTTCGAACGGCATGGACATCCCGGATCCAATTTCATTTCTAAATAGATTTGGCACAAAATAGAGATTCGTAGTCCAAGTTATGTCCCGTCAAAGTGTGCCCAAAAACCATATTTTCATACAAAACCACAAGGTGCCATTTTCAAAACAAGCCATTTTCAACTCTTTTCAAAATCAACCAAAACATGCCAATTTCAACCCTTTTTGAAATCAATCAAAATGTACCAAAATCCATATCAAGCCATCCTCAACTCACACATTGACACTTTACCAAAAATTCCCAAAACCACATCCAACCATTTTAACACTTCTCAATCAAATGGCTAAAGGACAAACACAATATCATGTCATACATCCTTCCTCATCCCAATTTCCAATAATACCATTTCCAATCAACCATCATTATACATAATCAATATCATACTCACTATCACGTGATTTCACCCACAAATCAACCTTAATCATTCCCCAAGCATATATCACAACATACATATCTCTAATGCATCATCATACCATCAAGGCATCAATAATCATAATCACATATATGATCACATAATATATCTCAACCGAACCAAACATACCTCATCTACATAAATTCACCCAAAATTACCAAATTCCACACTTCAACTTCTCAAACCTTATTATTCAATAACCAACCTAATCATTCATATATTCATTATCTGAAATTCATCCAATCACTTGTGCCATCATACAATGCACACATCGACTTACCTTTCTTACCTCTTTCCGGCCTCCGGCCCAAAATTCACGGCCTCCGGCCCAATTTTCACAATTTAAATGCATAAACCACAAATCAATACTCATTACCCAGTACATCAAATTCTCAATACACCAAGCATACAAGGTCACACAATTCTCAACCCAATCATTAATTCACATTACATATCAACTATGCATATTAGCACCAACCATTTACACAATCCAAACTTAATCCTAGGGGCATCTAGCCTAGGAATTCTCATCACAACACACGGTACTTAAATAAAACTTAAACCGTACCTCTTGTAGCTAAACCAATTGAGCCTCTTCTTTGGAACTCTTCACCAACCTTAGCTCCAAGCCTTACCAAAGCTCCTCAAGCAATACCAATCTCCCAATTGTGCACCAACATCACCAAATACACTAACATAACCAATATCACATACATACATCAACTTAGGGCTCATAAAAATGACAAATTACAAGGGTTTGAGTACTTCTTTCCTCAGCCCATATGAAGTAGGGATAGAACCCACTTAGAATCCATGTTGGAGTATCCCTAAACACCCAAAATCACAAGATTTCAACACTAACTACCCAAAAACGTGTAACAGTGGGGAATTTCGAAAACTGGGCAGAGTTTAATGGAATACTCACCGTAAAACTTAGATAGAATTGTAGAGGATGAGAAGAGCGACGCGTGGCCGCAAACGGCTCGTCAATCGGAGCTTCGTAGCTCAAGTTATGGTGGTTTGAAGATCAAAGAGAGTTAGGTTTTCTCTCTTCTCTTCTCTCTTCTCAAATCAGCGCCCCAACCCTTCTTTTTAGGGTAAAATGAGCTGAAATGCTCACAACTAATGTTTATATATGTTGGGTCTTGGGCCCACTTAGGCCCGGTTCACTTATTTTTGCCCATTGGCCCAATTTTGGGCCAAAACCTTTAAGATTAGCGCTCTAAATCGCACTTTAAATATTTCTACCTTCCCTAATTATAATTCCTCATTTCTTAATCTTATTTACCCATAATCAATTTTCTCAGTTGTAGTACCAGACAGATCTCAGCCGGTACTGCCGGTCAAAATTCCACTGCGCGCTTTTACGCAGAAAACTATATTTTCCGACTCGGAAAAATTCACTGAATCCAAATATCATATTTAAATTATCAAATTCCAATTGCCAAATCTTCCAACCATATTCGCTCCTATTTAACTTATTATTTAATTAATTTCGGTTAGACCGGGTATTACAATACTAAGGAGCAACATATCATTTGCCAGAATTTTGTCGTGTTAATGGATCTTCTGGATACTACGAAATATATAACTATGCTCATTCTTTACTTAGAAGCATAATAGAACATACATTGGAGTTAGGAAAAAGAGATGGAAAATTTTACGAGATATGCATAGTTTTAGCTATAAAAAATAAGTTCAAAATGTTATTGCAACAATGGCACTGCGTAACTACATTAGACGTTATTCTACAAGTGATCGTAAGTTTAAAAAATATGACCAGATGGATGTTGAGCTTGAAGAAGAAGAAGAAGATGGCGATGAAGGTGAAGCTGAAAATGGAGTTGAAAAAGTTGGAGATGAGTTTCTTGGAACTATGGAAATGGTTCGAAATAATATAGCATCAAGTTTGATTGGCGGAAAAAATTCGGTTATAGTGATTTAGGTATTTTAGTATTTTTAGAGATGATGTTTAGGATAAATAAATTTTTATGATACTTAAATAAAATTTTAAAGTTAAAAAATAAAAGGTTTATTTATTATGTCTATGTTTATTATGAATTTTTTATTTTAAAATTATTTTATTTTAAAATATTATATGAAATTTTAAAGAATTTGAAAAAAGAAATTATTTTTCATTATAAATAGGTTTATTATAATTTTTTTAATTTTTAAATACTGTTTTACCAAACACAATTATAGTGTTTGTGCTTATTAAAAGCCATTTTTAATTTGATTTTACCAAATGCAAGTGTTGCAACTTTCGTAAGATACTTTTGAAAAGTAAAAGCTTTATCAAACCAAGCTTACGTCATGTTATAGTAATATATTTGACTTGCATGTACTTAGCATAATAATTTCTCTTTGTGAACATACTAGCAAACTTATCTTGGAAATAAGTGCTTCAAATATATCGAGATAAAAATATGCGTATGAAAAAATATGCAAAAGAAAGCAAAAACACAAATCTATACAACCCACAAAATTCAAATATAATACAGTTGACTAAAAAATAAGCAAAATACACTAGAAATTAGGCAATTAGACCCGTCACAAATAATCAAAAGCACCAAGACAAGAGATACCATCCATTTGCTCCTCCTTCATGTAGCTTTTTCATTTAAAATAAGCAAGTAACAAATATCAACTCTAGCTCTAATAATAGTAGTCAAGGAGAAAATATCAACAATAGTATTCTATGAACACAAATAAATCACCCACATAAAGCAGAACATAAATGGTGTGTTGTATTGTTTAGTTTATTATGTATGCTTATTCTTATTTTTTATTGTTATTTTATTTTTAAAATAATTTTAAATTTGAAAAATAGGTTCATACTTTTTACATAACTCATAGTTTGCTCTGTTTCAATATATTATATAGGATAATATATGATAGATATTTACTTCATTCTTAATTATTTATTTGTTATTCTTACTTGTTTGGTGGTGGTTAGTATGATTGAGCAGGGAATTAATGGTACCATAGTTGTAAGAATTGAACCGGTAATTAAACCGATCAGACTACTGGATCATTAGTTCAACCGGTGAGTCACTGATTGAACCGGTTAACTCGGTCCTACATAAATAAAAATTATAAAATAGTCAAAAACTTAAAGTTAAAATTTAAAATACATATCTTCACTAACACTTTAAGAATAATCAAGCTATTCTAAAATAATATAGAATAGAAAAATTAAGTATTTTATTATTTTTACTCTATCATAAATATTTTTATTTTGTTTATATATTAAAATAACTATTATTTTCAAATTTTAATAATTTATTAATTAGTTTATATCTTTTATACTACTATATATTACAAGTATTTATTAAAAAAATAATATTAATAAGTATTATATAATTATTAAAAGAAAAAATAAGTGACTATATAATTATTTTTAAACAAAAATATAATTAATTTATGAGTGAGTGAATTTATAACTCAAATTAAAATAAATTAAATAAAAATAAATTATTTGATGAAAGAAAACTATATGTATTATAATTTACATTTGTATTAATAAGATGCATTATAGCCTAATGGCTGTTATTGATCTTTCAAATTTGTAAGAGAGGGTTCGAACCCAACTCAACCATTTTGGAGATATTTTAAATTCCAAAATAAGAGGATCGTATGGTACACACGCATTGGAGCACGATGGACTGGAGAATGCTGGTGCGTCATAGATTCACCCTCTGAGCGGTTCGGTCAAACCGGTCTTTAACGGGTTTGACCGATTTTCACCAATTTAAGACAAATTTGATCGGTTCGTACCGATGTTTCACCTTAAATGGTCCAAACATTGGACCGGACCGGTATATGATCCAATTCACCAGTTTTTCAGTTGAACTGGCCGGTCCAGTCCGGTTTTAACAACTATGAATGGTACTTAACCATTGTTCATTGCGAAAGAAGGGAGAATTATTTTCTTAGAGGAAGATTTCATGTGTTTAATTAGAAAATGTACTGTTGAGGAGCTTCAAGATAATAATAAGGTGTATTTAGTTCTAACCTAACAGAATATTTTTTGAAAGAAGATATACTATTTTATTTTTTTCTGATACTAATTGAATTATGTGTTTCCGAAAACTTTAGAAATGGTTATTTATGATATTTGAGGTGGAGATATCTATTTTTAATGATATATTTTATTTTTTCTGATACTAATTGAATTTTATGTTTTCAAAAACTTTAGAAAGAGTTACTTATGATATTTGAGGTGGAGATAGCTCACCAGTTTTAACAACTATGAATGGTATTCAACCATTGTTCATTATGAAAGAAGGGAAAATTATTTTCTTAGACCAAGATTTCATATGTTTAATTAGGAAATGTACTGTTAAGGAGCTTCAAGATAATAATGAGGTGTATTTTGTAACACCCTACCATACAGAGTCTTATGCTTAAGTCATAATCCAGAGATGGCAAGGTATTACGACCTCTAAAACAAAAATCTAGTACCTATAGTAGTGTGAATAAGGGTTATAACTAGGAGCCTTTGTAGAAAAAGGGGTGAACAAAAATCGCAACTCGAAAGCGCAACACTCCGATCGATAACGCAAGGAGCAAAGGATAAGCTAACGCGAGATTATATATATACAAAAGAGTGTCAAAAACGCGAATATCAAAACTCAAATCCGGATGCAAAGATAACCGGTCCGAGCATAGCAATATATATATATATATACATATAATAAAATAAGGAAAACCCCAAAGGAAACCCAAAGGGACACAAAAACAGAGAACCTAGTCTCCAAAATTCCCTCTAAGAGGAGTCATTACAGTTTGTAATATTCAATGGTGATAAAAGTATCTAAGCAAGATATATAAACCAAAACAGAGCCCCGAGAACAAAGGATCTTCGCTAATCCAGAAGTCTCCAGCATGCCTCAGCGAGAAACCTCACGTCCTGCAACTGAAAACCACAAAATCCGCATGGGTGAGAACCAGAGGTCCCCAGCATGGTAACAACTTCCACATATATAATACATAATAATAGAGGAAGCCGAAGGCAATCCTAGAACTTCCTCCAGATAATATCAAAGCTTATAAACAAATTAAACCGTAAGTGGCAACTGACTAATGATTCTTCAGTCTAACTAATACTTCCCTTTCCAATTCCTTCAGACCTCCCAACCACCAGCAGGAGTATAATATAGCAAACACAGTTATATCAGACAAGAGATTTACAAATAGGAATAGATAAGGCATTTAGACAATTAGCAAGTAATATGCAGTCAAATAGGCAATCTCAAACAATTCATATAGTATGCATATGATGAATGCCTGTCCCTAGTGGCTGATGATATTATCTGTCGGTTATAGAGCCATCCCGATAAGTCCTGGTAGCTAACCATTGGACTGTCCCTCTGTCGCGCATCCCCAACTCGAGTTATACTCATCATAAACATGATCATAATCATGATCCATATCCATCACCCTCACTGGTGAATATTTACGGGGGCGAGCTCATCCGGGCCTTTCACAGTGCCCGGCCACACTTACGACATAGGGTCACAAGAGCTTCGAGTCTCAACCTGGAGCACGTGGTGGCTAGCCACTGCTTCCTCCCAGGGAAACCTTCATCTCTGATGGTGGAAGTGCAAACATTCACAATTCATTCAACAGCATATATGCATTTATACTTAGCCATAATCATGGCTCCGCCGTAACACGGCAATAATCTAGCCATCCGGCTCACGGTTAAATCCATAACCAGCCAATTCATTAACAATTACGGCCCTTCGGCCCATGGCACAACAAGCACTTCCACCGCCATTCACCGCATCTCACATAATCATTTTTGATCCTCATTGATCATTCATTTTTCCCTTGCTTCACTCGCAAGTTACCACATTTACTAGCCCCTTGCCTCATTGCTAGGCCTATTATAATGATTTAAGACATAAGTGGTGAGATCGGAGGCTTAGAAGTATGAAATTCGGCTTTTAAAACTCAAAAATCAACTTTGGGATGAAAACAGGGCCACGCGTACGCGCACTCCACGCGCACGCGTGGATGGCCATAAAACTCATTGACGCACAAGCATAATACGTGCGAGCGCGTGGATTGAAAAATAACCAAACGACGTGCAAGCGTCAGCCATGCGCACGCGTGGGTGCTCTTGCGCCCCAGGCACAAAACTGGCAAACTCTGGCACAACTCTCGAAAAAATAGCTGGGCATTTGGTGCAGCGCATCAACGCACCCGCGCACACCACGCGCATGCATGGATGGTGCTTTCTTGAAGAACGGTGCGTACGCGCCAAGTGCGCCTACGCGCGGAGGGTCATTCTGCTAAAAAATTTTCTAAGTTAAAAGCTGCAGAATTTACAAATTCAACCCCCAATCTTCCGACGGACATAACTTTCTCATTTTCAATCGTTTTTCACCCATTCTTCGAACGGCATGGACATCCCGGATCCAATTTCATTTCTAAATAGATTTGGCACAAATCAGAGATCCGTAGTCCAAGTTATGTCCCGTCAAAATATGTCCAAAAACCATGTTTTCATACAAAACCATAAAGTGCCATTTTCAAAACAAGCCACTTTCAACTCTTTTCAAAATCAATCAAGACATGACAATTTCATCCCTTTTCTTTGAAATCAATCAAAATATACCAAAATCAACATCAAGCCATCCTCAACTCACACATTGACACTTTACCAAAATTTCCAAAACCACATCCAACCATTTTAACACTTCTCAATCAAATGGCTAAAGGACAAACACAATATCATATCATACATCCTTTCTCATCCCAATTTCTAATAATACCATTTCCAATCAACAATCATTATACATAATTATCATCATACTCACCATCAACATGGTACCACCCACCAATTCAACCTTAATCATTCATCAAGCATATATCACAACATGCATTTTCTCATACATCACACAACCAAGGCATCGATATTCATAATCACATATATGATCACATCATATATCTCAACCAATCAACAACGTCATCAATTCAATACCTATCTTAGGGCCTCTAGCCTAAGTATTTCCTACCACATTACATATTAGATACGAGAAACCAAAACCATACCTTAGCCGATTTCCCAAGCTCAACCGGAGCACTTCCAAACCGCTTGTCCACAAGCTCTCAAGGTCTCAACACCTCCAAGAACAGATTTTGTCACACAAAACCCTCTCCCAAGCTTTCCAAAATCACCAATCAAGCTCCAATATTCATATATACACAACCTAAGCCACGATCATCATACCCATACACAACATCTCAATATCCAAACATCATAGAACAACAAATTATACTAGGGTTGAGAATCTTACCACACCCAAGGTCCAAGGAGACAAGATTAACCTTCTCCTTCAAGAGAGTTGGGTCCTATAACATCAAAGAGCCCAAAATCTCAACATTTTTGCTCATGAAACTCAAAATCAAGGCTGGAAATTCGAAGATCAAAACGTGGCTTACCTCAAGATTGATTGTATGGGTTTTGTAGAGCTCTTCGCAGTGAACGCGTGGCCACAAATGGTGCGGCAATCGGAGCTCTAGATCAAAAGTTATGGTGGTTTGAAGATCAAATGAGAGAAAGAACTTGAGAGAGTGTTCTTCCCTCCATGGCCTCCATTTCAGCGTGTTTAGTGTCTCAAATGAGGAGAGAGAGTGCTGAAATGAGGATTTTAGGGTTTAGTTATGTTGGGCCAAGGGCCCACTTTGGGTCCGGTTGGCCCGGTTTGGCCCGTTCGGTCCAATCTTGGTCCGATTTCTATAAAATTGGTACCGAAATTCTCGTCTCAATCTCCTCTATCATATTAAGCCATAAAAATAATATTTTTGGCTTTCTAGAAAAAATTCTCATTTATGGGTTAATTAGCCATTAATTAACCGGGTCTTACATTCTACCCACCTAATTGGGAATTTTGCCCACAAAATTCGAATTCAATTACCTGAGAATAAGTGCGGATAATCCGTTCGCATCTCCGACTCAAGTTCCCAAGTGTGTTCCTCAACACCGCCTCGACTCCAAGCCACTTTGACTAATGAAACCTCTTTTTCACGAAACCATTTGATACTAGTATCGTCAATTCTAACTGGAGCCGCTGGAAGCGTCAAATCTTTTCTTAACTGAACCGACTCAGGTTCTAATACATGGCTAGCATCAGGAGTGTACTTCCGAAGCTATGACACGTGAAACACATCGTGCAGGTTCGAAAGATGAGGTGGTAGAGCCATCCGATACGCTACCGGTCCAATCCGCTCCAGGATCTGAAATGGACCAATGTATCGAGGATTCAACTTCTTCGCCTTAATCGCCCTACCTACTCCTGTGGTTGGAGTAACCTTCAGGAAAACATGATCTCCTTCTTCAAATTCCAAGGGCTTCCGCCTCTGATCGGCGTAACTCTTCTGGCGACTCTGCACCGTAAGCATCCTATCTCGGATTTTCTTGACTTGTTCAGTGGTCTGAGCTATCATCTCCGGCCCCAACAAGCCATTCTCTCCAGCTTCATACCAACATAGCGGAGATTGACATTTCCTTCCATACAATGCCTCATACGAAGCCATTCTGATGCTCGCATGGTAACTATTATTATATGCAAACTCCACTAACGGCATATACCGATCCTAACTCGTCGATAGATCCAAAACACAAGTTCTCAACATATCCTCTAGTGTTTGGATCGTCCTCTCGGATTGACCATCTGTTTGAGAATGGTACGCTGTACTCAAGCTTAATCGGGTTCCAAAAGCTTTCTGAAATGCACCCCAAACCTCGAAGTGAAACAAGGATCTCTATCAGAGATTATAGTAGCAGGGACACCATGGAGTCTCACAATCTCCTTTATGTATAACCGAGCTAGCTCCTCAAGGGTGTAAGTCATCCGAATGGGCAAAAAGTGAGCTGACTTTGTCAGTCGGTCCACAATCACCCAGATAGCATCAAAACCAGTCCTAGTCCTTGGCAATCCCAACACAAAGTCCATTGCAATACTTTTCCACTTCCATTGCGGAACCTCTAAAGGTTGCAACATCCCAGAAGGTCTTTGATGTTCAATCTTTACCTTTTGGCAAGTTAAGCACTTTGAAACATATTCCGCCACATCATTCTTCATACCTGGCCACCAAAACATCGCCTTTAAATCATGGTACATCTTAGTACTTCCCGGGTGAATGGAGAATCTGCTTTTGTGTGCCTCCTTTAAGATATCTTACCTCAAAGTGCCAACATCCGGCACAATGATCCTACCCTTGAATCTCCAGAACCCATCTTTTTCTTCCGACACTCTCCACTGTTTTCCTTGCTCGATAGCCGGTAACACCTTCCATAACGCTTAATCATTTTCATGAGCCTTTAGGAGCTCGGACTTAAAATCACTCGAGATTTCTAATCGGCTCAAACACAAGGTTCCAGATACTTCTCGAGCACCAATTTTTAGACTCTTGAATCCCTTGAGCAACTTCTCCTCTTGAAGCATCATCCAAGCCTCATATAACGACTTCCAACTTAACGCATCCGCGACTACATTTGCCTTTCCCGGATGGCAATTCAACTCAAAGTCGTAGTCCTTCAATAATTCCATCAACCTCCTTTGCCTCATATTAAGCTCTTTCTGATCAAAGAGATATTTCAAGCTCTTGTGATCGGAGAAGACTTGGAACTTAACCCCATAGAGATAATGCCTCCACACCTTCAAGGCAAACACGACCGCAGCGAGTTCCAAATCGTGCGTAGGGTAACTAACTTCATGAGGTCTCAACTGTCGTGAGGCATACGCCACCACATTATGATGCTGCATCAGCACGCATCCTAGACCCTTTAGTGAGGCATCACAGTACACCTCAAATGATTCGTTCGGCTCAGGTAACACCAACACAGGTGCAGTGGTCAAACTTTTCTTCAATGCCTGAAAGCTTTCCTCACACTCAGGAGTCCAAACAAACGGAGTGTCTTTGCGGGTTAATTTTGTCAACGGCAAAGCTAATTGCGAAAAGCCCTTGATAAACCTTCGATAATAGCCAGCTAAGCCCAGAAAACTCCTTATCTCGGTTACTGTGGTTGGTTGCCTCCAATCCATCACAGTTTCCACCTTAGTTGGATCTACGGCTATTCCCTTCTTACTCACCACGTGACCCAAAAACTTCACCTCACTCTTCCAGAACTCACACTTAGACAGTTTTGCATAGAGTTTCTTCTCCTTTAAAATCTGCAACACGGTCCGCAAGTGTTCCGCATGCTCTTCTTCAGTCTTGGAGTAAATTAGTATGTCGTCAATGAAGACAACAACGAATTTATCCAGAAACGGACGGAACACTCTATTCATGTAATCCATGAATACCGCAAGAGCGTTCGTCAACCCAAAGGACATTACAGTGTACTCGTAATGACCATAACGAGTCCAGAAAGCGGTCTTAGGGATATCCTCACCCCCTCACTCTTATCTGGTGATAACCGGATCGCAAATCGATCTTGGAGAAAACCCCAACTCCTTGTAACTGATCCATGAGATCATCAATCCTCGGCAATGGGTACTTATTTTTTATGGTGACCTTGTTCAGCTGCCTGTAATCCACACAGAGTCGCATACTTCCATCTTTCTTCTTTACCAGTAACACTGGAGCACCCCACGGGGAAACACTTGGTCGGATAAAGTTCTTACCCAACAATTCCTCTAACTGAGACTTTAGCTCGGCCATCTCTAACGGTGACATCCTATAAGGAGCACTTGAGATTGGTCCCACCCCAGGCACCAATTCAATAGCAAACTCGACCTCTCGGTTAGGTGGAAATTCCTCAATATCATCGGGAAACACTTCCGGAAACTCACACACTACCGGAATCTGATCCAACCTTTGGTCATCACCCGAAACACCCACGGTTAACAATAGGATACCCTGACATTCGATTCCAGAATAGTTCACCATCATCGAATTCAAGTAATAATTATTCACCACGACCGGCCCTTCTGTATCCTCCGGTATAAAGTACACCGACTTTGTAGAACAATCAAGCAGGACATGGTTCTCAGATAACCAATCCAATCCCAAGACAAGATCAAGACCGATCATCGGTAAGCAGATTAAATTATGGACAAAATCACATTGCTTGAACCTAAACGAAACTTTCGGGCATCCTAGCCTAGTTACCATGGCTTCATGGGTAGCATTATATACTTTTAGGTCATAACCTAAGGTTACGATCTTCAATCCTAACTCATGGGCTTTCTCAAATGCAATGAATGAATGCGATGCTCCCGAATCAAATAAAGCATTTAAAGTTTGACCAGCCATTTCACAGTTACCTCGAATGAGTGTCTCAAATCCCTCTGTACCCCTAGCTGAGGTGGTGAACACCCGACCGGTCTGTTGTGCTTTCCCAGCACCTTGCTTCTGCTGCTCCGGACAACTTGCGGCTCTATGCCCCGCCTTTTCACAATTGTAGCACAAACCCCATCTGGCCTTGCATGGTACCCCTGGATGGTGACTCCCATACCTAGTACAAGCTTGATCATTCTGAGGCTGCTTTCCAAACCTTTTCCCTTGGGAGTAGTTGTTGTTGGGCCTCCTAAAGAAACCTCCCCTCTTGAAAGACGGACCTCTAGGTGCAAAACTCTTCCCTCGGTTCTGTAGAAATGATCCTTTGTGACTTCCTTTCTTAGTGGCTGCCCTCTTCACACACTCTTCAGCAACCCTACACTTGTTCACCAACTCGGAGAAAGTCCTAATCTCCATTGGCCCCACCGAACCGAAAAGATCGCTCCAGAGTCCTCCTTCGTACTTAACACACTTCCATTCCTCATATTCCACCAGAGTCCCTTGACACATACGAGAGAATCTGAACAGCTCCTCAAACTTGTCAGTATACTCAGATACGGACATAGTACCCTACTTCAGCTGCAACAATTCAAGCTCCTTGGCCGTCCTGGCAGAAGTCGGAAAGTACTTCTTATAGAACTCCTCTTGGAAGACATCCCAGGTGATATAATCATCACCCTGCTGCAGGAGGCGTCGGATTCTTTGCCACCAATGCGACGTTTCTCCAGTGAGCAAATAGGTAGCGAACTCTATACGCTGCCCTTCAGGTACCACCTGCGCTTGCAGTGCTCATTCCATGGCCTGAAACCATGTATCGGCCTCAGTTGGGCTAGTGGTTCCCTTGAACTCAGGTGGATTAACCTTCAAAAAGTTTGCCAGTGTCATCGGGCCCTGAACTCCACCTCCGTCATTACCATGGTTGTTCATCTGTTGACCAAGAGCCTCAGCAGTGGCTTGCATAGCAGTAGCCATGTTCTCCAATGCAGTCATAAAGTTCACCGGGTCATTAGGGTTAATCTCCAGTGCACGAGCATTCATATGACCGCTCCTACAACCTCTACCGCGTCCACGAGGCGCCATCTAGTTCCTATACACACCAAACAATCGATATTAAGTTGATCAGTCTCAATATCGGAAGTCTAGTGCTTCAAGGTCCCAAATGCATGCTCATGAACGTTTATGCCAATTATATCAAGCAGATATACTAATAGCACATAATACACATACAGAGAATGCACAGAAGCATAGTCAGTCCGTCCCTCAGGCTCTACAGAAACGAACTGCTCTGATACCATAATGTAACACCCTACCATACAGAGTCTTATGCTTAAGTCATAATCCAGAGATGGCAAGGTATTACGACCTCTAAAACAAAAATCTAGTACGTATAGTAGTGTGAATAAGGGTTATAACTAGGAGCCTTTGTAGAAAAAGAGGTGAACAAAAATTGCAACTCGAAAGTACAACACTCCGATCGATAATGCAACGAGCAAAAGATAAGCTAACGCGAGATTATATATATACAAAAGAGTGTCAAAAACGGGAATATCAAAACTCAAAAATCTCAACACTTTACCCACCAAATTTTTGAAATTGAAGGTTGTAAATTCGAAGAGCAAACTGTGGCTTACCTCAAGAATATTTGCGTGAGTTTCGTAGAGCTCCACGCCGCGGTCGCATAGCCATAAATGGTGCGTCAATCGGAGCTCCGGATCAAAAGTTGTGATCAATGGGAAATTGAATTGATATAGGAACAAGGGTTTTATGTTTTCCCCCCTTCTCCCTTTCTATTTCAGCGTGTATGTGTATTGTTTGAGGAGAGAGAGTGATGAGCTCTCTTAATTGAGTGATGCTTGGCTGGCCTTGTGCCCAACATGGGTCCGGTTGTTCCGGTTTGGCCCATTTAGCCAAATCTTGGGCCGATTTCCTTAAAATTGGTGTCAAAATTCTCGTTTTAATTTTATCTATCATATTAAACCATAAAAATCTCTTTTCTTATTCTCTAGAATATATTTTAATTTATGGGTTAATTAGTCATTAATTAACCGGGTTTTACAGTGCTTATCAAAATTAAAAAAAATCTAATATAACCTTATATAATAATAAATATTCAAAATTACCCTTATTAATTATTAACACCAAATTTTATTTATTTTTTCGCACATATTTTCCATCATTATATTGCCATTGAAATCCTCATATATTTCTAATTTCTCACCCTAACCTTTACAAATTCAAACACAATCTTCATATATTTTTTATTTTTCACTCTAACATTCACATTTCCAATGCAAATACATCTCTATCACATATTAGATATGAACTTTTATCTATTTATATTATTTTTTGTGCGTTATTTTTATATTTTTTTAGTATAGCTATTATATTTATTTATTTTTTTCTGTTCTTTGAAACGTGAAGAGGGAGACCTAATTTATGGAACCAATAATAAAATTTTTCTACACTAACTGCATGAACATTAGTCAAAATTATAATAACATATATATACATATGTAAATATCGATATATAATCATAAGAGTGGTTTATTTGAGATATGTGTCACATTTTTTGTGATATATAAATGTGAGCCTATATACATATATATATATATATATATATATATATATATATATATATATATATATATAAGTGGGTAATGGACATACCAATACTAGCATTGGATTACATATAAGTTTTATTATTGACTAATGATAACTCTATTTATATTAGTATAGAGAGTAAATCAAGTAAAAATTTAAATTATTGGTCTCTAAAATTTGAAGTGCTACAAGTAATGTTTATTGTTTTTCAGTATATTGTTTGTCGTGTTTTTTTTTTAAGTAATGTTAATTAATTTATCCTATTATTCTTTTATTTTTATAATATATTTAGTTCCTGCATTATTATTGGCCTACTAGAATAGAGTAATATTGTATGTTTATTAGTCTTATTAATTGATAATAATACTTTATGGAGTTTATTATTGTGTAACACATAATAAGTATTTAGGTATAATTGACATAAAAATTCATGATGCACTTTGATTTCAATCTTTCAATTTTTGTTTGAACTTATGGAATAATTTTTGTTATCATGTGATAAGTTTTGATGGATACAACAATGAATTTGATCACATCTGAAGAGAAAAATGATGGAAAAAGAATTGCACAATGGAACAAAAATCTAGTAGATATATTTTGTGCTTTGTGTGTAAAAAGTATTGAAGCTGGTAGCAAACTGGACACACATTTTGATACCAAATATTGGAAACAATTGACAGCTGAATTCACAAAAGCTATGAAAAAAGAATATAATAGAAAACAATTGAAAAATAAATGGGACCAGTTGAAGTAGATTGGAAGAATTGGAAGCAATTGAAAGAGAACGAAACTGGACTTGGATGGGATTTGCTAAAAAAAATTGATGCAAGTGAAGAGTGGTGGGCTAAAAAATTAGCGGTTAGTATTCTTAGGCTTAGTTTGGTAAGTATAGTAGCATACATATTGATATATATAATTATTACTAAGTATCAATATTTTATGTAGGTTATTTCAAAGGCTAAAAAACTTAGAAAAGAAGGAATTCATCCAGATTTTGAGGCTACATTGTATAGGATGTTTCAAAGAATAGTTGCAATAGGAGAAGATGCTTGGACTCCATCTTCTGGACTAGTTTCTTCTTCAATTGAAAAAGATACACAACCTGAAGATAGTGAGGATTCAGATATAGAGCTTAAGTCTAGAGTTATAAACATAAAAAAAGGAAAAACTTCACTAATGCTAATACGAACAAGAAAGCAAAAAAAGTTGGAGGTGCTTAGAAATTGTCACACCAAATTGATAGACTTTGTGAGGCTGTGAAACGTAGGAGCTCTAATAAGAATGATACTTTAGGACCTAGTATAACTCAAGCAATAGAAGAACTGGATGTTATACCGGGTATAGATCCACTTGAACAAATTTATATGTTTGCAACTTAACTTTTTTTGGATAAAGATAAAAGAGAGATGTTCGTTGCCTTAAAGCATAAGGAAGTCAAACTTGCGTGTTTAATGAATGAAAAGAATGACCAAGAGAAGAAGGAAAACAATTTGTTTACAAAGCTCTTTTAAGATTTTATTACATCCATTTTATAGACAATGAGTTGTGTCTGCTACTTACATTCATTTGCTTGGATCTTTTTTATTTCACTTGTTCTTTTTTATTGCAAATAAAAATTACAGTACTTTTATTTCTTGATAAATTATTCTACTTTTTTTAAATCCTTGTGTTCTTTCTTTTAATATAATTATTATACATCGCATTGGAATATGAAAATTGATTATGATGAAGAGGAAGAATTTGATCGAGTTTTAACTTCCACAACATGTTTGCTCTTACAATATTATGATAAGTATATCTATAAAAGACCATGCATGACTTCTACACAAATAGGACTATACTAGTTGTTGTTGCAACATGTTTATAATGAAAAAAGATGTTTTCAAAGGACTATACTATGATTTGAAAACAAACTATGGTTTATGTGCCTCAAGGAGAATATCTGCTGCAGAAATGCTAGCAATGTTCCTATTTGTACTAGGAGATGGAAACTCAAATAAGTCAACTAAGGAGTGGTTTCAACATTCTGGTGAAACAATAAGTAAAAAATTTGAAGAAGTGCTACAAACTGTGTGCAAAATGGCCATAGACATCATACAACCAAAGGATCGTGATTTTAAAGAAGTGCCTAGAAAATTAAGGAATGATGATAGATATTGGCCTCATTTTTAAGGTAATTTTTATATTATTTATTTTAAAAAATATCCAAAATAATTACTAAAACAATTATTATCTTTCATTGCATGTGTTGGTATTAGATTTGCTTTATATTATTTGCAAAATTGATGCTCTAATCATGTTAATCATAGGATGCAATTGGTGCTTGATAAACCCCTATTTTATGATTCATCTTGTGCTCAATTAGGTATTTTTATCAATTATTCACCCACTTATTCATAAGATTTGCATGGTTTTACAATTCCTTCCTTATTTTATGATATATGTGAAAACATGTTTCTTATACTTTAAAAATATTAAATTTAATTATCCTTTATTACCATTCGATGCCGTGATCTGTGTGTTAAGTAATTTCAGGCTTTATAGGGCAGGAATGGCTTAGAAGACAGAAAGGAAACATACAAAAATAGAAGGAAAGCACAAAAATAGAGTTTCGAAGAAAAGGCAGCGATGCGCACGCGTGGACGACACGGACGCATGCCTAGCGCAAAACGCAAGCGATGCACACACGTGGACGACGCGAACGCGTGCTTGGCGCAGAACACAAACGACGCGAACGTGTGACCCACGCGTACGCGTGATGGACGCCACGTGCAGTAAATTGCAGAAGTCGCCCCCAGCAATTCCTGGACCCTTTTTTAGCCCAATTTCAAGCCCAGAAACACAGAATATAAGCCAGAGAATGGGAAAATCAAAAAAGGAGAATTGATACGACGATGGATACAACTTCCATATTTCATAATTTTAGGTTTTAGATGTAGTTTATAGAGAGAGAAGCTCTCTCCTCTCTTAATTTATGGTTATTTCTTCATATCAGGTTCAATATTCCCAACTTTAATTTTATGTTCACTTCTACTTTTAGTTACTCCAATGATTTTACTCGTTAATTACTTATGTTACCAAATTGGCTTATGAATCTTTCTATGTTAGATTTGAATATGCTATTTAATATAATTCGAGGTATTTCAGATTTATGATTGTTTTATTCTATTTATGATGCTTTTTAATTTAATTTAGATTTTTCTCCTTTTGGTTTTGGTTAAGTAATTGGTAACACTTGAATTATCAAACTCAGCGGTTGATTGAAAATTGGAAACTGCTGATTGATTTGGATCGCTCTAAAGCTAGTCTTTCCACAGGAGTTGACTAGGACTTGAGGATCAAATTCATAGGTCCACTTGACTTTCCTTTATTCATTAAGGGTTAACTAAGTGGGAGCGATAAACAATTCTCATCACACCTGATAAGGATAACTAGGATGGAATTTCCAGTTCTTACACCTTGCCAAGAGTTTTATAATTATTAATTTATTTTTCTTGCCATTTAAATTACTTGTTCACTATTCCAAAAACCCAAAAATATACCTTTTTCAATAACCAATAATAAATCATACTTCCCTGCAATACTTTGAGATACGACACGAGGTTCCAATACTTCGGTTATCAATTTTATTGGATTTGTTTAAGTGACAACCAAGTTTTTGTACGAAAGGATTCTCTATTGGTTTAGAAACTATACTTACAACGCGATTATTTTTTTTTATAAAAATTCTATAATGACAGAAATCCTTTCGTCAGTGCTATAGATGGAACTCATGTGCCAGTGATTGTGTCTGCTGAAAACCAAATTTGATTTATTGGTAGAAAGGGAATTCTAACCCAAAATGTTATGGCTGCATGTAATTTTGATATGGAATTTACTTTTGCTTTGGCGGGTTGGGAAGGGACAGCTCATGACACAAGAGTATTTTTATATGCAATTGGTACATCTGAGTTGAACTTTCCAAAACCTCCTTCAGGTAATAACATGATTACCTTTAAGATTAAATTATATACTACATATGTAAATTTAATGTCTTATCATGTTTTCTTTCACTTAATAATATACAGGAAAATAATATTTTAATAGATGCAGGCTATTCAGAAAAGATAGGTTATCTAAGACCATACTAAGGAGCAACATATCATTTTCCAGAATTTCGTCGTGTTAATGGATCTTCTGGATACTACGAAATATATAACTATGCTCATTCTTTACTTAGAAGCATAATAGAACATACATTTGGAGTTAGAAAAAAGAGATGCAAAATTATACGAGATATGCATAGTTTTAGCTATAAAAAACAAGTTCAAATTGTTATTGCAACAATGGCACTGTGTAACTACATTAGATGTTATTCTACAAGTGATCGTAAGTTTAAAAAATATGACCAGATGGATGTTGAGCTTGAAGAAGAAGATGAAGATGGCGATGAATGTGAAGTTGAAAATGCAGTTGAAAAAGTTGGAGATGAGTTTCTTGTAACTATGGAAATGGTTCGAAATAATATAGCATCAAGTTTGATTGGCAGAAAAAATTCGGTTATAGTGATTTAGGTATTTTAGTATTTTTAGAGATGATGTTTAGGATAAATAAATTTTTATGATACTTAAATAAAATTTTAAAGTTAAAAAATAAAAGGTTTATTTATTATGTCTATGTTTATTATGAATTTTTTTATTTTAAAATTATTTTATTTTAAAATATTATATGAAATTTTAAAGAATTTGAAAAAAGAAATTATTTTTCATTATAAATAAGTTTATTATAATTTTTTTAATTTTTAAATACTGTTTCACCAAACACAATTATAGTGTTTGTGCTTATTAAAAGCCATTTTTAATTTGATTTTACCAAACGCAAGTGCTGTAACTTTCATAAGATAATTTTGAAAAGTAAAAGCTTTATCAAACCAAGCTTAAGTCATGTTATAGTAATATATTTGACTTCCATGTACTTAGCATAATAATTTCCCTTTGTGAACATACTAGCAAACTTATCTTGGAAATAAGTGCTTCAAATATATCGAGATAAAAATATGCGTATGAAAAAATATGCAAAAGAAAGCAAAAACAAAAATCTATACAACCCACAAAATTCAAATATCATACAGTTGACTAAAAAATAAGCAAAATACACTAGAAATTAGGCAATTAGACCCGTCACAAATAATCAAAAGCACCAAGACAAGAGATACCATCCATTTGTTCCTCCTTCATATAGCTTTTTCATTTAAAATAAGCAAGTAACAAATATCAACTCCAGCTCTAATAATAGTAGTCAAGGAGAAAATATCAACAATAGTATTCTATGAACACAAATAAATCACCCACATAAAGCAGAACATAAATGGTGTGTTGTATTGTTTAGTTTATTATGTATGCTTATTCTTATTTTTTATTGTTATTTTATTTTTAAAATAATTTTAAATTTGAAAAATAGGTTCATACTTTTTACATAACTCATAGTTTGCTCTGTTTCAGTATATTATATAGGATAATATATGATAGATATTTACTTCATTCTTAATTATTTATTTGTTATTCTTACTTGTTTGGTGGTGGTTAGTATGATTGAGCAGGGAATTAATGGTACCATAGTTGTAAGAATTGAACCGGTAATTAAACCGGTCAGACTACTGGATCATTAGTTCAACCGGTGAGTCACTGATTGAACCGGTTAACTCGGTCCTACATAAATAAAAATTATAAAATATTCAAAAACATAAAATTAAAATTTAAAATACATATCTTCACTAACATTTTAAGAATAATCAAGCTATTCTAAAATAATATAGAATAGGAAAAATAAGTATTTTATTATTTTTACTCTATCATAAATATTTTTATTTTGTTTATATATTAAAATAACTATTGTTTTCATATTTTAATAATTTATTAATTAGTTTATATCTTTTATACTATTATATATTACAAGTATTTATTAAAAAAATAATATTAATAAGTATTATATAATTATTAAAAGAAAAAATAAGTGACTATATAATTATTATTAAACAAAAATATAATTAATTTATGAGTGAGTGAATTTATAACTCAAATTAAAATAAATTAAATAAAAATAAATTATTTGATGAAAGATAACTATATGTGTTATAATTTACATTTGTATTAATAAGATGCATTATAGCCTAATGGTTGTTAATGATCTTTCAAATTTGGAAGAGAGGGGTTCGAATCCCAACTCAACTATTTTGGAGATATTTTAAATTCCAAAATAAGAGGATCGTATGGTACACACGCATTGGAGCACGATGGACTGGAGAATGTTGGTGCGTCATAGATTCACCCTCTGAGCGATTCGGTCAAACCGGTCTTTAACGGATTTGACCGATTTTCACCGGTTTAAGACAAATTTGATCGGTTCGTACCGATTCTTCACCTTAAATGGTCCAAACACTGGACCGGACCGGTATATGATCTAATTCACCAGTTTTTCAGTTGAACTGGCTGGTCCAGTCCGGTTTTAACAACTATGAATGGTACTCAACCATTGTTCATTGCGAAAGAAGAGAGAATTATTTTCTTAGAGGAAGATTTCATGTGTTTAATTAGAAAATGTACTGTTGAGGAGCTTCAAGATAATAATAAGGTGTATTTAGTTCTAACCTAACAGAATATTTTTTGAAAGAAGATATACTATTTTATTTTTTTTGATACTAATTGAATTTTGTGTTTCCGAAAACTTTAGAAATGGTTATTTATGATATTTGTAGCACCCTAACTACCAAAGTTAACGCTTCCGGCTGCGCCACTCTGATAGCTCGGACATTACGACGACTTTTATACTATTTAATACTAAAATATGAGCCTGTTTAAAACTTTAAACCGCAATACCGCTCCCAAAGACACTTTCGTTCGATAACGTACATCCATAGATACCATACAACTTACAAAAACTCATAAAGAGTACATACATATATACATTTATATACATAGATAATATTATAAGCATTATCCAATACAATCCCTATCCCTCTCACAGAATATATCAAAATAAAGGCGAGGGTACAATAAATAATCTACATCAATACAGAACATATCAATAACTAAATAAACTCTTCGTGACTTCTGCGCCCATATCCTGAAAGGGGAAAAATGTAGGGGGGGTGAGAACATCATCCTCGAAAGGGTTCTCAGTAGAGGGTTTTTGGGAATTACTGTAATAGGATACGTGAAGATAACCGCATCAGTGATTAATAACCGTCTTTTGCCTCTTCAAAAACAATAGTTTCCAATAAAAGTAAAGTCGGAAATCCTTTCTAAAAGAGGAACCGTTCAATTCTCAAAAACTCAAAAGTCTTTCAAAACGGTTTATCTATGCTGAAACAAAATAACCTTTCATATTTTATTCCAAACCAGAAACACAAAACTGAAATCAACCATCAGTTCATCTCATTCCAACCGCGGCCCTAGGCCCAAACAATCCAACCAACAACCAATCACCACAATCCAATAGAGTCCCAGATGCAAACACAGATAGGAAGTTCAAGCACAAACAAACAGTTATTACAAGTAGAACAGTTAGCAATTACTCACATAGGCAAACCAAGTATAATATGCACACCCAACCAATGTCACACAAATGCATATGATGCATGCCTGTCCCTAGTGGCTGATGATATCATCTGTCGGTTATAGAGCCAACCCGACAAGTCCTGGTAGCTAACCATTGGACTGTCCCTCTGTCGTGCATCCCCAACTCGAGTTATACTCATCATAAACTTGATCATAATCATGATCCATATCCATCACCCTCACTGGTGAATATTTATCCATCACTATCACTGGTGAATATTTATGGGGGCAAGCTCATCCGGGCCTTTCATAGTGCCCGGCCACACTTACGACATTGGGTTAACAGAGCTTCGAGTCTCAACCTGGAGCACATGGTGGCTGGCCATTGCTACTACCCAGGGAAACCCTCATCTCCCATAGTGGAAGTGCCAAAAATCACAATTATCAATAATTCAGAATATACATGCATTCATTCTCATCCATGGATCAACATCCATCTTAGCCATCCGGCTTACGGTTCAGTCCAGAACCAGCCAATATTCATAATCATACATAGCCATTCCGGCTCATAATAAAACAGCACTTCCACATTCAAAATCATCAAATTCATGAAATCGGCATTTAAGCCATAAATCATTTTCTCAATTCATTTCACTTTGAAATCGAGTTTCAACTCTTTTCAACCTTGGCTTTAAAGACCTCATTTCTCAAATTATCTCAGGCTCATAAGCCAGTTTTACTCAAAGTAAATTCCCTTTTTAAAACAAAGCCGCTCTCGGCATCCTCTTTCCAAGACTTCCAAAACCATGGAAAGTTAAAGATTCAATTTGGGAACAATCAAAATCGCCCATTCCACAATGGGATTTTATAACAAAGTTTCTCGGCAGAGTCCCAAGTCTTTAGGGAAGGCCATCTTACATCAATTCTTTAAAATTCATTGAAACTCTTAAAATCATAGATTCTCGGTTCAAGTAAATAAAACTGAATTTATTATGAAACCGACTATACAAAATCACAAGTTCCAACCCGGTCCAAAAATCAACTCATTTGAAATGGAACCGGTTCATTTGAATCAAACCGCTTTCAGATTTCTTTTTGGAACCCATTTTTCCAACTCTTCCAAAATGACTCAAACTTGATTACTCAATCAAAAATCTAGGTTCCTTTAAAAATTACTAAAAACTCCTTTTTACATTGAAATCAATATTATAGCATCATTCTTTCCTTCAGTGATTCAAACGGTAAAAATAGTTCAGTTCTAAATAAGCCGAACTCAACGTATAAGGTTCATCAAATAAATTAAGCTTGAAGACATAAATATCCTTTTAATAAATCAAATAATACAATCTCTCAAATTCAACCTTTTTTTTTTTAAATAACCTTTCAAACAAGACTAAGAGTTTATAGAAATTTCGGCAGCACCTCCCCTAAAACTTGGACTTTTGCCATCCGGTTCGGGTCCCAACTAAACCGTTCCTCATTCCTTTTCAACAACACAAAACCAGAAATCAATTCAAAGCAGGCTAAATCCAACAATCGCCTCAGTGGCGTATCTCAAGGATACCATTTCAAAATCAACTCAATATCAATCGATTTAACTCATTTCCAAAGCTTTAAAGAATCAGTTCGGCAATAAATCATTTGTCCATAACCAAGTCAATTAAAGTAAACCAGGCTGAATTCAAAAGTGCATTCGACTTTTCACATCATTGAAATAATTGACTCAATTCAAACCAATCCTCAACGGTTTAAACTCAGATTTCAAATCTTTAAAGAATCAACTTTAAAACATTACATTTCATAAAGCCGCACAACAATTCAGCCAAACCAACATCCATAATTATTCGAGTCAATCAAATAATACATAAGGCAATTACAATCACCAAATATACAATATCTCACATCAGTATCCATATGTAATAATTCCAATACATAAAACATAGTTTTTGGAAAGCGCCCCTACCTCAAAACACAAATTCCATAACTCAAACGCGTCACAGAATCCTTTTAGCTTCAACTCGAAATCAACCGCAGGCAACAACTCAGCTCCACTTGCTTTCTCAACAATCTCAACAACTCTAATTGCAACACATAACAGTCAGGACTCGACCCCACGTTACCAAAACTCATAATCATTAACCAAACACAACATGGTACCAATGCGAGGCATTCGGAATAGAAATACTCACTGAATTAACAAAACGAAGCAGCTGCGATTTCGAACCGGCCCGGCAACAGCTCCGGCGGCGGCCAGAAGCTCTGGCGGATCAACTGGAAAAACCGTACAGCATCAAAACCATCTCGAAAACTAAAAAGGCAGAAACCTCGAATGAACCCTTACCGGCAATTTTTCCGGCGACGGCAGAAGTAGCCAGAAGCTCCGGCGGTGGTCCCGGGAGTCGCAGAACCACTCCTGGCGACCAGAACCCTTTTCTGATGGCGGCAGTTCCGACCGAGGCGGCGCCAGTGACGCGATCGGTGGCCAGGCACGGTGGTTGGGTTCCCAGCACACCTTCAGATCTCTCTGTCTCTCCTGCTCGGCGTGACTGAACGGCCTTCCTTTCAACGGCGCACCGGCGGCGAACCCTAGCAGTGGCGGAGGTAGGTGGCAGTTTCTGACAGCCATGGAAGCTCCGGCAGCGTCGCGGCAACGTGAGCTTGCAGCAGCGATGCCCAGGTGCGGCGGCGACGGCGCACGACAGCGCCCCTTCCTCCTCTTTTCTCGCGCCAGCTTCGATGGATTGACAGTGGCGGAGGCGGCGCGAGTCCTCTCTCCTCTTCGCGATTTATGGCATCGGGGAGGGCGGCTTCTGCGGTGGCGCCAGGGAGTGACGGCGGTGCGCGAAGCTTCTCCAACGACGGCAACGACGCGACGTCGCGGTGGCGCGGCGACGGCAACAGGATGAGCTTCCTTCCGCCTCTCCTCTGCCGCAACTCAGTCTCCATCTCCCACTCTACCTCAGTTTCTCTCTTTCATGGAAATCAAGGGGAATTGCGTGTATTGCCACTGCTGTTAGAAGGGAAGGCTGCAGCAGCTATGGGGAAACCGGGTCGGGTTAGGGTTTTTAGGGTTAGGGTTTCATTTCAAAATTTAGGGTTAGGGGTATTTTAGTAATTTCAAATAAAAATAGGGATATTATAATAATTAGAAATAAATTCTAATCCATTAATAATAATGTATAAAAATACTATTTGCTCATCAATTTCATAAATTATTTTCAATAAAATGTCCAAATCAAATAATTAGGAGTAATATAATTAAATCCCTTATTTTCCAAAGTAGCAGAATTAATATTGAAAATATTACTTATTTAATTCAAATCATATAGAAATCCTTATTATTTCACAACTACCAACTTTATACTCTGAATATAGAAAATAATCCAATAATTACAAAATTGGATAATAATCGTAACTTATCTCAAGTTCAATAAATCAAAACTTGCCTTAATTATCTTTAATAAAATAATTTCTGAAATTAAGGCTATAAATAACTATATGATTTGAGACTTGATCATAAAAAGACTTTTCAAAGATTCTGGGTCTTACATTCTACCCACCTTATAAAAATTTTCGCCCTCGAAAATTGATACAAAATGAAAGAAATTCCATAACAGTTCACCCTTGAACACATTTACGGGAGAAGCAAAAATATCTCAAAATATAATGATATATACGATTTTCAAATACTTTGAATGTCATAAGCATAAGGATGTAAAGATAGGAGTGTGATTGCAAAGCAAACGTTACAAGACAGGCTCAATGTAAAAGGTGACATAGTTCAACATGTGGTAGAAAAGAAAGGCATCGAAGGCTATAAAACAGGCTGGGGTTAAAACGACGTGCTTAACATCCGCGCACTAATCTCATATCCACCTCGAAGTTTCAACTTTCCAACTCCATCAAGCACTTTACAATCCCCATACTCGATCACAAGCCTGACAACCGCAAACCCGTTCGCAAGGAACAAAACGCTCACAACTCATAACGTTGCACACCTACCGCTTCAACTTCCGTATATACATATCACATCTTAAAGAACTAACGCATCGCGTTACTACGTCTACAAGTCGCACGTGATATCAAAACAATTCTCGAGTCTACTCAGAAGGACACAAGATTTAAAAAGGAGAGTCAAATGTCAAGGATAGTACTCAAAGATTTGAGAGAATGTATCCAATTCCAAATAAACAAGGACACTCGAGCAATGAAGTTTGCTAGACTCAATTCAATTGACAACTTCAAGATAACCCTTTGATCAAGGAAATTCAATAGGATCAATAGGAGGAATCAGCACATTAATTTGAACCAAATTCAAATTGGGTCGAAGAAGTATGAGGTTTACAGAAAAGAATATTTCAAACCCAAGACAAGGCTCACAGAACTCAAGAGCATAATTAAAATACTTTCGAATACATTGCTTTTAAAAGAATCGAAAACTTGCAGAAAAACCACTTCGCAGTCTGAAAGAGGAGTTAAGTAACAACATCCTTCAAAAGAGTAACAAAAGCATAAATGTGGCTTTGCTCTTAATACGCTTTCATGTTGAAGTAGATCATGTAGAGTTTTAAAAACAAAATGCACACAAGTTTGGCTAAGAGCTAAAATATTTCCTCAAATATTTTAGAAAGATAATTAGGTGCACAACTTAACCAAAGGCAATCATAAAACTCAGAAAACAAAATAAATGCTTGTTCAAAAATTCCCAAAGTTCATATTCAAACAAGCGTGTATAAAATCATGGCAAAGACGAAAGAGAAAATTAAACTCTTTTTAGAAAAGAAACTCCGAAGTAAAAATTTGCTTACAATTTGGTAAAGGAAATAAGTGGTGCGTTACAAACGGACAGGTTTCCATTAAACGACGAAGCTATTCAAAACTTCATTTAAAATAGCATATGCCAACTTAAAATCATCTTTGTCAAAATTGAACAATGGTTTCAATATCCATCAAGCAACAGAAAATAAATTCCGTTTAATATTTCTTCAAAGAGGATTCAAAACTTCTTTAAAAGGTTCAAAACAAGACTCCAAAAGTGTTCTTGAAATCACCATCTCAGAAGAACATTCAAGAAGTTTAAGATGCACTAAAAAGAATTCAAGCCATGCAAGAAAGGATCTTAAACCAAAGTAGTCCAAACAAGATTCACTAGGCATGACTCATCAAACAAGCTTTCAATTGTTCCAAAAGAATACAAAAGTCATAGGAAAGACAACTCAATCATTAGTAATTTCTCAAAGGTAAATCTTTAACTAAAAACTCTTGTAGAGAAAATGAGAGAATAAACAATGCACTAATTTGAAACGAATCAAACTGACTCACATACAGATGAGATTCACAAGAGAGGACAAACCAAGATCAATGGTAATTTCACAAGATATAAAAGATTAGTTAAAAACAGAGTCACGTATGACATTCATAGAGGTGAAAAGCTTAAGAAGGAACGATTCCATTCATAAGAAGAAAGCTATGAATCCAACATTTTCAAAAGAATAACAATGGCATCAAAAATGTAGTATGCTAAACCGAACTCAAGTTAAAAATAATTTGGGTAAAGTTTATCAACAAAAATCAATCGGAATAAAAGCGAAGAATTCCTTCTTCCCAGAATTTCGAAAAATCCCCAAATGCATAATCAGATAAAGGCGTGTGATGGAACTATAGTAAAATTACTAGAAAGTCAAATTGTATTTTAAGTAGGTGCAGTTCTATAAATCAGTAAAAGTATAGGCGAGGCATTAGAAAGAAATAGTTGTTAAACTGTATGAGTAATCTCAAAGTCTCATATATAAAAAAGTATATATCTAATCAACAGCAATTTACAAAATCTCAAAATTGGCTATAATCATTGTCAAATAAGAGAAAAACTAAATCAATAATTTCTCAAGAATGGACTCGGAATCCGGAGTTAAAATGCACGACGCAATAGGACAAGTTCAAAGCTATAGCAAGGAATACATGGATCAAGAAAAACTCAAACAGAGAAAGCCAGATACAACAAGGATTTCAAACAAGCATATGCACTTAGGATCAAACAAGAATACATATGAATAGAGGAATAGAGTGGAACATCAAACTACTTTTCAAGAGGAGTAGCAAACAAGAACTTCAAGTTAGGATATGAAAGAATAGGTCAACTCGAACAAAATTCAAGACACACAACTGAGCAGCCTCGAGAATTAGTTTCCAACATTCCCAAAACCCGCGATTCGCTTTACTCAAAACTCGTATATCATCTATGATAACCCATCAGTACTTTCATATACATATTTCACTAGTATTAAGTCGGCCAAACTTAATCTCAGGAATTATGCAATGCAAGACTAACAGCGTTAAATCAATAGACCGTCATGTGCATAAAGCCCTAATCTTCGTCATTCAACAAGACCTAGTACATGACAAACACTCAGAGTATGCAATTGAAGCATAGTCAGTCCATTCCTCAGGCTCTACAGGAATAACTGCTCTGATACCATAATGTAACACCCTAACTACCAAAGTTAACGCTTCCGGCTGCGCCACTCTGATAGCTCGGACATTACGACGACTTTTATACTATTTAATACTAAAATATGAGCCTGTTTAAAACTTTAAACCGCAATACCGCTCCCAAAGACACTTTCGTTCGATAACGTACATCCATAGATACCATACAACTTACAAAAACTCATAAAGAGTACATACATATATACACTTATATACATAGATAATATTATAAGCATTATCCAATACAATCCTTATCCCTCTCACAGAATATATCAAAATAAAGGCGAGGGTACAATAAATAATCTACATCAATACAGAACATATCAATAACTAAATAAACTCTTCGTGACTTCTGCGCCCATATCCTGAAAGGGGAAAAATGTAGGGGGGGTGAGAACATCATCCTCGAAAGGGTTCTCAGTAGAGGGTTTTTGGGAATTACTGTAATAGGATACGTGAAGATAACCGCATCAGTGATTAATAACCGTCTTTTGCCTCTTCAAAAACAATAGTTTCCAATAAAAGTAAAGTCGGAAATCCTTTCTAAAAGAGGAACCGTTCAATTCTCAAAAACTCAAAAGTCTTTCAAAACGGTTTATCTATGCTGAAACAAAATAACCTTTCATATTTTATTCCAAACCAGAAACACAAAACTGAAATCAACCATCAGTTCATCTCATTCCAACCGCGGCCCTAGGCCCAAACAATCCAACCAACAACCAATCACCACAATCCAATAGAGTCCCAGATGCAAACACAGATAGGAAGTTCAAGCACAAACAAACAGTTATTACAAGTAGAACAGTTAGCAATTACTCACATAGGCAAACCAAGTATAATATGCACACCCAACCAATGTCACACAAATGCATATGATGCATGCCTGTCCCTAGTGGCTGATGATATCATCTGTCGGTTATAGAGCCAACCCGACAAGTCCTGGTAGCTAACCATTGGACTGTCCCTCCGTCGTGCATCCCCAACTCGAGTTATACTCATCATAAACTTGATCATAATCATGATCCATATCCATCACCCTCACTGGTGAATATTTATCCATCACCATCACTGGTGAATATTTATGGGGGCGAGCTCATCCGGGCCTTTCACAGTGCCCGGCCACACTTACGACATTGGGTTAACAGAGCTTCGAGTCTCAACCTGGAGCACATGGTGGCTGGCCATTGCTACTACCCAGGGAAACCCTCATCTCCCATAGTGGAAGTGCCAAAAATCACAATTATCAATAATTCAGAATATACATGCATTCATTCTCATCCATGGATCAACATCCATCTTAGCCATCCGGCTTACGGTTCAGTCCAGAACCAGCCAATATTCATAATCATACATAGCCATTCCGGCTCATAATAAAACAGCACTTCCACATTCAAAATCATCAAATTCATGAAATCGGCATTTAAGCCATAAATCATTTTCTCAATTCATTTCACTTTGAAATCGAGTTTCAACTCTTTTCAGCCTTGGCTTTAAAGACCTCATTTCTCAAATTATCTCAGGCTCATAAGCCAGTTTTACTCAAAGTAAATTCCCTTTTTAAAACAAAGCCGCTCTCGGCATCCTCTTTCCAAGACTTCCAAAACCATGGAAAGTTAAAGATTCAATTTGGGAACAATCAAAATCGCCCATTCCACAATGGGATTTTATAACAAAGTTTCTCGGCAGAGTCCCAAGTCTTTAGGGAAGGCCATCTTACATCAATTCTTTAAAATTCATTGAAACTCTTAAAATCATAGATTCTCGGTTCAAGTAAATAAAACTGAATTTATTATGAAACCGACCATACAAAATCACAAGTTCCAACCCGGTCCAAAAATCAACTCATTTGAAATGGAACCGGTTCATTTGAATCAAACCGCTTTCAGATTTCTTTTTGGAACCCATTTTTCCAACTCTTCCAAAATGACTCAAACTTGATTACTCAATCAAAAATCTAGGTTCCTTTAAAAATTACTAAAAACTCCTTTTTACATTGAAATCAATATTATAGCATCATTCTTTCCTTCAGTGATTCAAACGGTAAAAATAGTTCAGTTCTAAATAAGCCGAACTCAACGTATAAGGTTCATCAAATAAATTAAGCTTGAAGACATAAATATCCTTTTAATAAATCAAATAATACAATCTCTCAAATTCAACCTTTTTTTTTTAAATAACCTTTCAAACAAGACTAAGAGTTTATAGAAATTTCGGCAGCACCTCCCCTAAAACTTAGACTTTTGCCACCCGGTTCGGGTCCCAACTAAACCGTTCCTCATTCCTTTTCAACAACACAAAACCAGAAATCAATTCAAAGCAGGCTAAATCCAACAATCGCCTCAGTGGCGTATCTCAAGGATACCATTTCAAAATCAACTCAATATCAATCGATTTAACTCATTTCCAAAGCTTTAAAGAATCAGTTCGGCAATAAATCATTTGTCCATAACCAAGTCAATTAAAGTAAACCAGGCTGAATTCAAAAGTGCATTCGACTTTTCACATCATTGAAATAATTGACTCAATTCAAACCAATCCTCAACGGTTTAAACTCAGATTTCAAATCTTTAAAGAATCAACTTTAAAACATTACATTTCATAAAGCCGCACAACAATTCAGCCAAACCAACATCCATAATTATTCGAGTCAATCAAATAATACATAAGGCAATTACAATCACCAAATATACAATATCTCACATCAGTATCCATATGTAATAATTCCAATACATAAAACATAGTTTTTGGAAAGCGTCCCTACCTCAAAACGCAAATTCCATAACTCAAACGCGTCACAGAATCCTTTTAGCCTCAACTCGAAATCAACCGCAGGCAACAACTCAGCTCCACTTGCTTTCTCAACAATCTCAACAACTCTAATTGCAACACATAACAGTCAGGACTCGACCCCACGTTACCAAAACTCATAATCATTAACCAAACACAACATGGTACCAATGCGAGGCATTCGGAATAGAAATACTCACTGAATTAACAAAACGAAGCAGCTGCGATTTCGAACCGGCCCGGCAACAGCTCCGGCGGCGGCCAGAAGCTCTGGCGGATCAACTGGAAAAACCGTACAGCATCAAAACCATCTCGAAAACTAAAAAGGCAGAAACCTCGAATGAACCCTTACCGGCAATTTTTCCGGCGACGGCAGAAGTAGCCAGAAGCTCCGGCGGTGGTCCCGGGAGTCGCAGAACCACTCCTGGCGACCAGAACCCTTTTCTGATGGCGGCAGTTCCGACCGAGGCGGCGCCAGTGACGCGATCGGTGGCCAGGCACGGTGGTTGGGTTCCCAGCACACCTTCAGATCTCTCTGTCTCTCCTGCTCGGCGTGACTGAACGGCCTTCCTTTCAACGGCGCACCGGCGGCGAACCCTAGCAGTGGCGGAGGTAGGTGGCAGTTTCTGACGGCCATGGAAGCTCCGGCAGCATCGCGGCAACGTGAGCTTGCAGCAGCGATGCCCAGGTGCGGCGGCGACGGCGCACGACAGCGCCCCTTCCTCCTCTTTTCTCGCGCCAGCTTCGATGGATTGACAGTGGCGGAGGCGGCACGAGTCCTCTCTCCTCTTCGCGATTTATGGCATCGGGGAGGGCGGCTTCTGCGGTGGCGCCAGGGAGTGACGGCGGTGCGCGAAGCTTCTCCAACGACGGCAACGACGCGACGGCGCGGTGGCGCGGCGACGGCAACACGATGAGCTTCCTTCCGCCTCTCCTCTGCCGCAACTCAGTCTCCATCTCCCACTCTACCTCAGTTTCTCTCTTTCATGGAAATCAAGGGGAATTGCGTGTATTGCCACTGCTGTTAGAAGGGAAGGCTGCAGCAGCTATGGGGAAACCGGGTCGGGTTAGGGTTTTTAGGGTTAGGGTTTCATTTCAAAATTTAGGGTTAGGGGTATTTTAGTAATTTCAAATAAAAATAGGGATAATATAATAATTAGAAATAAATTCTAATCCATTAATAATAATATATAAAAATACTATTTGCTCATCAATTTCATAAATTATTTTCAATAAAATGTCCAAATCAAATAATTAGGAGTAATATAATTAAATCCCTTATTTTCCAAAGTAGCAGAATTAATATTGAAAATATTACTTATTTAATTCAAATCATATAGAAATCCTTATTATTTCACAACTACCAACTTTATACTCTGAATATAGAAAATAATCCAATAATTACAAAATTGGATAATAATCGTAACTTATCTCAAGTTCAATAAATCAAAACTTGCCTTAATTATCTTTAATAAAATAATTTCTGAAATTAAGGCTATAAATAACTATATGATTTGAGACTTGATCATAAAAAGACTTTTCAAAGATTCTGGGTCTTACAATATTTGAGGTGGAGATATCTATTTTTAATGATATATTTTATTTTTTTCTGATACTAATTGAATTTTATGTTTTTAAAAACTTTAGAAAGAGTTATTTATGATATTTGAGGTAGAGATAGCTCACCAGTTTTAACAACTATGAATAGTATTCAACCATTGTTCATTATGAAAGAAGAGAAAATTATTTTCTTAGAGGAAGATTTCATATGTTTAATTAGGAAATGTACTGTTGAGGAGCTTTAAGATAATAATGAGGTGTATTTAGTTCTAACCTAACAGAACATTTTTTGAAAGAAGAAATACTATTTTATTTTTTTCTGATACTAATTGAATTTTATGTTTCGAAAAACTTTAGAAAGGGTTATTTATGATGTTTGAGGTGGAGATAGCTATTTTTGATGATATATTTTTTTCTGATACTAATTAAATTTTATATTTTCAAAAATTTTAGAAAGGATTATTTATGATATTTGAGGTGCAGATAGCTATTTTTGATGAAGGACCTTGATTGTATTTAATTTGTGTATGTGGCTGTTCAACCTTAAGTCGATGCCTACTATTTTGACATTTGTGATCATCATGTAATCAATGTGACTCCAAAGTTTGTTTTTATTAGTTTCTTTTCAAAGACTTTATTTCTATTTTTGTATGAAGTTCTTTTGTGAAAAACACTATTGTGTTTCTTTTCTTATTATTATTATTATTTATTCAACCTTAAGTCGGTGTCTACTACTTTGTGATCATCATGTAATCAATATGACTCCAAAGTTTATTTTTATTCTTTTTTTCGAAAGATGTCACTAGTCTTGGTTACGAGGTTTATAAAGGTGCAAGTGTATGTTGTTGTTATATGTGTTTCTTGTGTTGTTATTTTCATTTTAGTTTATTCTTGTATGTGTAAAAAATTGTTTTGTGTATTTGTTATTTCAAATTTAATCAAGTGTTTTAGTTCGTTACAAATAGGTTGTAGGTGCAGATAGTTATCCTATTCTTTTTCAAAAGTTGGTTAGAAAGAAGTTCTTGCTAAAGGTAGATACTACAAATATTGGTGCTGACAAATATTTTAGGACTTTCCTTGTGAAAAGGGTCTGCGACGAAGGTTTGATTTTATTATGAGTCAAATTTTGTGATTGTTTGTAATATATTTTTTTATTATATTATAGTTGATTTGTAATTTGGTTGGACTGTTGTGTAGGATAAATCTTTGGAAAAATCTAAGTTTGATAGATTAAGAAGGCATCATCAATTTTTTTGGAAAAATGTATTTTTCGAAAAGGGGAATGTTCAAATGTGAAAAAGGAACTCCCAGTATTGATAGACTTCTTTGCTGAAAAAGATTCTCAAGTAGTTAGACAAGAGGATACGCATGCTGATGTTGATGTGTTGAAAAGAAAAATGAATGGAACGGATGTGACTGATAGATTTGATGAGGAGTTTCATGCTGAATTGAAATGTTACTATATTCACCTATTAAAGAAACCACGGTAATGTTTTGTTATGATTAAAATTGATATAAGTTGTTATGATGGTAGTTTTATTTTATATGTTTGATTTATTACAAAGATGGAATAAGATTAATTAATTTATGTGTAGTTTTTATGTTTTCAATATATAATGGCATATTATGTAAATATATAAATATCTAAATATAAATAAAACCTTTTTTGTTTTTGTTTTATAGGAAGTACTATCCAGTGTTCCTGATGGGTCCTTAGAGTCGTCAAGAAAGAAGTGACTGAGAATATCTGTAAAAGTTTGAAGATTAAAAGAAACTTGAATGGGGACTTAAAAAAGTTGGCTGAGGATGGTGTTGGTCTCAACTTAAATATTCTCAAGATTGTTGATGTGTGAAGTAGTTGTCTTGGGAGCTGCTGATACCTGATATTATGGTAGTTTATTTTATAAGATGTAATATATGTGTAAGGTAGTTAGAGGCAGTAAAATCTACAATAGAATCTTCATACAAACATGCTAAGTTGATGTTACAAAGATTTTTACTTTTTAAGATGTGTAAAAAAATTGTATCCTATAGTGAAGTTATGCTTTTTCTTTGATGTTTGACACATAGGTTCTTAGTTGCATATTGTTAAACTTGAATTGAATGTTGGGCTAGGTTGGGTTATTTTTTTATAAGTAGCTTTCTTTTTTAATGGTTATTATGCTAGTGAGTAGATATAGTGTCAGGTGGATGGGGCATTTGACTTAGTTAGATTGTAGATTTTATGTTAGCCTCCAATATTATATAAGATATTGATCTATATGTGTATGTAAGTATGTGAATGATGAATAAATTGCAGCAACTACATCTTTTACTATATTACAGTTTATAATTTAAAATCACAGTTTCAAAACTAATTTTTCTTCTTTTGACATTCTTTGTTTATCTGTTATTATTTTTTTTTTGTTTATGTATGTTATCTCTTTTTATGACAATATTGGTGAAAAGAATAAAAGAAAATGAATAAAGTCATCTTATTAGGAATGAATAAAATATTGATGTTATTTATGGTAAGTGAATTGACAAGATCTTAGCTATTATACTATGCTTATATTGATGCCTAATAGCTATTTGTTGTGTAGGTCAATTGTTACTGAAAAATATAGGTGATTTGTTATTTCAAGCTTTTGAGTTTTGATCAGATATGTTGAAATAAATATTTATTCTTTAGATGAGATATTCTCATTTTTGAATTGGTTCTTTGTTGAGGAGTTCATTATTTGCTCTATGACCAAATGAATGCAGTTGAAGCTGAGAAGAAAGTACTCTTTGTTTTATCACTTAAGTTCATTATTTATTTGTCTTATGATTCAAGTATTATTGAGATGTCTTAGTTATGTTCTACTGTAAGTTTATATAGAAAAGAGTGTTTACAAAGAAAACAAAGACATGTTATCAAATTAGATATGCTTATTTATGTCCATGTTATTTATTTTTTTATTAATATTTATGTTTTGTATAAATTTGATGGATGAATTAATGGAAATAGTATTACTTAAAATTATTATCCTTTTATCATTTTGTCTAATTTTGTATGAATTATTCTTGAGTTATTGACAAATAATTTATAATTTATTTACCCTTATTTTGTGTTATTTATATTTTATTTTGCAAAAAATATCGATGTTCTCTTTTCTGTTTTTGTTAATGGTGTAAATGTTTTAGGATGTCTCTCTCACCTGTGTTTTATTATGCTTGGTTTTGTCTTATATGTTAGTAGAGAATTAAATATAGGTTTAATTACTCTGTTGGTCCCCATAGTTTCGTGAAATTTTTATTAGGTCCCTATACTTTTTTTCTTTTAATTGAGTCCTTGCACTAATTTACTTTTTTAATTGGGTCTTTACACTTTTTTTCTTTTTATTTGGGTCACTGCACCAATTTTTTTTAGTTGGGTCCCTATACAATTAAGCCATTTACTGCCAAAAGGGACTTAATTGAAAAAAAAAATTGGTGCATGGACCCAATTAAAAAGAAAAAAAATATAGGGATCTAATTAAACCTTAAATATAACAAAACATGCTGATGGTTTAACAAATAATGGTATACTACCAAGTATTATTATATTATTATGAGTTAATGTATTTGTTATTTATCAAATCATTTATATCATTTGTTAATGTTAATAATAGTAACATATTAGAAGAAATAAAATTATTTCATATTGAAGTTCATATTGTAAGGGAAAATATTTGTTTTTATACTCTTTTTAATTTCGATCTCAATATTTTTTCATATTTGTAGATATTAATAAGATTTGAGTAATATTTTTTATTACATGAATTAGATATTAGATTTATATCATTATAATTTATATTGGTTTGGTTTCTTTAAGATACTATTTTTTTTTACTTTTTTTAGCTAGTATTGTGAGTAAATGCTGGTGTTTTTCGTATTTGAGTATTATATTGGTTATTATAATATAGTAACAATTTTTTTATTTATGACAAAAAAATGATGAGATGAATTAGAGATACATGATCTTTTTATAAATGATTTTAATAGTTTTGGGTCTCCTATTGATCATCCACTTTTCATTCAAAGTGAAGTATAAGGTATTTTTTTAATTGTAATGATTTATGAGTGATAGTGATTTTGTTTCTTTATGTAAATACCTCATTTGATATTTTGTTATCATTATTATACAAATAAATCTAAATAAGATAATTGGATGTCGCTGTTTCATTTTATTTACTTTTTGGTTATAATTTTTTTCTCTAGTATATAATTATTATAGTTCTGAAAATCAAACCGAACTGACTAGTTCGACCGGGTTAATCGAAAATTGGTCATCTGACCAGTCTAGTTGAAAATCGCCTAGCGAAAATCCGGTCTAAAAATCAGTTGAACCAACAGTTAACCGGTGAACTGCTAGAACGGCCGATTTTTTAAGGGTTATTGGTTCGGTGGTAAACTGCTCAAAATGGCATTATTTTGATTTACATCTGTCGTTGCTACCGTCCTCTTCTGCTCCAACCTTTGTTCTCTGTCTCTTTTCCAATCGTAGCTTCCTCCTCTGCTCCATCCGGCGACATTTGCCTCTTATCTTGTTAATGCCATCCTCTAGTGCTCTTCCATTGCCCTCTTGAAGCTCGATTTCTCCCTCTGTCATGTAGCCTCCAATGTCTCCTCTAGCTGTGCTGCCCCCAACCATGATTTGTCCCTCCACCAAGCATAGCCTTAGTCGCTTCCAGCTCTTATTTCTCCTTCCAGCCTTGGTCACCTCTGTTAGATACATGACTCTCTCTTTATTTTTTTTATTTCGAGTTTTGAAAACACATTTTGTTAATGATTGCTCAATTGTTGTGTTGTGAAACTATAGAAGGTTGTTCTTACTTCTTTATTTTTTTTTCTTTATTTTTATTTAATTGTTCATTTTTGTTGTAATCTTGGTTTCTTACTGTGCTGTGGAATTGCTTCTTCTTGTTCAAATTGGATACTACATCAATTTTTCAACCTATTCAAATTGTTGAGTTAATAATACTATTTTTGTTAATTTTTACATTTTCTGAGTTGCTGATTTTCTGAAATAATGGTTGAATTAGATGACTCCATTGAATATTTTCTACTTTCCTAACGTGTGCACGCTGCTCATTGAAGTGTTATATATTTTCGCCGAATATTTTCATGTACTATTAGAACTTAGAATATTTGTAGAGGTGCACGAGTTATGTATTATTTTCTTTTTAGTTGTCTCATGGCAAATGTTGAAGCTATGGCTAGTTTTACCAATTGAGTTCAAATTCTTGTAATCAACTCGTATTCTTAGTTGATTATTGTAAATTTTTTCTCCTGTTTTTTGGTATGTGGATGTAGGATTGTAGTTCGTTTTAGGTTGAACAATGTTATCATTACTTTTTATGTAAAAATATGGTGGTTACAAATAACGATATGTTATTTTGATATGTTATAAAAGCTTCTATACTATGTTTGTCTTCTTTAAATTTTATTACCCAATAAAATTTTTTGTGTTTGCATTTGATGCTGAGATAAATGTAATTGATTCTGATGAAGTCTATTTTGCTTAATTTTGTTCATCTTTTGTTATAGCAGCATGCCCAAACAATAAGTCAATAATTAACTAAAAAAAATAAATAAGTTAAGATTAACTCAGATAATTAACAATAATTAACTAATTAACTCAGAAAATAATTAACTCAGATAATAATAAACTTAGAAAATTAACAACAATAAATAATAAGTCAATAATTAATTCAGAAAATAAACAAGTTAAGATTAACTCAGACAATTTACAACAATCAACTAATTAACTCAAAAAATAATTTACTTAGATAATACTAAACTTATAAAATTAACAACAATAAAAAATAAGTCAATAATTAGCTTAGAAAATAAACAAGTTAAGATTAACTCAGAAAATTAACAACAATCAACTAATTAACTCAGAAAATAATTAACTCAAATAATAATAAACTTAGAAAATTAACAACAATAAATAATAAGTCAATAATTAACTTAAAAAATAAATAAGTTAATATTAACTCAGATAGTTAACAACAATAACTCAGACAATTAATAACAATCAACTAATTAACTCAGAAATTAATTAACTCAAATAATAATAAACTTAGAAAATTAACAACAATAAACAAATTAAATAAACCCTAAATAAAAACAAACTTAAAAACCCCTAAATCTAAACTAATACATGAACTAAATTTGAAAAATAGTTAAATCTCTAATACAAACATTCTAATTGCAAATTTTTTAACAAGAATAAACAAATTAAATAAACCCTAAATAAAAACAAACTTAAAAACCCCTAAATCTAAACTAATACATGAACTAAATTTGAAAAATAGTTAAATCTCTAATACAAACATTCTAATTGCAAATTTTTTAATACATAACCAATTAAAATTAGATAAATTAGGTTTAGGGTTAGTGAATGGCTGTAATGACCCAACCTCTAGCACGTCATGATCATACTAAAAGTAAGGCGTTAGTGACTTACTTTTCTTTATTATCTATTTAATGTTTAGCCTTTACGATGTTAACTTATTACTTGTTATAAGAGAAGCCAATATTTTTTTTTATCAAAAGTACAAAATATGTATCCAAACAATATACTCACATAACTATTAATAATACATTATAGATATTAGATAAATTCATATACAATACCTGTCCCTCTATAAAAGAACAATAACCTCAAATAACAAAGGCGAGGGAAAAATGAATTCTACAAAAACAACTTGAATTGTAAACAAACCCTTATTGTAACGCCTTGATTTTTCATAACTAAACGACGTTTTGATGTTTTAGTACTTAGTTTTTATTTTGATGAGTCATTTTCAAACCTTGCAAATAAAATAAATGATAATATAATTTTATTATTATGTTATTGATTTATTTTATGTGCTATAACCATAATAGAGTTTAGATAATAATATAATTATTATTATCGAGTTCAATATTCGCCGATATAAGCAAATATCAGTACTCCTTGATGAACTTAGAATTGCTAATGCTTCATCATATATTTTTATTTATTTTAATCATTATGTTACAAATGTCATTTATATTAGTAACTTAGATATAGTAATCCCCATGTATTGTTACTTGTGTTTTAATAGATTTACATTAGTAATTATCCGTTTAAGATATTTATAACTTGAACTACCCCAAATCATGACACCTAAACCCCCCCTGTGTCACCTTTCCCTTAAACCATCATCATTAGCAGTTTAGCACCTAATTAGCCATGAAAATGTTCATTTGCAAGAAAAAAGAAAAGAGAACAGAGAGTGAGAAAGGAAGAAACCGTGAAACCCCCGAATCTTTGGCGGTCGATTTCTCAAAATCCTTAACTCCAATAAAATATCCATGCATGTTCGTATCTTCCTCCTCTTCACATTGAAGCCACTTTTGTTCAGAAGAAGTCGACAGTGAAGCTATTCTCCCTCCATGCAGGTTCGGCCAAGTGAGCCCAGAGGTGGAGTAGCCAATCTTTAATGTTTTCTTCTCATATTTCTCAGTCAAAAAGTTTATCTGGTACTTTGGTTGTGAGGTCAGTTGTAACACCCTAACTATCAGAATGTCACACTTCCGGCTACACCACTCTGATGGCGAGAAGTGTTACGGTGACTTCATATATTTAATAATAAAATAGGACCTTTAACTCGAAATCATTTCACTGTTTTCTTAAAGAAATGGAAATATTTTTTCTTGAAAACAAACAAAAAAATACATATATATACAAAACTTCTTACTCAAGCAACTTACAAATATTAATACATACATGTCATTATAGTCATGACTCCTATCCTCTTACAAGAATATAATAATGAAGGCGAGAAAAATCTATAACATATGTATATAAACAGAAATAGCATATCTAAGAACTTAACAAAAATTCTGCAAGCTTCCTCGTCCGTCTTGAAAAGGAAAAGTCTGTAGCGGGTGAGAACGTCATCCTTAGAGGTTCTCAGTAGAGGCTTTTTAAGAATTGTCATAAAAAGATATTTTAAATAAAAATATTTTTAATTTCACTGATCGTCAGTTCATTATCCAAATTTAAAATTTATATTTTTATTATAAAGAATTTCACACAAAATAACATTCTATACATTTCACCGCTTACTAAGAAACCATTTTAACCAAAATTTACCACTGATCCAATCAACCACGGCCTTTGGTCCAAATCAAATCAACTCAGCCTCTGGCCTAAATTAAATTAGCTCAGCCTTTGGCCCATTAAATCAAATCACTATCAAAACAGAATCAATCACAGGCACAAACAATACAAGGAAAACACAATCAGAGAGCAATTACAGTAAGTACCACAAATAACAGTTAGACAAAATTCATCAAATAGGCAAACCAAAACACTTAAGCATATCTAGACAAAGCAAACAAATGCAGTATGATGCATGCTTGTCCTATTGGCTGTGAGCTCACGTATCAGTTAAACTGCTAGAACCCGACACATCCAGTAGCTAACCCGGACATTGTCTCTAGGTTGCGCATCCCCAGGAGGAATACAAATGAAGGAGAGTGCCTTTCCATCTTCTCTTAGAGGAATTACGAAGGAGAGTGCCTTTCCACATAGAAGGAGTGTGCCTTTCTGCCTTACAACGAGAGAAAGATGTGGGGAAAACAATACGAAGGAGAATGCCTTCTACCTTCCTCACATCCATACCATGACAAGAGGGAATCTTTTATCCTCAACTTGCCAAATCCTTGAGCGAGACAAAACCACGGTCCTCACAACATCCATCATAATCTCATTCCATTCACATTCACTATAAAAAATAATCGAATTGGAATTAAAACCAAGTCATGTAAACCAAAGCCAAATCATTTAAACCAAAACCAATTTCAGTTTCATTCTTATTTAAAACATTGCCAAGAGGCTCGAAAATCATTACGTTTCTCAAAATCAAATTCAAATACTTCATCTTCTCTAAAATGTCTCAAAATGTTTCTTCAAAGACTCGAAAACTCCTCCATTCTTAAATACACATTTACATTACTTTATTTCTTTCATTAAAAAATCCTCAAAATATCATTCTTGAATTTATACAATTCAATAAACTTATTTCCAATCAATCGAATACCCAAAACATAATTCTTCCATCAATAAACCAAAATAAAACCTGTAATTACTTATAAATATTTTGGCAGCATCTCTTCTAAGACTAGGACTTTTGCCACCCTTTAAGGGTTCCAACCAAACCATTTCCAAATCTCAAATCCTTTTCCAAAATCAAATGAAATTCAAACTTCTAAATATCAACTCATTTTCAATTCTCAAAATTATTTCCAATAAATCAACAAAACCAATTCTAATATCAAAACATTTACAAATATAAAATTATTTCAGCAACCACCAATTTAACAAAATAAATTAATAAATTAGAACTCTCAATGAGTCTAACGCAATCAAGAAACCAATATAACCATCAAGCAACCACTTCAATAACAACCAACCAGGCAAGCAATTACATTTTTTGCATTAATATCAACTTGTAACAATTCTTGAAAATAAAATGACTTTAAGAAACCGACCCTACCTCAAATAGTCGAAACCCGAAAGCTATAAAACGTGCAAAACACCTTTTCATCGGCCCGTAGCAGCGACAACCGCAACCACCGCTCCGAAAGCAACAGCAATAACTTAAATCATAACAAGCAATAACCAGAACTTGACCTTACATTACCAACATCTCAAAATTTCTAATGGATTATAACAGAACACTGATTTCAAAAGTTCCAGAATAAAAACGCTTACCAAGAAAAAATAGGGGCTCCAGCAGCGGTTTTTCAGTGGCCAAAGGCGCGACAACCACCACGATAGCGACTCAGTGCAAGCTCCATCATGTCTCTCTCTCTTTGCGTGAGTCATCTCCTTCTCGGTGCATCATAATGGAGAAGACAAATCTAAAGGCGACACATGGCTTACCGGCAACCTCGATTGGCATCAGCGATGACCGCGAAAGCTCTGACGATAGCTCCTACTCCCTTCACCTTCGCATTTTGCTCCTCACTAATGGCCCTCCATTGACGGTGATGAAGACCTTGATGATGGTGAATGAAGTTTTGCAATGACTAGTAGTGACAAGCATGGATGGAAGCGACTGATAAACCACTATTTTATGGTTTATCTTGTGCTTAATTGAGTGGATTTTATCAACTCTTTACCCACTTGTTCATAATATTTGCATGGTTTTATATTTCCTTCCTGATTTTATGCTATGATTGAAAACATACTTCTTTGATCTTATATTTGCTTATTATTAATCCTCTCTTATTACCATTAGATACCTTAATATGTGTGTTAAGTTTTTTCAGAGATTACAGGGCAGGAATGGCTCAGAGGATTGAAAGGAAGCATGTAAAAGTGGAAGGAATACAAGAAGTTGGAGAAACTGCTAAGCTGTCCAGCCTGACCTCTTCGCACTCAAACAGCTATAAATTTAGCTACAGAGGTTCAAACGACGCGGTTCCAGTTGCGTTGGAAAGCTAACGTCTGGGGCTTCGATTTGATATATAATATGCCATAGTTGCTCTGACTCTAGGCGACGCAAACGCGTGATCTACGTGGATGCGTCGCATCTGAGAACTTCAATCCGCGCGGCCGCGTGGACGACGCCTCCGCGTCACTTGTCCGCGACCTGAACGTACCAGAATACGCAGGGGGCGATTTCTGGGCTGCTTTTGACCCAGTTTTCAGCCCAGAACACACAGATTAGAGGCTATAAAGAGGGGGAATGCATCCATTCAGAGGGAGCTCACCAATTTTCACTTTCCATGATTTAGATTTAGTTTGAGAGAGGTTCTCTCCTCTCTCTCTTAGGATTAGGATTTAGGACTTCTCTTAGTTTTTAAGAGTAACTCTCGATCCAGGTTTAGTATTTACTTTAATTTATGTTTCTATGCTACTTTTACTTTAATGCTTTTATTCGTATCTATAAATATTGCCAATTTGGCTTATGAACCCTTTCCATGTTATGATTTGAATTAATGATTTTTTGAGGTATTTTAGTTATTGATTGCTTTCTCTTTAATTTGTGTTACCATTGCTTTCCATCTAAGGACATTTTTATTCCAGCAATTTTACTTTTTCCCCTTTTGGTCTTGGTTAAGAAATCAGTAACTCAACATTATCAAACTCAACATAACTGATAATCGCTATCTTGCTAATTGAACTGAACTTCAATAATCCCAACTTTTTCTTAGGAAATAAATAGGATTGGAAGGTCAAATTAATTAGTCCCTTGACTTTCCTTTGCTTTAGTAAAGGTTAACTAAGTGGAATTAAGATTCAACATTCATTATTGTTGAGAGAGATAACTAAGTTGGACTTCCAATTTCTCTTACCTTGCCAAAAGTTTACTTTACAGTATTTATTTATTTTAATTGCCATTTAAATTATTTGTCATATTTATTCTTCACTCTCAACCCCGATTTTACAACCTCCATAACCAATAATAAGAACATACTTTCCTGCAGTTCCTTGAGAAGACGACCCGAGGTTTGAATACTCGGTTAACAATTTTTAAAGGGGTTTGTTACTTGTGACAACCAAAACGTTTGCACGAAGGGATTTTTGTTGGTTTAGAGACTATATCTACAACGCAACTATTTTTATGACATTCTTTACTAGCAAAATCCTAACGTCAAAATGGCGCCGTTGCCAGGGAACTGCTAACGTGTGCCTTATTATTGGTTATTGTAACTATTTTTCTTTTACTTGTTTATTTGCTTATTTTTATTTTTATTTGCATTAGTTACCATGAACTCTCACCCCTCTCGCTTTGAGATTGGTTCTAATTTTGTTGAAGGAAATAGAAGTTACAGCAGGAATGTGCATCAAGGTCAGACCAATCAAGGATGGATGGAGCCAAGAGGATCTAATCAACCCTTTAGGCAACAACACCCTCCGAGATATCATGGACAAGGACCATTCTACAATGCATACCCAGCTGAAAGATATGGTGGACAACCTTGTAACTACCAACAAGCCCCACCCCCGTGCCTATAGACCATCCTTTCAACATAACCTCGAACCACCACACTCACAAGCTTCTCTTTACCATTCGCCACCATATGATCCTTCCTTACCCCGATTCCAATCCAATCACTCCCAACCACCACCACTTTCCTATGTATCATGTCCAAATCCGGCACCCCGAGAAGCAGAGGTTCGCCTAAAGGAAACAGTAAATAAATTTCAAACAACCATTCGACAACTGGAGCAAGCAGTAATTCAATGGGTTTCTAGGCGCTCAAATATACAAGGATCAGCCTGATGACAAGTCATCCTAGCCTATTTTAACTAGTCTTTTTCTTTTGTTTTCATTAGAATTATGCACTTTCTTGAGCTACAAGCAAGCTATTTGAGTAGATTTTCATGTTTCCCTTGATTGAACCAACCATATATGAATTCATGCCATTTCATGAGGTTTTATGCTATATTTGTTGCATATTATGAAAGAATGAAGATCTCATGATTTTGAGCATAGCTTTGATGAGTTTGGTTGATTAATGATAGGTGAAGAAAGCTTGGAGAAAGGTTGAAGCAAAGAGGAATGGCTAGAAGTGAAGAATGGAATAAGTGAAAATTGAACCAGAGGCATGAAGTTAGCCCCAACGTTAGCCCCCTAACTTGGAGGCTAACGTTGGGCATGAAAATCACTCCCTGGGCTCCCCACGTTTGAGCCAACGTTAGCCCCCTAACTTGGAGGCTAACGTTGGCACATGACATTGCAAGGAAGAGGCCAACGTTAGCTCCAACGTTAGCCCCCTAACTTGGAGGCTAACGTTGGAACTTGAAATTCATCCCTGGGCAAGCCAACGTTTGCGCCAACGTTAGCCCCCTAACTTGGAGGCTAACGTTGGCGCCACTAGCACTAAGCAAGGCCAACGTTAGGGTCAAAGTTAGACCCCTAACGTTGGCACCAACGTCCAAACCAGAGAAATCATGCTTGCTGCTATGAAAAGTTAGGGTCAAAGTTAGACCCCTAACTTTGGCCCTAACGTTGGGACCAACTTTGGCTAACTTCAAAACCGGTTCAATTGGTTCACTTCGGTTCTTCTTCAAACTTCAAGAGCAATCAACCAAGGCCTCTTTCAACCCAATTCCACCAAGAACAAAGGCCCAACTCAAGACTTGAAGATCATTTTGGAAAGTGTATAAATAGGATAGAATTCAAGTTATTAAGGGAGCTTTCCTTTTAGAATTTTCATAATAGTTTTCGGAGAGCTTTTGAACTTGAGTGAACTTTAATTTCTTGTTTTCATTGCTTTCAATTTCATTTTACTTTTGTCTTGGATCTTGGATTGGAGAATTGAAGAAATTCTGTGTCAATCTCAATCTTGGATCTCTCTGCTTTCTCTACTGTTAATTGAATTTCATTTCCGGTTCATTGTTCTTCTTCTCTTTTCTTTGCAATTTACAATTCCCTTGCAATTGTCTTGTTGGATCTAGGAAGGCATTGAGATCTAGACTTGGTTTTCTAGTCTCTGGGCCCTGAGATCTAAATTTCCCATTTCAATTCTCTGTTTAATGCTTCTTATGTTCATTTACCTTTCTGCTTCATTTCCTGTTCAATCCCAATTCCCTTTTACTCTTCTGTTTAATGCAATTTAACTTTTCCTTGATTAAATTCTGCAAATCCACATCCCAATCCCCTTTACATTTCAAGCAATTTACATTCCTTGCACTTTAAGATTCCGCAATTTACATTTCTTGCACTCTAAGTTTCTGCCATTTAATTTCTTGTTCTTTAAGATTCAGCAATTTAATTCCCTGCTTTCTTTAATTTCATGCAATTTACATTCTGCAAGTTACAAATCACTCAACCAACACTTGATTCGCTTGACTAAATCAACCACTAAACTAAAATTGCTCAATCCTTCAATCCCTGTGGGATCGACCTCACTCCCGTGAGTTTTTATTACTTGATACGACCCGGTACACTTGCCGGTTAGTTTTGTGATGTTTTGTGAGAGATTCGTTTTTCATCAAAATATCTCATCACAGCCACAGCCCCATGTGGACAGTCTAATGAAGAGCGGAGCATAAAGGAGATACCAGAAACTCCAGTGGATAAGACAGAGAATGAATTCGTACTAGAACAAGTAGAAGAAGCTGTCATTGTACAAGAAGAAGAGTTGGTTGAAGATCTAGGAGATGTTGAACCTCTATGGGAATCCAGAACTGAGGAGAACTCCGTCAAGGACGTTACAGTTGATGCTAAGGAGGATAGTGCATAATCCCCAAGGCAAGTCGTTTATGAAGAATCAGACGGAATAACCCAGGACACAATTCCCTTGATGATGATAGTCATAAGTCTGGCTTTCTTAGTAATGAACTTGCATCCGCAAGTGAATTCTCTGAGACCGAAGAATCTTCCCCAAGTGAATACGAAGACGATCTGGAGGTAGATTTTTCTCAACCTCCAATCTATGACTCAAGTGATGAGGAAGTGATGCATGAAAAACTTGTCTCGCAACAAATTTCCTTCGGCAAGTGTATCGAATTTGTCGTCAAGTAAAAACTCACAATAGAGTGAGGTCGAATCCCGCAGGGATTGATTGATCAAGCAACTTTAATTAGAGGAGTGTTCTAGTTGAGCAAATCAGAATTTGAGTTAAAAATTGCAGAAAATTAAATGGCGAAAAAGTAAATAACAGAAAGTAAATGCTAGAAATAAGAGCTGAATGTAGATGATGGAAAGTAAATTGCAGAATCTTAAATGGGAATGGGAAAATTGCTCATAAAAGTAAATGACAGAAATTAAAGAGAATGGGTAAGATCAGAAATTGGGGGTTCATTGGGCTCAGAAGATGTTGCATTCTCCGGATCAATTTCATTTTCATCTCTTCCTCAATCAATGCACTCATTGATCTCCTTGGTAATCTTAAGTGATCAACTTACAATTTCTTGTAATTCAATCTCTCAAATCTTGATTAATAGCCAATTCCTTGGTCAATTGCTCATGAGAAGAGATGAAGTATGGTCACTGATTATACCACATGCATTTCCCAAATCAAGTGTTGAGAGGATTATAGTCACATATCCATCCAAACCCAATTTGGTCCAGCATGAGAAAGCATTTCTAGTATGATCTCTTCATTCCTCTTTCAAGGTTCAGAAGAGATGCAAGTTTGAATAGCTTCTTTTCCAAGATAACTACCTAATTTGATGAAGATCGAAAGCTTTCAAGTAAAATCAAGAGAAAAGATAGAAGAAGAATAATGAAAACTAGTATTGATCCATCAAATTACAACAGAGCTCCCTAACCCAATAAAAGGGGTTTAGTTGTTCATAGCTCTGGAAAATGAAAACAAAGATGGAGAATACATGATGAGACTAGAAGTGCAGAGAAAGTAAAATACAGAGAGTAGTTCTATGCCAAGAGGCTCCCTATATTTTCCAACTCTTAATTTAATTCAAAGCTACTCCTATATATACTACTCTTCTGTTCTTCTAGTTGGCTCTTCAAGTCTTGGGTATGGGCCTTTGGATCTTGAGTTTGAAGCAATTCTCTTCTTCATTGGGCTTGGCTTTACTTGCAGAGAGAAAGTGTGAAGTGGGTAGAGACTTTAGCTCAGGACGTTAGTGGTGTTAACGTTCAGTGAAGATATGGGTTTGAGAACGTTAGTGACAATCACCTTTTTCACTAACGTTCCTCACCCAAGTAAGAGCCACGTTATCTTCAACGTTAGTGGCACAAACGTTGCCACTAACGTTGCCTCTTTGTCCTTCGCACACATTATTGGGACTTGCCTTTTCCAATAACGTTGAGAAGTCTCCCCCTTTCATACGTTAGAGTCCACGTTAACTTAGTTAACGTGGCTCTTTTAACGTAGGCTTGCCAACCTTCGAGAACGTTAGTGACACTTACCATTGTCACTAACATTCCAATGTGCCCCTATTTCTCACGTTAGAGTCCACGTTAACTAGGTTAACGTGGCTTATAACGTGGCCATGCTAGCCATCTCCAACGTTAGTGACAAAGTTGAGTGTCACTAACGTTGGCTCATCATTCCCTTATCCACGTTAGCTTCCACGTTAACTAAGTTAACGTGGGAGTTAACGTGGCTCATAGTGGCTTATGTGGGCTAATTCCAACGTTAGCGACAATGTTGGGTGTCACTAACGTAGGCGATCACCTCCCTTCTTCACGTTAACTTCCACGTTAACTAAGTTAACGTGGGAGTTAACGTGGCTTATTTGGGGCATGTGTGGGTTCCTTCCAACGTTAGTGACAATGTTTGGTGTCACTAACATTGTCGACCACTTTGTCTCCTCACGTTAGCTTCCACGTTAACTAGGTTAACGTGGAAGTTAACGTGGCTTATTGTGACTTGGCCAACGTTAGTGACAAAGTTGAATGTCACTAACGTTGGCTTCCCCTTTACTTCTTAACGTTAGAGGCCACGTTAACTAAGTTAACGTGGCAACTAACGTGGCCACTTATGAGCTTGGTCCAACGTTAGTGATAATGTTAAGTGTCACTAACGTTGGCTCCATTTTCTTTCTTCCACGTTAGAGTTCACGTTAACATAGTTAACGTGACTCTTAACGTGGGCAATGATGGCTTCGAGAGCGTTATTGGCAATTACTTTTCTCATTAACTTTGCAAGTTACTCCCATTCCACGTTAGTGTTAACGTTAGTGTAACTAACGTAGCCACTAATGTGGTTCTTCTTTGCTTCCTTTGTCCTGAAATCAAGCAATAAAGTATATCAAAGTTCTAGTCCAAGTCATGGGAAATGCAACATCCAATTTGTCATCAAATTCATGCAAAATCCTCATGAAATCATGTAAAGTGCACAATGTATGCTTGAATCAAGATGTAAGTGAATATCTACCCAAAACTAGCTTATTTCCTAAGGGAATGCATGAAACTACCCTAAAAATAGTAAAGAAAAGGTCAGTGAAACTGGCCAAAATGCCCTGGCATCAGAAAGACATAGAAGACTTTGACCAGGACACTGATATAATTGTAGAACCTTGCAAGGAAGTGGAGGAATTCACAGAAGAGCACAAGGGAGTAGAACTTACAGAACCACCGGAAACACCTACCCCAAGGCCATTACCACCTAATACAAGCTTCAAGTGGGTACAATCCTTAACCTATAACTTTACTTATTCACTTGAATATGGTTTGCTTGAAACAGATGGCCAGCTTAGAGCTCTTTGCGGCTTTAAGAGTAAGAGGGACATGGCTCGTAATCAGAGTTGGTGCACAAGGTTCAATAAGGTTCCACGCTTCACCTCGAAGTACACGGATTGGTATCATGCTCAACTGCATGGATCACGGAGAATGTTTGGTTACCATGGTGAGATTCTACTTTTTAAACCGCCCGGATGGAAACATGTAGATCAAGACGGAGGCGGATTTAGAACCAAGGTTTGGGATCCTGGAAAATATTCTGATATTCATCACCCCGGGAGCCTGAAAATCTGTTTGAAGCTGCTCAGAAGCTTCACATGCCTAGTTTGGGACCCCGGAGGCTGTTGGCATTTCAAACATTGGTGGAGATTTCTGGATGAATTTAAACACAAGCTGCCATAACAGGAAACTCATCTAATGTCCAACTTAAGGACTTTAACTAAAAGTGCTAGGTGGGAGACAACCCACCATGGTATGATCGTTCCTTTTTCAATTTTAATTTTATTTAGTTTTGTTTGTTTTTGAATTTTATTTTATTTTATTGAACCTGGAATCATGCATAGCATTCACATTAACATTGCATTCTGCATTTTTCATGCATTAAAAAAAAATTTTATGCGACGCGACCGCCTCATTGACGCGTCCGCGTCGCAGGTGTGGGAGAGAATAATAAAATGAACAGAGAGTCACGCGAGAGCGTGGCTGGAGGCGTGCCAATGGCACAAATCGTCCCACGCGACCGCGTCGCTGACGCGACCGCGTCATATGAGAATAATGGCCTCCCACGCGACCGCGTGCCCCACGCAGCCGCATGACCAGGATTTCGACGTAATAATGGTGCACAGCCGAAAGTTGTGCTAGAGTGGTGCTGGACTGGCGTTGGATGCGCAGTCCATCTCACACGACCGCGTGCCCCACGCGGCCGCGTCACATCCTACTAAGTGGCCACTCGCGCGATCGCATGCCCCATGCGATCGCGTCACCCAATATTTGGCAATTAATGATTTTTGAACAGAGAGTTGTGAGAGAGCGAGGCTACCCTCGCGCCAGTATCATAAAATGGGTCAAGCGACCGCGTGATCGACGCGACCACGTCAATCAGGTTAAGCGCAAGCCGCGCGACCGCGTGCCCCGCGCGACCACGTCGCTTGCGCCGCACAACTTATCCTAATTTGCCAAATATCTTATCTTTTCTCCCCAATCCTAATTTTTCCTCCCTCCTTTCTTACTTACTTCTTCTTCATTCTTCTTATCTTTTATTTTATTTTAATTGCATATTTTCATTCATTGCATATTTTTATTTTTCTAAATTTAATCTTTTACCATTGGTGTTCAAATGTTCTTATTCAACTGTGACATCTTTTCTGGTATTTTCTTGGTGCTTAGTGACTTGTTTAATTCTGATTGAGTAATATTATTTAAATCAATGCCAATCTTTTATATCTATATTACTTTTGCATTGACATGAATTTATATTATCTCTCCTCCTCCACTCTCTTCCCCATTGTTGCAAATTTTGCACCATTGGTATGCCATGACTTCTATTGTTTTCTAACTTGCATGTTGTAGCTACCATGTAAATGAGACCCTTATCATTTTGGCATTAACCCACCCATACTTCATTTATTTTCTTATCTTTATTTCCGGGTTACTTCTCTTCCCTTTTTCTTTTAGGATGGCCACCCGGAAGGAAACTGGAGACCCTTATCATTTTGGCATTAACCCACCCATACTTCATTTATTTTCTTATCTTTATTTCCGGGTTACTTCTCTTCCCTTTTTCTTTTAGGATGGCCACCCGGAAGGAAACTGGAAGACGTTTACATGAGGAGACAAACAAGTCTGTCACACATTTTTTTTTGTAGAGAAAAGCATCAGTTGTAGCAGCCCGTTGATGAGCGGATAATTTATACGCTTTTTGACATTGTTTTTAGTATGTTTTTAGTAGGATCTAGTTACTTTTAGGGATGTTTTTAATAGATTTTGTGTTAAATTCACATTTCTGGACTTTACTATGAGTTTGTGTGTTTTTCTGTGATTTCAGGTATTTTCTGGCTGAAATTGAGGGACTTGAGCAGAAATCAGATTCAGAGGTTGAAAAAGGACTGCTGATGCTGTTAGATTCTGACCTCCCTGCACTCAAAGTGGATTTTCTGGAGCTACAAAATTCGAAATGGCGCGCTTCCAATTGCGTTGGAAAGTAGACATCCAGGGCTTTCCAGCAATATATAATAGTCCATACTTTGGCCAAGAATTGACGACGTAAACTGGCGTTCAACGCCAGCTTTCTACCCAAATCTGGCGTCCAGCGCCAGAAAAGGATCCAAAACCAGAGTTGAACGCCCAAACTGGCACAAAAACTGGCGTTCAACTCCACAAATGGCCTCTGCACGTGCAACACTTAAGCTCAGCCCAAACACACACCAAGTGGGCCCCGGAAGTGGATTTATACATCAAATACTTACTCATGTAAACCCTAGTAGCTAGTTTATAATAAATAGGACCTCTTACTATTGTATTAGGCATCTTTGGTCTCAGTTTTAATCCATTGTTCATCTTAGGAGACTATTGATCACGTTTTAGGGGGCTGGCCATCTCGACCATGCCTGGACCTTCACTTATGTATTTTCATACGGTAGAGTTTCTACACTCCATAGATTAAGGTGTGGAGCTCTGCTGTTCCTCAATGATTAATGCAAAGTACTACTGTCTTCTATTCAATTCTTCTTATTTCGCTTCTAAGATATCCATTCGCACCCAAGAACGTGATGAAGGTGATGATTACGTGTGACGCTCATCATCCTTCTCCCTTATGAACGCGTGCCTGACAAACACTTCTGTTCTACATGAATTAAGCTAGAATGAATATCTCTTAGATCTCCTAACAGGAATCTTCGTGGCGTAAGCTAGAATGATGGCGGCATTCAAGAGAATCCGGAAAGTCTAAACCTTGTCTGTGGTATTCCGAGTAGGATTCAATGATTGAATGACTGTGACGAGCTTCAAACTCGCGAGTGCTGGGCGTTAGTGACAGACGCAAAAGGAGGGTGAATCCTATTCCAGCATGATCGGGAACCGACAGATGAATAGCCGTGCCGTGACAGGGTGCGTGAGCATATTATTCACTGAGAGGAGGGGATGTAGCAACTGACAACGGTGATGCCCTTGCATAAAGCCAGCCATGGAAAGGAGTAAGACTGATTGGATGAAGATAGCAGGAAAGCAGAGGTTCAGAGGAATGAAAGCATCTCCATTCGCTTATCTGAAATTCCTACCAATGAATTACATAAGTATTTCTATCCCTATTTTATTATATTAAATTCGAAAACACCATTATCACTTTATATCTGCCTGACTGAGATTTACAAGGTGACCATAGCTTGCTTCATACCAACAATCTCCGTGGGATTCGACCCTTACTCACGTAAGGTATTACTTGGACAACCCAGTGCACTTGCTGGTTAGTTGTATCGAAGTTGTGACAGACAATAAAACTAGATCAGAGTACCAGGCCTTTGAAGCCATGGATATGTATCACAATTTCGTGCACCACCCGTCCACTTGTACATCTCAGCATGCACCGAGGACGGTGCAATCTTTAAGTGTGGGGAGGTCGATACCGATCTCCATGGGTTAGTTATTTCCTATTTCAACACCAATGTTTTATTTTATTTGGTAGTTTATTGTTGTATTTGCATATTTGTTTGATTTTATGCATTTAGTTACTACTTGGTTAAAGTAATAAATTTCTTTTAAGACCCTATTTTTTTTTGAAAAATTTCACTATTTTAAATTGAAAAATTTTTATTTTAAAACTTGTTTGGAAGTTGTATTTGGAACATAGTTTTTGAGCCAAAGAACACACAACCTGTGAGATTTGAGCTTATTTATATGGTTACATTATTTAACCATAAATTTTTATTCTTGTGTGTTTTCTTCTCTATGATTGTAATCTATATTTTGTTCCAATCTATATGTCCATTATTTAGTGTATTTACATGCTTGCATATGATTGAGGCCATTGTTTGATTTTAGCTCACTTATCCCAAATAAGCCTACCCTTTAAATCACCCTTGTCAGCCACTTTGAGCCTTTTAATCCCCATTTGTTTTATATTTTACCACATCACTAGCCTTAAGTGGAAAACAAATTAATTATCCCAATTGAATCGTTGGTTAGCTTAAGATAGAGATTGTGTATCAACTAAGTGTGGGGAAATTGTGAGAACATGGGTTAATAAGGGAATGTATCATGTTTCTAATTTATTTGAATATTGGGAATTTGGGAACCTACTCATGAAAAAAAAAACCAAAATAGAAAAATAATGAAAAATCCATGTGCATTGATAAGTTATGTTTGTTTTTCAGTTCTAAAAAAAAAAGAGAGAGAGAAAAAGAGAAAAAGAAAAAAATATATATATATATATATAATATAAATAAATAAATAAGGGGACAAAATTACCCCAATATTAAGTTTAATAAAAGATCAATGCACATGTGGTAAAAATTAAAGAAAATTTGGTACATGAGTATGGGAATTATACAAAAGTGGGAATTATGGGTAGCTAGGCATGAATTTAAAAGTATATAGAGTATATGTATATTAGGTGAGAGCTTAGGTTAATTAAAGATTCAAATTGTAGCTCACTTGGCCAAACATATATCCTTACCTTTACCTCAGCCCCATTACAACCTTGAAAAGACCTCATGATGTTTGCAGTGGTACATTAAATATTTGTTGATTGGTTAGATGAAGAGCAAGGCTTAGAAAGCATGACTAGATAAGAGTAGAGTGAATAACCTTATATACTTGAGAGATTAGAGTGATATACACTACCAGTGAGGGTTCAATGCTTGATTCTATGTTCCCTGCTTTCATGAGCTGTCTTCTTACAAGTTTACTTGCTTTTTATTGTACGATTTGAATTAGCAAAATCTGATTTATGTTTGACTTGAAGAACTTATTTACTTTTAACCAAGTAGATAGAAACATTCTGCATGTAGTTGCATTCATATAGATAGGTTGCATTGTATACTCTCTATCATTCCTCTTCACTTCTTTATAGCTTCTCTTGAGCTTAGCATGAGAACATGCTAGTGTTTAAGTGTGGGGAGGTTGATAAAGCACTATTTTATGGTTTATCTTGTACTCAATTGAGTGGATTTTATAAACTCTTTACCCACTTATTCATAATATTTGCATGGTTTTATATTTCCTTCCTGATTTTGTGCTATGATTGAAAACATGCTTCTTTGATCTTATATTTGCTTATTATTAATCCTCTCTTATTACCATTAGATGCCTTGATATGTGTGTTATGTGTTTTCAGAGATTACAGGGCAGGAATGGCTCAGAGGATGGAAAGGAAGCATGCAAAAGTGGAAGAAATACAAGAAGTTGGAGAAACTGCTAAGCTGTCCAGCCTGACCTCTTCACACTCAAACGGCTATAACTTTAGCTATAAAGGTCCAAACGACGCGGTTCTAGTTGCGTTGGAAAGCTAACGTCCGAGGCTTCAATTTGATATATAATATGTCATAGTTGCCCTGACGCTAGGTGACGCGAACGCGTGATTCACGCGGATGCGTCGCATCTGCGAAATTCAATCCGCGCGGCCGCGTGGACGACGCCTTCGCGTCACTTGTCCGCGACCTGAACGTACCAGAATATGCAGGGGGCGATTTCTGGGCTGCTTTTGACCCAGTTTTCAGCCCAGAACACACAAATTAGAGGCTATAAAGTGGGGGAATGCATCCATTCAGAGGGAGCTCGCAATTTTCACTTTCCATGATTTAGATTTAGTTTGAGAGAGGTTCTCTCCACTCTCTCTTAGGATTAGGATTTAGGACTTCTCTTAGTTTTTAAGAGTAACTCTTAATCCAGGTTTAGTATTTACTTTAATTTATGTTTCTATGCTACTTTTACTTTAATGCTTTTATTCGTATCTATAAATATTGCCAATTTGGCTTATGAACCCTTTCCATGTTATGATTTGAATTAATGATTATTTGAGGTATTTCAGTTATTGATTGCTTTCTCTTTAATTTGTGTTACCATTGCTTTCCATCTAAGGACATTTTTATTCCAGCAATTTTACTTTTTCCCCTTTTGGTCTTGGTTAAGAAATCAGTAACTCAACATTATCAAACTCAACATAACTGATAATCGCTATCTTGCTAATTGAACTGAACTTCAATTATCCCAACTTTTTCTTAGAAAATAAATAGGATTGGAAGGTCAAACTAATTAGTCCCTTGACTTTCCTTTGCTTTAGTAAAGGTTAACTAAGTGGAATTAAGATTCAACTTTCATTATTGTTGAGAGAGATAACTAAGTTGGACTTCCAATTTCTCTTACCTTGCCAAAAGTTTGCTTTACAGTATTTATTTATTTTAATTACCATTTAAATTATTTGTCATATTTATTCTTCACTCTCAACCCCGATTTTACAACCTCCATAACCAATAATAAGAACATACTTCCCTGCAGTTCCTTGAGAAGACGACCCGAGGTTTAAATACTCGGTTAACAATTTTTAAAGGGGTTTGTTACTTATGACAACCAAAACGTTTGCACGAAGGGATTTTTGTTGGTTTAGAGACTAAATCTACAACGCAACTGTTTTTATGACATTCTTTACTAGCAAAAATCCTAACGTCCGCGACGTTGGCGTCTTCTTCAACGGCGAGAACGAATGGCGACTGGATTGGGCAGTGATGAGCAAGACGGCCAGAGGTGCGACAACCACCATGACAGCGTCTCAATGCAAGCTCTATCATGTCTCTCTCTATTTGTGCGAGTCATCTCTATTCCCGGTGCATTACAATGGAGAAGACAAACCTGACGGCAACACACGGCTCGCTGGCAACCTCGATCAGCATCAGCGATGGCTGCGGAAGCTTTGACGATAGCTCCTATTCCCTTCTCCTTTGTGTTCTTCTCCTCAGCAACGACCCTCCATTGATAGCGATGAAGACCTTCGTGATGGTGCATGCAGTTCGGCGATGGTTGGCAATGATAAGCGTGGATGGCGGCGACGTTGGCGTCTCCTTCAACGGCGGGCACGAACGATGACTGGACTGGCAGCGACAAGCACGGCGGTGCAACAACGACGACATTGCTCCCTCTCTCTCGCTGAAACAATGATGGCGGCGACGGTGGCAGTGACGCCCACCGACGCCGTCTTCTCCCTCCTTCCCTTCTCTTCTCTCCCCCGTTTCTGATTTCCCCCTTTCTTTTCTTTCTTTCTTCATTGGGTGAGGGTTTTGGGGGGTGAGTGGTGGCTATTAGTAATTATTAGGATTAGGAAGGTGTGTTTTGGGGATTTAAAGTTTCGATTGGGAAAAAAAGGCTAAGACTAGTATAGGTATTTGTAATAAATTAGGGGTTTAGGATTTAAAGTTTAGAGTTTAGGGTTTAGGGTTTAGGGTTTAGGGTTTAGGGTTTAGGAGACCTGAGAAGTGATACATGCAAGCATTAGTAAGTTTAGTGTGCAATAGCTTCCACCCTTGATGACCGAGCCCAACTACCTCATAAAATGGCAATCTTTGCCTCCATACCATTTTACACACATACCATCCATCTTCATCACACAATGATAATCTCCACCCTTTATTTATCCACCACCTTCTAATATTCATAGCCTCTACTTCATGTAACCAAAACCATTGGCCACCTCCATACTCCAATTCTCATTTCATTACAAGCTACCTTCATACCTTTCACCTTTGGTTACCCTCCATCATTACACTTCCACACCTCTTTCTTATAGATAGCACCCTGATCGCTCATTTATTTTCCTCCTCAAGACATACCCTTAACTCACCTCACTCACTAGACTTGCCACCCTCTTCTATATCCTTGTTATTCGGTTCATCACCTATGGCATCATCAATTTCCAAGAGAAGAAAGCGGAAGGAGCCTATGGAGCAACATCCTTTTGATGAAAGGAAATTTAGAACCTTGCACCATGCATTACAATTTGGATGGATGGCAGACAAGGAGATAATACACGAGTTGGCCTTCCAATTCAAGGAGAATGAATGCCCAAAAATTAGAGAGAAAATTGGAAGGAGAAGGTGGGAACTCCTTGTTGATCCAGTCACAGAAGTGAGTGCAACTCTTGTTAGAGAATTCTATGCAAATGTAGTTCGACAAGACAAGAGTTATGACTCTTACAAGAGCTATGTAAGAGGGTGGTGGTTGATTTTAGCCCAATGTCCATCATGAGGATACTCAAGATACGAGCTGTACCATTTGAGGAAGCAAGTTACCAATCAAGAATGAGTGGTGATCCTGACCATGACAAAATTGTAAATGATATTTGTGTCCTAGGAGCCGATTGGGTGAGGGACTCCACTGGAGCACCTAAGTTCATCAGAAGAGGAGACCTCATCCTAGAAGCCAAAGGATGGTTCGAGATAGTAAGGAGGTCTATTCTTTCTAGCTCAAACAATTCGGAGGTTAATATCAATAAAGCAGCTATGGTGCATTGCATAATGAAAGGAGGGGAAATCAAGGTTTATGAACTCATAGCAAAAGGTATCCGAACCATGGCCGAGAAGAATGATTCTGAGGCTTGGCTTGGCTACCTGATAAACCATTATTTTATGGTTTATCTTGTGCTCAATTGAGTGGTTTTTATCAATTCTTCACTCGCTTATTCATACTAATTGCATGATTTTACATTTCCTTCCTGATTTTGTGCTATGATTGAAAATATGCTTCTTTGGCCTTACATTTGCTAATATTAATTCCCTTTTATACCATTCAATGCTGTGATATGTGTGTTAAGTGATTTCAGAGATTACAGGGCAGGAATGGCTCAGAGGATGGAAAGAAAGCATGCAAAAGTGGAAGGAATACAAGAAATTGCTAAGCTATCCAACCTGACCTCTTCGCACTCAAACACTCATAACTTGAGCTACAGAGGTCCAAATGAGATGGTTCCAGTTGCGTTGGAAAGATAACGTTCGGAGATTCGTAACGATATATAATTTGCCATAGCTTCCCTAAAGTCAGGTGACACAAATGCGTGGATCACGCGGACGCGTGACCTGGTGAAAACCCAATCCGCGCGAACGCGTGGATGACGCTTCCGCGTCACTTTTTCGTGACCTGTACGTACCAAAAATTTCTGGGGGCAATTTTTGGGCTGTTTTTGACCCAATATTTAGCCTAGAAAATACAGATTAGAGGCTATAAAGTGGGGGAACGCATCCATCCATTAACAGGTCTTCCATTATTCACTTTTCATAATTTAGATGTAGTTTTTAGAGAGAGAGGTTCTCTCCTCTCTCTTAGGATTTAGGATTAGGATTTCAATTTAGGATTAGAATTTTTCTTAAAGGAATTAGGATTTCTTCTTCTCAAATTCCAGGTTTAATATTCCATTTATTTATTTTCTCAATTTAGTTTATGAACTCTTTATCTTTGGATTGATTTTCTTTTATTAATGCAATTTGAGGTATTTCAGAATTATGATTGCTTTCCTTTATTTATCTAAATAATTTATATTTTTCCCTTTTGGCTTTGGTTGATTAATTGGTAACTCTTGAGTTGTCAAACTCATCGTGATTGATAATTGTTATCTTTGCTGATTGATTTAAATTCCTATAACTCTAGTCTTTCCTTAGGAGTTAGCTAGGACTTTAGGTGTTAAATTGATTTATCCACTTGACTTACCTTCATAGTTAGAGGTTGACTTAGTGGGGAGAAAAATATAATTCTCATCACCATTGATAAGGATAACTAGGATAGGACTTCTAATTTTCATACAGTGCCAAGAGTTTTATTAGCTATTGATTTATTAATTCCTGCAATCTATTTTTCTCATTCAAACCTTTTTCAAAAACTCAAAAATACTGTTTTCCATAACCAATAATAAATCATACTTCCCTATAATTTCTTGAGAAGACGACCCGAGGTTTAAATACTTCGGTTTATAAATTTTATTGGGTTTGTTACTTGTGACAACCAAACATTTGTACGAAAGAATTTTCTGTTGGTTTAGAAGCTATACTTACAACACGATCATATATTTGTGAATTTCTTTACCGACAGGAAATCCGATCGTCACTACCCTAGCACCATCTTTCGTTTGTGTGAAAGAGCTAAGGTGGTGTTTGAGGATGACAACAACGAGCGGGTGACAGTTAGTAAGCTAATTACTCCTCGACGAATGAACTATGTTGCACCTGCTCAAGCGCAATGAAGTTCCCAAAGAAAGAAAAGAACAGTGCCACAAGTCTCAGAAGGACAAGCTTAGGGAGAGCAAGCCCCAGTCACCTTGGACATGAGCCAAGTCCAAGAAGCCATTGATAGCTTATCAATGCAATATCTAGAGAGCTAAGAGCAACAGAGGAACCTCTAAATGTAAATGATGAACAAATAAGAAGAATTTCAATCCCAAATAATGGATCATCAAAGAGAGTGGCAGAAGCAAATAATGGAGCAGCAACTCGATCAAGGCAAACAACTTGGTGAATCCATCAACATGGTAAATCAAAGGCAAGCTCAACAATAAGAAGCCATCCAAAGACTACTTCAAATGCAAGCTCACCAAGATGCACATATTCATGAAATGCATCAAAGACAACATGATCATATAAAAGCCTTTGATGAGTACAGAGCATTCCTTGGGTATGATATAAACACTCAAGCTAGGCTCGACTACTTAGTTGGGTAGCTACCAATGCTAAATCCAGGAATCAAGAGGTATGAAGAAGTTCACGATGAGCTAGCACGACTAGAGAAAGAGAGAGCAGAGAAGAGCCATGAATTAGTGAGAAAAGTATTGGAGGATTGGAAGAAAACAAGGATAACACAAGGGCAAGGGGATACAAGCGGTTAAAAAGAAGGAGCAACAAAGAAAAAAGACAAACAAGTGGAGGGACATGAACAAGGCAAATGATAAACAAGGTGGTGCAGTTCTTTTCTTTTTTAAGCTTTAAATAAGGAAAATCATGTATGAAATAGAACATGCTTCCATAATTTGTTTATGAATTTCAAATTGCATTTAGTTTCTTTTAGCTTAATTTGGCTTGTCAGCTAGCTTGAGTGACCATATCACTCCACCTTGCTTAAGTGTATGCTTTGTTCTTAAGTTCAAGAAAAGAAATTGTAAGAAAATGTTATGAAAAAGAAAGAGTGAAGTCCAAAGTTTGCAGAATAAAGTTCTAGTGTTTGTGGTGGTAATTGTTGGCTAAGTTGGTTCATCAATAAGGTTGAAGGCTAAAGTATCTCTTGAAACATTAGCTTAATGTGCATTTTATGAGATTTAGATGAATACAAAGATCCTGGAAAGAAAAAAAAAGAATGGAAAAGAATGAAAGGAGCAAGAAATAAAGCTAGGCACTAATAGTTTGAACCCTGAGACATGTGTCTGTGGTGTTTTTGTGCAAGGATATGCTTGGATGATTAGGTTCTGAGGAGTGCTTCATCACTTGATAACTTGGGTTAACTAACCCGAGATTATCGACTGAAAGTCTACTATCAAGAGCAAGTTTGTCACAAGACATTTAGCAACCCAAAGAGGTGTTGGGCACTAAGGTCTCAGGAATAAATAACAAACCATGTGCCTGTGATGTGTATGTGCCGAGGAGAGGCTTGAGTAAGTAAGTCCTTAGGGGTGTTTCAATACCTAGCACCTTGAACCAACTGGTTCGGGAGTGTTGGCTGAAAGCTTATCATAAAAAGTTGCCTTAACACAGAGCACTTAGCTAAAGAAAGTAATAAGCTCTAAAGAGAAAAAGAAAATAAAAACAAAGCTAAGATTAAGGATCAAGAATAAGAATCTCATAGAAGGCAATAGAGTGAGCATTCAAGAGCATGTTATAGCCTAAAAACTAGCAAGAATATGAACCTAACTTGTCATGCATGAAACTCCATGAACCAAGGTTTTAGATTCTCTCAATAAGGACTTATATCTCTTTGTATTCTCATTCATTTTTCTTATGTTTTATCACTTGCTTGAGGACAAGCAAGATTTAAGTTTGGTGTTGTGATGCCAGGACATCTTGACTAGTTTCACAAGCCATTTTGAGTATGTTTTAGGTTAGTTTCATGCATTTTCTTAAGCAATAAGCAAGTATTTAGCTGAGTATGCATTCATATCTCGATTCAATCAAACATTGTGAATTTTAAATATTTTCATGAGAATAGTGCAAGGATTGAATGATGTAATGAATGATGCATCATCTCAGGATTAGAGCAAGGCTTTGATGCAATTTGTTTGATTGATTTTAGGTAAAGAGAGGAGTTTTGGGATGTTAATGGTGAAGTTAACACCATTAACGTGATCAAAACCAAGAAAGCCCACGTTTGTGGCCACGTTAATGCCACTAACGTGAGCCATTAACATGGAGGAAGTGAAGTTTTGGACATTAATGGTGAAGTTAACACCATTAACGTGATTAAAGGGTAGGAAAGGCCACACTAGTGCCACTAACGGCTGGGTTAACGTGAATCAAAGAAGTTTTGGGACGTTAGTGACCACGTTGGTGTCACTAACGTCTTCGAGCCAGGAAATTACACATCAGGTTACTCACACTAACGGCCTAACTAACGTGACTACTGCCTAACTCAAACTCCTCCAGCACGCTGAGCAAAGCCCAATGAGACTGTTAACTGCTTCAACTAAGCTCAAGGGCCCATATCCAGATACTTGCAGACTTCCTTTTAGGTTATGAGATAATAATTATGAAATAATAAAAAGATAATAAGATATGGCAAAACCTATACCCAAAATTGGTTTGCATAAAAATAGACGTATTGGTTCACGTAAACATGCTCGTAAAATACCAAAGGGCATTATTCATGTTCAAGCTAGTTTCAACAATACCATTGTCACTGTTACCGATGTACAGGGTCAGGTAATTTCGTGGTCCTCCGCAGGTACTTGTGGATTCAAAGGTACGCGAAGGGGAACACCATTTGCCACCCAAACCGTAGCAAGAAATGTTATTCGAACAGTAGCGAATCAAGGCATGCAACGAGCAGAAGTTATGATAAAGGGTCCCGGTGTCGGAAGAGATGCGGCATTAAGAGCTATTCGTAGAAGTGGCATACTCTTAAATTTTATACGGGATGTAACCCTTATGCCATATAATGGGTGTAGGTCCCCTAAAAAATGACGTGTGTAATGTAAAACAAAAGATAAACATAGAAAACATAGAATAAATTTCAAGACAAGAGAAATAAACAATTCAAGGATTTGAAAAAAAGAATTGATTACTATGGTTCGAGAGAAAATTAGAGTATCTACTCGAACACTACAGTGGAAGTGTGTTGAATCAAGAGTAGACAGTAAGCGCCTTTATTATGGATGCTTTATTCTGTCTCCACTTATGAAAGGCCAAGCTGATACAATGCTGAGGATCAGAGAAGTAGTATATATAGGGGTAGTTTTGAACTAGAAAGGGGATTGGGACCTGGGGGATCCAGGATTGTAAACACCCAGAATTTACTTTGTACTCAGTTTTACTTTCAATGCAATTTACATTTCCAATTTAAATTCCCAGAGCCATGATCAACTAAACCCACTTCATTGGGGTAGGGAGCTTTGCTGTAATTCAATGGATCAATCATAGTTCTTGTTATTCTTATTCTTTTCATTCTCTTTGATTTGCTTGAAAGCTTTCGATCTTCATCCAATTGAGCAATTGTCTCGGAAGAAAAATTGTTCATACTTGGATTTCTTCGAAGCCTTGGAAGAGGAACGAGGAAATCATTCTAGAAATGCTTTCTCATGTTGGACTAGATTGGGGGTTGGACGGATATAGTGACATATAATCCTCCCGATACTTTGATCTAGAAAAACATGTGGTATAATCAGTGATCGTACTTCATCTCTTCCCATGAGCAATTAGATCAAGGAATTGGGCAATTGTTCAAGCTTAGAGAGATTGAATTGCCAAGGAATTGGGATTCAATCACCTAAGATTGCCAAGAGATCAATGAGTTGCATGGATTGAGGAAGAGATGAGAATGAACTTGATCCGGAAAATGCAACATCTCCTGAACCCAATGAACTTCCCCATTCTTATCTCCCCATTCTCTATATTTTGCTGTTTACTTTGATGTTCAATACCCAGATGGGATGGAAAACATATCCGCACAAACTACCGGCAAGTATACTGGGTCGCACCAAGTAGTAAAACTCATAAGAGTGAGGTCGATCCCACAGGGATTGATGGATCAAGCAATTTTAGTTGTGTGATGGGTCTAGTCAAGCTAATATTGAAAGGAGTTCGGTGAAATTAAATGAGCAGAAAGTAAATTGCAAGAGAGTAAGACAACAAAATGTAAAGTGCTAGAAACTTAAATGCTGGAAGTAAAGAACTAGAGAATTAAATGCTGGAAAGTAAATGACAAAAACATAAATGGTGGAAAATAAAAAGGGCTAGGACTTAAAGAGCAAGAAATTTAAATTACTTGAATCTTAAATTGCAAGAAAATAAAGCACAAATGTAAATGGCAATAGAAACGTAAAGTGCATGAAAAGTAAAGGGGTCTTGGGTGCTGGGAAAACTAAGGAACCAGTAAAAAATTGCAACTAAAGGAAATTCAAGGTAAGCTAAATGAAGAATATCAAAGAGAAAGATTCATTAGGGATTGGATATATCATAATCCATCATGAATCAAATGGGTCTCAACTTCCTTCTCAATCATATGAAGTAGATCTATGGCAGATTGTAATTGATTGGATCCCAATTCCTTGGCAACCCAATCTCTCTAATCACAATCAATCTTGCCAATTCCTTGATCTAATTGTCATGAGAAGAGGTTAAGTGCATTCTCTTATCCATAAGCCACACAAATTCTCAAGACCTCAATTCCTCCCGAATAGTGTTGGTCAAGAGATTTGTGAAGGATAAAGCTCCAATTATAATTCCCATGATACCCCTTCTGAGGCTCACACAAGCATTCAATTGATTCAAACGGAGTGAGTAAATCACAATCAATATAGAAGATATCCTTTAGCTACAACAAGCGGATTGAGAAGAAGAAGAAGTTCATTCAATCATGTGAATTACAATAGAGCTCCTCCCCTAATGAAATTGGGGTTTAGTTCATCATTGTTCAATCAAAACAAAAAGGAAAAGAAAGTACATAAAACTAAACGAAAAGTCCAAAGTAAATGATTTTCAGGGTTTCCCAATTAGGGTCCCTGCTTTCCAGCCTCCTTTCTAACTCAAAATATATCCTATTTATACACTTTCCGAATCAAACTTCAAGTCTTTGGATGTGGGCTTTGGCCTTTGTTGAAGCAAGTTAGGAGTGGCTTTTAGTGACGTTGGCATGGGCGTTAGTTAACTAACGTTCACAAGCTTGCATGTGTGCCATTGAAAATGAAGTCAGCATGGGCGTTAGTCACTAACATTGGTGTGCACTAACGGTGGCCAACGTTCCCTTTAAAACCATTGAGGAACGTTTGTGGCAACATTAGTGCACCAACGTTACTACCAACGTTTGCTTGGTCACTCGTATGCGTCACCCACACATGCGCGTCGCTGACCAGTTTTCCATGCAACTTTCTTTGAAACTATCGAAGATGTTGGTGGCAACGTTTGTGGGAACGTTTGCACACCAACGTTTGCAACCTTTTAGCTTGCAACGTTGGTGAGCAACGTTGGTGAGCCAACTTTGGCCACCAACGTTACTTGTGAGGCTTGGCATGTTGGTGGGCAACATTGGTGAGCCATTTTAGGCCACCAACGTTGCTCACTCTCTTCCTTGGAACATTTGTGGCAACATTGGTGAGCCAACTTAGCTACCAACGTTGGTAGGCCAAATTTAAACCGTTTTAAAGCTTATGAAATTATCTTTCAATTGATGTAAAAATCATCAAGTTCAATTGCTCAAGATATGATCCGTTGAAGTTCGTCAAAATTTCATTTTTACCAAAACTCATAAACTCCCCATTTCAAAACATACACTTACTAAATCCAAACAAAATCAACCCCAAAACTTAACCATTCCAACATTAACCATTCCCAAACCTCATTCAATCATCAACCCATCAATTACACCATATTTAACCAATATCTCAATCTAACAAATCCCACATCAAATCACCATTTCATATCTCAATTTCCAATCAACATTCAAATTTACCAATTACCATATGTCCTCTCATATCAATTTTACATTCTCCCATGCTCATCAACAAGAGCCTCCACATAATCATCAATTAAACACATTAATGCACATCACATACAACATTTCATGCTTGCCAACCATTATCATCATAATTCATATATCCAATTCAAATCCAAATCACCCTACAAATTACATCAACATATCATAATCCACCAAATACATACATAACCACACACACATATATCATTCATCAACTAACTCATTATTTCAAAACCCTATCCTAAGGCCACTAGCCTACGTTTTTACACAACATTACATTTTAGATACAGAAAACCGAAACCATACCTTGGCCGATTCCCGTTCCACCCGGAACACTCTCAAACTCGACTTCCAAGGGTCCTAAACTCCACCAATAGATTTTCCAAGCTTAGGGCTCCACGTCAAAGCTTCCAAAATCACCGATCAAGCTCCAATACACACATATATAATGCCTAAGCCACAATATCACACCAAAACACAATAACTCGAACCCAATACCATAAATTTCAGAATTTTTCACTAGGGTTTGAGGTACTTACTAGCCCAAGGATCAAGGGAACAAGAACAAGCCTTCCCTTCAAGCTAATTTGATCCTATAACACAAGGAGCTCACAAATTTCAATATTTTTGCCCAATAAACTCAAAATCAAGGGCTGGGAATTCGAAGATGAAACTATGACTTACCTCAAGATTTCTTGTGTGGGTTTTGTAGAGCTCAATACTGCGATCGCATGGCCGTAAACGGTGCATCGATCGAAGCTCCGGATCAAAGGATATGATCAATTGAAGTTGGAGCAAAGGTTTGGAACATCTCCTCCTTCCCCTTCTCTTTGTTTCAGCGTGTTTGTTGTGCTTGGGAGGGAAGTTAGCTCTCTCATTAAATGAGGCTTCGCTGGGCCCTTGGGCCTGATGCACCCCGAAGACTATGTTGGTATAGAATTTCTCAATAAAATCCCGTTGCAAGTATAGCTCTTCCCAACAACAATCCTCGAGTATCAAATTTAGAAGGGAAATTGGTTGTCACAAGTTCAATCCCAATAAAAATAACCAAAGTATTCAAATCTTGGGTCGTCTCACAAGGAATGGGCAAACATGTGCTTCAACATTGGTTAGAAGTCCGGGGTTGTAAATCATGAGCAAGAAATTAAACTAGGAATCTTAACAAGCAAGTAATCTTGGAATGTAAGAAACTAATTCAAATAATTAGAACAAAATGTAAATAGTTCCAAACTCATAAAATAACATCCAATTTAATTCTATTCTAAACTAAACAAGTAACTATAACTAAGACAAGGCAATTGAGATTTTTGGGTTTTCAAATACGAATGATAAAAACAACTCTTGGCTAGACATGGGAATTGGGGTCACTATCCTTGTCTAATAACCATATCTTGACAATTATGAGGAACCAAACTCATTAAGTTTACTTCTATACTTGAAGTATGTTAAATGGTTTGGTCAACATCAACCCATAAGGTCCAACCTAACTACTAATTAACTTAGTAGTAGGCTAGTGTCAATGGCTATCAAATTGACCACTAAGGGTTCCCAAATCATCAAATCCATTAGACCCAATGACTCAAGCTTACCCAATTCTCTTAGCCTAGGCCAAGAGTAAAGAGAACTACTCCATAATCAAAAGAAACATTTCATCAAACACATGGTAAGCATTAATAAAAGACCTATTCAATTTGCGATTAAATTGGAACTAACAAGTACCCACTAACAATTATCAACATACAATGTCTCAAACAACACAATTAATCATGGAAATCATCAATGCAACAATAACAAATCAAGATCTACAAGATTCATGAAATGGGTATAAATGACAAACAACTAGGAAACATAAAACTAACACAAGATCTAAAGAAAATTATACTAGAGAAGTCAAATTAAATAATTAAAACTAGTAATTAACAAGATCCAATTCAGAATTCAACAAGAGAAGATCAAATTAAAACAAAATCTAGAGAGGAACAAGGGTTTCTCTCTCTAGAAGAACAAAGAACCAAAAACTAGCTAAAATTGTGTCTAAGTGTAAAATGATTGATCCCCCCTTTCCCCTAGCATCCTTGGGTCATTTCCATGCAGAAACAGCTTGAATTTAGGCCTGATGAGCCTCAAAAATTGCCAGGCATGATTTTCTTTAATGAGGTCACGTGTAGCCTTCCGTGCGTGCGCGCCATGCGTGCGTGCGCGCCGATTGCTTTTGTGATCCACGTGTGCGCGCCATGTGCGCGTGCGCGTCGATGGAATTTCTCTGATCCGTGCGGATGCGTTCATTCTTGCGCGCCGCTTCCAACTATCCTCATCCACGCGTGCGCGTGAAGTGCGCGTGCGCGTCCATTCTGAAGTTCCCAAAATCCAAGTCTTCATGTTCCTTCCTTTTGTGCATGCTTTCTTTCTCTCTTCTAGGCCATCCTTGCCCTATAATTTCTGAAATCACTCAACAAACACGTCACGACATTGAATGGTAATAGAAGAGAATCAAAATATAGCAATTCTAAGGTAAAATAAGCATGTTTTTCATCATGGAGCAATATTAGGAAGGGAACACAAAACCATGCATTTCTAGTGAATAAGTGTGACAAATATTGACAAAACCCACCAAATTCTACACAATATAAACCACAAAATTGAGGTTTATCAAATTTCCCCACACTTAAACCAAGCATGTCCTCATGCTTAAAATAAAAAGACCAAAGATCATGGTGAGAAAGGGTTTATGAAATGCAAACTACCTAAGTGAATGCATGCAACTAACGTAAAATCATCTATCTACTTTGTCAAGGGTAAATCTATCCTCCAAGAACACATATGAGCATACGGGGTGAGAATGATATGTAGTTCATAAATCTATCTTACCAAATTGAACATCAACATGAAGTGCATACAACTTGCTAAATGAACGCTTGTGAAAGCCGGAAACAAGGAGTTGAGCATCGAACCCTCACCGGAAGTGTATCTGCTCTATTCGCTCGAGTGTATAGGGTTCGTCACTCAATCCTCTCCTAATCATGCTTTCCAAGATTTGTCTTTCATCTAACAATCAACAATTACTTAATGCATGCTTACAAGTATCATAAGGTCTTATCCATGGGTTGTAATGGGGCTAGGGTGGAGGTAAGGATGTATATGGTCAAGTGAGCTTAAAATTTGAGTCCTTGATTAACTTAAGATCCCACTAGACACATAGAACAACCTATACAACTATAATACAATACCTAGCTACCCATACGTTTCACTTTTTGCATACTAATGCATTCTTTCCAATTCACATCCCATATGTATTGTTATTATTACTTTGTCTTGGGGCATTTTTGCCCCCCTTTCATTGCTTTCTTTTTTTCTATTTTTTTTTGTTTCTTCTATATATATATTTTTTTCTATTTCTTTTTCTTACATTCACAAATATACACATACAATTTCTTTTTCCTTTTTGGTCCCCTCTTTCTTGGGGTTTCATGTATAAAAGTTTCAATGTATATGGTTCAATCATTCAATACATGAGTATGTTCCTAAATCCCAGAATTTTCAGATTCAATTGCAAATACACACCCTTACATCTACCCAAGTTCCCAACTACACCCTCCCATTTGAATGACACACATCCTAACTCACTTAAGCTAATCAAGGATCCAAATCTAGGGACATCCATTGTTTTTCACTTAGGGTTGTTGATGTACTCTATTTTGACCAAAATTATAGTTTCTTGGGGAAGAAGTCATTATTTTGACCAAGCAACTCTATAGAGACTAACTATCATGCAAGGGGTATTTACAAGCAAGACTAACTACACATGTAACGTACTAACTACTAAGCAAAAGATAAATCCATGGGTGTTGAGAGGAAGAGATTGTTACCCATGGAGATCGGTCGAACGACCTCCCCACACTTAGAATTTAGCACGGTCCTCCGTGCTACCAACAATGTACAAAGGATGGTTGGGACCAGAACCCTCACTATCCCCTCCATCAGAGCTCCCATCACTTGGGTTTGAGGTGGATGTGAATATTTCGGGTTCCTCCATGTTAGGGGTAACACAACGCAGAAGCTTCTTGATATAAGTGTATCAACGTTGATTGCGCCGCTCATATCTATCAATCTTCCGGTGTAGATCTTCTATCCTTTGATGGGTGGATCTTTGTCGTGGTGGTGACGATGAGGTGGAAGGAATAGTAGATGGAAGGGCTATGTCAAGGCTTGGGTTGTTTATGGGAAGATGTAAGTATTTTCCGCTTGGGACTACATCGCCCTTAGCCAGAATTATAGCCTTCGTATCCATGTCTTCCCAAGGAACACCTGCAGCAGCAACTAAATTGGATACCAAAGATGGAAATGGCAAATTACCCCGGGCGTGGACTTGTCCCATCGCTTGCTTGACAGGAGGTGAAATGTTCACCGGTCCTTCCGTGAGAACACACCAAACAAGCAAAGCAAGATCCGCCGTGAAGGACGACTTGTGGGTGCTAGGTAGCACATAGTGAGATAGGATCTGGGCCCAAGCTCTAGCTTCTACAGTAAGGAAGCGAGCATCAATGCACTTGGGCCTCATCCGGAGTCGACCATGGATCCAAAATGCCTCTGGTTCAGCAATGACTTGGAGGATCGAGTCCCAATCAAATCCAAACTTTTCTCGCTGGCGCAAGACCTCTTGGTAGCCATCCATGTCACTTGGTACTGGTAAGACATTAAGCACTTGCTGAATAGCCTCTTCTGAAACTGATACTTGCTTCCGGCGCACGTATACCGATTGAAGAGAGGGAAGATGGTAGTTAGTGTAGAATTCAACCACCCACGAGAGGTTAAATTCTTGTGGTTTTCTCAGAAGAAACTCCCATCCTCGCCGTTCAATGCGGGGTAGATGAAAGAACCGAAGATTGATGGTTTAGAGGTTATAGTAAATTCTCGTTGTGAGTATAGTTACTAAACCAAGCAATCAACCTTTCTTGCAAACGTTTTGGTTGTCACAAGTAACAAACCCCTTTTAAAATTGATAACCGAGTATTTAACCTCGGGTCATCTTCTCAAGGAACTGCAGGGAAGTATGTTCTTATTATTGGTTATGGAGATTATAAAATTGGGGTTTCAAGAATGAGGAACGAGTAATTTAATGACAAGTAAATTAAATGGCAATTAAAATAAATAAATAACTGTAAAGCAAACTTTTGGCAAGGTATGAGAAATCGGAGGTCCTATCCTGGCTCCTTATCAATGATGATGATGGTTGAATCTTAATTCCACTTTGTTAACCTTTACTAAGATAAAGGAAGGTCAAGGGATTAATTGGTTTGATCTTCGAATCCTATTTATTTCTTAAGAAAAGATTGGGATTATGGAAGTTCAATTTAATTAACAAAGATAACAATTATCAATCACGTTTGAGTTTGATAACTCCTGAGTTACTGATTTCTTAACCAAGACCAAAAGGGGAAAAATAAATTCTACTGGAATAAAAATGTCTTCAGAGTAAAAGCAACAATAGCATAAATAAAAGAAATCAATATTAAACTGAAATACCTCAAATAACATTAATTCAAATAATCTGGAATATAGAAGAATTCCTAAAGTAACTTGCAAAAGTAAATAAAAGGAATATTGAACCTGACCAAAAGAGATAATCCTGAAAGCGAATAAAAATCCTAAATCTAAATCCTAATCCTAAAGAGAGAGGAGAGAGCCTCCCTCAAAACTAAATCTAAATAATGGAAAGTAAAAATTAGCGAGCTCTCCCTGAATGGATGCATTCCCTCACTTCATAACCTCTAGTCTATGCCTTCTGGACTTGGATTTGGGCCAAAAAGGGCTTCAGAATTCGCTATGAGCGTTTTCTACAATTTCTGGTGCATGGCCTCTGTCACACGTCCGCGTGGGTCACGCAGTCGCGTCGTTCGGAGCTTTTCCTTACCATGCGGTCGCGTCAATCATGCGGCCGCGTCGTTGTTGATTCGCGCTTGGCATGCGATCGCGTCGTCCATGCGATCGCGTGGATACCAGTTTCTTCCGAAACTTCGTTTTGCGCTTTCCTTCCATTTTTGTATGTCTCCTTTCCATCCTTTGAGTCATTCCTGCCTTAGAAGATCTGAAACTACTCAACACACTAATCACGGCATCGAATGGAAATAAAGGTAATTAAAATAATTAATTTAAAAGCATAAAAAACATGTTTTTCACATACATCACATAATAAGAAAGGGAAGGTAAAACCATGCAATTAATATGAATAAGTGGGTGAAGGATTGAATAAATCACTCAAATTAAGCACAAAATGTATCATAAATTATGGGTTTATCAACCTCCCCACGCTTAAACAATAGCATGTCCTCATGCTAAATCCAAGGTAAAGAGTAAGGTAAGATTAAAGTGGTGGAATGTTATGCAATGCAACCTATTCTAAATGCAACTACTTAAATGAGTCATGCAATTCTAATTTATTCACTCATATATAAAGCTTACATGTAGTTAAATTAATTCACATTCTCAAGGAATCATATATATGCATAGCCAACCCTTAAATAATAAAGCACCTTTGCAAATGAGATGGGAAAGAAAAATATTTTACAAACTTGCAAAACAATTAGTAAATTAAGCATAGATATATGTTGATGAGTTATTGAACCCTCACTGGATTTTGTGTTTACTCTCTAGTCACTCAGTGTTTATTGGGTTAATCACTCTATTCTTCTTTTTATTCCTACTTTCTATAACTTTGTTCTTCATCTAACTAATCAACAATTATAGAATATAGTCATACCAAAAATCATGAGGTCTTTAATTAAGGTTGTAATGGGGCCAAGGTAAAGGTAAGGATATATGTATAAGGCTAAGTGAGCTAATAAGTGAATCCTCAATTAGACTAAGATCTCACCTAACATACATACTTAGTAAAACAAAACTACTTTACCTATTTTCCCATCTTTTTCCACTTTTGATGTTACATGCTCATGTTTCAATTTTTATTTTTTTTATCCCATGTGCATTGCTTTTATTTTTGCATTTGGGGAATTCTTTTGTATCCCCTTATTCATATGCTTGAAAAATAAATAACTCTCTCTTCTTCTTCTTCTTTTTTTTTTGAATGCACATGGTAATTCTTTCAATTTGATTTCTCATGAGCATGCTTCCCAAAAATTCTTATTTTGATTTATTTTTGTTCTTTTCAACTCTGCTACCTTTTGTTTTTATCATCTATGTTCCCAATAGGTTTCCCACATTTCAAACTATACAAGATTTTCTATCTTAAGCTAACCAAGGATTCAACTTGGGATTTTTATTTGTTTTTCTGCTTAAGGCTAGTAATGTGGTTTATAAAAAAAAAGGAATTTAAAGGCTCAAGGGGGCTAACAAAGATTATGTAAAAGGTAGGCTATTTTTGGGACAAGTGGGTTAAAATCAAATAATGGCCTCAATCACTCTCTTGGTATGTATTTCTAATCTATAATTGGACATATAGACTAAAACAAAATAAAGAACACCAGAATATAAAAGAAGGGCAGAACACACAGGAATAAAAATTATGATTTGAATGTAACCATACAATTAAGCTCAAAACTCACAGGATGTGTGTTCTCTAACTCAGACATCATATATCATTCATATATGTTATGCAGGTTTAGTTAAAAATTCCCATTATTCTCATAAAAAAAATTATTTAGGGTGGCCTTTAAGATTTTAATGTTTCTCCTTGATGAAATGTTGTTAACTAACTAACACGTAATGCTATATATACAAGGTGTGTGGATTGTTTTAATTCTGTTAAAGTCTCTAGTTTACTTCCTTTTTATATTTTCAATTTAAACTAAGCTATCATATGCTAAAAGGGTAAACTATACTAATTAATCCACAATTTCTATAACTAATAAGTTAGAATTGTAAGCTAAACTAAATAACTAAAATATGAACTAAAAATGCAGAATGCAGGAATAGAGTAAAAATACATAAAAGTAGCAATGTATAAATACTCAGAAAATAAAAATAAAAATAGAGAAAAAATACAGAAAAATATCCAAAATAAAAGAAAAAGAGTCTATAGTGGTTCACCAAGATAATACGCCAGAGATGGCGACCTCCCCACACTTAAAATGAAGCATCGTCCCTGATGCTCACTTAAGCAGGGTGTGAAGGGGTGTCATTACTGTAAGGGATGGTAGCTGGAGTCTCTGTGGTGGTGATTGGCTAAGGGTCTGACTGCTGTAGAGGAGGTGCTGTCTGGATAGGGATCTCAGGATCTGCAGCCTGAATCTGATGTGGAATCTCTGCCTGTGGTGCAGCCTGCTCTGTGCCTGCCTGCTCTGTCTCTCCCTGGGGATGGATCTCAGCCTCAGGATCATCCGCCTCCTCCTCAGATGCCTCGGATAGTGTGTCAGGCTCGGAGGGGATGTCGCCAGAGCGTATCATCAGCTTCAAGTGCTCATAGCGTCGCTTGTTGCGACGCTCCATCTGGTCAAGTCGTCGAAACAAGCGGTGCACTAGATGATAGATGGGCTCTAGGGCAGGTGGAGGTGCAGTAGTGGTGGCAGGTGTGGCTGTGGAGGAAGAGGGGCCGGCAAAAAGTGTGGCTGTCTCAGCAGTAGCAGTCAGGAATGGAGGTCTGTAGCCCAAGGCCAGAAAGTTCCTGCTGTGTAGGATAATCTTCTTGCATTCTGCAGCAGGTGGCCTCTTATCAGCATCCTCTCATGGCACGTCAGCTCGACGGCCCAGCTGTGTAACCAGATAGGGAAAGGGAAGAGTGCCTCAGACGTGGACCCTGGCCATATAGTGCCGGATAAAGCGTGGCAGGTATAGGTCCTTACCCTCCATCACACACCAAAGGAGGGTGATCATAGCGGCTGGTATCTCAGTCTCGTGAGTACTCGGCATAATGTAGTTGCTGAATATATGATGCCATAGCCGAGCCTCATCGTTCAGGTAAATCCGCTTGATCTCCTTGGGCATGGTGGTGTTCTGACCCATGATCCAAGGAATTGTCGAGTCAAGGGCGATCCTCGCCTTGACTGCATCCCACTCAAATTGCATATAGCGCATATCCTCCTCAGTTTTCTGATAACCGTCTAGCTGATCAGATTTAGGCAGAAGCTTCAGAACATCTTCAATTGCCTCCTCGATAACCAAAATCTGCTTCCCTCTGAGGTTCACTGCATCTAGGGAGGTTTTGAAGTAATTGTAGTAGAATTCCCTGACCCAAGATGCATTGACCTCAGTCAGAGGTCTCTCTAAGAAGAACCAGCCTCTTTATTTGATTTGGTCAGAGGTGTACTACTGGAGTTCTTCTGGGATCTTCAGAGTTCTCTCCAGGTATAGGTTTCTGGATGTTGCAAACACCGGATACTTCAGCTCACAGTATCGGTTTGCAAATTTTATTGGATCAGTGGCAGAAAGCAGTTGGTCAGCCTTCTCCTGCGGGGTGAAGTGTTTTTCCCGCCAGGAGGCATCATGCATTAGATCTATGATGGACATAGATGGATCTCCTCTTTTACGTTTGCCAGTGGTAGCCTTTCCTTTTCCCTTTCTTTGGGAATCAGACATCCTGAAAAACAGAAAACCAGGATATAATAAAAATAGGAAAACAAATAGGCAAATAGTAAAAAGAAACACAAAGTGGCAAAGGAGAATTAGAATGAGGTAAATGAGTTAAGTGAATGTGCATTAAGGATTGTATAGGAGTGGAAAGTTTGAAAGGATGAATTCACAATCCAAAATGTAATAGAAGGCATGTTAAGTAGGAAAAATTATCAGTATGCCATGGTTAGAAAGTTAAAAGAAAGTGAAAAAAACAGAAAAGAGATTTTAAAAGGTGAGTTTGGTTAGAATTGAAAAAGAGTGTCAGAAAATTAGAATTAGTGAGTTAGTGAAAAATGGGTTAAGGTAAGTGGCATAAGGATAAGTTGTTTTAAGTAACAAGCATTCACAGTTAGAAACTATAGGTAACTCATAACCACATAAGGAAAACAGGTTGATGCTAATTCAAATAGATATAGAGAAATAACAAAAAATAGAATCAAGCATCAAAATTGCAATTTAGAACCAGGAAATCAAAGAAAATAAGAATGCGTGCCTAAGCATTCATGAATTGGTTTGGTGAAATATAAGGAAAGCACAGTTGAAAATGCCAAAACCAAGACATGAAGGGAAATATTTTACAGAAATTTGGGCAGCATTCCGGCTAAAATTGGACTGTCCCGGAAAATAAACAGCAATCAAATAGTTCATATGAATTAAAATTAAAGCTTACAGTTACATATAAGGAATATAATCATGAAAAATCAATGTAGAGAGCAGCAATATATAGGAGAGTACAGCATATGAACTAACATTACAGCAGCAGCAGGATTGCAAAAACATAAAGCAATAAACATGAACAGCGCAAATAAACAGACCTAAGTCCACTAACCACAGCCTAGGCTACCTAACAACCTAAAATCCACTACAACATGCATATTTAACTAGCCTAGACATGAACATAAACAGAAAAATATGAACTAACTACGGATAGATAAAAGGGTGACATTCTGCGGAACCTGGAAGGCCGTAGAATGAGATTGGGCAGAAAGGTGGCTGGCGGTGGTGGTGACGGCGTTTGGCGCGATGGCTGGTGGTGGTGGGGACGGTGGCACGGCTGTTCGAGGCAGGGGGAAAAGGGGTAATGGGGGATAGGGGGGATAGGGGAAGGGTTGGTGGTGTTGGTGGATGGGTGGGCGCGGCTGGGACGGGCGGCGGCGGTGGTTAGTGGTGCGCAGAGGAGCAGTGGCGGAGAGGGAGGGAAAGAGGAAGAAAGAAGGAGAAAGAAGGGGAAGGAAGGAAGGGGGGAAAGGTGGCGGCGGCGTCTGGGACGGGCGGCGGTGTCTGGGACGGGCGGCGGCGTCTGAGGGTGGCGGTGGTGGTGACTGGGTGGTGGTGGTTGGATTGGAGAAGAGAGAAGGGAGGGGAGGGGGTTTAGGGGGGCGCGATAATAGGGTTTCGCGTGACCTAGGGGGTTATAAATTTGAATCCACGCAGCCGCGTGGGGGCACGTGGTTGCGTGGCTGGTGCGAAATGGGGGGGGTGACGCGATCGCGTGGGTCGCGCGATCGCATGGAAGGGATAAAAGGGGGTAGGACGCGATCGCCTGGGGCATGTGATCGCGTCGCTGGAATTTGTGCTAAACGCACAGCGTCGTTCCAGCCTAACTCTCTGTCTCCTTTTGGGATTTGTGCAATCCATGCGACGCGATCGCGTCGCTCACGTGGTCGCGTGGGATTGATTGTGTGCAAGTGACATGATCGCGTCAGGCACGCGATCGCGTGAGCCATTTTGTGCTAGATGCACAATGGCCGCACGATTCCAGCCCAACTTTCTGGACGTTGGATCCTTACGCCGATTTCCAGGTCACGCGGCCGCGTGGGTGACGCGGTCGCGTCGCGCACCCTCTTTTTTTTTGTAGAATGCAGAATGCAGTATGCAGAATGTAATGCTTAATGTGAATGCTATGCATGATTCCAGGTTCAATAAAATATAAATAAAATTCAAAAATAAACAAAACTAAATAAAATTAAAATTGCAAAAGGAACGATCATACCATGGTGGGTTGTCTCCCACCTAGCACTTTTAGTTAAAGTCCTTAAGTTGGACATTAGATGAGCTTCCTATTATGGTGGCTTGTGTTTAAATTCATCCAGAAATCTCCACCAATGTTTGGAATGCCAACAGCCTCCGGGGTCCCAAACTAGGCATGTGAAGCTTCTGAGCAGCTTCAAACAGATTTTCAGGCTCCCGGGGTGATGAATATCAGAATATTTTCTAGGATCCCAAACTTTGGTTCTAAATCTGCCTTCGTTTTTATCTATATTTTTCCATCCGGGCGGTATAGAAAGTAGATTCTCACCATAGTGACCAAACGTTTTCCGAGATCCATTCAATTGACCATGATACCAATCCGTGCACTTCGATTTGAAGCGTGGAACCTTATTGAACCTTGTACACCAGCTCTGAGTACGAGCCATTTCCCTCTTACTCTTAAAGCCGCAGAGAGCTCTAAGCTGGCCATCTGTTTCAAGTAAACCATATTCAAGTGAATAAGTAGAGTTAAAGGTTAAGGATTGTACCCACTTGAAGCTTGTATTAGGCGGTAATGGCCTTGCGGTAGGTGTTTCTGGTGGTTCTGTAAGTTCTTCTCCCTTGTGCTCTTCTGTGAATTCCTCCACTTCTTCGCAAGATTCTTCAAATGCATCTGTATCCTGGTCAAAGTCTTCTATGTCTTCCTCATCACTTGAGTCATAGATTGGAGGTTGAGAGAAATCTACCTCTGCATCATCTTCGTATTCATTTGGGGAAGATTCTTCGATCTCAGAGAATTCACTTGCGGATGCAAGTACATTACTAAGAGAGCTTGACTTGTGACTATCATCATCAAGGGAATTTGTGTCCTTGGTTATTCCGTCTAGTTCTTCATAAACGACTTGCCTTGGGGATTGTGCAATACCCTCCTCAGCATCAACTGTAACGTCCTTGACGGAGTTCTCCTCAACTCTGGATTCCCATGGAGGTTCAGTGTCTCCTAGATCTTTAACCAACTCTTCTTCTTGTACAATGACAGCTTCTTCTACCTGTTCTAGTACGAATTCATGCTCTGCCTTGTCCACTGGAGTTTCTAGTGTCTCCTTCATGCTACGCTCTTTATTAGATTGTCCACATGGGGCTGTGGTTGGTCCTTGAATGTTCGCGCATCTAGAAGCTAATTGAATTACTGCTTGCTCCAGTTGTCGAATGGTTGTTTGAAGTTTATTTACCGTTGCCTTGAGGCGAACCTCTGATTCTCGGGGTGATAGATTTGGACATGAAACATAGGGAAGTGGTGGTGCTTGGGGGTGATTGGATTGGAACTGGGGTAGGAAAGGATCATACGGTGGCGAATGGTGAAGAGAAGCTTGTGAGTGTGGTGGTTCGAGGTTATGTTGGAAGGATGGTCTATAGGCACGGGGTGGGGCTTGTTGGTAGTCACAAGGTTGTCCACCATATCTATCAGTTGGGTATGCATTGTAGAATGGTCGTTTTCCATGATATCTTGGAGGGTGTTGTTGCCTGAAGGGTTGATTAGATCCTCTTGGCTCTATCCATCCTTGATTGGTTTGACCTTGATGCATATTCCTGCTGTAACTTCTATTTCCTTCAACAAGGTTAGAACCAAACTCAAAGCGAGAGGGGTGAGAGTCCATAGTAGCAAATAAAATTAAAAAGAAAAAACAAAAATAAATAAACAAGTAAAAGAAAAATATGTACAATAACCAATAATAAGGCACACGTTAGCAGTTCCCCGGCAACGGCGTCATTTTGAAAGAACCGAAGATTGATGGTTTAGAGGTTATAGTAAATTCTTGTTGTGAGTATAGTTACTAAACCAAGCAATCAACCTTTCTTGCAAACGTTTTGGTTGTCACAAGTAACAAACCCCTTTTAAAATTGATAACCGAGTATTTAACCTCGGGTCGTCTTCTCAAGGAACTGCAGGGAAGTATGTTCTTATTATTGGTTATGGAGATTATAAAATTGGGGTTTCAAGAATGAGGAACGAGTAATTTAATGACAAGTAAATTAAATGGCAATTAAAATAAATAAATAACTGTAAAGCAAACTTTTGGCAAGGTATGAGAAATTGGAGGTCCTATCCTAGCTATCCTTATCAATGATGATGATGGTTGAATCTTAATTCCACTTTGTTAACCTTTACTAAGATAAAGGAAGGTCAAGGGATTAATTGGTTTGATCTTTGAATCCTATTTATTTCTTAAGAAAAGATTGGGATTATGGAAGTTCAATTCAATTAACAAAGATAACAATTATCAATCACGTTTGAGTTTGATAACTCCTGAGTTACTGATTTCTTAACCAAGACCAAAAGGGGAAAAATAAATTCTACTGGAATAAAAATGTCTTCAGAGTAAAAGTAACAATAGCATAAATAAAAGAAATCAATATTAAACTGAAATACCTCAAATAACATTAATTCAAATAATCTGGAACATAGAAGAATTCCTAAAGTAACTTGCAAAAGTAAATAAAAGGAATATTTAACCTGACCAAACGAGATAATCCTGAAAGCGAATAAAAATCCTAAATCTAAATCCTAATCCTAAAGAGAGAGGAGAGAGCCTCCCTCAAAACTAAATCTAAATCATGGAAAGTAAAAATTGGCGAGCTCTCCCTGAATGGATGCATTCCCTCACTTCATAACCTCTGGTCTATACCTTCTGGACTTGGATTTAGGCCAAAAAGGGCTTCAGAATTTGCTATGAGCGTTTTCTGCAATTTCTGGTGTGTGGCCTCTGTCACGCGTCCGCGTGGGTCACGCGGTCGCGTCTTTCGGAGCTTTTCCTTGCCACGCGGTCGCGTCAGTCATGCGGCCGCGTCGCTGTTGATTCGCGCTTGGCATGCGATCGCGTCGTCTATGCGATCGCGTGGATACCAGTTTCTTCAGAAACTCCGTTTTGCGCTTTCCTTCCATTTTTGTATGTTTCCTTTCCATCCTTTGAGTCATTCCTGCCTTAGAAGATCTGAAACTACTCAACACACTAATCACGGCATCGAATGGAAATAAAGGTAATTAAAATAATTAATTTAAAAGCATAGGAAACATGTTTTTCACATACATCACATAATAAGGAAGGGAAGGTAAAACCATGCAATTAATATGAATAAGTGGGTGAAGGATTGAATAAATCACTCAAATTAAGCACAAAATATATCATAAAATATGGGTTTATCAGTAGAATACAAGGAGCAACCTTGTCCGGCGGAGCAAGTAGATGCTCAGCATGATAGTTCCTCTCAACCATGGCGGCGAACACAAGTTCACAGAAGCGGTTGGGGAACTTTGAAGAATCTTTTGCCGGTTTGCTCTTGTTCTCATCAATAGGAGCGGGCGCCTTCGCCTTCTTAGATAGGGGTTTGGCTCCTAATGAAGAGTGCGCCTTAGAGTTTGACCTTTGGGGTGCCCTCTTTGCGGCCGGTTTCCTTGAAGCTTTCTCCTTGCCTTTGTTGGTGGCCATCCTGAAAAAGGAAGGGAAAAAGGAAAGCATTAAACCCAAAGAATCATCTCAACAAAAACATGCAAGTGAAAGATAGTGCCCAAAAGAAATATTGCAACAAAGTGATCATAGAGACATGGGTCACAACACTTGGCATGGGATGTAAGAGGGGGTGAAGCATGCAATATGGCATTAGAAGAATAACCTCAAGCATTCATAACAGGGAGCAAGTCATGTTCAATGAGTATCTAATTAGCAAGTAATAAGCAAAGTGGACTCAATGCATTCAAAAGACAACAAGTGAGTGAGGAGGAAGCACCAAATTGAAGATACCTGATTAAAATAAGAAGTATGGAAGTATGGAAGAAGAAAGAAGAGAAGAGAGGTAATGGAGAAGGGGGAAGAAAGAAATAAGAAAGAAGGTGGGAGAGGGGTAGAAGCAGGGCGCGCAGCTTTAAAACTGGTTTGCGTGACCGGCGCGCGTGCACGGTGCGCTGGCGCGTCGGTGAAGGTAGAGCGAGGGATGCGTGTGCGTCATTGGCGCGTACGCGTGAATATAGCTGTGCCCCTGTGATGTGCGAAAAACGATCCGACACAAAACTCACCGGCAAGTGCACCGGGTCGCATCAAGTAATAATAACTCACGGGAGTGAGGTCGATCCCACAGGGATTGAAGGATTGAGCAATTTTAGTTTAGTGGTTGATTTAGTCAAGCGAATCAAGATATGGTTGAGAGATTTGTGATTTGCAGAATTTAAATTGCATAGAAAGTAAAGGGAATGGGTAAATTGCATAAAATTAAAGAGAGCTGAAATTTAAAGTGCTGAATCTTAAAGAACAAGAAATTAAATGGCAGAAACTTAGAACGCAAGAAATGTAAATTGCAGAATCTTAAAGTGCAAGAAATGTAAATGGCTTGAATTGTAAAGGGAATTGGGAATTGGGAATTGGATTTGAAGAAATTAAACAAGGCAAAGTAAAATTGCAACAAGCATAAGAGTGGAAGATGAATTGGATTGAATCGGATCTAAAAACAGAATTGTAAATGAGCATGAAAAGCGTTAAATAGAGAAAGTAAAATGAGAATTCAGATCTCAGGACTCAAGAGACTAGATAACCAAGTCTAGATCTCAATGCCTTCCTAGATCCAACAAGAACAATTGCAAAGAAATTGTAAATTGTAAATTACAGAGAAAATAGAAGACAGAAGCAATTAACCAAAATGGAAATTCAATTATGCAGTAAAATGAAACAGGGAGATCTCAGGATGAGATTGAAACAGATTTCCTTCAATTCTCCAACCCAAGATCCAAGACAATTGTAATTGAAATTGAAAGCAAGAAAACTAAGAGGAAGGGAATTCAATTCTCCTTTCCCGAGACTTTGAAATTAAAATTTACTCCACACCAAAAGCTTTCCGAAAACTCTCTATGAAAACTAAAAGGAAAGCTCTTTTAAAAACTTAAATCCTATGCTATTTATACACTTTCTTCAAATGGTCTTCAAGCCTTCAATTGGGCCTTTACTCTTGATGAAATTGGGTTGATAGAGGCCTTGGTTGATTGCTCTTGGAGTTTGGAGAAGAACCGAAGTGAACCGGGTTTGGAATCATGAAAGCTTGAGTAAAAGTTTGAGTAAAAGTTTGAGGCAAACTTTTACTCAAACTTTTCACATAAGCCACCCTATTTTGCTGCTACCAACGTTTGAGCCAAAGTCTGGGGTCAAACTTTTGCTCAAACGTTGGCCTCCCCATGCACACTCATGGCGCCAACGTTTGCCAAAAAGTTTGAGGCAAACGTTGGCGCAAACTTTTGCTCTCCAGGGTGTGTTGTTCATGGTGCCAACGTTTGCCAAAAAGTTTGAGGCAATTGGCGCAAACTTTTGCTCTCCAGGGTGTTGATTTGTGATGCCAAAAGTTTGCCAAAAAGTTTGAGGCAAACTTTTGCTCAAGCTTTTTGCCCAAAATTTTGCCAAAAAGTTTGAGGCAAACTTTTGCTCAAGCTTTTTGCCCAAAAGTTTGCACAAAAGTTTGAGGCAAACTTTTGGTCAAGCTTTTTGCTCCCTGGTTCGTTTTCACTTATTCCAAAAGTTTGAGCTAAAGTTTGAGGCAAACTTTTGCTCAAACTTTTTGTCCTCTCTTCCTCCTAGCCATTCCTTCTTGCTTCAACCTTTCTCTAAGCTTTCTTCACCTATCATTAATAAACCAAACACATCAAAGCTATGCTCAAAATCATGAGATATTCATTCTTTCATAATATGTGACAATTATAGCATAAAACCTCATGAAATTGAATTAATTCATCTATGGTTGATTAAATCAAAGGAAGCATGAAAATCTACCCAATTGGCTTGCTTATGGCTCAAGAAAGTGCATAAATCAATTGAAAACAAAAGAAAAAGGCTAGTGAAACTAGGCTAAGATGACTTGTCATCACAACACCAAACTTAAAGCTTGCTTGTCCCCAAGCAAGAAAATTTATTGAGAAGAAAGAATGAAATGGAAGAGGATGTTCATGCTAGCAGAGTATTATTGGTAGTTCATGGGGTTTTATGTGGATATGTAAACACTCACTTCTTATTGACTCTTAAGCCTAGAAAGTCTCCTTCAAGCTTCAAGTAACATACTGCTATGACCTCTCATTATTCCTTTATCCTTAGCTATTATTTTGTTCATAAGCTTTATTTGAGTGTCATGTGTAGCAAGTTCATTTCCTTTTCTTTATACTTGACACATTATTCACTATAGACACTTGGCTCACATTCCTTCTTAAAACATTGATGCCCAGCACCTCTTTGGGCTACTAAATGCCTTGTAGTTAGGTTGCTCTTGATAGTGGACTTTCAGCTGATGATCCCGGGTTAGTTAACCCAAGTCATCAAGTGTTGATGCACTCCAAAGAGCTTAATAATCCAAGCAGATCCTAATACAAAGACACCACAGGCATATATTCTAAGGTTCAAGCTATTGGTGTCCAGCTTTGTTTCTTTTTGTTTTTCTTTTGTTCTGCCACTCTTTGGCTATTTCTTTTTCTCCCCTTTTTTCTTTCTTTTTGTTTTTCTGTCTAACCAAGGACTTTTATTTGATTGAGATTCATAGACAGTAGGCCACTTTATACTTAGAAGGAGACATCCTAGTTCTTTTATTCACCAAAGTGAGCTATTATACAATCACACACACACACCACCACTTACTTTTATTGTACTTCTATCTAACAGAGAACTATCTCACTTCACATTCAAACATTTCTTTTATTGAATTAAAGATGCAGGGGACAAAACATGCTTTTGTTCAGTGAAAGTAAACACACAAGCACACACATCGACTAGCTTACTTATTCTAAGAGTGATTCTACTTGTATTAGATGAACACTTTAACAAAACATAAGTCAAAACATTTTTCAACAGCAAGAGTTAAGTGTAAATACAACCTATTGGTTTGCAGTTCCTTTGTCCTTCCTTCTGTTGTGCCCTTTTGAGTTATGATGCATAGTGTCTTCAAATGGTGGTGAATTCCCTGCATAATTCTCAAAAGTTGCTTGCTTCTCAAGCCCTTAGATGACCAGTTAGTATGTATGAATTGATTGTGGCTTGTGGGTTCAATTTGGTGTGGGAACACCAAACTTAATTTCTTGCCACTTTTCTGGATACAGCAGGTTAACTCTATGCAAAATCTTGTGTCCTTGCTAAAGGTTATGAAGTCTAAGACTAAAAAAAGCAGTTAAGTGGTTGAATAATCTGTTTGATTGCTTGGAACTAGCAATGTGCAGGAAGTTAAAATGTGCCTTTGAATGAGGTTTTGGTGGAACACCAAACTTGGAATCCTCCATTCTCCCTTGAGTTATTTTTGGTGTGCAACACCAAACTTAGCTCCTTGCAATACATATCAATTATTCAACATTTTTATTGAAAAAGATATGAAAAGAAAACTACCTCAGGTTGGGTTGCCTCCCAACAAGCGCTCTTTTATTGTCACTAGCTTGACATCTTTTCAATTCCTTTCAAGAAGGCTGTAGGTTCTGGACCTCTTTTTCCTTATCCCATTGTCCTTCCAAGTACAGTGGTGCACGAAATTGTGTTCCATGTTCTTTGTACTTGTGTGAGAGTAACAATATATAATTGTATTGAATCCTCATTGTGGCTCTATGTATGTGTGGACACAACTCTGTTCAACTAACCAGCAAGTGTACTGGGTCGTCCAAGTAATAAATCTTACGTGAGTAAGGGTCGATCCCACAGAGATTGTTGGCTTGAAGCAAGCTATGGTCACCTTGCAAATCTCAGTCAGGCGGGTTTAAACATGATATTTTATTAGATTAAAATAAACAATAAAAGGGATAGAGATACTTATGTAGATTCATTGGCAGGAATTTCAGATAAGCGAATGGAGATGCTTTTCGTTCCTCTGAACCTCTGCTTTCCTGCTATCTTCATCCAATCAGTCTTACTCCTTTCCATGGCTGGCTGTATGCAAGGGCATCACCGTTGTCAGTGGCTACATCCCCTCCTCTCAGTGAATCATATGCTCACGCACCCTGTCACGGCACGGCTATTCATCTGTCGGTTCTCGATCATGCTGGAATAGGATTCACCCTCCTTTTGCGTCTGTCACTAACGCCCAGCACTCGCGAGTTTGAAGCTCGTCACAGTCATTCAATCATTGAATCCATCATTCTAGCTTACGCCACGAAGATTCTGGTTAGGAAATCTAAGAGATACTCATTCTAGCTTAATTCATGTAGAACAGAAGTGTTTGTCAGGCACGCGTTCATAAGGGGGAAGGATGATGAGCGTCACACATAATCATCACCTTCATCACGTTCTTGGGTGCGAATGGATATCTTAGAAGCGAAATAAGAAGAATTGAATAGAAAACAGTAGTACTTTGCATTAATCTTTGAGGAACAGCAGAGCTCCACACCTTAATCTATGGAGTGTAGAAACTCTACCGTATGAAAATACATAAGTGAAGGTCCAGGCATGGCCGAGATGGCCAGCCCCCTATGATCTAAGAACCAGGCGTCCAAAGATTGTTTACACTGATCAAAGATGCCTAATACAATAGTAAAAGGTCCTATTTATAATAAACTAGCTACTAGGGTTTACATGAGTAAGTAATTGATGTATAAATCCACTTCCGGGGCCCACTTGGTGTGTGTTTGGGCTGAGCTTAAGTGTAGCACGTGCAGAGACCATTTGTGGAGTTGAACGCCAGTTTCTATGCCAGTTTGGGCGTTCAACTCTGGTTTTGGATCCTTTTCTGGCGCTGGGCGCCAGATTTGGGCAGAAGGCTGGCGTTGAATGCCAGTTTACGTCGTAAATTCTTGGCCAAAGTATGGACCATTATATATTTCTGGAAAGCCCTGGATGTCTACTTTCCAACGCAATTGGAAGCACGCCATTTCGAGTTCTGTAGCTCCAGAAAATTCACTTTGAGTGCAGGGAGGTCAGAATCCAACAGCATCAGCAGTCCTTTTTCAACCTCTGAATCTGATTTCTGTTCAAGTCCCTCAATTTCAGCTAGAAAATACCTGAAATCACAGAAAAACACACAAACTCATAGTAAAGTCCAGAAATGTGAATTTAGCATAAAAACTAATGAAAACATCCCTAAAAGTAACTAGATCCTACTAAAAACATACTAAAAACAATGCCAAAAAGCGTATAAATTATCCGCTCATCACAACACCAAACTTAAATTGTTGCTTGTCCCCAAGCAACTGAAAATCAAATCGGATAAAAGGAAGAGAATATACTATAAATTCCAAACTATCAATGAAACATAGCTGTAATCATATGAGCGGGACTTATAGCTTTTTGCCTCTTGAATAGTTTTGGCATCTCACTTTATCCATTGAGGTTTAGAATGATTGGCATCTATAGGAACTTCAGATTTCGAATAGTGTTATTGATTCTCCTAGTTCAGTGTGATGATTCTTGAACATAGCTATTTTATGAGTCTTGGCCGTGGCCCTAAGCACTTTGTTTTCCAGTATTACCACCGGATACATAAATGCCACAGACACATAATTGGGTGAACCTTTTCAGATTGTGACTCAGCTTTGCTAAAGTCCCCAATTAGAGGTGTCCAGGGTTCTTAAGCACACTCTTTTTTTTTGCTTTGGACCTTGACTTTAACCGCTCAGTCTCAAGTTTTCACTTGACACCTACACGCCACAAGCACATGGTTAGGGACAGCTTGGTTTAGCCGCTTAGACCAGGATTTTATTCCTTTAGGCCCTCCTATCCACTGATGCTCAAAGCCTTGGGATCCTTTTTATTTGCCCTTGCCTTTTGGTTTTAAGGGTTATTGGCTTTTTCTGCTTGCTTTTTCTTTCTATATATTTTTTTTTTTACATTTTTTTTTCTCTTTTTTTTTTCTGCAAGCTTTGTTCTTTGCTGCTTTTTCTTGCTTCAAGAATCATTTTTATGATTTTTCAGATTATCAAATAACATGTCTCCTAGTCATTATTCTTTCAAGAGCCAACATGTTTAACATTCTTAAACAACAACTTCAAAAGACATATACACTGTTCAAGCATACATTCAGAAAACAAGAAGCATTGTCACCACATCAATATAATTAAGCTAAGTTCAAGGATAAATTCGCAACTCATGTACTTCTTGTTCTTTTGAATTAAAACATTTTTCATTTAAGAGAGGTGATGGATTCATAGGACATTCATATCTTTAAGACAAAGTTACTAACTACTAATGATCATGTAATGAAGGCACAAACATAGATAAGCACATAACATAGAAAATGAAAAACAGAGAAAGCAAGAACAAGGAATGAATCCACCTTAGCGATGGTGGCGTTTCCTTCTTGAGGAACCAATGATGTCCTTGAGCTCTTCTATGTCTCTTCCTTGTCTTTGCTGCTCCTCCTTCATTGCTTTTAGATCTTCTCTGATTTCATGAAGGATGATGGAGTGCTCTTGATGTTCCACCCTTAGTTGCTTCCAATAATTGTGTGGAAGAAAATGTATCCCCTGAGGTATTTCAGGGATCTCTTGATTTGCAGTCAAATGTTCTACCACTGAGCTATAGATCCTTTACATAATTGTTTTACCACACCAAACTTAGAATGTTGCTCGCCCTCGAGCAAAAGAAGAAGGAATAGATGAAGAAGAAGATGTGGAAATAAAAACTAGGATTATGAGGAGGTAAAGTGGGGATCCTGTGGGGTCCACAGATCCTGAGATGATCCTGTGGTGTCCACAGATCCTGAGGTGTCAAGGCATTTACATCCCTGCACCAATTTAGGCATGCAAAATGCCCTTGCACACAACTCTGGGCGTTCAGCGCCAGGTTGGTGCCCATTTTGGGCGTTCAGCGCCAGGATGCTCCCATTCTGGGCGTTCAGCGCCAGACAGATGCTCCTCCAGGGTGTGATTTTTCTTTTGCTGTTTTTGATTCCGTTTTTGATTTTTTTATTTATTTTGTGACTCCACATGATCATGAACCTAAGAAAACATGGAAAACAATAAAAATAAGAATTAGATAAACATTGGGTTGCCTCCCAACAAGCGCTTCATTAATGTCAATAGCTTGACAGTGGACTCTCATGGAGCCTCACAGATGTGCAGAGCTTTGTTGAGACTCTCCAACACCAAACTTAGAGTTTGGATATGGGAGTTCAACACCAAACTTAGAGTTTGGTTGTGGCCTCCCAACACCAAACTTAGAGTTTGACTGTGGGGTCTTTGGTTGACTCTGCTTGGAGAGAAATTTTTCCTGCTTCCTCTCCATGGTTGTAGAGGGAGATCCTTGAGTTTTGAATACAAGGGAGTTCTCATTCCATTGAAGGACTATTTCACCTCTGTCAACATCAATCACAGCTCTTGCTGTGGCCAGGAAAGGTCTTCCTAGGATGATAGATTCATCCTCTTTCTTTCCAGTATCCAGGACTATGAAATCAGCAGGGATGTAAAGGCCCTCAACTTTTACCAACACATCTTCTACGTGTCCATAAGCCTGTCTTCTTGAGCTGTCTGCCATCTCTAGTGAGATTTTAGTAGCTTGCACCCCATAGATTCCCAGTTTCTCTATTACAGAGAGGGGCATAAGGTTTATACCTGAACCAAGGTCACACAGAGCTTTAAAGAGCATGGTGCCTATGGTACAGGGTATTATGAACTTTCCAGGATCCAGTCTCTTCTGAGGCAATGTCAGTTGATCCAGATCACTTAGTTCATTGATGAACAAGGGAGGTTCAACTTCCCAAGTATCAATGCCAAATAATTTGGCATTCAGCTTCATGATTGCACCAAGAAACTTGGCAGTTTGCTCTTCAGTAACATCCTCATTCTCTTCAGAAGAGGAATACTCATCAGAGCTCATGAAGGGCATAAGGAGGTTCAATGGAATCTCTATGGTCTCTAAATGAGCCTCAGAGTCCTTTGGTTCCTCAGAGAGAAGCTCCTTATTGATCACTGGACGTCCCTGGAGGTCTTCCTCCTTGGGATTCACGTCCACTCCTCTCCTCACAGGTTCGGCCATGGCTCTTATGTCAATGGCCTTGCACTCTCCTTTTGGATTCTCTTCTGTATTGCTTGGGAGAGTACTAGGAGAGATTTCAGTGATCCTTTTACTCAGCTGGCCCACTTGTGCTTCCAGATTTCTAATGGAAGATCTTGTTTCATTCATGAAACTTACAGTGGCCTTGGATAGATCAGAGACTAGATTTGCTAAATTAGAAGCATTTTGTTCAGAGTTCTCTGTCTGTTGCTGAGTTGATGATGGAAAAGGTTTGCTATTGCTAAACCTGTTTCTTCCACCATTATTAAAGCCTTGTTGAGGCTTTTGATCCTTCCATGAGAAATTTGGATGATTTCTCCATGTTGAGTTATAGGTGTTTCCATAAGGTTCACCTAAGTAATTTACCTCTGCTATTGCAGGGTTCTCAGGATCATAAACTTCTTCTTCAGAAGAAGCCTCTTGAGTACTGTTGGATGCAGCTTGCATTCCATGCAGACTCTGTGATATCATATTGACTTGCTGAGTCAATATTTTGTTCTGAGCCAATATGGCATTCAGAGTATCAATCTCAAGAACTCCCTTCTTTATAGGCGTCCCATTATTCACAGGATTCCTTTCAGAAGTGTACATGAACTGGTTATTAGCAACCATGTCAATGAGTTCTTGAGCTTCTGCAGGCGTTTTCTTTAGGTGAATGGATCCACCTGCAGAAGTGTCCAGTGACATCTTCGATAGCTCAGACAGACCATCATAGAATATATCCAGGATGGTCCATTCTGAAAGCATGTCAGAAGGACACTTTTTGGTCAACTGTTTGTATCTTTCCCAAGCTTCATAGAGGGATTCACCTTCTTTCTGTCTGAAGGTTTGAACATCAGCTCTAAGCTTGCTCAGCTTTTGAGGAGGAAAGTACTTGGCTAAGAAAGCCGTGACCAGCTTATCCCAAGAGTTCAGGCTGTCTTTAGGTTGAGAATCCAACCATAATCTAGCTCTGTCTCTTACAGCAAAAGGGAAAAGCATGAGCCTGTAGACTTCAGGATCTATTCCATTAGTCTTAACAGTATCACATATCTGCAAGAATTCAGTTAAGAACTGAAAAGGATCTTCAGATGGAAGTCCATGAAACTTGCAGTTCTGCTGCATTAGAGAAACTAATTGAGATTTCAGCTCAAAGTTGTTTGCTCCAATGGCAGGAATGGAGATGCTTCTTCCATGTAAATTGGAATTAGGTGCAGTAAAGTCACCAAGCATCTTCCTTACATTATTATTATTTTCGGCTGCCATCTCCTCTGCCTGTTCGAAAATTTCTGAAAGGTTATCTCTGGATTGTTGTATTTTAGCTTCTCTTAATTTTCTCTTCAGAGTCCTTTCAGGTTCTGGATCTGCTTCCACAAGAATGTTCTTATCCTTGCTCCTGCTCATATGACAAAGAAGAAGGCACAGAAAAATAATAATAATAATGGGGATCCCTTATACCACAGTATAGGGATTCCTATGTGAGTGGAAGAAGAGGGGGAGATAAAGGATGTGATGTAAAGGAAGAAACACAACTGTACGGATGGAAGAGATGTGAGATGAGATGTTAGGATATGAATGAATAAATAGAATAGGATGAGAGAGAAGGAGGGAATTTTCGAAAATTATTTTTGAAAAGGAGTTAGTGATTTTTGAAAATGGTTTTTGAAAAATGTTAGAAATTTTCGAAAATTTTTGAAATCAAAAATAAAAATAAAAATAATTAGTTAATTAAAATGAAATTTTTGAAAAAGGGGGAGATATTTTCGAAAATTAGAGAGAGAGAGTTAGTTAGGTAGTTTTGAAAAAGTTAAGAAACAAACAAAAAGTTAGTTAGTTAGTTGAAACAAATTTTGAAAAGATAAGAAGTTAGGAAGTTAGAAAAGATATTTTGAAAAGATATTTTTTTGAAAAAGATAAGATAAGAAGATATTTTTTTGAAAAGATATGATAGAAATTAGTTTTTGAAAAAGATTTGATTTTTAAAATCACAATTAATGACTTGATTCATAAGAAATCACAAGATATGATTCTAGAACTTAAAGTTTGAATCTTTCTTAACAAGCAAGTAACAAACTTCAAATTTTTGAATCAAAACATTAATTGATTATGTTATTTTCGAAAATTTGGTATAAAAATAAGAAAAAGATTTTTGAAAAATATTTTTGGAATTTTCAAAAATAACTAAGAATTTTGAAAAAGATTTGAATTTTGAAAAAGATTTTGAAAAAGATAAGATTTTCAAATTGAAAATTTGATTTGACTTATGAGAAACAATTTGATTTTAAAAATTTTTGAAAAAGTCAATCCAAATTTCGAATTTGATGAGAGAAAAAGGGAAAGATAATTTTTTGAATTTTGAAATTTTTATGAAAAACATGAAAAATATGCAATGCATGAAATTTTTAGATCAAAACATGTGATGCATGCAAGAATGCTATGAATGTTAAGATGAACACCAAGAACACTTTGAATGTCATGATGAACATCAAGAACATAATTTTGAAAAATTTTTAATGCAAAGAAAACATGCAAGACACCAAACTTAGAATTCTTTAATGCTTAGACACTAAGAATTCAAGAATGCATATGATAAACATGAAAAGACACAAAACAAAAAATCATCAAGATCAAACAAGAAGACTTACCAAGAACAACTTGAAGATCATGAAGAACACCATGAATGCATGAAATTTTCGAAATATGCAAGATGCACATGCAATTGACACCAAACTTATGATTTGACTCAGGACTCAAACAAGAACACAAAATATTTTTGATTTTTATGATTTTCTAATTTTTTTGGATTTTTATTTTATATTTTTCGAAAATAGTCTTGAAAAAGAAAAATAAGGATTCCAAAATTTTTTAGTATGAATTCCAGGAATCTTGCCATGTTAGTCTAAAGCTTCAGTCCAGGAATTAGACATGGCTCACTAGCCAGCCAAGCTTTCAATGAAAGCTCCAGTCCAAAACACTAGACACGGCCAATGGCCAGCCAAGCTTCAGCAGGTATGGATACTTTTCATGTATAGAGCAACTCAGTGTGTGAGAATCTCTTCATTTGTGATGGCAAGTTGAAACCCCAGTTCAAAAAGTTAGACATGGCTTACAGCCAGCCAGGCTTCAACATGCTTCATGAAACACTAGAATTCATTCTTAAAAATTTTTGAATAAAATTTTTGAAAACATTTTTATTATTTTTTTTTCGAAAACATATGAGAGATTTTTGAAAATATTTTTGAAAGATTTTTGAAAATAAAATAAAAAGAAAATTACCTAATCTGAGCAACAAGATGAACCGTCAGTTGTCCAAACTCAAACAATCCCCGGCAACGGCGCCAAAAACTTGGTGCACGAAATTGTGTTCCATGTTCTTTGTACTTGTGTGAGAGTAACAATATATAATTGTATTGAATCCTCATTGTGGCTCTATGTATGTGTGGACACAACTCTGTTCAACTAACCAGCAAGTGTACTGGCTCGTCCAAGTAATAAACCTTACGTGAGTAAGGGTCGATCCCACAGAGATTGTTGGCTTGAAGCAAGCTATGGTCACCTTGCAAATCTCAGTCAGGCGGGTTTAAACATGATATTTTATTAGATTAAAATAAACAATAAAAGGGATAGAGATACTTATGTAGATTCATTGGCAGGAATTTCAGATAAGCGAATGGAGATGCTTTTCGTTCCTCTGAACCTCTGCTTTCCTGCTATCTTCATCCAATCAGTCTTACTCCTTTCCATGGCTGGCTGTATGCAAGGGCATCACCGTTGTCAGTGGCTACATCCCCTCCTCTCAGTGAATCATATGCTCACACACCCTGTCACGGCACGGCTATTCATCTGTCGGTTCTCGATCATGCTGGAATAGGATTCACCCTCCTTTTGCGTCTGTCACTAACGCCCAGCACTCGCGAGTTTGAAGCTCGTCACAGTCATTCAATCATTGAATCCTACTCAGAATACCACAGACAAGGTTTAGACCTTCCGGATTCTCTTGAATGCCGCCATCATTCTAGCTTACGCCACGAAGATTCTGGTTAGGAGATCTAAGAGATACTCATTCTAGCTTAATTCATGTAGAACAGAAGTGTTTGTCAGGCACGCGTTCATAAGGGGGAAGGATGATGAGCGTCACACATAATCATCACCTTCATCACGTTCTTGGGTGCGAATGGATATCTTAGAAGCGAAATAAGAAGAACTGAATAGAAAACAGTAGTACTTTGCATTAATCTTTGAGGAACAGCAGAGCTCCACACCTTAATCTATGGAGTGTAGAAACTCTACCGTATGAAAATACATAAGTGAAGGTCCAGGCATGGCCGAGATGGCCAGCCCCCTATGATCTAAGAACCAGGCGTCCAAAGATTGTTTACACTGATCAAAGATGCCTAATACAATAGTAAAAGGTCCTATTTATAATAAACTAGCTACTAGGGTTTACATGAGTAAGTAATTGATGCATAAATCCACTTCCGGGGCCCACTTGGTGTGTGTTTGGGCTGAGCTTAAGTGTAGCACGTACAGAGGCCATTTGTGGAGTTGAACACCAGTTTCTATGCCAGTTTGGGCGTTCAACTCTGGTTTTGGATCCTTTTCTGGCGCTGGGCGCCAGATTTGGGCAGAAGGCTGGCGTTGGACGCCAGTTTGCGTCGTAAATTCTTGGCCAAAGTATGGACTATTATATATTGCTGGAAAGCCCTGGATGTCTACTTTCCAACGCAATTGGAAGCACGCCATTTCGAGTTCTGTAGCTCCAGAAAATTCACTTTGAGTGCAGGGAGGTCAGAATCCAACAGCATCAGCAGTCCTTTTTCAACCTCTGAATCTGATTTCTGCTCAAGTCCCTCAATTTCAGCCAGAAAATACCTGAAATCACAGAAAAACACACAAACTCATAGTAAAGTCCAGAAATGTGAATTTAGCATAAAAACTAATGAAAACATCCCTAAAAGTAACTAGATCCTACTAAAAACATACTAAAAACAATGCCAAAAAGCGTATAAATTATCCGCTCATCATACAGCTTTGCTCTGTGACCATTTGCTGTGAATTGATTTTTTGTTGCTTCATCTAGCAGTTCAATACTCCCGTAAGTAAAAACCTTTGTTACCAAGTATGGGCCAGTCCACTTAGACTTCAGTTTGCCAGGGAAAATCTTAAGCCTTGAATTATACAGGAGCACTTGCTGTCCTGGCTTGAATTCCTTCTTTTTGATCTTCTTGTCATGCCACCTCTTAGCTCTTTCCTTGTATATCTTAGCACTCTCATAAGCTTCTATCCTGAATTCATCTAACTCATTTAGTTGCAACAACCTTTTTTCTCCTGCAGCTTGGGAATCAAGGTTGAGGAGTTTAGTGGCCCAAAAAGCTCTGTGTTCAAGCTCTACAGGGAGGTGGCAGGATTTGCCATACAATAGCTGAAAGGGTGACTTGCCAATAGGAGTTTTGAAAGCTGTCCTATATGCCCATAATGCATCTTCTAGCTTCCTAGCCCAATCTTTTCTTGTGCTTCCCACTGTTTTCTCTAGGATCTTCTTTAATTCCCTATTTGCTAGTTCAGCCTGGCCATTAGTCTGAGGATGGTAAGGTGTGGCCACTTTATGGATTACTCCATATTTGTGGAGGAGCTTCTCCATCTGTTTGTTGCAAAAGTGACTACCACCATCACTGACAAGACCCTTGGGCACTCCATATCTTGTGAAAATGTGCTTTTTTAGGAATTGGAGGATAATCTGTGCATCACAAGTGGTCGTGGCTATGGCTTCCACCCACTTTGAGACATACTCCACTGCGACTAAGATATATCTGAAAGAATAGGAAGGGGGAAAGGGCCCCATGAAATCAATTCCCCATAGATCAAATAATTCCAGTTCCAAGATGAAGTTTTGAGGCATCTCATTCCTTCTTGTTAATCCTCCTGCTTTCTGGCATTCATTACATTGGTGAACATATTCTCTGGCATCCTTGAAGATAGTTGGCAAATAGAAGCCGCTCTGCAATATCTTTGCAGCTGTTTTCTCTGGGCCAAAGTGTCCACCATAAGCTGAACCATGGCAGTGCCACAGGATATCCCTCATTTCACTCTCAGGGACACACCTTCTAATTACTCCATCAGAACATCTCTTGAACAGGAAGGGTTCATCCCATAAGAATTTCTTTCCCTCATGGATTAACTTCTTCACTTGTTGCTTAGAAAATTCTTGAGGTATCTTCCTTCCCACTTTGTAGTTTGCTATGTCAGCAAACCAAGGTGCGTGCTGGATCTGCAAAAGGTTCTCATCTGGGAAGCTTTCGTTCACGGGCTGAGAGGCTTGTTGAATTGTTTCATGTGGTAACCTCGACAAATGGTCAGCAACCCGGTTTTCAGTGCCCTTCCTGTCTCTTACCTCAATGTCAAACTCTTGTAAGAGCAATATCCACCTGATAAGTCTTGGTTTAGCATCTTGTTTTGACATCAAATACTTAAGTGCAGCATGGTCAGTATAAACCACAACTTTGGATCCTATCAAGTATGATCTAAACTTATCAAATGCATAAACTACAGCTAGAAATTTCTTCTCTGTTGTGGTATAATTTTTTTGGGCCTCATTCAACACTTTACTTGCATAATATATGACATGATGTAAGTTTCCCTTCTTTTGCCCAAGTACAGCACCAATTGCAAGGTCACTTGCATCACACATGAGTTCAAAGGGTAACTCCCAATCTGGAGGTGTGATGATTGGTGCTGTTGTGAGTCTGTTTTTTAAAGTTTCAAAGGCTTGCTGGCAGTTTTCATAAAAAACAAAAGGGTTATCAAGCATTAATAGATTACTCAAAGGTTTGGCTATTTTTGAAAAATCCTTGATAAACCTTCTGTAAAATCCGGCATGCCCCAAGAAACTTCTAACAGATTTCACATTAATTGGTGGAGGGAGTTTTTCTATGATCTCAACCTTTTCCTTGTCGACCTCTATCCCTTTTCTTGAAATTTTATGACCAAGAACCATCCCTTCGGGTACCATGAAGTGGCATTTCTCCTAATTCAAAACCAAATTAGTTTCTTGGCACCGTTTCAAGACAAGGGTTAAATGGTTTAGGCAAGCATTGAAATTATCACCAAAAACAGAGAAATCATCCATGAAGACCTCTAAAAATTTTTCGACCATATCAGAGAAAATGGAGAGCATACACCTTTGAAATGTGGCTGGGGCGTTGCAAAGCCCAAAGGGCATCCTCCTGTATGCAAAGACTCCAAATGGACATGTAAAGGCAGTCTTCTCTTGGTCCTTGGGATCCACCACGATTTGATTGTATCCAGAATATCCGTCCAAAAAGCAATAATAGGCATGGCCGGCTAATCTCTCCAGCATCTGATCAATGAATGGGAGAGGGAAATGGTCTTTCCTGGTAGCATCATTCAATCTTCTATAGTCTATGCACATTCTCCACCCAGTCACTGTTCTAGTAGGGATCAACTCATTCTTTTCATTAGTGATGACCGTCATTCCTCCTTTCTTTGGTACAACTTGAACCGGGCTCACCCATGGGCTATCAGATATTGGGAAGATTATTCATGCATTCCACAACTTCATTACTTCCTTCTGGACAACTTCCTTCATTGTGGGATTTAGCCTTCTTTGGGGTTGAACCACTGGTTTGGAATTGTCTTCCAAGAGGATTTTATGCATACACACTGCAAGGCTGATTCCTTTCAGGTCGTCAATGGTCCATCCTAAAGCATCTTTGTGAGCTTTGAGTACATCAAGAAGTTCTCCTTCTTCCCTCTTTGTTAGGGATGAATTAATGATCACTGGGAAGCTCTTCGATGTGCCAAGGAATGCATATTTGAGATGGTTGGGTAATGGTTTCAGTTCTTGTTTTCGTACTTCTTCCTTCTTGTCTTGTTTTTCATCTTGCTCAATAGAAGTCTCAGCTACTTGTTCCTCTGTTGCCCCTTGATTTCCTTCTTGCTCTCGAGGACTTTCTTCCAGCATTTCTTCCACCAAACTCTCTATCATATCCACTCTCACATAATCCTCTTGCTCGGGAATGTGTTGCATTGACTTGAAGACGTTTATGACCATTTGTTCATTGTGGACCCTGAAGATCATTTCTCCTTTTTCTACATCAATAGTGGCTCTTGCTGTGGCTAGAAATGGCCTTCCCAAAATGATTGAATTGTTTCTTTCCTCTTCAGTATCCAAAATCACAAAATCTGCTGGGAAAATAAACTCCCCAACCTTCACCAACAGATTCTCCACAATTCCAGTGGGTGTTTTGATTGATCTGACAGCCATGACCAATGACATCCTGGTGGGTTTAAGCTCTTCTATAGCAAGTTTTCTCATCATTGAGAGAGGCATTAAGTTGATGCTGGCACCAAGGTCACAGAGAGCTTTGTTGAGAATTATTCTGCCAATGGTGCATGAGACTACAAAGCTTCCTGGATCCTTGAGTTTTGGTGGAATGCCCCTTTGAATCAAAGCACTGCATTCCTCGGTGAGTAACACGGTTTCCTTCTCAAGCCAACTTCTTTTCTTATTGATAAGCTCCTTCAAAAACTTGGCATACAGAGGCATTTGCTCAAGTGCTTCAGCAAAGGGAATATTGATTTCCAGCTTTTTGAAAGTCTCAAGGAACTTATGAAAATGTTGGTCCTTAGTTTCTTTGTTGAACCTCTGGGGATATGGCAGTGGAGGTGTGATGCTCTTTCCTATTTGTTGCTGTCCCTGAGTTACTTCTTGTGAACCGTGTGGTTGGTTGTCCTTCTCCTTGAGTTTCTTAATGCTCTTGTTTGGCATCACAACTTGATCCTTGGCTTCATCTGCCTTTGTTTGCTCCTTATCTTCTATTGGCCTTTTGCTGCTCTCTGCTTGCTTCTTTGTAGTGTCATTATTGCTCATCAATATTTTCCCACTCCTTAATTGTATTGCCTTGCATTCTTCCTTAAGATTTGGGATTATGTCACTCGGCAGAGAGCTTGAAGGTCTCTCAATAGAGATCTGCTTGGAGATTTGCCCCATCTGCCTCTCTAGGCTCTTCAGGGAGGCTTCATGATTCTTGGTTATCATTTCCTGGTGTTTCAGCATTTTGTCTATCAAGGTCTCCAAGTTAGTGATTCTTTGAGCTTCAGGTGATGCTTGTGGTGGGTTGTGAGATGTGGGTGGTGGATGGTAGGCATTTTGGTTGGTGGATTGGTTATTGGATTGGTATTGGTTGGGGTTGGGGTAGTTGTTTTGGGGTTTTCTATAGGGATTCTGGTTAGTTTGCTGCTGGTTGTGGTTTTGGTTGCTTCTTGGATTGTTTTGGTTTGAGTTCCTATGCCATGGTTGTTGGTTTTGGGTGTGATTATCTCCCCATTTGAGGTTTGGGTGGTTCTTCCAGGATGGATTGTATGTATCACCATACACTTCATTTGGTCCTTGGTTGTGCATATACTGTACTTGCTCTTGTTGTTGTTCTTCTTGAGTTTCTTCATTTTGCCCCCATGTGGATGATGGTTGGCTTGTGTTAACTGCTGCAACTTGGAGGCTATCAATCCTCTTGGCCATTTGTTCAAATTGTTGTTGAATTTGTTGCTGCATCATCTTGTTTTGAGCCAAGATTGAGTCCACTCCTTCTAGCTACATTACTCCTCTCCTTTGTGATGGTTGGCGATTTCTTTGATGAGCAAAGAAATATTGGTTGTTAGCCACCATATCAATGAGATTTTGAGCTTCTTCTGCTGTTTTCATCAGTTGCAATGATCCTCCATCTGAGTGGTCAAGTGATTCTTGAGCCTTTAGAGTGAGTCCTTCATAGAAGTTCTGTAGCTTGTCCCACTCAGTGAACATTTCTGGTGGACATTTCCTCAGCAGAGCCTTGTATCTCTCCCATGCTTCATACAGATTTTCAGCATCCAATTGCGTGAATGTTTGCACCTCAGTCTTCAGCCTGATGACTCTTTGAGGTGGATAGAATTTGGCTAGAAATTTAGTTATCAAGTCATCCCAACTAGTGATGCTTCCTTGAGAAAAAGTTTCAAGCCATTGTGCGGCCTTGTCCCTTAATGAGAATGGGAACAGCAGAAGCTTGTAAGTTTCAGGATTCATGCCATTGGACTTGACAGTGTCACAAATCCTTAAGAAGGTAGATAGATGTTGATTTGGATCCTCCAATGATCCTCCCCCAAACGAGCAGTTGTTTTGGACCAATGTAATGAGTTGTGGCTTCAATTCAAAGTTATTTGCATTGACATTAGGGGTGAGAATGCTGCTTCCACAATGTCTAGCATTTGCAAAGGTATAGGAGGCCAATACTCTCCTCTGCTGTGGGTTATTGTTAACCCCTCCTCCTGGATTTGATGGATCTCCTTCCATTTCGTGATATTCTTCCTCAGATTCTTCCTCTCCAACAATATTTTTCCCTCTTTCAGCTCTTCTCAACCTTCTAAGAGTTCTCTGGTCAGTTTCAGATAAAATAGGAATGGATCTCCCTGTACCTGACATACAAGCAGAACATAAGAAATGCACAAAACCAGTGGCACTTCAGTCTATTGCTAGAATGAAGTTCTAGTTAGCTTAAACAAAAATTCAAACAGTTAGTGGGTTAATTGAAAATTAAAGAACAGAAAAGTAAAAGTGCTTGATCTAGATCTCCACTTCACTTAATCATTGTCAATCTAATCAATCCCCGGCAACGGCGCCAAAAACTTGATGTGCAGAAAACGATCCGACACAAAACTCACCGGCAAGTGCACCGGGTCGCATCAAGTAATAATAACTCACGGGAGTGAGGTCGATCCCACAGGGATTGAAGGATTGAGCAATTTTAGTTTAGTGGTTGATTTAGTCAAGCGAATCAAGATTTGGTTGAGAGATTTGTGATTTGCAGAATTTAAATTGCATAGAAAGTAAAGGGAATGGGTAAATTGCATGAAATTAAAGAGAACTGAAATTTAAAGTGCTGAATCTTAAAGAACAAGAAATTAAATGGCAGAAACTTAGAACGCAAGAAATGTAAATTGCAGAATCTTAAAGTGCAAGAAATGTAAATGGCTTGAATTGTAAAGGGAATTGGGAATTGGATTTGCAGAAATTAAACAAGGCAAAGTAAAATTGCAACAAGCATAAGAGTGGAAGATGAATTGGATTGAATCGGATCTAAAAATAGAATTGTAAATGAGCATGAAAAGCGTTAAACAGAGAAAGTAAAATGAGAATTCAGATCTCAGGACTCAAGAGACTAGATAACCAAGTCTAGATCTCAATGCCTTCCTAGATCCAACAAGAACAATTGCAAAGAAATTGTAAATTGTAAATTGCAGAGAAAGTAGAAGACAGAAGCAATTAACCAAAATGGAAATTCAATTATGCAGTAAAATGAAACAGGGAGATCTCAGGATGAGATTGAAACAGATTTCCTTCAATTCTCCAACCCAAGATCCAAGACAATTGTAATTGAAATTCAAAGCAAGAAAACTAAGAGGAAGGGAATTCAATTCTCCTTCCCCGAGACTTAGAAATTAAAATTTACTCCACACCAAAAGCTCTCCGAAAACTCTCTATGAAAACTAAAAGGAAAGCTCTTTTAAAAACTTAAATCCTATGCTATTTATACACTTTCTTCAAATGGTCTTCAAGCCTTCAATTGGGCCTTTGCTCTTGATGAAATTGGGTTGATAGAGGCCTTGGTTGATTGCTCTTGGAGTTTGGAGAAGAACCGAAGTGAACCGGGTTTGGAATCATGAAAGCTTGAGTAAAAGTTTGAGTAAAAGTTTGAGGCAAACTTTTACTCAAACTTTTCACATCAGCCACCCTATTTTGCTGCTACCAACGTTTGAGCCAAAGTTTGGGGTCAAACTTTTGCTCAAACATTGGCCTCCCCTTGCACACTCATGGCGCCAACGTTTGCCAAAAAGTTTGAGGCAAATGTTGGCGCAAACTTTTGCTCTCCAGGGTGTGTTGTTCATGGTGCCAACGTTTGCCAAAAAGTTTGAGGCAAACGTTGGCACAAACTTTTGCTCTCCAGGGTGTTGATTTGTGATGCCAAAAGTTTGCCAAAAAGTTTGAGGCAAACTTTTGGTCAAGCTTTTTGCTCCCTGGTTCGTTTTCACTTATTCCAAAAGTTTAAGGCAAACTTTTGCTCAAACTTTTTGTCCTCTCTTCCTCCTAGCCATTCCTTCTTGCTTCAACCTTTCTCTAAGCTTTCTTCACCTATCATTAATAAACCAAACACATCAAAGCTATGCTCAAAATCATGAGATATTCATTCTTTCATAATATGTGACAATTATAGCATAAAACCTCATGAAATTGCATTAATTCATCTATGGTTGATTAAATCAAAGGAAGCATGAAAATCTACCCAATTGGCTTGCTTATGGCTCAAGAAAGTGCATAAATCAATTGAAAACAAAAGAAAAAGGCTAGTGAAACTAGGCTAAGATGACTTGTCATCACCCTGGCACATGATTGGCACAAATATGGCACAAGTCTCGGGTAATTTGTACCAGAGTTGGCATGCAGCACAGGCGCGCGGACGTGCACAGTGCGCGGATGCGTGCTTGAGTGGATTGGCGACCGGCGCGGACGCGCGCAATGCGCGGACGCGTTGGTGTGGGCACAGCTTAGGCACAAGGATAGCATAACTCTCTGGTTTTTGTACTAGGGAGTTCTTATAGCGCCATCGGGGCGTGCACGCACAGTGCGCTTGCGCGTCGATGGTCAAATCGCAAGGGGCGCGCCAGCGGCACGTACGCTGGCGCGTGGGTGCCTAGCGCGGAATGGACACAAAGTGGGCATAAGTCTCGGGTTTTCGGCCCAAGAGTCTGAAATGCACCACCGGCGTGCGCACACACAGTGAGCTCGCGCGCGGATGCTCTTTTTCCTTGCTTTTCTCTTTTTTTTTTTTTAACACAACATAGGGAAAAGCTATTCTACACATTATTGGCAGGTGTTTAAGCTAGTAGGCAAGAAAACATTTATAAATTCATGCACCATTCAAGACAATACATTTTCTCTAACTTCAATAATTTATCCATACCAAAATGATGAAAACTATATGAACATCCTATCTATCCAACAAGAACAATAAAACTAACAATCCTATGCAATCAACAACATCAAGAAGTCACAAAATTCACAAGAATCTAAAGCTAAAAACAAGAAGGTATACACAAGGAAGATCTTACCACGGTGGGTGCCTCCCACCAAGCACTTTTCTTTAACGTCCTTAAGTTGGACGCTCAGTCGGTTAAGCTTCTTCTCCTCTAGGTGCATCTGTTAGCAGGAACACCTCTAGCTCTTTTGGGAGCTTGTAGCCATGGTACTTCTTCACTCTATATCCATTCACCTTGAAAGTTGCTTCACTTTTAGGATCAAACAGTTCCACCACTCCATAGGGCTTTATCTTCTTCACCTTGAATGGTCCTTTCCATCTAGAACGGAGCTTGCCAGGCATGAATCTAAGCCTCAAGTTGTAGAGGAGAACCTCATCGCCTTATTGAAAATCCTTCTTCCGGATGTGATCATCATGAAATGCCTTAGTCTTTTCCTTGTAAATCCGGGCATTCTCATATGCTTCGCTCCTCAAACACTCGAGCTCCTCTAGCTGTAATTTCCTGGCCACTCCCGCCTTGGTTGGATCCATGTTGCACTGCTTTACCGCCCAATAGGCTTTATACTCGATTTCCACCGGAAGGGACTCATCCCTAACGGAGTCTTGTAGGCCGTCCTATACGCCCACAGTGCATCTTCTAACCAGAAGCTCCAATCCTTCCTTTGTGGATTGACCACTTTCTCCAAGATTCTCTTGATCTCCCGGTTGGACACTTCTGTTTATCCATTGGTTTGCGGATGATAAGCAGTGGCAACCTTATGCAAAACCCGATAGCGCTTGAGCAGTGCCTCTACTTTCCTGTTGCAAAAGTGGGATCTATGGTCGCTCACAATTGCTCGTGGTGACCCATAACGGCATACAATGTGATTTCTAATAAAAAAAACAACGGTATTGGCGTCATCAAGGCGGGTAGGTATTACTTCTACCCACTTTGACACGTAGTCAACCGCTAACATAATATATAGATACCCACTTGAGTTGAAAAACGGTCCCATAAAGTCAATGCCCCATACATCAAATATCTCACAGAACAATATAGGTTGCTGAGGCATCTCATCCCTTTGGGACGTGTTTCCCGACTTCTGACACTGATGGCAAGACACACAGAACTGGTTAGCATCATTGAATAAGGTTGAACACCAGAATCCATAATCCAACACCTTTTTAGCTGTCCTTTGTGGGCCAAAGTGGCCACCAGATTCGGATGAATGGCAAGCTTCAAGAATAGGTTGAATTTCAGATTCTGGCACACATCTTCGAATTACTTGGTCTACGCCTCTCTTCCACAAGTGAGGGTCATCCCAAATATAGTATTTGGAATCACTCCTCAACTTGTCCCTTTGGTTTTTAGAAAAGTTGGGAGGGAAGATTTTCGCAACCAAGTAGTTTGCCATTGGGGCAATCCAAGGAAAGCTATCCGACACAGCATGCAAAATATCCAATGGGAATGAGTCATTGATCGAAAATGGGTCAAATTTCAAATTCTCAAGGAGGCTTAAATAATTCGCAACCAAGTTTTGAGACCCACTCCGGTCCCTAATCTCAATGTCGAATTCTTGCAAAAGCAAGATCCAACGTATGAGTCTAGGCTTTGACTCATTCTTTGTCAATAAGTACTTTAAAGCTACATGATCCGTGTATACCACTATCTTGGATCCTAGCAAATAAGATCTGAATTTATCTAAAGCATGAAAAATAGCTAGGAGCTCCTTTTCCGTAGTGGTATAGTTGGATTGTGCTACATCTAGTGTTTTAGAAGAGTAAGCAATGACATAAGGGAGTTTACCATCGCGCTGTGCAAGCGCGGCACCTACAGCATGGTTTGATGCATCGCACATTATCTCGAATGGCAACGTCCAATTGGGGCCTCGCACAACCGGTGTTGTGGTAAGAACTCTCCTTAGCTCTTCAAATGCTTTCACACATGTACTATCAAACCAAAATCCACATCTTTTTGGAGTAGGCGCAACAATGGCAAAGCTATTTTGCTGAAATCTTTGATAAAGCGCCTATAGAATCCTGCATGTCCCAAAAACGAGTGGACCTCCCTCACAGATGAGGGGTGAGGTAAAGTGGTGATAACATCGACCTTGGCCGGGTTTACTGAAATGCCTTCATGAGATACTACATGCCCTAACACTATACCTTGTCTTACCATAAAGTGACATTTTTCAAAATTCAAGACAAGGTTGGTGTCAACACATCTAGCTGAGACCTTGGCCAAGTTCTCTAAGCAACAACCAAATGAAGTTCCATAAACACTGAAGTCATCCATAAAGACTTCCAGACAATTCTCCATTAGATCGAAAAAGACACTGGTCATATACCGCTGAAAAGTAGCAGGTGCATTACATAGTCCAAATGGCATCCTCTTGTAGGAAAAGGTGCCAAAGGGCAAGTAAATGTTATCTTTTCCTGATCTTTAGGACCAATGTGAATCTGAAAGTAACCAGTGAATCCATCCAGAAAGCAATAATGGGATTTACCCGCCAAACGGTCTAACATCTGATCGATAAAGGGCAAAGGGTAGTGGTCCTTCCTTGTAGCGGTGTTCAACCTCCTATAATCGATGCACACTCGCCACGCATTTTGTACTCTCTTGGTGACCACTTCACCATCATCCTTTTTAACCGCAGTGATGCCTGATTTCTTGGGAACAACCTGGACCGGGCTCACCCATTCCCTGTCAGAAATTGGGTATAAGATATCTGCATCAAGCAGTATAGTGACCTCCTTCTTTACCACATCAAGGATGGTCGGGTTGAGCCTCCTTTGCGGTTGCCTAACTGGCCTAGCTCCCTCTTGGAGAAATATACGATGCATGCACTTGCAAGGGTCAATCCCCACAATATTAGCTAGGCTCCAACCAATTGCCTTCTTATACTTTCTTAGAACATCTAGGAGCTTTTCTTCTTCTTCACTAGAAAGCTCACTAGCAATAATGACCGGAAACTTTTGGTTGTCCTCTAAGAAAGCATACTTCAAATGAGATGGAAGAGGCTTTGGTTCACTATTTACCTCAAGCTGAGGTTCCTTTTCATCAAGCTCATGGAGTTCACTTTCAACAACCTTCTTATGTTCATCCTCTTGGTCATCCGTCTCTTCAACAATAGGATAGCATAGCTTGTTGTGGTCTTCTTCTTGGACTTCCACTAACACTTCATCAATTACATCACATCGGAGAACCGAATGCTCTTCGGGCGGATGCTTCATGGCTTCTTCCAAATTGAACTTTATAGTCTTGTCTCGAACCTCAAAGGAATATGTGCCGGTGAAGGCATCTAACTTGAATTTGGAGGTCTTGAGGAAAGGTCTACCAAGTAGAACGGAGGATGAGCTTCTATTTTTTGTTGGAGGCATTTCAAGGATGTATGATAAACCCATATTTTATGATATATCTTGTGCTTAATTTGAGTGATTTATTCAATCCTTCACCCACTTATTCATATTAATTGCATGGTTTTACTTTCCCTTCCTTATTATGTGATGTATTTGAAAAACATGTTTCCTATGCTTAAAAATAATTATTTTGATTACCCTTTATTCCCATTCGATGCCGTGATTCGTTTGTTGAGTAGTTTCAGATCTTCTAAGGCAGGAATGACTTAAAGGATGGAAAGGAAACATACAAAATGGAAGGAAAGCACTAAACAGAGTTTTTGAAGAAACTGGCATCCACGCGATCGCGCGCCACAAGTAGAACACATATGACGCGGCCGCATGACTGAAGCGACCGCGTGACAAGGAAAACTCCGAATGATGCGACCGCGTGACCCATGCAGACGCGTGACAGAGGCCACGCACCAGAAATTGCAGAAAACGCTCCCAGCGATTTCTGAAGCCCTTTTTGGCCCAAATCCAAGTCCAGAAGGCATAGACCAGAGGTTATGAAGTGGGAGAATGCATCCATTCAAAGGAGAGTCTCCAATTAGTTAGTATTCATGTTTTAGATTTAGTTTTGAGAGGGAGATTCTCTCCTCTCTCTTTAGGATTAGGATTTAGATTTAGGATTTTTTTCGCTTTCCGGATTATCTCTTTACCAGGTTCAATATTCCTTTTTATTACTTTCTCAATTTTATTTATGAATTCTTCTATGTTACAGATTACTCTTTAAATTAATGTTATTTGAGGTATTTCAGTTTACAATTGCTTTCTTTTATTTATGTTACTTTTATCCTCAATCTGAAGACATTTTTATTCCAGTAGATTTACTTTTCCCCTTTTGGTCTTGGTTAAGAAATTAGTAACTCAGGGATTATCAAACTCAACATGATTGATAATCGTTATCTTTACTAATTGAATTAATCTTCAATAATCCCAATCTTTCCTTAGGGATTAACTAGGATTTGAGGATCTAGCTAATTAGTCACTTGACTTTCCTTTGCTCTAGCAAAGGTTAACTAAGTGGAATTAAGATTCAATTTTCATCATCATTGATAAGGATAACTAGGATAGGACTTCTAATTTCTCATACCTTGCCAAAAGTGTGTTTTACAGTTATTTATTTAATTTACAGTCTTTTACTTACTTTAATTGCAATTTAAATCACTTGTTCCTCATCTTCAAAACCCCAATTTACAATCTTCATAACCAATAATAAGAACATACTTCCCTGCAGTTCCTTGAGAAGATGACCCGAGGTTTAAATACTTCGATTATCAATTTATTTAGGGGTTTGTTACTTGTGACCAAGGTTAAGAAAACCGGACCGGTCATCAAACCGCTCTAGTCACTGGTTTACTGGTTTATTGGTCCAACCGGTTCAACCGGTGGTTCAACCGGAAAAACCGTTTTAGAATAGAATAATATATAAATTATAAATACACATCCTAAAATATAATTATAGTCTGATATAAATCTTAAAATATCTTCGAAATTTAAAACACTACATAAAATATCATCAACCAAATACATATCTTATCAAAATCCAAACTCAATCTGTTTTTCCAAGCTAAATCTGTTTTTCCCCTAAGGTTAGAAGAACCTTGTGACTGACTATCGTTAGCACTACGGGAATTAGGATTAGCAGCATCATTCGGAAGTGGAATATCGGCAGGCATGTTATTATTCACAAAAGCATTGTTATCAGCAGTTGCTTCTTGATTAATACTATCTTCCATAACTGAAATTAATAAAACATATATGAAATTAAAAAGTAAAAACAGCCACAAACCCACAACACAACACATCACAATGAACATACACAGAAATTGAATAGTTCACAGATGAAGTTCCAGCAATTGAAGAGTTCACAGAGCAAATTCATAGAAATTGAACAGTTCACAGATGAAGCAAAATAGAAGACCAGGCTGCTTAATTTTCAGATTATTAATTTCCTATGCTCAGCAGCAAACAGAAATTGAGCCAAGGATCAAACATAAATTGACAAACAAAATGAAATTGTGCAACAAACAGGAATTGAGCTGCAATATAGAAGACCAGGCTGCTTAATTTTCAGATTATTAATTTCCTATGCTCAGCAGCAAATAGAAATTGAGCCAAGGATCAAACACAAATTGACAAACAAAATGAAATTGTGCAACAAACAGGAAGTTAATTTTCAGATTATAAATTTCATGCAAGGTTTCTACTTTCTACTGAGGAAGTTCATACTGCACATAGTATCAAATTCACAGCCACAGCCACAGTTCACAGCCACAGTTCACAGTCTACAGAGATTAAATTGATCAGCCACAGCCACAGTTCACACTTCACAGAGGAAGTTCACACTTCACAGAGTATCAATTTCATGCAAGGTTTCTACCGGGGTCAATGGAAGAACATGAGCAGAGGCGAAGAACAAACAAGATGAGCAGAGGACGAGTCACTGACCTGGGGTCGATGGAGGGCTACCGGTGCTGAGTGTTGACTGTTGAGGACCGCACGATGGAGATGGAGGGCTACCGGTGTTGACTGCGTGCTGCGGTGCTGGTGTTGAGAAGATGAGCAGAGGATGGAGATGGAGGGCTACTGGGCAGGAACCAAGCGAAGGCGACGATGGAGATTTGAGGGTTACTGGGGCTGAGGATGGCGACACCAGGGGACGAAGGATGGCGACAGGGGGGCTATGGTTCAGGGCGGCTAGGGTTCTCCGTTCTCCATTGGAGATGATTCAGAAAGGAGGAATGAATGAATGGGGTCGGGGGAAGAAAGGGGGTGGGGTGCTCCGTGCTAAACGAGCGGGTCGGGTCGGGTCCGTTTTTTATTTTTTATTTTAATTATAAAACGGCGTCGTTTAGCATAACCGGCCGGTCACCGGTTCGGTCTAACCGGCCGGTTTTTGACCGGTTCGCTGGTTCTTAAACGGTTTTTGTTTGGACGGTTTTTATATGAGGACCGGACCGTTTGTAGCACCGGTTTGCGGTTAAACCGGTCGAACCGGCCGGTCCGGTCCGGTTTTCAGAACCTTGCTTGTGACAACCAAAACGTTTGTAAGAAAGGTTGATTGCTTGGTTTAGTAACTATACTTGCAACGAGAGTTTACTATAACTTCTAAACCATCAATCTTCAGTTCTTTCAAAATGGCGCCATTGCCGGGAAATTGCAATCGTGTGCCTTATTATTGGTTATTGTAAATATTTTTCTTTTACGTGTTTATTTGTTTTTATTTTCTTCTTTTATCTTCATTAGCTACTATGAATTCTCACCCCTCTCGCTTTGAGTTTGGTTCTAATATTGTTGAAAGGAATACAAGTTATAACAGGAACATGCATCAAGGTCAGAGCAATCAAAGATGGATGGAGCCAAGAGGATCTGATCAACCCTTTAGGTAGCAACACCCTCCAAGATATCATGGACAAAGACCATTCTACAATGCATACCAAGGCAATAAACATGGTGGACAACCTTGTAGTTACCAACAAGCCCCACCCTATGCTTATAGGCCATCCTCTCAACACAACCTTGAACCACCACACTCACAAGCTCCTTTTCACCATTCACCACCATATGATCCTAATTTATCCCGATTCCAATCCAATTACTTCCAAACACCACCACTTCCCAATGTACCATGTCCAAATCCATCACCCCGAGAATTAGAAGTTCGCCTCAAGGGAACAGTAGATCAACTTCAAACAACCCTTCATCAAATGGAGCAAGCAATAAGTTAATTATCTTCTAGAGGTTCGAACATTCAAGGGCCTCCCAGAGCCCCATGTGGACAATCTAATGAAGGGTGTAGCATGAAGAAGATATTAGAAACTCCAGTGGACAAGACAGAGCATGACTTCGTACTAGAACAAGTAGAGGAAGCTGTCATTATACAAGAAGAAGAGTTGGTTGAAGACTTAGGAGACGCTGAACTTCCATGGGAACCCAGAGTTGTGGAGAATTCTGTCAAGGACGTTACAACTGATGCTAAGGAGGATAGTGCATAATCCCCAAGTAATGAACTTGCATCTGCGAGTGAATTCTCTGAGATCGAAGAATCTTCCCCAAGCAAGTACGAAGATGGTACAGAGGTAGATTTCTCTCAACCTCTAGTTTATGACTTAAGTGACGAGGAAGACATAGAAGGCTTTGATCAGGACATGGATACATTTGAAGAATCTTGCAAAGAAGTGAAGAATTTCACAGAAGAGTACAAAGGAGTAGAACTCACAGAACCACTAGAACCACCTATCCCAAGGCCATTACCACCCAATACAAGCTTCAAGTGGGTACAATCCTTAACCTTTAGCTTTATTTTTCCACTTGAATATGATTTGCTTGAAACAGATGGCCAGCTTAGAGCTCTCTGCGGCTTTAAGAGTAAAAGGGAAATGGCTCGTGCTCAGAGCTGGTGCACAAAGTTCAATAAGGTTCCACGCTTCAACTCGAAGTGTGCGGATTGGCATCATGATCTATCAAATGGATCTCAGAAAACGTTTGGTTATTCTGGTGAGAATCTAATTTCTAAACCACCCGGATGGAAAAATATAGATCAAGACGAAGGTGGATTTAAAAGCCAAGTTTGGGATCCTGGAATCTATTCTAACATTCGTCACCCCGGGAGCCTGGGAATCTATTTGAAGCTGCTCAGAAGCTTTACATGCCTAGTTTGGGACCCCGAAGGCTATTGGCATTCCAAGCATTGGTGGAGATTTATGGACGAGTTTAAGCATAAACCGCCTTAGCAGGAAGCTCATCCAATGTCCAACTTAAGGACTTTAACTAAAAGTGCTAGGTGGGAGACAACCCACCATGGTATGGTCGTTTCTTTTCCAGTTTTATTTCGTGTTATTTATTTTTATTTCCTTTTCAATTGAACCTGAATATTCTTCATTCGCATTGCATACTGCATAATTGCATACCAGTTTAAAAAAAAGGGTGCGCGACGCGACCGCATCATTCATGCGATCGCGTCAAGTTGCGAAAACACTCCCCACACATCCGTGTCATTCACGCGGCCGCGTTATTTGGATATCGGCGTAAACATCCAACGTCCAGAAAGTTAGGCTGGAATCGTGCGGCCATTGTACGTTTTGCACAAAATGCCCACGCGATCGCGTCACTTACACAACATCAATCCCACGCGACAGCGTGAGCGACGCGATCGCGTCGCATAGATTACGCAACATCCCAAAAGGAGACAGAGTTGCGCTAAAACGATGCTGGAATCGTGCGTTTAGCACAATTTCTAGCGACGCGATCGCATGCCCCAGGCGATCGCGTCATTCACTCTTTTAGCTATTCCATGCGATCGCGCCACTCACGCGATCGCGTCAACCACCATTTCAGCCCAACCACGCGACCGCGTGCCCCACACGATCACGTGGATTCAAATTTATAACCCCCCAGTCACGCGAACCCTACCATTCGCGCCCCCCCAAACCCTTCTCCTTCCTCTCTTCTTTTCCAACCACCCAGACCCCGCCGCCACGCCACCCACTTCCCCTTCTTTCTTCTTCTTCCTTCTTCCTCCTCCCTCCACCGCCACTGCCCCCCTCCGCGACCACCACCCACCGCCGCCGCCCCGTCCCAGCCGCGCCCCCCCATCCACCACCCACGCCCCCTTCCCTTCCTCCCCCTTTCTCTCCCCTCTACCCCCATTACCCTTCCCGAAGCCCCTGCCTCCAAACAGCACCCGCCACCGCCGCGCCACCGCCAACCGCCGCGCCAGCCGCCACCGCCACCATCCCCCAGCCACTTCTCTGCCCCACTCTCCTTAATTCGCCTACCAGGTTCCGACGAACACCACCCTTCTATCCATTCATAGTTAATTCATATTTTTCTGTTAATGTTCATATTTAGGCTTGTTAGATATGCATGTTGTAGTGGATTTTAGGTTGTTAGGTAGCCTAGGATGTGGTTAGTGGATTTAGGCCTGTTTAATTGCGCTGTTCGTGTTTTTTGTTTTATAATTTCGCAATTTTGCTATTGCTGTGTGTTAGTAATGTTCATATGCTGTTCTTCAAGTTCATGCTGCTATTGCAAATGTTCTTTCTTGTTCATACTCTTTAATTGCAATCTGTTTTAATTCATATGAACTATTCTGATTGCTATTTATTTTCCGGGAACATCCAATTTTAGCCGAAATGCTGCCCAAATTTCTGTACATTGTTTTGATTTTCATTCCTGTTTTGGTTTTGGCAAACTTGAACTCTGCTTTAATCAGCTTTTACCAAATCAATTGCTGAATGACAGGGCAAGCTTTCTTATTCTTTTTAATTTCCTGGTTTATAAATTGCATCTTGGATGATTCAAATCCACTTTTTGATATTTTCATTTGAGTCATCCCTAACTTCCTTGTTTGAATTTGAGTTATCTGTTGCTTTAATTTGTGAATTCTCGTTATTTAGAAATTGATCCTCATGTTACTTACTCTAATCCATTTTTATTCCCTAATTTTAACTTCCTAAACTCTGTTTTTTTAAATTCTAACCAAACCTAACCCTTCAAAACATCTCTTCTGGTTTTTCACTTTCTTTTTAACATTCTAACCAAGGCATGATAATACTTTTTCTAATCAACTTGAATGGAAGTACATTTTGGATTGTTACATTTTTTTCTCAGTATTCTAACTTTTATACAATCCTTAAATGCAAATTTACTTAACTCAATTTCCTCTTCTATTGCTCCTTTGCCACTTTGTGTTTCTTTTGATTATTTGCCTATTTATTTTCCTATTTTTATTATATCCTGGTTTTCTATTTTTCAGGATGTCTGCCAGCCAAAGAAAAGGAAAAGCAAAGGCAACTACTGGCAAACGTAAAAGAGGAGAATCCTCCATGTCCATCCTGGATATCATGCACGATGACTCCTGGCGGGAGAAACATGCTACCCTGCAAGAGAAGGCTGACCAGCTACTCCCTGCCACTGATCCCCTTAGATTTGCAAACAGATACTGTGAGCTGAAATATCCGGTGTTTGCAACCTCCAGGAACCTGTACCTGGAGAGGACTTTGAAAATCCCAGAAGAACTCCAGCAATACACCTCTGAGCAAATCAAACAAAGAGGCTGGTTCTTCCTGGAGAGAAACCTGACTGTGGTCAATACATCTTGGGTAAGGGAATTCTACTGCAATTACTTCAAAACTTCCCTAGATGCAGTGAACCTTAGGGGGAAGCAGATTCTGGTCACTAAAGAGGCCATAGAGGATGTTCTGAAGCTTCTGCCGAAATCTGATCAGCTGGATGGCTATCAAAGAGCTGAGGAGGATATGCGCTTCATGAAATTTGATTGGGATGCAGTCAAGGCCAGGATAGCCTTTGACCCGACCGTTCCATGGATCATGGGTCAGAACACCACCATGCCAAAGGGAATCAAGCAGATTTACTTAAATGATGAGGCTCGGCTATGGCACCAGATCCTGAGCAATTTTGTCATGCCGAGTACCCATGAGATAGAGATACCTGCCGCTATGATCACCCTTCTATGGTGTGTGATGGAGGGTAAGGACCTGTACCTGCCACACTTTATCCGGTACTATATGGCCAGGGTCCACGTCCGAGGCACTCTACCCTTTCCTTATCTGATTACACAGCTAGGCCGTCGAGCTGACGTGCCTTGGGAGGATGCTGATGAGAAGTCACCTGCTACAGAATACAAGAAGATTATCCCTCACAGCAGAAATTTTCTGGCTTTGGGCTACAGACCTCCATTCCTCACTGCTACTACTGAGACAGCCACACCATATGCCGGCCCCTCTTCTTCCACAGCTACCCCTGCTACCACCACTGCACCTCCACCTGCCTCAGAGCCCATCTATCACCTAGTGCACCACCTGTTTCGACGGCTTGACCAGATGGAGCGTCGCAACAAGCGACGCTATGAGAACCTGAAGCTGATGATACGATCTGGCGACATCCCCTCCGAGCCTGGCACACCATCCGAGGCATCTGAGGAGGAGGCGGATGATCACGAGGCAGAGACCCATCCACAGAGCGAGGCTGCACAGGCAGACACAGAGCAGGCCGCATCACATCAGGAGGCTCCGCCTCAGATTCAGCCTGTAGACCCCGAGATCCCTATCCAGTCAGTACCTCCTCTGCAATAGGCAGATCCTCAGACCACCACCACAGAGACTCCAGCTACCCACCCTTCCAGTGATGACACCGCTTCACACCCTGCTTGAGTAAGCATCAGGGACGATGCTTCATTTTAAGTGTGGGGAGGTCGCCATCTCTGGCGTATTTTTTGGTGAACCACTACAGACTCTTTCATTTTATTTTGCTATTTTTCTGTATTTTTCTCTTTATTTTTATTTTTATTCTCCCAGTACTTATACATTACTCTTTTCATGTATTTTTACTCTATTTCTGTATTTCGCACTTTAGTTCATATTTTAGCCATTTAGTTTAGTTGCAATTCTAACTTATTAGTTATAGAAATTGTGGATTAATTAGTATAGTTTACCCATTTTAGCATAAGATAGCTTAGTTTATATTGAAAATATAAAAAGGAAGTAAACTAGGAACTTGAACATAATAGAAACAATCCACACACGTTGTATATATAGCATTATATGTTAGTTAGTTAACAACATTTCATCAAGGAGAAACATTAGAACTTTAAAGCCACCTTAAGTTTTACATTGAGAATAATGGGAACTTTTAATTTTACTTGCATGACATACATAATTGATAAATGATTTTTGAGCTAGAGAATACACAGCCTGTGAGTTTTGAGCTTAATTGTATGGTTACATTCAAACCATAATTTTTATTCCTGTGTGTTTCGCCCTTCTTATTTATTCTGATGTTCTTTACTTTATTTTAATCTATATGTCCAATTATAGAATAGAAATACATACCAAGAGAGTGATTGAGGCCATTGTTTGATTTTAGCTCACTTATCCCAAATTAGCCTACCTTTTACATCACCCTTGTCAGCCCCCTTGAACCTTTAAACCCCCTCTTATTCTATAAACCACAATACTAGCCTTAAGCAGAAAAACAAAATAAAAATCCCAGGTTGAATCCTTGGTTAGCTTAAGATAGAAAGTGTGTAATTGTTTAAGTGTGGGAAACCTATTGGGAACGTGGTTGATAAAAACAAAAGGTAGAAAAGTTGAAAAGAATAAAATTATTCAAATAAAAATTTTGGGAAGCATGCTCATGTAAAATCAAATAATTGAATTACCATGTGCAACAATAAAAAAATGTTATTTTTCAGTATTTGAATAAAGGGGATACAAAAGAATTCCCCAAATGCAAAATAAATGCACATGGGACAAAAGTTAAAATATGAGCATGTATCAAAAGTGGGAAAAATATGGGAAAACAGGTGAAGAAGCTCTGCTTTACAAAGTATGTATGTTAGGTGTGATCTTAGACTAATCAAGGATTCACTTAATTAGCTCACTTAGCCTTATACATATACCCTTACCTTTACCTTGGCCCCATTACAACCTTAATTAAAGACCTCATGACTTTGGTATGTCTATATTCTATAATTGTTGATTGGTTAGATGAAGAACAAAGTTATAGAAAGGAAGGATAAAAAGAAGAATAGAGTGATTAACCCAATAAACACTGAGTGACTAGAGAGTAAACACAAAATCCAGTGAGGGTTCAATAGCTCATTAACATATATCTCTGCTTGAATTATTAATTATCTTGCAAGTTTATAAAATATTTTTCTCTCCCATCTCAACTGTAAAAGTGCTTTATCATTATCTAAGGTTTGGCTATGTATATATATATATATATATGACTCCTTGAGAATGTGAATTAATTCAACTACATGTAAGCTTTATATACAAGTGAATAACAATTAAGAATTGCATGATGCATGTAGGTAGTTGCATTTAGAGTAGATTGCATTGCATGAGATTCCACCACTTTAACCTTAACTTACTCTTTATCTTGGACTTAGCATGAGGACATGCTATCGTTTAAGTGTGGGGAGGTTGATAAACCCATATTTTATGATATATCTTGTGCTTAATTTGAGTGATTTATTCAATCCTTCACCCACTTATTCATATTAATTGCATGGTTTTACTTTCCCTTCCTTATTATGTGATGTATGTGAAAAACATGTTTCCTATGCTTAAAAATAATTATTTTGATTACCCTTTATTTCCATTCGATGCCGTGATTCGTGTGTTGAGTAGTTTCAGATCTTCTAAGGCAGGAATGACTTAAAGGATGGAAAGGAAACATACAAAATGGAAGGAAAGCACTAAATGGAGTTTTTGAAGAAACTGGCATCCACGCAATCACATGGGTGATGCGGCCGCATGCCAGCGCGAATCAACAGCGACGCGACCGCATGACTGACGCGATCGCGCGCCACAAGCAGAACACATATGACGCGGCCGCATGACTGAAGCGACCACGTGACAAGGAAAACTCCGAATGACACGACCGCGTGACCCACGCGGACACGTGACAGAGGCCACGCACCAGAAATTGCAGAAAATGCTCCCAGGGATTTCTGAAGCCCTTTTTGGCCCAAATCCAAGTCCAGAAGGCATAGACCAGATGTTATGAAGTGGGAGAACGCATCCATTCAAAGGAGAGTCTCCAATTAGTTAGTATTCATGATTTAGATTTAGTTTTGAGAGAGAGATTCTCTCCTCTCTCTTTAGGATTAGGATTTAGATTTCGGATTTTTTTTTTTGCTTTCCGGATTATCTCTTTACCAGGTTCAATATTCCTTTTTATTACTTTCTCAATTTTATTTATGAATTCTTCTATGTTACAGATTACTCTTTGAATTAATGTTATTTGAGGTATTTCAGTTTACAATTGCTTTCTTTTATTTATGTAACTTTTATCCCCAATCTGAAGACATTTTTATTCTAGTAGATTTACTTTTACCCTTTTAGTCTTGGTTAAGAAATCAGTAACTCAGGGGTTATCAAACTCAACATTATTGATAATCGTTATCTTTACTAATTGAATTGAACTTCAATAATCCCAACCTTTCCTTAGGGATTAACTAGGATTTGAGGATCTAACTAATTAGTCACTTGACTTTCCTTTGCTCTAGCAAAGGTTAACTAAGTGGAATTAAGATTTAATTTTCATCATCATTGATAAGGATAACTAGGATAGGACTTCTAATTTCTCATACCTTGCCAAAAGTGTGTTTTACAGTTATTTATTTAATTTACAGTCTTTTACTTACTTTAATTGCAATTTAAATCACTTGTTCCTCATCTTTAAAACCCCAATTTACAATCTTCATAACCAATAATAAGAACATACTCTCCTGCAGTTCCTTGAGAAGACGACCCGAGGTTTAAATACTTCGGTTATCAATTTATTTAGGGGTTTGTTACTTGTGACGACCAAAACGTTTGTAAGAAAGGTTGATTGCTTGGTTTAGTAACTATACTTGCAACGAGAGTTTACTATAACTTCTAAACCATCGATCTTCAGTTCTTTCAATGTAAAGGTCAACTGGAAAGACCAAGTCCTTGATTGCGACAAGTACATCTTCTGCTATTCCCATCACAGTGATCACACTCTTATTGGCTAATGCAAACTTTGCCGCCAACTTCTTTAATGGAGCTAAATTCAACCGCACAAAAATGGATAGTGGCATGATGCTTACGCAAGTTCCTAGGTCACACATACAGTCATGAAAAGTGTGTCCACCAATACAACAAGACACTAAACAAGGTCAAGCGTCACCACATTTCTTTGGAATAGGTTCCATCAAGGAAGAAATTGAACTACCCAAGGATAATGTCTCCAACTCTCCTATCCTACCCTTGTGTGTACACAAGTCTTTCAGAAATTTTGCATACTTCAGAATTTGTTGGATAGCATCAAGAAGTGGTATGGTTACCTCAACCTTCTGGAACACTTGAAGCATGTTCAAATCAAATTTTGGGGTCTTCTTTGCTTTCTTCACCATGGAAGGGAATGGGATAGGAATGGACTCATCCACTATAGCTTTCCTCTTGGGTTCCTTAAGGCTTACACCTTCTTCATCTTGCCTTTTGTCTACCTCCTCCTCTTCATGTGGAGCTTCAACAACCACTTCTTCCTCATGAATGTCTTCCATGACCCTAGGAGGTATCTCCTCCAATGTAGTCCCCGACCGTAGAGTGATGGCATTGAGATTGCCCTTGGGGTTTGGTTGGGGTTGGGAAGGAAGGCTAGAAGAGCTTGAGGGTTGGTTGGTATTGTCGGAGGAGGACACAGACATCTTTGAAATCATGTCGGTAAGATTGGCCAATTGAGCGCCCATGGTATCGAATTGAGCCTTGTAGCTCTCGTCCCGTTTCTCCAATACTGCTCTAAGCTCATCAAATTGATTGGTGGAAGATGAAGAGGATTGGTTGGATTGTTGTCTATGGTGTGATGATTGGTATTTGGTGTAGTTGTTTTGGTTTTGGTTGTGGTTATTTTGGTTGGCTTGGTGGTTGTTGTTGTTGTGGTGGTATTGAGATGAAGATTGATTGTTGTTCTAATGAAAAGAAGAGTTGTTCCATCTTTAGTTTTGATTGCTCCCTTGTGCATTATCCCTCCACCCTTGATTTTGATTACTACCATGAGAGTAGTTGTTTTGACCTTGAGAAGGATAGGGTGGATGGTTGTTATAGTTCACATTGGCCACGACAAGGGCATGCTCCTCTTGAATTTAATGGCATTGATCGGTGTAATGTGTGGTGCTAGAGCAGAAACCACAAATTCTAGGAGGGCCTTCAAGTTGAGCAACTTGAGATGGGGCTTGGATGGCTTGGATGGAGTAGTATTCCTTTTGATCTTTTTGCATTTGCGTGAGGATAGTAGTCATGTCCCCAAGCGCCTTGGTTAAGCTTGCTTCGGAAGGGGATGGTTCTACCACACCCTTGAGAGGATTACTTCTCACCCTTACATGTTGTGTAGCCTCGGTAACATTAGTTATCAATTTCTAAGCTTCTCCCTCTATCTTGTTTTTTGAAAGGGAACCACCCCTAGAAGCAGTGAGCAACCTTCTATCTTCCACACAAAGACCTCCGGTGAAGTAACTAATGAGTAAGTGAGTGTTCAATCCATGGTGTGGACAAGATTCCAATAACCTCTTGAATCGAGTCCAATACTCATACAAACTCTCTTGGTTCTTTTGCATTATACCCAAAATCTCCTTCCGGATGTAGTCGGTCTTCTCCGGTGGAAAGAATTTATCTAGAAACTCTCTTCTCAAGAAATCCCAATTAGTTACAATCTCATCCGGTTGTGAATAGAACCACATCTTTGCTTGCCCTTCAAGAGAGAAAGGGAAGGCAAAAACCATAATAGCCAACTCATCGGCTCCATGCCTTCGAGCCGTAGAACAAGCAACTTGAAAGTCTCTTAGATGTCGGATGGGGTCTTGACCCGGCAACCCATGATACTTAGGAAATAGATTTATCAAGCTACTTTTCAACTCAAAGTTTGGATCAAGGTTAGGATACCTTGCTTGCAAAGGTTGAAGTATGATATCCGGAGCTCCTTGCTCATGCAAAGTGATCCGTCGTGGCTCCGCCATGTATGGCTCACCTGTAGGATGCAAAGATGTATTAGTAGTGCCAACAGAAGAATAGGAAGTAGCGGATTCCAAGTCACTCTCGGTGCCGTCTAGTGATTCGGTATGTTCCTCAAGAGAGGCCGAAGTACTAGCCGTATAATCCAACCGCCGTCTAGTTTGCCGAGTGTGTAACAAGGTTCTTTCAATCTTAGGATCAAACTCGGCTAAGCTAGAATTCAGTTGAGACCGAGTCATCAAACTTGGGAGTAATAGCACACATACAAAGAAATCTAAACTATAGCTAAGTATTAAAAGAAAGTAAACTATCTACAATATTCACATATTCACATAACCAATATCAAGGCATATGTTGAAACCATTTCCTAGCAACGGCGCCAAAAATTTGATGCACCGCGAAGACAATGTTGGTATAGAATTTATCAATAAAATCTCGTTATAAGTATAGCTCTTCCCAACAACAATCCTCGAGTATCAAATTTAGAAGGGAAATTGGTTGTCACAAGTTCAACCCCAATAAAAGTAACTGAAGTATTCAAACCTCGGGTCGTCTCACAAGGAATGGGCAAACATGTGCTTCAACATTGGTTAGAAATCTGGGGTTGTAAGTCATGAGCAAGAAATTAAGCTAGGAATCTTAACAAGCAAGTAATCTTGGAATGCAAGAAACTAATTCAAACAATTAGAACAAAATGTAAATAGTTCCAAACTCATAAAATAACATCCAATGTAATTCTATTCTAAACTAAACAAGTAACTATAACTAAGACAAGGGAATTGAGATTTTTTGGTTTTCAAATACGAATGATAAAAACAACTCTTGGCTAGATGGTACACGAAATCATGATTGTTCGTTCCATGGCTATAGTGCCAAAAACTTGGGGTGGGAGAACGTGATTTTAAGACTTATTCACAATTTCGTGTAACTGACCAGCAAGTGCACTAGGTCGTCCAAGTAATACCTTACGTGAGTAAGAGTCGATCCCACAGAGATTGTCGGCTTGAAGCAAGCTATGGTCATCCTTGTAAATCTCAGTCATGCAGATTCAAATGGTTATGAGGTTTTGACAATTAAAATATAAATAAAATATAAAATAAGATAAAGTTACTTATGTAATTCATTGGTGAGAATTTCAAATAAGCGTCTGGAGATGCTTTCCTACTACCTTCTTCCAACCATGCGTTACCTCCTTCCATGGCAAGCTGTATGATCCTCTCGGATGAAAACAAATCCATATGTGCTGTCACCGTACGGCTAATCATCTGTCAGTTCCCGCTAGCATCAGAATAGGACCATTGTCCTTTTGCACACTATCACTATGCCCAACATTCACAAGTTTGAAGCTCGTCACAGTCATCCCTTCCCAAATCCTACTCGGAATACCACAGACAAGGTTTAGACTTTCCGGATCTCAGGAATGCTGCCAATGGTTCTAGCCTATACCATGAAGATACTAATCTCATAGACTCAGTCCGTGTATTAGATATCCAAGACAGTATACTCTAGTTGTCGTCCAATGACTACGTTGAACATCATGCAGATCGCTTTGTGGTTGTCAGGCATGCGATCTTGGCTAAGCGAGTAACGAAAATTGGGTGATTGTCACGGGTCACCCTTTTATTCTGACTTAACTGAATTAAGTACGAAAGTATATCTTAGAGAAGAAGTAGGCATGAATTGAATAGGAAAACAGTAGTAATTGCATTAATTCATGAAGAACAGCAGAGCTCCACACCTTAATCTATGGGGTGTAGAAACTCCACCGTTGAAAATACATAAGTGAAAAAGGTCTAGACAGGGCCGTGAGGTCAGCCTCCATTGTCTAAGAACTAAACATTCCAAAGATAGATAATAAATAAATCTCTAAAAGTAGTTTTTATACTAAACTAGTAACCTAGGGTTACAGAAAATGAGTAACTAAGTGCAGATAGTGCAGAAATCTACTTTTGGGGCCCACTTGGTGTGTGCTTGGGTTGAGCATTGAATATTTTTCGTGCATAGGCTATTCTTGGAGTTAAACGCCAGCTTTGGTGCCAGTTTGGGCGTTTAACTCCAATTCTGGTGCTAGTTTGAGCATTTTACGCCAAGATGTTTTAGATTGACTTTGAACGCCAGTTTGGGCCATCAAATCTCGGGCAAAGTATTGACTATTATATATTGCTGGAAAGCCCAAGATGTTTACTTTTTAACGCAATTAAGAGCGCACCAATTGGGCTTCTATAACTCCAGAAAATCCACTTCGAGTGCAGGGAGGTCAGAATCTAACAGCATCTGCAGTCCTTTTTCAGCCTTTGAATCAGATTTTTGCTCAGGTCCCTCAATTTCAGCCAGAAAATACCTGAAATCATAGAAAAACACATAAACTCATAGTAAAGTCCAGAAATGTGATTTTTAAATAAAAACAAATAAAAATATAATAAAAAGTAATTAAAATATACTAAAAACTATGTAAAAACAATGCCAAAAAGGGTATAAATTATCCGCTCATCACTAGACATGGGAATTGGGGTCACTATCCTTGTCTAATAACCATATCTTGACAATTATGAGGAACCAAACTCATTAAGTTTACTTCTATACTTGAACTATGTTAAATGGTTTGGTCAACATCAACCCATAAGGTCCAACCTAACTACTAATTAACTTAGTAGTAGGCTAGTGTCAATGGCTATCAAATTGACCACTAAGGGTTTCCAAATCATCAAATCCATTAGACCAAATGACTCAAGCTTACCCAATTCTCTTAGCCTAGGCCAAGAGTAAAGAGAACTACTCCATAATCAAAAGAAACATTTCATCAAACACATGGTAAGCATTAATAAAAGACCTATTCAATTTGCGATTAAATTGGAACTAACAAGTACCCACTAACAATTATCAACATACAATGTCTCAAACAACACAATTAATCATGGAAATCATCAATGCAACAATAACAAATCAAGATCTACAAGATTCATGAAATGGGTATAAATGACAAACAACTAGGAAACATAAAACTAACACAAGATCTAAAGAAAATTATACTAGAGAATTCAAATTAAATAATTAAAACTAGTAATTAACAAGATCCAATTCAGAATTCAACAAGAGAAGATCAAATTAAAACAAAATCTAGAGAGGAACAAGGGTTTCTCTCTCTAGAAGAACAAAGAACCAAAAACTAGCTAAAATTGTGTCTAAGTGTAAAATGATTGATCCCCCCTTTCCCCTAGCATCCTTGGGTCTTTTCTATGCAGAAATAGCTTGAATTTGGGCATGATGAGCCTCAGAAATCGCCAGGCACGATTTCCTTTAATGAGGTCACGTGCAGCCTTCCGCGCGTGCGCGCCATGCGTGCGTGCGCACCGATTGCTTTTGTGATCCACACGTGCGCGCCATGTGCCCGTGCGCGTCGATGGGATTTCTCTGATCCGCACGGATGCGTCCATCCTTGCGCGCCGCTTCCAACTATCCTCATCCAAGTCTTCATGTTCCTTCCTTTTGTGCATGCTTTCTTTCTCTCTTCTAGGCCATCCTTGCCCTATAATTTCTAAAATCACTCAACAAACATGTCATGGCATCGAATGGTAATAGAAGAGAATCAAAATATAGTAATTCTAAGGCAAAATAAGCATGTTTTTCATCATGGAGCAATATTAGGAAGGGAACACAAAACCATGCATTTCTAGTGAATAAGTGTGAGAAATTTTGACAAAACTCCCCAAATTCTACAAAATATAAACCACAAAATTGGGGTTTATCAGGGCCCAACTTAGGTCCAGTTGGCCCGGTTTGGCCCGTTCGGCCCAATCTTGGGCCGATTTCTTTAAAATTGGTGTCGAAATTCTCGTTTTAAATTTCTCTACCACTTTAAACCATAAAAAACCTCATTTCTCCCTTTCTAGAATATATTTTAATTTATTGGTTAATTATCCACTAATTAACCGGGTTTTACATTCTACCCACCTAAATGGGAATTTCGCCCACAAAATTCAGATTTAGTTACCTGAGAATAGGTGTGGGTAGTCTGCTCGCATGTCTGACTTAAGCTCCCAGGTGTGCTCCTCAACACTGGCTCGACTCCATGCCACTTTCACTAATGAAACCTCTTTCCCCCATAACTTCTTAATACTCGTGTCATCAATTCTGATTGGAGTCACCGGCAGAGTCAAATCTTCATTCAGCTGAACCGATTCCGATTCTAGCACATGACTAGCATCCGGAATATAATTTCGAAGCTGCGACACGTGAAATACGTCGTGCAAGTTCGAAAGGTGAGGCGGTAGAGCCATCCGATATGCCACCGGTCAAACCCTCTCCAGAATTTGAAACGGATCGATGTATCGGGGATTTAGTTTCTTTGTCTTAATCGATCTACCTACTCCTGTTGTCGGAGTAACCTTAAGAAAAGAAAAGTCTCCTTCTTCAAACTCTAAAGGCTTCCACCTCTAATCGGCATAACTCTTCTGGCGGCTCTGAGCAGTGAGCATCCTATCTCTGATTTTCTTAACTTGTTCTGTAGTTTTAGCTATCATCTCCGGCCCTAACAGACTTTTCTCCCCAGCTTCATACCAGCATAGCGGAGATTGGCATTTCCTCCCATACAGAGCCTCATATGGAGCCATTCCGATGCTCGCATGGTATCTATTATTGTACGCAAACTCCACTAGCGGCATGTACTGATCCCAGCTCGCCGGCTGGTCCAAAACACAAGCCCTCAACATGTCCTCCAGGATTTGAATCGTCCTCTCAGATTGACCATCTGTTTGAGGATGGTAAGCAGTACTTAAGCTCAAACGGGTTCCAAAAGCTTTTTGAAATGCACTCCAGAACCGCGAGTGAAACGGGGATCTCTATCAGAAATTATAGTCGTCGGCACACCATGAAGTCTCACAATCTCCTTGATATACAAGATCGCTAACTCCTCAAGGGTATAGTTCATCTGAATAGGCCAAAAGTGAGCCGACTTTGTCAGCCGTTCCACAATTACCCAGACAGCATCAAAATCGGTTCTAGTCCTCGGCAATCCCAACACGAAATCCATCGCAATGCTCTCCCACTTCCATTGCAGAACCTCCAAAGGTTGCAACATCCCGGAAGGTCTCTGATGTTCAATCTTCACCTTTTGACAAGTTAAGCACTTCGAGACATATTCCGCCACATCATTTTTCATACCAGGCCACCAAAACATGGCCTTTAGATCATGGTACATCTTAGTACTCCCAGGGTGAATAGAAATTCCACTTTTGTGCGCTTCCTTCAGAATATCTTGCCGCAAAGTCTCAACATCCGGCACAATGATCCTACCCTTGAATCTCCACAATCCATCTGGATCCCTTGACACTCTCCATTGCTTCCCTTGCTCAATAGCAGGTAATACCTTCGGCAACACATCATCGTTCTGATGAGCCTTTAAGAGTTTGGACTTAAAATCACTTGAGATTTGTAACAAACTCAAACACAGAGTTCCAGACACTTCCTGAACACCAACCTTTAGACTCTTGAATGCTTTAAGCAATTCCTCCTCCCGAAGGATCATCCAAGAAGCATACAGCAATTTTCGACTTAACGCATCTGCCACAACGTTCGCTTTCCCCAGATGGTAATTTAACTCAAAGTCATAGTTCTTCAGTAACTCCATCCATCTCCTCTGCCGCATATTAAGTTCTTTCTGATCAAAGAGGTATTTCAAGCTCTTGTGATCAGAGAAAACTCAGAACTTAACTCCAAAGAGGTAATGCCTCCACACCTTTAGCGCAAACACAACCGTAGCGAGCTCCAAGTCGTGCATCAGATAATTAATTTCGTGAGGCCTCAACTGTCGTGAGGCATACGCCACCACGTTCTGGTGCTGCATCAGCACGCACCCCAGACCCTTTAGTGAGGCATCACAATACACCTCGAATGGTTCAGTCGGCTCGGGTAACACTAACACTGGCGCAGTAGTCAGCTTTTGCTTTAATGCTTGGAAGCTCTCTTCACACTCAGGAGTCCAAACAAATGGCACGTCCTTACGGGTTAACTTGGTCAATGGCAAAGCTATCTGCAAGAAACCTTTGATGAACCTCCTATAGTATCCAGCTAAGCCCAGAAAACTTCTTTTCTCCGTAACTGAGGCCAGTCGATTCCATTCCATCACTGCTTCCACCTTGGCAGGATCTATTGCTATCCCCTGTTTACTCACCACGTGACCCAGAAACTTCACCTCACTCTTCCAGAACTCACATTTTGATAGCTTGGCATACAATTTTCTCTCCTTCAGAATCTGTAACACGGTTCGCAAGTGCTTGGCATGCTCTTCTTCGGTCTTAGAATAAATTAGTATGTCATCAATGAAGACGACAACAAATTTATCCAAGAATGGGCGGAAGATTATGTTCATGTAGTCCATAAATACTGCAGGAGCGTTTGTCAACCCGAAAGACATTACAGTGTACTCGTAGTGACCATAACGAGTTCTGAAAGCGGTCTTAGGGATGTCCTCATCTCTCACTCTTATCTGGTGATATCCAGATTGCAAATCAATCTTGGAGAACACTCCAGCTCCTTGTAACTGATTCATGAGATCGTCAATCCTCGGCATTGGGTACTTATTCTTTATCGTGACCTTATTCAGTTGCTTGTAGTCCACGCAAAGCCGCATACTCCCGTCTTTTTTCTTCACCAACAACACCAGCGGTCCCCACGGAGAAATACTAGGGCGAATAAAGCGCTTGCTCATTAAGTCTTCCAACTGAGTCTTGAGTTCAGCCATTTCCAAAGGCGACATTCTGTAAGGGGAAATTGAGAATGGCCCTGTTCCTAGCACCAACTCAATTGCAAACTCAACCTCTCGGCTAAGAGGGAATTCCTCAATGTCATCAGGAAAGACCTCGGGAAATTCACAAACAACTGGGATTTGTTCTAAGCTCTGTTCCTCACCCGATACACTGGCAGCTAATAACATAACACCTTGACATTTCTGTCCCAAGCAATTTACTACCACATAGTTCAAGTAACAACCATTCACCACAACCGGCCCTTCTGACCCTTCTGGCATGAAGTGTAATGATTTCTCAAAACAGTTCAACAAAACATGATTCTTAGACAACCAGTCCAATCCTAAAATAAGATCGAGACCAGTCATCGGCAAACAGACTAGGTCATGAACAAAATCGCATTGTTTAACCTTAAAAAAAACTTGCGGACACCCTAACCTAGTTATCATGGCTTCGTGGGTGGCATTATACACCTTCAGATCGTAACATAACACCACAATCTTCAATCCTAACTCACTAGCCTTCTCAAATGCAATGAATCAATGCGATGCTCCAAAATCAAACAAGGCATTTAAAATTTCACCGGCCATTTCACAGTTACCTCGGATAAGTGTCTCGGACCCCTCGGCACCCACAGTGGAAGTAGTAAACACCCGTCCAGGCTGTTGTACTCTCCCGGTACCCTGTCTCTGCTACTCTGGATAGTTTGAGGCTTTATGCCCCGGCTTTCCACATGAGGAACACAACCCCTATCCAGCCTTGCACGGAACACCAGGATGGTAACTCCCACATCTAGCACACGCCTACTCATTCTGAGGCTGCTTCACAAATCTTCTCCCCGGAACATTGCTAGCATTAGGCCTCCTAAAGTTGCTCTGACCCTGAGTCCTTTATGGTGCAAAACCTCCCCGCTTGAAGGGCGGACCTCTAGCAGCAAAACTCTTCCCTCGGTTCAGCAGAAATGATCCCTTCTGGTTTCCTCTTTCTGCAGCAACCTTCTTCACACACTCTTCAGCAACTCTACTCTTGTTTACCAACTCGGAGAAAGTCCTGATATCCATAGGCCCTACTGAGCTATAGATGTCGCTTCGGAGCCCTCCTTCATCCTTGATACACTTCCACTCCTCGAAGCCTCCCGGAGCCCCTTGACACATGCGGGAGAATCTAAAGAACTCCTCAAACTTATCCGGATACTCAGATACAGACATAGTTCCCTACTTCAACTGCAGTAACTCTAGTTCCTTGGCCGTCCTGGCAGAATTCGGGAAATACTTCTTGTAGAATTTCTCCTGGAAGGCATCCCAGGTGATCGGATCATTGCCTTGCTGTATGAGACGCCGGGTTCCCTGCCACCAATGTGATGCTTCCCGAGTAAGTAGATAAGTAGCAAACTCGACGCATTGTTCCTCAGGCACCAACTGCGCTTGCAGTGCATGCTCCATAGCTTGGAACCAAGTGTCGGCCTCGGTTGGATTGGTAGTACCCTTAAATTTTGGTGGATTGACCTTCAAGAAGGTCGCCAATGTCATTAGACCTTGAGTCCGATTTCCACCATTTCCTTCATGGTTATGATTGTTCATCTGCTGCCCGAGTGCCTCAACAGTGGCCTGCAAAGCCGCAGCCATGTTCTGCAATGCAGCCATGAAGTTCACGGGGTCATTCTAATTGGTTTCCGGCCCTTGAGTACTGGCACATCCTCTCCCACGGCCTCGACTGCGTCAACGAGGCACCATCTGGTTCCTATACACACCAAACAATCGATATCAAGTTGATCAGTCTCAATATCAGAAGTTTAGTGCTTCAAAGTCCCAAATGCATGCTCATGAACGTTTATGCCAGTTATATCAGTTAGATATTCTAATAACACACAAACACAGAGAATGCACAGAAGCATAGTCAGTCCATCCCTCAGGCTCTACAGGAACGAACTGCTCTGATACCATAATGTAACACCCTACCACACAGAGTCTTATGCTTAAGTCATAAAACAGAGGTGGCGAGGTATTACGACCTCTACAAATAAAATTTAGTACGTATAGTATTGCAAAAATGCTTATAACTAGGAGCCTTTGAAGAAAAGTGGATAAATCAAAACCGTTAAATCAAAAGCGCAACACTCCGTTCGATAACATAAACGAATAGACAAGGAGTAAATTAAAGCGAAGAAATATACAAAGAGTGCCAAAATACATATATCAAGGCCCGGGACTCGGTTTGTGAAGATAACCGGTCCGAGCATAACCGTATAAATACATAAATAATAAGGAACTTCCCAAAAGACATCCCACAAGGCAAAATACAGAACATGTTTTTCCAAGATACCCTCTATGGGGAATTAATACAAAATACATATACAGTGTAGAATATAGTATCTAAACAGGTATATAATAACCAAAATAAAATCCTAAGATACAAGGACCTCCGCCAAAAGAAAGTCTTCAGCATGCCTCAGCGAGGAGCCTCACGTCCTGCATCTGAAAACCACAAAGTCCGCATGGGTGAGAACCGAAGGTTCTTAGCATGGTAACAATGCCCAAATATCTAACATGTAATGTCCTGGGAAAGCCGAAGGCAATCCTAGAACTTCCAGATTATAATCAAAGCATATAAACATGCTAAACCATAAGATATGTAAATAGGCAACTAACTTAAAGATCTTCAGACTAACTAAACATCCCCTTTCCAAATCCTGCAAACCTCCCAACTGCCAACAGTAATCCAAAATGCAATCGCAATTATATCAAGCAGGGAAATGCACAAGTGGGAGACAAGTAAGGCAATTAGGCAATTAACAAGTAACGATGCAATCAAGTAGGAATTCCAAACAATTCACATATAATGCAGATGATGCATGCCTGTCCTAGTGGCTGATGAGTCTCATCTGTCAGTTATAAAGCCAACCCGACAAGTCATGATAGCTAACCATTGGACTGGTCCTCTGTCGTGCATCCCCAACTCGAGTTATACTCATAACATAAACATAATATATAATCCAACACCCTTACTAGTGTATATTTACAGGGGCGAGCTCATCCGGGACTTTCACAGTGCCCGGCCACACTTATTACATAGGTTCAGCAGAGTATCGAGTCTCCACCTAGAGCACGTGGTGGCTAGCCACTGGTTTCACCCAGGAAAACTCGTATCTCAGATAGGTGGAGTGCAACAATCACAATAATCACAATCTAGTACATATGCATATAAATCACTGCCTTGTATTAACATATATCTCAGCCATCCGGCTTATAAATAATAATTCATAACCAGCCATAATCATCAACACTCACAACCATTAATTTACCACATCAAATCACCATTTCATATCTCAATTTCCAATCAACATTCAAATTTACCAATTACCATATGTCCTTTCATATCAATTTTACATTCTCCCATGCTCATCAACAAGAGCCTCCACATAATCATCAATTAAACACATTAATGCACATCACGTACAACATTTCATGCTTGCCAACCATTATCATCATAATTCATATATCCAATTCAAATCCAAATCACCCTACAAATTACATCAACATCTCATAATCCACCAAATACATACATGACCACACACACATATATCATTCATCAACTAACTCATTATTTCAAAACCCTATCCTAAGGCCACTAGCCTACGTTTTTACACAACATTACATTTTAGATACAGGAAACCGAAACCATACCATGGCCGATTCCCGTTCCACCCGCACTACAAGAAAAATATCCATTCAGCCACACTTTTTTAGGCTACATTTGAAAAGCATAGCTTATTCTTTGAATAGGCTACGCTTTTCTCCGTGTTTCCTTTTTGTAGGAGAATAGGAAACACATTTGTGGCATCACTTGAAAAGCGTCTCCTTAGATGTTATAGATATCACTTATAAAGCGTAGCCTTATCTTAAGAGCTATGAGTTCACTTTTGTAACCAAAGGGAACGCTTTTAAAGAGTAACCTATTTGTTATGTTTTGGGTGCGCTTTAAAAGTGTTGCCTAATGTAAAAACCCCAAATACACGTATATAGGACTTGGTGAAATTTTTTTTGTTTCTTTTTCTTCATTGAAGCCTTTCATCGAAGCCCTTCAGTCTCTCATTCCTTCTCTCCTACCAAAGCACCAAATAACAAAACCCTAGCTGCTTCTCCAATCTCCCCGTCGTTGTGCCCTCCGTCTTCATGTGTCCATGTCGTCGTCTCACTTGTTATCGTCTCACCAACAATTGGCTCGTCCGACAGAGATCTATTTCGTGTTGGAGTTCAATGAAGGCGATGAGTTATTTACCAAGGTTTCGAAAGGGAGGTTCAGTGAGGATCTCACCCGCAAGTATTTCCAGCAGCTTATCTCCGCCATAGGGTACTGCCACTCACGCGACATTTTCCACCGTGATTTGAAGCCAGAGAATCTCTTGCTTGATGAGAATGGGAATCTTAAGGTCTCCGATTTCGGACTCAGTGCCGTCAAAGACCAGGTCAGCCCTAAAATACTGTAAGTTGCCTTTACAGCATCATTTTGTTCTTTTTGTTCGGTTAAATTGTTGGAGAATTTGATTTTTCATAAGGAATTTGAACAAAAAATTTTCTGTCAATTCTCACCTTAATGAAATGAAATGCTAGAGCTCAAATTAGAGTTCAGATTAATTAATGTGATAGATGGTGGATTTTAGAGTCTTGTGTTTAGGGTAATCAACGGTGCTGGAGGATTGCTTCTAAATTTATGAATTTAATTAATTTGTTACAAAATTAAATGGTTTGTTGAAGAAAAATTTTATTTGTCCCATCATGGTTTGGATTTATAGTTGCAATTCTAGCTGCAGTAAAACTTGCAATTGATGCTGCTGTAATTGTTGTAAAGGGCTATAAAATTGTAACATCAGTGCCCATAATCTTGGTTGCAGAGTTTGAAATCATGGCTTGCATATTCACAAAAAAGGTTCTGTTTGCTTTACGTTCTTAATTCTTATGGCCAATTTTGACCTTTCAAGAAAGCCGGAGATGTTTGCCAGACCGCAGTTCACTAGCTCTCCAGTCACCAGGTCTCTCTCTATCTCTCTTGCTATTTATGTTCTTGCATCCTATTTGACTTCAAAAATCTGTGATTGGGGTTTCTATTTGAATTTGATTTGGGATTCAACTCTTATGATTAGAATTTATTACTGATGATTAAGGTTCTAGTTTTAATTGATTGCCTATTCAGGTGCCGTGTTTAGGAAAGGCGAAGGGATGAGTTTATAAGAATGAGATTGCAGCTTAGAATTCCTGCAATTGAAAGGGATTTTTTTTACATGTGAAGATTCTGTACAGTATTTTGAAAATGGATTTCATATTCTTAAAGGTGAGTAGTACCTAAACATTTTATTCTAAATTTAATGAACCTGCTTTACATTTACTCCATCTTTCTCTTTATGCTGCTCAGTTTTATTTAGATTTGGCAAACTAAATGTGCTGCAGTTCTTTCCAACTGCTAAGGAGTCAATGGATTACTATAATGAGAAATGATGTGTTGATGGAAAAGGACTTATTCTGCCCAGTCAGATTGTAAGTTCGGCTTTGCTATGTGCTAATTCAGCAAAAAATTGGGGATTCTGGAGTATTACACTCTTGCTTCTTCTTGTCTTATGTCTTACCTCTTACTTTCTCTTTTGTTTAGAGGTATGTCAAATTTTATATATGTAGGGACCAAATCCAGTTTCAAGTGCACAAGGAAGAACATAAGGAAATTCAGGTTTTTCCTTATCTTCAGTTGCTGGCTCAGTTCATTAGGAATCTTTTGCATCCCAACAGAGATTAGCAAGTCATAATTTTTTTCTTGATTAATTTTTTCCTTTGATTTTTCATTCATTTTTTTTCTTCTATTCTTAATTTCCATTTCTACTGATGTTCTTATGCGTTACAACAATTTTTTGCTATTTCAATTTATTGCAATTTCTATCCAAAAATTAAAAGAACTTTTGTTATTTGTTCTTATCATAAGTTGACCCTTTATTGTATAATAGGACATGGTTTGCCTGTTCTGAATAAAAAAGGTAATCTGGCATCTCTAGATACTGATGAAGGAGGTTAGGTCTTCGATTCTTCATCTTCTGAGGTACAAATGTTACATCAAGTTATCCTATATTCCTTGTATCTACTGGTTTTGTGGAGTATTTAGTGGAATTGATTTCAAAAAATGATCTTGAATTGGTAAATAATTCTGGTATGACAGTGTTACAATACGCTGCTTGTAGTTGGGATGAGAATATTAACATCAAGATTGCAAAATGTTGTGTTTGTAATTGAGAGGGAGTGAACTTTTCAATTGTGATTTCTTTTGTATATAATAGGTTCAATATCCTGGAGTTCAGCATATCATAATGACAGATATCCATAACTTGCAAGCATTTGCTTTGTACATGCAAAAGGCAGATATCAAATTTGATCTATGTTCAATAACAACAGAAATGAAAACACAGGTGAACTTCCTTTTTTGATTATATTGACACTTTGTTGGTTCACACCTCATATATATTCCACACTTCCATAAAACTCTGCATTTCATCTTAGAATATTATATAATTTCATTCGAGAGGTTGATTTAACTGGAAATTATCTATGTCAAGTTTATCTTTAACTTGGATACTCCTTGGTCATTCAGATTTCTTCAAGGACTTGAAACAGATTCAGTAACTGTGAAAAAAAATCAGACAAGCGATTGACAACCAAACTGAAGTTACTGTACAACTCATTAATTATACAAAGACCGGTAAGCAAGTCTAATGTTTCTGCACAGAAAACTACTTTAATAGGCAAAGTTAATATAAAATGATAGGAAATGTTAGCAATTTTTTCCCTTATTAGCACTATTTAGTTCATTAAAAGGAAACAAAATACTATGAAGCTCGGTAGTGCTACAGTTATTATTCCTATTATCTTTAACCTGCAATAACTGATCAAACGATGCTGCTTTGTTATCAAAACATTTTGTACTATCCTGAATGGAGGAGGAGCTATTTCAGTAGCTCTTGACTTGAATCAAAATGCTGCCAAGGTAGCTGCGGCTTTGGAAACTGCTGCATTCTCCAAAATCCTGCACTTGTTCTTACTCCAGTTATCCCAAGGTATGCCTTTGTTGCTGTTGTACAAAGTCCTTTTGGAGAAGTGTTTTTTGATGTTTCTGATGTTAGTATTTCAAATGCCATCTAAATAATGCAGAGTCCAAGGCAATGAAAAGAGCTAACTTCTTCTTTTTCATATGATTGGTTATTTGGATATTATGGGTTTGATTGTGTAAATGTGTAACTATGATGACAGGGTGAAGTGGATGCTATTTTTGTTAATGCTATACTAGCAGTGTGAAACTTGCAGTGTGTCTAGTGATTCTTTGATAGTGCTAGTTCAGTTAGATTTTTCATTTCTTCCTGCACTGGGATTTCCCTATAAGCCACGTGGTTTACTGTTGCATTTGTTAGTTTGTTTTACACTTTGTCTACTTACTTTATATATTCTTTCCCATTTACTGGAATTTTGGTTTGTTTGATTTTCTGGATTGATGTACCGATAATTCACCCTGTTTTCATATTTGTGTTTTGCAGAGTCAACTGAAGGCTAAGTGGGAAGAGTAGAAGAAATTGCTTGAGAAGGCAAGAAATGACGCTGAGAAGAAATATGATGAAATAAATGAGCAGGTTTTCTTTTCACCTGTTTAGTTTGACTGATGCCTTATTCAGTTATCCTTCAGTGTTCTTGTTGAATTATTGTGTCCTAACTTGCTCTTATTGTTTAGTATTAAACTGTTGTCTACCCAACACATTAAAAAATTGTGGTCCATTGATGTGTATATCAGGAATTCATTATTTACAGGACTGTTAATTTATTTGGTATCTTTGGTGAGTGTTGGTTGCAGTTTGCAACCTAAGATCAGTTACAGTTAGCAAGTCTAGTTAATCACTGTCAATGTGCAGTCTGTGCCACTGCTGGTAATTGTGTGAGAGTTTGTCTTTTATTTGATTTTTTTTCTTTTCTTGGTCATACAAATGACCTCTTCCTCCTAACTCTATATTTTCTCTTTATCTTCAACTCAAAATATAAAAGAAATAATGGGTCACATTGTAATGCAATTTAAACAGCATGTACATAAACTGTATTTGATAGTAGGTAGTAACACTGTTTCTTCCTTGTGGCAAGCCCACATAGTGTGAACTGTTTTTATTCTTTATATTTTATTGCGTCGGTTTCTTTCAAATTACTTGTGTGATTGATGTCATCAACCTCCTTCAGAATAAAATACTTCAAAGCCATCTTGAAGCTTTGCATATTCGGAAGTCAAAGAAGGAGCGCAATGCTGCTGGAATATCATTTGGAAGTAGTAGTGCAGATACATTTGGTGATGTTGGTCTTCAAACTGTGATGACTTATCTCCGAAATTCAAAAGAAATTGTAAATACTTGTCATGTGCAGCAAATTTGTTTTGCTTGTATATTTGTATATTAATTTTAAGTTCTCTACTTTCACAGTCAGAAATAGAAGTGTCAGTTTTGATATTATTAGTAGTAAATTCTAAGTGATATTATGGTTATTTTGATATTATTTAAAGAAATTATTTAGTATAATTATGTATTTATTTTTATTTTATAATATTCACCTCATTTAAATAAAAATATATAATTATTATACATGTAATCATATTAACTATTATGTTGTATTAATAATTATTAGAAAATTATATATATACAGAAAAAATTGAGACCTAAGGCTACACTTATATACAGTAGCTATAGTAACAAAAAAAAATGAGGAACCTAAGGCTACACTTATAAAAAGTAGCCATGGTATACAATGTGGTTACGCTTTACAGGTGATGCAGTAGCGTTGAAAAGCGTAGCCTATTCTAGCGAAAATGGAAGCTGAAAAGCGTAGCCTTTGGTCCTGGATAGCATCACTTGAAAAGCGCACCATATTCCCAAATATCAAAAGCGTAGCCCTTGGTGCAGAAAAGCGTAGCCTTTGAGAATAGGCAATGGCCGGATAGGAATCACCCCAAAAAGCGTAGCCGTAGCCCAGAAAGCGTAGCCGTAGCCTAAGGCATCATTTTTTTTCAATTTTGGCTAAACTTTTCAAGTGTACCTGAATGGGTGTTTTTCTTGTAGTGCCGGAACACTCTCAAACTCAACTTCCAAGGGTTCCAAACTCCACCAACAGATTTTCCAAGCTTAGGGCTCCACACCAAAGCTTCCAAAATCACCAATCAAGCTCCAATACACACATATATAATGCCTAAGCCACAATATCACACCAAAACACAATAACTCAAACCCAATACCATAAATTTCAGAATTTTTCACTAGGATTTGAGGTACTGACCAGCCCAAGGATCAAGGAAACAAGAACAAGCCTTTCCATCAAGCTAATTTGATCCTATAACACAAGGAGCTCACAAATTTCAATATTTTTGCCCAATAAACTCGAAATCAAGGGCTAAAAATTCGAAGGTAAAACTATGAATTACCTCAAGATTACTTTTGTGGGTTTTGTAGAGCTTGACACTGCGGTCACGTGGCCGCAAACGGTGCGTCGATCAGAGCTCTGGATCAAAAGATATGATCAATTGAAGTTGGAGCAAGGGTTTGGAACATCTCCTCCTTCCCCTTCTTTTTGTTTTAGCGTGTTTGTTGTGTTTGGGAGGGAAGAGAGAGCTGAGCTCTCTCATTAAATGAGGCTTGGCTGGGCCCTTGGGCCAAACTTGGGTCCGATTAACCCGGTTTGGCCCGTTCGGCCCAATCTTGGGCCGATTTTTTTAAAATTGGTGTCAAAATTCTCGTTTTGAATTTCTCTACCACATTAAACCATAAAAACTTCATTTATCCCTTTCTAGAATATATTTTTAATTTATTGGTTAATTATCCACTAATTAACCGGGTTTTACACTTCCTATGGCTAAAAAGGGTCTTCCAAGAATAATAGAGGCATTTTTGTCATCTTCCATATCCAATATCAAAAAATCAACAAGAAAGATAAAAGGTCCTACTTTCACAAGTAAATTCTCAACAACTCCAAGGGGGTATTTAATAGAACAGCCAGCAAGTTGGAGAGAAATACGAATAGGTTTTACCTCGTCAATTTTGAGTTTTCTCATCAATGAAAGAGGAACGAGGTTGATGCTAGCTCTAATATCACATAAAGCTCTCTGAATAGTGATAACTCCAATGGTACAAGGAATCAAAAAGCTTCCTAGATCCTGCAATTTCTCTAGGAGATTTTGTTGGATAATTGTACTGCATTCTTTAGTTAGTACCACTGTCTCACTTTCTTTCCAATTCCTCTTGTCAAACTGAAGCTTCCTAAAGACTTCCAAAAGTTTAGCATTTTGCTTCCCTTATTTAGTATTTATTAATTATTATAACAATTAACAAATGCTAAATAAAGCAAGTTTTGGTTGTTTTTGACTAATTTGTTTTTGTTACCAAATATTTTTGAATTTTTAATTTGCCATTAATACTCAGTTCACCCCTTCTTTAATATATTTGTTTTGTGCTTATTGCCTAACAAAAAGTAGGAACATATTGCAACATTAGTTTTCTTAAAAAAATAAAAAAGAAAAACTTAAAACTTAACATGCATTTTACAAAAGAAAAAAAATGAACAAATTTAATATGTATTTTATGGGTAACAAAAATAAAAAATTTAAAAATATAAAATTTAATCAGCATTTCATACATAATAAAAATAAAAAATAATCAAAATATATAAACTCAGATTACATTTTGCTATGTCACCATATAAATAAAAGAATAAAGCTCTACATTCAAGCAAACTACTTAACTAAGTCTAACTAAGTTGTTATAACATTTTTTCAAATCAAGTGTCTCCTTTTCTCATCCGTTTCCTCCTCCTCCTCCTCCTCCTCCTCCTCCTCTTTTCCAATACTGTGTCTTCTTTTTCTTTTCTTTTTTCATTATTGTCATCACCAATAACACCAATATTTTGCTAACATCTTGATTAGTTTTGATTTTCTCTGATGCCATCATTAAATAATTTTGGTTCATTTCTTAGTTTATCTCAGTTCGTTTGTATGTTAATTGAGGTTCACTTGATGCTGTTGATAAGTATTGACTAAATTTTTTATTCTTTAAGTAATTACTTAATTGTTTGTTCAAATTTGAATCGAATTCGGTTCATTTATGAATTGAGTTAGGTTCCCTTGATTTTACTTTTAAGTATTCACCAAATCTATTATTCCTTAAGAAATTCAGTTCATCTCTTAGTTTAATTGAGTTTATGTGCATGCAGAAATGAATTGAATGTGCTTTCTTTACCGATTGAATGTTTATCACTTTTTGTTCAAATCAGAACCGAAATCCATTCATTTGTGAATTGAGTTAGGTTCACTTGATATTACTTTTAAGTATTCATGAAATCTGTTATTTCTTAAGAAATTCAATTCATCTCTTAGTTTAATTGAGTTCATTTGCATGCAGAAATGAATTGAAATGTGCTTTTCTTGCTCATTGAATGTTTATCACTTTTTGTTCAAATCTGAATCAAATTCAGTTCATTTGTGAATTGAGTTAGGTTTACTTGATACAACTGTTAAGTATTCATCGAATCTGAACTAAATTCAGTTCATTTCTGGGTCCAAATGTATCTCAATTAAAAGGAAAAAAAGAAAAAAGGCAGCAGCAACAACAGCAGCAATAAAAGAATGACAATTGAGAGAAAACATGCGAAGAAGAAGAAGGAACGCGAAAAAGAAGAAGGAGGAAGGCAAAGAAGAAGAAGAAAGAATGTGAAGAAGAAGAAGAGGAAGAAGAAAGAAAGAAAGAAAGAATGCGAAAACAAAGAAGGAGGAAAACGAAGAAGAAGAAGGAAGAACGCGAAGACAAAAATGATGAAGAAGATGAAGACGAAGACGGAGAAGCGGAAGCGTTATTGGAACGCGCGTATGTATACGCAGATGTAATAAAAGTAGTTTTTATTGAATTTGAGCTTATTTGATTGGACTTACATGTATAAATGTTTGAATATGTAATTGAACTGTAAATAAAATTATTCCATAGAGTCTCATTTTAACGTGTACCATCAAATACTTTTTCACATGGAAAAAAATCAGCCTAGATACTCATCATGATTTCAAGAGCAGGACCACATACCTACATATGCAAATCCAGACAGTGAGAGTCTTTCGTCACTTATCATCATTAGAGCTCAAATTGTCGACCACCATGATGGCAGGATAATAATTAATCTGATTCCCATTACTAATAATGGCATATTTTCCTCATGTCTAACGTTATGACCTTTATTCTCCAAGTATAATAATTACCATGATTTCGTTAAATCTGATTGACGGATCTACAAACTCTAAGGATTGACAGAAAAGAGTATTTAAAAGAGGCTTTAATGCTCAAGTTAAAATAGTCTTTGAAGTAGAATATTAACTTTAATAGACGTGAAAATTATAACTCAGAAAATTTATTACCAGACTCTTATTTATATTGTTTGCATTGTATAAGAGGTTTTGAATTTGAAATTATCTTTAATCTCTTCCAAAATCTTAGGAAGATAAGATAGGATATGATTTATGGAATTAGCTTTAGTCAAGTTGTCCATGATGTTCCTAGCATATATATCGTCGGTTGGATCGTAAGGTAGATGGTTCCTATTGGGTAACGGGTATTGTGAAGCAGTCCAATATATAATGCTAAGAATGTGTGTAATGTGTATGTTTTATTGATTCGCAATAAAAGATATGGTAATAAATTAAATCATTAATACAAAATATTAAAGATATATTTGTCTATTGTGATTAGTTTCGCTCGATAATCAATCTGTATGTTGGTTTCTAAGTTTTAAACATACCCAATTTAGTTTCAATTTCGAGTATATAACCGTAGGATTAAGATTCTCTAAAATAAAAATATTGGTAAAATATAAATTGAAAAGTTAATTATTTTTAAATTAAAATAGTGAACTATATATTTTATAAAAATTATAAAGTTAATGATAATTAATCAATCACTTTATTATTTGAATAATTTTTATTTTTTAAATTTATTAAAAAATTTAAAAATATTCTTAAGTTTATTAAAAATTTATTATTTTAGGGGTATTTTTAAATTTTTAATAAATTTCAAGAATAAAAAATATACTTCTAATTTTCAGTACGTCTAAATTAACTACCATAATATCTGCAACAGTCCAATTTTTAATACTTCTAAATCATACCAGAAATTGAGTGCTACCAATTTATCTTCCTAATTATTATCTATTCTTTCATAAATATGAAGCTAATCGTAATTAACACGTCGATTTATGAGTAAAAATTTTTTTTGATTGAAAACGTTAAGTCATTAATATAGAAACATACATCACAAATTATTATCTAGTCTGTGTTTTTGGGCCAAAAACTGGGTCCAAACTCGGCCCAAAATCGCCCCCATCGTTTTCTGCAGGTCGCGCATGTCATGCGTACGCGTCAAGTACGCGTACGCGTCGCTGGTCATCTTTGCGTGTCACGCGTACGCGTCAGGCACGCGCACGCGTCATCGTGAAAACTTCAATTCACGCGTACGTGTCAGGTACGCGCATGCGTCGCTGTGCAGATTTTCAAATCGCGCTCAAGCGTGAGGCATGTGTGCATGTCGATGCTCGCTGGTTGTCTCTTTTATTTCTTGTGTTCCTTCCATTTTTGCAAGCTTCCTCTCCATCCTCTAAGCCACTCCTGCCCTGTAAAGCCTGAAAACACTTAACGCATAGATCACGGCATCGAATGGTATAAAGGGAAATTAAAATACACAAATTAAAGGCTTAGGAAGCAAGTTTTCAACCATAGAACGAAACTAGGAAGGAATTGTAAAACCATGTAATTTGTATGAGTAAGTGTGCAAAGACTTGATAAAAACTACTCAATTGAGCACAAGATAAACCATAAAATAGTAGTTTATCAACCTCCCCACACTTAAACATTAGCATGTCCTCATGCTAAGCTCAAGGAGATCAAAAGAATAAATAAGGAAAAGTAAGACTCATGAAATGCAACCTATATATGAATGCAACTATATGCTAAGATGTTTCTGCCTACTTAGTTAAAAGTAAACAAGTTCTCCAAGATAAAAATAAATCAAATTCCACTAATTCAAATCATATAATAAAAGACAAGTAAACTTGTGAGAAGATAGCTCATAAAAGCAGGGTAATAGGGTAATCCAAGTTCTCTAATCACTCAAGTGTATAGGGTAATCCACTCTAGTCTTCTCTAGTCATGCTTTCTAAACTTTGTTCTTCACCTAACCAATCAACAAATATTTAATATACCAATGCAAACATCATGAGGTCTTTTCAAGGTTGTAATGGGGCTAAGGTAAATGTGAGGGTATATATATGGCTAAGTGAGCTATAAATTGAATCTTTGTCTAACCTAAGTTCTCACCTAACATACACACACTCTATATACTTCTAAAATCATGCCTAGCTACCCATAATTCTCACTTTTGCATCACATACTCATACCAAATATTTTTTTAATTTTTATCACATATACATTGATCTTTTATTAAACTTAATATTGGGGTAATTTTGTCCCCCTTATTTAATTACTTATTTATTTGAATATTTTTTTTTGTAATCATAAAAGCAAACATAACATATCAATGCACATGAGTTTTTAATTTTTTTCTGGTCTCACATGAACATGCACCCAAATTCCCAATATTTTGTCAATAAAACACTGTACACTTTCATCAACACAAGTTCCCACAGTTTCCCACACTTAATTGATACGCAATCTCTAACTTAAGCTAACCAAAGATTCACTTGGGGTAGTTAATTATTTTTTCGCTTAAGGCTAGTGATGTGGTAAAATATAGAACAGAAGGGGATTAAAAGGCTCAAAGTGGCTAACAAAGGTGATTGAAAGGGTAGGCTATTTGGGATGGGTGAGCTAATAACAAATAATGGTCTCAATTATCTGCAAGCATGTAAATACACTAAACAATGGACATATAGAATGGAACAAAATATAGATTACAATCATAGAGAAGAAAACACATATGAATAAAATATTATGGTTAAATAGTGTAACCAATGTAATTAAGCTCAAATCTCACGGGTTGTGTGTTCTTTGCTATAATTCATGTTCCAAATTACAATCCGCAAACAAGTTTAACAAAAATTTTTAATTTAAATTAGTGAAATATCATAAAATAGGGTCTTGAAAAAGAAACTAATTACTCCAACCAAGTAGTGGTAGAAGAACATTCACAAAATCAAACAAATATGCAACCAAACATGCAAATGCAACAATTAACCAGGAAAATAAAGCATTGGTGTTGAAATAGGAAATAACTAACCCATGGAAGTCGGTATCAACCTCCCCACACTTAAAGATTGCACCGTCCTCGGTGCATGCTAAGATGTGCAAGTGGACGGGTTGCTCCAACTGATGCATTTCTCCAAAGATTGTGCAGATGGACTTGTATGTTGCCTCATGTAAAAGTTTTCCGTTTTCCTTCTTGGTGGCCATCCTAAAAGAAAAAAAGGGAAGAAAAGTAACCCACAAACAAAGATAGAAAACAAAGAAAATATGGGTAGGTTAATGCCAAATAATGAGGGTCTCAATTACATGTGGTAGCTACAACATGCAAGGAAGAAAACAGTAGAAGCAAATGGCATATCAGTTAAATTCATGTCAATGCAAAAAGAGTACAACTATCATAAAAGATTTGCAATGGCTTAAATAATATTACCCAATCGAAACAAAACAAGTCATGCATGATGCCAGGGCATTTTGGCCAGTTTCACTGACATTTTCTTTACTGTTTTTAGGGTATTTTCATGTATTTTCTTAGAAAAGAAGCAAGTATTTGGTTGAAAATGCAATCATACCATGATTCAAGTAAACATTGTGAATTTTGAATGATTTCATGAGAATTATGCATAAATTGAATGATAAATTGGATTATGCATGATCCCATGATTAAGAGCAAGACTTTGATGCACTTTGTTTGATTGATTTCAGGCCAAAAGAAGAAGAGAAGAGCCACGTTAGTGGCTACGTTAGTTATACTAACGTGGAAGCAAGGAAAGCCATAACGTTAGTGAGAAAAGTTAGTGGCATTAACTTTGAAGAAGGAGAGCATGGAACGTTAGCAAGGAAGACCCACGTTAAGAGTCATGTTAGCTACACTTACGTGAACTCTAACGTAGGGACAAAAGGCACCAAGCAATGTTAATGGGGAAGGTGAGCCCCAATAACGCTTGCGAAAGGGGTATATGCCAATGTTAGTGGAAAAAGTGAGTGCCACTAACGTTTTCGAAGCAAAAAGACCCACGTTAGCTTCCACGTTAACTACATTAACGTGGGAACTAATGTGGAAGTAAAGGGAGATGCCAAAGTTAGTGGAAATGGTGATCTCTACTAACGTTGGCGAAGCAAAAAGACCCACGTTAACTAAGTTAACGTGGTAGTTAACGTGGGCAAAAGTCCCACCTGGCAGCCTGACCATGCCTTCTTCAAACACGCATAACTTGAGCCACAAAGCTCTAAATGAGGTGATTCCAGTGGCATTGGAAAGTAGGATTCCAGAGCTTTCCAAGCATATATGGCACTACATAGTTGACACTAAATTTGAGGGAGAAAACCTGCCCTGAAAGTGCAAAGATGAACATGGTATCAACCTGTAGTAAGGCCAACTGACCTCTTCACCTTCCAAGAAGTGTAACTCGAGTTGTAGAGCTCCAAATGATGCGCTTCCAAAGGCGTTGGAAAGTAGACATCCAGAGCTTTCCAACGATATATAATAATATGGGATGGACATTGATTTTGATCTCCAGAACCTGGAGATATTAAGCCCCTAGTCGCTAGCGTTATCGGGACTCACGTTTTCCATTAACGCTAGCAACTATGCCAGCGACCATGTCCACTTCAAAGGAGCATAACATGAGTTATAAAGATCCAATTGAGGTGATTCTAGTTGCGTTAGAAAGCTGATATTCAGAGCTTTCCAACAATATATAATACTCTATAGTGGGCATGAAATTAGAGCACAAACAAGAGGCATCCTTTAAGCCCCAAAAACACCAACTAGGCAGCAAGTGCAACGTTAGCCACAATAACTCTAGCACTAACGCCACACTTGTAGCGTTAGTGTGGCTAACTTTAGCACTAACTTTAGCACCTGGACCTCAACTTGATTCACTTCTCTTTCAAGGACCACCCAACCTCAAGGAAGCAAGCCCACAAGTGTCAACCAATCAAAGCCACAAGAAGCATCTAGAATAGGAATTTTTATTTAATTGTAATTTACTTTTAATTTCATTTTGTAATTTAGGAGAGCCTATATAAAGGCCTTAGTTTTTACATTGACGGACAGTCGGGAATTGGGGGATTGAAGAGGGGTCTTTGGACTCCCTCCCCTTACACACTTTTCCTTCTCTTTCTTTTCTTTGTACTTTTCATTTATGAATTTTGAAGTTTCAATTTTAGTTTTAATCTTCATCTTTACTTTTCTGCACTTTCTTTCTTTTCTATTTTGGTAGAGCAATGATCAACTAACTCTTTTCATTAGGTTAGGGAGCTCTGTTGTAATTTGATAGATCAATATTAGTTTTCATTATTCTTTTTCTATCTTTTCTCTTGATTTTACTAGAAAGCTTTCAATCTTCATCCAATTGGATAGTTATCTTGGAAAAGAAGCTATTCATACTTGGATCTCTTCTGAACCTTGGAAGAGGAATGAAGAGATCATGCTAGAAATGCTTTCTCATGTTGGACTAAATTGGGGTTGGATGGGTATGTGACTATAACCCTACCAACACTTGATTTGGGAAAGCATGTGGTATAATCAGTGACCATACTTCATCTCTTTTCATGAGCAATTGACCAAGGAATTGGCTATTGATCAAGATTTGAGAGATTGAATTACAAGGAATTGTAATTCGATCACTTAAGATTGCCAAGGACATCAATGAACGCATTGATTGAGGAAGAGATGAGAATGAACTTGATCCGGAGGATTGCAATATCTCTTGATCCTAATGTTCATTTTATTTTTAGTTCTTACATTTACTTTTCTTGCCATTTTACTTTTCTGCACTTTATTGCTTTCTTTACTTTTATGCCATTTACATTTCCTTGTTGCTTATCACTCCAATCTGATTCGTCTAACTAGGATAATCAATTAACCATTGATTGCTTAATCCGTTAATCTCTGTGGGATTCGACCTCACTCTTTTGTGAGTTATTACTTGACGACAATTCGGTATACTTGCCGAAGGGGAATTTGTTGAGAGACAAGTTTTCTGTGCATCAAGTTTATGGCACCGTTGCCGGGGATTAGTCGTTATTAACAAACTACCGGTTAATTGATTTACTAGATTAGACACTTTTCTTTTGTCTTTGTTTTCTTTTGTTTCTTTATTTTCTTTTGCTAACTAACTATTTGTGATATTGCCTCACTAAGAATCCCTCATTTATTACAATGGAGATTCCAATTTCTTTTGGTGATTATTGTTTGAGACAGAGCTTTTTGCAGGAAAGAAAGGAGCATCCATCATATTTTAGTCAATCAAATTTCATGGGAAACTCTCCACCACCACAGAATGATTCACTTTACTATGCTCATGGTGGGTGGGAATATCAAGAACATGAAATGGGGTACTTTCCACAGCCACAAAATGGTCCATATTTTGGTAAAATTGATCACTACTCAAGTTGTGGCTGGAAAGATCATAATCAAAGAGATTTCACTCATTCATACCCCATTCATCAAGAGCCATCACCTCTCAATTATACAACCTCACCTCCAAGTTTTACATGCCTAAATTCTTCATCATTTGAGTATGCCTTAGCACAAAAGTCTTTCCCAAATCCATACAACTCATTTCACCATCCACAAAACTCAATCCACTACCCACAAGAGTCATACCACTTTCAGAACACACAACCACAAAACAACCAATTCCATTCACAAACCAACCCCACCCAACCATTACAACCTACCCAACCACCTTTAGATAGACTTGCTAGGATGGAACTCTTCATGGAAGAGCTCAAAAGAAGTAGAGAAGAAGAGAGACTCATTAGGATAGAACGCCTCCTTGAAGAGATAATAAAGACAATCGAAGAGGAGAAAATAGCAAAAAAAGACCATGACGAAAAATTGAGACAGAATGCACAACTCTATTCTGAAGAATAATTTATTGAAGAGCTGAGATCACAAAGAGAGTCCACTTCACTCTCTTCAGAAATAGAGGAATTCATTCAAAGGTCAAAAACAAGGGAGGAATCAGAAGAACAAGAAAAAGAGAAACCTATACCAAGTGAGATTTCTATGAAGAAGGAGGAGGTTGTGAGAGTATATAAGCCCAAGACTCAATACCCACAGAGACTACTAGTGGTGACAAAGGAACATGCAAACTCACTCCCAAAAGACACAATGCAATATCATGTAGAAGAAAGGGAGGAAGTCAATCAAGGGAGCCCACACTCTAATGAAATAGAGATTTGCATAGAGGGTGAGTTCATTGAACCACCAATTCAAGAAGTTTTTGATGAAGAGGATGCTCCACCCATTATACAATACCCAAATCCTAAAATCAAGGTGGTAAAGGCAATCAACATGAACACTAACAAAAGGATGGTGACCAAGAAAAGAAGGACAATATTCATGAAGAAGAAAAGGTCAACCAAAAGCCATCCCACCCCTATCCCAACAAGCAAGTTTACTCAAGCTAACAACAGAAGAAGGCTTGCTGGGGAGAGGCACTCAAAACAAGGGACATTAACTGGCTCCTCTTTCCTCTTGAGGTCATTCCTCTTAACAAACTGGAAGAAGAGGAAGAAAGTCATGAACAACATGTCAAGCTAATGACATTAAAAGAGCGCTTGTTGGGAGGCAACCCAACCGTAGGTAACATTTCCTTGCTTTACTTAGTTTACTTTCAATAATTTGGCATATGATTGCACTCTAAGTTTGGTGTTGCCAGGCAACAATTTGAATTTCAATCTTCACTGGGTACTTGCAACATTCTAGATTGACAGTGGCACACTAAGTTTGGTGTTGCCACTTAACTTTCATGCAAAGTACCATGCCAACACCACTTATTAATGCAATCAAAATGTCTCTGTTTGTATCTCTTGTGTCTTTATTGTATCCTTAACCTTGCTTGCTGAAACACATGCATACTCACACTTCATTCTAAGACATTCATGATCCATCATGGACCCCGTCACCACTGTTTTAATTGTTGCTTGAGTATAAGCAATCATTCTATGTCTGGTGTGGGAAGGGGAAGAATAGGAGGAAAATGGCAACAACAATGAAGATTAAATACAAGGTGGTAAAATTCCTTTCTCCTCTTACTTATTTCCTGCATTTTAATTTGCATGATTGTCTTCTATGTTCTTTGTATGTATGTGTGCTTTCTCCTTGTGAATAAGCATGTCAATTCTGTCTTTTAAACTTTTTATTGATTAAGGCTGTGTTTTCTAGTCTGAATGCCATTACTGCATCCTTACTTTGCTTACTAGTATGCTTGTCCCTTTTGAATCAAATGAAAAGAGAATGAGTATTTTATAAAAGACCAGAGTAGAGTTCATACTATGGAGTAAGTTCCTGAGTTTGTGGTGTGGTCATAAGTTAGCTAAGTTGGTTCAACCACAAGGTGGGAAGACAACTATCTGTCCTGAATCATATGCTTTGAACACACCCCATGAGACTAGCTAAATAATAAGATCCTAATAAGAAAAAGGGAAAGAACAATGAAAGTGGAAAAAAATAAAAGAAAAAAAGAGTAAGCAATAAGGCTAGGCACCAATGGTTTTAATCTCGAGGCATGTGTCTGTGGTGTTCCTGTGTGAGGGATTTACTTGGATGAATAAGCTCTTAGGGGTGCCTTATCACTTGGTAATTTGGGCTAACTAACTCGGGATTATCAGCTGAAAGTCCGCTATCAAGAGTAACCCTCACTACAGAACATTTAGTAACCCAAAGAGGTGCTGGACACCAAGGTCTCAAGAAAAGAAAATAAACAAATCATGTGCCTGTGGTGTGTATGTATGGGAGAGAGACTTGAGGAAGTAAGTCCGTAGGGGTGTTTCAACACCTAGCACCTTGAACCAACTGGTTCGGGAGTGTTGGCTGAAAGCTTATTTTAAAGAGTTGTCCCCTTACAGAGTACTTAGTCTAAGAACACAAATAAGCCCTGAATTGACAAGAAACAAAAGGGATCAATGAATAAAAGTCTCATGGGATGCAAGCAAAGTGAGTATTCTAGGACATGATAAAGGCCTGAAAGCCAGTGAAGGAATGAACCTAAGTTGCTATGCATGAAACTACCATAAAACCAGGGACATGACTTCCACAAGAATGACTCATTTTCTCTTGGCATTCCATTCATCATTCTCTTGTTCCAGTACTTGCTTAGGGACAAGCAAGCTTTAAGTTTGGTGTTGTGATGCCAGGGCATTTTGGCCAGTTTCACTGACCTTTTCTTTACTATTTTTAGGGTAGTTTCATGCATTTTCTTAGGAAATAAGCAAGTATTTGGTTGAAAATGCAATCATACCATGATTCAAGCAAACATTGTGAATTTTGAATGATTTCATGAGAATTATGCATAAATTGAATGATAAATTGGATGATGCATGATCCCATGATTAAGAGCAAGACTTTGATGCACTTTGTTTGATTGATTTCAGACCAAAAGAAGAAGAGAAGAGCCACATTAGTGGCTACGTTAGTTACACTAACGTGGGCACTAACGTGGAAGGAAGGAAAGCCACAACGTTAGTGAGAAAAGTTAGTGGCATTAACTTTGAAGAAGGAGAGCATGGAACGTTAGCAAGGAAGACCGACGTTAAGAGTCACGTTAGCTACACTAACGTGAACTCTAACGTAGAGACAAAAGGCACCAAGCAATGTTAATGGGGAAGGTGAGCCCCAATAACGCTTGTGAAAGGGGTATATGCCAACGTTAGTGGAAAAAGTGAGTGCCACTAACGTTTTTGAAGCAAAAAGATCCACGTTAACTACATTAACGTGGGAACTAACGTGGAAGTAAAGGGAGATGCCAAAGTTAGTGGAAAAGGTGATCTCCACTAACGTTGGCGAAGCAAAAAGACCCACGTTAACTAAGTTAACGTGGGCAGAAGTCCCACCTGGCAGCCTGACCATGCCTTCTTTAAACACGCATAACTTGAGCCACAAAGCTCTAAATGAGGTGATTCCAGTGGCATTGGAAAGTAGAATTCCAGAGCTTCCCAAGCATATATGGCACTACATAGTTGACACTAAATTTGAGGGAGAAAACCTGCCCCAAAAGTGCAAAGACGAACATGGTATCAACCTGTAGTAAGGCCAACTGACCTCTTCACCTTCCAAGATATGTAACTCGAGTTGTAGAGCTCCAAATGATGCGCTTCCAAAGGCGTTGGAAAGTAGACATCTAGAGCTTTCCAATGATATATAATAATATGGGATGGACATTGATTTTGAGCTCCAGAACCTGGAGATTTTAAGCCCCTGGTCGCTAGCGTTATCGGGACTCACGTTTTCCATTAACGCTAGCAACTATGCCAGCGACCATGTCCACTTCAAAGGAGCATAACTTGAGTTATAGAGATCTAATTGAGGTGATTCCATTTGCATTAGAAAGCTGACATTCAGAGCTTTCCAATGATATATAATACTCTATAGTGGGCATGAAATTGGAGCACAAACAAGAGGCATCTTTTAAGCCCCAAAAACACCAACTGGGCAGCAAGTGCAACGTTAGCCACAATAACTCTAGCACTAACGCCACACTTGTAGCGTTAGTGTGGCTAACTTTAGCACTAACTTTAGCACCTGGACCTCAACTTGATTCACTTCTCTTTCAAGGACCACCCAACCTCAAGGAAGCAAGCCCACAAGTGTCAACTAATCAAGGCCACAAGAAGCATCTAGAATAGGAATTTTCATTTAATTATAATTTGCTTTTAATTTCATTTTGTAATTTAGGAGAGCCTATATAAAGGCCTTAGTTTTTACATTGACGGACAGTCGGGAATTGGGGGATTGAAGAGGGGTCTTTGGACTCCCTCCCCTTACACACTTTTCCTTCTCTTTCTTTTCTTTGTACTTTTCATTTATGAATTTTGAAGTTTCAATTTTAGTTTTAATCTTCATCTTTACTTTTCTGCACTTTCTTTCTTTTCTCTTTTGGTAGAGCAAAGATCAACTAACTCTTTTCATTGGGTTAGGGAGCTCTGTTGTAATTTGATGGATCAATATTAGTTTTCATTATTCTTCTTCTATCTTTTCTCTTGATTTTACTAGAAAGCTTTCAATCTTCATCCAATTGGATAGTTATCTTGGAAAAGAAGCTATTCATACTTGGATCTCTTCTGAACCTTGGAAGAGGAATGAAGAGATCATGCTAGAAATACTTTCTCATGTTGGACCAAATTGGGGTTGGATGGGTATGTGACTATAACCATACCAACACTTGATTTGGGAAAGCATGTGGTATAATCAATGACCATACTTCATCTCTTCTCATGAGCAATTGACCAAGGAATTGGCTATTGATCAAGATTTGAGAGATTGAATTACAAGGAATTGTAATTCGATCACTTAAGATTGCCAAGGAGATCAATGAACACATTGATTGAGGAAGAGATGAGAATGAACTTGATCCGGAGGATTGCAATATCTCTTGATCCCAATGTTCATTTTATTTTTAGTTCTTACATTTACTTTTCTTTCCATTTTACTTTTCTGCACTTTATTGCTTTCTTTACTTTTATGCTATTTACATTTCCTTGTTGCTTATCACTCCAATCTGATTCGTCTAACTAGGATAATAAATTAACCATTGATTGCTTAATCCGTTAATCTCTGTGGGATTCGACCTCACTCTTTTGTGAGTTATTACTTAACGACAATTCGGTATACTTGCCGAAGGAGAATTTGTTGAGAGACAAGTTTTTCGCGTATCAATGCAGCACCAGGATAATGCAAGAAAAGTTGCAACAGTTGAATAAGAAAATTTAACACCAATGGAAAAAAATAAATTTAGAAAAGAAAATAAAAATATGTACAAAATTAAAATGAAATGATTGGAAGTATACAAATAAATTGAGTAAAATAGAATGAAAGTGAAGAAGGAGGAGAAGTTAACGAAAGAAAGAAGAAGTAAGTAAGAAAGGAGGAAGAAAGAAGGATAAAGGATAGAATAAAAGAGAAAGGAATGAAAAATGGGATGCGACGCGCGCGCGCAAAGCAAGCGTGCGCGTGAAAACTGTATCAGCCATGCGACGCGTACGCGTCGCCCACGCGTACGCGTGGGTGATCTGAAAGCGAAAGGACGCGCACGCGTAAGGGACGCGTATGCGTGGGTGATTTTGTGCCTCTAGCACAGTGCCAGCCCCAGACCATCACAACTCTCTGTTTAGTTTCCTTATTAAGCCGATTTTTTCTTTCCACGCGTATGTGTGAGGGATGCTTACACGTGGATTGGTGAAAACGAAGGGGATGTGTACGCGTGGGTTGGCTTCTGCGCCAGGCACGCCTCTCGCATCGTTCCAGCAGAACTCTCTGCCTAGTTGTGCATACACATACGATGCGTGCGCGTCATAGACGCTTGCACGTCGATCCCCCCCCCCCTCCTTTTTTTATGCATAATGCAAAAATGCAGTATGCAGATGAATATGCAGAAATTATGAATGAACACTAATAAAAATAAAATAGAATAAAACTAAGAATAAAAATGAAAGATCATACCATGGTGGGTTGTCTCTCACCTAGCACTTTTAGTTAAAGTCCTTAAGTTGGACATTTGGTGAGCTCCTTGTCATGGTGGCTTGTGCTTGAACTCATCTTGAAACTTCCACCGACGCTTGGACTTCCAATGAGCTCCAATATTTCCAAGTAAATTCACCAAGCTTTGATGAAGCTCTTCACAATCTTTGAGCTCCCAAAGTTTATCATCTTGTATGCCGGGATCCCAAATCTTGTTTCTACACCCGTCTTCAAGTGGATCTTCATTATTCCAACTGGGTGGCAAGTAATCTAAATTCTCACTGAAGTGTCCAAAGAACTTCCTAGACCCATTCAATCGATCTCTATACTAACCTTTGCATTTAAACTTTGAGCTTTCAACCATATTGAACTTTGCATCACAACTCCTACCACTAACCATTTCCCTCTTACTTTTAAAGCCACAAAGAGTTCTAAGTTGACCATCCGTCTCAAGTAAACCATATTCAAGTGGGAAAGTAAGGGTTAAGGATAAGAATTTTACCCACTTGAATGTTGTATTGGATGGTAGTGGCTTTGGGAGAGGTGTTTGACGAATCGGTTTTTCTATCGGTAAAGAAATGTAAAAATATGATCACGTTGTAAGTATAGCTTCTAAACTAACAGAAAATCCTTTCATACAAACGTTTTGGTTGTCACAAGTAACAAACCCCTTTTTAAATTGATAACCGAAGTATTTAAACCTCGGGTCGTCTTCTCAAGAAACTGCAGGGAGGTATGTTCTTATTATTGGTTATGAGTTTTGTAAATTGGGGATTTTGAAAGTAAGGAACAAGTAATTTAAATGACAAACAGAATAAATAAATAACTGTAAAGTAAACTCTTGGCAAGGTATGAAGATTCGGAAGTCTTATCCTAGTTACTTCCTATGAGAATTGAAGTTAATCCCACTTAGTTAACCCTTATGAAAGCAAGGGAAAGTCAAGTGAACTAATTAGTTAGATTCCCAAGTCCTAGCCAACTTCTAAGGAAAGACTAGAGTTAGTGGAATTCCAGTCAATTAGCCGACATAACAACCAATCACGATAAGTTGATAACTCAAGAGCTTCCAGTTAATCAATTAAAGTCAAGAATATAAAAAGCTAAACAAGAATCATAAATCTGAAATACATTAATTGCATTAATTAGAGAAAATCAATCTAAACATAGAGAGTTCATAATCTAATTTGCCAATATAAGTAATTAGATGAGAGCATTAAAGTATTTGAAAGTAAAAGAGAAATATAAAGTAAAAGAAATATTGAACCTAATGAAGAGTTGAAATCCTAAATCCTTTAAGAGGATTCCTAATCCTAAAACCTAAGAGAGAGGAGAGAAACTCGCTCTCTAAAAACTACATCTAAAGTACGGAAAGTGAATAATTGAAGGCCTCCTCATGAATGGATGCATTCCCCCACTTTATAACCTCTAATCTATGCTTTCTGTACTTGGATCTGGGCCAAAAAGGGCTTCAGAAATTGCTGGTAGCGTTTTCTGCAGTTTCTGGTGCGTGGCGTCTGTCACGCATCTGCGTGGGTCACGCGGTCGCGTCATCTGGAGTTTTCCTTATCACGCGTTCGCTTCGGTCATGCATACGTGTCATCTGCGTTCTGCTCAAGGCGCGCGTCCGCGTCAGTCACACGTTCGCGTCGCTGCCTTTTTGCGCTAGGCATGCGGCCGCGTCGTCCATGCGTTTGCGTCGCTGCCAGTTTCTTCAAAAACTCCATTTTGTGCTTTTCTTCTATTTTTGTATATTTCCTTTCCATCCTTTAAGTCATTCCTGCCTTAAGAGATCTGAAAATACTCAACACACAAATCACGGCATCAAATGGTAAAAAAAGGTAATTAAAATAATTATTTTTAAAGCATAAGAAACATGTTTTTCACATACATCACATAATAAGGAAGGGAAAGTAAAACCATGCAATTTACATGAATAAGTGGGTGAAGGGTTGAATAAATCACCTAAATTGAGCACAAAATATATAATAAAATATGGGTTTATCAGTGTTTCTAAGGGTCTTGCAAGCTCCACTCCCTTGTGTTCTTCTTTGAATTCTTCCACCTCTTTGCAAGCTTCCTCAATTTCAACCTCTTCCTCTTGGTAGCTTTCTTCTAATTCAATCTCTTCTTCATTGCTTACCAAGGGCATGGGAGGTTGTGCTTCTTCTTCTTTAATCTCTATCTCTTGATCAACCTCTTCAAATTCTTCAGCCATGATATGCCTTGGAGGTTGTACACCCTCCTCAACATCAAATTCAAACTCCTTAGAAGGAGGCTCTATGACTGAGGTTCCCATGGAGGTTCAGCATCTCCTAAGTCTACAACCACTTCTTCCTCTTCAATAATTACTGCTTTGTCCAGTTGTTTTAGTATAAAATCGTACTCCTCCTTGATGATTTCCTTTCCATGACAACTCCTTTCAATTATTCCTTCATCTTCAAGGGTCTCTCCTACCTCCAACCTGAGGGCCTCCTCTATCTTCTTGTGAAGTATGAATTCGTGAAATCGATCCCTTCTCTCTTGTTCCAGGTCAGTAGCATAATTGGGATCATGTTGCTCTTGGATTTATGGATATGGGTATTCTTGCACGAAGGGTGGTGGTGCAGTAAAGCTTGAGGGTTGAATATTGGAGGTAGAGGGTTGGTCTCTACAGGATATAAGATTTTGGAGTGTCGAGGTGAGACCGATGATAGTAGAGATAAGAGTGTTGTTATCCAATGGAGGTTGGGGTGGATAGGAGGGTTCATTTGTTGGGAGAAAGGGATCATGATACGGAGGTGGTTCTTCTTGGTACGGGTATGGAGATGGTGAATATTGGTGTGGTGGTTCTGGGTATGGTTCACATGGTTCGTATGGTGGTTGGTGTGGTGGATAAGGGTTAGGGTCATATGAAGTTGAATCGTGGAAAGGGGCTTGTGAGTATGGTGGTTCAAAGTTATGTTGAGGGGGTGGTTCATAAGCATATGGTGGAGCTTGTTGGTAACTATAAGGGGGTCCGCCATATCTATCATCTTGGTACGCACCCTAGAATGGCTCTTGACCAAAGTAATTTGGTAGATGTTGGTTGTCACGAAAGGGTCCACCATAACCGTTGTCTTGGGATGCATCGCAGAACGGTCGTTGCCCATGGCACCTTGGAGGCGGTTGTTGCCGAAAGGGTTGATCAAATCCTCGTGGCTCCTCCCATCTTTGATTATTCCGACCTTGATGCATATTCTCATTATAGCGTCCGTTCCCTGCAACATAATTTAAACTAAACTCATAGCGAGAGGGGGGTGAGAGTTCATAGTAGCTAAAGAAAATAAAAACAAAAACTAGTAAAAATAAGCAACTAGTTCATTAACTAACAAAAACTAGCAAACAAGCAAAAAAAAAATATTTACAATAACCAATAATAAGGCACACGTTTGTAATTCCCCAGCAACGGCGCCAAAAATTGACGTGGCGAAAATTGGCCGATTAAGAAATTAATATAAGAAATACGTTGCAAGTACAGTTCTTAACCAGCAGAAATCCGCTTATCAATTTAGAAGGGTTATCACAAATTTAGAATAAAAATACTGGGAGTAGGAATCCTAGGTCCTCTCCCAACGAGTTGACAAAAGAGTGCTATTTTATTAATCAGGTATTTTCCACGAAATTTTAAGAGTTGAATAACAGAAAAATAAAGGATTGAGAATGAAAGCAATGTAAATTAAAAGAGATTTATGAATTCAGAATAAAAAGTCTTGATCGAGGGAATGATTAATTGCAAGTTCTATCCTCGTTGGATTTTCTCAATTGTAGTATCAAAAGGTTGTTATTTTCACTTAGTTAACCCTTATTAAATAAAGAAAAGTCAAGTGATTGAGCTAACTCTTATTCGCAAGTCCTAGTCCTCTCCCTTGGGAAGGATTAGCGTTAGTAAATAGAGAATTAGCCAACAACTTCCAAGTTAACTAATCACTTGAGCATTCCAACTCAAGGGTCTCCTTTAACCAACCCCCAAGTCAAGTGGGAGTCTACTCCATTGACATAAATATAACGCTCACAGAAATATAAGAAGGAGACATGATAATTTAAATAGAATAGGAACTGAAAATTAATTAAAGGTAAAAATAATTCTTAGCATTGATAAATCCCAAAATGCAACATACTTATCTGAACAGGGTTAATAAGTAATCAAAAGAGTAAAGGAATAAGAAAGCAAACTAGAATAATAGAACTTCAACGGAGGTAGTGACTCTTCTCAATATCCAAAGCAAAAGTATAAAACTAGAAATCTATGAATACAAAGGAAACCTAGAGGAAGTCGTAATTTCTCTCTAAGGTTCGAAACTAAACTAAAAACTATGCGAATGAGAATGTGTTTGAGTCTCCGCTTGTCCCCTGGCTCTAGTCTGTATTTTTGGGCCGAAAATTAGGTCCAAACTCGGCCCAAAATCACCCCCATCATTTTCTGTGATTTCTGCAGGTCGCACATGTCACGGGTACGCGTCAGTCACGCGTACGCGTCGCTAGTCATCTTCGCGTGCGCGTCATCGTGAAAACTCCAATTCACGCCTACGTGTGATAAACCCCGATTTCGTGATTTATCTTGTGCTTATTTTCGAAGATTTTGTCACCTTTTCTCGCATTTATTCAATGAAACAGTATTGTTTTGTAATTCTCACTTGAATTTTGCTTAAGTGTAAAAACATGCTTTTTAGGCTCTAAATTGGTGATTTTAATTCACTTTAATTCCATTCGATGCCTTGATGCATTTGATGAGTGATTTCAGGTCCATAAGGCAAGTATTGGATGGAAGAAATGAGGAGAAAAGCATAAAAAAGGGGGAATGCATGAAGAAACAAAGATTAGGAAAGCACCAAAGGACGTGCATGCGCAAAAGTGGTTTCGCCTATGGACGCGCACGCGTACATGTCGCGTCCGCACGGGTTGAGAATTTTCCAGTCGACGCGCATGCGCACATGGCGCGCACGCGCACATGGCGCGCACGCGCCGATACTCTCACGTGGCCCACTTGAAGGAAATTCGCTGGGGGCGATTTCTGAGCTGCCCAGGCCCATATCCTACTTGTTTCTGAGTGTATTTCATGCAGAATTGAAGTCCAAGCAAAGGGGGAGCAATTAGTTTTAGCCAACATGAGCCTTTAGTTAGTTTTCTAGAGAGAGAAGCTCCCTCTTCTCTCTAGAATTAGGTTAGGATTAGGTTAGATTATTTTAATTTCATGTTTAATTACTTGATCTCATCTTGTTTCTTCTATAATTTCTCCTTTCTACATCTTGATTCTCTTAGTTTTTATGTTAATTTCCCATTTTTCTCTCTTGTGTGATGATGACTCAAGTTGGATTTGTTACATTTAATGCAATTTTGATGTTGATGCTTCTTTGATTGATGAATTGAGTTGTGATCTCATTTTTCTTGCAATTAATAGTGGTAGATTTTAGTATTTTTACAATTTATGATGTTGACTTTTATTGCATTCTAAGTGTTTGATGAAATGCTCTCTTTAGTTCTTGAGTAGTTTTGTCAACTCTTGGCCTAAGCCAAGGGACTTGAGTGATCCTGAGTCTTTGGATATAATGGAATTGGTAATTTGAGAATCCTGGGTGATCAATTTGAAGCCCATTGACGCTAACCCACTACTAAGCCAATTAGTAGGTAGGTTAGGACTTAAGGGTGGATGTGATCAAGCCTATTTGACATACTTCAAGTCTAGGAGTAAATGTTACGTACTTAAGGCTTCGAGAAGTAGACTTAATGGGTTGGCCTCTCATAATTGTTAATAATTGATTTGTTGACTAGGATGGTGATCTCAAGTACCCAAGTCTTAGGCAAGAGTTCTTTATTTTGCTTTCTTTACTTACTCACTCATTTTACTTTCTTGCCATTTCATAAACAAAACCCTTTTTACCCCCATCATAGCCAATACGCATGCATTACATTGTTTCCTAGGGAGACGACCCGGAGTCCAAATACTCTGGTTAATTTTCATTGGGGTTCGTTATTTGTGACACAAAACCCATATCTTAGATTTTTTATTGGGAGGATTGTTTGTTGGTGTAGAACTATACTTGCAACGAGATTTCAATTGAGGAAATTCTATACCGACATGACAAAACGCATCACGATCAAAATGGCGCCGTTACCGGGGATCCAATGGTGCTATGTTATTGGCTATTGTAAATATTGTGAATAGCTTGAACTTTGGTTTGTTTTCCAGTTTTTACTAGTTAGGATTTTATTTTCTTTATTTCTTATTGCAATTTATTTTTATTTTCTCTTTCATTATGAATTCTCATCCTTTTGGCTATGAGTGTAGTTCGAACTATGTTATAGGAAATGGAAGCTCTAATGAGGATATGCATCAAGGATTCGAGAATCACGGATGGGAGGAACCCAAGCTTATGAACAATCTTCATGGTAACAACCTTCTACGAACTCTTATGGGTATAATTCTGATCCTAGCGTATATCAATCTAATGTGTGTGATGACCCTTATTGTGGTTGTCAACCACAATCATCATATGCATGTGACCCCATTTCTCAATATAGCCACACATCATACTCACAAGCCTCACATCACCATTCAACTCTACATGATCCTAACTCATACGCACCATATCAACCACCATTTGAATCACATATAGAATAACTACCATCCCAATACCAATATTCCCAAGAACCACAAATTTCACATACACCACCTCAAGAACTCCACCAATATGAACCACCTTCCGATTACAATAATTTTCCCTTATCCGATGAATTCTCTCTTCCAACACCACCTCCCGATGAAGCCTTCATATTAGAACCGAGAGACCTTGAATCTCGCATCTTAAGGTGGCAAGAGGAGGATGAAACTAAGTTTAAGGACCTCAGAGTAAGGATAGCTAGCATGGTAGAAGCCGTGAATCACCTAGCATCTCACCTAAGTTCATGCACCATAAGTACCCCCATTGTCGAATGTGGAGACACAATCAAGGAGCTTAGTGAGGATGTGAACTTGAAGCTCCATGGTGAGGAAGGAAAATTGAAGCAAGAAGGACAACAAGAGGAGAAGATAGAGATTAGCAAACAAAAGGAAGTAGTGGATGGATGTTTAGGATACGTTGAGCACATAAAGGAATCACAAATTGAAGAATCCTTTTCTAAGAAGCTTGGAAGGGATATTGAAGAGAAGAATAATGTTGCGGAAGTAAACAGAGGGTTGAAGAAAATTGATCAAGAAGTGGACTCCATCACTAGTGATTTTTTGCCCATGTTGATCAATCCCCTTGACGATCTTGTCGAACCCTTCCCCAGTGGATTAGAAAGCAAGGTTGAGGAAGATGTGAAACCTCCAAGACCTACTGAGGGTGAAGAACTGGGAGAAGTATTCCAAGCAACAAGCGCTCTTATCTATGATGATTCCGAATCAACATATGATCCTTTCGACTTTGAAGAGTCCTTCCCCAAATTGCCTAGACTTGATGATGAGGTAGATTTCACTATACCTCCTATCTATGATGAGAGTGATGGGGAAGAAATAAAAGAAATTGGTGAAGAAGAATGTGAACTTGAGGAAGCTTGGCATGAGGAGGAACTTGAAGAACCTTGCCAAGTGGTGGAAACCTCTAGAAAAGGATGGACAGGAGTAGAGCATGCTTTATCAAGATCTTTAGGAACTCCTCCACCTAGTTCGTCATCTAATCCTCCGCTTGAGTGGGTAAAACTTCTAACTCTCAGCTTTATTATTCCACTTGAGTATGGTTTGCTTGAAACGGATGGCCAACTTAGGGCGCTTTGTGGGATTGAGTGAAAGAGGAGGATGTTTAGTGGTTGGCATTCTAAATCTAGGCTCATTATGGTGGGAAGCTCGAAATTGAAGAGCATGGATTGGTGTAGTGCTCAATTAAATGGGTCTAGGAGAGTAGTTTAGTGCTTCCATGAGAATTCTGCTTTCTTGTCACCCAGACAAAGTTAAGGCAATCAACTAGAAAATGGGTGCGAGGACAAGATATGGGATCCTGGATTATCCTATGATAGTCAATTTCGGGAGCTCACGTCTTGGAGAGGACCTCACCAAAGCTTAATGAAGAAGGTTGGAACTTCTGACAACCGATTGAAAGACAAGCACTCTTGGAGGTTCAAGGATGGATACAAGCATAAGCCACCTTGACAAGAAGCATCCCAATGTCCAACTTAAGGACTTAAACTAAAAGTGCTTGGTGGGAGACACCCCACCATGGTAAACTCTTTCCATTCTCTTGTAGATATAATGAATGAATGAATTGGGTTCCATTGTATATAGTTTCTTTACTTCTTGGTATATTTTTCTTTGCTTGCTAAGGTGTTTATACATTCTATGCTTTAATAAGGGATGAATCTTTGAATTGACTTTTTGCTTGAATTGCAAGTTTTCTCAAGTTATTTGAAAAATCCCCTATGTTTCAAAATGCGCTTAATCTTGCATCTTAGCTAGTTTAGAGTTTCAGAGAAGGATGAGAAGGTTATGACCTCTTTTTGATGCTCATTGAAAAAAAAAAAGCCACGCGCAAGCGCATAGCGCGCGCGCGTAGGCTGCTCATTTTAACCATCTGGGCCAAAGACTAGAGAGTTGTGCCACTTTTGGGCCAACTCTGTGTCTCAACCCACGCGGACGCACGCTGTACGTGTCTGCGCCACTCCCTGTTTCTTCGCTTACGCGTTGGCGTACTTCGCGCCTCCGCGCCCATTCCATAAGCTCATATCATCCACGCGAACGCGCATAGTGCACGCGCGTCGATGCGTTGTAGCATCACCCAGGCCAAGGGATCCGAGAGTTGTGCCAACTCTGGGCCTCTTTTGTGCCTCTGGCCCAGCATACCCGCGCAGACGCGCACCGTACGCGTCTGCGCCAACCCTTAACTCGTCCATATACGCGTAAGCGCGTACGGCGCCTCCGCGCCACCTCCCTGTTTCTATCACCCACGCGGACGCGCACGGTGCGTGCTCGCGTTGATTTAAAAAATCCCATTTAACCAGAGACGCGAAGCCCTAGCGCATTCGCGCAAATACCCCCTTCGTCCCCAACGTTCCATTTCCCTCCATCTTCAACCTCTCCCCTCTGTGCAACAACCACCGGCTACCCTCCGGCGAGCGACCCGCAACCACTGCCACCGCCGTTACATCCCAATCCCCTCTTCCTCACTCCCTTTCTCTCTTCCACTCAACCCTCTCTGCCTCTGCTTTCTCTCGTAGCCAATCTTCGCGCTGCTCCCCCCAAGCACCTCCGCGATCGCCATTGTCGCCGGCGCGAGCCCTATAGCCACGTCAAACCACCACTCCACTCCACCTTCCTTTCATTTGCCCCGTTCAGTTTCTGCACCCCAGGTTCCTGCTTCCCCTGTTCTACCTCTTTTTACTGCTTACTGTTAATTACATTAGTTTAGTTAGATTAGCTTAGTTAGTTAGTTTAGTTTGATTTAGGTGGTTAGCGAATCTGGGCTGAGTAGTGAATTTAGGCTTGTTTGAATTTCTGCTGTTATGAGAATTTGCTCTATTTCATACCTTTGCTTGTGCTGTATGTTGCCATGCCTAATGCTATTGCACATTGCTTTGATGCTGTTCTGGTGCCGTGCTGAATTCTAGTTTCTCTGTATAATTGTGTGAGGAAGGAATGCTTTTGTAGCATGCTGGTTTGGTTTGAATCGTTTCTGATTGACTGCTGCTAAAATATTGGCTCATTTGTTTAATTCATATGAATTCACACCTAGTGTTTGTGCTTTTGCTTTTCAATGAATTCATATGGAATCTGCTTTGACTGTTTGAATTTGGAAAATGGCCAATTTGCTACTGAAATGCTGTCGGATTTTTCTTAACCATGGTCCTTAAATTGACCCTGTTTGATGGGTGTAGCAACTTCTAGTTGATGATTTCTGTTCAATTAGCATTTTATTGCTTAAATGGTTTTGAAATTTCCTTAGGGACAAGTTTTGGTCTTGCTTAAACTCTTTTCTTGTTATGCATGATGATTTGCGTATAGGCATTGAATGGTTTGAATGGATTTTCTAATTGACCATCACTTATGATTTCCTTAAAATTTTGTACCTCTTTTGCATACACACACAAGTTTGAATGTTCTACTCTATGTGACCAAATAGTTCATTATGTTCATACATAGCCTCATTAAGTCACATAGACCATGAGGTTTCCAATTCATATTTGAACTTGTGACTTGTATGCATTGTTAGAATTGGTGTTAAATGTGCTTGATTTACTTGTTTCTCAAGGTTTTGATTTCACCAATATTGCTAGTGATCCTTGCATTGATTGATGGTTTGTTTCATATTAGCTGTTTTCTAACTACATCATATTTCATCATCAATGACTTGTTGCATTTCATGATTGTGAACGTGCTCACATCCCTATTTTGTGCATTCCTTTCGAATTGAGTTAGTAATCACCTTATCACTAATTTTCAAACTGATTTCTAACTTTAACCTGTTTAACCGACTAACCTCTTTTGGTTTTTAACTTGACTCTTTATATCATTCTTTTGGATATGGTGCTTCCTAAGCTTAGTGAACGAGTAATGTGCAAAATATGGTTTTAATTCTTGGTTTGAAGTTCGGTTAGAATTCTGAATTATGTTTGCTTGCATTCCAAGAAATCTCCTTTCTTTATTCACTTCATGAGTATGCTTTGCTTTGAGTGCTTTATACCTACCTGGCTATCTGCTTATATTGTATCATCTCTGTTTTTCAGGATTTCGGATAAAGGAAAAGCTATAGCCACCACTTCCAAAAAGAGGAAGCGCTCCAAGACCTCTACCCCCTCACCATATGCTAACTATGCCAAGAATCCGTTGAATGAAGAAGATATAGAAAATCAGTCACTTCCATCCACTGATTCAACCAAATTCTCCAACCTCTACTGCGAGCTACACTTTTCACGTTATACAAAGAAAAATCTGAACATTGAGAAGAAGCTGAATCTTCCCAATGACGTGAGGCGTGCCATAAACACCCGTATTTTAGAGTTGGGATTGGATTTCATTGATAGGGACCTAGGAAGGATTAACATCTCATGGGTTAGGGAGTTTTACTATAACTTCTTCCGAGTGAACTTGGATTCAGTGCACGTAAGGGGTAGAGAGATTATGATCACTGAGGAGGCTATAGGGGATGCACTGCTTTGCAGAGTTGGTACTCCTGAGACTTGTGCCTACCAGCAGGCAGAGGTGGCTATCCTCTCCATGACTTTTGACTATGAGGCGCTTAAGCGCATGATTGCTACACCAGACGCTCCCTGGGTGATGGATTCGAACAACAAGAAGCCTAAGGGGATGCTATCTGCATATTTGTCTAGGGAGGCTAGGACCTGGCAGCAGATATTTGCCCACTACGTCCTGCCTACCACTCACTTCTCATGATGATTCTGATTGGGTGTGTCATGGAAGGGAAAGAGGTGTATTTCCCCCGGCTGATTAGGCATAGCATGTAGAGAGCTCATATCCGTGGCTTCCTACCGTTTCCTACGCTGGTTACTAGTTTAGCTGAGCTGGCTGATGTCCCATGGGAGGACGATGATGCGACACCACCACCCCCAGATGACGACAGCAAGGAAGTCACTATTTCATGGGGTGGATGGGTGCAAGAGAAGCCCCCGACCAAACGTCGTTCTTGGGCTAGAGCGGTAGTTGAGGTAGCAGGACCCTCTTCCTCCACAGCAGCCGCAACATCCTTACCACCACCAGCAGCAGCACCTGAGCCTACTTATCTGTTAGTGCAGCACCTTCTTCGCTTCATGGTGCACTTCGAGCGTCGTGTCATGCGACGTCTTGACCGCATAGACCAGGTATTCGCATCACAGGGTATTGAGCTCCCTCTACTTCCAGACTCTCCCGCCTCTGACAGGCAGGACCAGGAGGAGGAGCATAGTGAGGAAGCGACACAGCAGGAGGCACCACTAGAGATGCAGACCACCACTGAGGTCCAGCAGCCTCCTGAGGTCCAGCATGACATTCCTGAGCCACAGCCAGTGCCACCTCCAGTCCCACAGCCTGAGCTTGAGCATGAGCCACAGCTTGGTGCGATTGTTTACCCCATCCCGAGCTTCAGTAGTAGCATCGAGGATGATGCTTGATTCTAAAGTGTGGGGAGGTCACCGTTCGTGACCGGTGTTTGCATTTATGTGGTGAACTTTCAGATTTCTATTTCTATTCGCTACTACTTTATTTTGTTTTATTCTGCACTTTATGTTTTAGATCATTTTGGGATTACTGTACATATTTATGCTATTGTGGATACTCTTGTTTTGGTTGTTGCACACTCTTAGTGCACACTCTTATATGTTTTACATCTTAGTTGTTGATTGTGATTAGAAAATTTTTGGATTGCTAAAAAAAAGAAAATCTAGTCAACCCTTTTTTATATAAGAAATGTGTTTTGATTGAAAAAGGGGTAAAATAAGAGAATTTTTAAAATTTTCTAAATCACAATATTACATTAGAATAAGCGTAGTCAATATGATAAAAATTTCCAAGAAACTCATTTTTAGGGCACCACCCCAATTGGTTAAAATTTTTTTTTAGAACTTGCTTGAGCTATATACTTGTGGATCATGTTTTGAGCTAAGAACACAAGCATGTGAGAATTGAGCTTAATTGTGTGGTTACATCTAGGGGTGGGCATGGTTTGGATTTTTAAAAATCCAAACTGGATCCACTTCAGAACCAGTTTTATGGTTTAGGAAACCAAACCAGAACTGGATTGAAAAGCAAAATCGGTTCTAAACCGGTTTGAAAAAACAAAAACCAGTTTTAAACCGGTTTTAAAATTTAAATCCGGTTTTATTTACAAACCAGTTTTAAATCCGGTTTTACTTGCAAAACCGGTTTTAAATCCGGTTTTTTTAAAATCCAAATCTAAAATCCGGTTTTTTTTTATAAAATCCAGTTTTAAAACCAGTTTTTGAAAATTCAATTTTAAAACCAGTTTCTTCAACCAAAAATCCAATTTTAAAACTAGTTTCATATCAACAAAATTAACCTATCCAAATATTTCTGTGACCGTCTTGCTTGATAAAAACTATCATCTACATTAGTTGTGCTTTCAAATAAAAAAAATGAATAATATAATATTAAATGTTAATATTTTATTTATGCATAATCATATCCTACTATCTGCACCTGCCTGCACTAACCAATACAGAGAGACAAAACACAACCAGTTTTGGAATTGTTTAAGGCACTGTGAAGACGAGACAAGCTCTGTTGAAGAAATCATGACCACCATAAAGCCACTTTTTCAGAGGAATCAGATTATATAACTTATTGTTATTGTTATAAATCATAATATCATTTATGCTACATTCTACTGAATTTGAATCCAATATAAAAGGTGAGTTGTTACCAAATCTCACCTTATTAGTAATGATAAATGAATCTATAAGAGTGAATTGAAATATAGGTTTTGGTGTGTTGGGAAATGAGACATGAAAGTGGTAAAATAATCACTTTCCTACTACTACAACTGTTCCATGCCACCCTTCTTTGGATTTTATTCCTTGTTTCTTTTGTAGGTTTTTGGAGCCCTCCAATGTACATAATCACTTTCCTACTAAACAAACATATTTTTATAACATCGTACACATTAAACAAACCACTTTAAACCCTTCATTTTTCATGTCTTGATTTTTTTAATTCATTTCTTATTTCCATTTGTATTATCATCAGCTAATGTCAGTATTCAGCAGGAGTCAACTCTGTTGCAATCATATTTAAATCGAAAAAGAGATGCCAAAACAGCAAAAATAGTTCAAACTCGGTCATATTATGATTTATCATATGCTTGTGATCTATAATATTAAAATATTTCTACTGTCATAGAAGATAATGATGCGCGAACTTTGATGGCAACCACAGCTCTGAATTCATGCAAAGTGAAATTGACTAAATTGCAAGAAGAACAATTGCAATCTTCTGAAGAAGCTAATGCAGCATTCCAAAAGGTTAAGGAATCTCATGAAAGGATTGAAACACTTAAGGAAGAATTTCTTTCTAAACATTCAATTCAACTAGACCAAGGCACCGAAACAGATATGTCCCACACTATGACAGAAATTGTAGAGTTGATTGATAAGCTTGTTAATAAGGTTGTTTTCTTGGAAACCGCCGTTAGATGAATCAGAAAGGTAAAAAGGCTAATGTCAGAAGCAGAAAAACTTGAGACAAATATAAAAATCTTGGAAGAGGACAAGGAAATGCTGTTAGATGATTCAGAAAAAACCAAGAAGCTACTGAAGGAATTGGAGGAGGAAATGAAGAGAGTTAAGCTTCTTAACAGGAATGTCAGAATGCAAGAAAATAGTATCCAATCAAACTTCACTGAAGCTAGCAATAATCTTGAGAATCTTTCAGAAAAATTGAAGGATGTGAAGCCAGAGGAACACTATACACCTTACAAGAAGAGAAGTGGTGATTTCTTAGTTGTCATGAAAGATGTTGAGACAACAAAGGAAGAAAAGGAAGATTATGCCACAGATCTAAGCAATATGACAGGGGAAGATAACAACAAAAAGGAAGATTATGCCACAGACCAAAGCGATTCGACATGTGAAGATAACAAGTCCAAGTCAGAAGATAACATGTTAATGATTTATCATATGCTTGCAATCATATTTCTACTGTCATAGAAGTTTAATATTTTATTTTCTAAGAGCAATCATCTCATATAAAAATATGCACATGCCAAATCATACTTATTTTAAACATGAAAAGATCCAACTCCAACAAAGGAATCCGCACTTATAACATTTGAATTTCTTCGTTTGTTTGTTTCAATGGAAAAATGTGTTAGGCCAAAATCCACTCTGTTGATTAGCATCTCCAAATACATGTGGCTGATCCACATTAGCACCACTCATCAAATTGACAAACCAATTTTCCTTATAACATTAGCATTCAATCATCACAATATAAAATCACATATTCAGAAGATCAATTAAACATTCGCCACAACATAATCAAGCACAAATCCAGCAACACAAACTCAACCAATACAGCTTCATAATTTCAGTTTATATATCATATGATTGAGCTTCTAACTACCCTAACCCTTATTCTTAGTAGCTAATTTCTCTTAGTATAATTCTCTTGGTCTTAAATCACAAAAAACCTGGAAATTAATCAAACTTAATAAAATAAAATGGAAAATGGACAAAAACCTGGAACAGAAAACTAGAACAGGGGCTACTGCTTGTTCTGCTTGTGCTGGAACTGCTTCTTCTGCTTGTGCTGGAACTAGATTCAGATATGTCCCACACTATGACAGAAATTGTAGAGTTGATTGATAAGCTTGATACAATGAGTCAGCGACGGTGAAGAACTGAAGATGACGGCGGAGAAGACCAAAGGCAGAAGAAGAGAAACAGAGCTGAGACCCGTTCAACGTTGAATGAGACGGTGCCGGTGCCAGTTGCCTGCTCCGGTGCCGGCTGCGGTGGAGAGTGGAGACTCCCCGGTTGAAGGAGAAGAAGCGAAGGAGTAGAAGAGGAGAGTTCACCGAATCAGAAATCCGAAATTAGGTTTTTTTAAGATTTGGATCTTAATGTGGATCTGGATCTGGATCCAGATTTAAAACCATTTAAATGGATTGGATTAAAAATCAAATTATAAAATAAATATAATTTGGTTTGGATTTTTTTTTGTTTAAAACTGGTTTTTTTTTTAAATGGTTTGGTTTGGATTTGGATTAAAATCCAAAATTTGGATTTTTTTGCCCACCCCTAGTTACATCATACATAACCACTTACTTCCATTCTTGTGTGCATTATTCTCTTTCTATGATTGTAATCCTTGATTTGTTTGATTCTTTATGTCCATTAATTTGTGTGTACATGCACTTATATGATTGAGGCCATTGTTCAATTAGCTCACTTACCCAAATAAGCCTACCTTATATCTTCCATTGTTAGCCAATTTTGAGCCTATGCTTAAGCCGTTTGTTCTTAATTGTAGCACATTACAAGCCTAAGTAAAAAATAATAAATGTCATTAATTTGGATCTTTGATTAGCTTAGACTAGTGAGAGTGTTCATCAATTGATTTTGGAAAAGTTGGGAACATTGGGTAGAGATAAAAGTATGTTTATGTTTTTGTTGAAAAATTTTGGGAATTGGATACAGACTCATGTATTAATCATGTGTAAACCATATGCATTGATGCCCTTGTATGTATATATATATATATATATATATATATATATATATATATAATTTTTTTTTACATATATAAAAGAAAGAAAAAGAAAAGCAATAAAAAGGGGACAAAATGCCCCAAAGTGAAGCTCAATAAAAGTCAATGCATAGGTATGGTGATCAACAAGAGAATACATGAGTGTGTGAGAAAAGTGAAGAATGGATAGTTAGGTTTGTTTAGAATTGTATAGGTTATCATAGGTTAGGTGGGAAGTTTAAGCTAATCAAAGATTCGAATTTCTAGCCCACTTAACCATACGCATCCTACCTTGACCCTAGCCCCGTTACAACCTATGGGAAAGACCTCATGATATTTGTATGCATGCATAAAGTAATTGTTGATTGTTAGATGAAAAACAAATCTTGGAAAGCATGATTACGGGAGAATTGAGTGAATCAACCCCATACACTTGAGTGCATAGAGCGGATACACATCCGGCGAGGGTTCGATCGCTCAATTACATGTTTCCACCCATGATCATCTTTTCTTGCAAGTTTGTGAACTCTTTCGATAATTCAATCCAATTGTGGTTGGCTTGATTGCTAATACCTTAGCCCTTGTGCTTATATGCGTATTCTTGGAGATTGATTTATTTTGACTAAGTCATTGCATCATGTAGATAGATTGCATTTAGTAGTTGCATTGAATAAATGCTAAATACCCTTTGCTTCTTCTTGATTTTAGCATGAGGACATGCTTACTTTAAGTGTGGAGAGATTTGATAAACCCCGATTTCGTGATTTATCTTGTGCTTATTTTGCGGGATTTTGTCACCTTTTCTCGCATTTATTCAATGAAACAGCATGGGTATGTAATTCTCCCTTGAATTTTGCTTAAGTGTAAAAACATGCTTTTTAAGGTCTAAATTGGTGATTTTAATTCACTTTAATTCCATTCGATGTCTTGATGCATTTGATGAGTGATTTCAGGTCCATAAGGAAAATATTGAATGGAAGAAATGAGGAGAAAAGCATAAAAAAGGGGGAATGCATGAAGAAACAAAGATTGGGAAAGCACCAAAGGACGCGCACGCGCACCAGACGCACACGCGCAAAAGTGGTTTCGCCTATGGACGCGCACGGGTACATGCCGCGTCCGCGCGGGTTGAGAATTTGCCAGTCGACGCGCACGCGCACATGGCGCGCATGCGCCGATACTCTCACGTGGCCCACTTGAAGGCAATTTGCTGGGGGCGATTTCTGAGCTGCCCAGGCCCAAATCCAACTTGTTTCTGAGTGTATTTCATGCAGAATTGAAGTCCAAGCAAAGGGGGAGCAATTAGTTTTAGCCAACATGAGCCTTTAGTTATTTTTCTAGAGAGAGAAGCTCCCTCTTCTCTCTAGAATTAGGTTAGGATTAGGTTAGATTATTTTAATTTCATGTTTAATTACTTGATCTCATCTTGTTTCTTCTATAATTTCTCCTTTCTACATCTTGATTCTCTTAGATTTTATGTTAATTTCCCATTTTGCTCTCTTGTGTGATGATGACTCAAGTTGGATTTGTTTACATTTAATACAATTTTGTTGTTGATGCATCTTTGATTGATGAATTGAGTTGTGATCTCATTTTTCTTGCAATTAATAGTGGTAGATTTTAGTATTTTTGCAATTTATGATGTTGACTTTTATTTCATTCTAAGTGTTTGATGAAATGCTCTCTTTAGTTCTTGAGTAGTTTTTGGCCTAAGCCAAGGGACTTGAGTGATCCTGAGTCTTTGGATATAATGGAATTGGTAATTTGAAAACCCTGGGTGATCAATTTGAAGCCCATTGACGATAACCCACTACTAAGCCAATTAGTAGGTAGGTTAGGACTTAAGGGTGGATGTGATCAAGCCTATTTGACATACTTCAAGTCTAGGAGTAAATGTTACGTACTTAAGGCTTCGAGAAGTAGACTTAATGGGTTGGCCTCTCATAATTGTTAATAATTGATTTGTTGACTAGGATGGTGATCTCAAGTACCCAAGTCTTAGGCAAGAGTTCTTTATTTTGCTTTCTTTACTTACTCACTCATTTTACTTTCTTGCCATTTCGTAAACAAAACCCTTTTTACCCCATCATAGCCAATACGCATGCATTACATTGTTTTCTAGGGAGACGACCCAGAGTCCAAATACTCTGGTTAATTTTCATTGGGGTTCGTTATTTGTGACACAAAACCCATATCTTAGATTTTTGATTGGGAGGATTGTTTGTTGGTGTAGAACTATACTTGCAACGAGATTTCAATTGAGGAAATTCTATACCGACATGACAAAACGCATCACGATCAATGTGTCAGGTATGCGCACGCGTCGCTGTGCAGATTTCCAAATCGCGCGCATGCCTGAGGCATGCGTGCGCGTCGATGCTCGCTGGTTGTCTCCTTTATTTCTTGTGTTCCTTCCATTTTTGCAAGCTTCTTCTCCATTCTCTAAGCCACTCCTACCCTGTAAAGCCTGAAAACACTTAACGCACAGATCACGACATCGAATGGTATAAAGAAGAATTAAAATACACAAATTAAAGGCTTAGAAAGCAAGTTTTCAACCATAGAACAAAACTAGGAAGGAATTGTAAAACCATGCAATTTGTATGAATAAGTGTGCAAAGACTTGATAAAAACCACTCAATTGAGCACAAGATAAACCATAAAATAGTGGTTTATCACCTAAATCTCTTTATAAGCCTAATCCCCTCTAAGGTTAAAAAAGTGAGGAAAAGACACTCTAGGTCTTTAGATGTAACTAAACGGGATGTCGTTAAGCAATAGCAACATATGGTCCTTTTTTCTGGCGAGTTGTATAGCATATACACGCGGATGAGATCGGAGTCCTTGTAAGAGAAAACTTTTGGTAAATCATAGAAAGGTTCTCTTGTCTCCATCTATAGGGTGTTAATAGGGAGTAAGAACTGGGGACTCCTTAGTATGGTCAGGGTAGTTAATTATGTTTATTTTATGTTATACTTAGCCAACAACAACAAATCCCAAAATGCAAACAATTTTAACAAACTAAAGATACAGAGAGCAATCAATTAAAAAGCACACATGCACAGTCACAACAAACCACAGAATACAAAAAAAAATCACAAGTCAGAAAGCATACACACAATCATAGAAACACATGCCACAGAGAAGTATGTGCGAACAAGTATGATGCATGTCCGTCCTATGCAGGCCATGAGCTCATACGTCATTTTACATCCCACAACCCGATATTACCTGGGAACAAGTCCCATATATTACATCCCATTGCGTATTGTACGTGTATATGTATCGATATGGTTAAGAAAACCATCAGTACGTGACCATCGGCAATCATCACAAAGCTAGACACCATAATATACGCACAATAAGTAACAGAAATCAACAGTATGTGGGCGTCCCTAAGTTCAACAATCAATTAGTATGTGAATTTTTTCGAGTTCAACAATCAATTCAGTACGTGGGTTTTTTCGAGTTCAACAATCAATCAGTACGTGCACTGGACAAGCAGGACAAAACCCTTGCGCTTGCCAGGCGAACCTTCTGTCATTTAGTTCTCATTTACTAATCTCTATATCTTTCTCAGTTTTCGGTTCTCAGTTAGTCTTAGCCATTTTCATTCTCAGTCATTTGTTCTTTCATATCGTTTCTGTAAAACATTAATTCAGTCTCCTTTCTCTACTTACCCTGGCAAATATTCTTTCAAATTATTTCAATTTTCTTTAAATATTCGATTAAAGCAAAAATTCCTTTTTCGCTATTTAAAACTCTTTCTTATCTTTCACCTTTTTCAATGTCTTACATACACTACAAGAAAGTGTTTTTTTTCGACGCCAAAAATCAACGGTTATTTCTGCCGTCGATAATTTTCGACGGCTTGCTGTCGATATTACTAAAAAAAGGTAATTAAAAATAAAATATTAAAATTGACAGCCGGGTCGTCGAAATTTATATGATGCATTAATTTTTTTTCCTATTATCATCACATTATCGATGCACTAGAAGCCGAAAATGCTTTTATTTTAAAATCGACGCATACGCCGTCTATTTTATTATTTAAAATATCGACAACATTACCGTCGATAAATTTGAACGGTCTAGAACGCTTTCTAAAATGAAATAAACAGTGTGGATTTAATGTATAAAATAGATGTAATAGGTGTTGCTTTTTTATAAAATTAAAATCGACAAAAATGCCATCGATTTTAATCACTAAAAACACATAACTCCCATGTCCAGAAACACAATTCCCCCAAAGTTCAGAAACACAATTCCCCCAAAGTTCAGAAACGCAATTCCCCAAAGTTCAACCCGCGTCCACCTTCTTCCGCACCACCTCCTCCTTCTCCCTCTGCCGAAGCTTCCACGGCAGGTTGTGGTCTCGCCGGTGCAGCTGCATGTTCTGGTCCACCTATTCAAGCTATATTAGGTATGCTTTATTTTCTTTCCTGGTCTTCTTGGTTGACTTCGCTTTCTCTTCACTACTGCTAGAATTAAATTAGGGTTTCGGTAACTGGAAGGAGTTGCTGCTGATAAACTCCGCAGGCAACCGTGTGTGTAATCAAGTGTATCCCAACCCTGTTGCGATTTGGGTTTGAATCCTTCAAAACAGTCACAATTCGGTGAGTGATTCGAAATGCAATACCCAAATGGGTTGCAAGTATTGTAATAATCGCAAGAATCTCCGGGCACTGTTTGGAAGGGCTTTCATTTGTTCTCTTCTTGAACCCACATGATTTGTTGACGAACGTTTAGGGTTTGGTTTACAAGAGTGATTGTAATCATGGAAGTGCCTTTTATGAGAGTGTATGAGTAGTAGACCTCGCTTGTGGTGTTGACCATGTTTTGATTAACAAGTTGAGTGCCTCTCTATAAGGGTGCTCGACTGAATCCAAGTCCCACCCAAGGTCCACTCCTGTGGTACTTCTCTGACCCTTTTCCATAGCACCTGAGTTGTAACCATAACTTTCATTTAGTTAGAGGAATTTAGATCTCTGTAGTCACCAAGTTAGTAAATTGGTTCATGAAATGTATGTTCTATGATCTTAATTGAAGAGTGATTCACTTTCACTTTAAAATAATTGAATTAGGGTTTTGTAATCTTTCTATTCCATAGTTTATGAATGCATTATTTTCAAATATAAAAAGGGATTCAAAAATCTAGTTTTCTAACCATTCTTTAGCTTTTTCTGAATTTCTAATAAAGTCACTCAAGGTAATTAAACTCATATATATAGCAGAGGAACACTTAGCTTAATTAAAGTGTCAAGATAATTATTATTTTGATATTAACTAATATGCTACACAATCTCTGATGAAAGCTTATTTTGTCACACAGTACACTACACTACAACTTTCGGCAGAGTAGAAAAGTAAATGATGTAAAAGCCTCTTGCTAGCTACTACTTTCAGGTTGATTTCTCTCTCTTTAAGTCTTCAAGTTTAATTAGCTGAAATTTCTATATGCATAGGTCATGCCTACTAGCAGCCCCCTATACTAGAGTGAAATATTTTCATTGTAGCAGCAATTAATATATATCATTATATTCATTCGGCCCGGGAAGGTGCATGGCATGATTGACTAATTAAGACTACTAGCTCATGTTTTGTATGTTTGTTAATGTCATATGTCTAATTTCTAGAGTAGTTCATGTGTTATATCTTTGATCCTTCTTAGTTATTGCATTATTAGTTGGACACCAAGCAATGTTATTTGATCTATCTTCGAGTGAAAAAGAAAAAGGGAAAATTGGAAAGGGACTTTTTTTAACTATAGTCTTTTTCAACTACCATTTCTAACTCCCTTGGTAAATAGATTAAAACAGACATAATAATATACACAAGATGATAGATTCTCAAATTAGACAATACTATTTAAATATTAGTATAGTATCTTTTTTTTTTCTAAAATTAGCTTTACTGTTTACTTTTGTTCAAAGTTTATATGCTTACTGATTCTGCTGACTTAAAATTATATACTTGCTTGTTTGTATCATTTTATTTGTTCCTTTCAGTCTTTTATTTCTTCTTGAATTTTTGCATCTCGAATGGATAATTTGATGTTGCAGCTTATAAAAGATAAAAGTTGACTCATGAAAGAAGACATTTCCTTTGTATTTTCTATTATATTCCTTCTCTTCTTAGAATGTTTCATTCTGTTCGTCAAGGTCTTTCTTCTGCCAGTTCCCAACCTTTACTTGGAATATTTTGTATTATTAGTGGATTGCATTTTAAACGAATATAAGTCTAAGTTTAGTTATTTATCTTGTCTTGAATCTTTATGTTAGAGGATTATTTATTATTTTGATAAGTTTGTAAACTCATTATCTAATATTTAGTATAAATTTTATTTTTATATTTAAAAGTTTATTTGTCTTATTATCTATATTCTGTATAAATTTTATTTTTATATTTATTTGCATTAATTGTTTACTAATTTTCAAATAGAAAAAATAATTAAAACATACTATTAAAATCGACGGAATAGTTGTCGCTTTTTAATTTTAAATTAGACAAGAAAACCCAAATATAGACAAAGAATTTGTCAGTATATGAATAATAAAATCGACAGCAACTGTGTCGATTTTATTGGATCCAATATCGACGGCAACGTTGTCGATTTTAGTAAGCATATTATAAACAAAAATATTGTTGATTTTATTGGATTAAATATCGACAGAAATGGCATCAATTTTATATAATAAAATTGACGGCGATGTTGTCGATTTCATTAAGAATGTAAAATTCTCAAACTCCTATTATAGACAAAAGCGCTGTCAATTTTATTAAATTATTATCGATGGCTAGGCTAGCCATCAATTTTATTAGCATTTTGAAAAATCGACAAGCTTAATAGCGACCAAATCCGCTGTCCATTTTGCCGTCGAATTTTAATATTATCAACGGCTTAGCCGTCGATTTGGGCGTCGATTTTAACGATGTTTTTTGTAGTGATACTCCTATGTCTTCTCTCATACCTTTCTCTATATGTTTTATGAAGAGGATCCAAATGGTTCTAAGATTAGCTTTGTCTTTCTAAAGCTTTTAGGAAAGATTATTGTTTACCACTTTTAGTTATATTATAATTTTTATTACTAAGATAATTATTTAACTAAAATAATTATATTATAATATTTTAGAGCTGAAATTCAAATGATAATATTTAGTTCTTAAAACTTTTAAAAGTTTATTTCGACCCCCAAACTTTTTAAAAATTACACTTTAACCACTTAACTTTTGAAAATTTTATTTTAACCCCTAAACTTTCTTTTAGCTAACTTTCAACCACAAAACTCTTTCTTATTTATATGTTGCCCACGAAATAATCAAAACATTACGATTTTGTGTTCTTTAAGGAATAGAAGTAACTCATAAAAAATTCATCAAATTTTACTTGATTTTAACTAGTTTTTCAACCTTTTCGGTAATTGATTTTTTTCAATATTCAAAACCAAATCCCAGCTACCAAATCTTACTAAATTTTCAAGATTCCAAGCACGAACTCAGCTCCAAACAAGTAGCAAAAATTTGGTTCTTGGCTGATCCATGATGGCTGAACCATCAAGCCTCCAAAACCATCAATATTTCAACAAAAAAATCAAGCATAAACTCATTCAATTTCAAACAAAAATCACCAAATAAGCAATCACACATTCAAGGACACCTTCAGTTAATATAGATTATCAAATTCTACCTTTTTATGATAGCCAGCAAACTGAAACACTAAGAAAACTTTCTGAACGAGAAATCAAAAAAGAAAACATCAAAAAACGATTACTCCACTAGCTCCACTATTCAGATGAACCATGCATGGAGGGAGAAAAGCTTCACACCTTGATTTCCTCTAGAGAAATTGGTATGGTTTTGAAGAGGAAGAAGAGACGAACACTTTAATCAGTTTAGATTTTTTACGGGAGTTACAGATCTCTCTTTTCCTTTGGTTTTCAGTGATGAAGAAGTAAGATTAGATGATGATGATGATGATGATGATGATGATATAGTTAATTGGGGGCCAGGTGTCATTAAGAGGGGGTTGGGTGTCACGATTTCAAGCAGCTGAATCTGCGATTCAAGTTATAAATATCTTAAACGGATAATTACCAAAATGAAATGTATTAAAACACAAGTAATAATACATATGGAGATAAATATATATGAGTTACTAATATAAATGATATTAATAACATAATAATTATAAGAAATAAATATGATGAAGCTTTAGCAAATTTATGTTCATCAAAGAGTACCGACATTTGCTTAATCGGTAGATTTTAAACTTGAAATATTAATTACCTAAATTAAATTATAAAATATTCATTATTGATAAATTACTAAAATTATAGTTTTAATTATGTAAATATCTTATTATAGTAAAATTATATAATAATCTTAATTAATCCAAATTCAAATGATAATAATTATAAAAATTAATTTAATTTTATCTATTAAAATAGTTTTTGATAAATAATTCAAACTAATAGAATAAATTATAATTAATTTAAATTTTAATAATCATAAAATTAATGTAGTTACTTTTAATGAAATAGTCCTCTAAAGATAATAAATTCAGATTAATAAAATAAATCATAAATAATTTATAATAGAAGTTTAAAAATTTCGAGAGGTTACAATACCACTATAGATTAACTTAGCTAACTCACATGACACTAAGGTGTTGAACTTATTTTGGTCTTAAGAGACCTAATTTGATTCCTCAACAAACTAAACTTTTTTGACGTGGATAGCTCAATTATTTAGTCTATATATGTTGAGGACAAATTGAACCCCAACATCATTTAGCCATTAGTTTGTGAAATACAATGACCAAATTTAGCTTAATTTCTTTGCATATTTATAAATTGCTTTTGATTCTTAACCAAACTACCACGTTTTGTCACTATAAGAAAAACTGGATTTTGCTATTACCATGCTTAAAAAGTGTGTAAAAAAATAGAAAAAAACAGTCACAAATATTAGCCACGTTGTTTTAGCTATGGCCACTCTTTTGCAAAAGTCACATGTAAGACCGTGACTGTTGCTTTATCGGCACACTTTTATTGAGCTATGGTCACGCTTACATTGTTTTCATGCTATTATCTATTGCCACGCTTTAGAATCGTGGCTATATATATAACCCTATAGCAACATTTTGTTAGAGTTCTCTCTGGTGGACATACAGTCATGCTTTCTTAAATATACACGTTGGTTTGGTTTTTGGAAACAACTAAAAAGTGCATCAATAGTTGAATATAAGGCTACACTCTTTTGAACCGTGCCAATTTTATTCAGTTATGGCCATGTTTTTTTAGCATGATTGTTATAATTACTGTACAATATGGCCACTTTTTTAAGCATGGCTATAAGTTAGCTCAAAAAATCTATAGCTACACTTTTTTTTATCAATCTTCCTAATACAATCTTGCAAAATTGATATATAATTTTAAATTATAGTTTGAAAGACTAATTTAAACAATGACAAAAAAATTATATATATATAATTTTAAATCAACTAATCCAACATACATTAACTTTCATGACTTTATCACCAAAAAGATAGCCTTTGATCATATCACAACATTCTAAGAAAGTACCAAAAATTAAAGTCATGATAATAACTACCCATGAATTTCTAATACATGAATTACAATTTCAACAACTATCACATGTCTAAAAGATCAAACTTCATAATTAATATGATCATCCATTGTGAGTTCCATTGATTTTACCACTGTTCTGCATAATTTTAAATGTTACTGTATTAGTGCATCATATATTTATTATTGTTTTTTATGCAACTAAAATAACTTTATTATTAAAAAAACAGCAATCAAATCATCAAAGCTATAGTAAAGGGAAAGTGAAAATTTTATTGCTTACAAACAAGAAAATGGTTCTTGTGTGAATACCGAAATAGAATTAATGCTTAGAAGAGTTAAAATGACAAGCTAACTAAAACTAACTAACTGACTAAAACTACAAGCTAAAGCACTATTTATACATTAACTACTAACATAGATTCTACCACACAATACGTAAACACCACTGAAAGCTGCTTATGCAAATCTTGAAATGCATACTAAAAACTACCCATTTCAAATTAAAGAAAGCTTCAGTAAACAATTAAAAATATAAAAGACTACCTCTAACACCATTAATATCAGAGTTATCATCGCTACTGTAGTCATCCCCCATAAAACTCTGAATAGCTTCTTTTTGTCTTACATAGTCCTTATCTTCTTTTATTAGTTGCAAGATCCTACGGTGGTTCCAAATCTATCATGCACAACTTTTTATCATCATAATTCATGAAATACTAAATAAGGTATGATACAACAAAATAGTTTACCATATTTGATAGGCCAAAACTTGATGGCCTCAATCTTGACAAGTGTACCAAATCGCATCAAGTAATACCACGGTAAGTGAATATTGTTCCCATGAAGATTAAAAGTTTGAGCAAGCAACTTTTAATCAAATCTTCTAATTAGATCAATCGAAAATTTGTAGGAGGAAGGATGTAAATATTGAAACAGTAAAGTAGAGTGTTTGTTGCGAATGAATGCATATGATATAGTTAGAGAAACAAACAGTAGAATGAGATGTAAGGTTTCCGAGATTTTTAACTTCTAGAAAAGGTAAAATTCATGTTTTCTTTGATTCATGCAAGATAATTTCACGCAAATCATATATAATCAAACTCTAATTTCTTGACAATTTAATTTATCTTTATCTTATTTAATTGCAAATTTCTTGGTCAATTAATTACGAAAAAGAGTGATAGTGAGGATTTATACCGGTTAAGAATTCTAGCAAAATAATTTCGTTGTGAGCATAGCCCAAACTGATAGTCGATCCTCACATCAAATTTTAATAAATTGGTTGTCACAAATACAAACTCCAATGAAAACTTACCGAAGTATTTAAACCTCGGGTCGTCTCACAAGGAATTGCAATGAAGTGGTCAATTATTGGCTATGAAGGAACAAGGGGGGTTTGATTTGGTAAAAGTGCAAGAAAATAAACGACAAGAGAATTAAAGTAAGCAATTAAAGAAAGCAATTAATAAAGAGAGACATTCGTGGCAAGGATTGAGAATATAGGCTTTCTATCCTAGTCATTAATCATAACACCATAATTATCAAGGGTTTATCCTATTTCGTCATCTTCAACATTGGGAGAAACTACAATATCATCTCCAACATAGGAAGAAAGTCAAATAGGACTAGTTAATCTCAATCCAAAAGTCCTAATCAACTTACTAATTGAATTAGTAAGAGATTAGAGTCAATGGAAACAATATTAACTAATCACTCTGGATCACCAACATGAGTTGGGTGTTCATGACTCAAGATCACCTAATTTCTCTTTCCAAGCCAAGAATGCTCAAAAACTTACTCTAACATCCAACCAAGCATTTTGTCAAACACTTGGAAGTCATAAAAAGAAAGCATAATAAATTTCAAGGAAAGATAAATTCTACAACTACCAATTGCAAGGAAACAATAACAACAACTCAATTAAACAATAAAGGAACATAAAACATAAATTGCATTGAATGAAGAGCCAAATCCAACAAGAGTATTCATCAACATAAAAAGAGGCATAAAAGAGAAATTAACAAGAAGAAACTAGGGAATTAAAGTACTAGAACAAGAAATTAAAAGGAAAATAAGATGAAAACAAGAATTAAACCCTAGATCTAAGATGCAATTAATCCTAAAACCCTAATTCTAGAGAGAAGAGGGAGCTTCTCTCTCTAGAAAACTAACCTACATGACTCCTAAGCTAATCTAACTGCTCTCTCTCCCCCCCATTCCTTTGCCATCCTTGGGTTCAAAAGCATTATAAATGAGTTGGATTTGGGCCTCCTTGAGCTCAGAAATCGCCCCAGTGTTTTGCTTTTAACTTAGTCACGTGACCAACATCACGCGTGCGCGTGGGTGACACGTGTGCATCGCTTGATGATTCTCTGGTCTCGTGCGTTTGTGGGTGACACGTGCGCGTCGCTGGCGAATCTCCTTCTCACGCGTACGTGTGGGTGACGCGTGCGTGTGGCCTTCAGTTCAGCAAATCCTCATTTCTTCATGAATTCTCCATTTTTGCATGCTTTTTCTTCTTTCCTTCAACCCAATCTTTGCCTTCTAATCCTGAAATCACTTAACAAATATACCAAGGCATCGAATGGAATTAAAGTGAATTAAAATTAGTGATTTAAAGGCCTAAAAAGGATGTTTTTACTCTGAAGCACAAATTAGGAGAAATTCAAAAAACTATGCTATTTCATTGAATAAATGTGAGAAAAGATGATAAAATCCCCTAAATTCAACACAAGATAAACCACAAACTTGGGGTTTATCAAACCGACCCACACTTAAGCTAAGCATGTCCTCATGCTAAACCAAGAAAGATAAGAAATGGGGTATAAACATTTATTCAATGCAAATTAACTATATGCATGCAACTAAATGCAAAATGATGCTACCTACTTGGTTAAAAGTAAATCAATCTCCAAGAACATATATGAACAAGTAGGGCTAAGATCATATGACGATTCATGAATCCCACCAATTCAAATGTCAAAATGAAGTTCAAATAGACTTGCAAGAAGAAAGCTCATGAAAGCCTGGAACAAGGAATTGGGCATCGAACCCTCACCGGAAGTGTATCCGCTCTAGTCGCTCAAGTGTATAGGGTTGATTCACTCAATTCTCTTCTAATCATGCTTTCCATGATTTATTTTTCATCTAACAATTAACAGTTATTCAATGCATGCATACAATTATCATGAGGACTTATTCAAAGGTTGTAATGGGTTTAGGGTAAAGGTAAGGATGCATATGGTCAAGTGAGTTTGAAATTTGAATCTTTGATTAACCTAAGCTCTCACCAAACACATATAACAACCTATACAATTCTAATACAATACCTAGCTACCCATGATTCCCACTTTTCTCACATACTCATGCATTCTCTTTAATTCACATTCCATATGCATTGTTATTATTACTTTGCTTTGGGGCATTTTTGTCCCCTTTTTATTGCTTTTCTTTTTCTCTTTTTCTTTTTCTTTTGTAGATATATTTTTTTCCTTTTTATTTTTCTTTATCATTTTTTTTCTTTATCATCATTTTTTTTCAAATTATATACAAACATATCAATGCATATGGTTTTACATATTTAATGCATGAGCATGTACCCTCTCCCATGATTTTCAACAAAAATATAAAAAACACACTTTTACCTCAACCAATGTTCCCAAATTTCCCATACTCATACGATACACACCCTCACTAGCCTAAGCTAATCAAAGATCCAAATTAAGGAACATTTATTGTTTTCACTTAGTGGTAATGATGTGCTAAAATTAAGAACAAAAGGGATTAAATAGGTTTAAAATTGGCTAACAATGGTTGATGAAAGGTAGGCTATTTGGGTAAGTGAGCTAAATGAAATGATGGCCCCAATCATATAAATTCATGTATACATGGAATAATGGACATAAAGAATCAAACAAATCAAAGATTACAATCATAGAAAGAGAATAATACACACAAGAATGAAAATAGTGGTTATATGATGTAACCACACAATTAGGCTCAAAACTCACATGCTTGTGTGTTCTTAGCTCAAAAACCATGTTCCAAAATTTACTCCTTCAAGCTAGTTCAACAAAAAAAATTTCAAATTGGTAGGGTGCCCGAAAAACAGTTTCTTGGAAAAGAAATTATCACCCTAACCAAGTAGTCCTAACAAAAAAAAAGTGGTGAAATATATACAAATTCTAACTATCATGCAACCTATCATGCAATGCAACAACTGACTTAACAAAGAAAATTAAGAATTGGTGTTCAAAAAAGGAAGTGGTTACCCACGGAGGTCGGTCGGACGACCTCCCCACACTTAGAATTTGCACCGTTCTTGGTATATGCAAAGAAGAGCAAGGTGGATGGGTTGCTACAACTGATGAGCTCCTTCAAAGGATTCTGCGGATGAACTTGTTTGTTGCCCTATTTTGAAGCTTTTCCTTTCCCTCTTGGTGGCTGGCCTAAAGGGGGAGAAAAAGAAAGAAAATTAAGCCTACAACAAAGATATCAAAGCAAATAGAACATAGGGGGGCCTATGCCAAGTAAGAGTATGATTTTTTACTACATGGTAGCTACAGCATGTGAGCGAGAAAGCAATGTAAGCTAAGGCATATCAATTAATACTTGATGCAAGAGTAAAATCAAAGCATAAGTAAATGACATGAAGAGAATACTCGAACGCATCAAGTTCAAACATGGAAGAGTGGGTCATGAAAGACAATAGGAGTTCATATCAATGCACAAAGGATACAAGAGTCATCAAAGATTAAGCATTGATTTAAAAGTTTCATCACCCAACAATATCAAACAAGTCAAGAAGCACCAAGATGATCCAAGAAATATTCAACAATTGAGTAGAAGGATTCAACACCAATATTAAAATAAGAAACTTAGAAAAGAAAATAAGAACAAGCTATACAAACAAAATTAAAATGCTATGAATGAAAGTATGCAAATGCAATAATCAAAAGAAAATGAAAAATGAGAAAAATGAGGAATGGAATTTTGAAAAGAGGGAGAAGAAGAAATAAAAAGAAGTAAGAAAGAAATTATGAGAAATGTGAGAAGAGAAGGGAAGAAAAGAAATGGAATAAGGGAAGAGAGAAGAAGAAGAAAGAAAGAAGAAGAAAGGAGAAGAAACTTAGGAGAAAAAGGGCGTGAGGCAACACGTGCGCTGATGTGCGGAAAACGATCCGACACAAAACTCACCGGCAAGTGCACCGGGTCGCATCAAGTAATAATAACTCACGGGAGTGAGGTCGATCCCACAGGGATTGAAGGATTGAGCAATTTTAGTTTAGTGGTTGATTTAGTCAAGCGAATCAAGATTTGGTTGAGTGATTTGTGATTTGCAGAATTTAAATTGCATAGAAAGTAAAGGGAATGGGTAAATTGCATGAAATTAAAGAGAACTAAAATTTAAAGTGCTGAATCTTAAAGAACAAGAAATTAAATGGCAGAAACTTAGAACGCAAGAAATGTAAATTACAGAATCTTAAAGTGCAAGAAATGTAAATGGCTTGAATTGTAAAGGGAATTGGGAATTGGATTTGCAGAAATTAAACAAGGCAAAGTAAAATTCAACAAACATAAGAGTGGAAGATGAATTGGATTGAATCGGATCTTGAAATAGAAATGTAAATGAGCTTGAAAGCGGTAAACAGAGAATGTAAAATGATAATTCAGATCTCAGGACCCAAGAGACTAGATAACCAAGTCTAGATCTCAATGCCTTCCTAGATCCAACAAAAACAATTGCAAAGGAAATGTAAATTGCAGAGAAAGTAGATGAAGAAGCAATTAACAGAAATTTAAATTCAATTGTGCAGTAAAGAAATAGAGAGGTCTCAGGATGAGATTGAAACAGAATTCCTTCAATTCTCCAACCCAAGATCCAAGACAATTGTAATTGAAATTGAAAGCAAGAAAACTAAGAGGAAGGGAATTCAATTCTCCTTCCCCGAGACTTAGAAATTAAAATTTACTCCACACCAAAAGCTCTCCGAAAACTCTCTATCCAAACTAAAGGAAAAGCTCCCCAAAAACTTAAATCCTATGCTATTTATACACTTTCTTCAAATGGTCTTCAAGCCTTCAATTGGGCCTTTGCTCTTGATGGAATTGGGTTGATAGAGGCCTTGGTTGATTGCTCTTGGAGTCTGGAGAAGAACCGAAGTGAACCGGGTTTGGAATCATGTAAGCTTGAGTAAAAGTTTGAGTAAAAGTTTGAGGCAAACTTTTACTCAAATTTTTCATATCAGCCACCCTATCTTTGCTGCTACCAACGTTTGAGCCAAAGTTTGGGGTCAAACTTTTGCTCAAACGTTGGCTCCCCCTTGCACACTCATGGCGCCAACGTTTGCCAAAAAGTTTGAGGCAAACGTTGGCGCAAGCTTTTGCTCTCCAGGGTGTGTTGTTCATGGCGCCAACGTTTGCCAAAAAGTTTGAGGCAAACGTTGGCGCAAACTTTTGCTCTCCAGGGTGTTGATTTGTGATGCCAAAAGTTTGCCAAAAAGTTTGAGGCAAACTTTTGCTCAAGCTTTTTGCCCAAAAGTTTGCACAAAAGTTTGAGGCAAACTTTTGGTCAAGCTTTTTGCTCCCTGGTTCGTTTTCACTTATTCCAAAAGTTTGAGCTAAAGTTTGAGGCAAACTTTTGCTCAAACTTTTTGTCCTCTCTTCCTCCTAGCCATTCCTTCTTGCTTCAACCTTTCTCCAAGCTTTCTTCACCTATCATTAATAAACCAAACACATCAAAGCTATGCTCAAAATCATGAGATATTCATTCTTTCATAATATGTGACAATTATAGCATAAAACCTCATGAAATTGCATTAATTCATCTATGGTTGATTAAATCAAAGGAAGCATGAAAATCTACCCAATTGGCTTGCTTATGGCTCAAGAAAGTGCATAATTCAATTGAAAACAAAAGAAAAAGGCTAGTGAAACTAGGCTAAGATGACTTGTCATCATGCGCATGGGTGATGCGCGCGTGCGAAAAGCAGAAAATCGAAGTCACGCTTAAGCGTCGTCCACGCATACGCGTGGTTTGCAGAAAAGACAAGTGACGCATATGCGTGGAGCTAAATTGTGCTCTCAGCACAAGTGCATCACCACTCCATGGCAACTCTCTGGTTTTTGTACCAGGTGTAGCAACATCAGCGCTCACGCTCATGCGTGGGTATGCAATAATGACCAGTGACGCGTACGCGTCGCCCACGCTTACGCGTGGGGCGACCCTCTTTTTTTATCATTTTTTATTTTTTATTTTTTTTCTTTTTAAGTGTAAAACAGAAACAGGGCACTCTCCTATCCTACAAACAATCTAAAGCAACCAAAATTCAAGTTTAACAACAAATCTTTTGGTTTTTGAAAAATTTTCAAATACAAAACAAACAAAACTTACACTTTAAGCAAAATACAATTCAACAACTACTATTCTAATCAAAACATGAATCTAATAAGCAACCTATCAATCAAAGCAATATGTAAAAAAAGTGTATAGAAATTAAGAAAAACTACCTACAATGGTAACTCAATTCCTTCATTGATTATATCTACAAGAGAATGGAAAGAGGTTACCATGGTGGGGTGTCTCCCACCTAGCACTTTTAGTTTAAGTCCTTAAGTTGGACACTTGGGAGGCTCCTTGTCAAGGTGGCTTGTGCTTGAATTCCTCTTGGAACTCCCACTAATGCTTGGTCTTCCAATGTGCTCCAAGATTTTCAATGAGTTGCACCAAGTCTTGATAAAGTTCCACACAAGCTAAGAGCTCCCAAAGTTGATCCTCATTTTGTATTCCTGGATCCCAAACCTTATTTTCAAACCCATCTTTAAGTTGATCATCATGATTCCATCCGGGTGGTAATTGATCCGAATTCTCATTTGAGCACCTAAACATTCTCCTAGGCCCAAGTAATGTAGCTCTACATAACCCATTGCTCTTAAACCTTGAGCTTTCAACCATAATAAACCTAGAGTGATGTTTCTAACCACTAACCATCTCCCTTTTGCTCTGTAACCACAAAGAGCTCTAAGTTGCCCATCCGTCTCAAGCAAACCATATTCAAGTGGGATAATAAAGCATAGAGATGAGAGATTTACCCACTTGAATGAAAGAATGGACAATGATGGCTTGGGGAGAGGTATCTCCAATGTCCTTGGAAGCTCTACTCCCTTGTGTTCTTCCGTGACAACTCCCACCTCTTTGCAAGCTTCTTCAATTTCAACCTCTTCCTCTTGGTAGCTTTCTTCCACTTCAATCTCTTCTTTATTGCTTACCAAGGGTATCAGAGGTGAGGTATCTTCTTCTTTAGTCTCTATGTCAAGCCCAGTGGGAGAGGATCCAATTGTAGATAGAAACTCATCAATGATTGAATCCATCTCTTGATCAATCTCTTCAAAGTTTTCAACTGTGATATGCTTTGGAGGTTGTACACCCTCCTCAACATCAATATCAAACTTCTTGGAAGAGGGTTCTCTAATTTTACATTCTCATGGACTTCCAACATCTCCTAGGTCTTCAACCATTCCTTCTGGCTCAATTGTCTCTACTCTCTCCCCTTGTTGCAATTCTTGCCTCAACTCCTCTTCTTCATCTTGAAACTTCAAGTTCACTCCCTCACTATGCTCCTTGATTGCTTCTCCACATTCAACAATGGGAGTGCCTTGATCGTATAGGCTTAAGCGGGAGGAGATCATGTTACTAACGGCTTCTTCCACGGTAACAATCATGACTTCTAGCTTCATAAACTCCTTTTGTGTCTCCTCTTGCCTTTGGATGTAAGAGCTAATATCTCTTTGTTGTTCTAGAATGAAGGCATGGAGAGACTCATCCATTGGAGGTGGTGGGGGAAGAGAGGGTTCATTGTTTGGGAGAAAGGGCTCATAATTGGAAGTTAGTTCATCTTGGTAAGGGTATGGAGATGGTGTATATGGAGGTGGTTCTTGGGAGTAGTTGTGTTGGAATTGTTGTGGTTCTATGTATGGTTCATATGTCTCATAAGGTTGTTGGTATGGTGGATAAGGGTGAGGGTCATATGGAGGTGTTTGGTGGTAAGGGACTTGTGAGTATGGTGGTTCAAAATTATGTTGAGGAGGTGGTTCATAGGTATATGGTGGTGGTTGTTGACAACCACAATGAGGGTCACGACATCCATTAAATAAATATGCATTAGGAGTGGAATTATACCTATAAGAAACCGGAGGAGGTTGTTGCCAAAAGGGTTGATTAATTCCTTGAGGTTCCTCCCATCTTTGATTGTTCCACCCTTGATGCATATTGTCATTGTAGTTTCCATTACCTACAACATAATTTGAACCAAACTCATAGACAAAGTGGTGAGAATTCATGGTGGCAAATAAAAACCAAAGCTAACAAAGATAAGCAACAAAGTCCTAAAGTTAACAAAAACTAACAAACAAGAAAAAGGAAAACATATTCACAATATTCACATATATACAATAACCAATAACAAGCACATATTTCAATTCCCCGGTAATGGCACCAAAAATTTGATAGTGAGGATTTATACCGATTAGGAATTTTAGCAAAATAATTTCGTTGTTAGCATAGCCCAAACCGATAGTCGATCCTCACATCAAATTTTAATAAATTGGTTGTCACAAGTACAAACCCCAATGAAAATTTACCGAAGTATTTAAACCTCGGGTCGTCTTACAAGGAATTGCAATGAAGTGGTCAATCATTGGCTATGAAGGAAAAAGGGGGGCTTGCTTTAGTAAAAGGTGCAAGAAAATAAATGGCAAGAGAATTATAGTAAGCAATTAAAGAAAGCATTAATAAAGAGAGACATTCATGGCAAGAATTGAGAATATAGGCTTTCTTTCCTAGTCATTAATCATAACACAATAATTATAAAAAGTTTATCCTATTTCGTCATCTTCAACATCAGGAGAAAGTACAATATCATCTCCAACATAGGAAGAAAGTCAAATAAGACTAGTTAATCTCAATCCAAAAGTTCTAATCAACTTACTAATTGAATTAGCAAGAGATTAGAGTCAATGGAAACAATATTAACTAATCACTCTAGATCATCAACATGATTTGGGTATTTATGACTCAAGATCACCTAATTTCTCTTTCCAAGCTAAGAATGCTAAAAAACCTACTCTAACATCCAACCAAGCATTTTGTCAAATACTTGGAAGGTATAAAAGGAAAGCATAATAAATTGCAAGGAAAGATAAATTCTACAACTACCAATTACAAGGAAACAATAACAACAACTCAATTAAACAATAAAGGAACATAAAACATAAATTGCATTGAATGAAGAGCCAAATCCAACAAGAGTATTCATCAACATAACAAGAGGCATAAAAGAGAAATTAACAAGAAGAAACTAGGAAATTAAAGTACCAGAACAAGAAATTGAAAGGAAAATAAGATGAAAACAAGAACTATACCCAAGATCTAAGATGCAATTAATCCTAAAACCCTAATTCTAGAGAGAAGAGGGAGCTTCTCTCTCTAGAAAACTAACCTACAAGACTCCTAAGCTAATCTAATTGCTCCCTCCCCCCCATTCCATTGCCATCCTTAGGTTCTAAAGCATCATAAATGAGTTAGATTTGGGCCTCCTTGAGCTCAGAAATCGCCCCCAGCGTTTTGCCTTTAAGTGAGTCACGTGACCAACATCACTCGTGCGTGTGGGTGACACGTGCGCATCGCTTGATGATTCTCTGGTCTCGCGTGCGCGTGGGTGACGCATGCACGTCACTGGCGAATCTCCTTCTCATGCGTACACATGGGCGACGCGTGCGCGTGACCTTCAGTTTAGCAAATCCTCATTTTTTCATGAATTCTCTATTTTTGCATGCTTTTTCTTCATTCCTTCAACCCAATATTTACCTTCTAATCCTGAAATCACTTAACAAACATATCAAGGCATCGAATGAAATGAAATTAAAGTGAATCAAAATTAGTGATTTAAAGGCCTAAAAAGCATGTTTTTACTCTTAAGCACAAATTAGGAGAAATTCACAAAATCATGCTATTTCATTGAATAAATGTGACAAAAGATGTTAAAATCCCCTAAATTCAACACAAGATAAACCACGAAATTGGGGTTTATCAAAGAGGTTAAGCGAAATTCTGATTTAATGTCGCACAACCTTTCAAAAGCTATCCCTGATAAGTTTGAAAAATTATGAGAAAAAGTTTCAAGCTAATCCCGATATTAACTTTCCCAAGAGAATAAAGAGATCCAAAATAGAATTAGAATATTTTCCAATATTTCTAACCATTAAGATGAAGAACGAATCTTAGTTCTTGAAAAATAACAATGCATTAATAAAAATAAAATAAACAATCAAATTACCAATCCATGAAAATAAAAGAGAGCTCCTAACCCTAACAATAGAGGATTAGTGACTCATGATAAATAGAAAAATAAACTAAAATTAATGAATGAGATGCTGGATGATTAATGATAGATTAGTGAATCATCTCTTCCTTATTTATATCCTAAGTCCTATCCTAAAATTCAAATTCAAAAATAAATCTAATCTTATCTTTCGAAGGAAAAGATAACTAAAACAACAATTCAAATCTAAACTAAAACCAATTTTTATCTTTTTGGAAGAAGATAACTATAACTAAACATTCAAATTAGAGAATCTTGGCTGAAAAAAAATTACTAGAAGAGAATTTTGGGCTTGGCGATATTCTTGGAGCGTGGGTGCCTAACTTGATGTTCTGTGCGCTAGACTTGGGCATTTGGTGCTAGACGCCAATGCATTTTTAGACCCCTGGGAGGTGGAACGTGTAATACCCTACCACATAGAGATTTACACTTATGTCGTAAAACAAAAGTGGTGTGGTATTATGACCACTAAAACAATAATATATATATATATATATATATATATATATATATATATATATATATATATATATATATATATATATATATATATACGTATTGTTGAATGAAAGTATATCGAGGAGCCTTGAAGGAAGTTTAAAACAAATTCGCAGAAAGAAAAACGCATCGCACACGTAAACAAGAAACTTGAAGAGGAAGAAAAGCAAAGAAATATATAGATAAAGAGTGGAATAGCAAAAGATACAGAATATCAAGCTCCAAGCTCAGCTTGCGAAACTAAGACCGGCTGAAGAATATCATATACATATACATACAAAACATAAGACCAGAAACCCGTTTCTCGACGTCAACCTCTAAGAGGGACAAACACAAGTTACATATAAAGAAGATGGTCTATAAACATGAATACATAACCAAGAGTCCAAAATATAACATCCCAAAACTAAACTTTGCTTACTCAGAAACTCTAGACGCTCAGTGAGGTGCCTCTCGACCTGCATCTGAAAAATGACAACATATGTATGGAATGAGAACCAGAGGTTCTCATCAGGGTAATGGTGCCAACATAGGTAATATATAAGGTCTCAAAAAAGCCAGAGGCAATCCGAGAACTCCGTCACTCAGATTTAAAACTTAGGGTTATAAATTAAACCAGAAATCAGGTAAACTATCTAAGGTACTCAGGTTCTAACCCAAATATAACTTACACTTCAATCTCACTCTCCTCCAACCCTCTGAAACACTGGTGGAACTACCCTCGTCACTCCTCTACCAAACAAGGGATCTCTCAATTGCATAAACATATAATACAGACAAAGAAAACACAGTAGAATTCAGTTACAATAGGTAGAACATATAGCAATTAGGCATAGTTAAGCAAATAAGAAAACACAAGTAATGCACACCCAAGCAAAACAGACAAATGCATATGATATATACCTGTCCTATGGCTGATGAGTCTCATCTGTCAGTTATATAGCCAAACCTGACATGTCATTAAAAATCTATTTTTACCAAAACAAATCAAAACCCTTATATTTCCAAAACCTCAATCCATATCTAATTATTTCACATCAAACACAACCTCAATACTCCCAAAGTCATATTCACCTATTTTTTAAACACTCCTTATTATCAATTCATTCAATAAATTTAACCTAAAACAATCTTTATTCAACAATTTCATATAAACTATTCAATAAATCCTCAATTTATCATCATCAATCTTCACACAAAACACAAATCATTCAACAACCCTCATGAACAACATCAACCAACAAAAATTCATCATGAACTTAACATTATTACCAAATTTACTAAACGTTAATAATTCTACCTAGTTCAGCTAATCCTACGATCAACTAGCCTAAGTTTTTACGTAACATTATATATTATCTACGAGAAAACAAAACCATACTTTTGTCGATTCCTCTGTAAGCCTGGAACACCTCAATTATCACTGTTTCACAACCATCCAAGGCTCCAAATGTATATCAAACAGAGAATTCAGCTCCCAAGGTCCAAATTCAACAATTTAACCACCAATTGTACTTAAATCAGCATATCTCAATCTATTTTCACATTACATCACAATAATCAACACCAAAACTTACTAATTCAATAATTTCACAAAGGGTTTAAGGGTTTTTATCCTGCCCATGATTCTATGAGACAGAACCTAACAATTTCTCAAGCTAATTTTGTCCTAAAACACCAAAACCACATAATCTCTCAAATTCAAGTTCCAAATTTTCAAAATCTAGGAGAGGAGGATTGAGAAAGAAATATCAAGGCACTTACCACTTTTTTTTATGGGTTTTATAGAGCTCCACTCGGTGGTCGGGTGGCTGCAGACGGTGTGGCGAACAGAGCTCCGGATTGGAAGTTATGTGAGATTGAAATTGAGTAAGGGTTTGGGTTATGGTTCTTGGCTGTGGCTCCCCCCTTTCAGTGTGACTCCATTGTGTTTTTGGAGGAAGAGTTGCTGAGTTATGTTTCTATTTGATGGGCCTTGGACACGGTCCAACTGATTTGGCCTGTTGGCCCGGTTTTAGGCTAAGATCTTTAAAATTAGTGCTGAAATTCATATTTTTAATATTTTTACCTCTTTGGATTAATAAAATTTACTTTCCTAGTTTTTTTCATTAATAATTAATTTATTGACTAATTATTCATTAATTACGCGGTGTTTATAGAATGGTGTTCAAAGTTGGGCGCCCTTGTTGTGGAATTGCTGGCGCTGGGCACCACCCTTGAAATTGGGCTTTGGAAGCCTGGGCACTGGATGCTCACTTTCTGGCACTGGACGCCAGCCTTTGGTTGCTTCATCGAAGGTGTTGGGAGCCTTTGGGTGCTGGCCTTTGGTTCTTTAGGCGCTGGTGAAGAACTGAAGATTGATTGTTTAGAAGTTATAGTAAACTCTCGTTGCAAGTATAGTTACTAAACCAAGCAATCAACCTTTCTTACAAACGTTTGGTTGTCACAAGTAACAAACCCCTTTAAAATTGATAACCGAGTATTCAAACCTCGGGTCGTCTTCTCAAGGAATTGCAGGGAGGTGTTCTTATTATTGGTTATGAGTTGTAAATTGGGGTTTTGGATCAAGGTCAAAAGTATGTTGAATGACAAGTAAAATAAAATAATAATAACTGTAAAATAAACTCTTGGCAAGGTATAAGAACTGGAAGTCCTATCCTGGTTACCCTTATCAATTGTGATGAGAATGGATTTTTCTCCCACTTTGTTAACCTCTAACTATGAAGGTAAGTTAAGTGGACGAATTAATTCGAATCCTCAAGTCCCAGTCTTTCCTTGGGAAAAGTTAGAGTTATTGGATCTCGAAGTAATTCTTGAAGAATTCCAATTTTCAATCAACAATGAGTTTGATAACTCAAGAGTCTCCAATTATTTAACCAAAGCCAAAAGGAAAAAATCCAAATTATTTATATAAATAAAAGAAAGAAATCATAAGTCTGAAATACCTCAAAATATATTAAATAGAAAATAAATCTAAACATAGAGAGTCATAAACAAAATTGAGAAAAGAAATAAAAGAACATTGAACCTGGGATTGAGAGTCACTCCTAAAACTAAGAGAAGTCCTAAATCCTAATCCTAAGAGAGAGGAGAGAACCTCTCTCTCTAAAAACTACATCTAAAACTAAAATTGTGAATATGAAAGCTTCTCCATGAATGAATGGATTCCCCCACTTTATAGCCTCTAATCTGTGTTTTCTAGGCCGCAAACTGGGTCGAAAACAGCCCAGAAATCGCTGGAAAAGAATTCAAACACGCTGATTTCCGTTACTGCGACGTGACCGCGTGGGGCACGCATTCGCGTTGCCTAGCGTTAGAGCAACTATGGCATATTATATATCAAATCGAAGCCCCGGACGTTAGCTTTCCAATGCAACTAGAACCGCGTCGTTTGGATCTCTGTATCTAATGTTATAGCTGTTTGAGTGCGAAGAGGTCAGGCTGGACAGCTTAGCAATTTCTCCAACTTCTTGTATTCCTTCCACTTTTGCATGCTTCCTTTCTATCCTCTGAGCCATTCCTGCCCTGTAATCTCTAAAATCACTTAACACACATATCAAGACATCTAATGGTAATAAGAGAGGATTAAACATAGGGAACTTAAGGCCAAAGAAGCATGTTTTCAATCAAAGCACATAATTAGGAAGGCAAATGTAAAACCATGCAAATAGTATGAATAAGTGGGTAAAGAGTTGATAAAAACCACTCAATTGAGCACAAGATAAACCATAAAATAGTGGTTTATCAACCTCCCCACACTTAAACATTAGCATGTCCTCATGCTAAGCTCAAGAGAAGCTATAAAGATGAAGAGGAATGGTAAAATGCATGAAATGCAACCTATCTATGTGAATGCAACTACATGCAAAATTTTTCTACCTACTTAGTTAAAAGTAAACAAATCCTTCAAGAAAAAATATGAACTGGATTTCACTAATTCAAATCATGAAAATGAAGTACAAATAGACTTGCAAGAAGAAAATATCTCATGAAAGCAGGGAACAAGGAATTGAGCATCGAACCCTCACTGGTAGTGTATACACTCTAATCACTCAAGTGTTTTAGGTTCGATTCTCTCAATTCTCCACTAACCTTGCTTTCTAAGGCTTGCTCTTCATCTAATAATCAACATAAATTTAATGCACAGATACACATATCAAGAGGTCTTTTAAGGGTTGTAATGGGGTTAGGGTCAAGGTAGGATTGTATTTGGTCAAGTGGACTAAAATCTGAATCCTTAACTAACTTAAACTTTCCACCTAACTTTAGACAATCCATGTAATCATAATACCACATCTAACTATCCATTAACCATGTTTTCCACATATTCATGCATTCTAATTTCAAGTACAGTACATATGCATTCCTTTCACTATTTACTTTGGGGCATTTTGTCCCCTTTTTGCCTAATTGCTCTTCTTCTTTTTTTTTTATATATTTATTTTTTTTCTTTTATTTTTCTCAATGCATATGATTAAGATATTGAATGCATGAATCATGTTCTAAACATTTCTTTCACATTTTCATAAAGATATATAATACCCAATTCTTAAACTAATTGTTTCCAAATCCACTTTTCCCCACACTTAATTCATGAGCACTTTCACTAGTCTAAGCTAACCAAGGATTCAAATTAAGGACATTATTGTTTTTCGCTTAGAGTTAATGATGTGCTAAAGTAAAGAACAAAGGGGTAAAATAGGCTCAAATTGGTTTACAAAGGATAATGAAAGACAAGGCCATATAGTTATGTAAGCTTAGTGAAATAAAGGCCTCAATCATGTAAGTGCATGCATACATCAAACCATGGAAATATAGAATTAAGCAAGACAAAGATCACAATTTTAGAGAGAAAAACACACACCAAAAATAAAATATTGGTTGGTAAAATACAACCAATTCACATAGGCTCAAAAATCTCACAGGTTTTGTGTGTTCGAGCTCTAAACCATGTTCCAGTATAATATTTCTTCAAACAAGTGTAACATTAAATTTTTATTCAAATTAGTGAAATGCTCTTAAAGGTTTCTTGAAAAAGAAAATATTACTTCAACCAAGTGGTAAAATATGCACAAAATCAAATAAATATGCAATCAAACATGCAAATGCGACAATGAACTAACAAATAAAGTAAAATATTGGTGTTGAATTAGGAAATAACTAACCCATGGAGATCGGTATCGACCTTCCCACACTTAAAGATTGCACCGTTGTAAGACCTAGAAATTTTGAAAAGTCTTATTATGACCAAGTCTCAAATTATATAGTTATTTATAGTCTTAATTTCAGAGATTACTTTCTTAAGGATAATTAAGGCAAGTTGTGATTTATTGAATTTGAGATGAGTTATGATTATTATCCAATTTTATAATTATTGGATTATTTTCTATATTTAAATTATAAAGTTGGTAGTTGTGAAATAATAAGGATTTTATATGATTTGGAATAAGTAATTAATATTTTAAATATTAATACTGCTATTTTGGAAACTGAAGAAACTAAGTATATTATTTCTAATTATTTGATTTGAACATTTTATTGAAAATAATTTGTGAGAGTGATGAACAAATAGCATTTTCTATATACAATTAGTGTTGGATTTAATTTGGGTTTCAATTACTATATTATTTCCGATTTTATTCGAAACTACCAAATTACCCCTAACCCTAATTTTCAAATAAGGAAAACCCTAACCCAGTAACTCGCTACCCGACCCGGTTCCCTTGTGCCCACACTCAGCTCCCTAGCCCTCAGCAGCCGAAACCCTTTTTCCCCAAAAGCAACAACACACGCAGCCCCCTTTGATTCTCTAAAAGAAAGAAACGAAGAAAGGGAGGAGGGAAACGGGAGATCAGAGAAGTGGAGAGGGGAAGAGGAAGGACGGCGCCGGCGGGCATCACTGTCGCTGCGCCGTCGTGTTGCCGTCGAAGGAGAGGAAGCCGTGGACCATAGTCACGGGCGGAAGAGAAAGCGCGAGCCAGGGCATGCGAGACGGAGCCGCCACTACTGGGTCGCCGTCCAGCCTCGCCCCATCTTCTAGCCTTCATCAACACTGCGTCCACGCCGTGCCGCCGCCTCTGTTCGTCACACCGTCACTCCTAGCCGCGCCGTCACCAGTCATGCGAGAGAGAGAGACGCGCCGTGAGGGGGTAGCCACCGCGCTCTGCCGCTATCACCTCCTGCCACCATCGGAGCTCGCGTCACTGTCACCCATGGCCGTCGCTCCTACTGTGCTCCATTCGGGTTCTGGGTTGAGCGCACCACTGTTGCCACTGGAAGCTGCTTCTGAGGTCGGGATGCTATGGTGGTTGCTAATGGAGCCGCCGTTGATAAGTGTGATGCGGCTCTGCTGATTCTGAGTCACTGTGTCACTACCAAAGTAAGAAAACTCACTGGAAAAGCATCATCAGAGCTGCTGTTCAGTTGATGCCGCTTCTTAGGTCGCTACGGTACAAGCTGCTGTTGATGGAGCTGCTATGTTCAGCAGATTCCGCGAATTTTGACTTTTCAGTAAAGGTTTTAATTGAGGTTTCTGCCTTTTTGGATTTCGAGAAGGTTTTAATGCTGCTTGGTTTTTATAGTTGATCTATCGAAGCTTCTGGCCGCCGCCGGAGCTGTTGCCGGGCCTGTTTGAAATCGCAGCTGCTTCGTTTCACTAGTTCAGTAAGTATTTATATTTCGGAAAGCCTCGCGTTAGTATTACGTTATGTTCGGTTAATGAATATGAGTTTTGATAACGTGGGGTCGAGTCCTGATTATTGTATGTTGCGATTAGTGTTGCCATTGTTATTGCGCATGTGACTGGGAGCTGAGGTTTTGGTTGCCGTCAGTTCGGATTGAGGCGGAAAGGACTCTGTGAGACGTTTGGGTTATGGAATTGCGTTTTGAGGTAGGGACGCTTTCCAAAAACTATATTTTGTATATTGGAATTATTACATATGGGTACTGATGTGAGGATGTGTATTTGGTGACTGTATCAGTCCTATGTATCGTTTGGTTGTTTAGTATGATTATGGGTGTTTGTTTGACTCGACTGTTATGTGGCTTTGTGAAACGAAATGCTTTTGAAATTGATTCTTTTAAAGCTTTGAGATCGAGTTGGATCCGTTGGAAATTGATTTGAATTGAATGGATTTTCTTGAGAATGTGTAAAATAGAATACACTCTTGATTTCAGCCTGGCTGGCTTTAAATGATCTGGTTTTTGATAAACGATTGTTCCTGAACCGTTTCTTTGAAATTTTAGAAATGAGTTTATTCGGCTGATAAAGATTTGATTCTTGAAAAGGTTTCCTTGAAATATGGAATTGAGATGAATGTTGGATTTGGCTTGCCTTGAACTGACTTTGGATTTTGGGCTGTTGAAAAGGATTTTGGAACGGTTTAGTTGGGACCCGAACCGGGTGGCAAAGTCCAAGTTTTAGGGGAGGTGCTGCCGAAATTTCTATAAAATCCGAGTCTTTATTGAAATGTTGTCTGGAAAAATGGCGAGTTAAAGATTTCTACTATTTTATTTGAAGTATCAAGAAAAGGATGATTCATGCTTTTGAAATGAATTACTAAAGAGGAAATTGTGATTTAGTCTTGCTTCTTAAGAAAGGCATTGTATCTCTTTCAGGAGAAAGCTATTTAGATGAAACTTATGTTTTAAAGCTGTTTTAAATGTGACAAGTGCAATGCCTTTGAATTTGACTTGAGGGTTTCAATTAGAGGAGTTTCAATGATTTTGAAAGAACCTGAATGTCTGTTGACAAGTTTCATTTTGAAATGTTTTGGAAAGGTTTAAGTATTCTTTGAATTTTGAATTTTTGCAAGACTAAAACAATTTTGAACAGTTGAAACGCTTTAGAATTTATCATGGGGGTTAAAGCTGGTTTTGCCTAAGTAAAGGAAACGGCTTTGAAAGAAGTAAAGGATTACGTGGCTCGGTTTGTCTTAGACCCTATTTTATTACTCAAATCGGAAAGCCAAGGTTTTAATGATTTTAAATGAATTTGGCGAAATGAGTTATGTTATTCTCCCCTAAAAAGTTGGGACTCTGCCGAGAAACTTTGTTATAAAATCCCATTGATTGGATGGATGATTTTGAATGTTTCAAAATGAATGTTTAACTTTCCATGGTTATGGAAGTTTTGAAAAGAGGATACCGAGAGTGGCATGGTTTTAAAAGAGGAATTTACCTTGAGTAAAAGTGGCTTATGAGCCTGAGATGATTTGAGGAATGAAATCTTTAAAGCCAAGGCTGAAAAGAGTTGAAACTTGATTTCAAAGTGAAATGATTTGGGAAAAAGTGATTTATGGCTTAAATGTCGATTTTATGAATTGATGATGTTGACTGTGGAAGTGCTGTTTTGTTGTGAGCCGGAATGGCTGTGTATGATTATACATATTGGTTGGTTCTGGATTGAACCGTGAGCCGGAATGACTGTGTATCATATGAATATTGGCCGGTTCTGGACTGAACCGTGAGCCGGATGGCTGAGATGGATGTTGATCCATGGATGAGATTGAATGCATGTTTATGCTGAATCATTGATAAATGAGAATGTTGCACTTCCACTATCGGAGATAAGAGTTTTCCTGGGAGAAAGCAGTGGATAGCCACCACGTGCTCCAGGTTGAGATTCGAAGCTCTTTTGACCCTATGTCGTAAGTGTAGCCGGGCACTGTGAAAGTCCCGGATGAGCTCACCCCCGTAAATATTCACCAGTGAAGGTGATGGATATGGATCATGATTATGATCAAGTTTATGATGAGTATAACTCGAGTTGGGGATGCGCGACAGAGGGACAGTCCAATGGTTAGCTACTAGGACTTGTCGGGTTGGCTCTATAACCGACAGATGATATCATCAGCCACTAGGGACAAGCATGCATCATATGCATCTATGTGACATTGTTTGGGTGTGCATATTATACTTGGTGTGATTATGTGATTAATTGCTAATTGTTCTACTTGCAATAACTGTTTGTTTGTGCTTGCATCTTCCTATTTGTGTTTGCTACTAGAACTCTGTTGGACTGTGGTGATTGGTTGATGGTTGGATTGTTTGGGCCTAGGGCCGTGGTTGAAATGAGATGAACTGATGGTTGATTTCGGTTTTGTGTTTCTGGTTTGGAATAAAATATGAAAGGCTGTTTTAGTTCAGCATAGATAAACCGTTTTGAAAGGCTTTTGAGTTTTTGAGAATCGAACGGTTCTTCTTTCAGAAAAGATTTTCAGACTTTACTTTTACTGTAAACCGTTGTTTTTGGAAACGAGGCATAAGATGGTTATTAATCACTAGTACGGTTTATCTTCACGTATCCTATTACAGTAATTCCCAAAAACCCTCTACTGAGAACCCTTTCGAGGATGATGTTCTCACCCCCCTACATTTTTCCCCTTTCAGGATATGGGCGCAGCAGTTACGAAGAGCCTATTTAATTGTTGTTGTGATGCTCTGTATTGTTTTAGTTATGGTTTACTGTACCCTCGCCTTTATCTTGATATAATCTGTAAGAGGGATAGGAATTGTATTGGATTATGTTTGTAATATTATTTATATATATTTATGTATATATATGGATGTACTCTTTATGAGTTGTTGTAAGTTGAATGGTATTTATGGATGTACGTTATCGAACGAAAGTATCTTTGGGAGCGGTATTGCGGTTTAAAGTTTTAAACAGGCTCATATTTTAGTATTAAATAATATAAGTGTCATCGTAATGTCCGAGCTATCAGAGTCGCGCAGCCGGAAGCGTGAGCTTTGGTAGTTAGGGTGTTACATTATGGTATCAGAGCAGTCTTTCCTGTAGAGCCTAAGGAATGGACCGACTATGCTTCAATTGCATACTCTGAGCGTTTGTCATGTATTAGGTCTTGTCGAATGACGAGAATTAGAGCTTTATGCACATGACGGTCTATTGATTAACGCTGTTAGACTTGCATTGCATAATTCTTGGTATTAAGTTTGGCCAGCTTAATACTAGTGAATTATGTATATGAAGGCACTGATGGGTTATCATAGATATTATATGAGTTTTGAGTAAAGCGAATTGCGGGTTTTGGGAACGTTAGAAACTATTTCTCGAGGCTATTCAGCTGTGTATCTTGAATTCTGTTCGAGTCGACATGTTCTTTCATGTCCTAACTTGAAGTTATTGTTTGCTAATCCTTTTGAAAAGTAGTTTGATTCTTCAATTCTATTCCTCTATTCCTATACATTCTTGTTTGATCTTAATTAAATAGGCTTGTTTGCAATCCTTGTTACATCTATCTTTCTCTGTTTGAGTTCTTCTTGATTCAGGTATTCTTTAAAATAGTTTTGAACTTGTCTTAATGCACTGTGCCTTTTAACTCCGGGTTCTGAGTCCATTCTTTGAGAAATTGTTGATTCAGTTTTTCTCTTACTTGACAGTGATTACAGCCAATTTTGAGATTTTTATAAAAGTTGCTGTTGACTAGATATACACTTATCTATATGTGGAACTTTGAAGATTTCTTATATAGTTTAACAACTATTTATTTCTAATACCTCACCTTTACTTTTACTGGTTTGCGGAACTGCATTTACTTTAGATACAATTTGACTTCCTAGTAATTTTACTATAGTTCCAATGCACATCTTCAATTGACTATATATTTGGGGTATTTTTCAAAATTTTGGAAAGAGAGGATTTTTCGCTTTTGTTCCGGTTAAGTTTCGTTTGATAAGCTTCACTTAACTTATTTTGAATTGAGTTTGGTTTAGCATACTACATGGTTTATGCCATTGTTGTTTTTTTGAAAATATTGGACTCAGCTTTCTTCCCATGAACGGACTAAATTCTCTATTAAACCTTCCATCTCTATGAATGTCATACTTGACTTTGTTTTTAACTAATCTTTTACATCTTGTGAACATTACCATTGATCTTGGTTGTCCTCTCTTGTGAATCTCATCCTTACGTGAGTCAGTTTGATTCGTTTCAAGTTAGTGCATTGTTTATTCTCTCATTATCTCTACAAGAGTTATTAGTCAAAAATTTATCCTTGAGATATTACAAATGATTGAGTTGTCTTTTTCTATGACTTTTGTATTCTTTTGAATCAATTGAAAGCTTGTTTGATGACTCATGCCTAGTGAATCTTGTTTGAACTACTGATTTAAGATCCTTTCTTGTATGGCTTGACTCCTTTTCAAGTACATCCTAATATCCTTGAATATCCTTTTGAAATGGTAATTTCAAGTATACTTTTGGAGTCTTGTTTTGAACTTTTAAAGAAGTTTTGAATTCTCTTGTAAGAAGTTTTAAACGGAATTTATTTTCTGTTGCTTGATTTAGATTGAAACCATTGTTCAATTTTGACGAAGTTAATTTAAAGTTGGGATGCATTATTTTAAATGAAGTTTTGGAAAGTTTCCTTGTTTAGTGGAAACCGGTTCGTTTGTAACGCACCACTTGTTTCCTTTACCAATTTACAAGCAAACTTTTACCTCGGATTTTCTTTTCCAAATAAAGCTTAACTTTCTCTTTCGACCTTGCTAAGATTTTTTATACACGCTTGTTTGAATATGGACTTTGAGAATTTTTGAACAAGCATTTGATTCTCTTTCGAGTTTTATGATTGTTTTTGGTTAGGTTGTGCACCTAATTATCTTTCTAAAATATTTGAGGAAATATTTTAGCTCTTAGCCAAACTTGTGTGCATTTTGTTTTTAAAACTCTACATGATCTACTTCAGCATGAAATTGTGTTGAAGTAAAGCCACATTTATGCTTTTGCTACTCTTTTGAAGAATGTTTGTTGCTCAACTTTTCTTCTAGACTGCAAAGTAGTTTTTTTGCAAGTTTTTGACTTTTTCATGAACAATGTATTCGAAAGTATTTGTAATCGTGCTCTTGAGTTCTGTGAGCTTTGTCTTGGGTTTGATATTCATTTCTGTAAACCTCTTACTTCTTCGACTCAATTTGAATTTGTTTCGAACTAAGGTGCTGGTTCTCTTCTTATTGGTCCTATTGAATTTCTTGGATCCAAGGGTTATCTTTGGAGTTGTCAATCGATTCATTTCTAGCAAACTTCTTTGCTTGGACATCTTTGTTTATCTGGGAATTGGATACATTCTCTTAAATCTATGAGCATTATCCTTGATATTGTTCCTCCTTGCTAGAATCTTGTATCCTTCTGAGTAGACTCGAGAATTGTTTTGATATCACGTGCGACTTGTAGACATAGTAACGCGATGCGTTAGTTCTTTAAGACGTGATATGGGTATACGGAAGTTGAAGCGGTAGGTGTGCGACGTTATAAGTTGTGGGTGTTTTGTTCCTTGCGAACGGGTTTGCGGTTGTCAGGCTTGTGATCGAGTATGGGGATTGTAAAGTGCTTGATGGAGTTGGAAAGTTGAAACTTTGAGGTTGATATGAGATTAGTGTGTGGATGTTGAACACGTCGTTTTAACCCCATCATGTTTTATAGCCCTCGATGCCTTGCTTTACTATCACATGTTTGAACCAAGTCATCTTTTTGCATTAAGCCTATCTGGTAATGTTTACCTGGAAATCACACCCCTACCTTTGTATCCTTATGCATACAACCACCCAAGTATTTGAAAACCGTATATATGTTTATATTTTGACATATTTTTTCTTCTTCCTTAAATGTATTCAAGGGTGAACTGATATGAAATTTCTTTCGTTTTATAACAATTTTCGAGGGCAAAAATTTTTATAAGGTGGGTAGAATGTAAGACCCAGAACTTTTGAAAAGTCTTATTATGATCAAGTCTCAAATTATATAGTTATTTATAGCCTTAATTTTAGAGATTACTTTCTTAAGGATAATTAAGGCAAGTTGTGATTTATTGAATTTAAGATGAGTTATGATTATTATCCAATTTTATAATTATTGGATTATTTTCTATATTTAAATTATAAAGTTGGTAGTTGGGAAATAATAAGGATTTTATATGATTTGGAATAAGTAATTAATATTTTAAATATTAATACTGCTATTTTGGAAACTGAAGAAACTAAGTATATTATTTCTAATTATTTGATTTGAACATTTTGTTGAATATAATTTGTGAGAGTGATGAACAAATAGCATTTTCTATATACAATTAGTGTTGGATTTAATTTGGGTTTCAATTATTATATTATTTCCGATTTTATTCGAAACTACCAAATTACCCCTAACCCTAATTTTCAAATAAGGAAAACCCTAACCCAGTAACCCGTTACCCGACCCGGTTCCCTTTTGCCCACACTCAGCTCCCTAGCCCTCAGCAGCCGAAACCCTTTTTCCCCAAAAGCAACAACACACGCAGCCCCCTTTGATTCTTTGAAAGAAAGAAACGAAGAAAGGGAGGAGGGAAACGGGAGATCAGAGAAGTGAAGAGGGGAAGAGGAAGGACGGCGCCGGCGGGCATCACTACCGCCGCGCCGTCGTGTTGCCGTCGAAGGAGAGGAAGCCGTGGACCATAGTCACGGGCGGAAGAGAAAGCGCGAGCCAGGGCAAGCGAGACGGAGCCGCCACTGCTGGGTCACCGTCCAGCCTCGCCCCACCTTCCAGCCTTCATCACCACCGCGTCCACGCCGTGCCGCCGCCTCTGTTCGTCACACCGTCACTCCTAGCCGCACCGTCGCCAGTCGCGCGAGAGAGAAAGAGACGCGCCGTGAGGAGGTAGCCAACGCGCTCTGCCGCCATAACCTTCTGCCACCATCGGAGCTCGCGTCACTGTCACCCATGGCCGTCGCTCCTACTGTGCTCCATTCGGGTTCTGGGTTGAGCGCGCCGCTATTGCCATTGGAAGCCGCTGCTGAGGTCGGAATGCTATGGTGGTTGCTAATGGAGCCGCCGTTGATAACTGTGATGCGGCTATGCTGATTCTGAGTCGCTGTGTCACTACCAAAGTAAGAAAACTCACTGGAAAAGCATCATCGGAGCTGTTGTTCCATTGATGCCGCTTCCTGGGTCGCTACGGTTCAAGCTGCCGTTGATGGAGTTGCTATGTTCAGCGGATTCCGTGAATTTTGACTTTTCGGTAAAGGTTTTAATTGAGGTTTCTGCCTTTTTGGATTTCGAGAAGGTTTTAATGCTGCGTGGTTTTTATAGTTGATCTACCGAAGCTTCTGGCTGCCGCCGGAGCTGTTGCCGGGCTTGTTTGAAATCGCAGCTGCTTCGTTTCGCTATTTCAGTAAGTATTTATATTTTGGAAAGCCTCGCGTTAGTATTCAGTTGTGTTCGTTTAATGAATATGAGTTTTGATAACGTGGGGTCGAGTCCTGATTATTGTATGTTGCGATTAGTATTGCCATGGTTATTGCGCACGTGACTGGGAGCTGAGGTTTTGGTTGCCGTCAGTTTGGATTGAGGCAGAAAGGACTCTGTGAGACGTTTGGGTTATGGAATTGCATTTTGAGGTAGGGACGCTTTTCGAAAACTATATTTTGTATATTGGAATTATTACATATGGGTACTGATGTGAGGATGTGTATTTGGTGACTGTATCAGTCCTATGTATCGTTTAGTTGTTTTGTATGATTATGGGTGTTTGTTTGACTCGACTGTTATGTGGCTTTGTGAAACAAAATGCTTTTGAAATTGATTCTTTTAAAGCTTTGAGATCGAGTTGGATCTGTTGGAAATTGATTTGAATTGAATGGATTTTCTTGAGAATGTGTAAAATAGAATACACTCTTGATTTCAGCCTGGCTGGCTTTAAATGATCTGGTTTTTGATAAACGATTGTTCCTGAACCGTTTCTTTGAAATTTTAGAAATGAGTTTATTCGGGTGATAAAGATTTGATTCTTGAAAAGGTTTCCTTGAAATATGGAATTGAGATGACTGTTGGATTTGGCTTGCCTTGAACTGACTTTGGATTTTGGGCTGTTGAAAAGGATTTTGGAATGGTTTAGTTGGGACCCGAACCGGGTGGCAAAGTCCAAGTTTTAGGGGAGGTGCTGCCAAAATTTCTATAAAATCCGAGTCTTTATTGAAATGTTGTATGGAAAAATGGCGAGTTAAAGATTTTTACTATTTTATTTGAAGTATCAAGAAAAGGATGATTCATGCTTTTGAAATGAATTACTAAAGAGGAAATTGTGATTTAGTCTTGCTTCTTAAGAAAGGCATTGTATCTCTTTCAGGAGAAAGCTATTTAGATGAAACTTATGTTTTAAAGTTGTTTTAAATGTGACAAGTGCAATGCCTTTGAATTTGACTTGAGGGTTTCAATTAGAGGAGTTTCAACAATTTTGAAAGAACCTGAATGTCTATTGACAAGTTTCATTTTGAAATGTTTTGGAAAGGTTTAAGTACTCTTTGAATTCTGAATTTTTGCAAGACTAAAACAATTTTGAACAGTTGAAACGCTTTAGAATTTATCATGGGGGTTAAAGCTGGTTTTGCCTAAGTAAAGGAAACGGCTTTGAAAGAAGTAAAGGATTACGTGACTCGGTTTGGCTTAGACCCTATTTTATTACTCAAATCGGAAAGCCAAGGTTTTAATGATTTTAAATGAATTTGGCGAAATGAGTTATGTTATTCTCCCCTAAAGACTTGGGACTCTGCCGAGAAACTTTGTTATAAAATCCCATTGATTGGATGGATGATTTTGAATGTTTCAAAATGAATCTTTAACTTTCCATGGTTATGGAAGTTTTGAAAAGAGGATGCCGAGAGTGGCATGGTTTTAAAAGGGGAATTTACCTTGAGTAAAAGTGGCTTATGAGCCTGAGATGATTTGAAGAATGAGATCTTTAAAGCCAAGGCTGAAAAGAGTTGAAACTTGATTTCAAAGTGAAATGATTTGGGAAAAAGTGATTTATGGCTTAAATGCCGATTTTATGAATTGATGATGTTGAATGTGGAAGTGCTGTTTTGTTGTGAGCCGGAATGGCTGTGTATGATTATACATATTGGTTGGTTCTGGATTGAATCGTGAGCCGGAATGGCTGTGTATGATATGAATATTGGCTGGTTCTGGACTGAACCGTGAGCCGGATGGCTGAGATGGATGTTGATCCATGGATGAGATTGAATGCATGTTTATGCTGAATCATTGATAAATGAGAATGTTGCACTTCTACTATCGGAGATAAGAGTTTCCCTGGGAGAAAGCAGTGGATAGCCACCACGTGCTCCAAGTTGAGATTCGAAGCTCTTTTGACCCTATGTCGTAAGTGTAGCCGGGCACTGTGAAAGTCCCGGATGAGCTCGCCTCCGTAAATATTCACCAGTGAAGGTGATGGATATGGATCATGATTATGATCAAGTTTATGATGAGTATAACTCGAGTTGGGGATGCGCGACAGAGGGACAGTCCAATGGTTAGCTACCAGGACTTGTCGGGTTGGCTCTATAACCGACAGATGATATCATCAGCCACTAGGGACAGGCATGCATCATATGCATCTATGTGACATTGTTTGGGTGTGCATATTATACTTGGTGTGCTTATGTGATTAATTGCTAATTGTTCTACTTGCAATAACTGTTTGTTTGTGCTTGCATCTTCCTATTTGTGTTTGCTACTAGAACTCTGTTGGACTGTGGTGATTGGTTGATGGTTGGATTGTTTGGGCCTAGGGCCGTGGTTGAAATGAGATGAACTAATGGTTGATTTCGGTTTTGTGTTTCTAGTTTGGAATAAAATATGAAAGGCTGTTTTGGTTCAGCATAGATAAACCGTTTTGAAAGGCTTTTGAGTTTTTGAGAATCGAACGGTTCTTCTTTCAGAAAAGATTTTCAGACTTTACTTTTACTGTAAACCGTTGTTTTTGGAAAGGAGGCATAAGACGGTTATTAATCACTAGTACGGTTTATCTTCACGTATCCTATTACAGTAATTCCCAAAAACCCTCTACTGAGAACCCTTTCGAGGATGATGTTCTCACCCCCCTACATTTTTCCCCTTTCAGGATATGGGCGCAGCAGTTACGAAGAGCCTATTTAATTGTTGTTGTGATGCTCTGTATTGTTTTAGTTATGGTTTACTGTACCCTCGCCTTTATCTTGATATAATCTATAAGAGGGATAGGAATTGTATTGGATTATGTTTGTAATATTATTTATATATATTTATGTATATATATGGATGTACTCTTTATGAGTTGTTGTAAGTTGAATGGTATTTATGGATGTACGTTATCGAACGAAAGTATCTTTGGGAGCGGTATTGCGGTTTAAAGTTTTAAACAGGCTCATATTTTAGTATTAAATAATATAAGTGTCGTCGTAATGTCCGAGCTATCAGAGTCGCGCAGCCGGAAGCGTGAGCTTTGGTAGTTAGGGTGTTACAACCGTCCTCGGTGTGCATGCTAAGATATACAAGTGGACGGGTTGCTTCAACTGGGGCTCTTTTTGTTCCTTTCCTTGCCGGTGATTTGGGAGTAGCTTTCTCTTTACCCTTCTTGGTGGCCATCCTGAAAAGGAAAAAAGAAAGTGACTTTTAATGTTAAGGGTTAAAGCAAGGAAGAGAGCGGAAAAGGTGGTAGTCAATGCACAATAAAGAAGAATGACGTTAACACACGCTCATGAATACATGTGAAAAGTCATCAATGGAAAATAGCTAGTGCATATGATGACAAGTGAATGCAAGGTGTTTATTGGCATGCTGGCAAAGGCATGAGTAGCATAGATCAAGCATTCAATGTCCAAGTTAGATTACCAAGTCTTTCAAACTAATAACATGTTTGTAATAACAATTATATTTAATTAATAAAATATAAAAAAGATTTTATGAAAAACAAGCATTTATAGTAGTAGATTAAAAGAAATCTTAAAAATAGTGCACAATGTCATACGGGCGTTTTCACAAACACATAGCATGACTGGTAAATAAGCTATTTGAAAGTATTAAATTGAACATGCAAGCAATCCTTTAAAAAGTAATATATAATTGTCAAATAATTCCTCTAATAATCCACAAGTAAAATATAGAAATAATGACCCAAATAAATTTCTAACACCAATGAAAATAATGCAATGAATGAAAGTATACAAATAAATTAAAATAAAATAAAAAGAAAAATAAGAAGAATGAGAAGGGAAAGAAGGGAAGAAATAAGGAGGGAAAAAAGAAAATAGGATTTGGGGAAGAGAAAGATAAGATATTTTGGCAATTTAGGTTGAGCTGTGCGGCGAAAGCGACGCGGACGTGTGGGGCACGCGGTCGCGTGACTTGTGCTTTTAAGTTAATCGACGCGGTCGCATCGGTCACGTGGTCGCGTGACACGTTTTGTGCTACTGGCGCGAGGGCAGCCTCGCGCTCGCACAACTCTCTGTTCAAAATCTTATTTTGCCAAATTTTTGGGTGACGCGATCGCCTGGATGGCCATTTTTGGAAAACGATGCGGCCGCGTGGGGCACGCGTTCGCGTTGGAGGGCTTGGGCTTCCAGCACAAGTCTAGCCCAATTCTAGCTCAACTTTCGGCCATACACCCTTGTTACGTCGATTTTCATGGCACGCGGCCGCGTGGGTGACGCGGTCGCGTGGGAGGCCAAAATTCCCACATGACGCGGTCGCGTGGCGTCAAATTATGCTAAAGGCGCGCCTCCAGCTACACTTTCGTGTGACTCTTGTGTTCAATTCTTTTCTCCCTAACGCACTAGTGACGCAGACGCGTCAGCGACGCTGCCGCGTCGCGTGCTTTTTTTTTTTTATGCAATATGTAGATGCAAATGCAGTGCTGATATGGATGTTATGAATAATTCCAGGTTCAATAAAAATAGAATAAAATAAAATAAAAAACAAACAAACAAAACGAAATAAAATTAAAATTGAGAAAGGAATGATTATACCATGGTGGGTTGTCTCCCACCTAGCACTTTTAGTTAAAGTCCTTAAGTTGGACATTTGGTGAGCTTCCTGTTATGGTGGCTTGTGTTTGAACTCATCCAGGAATCTCCACCAATGTTTGTATCTCCAGTAACCTCCGGGGTCCCAAACTAAGCATGTAAAGCCCTTAAGAAGCTTCAAACAGATTCTTAGGCTCCCGGGGTAACAAGTGTCAGAACAGATTCCAGGATCCCAAATCTTGCTTTTACACCCATCTTTGTCGGGATCTGTATTTTTCCAACTGGGTGATAAGTAATTTGAATTCTCACTGCAGCTACCAAACAGCTTCCTAGACCCATTCAATTGAGCTTTACACCAACCTTTGTGTTTAAACTTAAAGCTTCCAACCATGATGAACCTTGCAGGACAATTCTTACCACTGGCCATCTTCCTCTTACTCTTAATGTTACAAAGAGCTCTAAGTTGACCATCCGTCTCCAGTAGCCCATATTCAAGTGGAATTAGAAAGCTAAGGGATATGAATTTTACCCACTTGAATGTTGTGAAGGATGATGCAACTTAGGGGGAGGTGTTTTTAATGAAATTGCAAGCTCCAATCTCTTGTACTCTTCTCTGATAATTACCACCTCTTTGCAAGCTTCTTCAATTTTAACCTCTTCCTCTTGGTAGCTTTCTTCCAATTCAATCACCTCTTCATTGCTTTCCAAGGGCATGGGAGGTTGTGCTTCTTCTTCTTGAATCTCCATCTCTTGATCAACCTCTTCCAAGTCTTCAACTGTGATATGCCTTGGAGGTTGTACACCCTCCTCAGCATCAATTTCAAACGTCTTGAAAGGGGGTTCTATGACTGGACTTTCCCATGGAGGTTCTGCATCTCCTAAGTCTTCAACCACTTCTTCTTCTTCAATAATTCCGGCTTCCTCCACTTGTTCCAGTACAAAGTCATGTTTCGTACTGTTCACTGGAGTTTCTAGTATCTCCTTCATGCTACGTTCTTCATTAGATTGTCCACATGAAGCCATGGGGGTTCCTTGAGTGTCCGAACATCGAGAAGCTAATTGATTTATTGCTTGCTCCAATTGATGAATGGTTGCATGAAATCGATCCACTGTTTCCTTGAATCGATCCTTTGCTTCTTGATGCGCTCGGCTGTCATAAGTAGGATCATAGTGCTCTTGGATTGATGGATATAGAGATGGTGAATATCGAAGTGGTGGTTCTTGGGAGTAATTGGGTTGGAATTGGGGTGGTTCTATATATGGTTCATATGGCTCATAAGGTGGTTGGTATGGTGGTTGAGGGTTAGGGTCATATGGAGGTGAATGGTTGTAGTTGGCTTGTGAGTTTGGTGGTCTAAAGTTATGTTGAGGAGGGGGTTCATAGGTGTATGGTGGTGGTTGTTGATAATCAAAAGAGCGCTCACCACAGCCATTGCCTTGATATGCATCACAGAATGGTTGTTGATAGTACATTGGAGGTGGTTGTTGCCATGAGGGTTGATCAAATCCTTGTGGCTCCTCCCATCTTTAATTGTTCCAACCTTGATGCCTGTTCTCATTGTAATTTCTTCTTCCTGCAACATTATTGTAACCAGACTCATAGCCAAAGGGGTGAGAGTTCATAGTAGTGAGAGAAAATAAAAACAAAAACTAACAAAAAGAAAATATTTTGAAAAAGAGATGATTTAAAAAAATTTAAATTTTGAAAAATAAGATAAGATAAAAAATTTTAAAATAAAAATCTGAAATTTTTTTTTTAAATATTTACAATAACCAATAATAAGGCACACGTTTGCAATTCCCCGGCAACAGTGCCATTTTGAAGAACTGAAGATTGATGGTTTAGAAGTTATAGTAAACTCTCGTTGCAAGTATAGTTACTAAACCAAGCAATCAAACTTTCTTACAAATGTTTGGTTGTCACAAGTAACAAACCCCTTTAAAATTGATAACCGAGTATTCAAACCTTGGGTCGTCTTCTCAAGGAATTGCAGGGAGGTGTTCTTATTATTGGTTATGAGTTGTAAATTGGGATTTTGGATCAAGGTAAAAAGTATGTTGAATGACAAGTAAAATAAAATAATAATAACTGTAAAATAAACTCTTGGCAAGGTATAAGAACTGGAAGTCCTATCCTGGTTACCCTTATCAATTGTGATGAGAATGGATTTTTCTCCCACTTTGTTAACCTCTAACTATGAAGGTAAGTTAAGTGGACAAATTAATTCGAATCCTCAAGCCCCAGTCTTTCCTTGGGAAAAGTTAGAGTTATTGGATCTCGAAGTAATTCTTTAAGAATTCCAATTTTCAATCAACAATGAGTTTGATAACTCAAGAGTCTCCAATTATTTAACCAAAGCCAAAAGGGAAAAATTCAAATTATTTATATAAATAAAAGAAAGCAATCATAAGTCTGAAATACCTCAAAATATATTAAATAGAAAATCAATCTAAACATAGAGAGTCATAAAACAAAATTGAGAAAAGAAATAAAAGAACATTGAACCTGAGATTGAGAGTCATTCCTAAAACTAAGAGAAGTCCTAAATCCTAATCCTAAGAGAGAGGAGAGAACCTCTCTCTCTAAAAACTACATCTAAAACTAAAATTGTGAATATGAAAGCTTCTTCATGAATGAATGGATTCCCCCACTTTATAGCCTCTAATCTATGTTTTCTGGGCCGCAAACTGGGTCGAAAACAGCCCAGAAATCGCTGGAGAAGAATTCAAACACGCTGATTTCCGTCACTGCGATGCAGCCGCGTAGGGCACGCATTTGCGTCGCCTAGAGTCAGGGCAACTATGGCATATTATATATCAAATCAAAGCCCCGAACGTTAGCTTTCCAACGCAACTGGAACCGCGTCGTTTGGACCTTTGTAGCTAAAGTTATAGTTGTTTGAGTGCGAAGAGGTCAGGCTGTACAGCTTAGCAATTTCTCCAACTTCTTGTATTCCTTCCACTTTTGCATGCTTTCTTTCTATCCTCTGAGCCATTCCTGCCCTGTAATCTCTGAAATCACTTAACACACATATCAAGGCATCTAATGGTAATAAGAGAGGATTAAACATAGGGAACTTAAGGCCAAAGAAGCATGTTTTCAATCAAAGCACATAATTAGGAAGGCAAATGTAAAACCATGCAAATAGTATGAATAAGTGGGTAAAGAGTTGATAAAAATCACTCAATTGAGCACAAGATAAACCATAAAATAGTGGTTTATCAGCTGGGCTCCCGTTTTTGATGAATCTAGGATGTTTAGCATCCGTTTTCCTGGGAGTTCACTTGGTGCCTTTCTTGTTTTCTTTTCTTCACCTTATTTCTTTAAAGAACAATCCTGAATGTACAATAATTTTAAAACAACTCTAAATATATTATTAGCTATGAAAGCTTCATTTAAAACAAGAAAACTTCAAATTAACCATAAGAAAACTACTAAAAAAGATATGTAAAAATACTAAAGATGCCAAGGCATCACAACACCAAACTTAAAAATTTTTTTGTCCTCAAGCAAAACAGAAGAATCAACAGAGGTTATCGAAGTGATAAGAATTGAAGAGTTTATTAATTCAAATCTAAATTCGATATTTAAAATAGAAAGTGGGGTTTATAATAATCCCTATCTTGATGAATCTTGCATACTTATAATTAAGAATATCCAAAAACTCTAATCCGAATGGGAATGCTTTTTTTATTTTATGACCTTGAAAGCAGCTTACTTTTCAAAAAGTTTTAACAATTTTTCTTAGCGAGAGATATACTTTAAATTTTTTACTCTAAGTTTTTCGTCTCAAGGAGGATCTTAATATATTGTTTTAATCGATAATTCCGAACCAGTTGGATCAAGTTATCGAGTGATAAAGCATCCCTCGAATTTAATCACTCAAGCCTCTCCCTGACCCAATCAACACTACAAGCATATAACTAGGAAAATCTTTTCATTTATCCAGACATAGGTGCTCAGAGCCTCTCTGGAATCTAAAGGATTTATCCCAAGGAAACTCTTAATTTAGGTTTTCAATCGATAATCTCGGCAAATTGGCCCAAGTTATCGAGTGATGAGGCACCCCTTAGATTTACTTACCCAAGTCTCTCTGATGAAGAGCCAAAGTAGGTTTGGAATTTCACAAAATAGAGTTTCATTACATGTATAGTCCAAATCCAACAATTGACCATCAATCAAAGTTTAAATCAAAGAATTGTCACAATTTAAATCAAATTAACCGGGAGTTTTAAGTCCCGGGTTGTTCTCCCTAGGAATTGCAATGAAGTGATCAATTATTGTCTATTAGAAGAAACGGGGTTTGATGGCAATAGGCAAGAAATGTAAATAGCAAGAAAGTAAATAAGCATGCAAGGAATTAAAATCAAGCAAGTAAAGCGATAAAAATGGAAATTAAATGGCAAAAGGGAACTCTTGGCAAGGGTTGAGAGTTATGGTTACCTATCCTAGTCATTGACCACAAACATATGATGATTATGAAGAGTTAATCCTACTTAGTCAACCCTAACATTGAGGATAAGTCAAATAGGCATAATTGATCTCAATCCATAAGTCATAGTCTACTCACTAATTAACTTAGTGAAAGACTAGAGTTAGTGGAAACCAAATCAACTAACTACCCTAATATTCCAATCAAGAATGGACATCAATGACTCAAGGGTCACCAAAGTCCTCAATTCCAAGCCAAGAGTGAAGAAAAACTACACCAAAGCTAAGCAAAGCATTTTATCAAATATTTGGTGTGCATGAAAATAAAAGCATATTAAATTGCAATAATAAAAATATCTAAAGCTACCAAATGCAAGAAAATAATAATAACAACTCAATTAAATAACAACAAACAAAGAAACATTAAATTGCATTAATAAAAATTCAAATTAGCAAGAGTTCATCAATAATAAAATAACTAAATAAAAGAAAATAACAAATGAAACTAAAAGAAGCAAGATGATAGAACAAGAAATAGTAAAGAAACTAAATCAAGACAAGAATTAAAGCATCAATCTAAGAGAAAATTAACTAAATCTAACCTAATTCTAGAGAGAAGAGAGAGCTTCTCTCTCTAGAATAACCTAAAACATGTTACTAAAGCTAAACCTAATTGCTCTCCCCTTGTCTCCTCTTGAATTAGGGTTAAAATAGCTTCAGAAATGAGTTGAATTGGGTTCTGGAGGCTCAAAATTCGCTGCTAGCGAATTGCATTAAAAGAGGTCACGTGCTGGGACTTGTGCATACGCACACTTGCTAATTTTTCCACTTGTGCGTACACACAAGAGGTTGTGCGTATGCAGAACTGTATACTTCCACCTGTGCGCACACACACTTGCTGAAAAGCTCTAAACTCCATTTCTTCATGATTTCTCCACTTTTATATGCTTTTCTTCATTCCTTCATTCCAATCTTTGCCTTACAAGCTTGAAATCACTCAACAAACACATCAAGACATCAAATGGAATTAAAATAAATAAAATTTAGCAATCAAGGGCTTAAAAAGTATGTTTTCCCTTTTAAGCACAATTTAGGGAGAAAAAGTTGATAAAATCCACCCAATTATAACAAATAAATACCATGAAATGTGGATTCATCACTCTCCTTGACACAATAGCATCACAAGCACATAACTTGACTCGAGTCATTGGTGCTCAGAGCCTTATTATTTTTTTTATTTTTTTATCTCCCATTTTTTTTCATTAGATGACTGCTTCATGGTTTGGACCTTGGATTCTCATAGTACTTTTCTAGATTTTTGCTTTTGAATATTCTATCTCTCTTTCTGCAAGATTTATATACATTGAGTCCATGAATGTAATCATATTCTTTTATACGTGGCCCACTTTTATTTTAACCTTCCTCTTGATCTTCAATTCCTCTCTCTCAAATACTATCATTATAAAGAAAATTTGCTGGAAGAACAAGCAAAAAAAATTTTAAACAAACTAGATTTATGAACAAAATAGGAAACATAAAGAAAAACATGATATAATTCCAAATATAAGAAGAAAAGAAAAAGTAAAAAGATAGATGAACAATGCATGCAAAATTGTTGAAAACTAATTTTTGAATTTAAGTTAAAATCCATGAAGAAAAACTATGAATGAAGGTACTTGGAGATCAATGTAAGCGAGGAAGAAATTATTGAAGGCATTGAACTTGAGTCTTTGGCATTGGACTTGAGTACCAGGCATTGGACTTGAGCCCTGGGTGCTAGGCGCCCATGCTTGTAGGTTCCCTGGCGCTAGGCGCCAACCTTGAAGTTAGGCGCCAGTTCTCAAACCTTCATCGAAGGTGCTAGGCACCCTCTTTGGGTGCTGGGTGCCAAACCCCTATTTTTTTTTTTTGGAAAACCTAATTAATAAAAGAAATGTATTTTAATGACAAAGAGAAGAAAGAGAATAATACTTTAACGAGAAATACTTTAATGAAAAGGAGAAAAAAGAGAAAAATACTTTAATACAAAAGGGAAGAAATTGATACTAACTGTGGTTGGGTTGCCACCCAACAAGCACTTTTTTAACATCATTAGCTTGACTCACAACATTACTAGGGTGGGAGTCAGACGCTTCACTACACCTTCTTCCAGTGCTTTCCTCCATTGAATGCGCATCTTCTAGATCTTCTTCCTTTTCATAGCTTAAGTACTATAGAGAGTTCTCAATGGCTCTTTTATCAACAATTTCTTGGGCTAATAAATCAATTATATCTACCCTCATTCAACTTTCTGATTCACTAGGGTATTACACGGCTTTAAAGACATTAAAAAATATTTGTTCATCATGCACCCTTAGTGTTAGCTCATCTTTTTGGACATCAATGAGAGCTCGTCTGGTGGCTAAGAAAGGTCTCCCTAAGATTATGGAAGCATCCTAAGCCTCTTCCATGTCAAGGATTACGAAATCAGCAGAGAAGATGAATTTTTTGACGTTGACTAATGCGTTTTCCACTATCCTGATTCGTGAGCATTTTGTACCCTTTTTTCCCTATTTTCTAGTTGCTTTCAGTTAGAATTTATTAAGTTTTACTATATTTTAGTGTAAAAATTCCCTTTGGATGCTACTTTGAGTTGTTTTAGTATTTTTATGATTTCAGGTAAAATTCAGAGCAATTTGGGAGGGTTTAGAGCAAAAAGGAGAAGAGTTGGTGGTGCCACTCAATTGGGCGCTTAGCGCCAGTAAGCCTTGCAACCAGGAATGCCTCTGCCTCCTTATTGACGCTAAATGCCCATCTGGCGTTTAGCGCCAGGTAGTCTAAAACCAAACCCACACTTTGGAGCATCTATAGTTGGATTTATCTTGTATTAGTTATCTTATCTTTTATTTTTGTAATTTTTATTTACAAGCAATATCTTTTAGTTTTAGGATTTATTACTTTATTTTATTTTCAAATCAAATTAGGTTAGATATAAAAGGGAAAAGATTTACGCTTTTGAGGGGATCATCGGACCTTCAGATTTTTTCTCTTCCGAACTTTTTAGAACCCTAGTTTTTCTCTATAAATTATGAGCCACTAAACCTCTTTGGTTAAGGTTAGGATCTCTGTTTATTTCTATGGATTAAGACTATTACTTTTCTATTTTACTTAATGTACTGATTCAATTTCAACGATTACTTTCGTTCTTAATTTTATGAATCTGGGTAGAACGAGAGTATGACCTTATTCTAGATGCATTCTTGTGACCCTTGGGATAGGTGATGAGCGGATAATTTATACGCTTTTTGGTATTATTTTTACATAGTTTTTAGTATGATTTAGTTAGTTTTTAGTATATTTTTTTTAGTTTTTAAATAAAAATCACATTTCTGAACTTTACTATGAGTTCGTGTATTTTTTTGTGATTTCAGGTAATTTCTGGCTGAAATTGAGGGACTTGAGCAAAAATCTGATTCAGAGGCTGAAGAAGGACTGCAGATGCTGTTGGATTCTGACCTCCCTGCACTCAAAATGAATTTTCTGGAGCTACAGAAACCCAATTGGCGTGCTCTCAATTGCGTTGGAAAGTAGACATCCAGGACTTTCAAGAAATATATAATAGTCCAAACTTTGCACGAGTTTTGACAATGCAAACTGGCGTTCAAAAGCCAACTCCTTGCCCTATTCTGGAGTTAAACGCCAGAAACAAGTTGCAAATCAGAGTTAAATGCCAGAAACAGGCTACAACCTGGCGTTTAACTCCAAAAAGAGTCTCTACACATGAAAGCTCAATCTCAGCCCAAGCACACACCAAGTGGGCTCGAAAGTGAATTTCTACATCATTTACTTATCTTATGTAACCCTAGCTACTAGTTTAGTATAAAAACTACCTTTAGTGATTTATTTCATATCTCTGGTTAGTCTTTGAATAATTTTATGTTCTGAGATCATGTTTAGGGGGCTGGCCATTCAGCCATGCCTGAACCTTCTTCACATATGTATTTTCAACGGTAGAGTTTCTACACACCATAGATTAAGGTGTGGAGCTCTGCTGTTCCTCATGAATTAATGTAAAGTACTATTGTTTTCTTATTCAATTCAAGCTTATTCCTATTCTAAGACATTCATTTACACTTTAACATGATGAATGTGATGATCCGTGACACTCATCACCATTCTCAACCTATGAACGTGTGCCTTACAACCACTTCCATTCTACCTTGGATTGAGCGTTTATCTCTTAGCCTCCATTCCAAAAGATCGGAGTCTTCGTGGTATAAGCTAGAATTATTGGCGGCCATTCTTGAGATCCGAAAAGTCTAAACCTTGTATGTGGTATTCCGACTAGGATCTGGGATGGGATGACTGTGACGAGCTTCAAACTCGCGAGTGTTGGGCGTGTGACAGACGCAAAAGGATCAATGGATCCTATTCCAACATAATCGAGAACCGACAGATGATTAGTCGTGCGGTGACAGTGCATTTGGACCATTTTCACTGAGAAAACGGGAAGTAGCCATTGACAAGGGTGATGCCCAACATACAGCTTGCCATGGAAAAGAGTATGAATGATTGGATGAAAGCAGTAGGAAAGCAAAGGTTTAGAAGGAACAAAAGCATCTCCATACGCTTATCTGAAATTCTCACCAATGAATTGCATAAGTATCTCTATCCTATTTTATATTTTATATCATAATTATCAAAATTCCATAACCGTTTGAATCTGCCTGAATGAGATTTACAAGGTGACCATAGCTTGCTTCAAGCCGACAATCTCCGTGGGATCGACCCTTACTCACATAAGGCTTGTTACTTGGATGACCCAGTGCACTTGCTGGTTAGTTGTATCGGAGTTGTGAAAAAGAATTTGAGATTATAAACGTGCGTACCAAGTTTTTTTGGCACCGTTCTAAAGATCACAATTTCGTGCACCATGTTTTTGGCGCCGTTACCGGGGATTGTTCGAGTTTGGACAACTGACGGTTCATCTTGTTGCTCAGATTAGGTAATTTTATTTTAATTTTAAGCTTTTTGTTTTTATTCTTTTTATTTTCGGAAAAATCATTCAAAAAAAATTTCAAAAAAAAATAAATTATTCTATGTTCTTCAGAATTTTTAAGAATGAATTCTAGAGTTTCATGGGATATGTTGAATCCTGGCTGGCTGTTAAGCCATGTCTAATCTTTTGGACCGAGGTTTCAACTATCCTTAGAAGAGCTTCTTTGTCTTTCTCAGCAATTTAGCTGTTGTATGTAATGATCTGCTAAAGCTTGGCTGGCCATTGGCCATGTCTAGTGTTTTGGACCGAAGCTTTCACTGAAAGCTTGGTTGGCTAGTAAGCCATGTCTAATTCCTGGACTGGAGCTTTAGACTAACGTTGCATGGTTCCTGGAATTCTCATTAAAAATTTTGAAATCCTTATTTTTCTTTTTCCAAACAATTTTTGAAAAATACAAAAAAAAATTAATAAAATCATAAAAACCAAAAAATTGATGTTTCTTGTTTGAGTCTAGTGTCAATTTTTAAGTTTGGTGTCAATTGCATCTTTTTAATTTTTCTTTAAATTTTCGAAGAACACCTGCATGAAACTGTTCTTCATGATCTTCAAGTTGTTCTTGATGATCTTCTTTGTTTGATCTTTGCATTTTCATATTTTGTGTCTTTTCTTGTTTTTCATATGCATTCTCAATTTGTTAGTGTCTAAAGTTTGAAAATTTCTAAGTTTGGTGTCCTGCATTTTTTTCTTTTCTTAAAAATTTTCAAAAATAAGTCTTGATGTTCATCTTGATCTTCAAAGTGTTCTTGGTGTTCATCTTGACATTCAAAGTGTTCTTGCATGCCTCATGTGTTTTGATCTTGAATTTTTATGTTTTGCATCATTTTTATATTTTTCTCTCTCCTCATAAAAAATTCAAAAATAAAAAATTATCTTTCTCTTTTTCTTCTCATAAATTTCGAATATTTGAGTTTACTTTTTCAAAAATTTTTCAAAATTTAGTTGTTTCTTATGAGTCAAATCAAATTTTCAATTTAAAAATTCTATCTTTTTCAAATCTTTTTTTTTAAATCAAATCTTTTTCATTTTTCTTTCATATTTTCAAAAATTCAAATTGATTTTGAAAAATCTTTTTCTTATTTTATTCCATATTTTTCAAAATATTTACTAACAATTAATGTGATTGATTCAAAAAAATTTGAGTTTGTTACTTGCCTATTAAGAAAGGTTCAATCTTTAAATTTTAGAATCATATCTTTTAGTTTCTTGTTAGTCAAGTAATCAATTTCAATTTTCAAAATCAAATCTTTTTAATTTCCAATTCAAATCTTTTTCAAAATGATTTTCAATCATATCTTTTTCAATTTCAATCATATCTTTTTCAAAATCAATTTCAAAATCTTTTCTAACTTCTCACCCTTTCAAATTTGATTTTCAAATCTTTTTCAATTAACTACTTGACTTTTTAGTTTATTTTTAAAAGTTTTCTATTTCAATCATATCTTTTTCAAAACCACCTAACTAATTTTCTCTCTCTAATTTTCGAAAACTCCTATCCACTTTTTCAAAATTTTTTCTAATTAACTAATTGTTTTAATTTTTAATTTTTAATTTTACTCCTTCTCGTAATTTTCGAATTCTAACTACATTTTAAAATAAAAACAAAAATATTTTTCCTTTTAGTTTAAATTAAATTCGAATTTTCTCCCCCCCTCTCTCATCTCCTTCTATTTATTTAATTATATACTAACACTTCTCTTCTACTCATAATTCGAACACCATCTTCTTCTCTGTGTTCGAGTTTTTCTCTTCTCCTCCTTCTATTCTTCTCCTCTTATACTCACATAAGGAATCTCTATATTGTGACATAGAGGATTCCATTATTTTTTTTCTGTTCTCTTCTTTTTCATATGATCAGGAACAAGGATAAGAACATTCTTGTTGAAGCTGATCCTGAACCTGAAAGGACTCTGAAGATGAAGCTAAGGGAAGCTAAAGCACAACTCTCTGGAGAGAACCTGACAGAAATTTTCGAAAAAGAAGGAGACATGGCCGAACCTAATAACAATGGTGGAGATGCAAGGAATATGCTTGGTGACTTTATTGCACCCTCTTCTAACTTCTATGGAAGAAGCATCTCACTTCCTGCAATTGGAGCAAACAACTTTGAGCTTAAGCCTCAATTAGTTTCTCTAATGCAACAGAACTGCAAGTTTCATGGACTTCCAATGGAAGATCCTCATCAGTTTTTAGCTGAATTCTTGCAAATCTGTGACACTGTCAAGACCAATGGAGTGGATCCCAAGGTCTATAGGCTTATGCTTTTCCCTTTTGCTGTAAGAGACAGAGCTAGAACATGGTTGGATTCACAACCTAAGGATAGCCTGAACTCTTGGGATAAGCTTGTCAGTGCTTTCCTGGCCAAATTCTTTCCACCTCAAAAGATGAGCAAGCTTAGAGTGGAAATCCAAACGTTCAGACAGAAGGAAGGAGAATCCCTCTATGAAGCTTGGGAAAGATACAAGCAACTGATCAAAAGGTGTCCTACTGACATGCTTCCAGAATGGAGCATCATAAGTATATTCTATGATGGTCTGTCTGAGTTGTCAAAAATGTCATTGGACCATTCTACAGGAGGATCTCTTCACATGAAAACCCCTACAGAAGCTCAGGAACTCGTTGAAATGGTTGCAAATAACCAGTTCATGTACACCTCTAAGAGGAATCCTGTGAACAATGGGACACCTCAGAAGAAGGGAGTTCTTGAAATTGATACTCTGAATGCCATATTAGCTCAGAACAAAATATTGACTCAGTAAGTCAATATGATTTCTCAGAGTCTGAATGGATTGCAAGCTACATCCAACAGTACTAAAGAAGCATCTTCTGAAGAAGAAGCTTATGATCCTGAGAACCCTGCAATAGCAGAGGTGAATTACATGGGAGAACCCTATGGAAAAACCTATAATCCTTCATGGAGAAATCATCCAAATTTCTCATGGAAGGACCAACAGAAGCCTCAACAAGGCTTCAATAATAATGGTGGAAGAAATAGGTTTAGCAATAGCAAGCCTTTTCCATCATCTTCTTAGCAACAGACAAAGAATTATGAACAGAGCCATTTTAGCCTGGCAACCATAGTCTTTGGTCTATCCAAGACCATACTATGTTTCATGAATGAAACAAGGTCCTCCATTAGAAATTTGGAGGCACAAGTGGGTCAGCTGAGTAAGAAGATTACTGAAACTCCTCCCAGTACTCTCCCAAGCAATACAGAAGAAAATCCCAAGAGAGAATGCAAGGCCATAACCTTACTTGGTGTGGCCGAATGCCCAGAGGAGGAGGAGGACATGAATCCCAGTGAAGAAGACCTCATGGGACGTCCTCTGAACAGAAAGGAGTTCCCCTTTCAGGAACCAAAGGAATCTGAGGCTCATACAGAGACCCTAGAGATTCCATTGAACCTCCTTCTGCCATTCATGAGCTCTGATGAATACTCTTCCTCTGAAGAGGATGAAGACATCACTGAAGAGCAAGTTGCTAAGTATCTAGGAGCAATCATGAAGCTGAATGCCAAGTTATCTGGTACTGAGACTTGGGAGGATGAACCCCCCTTGTTAACCAATGAACTGAATGCATTAATGAGGCAGAAATTACCTCAGAAGAAACCGGAACCCGGAAAATTCTTCATACCTTGTACCATAGGCACCATGACCTTTGAGAAGGCTCTATGTGACCTGGGGTCAGGGATAAACCTCATGCCCCTCTCTGTAATAGAGAAACTAGGAATCTTTGAAGTACAAGCTGCAAGAATCTCACTAGAGATGGTAGATAAATCTATGAAACAGGCTTATGGACTAGTAGAGGAAGTGCTAGTGAAGGTTGAAAGCCTTTACATCCCTGCTGATTTCATAATCCTAGACACTGGGAAGGATGAGGATGAATCCATCATCCTTGGCAGACCTTTCCTGGCCACAGCAAAAGTTGTGATTGATATTGACAGAGGAGAGTTGGTCCTTCAGTTGAATGAGGACTACCTTGTATTTAAGACTCAAGGTTCTCCTTCTATAACCATGGAGAGGAAGCATGAGAAGCTTCTCTCAGAACAGAGTCAAACAAAACCCCCACATTCAAACTCTAAGTTTGGTGTTGGGAGGCCACAACCAAACTCTAAGTTTGGTATTGAGAGGCCCCAACATTGCTCTGATCTTCTATGAGGTTCTATGAGAGCTCACTGTCAAGCTATTGACATTAAAGAAGCACTTGTTGGGAGGTAACCCAATGTTATTTAATTATATCTATTTATTTTCCAATGCTATTTTATGTTTTCTTTAGGTTGATGATCATATGAAGTCACAAAAATAGCTGAAAAATCAAAAACAGAATGAAAAACAGCATTAAAAATAGCTCACCCTGGAGGAAGAGCTTACTGGCGTTTAAACGCCAGTAAGAAGCATCAAACTGGCGTTTAACGCCAGAAAAAAGCATCAAGCTGGCGTTAAACGCTAGAAACAAGCACCAAACTGGCGTTTAACGCCAAGAATGGGAGAAAAGCTGGCGTTAAACGCCAGAAACAAGCAGCAAGCTGGCGTTTAACGCCAGACATGCATTCTAAGGGTGTTTTGCATGCCTAAATGGAGCAGGGATGCTAAGTCCTTGACCCTTCTGGATCTGTGGACCCCACAGGATCCCCACCTACCCCACCTCTTCTTCTCTCCTCTTCACACCTTTTCATAACACTCTTCCCCAAATACCCTTCACCAATCACCTCCATACCTCTTCCTCAAATACCCTTAACCACTCACATCCATCCACTCTTCCCCATAAACCCCACCTACCTCCAAAATTCAAATTTTTTTACTTCCCAAATCCAACCCTAATGGCCGAAACCTACCTTCTTCCACCCCTATATAAACCCATTAACACTACTCCATTTTCATACATCACAAACACTACTTCCCCCTCTTGGCCGAATACACTCTCTCACTCCATCTCCTCTATTTTCTTCTTCTTCTACTACTTTCTTTCTTCTTTTGCTCGAGGACGAGCAAACCTTTTAAGTTTAGTGTGGTAAAAGCATTGCTTTTTGTTTTTCCATAACCATTAATGGCACCTAAGGCCAGAGAAACCTCAAGAAAGACGAAAGGGAAGGCAATTGCTTCCACCTCTGAGTCATGGGAGATGGAGAGATTCATCTCAAAGGTCCATCAAGACCACTTCTATGAAGTTGTGGCCAAGAAAAAGGTGATCCCTGAGGTCCCTTTTAAGCTCAAAAAGAGCGAGTATCCGGAGATCCGACAAGAGATTAGAAGAAGAGGTTGGGAAGTACTCTCCAATCCTATTCAATAAGTCGGAATCTTAATGGTTCAAGAGTTCTATGCAAACGCATGGATCACTAGGAACCATGATCAAAGTATGAACCCGAATCCAAAGAATTGGCTTTCAATGGTTTCGGGGGAAATACTTAGATTTCAGTCCGGAAAATGTAAGATTAGCGTTCAACTTGCCAATGATGCAAGAAAATGCATGCCCCTACACTAGAAGGGTCAACTTTGATCAAAGGTTGGACCAAGTCCTCATGGACATATGTGTGGAAGGAGCTCAATGGAAAGTTGACTCAAGAGGCAACCCGGTTCAATTGAGAAGACCGGACCTTAAGCCTGTAGCTAGAGGATGGTTGGAGTTTATCCAATGCTCTATCATTCCTACTAGTAACCGATCCGAAGTAACTGTGGATCGAGCCATCATGATCCATAGTATCATGATTGGGGAGGAAGTAGAAGTTCATGAGATCAAACCTCAAGAACTCTACAAGGTGGCTGACAAGTCCTCCACTTTGGCAAGGTTAGCCTTTCCTCACCTCATTTGCCACCTCTGCAATTCGGATGGAATTGACATAGAGGGAGATATCCTCATTAATGAGGACAAGGCCATCACTAAGAAAAGGATGGAGCAAACAAGAGATCATGGACCTCAACAAGAGCATGAGGAAATTCCTCACCATGAAATCCCTGAGATGCCTCAAGGGATGCACTTTCCTCCACAAAACTATTGGGAGCAAATCAACACCTCCCTAGGAGAATTAAGTTCCAACATGGGACAACTAAGGATGAAATACCAAGAGCACTCCATCATTCTCCATAAGATTAGAGAAGATCAAAGAGCTATGAGGGAGGAGCAACAAAGGCAAGGAAGAGACATAGAGGAACTCAAGAACACCATTGGTTCTTCAAGAGGAAGAAGACGCCACCCTCACTAAGGTGGACCCGTTCCTTAATCTCCTTGTCTATTTATCTTTTCTGTTTTCATTCTCTATGCTTTATTTTTATTTATGTTTGTGTCTTATTACATGATCATTAGTATCTAGTGTCTATGCCTTAAAGCTATGAATGTCCTATGAATCCATCACCTCTCTTAAATGAAAAATGTTCTAAAAACAAAAGAACAAGAAGTACATGGATTTCAAATTCATCCTTGAAGTTAGCTTAATTATTTTGATGTGGTGGCAATACTTTTTGTTTTCTGAATGAATGATTGAACATTGCATATTTTTTATATTGTTGTTTATGAATGTTAAAATTGTTGGCTCTTGAAAGAATGATGAAAAAGGAGAAATGTTATTGATAATCTGAAAAATCATAAAAATGATTCTTGAAGCAAGAAAAAGCAGTGAAAAGCAAAGCTTGCGAGAAAAAAAAAATAAAATGGTGAAAAAAAGAAAAAAAGAAAGAAAAAGAAGAAAAAGCAAGCAGAAATAGCCAAGAGCTCTTAAAACCAAAAGGCAAGAGCAAAGAGCCAATAACCCTTTAAACCAAAAGGCAAGGGTAAAAAGGATCCAAGGCTTTGAGCATCAGTGGTTATGAGGGCCCAAAGGAATAAAATCCTAGTCTAAGCGGCTAAACCAAGCTGTCCCTAACCATGTGCTTGTGGCGTGAAGGTGTCAAGTAAAAAGCTTGAGACTGAGTGGTTAAATTCGTGATCCAAAGCAAAAAGAGTGTGCTTAAGAACCCTGGACACCTCTAATTGGGGACTCTAGCAAAGTTGAGTCACAATCTGAAAAGGTTCACCCAGTTATGTGTCTGTGGCATTTATGTATCAGGTGGTAATATTGGAAAACAAAGTGCTTAGGGCCACGGCCAAGACTCATAAAGTAGCTGTATTCAAGAATCAACATACTAAACTAGGAGAATCAATAACACTATCTAAATTCTGAGTTCCTATAGATGCCAATCATTCTGAGCCTCAAAGGATAAAGTGAGATGCCAAAACTATTCAGAGGCAAAAAGCTACTAGTCTTGCTCATCTGATTGGAGCTAAGTTTCATTGATATTCTGGAATTTAATAGTATATTCTCTTCTTTTTATCCTATTTGATATTCAGTTGCTTGGGGATAAGCAACAATTTAAGTTTGGTGTTGTGATGAGCGGATAATTTATACGCTTTTTGGCATTATTTTTACATAGTTTTTAGTATGATTTAGTTAGTTTTTAGTATATTTTTATTAGTTTTTAAATAAAAATCACATTTCTGGACTTTACTATGAGTTCCTGTGTTTTTCTGTGATTTCAGGTAATTTCTGGCTGAAATTGAGGGACTTGAGCAAAAATCTGATTCAGAGGCTGAAGAAGGACTGCAGATGCTGTTGGATTCTGACCTCCCTGCACTCGAAATGGATTTTCTGGAGCTACAGAAACTCAATTGGCGCGCTCTTAATTGCGTTGGAAAGTAGACATCCAGGGCTTTCCAACAATATATAATAGTCCATACTTTGCACGAGTTTTGACGATGCAAACTGGCGTTCAAACGCCAACTCCCTGTCCTATTCTAGAGTTAAACGCCAGAAACAGGTTTTAAATCAGAGTTAAACGCCAGAAACAGGCTACAACCTGGCGTTTAACTCTAAAAAAAGTCTCTACACATGAAAGTTCAATACTCAGCCCAAGCACACACCAAGTGGGCCTAGAAGTGGATTTCTACATCATTTACTTATCTTATGTAACCCTAGCTACTAGTTTAGTATAAAAACTACTTTTAGTGATTTATTTCACATCTCTGGTTAGTCTTTGAATAATTTTATGTTCTGAGATCACGTTTAGGGGGTTGGCCATTCAGCCATGCCTGAACCTTCTTCACTTATGTATTTTCAACGGTAGAGTTTCTACACACCATAGATTAAGGTGTAGAGCTCTGCTGTTCCTCATGAATTAATGCAAAGTACTATTATTTTCTTATTCAATTCAAGCTTATTCCTATTCTAAGACATCCGCTTACACTTTAACATGATGAATGTGATGATCCGTGACACTCATCACCATTCTCAACCTATGAACGTGTGCCTGACAACCACTTCCGTTCAACCTTGGATTGAGCGTTTATCTCTTAGCCTCCATTCCGAAATATCAGAGTCTTCGTGGTATAAGCTAGAATTATTGCCGACCATTCTTGAGATCCGGAAAGTCTAAATCTTGTCTGTGGTATTCCGAGTAGGATCTGGGATGGGTTGACTGTGACGACCTTCAAACTCGCGAGTGTTGGGCGTGTGACAGACGCAAAAGGATCAATGGATCCTATTCCAACATGATCGAGAACCGACAGATGATTAGCCGTGCGATGACAACGCATTTGGACCATTTTCACTGAGAGGATGGGAAGTAGCCATTGACAACGGTGATGCCCAACATACAGCTTGCCATGGAAAGGAGTATGAATGATTGGATGAAAGCAGTAGGAAAGTAGAGGTTCAGAAGGAACAAAAGCATCTACATACGCTTATCTGAAATTCTCTCCAATGAATTGCATAAGTATCTCTATCCTATTTTATATTTTATATCATAATTATCAAAATCCCATAACCATTTGAATCTGCCTGACTGAGATTTACAAGGTGACCATAGCTTGCTTCAAGCCGACAATCTCCGTGGGATCGACCTTTACTCACGTAAGGTTTATTACTTGGATGACCCAGTGCACTTGCTGGTTAGTTGTATCGGAGTTGTGAAAAAGAATTTGAGATTATAAATGTGCGTACCAAGTTTTTTTAGCGCCGTTGCTAAAGATCACAATTTCGTGCACCAATAGGTCATTCACCTCAACATAGTTTGGAAGAAAATTCTTCCAAAATTTCTAATTACTTGAACTAATCTGGATATGTGACATATAATCCATTTAACCTTGGGTAATTAGGGTTTTTATGGCCATAAACTAGATTTGAACTTAGCCTTCTATTCAGAATCAAGTGACCAAGAGATTGTCGGTTAATGAAGGTTAGAGGAGACTAAATCACTAAGGGATTACGGTTTAGTCAATTACAGTTTGCCATTAAATGAATCTTGCATCATTAAAATAGTTAGTAAGAAACCTAAATCCAGAAAAGTAAACATCTCTGATACTTTAAATATTTCTCTCATTAATTTCTACACCAAATTCATTATTTGCTTTCTTTACTCTTGTTCAATTATTTAATGCTTTTACAACCCACCAAACTAACTCTTCTGTTTACCTGACTAAGCCAATCAGTTGACCATTGTTGCTCAATTCCTCAGTCCTCGTGGGATTGACCTTCACTTACCTAAAGTATTACATGGACGACCTGGTGCACTTGCCGGTTCAGTTGTGGACATTCTAAATTTTGCACCATATCCCATATGGAAACTTTATTGATCTGTTGGCCAGTTGCAAGGATACTTTTGTTGGCTTCACTTTTTCAATTTGTAGCTTTCTCATCATAGACAGGGGCATCAAATTAATGCTTGCCCCTAATTCACAACATCCTTTTCGATTGTGACATCCCCAATTATACAAGGGATTTAGAAAATTTCGAAATCTTTCAGCCTCTGTGGTAGTTTTCTTTGAACAAGTGCACTGCATTCCTTGGTGAGTATCACTGTTTCATCCTCCTTGAGGGTTTTTTTTCTTGGATTCAGTTCCTTCATGAACTTAGCATAGTGCGGCATTTGTTCTCAAGCTTCTGCAAAAGAAATGTCGATTTGCAGCTTCTTAAACACCTCAAGAAATTCAAAGAATTAATTCTCCTGATTCTGCTTCTATAGCCATTGAAGATATGGAATTCTTGGTCAATAGGCTTTCACATTCTCCTTTTTTATTTATGTAGGAGCAATCTTCTTTTTTTTATTTCTCATCCTTTTTCTCTTTTGAAGGCTCCTCAACTTGTCCTTCATTCACCTTGGGAATCTCCCTGTTAACTACTATTCCATTCTTTAATTTGATAGCCTTGTACTCCTCTCTAGGATTTGGTACTGTGTCACTTGGAAAGAAATTTGTTGGCTTCTCTATCAATTGCTTGGCAATCTGTCCCACTTGCACTTCTAGATTTTTGATAAAAGCTTATTGATTTTGAAATTTACTCTTGTTTCTTACAAGAAGCTTTGGGTTTATTGAACAAATGCATTAGTGGATTGGGGAAGTTTTTATATGGCAAGCTCAAAAGGTAATGATTTCTGAGAGTTTACTTACTTTTGGTATAGAACATTGAAGGAAAATTAGGGTGATTCTTCCAGTCAGTCAGGGTTGTAAGATTTTGAAAACGGATTGTTCTCTGGCTTTGAGGAATGTCCCGTGAAATTCACTTTCTCATTGAATGGACGAACTTCTTTGAATAATTCACACCCTTCACTTTGATGTGCCCCTCCACACAAGTCACATGTAGCTTGTATTCCAATTACTAAAACTTGCCTCTGTTTTAGTTGTATTGTGAACGAGAAGATTTGTTAAGACATAATTCTATTTTGTGCTAGGATTGTGTACATGGTGTCCAATGCCATCACTCCCTTTTTTGAGGTTCTTTCGGATGAGTACATGAAATTATTGGCTGCCACTATTTCGATCAACTCCAATGCTTCTTCCGGTGTCTTTCTATGTAATGAACCTTTTGCCGATGAGTCGATCATGGTTCTTGAGGCTTCTGAGACTCCATCATAAAAATTTTATATTTGCATCCACTCAGGGAAAGTATGATGTGGGCATTTTTTGAGTATCTCCTTGTATCTTTCCCATGCTTTATAGAGTGATTCATCATTCTTTTGGGAGAAAGAATTTATGTTATTCCTCAACCGAGCCAACTTCTAGAGTGAGAAATATTTAGTTAAAAATTTGTTAACTAAATCCTTCTACGATGTTCTGCTACCCAGAGGTTGAGCTTGGAGCCATTGCTTATTTCTATCTTTCAAAGAGAATGGAAATAGTCATAACTAAATGGGTTTGGGACTAACTCTATTACTCTTTATCGTGTTGCAAAGTTGCAGAAAACTAGCTATGTGGACATTAGGATCCTCTAGAGGGCTACCACTAAAATGATCTTGCTGCACTACATTAATTAGTGAGGGTTTTAGTTCAAAATTGTTTGCTTGAACCATGGGCCTCATTATGCTGCTTCCACAGCTATCAATGGTAGGTGTGGTATAATCACCAATGGTCATTCTCACATTGTTGTTCTCCTTTATCATTCTCTCTTCTTCTTCTCTCTTAGCACTTTATTTCCTCCTTAATTGTGCAAATGTTATTTCTATTTCAGGATTAAAGAGTGTGAAATTTTCTCTCCCTTACAAACAAAAATACAAAAATAAATAAATAAATAAAATTCACTATATAGAATAAAGAAGAAGAATAAAAAGAAGATTGAAAGATCTAATTTAGTGATTCAATAAAATGTGTGTTGTCTAAAACTTCACATGTCAAAACTTGATGGCACTACTCTTGCCAAGTGCACCAAATCGCTTCAAGTAATACCACAGTGAGTGGATATCATTTTCACGAGGATTAAATGATTGAGTAAGCAACTTCTAATTAGATCAACCGAACCTTTACAAGAGGATGGATATGAATCTTGAAATAGTAAAGTAGAGTGTTTTGTGTGAATGAATTCGTACGAAATAGTTAGAGAAATAAACAGTGGAATGAGATGTTAAGGTTCACCAATTCCTTAGTCAATCAATTAAGAAAAGAGATTAAGCACAATTCCAATTTAACATCGCACAACCTTTCAAAAGCTATTCCTGGTCAGTTTAAAAATTATGAGAAAGAGTTTCAAGCTAATCCCGATATTAACTTTTCTAAGAGAATAAAGAGATCCAAAATAGAAGTGGAATATTCCCTAATACTTCTAACCATTAAGATGAAGAACGAAACTTAATTCTTGAAAAAGTATCAATGCGTTAATCAAAATAAAATAAACAATCTAATTACCAATCTATGAAAATCAAATAGAGCTCCTAACCCTAACAAAAGAGGATTAGTGACTCATGATAAATAGAAATATAAACTAAAACTAATGAATGAGATGTTGGATCATTGATGATAGATTCGTGAATCATCTCTTCGTTATTTATATCGTAAATCCTATACTAAAATTCAAATTCAAAAATAAATCTAATCTTTCGAAGGATAAGATAACTAAACCAACAAATCAAATCTTAACTAAAACCAAATCTTATCTTTCGAGAAGAAGCTAACTATAACTAATCATTCAAATCTTAAAAAGTCTGGGCCGAGTAAAAAATTTTTGGAAGAGAATTTTGGGCCTAGCGCTGAAGTTGAAGTCTGGGCGCCTAACTTGAAGACTTGATGTTCTGGGTGCTAGACTTGAGCATTTAGCGCTGGACACCAATGCATTTTTTACCTATGGGAGGTAAAATAGTCTTCAAATTTAGGCACCAAGCATGGGTGCTAGGTGCCCTTCGGTGGAATTGCTGGCGCTGGGCACCAGGCTTCAGAAGTTGGGCGCCAGCCTTGAAATTGGGCTTTGGAAGCATGGGCGTATGGTGCCCACTTTCTAGCATTGGGAGCCAGCCTTTGATTGCTTCACCAAAGGCGTGGGTGCCTTTTGGGCACTGGGCTTTAGTTCCTTGGGTGCTAGGATTTGGTTCCTTAGATGCTGGGTGCCCTTTTTTATGAATCTTGGGCGTTTAGCACCATGTTTTTCTACGAGTTCACTTGATACCTTCCTTGTTTGCTTTTCATCATATTATTTTTTTAAAGAACAATCCTGAATGCACAATAATTCTATAATAACTCTAAATATATGATTAGCTATGAAAACTTCATTTAAAATAAGGAAACTTCAAATTAAACATAAGAAAACTACAAAAAAAGATATGTAAAAATCACTAAAGATTTCAAGGCATCAACATTCCTATTACTAAGACATTAATCAAAACTTTTTAGCTGAAAAAGGCAAAATATTTATCAATAACTCAACAAATTAACAGAAAATAACTGATGCATCTTGATAATATAAAATTACCCAAAAATCAATTAAGTTTCTGATGAGCCAAAATTTAATGTGCTCGGATATTGGCAAGTGCACCAAATCGTTCAGGTAATACCACGGTGAGTATCGTTCCCACGAGGATTAACAGATTGAGGCAGAAACGTCTAATTGAATCTCTAATTAGATCAATCAAACCTTGGCAAGAGGATTGTGGATCTTAAAGAAAAAAAAGAACGAATAAGAGAGAATTGATTTTGTTTAGATTATTAGGCGAGAAAAGGCTTAGAGAATTAAGAAGTAATCTATGAATGAGAATGTTGAAGGCTTTGGAGATGTTTGATTCTTAGAAGAACAATGCTTATGCTTTCTTATTTCAACTTATACAAAAAATCTTTTCATAGTAAATCATTGATAACTAAATTCCAATTCCTTGATAATTCAATTTCTCTTTACATAATAAATTGCCAATCCCTTGGTCATCTAATCAAGAGAAGAGGTGAAGAACGGTTTCGATTTTAAGCCACACAATATTCAAAAACTATACCTAGTTGAATTATATGTTAGGTATTCAGAGACTAGTTCTAAATAATTGAAGATTATGAGATGAGTTTCAAGCTAATTCCAAAATTAATTTTTCTAAAGTAATAACAAAATCTAAGACAGAATAATAATATTTTCTAATACTTCAAACCATTAGTAATGAAGAACGAAACTCAATCTTAAAAAGTAAAAAAGCATGAAATAAAATAAAGAAAACACTCACATTATAAATATATAAACCAAACAGAGCTTGGAGGTTTACTTACTCATGATAATAAAGAAAACTAAAGAGAAGAGTGGAAGATGAAGGTATGAGATCTTGGTTTGGGATCCAAAGATCTCCGATCCCCCAGATGCCTCCCTCTGTGAACTACGTTCACTTATTTATATCCTACTTCTACCTAAAATTCAAATTCAAAACTAAATCTTATATTATCTTTAGAAAGAATAAGATAACTAATATTAATAATTCAAATCCTAACTGAAACTAAAATCAAATCTTATCTTTCTAGAAGAATTTAACAACAACTAATCACTTAAATTTGGAGATTTGGGCTTAATTCGAAACTTTCTGGAAGGTGGATTTGCCTCGGCACTAGGTTTCATGCTTTTGGGTGCTAGGCTTGAGGTTTTGGGTGTTGGGCGCCCAATTTGGATGCTGGGATTCACATTTGGGCGCCAAGCACTGGTAGTTGGGCGCTGGACGCTGGTGTTTGTGCACTGGGCACCGATGGAAAAGAATTGTGGCGTGCACGGCTCATACTCAACATCCACTATAGACATATGCATATCACTCTGAAGCTCTAGATGTTAGCTTTCTAACGCATTAGAACTACCTCATTTAGACCTCTATAGCTCAAGTTATGATTACTTGAGTATGAAGAGATCAGGATCAGCATTTGCAAATTACTCTTTAGTTGTAAATTTTCTTGAAAATATAACCTGAATCCACAATAATTCTAAAACAGCTCCAAATTTATGATTAGTTATTAAAACTTCATTTAAATTATAAAAACATAAAAAAATATTTAATATAAAGGATAAGAAAACTACTAAAAAATATATAAAATCACTAAAAATGTCAAGACATCAGTTTCTAAACAGTTGCTTATGAGTTAACACACATTAGAAGCTACTACTTGAAATTATATATCCAGAAAGATTAAGGTGAGGGCCAGAAACATCAAGGAGTACCTTGTATAATGGTGATATGAGGGTTGAGCAACAACGAAAGTTACAAGAGAAGGACAGTTACGGGTTGTCAGGGGAGAGGCAGCGACGGGTGCTGATCCATGAAGGGAGAAGCGATGACTGAGTATTTGTGAGAGAGAGCGAGCATCGACGAAGGGTTTGCAAGAGAGAGTGAGAGTTGAGGGAGGATTTGCAAGGAGAAAGTGAGTATCAATGGAAGATTACGGGTTTACAGCGCCGACGGAGGGAGCGCTGACGAAGGGAGCACCGACAAAGGGATTGTGAGAGAGGGTTGTGGTGCACGAAATTGTGATCTCTGAAACGGCACCAAACACTTGGTACGCATGATCTTAATCTCAACTCTTTTCACAACTCCGCACAACTAACCAGCAAGTGCACTGGGTCGTCCAAGTAATAAACCTTACGTGAGTAAGGGTCGATCCCACGGAGATTGTCGGCTTGTAGCAAGCTATGGTTATCTTGTAAATCTCAGTCAGGCATATTCAAATAGTTATGAGGTTTTGATAATTAAAATATAAATAAAATATAAAATAAGATAGAAATACTTATGTAATTCATTGGTGAGAATTTCAGATAAGCGTATGGAGATGCTTTGCTCCTTCTGAATCTCTGCTTTCCTACTGTCTTCATTCAATCATTCATACTCCTTTCCATGGCAAGCTATATGTTGGGGGATCATCGTTGTCAATGGCTACCATCCGTCCTCTCAGTGAAAATGGTCCAAATGCGCTGTCACCGCATGGCTAATCATTTGTCAGTTCTCGATCATGTTGGAATAGGATCCATTGATCCTTTTGCGTCTGTCACTACGCCCAACACTCGCGAGTTTGAAGCTCGTCACAGTCATCCCTCCCCAGATTCTACTCGGAATACCACAGACAAGGTTTAGACTTTTTGGATCTCAGGAATGGCCGCCAATAATTCTAGCATATACCACGAAGACTCTGATCGTGAACCAGGAGGCTAAGAGATACACACTCAAGCTATTGCAGATAGAACGAAAGTGGTTGTCATGCACGCGTTCATAGGCAAGAATGATGATGAGTGTCACGGATCATCACATTCAATAGGTTGAAGTGCGAGTGAATATCTTAGAATAAGAATAATCTTGAGTTGAATAGAAAAACAATAGTACTTTGCATTAATTCATGAAGAACAGCAGAGCTCCACACCTTAATCTATGAGGTGTAGAAACTCCACCGTTGAAAATACATAAGTGATGAAGGTCCAGGCATGGCCATGAGGCCAGCCTCCAAACCTGTACAAAGGTCTCAGTTTCGAAATATGAAAACTGGATTCAGAATAGATCTCTAAAAGTAGTTTTTATACTAAACTAGTAGCTATGGTTATAGAAAATAAGTAACTAAGTGCAGATAGTGTAGAAATCCACTTTCGGGGCCCACTTGGTGTGTGCTTGGGCTGAGCATTGAAGCTTTCAAGTGTAGAGACTTCTCTTGGAGTTAAACATCAGGTTGCAACCTGTTTGTGGCGTTTAACTCTGGTTTGTAACCTGTTTATGGCGTTTAACTTCAGAATAGGGTAGGAAGTTGGCGTTTGAACGCCAGTTTGCGTCGTCAAAACTCGGGCAAAGTATAGACTATTATATATTTCTGGAAAGCTCTTGATGTCTACTTTCTAACGCAATTGAGAGCGCGCCAATTGGGTTTCTGTAGCTCCAGAAAATCCATTTCGAGTGTAGGGAGGTCAGAATCCAATAGCATCTGCAGTCCTTTTTCAGCCTCTGAATCAGATTCTTGCTCAGGTCCCTCAATTTCAGCCAGAAAATACCTGAAATCACAGAAAAACACACAAACTCATAGTAAAGTCCAGAAATGTGAATTTTGCATAAAAACTAATAAAAACATAGTAAAAACTAACTAAATTATATTAAAAACTACCTAAAAACAATGTCAAAAAGCATATAAATTATCCGCTCATCAGGTTGGAGTAAGGTTGACCAATGAGGGTTGAAGGGTGCCCCAACAAGATAATGATGAGCTTTGTTTTTTTCAAGATTATTGTGTTTCTCAAGGTTGGGGCTCTTTTATCTCAATGAAGATAGTATAAATGTCACCAATAATTATTTACTAGCAGATTTTAGGAATTTGATGTTTCGAGGGTAATTACTTCAGAGTGGCCATTTTTATTTGCTATTACTGTTGGAAAAAATTCTACGATAGATAAAGTTGGCGGTGGGAGGAGACATGACAAAAAGTTGCTACGATACTCCCACAATAGTAGCAACGAGAGAGGAGGGTTACAGCAGCCAAACGGAGGAGGGAGAAGGAAAAAGAAGAGAGAGGAGGAGAATAGAGGAAAAGAGGATTCGCAGAATGAGAGAGAAGGGGTGCGTTTCAAATTTCTCCCAAATTTATCGTTGGATTCACTGGCGAAAGATCTGATGGAAACAATTTGCTAGTTATCAAAATGACGCATTTCATTTTTTAACGTTACCGTCAGATTTTTTCATCGGTAAATTCGATGGTAATGTTGGCACCATCAAATTACCTATTCACGCCAAAACGTACCATTGGATTTTGGGGCGGGCTACCAAATCCGATGATAATATTTTGGCCAAACAAAATATTATACAAATCCTACATAAAATCTAACGATAGTGTCAGTTGTTCAAACCAAGTTCTTGGAGCTTGCTTAGAACCATGAAGAGCTTGTATCTACTTGTATGTATTGTATCTACTTGGTCAAAACAATTTAATTTTCAAGAAAGTATATAACAAATAGGGCTAAAACAATATGCAATCAATGTAGTCCCATGAAAAAGTTTGAGTTCTAAAAAGAATGAACAACTTGCAAGATAAGAGATCATAATAGTTGGAAACATAGAATTGAACAATCGAACCCCTCACCGGATATGTATACTCTCTAATCGCTCAAGTGTATAGGGTTGATTCACTCAATTCTTCTCTAATAATTTTTTCTAAGATTTGTTACTCATCTAATTAACAATCAATAATTATTCAATGTATGCATACAAATATCATGAGAACTTTCCCAATGTTATAATAAGGGTAGGGTAAAGGTAAAGATGTATATGGTCAAATAGACTAGAATTTGAATCTTTGATTAGCCTAAACTTTTACCTAAGCTATGATAACCTATTCAACTATAATGCAACCTAACTACCCATTATTCACTTTTTCACATACTCATACATTCTTTTCAATTTACATCACATATGCATTAATTTTTCATACTTTTCTTTCGGGGTAACCTTTGTCCCTTTTTTATTATTTTCTCATTTTTTTCTTTTTTTTTCTTTTAAAACATAATATAGACACAAACTTTTTTTCAAAAGATAAATGCATATAGTTTAAGCATTTAACGCATGAATATGTATTCAATTCTCAAAATTTTAATAAAAAATGCACCCATTTTTTCTTTCTCCCAAGGTTCCCAAACTATTCTCTTACAATCTCAAAGAAACTAAAATTGAAAACTCTCTAGAAACAGTATATGGGTTACAAATGAAGCACTGAGTTACTCCAATGATATCTCTCAAATTTGAGAATAAAATCACCTGAAAACTTACGAAATGAACAATATAAGAACATAAGTATTTGGTAGTGTATGTTATGAAACAATACCCCAAGAATCTCCTTTTACAGAATTCCAAACCTTCATAAATGTGGAAGGTGGTTGGGATACGTTTTAAAAAATCAAAAACATATTCTTATTTTGAAATAGAAGCCCCACAGGATTGATCCATAATCGATCCTCCCTTTACATATGGATGGATCCTTTAAATTCAAATTTTTATTCGTATGAACATATGAGGATTGATCCTTCCATTCATATATCATTTTTCATCTTCTATTAATCAAGTAATTTATATCATTATATATACTTTTATTTAAAATAAAATTAATAATTTAATAAATTCTAAATTCTAAATCATAATTTTATTCTTATATGGCATGGATTATTGACACTACAACAAATAAGGCTTTTCGCAACGGTTGAAAACCGTTGCTATAAATCAGAAAACCATTCCTAAAACTTTAGGCAACGGTTCAGCAACGGTTTTTGACCTGTGGTATATGCGACCGTTGCCAATGCTCAAAGGCAATGATTTTTTATCTAAGGCAACGAAAACAAAAAAATCGTTGCCATAGTGACTGCTATAGACAACGGTTTTGACAATTATTTTTAAGGAATGGTTTTGAACCGTTACTGTATAGACAACGATTTTGAACCGTTGTCTTTGATAAAATCAACGTTTAATACCATAGCTAAATAGGCAACGATTTTAAACTGATGTAGTTTTGTTGTTTACAAAAACAACGGTTTTAAGTTGTTGCCTTCATTTTTTGCAACGGTTTTAATACCATTGTCATTGTGTGTCTGCCTTTGGCAACAGTTTTAAGACCATTGTCTTTTGTAACTTTTGACAACGATTTTTGTAATTATTTAATTCTTTATTTACAACAATTTTCTCATGTTGTAGTGAAATTAGTTCCAACTATTTTTTTAATTTAGTGTCAATAAATGATCTTAATTATTTGAATCAAATTATTAAAAAGAAGTAATTGAACATTTACCATCAAATATGATATATAAAGTATTATGTAAAATCCACAATCTTACATTACATCATCATTGCAAAATGCCATAATACTAGTCTAAGTCATAATTACTTCTAATTGTATTATCATCATTTTTCAAAATACCATAATACTAGCCTAAACCATAACAACCTGGAACTATATCATCTAAATTTGCAAAAAATATAATAACAAAAGAGAGTTGAAAAAGCTAAGTAACAAGGAGGTTTATCATCATCATGTCCACAAATTCATGACTTTTACTCTCTAACATTTGCACTTCAAAATTTGTGACCTTAATTAAGTTCGATTTCCCCTTCAACATGATTTTCCTGTAAACAAAACAAAAAATAGTAAATAAAATATAAAATTACACATTTCTAATACTAATAATGTTTGCTAAGAAAATATTTGAGAGAGAAGATAGAGGTATATAAAACATTCTTCTATTTGGATACAAAAAACGATTGAATCAATTTCAACATAAATCAACAATTATTTAAAATATGATCACTTATAGCAAGTTTTATAACAAATAATACCTTCTCATTAGCATCATTGTTCGGACTGCCTGGAGTGCTTCCTAGTTGAGCAGCTAAAATCTCAAGGTCCACTCCTGAGCTTTTTTGTTGCAGCATTATCCTAACAAGAGACTTTAGTTCATCTACTTCTTTTTGCATCACATCAACCTTACCCTCTAATGTTGCTTTTTCAGCTGCATGTTGCTGCTTAAGGGTGGCAATTTCTTCATTTTTCTTCAACAAAGTTGGTGTGGTAACTCTTCCGTGGTATCGCACTCGCCCTGCCTTCTCTTTCCCAAATATGGATTGGAAAGCTCTAATTGCCGATTCTTTAGACTTTTTATTCTCAGCTTGTAGATGTGCCTATGTTAATTTAAAGAAAAATAAGAATAATAAAAAAAATAATGTAACTAATTAAACAATTGGACTAAAAATATATATTGACAATATCCAAGCAAATACTACAAATTAAGAATATCATCAGGGCACAAGAAACCATAACCTATTTTACCTAAATTAACTCCCAATACTTACAATAACATCCAAAGTGTCTTCATCCAATGATTTGCCCTTTATGTTTTGGCGAGTCTCAACAAACATTTCTGCTTGAGTAGGTGATTCATTATTTTCCTTAGAAGCAGCCTGTAAGTTCAGTTCCAATAGCATTTATATAGAGTTAAAATAAGTTTAGTTTCTTAAATCAACATATACTTGATACTCAAAGACACATACTGCAAGAGACACAAATATACAAGGTTTAAAAATTGTACCAATCTTGCACGTATATTCTTGCAAAATTTATTGGCTCCTTCCGATGCACAAATTTCTGTTGTGCCCTATTTTTCTTATTTTGCGCAGACATTTTCTACATAGCAAGAGACAAATATTATAAAAAAGTCATCACTTTTCGGTCATAAATGTATATAATATAATTGCATAAATAATTAAACTAGGTTTCACATAGCTTACCTTAACTTTCTCAGTTCTCCAATAAGCAATCAACTTTCGAAAATGACTCTCAGGTATGCTTTTAGGACGATTTTTCAGCATCTCATTAATACATTTGTATGGCAAAAAGTGAGTTTGCTTGATTGTGGTCTTATACCGTCTCCAATTGTCATTGACACGAGCAAGCACCATCTTTTTTCCTTGAATTGGAATATTGAATTTAGCCTACAAAATACAAATATTATTTGATAGTAAGGATAAAATATATGTGCATGTTTTCTTAAGTTTTTAAAAAAAAACAAGACTAATATTCTCACTTGAACATATTCCCAAATAACCTCTTTATCCTTAATCCCCTTCTAATTTGTGTAAATTAATGGACAAAAATCTGAATTTCTTGCCACCGTGCCCAAAAATTTGCTCAAGTTGTTTACATCTTCATCAGTAGGACCAATTGCCTCTCCTTCAATATCTAGAGTAATTTCTTCTTTATCTTCCAACTGTCTTACATGAATCTTCAAGCACTGCGTAGGTCCTCGTGTTTTTCTCACAGTTGTCTCTATACAAATATACTAATAAAATTACAAAAATATATTTAAAGAGACTAAAATACCACAACATATTTAAAAAGGCCAAAAATTTACCTTTCAAAAAAATATAAACAAAGACTAAAAGATACTTCATATATAATGTGTAGTTTGTACACATTTGCACCATGTATATATATATATATATATATATATATATATATATATATATATATATATATATAGTGCATTCTTTAAATATATACTGTGTAGTTTGTATATATTTGCACCGTGTGTGTGCAGAAACCATGTATATATATAGTGCATTCTTTAAATCATATATATATATATATATATATATATATATATATATATATATATAGTGCACTTAAATATACACATGTGCACCATATATAAGTGGTGCATTTATATATACACATGTGTGCAGAAACCATGGATATATATAGAGATTTTATATATACACGTGCACCGTATATAAGTAGTGCTTTAATATATACACCCTAGTCTTATGTTACGAGATTCTTGATGCCAGGGCATCTTGGCCAGTTTCACTGACTTTTTTTTTACTATTTTTAGGTTAGTTTCATTCATTCCCTTAGGAAATAAGTTAGTTTTGGGTAGATATTCACTTACACCTTGATTCAAGCATACATTGTGCATTTTACATTATTTCATGAGGATTTTGCATGAGTTTAGTGACAAATTATATGTTGCATTGCCCATGACTTGGACTAGAACTTTGATGCGCTCTATTGCTTGATTTCAGGACCAAAGGAAGCAAGGAATGGGAGGTAACTTGCAAAGTTAATGAGAAAAGTGATTGCCAATAACGCTCTCGAAGCCATCATTGACCACGTTAAGAGTCACGTTAACTAAGTTAACGTGAACTCTAACGTGGAGAGGGGAAGTTGAACCAACGTTAGTGACACTTAACATTGTCACTAACGTTGGCAAATGCTCATAAGTGGCCACGTTAGAGTCCACGTTAACTTAGTCAACGTGGCCTCTAACGTTAAAAGGGGGGAAGAAACGCCAACGTTAGTGACATTCAACATTGTCACTAACGTTGGCCTAAGGAGAAACATACCACGTTAACTCCCACGTTAACTTGGTTAACGTGGGAGCTAACGTAAGAAGCAAGAGTGGTCGACAACGTTCGTGACACCCAACATTGTCACTAACGTTGGAAGCAACCACACAACCCCCCAAGGAGCCACGTTAACTTAGTTAACGTGGAAGCTAACGTTGATGAGTGAAAGAAATGCCAACGTTAGTGACATTCAACATTGTCACTAACGTTGAGGATGGCTAAGCATGGCCACGTTAGAAGCCACGTTAACCTAGTTAACGTGGACTCTAACGTAAGACATAGGGGCACCTTGGAACGTTAGTGACAATGTTGAGTGTCACTAACGTTCTCGAAGGATGGCAAGCCCACGTTAAAGAGCCACGTTAACTAAGTTAACATGGGCTCTAACGTGGGAACAAAGGAGTCTTTTCAAAGTTATTCGAAATGTTAAGTCTCAATAACGTGTGCGAAGGACTTAGAGGCAACGTTAGTGGCAACGTTTGTGCCACTAACGTTGAAGTTAACGTGGCTTTTACTTAGGAACGTTAGTGAGAAAGTTGATTGTCACTAACGTTCTCGAACTCATATTTTCACTAAACGTTAACACCCCTAACGTCCTGAGCTAAAGTCTCTGCCCACTTCACACTTTCTCTCTGCAAGTAAAGCCAAGCCCAAATGAAGAAGAGAACTGCTTCAAACTCAAGATCCAAAGGCCCAAGACTTGAAGAGCCAACTAGAAGCTGAGAAAAGTAGTATATATAGGAGTAGCTTTGAATTGTTTAAGGAGTTCTGGAAAGTTGGAAAAGAGAACTACTCTCTGTATTTTACCTTCTCTGCATTCTTCTAGTTTTATGATGTATTCTCCATCTTTGTTTTTATTTTCTAGAGCTATGAACAACTAAACCCCTTTCATTGGGTTAGGGAGCTCTGTTGTAATTTGATGGATCAATACTAATTTGCATTATTCTTCTTCTATCTTTTCTCTTGATTTTACTTGAAAGCTTTCGATCTTCATCCAATTGAGTAGTTATCTTGGAAAAGAAGCTATTCAAACTTGGATCTCTTCTGAACCTTGAAAGAGGAATGAAGAGATCAAGCTAGAAATGCTTTCTCATGCTGGACCAAATTGGGTTTGGATGGGTATGTGACTATAACCCTCTCAATACTTGATTTGGGAAATGCATGTGGTATAATCAGTGACCATACTTCATCTCTTCTCATGAGCAATTGACCAAGGAATTGGCTATTGATCAAGATTTGAGAGATTGAATTGCAAGAAATTGTAATTCAATCAATTAAGATTGCCAAGGAGATCAATGAGTGCATTGATTGAGGAAGAGATGAAAATGAACTTGATCCGGAGAATTGCAACATCTCCTGAGCCCAATGAACTCCCCATCTCTGATCTTACCCATTCTCTTTAATTTCTGCCATTTACTTTTATGAGCAAATCCCCCATTCCCATTTATAATTCTGTAATTTACTTTCAGTCATTTACTTCCAGTCCTTTAATTCTAGCATTTACTTTTCTGTTATTTACATTCCCGCATTTTATTTTCTGCAACTCTCAACCCAAATTCTGGATTCGCTCAACTAGAACATTCTTCTAATTAAAGTTGCTTGATCAATCAATTCCTGTGGGATTCGACCTCACTCTATTGTGACTTTTTACTTGACGACAAATTCGAGGGGGCAGCTACCATGTGCGAGCTAGAGGAGCTCGTCCCTACCGTTCTGCCGTCGACGTTGAACCTTGACCGCCACCGTCGGAGGAGCCCGAGGAGACAGAGAGAGGATGCGACGGGAGGAAGGGGATAAGCCACCGCGACGCCGCTGGAGCTCCTGTCGCTGTCAGAAGCGGCCACCACCGCCGCGCCCAGCTGCCGCGGGCTGCTCTGCCGCTGGGAACGCCTCAGATCCGTACTGTCTCCACTACCGTTCACCGCCGCTGATGTTGGCCTTCGCTGCTTGCCGAAAACCCCCAGTGCTCCATAACGCTTCTGTTGCTCTGGGCCGCCGCTGCTGCTTGCGCTGTGAGCGGCTGCACCGCTACTGCTGTGGTTGGGGGTCTGCTGTGTATGGTCGCCAGAAAACCTTTCTGCCGCCGGAGAACGCTTTGCCGGTAAGGGTTTTATTTGAGGTTCTTGTCCTTTTTGAATTCCGAGAATACCGTAGTCACTGCGTGTTGGTTTCAGTTGGCGTGATCGAAAATTGTCGTCGCTGTCGCTTAAGGTGGCTGCTGGGCTGCCGCTGAACCGGTTCACAGACCGTCGCCGTTTCTTCTTTGGTTCGGTAAGCGTTTCGATTTGAAAGCCCTTTTGTTACTGTTCTGTTATCTTACGCTGAGGTTTGTGGCGTTAATTGCTATACGATTGAGTTTCGGTTGTTATATGTTGCGATTAGAATTGTTGAGACTGTTGCGAAAGTGGCGTGGAACCGAGGTTTTGGCTGACGGGATTTTGATTGTTGATCTCGGGTCAAGGCGGAAAGGATTCTGTGACGTGTTTGGGCTATGGTTTTGCGTTTCGAGGTAGGGGTGCTTTCCGAAAACTACAGTTTATTATTGGAATTATTACATATGGATACTGATGTGAGATATGGTGTAATTAGTGATTGTATCTGCCTTATGTATTATTTGATTGACTCGAATGATTATGGATGTTGGCTTGGCTGAATTGTTATGTGGCTTGTGAAATGTAATGTTTGAAGTTGATTCTTTAAATATTTGAAATGAGTTTAATCCGTTGAGGATTGGTTTGAATTGAGTCAATTATTTTGATGATGTGAAAGATAGAATGCTCTTAAAATTTAGCCTGGGTTGCTTTAAATGCTCTGGTTTTGATAAATGATTTATTGCTGAACTGATTCTTTAAAGCTTTATAAATGAGTTAAATCGGTTGATATTGAGTTGATTTTTGAAATGGTTTCCTTGAGGTATGCCATTGAGGCGACTGTTGGATTTAGCTTACTTTTGAATTAATTTCTGGTTTTGAGCTGTTGAAAAGGAATGAGAAACGGTTTAGTTGGGACCCGAACCGGGTGGCAAAAGTCCAAGTTTTAGGGGAGATGCTGCCGAAATTTCTATAAAATCCGAGTCTTTATTGAAATGTTGTCTGGAAAATGATGAGTTAAAGACTTCTACTATTTTATTTGAATTATCGAGAAAAGGATGATTCATGCTTTCGAAATGAATTAATAAAGAGGAAATTGTGATTTAGTCTTGCTTCTTAAGAAAGGCATTGTATCTCTTTCAGGAGAAGGTTATTTAGATGAAACTTGTGTTTTAAAGCTGTTTGGATGGGAAAAGGGTTTATGCCTTTGAATTTGACTTGGGGGTTTCAATTAAAGAAGTTTCAATGACTTTGAAAGAACCTGAATGTCTATTGACAAGTTTCATTTTGAAATGTTTTGAGAAAGGTTTTAAGTACTCTTTGAATTCTGAATTCTTGCAAGACTAAAACAATTTTGAACAGTTGAAACGTTCTAGAATTTATCATGGGGGTTGAAGTTGGTTTTGCCTAAGTAAAAGAAACGGCTTTGAAAGAAGTAAATGATTACATGACTCGGTTTGGCTTAGATCTTATTTGCTTACTCAAATCAGAAAGCCAATGTTTTAATGATTTTAAATGAATTTGGCGAAATGAGTTATGTTATTCTTCCCTAAAGACTTGGGACTCTGCCGAGAAACTTTTGTTATGAAATCCCATTGTTGTATGGGTGATTTTGAATACTTTGAAATAAATCCTTAACTTGCCATGGTTTTGGAAGTTTTGGAAAGAGAATGCCGAGAGTGGCTTTGTTTTAAAAAGGGAACTCACTTTGAGTAAATTTGGCTTATGAGCCTGAGATGATTTGAGAAACGAGGTTTCTAAAGCCAAGGCTGAAAAGAGTTGAAACTTGATTTCAAAGTGAAGCGATTTGAGAAAAAGTGATTTACGGCTTAAATGCCGGTTTTATGAATTTGATGATGTTGGATGGAGGAAGTGCTATTTTGTTTTAGGCCGGAATGGCTGTGTATGATTATGAATATTGGCTGGTTCTGGATTGAACCGTGAGCCGGAATGGCTGTGTATGATATTGATTTATGGCTGATTGCCGAATGAGTTATGGGCCGTATGGCTGACTATGAATTATGAATTTAAGCCGGATGGCTAAGATGGATGTTGATCCATGGTTGGGACTGAATGAATATATGCTTGAGATACCTGGGTAGTAGCAAGGGTTGTGGTTCATCCCACTTGCTCCAGGTCAGAGATTGTGACGCCTGGGTAGTAGCAGTAGTTGTGGTGATTCCACTCGCTCCAGGTTGAGCTTTTAAACACCCGCCTGGGTAGTAGCCGCAGTAGTGGTTGTTCCACTGGCTCCGGGTTGAGCGGGTAGTAGCAATGGGGTTGTAGCTCAAACCTACTTGCTCCGCGAGTGGTGTTTCTGTCCATGGTTAGCTACCAGGACGTGTCGGGTTGGCTATATAACCGACAGATGATATCATCAGCCACTAGGGACAGGCATGCATCATATGCATTTATGTGACATTGTTTGGGTGTGCATATTATACTTGGTTTGCCTATGTGACTAATTGCTAATTGTTCTACTTGCAATAACTGTTTGTTTGTGCCTGCATCCTTCTATTTGTGTTTGCATCTGGGACTCTGTTGGATTGTGGTGATTTGGTTGGTGGTTGGATTGTTTGGGCCTAGGGCCGTGGTTGAATTGAGATGGACCGATAGTTGGTTTCGGTTTGGTGTTTCTGTTTGGAAAAATATGAAAGTCTATTTTGGTTCAGCATAGATAAACCTTTTTGAAAGGCTTTTGAGTTTTTGAGAATTGAATGGTTCCTCTTTCAGAAAAGATTTCCGACTTTACTTTTACTGTAAATCGTTGTTTTTGAAAAGAGGTATAAGACGGTTATTAATCACTGGTGCGATTATCTTCACGTTTCCTATTACAGTAATTCCCAAAAACCCTCTACTGAGAACCCTTTCGAGGATGATGTTCTCACCCCCCTACATTTTTCCCCTTTCAGGATATGGACGCAGAAGTTACGAAGAGTTTATCTAGTTGTTGTTGAGATGCTCTGTATTGCTTTAGATTATTATTCTTGTACCCTCGCCTTTATCTTGATATAATCTGTAAGAGGGATAGGGATTGTATTGGATTATGTTTGTAATATTCTTTATATATATATTTGTATATATATATGGATGTACTCTTTATAAGTTGTTGTAAGTTGTTTGGTATTTATGGAAGTATGTTATCGAACGAAAGTATTTTTGGGAGTGGTGTTGCGGTTTAAAGTTTCAAACAGGCTCATATTTTAGTATTAAATAGTATAAGTGTCATCGTAATATCCGAGCTATCAGAGTTGCGCAGCCAGAAGCGTGAGCTTTGGTAGTTAGGGTGTTACATTATGGTATCAGAGCAGTTCTTCCTGTAGGGCCTGAGGAATGGACTGACTATGCTTCAATTGCATACTCTGAGTGTCTGTCATGTATTAGGTCTTGTCGAATGACAAGGATTAGGGCTTTATGCACATGACGATCTATTGATTTAACACTGTTAGTCTTGCATTGCATAATTATTGGTATTAAGTTTGGCCGGCTTAAAACTAGTGACTTATGTATATGAAAGCACTAATGTGTTATCATAGACGAAATACGAGTTTCGAGTAAGCGAATCGCAGGTTTTGGGAACGTTAGAAACTATTTCTCGAGGCTATTTAGTTGTGTGTCTTGAAATTCTATTCGAGTCGACCTGTTCTTTCATATCCTAACTTGAAGTTCTTGTTTGCTACTCCTTTCGAAAAGTAATTTGATGTTTCCACTCTATTTCTCTATTCATATGCATTCTTGTTTGATCTCAATTGCATATGCTTGTCTGGAATCCTTGTTGCATCTGTTTTTCTCTGTTTGAGTTCTTCCTGATTCCAATATTCCTTGATGTAGCTTTGAACTTGTCTTAATGTGCTGTGACTTTTAACTCCGGGTTCCGAATTCATTCTTAGAGAACTTGTTGATTCAGTTTTTCTCTTATTTGACAATGATTACAGCTAATTCTGAGATTTTCATGAAAGTTGCTGTTGATTAGATATATACTTATCTACACATGTGGAACTTGAAGATTTCTTATAGAGTTTTACGACTATTTATTTCTAATACATCGCATGTGCTTTTACTGGTTTATGGAACTGCATTTACCTTAAGTTACAATTTGGCTTTCTAGTAATTCTACTATAACTCCAGTGCACTTCTTCATTTGATTATGTATTTGGATATTTTTTAAAATTTTGGAAAGGAAAGATTTTTCACTTCTATCCTGGTTGAGTTTCGTTTGATAAGCTTTACTTAATTTATTCTGAATTGAGAGTGGTTTAGCATATTACATGGTTTATGCCATTGTTGTTCTTTTGAAAATGTTGGACTCATAGCTTTATTCTTATGAATGGACTCGTTCCTTCTTAAGCTTTGCACCTCTATGAATGTCATATGTGACCCTGTTTTTAACTAATCTTTTACATCTTGTGAAATTACCATTGATCTTGGTTGTCCTATCTTCTGAATCTCATCCGTATGTGAGTCAGTTTGATTCGTTCCAAAATAGTGCATTGTTTATTCTCTCATTATCTCTACAAGAGTTTTAGTCAAAAATTTATCATTGAGAAATTACAAATGATTGAGTTGTCTTTTCTATGACTTTTGTATTCTTTTGGATCAATTTAAAACTTGTTTGATGTTTCATGTCTAGTGGCTCTTGTTTGAACTACTTTAATTTAAGATCCTTTCTAGTATGGCTTGACTCCTTTTAGTGCATCTTAAACTTCTTGAATGTTCTTCTGAGATGGTGATTTCAAGAACACTTTTGGAGTCTTGTTTTGAACCTTTTAAAGAAGTTTTGAATTCTCTTTGAAGAAATATTAAACGGAATTTATTTTCTGTTGCTTGATTGAGATTGAAACCATTGTTCAATTTTGACGAAATTAATTTAAAGTTGGCATGCGCTATTTTAAATGAGGTTTTGAAAAAAAAAACTTCCTTGTTTAGTGGAAACCGGTTCGTTGTAACGCACCACTTATTTCCTCTACCAAGTTGTAAGCAAATTTTTACCTTGGAGTTTCTTTTCTAAAAGGAGTTTAACTTCCACTTTCATCCTTGCTATGAATTCTATACACGCTTGTTCGAATATGAACTTTGAGAATTTTTGAACAAGCATTTGATTTCTCTCCCGAGTTTTATGAACTGCTTTTGGTTAAGTTGTGCATCTAATTACCTTTCTAAAATATTTGAAGAAATATTTTAGCCTTTAGCCAAACCCGTGTGCACCTTGTTTTTAGAACTCGACAAAATCTATTTCAACATGAACTTGCATTAAAGCAAAGCCACGACTATGCTTTTGTTACTCTCTTGAAGGATGTTGTTAATTAACCTTTCTTTTAGATTGCGAAGTGGTTTTTCCGCAAGTTTCGGTTCCTTTATGAACAATGTATTTGGGAGTACTTTTAATCGTGCTCTTGAGTTTTGTGAGCTTTGTCTTGGGTTTGATATTCCTTTTTGTAAACCTCCTACTTCTTCGACTCAATTTGAATTTGTTTCGAACTAAGGCGCTGGTTCTCTTCTTATTAGTCCTATTGAATTTCTTGGATTCAAGGGTTATCTTTGAAGTTGTCAATTGATTTATTTCTAGCAAACTTCATTGCTTGAGCGTCTTTGTTTATCTGGGAATTGGATACATTCTCTTAAATCTATGAGTATTACCCTTGACAATTGTCTCTCCGTTCTAAATCTGGTATCCTTCTGAGTAGACTCGAGAATTGTTTTGATATCACGTGCGACTTGTAGACGTAGTAACGCGATGCGTTAGTTCTTTAAGACGTGATATGTGTACACGGAAGTTGAAGCGGTAGGTATGCAACGTTATGAATTTTGGGTGTTTCGTTCCTTGCGAACGGGCTTGCAGTTGTCTGGCCTATGATCGGATATGAAGATTGTAAAGTGCTTAATGGGGTTGGAAAGTTGAAGCTTGGAGGTTGAGATGAGATTAGTGTGCGGAGGTTAAGCACGTCGTTTTAACCCCATCATGTTTTATAGCCTTCGATGCCTTGCCTTACTATCACATGTTTAAACCATGTCATCATTGCTTTGTGAACGCCCATCTTGATTTGCATCCTATTTGGTACCTCAAGTTTTTGTAAAGCTTTGAGATCATATGACCTTGTGCATCGAGCCTATCTTGTAACGTTTGCTTTGCAATCACACTCCTACCTTTACATCCTTATGCTTATGACAATCAAAGTATTTAAAAAAATAGTATATATGATATTATTTTGAGATATTTTTGCTTCTTCCTTAAATGTTTTCATGGGTGAACTATTATGGAAGTTCTTTCATTTTGTATCAATTTTTGAGGGCGAAAATTTTTATAAGGTGGGTAGGATGTAAGACCCAGAACTTTTGAAAAGTCTTATTATGATCAAGTCTCAAATCCTACAGTTATTTATAGCCTTAATTTCAGAGATTATTTTATTAAAGATAATTAAGGCAATCTTTGATTTATTGGATTTGAGATAAGCTATGATTATTATCCAATTTTATAATTATTGAATTATTTTCTATATTTAAAGTATAAGGTTGATAGTTATGAAACAATAAGGATTTTATATGATTTGGATTAGATAAGTAATATTTTAAATATTATTACTGCTATTTTGGAAAATGAAGAAATTAAGTATATTATTTCTAATTTTTAGATTTGGGCATTTTATTGAAAATAATTTGTGAAATTGATGAGCAAGTAGTATTTTCTATATACCTCTAGTGTTGGATTTAATTTGGGTTTCAATTATCATATTATTCTCAACTTTATTTGAAATTACCAAAATGCCCCTAACCCTAGCTTTTGAAAATAAAACCCTAATTCCTAAGCATAGCAGTCGCCACCCCTTTTCTTCTTCCCTTCAGCAAACCTGCAACCCAACAATTTCCTAAGAGAAAAGGAAACAGAAGCAGAAAACGCAGAGAAGGGAGAGTGCGCCGGCCAGGGGGGAGAGAGAGAGAGAGAGCTCACTGCCGCCGCGCTGTGCAGAGCCGCCACTGTTCGCTCCCCAGTTCGCCATGCCTTGTCGATGCCACGGCACCGCCGCCACCGTGCCACGCCTCGTCGTCGAAGCTCGTCATTCGCCACTGCCAATCGCGAAGAGAGAGAGACAGCAGCGCCGAGAAGGGGGGTTCGAGGGGGCAGCTACCATGTGCGAGCTAGAGGAGCTCGTCCCTACCGTTCTGCCTTCGACGTTGAACCTTGACCGCCGCCGTCGGAGGAGCCCGAGGAGACAGAGAGATGATGCGACGGGAGGAAGGGGATAAGCCACCGCGACGCCGCTGGAGCTCCTGTCGCTGTCAGAAGCGGCCACCACCGCCGCGCCCAGCTGCCACTGCCTGCTCTGTCGATGGAAACGCCTCAGATCCGTACTGTCTCCACTACCGTTCACCGCCGTTGATGTTGGCCTTCGTTGCTTGCCGAAAACCCCCAGTGCTCCATAACGCTTCTGTTGCTCTGGGCCGCCGCTGCTGCTTGCGCTGTGAGCGGCTGCACCGCTACTGCTGTGGTTGGGGGTCTGTTGTGTATGGTCACCGGAAAACCTTTCTGCCGCCGGAGAACGCTTTGCCGGTAAGGGTTTTATTTGAGGTTCTTGTCCTTTTTGAATTCCGAGAATACCGTAGTCACTGCGTGTTGGTTTCAGTTGGCGCGATCGAAAATTGTCGTCGCTGTCGCTCAAGGTGGCTGCTGGGCTGCCGCTGAACCGGTTCGCAGACCGTCACCGTTTCTTCTTCGGTTCGGTAAGCGTTTCGATTTGAAAGCCCTTTTGTTACTGTTCTGTTATCTTACGCTGAGGTTTGTGGCGTTAATTGCTATATGATTGAGTTTCGGATGTTATATGTTGCGATTAGAGTTTTTGAGACTGTTGCGAAAGTGGCGTGGAACTGAGGATTTGGCTGACGGGATTTTGATTGTTGATCTCGGGTCAAGGCGGAAAGGATTCTGTGACGTGTTTGGGCTATGGTTTTGCGTTTCGAGGTAGGGGCGCTTTCCGAAAACTACAGTTTATTATTGGAATTATTACATATGGATACTGATGTGAGATATGGTGTAATTAGTGATTGTATCTGCCTTATGTATTATTTGATTGACTCGAATGATTATGGATGTTGGCTTGGCTGAATTGTTATGTGGCTTGTGAAATGTAATGTTTGAAGTTGATTCTTTAAATATTTGAAATGAGTTTAATCCGTTGAGGATTGGTTTGAATTGAGTCAATTATTTTGATGATATAAAAGATAGAATGCTCTTGAAATCCAGCCTGGGTTGCTTTAATTGCTCTGGTTTTGATAAATGATTTATTGCTGAACCGATTCTTTAAAGCTTTATAAATGAGTTAAATCGGTTGATATTGAGTTGATTTTTGAAATGGTTTCCTTGAGGTATGCCATTGAGGCGACTGTTGGATTTAGCTTGCTTTTGAATTGATTTCTGGTTTTGAGCTGTTGAAAAGGAATGAGAAACGGTTTAGTTGGGACCTGAACCGGGTGGCAAAAGTCCAAGTTTTAAGGGAGGTGCTGCCGAAATTTCTATAAAATCCGAGTCTTTATTGAAATGTTGTCTGGAAAATGATGAGTTAAAGACTTCTACTATTTTATTTGAATTATCGAGAAAAGGATGATTCATGCTTTCGAAATGAATTAATAAAGAGAAAATTGTGATTTAGTCTTGCTTCTTAAGAAAGGCATTGTATCTCTTTCAGGAGAAGGTTATTTAGATGAAACTTGTGTTTTAAAGCTGTTTGGATGTGAAAAGGGTTTATGCCTTTGAATTTGACTTGGGGGTTTCAATTAAAGAAGTTTCAATGACTTTGAAAGAACCTGAATGTCTATTGACAAGTTTCATTTTGAAATGTTTTGAGAAAGGTTTTAAGTACTCTTTGAATTCTGAATTCTTGCAAGAGTAAAACAATTTTGAACAGTTGAAACGTTCTAGAATTTATCATGGGGGTTGAAGTTGGTTTTGCCTAAGTAAAGGAAACGGCTTTGAAAGAAGTAAATGATTACATGACTCGGTTTGGCTTAGATCCTATTTGCTTACTCAAATCAGAAAGCCAATGTTTTAATGATTTTAAATGAATTTGGCGAAATGAGTTATGTTATTCTCCCCTAAAGACTTGGGACTCTGCCGAGAAACTTTTGTTATGAAATCCCATTGTTGTATGGGTGATTTTGAATACTTTGAAATAAATCCTTAACTTGCCATGGTTTTGGAAGTTTTGGAAAGAGAATGCCGAGAGTGGCTTTGTTTTAAAAAGGTAACTCACTTTGAGTAAATTTGGCTTATGAGCCTAAGATGATTTGAGAAACGAGGTTTCTAAAGCCAAGGCTGAAAAGAGTTGAAACTTGATTTCAAAGTGAAGCGATTTGAGAAAAAGTGATTTATGGCTTAAATGCCGGTTTTATGAATTTGATGATGTTGGATGGAGGAAGTGCTGTTTTGTTATGGGCCGGAATGGCTGTGTATGATTATGAATATTGGCTGGTTCTGGATTGAACCGTGGGCCGGAATGGCTGTGTATGATATTGATTTATGGCTGATTGCCGAATGAGTTATGGGCTGTATGGCTGACTATGAATTATGAATTTAAACCGGATGGCTAAGATGGATGTTGATCTATGGTTGGGACTGAATGAATATATGCTTGAGATACCTGGGTAGTAGCAAGGGTTGTGGTTCGTCCCACTTGCTCCAGGTCAGAGATTGTGACGCCTGGGTAGTAGCGGTAGTAGTGGTGATTCCACTCACTCTAGGTTGAGCTTTTAAACACCCGCCTGGGTAGTAGCCGCAGTAGTGGTTGTTCCACTGGCTCTGGGTTGAGCGGGTAGTAGCAATGGGGTTGTAGCTCAAACCTACTTGCTCCGCGAGGGGTGTTTCTGTCCATGGTTAGCTACCAGGACGTGTCAGGTTGGCTATATAACCGACAGATGATATCATCAGCCACTAGGGACAGGCATGCATCATATGCATTTATGTGACATTGTTTGGGTGTGCATATTATACTTGGTTTGCCTATGTGACTAATTGTTAATTGTTCTACTTGCAATAACTGTTTGTTTGTGCCTGCATCCTTCTATTTGTGTTTGCATCTGGGACTCTGTTGGATTGTGGTGATTTGGTTGGTGGTTGGATTGTTTGGGCCTAGAGCCGTGGTTGAATTGAGATGGACCGATGGTTGGTTTTGGTTTGGTGTTTCTGTTTGGAAAAATATGAAAGTCTATTTTGGTTCAGCATAGATAAACCTTTTTGAAAGGCTTTTGAGTTTTTGAGAATTGAATGGTTCCTCTTTCAGAAAAGATTTCCGACTTTACTTTTACTGTAAATCGTTGTTTTTGAAAAGAGGTATAAGACGGTTATTAATCACTGGTGTGATTATCTTCACGTATCCTATTACAGTAATTCCCAAAAACCCTCTACTGAGAACGCTTTCGAGGATGATGTTCTCACCCCCTACATTTTTTCCCTTTCAGGATATGGGCGCAGAAATTACGAAGAGTTTATCTAGTTGTTGTTGAGATACTCTGTATTGCTTTAGATTATTATTCTTGTACCCTCGCCTTTATCTTGATATAATCTGTAAGAGGGATAAGGATTGTATTGGATTATGTTTGTAATATTATTTATATATATTTGTATATATATATGGATGTACTCTTTATGAGTTGTTATAAGTTGTATGGTATTTATGGAAGTATGTTATCGAACGAAAGTATTTTTGGGAGTGGTGTTGCGGTTTAAAGTTTCAAACAGGCTCATATTTTAGTATTAAATAGTATAAGTGTCGTCGTAATATCCGAGCTATCAGAGTTGCGCAGCCGGAAGCTTGAGCTTTGGTAGTTAGGGTGTTACATAAAACTTTTCAGCATCTTCGTTTGGTCCATCACCGTCTTTATCTCCTTCAAGCACATGCCTAATGTCTCGTTTAGCAACCCTTCAATGTCATCGACAAATCCTTGTTGGACCTCAACCTCTTTGGAATGAATATCCACGTGACTTATCCTCTCGCCATGATGAACCCACACAGTGTAACCTCTTTGAAATCCCTTACTTATTAGATGATCATAAACTTCATCCCTTCGCCCCCAACTAAAGTTGTTACATATTGAACAAGGACAAAGGATTTCTTGTCCTTGTGGTCTACCTTTAGAAAAGGGAAAATCCAAAAAAGAATTAACACCATGTTGGTACTCCTCAGTATGTCTTGGTAAACTAGTCCACTCTTTGTCCATTACTTTGTCAACTAAAATAAAATTTACGAACATGGACTTTAGACTAACGATAGGTGATTTTTTCAATCAAGAGCAGATTAATTTTAAAGGATTCCTATAAGTCAACTACTAATGCTTAAAAGAAACATCTCAAGTAATCATGAAACTAACAATTTGTATCAAATAAAGTATTCAAAGAAGCTTAATCAATCAATCAATCACTAAATGTTCTTAATAATTAAATCTTCAAAAGAAATCAAAGAGATAACATGTTAAATTATTTACCTGTAGTATAGTTGAATTTCTAAGATGGTGGCAGCTACAAAGAGTGGTGTAGTTGAATGCTTAATACAGTGCAATTCTCAACAGCTTGTGCTTTGTCGTTACTTAGAAAGTGCTCAAGTTAGTACTTTTGAGCTACGACATGGATGCCTTAATAATTAAGTAGAAAAAACAAGAAGAAATTTAAAAGTAATAGAAAACATCAAATTAAAAAACTAATTGTGCCATGTTTTGAAAACCAAAGCTAGTTTGGCATTATTAATATTAGTCATTAACGAATGTTAACATTTTCTCAATATTAGTGATTAGTGAATGTTAACATTTTTTCATTGAAAACTTTTCAAACAAGCTATTTGAAAATCAAAATTACAATCCATAGACATTTTCTTTATATAATCATTAATTAATATAGCTGAAATACTTTAGAATTCTTAAAAAAATAATAACGTTGCATAACTGTGAGGAAAAAAGAAATAACCGGAGCATATTATAAATTAGATAAGAAGGTTTTGGGTCGTTGAGGGAAATGACTAGTACTAAATTTGGTACTAAAATATGAATATGAGTCCTAACCATATATATACTAATCGAATTTAATATAAGTTATAATTAAATATGCAATTTTATAGTTACACGTGGTCTTAGACATGCAGATTAAAAAGTTAATTCTCCTGTACTTATTCTAAACAATTTGCTTGAATTTATTGAAATCAATAGCATATTCATTATGAGTGTGAAGATAATTAAAAACTACGGGCTAGTAAAGAGATTTGAGCTTTGAGGCAAAGAGAATAGCAACTGTTTAATGTATAGTAGGTTTTTAATGTTTTTCCCCAGCTTTTTTCGCCTTTTAATTATATAAGTCAATGTGCTCTTTTTTTCTTAAGTTTTTTCCCAGTTAAATTTTTTTACAAAGTTTTAAAAAGCACAACTTATATACATTTTGTTGTACTTATAGTATTATGTTTTATTTTCCTTTAGGTGCAATAATGGTGTTGTAACTTGTTTTTCTCTTCGAAAAAATCTAAGATTAGTTAACATAATTTTATTGTAAAATTATTTTTTTATTCTTCATCACTTTTTAAACCATTAAGAGTTTTGAATTAGAAACTTAGAATTTAGTATTTAAAATACAGGATTTATTTTAATTTCTTGATCATAAATCACAAGTTCTTATTTCTTAATTTCAAACAAGCTATTAGAAATTAAAATTAGTATAAATTTTGTCCTAGTCAACCATATTAAAAAGGCAAAAAGTTTTTTAACTTAGTTTATATCATTCATAAACCTAAAAGCAATACCTTACTTACATAAACAGTTTCTAAAAATCCCAAAATCTAATTGAAAAAGTACCTTATTTAACTATTGAAAGAATCAGCTCTAAGAGGGAGCCATTCATGAACAGCTTCACGCAGTAACCGTGAATCAACTTAGGAAAATCCCCTCCTCTTACCTGTACTAGTATTGTTTCAAATCTAGATTAGAGGAGTGAGTTATTTTCTAATTTAAAACATTGACATAGATAGATTCTATTAACAAAAGAGAACACGGTTTTCTCCATATGCCCTGCTTCTAAGTTCCTCTATGTATATATTATTATTATTCATGAATCACAAAATATTGATTTCAATTAAATAGTAGTTAACAGTAAAAGAAAAGAGAATGTAAGATCGAAGCAATATATAAGATCGAAGCAATTTATTAATAAGAAGAGACTTGAGTTACCTAAATCGGTGGTTGAGCCACAACGAGCTGAGGAGGCAAGGACCGCGCACAATTCAGAAGCAGAGCAACCACGACAGGGGAGACCACGACCCAATGCAAGGAGCGGCTTTAGCAACGACGGCCAGGAGACAACCAGTAATGACCACGCATTCTGGGAAGAGGAGAGGGGCAGACACAACCAACGTTCGCAGCGAGGAGAAGGGCAGACGCGACCTACGTATGCGGCAAGGACAGAGGCAAAAACGGAGCAATAGCGCACCACGAACGGCTTTCTTCGGCGGTGGGTTGGGGCTTCCTAGTATAGAGAAGGAAGATGGTGACTAATGGGTTATGCTGGTGGGGTTAGGGCTTGCTGATAAAGGGGTGGGAAGATGATGAATCGCTAGAGGAATGAGCGGGAATTGGAAGTCTTCTATTGGGCTCTGATAGATTAACTTTTTGGATATTTCTTTTAAAGTGTTAACGGAATATTATATTAAATTTTGGAGGAACTGAACGAAACAAAACCTAACATTTGTTTTAAATTTATTTTTTTTATAAACAATACTTATTAAATTATTTAAAGAATATTAAAAAATTATTATTTTGGATTTTTTTTAAGTGTCAAAACAATATTATATGTTAAATTTTAGTGTGAAAATTCAATGAAACAAAAATTAATATTTGTTTTAAATTTATTTTTTCCATAAATAATAATTGTTAAATTATTTAAATTACATTTGAAAATTATTTCTTAATAAAAAAATTGATGTAATGGTTATAAAACCGTTCTTTAAAATAGTCAAAGAGAACGGTTTTACTTTGTTGCTATAACATAGTGAAAAATTGAACTTCAGCGGCAACATCGTAAAAACCGTTCTCTAAAATAATCTAATAGAACGGTTTTAAAGTGTTACAATATTGGCAACAGTTTTTATGCGTATCCTTTGTACAAATATTTAAACAACAATAAAAAACCGTTGCCTAAAAACAAATCATTGTAACGGTTATAAAATCGTTCTTTAAAATAGTCAAAGAGAACGGTTTTATTTTGTTGTTATAGTATAGTAAAAAATTAAACTTCAGCAGCAACACTTTATAAAACCGTTGTCTAAAACCATCTAAGAGAACGGTTTTAAGGCGTTACAAATTTTGGCGTTGCTAAAGCCCATATTTGTGGTAGTGTGATGCGGGTCAATCGTCGGTCTAGAATTTTCTCAAAAGTATTGCGTTGTAAGTATAGTTCCAAACCAACAAATGCCCATAATCAAAGTTTAGATTAAGATTGTCACAAATCAAAACAAACAACCAGGAGATTTAAATCTCAAGTCATTCTCCCACAAAATTACAGTGAGGTGTGTGTATCATTGGCTATGAGAAGTCGAGGGTGAGATAGCAATTAACAAAAAATTAAATTGCAAGAAAATAAAGAAGCAATAAAAGGTAATTAACTAAGAAAATGAATAGAGATTCAAATGCTAAAAAGGGTCTTGACAAGGGTTGAGAGTCAAGATTTTCTATCCTAGTCATTGACCACAAACATGACAATTATGAAGAGTTAATCCCACTTAGTCAACCCTAACATAGAAGGTAAGTCAAATAGGCATAATTGATCTTAATCCACAAATCCTATTTAACTCACTAATTAGCTTAGTGAAAGACTAGCATTAGTGAAAGCAAAATCAACTAACAACTCTAAATCCCCAATCAATATTGGACATCAATGACTTAAGGTCACCTAAGTCCTCAATCCCAAGCTAAGAGTGTAAAATCTACTCTATAATTGAAAGAGACATTTTATCAAACACTTGGAAGACATAAAAGGAAAGCATCATAAATTGCATGAATTACAAAAGCTATAACTATCAAACTCAAGAAAGCAATAACAACAATTCAATTAAGTATCAATAACATCAAAAATATCAAAATTGCATTAAAGGAAAAAAATTTCAACTAGAATTCATAAAACTAAAATAGCATGAAACAAGAAACTAACAGCTAAAAACTAAGTGAATTAAAATGATAGAACAAAGAAATATAAAGAAAACTAAATTAGAACAAGATAAAAACCTAAATTTAAGGAGAATTTAAACTAAGAAACTCTAAATTCTAGAGAGAAGTTGGAGCTTCTCTCTCTAGAATTCTATTCTAAAACATGATAAAAAATCAAAATTTTTAAAACTATTCTAACACTACTCGGTTCATTTTCCCTTTGTCCATACTTTAAATGCTTCCGAAATGAGTTGGATTGGGCTCAGAATTGGCCTAAAATCACGAGTCACGTGCCATTTTAAGTGAGTCGCGTTGCAAGTCGTGCATACGCATCTGCCATACGTACGCGCAAAATTGAAGAAGATGTGTACGCATAAGCCATGCGTACACACAAATAGAAAAAGATGCGTACGCATAAGGCATGTGTACGCACAACCCAGAAATCTTCCAATCTTCATTTCTTCATAAATTCTCGACTTTTGCATGCCTTTTTTTCATTTCTTCAAGCCATCATTGTCTTCTAAACCTTAAATCACTCAAACAAATACATCAAGACATTGAATAGAAAAAAAGTAAATTAAATTTGACAATTTTAAGCATAAAAAACATGTTTTTCATAATTAAACATAATTAGAGAGAGATTCACAAAAACATACAATTTTAAAGAATAAATATAAAGTAAGTTAATAAAATTTACTCTTTTCAAACAAAAAATTATTGTAAAATATAAATTTATTAATTATTATCATTGTTAATTACCTATTAATAATGGCAATACCATGTTTTTAAATGCCTTATGAATTTTAAGATTTTACGAGTTTTGAATATATCCATTAATGGCTTGTGCCAATTTATACCATGACCCTTTTATATTTTATATCAATAGATGAAATATTTTTAACAAAATTATTTCTTCCCTCTAAAAGAATAAAAAAAATCTGTTATCCAATTTTTCAAAGTTCTAAAAAATGAACTTGTTATCGAACTTATAGAATTAGAGTTTTAAAGTCTAAAAAATCAACAAAGGTTCGAGTTCGATCCGAATATGATACAATAATGTATATATATATATATCAATCAGTTAACTCTTAAAAACTAAGCTAATTTGACTGTTTTATCAATTTTTTTAGCGGTGGACGATTCTTACACCATAAAAAATGGTATTTTTGCGACATTTTTTTAATGTTTGGCGATAGTTTTAACCGTCACTAAATATTTTTGTGACGGTTAAAAAAGCATGACAGATTTGAGCGTCGCCAACTGATATAGTAACGGTTTGGATCACTGTTGGTGATCTTCAATTTGCACTTCTTCTACCATTCTTTCAGGTTGGAAGCGTAGTTCCTCTCGAGTTCGAATACCATCAAGTTTAATAGCATTGACTTCTTTTTTTTTTCGGACTACCTTTTAAATTGAGACTTTCATTGTAACATTTGCGTGCTAGTTTTTTATCTCTCTTTATTGTAGCAATTCCTTCTGTTGTTGGAAACTTCATGTATAGATGTGGCATAGAGACAAATGCTGAAAATCAGTTCAAGGTTGTCCGACCTATTAGGACATTATATGCTGAAGTGACGTTGATCATGATGTAATCGATACTTAACGTCTTTGACCTCGCGCCTTTTCCAAAAGTAGTGTATACAGAGATATACATCGGAAGCTAGATCCGTGCGTCCCTCAGTCCGAAGAGGTTATCTAGGTATGCCTTAAGATCCTTTTCCTTCAGCCTGAATTTGTCAAAAGCAAGTTTAAACAATATATCTGCCGAGCTACCTTGATCTATAAGGGTTCTATAGAGGTTTGCGTTGGTGAGGATCATTGTTATCACCATTGGGTCGTCATGACCAGGCGTTACCCCTTGAGCATCTTCTTTAGTGAACGAGATGGTGGGCAAGTCATTGACCTGGGGGTAAGTTATCAAACCACTTCATCATGGCTTTGGTCAGAGTCGTCGAGAATGCTTTACAACGAGTAGTATCAGAGGCATCGGCTAATTACATCCGACTTTTGAAGTTGCTGAGTGTAAGACCCAGAATTTTAGGAAAATCTTATTGCAAGATAATTTCAATTTATTTATTCATTATAGATTTTATTTTCAGAAAGTATTTTATTAAAATTAATTAAATCAAGCTTTGATAGTTATATTAGAAATTTTACTTAATCTTATAATATTGAATAATTTTCTATATTTAAATTACAAAACTTAACAGTTGTAGAAGAATAAGAATTTTATATGATTTATTTTAAATAATTGAGATTTTAGAATCTAATATCTTAAATTTTATTAATAAAGAAAAAATTAATTATATTACTGTATATTTTAAATTAGAATACTTGATTGAAAGCCAATTAATAATTTAATATAATAAATAAAATTTTCAATGTAATTTTAAGAGATTAAATTAGATTTCAAATTAATACAACACACCCAAATTTTATTAAAATTACCAAACTCTAATTTTATCTAAAATCCCCAAATCCAACCCTAACTCTAACAAAACAAAACCCTAATTTTACCCTAACCTTCACCACCACTCACCCTTACCACCACTCACCCTCACCGCCACTCACCCTGCCCTCACCTATCACACACATACACACGGTAAAATGAAGGAAAAGAAAGAAAAGGGAGACGGAAGAGGGAACGAAGGAACAGAAAGAAAGGGAGGGGGAAAGATTGCGAGGGGAAGGAGGAGAAGAGAAGGAGGACGGCGCTGGCGGGTGATGAGCGGATAATTTATACGCTTTTTGACATTGTTTTTAGTATGTTTTTAGTAGGATCTAGTTACTTTTAGGGATGTTTTTAATAGATTTTATGTTAAATTCACATTTCTGGACTTTACTATGAGTTTGTGTGTTTTTCTGTGATTTCAGGTATTTTCTGGCTGAAATTGAGGGACTTGAGCAGAAATCAGATTCAGAGGTTGAAAAAGGACTGCTGATGCTGTTGGATTCTGACCTCCCTGCACTCAAAGTAGATTTTCTGGAGCTACAGAACTCGAAATGGCGCGCTTCCAATTGCGATGGAAATTATACATCCAGGGCTTTCCAGCAATGTATAATAGTCCATACTTTGGCCAAGAATTGATGACGTAAACTGGCGTTCAACGCCAGCCTTCTGCCCAAATCTGGCGTCCAGCGCCAGAAAAGGATCCAAAACCAGAGTTGAACGCCCAAACTGGCACAGAAACTGGCGTTCAACTCCACAAATGGCCTCTGCACGTGCTACACTTAAAGCTCAGCCCAAACACACACCAAGTGGGCCTCGGAAGTGGATTTATACATCAATTACTTACTCATGTAAACCCTAGTGACTAGTTTATTATAAATAGGACCTCTTACTATTGTATTAGACATCTTTTGATCATCTTAGGATCCTAGGATCTCGTTTAGGGGGCTGGCCATCTCGGCCATGCCTGGACCTTCACTTATGTATTTTCATACGGTAGAGTTTCTACACTCCATAGATTAAGGTGTGGAGCTCTGCTGTTCCTCAAAGATTAATGCAAAGTACTACTATTTTCTATTCAATTCTTCTTATTTCGCTTCTAAGATATCCATTCGCATCCAAGAACGTGATGAAGATGATGATTATGTGTGACGCTCATCATCCTTCCCCCTTATGAATGCGTGCCTGACAAACACTTCTGTTCTACATGAATTAAGCTAGAATGAGTATCTCTTAGATCTCCTAACCAGAATCTTCGTGGCGTAAGCTAGAATGATGGCGGCATTCAAGAGAATCCGGAAGGTCTAAACATTGTCTGTGGTATTCTGAGTAGGATTCAATGATTGAATGACTGTGACGAGCTTCAAACTTGCGAGTGCTGGGCGTTAGTGACAGACGCAAAAGGAGGGTGAATCCTATTCCAGCACGATCGAGAACCGACAGATGAATAGCCGTGCCGTGACAGGGTGCGTGAGCATATGATTCACTGAGAGGAGGGGATGTAGCCACTGACAACGGTGATGCCCTTGCATACAGCCAGCCATGGAAAGGAGTAAGACTGATTGGATGAAGATAGCAGGAAAGCAGAGGTTCAGAGGAACGAAAAGCATCTCCATTCGCTTATCTGAAATTCCTGCCAATGAATCTACATAAGTATCTCTATCCCTTTTATTGTTTATTTTAATCTAATAAAATATCATGTTTAAATCCGCCTGACTGAGATTTGCAAGGTGACTATAGCTTGCTTCAAACCAACAATCTCTGTGGGATCGACCCTTACTCATGTAAGGTTTATTACTTGGACGACCCAGTACACTTGCTGGTTAGTTGAACGGAGTTGTGTCCACACATAGTAAAGAGCCATAATAATGATTCCATACAATAACAAAGAGTACTACATTAATGTGAACACAATTTCTTCCACCAAGTTTTTGGCGCCGTTGCCGGGGATTGTTTGAGTTTTCGGCAAGCTTTTGGTCCGGTAACATCAGTGCCAGATTTCCTTTTGATCCGGCAACAGCACCAAGTTTTTGGCACCGTTGCCGGGGATTGTTTGAGTTTGAACAACTGACGGTTCATCCTGTTGCTCAGATTAGGTAATTTTCTTTTTTGTTTTGTTTTCAAAAATTTTTCAAAAATCTTTCAAAAATTTTCCCATTTGTTTTCGAAAAAAAAATAATAATAATAAAAATGTTTTCAAAAATATATTTTTATTCAAAATTTTTAAGAATGAATTCTAGTGTTTCATGAAGCATGTGAAGCCTGGCTGGCTGTAAAGCCATGTCTAAATTCTTTTGGACTGAGGCTTCCAAAAGATCAGTTCATGAAATTGGATGAGGAATCAACTGTTACATGTCTGAATCTACATGCTGAAGCTTGGCTGGCCATTGGCCATGTCTAGTGTTTTGGACTGGAGCTTTCATTGAAAGCTTGGCTGGCTAGTGAGCCATGTCTAATTCCTGGACTCAAGCTTTAGACTAACATTGCAAGATTCCTGGAATTCATATTAAAAATTTTGGAATCCTTATTTTTTCTTTTTCATATAATTTTCGAAAAATACCAAAAAAATTAGAAAATCATAAAAATCAAAAATATTTTAGTGTTCTTGTTTGAATCTTGAGTCATATCATAAGTTTGGTGTCACTTGCATATGCATCTTGCATTTTTCGAAAATTTCATGCATTCATAGTGTTCTTCATGATCTTCAAGTTGTTCTTGGTAAGTCTTCTTGTTTGATCTTGATGATTTGTTGTTTTGTGTCTTTTCTTGTTTTTTATATGCATTCTTGAATTCTTAGTGCATAAGCATTAAAGAATTCTAAGTTTGGTGTCTTGCATGTTTTCTTTGCATTAAAAATTTTACAAAAATGTGTTCTTGATGTTCATCATGATCTTCATAGTGTTCTTGGTGTTCATCTTGACATTCATAGCATTCTTGCATGCATCACATGTTTTGATCTAAATATTTCATGCATTGCATCTTTTTAGTGTTTTTCTCTTGCATCATAAAAATTTAAAAATAAAAAAAAAATATCTTTCCCTTTTTCTCTCATCAAATTCGAAAATTTGAATTGACTTTTTCAAAAATTTTTAAAATCTAGTTGTTTCTTATGAGTCAAATCAAATTTTCAATTTGAAAATCTTATCTTTTTCAAAATCTTTTTCAAAAATCAAATCTTTTTCAAAATTCTTAGTTATTTTCGAAAATTCTAAAAATATTTTCCAAAAATATTTTTCTTATTTTTATACCAAATTTTTGAAAATAACATAATCAATTATTGTTTTGATTCAAAAATTTGAAGTTTGTTACTTGCTTGTTAAGAAAGATTCAAACTTTAAGTTCTAGAATCATATCTTGTGATTTCTTAGGAACCAAGTCATTAATTGAGATTTTAAAAATCAAATCTTTTTCAGAACTAATTTCAATCATATCTTTTCAAAAATATCTTCTTATCTTATCTTTTTCAAAAATATCTTCTCAAAATATCTTTTCTAACTTCCTAACTTCTTATCTTTTCAAAATTTGTTTCAACTAACTAACTAACTTTTTGTTTGTTTCTTAACTTTTTCAAAACTACCTAACTAACTCTCTCTCTCTCTAATTTTCGAAAATATCTCTCCCTTTTTCAAAAATTTCTTTTTAATTAACTAATTATTTTTATTTTTTATTTTTGAATTCAAAAATTTTCGAAAAATACTAACTAATTTTCAAAAACCAATTTTCAAAAATCACTAACTCTTTTTCAAAATAATTTTCGAAAATTATTCCTCCCCCATCTCATTCTATTTATTCATTCATGTCCTAACATCTCATCTCACATTCCAATCCTCACAGTTGTGTTTCTTCCTTTACATCACATCCTTTATCTCCCCCTCTTCTTCTACTTACAAAGGGATCCCTATACTGTGGTATAAAGGATCTCTATCATTATTATCATTTTTCTGGCCATTCTTCCTTGTCATATGAGCAGGAGCAAGGATAAGAACATTCTTGTGGAAGCAGATCCAGAACCTGAAAGAACTCTGAAGAGAAAATTAAGAGAAGCTAAAATACAACAATCCAGAGATAACCTTTCAGAAATTTTCAAACAGGCAGAGGAGATGGCAGGCGAAAATAATAATAATGAAAGGAGGATGCTTGGTGACTTTACTGCACCTAATTCCAATTTACATGGAAGAAGCATCTCCATTCCTGCCATTGGAGCAAACAATTTTGAGCTGAAACCTCAATTAGTTTCTCTGATGCAGCAGAACTGCAAGTTTCATGGACTTCCATCTGAAGATCCTTTTCAGTTCTTAACTGAATTCTTGCAGATATGTGATACTGTTAAGACTAATGGAATAGATCCTGAAGTCTACAGGCTCATGCTTTTCCCTTTTGCTGTAAGAGACAGAGCTAGATTATGGTTGGATTCTCAACCCAAAGACAGCCTGAACTCTTGGGATAAGCTGGTCACGGCTTTCTTAGCCAAGTACTTTCCTCCTCAAAAGCTGAGCAAGCTTAGAGCGGATGTTCAAACCTTCAGACAGAAAGAAGGTGAATCTCTCTATGAAGCTTGGGAAAGATACAAACAGTTGACCAAAAAGTGTCCTTCTGACATGCTTTCAGAATGGACCATCCTGGATATATTCTATGATGGTCTGTCTGAGTTATCTAAGATGTCATTGGACACCTCTGCAGGTGGATCCATTCACCTAAAGAAAACGCCTGCAGAAGCTCAAGAACTCATTGACATGGTTGCTAATAACCAGTTCATGTACACTTCTGAAAGGAATCCTGTGAGTAATGGGACGCCTATGAAGAAGGGAGTTCTTGAGGTTGATACTCTGAATGCCATATTGGCTCAGAATAAAATATTGACTCAGCAAGTCAATATGATTTCTCAGAGTCTGCATGGAATGCAAGCTGCATCCAACAGTACTCAAGAGGCATCTTCCGAAGAAGAAGCCTATGATCCTGAGAACCCTGCAATAGCAGAGGTAAATTACTTAGGTGAACCTTATGGAAACACCTATAACTCAACATGGAGAAATCATCCAAATTTCTCATGGAAGGATCAAAAGCCCCAACAAGGCTTTAATAATGGTGGAAGAAACAGGTTTAGCAATAGCAAACCTTTTCCATCATCAACTCAGCAACAGACAGAGAACTCTGAACAAAATGCTTCTAATTTAGCAAATCTAGTCTCTGATCTATCTAAGGCCACTGTACGTTTCATGAATGAAACAAGGTCTTCCATTAGAAATCTGGAAGCACAAGTGGGCCAGCTGAGTAAAAGGATCACTGAAATCCCTCCTAGTACTCTCCCAAGCAATACAGAAGAGAACCCAAAAGGAGAGTGCAAGGCCATTGACATAAGCGCCATGGCCGAACCTGTGAGGAGAGGAGAGGACGTGAATCCCAAGGAGGAAGACCTCCAGGGACGTCCAGTGATCAATAAGGAGCTTCCCTCTGGGGAACCAAAGGACTCTGAGGCTCATCTAGAGACCATAGAGATCCCATTGAACCTCCTTATGCCCTTCATGAGCTCTGATGAGTATTCCTCTTCTGAAGAGAATGAGGATGTCACTGAAGAGCAAACTGCCAAGTTTCTTGGTGCAATCATGAAGCTGAATGCCAAATTGTTTGGCATTGATGCTTGGGAAGTTGAACCTCCCTTGTTCATCAATGAACTAAGTGATCTGGATCAACTGACATTGCCTCAGAAGAGACAGGATCCTGGAAAGTTCATAATACCCTGTACCATAGGCACCATGATCTTTAAGGCTCTGTGTGACCTTGGTTCAGGGATAAACCTCATGCCCCTCTCTGTAATGGAGAAACTGGGAATCTATGGGGTGCAAGCTGCTAAAATCTCACTAGAGATGGCAGACAGCTCAAGAAGACAGGCTTATGGACAAGTAGAAGATGTATTAGTAAAGGTTGAGGGCCTTTACATACCTACTGATTTCATAGTCCTGGATACTGGAAAGGAAAAGGATGAATCCATCATCCTAGGAAGACCTTTCCTGGCCACAGCAAGAGCTGTGATTGATGTTGACAGAGGTGAAATAGTCCTTCAATGGAATGAGAACTCCCTTGTATTCAAAACTCAAGGATCTCCCTCTGCAACCATGGAGAGGAAGCTTGAAAAGCTTCTCTCAAAGCAGAGTCAACCAGAGCCCCCACAGTCAAACTCTAAGTTTGGTGTTGGAGAGTTTCAACAAAGCTCTGCACATCTGTGAGGCTCCATGAGAGCCCACTGTCAAGCTATTGACATTAAAGAAGCGCTTGTTGGGAGGCAACCCAATGTTTATCTAATTCATATTTTTATTGTTTTTCATGTTTTCTTAGGTTCATGATCATGTGGAGTCACAAAATAAACAAAAAAATCAAAAACGGAATAAAAAAAACAGCAGAAGAAAGATCACACCCTGGAGGAGCATCTGTCTGGCGTTCAAACGCCAGAACAGAGCATAGTTCTGGCGCTGAACGCCCAGAATGGGAGCATCCTGGCGCTGAACGCCCAGAACAAGCATGGTTCTGGCGTTCAACGCCAGAAATGGCAGCAAAGGGGCGTTGAACGCCCAAAATGGGCACCAACCTGGCGCTGAACGCCCAGAGTTGTGTGCAAGGGCATTTTGCATGCCTAAATTGGTGCAGGGATGTAAATGCCTTGACATCTCAGGATCTGTGGACCCCACAGTATCCCCACCTACCTCATCATCTCTCTTCCCATTCATGATCATCCCTTCTACTTTCCATTTACCACTCACATCCATACACCCACTACCTTCAAAATTCAACATCTCTCTACCACCCAATCCCACCCATATGGCCGAATACACACTCCCATCCATCTCCTCCATATCTTCTTCTTATTCTTCTATTCTTTCTTCTTTTGCTCGAGGGTGAGCAACATTCTAAGTTTGGTGTGGTAAAAAAGCATAGCTTTTTTGTTTTTTTCTCCATAACCATTGATGGCACCTAAGGCCAGAGAGGCCTCTAGAAAGAGGAAAGGGAAGACAAAAGCTTCCATCAAGGGTCTATAGCTCAGTGGTAGAACATTTGACTGCAAATCAAGAGATCCCTGAGATACCTCAGGGGATACATTTTCTTCCACACAATTATTGGAAGCAACTAAGGGTGGAACATCAAGAGCACTCCATCATCCTTCATGAAATCAGAGAAGATCTAAAAGCAATGAAGGAGGAGCAGCAAAGACAAGGAAGAGACATAGAAGAGCTCAAGGACATCACTAAGGTGGACTCATTCCTTGTTCTTACTTTTTCTGTTTTTCATTTTCTATGTTATGTGCTTATCTATGTTTGTGTCTTCATTACATGATCATTAGTAGTTAGTAAACTCTGTCTTAAAGTTATAAATGTCCTATGAATCCATCACCTCTCTTAAAAGAAAAATGTTTTAATTCAAAAGAACAAGAAGTACATGAGTTTCGAATTTATCCTTGAACTTAGCTTAATTATATTGATGTGGTGACAATGCTTCTTGTTTTCTGAATGTATGCTTGAACAGTGCATATGTCTTTTAAAGTTGTTGTTTAAGAATGTTAAATATGTTGGCTCTTGAAAGAATGATGACTAGGAGACATGTTATTTGATAATCTGAAAAATCATAAAAATGATTCTTGAAGCAAGAAAAAGCAACAAAGAACAAAGCTTGCAGAAAAAAAAAAGGGCGAAAAAAAAAAGAAAAGAAAAAAAATAGAAAGAAAAAGAAAAAGCAAGCAGAAAAAGCCAATAACCCTTAAAACCAAAAGGCAAGGGCAAATAAAAAGGATCCCAAGGCTTTGAGCATCAGTGGATAGGAGGGCCTAAAGGAATAAAATCCTGGTCTAAGCGGCTAAACCAAGCTGTCCCTAACCATGTGCTTGTGGCGTGTAGGTGTCAAGTGAAAACTTGAGACTGAGCGGTTAAAGTCAAGGTCCAAAGCAAAAAAAGAGTGTGCTTAAGAACCCTGGACACCTCTAGTTGGGGACTTTAGCAAAGCTGAGTCACAATCTGAAAAGGTTCACCCAATTATGTGTCTGTGACATTTATGTATCCGGTGGTAATACTGGAAAACAAAGTGCTTAGGGCCACGGCCAAGACTCATAAAGAAGCTGTGTTCAAGAATCATCATGCTGAACTAAGAGAGTCAATAACACTATTCGAAATCTGAAGTTCCTATAGATGCCAATCATTCTGAACCTCAATGGATAAAGTAAGATGCCAAAACTATTCAAGAGGCAAAAAGCTATAAGTGCCGCTCATATGATTGAAGCTCTGCTTCATTGATAGTTTGGAATTTATAGTATATTCTATTCTTTGTATCCTATTTTGATTTTCAGTTGCTTGGGGACAAGCAACAATTTAAGTTTGGTGTTGTGATGAGCGGATAATTTATACGCTTTTTGGCATTGTTTTTAGTATGTTTTTAGTAGGATCTAGTTACTTTTAGGGATGTTTTCCTTAGTTTTTATGTTAAATTCACATTCCTGGACTTTACTATGAGTTTGTGTGTTTTTCTGGGATTTCAGGTATTTTCTGACTGAAATTGAGGGACTTGAGCAGAAATCAGATTCAGAGGTTGAAAAAGGACTGCTGATGCTGTTGGATTCTGACCTCCCTGCACTCAAAGTGGATTTTCTGGAGCTACAGAACTCTAAATGGCGCGCTTCCAATTGCGTTGGAAAGTAGACATCCAGGGCTTTCCAGCAATATATAATAGTTCATACTTTGGCCAAGAATTGACGACGTAAACTGGCGTTCAACACCAGCCTTCTGCCCAAATCTGGCGTCCAGCGCCAGAAAAGGATCCAAAACCAGAGTTGAACGCCCAAACTGGCACAAAAACTGGCGTTCAACTCCACAAATGGCCTCTGCACGTGCAACACTTAAGCTCAGCCCAAACACACACCAAGTGGGCCCCGGAAGTGGATTTATACATCAATTACTTACTCATGTAAACCCTAGTGACTAGTTTATTATAAATAGGACCTCTTACTATTGTATTAGACATCTTTTGATCATCTTAGGATCCTAGGATCTCGTTTAGGGGGCTGGCCATCTCGGCCATGCCTGGACCTTCACTTATGTATTTTCATACGGTAGAGTTTCTACACTCCATAGATTAAGGTGTGGAGCTCTGCTGTTCCTCAAAGATTAATGCAAAGTACTACTGTTTTCTATTCAATTCTTCTTATTTCGCTTCTAAGATATCCATTCGCACCCAAGAACGTGATGAAGGTGATGATTATGTGTGACGCTCATCATCCTTCTCCCTTATGAACGCGTGCCTGACAAACACTTCTGTTCTACATGAATTAAGCTAGAATGAGTATCTCTTAGATCTCCTAACCAGAATCTTCGTGGCGTAAGCTAGAATGATGGCGGCATTCAAGAGAATCCGGAAGGTCTAAACCTTGTATGTGGTATTCTGAGTAGGATTCAATGATTGAATGACTGTGACGAGCTTCAAACTCGCGAATGCTGGGCGTTAGTGACAGACGCAAAAGGAGGGTGAATCCTATTCCAGCATGATCGGGAACCGACAGATGAATAGCCGTGCCGTGACAGGGTGCGTGAGCATATTATTCACTAAGAGGAGGGGATGTAGCCACTGACAACGGTGATGCCCTTGCATAAAGCCAGCCATGGAAAGGAGTAAGACTGATTGGATGAAGATAGCAGGAAAGCAGAGGTTCAGAGGAACGAAAAGCATCTCCATTCGCTTATCTGAAATTCATACCAATGATTTACATAAGTATTTCTATCCCTATCTTATTAATTATTATTCGAAAACTCCATTATCAATTTATATCCGCCTGACTGAGATTTACAAGGTGACCATAGCTTGCTTCATACCAACAATCTCCGTGGGATTCGACCCTTACTCACGTAAGGTATTACTTGGACGACCCAGTGCACTTGCTGGTTAGTTGTATCGAAGTTGTGACAGACTGTAAAACTAGATCAGAGTATCTGGCCTAAGAAGCCATTACCAGAGATCACAATTTCGTGCACCAGCGGACGTCACTGTCGCCGCATCGTTGTGTTGCCGTTAAGAGAGAGTAAGTGCGAACCAAAGCCATGAGAGGGAGGAGCAGAGCCGCAGAATGAGAGAGAGATCAACGAAAGGGGTGTTGTCCCATTCATCCTCGTCGCCGTCGCCACCGCCGTGGGTCCGCGCTGTTGTCGTCCTTACCGCTGAAGCTCGAACACCGCTATAGCCACCGTGTTGTCGTCGTCATCAGATCCGCCGTTGCCTCTGCTGCGTCACCTTCGTGCTTCCATCAGCACCGAACCGCCATGCCGTCGCTGCAGCTGGGTTTTGCCGCGCCTTGCCTCTGCCACCTCTGCTGCCGAAAACTGCCGCTTCTCTGAATCCTTTGTCTTGGTAAGCTCTAACCTTGCTTCTAAATCTCCCTGTTCGTTAAGTGCATTGTTAACGTGAGCGTGTTGATGAGGCTGTTGTGCTAGGTTTATGGTTACCGCGAGTTTTCTGTTGTACACCAACACCAGAGCTGCCGCTACTTGACTAAGTTATTTCTTCTCGATTATGGTAAGCGTTTCCGTTTTGAAAAGACCTTTATTCATTATTCTGTACCTTAAGCTAAGGTTTTACGGCGTTAATTGCTACAAGATTGAGTCTCAGTAATTCTATGTTGTGATTAGAGTTGTTGTGGTTGCTGCGTAAAAGGTTTGGAGTTGAGGTTGCAGCTGCCGCTAATTGCGGGCCAAAAAGAAAGGGTTTGTTGATGCGTTTGGTTTATGGGTTACAATTATTCGAGGTCGGGGTCTTTTTTAGAATACTAAACTTTATATTTTGGAGTTGCTATATATGGATATTTATGTGAGGAATGTATTTTAGTGATTGTATAAGTCTTATGTATTTTTTGATTGTCTTTGATGGATATGAATACTTGTTTGATTGGATTATTGTGTGGTTTTGTAAAACGGACTACTTTTGAAGTGTTTCTTTAAAGTTATTTCTTTTAAAGTTTTGAAATTGAACTTAACCCATTGGAGGTTGATTTGAGTTTAAATTGGTTTGGTTGGAACCCAGAAAGGGTGGCAAAGTCCAAATTTTAGCGGAGGTGCTGCCGAAATTCCTATAAAATCCGAGACTTTATTGAAATGTCATTTGAAAAAATTATGAGTTTAAGACTTTTATTATTTCATTTGAATTGTTTAAGAAAGTTTTAGATTATGTTTTGAAATGAAGTATTGAAAAGAGAATTATGATTTAGTCTAGTTTCGTAAGAAAAGAATTATATCTCTTTTAGGAACAAATCATTTAGAAGAAGTTTATGTTTTAAGGCTATTTTAAATATGAAAAGGGTTTATGTTTCTGAAAATTGGCTTGAGAATTTCAATTGGAGGAGTTTTAGTGACTTTGAAAGAACTTGAATTTCAATTGAGAAGTCTCATTTTACAATATCTTAGGAGAAGTTTAAAGTATTCTTTAACTTCTGAGTTTTGCAAAACTAAAACGATTTCTGAGCAATTGGAAACGCTCTGGATTTAATCATGGAATTTTTAATTTGACATGATTTCTGAGTTGTTTGGGAGTTTTAGAAGGATGTTGTGAAAATATGTCTTGTTTTGAAAAAGAAAATTTACTTTTGAGAAAGGTGGCTTATAAGCTTGAAATGATTTGAGAAAAGAGGATTCTTGAAGTTAAGACAGAATTGAATTTGATTTTGGTTTTTAAAGAAAAGTGATTTGAGAAGAAAGTGATATATGGTAGAAATGATGTTTTTAACTTGATATGAAGTGTTAATGAAGTGCGGAAATGATGATGAATGAATATGTGGCTTTTGCACTTCTTTTATCCAAGATACGAGTTTCCCTGGGTAAAGTACCATGGCTTGCCACCACGTGTTCCAGGTTGAGACTTGATACTCTGTTGACCCTACGACGTAAGGGTGACTGGGCACTTATAAATTTCCGAGAATGGTACCCCCATTGAGCAATTTGATATATATATATATATATATATATATATATATATATATATATATATATATATAAGAGAAAAAGTTATGCATAGACTCATGGAGATGCGTGTCGGGAGACAGTCCAAGGGTTTAGCAAACCGAACTTGTCGGGTTGGCTTGATAACCGATAGATGAGACTCATCAGCCATAGGATAGGCATTCATCATATGCATCTTTATGATATTGTTTGGGTGTGCGTATTGTACTTGGTGTGCCTATGTGAATAATTATGTTTAATTGCTAATTGCTCTACTTGATGTAACTGCTTGATTGTGTTTGAACTTTTCTACTTGTGTTTGTGACTGAAATTTGGTTGGATTGTGGTGTATTGGCTGTTGTTTGGATCGTTTGGGCCTAGGCCATGGTTGATTATGAGATGGGCGGAAGGCCGTGTTTGATTTGAGTTTTTGGTTTAGAAAGGTATGAAAAACTAAACTGGTTCAGCATAGACTTAATGAACTTATGCCTCGAACAGGTTGGTCATTCATGCTGTTTAGGAAAAACCTTTTGAAAGGCTTTTGAATTTTGAAGAAATAACAGTTTTCTCTTTCAGAAAATATTTCAGATTTTAATGGTAAATCTTTGGCTTTTAAAAGGATGCATAAAACGGTTATTAATCACTATGCTTTAAAAAGAGTTTTATTTCACGTATCCTATTATAGTAATTCTTTAACCCCATAGTGAGAACCGGCGAGGATGATGTTATCACTCCCCTACAGGTCTTTTCTTTTTCAGGTTAAGGGCGATGAAGTTTGGAAGAGCCTATTACTTTTCTATTTATCCTATGTTTTGTATTGTTCTAGTATTTATGTTCCCTCGCTTTTAATTTTACAAGTTTTGTAAGAGGGATAGGAAATTGATATGAAATGCTTGTAAATTAATAATATGTATATATATGTATTCTTTGTGAGTATTGTAATTTGTAATGTATGTATGGATGTAAGTTTTGTAAAAATACGGTTTAAGTTTTTTTAACAGGCTCATATTTTAGTATTAAATAATTTAAGAGTCGTCGTAATACCCGAGCTATCAAAGTGGCATAGCTGGAAGCGTGACATTTTGATAGTTAAGGAGTTACATTATGGTATCAGAGCGGTCCTTCCTATCGAGCCTGAGGAATAGACCGACTTTGCTTCAATTGCATACTTTGAGCATATGTCATGTAACAGGTCTCGTTCAGATAACGAGAATTAGAACTTACATGACGGTCTATTCATTAATGCCATTAGTCTTGCATGGCATAATTCCTGATATTATGTTTGGCCGGCTTAACACTAGTGAATTATGTTTATGGAAGCACCGATGGGTTATCATAGATGATATGCGAGTCATAGATAACGCAAGTCGCGGGTTTGGGAATGTTAGAAACTATTTCTCGAAGTTACTCAGTTAAGTGCCTTGTTTCTACTGATGTCATGTTACTTTGGAGTCCTCAATTGCTATTTCTTTTGGGGAGTAAATTCATGTTTCCCCAATCCTATTCTTCTGTTCATATGCTTTCTCCTTTGATTCTAGTCGCATATGTCTGCTTAACGTCCTTGGTGTGTTTACCTTTCTTTGTTTAAACTCTTTTCTTGATCCATGTATTCTTTGGTACAACTTTGGTCTTGTTGATGCAGTGTATTCCTTTAAGCTCCTATTCCGACTTCTTTCTAAAGTTGTGATTTAACTTTTCTCTTACTTGACTATATTTACAACATTATTCTTAAACCCTTTATAAATTTGTTTTTGATTTGATATAACCTTCTCTATATAAAACTTTGAAAATTCTGTGCAATTTAAAATCTATTTACTTCCAATATCTTGCCAGTTCTTTTACTGGTTTATGAAAATATGCTTATTTTAATATATATATATATACAACTTGACTTTCTAACAACTATATTACAGTTTTTATGAATATTTTTATCTGATTATGTATTTAGATACTCTTCAAAGAAAGATTTTTGTCTCTTTCCAGTTGATTTTCGTTTAATAAACTTCACCTAATCTATTTTTAATTTAAATTTGGTTTAGCATAGCACGTTAATTATGCATTCAATGTTCTTTTGAAAATGTTGGACTCATATCTTTCCTTTTAAGAACGGACTAATTTCTTTTTGAGCTTTTCATTTCTATAGATGATATACTTAGTTCTACTTTTAATTATTCTTTTATTGTTATGAACATCACCATTAGTCTTAGTTCTCCTTCTCTTGTGAATCTCATACTTATCCAAGCCAGTTTGAATTTGTTTCAATCTAGTGCACCGTTTGTCCTCTTAAATGTCTTTCTTTAGTCAAATGTTCTTTCTTGAAAATTCATTATTGATTGAGCTATCTTTTCTTATGAGATTTGTATTCTTTTGTCAATTGAAAGCAAGGTTCTGAAAATCAGACCGGACCGGCCGATTCGATCGGGTTAACCGAAAACCGGTCAATAGGTAGGTCCGGTTAATGTCTAAAACCGGCAAAAAATTGGCCGAACCGGTGGTTATCCAGTGAACCGGCCGAGTTTTTTGAAGGTCCGGTTCTCCTATTCAGCATAAAACGGCGTCGTTTTGGTTAAAAAAAAGAAAAGAAAAACGCGTAGAAGACCCCAATCCCCTCTCCCTTCTATCTCACTCTCAATATTCACCAAAATGGCGAAATCCCTAATCCTATCAAAGCAAACAGCCGCTGCTACTCTGTGCTCGCCGTGAAGCCCGCCTCTGTCCACACCGTCATTGGCCGCCTCTTTCTCGTCATCGAAATGCCTCTGTCTCCGAGCCATCTCTCTCTCTCTCTCTCTCTCTCTCTCTCTCTCTCTCTCTCTCTCTGTTGAGCACCACTCTCAGCGTAGTGCGAACGTATCCGTGCCGCAGTGGACTCTTTGCCGTCGCCGTGAGTTCTTCAATCTTCGCCGTTCTTCAACATCTTCTTCGTGCTCTTCTTTATTTTCTCTGATTTTCTCCCTTTTTCACTTTAGTTTTTTATTTGTTTCCTCTGTTGTGGGTGGAACGAGTTATTGATTTTTCATTTTTTTTTTGTTAATTTTATTTATTCTGATTTTCTCCCTTTCTCACTACATTGTTTATGTTGAAGATGGTCAATCCGTCACTCACTAAAAAATCCAAGATCTCATCGCCGTCACTTTCTTTCTCCCTCACTGCCGTACGTCAATATATTTTTGCTTGTTTTTAATTATTTTTAATAATACTGATTCTGTGATTCTGAGTTGTTGGTTTTACTATTTTGAGTTACTGAGTTAGTGTAATACTGATTTTGTGATATTGTGATTCTGGGTGCGTGGAATTAATATTCTGAATTGCTGCTACTTGTTCAAGTTAATTTTGTTGATGGTTAATTTTGTTAGTTTCTGATTTTCTAATTTGGAAGATGCAATCACAAAATAATTTTTCGAGTTAAATTCGTTTCATACAATAAAAATATATGTTAATGTTGTTTTTTGTTGTAGAACATTATGTTATTTTTATGCATTTTGATTTTGTTTATTGATAAATTTTGTTAATATATGTTTGTTATTTTTTGAGTTTGGATAATTTTGTGTTTTGTACTGTTGTAAGAATTGAGACTAATTGATTATGGAGGTTAATTTGTTTGAATTTGGGTAAATTGTGTTGTTTTATTTTGTTTTGTTTGGATGGTGCTGGCTAAAATTGAAGGAGCATATACAGTATTGCATTGATCACCTTGAGGAGATTATAAGCAAGCTTGCCAAGGTTCAGAAAAAGGTCTCTGAAGTTAAGGGTGTCATGATCAAGAATATTGAAAAGGCTGTAGAAACGTGAGAACTTTGTTTCAATTAGATATGCAGTTTTATTTTTCCCATAGTATCTGTTGATTTGGTTTTGAAACTTTAATAAAAATAAAACAGGAAACTTTAGTTTTGCATGTAGTTTAGCCAACTAATTTAGAAAAAAGGAAGCCTTTAGAGGAATAGGGCCAGGTTGAGCAAGGAAAATTTGGTATATTTAAAATTATGTATTGAATTTTTATATAATTTTAGTGTATATTTAATTAAACCGGTTCGACCACGGTTTGACTCCGTTTAGACCATTAAACTATTGAACTAGTTGCTTGACCAGTTCAATGACCGGTCCGATTTTTGCAACCTTGATTGAAAGCTTGTTTGATATCTCATGCCTAGTGGATCTTGTTTGAAATCCCTTGATCTAGGATCCTTTCTCATTTGGCCTGATTTCTTTTTAAGTACATCTTAATATTCTTAAATGTTCCTATGAGATGGCGATTTCAATCATATTCTTGGAGTTTTGAGGTGATCTTTTAAAACAAGTTTTGGATTCCCTTCTTAAGAAACTTTAAATCAATTTTTCTTGCTTAATTGCATCCATAGCCATTCTTTAAATTTGACAAGATTGTTCTGAAGTTGGCATTCACTATTTTACATGAAGTTTAGAAAGTTTTCTTATTTAGCAGAAACCTGTCTATTTGCAACGCACCACTTATTTACTGACTTATAAGGAAATTTTACCTCGGAAATTTCTTTTCTAAATGGAGTTTGAATATGAACTTTGAAAGTTTATGTAGTTTAAAATTTTGCTCCGAACTTTCCTTTTTTTCCAATAAAATTTGATTTCTCTCCAATTTTGCTGCGATTCCATTGCACAACTTTATTTGATTTAGTACCTAAATGTCTTTTGAGAATTGTGCGAAACTAATCTGGCCTTAACATAATTGAGCTTCATTTTTCAAACCTCACCTATTCTGCCTTCTACTTGGAAACTGTTTGGACGAAATACAATTTAATTTTCTTTTAGCTATATTGTAGTTTGGATATATGTTTCTGTTATCCTTTTGCAAAAAGCAGGTTGCATACTTTTTCTTTTAAAACATGAGGTGATCTTCCTTAAAATTTTTCATTCTTTATATTCAAATGTATTAGAAGGTGTTCTTAATCATAAATTTTTTAAACCTTGTGAGCGTCATCACTGACTTTAGTTAATCTTCTTCTATGATTTTATACTTTTTTAACTCGACTTGACTTTGTTTCAAACTACCACAATACTTTTCCTTTCATTGTTCCTATCGGTCTTCTTTAGTTGATATTAGACTTGTGACCGGTAGTGAGTTTGCGAAGTGATTGATGAGGTTGAGAATTTTTAGATGTTTTGCTCAATAAAGTACATTTGGGAGTTGTGATAGTGGTCTATGTTAAAACCATTGATGTTGACACCATGTAACTTCTTTGTGTTGAACCTATCTTGTAACTTCTGTCCTACACCACACTCTTCCCTTATATCTAAGTTTTATAGTTTATCCGGTATTTAAAAATTTATATATATGCCAAAACTTCTTATTTTTCTAGAGTATTCAAAAGAAAAGTACTAAAACTATGTAATATGTTATGTATTACTTTAATTTTCGAGGACGAAAATTTTTATAAGGAAGATAGGATGTAAGACCCATAATTTTAGAAAAATCTTATTGTGAGTTAATTTCAATTTATTTATTCGTTAGAGATTTTATTTTCAGAAATTATTTTATTAAAAGTAATTAAATCAAGCTTTGATAGTTAAGTTAGAAATTTTACTTAATCTTATAATATTAAATAATTTTCTATATTTAAATTACAAAACTTAACCGTTGTAGAAGAATAAGAATTTTATATGATTTATTTTAAGTAATTGAGATTTTAGAATCTAATATCTTAAATTTTATTAATAAAGAAAAAATTAAATATATTATTGTATATTTTAAATTAGAATATTTGAATGACAGCCAATTAGTAATTTAATATAATAAATAAAATTTTCAAAGTAATTTTAAGAGATTAAATTAGATTTCAAATTAATACAACATACCTAAATTTTATTAAAATTACCAAACTCTAATTTTATCCAAAATTCCCAAATCCAACCCTAACTCTAACCAAACAAAACCCTAATTTTACCCTAACCCTCATCGTAACTCACCCTCACCGCCACTCACCCTGCCCTCTCCTATCACACACATACACACGGTAAAATGAAAGAAAAGAAAGAAAAGGGAGACGGAAGAGGGAACGAAGGAACAAAAAGAAAGGGAGGGGGAAGATTGCGAGGGGAAGGAGGAGAAGAGAGGGAGGACAGCGCCGGCGGGCGTCACTGCCACCGCGCCGTCGTGTTGCCATTAAGAGAGAGGAAGTACGAACCAAAGCCATAGGGGGGAGGAGCAGAGCCACAGAATGAGAGAGAGATCGAAGTAGTGGCTATTGTCCCGTTCATCCTCGTTGTCGTCGCCGTCGCCGCCGCCTTGGGTCCGCGTCGGTGTCGTCCCCACCGCTGAAGCTCGAACACCGCTACAGCCACCGCGTTGTCGTCGTCATCAGATCTGCTGTTGCCTCTGCTGCGTCACCGTCATGCTTCCATCAGCGCCGAACCTCCATGACGTCGCTGCTGCTAGGTGTCGCCGCACCTTGCCTCCACCGCCTCTGCTGTCGGAAATCGCCGCTTCTCTGATAAGCCCTAACCTTGCTTCTAAATCTCCCTGTTCGTTAAGTGTATTGTTACCGTGAGCGTGTTGATGAGGCTGTTGTGCTAGGTTTATGGTTACTACGAGTTTTCTATTGTACACCAACACCGGAGCTGCCGCTACTTGACTCAGTTATTTCTTCTCGGTTACGGTAAGTGTTTCCATTTCGAAAAGCCCTTTAGTCATCATTTTGTTACCTTACGCTGAGGTTTCGCAGCGTTAATTGCTATAAGATTGAGTCTTGATTATTCTATATTGTGATTAGAGTTGTTGTGGTTGCTGCGTAAAAGGTTTTGAGCTAAGGTTGCAGCTGCCGCTGATTGCGGGCCGAAAAGAAAGGGTTTCTTGATGCGTTTGGTTTATGGGTTTCGATTATTCGAGGTAGGGGTCTTTTTCAGAAAACTAAACTTTACATTTCGGAGTTGCTATATATGGATATTTATGTGAGAAATGTATTTTAGTTATTGTATAAGTCTTATGTATTGTTTGATTGTCTTGGATGGATATGAATACTTGTTTGATTGGATTATTGTGTGGTTTTGTAAAACAGAATGCTTTTGAAGTGTTTCTTTAAAGTTTTTTCTTTTAAAGTTTTAAAATCGAACTTAACCCGTTGGAGGTTGGTTTGAGTTTAAATTGGTTTGGTTGGACCCCGGAAAAGGGTGGCAAAGTCAAAATTTTAGGGGAGGTGCTGTCGAAATTCTGATGGAGGAAAAATGTCGGCAAATATTTTCACAAAAATTCGCTTTGCAAGTATAGTTCTAAACCGACAACTAAACCTCAGTCAATGTTTAAATTGTTTGTCACTTAAGCAAACCCAATAAAATTAATCGAAGTATTTAAACCTTGGGTCGTTGATTTTAGGGGATTTTATCATCTTTTCTCACATTTATTCAATGAAATAGCATGGTTTTGTGAATTTCTCCTAATTTGAGCTTAAGAGTAAAAATTTGCTTTTTAGGCCCTAAAATTGCTAATTTTAATTCAATTTAATTCCATTCGATGTCTTGATATGTTTGTTAAGTGATTTCAGGATTAGAAGGCAAAGATTGGGTTGAAGGAATGAAGAAGAAGCATGCAAAGATCGAGAATTCATAAAGAAATAAGGATTTGCTGAACTGAAGGCCATGCGCACGCGTCACCCCACGCGCACGTGTGACCAGAGAATCATCAAGCGACGCGCACACGTGATGTTGGTCACATGACTCACTTAAAGGCAAAATGCTGGGGGCAATTTCTGAGCTCAAGGAGGCCCAAATCCAACTCATTTTTGATGCTTTTGAACCCAAGGATGGCAAGGGATTGGGGGGGGGGGGAGGGAGAGTCATAGTGTAGTTTTCATCATGTTGTAGGTAGAATTCTAGAGCGAGAAGCTCTCCCTTCTCTCTAGAATTTAGGGTAGTTTAGGTTAAATTCTCTTAGATTCACTTTTAATTCTTGTTTTTATTTCAATTCTCTTTATCTTTTGTTGTTCCATTGTCTCAATTCTTTTAGTTTTCCTTGTTAATTTCCTTATTTTGCCATTTTTACTTTCATGAACTCTTGTTGAATTCTATTTTCTTTCAATGCAATATTGCAATTTGATGTTTTCATGTCCTTTTATGTTTATCATGGTTGCTATTGTTGATTTCTCGCCTGTGTTAGTTATGGGTTTCAGTAATTCTTGTATTTTGTGATGTTTACTTTTCTTGCACTCTAGGTGTTTGATGAAATATTTTCTCTAGTTTTAGAGTATTTTTCTTGACTCTTGGCCTAGGCTAAGGAAATTGGGTAAGCTTGAGTCATTGGGTGTACTGAATTGGTGATTTGAGAACCCCTAGTGGTCAATATGATAACCATTGACTCTAACCTATTAGTAAGTTAATTAGTAGTTAGGTTAGGACTTATGGATTGATGTTGGTCAAGCCTATTTGACATACTTAATGCTTTGAGGTAGACATTATACTTACTTCAAGCATAGGAGTAGACATAATAGGTTAGTCCCTCATAATTATCAATGTATGGTTTGTAGATAAGGATGGTGATCTCAATTACCTATGTCTAGCCAAGAGTTCTTTCCTTTATTTTATTAGTTCTTGTTATTTACTTTCTTGTTATTATATTTTCTTGCCAATTGAAAATCAAACCCCCTTGTTCTTCATAGCCAATAATTGATCACTTCATTGCAATTCCTTGTGAGACGACCCGAGGTTTAAATACTTTGGTTAATTTTCATTGGGATTTGTACTTGTGACAACCAAAACAAATTTTGATTGAGGATTGTTTGTTGGTTTAGAACTATACTTGCAACGAGACTTTATTTGTGAAATTCTATACCGACAGAACTATTCCTTTCATCAGTCGTCTCTCAAGGAATTGCAGGAAAGTGTATTTATAATTGGTTATGGAAAAGTATTTTTGGGGTTTTTTGTGATAAGAGACAAGTAATGTAAATAATAAGGAAATAAAATAACATTAAGAAAAGTCCTAGCAAGGATTATTAATTAGAATTCCTATCCCCATTATCATAGTCACTTGTTATGGTAATTGCCTTTTGCTCTCACTTAGTTAACCTCTAACAATTGAAGGTAAGTCAAGTGAGCAATTCAACTTGAGTTCACAAGTCCTAATTAAAGACTAGAGTTAGTGAAGCTCAAGCCAACTAGCAACTTTCAATCACCAACCAACAAGAGACTTTGACAATTCCAGAGTCTCCAATTTACTCAATCTAAGCCAAGAACATAAAAATCTAACGTAAAATCCAACCAAGAATTTTATCAAACACTTGGAAGGCATAAAATAAAAACATGGAAAACTAACAAGACATAGCAAAATCTAAAACCAACCAAAGCAAAGAAATAACAATAACAAAGCAATTGAACAATAAGAAACGTGAAACATAAATTGCATTAATGAAAATTGAGAGTAACACATAAAGTAATAAAATAAATTAGCAAAGTAAAGGAATCAATGAGAGAAGTAAACAAACCAAAGTACTAGAACAAATGAAAGGAGAAGAAAACTAAATAAAAGCAAGGTCGAAATCTGAATTTGAGAAAAGCTAAATCTAAAAAACCCTAAAACCTAGAGAGAGGAGAGAACCTCTCTCTCTAGAAAACTATATCTAAACCTAATAATTGTGAATGAATGTGTGAATGATTAATTCCCCCTTTCAGCTCCACTCTGCAGCCTCTAATCAGTATTTTCGGGCCTGAGACTGGGTCCAAAGCAGCGTAGAAATTGCCCCCAGCGAATTCTGATATCTGCAGCACGTGACGCTTTGTCACGCGTACTCGTCGACGACACGTATGCGTCGCTGGTCTTTTCACTAGCCACGCATAGGCGTCAGCCACACGTGCGCGTCGTGTGTCTGTTGCTCAGGTCACGCGTACTCATCGCCCATGCGTGCGCGTCGCTACCAGATTCTGAAATGCTTCATTTCTTGTGTTCCTTCTACTTTTGCATGCTTCTGTTCCATCCTCTAAGCCATTCCTGCCCTATAAGCTTGAAAACACTTAACACACATATCACGTCATCGAAAGGTAATAAGAGAGAATTAAAATTAGCGAATTTAAGGCCAAAGAAGCACGTTTTCAATCATAGCACAAAATTAAGAAGGAAAATGTAAAACATGCAAATTATATGAATAAGTGTGAGAATAATGGATAAAATCCACTCAATTCAATACAAAATAAACCATAAAATAGTGGTTTATCAAATTATGAGTTTAAAACTGTTATTATTTCATTTGAATTGTTTAAGAAAGTTTTAAATTATGTTTTGAATTGAAGTATTAAAAAGAGAATTATGATTTAGTCTAGTTTCTTAAGAAAAGTATTATATCTCTTTTGGGAGCAAATCATTTAGAAGAAGTTTATGTTTTAAGGCTGTTTTAAATATAAAAAGGGTTTATGTTTCTGAAAATTGGCTTGAGGATTTCAATTGGAGGAGTTTTAGTGATGATGAGCGAATAATTTATACACTTTTTGGCATTGTTTTTAGTATGTTTTTAGTATATTTTAGTTAATTTTTATGATGTTTTTATTAGTTTTTAAATAAAAATCACATTTTTGGACTTTACTATGGGTTTGTGTGTTTTTCTATGATTTCAGGTATTTTCTGGCTGAAATTGAGGGATCTGAGCAAAAATCTTATTCAGAGGCTGAAAAACGACTGCAAATGCTGTTGGATTCTGACCTCCCTTCATTCGAAGTAGATTTTCTGGAGCTACAGAAGCCCAATTGGCTCGCTCTCAATTGCGTTGGAAAGTAGACATCCTGGGCTTTCCAACAATATATAATATTCTATACTTTGCCCAAGATTTGATGGCTCAAACTGGCGTTCCAAGTCAGCATAGAAATTCTGGCGTCAAAACGCCAGAACTGGCATAAAAGCTGGAGTTAAACGCCCAAACTGGCACAAAAGCTGGCATTTAACTCCAAGTAAAGTCTCTACACGTGAAAGCTTTAATGCTCAGCCCAAGCACACACCAAGTGGTCCCGGAAGAAGATTTCTGCATTAATTACCTATTTCTGTAAACCCTAGGCTACTAGTTTTCTATAAATAGGACCTTTTGCTATTGTATTTTAATACTTTTGATACACTTGATCATACTTTCATAGCCCTTTTCATGTTTGGGAGCTGGCCTCACGGCCATCCCTAGACCCTGTACTTATGTATTTTCAACGGTGGAGTTTCTACACACCATAGATTAAGGTGTGGAGCTCTGCTGTTCTTCATGAATTAATACAATTACTATTGTTCTTCTATTCAATTCACGCCTACTTCTTCTCTAAGATATTCATTCGTTCTTCAACTTGATGAATGTGATGATCCGTGACACTCATCATCATTCTCACCTATGAACATGTGCCTGACAACGACCTCTGTTCTACTAGCAATAGCTTGAATGCATATCTCTTGGGTTTCTAATCCAAGATTGGAACCTTCGTGGTATAGGCTAGAATTATTGGTGGTCATTCTTGAGATCCGAAAAGTCTAAACCTTGTCTGTGGTATTCCGAGTAGGATCTGGGAAGGGATGACTGTGACGAGCTTCAAACTCTCGATTGTTGGGCGTGTGATAGACGCAAAAGGATCAATGGATCCTATTCCAACATGATTGAGAACCGACAGATGATTAGCCGTGCGGTGACAGCGCATTTGGAATATTTTCACTGAGAGGACGGGAAGTAGCCATTGACAACGGTGATGCCCAACATAAAGCTTGCCATGGAAAGGAGTATGAATGGTTGGAAGAAGGCAATAGGAAAGCAGAGGTTCAGAAGGAACAAAGCATCTTCATACGCTTATCTGAAATTCCTACCACACAATTACATAAGTATCTCTATCTTTATTCTATGTTTTATTCATCTTTTAATTATCAATCCTCCATAACCATTTGAATCTGCCTGACTGAGATTTACAAGATGACCATAGCTTGCTTCAAGCCGACAATCTCCGTGGGATCGATCCTTACTCACGTAAGGTATTACTTGGAGGACCCAGTGCACTTGCTGGTTAGTTGTGCGGAATTGTGACAAAGTGTGATTCACGTTTGAGAGCTCCAAGTCTTTGGCGCCATTATTGATGATCACAATTTCGTGCACCAAGTTTTTGGCGCCGTTGCCAGGAAGGGAATGAACAACAATTTCACATTTGTTTCTGTAAGACCCGGTTAATTAATGGCTAATTAACCCATAAATGAGAATTTATTCTAGGAAGCCAAAAATGTTATTTTTATGGCTAAATGTGATAGAGAAAATTGAGACGAGAATTTTGGTACCAATTTTATAGAAATCGGACCAAGATTGGACCGAACGGGCCAAACCGGACCAACCGGACCCAAAGTGGGCCCTTGGCCCAACATAACTAAACCAAAACCCTAGTTTTCAGCACTCTCTCTCCTCACACAACACCAAAACACGCTGAAAATTGAGATGGAAGGGGGAAGAACACTCTCTCAACTTCCTTCTCTCACTTGATCTTCAAACCACCATAACTTTTGATCTAGAGCTCCGATTGCCGCTCCGTTTGCCGCCACGCGTTCACCGCGGAGAGCTCTACAAAACCCATACAATCAATCTTGAGGTAAGCCACGTTTTACTGTTCGAAATTCTAGCCCTTGATTTCGAGTTTCATGAGCAAAAATGTTGAGATTTTGGGTTCTTTGATGTTATAGGACCCAACTCTCTTGAAGGAGAAGGTTAATCTTGTCTCCTTGGACCTTGGGTGTGGTAAGATTCTCAACCCTAGTATAATTTGTTGTTCTATGATGTTTGGGTATTGAGATGTTGTGTATGGGTATGATGATTGTGGCTTAGGTTGTGTATATGTGAATATTGGAGCTTGATTGGTGATTTTGGAAAGCTTGGAAGAGGGTTTTGTGTGATAAAATCTGTTCTTGGAGGTGTTGATACCTTGAGAGCTTGTGGACAAGTGGTTTGGAAGTGCTCCGGTTGAGCTTGGGGAATCGGCTAAGGTATGGTTTTGGTTTCCCGTATCTAATATGTAATGTGGTAGGAAATACTTAGGCTAGAGGCCCTAAGATAGGCATTGAATTGTTGGTGTTGTTGAATGGTTGAAATATATGATGTGTTCATATATGTGATTATGAATATTGATGCCTTGATTGTGTGAAATATGAGAAATGCATGTTGTGATATATGCTTGATGGATGATTGATGTTGAATTGATGGGTGGTATCATGTTGATGGTGAGTATGATGTTGATTATGTATAATGATGGTTAATTGAAAATGGTATTATTGGAAATTGGGATGAGGAAGGATGTATGACATGATATTGTGTTTGTCCTTTAGCCATTTGATTGAGAAGTGTTAAAATGGTTGGATGTGGTTTTGGAAACCTTGGTAAAGTGTCAATGTGTGAGTTGAGGATGGCTTGTTGTTGATTTTGGTACATTTTGAATGATTTTAAAGAGAAGGGTTGAAATTGGCATGTTTGATTGATTTTGAAAAGAGTTAAAAGTGGCTTGTTTTGAAAATGGCACCTTGTGGTTTTGTATGAAAACATGGTTTTTGGGCATACTTTGACGAGACATAACTTGGACTACGGATCTCTAATTTGTGCCAAATCTGTTTAGAAATGAAATTGGATCCGGTATGTCCATGCCGTTCAAAGAACGGGTGAAAAACGATTTAAAATGAGGAAGTTATGTCCGTCGGAAGATTGGGGTTTGAATCTGTAAATTCTGCAGCTTTTAACTTAGAAAATTTTTAGCAGAATGACCCCTCGCGCGTAGGCGCACTTGGTGCGTACGCGCCGTTCTTCGAGAAAGCGCCATCCACGCGTGCGCATGGAGTGCGCGTACGCGTGGACCTATTTTCATCCCAAAGTTGATTTTTGAGTTTTAAAAGCCAAATTTCATACTTCTAAGCCTCCGATCTCACCACTTATGTCTTAAATCATTATGATATGCCTAGCATGAGAAAAAGGGCTAGTGAATGTGGTAACTTGCGAGTGAAGCAAGGGAAAAATGAATGATCATTGAGGATCAAAGATGATTATGTGAGATGCGGAGAATGGCGGTGGAAGTGCTTGTTGTGCCATGGGCCGAAGGGCCGTAATTGTTAATGAATTGGCTGGTTATGGATTTAACCGTGAGCCGGATGGCTAGATTATTGCCGTGTTACGGCGGAGCCATGTTTATGGCCAAGTATAAATGCATATATGATGTTGATTGAATTGTGAAGGTTTGCACTTCCACCATTGGAGATGAGGGTTTCCCTGGGTAGTAGCAATGGCTAGCCACCATGTGCTCCAGGTTGAGACTCGAAGCTCTTTTGACCCTATGTCGTAAGTGTGGCCGGGCACTGTGAAAGGCCCGGATGAGCTCGCCCCCATAAATATTCACCAGTGAGGGTGATGGATATGGATCATGATTATGATCAAGTTTATGATGAGTATAACTCGAGTTGGGGATGCACGACAGAGGGACAGTCCAATGGCTAGCTACCAGGACTTGTCGGGTTGGCTCTATAACCGACAGATGATATCATCAGCCACTAGGGACAGGCATGCATCATAAGCATACTACATGAATTGTTTGAGATTGCCTATTTGACTGCATATTACTTGCTAATTGCCTAAATGCCTTATTTGTTCCTATTTGTAAATCTCTTGTCTGATATAACTGTGTTTGCTATATTATACTCCTGCTGGTTGTTGGGAGGTCTGAAGGAAGTAGAAAGGGAAGTATTAGTTAGACTGAAGGATCTTTAGTTAGTTGCCGCTTACGGTTTAGCTTGTTTATAAGCTTTGATATTTTCTGGGGGAAGTTCTAGGATTGCCTTCGGCTTTCCTCTATTATTATGTATTATATATGTGGAAGCTGTTACCGTACTGGGGACCTCTGGTTCTCACCCATGCGGATTTTGTGGTTTTCAGATGCAGGACGCGAGGCTTCTCGTTGAGGCATGCTGGGGACTTCTGGATTAGCGAAGATTCTTGTTCTCGGGACTCTATCTTGATTTATATATCTTGTTTAGATACTTTTATCTCCATTAAATAATACAAACTGTGATGACTCCTTCTAGAGGGGATTTTGGAGATTAGGTTTTCGGTATTTGTGTCCCTTTGGGTTTTCCTTGGGGTTTTCCTTATTTTATTATATGTATATATTGCTATGCTCGAACCGGTTACCTTCGCAGCCGGATTTTGAGTCTTGATATTCCTGTTTTTGATACTCTTTATATATATGATCTTGCGTTAGCTTATCCTTTGCTCGTTGTGTTAGTGATCGGAGTGTTGCGCTTTCGAGTTGCGGTTTTTGTTTACCCTTTTTTTTCTACAAGGCTCCTAGTTATAATCAATCATTCATACTACTATACGTACTAAATTTTTGTTTTAGAGGTCGTAATACCTTGCCATCTCTGAATTATGACTTAAGCATAAGTCTCTGTATGGTAGGGTGTTACATTATGGTATCAGAGCAGTTCGTTCCTGTAGAGCCTGAGGAATGGACTGACTATGCTTCTGTGCATTCTCTGTATGTGTGTTATGTGCTGTTAGTATATCTACTTGATATAGTTGGCATAAACGTTCATGAGCATGCATTTGGGACTTTAAAGTACTAAACTTCCGATATTGAGACTGATCAACTTAATATCGATTGTTTGGTGTGTATAGGAACCAGATGGCGCCTCGTGGACGCGGTAGAAGCCGTGGGAGAGGTCGTACTAATGCTCGTGCGCCGGAGACTAACCCTAATGACCCGGTGAACTTTATGACTGCGTTGGAGAATATGGCTGCTGCTATGCAAGCCACTGCTGAGGCTCTTGGTCAACAGATGAACAACCATGGTAATGACGGAGGTGGAGTTCAGAGCCCGATGACACTGGCAAACTTTTTGAAGGTTAATCCACCTAAGTTCAAGGGAACTACTAGCCCGACTGAGGCCGATACATGGTTTCAGGCTATAGAGCGAGCACTGCAAGCACAAGTGGTACCTGAAGGACAGCGTGTCGAGTTCGCTACCTATATGCTCACAGGTGAAGCGTCGCATTGGTGGCAAGGTATCTGTCGTCTTCTGCAGCAGGGTGATGATTATATCACCTGGGATGTCTTCCAAGAAGAGTTCTATAAGAAGTACTTTCCGACTTCTGCTAGGACGGCCAAGGAGCTTGAATTGTTGCAGCTGAAGCAGGGTACTATGTCCGTATCTGAGTATACTGATAAGTTTGAGGAGCTGTTCAGATTCTCTCGTATGTGTCAAGGGACTCCGGTGGAATATGAGGAATGGAAGTGTGTTAAGTACGAGGGAGGACTCCGGAGTGATATTTTCGGTTCGGTGGGGCCAATGGAGATTAGGACTTTCTCCGAATTGGTGAACAAGTGTAGGGTTGCTGAAGAGTGTGTGAAGAGGGCAGCCGCTGAGAAAGAAAGTCACAAAGGATCATTTCCACAGAACCGAGGGAAGAGCTTTGCACCTAGAGGTCTGTCTTTCAAGAGGGGAGGTTCTTTTAGGAGGCCCAACAACAACTACTCCCAAGGGAAAAGGTTTGGGAAGCAGCCTCAGAATGATCAAGCTTGTACTAGGTGTGGGAGTCACCATCCGGGAGTACCATGCAAGGCCGGATGGGGTTTGTGCTACAATTGTGGAAAGGCGGGGCATAAAGCCGCAAGTTGTCCAGAGAAGCAAAAGCAAGGTGCTGGGAAAGCACAACAGACTGGTCGGGTGTTCACCACCTCAACTGTGGGTGCAGAAGGATCTGAGACACTCATTCGAGGTAACTGTGAAATGGCTGGTCAAACTTTAAATGCTTTATTTGATTCGGGAGCATCGCATTCATTTATTGCATTTGAGAAAGCCCATGAGTTAGGATTGAAGATCGTAACCTTAGGTTATGACCTAAAGGTACATAATGCTACCCATGAAGCCATGGTAACTAGGCTAGGATGCCCGAAAGTTTCGTTCAGGTTCAAGCAGCGTGATTTTGTCCATAATTTAATCTGCTTACCGATGATCGGTCTTGATCTTATCTTGGGATTGGACTGGTTATCTGAGAACCATGTCCTGCTTGATTGTTCTACAAAGTCGGTGTACTTTATGCCGGAAGATACAGAAGGGCCAGTCGTGGTGAATAATTATTACTTGAATTCGATGATGGTGAACTGTTCTGGAATCGAATGTCAGGGTATTCTGTTGTTAACCGCTGGTGTTTCGGGTGATGATCAAAAGTTGGATCAGATTCCGGTAGTGTGTAAGTTTCCGGAAGTGTTTCCCGATGATATTGAGGAATTTCCACCTAACCGAGAGGTCGAGTTTGCTATTGAGTTGGTGCCTGGGGCGGGACCAATCTCAAGTGCTCCTTATAGGATGTCACCGTTAGAGATGGCCGAGCTAAAGTCTCAGTTAGAGGAATTGTTGGGTAAGAACTTTATCCGACCAAGTGTTTCCCCGTGGGGTGCTCCAGTATTACTGGTAAAGAAGAAAGATGGAAGTATGCGGCTCTGTGTGGATTACAGGCAGCTGAACAAGGTCACCATAAAGAATAAATACCCATTGCCGAGGATTGATGATCTCATGGATCAATTACAAGGAGCTGGGGTTTTCTCCAAGATCGATTTGCGATCCGGTTATCACCAGATAAGGGTGAGGGGTGAGGATATCCCTAAGACTGCTTTCAGGACTCGTTATGGTCATTACGAGTATACTATAATGTCTTTTGGGTTGACGAACGCTCCTGCAGTGTTTATGGATTACATGAATAGAGTGTTCCGTCCGTTTCTGGATAAATTCGTTGTTGTCTTCATTGACGACATACTAATTTACTCCAAGACCGAAGAAGAGCATGCGGAACACTTGCGGACCGTGTTGCAAATTTTAAAGGAGAAGAAACTCTATGCGAAATTGTCTAAGTGTGAGTTTTGGAAGGATGAGGTAAAGTTTTTGGGTCACGTGGTGAGTAAGATGGGAATAGCCGTAGATCCAACTAAGGTGGAGGCTGTGATGGAATGGAAGCAACCAACCACAGTAACTGAGATAAGGAGTTTTCTGGGTTTAGCTGGCTATTACCGAAGGTTCATCAAAGGCTTTTCGCAATTAGCTTTGCCGTTGACAAAGTTAACTCGCAAAGACACTCTGTTTGTTTGGACTCCTGAGTGCGAGGAGAGCTTTCAGGCATTAAAGAAAAAGTTGACCACTGCACCTGTGTTAGTGTTACCTGAGCCGAACGAGCCTTTTGAGGTGTACTGTGATGCATCGTTGAAGGGTCTAGGGTGCGTGCTGATGCAGCATCATAATGTGGTGGCGTATGCCTCACGACAGTTGAGACCTCATGAAGTTAGTTACCCTACGCACGATCTGGAACTCGCTGCGGTCGTATTTGCCTTGAAGGTGTGGAGGCATTATCTCTATGGGGTTAAGTTCCAAGTCTTTTCCGATCACAAGAGTTTGAAATACCTCTTTGATCAGAAAGAGCTTAATATGAGGCAAAGGAGGTGGATGGAATTATTGAAGGACTACGACTTTGAGTTGAATTACCATCCGGGAAAAGCGAATATAGTGGCAGATGCGTTAAGTCGGAAGTCGTTATATGCGTCTTGGATGATGCTTCAAGAGGAGAAGTTGCTCAAGGGATTCGAGAGTCTAAAAATTGGTGCTCGAGAAGTATCTGGAAACTTGTGTTTGAGCCGATTAGAAATCTCAAGTGACTTTAAGTCCGAACTCCTAAAGGCTCATGAAAATGATGAAGCATTATGGAAGGTGTTACCGGCTATCGAGCAAGGAAAACAGTGGAGAGTGTCGGAAGAAAAAGATGGGTTATGGAGATTCAAGGGTAGGATCATTGTGCCGGATGTTGGTACTTTGAGACAAGATATCTTAAGGGAGGCACACAAAAGTGGATTCTCCATTCACCCGGGAAGTACTAAGATGTACCATGATTTAAAGGTGATGTTTTGGTGGCCGGGTATGAAGAATGATGTGGCGGAATATGTTTCAAAGTGCTTAACTTGTCAAAAGGTAAAGATTGAACATCAAAGAACTTCCGGGATGTTGCAACCTTTAGAGGTTCCGCAATGGAAGTGGGAAAGTATTGCAATGGACTTTGTGTCGGGATTGCCAAGGACTAGGACTGGTTTTGATGCTATCTGGGTGATTGTGGACCGACTGACGAAGTCAGCTCACTTTTTGCCCATTCGGATGACTTACACCCTTGAGGAGCTAGCTCGGTTATACATAAAGGAGATTGTGAGACTCCATGGTGTACCTGCTACTATAATCTCTGATAGAGATCCTCGTTTCACTTCGAGGTTCTGGGGTGCATTTCAGAAAGCTTTTGGAACCCGATTAAGCTTGAGTACAGCTTACCATCCTCAAACAGATGGTCAATCTGAGAGGACGATCCAAACACTACAGGATATGTTGAGAGCTTGTGTTTTGGACCAACCGATGAGTTGGGATCGATATATGCCGTTAGTGGAGTTTGCATACAATAATAGTTACCATGCGAGCATCGGAATGGCTCCGTATGAGGCATTGTATGGGAGGAAATGTCAATCTCCACTATGTTGGTATGAAGCTGGAGAGAAAGGCTTGTTGGGGCCAGAAATGATAGCTGAAACCACTGAACAAGTCAAGAAAATCCGAGACAGGATGCTTACGGCGCAGAGTCGCCAAAAGAGTTACGCCGATCAGAGGCGGAAGCCCTTGGAATTTGAGGAAGGAGATCATGTTTTCCTGAAGGTTACTCCGACCACAGGAGTAGGTAGAGCGATTAAAGTAAAGAAGTTGAATTCTCGATACATTGGTCCATTTCAGATCCTGGAGAGGATTGGGCCGGTGGCGTATCGGGTGGCTCTACCACCTCATCTTTCGAACCTGCACGATGTGTTTCACGTGTCACAGCTTCGGAAGTACACTCCTGATGCTAGCCATGTGTTAGAACCTGAATCAGTTCAGTTAAGAGAAGATTTGACGCTTCCAGTGGCTCCAGTTAGAATTGACGATACTAGTATCAAACGATTGCGTGGAAAAGAGGTTTCATTAGTTAAAGTGGCTTGGAGTCGAGGCGGTGTTGAAGAACACACTTGGGAACTTGAGTCGGAGATACGAACGGATTATCCGCACTTATTCTCAGGTAATTGAATTTGAATTTTGTGGGCAAAATTTCCAATTAGGTGGGTAGAATGTAAGACCCGGTTAATTAATGGCTAATTAACCCATAAATGAGAATTTATTCTAGGAAGCCAAAAATGTTATTTTTATGGCTAAATGTGATAGAGAAAATTGAGACGAGAATTTCGGTACCAATTTTATAGAAATCGGACCAAGATTGGACCGAACGGGCCAAACCGGACCAACCGGACCCAAAGTGGGCCCTTGGCCCAACATAACTAAACCAAAACCCTAGTTTTCAGCACTCTCTCTCCTCACACAACACCAAAACACGCTGAAAATTGAGATGGAAGGGGGAAGAACACTCTCTCAACTTCCTTCTCTCACTTGATCTTCAAACCACCATAACTTTTGATCTAGAGCTCCGATTGCCGCTCCGTTTGCGGCCACGCGTTCACCGCGGAGAGCTCTACAAAACCCATACAATCAATCTTGAGGTAAGCCACGTTTTACTGTTCGAAATTCCAGCCCTTGATTTCGAGTTTCATGAGCAAAAATGTTGAGATTTTGGGTTCTTTGATGTTATAGGACCCAACTCTCTTGAAGGAGAAGGTTAATCTTGTCTCCTTGGACCTTGGGTGTGGTAAGATTCTCAACCCTAGTATAATTTGTTGTTCTATGATGTTTGGGTATTGAGATGTTGTGTATGGGTATGATGATTGTGGCTTAGGTTGTGTATATGTGAATATTGGAGCTTGATTGGTGATTTTGAAAAGCTTGGAAGAGGGTTTTGTGTGATAAAATCTGTTCTTGGAGGTGTTGATACCTTGAGAGCTTGTGGACAAGTGGTTTGGAAGTGCTCCGGTTGAGCTTGGGGAATCGGCTAAGGTATGGTTTTGGTTTCCCGTATCTAATATGTAATGTGGTAGGAAATACTTAGGCTAGAGGCCCTAAGATAGGCATTGAATTGTTGGTGTTGTTGAATGGTTGAAATATATGATGTGTTCATATATGTGATTATGAATATTGATGCCTTGATTGTGTGAAATATGAGAAATGCATGTTGTGATATATGCTTGATGGATGATTGATGTTGAATTGATGGGTGGTATCATGTTGATGGTGAGTATGATGTTGATTATGTATAATGATGGTTAATTGAAAATGGTATTATTGGAAATTGGGATGAGGAATGATGTATGACATGATATTGTGTTTGTCCTTTAGCCATTTGATTGAGAAGTGTTAAAATGGTTGGATGTGGTTTTGGAAACCTTGGTAAAGTGTCAATTTGTGAGTTGAGGATGGCTTGTTGTTGATTTTGGTACATTTTGAATGATTTTAAAGAGAAGGGTTGAAATTGGCATGTTTGATTGATTTTGAAAAGAGTTGAAAGTGGCTTGTTTTGAAAATGGCACCTTGTGGTTTTGTATGAAAACATGGTTTTTGGGCATACTTTGACGAGACATAACTTGGACTACGGATCTCTGATTTGTGCCAAATCTATTTAGAAATGAAATTGGATCCGGGATGTCCATGCCGTTTGAAGAACGGGTGAAAAACGATTTAAAATGAGGAAGTTATGTCCGTCGGAAGATTGGGGTTTGAATCTGTAAATTCTGCAGCTTTTAACTTAGAAAATTTTTAGCAGAATGACCCCTCGCGCGTAGGCGCACTTGGTGCGTACGCGCCGTTCTTCGAGAAAGCGCCATCCACGCGTGCGCATGGAGTGCGCGTACGCGTGGACCTATTTTCATCCCAAAGTTGATTTTTGAGTTTTAAAAGCCAAATTTCATACTTCTAAGCCTCCGATCTCACCACTTATGTCTTAAATCATTATGATATGCCTAGCATGAGAAAAAGGGCTAGTGAATGTGGTAACTTGCGAGTGAAGCAAGGGAAAAATGAATGATCATTGAGGATCAAAGATGATTATGTGAGATGCGGAGAATGGCGGTGGAAGTGCTTGTTGTGCCATGGGCGAAGGGCCGTAATTGTTAATGAATTGGCTGGTTATGGATTTAACCGTGAGCCGGATGGCTAGATTATTGCCGTGTTACGGCGGAGCCATGTTTATGGCCAAGTATAAATGCATATATGATGTTGATTGAATTGTGAAGGTTTGCACTTCCACCATTGGAGATGAGGGTTTCCCTGGGTAGTAGCAATGGCTAGCCACCATGTGCTCCAGGTTGAGACTCGAAGCTCTTTTGACCCTATGTCGTAAGTGTGGCCGGGCACTGTGAAAGGCCCGGATGAGCTCGCCCCCATAAATATTCACCAGCGAGGGTGATGGATATGGATCATGATTATGATCAAGTTTATGATGAGTATAACTCGAGTTGGGGATGCACGACAGAGGGACAGTCCAATGGCTAGCTACCAGGACTTGTCAGGTTGGCTCTATAACCGACAGATGATATCATCAGCCACTAGGGACAGGCATGCATCATAAGCATACTACATGAATTGTTTGAGATTGCCTATTTGACTGCATATTACTTGCTAATTGCCTAAATGCCTTATTTGTTCCTATTTGTAAATCTCTTGTCTGATATAACTGTGTTTGCTATATTATACTCCTGCTGGTTGTTGGGAGGTCTGAAGGAAGTAGAAAGGGAAGTATTAGTTAGACTGAAGGATCTTTAGTTAGTTGCCGCTTACGGTTTAGCTTGTTTATAAGCTTTGATATTTTCTGGGGGAAGTTCTAGGATTGCCTTCGGCTTTCCTCTATTATTATGTATTATATATGTGGAAGCTGTTACCGTACTGGGGACCTCTGGTTCTCACCCATGCGGATTTTGTGGTTTTCAGATGCAGGACGCGAGGCTTCTCGTTGAGGCATGCTGGGGACTTCTGGATTAGCGAAGATTCTTGTTCTCGGGACTCTATCTTGATTTATATATCTTGTTTAGATACTTTTATCTCCATTAAATAATACAAACTGTGATGACTCCTTCTAGAGGGGATTTTGGAGATTAGGTTTTCGGTATTTGTGTCCCTTTGGGTTTTCCTTGGGGTTTTCCTTATTTTATTATATGTATATATTGCTATGCTCGAACCGGTTACCTTCGCAGCCGGATTTTGAGTCTTGATATTCCTGTTTTTGATACTCTTTATATATATGATCTTGCGTTAGCTTATCCTTTGCTCGTTGTGTTAGTGATCGGAGTGTTGCGCTTTCGAGTTGCGGTTTTTGTTTACCCTTTTTTTTCTACAAGGCTCCTAGTTATAATCAATCATTCATACTACTATACGTACTAAATTTTTGTTTTAGAGGTCGTAATACCTTGCCATCTCTGAATTATGACTTAAGCATAAGTCTCTGTATGGTAGGGTGTTACAGTTTCTGGCAACAACAGTGCCAAGTTTTTGGTCCGGCAACAACACCAAGTTTTTGGTGCCGTTGCCAGGGATTGTTCGAGTTTGGACAACTGACGGTTCATCTTGTTGCTTAGATTAGGTAATTTTATTTTATGTTTAAGCTTTTTACTTTTTATTTTCGAAAAAAATTTTCAAAAAAAAAAAATTCTATTCTGTTCTTTAGAGTTTTTAAGAATGAATTCTAGAGTTTCATGATGATTTGTTGAAGTCTGGCTGGCTGTGAAGCCATGTCTAATCTTTTAGACCGAGGTTTCAACTTATCATCACAAGAGCTTGTTGATTTCTATCAATTTTGCTGTTGAAAGTAATGATCTGCTAAAGCTTGGCTGGCCATTGGCCATGTCTAGTATTTTGGACCGAAGCTTTCACTGAAAGCTTGGTTAGCTAGTAAGCCATGTCTAATTCCTGGACCAGAGTTTTAGACTAACATTGTAATGATTCCTGGAATTCTCATTAAAAATTTTGAATCTCTTTATTTTCTTTTCCATATACTTTTCGAAAAAAATCACAAAAAAATTTTATAAAATCATAAAAATAAAAAATATTTTATGTTTCTTGTTTGAGTCTAGTGTCAATTTTTAAGTTGGTGTCAATTACATGTCTTTATTCTTCTAATTTTCAAAAATTACATGCATTATGTTCTTCATTGATCTTCAAGTTGTTCTTGATGATTTCAATGCTCTGATCTTTAATTCCTCTTATTTTGTGTCTTTTGTTGTTTCTCATATGCATTTTTAAATTGTTATAGTCCTTAGTATACAAACTTCTAAGTTTGGTGTCTTGCATGCATTGTTTACTTGATCTTAGTTGCATCCTTTTTATTGTTGTGTCTCATCATTAAAATTCAAAAAAATTTTAAAATTATGTCTTTTCAAGTCAATAACACAGAGAATTGAAGATTCAGAACACTCAGCAGAGGAATTACACAGAAAAATCTGGGCGTTCAAAAACGCCCAGTGAAGAAGGAAAACTGGCGTTTAAACGTCAGCCAGGGTACCTGGCTTGGCGTTAAACGCCCAAAAAGGTAGCATTTTGGGCGTTAAACACCAGAATGGATGCCATTCTGGGCGTTTAACACCAGAAGGACACTAGAGGGAAGATTTTGTTTTTAATTCAAATCTTTTTCAAATATTCATAATTTTTCAAAATCAAATTTTTTTCAAATCCTATCTTTTCAATCATACCTTTTCAAAATCAATTTCTTTCCATTTTTTTAAATTATTACTATTTTTGAAAATCCTTGCTACAATTAGTGATTTAATACAAAAATTTCAAGTTGTTACTTGCCTATTAAGAAAGGATCAAAAGTTTTAATTCTAGAATCATATCTTCTAATTTCTTGTTAATCAAGTAATCAACTTTAATTTTACAACTTTCTCTTTTTAATTTGATTTTCAATCATATCCTCTCAATCATATCTTTTCAATCACATCTTTTTCAAAATTAAGTTTCAATCATATCTTTTTGATTTCTAATTTCAAAATCTTTTTCAAAAATCACTTAATTTCTTTCCCAATCTTAGTTTTTGAAAATCAATTACCAAATTTTCAAAATTTCTTTTAATTATTTCAAAATCTTTTACTTTAATTTCAAAAATACTTCCCCTCTTCTCACACCCTTCTATTTAAGGACTAACACTCCTCCTCAATATGCAATTCGAACTCTATCTCCCTTGATAATTTCGAATTCTCTCTTCTCTACCTCTTCCTTCTATTCTTCTTTTCCTCTGACACCTCAAGGAATCTCTATACTGTGACATAGAGAATTTCATATTTTCTTCTTCTCTCTTTTCATATGAGCAGGAGTAAGGACAAGGGCATTCTTGTTGAAGCTGATCCTGAACCTGAAAGGACCTTGAAGAGAAAGCTAAGGGAAGCTAAAGTACAACTCTCTATAGAGGACCAAACAGAACTTTTCAAACAAGAAGAAGCCATGGCAGCCGAAAATAACAACAATGCCAACAATGCAAGGAAGGTGCTTGGTGACTTTACTGCACCTACTCCCGACTTCTGTGGGAGAAGCATCTCAATCCCTGCCATTAGAGCAAACAACTTTGAGCTTAAGCCTCAATTAGTTTCTCTGATGCAACAGAATTGCAAGTTTCATGGACTTCCATTGGAAGATCCTCATAAGTTCTTAGCTGAATTCTTGCAAATCTGTGACACTGTCAAGACCAATAGGGTTGATCCCGAGGTCTACAAGCTTATGCTTTTTTCCTTTGCTATAAGAGACAGAGCTAGAACATGGTTGGATTCACAACCTAAAGAAATCCTGAACTCTTGGGAGAAGCTAGTCAATGCCTTCTTGGCAAAGTTCTTTCTACCTCAAAAATTGAGCAAGCTTAGAGTGGATGTTCAAACCTTCAGACAGAAGGAAGGTGAATTCCTCTATGAAGCATGGGAAAGATATAAGCAATTGATCAGAAGGTGTCCTTCTGACATGCTTTCAGAATGGAGCATCATAGGTATTTTTTATGATGGTCTATCTGAACTGTCCAAGATGTCATTCGACAGCACTGCTGGAGGATCTCTTCATCTGAATAAGACGCCTGCAGAAGCTCAAGAACTCATTGAAATGGTTGCAAATAACCAATTCATGTACACTTCTGAAAGGAATCCTGTGAATAATGGGACAAATCAGAAGAAAGGAGTTCTTGAAATTGATACTCTGAATGCCATATTGGCTCAAAACAAAATATTGACTCAACAAGTCAATATGATTTCTCAAAGTCTGTCTGGAATGCAAGCAGCAACAGGCAGTACCAAAGAAGCTTCATCTGAAGAAGAAGCTTATGATCCTGAGAACCCAGCAATGGAAGAGGTGAATTACATGGGAGAACCCTATGGAAACACCTATAATCCTTCATGGAGAAATCATCCAAACCTCTCATGGAAGGATCAACAGAGGCCTCAACAAGGCTTCAACAACAATAATGGTGGAAGAAATAGGTTTAGCAATAGCAAGCCCTTTCCATCATCTTCTCAGCAATAGAGAGAGAATTCTAAGCAGAGCCACTCTGACTTAGCAACTGTAGTCTCTGATCTAATTAAAACCACTCAAAGTTTCATGACTAAAACAAGGTCCTCCATTAGAAATTTGAAGGCACAAGTGGGTCAGCTGAGCAAGAAAGTTACTGAACTCCCTCCTAGTACTCTTCCAAGCAATACAGAAGAGAATCCAAAAGGAGAGTACAAGGCCATCAACATACCCCACACGGCCGAACCTGGAGAGGAGGAAGAGGCAGTGATCTCCAGTGAGGAAGACCTCAATGGATGTTCACTGGCCTCTATAGAGTTTCCTAATGAGAAACTATGGGAATCTAAGGATCACATTGAGACCATAGATATTCCATTGAATCTACTTCTACCATTCATGAGCTCTGATGAGTATTCTTCCTATGAAGAGGATGAAGATGTTACTGAAGAACAAGTTGCTAAGTACCTTGGAGCAATCATGAGGCTAAATGCCAAGTTATTTGGTAATGAAACTTGGGAGGATGAACCCCCATTGCTCATCAAAGAACTGGATGACTTGACCAGGCAAAGATTACCTCTGAAGAGACAAGATCCTGGAAAGTTCTCAATACCTTATACCATAGGCACCATGACCTTTGAAAAGACTCTGTGTGATCTAGGGTCGAGCATAAACCTCATGCCTCTCTCTGTAATGGAGAAATTGGGAATTTTTGAGGTTCAAGCTGCAAGAATCTCATTAGAGATGGCAGACAATTCAAGGAAACAAGCTTATGGACTTGTAGAGGATGTCTTGGTAAAGGTTGAAGACCATTACATCCCTGCTGATTTCATAATCCTAGAGACTGGAAAGTGTATGGATGAATCCATCATCCTTGGCAGACCCTTCCTAGCCACAGCAAAAGCTATGATTGATGTTGACAGAGGAGAATTGGCCCTTCAAGTGAATGAGGACTCCCTTGTGTTTAAAGCTCAAGGATTTCCCTCTGTAATTGATGTGCGGAAAACGATCCGACACAAAACTCACCGGCAAGTGTACCGGGTCGCATCAAGTAATAAAACTCATGGGAGTGAGGTCGATCCCACAAGGATTGAAGGATTGAGAAACTTTAGTTTAGTGGTTGAATTAGTCAAGCAAACAAGTGTTGATTGTGTGAAATTGTGTTGACAGGAATTAAATTGCATAGAATGTAAAGGGGAGTGGGTGATTTGCAGGAAATTAAAGGGAACAAAAAAAAGAAAAAGAGCTGAATCTTAAAGAACAAGAAATTAAATGGCAAAAACTTAGAACGCAAGAAATGTAAATTGCAGAATCTTAAAGTGCAAGAAATGTAAATTGCTTGAATCATAAAAGGAATTGGGAATTGGGATTGCAGAAATTAAACAAGAAAAAGTAAAATTCAACAAACAGAAATATAAAAGATGGATTCAATTAAACCAGATCTCAAATGACAATAGCAATAAGCTTGGTGTAGCAATGAAACAAGGAAATTGAAACTGAAAGATGTAGATCTCAGGACCCAAGAGACTAGATAACCAAGTTTAAATCTCAATACCTTCCTAGATCCAAATTTAGAATTCAATTGCAAGAAAAGTAAAGATCAAGCAGTAGAAGAAAGGAATTCAAATATTGATTTCTCAAAAAGTGTAGTAAAGAAAACAGAGAGATCTCAAGGTGAGATTGAGACAGAATTTTCTCAATTCTTCAACACCCAAGACTCAAAATCTCCAAATAGCTCAAAACCCAAATGCTCTCCAAAAACTATTCAGCAAAACTAAAAAGGAAAAGCTCCTCTAAAACTTCAAATCCTAAGCTCTTTATACACTTTCTTCAAATGATCATTAAGCCTTGAATTGGGCCTTTAGTCTTGATAGAATTGGGTTGATAGTAGCCTCCGTTGATTGCTCTTGGTGTTGGGAAGAAATCCATTTGTGAACTGGGCCATGAACCATTCACGTTTGAGTCAACGTTTGAGGCAAACGTTGACTCAAACGTCTTCGTGAAACCAATTATGCAGCTCGGCCACTTGCTGTCATCCACGTGTGAGCCAACGTTTGAGGTCAAACGTGAGCTCAAACGTGGTTCCCCCATGCTACTCCTTTGGCCAACGTTTGGCCCAACGTTTAAGGCAAATGTTGGCGCAAACGTGGCTCAATTAACTCATCAATCAGGGACTCTTCTTTATGCTAAATTGGCGCCAACGTTTGACCTCACGTTTGAGGCAAACGTTGGCGAAAACGTTGGTTTACTCCAGGGGTGCTTTTTCTCTTCTTTTTGGTGCCAACGTTTGACCTCACGTTTGAGGCAAACGTTGGCGCAAGCGTTGCCTTCCCTTGCTTCTTCTTCAGCCAACATTTGCCTCAACGTTTGAGGCAAACGTTTGGCACAAATGTTGGCTCTTCTCCAGGGTGTTCTTCATCTGCTTCTCACGTTTGAGTTAACGTTTGAGGCAAACGTTAGCTCAAACGTGAATCCCTCTTTTCAAGCCCATTCTTGCAACCTTCTTCCAAGCTTTATTTCACCTATCATCAATCAACAATTGTATCAAAGCTATGCCATAATCATGAGAGTTGTTCTTCTTCTTGTCATATGAGCAATTATGGCACAAAAACTCATGAAAATGCATCAATTTATCCATGGTTGATTGAATCAAAGGAAACATGAAATTCAACCCAATTGGCTTACTTATGGCTTAAGAAAGTGCATAAAACTAAATGAAAACAAAGGAAAAAGACTAGTGAAACTAGGCTAAGATGACTTGTCATCACAACACCAAACTTAAAACTTGCTTTTCCCCAAGCAAGAACAGAATTATTAAGAAGAAAGAATGAAAACAAAAGAGAATGCTCATGTTAGCAGAGTATTATTGGTAGCTCATGGGGTTTTATGCAGATATGTAACTACTCACTTCTTATTGACAAGTAGGCCTAGAAAGTTCTCTCTAAGCATCAAGCAACACACTGCTATGACCTCTCATTATTCCTTTGTCCATGTTTACTGAATTCTTTTCTTTATAAACTTTAGTTCAGTGTCATGTGTAACAAGCTCTTTTCTTTATTTATGCTTGACACATTATTCACTTTAGACACTTGGCTCACATGCCTTCTTAGAATATTGATGCCCAGCACCTCTTTGGGTTACTAAATGTCTTGTAGCCAGGTTGCTCTTGATAGTGGACTTTCAGTTGATAATCCCGGGTTAGTTAACCCAAGTTACCAAGTGTTGATGCACTCCGAAGAACTTAATAATCCAAGCAGATCCTAGTACAAAGACACCATAGGCATATATTCTAAGGTTCAAGCTATTGGTGTCTAGCTTTGTTTCTTTTTTTTTCTTTTGTTCTGTTGCCACTTTTGGCTTTTTCTTTTCTCTTTTTGTTTTTTTTTTCATTCAAGGACTTTTATTTTGTTGAGATCCATAGACAGTGAACTACTTTCTTCTTAAAAAGAGAACAGTCTATTCCTTTTATTCACTAATAGTGAGTTGCCATACAATCACACATACATGCCACCACTTACTCTTATTTGACTTCTAGCTAGCAATGAACCATCTTACTCCATGTTTCAAACATTTCTTTTATTGAATTGAAAAGATGCAGGGGACAAAGCATGCATTAGTTAAGTGAAAGTAAACACACAAGTACACTTAGACTAGCATTCTTATTGACAATAATATTCAAGATGCATAACTACTGAACTAACAGTTACTGCTAAGATGGGCATATTCAAACTTCAAATTTAGAAAAATTGCATGCTGATGGAGTTAAGTGTCAATACAACCTTTTGGTGGCATCTTCTTCTTACTCTCAACTGATGGTGTGAAGCCCTCCCGAGAAAGTGTTTGAATCCCTGCAGAATTAAAGGGAAGTTGCTTGTTTCTCAAGCCCTTAGATAACTAGTTAGTGTGCAGGACCTTCTTATGGGCTTTTGAACTTACTTTGGTGTGTGAACACCAAACTTAGTCCCTTGCCACTACCTTTGATGCATCGAGTTGATCATATGTGAATTCCTAGTGTCTTAGCTAAAAATAATAAAACTACAAAGTAGAAGCAAACAATGATTAAATGATTCATCTGATTGCTTGGAACTAGCAACCCTTTATGCAGAAGGTGAGAATGTGTTTTTAAATTAGATTTTTGGTGGAACACCAAACTTAAAATCCTTCATTCTCCTTTAAATTGTTTTGGTGTGTGACACCAAACTTAGCTCATTGCACTGCAGGTGAATCCACTTAATCTTTTTATTAAACTAGCATTGAAAGAAAATGACTACCTCAGGTTGGGTTGCCTCCCAACAAGCGCTCTTTTAATGTCACTAGCTTGACATTCTTTATTTTTGCTTCAAGGACGTTGTAATCTCTGAACCTCTTTTTCCTTGTCCCAATGTCCTCCTAAGTACAGCTTTGCTCTGTGACCATTTGCTGTGAATTGACTCTTTGTTGCTTCATCTAGCAATTCAATACTTCCATAAGGAAAAACCTTGGTTACCAAATATGGACTAGTCCACTTAGATTTAAGCTTGCCAGGGAATATCTTGAGCCGTGAGTTGTACAAAAGTACTTGCTGCCCTGGTTTGAATTCTTTCTTCATGACCTTCTTGTCATGCCACCTCTTGGCTTTTTCCTTGTATATCTTGGCACTTTCATAGGCTTCTAGCCTAAATTCATCCAGCTCATTTAGCTGCAACAACCTTTTCTCACCTGCTGCTTCAGAGTCAAGGTTTAGGAGTTTAGTAGCCCAAAAAGCTTTGTGTTCAAGCTCCACAGGGAGGTGACATGATTTGCCATATAATAGCTGAAAGGGTGACTTCCTAATGGAAGTTTTGAAAGCTGTCCTGTATGCCTAGAGTGCATCCTCCAGCTTCCGAGCCCAATCTTTTCTTGAACTTTCTACTGTCTTTTCCAGAATCTTCTTCAATTCCCGATTTGCCAATTCAGCCTGTCCATTGGTCTGGGGGTGATATGGCGTGGCTACTTTATGAATCACTCCATATTTATGGAGGAGCTTCTCCATCTGTTTGTTGCAAAAATGGCCACCACCGTCACTCACAAGACCCTTGGGAACCCCATATCTAGTGAAAATATGCTTCTTAAGGAATTGAAGGACAATTTGTGCATCACAGGTGGTTGTGGCTATGGCTTCCACCCACTTTGAGACGTATTCTACTGCCACCAAAATATATCTGAAAGAATAGGAAGGGGGGAAAGATCCCATGAAGTCAATACCCTATAAATCAAATAATTCCACTTCCAGAATGAAGTTTTGAGGCATCTCATTCCTTCTTGTCAAGCCTCCTGTTCTCTGGCATTCGTTGCATTGGTGAACAAATTCTCTAGCATCTTTGAAGATAGTTGGCCAATAGAACCCACTCTGTAGTATCTTTGCAGCTGTTCTTTCTGGCCCAAAATGTCCACCATAGGCTGAGCCATGACAATGCTACAGTATATTTCTTATTTCACTCTCAAGAACACATCTCCTAATTACTCCATCAGAGCATCTCTTGAACAGGAAATGTTCATCTCACAAGAACTTCCTTGCTTCATTGATTAACTTCTTCACTTGTTGCTTAGATAATTCTTGAGGTATCTTCCTCCCTACTTTGTAGTTTGCTATGTCAGCAAACCAAGGTGCTTGTTGAATCTGCAGCAAATGTTCATCTGGGAAGCTTTCATTCACAGGCTGTGAGGCTTCTTGGATTGTTTCTTGTGGTAGTCTTGATAAATGATCAGTAACTTGGTTTTCAGTGCCCTTCCTGTCCTTTATTTCAATATCAAATTCTTGCAAGAGTAATATCCACCTGATAAGTCTTGGCTTAGCATCCTGTTTTGACATTAAATACTTAATGGCAGCATGATCAGTATAAACCATAATTTTGGATCCTATCAAGTATGATCTGAACTTATCAAATGCATAAACTACAGCTAACAATTCCTTCTCTGTTGTGGTGTAATTTTTTTAAGCTTCATTCAATACTTTACTTGCATAATATATGACGTGATGCAATTTTTCCTTCTTTTGTCCAAGCACAGCACCAATTGCAATGTCACTTGCATCACACATGAGTTCAAAAGGTAGTTCCCAATCTGGGGGTGTGATGATTAGTGCTGTTGTGAGTCTATTTTTTAAAGTTTCAAAGGCATGCTGGCAATTTTCATCAAAAACAAAAGGAGTATCAATCATAAGCAGACTGCTCAAAGGTTTAGCTATTTTAGAAAAATCCTTGATAAACCTTCTATAAAATCCTGCATGCCCCAAGAAACTTCTAACAGATTTCACATTAGTTGGTGGAGGGAGCTTCTCTATGATTTCCACTTTTGCCTTGTCAACTTCTATCCCTTTTCTTAAAACTTTGTGACCAAGAATAATCCCTTCGGGCACCATGAAATGGCATTTCTCCCAGTTCAAAACTAAATTAGTTTCTTGGCACCGTTTCAAGACGAGAGTTAGATGTTTCAGGCAAGTATTGAAATTGTCACCAAAAACAGAGAAGTCATCCATGAAGACCTCTAGAAACTTTTCGACCATATCAGAGAAGATGGAGAGCATACACCTTTGAAATGTGGCTGGGGCGTTACAAAGCCCAAAGGGCATCCTCCTGTATGCAAAGACTCCAAATGGGCATGTAAAGGCAGTCTTCTCTTGATCCTTGGGGTCCACCACGATTTGATTATACCCAGAATATCCGTCCAAAAAGCAATAATAGGCATGGCCGGCCAATCTTTCCAGCATCTGATCAATGAATGGGAGAAGAAAATGATCTTTCCTGGTGGCGTCATTCAATCTTCTATAGTCTATGCACATCCTCCACCCCGTCACTGTTCTAGTAGGGATTAACTCATTATTCTCATTGGTGATGACCATCATTCCTCCTTTCTTTGGTACAACTTGGACCGGGCTTACCCATGAGCTGTCGGACATTGGGAAGATTATCCCTGCATTCCACAACTTCATTACTTCCTTCTGGACAACTTCCTTCATCGTGGGATTTAGCCTTCTTTGAGGTTGAACTACTGGCTTGGAGTTATCTTCCAAGAGGATCTTATGCATACATACTGCAGAGCTGATGCCTCTCAGGTCGTCAATGGTCCATCCTAAAGCGTCTTTGTGAGCTTTGAGTACATCAAGAAGTTCTCCTTCTTCCTTTTTTGTTAATGACGAATTGATGATCACTGGGAAGTTCTCTGATGCACCCAAGAATGCATATTTGAGATGGGTGGGTAATGGCTTTAGTTCTTGTTTTCGTACTTCTTCCTTCTTGTCTTGTTTTTCCCCTTGCTCAATAGACATCTCGGCTACTTGTTCCTCTGTTGTCTCTTGATTTTCTTCTTGCTCTTGAGGATTATCTTCCAACATTTCTTCCACCAAACTCTCTATCATATCCACTCTCACGTAATCCTCTTGCTCAGGAATGTGTTGCATTGACTTGAAAACGTTTATGACCATTTGTTCATTATGGACCCTGAAGATCATCTCTCCTTTTTCTACATCAATGATGGCTCTTGCTGTGGCTAGAAATGGCCTTCCCAAAATGATTGAATTGTTTCCTTCCTCTTCATTATCCAAAATCACAAAATCTGCTGGAAAAATAAACTCCCCAACCTTCACCAACAGGTTTTCCACAATTCCATTGGGTGTCTTGATCGATCTATCAGCCATGACTAGTGACATCCTGGTGGGTTTGAGTTCTTCTATAGCAAGCTTCCTCATCATAGACAGGGGCATTAGGTTGATACTAGCTCCGAGATCACAAAGAGCCTTGTCTAATGTCATGTTGCCTATGGTGCAAGCAACTACAAAACTTCCTGGATCTTTAAGTTTTGGTGGGATTCCCTTTTGAAGCACCGCGCTACATTCTTCAGTGAGAAGTATAGTTTCCTTCTCCAACCAGCTTTTTTTCTTGTTAATGAGTTCCTTCAAGAACTTGGCATATAAGGGCATCTGTTCCAATGCTTCAGCCAGGGGAATGTTGATTTCCAGCTTCTTGAAAGTTTCCAGGAATTTGCGGAAGTGTTGATCCTTGGTTTCTTTGTTGAACCTCTGAGGGTATGGTAGTGGAGGTGTAATGCTCTTCTCCACTTGCTGCTGTCCCGGAATTGCTTCCTCTGAACTATGTGGCTGGTTGTCTTTCTCTTTGAGCTTCTCTGGGGCATTTCTTCTTGTTGTCATGTCTTTGTTGCTAGCTTCCCCTTTCTCTGATGATTCTTTATTGCTATCCAAAGGCTTCTTGGTTACCTCCTTGTTGTTGTCTACCAATGTCTTTCCACTCCGTAGTTGTATAGCTTTGCACTCTTCTTTTGGATTAGGAATGGTGTCACTTGGTAGTGAGCTTGAAGGTCTCTCAACAGAAATCTGCTTGGAGATTTGCCCAATCTGCCTCTCTAGGCTCTTCATGGAGGCTTCATGGTTCTTGGTTGTCATTTCTTGGTGTTTCCACATTTTGTCTATCAAGGTTTCCAAGTTAGTGATTCTTTGAGATTCTGGTGATGCTTGTGGTGGGTTGTGAGATGTGGATGGTGGATGGTAGGCATTTTGGTTGGTGGGTTGGTTATTGGATTGATAATGGTTGGGGTTGGGGTAGTTGTTTTGAGGTTTTCTTAAGGGTTTTGGTTAGTTTGCTGCTGGTTGTGGTTTTGGTTGTTCCTTGAAGTGTTTTGGTTTGAGTTCCTCTGCCATGGTTGTTGGTTCTGGTTGTGATTGTCTCTCCATCTGAGGTTTGGGTGGTTCTTCCAGGATGGATTGTAGGTATCACCATAAACTTCATTCTGTCCAGAGTTTTGGTTATGCATGTACTGCACTTGCTCCTGTTGTTGCTCTTCTTGGCTTTCTTCATTTTGCACCCATACAGTTGATGGGTGGCTTGTGTTCACAGCTGCTACTTGAAGGCTGTCAATCCTTTTTGCCATTTGTTCAAACTGTTGTTGAATTTGTTGTTGCATCATCTTGTTTTGAGCCAAAATAGAGTCTACTCCTTCCAGTTCTAGTACCCCCTTTCTCTGTGATGGTTGGCGGTTTCTTTGATAAGAAAAGAAATATTGATTGTTGGCCACCATGTCCACAAGATTCTGGGCTTCCTCAGCAGTTTTCATCAGTTGTAATGAACCTCCAGCAGAATGATCTAATGCCTCTTGAGATTTCAATGTCAGGCCTTCATAGAAATTCTGCAGCACGTCCCATTCATTGAACATCTCTGGAGGACACTTTCTGATTAAGGCTTTGTACCTCTCCCATGCTTCATACAAGGATTCGGCATCTAATTGTGTGAATGTCTGTACCTCGGTTTTCAGCCTGATGATCCTTTGGGGTGGATAGAATTTGGCTAGAAATTTAGTCACCAAATCATCCCAACTAGTGATACTTCCTTGGGAAAAAGTTTCAAGCCATTGTGCGGCCTTGTCCCTTAATGAGAACGGGAACAACAGAAGCTTGTAAGTTTCAAGATTCACGCCATTGGATTTGACAGTGTCACAAATCCTTAAGAAGGTAGATAGATGCTGGTTGGGATCTTCCAATGGGCTGCCTCCATAGGAACAATTGTTCTGGACAAGTGTAATGAGTTGTGGTTTTAGCTCGAAGTTGTTTGCATTGACATTGGGAGTTAAGATGCTGCTTCCACAGTGTCTGGGATTTGCAAAAGTGTAGGAGGCCAACACTCTCCTCTGTGGTGGATTGGGATTAGATGGATCTCCTTCCATCTCGTGATATTCTTCCTCAGATTCTTCCTCTCCAACAATACCTTTCCCTCTCTCAGCTCTTCTTAATCTCCTGAGAGTTCTCTGGTCAGCTTCGGATAAGATAGGAGTAGCTCTCCCTGTACCTAACATACAAACAAAACAAGAAACACACAACCAGTGATACTTCAATCTATTGCTAGAATGAAGTTTTAGTTAGCTTAAGCAAAAATTCAAACAGTTAGTAGGTTAGTCAAAATTAAAGAAAAAATGCTTGATCTAAACTACCACCTCACTTAATCATTGTCAATCTATTCAATCCCCGGCAACGGCGCCAAAAACTTGATGTGCAGAAAACAATCTGACACAAAACTCACCGGCAAGTGTACCGGGTCGCATCAAGTAATAAAACTCACGGGAGTGAGGTCGATCCCACAAGGATTGAAGGATTGAGCAACTTTAGTTTAGTGGTTGAATTAGTCAAGCAAACAAGTGTTGATTGTGTGAAATTGTGTTGACAGGAATTAAATTGCATAGAATGTAAAGGGGAGTGGGTGATTTGCAGGAAATTAAAGGGAACAAAAAAAAAGAAAAAGAGCTGAATCTTAAAGAACAAGAAATTAAATGGCAAAAACTTAGAACGCAAGAAATGTAAATTGCAGAATCTTAAAGTGCAAGAAATGTAAATTGCTTGAATCATAAAAGGAGTTGGGAATTGGGATTGCAGAAATTAAACAAGGAAAAGTAAAATTCAACAAACAGAAATATAAAAGATGGATTCAATTAAACCGGATCTCAAATGACAATAGCAATAAGCTTGGTGTAGCAACGAAACAAGGAAATTGAAACTGAAAGATGTAGATCTCAGGACCCAAGAGACTAGATAACCAAGTCTAAATCTCAATGCCTTCCTAAATCCAAATTTAGAATTCAATTGCAAGAAAAGTAAAGATCAAGCAGTAGAAGAAAGGAATTCAAATATTGATTTCTCAAAAAGTGTAGTAAAGAAAACAGAGAGATCTCAAGGTGAGATTGAGACAGAATTTCCTCAATTCTTCAACACCCAAGACTCAAAATCTCCAAATAGCTCAAAACCCAAAAGCTCTCCAAAAACTACTCAGCAAAATTAAAAAGGAAAAGCTCCTCTAAAACTTCAAATCCTAAGCTATTTATACACTTTCTTCAAATGATCATTAAGCCTTGAATTGGGCCTTTAGTCTTGATGGAATTGGGTTGATAGTAGCCTCCGTTGATTGCTCTTGGTATTGGGAAGAAATCTATTTGTGAACCGGGCCATGAACCATTCACGTTTGAGTCAACGTTTGAGGCAAACGTTAACTCAAACGTCTTCGTGAAACCAATTATGCAGCTCGGCCACTTGCTGTCATCCACGTTTGAGCCAACGTTTGAGGTCAAACGTGAGCTCAAACGTGGTTCCCCCATGCTACTCCTTTGGCCAACGTTTGGCCCAACGTTTGAGGCAAACGTTGGCGCAAACGTGGCTCAATTAACTCATCAATCAGGGACTCTTCTTTATGCTAAATTGGCGCCAACGTTTGACCTCACGTTTGAGGCAAACGTTGGCGAAAACGTTGGTTTGCTCCAGGGGTGCTTTTTCTCTTCTTTTTGGCGCCAACGTTTGACCTCACGTTTGAGGCAAACGTTGGCGCAAACGTTGCCTTCCCTTGCTTCTTCTTCAGCCAACGTTTGCCTCAACGTTTGAGGCAAACGTTGGCGCAAACGTTGGCTCTTCTCCAGGGTGTTCTTCATCTGCTTCTCACGTTTGAGTTAACGTTTGAGGCAAACGTTAGCTCAAACGTGAATCCCTCTTTTCAAGCCCATTCTTGCAACCTTCTTCCAAGCTTTATTTCACCTATCATCAATCAACAATTGTATCAAAGCTATGCCATAATCATGAGAGTTGTTCTTCTTCTTGTCATATGAGCAATTATGGCACAAAAACTCATGAAAATGCATCAATTTATCCATGGTTGATTGAATCAAAGGAAACATGAAATTGAACCCAATTGGCTTACTTATGGCTTAAGAAAGTGCATAAAACTAAATGAAAACAAAGGAAAAAGACTAGTGAAACTAGGCTAAGATGACTTGTCATCAGTAATCATGGAGAAGAAGCATGAAAAGCTTCTCTCAATGCAGAGTCAAACAGAGCCCCCACATTCAAACTCTAAGTTTGGTGTTGGGAGGCCATGCTCTGAGTATCTGTGAGGCTCCATAAGAGGCAACTGTCAAGCTATTGACATTAAAAGAAGTCGCTTGTTGGGAGGCAACCCAATTTTTACTTATCTATGTTAAATTTCTATTTTCTATTGTTATTTTATGTTTTCTGAAGGTTGATGATCATGTGAAGTCACAAAAACAACTGAAAAAGTAGAAACAGAATGAAAAATAGTATTCAAAACAGAACACCCTGGAGGAGAAACTTACTGGCGTTTAAACGCCAGTAAAGGTAGCAGAATGTGGCACCATTTTGGGTGTTTAACGCCAGAAAGGGGCACAGAGCTGGCGTTTAATGCCAGAAATGGGCAGCAACCTGGCGTTTAACGCCAGGATTGGCAGAAAAGGGCATTTTGCACGCCTAATTGGTGCAGGGATGAGAAATCCTTGACACCTCAGGATCTGTGGACCCCACAGGATCCCCACCAACCTCAACTCACTCTCTCTCTTCTTCACACCTTTTCATAACACTCTTCCCTAAATACCCTTCACCAATCAACTCAATACCTCTTCCCCAAATACCTTTCACCAATCCGCATCCATCCATCATAAACCTTACCTACCTCACCTTTCAAATTCAAACCACTTTCCCTCCCAAACCCACCCTATATGGCCGAATCCTAACCCTCTCTCCACCCCTATAGAAACCCATCCTCACTCCTTCATTTTAACACAACATAAACACTACTTCTCCCCCTTGGCTGAAACACCAACCCACCTCCATCTTCTCAATTTCTTCTTCTTCTACTCTCTTCTTTCTTCTTTTGCTCGAGGACGAGCAAATCTTCTAAGTTTGGTGTTGTAAAAGCATTTCTTTTTGTTTTTCCATAACCATTTATGGCACCAAAGGCCGGAAAAACCTCTAGAAAGAGGAAAGGGAAGGCAAAAGCTTCCACCTCCGAGTCATGGGAGATGGAGAGATTCATCTCAAAGGTGCATCAAGACCACTTCTATGAAGTTGTGGCCAAGAAGAAGGTGATCCCCGAGGTCCCTTTCAAACTCAAAAAGGGTGAATATTCGAAGATCTGACATGAGATTCAAAGAAGAGGTTGGGAAGTTCTCACCAACCCCATTCAACAAGTCAGAATCTTAATGGTTCAAGAGTTCTATGACAATGCATGGATCACCAAGAACCATGATCAAAGTGTGAACCCGGACCCTAAGAATTGGCTTACAATGGTCCAAGGGAAATACTTAGATTTAAGTCCAGAAAATGTAAGGTTGGCATTCAACTTGCCCATGATACAAGGAGATGCACACCCCTACACTAGAAGGGTCAACTTTGATCAAAGGTTGGACCAAGTCCTCATAGACATTTGTGAAGAGGGCGCTCAATGGAAGAGAGATTCAAGAGGGAAGCCGGTTCAACTAAGAAGGCATGACCTCAAGCACGTGGCTAGGGAATGGTTGGAGTTCATCCAACGCTCAATCATTCCCACTAGCAACCGGTCTGAAGTTACTATAGACCGAGCTATCATGATTCATAGCATCATGATTAGAGAGGAAGTAAAAGTTCATGAGGTTATATCCCAAGAACTCTACAAGGTGGCGAACAAGTCCTCTACTTTGGCAAGGTCAGCCTTCCCTCATCTTATTTGTCACCTTTGCAATTCAGCTGGAATTGACATAGAGGAAGACGTCCTCATTGATGAGGACAAGCCCATCACTAAGAAAAGGATGGAGCAAACAAGATATCCTACTCATGGACAAGAGCATGAGAAAATTTCTCATCATGAAATCCCTGAGATGCCTCAAGGGATGCATTTTTCTCCACAAAACTATTGGGAGCAAATCAAGAGCATTCCATCCTCCTCCATGAAATTAGAGAATACCAAAGAACCATGAGAGAGGAGCAAAAAAGGCAAGGAAGAGACATTGATGAGCTCAAGCACTCCATGAGATCTTCAAGAGGAAGAACAAGCCGCCATCACTAAGGTGGACCCGTTCTTTAATTTTCTTGTTCTTTATTTCCTGTTTTTCGAATTTTTATGCATTATATTTATTTATGTTTGTGTCTTTTATTACATGATCATTAGTGTCTAAGTGTTTATGCCTTAAAGCTATGAAAATGAGTCCATCACCTTTCTTAAATGAAAAATATTTTTAATTGAAAAAGAAAAAGAAGTGCATGAATTTCAAATTTTAAAATAGTTTAGTTATTTTGATGTGGTGACAATACTTTTGTCTTTCTGAATGAATGCTTGAACAGTGCATATTTTTTTGAATTTGTTGTTCATGAATGTTAAAATTGTTGGCTCTTGAAAGAATGATGGAAAAAGGAGAAATGTTATTTGATGATCTGAAAAATCATAAAATTGATTCTTGAAGCAAGAAAAAGCAATGAAAAGCTTGCAGAAAAAAATATATATGCAAAAAAAAAGAGATAGAAAAATAAAAAGCAAGCAGAAAAAGCCAATAGCCCTTTAAACCAAAAGGCAAGGGTGAAATAAAAAGGATCCAAGGCTTTGAGCATCAGTGGATAGGAGGGCCCACAGGAATAAAATCCTGGCCTAAGCGGCTAAACCAAGCTGTCCCTAACTATGTGCTTGTGGCGTGAAGGTGTCAAGTGAAAACTTGAGACTGAGCGGTTAAAGTCGTGGTCCAAAAGCAAAAAGAGTGTGCTTAAGAGCTCTGGACACCTCTAATTGGGGACTCTAGCAAAGCTGAGTCACAATCTGAAAAGGTTCACCCAGTTATGTGTCTGTGGCATTTATGTATCCGGTGGTAATACTGGAAAACAAAATGCTTTGGGTCACGGCCAAGACTCATAAAGTAGCTGTGTTCAAGAATCAACATACTGAACTAGGAGAATCAATAACACCATCTGAATTCTGAGTTCCTATAGATGCCAATCATTCTGAACTTCAACGGATAAAGTGAGATGCCAAAACTGTTCAGAAGCAAAAAGCTAATAGCCCCGCTCATCTAATTAAGACTGATCTTCATATATGTTTTTGGAATTCAATGTATATTCTCTTCTTTTTATCATACTTTGTTTTTGGTTGCTTGGGGACAAGCAACAATTTAAGTTTGCTGTTGTGATGAGCAGATAATTTATACGCTTTTTGGCATTATTTTTAGTATGTTTTTAGTATATTTTAGTTAGTTTTTATAATTTTTTATTAGTTTTTAAATAAAAATCACATTTCTGGACTTTACTATGGGTTTGTGTGTTTTTCTGTGATTTTAGGTATTTTCTGGCTGAAATTGAGGGGCCTGAGCAAAAATCTGATTCAGAGGCTGAAAAAGGACTGCAGATGCTGTTGGATTCTGACCTCCCTGCACTCGAAGTGGATTTTCTGGAGCTACAGAAACCCAATTGGCGTGCTCTCAATTGCGTTGGAAAGTAGACATCCTGGGCTTTCCAGCAATAGATAATAGTCCATACTTTTCCCAAGATTTGATGGCCCAAACTGGCGTTCAAAGTCAGCATAGAAATTCTGGCGTCAAAAACGCCAGAACTGGCATAAAAGCTGGAGTTAAACGCCCAAACTGGCACAAAAGCTGGCGTTTAACTCCAAAAAAAGTCTCTACACATGAAAGCTTCAATGCTCAGCCCAAGCACACACCAAGTGGGCCCGGAAGAAGATTTCTGCATTAATTACCTATTTCTGTAAACCCTAGGCTACTAGTTTTCTATAAATAGGACCTTTTGCTATTGTATTTTAATACTTTTGATACACTTGATCATACTTTCATAGACCTTTTCACATTTGGGGGCTGGTCTCACGGCCATCCCTAGACCCTGTACTTATGTATTTTCAACGGTGGAGTTTCTACACACCATAGATTAAGGTGTGGAGCTCTGTTGTTCTTCATGAATTAATACAATTACTATTGTTCTTCTATTCAATTCACGCCTACTTCTTCTCTAAGATATAAATTTGTTCTTCAACTTGATGAATCTGATGATCCGTGACACTCATCATCATTCTCACCTATGAATATGTGCCTGACAACCAAATCTGTTCTACTAGCAATGGCTTGAATGCATATCTCTTGGGTTTCTAATCTAAGATTGGAACCTTCGTGGTATAGGTGAAGAACTGAAGATTGATGGTTTAGAGGCTATAGTAAACTCTCGTTGCAAGTATAGTTACTAAACCAAGTAATCAACCTTTCTTACAAAAGTTTTGGTTGTCACAAGTAACAAACCCCTTTAAAATTGATAACCGAGTATTTAAACCTCGGGTCGTCTTCTCAAGGAATTGCAGGGAGGTGTTCTTATTATTGGTTATGAGTCTTGTAAATTGGGGATTTTGAGAGTGAGGAATAGGTAATTTAAATAACAAGGAAAATAAATTGCAGGAATTAATAAATTAATATCTAATAAAACTCTTGGCAAGGTATGAAAATCAGAATTCCTATCCTAGTTATCCTTATCAATTGTGATGAGAATTAGATTTTTCTCCCACTTTGTTAACCTCTAACTATGAAGGAAAGTTAAGTGGATGAATTAATTTTGATTCCTCAGGTCCTAGTCTTTCCTTGGGAAAGGCTAGAGTTATTGGAACTCGAATTAATTCTTGAAGAATTCTAATTTTCAATCAACAGTGAGTTTGATAACTCAAGTGTCTCCAATGACTCAACCAAAGCCAAAAGGGAAAATTCTAAATTATTTATATAAATAAAAGAAAGCAATCATAATTCTGAAATACCTTAAGTTGCACTAATAAAGATAACAAATGTAACATGGAAAAGTTCATAAATTAAATTGGAAAAATAAATAAAAGGAACATTGAACCTGTGATTGAAGAGATCATAGCTTAAACATAATAAAAATCCTAAATCCTAATCCTAAGAGAGAGGAGGGAACCTCTCTCTCTAAAAACTACATCTAAAACTAAAATTGTGTATTGTGAAAGCATGATTATGAATGGATGTATTCCCCCACTTTATAGCCTCTAATCTGTGTGTTTTGGGCTGAAAATTGGGTCAAAAATAGCCCAGAAATCGCCCCTGCGATTTCTGTTACGTTCAGGTCGCGGGAAAGTGACGCGGAGGCGTCGTCTACGCATCAGCGCGGATTGAAGTTCGCAGATGCGACGCGGGCGCGTCATTCACGCGTTCGTGTCGCCTAACTTTGGGGCAACTATAACAAATTATATATCAAATCGAATCCCCAGACGTTAGCTTTTCAACGCAACTGGAACCGCATCATTTGGACCTCTGTAGCTCAAGTTATGACCGTTTGAGTGCAGAGAGGTCAGGCTGGACAGCTTTAGCAGTTCCTTCATTTTCTTGTATTCCTTCCACTTTTGCATGCTTCCTTTCCATCCTCTGAGCCATTCCTGCCCTGTAATCTCTGAAATCACTTAACACACATATCAAAGCATCTAATGGTAATAAGAGAGGATTTAAACATAGGGAACTTAAGGCCAAAGAAGCATGTTTTCAATGAAAGCACATAATTAGGAAGGCAAATGTAAAACCATGCAAATAGTATGAATAAGTGGGTAAAGAGTTGATAAAAGCCACTCAATTAAGCACAAGATAAACCATAAAATAGTGGTTTATCAACCTCCCCACACTTAAACATTAGCATGTCCTCATGCTAAGCTCAAGAGAAGCTATAAAGGAGTGAAGAGAAATGATAGAGAGTATGCAATGCAACCTATCTATGTGAATGCAACTACATGCAAAATATTTCTACCTACTTGGTTAAAAGTAAATAAGCTCTTTAAGACAAACATAAATCAGATTTCACTAATTCAAATTATACAATAAAGATTAAATAAACTTGTAAGAAGATAGCCCATGAAAGCAGGGAACATAGAATTAAGCACTGAACCCTTACTGGTAGTGTATATCACTCTAACTCTCAAGTGTCTAGGGTTAATCACTCTACTCTTATCTAGTCATGCTTTCTAAACTTTGTTCTTCATCTAACCAATCAACAAAAATTTAATGTACCAATGCAAACATCATGAGTTCTTTTCAAGGTTGTAATGGGGCTAAGGTAAGGGTGAGGGTATATATATAAGGCTAAGTGAGCTAACAAAGTGAATCCTTGATTAGTCTAAGATCTCACCTAACATATACATACTTTATATAATTTAAAATACTTTACCTAGCTATCCAAATTTTTTCCACTTTTGTATTTCATGCTCAAGTATCAAACTTATTTTTGAATTTTGTCCCATGTGCATTGATTCTTTTTATTTTGCATTTGGGGTAATATTATTTTTCTTCTCTTTTCTTTTTTCTTTTTTTTTGTATCCCCTTATTTAATTACTTAATATTTTTTTTTCAATGCACATGGTAATTTAATTATTTTAATTTCACATGAGCATGCTTCCCAAATTTTCAAATAACTCATTCAATTTAATTCCCTACTTTTTCATATCATCCCATGTTCCCATAAAATTCCCCACACTTAAATTATACACAATATCTATCTTAAACTAACCAAGGATTCAACTTGGGATTTTTATTTTGTTTTTCTGCTTAAGGCTAGTAATATGGTTATGAAATAGAAGGGGGTTAAAAAGATCAAAGTGGTTAACAAAGGTGATGTAAAAGGTAGGCTTATTTGGGATAAGTGAGCTAATAACAAATAATGGCCTCAATCATATGCAAGCATGTAAATACACTAAATAATGGACATATAGATTGGAACAAAGCAAAGATTGCAATCATAAAGAAGAAAACACACAAGAATAAAAATTTATGGTTAAATAATGTAACCATGTAAATAAGCTCAAAATCTCACAGGTTGTGTGTTCTTTGGCTCAAAAACCATGTTCCAAATACAACTTCAAACAAGTTTTAATAGAAAAGTTTTTAATTTAAATTAGTGAAATACTATAAAAAATTTTGAAAAAGAAAATATTACTTCAACCAAGTAGTAACTAAATGCATAAAATCAAACAAACATGCAATTAAATATGCAAATGCAACAATGAACAAACAAAGAAAATAGAGTATTGGTGTTGAGACAAGAAGGTACTAACCCACGGAGATCGGTATCAACCTCCCCACACTTAAAGGTTGCACCGTCCTCGGTGCATGCTAAGATGTACAAGTGGACGGGGGTTGTGGTTCCTCAGCTGGAGCTCTTTTTGTTCCTTTCCTTGCCGATGGTTTGGGAGTAGCTTTCTCTTTACCCTTCTTGGTGGCCATCCTGAAAAAGGAAAAAGAAAGTAACTTTTAAAGCAAGGGGTTAGAGCAAGGAAGAGAGTGGAAAAGGTGGTAATCAATGCACAATAAAGAAGAATGACGTTAACACATGGTCATGACTACATGTGAAAAGTTCATCAATGGAAATATAGCAAGTGCATGTAATGACAATTAAATGCAAGATGTTTATTGGCATGCTGGCAAAGGCATGAGTAGCATAGATCAAGCATTCAATGTCCAAGTTAGATTACCAGGTCTTTCAAACTAACAACATGTTTGTAATAATAATTATATTTAAATAATATAATATAAAAAGGATTTTGTGAAAAGCAAGCATTTAGAGTAGTAGAATAAAAGAAATCTAAAAATAGTGCACAATGCCATATGGGCTTTTTCACAAACACATAGCAAGCATGTAAATAAGCTATAGAAAGTATTAAATTGAACATGCAAGCACTCCTTTAAAAAGTAATATATAATTGTCAAACAATTCCTTTAATAATCCACAAAAATATAGGAAATAATGACCCAACTAAATTTCTAACACTAATGAAAATAATGCAATGAATGAAAGTATAAAATAAAAAGAAAAATAAGAAGAATGAGAAGGGAAAGAAGGGAAGAAGAAGTAAGGAAGAAATAAGGAAGGAAAAGAGAAAATAGGATTTGGGGAAAAGAAAGATAAGATATTTTGGCATTTTAGGGTAAGCTGTGCGGCGCAAGCGACGCGGACGCGTGGGTGACGCGTTCGCGCGACTTGCGCTTATTCGGATTGACGCGGTCGCGTCGGTCACACGGTCGCGTGACACGTTTTATGCTACTGGCGCGAGGGTAGTCGCGCGCTCGCACAACTCTCTATTCAAAATCTTATTTTGCCAAATTTTGGGTGACGCGATCGCGTGGGTCATGCGACCGCGTGAGTGGCCAATATTGGGATATGACGTGGACGCGTGGGGCACGCGTTCGTGTGGTAAGCGCTGTGCGTCTAGCGCTAGTCCAGCACCACTCCAGCATAACTTTCGGCTATACACCCTTTTCACGTCGATTTTCAGGTCACGCGGCTGTGTGGGTGATGCGGACGCATGGGAGGCATTTTTCCCACATGACGCAGACGCGTCAGCGACGCGGTCGCGTGGATCAATTTGTGCCAAAGGCACGCCTCTAGCCACGCTTTCGCGTGACTCTCTGTTCAATCTTCTTTTCTTCCCAATGCACTGGTGACGCGGACGCGTCAGCGACGCTGCCGCATCGCGTGCGTGCTTTTTTTTTTTATATAATGCAGTATGCAGTATGCAATGCTAATATGAATGTTATGAAAAACTCCAGGTTCAATACAATAAAATAAAATAAAACTTGAAAACAAATAAAACTAAATAAAAATGAAAAACGAACGATCATAACATGGTGGGTTGTCTCCCACCTAGCACTTTTAGTTAAAGTCCTTAAGTTGGACATTTGGGGAGTCCTCCTGTTATAGTGGTTTATGCTTGTATTCATCCAGGAATCTCCACCAGTGTTTGGAATTCCAATGGCCTCTGGGATCCCAAATCTTGTTTCTACACCCGTCTTCAAGTTGATTATCATGATTCCATCCGAGTGGTTCAGCTTTAGAATTCTCAGTGAAGCGTCCAAACAACTTCCTAGACCCATTCAATTGAGCTCTACACCAACCTTTGCGTTTAAACTTAAAGCTTCCAACCATAATGAACCTTGCAGGACAATTCTTACCACTGACCATCTTCCTCTTACTCTTAATGCCACAAAGAGCTCTAAGTTGACCATCCGTCTCTAGTAGCCCATATTCAAGTGGAATTAGAAAGCTAAGGGATATGAATTTTATCCACTTGAATGTTGTGAAGGATGATGGCAACTTAGGGGGAAGTATTTCTAACGAATTTGCAGGCGCCACTCTCTTGTGCTCTTCTCTGACAACTTCCACCTCTTTGCAAGTTTCTTCAATATCAACCTCTTCCTCTTGGTAGCTTTCTTCCAATTCAATCTCTTCTTCATTATTTACCAAGGGCATGGGAGGTTGTGCTTCTTCTTCTTTAATCTCCATCTCTTGACCAACCTCCTCCAAGTCTTCAACTATGATATGCCTTGGAGGTTGTACACCCTCCTCAGCATCAAATGCAACCGTCTTGGAAGGAGGTTCTATGTCTTGACTTTCCCATGGAGGTTTAGCATATCCCAAGTCTTCAACCACTTCTTCTTCTTCAATAATTCCGGCTTCCTCCACTTGTTCCAATACAAATTCATGCTCCTTACTGTCCCTTGGAGTTTCTAGTATCTCATTTATGCTACGCTCTTTTATTGATTCTCCACATGTAGCCATGGGAGCACTTTGAGTGTTCGAGCGTTGGGAAGCTAATCGACTTATCGCTTAATTTAGTTGATATAGAGTTGCATGAAATCGATCCGCTAGTTCCTTGAGATGATCCCTTCTCTCTTGTTCCATGTCAATAGCATCATTGAGATCATGTTGCTCTTGGATTGATGGATGTGGGTGCTCTTCCATGGATGGTGGTGATGGGATGGAGAAATCATTCTGTGGTTGAAAAGGAAGTGCACTAAAGCTTGAGGGTTGATTGTTAAAGGTATTTGATGGTCTGATTTGGGCGACGAGAGCTTGTATAGTAGAGTTTAGATCGGTAAGTGATTTTTCCATGGAGGTTTGGGGTGGATAGGAGGGTTCATTTGGCTCATAAGGTGGTTGGTATGGTGGATACGGGTTAGGGTCATATGGAGGTGAATGGTGAAAAGGGGCTTGTGAGTATGGTGGTCCAAAGTCATGTTGAGGAGAGGATTTATAGGCATATGGTGCTGGTTGTTGATAGTCCATTGGAGGTGGTTGTTGCCATGAGAGTTGATCAAATCCTTGTGGCTCCTCCCATCGTTGATTGTTCCAACCTTGATGCCTGTTCTCATTGTAATTTCCTCTTCCTGCAACATAATTGTAACCAGACTCATAGCCAAAGGGGTAAGAGTTCATAGTAGCAAATAAAAATTAAAAACGAAAATAAAAACAAATTTAAATTAAAAGGTTATCGAAATTTAAATTTTGAAATTTGAAAATTTTGAAATTTAAATTTTTAAATTTTGGAAAATGAATTTTGAAAAAGTCAACAATATAAGATAAAAATTTGAAAAAGATTTAAATTTTGAAAGGGTTTGATTTTTAAAATTTTAAATTTGGATTTTGAATTTTGGAATTTAAATATTTGAAATTTTTAAATTTTGAAATTTGAGATTTTAAATTTTTTTTTAAATTGAATTTTGAAAATTGAAATTTGAAATTTGAAATTTGAGTTTTAAATTTTGAATTTTTGAGTTTAATGAGGAAAGAGAAAAACAATAAAATGATACCAAACTTAAAATTTTTAGATCAAAACGAAGAAAACAACCACGAACAACTTGAAGGTCAAGATGAACACGAAGAACAAATTGAAGATCAAGATGAACACGAAGAACAAATTTTTGAAAAATTTTTAATAACTAAATAAAAACCAATAACCTCTTAATTTATGAAAAAGCAAAAATAAAAACAAAAATAAAAATAAATAAACAAGTAAAAGAAAAATATTTACAATAACCAATAATAAGGCACACGTTTGTAATTCCCCGGCAACGGCGCTATTTTGAAGAACTGAAGATTGATGGTTTAGAGGTTATAGTAAACTCTCGTTGCAAGTATAGTTACTAAACCAAGCAATCAACCTTTCTTACAAAAGTTTTGGTTGTCACAAGTAACAAACCCCTTTAAAATTGATAACCGAGTATTTAAACCTCGGGTCGTCTTCTCAAGGAATTACAGGGAGGTGTTCTTATTATTGGTTATGAGTCTTGTAAATTGGGGGGTTTTGAGAGTGAGGAATAGGTAATTTAAATAACAGGAAAAATAAATTACAGGAATTAATAAATTAATATCTAATAAAACTCTTGGCAAGGTATGAAAATCAGAATTCCTATCCTAGTTATCCTTATCAATTGTGATGAGAATTGGATTTTTCTCCCACTTTGTTAACCTCTAACTATGAAGGTAAGTTAAGTAGATGAATTAATTTTGATTCCTCAGGTCCTAGTCTTTCCTTGGGAAAGGCTAGAGTTATTGGAACTCGAATTAATTCTTGAAGAATTCTAATTTTCAATCAACAATGAGTTTGATAACTCAAGTGTCTCCAATGACTCAACCAAAGCCAAAATGGAAAATTCTAAATTATTTATATAAATAAAAGAAACTAATCATAATTCTGAAATACCTCAAGTTGCACTAATAAAGATATCAAATGTAACATGGAAAAGTTCATAAATTAAATTGGAAAAATAAATAAAAGGAACATTGAACCTGTGATTGAAGAGATCATAGCTTAAACATAATAAAAATCCTAAATCCTAATCCTAAGAGAGAGGAGAGAACCTCTCTCTCTAAAAACTACATCTAAAACTAAAATTGTGTATTGTGAAAGCATGATTATGAACGGATGCATTTCCCCACTTTATAGCCTCTAATCTGTGTGTTCCGGGCTGAAAACTAGGTCAAAAATAGCCCAGAAATCGCCCCTGCGATTTCTGTTACGTTCAGGTCGCGGGAAAGTGACGCGGAGGCGTCGTCCACGCGTCCGCGCGGATTGAAGTTCGCAGATGCGACGCGGGCACGTCATTCACGCGTTCGCGTCCCCTAACTTCGTGGCAGCTATGGCAAAGTATATATCAAATCAAAGTCCCGGACGTTAGCTTTCCAACGCAACTAGAACCACATCATTTGGACCTCTGTAGATAAAGTTATGACCGTTTGAGTGCAGAGAGGTCAGGCTGGACAGCTTTAGCAGTTCCTTCAGTTTCTTGTATTCCTTCCACTTTTGCATGCTTCCTTTCCATCCTCTGAGCCATTCCTGCCCTGTAATCTCTGAAATCACTTAACACACATATCAAGGCATCTAATGGTAATAAGAGAGGATTTAAACATAGGGAACTTAAGGCCAAAGAAGCATGTTTTCAATGAAAGCACATAATTAGGAAGGCAAATGTAAAACCATGCAAATAGTATGAATAAGTGGGTAAAGAGTTGATAAAAACCACTCAATTAAGCACAAGATAAACCATAAAATAGTGGTTTATCAATAGGCTAGAATTATTGGCGGTCATTCTTGAGATCCAGAAAGTCTAAACCTTGTCTGTGGTATTCCGAGTAGGATCTGGGAAGGGATGACTGTGACGAGCTTCAAACTCGCGATTGTTGGGTGTGTGACAGACACAAAAGGATCAATGGATCCTATTCCAACATGATCGAGAACCGACAGATGATTAGCCGTGCGGTGACAGCGCATTTGGAATATTTTCTCTGAGAGGACGGGAAGTAGCCATTGACAACGGTGATGCCCAACATAAAGCTTGCCATAGAAAGGAGTATGAATGGTTGGAAGAAGGCAATAGAAAAGCAGAGGTTCAGAAGGAACAAAGCATCTTCATACGCTTATCTAAAATTCCTACCAAAGAATTACATAAGTATCTCTATCTTTATTCTATGTTTTATTCATCTTTTAATTATCAATCCTCCATAACCATTTGAATCTACCTGACTGAGATTTACAAGATGACCATAGCTTGCTTCAAGCCGACAATTTCCATGGGATCGACCCTTACTCACGTAAGGTATTACTTGGACGACCCAGTGCACTTGCTGGTTAGTTGTGCGGAATTGTGACAAAGTGTGATTCACGTTTGAGAGCTCCAAGTCTTTGGCGCCATTGTTGATGATTACAATTTCGTACACCAAGTGACTTTGAAAAACTTGAATTTCAATTGACAAGTCTCATTTTACAATATCTTGAGAAAAGTTTAATGTATTCTTTAAATTCTGAGTTTTGCAATACTAAAACGATTTCTGAGCAATTGGAAATGCTTCGGATTTAATCATGGAATTGAAATTGGTTTGGTTTAAGTAAAAAAGAATGGTTTTGAAATGTGTTTGGAGTAATTAATTACACGACTTGGTTTGGCCGAAACTCTATTTTTAGTAATTCAAATCAAGAAGCTAAGGTTTTAAAGATTTTAAATGAATTCGAGGAAATGAGTTAGGTTATTCTCCCCTAAAGTCTTGAGACTCTGCTGAGAAATTTCACTACCAAATCCTGTGTTATGATGAATTTTTTGTGAATATTTTAGAAGGAATTTTTAATTTGGCATGATTTCTGAGTTGTTTAGGAGTTTTACAAGGATGTTGTGAAAATGTCGCTTGTTTTAAAAAAGAAAATTTACTTTTGAGAAAGGTGGCTTATAAGCTTGAAATGATTTTAGAAAAGAGGATTCTTGAAGTTAAGAAAGAATTGAATTTGATTTTGGTTTTTAAAGAAAAGTGATTTGAGAAGAAAGTGATATATGGTAGAAATGATGTTTTTGACTTGATATGAAGTGTTAATGAAGTGAAAAAATGATGATTTAATGAATATGTGGCTTTTGCACTTCTTTTATCTAAGATACGAGTTTCCCTGGGTAAAGTACCATGGCTTGCCACCACGTGTTCCAGGTTGAGACTCGATACTCTGTTGACCCTACGACGTAAGGGTGACTGGGCACTTATAAATTCCCGAGAATGGTACTCCCATTGAGCAATTTGATATATATATATATATATATATATATATGAGAAAAAGCTATGCATAGACTCATGAAGATGCTCGTCGGGAGACAGTCCAAGGGTTTAGCAAACCGGACTTGTCGGGTTGGCTTGATAACCGACAGATGAGACTCATTAGCCATAGGACAGGCATTCATCATATTCATCTTTATGACATTGTTTGGGTGTGCATATTGTACTTGGTGTGCCTATGTGAATAATTATGTTTAATTTCTAATTGCTCAACTTGATGTAACTGCTTGATTGTGTTTGAACTTTTCTACTTGTGTTTGTGACTGAAACTTGGTTGGATTGTGGTGTATTGTCTATTGTTTGGATCGTTTGGGCCTAGGCCATGGTTGATTATGAGATGGGCAGAAAGTCGTGTTTGATTTGAGTTCTTGGTTTAGAAAAGTATGAAAAACTAAACTGGTTCAGCATAGACTTAATGAACCTATGTTTGGAACAGGTTGGTCATTCATGCTGTTTAGAAAAAACATTTTGAATTTTGAAGAAATAACAGTTTCCTCTTTCAGAAAAGATTTCAGATTTTAATGGTAAATCTTTGGTTTTTAGAAGGATGCATAAGACGATTATTAAACACTATGGTTTAAAAAGAGTTTTATTTCACGTATCCTATTATAGTAATTCTTTAACCCCATAGTGAGAACCTGCGAGGACGATGTTCTCACTCCCTTACTGGTATTTTCTTTTTCAGGTTAAGGGCGACGAAGTTCGGAAGAGCCTATTACTTTTCTATTTATCCTATGTTTTGTATTGTTCTAGTATTTATGTTTCCTCGCTTTTAATTTTACAAGTTTTGTAAGAGGGATAAGAAATTGATATGAAATGCTTGTAAATTAATAATATGTATATATATATATATATATATATTCTTTGTGAGTATTGTAATTTGTAATGTAAGTATGGATGTAAGTTTTGTAAAAATACGATTTAAGTTTTTTTAACAGGCTCATATTTTAGTATTAAATAATTTAAAAGTCGTTGTAATACCCGAGCTATCAGAGTAGCGCAGCCGGAAGCGTGACATTTTGATAGTTAGGGTGTTACACTGAGATGATGCCTTAGGTCAGTTGTTCCATCGTAGAGATCTATATCGGAGATTTTGAAATTTCTTGGAACTTTGAGCCACATGATATCTTCTACGAACAGGCCTTCTCCTCCTAGAGGGCTTTCTTCCTGATCTACTCGATTATTCCTTCTTCGGAGGTCAGCTTCCAATATTAGGAGCTTTCTTCTAGCTCCTTTCATCGTCGCACCTCCCTTAGCAGTTCTCGTTCTGCTTTCCATTGATGTTCAGCTTCTTGTTCAAGATTCTCTAGTTGTCTACGGTACCCGTGAACTAAGTGTCAGATGGGAAGGTTCCTCATCCTCGGGCAGGTGGACCTCTGATTGGATCCACCTTAGTTGGGGTATTCCAGAAGTTGCTTCTCTTTGGGGAATGTGTGTACTGTCCTGGGGAGGAAGTATTGCAAGTGTGAGATCATCACGGTGGGGCTCCGGTTCTGATTCAGATGGCGTTTGACCATCTTCATATCAATGGTAGAATTCCAGGTCCCTAGCAATGGCGCTAATGTTTCGAGGATTACCTGAAACGTTGATTTGGGCCTGAACATAAGGTCCAGACTTCCTATGAGGTAGCATCCAAATTGTTCTTGTGCCGAGGTGCCACCGTTCGAAGTCCTCATGAGGAAGTGAGGGGTGGTACCTGCAAGTGACTCCAATACTTAAGTCAGCAAGGTTTTGTGGGGTGACCATAGATAGGGCTATGGTCACGATTTTAAGGAGGGGTGATCATAGAGGCTATGGTCACAGTGAAAACCGTGGCCATAGATAGGGCTATGGTCACGGTTTTAAGTGGAGGTGACCATAGAGGCTATGGTCACGGTAAAAACCGTGACCATAGATAAGACTATGGTCACAGTTTTAAGGTGGGGTAACCGTGACCATAGTTAAGGCTATGGTCACTGGTGCACGAAAATCGTGATTCACACTTTTCACATCTCTGCACAACTAACCAGCAAGTGCACTGGGTCGTCCAAGTAATAAACCTTACGTGAGTAAGGGTCGATCCCACGGAGATTGTTGGCTTGAAGCAAGCTATGGTCATCTTGTAAATCTCAGTCAGGCGGATTCAAATGGTTATGAGGTTTTGATAATTAAAATATAAATAAAACATAAAATAAAATAAAGTTCCTTATGTAAATCATTGGTGGGAATTTCAGATAAGCGTTTGGAGATGCTTTGTTGCTTCTGAACCTCTGCTTTCCTATTGCCTTCTTCCAACCATGTGTTACTTCCTTCCATGGCAAGCTGTAAAATCCTCTCAGTGAAAATGGTCCTCTACAGTTTCTGCACAGCTAATCAACTGTCGGATTTCTCGTCTCGGATGAAAAATACCAAGTACAGCTACCGCATGGCTAATCATCTGTCGGTTTCCGCTAGCATCGGAATAGAATCCATTGATCCTTTTGCACACTGTCACTTGCGCCCAACATTCATAGGTTTGAAGCTCGTCACAGTCATCCCTTCCCAGATCCTACTCGGAATACCACAGACAAGGTATAGACTTTTCGAATCCCAGGAATGCTGCCAATTGGTTCTAGCCTATACCACGAAGATACTAATCTCACGAACTCGGTCCATATATTAGATACCCAAGAGAATATGCTCCAGCTGTCATCCAATGACTACGTTAAACATCATGTAGACCACTTTGTGGTTGTCAGGCACGCGATCTTGGCTAAGCGAGTAACGAAGATTAGGTGATTGTCACGGGTCACCCCTTCATTCTGACTTAACTGAATTAAGTACGAGAGTATATCTTGGAGAAGAAGTAGGCATGAATTGAATAGAAAACAGTAGTAATTGCATTAATTCATGAAAAATAGCAGAGCTTCACACCTTAATCTATGGGGTGTAGAAACTCCACCGTAGAAAATACATAAGTGAAAAAGGTCTAGGCATGGCCGTGAGGCCAGCCTCTCCAAATGTAAAATATGATAAAATTCTGATAAAAGATTTCCAAAAGATGTAAAATAAATATCTAAAAGTAGTTTTTATACTAAACTGGTAACCTAGGTTTACAGAAAATGAGTAACTAAGTGCAGATAGTGCAGAAATCCACTTCCGGGGCCCACTTGGTGTGTGCTTGGGCTGAGCATTGAAGCTTTCACGTGCATAGGCTGTTCCTGGAGTTAAACGCCAGCTTTGGTGCCAGTTTGGGCGTTTAACTCCAATTCTGGTGCCAGTTTGGGCGTTTTACGCCAAGATGTTTTAGGCTGGCTTTGGATGCTAGTTTGGGCCATCAAATCTCGGGCAAAGTATGAACTATTATATATTTCTAGAAAGCAGGATGTCTACTTTTCAACGCAATCGAGAGCGCGCCAATTGGGCTTCTGTAGCTCCAGAAAATCCACTTCGAGTGCAGAAGGGTCAGAATCCAACAACATCTACAGTCCTTTTTCAGCCTCTGAATCAGATTTTTGCTTAGGTCCCTAAATTTCAGCCAGAAAATCCCTGAAATCACAGAGAAACACACAAGCTCATAGTAAATGTGACCCTAAGCATTTTGTTTTCCAATATTACCACCGGATACATAAATGCCACAGACACATAACTGGGTGAACCTTTTCAGATTGTGACTCAGCTTTGCTAGAGTCCCCAATTAGAGGTGTCCAGAGCTCTTAAGCACACTCTTTTTTCTTTGGACCACGACTTTAACCGCTCAGTCTCAAACTTTTCACTTGACACCTTCACGCCACAAGCACATGGTTAGCGATAGCTTGGTTTAGCTGCTTAGGCCAGGATTTTATTCCTTTGGGCCGTCCTATCCATTAATGCTCAAAGCCTTGGATCCTTTTTACCCTTGCCTTTTGGTTTAAAGGGCTACTGGCTTTTTCTGCTTGCTTTTTCTTTTTCTTTCTTTCTTTTTCGCCACTTTTTTTTTCTTTTCTTGTTTTTTTGCAAGCTTTTCACTGCTTTTTCTTGCTTCAAGAATCAATTTTATGATTTTTCAGATTATCAATAACATTTCTTTTTTCATTATTCTTTCAAGAGCCAACAATTTTAACATTCATAAACAACAATATCAAAAATATGCACTGTTCAAGCATTCATTCAGAAAATAAAAGTATTGCCACCACATCAAAATAATTAAGCTAATTTCAAGATAAAATTCGAAATCCATGTACCTCTTGTTCTTTTGCAATTAAAAACATTTTTCATTTAAGAAAGGTGAAGGATTCATAGGACATTCATAGCTTTAAGACATAGACACTAGACACTAATGATCATGTAATAAAGACACAAACATAGACAAAACATAAAGCATAAATTTCGAAAAACAGAAAAATAAAAACAAGGAAATTAAAGAACGGGTCCACCTTAGTGATGGCGGCTAGTTCTTCCTCTTGAAGATCTTATGGAGTGCTTGAGCTCCACTATATCTCTTCCTTGCCTTTGTTGCTCCTCCCTCATGGCTCTTTAGTCCTCTCTGATTTCATTGAAGATAATGGAGTGCTCTTGGTGCTCCATCCTTAGTTGCCCCATGTTGGAACTCAATTCTCCTAAGGAGGTGTTGATTTGCTCCAAATAGTTTTGTGGAGGAAAGTGCATCCCTTGAGGTATCTCAGGGATTTCTTGATGAGGAATTTCTTCATGCTCTTGTTGAGGTCCATGAGTGGGCTCTCTTGTTTGCTCCATCTTCTTCTTAGTGATGGGCTTGTCTCCTTCAATGAGGATGTCTTCCTCTATGACAATTTCAGCTAAATTGCATAGGGTACAGATGAGATGAGGGAAGGCTAACCTTGCCAAAGTAGAGGGCTTGTCCGCCACCTTGTAGAGTTCTAGGGATATGATCTCATGAACTTCTACTTCCTCTCCAATCATGATGCTATGGATCATGATAGCCCGGTCTATTATAACTTCAGACCGGTTGCTAGTAGGAATGATAGAGCGTTGGATGAACTCCAACCATCCCCTAGCCACGGGTTTAAGGTCAAGCCTTCTTAATTGAACCGGCTTACCTCTTGAGTCTCTCTTCCATTGAGCTCCTTCCACACAGATGTCCATGAGGACTTGGTCCAACCTTTGATCAAAGTTGACCCTTCTAGTGAAAGGATCAGGATCTCCTCTCATCATTGTCAAGTTAAATGCCAATCTTACATTTTCCGGACTAAAATCCAAGTAATTCCCCCAAACCATTGTGAGCCAATTCTTTGGGTTCGGGTTCATACTTTGGTCATGGTTCCTAGTGATCCATGCATTGGCATAGAACTCTTGAACCATTAAGATTCCGACATGTTGGATTGGGTTGGTGAGAGCTTTCCAACCTCTTCTTTGAATCTCACGTCGGATCTCCGGATATTCACTCTTTTTGAGCTTGAAAGGGACTTCGGGAATCACCTTTTTCTTGGCCACAACTTCATAGAAGTGGTTTTGATGGACCTTTGAGATGAATCTCTCCATCTCCCATGACTCGGAGGTGGAAGCAATTGCCTTCCCTTTCCTCTTTCTAGAGGTTTCTCTGGTCTTAGGTGCCATTAGTGGTTATGGAAAAATAAAAAAGCAGGGCTTTTTCCACACTAAACTTAAAAGGTTTGCTCGTCCTCGAGCAAAAGAAGAAAGAAAGGAGTAGAAGAAGAAGAAATGAAAGAGATGGAGGTGATGAGAGGGTTCGGCCAAGGGGGTTGTATTGTGTATGATGTGTAAAATGGATGGTGGTAAGGAGGGGTATTTATAGGGTAAGAGAGAGAGGGAATTCGGTTGTGAAGGGGTGGGTTTGGGAGGGAAATGGTTTGAATTTGAATGGTGAGGTAGGTGGGGCTTTATGATGGATGGATGTGAGTGGTGAAGAGATTATGGAGAAGAGGGTAAGATTTGATAGGTGAAGGGTGTTTGGGGAAGATTTATTGATGGGATTGGTCAAGGGTATTTGGGGAAGAGTGTTATGAAAAGGTGTGAAGAGGAGAGAAGAAGAGGTGGGATAGGTGGGGATCCTGTGGGGTCCACAGATCCTGAGGTATCAAGGAATTCTGCTCCCTGCACCATTCTGGCATTCAAACGCCTTCTGTGTGCCAATTTTGGCGTTAAACGCCGGCTCTGCTACCTTTCCTGCCGTTAAACGCCAGTCTGCTGCCCCTTTCTGGCATTTAACGCCAGCTAGATGTCAGACACCCTTTTCTGGTGTTAAACTCCCAGAATGCTGGCAGGCTGGGTGTTAAACGCCCATTCTGCTATCCTTACTGGCGTTAAGCCTGTCCTCCATGGTGTGCTACTTTTTATGCTGTTTTTATTTTTGCTTTAATTCTACAGTTGTTTTTATGACTTCACATGATCATCAACCTAAGGAAAACATAAAATGACAATGGAATATAAATAAATATAATTAATTAATTAACATTGGGTTGCCTCCCAATAAGCGCTTCTTTGATGTCAATATCTTGACAGTGAGCTCTTAGAGAGCTTCACATAGACTCCGAGCTTGATGGTGGCCTCCCAACACTAAACTTAGAAGTTGAGTGTGGGGGTTCTGTTTGACTCTGTATTGAGAGAAGCCTTTCATGCTTCCTTTCCATGGTTACAGAAGAAGATCCTTGAGCCTGAAACACAAGGTAGTCCTTATTCAATTAAAGGACTAACTCTCCTTTGTCCACATCAATCACAACTCTTTCTGTGGCTAGGAAGGGTCTTCCAAGGATGATGGATTCATCCTCTTCCTTCCCAGTGTCTAGGGTTATGAAATCAGCAGGGATATAAAAGCCTTCAACCTTCACTAAGACATCCTCTACAAGTCCATAAGCATGTTTCCTTGAATTGTCTGCCATCTCTAGTGAGATTCTTGGAGCTTGTACCTCAAAGATCCCTAGTTTCTCCATTACAGAGAGTGGCATGAGGTTTATACTTGAACCAAGGTCACACAGAGCCTTCTTAAAGGTCATGGTGCCTATGATGCAAGGTATTAAGAACTTTCCGGGATCCGGTTTCTTTTGAGGTAATTTCTAATGAACCAATGTATTTAGTTCATTGATGAGCAATGGAGATTCATTCTCCCAAGTCTCATTACCAAATAACTTGGCATTCAGCTTCATGATTGCTCCTAGATACTGAGCAACTTGCTCTTCAATAATATCTTCATCCTCTTCAGAGGAAGAATACTCATCAGAGCTCATAAATGGCAACAGTAAGTTCAGGGGAATCTCTATGGTCTCTATATGAGCCTCAGATTCCTTTTGTTCCTCAATGGGGAACTCTTTATTGGCTAATGGACGTCCATTGAGGTCTTCCTTATTGGAAATCACTGCCTTCTGATTCTCTCCAGGTTCGGCCATGTTGGGTATATTGATGGCCTTGCATTCTCTTTTTGGATTCTCTTCTGTATTGCTTGGGAGAGTACTAGGAGGAGTTTCAGTAACTCTTTTACTCAGTTGACCTACTTGTGCCTCCAAATTTCTAATGGAGGACCTTGTTTCAGTCATGAAACTGAGAGTGGTCTTAGATAGATCAGAGACTATGGTTGCTAAGTCAGAGAGGCTCTACTTAGAATTCTCTGTCTGTTGCTCAGAAGATGATGGGAAAGGCTTGCTATTGCCAAACCTATTTCTTCCACCATTATTATTATTGAAGCCTTATTGAGGCTTCTGTTGATCCTTCCATGAGAAATTAGGATGATTCTTCCATGAAGGATTATAGGTGTTTCAATAGGATTCTCCCATGTAATTCACCTCTTTCATTGCAGGATTCTTAGGGTCATAAGCTTCTTCTTCAGAGGAAGCTTCTTTAGCACTGCCGGATGCAGCTTGCATTCCAGTCAGACTCTGAGAAATCATATTGACTTGCTGAGTCAATATTTTATTCTGAGCCAATATTGCATTCAGAGTATCAATCTCAAGAACTCCTTTCTTCTGAGTTATCCCATTATTCACAGGATTTCTTTCAGAAGTGTACATGAACTGGTTATTTGAAACCATTTCAATGAGTTCCTGGGCTTCTGCAGGTGTCTTCTTCAGATGAAGAGATCCACCAGCAGAGTGATCCAATGACATCTTGGACAATTCAGACAGACCATCATAGAATATACATAGGATGCTCCATTCTGAAAGCATGTCAGAAGGACACCTTCTAATCAATTGCTTGTATCTTTCCCAAGCTTCATAGAGGGATTCACCTTCCTTCTGTCTGAAGATTTGGACTTCCACTCTAAGCTTGCTCAACTTTTGAGGTGGAAAGAATTTGGCCAAGAAGGCATTGACCAGCTTTTCCCAAGAGTTCAGGCTTTCCTTAGGTTGTGAGTCCAACTATGTCCTAGCTCTATCTCTTACAGCAAAAGGGAAAAGCATAAGTCTGTAGACCTCAGGATTAAACCCATTGGTCTTAACAGTGTCACAGATTTGCAAGAATTCAACTAAAAACTGATGAAGATCTTCGAATGGAAGTCCATGAAACTTGCAATTTTACTGCATTAGAGAAACTAATTGAGGCTTAAGCTCAAAGTTGTTTGCTCCAATTGCAGGAATTGAGATGCTTCCTCCATAGAAGTCAGAAGTGGGTGCAGTAAAGTCACCAAGCATCTTCCTTGCATCTCCACCATTGTTGTTATTTTCGGCTGCCACAACTACTTCTTTTTTGAAAATTTCTGTTAGGTCCTCTCCAGAGTTTTGTGCTTTAGCTTCTCTTAGCTTCCTTTTCAGAGTCCTTTTAGGTTCAGGATCAGCTTCAACAAGAATGTTCTTATCCTTGTTCCTACTCATATGAAAAAGAAGAGAACAGAAAAGAAAAGGAATCCTCTATGTCACAGTATAGAGATTTTTTTATGTGAGTAGAAGAATAGAAGAAATAGAATGAAGAAGTGAGAAGGAGAATTCGAACACAGAGAGAGGGAGAGGGTTCAAATTATAAGTAGAGAAGAAGTATTAGTAAATAAATAAAATAAATAGAAAGAGATGAGAGAGAGAGTTATTCGAATTTTAATTATAAGAAAAGAAAAATATTTTTGTTTTTATTTTAATTATTGGTTAGTATTCAAAAATTAAGAGAAGAAATAAAATAAAATTTGAAAACTAAATAAATTAATTAATTAAAAATATTTTTGAAAAAGTGGTTAGTGATTTTCGAAAATTGGAGAGAGAAAAGTAGTTAGGTGGTTTTGAAAAAGATATGATTGAAATAGAAAACTTTTAAAATCAAACAAAAAGTCAAGTAGTTAATTGAAAAAGATTTGAAAATCAATTTTTGAAAAGATAAGAAGTTAGAAAAAGATTTTGAAATGAAGTTTTGAAAAAGATATGATTGAAATCTATTTTGAAAAATATTTGAAAAGAAAATTAAAAAGATTTGATTTTTTAAATTAAAGTTGATTACTTGACTAACAAGAAACTAAAAGATAAGATTCTAGCATTTAAAGATTGATCATTTCTTAATAGGCAAGTAACAACTTAAAATTTTTGAATCAAAACATTAAATGTTAGTAACAAATTCGAAAATATGAAATAAAAATAAGGAAAAGATTTTGAAAATTAAATTTGAAATTTTCGAAAAACATGAAAGAAAAATGAAAAAGATTTGATTCTTGAAAAGGATTTGAAAAGATAGGATTTTTAAATTGAAATTTTGACTTGACTAACAAGAAACAACTAAATTTTGAAAATTTTTTTTTGACCAAATCAACTCAAAATTTTGAAAATTTATGAGTAAAATAAGGGAAAGATATTTTTTTATTTTTTTGAATTTTAATGATGAGAGAGAAAAATACAAAAATGATACAAAACATAAAAGTTTAAGATTAAGACAAAAAATGCATGCAAGAACACTTTGAATGTCAAGATGAACACCAAGAACACTTTGAAGATCATGATGAACATCAAGAACATATTTTTGAAAATTTTTAAGAAAAGAAACACATGCAGGACACCAAACTTAAAAATTTTTATTGTTTAGACACTATGAATTTGAAAATGCATAAGAAAAACAAGAAAAGACACAAAACAAGAAAAATCATCAAGAACAATTTGAAGATCAAAGAAGAACACATGATGAATTTTCAAAAATTTAAAGAAAAATCAAGATATGCAATTGACACCAAACTTAAAACTTGACACTAGACTCAAACAAGAAACACAAAATATTTTTGGTTTTTATGATTTTATTAAATTTTTTTTTCGAAAGGAAAAAGAAAGTAAAGGGATACAAAGTTTTTAATTACTGAATCCCAAGAATCATGCAATGTTAGTCTAAAGTTTCGGTCCAAAAGAATTAGACATGGCCAATGGCCAGCCAAGCTTTAAGTGAAAGCTTCGGTCCAAAAGATTAGACATGGCCAAATAACCAGCCAAGCTTTAGTATAAAACATACAAGCATGTCAATGAGAAGTAGAAGCCTCAGTCCAAAAGATTAGACATGGCTTCACAGCCAGCCAGGCTTCAACATATCTCATGATACTTGATAAACCACTATTTTATGGTTTATCTTGTGTTTAATTGAATGGTTTCATCAAGTCTTCACCCACTTATTCATACTAATTGCATAATTTTATAATTCCTTCCTAGAATTATTCTATGATTGAAAACTTGCTTCCTAAAGATCTTTAATTAGTATATTTTAATTCTCCTTTACACCATCCGATGCCGTGATATGTGTGTTAAGTGTTTCAGGCTTCATAGGGCAGGAATGACTTAGAAAATAGAGAGGAAGCTTGCAAAAATGGAAGGAACACAAGAAACTAAGGAGATGACCAGCGAACACCGATGCGAGCGCATGGCCCACGCGAACGCGTGGATTGGAGAAAATCGCAGCGACGCGAACGCGTGGATTGGAGTCTGCACGAATGACGAGAACGCGTGGACGATGCGTACGCGTGACAAGGAAAATCGCCAAATGACGCGAACGCATGGATGACTCGTACGCATGACCTGCGTGATCTGCAGAATTAACAGAAAATGCTGGGACGATTTTGGGCCGCATTTTGACCCAGTTCTCAGCCCAGAAAACACAGATTAAAGGCTATAAAGTGGGGGAATGAATTCATACAACATAAGAGACAACTTTCATATACACAATTTTAGGTTTAGATGTAGCTTTTAGAGAGAGAGACTCTCTCCTCTCTCTTAGGATTTAGGATTAGGATTAGGATTTAGGATTTCTATTATGATTAGGCTACTTCTCTTCAATCACAGGTTCAATGTTCCTTTAATTTATTTTCTACTTTTATTTATTCTATTACTTTAATTGTTATTTATCTTTTTAATTTGGTTTATGAACTCCATGTTAGGATTGATTTTCTTAATTAATACATATTGAGGTATTTCAGATTTATGATTGCTTTCTTTAATTTATGTTATTGATGCTTCTAATTAATTCAAATTATTTTCATTCGAGTAGATTTTCTTCCCTTTTGACTTTGGTTGAGTAATTGGTGACACTTGAGTTATCAAACTCAGTAGTTGATTGGAAATTGGGATTGCTGATTGATTTGGATCCCTTTAAAGCTAGTCTTTCCATAGGAGTTGACTAGGACTTGAGGAATCAAGTTAATTAGTCCACTTGACTTTCCTTTATTTAGTAATGGTTAACTAAGTGGGAGAAAAGTCCAATTCTCATCACACCTGATAAGGATAACTAGGATAGGATTTTCAGTTCTCATACCTTGCCAAGAGATTTTCTAATTATTAATTTATTTTTCTTGTCATTTAAATTACTTGTTCCTTATTTTAAAAACCCAAAACAAAATATACTTTTTCCATAACGAATAATAAATCATACTTTCCTGCAATTCCTTGAGAGACGACCTGAGGTTTCAATACTTCGGTTATCAATTTTATTGGGTTTGCTTAAGTGACAAACAAGTTTTTGTATGAAAGGATTATTGCTTGGTTTAGAAACTATACTTGCAACAAGAATTTATTGTGAATTCTAAACCATTAATCTTCTGCTCGTCAAAATGGCGTCGTTGCTGGGGAATTGCAAACGTGTGCCTTATTATTAGTTATTGTAAATATTTTATTTTGCTTGTTTATTTATTTTTATTTTTTTTTTAATTTTTATTAGTTACTATGAGTTCTCACCCCCGTCGCTTTGAGTTTGGTTCTAATGTTTTTGAAAAGAATGGAAGCTATAACAGGAACATGCATCAAGGTTGAAACAATCAAAGATGGAAGGAGCCACGAGGATCTGATCAACCTTTTCGGCAACAACACCTTCCAAGATACCATGGACAATGACCATTCTACAATGCATGCCAAGACAATAGTTATGGTGGACCCCTTCGTGACAAACCACCTCCACCAAATTACTATGGTCAAGAGATATTCCGAGGTGCATACCAAGATGATAGATATGGTGGACCCCTTGTAGTTCCCAGCAAGCTCCATCATATGCCAATGAACCACCTCCTCAACATAGCTTTGAACCACCATACTCACAAGCCACCTACAACCATTCACCACCATATGACCCTAACCCTTATCCACCCCAATTCCAATCCAATTACCCCCAAGAACCACCACTTCTATATGCACCATGTCCATATCCATCAACCCGAGAATCACAGGCTTGCCTCAAGGAAATAGTAGATCAATTTCATGCAACCCTTCATCAACTGGAGCAAGCAATAAATCGATTACCTTCCCGACGTTCGGGCATTCAAGGAACTCCCACGGCTTCATGTGGAGAATCTAATGAAGAACATAGCATGAAGGAGACACTAGAAACTCTGGTGGACAGTGAGCAGCATGACTTTGTATTGGAACAATTGGAGGAAGCTGTACTCGTTAAAGAGGAAGAAGTGGTCGAAGACTTAGGAGATGCGGAACGTCCATGGGAAAGCCTAGTCATAGAGCCCCCTTCTAAGGAGTTTGAATTTGATGTTGAGGAGGGTGTACAACCTCCAAGGCATATCATGGTTAAAGACTTTGAAGGGATGATCAAGACATGGATTCAATCATTGATGAATTCTTATCTACATTTGAATCCTCTCCCATTGGACTTGACATGGAGATTAAAGAAGAAGAAGCACAACCTCCCATGCCCTTGGTGAACAATGAAGAAGAGATTGAATTGGAAGAAAGCTACCAAGAGGAAGAGGTTGATATTGAAGAAGCTTGTAAAGTGGTGGAAGTTGTCAAAGAAGAGCCCAAGGGAATGGAGCTGGAAATCACCTTGCCAAGGTTGTTGGAGACCTCTCCCCCAAAGCCATCACCATCCATCCCTTCATTCAAGTGGATAAATCTCTCATCTCTAAGCTTAATTAGCTCACTTGAATATGCTTTGCTTGAGACAGATGGGAAACTTAGAGCTCTTTGTGGCTATAAGAGTAAAAGGGAGATGGTTAGTGGTAAGAATTGTCATGCAAGGTTCAATATGGTTGCATGCTCCAAATTGAAGTATAAGGGTTGGTATAATTCTCAAATGAATGGGTCTAGGAAATTGTTTGGATGTCTCTGTGAGAATTCCGACTGTTCACCACCCAAGTAGAAAAATGATGATCAACAAGAAGACGGATTCACACTTGGTGCACGGAAATCGTGATTCACACTTTTCATATCTCCGCACAACTAACCAGCAAGTGCACTGGGTCGTCTAAGTAATAAACCTTACGTGAGTAAGGGTCGATCCCACGGAGATTGTCGGCTTGAAGCAAGCTATGGTCATCTTGTAAATCTCAGTCAGGCATATTCAAATGGTTATGAGGTTTTGATAATTAAAATATAAATAAAACATAAAATAAGATAAATTTACTTATGTAATTCATTGGTGGGAATTTCAGATAAGCGTCTGGAGATGCTTTGTTGCTTTTGAACCTCTGCTTTTCTATTGCCTTCTTCCAACTGATGAGCGGATAATTTATACGCTTTTTGGCATTATTTTTAGTATGTTTTTAGTAGAATCTAGTTACTTTTAGGGATGTTTTTATTAGTTTTTATGTTAAATTCACATTTATGGACTTTACTATGAGTTTGTGTGTTTTTCTGTGATTTCAGGTATTTTCTGGCTGAAATTGAGGGACTTGAGCAAAAATCAGATTCAGAGGTAGAAGAAGGACTGCTGATGCTGTTGGATTCTGACCTCCCTGCACTCAAAATGGATTTTCTGGAGATACAGAACTCAAACTGGCGCGCTTCCAATTGCTTTGGAAAGTAGACATCTAGGGCTTTCCAGCAATGTATAATAGTCCATACTTTGACTGAGTTTAGAGGACGTAAAAGGGCGTTGAACGCCAGTTCTATGCTGCTATCTGGAGTTAAATGCCAGAAAAACATCACAAACCAGAGTTGAACGCCAGAAATACGTTACAACCTGGTGTTCAACTCCAGAAAGAGCCTCTGCACGTGTAACATTCAAGCTCAGCCCAAGCACACACCAAGTGGGCCCCGGAAATGGATTTATGCATCAATTACTTACTTCTGTAAACCCTAGTAGCTAGTTTATTATAAATAGGACTTTTTACTATTGTATTAGACATCTTGGGACGTCTGGTTCTTAGATCAGAGGGGCTGGCCATTCGGCCATGCCTGAACCTTTCACTTATGTATTTTTAACGGTAGAGTTTCTACACTCCATAGATTAAGGTGTGGAGCTCTGCTGTTCCTCAAAGATTAATGCAAAGCACTACTGTTTTTCTATTCAATTCAACTTATTCCGCTTCTAAGATATTCATTCGCACTTCAACCTGAATGTGATGAACGTGACAATCATCATCATTTCCCCACGAATGCGTGCCTGACAACCACTTCCGTTCTACCTTAGATTGAATGAGTATCTCTTGGATCTCTTAATCAGAATCTTCGTGGTATAAGCTAGATTGATGGCGGCATTCATGAGAGTCCGGAAAGTCTAAACCTTGTCTGTGGTATTCCGAGTAGGACTCTGGGATTGAATGACTGTGATGAACTTCAAACTCGCGAGTGCTGGGCGTAGTGACAGACGCAAAAGGAGGGTGAATCCTATTCCAGCATGATCGAGAACCTCAGATGATTAGCCGTGCTGTGACAGAGCATTTGGACCATTTCACAAGAGGATGGGATGCAGCCATTGACAAGGGTGATGCCTTCAGACGATTAGCCATGCAGTGACAGCGCATCGGACCATTTTCCAGAGAGGATCAAAAGTAGCCATTGACAACGGTGATGTCCTTACATAAAGCCAGCCATGGAAAGGAGTAAGATTGATTGGATGAAGACAGCAGGAAAGCACAGGTTCAGAGGAACAAATGCATCTCTATACGCTTATCTGAAATTATAACCAATGAATTACATAAGTATTTCTATCCTTATGTTCTATCTATTTATTATTTATGTTCGAAAACTCCATAACTATTTTATATCCGCCTGACTGAGATTTACAAGGTGACCATAGCTTGCTTCATACCAACAATCTCCGTGGGATCGACCCTTACTCGTGTAAGGTTTATTACTTGGACGACCCAGTGCACTTGCTGGTTAGTTGTGCGAAGTTGTGATAAAGAGTTGAGATTACAATTGAGCGTACCATGTTGATGGCACCATTGATGATCACAATTTCGTGCACCAAGTTTTTGGCGCCGTTGCCGGAGATTGTTCGAGTTTGGACAACTGACGGTTCATCTTGTTGCTCAGATTGGGTAACTTTCTTTTCGTTTTCTTTTCAAAAAGTTTTCAAAAATTTTTCAAAAATCTTTCAAAAATTTTCTCCTTTGTTTTCGAAAAAAAAATTTTAAATAAAAATGTTTTCAAAAATATATTTTTCTTCAGAATTTTTAAGAATGAATTCTAGTGTGTCATGAAGCATGTTGAAGCCTGGCTGGCTGTAAAGCCATGTCCAATTCTTCTGGATAGGGTATGTCAGGCGTGTCATGTCTGAGTTACATACTAAAGCTTGGCTGGCTATTAAGCCATGCCTGACCCTTTGATTGGAGCTTTAGACTAAAGAGCATAAGATTCATGGAATTCATATTAAAAATTTTGGAATCCTTATTTTTCTTTTTCAAATGATTTTCGAATAATATAAAATAAAAATACAAAAAAAAAATCATAAAATCATAAAAATCAAAAATATTTCATGTTTCTTGTTTGAGTCTTGAGTCAAGTTGAAAGTTTGGTGTCAATTGCATATTCATCTTGCATTTTTCGAAAAATTCATGCATTCATAGTGTTCTTCATAATCTTCAAATTGTTCTTGGTAAGTCTTCTTGTTTGATCTTGATGTTTTCATGTTTTGTGTCTTTTCTTGTTTTTCATATGCATTCTTGCATTCATAATGTCTATACATGAAAAATTTTTAAGTTTGGTGTCTTGCATGTTTTCTTTGCATTAAAAATTTTTTCAAAAATAAGTTCTTGATGTTCATCTTGACATTCATAGTGTTCTTGGTGTTTATCTTGACAATCATAGCATTCTTGCATGCATTCATTGTTTTGATCCAAAATTTTCATGCATTGCATCATTTTCATGTTTTTTTCCCTCTCATCATTAAAAAATTCAAAAAATCAAAAAAAAATCTTCCCCTTTTTCTCTCTTAAATTTTCGAAAATTAGATTTGACTCTTTCAAAAAATTTTAAAATCTAGTTGTTTCTTATGAGTCAAATCAAATTTTCAATTTAAAAATCTTATCTTTTTCAAAATCTTTTTCAAAAATCAAATCTTTTTCATTTTTCTTAGTTATTTTCAAAAATTTTAAAAATATTTTTCAAAAATCTTTTTCTTATCTTTATCTCCTAATTTTCGAAAATAACATCATCAATTAATGTTTTGATTCAAAAATTTCAAGTTTGTTACTTGCTTGTTAAGAAAGATTCAAACTTTGAGTTCTAGAATCATATCTTGTGATTTCTTGTGAATCAAGTCATTAATTGTGATTTTAAAAATCAAATCTTTTTCAAAACTAATTTCAATCATATCTTTTCAAAAATATCTTCTTATCTTATCTTTTTCAAAAATTTGATTTCAAAATATCTTTTCCTAACTTCTTATCTTTTCAAAATTTGTTTCAACTAACTAACTAACTTTTTGTTTGTTTCTTATCTTTTTCAAAACTACCCTAACTAACTCTCTCTCTCTAATTTTCGAAAATATCTTCCCTCTTTTTCAATAATTCTTTTTAATTAACTAATTATTTTAATTTTTTATTTTAATTTTCGAAAATTACTAACCTTTTTCAAAAACTATTTTCGAAAATCACTAACCTTTTTTCAAAAATAATTTTCGAAAATCCTTCTCCCTCATCTCCTTCTAATTATTTATTCATCTACTAACACTTCTCTTCATCTCACGTCACTGCTCCTATCCTTACCCTTGTGTTTGGATTCTTCATTCTTCTTCACCCCTATTCCTTTTCTTCTTCTACTAACAATAAGGAACCTCTTTACTGTGACATAGATGATTCCTCTTCTTTTCTTGTTCTCTTCTCTTTCTTATGAGCAGGAACAAGGAAAAAGGCATTCTTGTTGAAGCTAATCCAGAACCTGAAAGGACTCTGAAGAGGAAACTAAGAGAAGCTAAATTACAACAATCCAGCAAGCACCTTTCAGAAATTTTCGAACAAGAAGAGGAGATGGCAGCCGAAAATAATAATAATGCAAGGAGGATGCTTGGTGACTTTACTGCACCTAATTCCAATTTACATGGAAGAAGCATCTCCATTCCTGCCATTGGAGCAAACAATTTTGAGCTTAAACCTCAATTAGTTTCTCTGATGCAGCAAAACTGCAAGTTTCATGGACTTCCATCAGAAGATCCTTTTCAGTTCTTAACTGAATTCTTGCAGATATGTGATACTGTTAAGACTAATAGAGTAGATCCTAAAGTCTACAGGCTCATGCTTTTCCCTTTTGCTGTAAGAGACAGAGCTAGAATATGGTTGGACTCTCAACCTAAGGATAGCCTGAACTCTTGGGATAAGCTGGTCAAGGCTTTCTTAGCCAAGTTCTTTCCTCCTCAAAAGCTGAGTAAGCTTAGAGTGGATGTTCAAACCTTCAAACAGAAAGAAGGTGAATCCCTCTATGAAGCTTGGGAGAGATACAAAGGACTGACCAAAAAGTGTCCTTCTGACATGCTTTCAGAATGGACCATCCTGGATATATTCTATGATGGTCTGTCTGAATTGGCTAAGATGTCATTGGATACTTCTGCAGGTGGATCCATTCACCTAAAGAAAACGCCTGCAGAAGCTGAAGAACGCATTGACAAGGTTGCTAATAACCAGTTCATGTACACTTCTGAGAGGAATCCTGTGAGTAATGGGACGCCTATGAAGAAGGGAGTTCTTGAAATTGATACTCTGAATGCCATATTGGCTTAGAATAAAATTTTGACTCAGCAAGTCAATATGATTTCTCAGAGTCTGAATGGAATGCAAGCTGCATCCGACAGTACTCAAGAGGCAGCTTCTGAAGAAGAAGCCTATGATCCTGAAAACCCTGCAATAGCAGAGGTAAATTATATGGGTGAACCTTATGGAAACACCTATAACCCATCATGGAGAAATCATCGAAATTTCTCATGGAAGGATCAAAAGCCTCAACAAGGCTTTAATAATGGTGGAAGAAATAGGTTTAACAATAGTAAACCCTTTCCATCATCCACTCAGCAACAGACAGAGAACTCTGAACAAAATACCTCTAATTTAACAAACTTAGTCTCTGATCTATATAAGGCCACTATGAGTTTCATGAATGAAACAAGGTCATCCATTAGAAATTTGGAGGCACAAGTGGGCCAGCTGAGTAAAAGGATCACTGAAATCCCTCCTAGTACTCTCCCAAGCAATACAGAAGAAAATCCTAAAGGAGAGTGCAAGGCCATTGAATTAATCACCATGGCCGAACCTGTGAAGGAAGGAGAGGACGTGAATCCCAAGGAGGAAGACCTCATGGGACGTCTAGTGATCAATTAGGAGCTTCCCTCTGAGGAACCAAAGGAATCTGAGACTCATCTAGAGACCATAGAGATTCCATTGAACCTCCTTATGCCATTGATGAGCGGATAATTTATACGCTTTTTGGCATTGTTTTTAGTATGTTTTTAGTAGAATCTAGTTACTTTTAGGGATGTTTTCATTGGTTTTTATGTTAAATTCACATTTCTGGACTTTACTATGAGTTTTTGTATTTTTCTGTGATTTCAGGTATTTTCTAGCTGAAATTGAGGGACTTGAGCAAAAATCATATTCAGAGGTTGAAGAAGGACTGCTGATGCTGTTGGATTCTGACCTCCCTGCACTCAAAATGGATTTTCTGGAGCTACAGAAATCAAAATGGCGCGCTTCCAATTGCGATGGAAAGTAGACATCCAGAGCTTTCCAGAAATATATAATAGTCCATACTTTGCCCGAGTTTAGACGACGCAAACTGGCGTTCAACGCCAGTTCTCTGCCCAATTCTGGCGTCCAGCGCCAGAAACAAGTTGCAAAGTGGAGTTCAACGCCCAAACTGGCACAAAAGCTGGCGTTCAACTCCAAGAATGGCCTCTCCACGTGTAGACTTCAAGCTCAGCCCAAGCACACACCAAGTGGGCCCCGGAAGTGGATTTATGCATCAATTACTTACTTTTGTAAACCCTAGTAGCTAGCTTATTTTAAATAGGACTTTTTACTATTGTATTTGAGATCCTGAGTTTTATCTTTTGATCATTTTAGATCTTTGGACGCCTGGTTCTTAGATCAGAGGGGCTGGCCATTCGGCCATGCCTGGACCATTATCACTTATGTATTTTCATACGGTAGAGTTTCTACACTCCATAGATTAAGGTGTGGAGCTCTGCTGTTCCTCAAAGATTAATGCAAAGTACTACTGTTTTTCTATTCAATTCAACTTATTCCGCTTCTAAGATATTCATTCGCACTTCAACCTGAATGTGATGAACGTGACAATCATCATCATTCCCCCATGAACGCGTGCCTGACAACCACTTCCGTTCTACCTTAGATTGAATGAGTATCTCTTGGATCTCTTAATCAGAATCTTCGTGGTATAAGCTAGATTGATGGCGGCATTCATGAGAGTCCGGAAAGTCTAAACCTTGTCTGTGGTATTCCGAGTAGGACTCTGGGATTGAATGACTGTGACGAGCTTCAAACTCGCGAGTGCTGGGCCTAGTGACAGATGCAAAAGGAGGGTGAATCCTATTCCAGCATGATTGGGAACCTCAGATGATTAGCCGTGCCGTGACAGGGCATCTTGGACCATTTTCACAAGAGGAGGGGATGTAGCCACTGACAACGGTGATGCCCTTGCATAAAGCCAGCCATGGAAAGGAGTAAGACTGATTGGATGAAGGCAGCAGGAAAGCAGAGGTTCAGAGGAACGAAAGCATCTCTATACGCTTATCTGAAATTCTCACCAATGAATTACATAAGTGTTTCTATCCGTATTCTATGTTTACTTATTAATTAATTTCGAAAACTCCATAACTATTTTATATCCGCCTGACTGAGATTTACAAGGTGACCATAGCTTGCTTCATACCAACAATCTCCGTGGGATTCGACCCTTACTCACGTAAGGTATTACTTGGACGACCCAGTGCACTTGCTGGTTAGTTATGCGAAGTTGTGAAAATATGTTTAAACCTTGGTTTTGTGCATCCGTTTTTGGTGCCATCGCCAGGGAATCAATTTCGAACAATAATTCACAACCTGAGTAACAATTTCGCATACCAAGTTTTTGGCGCCGTTGCCGGGGATTGTTCGAGTTTGGACAACTAACGGTTCATCTTGTTGCTCAGATTAGGTAATTTTCTTTTTGTTTTAATTTTCAAAAATTTTTCAAAAATCTTTCAAAAAAATTTCTCATCAGTTTTCGAAAAAAAAATAAAAATGTTTTCAAAAATATATTTTTCTTCAGAATTTTTAAGAATGAATTCTAGTGTTTCATAAAGCTTGTTGAAGCCTGGCTGGCTGTAAAGCCACGACTGTAGGGCATGTTAGGCGTGTCATGTCTGAGTTACATACTAAAGCTTGGCTGGCTATTAAGCCATGCCTGACCCTTTGATTGGAGCTTTAGACTAAAGAGCATAAGATTCCTGGAATTCATATTAAAAATTTTGCAATCCTTATGTTTCTTTTTCAATCAATTTTATAAAAATACAAAAAAAATCATAAAATAATAAAAATCAAAAATATTTTTTGTGTTTCTTGTTTGAGTCTTGAGTCATGTTATAAGTTTGGTGTCAATTGCATGTGCATCTTGCATTTTTTCAAAAATTCATGCATTCATAGTGTTCTTCATGATCTTCAAGTTGTTCTTGGTAAGTCTTCTTGTTTGATCTTTGCATTTGCATGTTTTGTGTCTTTTCTTGTTTTACATGTGCATTTTTGCATCCATAGAGTCTAAACATGAAAGATTTCTAAGTTTGGTGTCTTGCATGTTTTCTTTGCATATAAAAATTTTCAAAAATAAGTTCTTGATGTTCATCTTGACATTCAAAGTGTTCTTGGTGTTCATCTTGACATCCATAGCATTCTTGCATGCATTCATTGTTTTGATCTAAAAATTTCATGCATTGCATCTTTTTCATGTTTTTCCCTCTCATCATAAAAAATTTCAAAAATCAAATCTTTTTCATTTTTCTTATCTATTCTCGAAAATTCCAAAAATATTTTTCAAAAATATTTTTCTTAATTTTACATCATATTTTCGAAAATATCTTCAACAATTAATGTTTTGATTCAAAAATTTCAAGTTTGTTACTTGCTTGTTAAGAAAGATTCAAACTTTGAGTTCTAGAATCATATCTTGTGATTTCTTATGAATCAAGTCATTAATTGTGATTTTAAAAGTTAAATCTTTTTCAAAAACTAATTTAAATCATATCTTTTCAAAAATATCTTCTTATCCTATCTTTTTCAAAAATTTGATTTCAAAATATCTTTTCTAACTTCCTAACTTCTTATCTTTTCAAAATTTGTTTCAACTAACTAACTAACTTTTTGTTTGTTTCTTATCTTTTTCAAAACTACCTAACTAACTCTCTCTCCCTCTAATTTTCAAAAATATCTCCCCCTTTTTCAAAAATTTCTTTTTAATTAACTAATTATTTTAATTTCTGATTTTTATTTTCGAAAATTACTAACCTTTTTCAAAAACTATTTTCGAAAATCACTAATTCTTTTTCAAAAATTATTTTTGAAAATTATCCTTCTCTCTCATCTCCTTCTATTTTATTTATAAATCTACTAACATCTCTCCATCACTCCCCAAAAATCCGAACCCTCTCTCTCTGAGTTTAGATTTTCTTCTTCTTTTCTTCTACTCACACAAGGACCTCTATACTGTGGTATAAAGGATCCCTATTATTATTATTATTATTATTATTATTATTATTATTTCTGTGCCCTCTTTTTTGTCATATGAGCAGGAGCAAGGACAAGACTATTCTTGTTGAAGCAGATCCAGAACCTGAAAGGACTCTGAAGAGGAAACTAAGAGAAGCTAAAATACAACAATCCAAAGATAACCTTTCAGAAATTTTCGAATAAGAAAAGGAGATGGCAGCCGAAAATAATAATAATGCAAGGAGGATGCTTGGTGACTTTACTGCACCTAATTCCAATTTACATGGAAGAAGCATCTCCATTCCTGCCATTGGAGCAAACAACTTTGAGCTGAAACCTCAATTAGTTTCTCTGATGCAGCAGAACTGCAAGTTTCATGGACTTCCATCTGAAGATCCTTTTCAGTTCTTAACTGAATTCTTGCAGATATGTGATACTGTTAAGACTAATGGAGTACATCCTGAAGTCTACAGGCTCATGCTTTTCCCTTTTGCTGTAAGAGACAGAGCTAGAGTATGGTTGGACTCTCAACCTAAGGATAGCCTGAACTCTTGGGATAAGCTGGTCAAGGCTTTCTTAGCCAAGTTCTTTCCTCCTCAAAAGCTGAGTAAGCTTAGAGTGGATGTTCAGACCTTCAGACAGAAAGAAGGTGAATCCCTCTATGAATCTTGGGAGAGATACAAAGGACTGACCAAAAAGTGTCCTTCTGACATGCTTTCAGAATGGACCATCCTGGATATATTCTATGATGGTCTATCTGAATTGGCTAAAATGTCATTGGATACTTCTGCAGGTGGATCCATTCACCTAAAGAAAACGCCTGCAGAAGCTGAAGAACGCATTGACATGGTTGCTAATAACCAGTTCATGTACACTTCTGAGAGGAATCCTGTGAGTAATGGGACGCCTATGAAGAAGGGAGTTCTTGAAATTGATACTCTGAATGCCATATTGGCTCAGAATAAAATTTTGACTCAGCAAGTCAATATGATTTCTCAGAGTCTGAATGGAATGCAAGCTGCATCCAACAGTACTCAAGAGGCATCTTCTGAAGAAGAAGCTTATGATCCTGAGAACCCTGCAATAGAAGAGGTGAATTACTTAGGTGAACCTTATGGAAACACCTATAATCCATCATGGAGAAATCATCCAAATCTCTCATGGAAGGATCAAAGGCCTCAACAAGGCTTTAATAATGGTGGAAGAAACAGGTTTAGCAATAACAAGCCTTTTCCATCATCCACTCAGCAACAGACAGAGAACTCTGAACAAAGTACCTCTAATTTAGCAAACTTAGTCTCTGATCTATCCAAGACCACTGCAAGTTTCATGAATGAAACAAGGTCTTCCATTAGAAATTTGGAAGCACAAGTGGGCTAGCTGAGTAAAAGGATCACTGAAATCCCTCATAGTACTCTCCCAAGCAATACAGAAGAGAATCCAAAAGGAGAGTGCAAGGCCATTGGATTAATTACCATGGCTGAACCCACAAGAGAGGAGAAGGACGTGAATCCCAAGGAGGAAGACCTCCTGGGACGTCCAGTGATCAATAAGGAGCTTCCCTCTGAGGAACCAAAGGACTCTGAGGCTCATCTAGAGACCATAGAGATTCCATTGAACCTCCTTATGCCATTCATGAGCTCTGATGAGTATTCCTCTTCTGAAGAGAATGAGGATATTATTGAAGAGCAAGCTGCCAAGTTCCTTGGTGCAATCATGAAGCTAAATGCCAAATTATTTGGTATTGAGACTTGGGAAGATGAACCTCCCTTGTTCACCAATGAACTAAGTGATCTGGATCAACTGACATTGCCTCAGAAGAGACAGGATCCTGGAAAGTTCATAATACCTTGTACCATAGGCACCATGATCTTTAAGGCTCTGTGTGACCTTGGTTCAGGGATAAACCTCATGCCCCTTTTTGTAATAGAGAAATTGGGAATCTATGGGGTGCAAGCTGCTAAAATCTCATTAGAGATGGCAGACAATTCAAGAAAACAGGCTTATGGACAAGTAGAGGACGTGTTAGTGAAGGTTGAAGGCCTTTACATCCCTACTGACTTCATAGTCTTGGATACTGGAAAGGAAGAGGATGAATCCATCATCCTAGGAAGACCTTTCCTAGCCACAGCAAGAGCTGTGATTGATGTGGACAGAGGAGAATTGATCCTTCAAATGAATGAGGACAACCTTGTGTTTACAACTCAAGGATCTCTCTCTGCATCCATGGAGAGGAAGCAGAAAAAGCTTCTCTCAAAGCAGAGTCAACCAAAGCCCCCACAGTCAAACTCTAAGTTTGGTGTTGGGAGGCCACAACCAAACTCTAAGTTTGGTGTCAAACCCCCATATCCAAACTCTAAGTTTGGTGTTGGGTGGTCTCAACAAAGCTCTGCACATTTGTGAGGCTCCATGAGAGCCCACTGTCAAGCTATTGACATTAAAGAAGCGCTTGTTGGGAGGCAACCCAATGTTTATTTATCTAATTTTATTTTTGTTTTTCATGTTTTCTTAGGTTCATGATCATGTGGAGTCACAAAATAAATAATAAAAATTGAAAACGGAATCAAAAACAGCAGAAGAAAAATCACACCCTGGAGGAAGACCTTACTGGCATTTAAACGCCAGTAAGAAGCATGTTTTGGGCGTTCAACGCCAGAACAGAGCATGGTTCTGGCGCTGAACGCCAGAAATGGGCAGCATCTGGGCGTTTGAACGCCAGAAATGCACCCTGGAGAAGAGCTGGCGCTGAACGCCCAGAACAAGCATGGTTCTGGCGTTCAACGCCAGAAATGGGCAACAAATGGGTGTTCAACGCCCAGAACAAGCACCAATCTGGCGCTGAACGCCCAGAGTTGTGTGCAAAGGCATTTTACATGCCTAATTTGGTGCAAGGTTGTAAATCCTTAAGCACCTCAGGATCTGTGGACCCCACAGGATCCCCACCTACCTCCACTTACTTCTTCTCACCCCCTTTCACACAATCCCATAAACACTCTTCTCCAAAACCCTTCACCAATCACCTCAATCTCTCTTCTCCATCACTTCTTCACCACTCACATCCATCCACTCTTCCCCCATAAACCTACCTCATAAACTCCACCTACCTTCAAAATTCAAAATCAATTTCCCACCCAAACCCACCCTAAATGGCCGAACCTTAACCCCCCCTCCCTTCCCTATATAAAGCCTTCCATTCTTCTTCATTTTCACACAACACAACCCTCTCTTTCCCTTCTTGGCCGAGACACACCTCCCCCCTCTTCTCCATATTTTCTTCTTCTTCTTCATCTAATTCTTTCTTTTCTTGCTCGAGGGAGAGCAATATTCTAAGTTTGGTGTGGTAAAAGCATAAGCTTTTTGTTTTTCCATTACCATTGATGGCACCTAAGACCGGAGAATCCTCTAGAAGAGGAAAAGGGAAGACAAAAGCTTCCACCTCCGAGTCATGGGAGATGGAAAGATTCATCTCCAAAGCTCATCAAGACCACTTCTATGATGTTGTGGCCAAGAAGAAGGTGATCCCCAAGGTCCCTTTCAAACTCAAAAGAAATGAGTATCCGGAGATCCGACATGAAATTCAAAGAAGAGGTTGGGAAGTTCTAACAAATCCCATCCAACAAGTCGGCATCCTAATGGTTCAAGAGTTCTATGCCAATGCATGGATCACCAAGAACCATGATCAAAGTAAGAACCCGGATCCAAAGAACTATGTTACAATGGTTCGGGGGAAATACTTAGATTTTAGTCCGGAGAATGTGAGGTTGGCGTTTAACTTGCCTATGATGCAAAGAGATGAGCGCCCCTACACTAGAAGGGTCAACTTTAATCAAAGGTTGGACCAAGTCCTCATGGACATATGTGTGGAAGGAGCTCAATGGAAGATTGACTCCAAAGGCAAGCCGGTTCAACTAAGAAGATTGGATCTCAAGCCTGTGGCTAGAGGATGGTTGGAGTTCATCCAACGCTCCATCATCCCCACTAGCAACCGATCTGAAGTTACTGTGGATCGGGCCATCATGATCCATGCCATCATGATTGGAGAAGAAGTAGAGGTTTATGAAGTCATCTCCCTTGAACTCTACAAAATAGCCGAAAAGCCCTCTCCTGGGGCAAGGCTAGCTTTTCCTCATCTTATCTGCCATCTATGTTACTCAGCTGGAGCTTCCATAGAAGGAGACATACCCATTGAGGAAGAGAAGCCCATCACTAAGAAAAAGATGGAGCAAGCAAGAGAGCCCATCCATGGAGCTCAAGAGGCGCAGGAAGCTCATCACCATGAGATCCCGGAGATGCCTCAAATGTATTTTCCTCCACAAAACTATTGGGAGTAAATTAACACCTCCCTAGGAGAATTAAGTTCCAACATGGGACAACTAAGGGTGGAACATCAAGAGCACTCCATCATCCTTCATGAAATAAGAGAAGATCAAAAAGCAATGAGGGAGGCGCAACAAAGACAAGGAAGAGACATAGAAGAGCTCAAGGACATCATTGGTTCCTCAAGAAGAAAATGTCACCATCACTAAGGTGGATTCATTCCTTGTTCTTACATTCTCTGTTTTCGTTTTCTCTATGTTAAAGTGCTTATCTATGTTTGTGTCTTTATTACATGATCATTAGTAGTTAGTAACTATGTCTTAAAGTTATGAATGTCCTATAAATCCATCACCTCTCTTAAATGAAAAATGTTTTAATTCAAAAGAACAAGAAGTACATGAGTTTCGAATTTATCCTTGAACTTAGTTTAATTATATTGATGTGGTGACAATGCTTCTTGTTTTCTGAATGAATGCTTGAACAGTGCATATGTCTTTTGAAGTTGTTGTTTAAGAATGTTAAATATGTTGGCTCTTGAAAGAATGATGACAAGGAGACATGTTATTTGATAATCTGAAAAATCATAAAAATGATTCTTGAAGCAAGAAAAAGCAGCAAAGAACAAAGCTTGCAGAAAAAAAAAGAAAAAAAAAAGGCAAAAAAAAAATAAAAGAAAGAACAAAAAAGCAAGCAGAAAAAGCCAAAATCTCTTAAAACCAAGAGGCAAGAGCAAAAAGCCAATAACCCTTAAAACCAAAAGGCAAGGGCAAATAAAAAGGATCCCAAGGCTTTGAGCATCAGTGGATATGAGGGCCTAAAGGAATAAAATCCTGGCCTAAGCGGCTAAACCAAGCTGTCCCTAACCATGTGCTTGTGGCGTGTAGGTGTCAAGTGAAAACTTGAGACTGAGCGGTTAAAGTCAAGGTCCAAAGCAAAAAAAAAGAGTGTGCTTAAGAACCCTGGACACCTCTAATTGGGGACTTTAGCAAAGTTGAGTCACAATCTGAAAAGGTTCACCCAATTATGTGTCTGTGGCATTTATGTATCCGGTGGTAATACTGGAAAACAAAGTGCTTAGGGCCACGGCCAAGACTCATAAAATAGCTGTGTTCAAGAATCATCATACTGAACTAGGAGAATCAATAACACTATCTGAACTCTGAGTTCCTATAGAAGCCAATCATTCTGAACTTCAATGGATAAAGTGAGATGCCAAAACTATTCAAGAGGCAAAGAGCTATAAGTCTCGCTCATCTGATTGGAGCTATGTTTCATTGATAGTTTGGAATTTATAGTATATTCTCTTCTTTTTATCCTACTTGATTTTCAGTTGCTTGGGGACAAGCAACAATTTAAGTTTGGTGTTGTGATGAGCGGATAATTTATACGCTTTTTGGCATTGTTTTTAGTATGTTTTTAGTAGAATCTAGTTACTTTTAGGGATGTTTTCATTGGTTTTTATGTTAAATTCACATTTTTGGACTTTACTATGAGTTTGTGTGTTTTTCTGTGATTTCAGGTATTTTCTGGCTGAAATTGAGGGACTTGAGCAAAAATCAGATTCAGAGGTTGAAGAAGGACTGCTGATGCTGTTAGATTCTGACCTCCCTGCACTCAAAATAGATTTTCTGGAGCTACAGAAATCAAAATGGCGCGCTTTTAATTTTGTTGGAAAGTAGACATCCAGGGCTTTCCATCAATATATAATAGTCCATACTTTGCCCGAGTTTAGATGACCCAAACTGGCGTTCAACGTCAGTTCTCTGCCCAATTCTGGCGTCCAGCGCCAGAAACAAGTTGCAAAGTGGAGTTCAACGCCCAAACTGGCACAAAAGCTGGCGTTCAACTCCAAGAATGGCCTCTCCACGTGTAGACTTCAAGCTCAGCCCAAGCACACACCAAGTGGGCCCCGGAAGTGGATTTATGCATCAATTACTTACTTCTGTAAACCCTAGTAGCTAGCTTATTATAAATAGGACTTTTTACTATTGTATTTAAGATCCTGAGTTTTATCTTTTGATCATTTTAGATCTTTGGACGCCTGGTTCTTAGATCAGAGGGGCTGGCCATTCGGGTATGCCTGGACCATTATCACTTATGTATTTTCATACGGTAGAGTTTCTACACTCCATAGATTAAGGTGTGGAGCTCTGCTGTTCCTCAAAGATTAATGCAAAGTACTACTGTTTTTCTATTCAATTCAACTTATTCTGCTTCTAAGATATTCATTTGCACTTCAACCTGAATATGATGAACGTGACAATCATCATCATTCCCCATGAACGCGTGCCTGACAACCACCTCTGTTCTACCTTAGATTGAATGAGTATCTCTTGGATCTCTTAATCGGAATCTTCGTGGTATAAGCTAGATTGATGGCGGCATTCATAAGAGTCCGAAAAGTCTAAACCTTGTCTGTGGTATTTCGAGTAGGACTCTGGGATTGAATGACTGTGACGAGCTTCAAACTCGTGAGTGCTGGGCGTAGTGAAAGACGCAAAAGGAGGGTGAATCCTATTCCAGCATGATCGGGAACCTCAGATGATTAGCCGTGCCGTGATAAGGCATCTTGGACCATTTTCACAAGAGGAGGGGATGTAGCCACTGACAACGGTGATGCCCTTGCATAAAGCCAGCCATGGAAAGGAGAAAGACTGATTGGATGAAGGCAGCAGGAAAGCAGAGGTTCAGAGGAACGAAAGCATCTCTATACGCTTATCTGAAATTCTCACCAATGAATTACATAAGTGTTTCTATCCCTATTCTATGTTTACTTATTAATTAATTTCGAAAACTCCATAACTATTTTATATCCGCCTGACTGAGATTTACAAGGTGACCATAGCTTGCTTCATACCAACAATCTCTGTGGGATTCGACCCTTACTCACGTAAGGTATTACTTGGACGACCCAGTGCACTTGCTGGTTAGTTATGCGAAGTTGTGAAGATATGTTTAAACCTTGGTTCTGTGCATCCGTTTTTGGTGCCATCGCCAGGGAATCAATTTCGAACAATAATTCACAACCTGAGTAACAATTTTGCATACCACCCATTCATGAGCTCTGATGAGTATTCCTCTTCTGAAGAGAATGAGGATGTTACTGAAGAGCAAGCTGCCAAGTTTCTTGGTGCAATCATGAAGCTGAATGCCAAATTATTTGGTATTGAGACTTGGAAAGATGAACCTCCCTTGTTCACCAATGAACTAAGTGATCTGGATCAACTGACATTGCCTCAGAAGAAACAGGATCCTGGAAAGTTCGTAATACCTTGTACCATAGGCAACATGATCTTTGAAAAGGCTCTGTGTGACCTTGGTTCAGGGATAAACCTCATGCCCCTCTCTGTAATAGAGAAACTGGGAATCTATGGGGTGCAAGCCACTAAAATCTCATTAGAGATGGCAGACAATTCAAGAAAACAGGCTTATGGACAAGTAGAGGACGTGTTAGTAAAGGTTGAAGGCCTTTACATCCCTGCTGATTTCATAGTCCTAGACACTGGAAAGGATGAGGATGAATTCATCATCCTTGGAAGACCCTTTCTAGCCACAACAAGAGTTGTGATTGATGTGGACAGAGGAGAATTGATCCTTTAATTAAATGAGGACAACCTTGTGTTTAAAACTCAAGGATCTCTCTCTATACCCATGGAGAGGAAGCACAGTAAGCTTCTCTCATTGCAGAGTCAACCAGAGCCCCCACAGTCAAACTCTAAGTTTGGTGTTGGGAGGCCACAACCAAACTCTAAATTTGGTGTTGAACTCCCATATCCAAACTCTAAGTTTGGTGTTGGAGAGTCTCAACAATGCTCTGAACACCTGTGAGGCTCCATGAGAGCCCACTGTCAAGCTATTGACATTAAAGAAGCGCTTGTTGGGAGGCAACCCAATTTTTATCTAATTTCTATTTTTATTGTTTTTCATGTTTTATTAGGTTCATGATCATGTGGAGTCACAAAATAAATGTAAAAATTGAAAACGGAATCAAAAACAGTAGTAGAAATATCACACCTTGGAGGAAGACCTTACTGGCGTTTAAACGCCAGTAAGAAGCATCTGGCTGGCGTTCAACGCCAGAACAGAGCATGGTTCTGGCGCTGAACGCCCAAAATGGGCAGCATCTGGGCGTTTGAATGCCAGAATTGCACCCTGGGGAAGAGCTGGCGCTGAACGCCCAGAACAAGCATGGTTCTGGCGTTCAACGCCAGAAATGGGCAACAAATGGGCGTTCAACGCCCAGAACAAGCACCAATCTGGCGCTGAACGCCCAGAGTTGTGTGCGAGGGCATTTTGCCTGCCCAATTTGGTGCAAGGTTGTAAATCCTTGAACACCTAAGGATCTGTAGACCCCACAAGATCACCTCAGGATCTGTGGACCCCACAGGATCCCCACCTACCTCATAAACTCCACCTACCTTCAAAATTCAAAATCAATTTCCCACCCAAACCCACCCTTATGGCCGAACCTTCCCCTCATCCCTTCCCTATATATAGCCCTCCATTCTTCCTCATTTTCACACAACACAACCCTCTCTTCTCTTCTTGGCCGAATACACCACTCCCCCCTCTCCTCCATATTTTCTTCTTCTTCTTCATCTATTCTTTCTTTTCTTGCTCGAGGGCGAGCAATATTCTAAGTTTGGTGTGGTAAAAGCATAAGCTTTCTATTTTTCCATTACCATTGATGGCACCTAAGACCGGAGAATCCTCTAGAAAAGGGAAAGAAAAGACAAAAGCTTCCACCTCCGAGTTGTGGGAGATGGAAAGATTCATCTCCAAAGCTCATCAAGACCACTTCTATGATGTTGTGGCCAAGAAGAAGGTGATCCCTGAGGTCCCTTTCAAGCTCAAGAAGAATGAAATCCCGGAGATGCCTCCAATGCATTTCCCTCCACAAAAATATTGGGAGCAAATCAACACCTCCCTAGGAGAATTAAGTTCCAACATGGGACAACTAAGGGTGGAACATCAAGAGCATTGCATCATCCTTCATGAAATTAGAGAAGATCAAAAAGCAATGAGGGAGGAGCAACAAAGACAAGGAAGAGACATAGAAGAGCTCAAGGACATCATTGGTTCCTCAAGAAGGAAATGCCACCATCACTAAGGTGGACTCATTCCTTGTTCTTACACTCTCTGTTTTTCGTTTTCTGTGTTAAGTGCTTATCTATGTTTGTGTCTTATTACATGATCATTAGTAGTTAGTAACTATGTCTTAAAGTTATGAATGTCCTATGAATCCATCACCTCTCTTAAATGAAAAATGTTTTAATTCAAAAGAACAAGAAGTACATGAGTTTCGAATTTATCCTTGAACTTAGTTTAATTATATTGATGTGGTGACAATGCTTCTTGTTTTCTAAAATGCTTGAACAGTGCATATGTCTTTTGAAGTTGTTGTTTAAGAATGTTAAATATGTTGGCTCTTGAAAGAATGATGACAAGGAGACATGTTATTTGATAATCTGAAAAATCATAAAAATGATTCTTGAAGCAAGAAAAAGCAGCAAAGAACAAAGCTTGCAGAAAAAAAAAAGGAGCGAAAAAAAATAGAAAGAAAAAGAAAAAGCAAGCAGAAAAAGCCAAAAGCTCTTAAAACCAAGAGGCAAGAGCAAAAAGCCAATAACCCTTAAAACCAAAAGGCAAGGGCAAATAAAAAAGATCCCAAGGCTTTGAGCATCAGTGGATAGAAGGGCCTAAAGGAATAAAATCCTGGTCTAAGCGGCTAAACCAAGCTGTCCCTAACCATGTGCTTGTGGCGTGAAGGTGTCAAGTGAAAACTTGAGACTGAGCGGTTAAAGTCAAGGTCCAAAGCAAAAAAAAATAGTGTGCTTAAGAACCCTGGACACCTCTAATTGGGGACTTTAGCAAAGTTGAGTCACAATCTGAAAAGGTTCACCCAATTATGTGTCTGTGGCATTTATGTATCCGGTGGTAATACTGGAAAACAAAGTGCTTAGGGCCACGGCCAAGACTCATAAAATAGCTGTGTTCAAGAATCATCATACTGAACTAGGAGAATCAATAACACTATCTGAACTCTGAGTTCCTATAGATGCCAATCATTCTGAACTTCAATGGATAAAGTGAGATGCCAAAACTATTCAAGAGGCAAAAAGCTACAAGTCCCGCTCATCTAATTGTAGCTATGTTTCATTGATAGTTTGGAATTTATATTATATTCTCTTCTTTTTATCCTACTTGATTTTCAGTTGCTTGGGGACAAGCAACAATTTAAGTTTGGTGTTGTGATGAGCGGATAATTTATACGCTTTTTGGCATTGTTTTTAGTATGTTTTTAGTAGAATCTAGTTACTTTTAGGGATGTTTTTATTATTTTTTATGTTAAATTCACATTTCTGGACTTTACTATGAGTTTGTGTGTTTTTCTGTGATTTCAGGTATTTTCTGGCTGAAATTGAGGGACTTGTGCAAAAGTCAGATTCAGAGGTAGAAGAAGGACTGCTGATGCTGTTGGATTCTGACCTCCCTGCACTCAAAATAGATTTTCTGGAGCTACAGAACTCAAAATGGCGCGCTTTTAAATGCGTTGGAAATTAGACATCCAGGGCTTTCCATCAATGTATAATAGTCCATACTTTGACCGATTTTAGAGGACGTAAAAGGGCGTTGAACACCAGTTCTACGCTGCTGCCTGGAGTTAAACGCCAGAAACACATCACAAACCAGAGTTGAACGCCAGAAATACGTTACAACCTGGCATTCAACTCCAGAAAGAGCCTCTGTACGTGTAACATTCAAGCTCAGCCCAAGCACACACCAAGTGGGTCCCGGAAGTGGATTTATGCATCAATTACTTACTTCTGTAAACCCTAGTAGCTAGTTTATTATAAATAGGACTTTTTACTATTGTATTAGACATCTTGGGACATCTGGTTCTTAGATCAGAGGGGCTGGCCATTCGGCCATGCCTGAACCTTTCACTTATGTATTTTTAACGGTAGAGTTTCTACACTCCATAGATTAAGGTGTGGAGCTCTGCTGTTCCTCAAAGATTAATGCAAAGCACTACTGTTTTTCTATTCAATTCAACTTATTCCGCTTCTAAGATATTCATTCGCACTTCAACCTGAATGTGATGAACGTGACAATCATCATCATTCCCCCACGAACGCGTGCCTGACAACCACTTCCGTTCTACCTTAGATTGAATGAGTATCTTTTGGATCTCTTAATCAGAATCTTCGTGGTATAAGCTAGATTGATGGCGGCATTCATGAGAGTCTGAAAAGTCTAAACCTTGTCTGTGGTATTCCGAGTAGGACTCTGGGATTGAATGACTGTGATGAACTTCAAACTCGCGAGTGCTGGGCGTAGTGACAGACGCAAAAGGAGGGTGAATCCTATTCCAGCATGATCGAGAACCTCAGATGATTAGACGTGCTGTGACAGAGCATTTGGACCATTTTCACAAGAGGATGGGATGCAGCCATTGACAAGGGTGATGCCTTCAGACGATTAGCCATGCAGTGACAGCGCATCGGACCATTTTCTAGAGAGGATCAAAAGTAGCCATTGACAACGGTGATGTCCTTACATAAAGTCAGCCATGGAAAGGAGTAAGATTGATTGGATGAAGACAGTAGGAAAGCAGAGGTTCAGAGGAACGAATGCATCTCTATACGCTTATCTGAAATTCTAACCAATGAATTACATAAGTATTTCTATCCTTATGTTCTATCTATTTATTTTTTATGTTCGAAAACTCCATAACTATTTTATATCCGCCTGACTGAGATTTATAAGGTGACCATAGCTTGCTTCATACCAACAATCTCCGTGGGATCGACCCTTACTCGCGTAAGGTTTATTACTTGGACGACCCAGTGTACTTGCTGGTTAGTTGTGCGAAGTTGTGATAAAGAGTTGAGATTACAATTGAGCGTACCATGTTGATGGCGCCATTGATGATCACAATTTCGTGCACCACCAACCATGCGTTACTTCCTTCCATGGCAAGCTGTAAGATCCTCTCAGTGAAAATGGTCCTCTACGGTTTCTGCACGGCTAATCAACTGTCGGATTTCTCGTCTCGGATGAAAAATACCAGGTACAGCTACCGCATGGCTAATCATCTGTTGGTTCTCGCTAGCGTCGGAATAGAATCCATTGATCCTTTTGCACACTGTCACTTGCGCCCAACATTCGCAGGTTTGAAGCTCGTCACAGTCATCCCTTCCTAGATCCTACTCGGAATACCACAGACAAGGTTTAGACTTTCCGGATCCCAGGAATGCTTCCAATTGGTTCTAGCCTATACCACGAAGATACTAATCTCACGGACTCAGTCCGTGTATTAGATACCCAAGAGAATATACTCCAGCTGTCGTCCAATGACTATGTTGAACATCATGTAGACCACTTTGTGGTTGTCAGGCACGCGATCTTGGCTAAGTGAGTAACGAAGATTGGGTGATTTTCACGGGTCACCCCTTCATTCTGACTTAACTAAATTAAGTACGAGAGTATATCTTGGAGAAGAAGTAGGCATGAATTGAATAGAAAATAGTAGTAATTGCATTAATTCATAAAGAACAGCAGAGCTCCACATCTTAATCTATGGGGTGTAGAAACTCCACCCGTAGAAAATACATAAGTGAAAAAGGTCTAGGCATGGCCGTGAGGCCAGCCTCTCCAAACATAAAATATGATAAAAGTCTGATCAAAGATTTCCAAAAGATGTAAAATAAATCTCTAAAAGTAGTTTTTATACTAAACTGGTAACCTAGTTTACAGAAAATGAGTAACTAAGTGCAGATAGTGCAGAAATCCACTTCCGGGGCCCACTTGGTGTGTGCTTGGGCTGAGAATTGAAGCTTTCATGTGCATAGGCTGTTCCTGGAGTTAAACGCCAGCTTTGGTGCCAGTTTGGGCGTTTAACTCCAATTCTGGTGCCAGTTTGGTTGTTTTACGCCAAGATGTTTTAGGCTGGCTTTGGATGCCAGTTTGGGCCATCAAATCTCGAGCAAAGTATGGACTATTGTAACCGTGACCATGGAAACTGTGGCCATAGGTTAAAAAACCGTGACCATAGACCTATGACCACGGCGGAATACGCCACGGTAAAAAACCAGTGACCATAGGTCCAAAACCGTGACCATAGATCTATGGTCACCCTTTTCACTAGCTATGGTCACAGTTTTTTACTGTGACCATAGGCCTTTTTTTTTGTAGTGGAGCAAGGTTTCGTAGAATAGAACGTGAATATACCTGAGGAGTGTCAGTGTATTTATAGTAGAGTTGTTCTACCTTTATTAATGGATAAATGTTCCCTTTATCTTGGGAGTTTATTTGGATCTATCTTTTAGTGAAGATAGAGATAGTTGGAGAGATTCGGAAAGATAGTTACTTATTTGGATAAGCATAAACCAACCTCTTTTATCGTGTCTGACCTCTTTAAAGAGGTCGGACATGTGGTAGAGGCCACCCTCTTGGGTGGAGCTTTCATCCTTTTTGGACCGGGCTTTTATGCTTTGGGTTAAGGTATTAACATGTATATAAATAGAAATATTTACCAAAAAGAATAATGTTTTATGAAAAAATGCATAAATGAAATCCTTTCTCTATTTTTTTTAGTTGTATGTATATAGTATCTCCCATTTTGATAAGTCAATGATAACTAATTTGTTGTGGATCGCAACTTTATTTAAAGATTTGTAGCTGGCTAATGGGTTCCTCAATTATCATTCACATCCAATTAAATATATTTCCTCCTTTCCAAATAGCTCTTCATTTTTTTATAATCTGTCGTAAGTTAATATAGGACAAAGGATCCTTTGACGATCTCATAACGTTTGGACTATTAAATGATTCCAATAATAAAATATATCTTTTTTATTTTTTTAATAGTTACTAAATAGTTTTTATTTAATTTTATTTACAAATTAATTATCTATTATTTAATTCTAAAATTTATTTTTTATTTTATAATTATTATTTTATTATTCATCATTTATATTTATTAACAATTAGAAACAATAACAAAATATATTTTTCATTAATAGTGACCTCTATAAATATTTTGACAATGTAAATTAACCATTTTTTTTTTCTCGATCCATTAAATCGATAAAAATTAGAAACACTATGAAAATCAAAATTCCCAATTGATGCCCTAACCCCTTATTTTCACAAATGTCTTGCGACGGTGATCCCGATAGAAGGACAGTTCCAAAAACCGTCTAACAGCATAAGCACGTTGTGTCCATAAAATCCACGTAGAAAGACAAAAATTCTGCTTCCCTCAGTTCTCTTCTGCCTTCAGTTTCGCGAGAAAATTAGGAATTTTGATTTTGTAATTGAATTTTTGAAGGTGAACTGTATATATCATTGTAAGTATGTTGGTGTATACCAAATCAAAATACATCTAAAATAAATTATTAAGTGATCCTGGTCGACGTAATCGCAGTTACTTAAAACTAGCCACGTTGATTATTACCCATTCTAATCTTTAGAAGTGAAGCACTTTGTTCCCTTTACTAAATCTGATTTGACATTACTAATATCAACTGTATTATGTGTTAACAAACTTTAGTATCACATAGAGTGATCAATTATATATTCCTCGTGTTTGAAGCTTGTTTTCTCTAGCTCGTAAAAACGAAGATCAGTAGTGGGTCTCCAAGTTTCCACGGTGAAGATGAGTTCCTTGTTATTGTTATTATTGTTTTTATATTTATGAATGTAATAGATCAAGAGAAAAAATTAGTTGATTTTGTCAAAATATTTATGGAAATCATGATTAATAGAAGATTTATTTTATTGTTGTTTCTAATTGTTAATAAATATAAATAATGAATAATAAAATAATAATTATAAAATAAAATATCAATTTTAGAATTAAATAATAAATAAAAAATTAATTTAAAAATAAAATTAAATAAAAATATTTAATAATTATTAAAAAAATTTTAAAAAATATATTTTATATTAAGGCCATTAAATAGTCCAAACATGATGGATTATCAAATTCTTTGCCTTAATGACAGCTACATACAGAATGGACTCTCATACAACTCTTCTACCAATTACACTGCATCAAGTGATGTACGTATCAAGCGACAAAGAGAAACAACCATATGACATCCAAAATACTCATAAGAAGGGGAAACAAGGTAATGTAATTGCTTAGTAAACGTTATATGCATCCAAGACGTAAAATATATGCTTAATGAAGGATCCAATGAAGAGGAATATTATGTGTGTGATCCTATGCATAATAAGCAGTGGAATAAAATTACAAAATCCCTACATCACGTAACAAAGGTTCTCAAATTTTTTTTTTTTTTTGTCAACTAAGAATATATACAAGCATTCATGAATTGCTTATTTCCAACAGCGATATATAATTTGTCCTAATACATTAGAATTAGTCTCGGTGGTCATATATAGAATTACTTAAAGAGTTGTTAGACCCACCAAAGTGGAATTACTGGCTAAGACGACACACCCAGAATTTTCAAAGTCTAACGTGCAAGTCTGACTATAACAAATAAATTAGATTATTCATTACATCTTTTTCCCTACTGTTGTTGAAGTACATACTACTATATATTCTTGTAGGTGTATGAATTATATAACACAATAACCTTTTTTATTTAGTTTTCAAATTCATGTGTGTGGAGAAACTATGCTGTGCATTATCGTTATTAGTGACATGGCTAACAAGGTGACACTCAATTAGACCTTTGAGGGACACACCAACTTGATGAGTAAACATGAAGTGTTAAGTACAGCTCATTTTTTAAATATAAAATAAAACCGTGATTTGTCTTGGTAATAAATTGGCCATTTTGATAACTCTTTCCCCCTTTTCCCTTTCTTTTTATGTTGATGATTCCCTTGCTTTAATTTACAATTTACTGATTGTTTATTTCTTGCATTGACATTGCATACGAAATACGAATACGAGGCCACATAACACGGAACTAGACTTGGGAAAAATAATGCTATACAATCTGAAATTTTATATAGAAAAATCTAGGGGTCAGCAACTTTTGTGTTTTTTGGCCAACACTTAACTATCAAAATAAAAGTGAGTGATTTCCTACCATTAGATGTAATCTCACACCATTAAAAACACTATTGATGACCAATTGATGATTACAAAACACCAAAATTGCTGGCCCTAACATTCTTCTTTTATATATATATATGCTTGCTTGACTCTTAAAGAAAAATCAAACCTCCAAATTTTATATTAAAAAATAAAAAATACAAGACTGTTATTAAAATTTATTATTTTTAATAATTAATTAATTATTAATATTTAAAAATATGGGTTAAAGTATATTATTAAATTATTAGATTAAAAAAAATTGAGTTAATAACTACAAATAATCAATAATAATAAAATTTGATGGCTTTTGGACATTTTTCTTAAAAAATATGAGCGTACTACATTTACTAAATTTAGAACTAAATACAATAACAATACGACTTGAATGAGAGAAGGGAGAAAACGAAATCCACCATAAAACTTTAGGAATTATTCTATGGAGATAATAACCTAAAACTAGCTTATTTAATTTAACAATAAAAAATTTATGCATGTAACATACATAATTATATATTTATTATATTTAATATTATTCAATTATTTTGTTAATAATTAAAAGATATAAAATAAGATAAGTAGTAATTAATTAAAGAATATAAAATAAAATAATTTTGAGTTGATTTTTCTTATCTACTAAACATTCTTAATTGAATTAAATACTATAATAATATTTAAAAGTTTATATCGCTGACAAAAAAATCATAAAGAATACTAACTACAAATAAATTTTCAAAAAATTTAAAAATACGATAAAAATAATTAGATATTAAATATATATTCTAAAAAATATAACTTTAGAAATTAAATTTTAATATAATTTTTTGTAATCATTATTAAAAAATAAGATTTTCATCCTTAAAATTTAGTAACTTTTTGTCAAGTCAAGTTTTAAATTTTTTTTGTGAATGACCATATTTTTTTTAAAATAAACAAAACTGAGAATTCAAATTTTATTCCAAATTTATTTTATATCTTTTAAATATTTATTCAAATAGTGTCACAAAAATTTAAATTAAATAGATAAACTATTTGTTAAATATAATTTTTTTATTTTTTAATAAAATATATTATTTATTAGTTTTTTTTGATATTTTTAAATCAATTTAAAATTATTTTGTCAATAATATCTTTTAAATATTTGTTTGTCAGCGATAAAATCTTTTAAATATTAAATTGGTAATTAACCCATTTTTAATAATTTAGATTAGAGTCAAAAACACAAAAGATCACTATAGACCATGAATACTTGTATTGCCAAAGCCAATAACTTCATCGTCCTTATCTTCACGTCAAAGAATTTTTAAAAACACGTTAATAAATGCCTATGATCTCAATTGTTGTCTCTTCCTAATCTTAAACTCTCTCTCTCTCTCTCTCTCGATCTCGATATATATATATATATATATAGTCAAGAATTTAAAATAAACCTTACTTTCCCAAAATACTTTTACATGCATTATATATATGGCTTCGATGAAAAATAGAAATATAAGAACATGCAGGTTAATTACATACTTGTACAAAAAATAATTATGCTTATACTTTATAAGGAGACATATCAACTTTGCGAAGGAATCAACACCCAAAATAGCTTATATTATTGCTTCTTTTTCCCAAAGGTTTACTGTTGCGTTTCTCTTAATAGAAAGAAATATTATTTATGTTTTTCCATTGAGTAGTTTATTTTATTCACAAAAACCCCATTCTTATATCTTTTATTCTGAGCAAGCTAAGGGATCCCACCACTTTAATAAAATTCTTAAACAAACTAGACAAATTGGAGAAGAAAATACCCTCATGATTATTACGTTTACTGTTCTCTTCCTACCACACAGAAAAATAAATAATTTTCTTCTCATGTATATATTAGAACACCTAATAGTTTTTCTTCCTACCCAATTTGATTTCTAATCCTTTTTTTTTTTGTTTGATATTAATTGATGTACTTTTTTTTTATTGGTTTAAATTTTTGAGTAAAATAGTTTAATTTCATAATGAATACTGGAGCTTTTATGATAAAGAAATTTAGAATTTGATCCTTATTATTATTTAAAAAAAGCAAATAAATTAAAAAAATAGAAGATTTGTAGAATTATTTATGCAAATTTAAAAAGATTTTTATTTGAAAGAATATGTTAAAAATATAACTATTTATGAAGACACTTAAAAATAATTACATGTCTTTTTCTGTCAGTTTAAATTCCAAAAATAATTTATTTTAGTTAAAAGTTGAATTATCTTAAAAGAAAAAAGATAAAAAGGTTTCTATTACTTATAAAAATTGAAAGTCTTAGCACACACTTTATGTGTTGCAATTTGGGCAAATGATAGAGAGAATCCATTGCATATAGTACTTGTCATGCACTCTATAGTAACCATCATTATTTCTCTCACAGTCTATCTCACTCATGATCCAACAGCGTGGGACCCATTTTGTATTATGTCACTTAACAAAGGTTACCATTTATAAATGGAGTGCCTCCAAATTCAAAAGCTGGTATCAATTCACTCTTGAGAGCATTATTAGTGCTGGTTTTGGAAGAGAGAGAGAAAGAGAAATGGGGCATCGTTGCTGCACCAAACAGAAGATCAAAAGAGGGTTGTGGTCTCCTGAAGAAGATGAGAAGCTTCTCAGATATATCACAACTCATGGCCACAAAAGTTGGAGTTCTGTCCCTAAATTTGCAGGCATTTCATTCTCTGATCTCTTCCCTATATATATATAAGCATAAACAATTAAATTCTGGGTAAATGTTGGAAAAAAATTTTAGTAGAGTCAAGTTGAGTAAAGGATAACATTTTCGCTAATAAATTTTTTTAGTGAGCTTCTCTATCATAGGAGTAATTTTTATTTTTTAAGAAAAGATGCAATAGGAATTTGGGTTTTGGAAGAAAAAGCAGTAGAATAAAAAGTTTTTAATATAATAGTTATATATACTAAGTTGATATATTTATACACTTGTTATCATTAGATAATAAATGAAATTTACATGAGCTTAAATTTTATGTGTCCTTTAGTAATAAAAATATTTGTATTAAGAAAAAATTTTAAGGATTAACAATTTTAGTTTATATTGGTTAATATTTTTAGTTATCGGGTTAACATTTTTAGTTCAGCAGTGTAACATTATATTTTTAATTAATACTTTTAAATATTATTAGCTAATCGTTGACTAAAAATAATAAATTATATTATATCTATAATATTTTTCTTGTGTTAATTTAGTGTATAGTATGAGACAAAAAAGATATAGAACTCTAGTAGAAATCAAATTAGAGATAATATGGGGGCTGTGTGTGTGATTTTTCTATTTTTTGGGGCAGGATTGCAAAGATGCGGAAAGAGTTGCAGATTGAGATGGATAAATTACCTGAGGCCAGATCTGAAGAGGGGCTCCTTCACTTTAGAGGAAGAGCAGATCATAATTGACATTCATAGAATTCTCGGAAACAGGTAATAAAGGCTAAACTTAGAAAGTTAGAAGCACACAAACAAAATGCCACAATAGTAAAAGGGACTACCCCGACAAAATTACGGCCGCAATATCTAAATTTATATAGATCAGAAAAGAGAAATATTTCTAACTTTTTTTAGAACATATTTAATGAGATTATTGTCAATTATTTTTTAATATCATTTTCTCACAAGTAATTTTTAATTTTTTATACACGTTGAATAATTGGTGTTGATTAAAATATGCATTAAATCTAAGCACTAAAAAAATTAAATAAAAGTACGTGAAAATTTATTCAACTATTGCTGCTTAGGTTAAGTATGTAAATATTTGCAAATCAACTCAGGTATGCAATTAAATAAATCTTTATCCTAATTTTTAAAGATAATGCAAACGATTGTTGTATGTGATTCTAAATTTTTTAATCTATGCTGATTGGACCGTTTTGACACATATTTTATTTTTTAAATATAAAAATGAACTTTTAGTTAATTAATATTAACTAATTTTTTTCTCTTATTGCAAAATTACTTTTTAATTATTATATTTTGAAAGATTCTAGAATTTATATCTAAAATTTTCATTTAAAATTTAGAGTTTAAAATTAAAAAAATAGTTAATATTGACAGAAAAATAATTAATTCTCGAGTTAAATCTTTTATACATATCGTTTGAATTTTTTTTATGAATTTAATTTTAATATATTATTAATATAAAATAATTTTATACGTATATTTAATTACATAATATTTAATAACTATTTTTATTTTACCTTCATGAATGATTATTAAAAATAACTAATAAAATCAGACTACTGCGTACCTAACTCTTCTTTTGGATAACTTACAAGATTTTGGGATATCCAATTTAGTGTTTAACCCTTTAATTTGTTCTATAATTAATCAAGAAATAATGATGAATGTATTTGTGAAAGAAAAGTTTATGTGTTGTTTCAGATGGGCTCAAATAGCGAAGCACCTACCTGGTAGAACAGACAATGAGGTCAAGAATTTCTGGAACTCTTGCATTAAAAAGAAGCTCATATCTCAAGGCCTAGATCCACAAACACACACTCTTCTCTCTTCTCACAGGAGAACAACCTCATCATCATCAAACTTCTCTAACAATAATAATGATTCCTTTCTCATTATTACTTCAAATATGCCAAACAGTGCTAATAATAATGCTCCCATTATTGAAACTAGCCAAGGCCTTTCTTCTTCTTCTTCTTCACTACCTACCAATAATCAGGCTCAACCAAGTGTTGTTCAAGCACCGTCTAGCATTGTTACCTCATCGGATTTTTATTATGAACCATCAATAATAATAGAGAATAATAATAGTACTAATAGTAATGTCTCCAATAGTATCCCATCTAAGAATAGCTTATTATGGAGTTCAAGGACTGATCATGATGCTGAAGATTTCAGAGTTCAGACATTGGAAGAAGGGCAAGGAATGCAACATTCACTACATGCTGCTGATGATGATGATAACGAGATCAGAGAAGCTAATAATATCATTGAGATGAATACTAATGCTTCTTTGGAGGGCTCCAATAATGATAATAATAATAATAATTTTGACTTTGGGTTGCTGGAAAGTGTACTTAACTCTGAATTCATGTCTCATGATATCAACTATATGGATGAACTTGCATGGAACTTTTAGACCATGCTTCATTTATCGTTCCGACATAATAGAAGTAATATATGCATGTAGATTAGATTTCTTTCATAAATTACATAATAGTTTACCGATTACAAATTCTTAAGGTATTTTCGATCTTGAAGACAAATCTAAGTATCTGTTCCAGTATAAACCATCTCATTTTGCTAGCTAACAAACTCTTATCACTATTAGATACTTCATGCTACATACTTTACTTTTATTAATATTTAAAAATTGTTATTAAAATATTAAAATATTATCTATATATATTAATAATATTTTAACAAATATTAAATATATTCTATGTTATTAAAGAGTTTTACTAACATTCTTCTAAAAATTTAATAAAATCTAGTAAAAATATTACAATTGACCTTTTTTAATTAATACTTCACTACAGAAAAAAAAAAAATTATGGTCATGGTGAAAGTTAGTAAAAAGGATGACCATAGGTTTGTGGTCACGATTTAATATCCTTATCACTAACCACAACATGATAATTACAAAAAGCAAACTCGATGTGTCAATCTCTACAAATTGAAAAAAGCCAATTAAGTTTAATTAATCTTAATCCACAAGTCCTAACTAACTTACTAATTTAATTAGTAAAAAATTAGCATTAGTAAAAATAAGACTAATTAATATCTCTAAATTATCAATTAACTTGGACATCAATAATTTAAATTTTAAGGTCACCCAATTTTTTAACCCAAGCCAAGAATATAAAATCTACTCTATAAATAGTCTAAGTATTTTATCAAACACTTGGTGTGCATAAACATAAAATTTCATAAATTATAATAAATAATAAAACTACAACTATCCAATGTAAAAAAGAAATAATAATAACTCAAATAAACATAAATAAAATATAAAATATCAAAATCATTCATGAAAATATAAATCAAACAAAAATTTATAAACTAAAATTATATAAACAAAAAATGCTCCAATTTATACTGCATAGTTTAAACTCAATAATTTGACATAAAACACATTAACATTTAAATTTCACTATTTTCGTATTTTTTCAGGATATATTAAAAAATATATAAACAATATTGTATAACATTCAATATTCAACAATGGTAACATCTGAAAGAGCTTTATATAATAACCACTACAAGAAAAAAGGCCTATGGTCACGCTTTTTTCTTGTCACGCTTTAAAAGCGTGGCCAAAAGTGGTCAATGGCCACGTTTTTATGAGGGTGGCGATTGATTAGATATTTGGCCACGTTTTTTCTTGTTACGCTTAAAAAGCGTGGCAAAAAGGATCTATGGCCACGCTTGTATGAGGGTGACAATTGATTAAAAATTTGGCCACACTTTTTTTTTGCCATGCTTCAAAAGCGTGGCCATAGAGAGAAACAGGGACACTTTTAAAACGTGGCAAAAAGTTTATGATCTTGGCACCCCTAAAAAAGCGTGGCGAAAAGGTTCCCAACAAGCTATAAGACTCATCAGACTCTTCTACTCTTCTCCCCTGATACTTACACTAATGCTTTGAAACCCTAACACTCAGACTCTGTTGCTCATCCCCAACTCAGATAGGGCTCATCATCGGCGCTTGCACTCTCTCCTCTGCCGGCACTCCCTCCGTCGTCTCCCCTAATCTGTTTCTACTAGAGCTCGCATTCCCTGCGCACACTACTCATGGTGTCGGTCAACCAATGGAGGTCGCCTTTCCTTCCTCCGCGCCGCCATTCTTTACCCTCCTCCCTAACACCAAGAGGTTCGCTTGCTTTGCATAGTCAATGCACGTTTTGACTGTGCCGTCACCGCCGCTAGAAGAGCACTCAACCGCAACAAAGGCAACGAATGGCCTTCTGCTTCCAGCGCTCACCGAGCCCGCTATCTCTGCGCCATCGCTGCCAAGATCGTCGAGAGAAAGGATCACCTCGCTAAGCTTGAATCCCTTGATTGCGGAAAACCATTCGATGAAGCTGCCTGGGACATGGTACTTCAATTCTGCTTCAATTTCAGATCATTCTCTCTGATTGTTACTGTAATTCTCTGATTCACGCTTGATTTTATGTTAGGATGATGTTGCTGGTTGCTTCGAGTTTTACCCTGACCTTGCCGAGAAACTCGACGCTAAGCAGAAGGCACCCGTTTCTCTTCCCATGGAAACTTTCAAGAGTTATGTCCTCAAAGAACCCATTGGTATTGTTGGATTAATTACCCCATGGAATTTTCTTTTTCTTCTCTTTAAAATTTGCCTTATTAACTGGTGTTAGAATATAGAAGTTAGTTTTTATATAAGCGGCAATGAGTGATGAAAAAAAGAATAATAGTAGAATAGAAAGGTAGAAATTAAGTTGTTGTATATTGTTTTTTGGTTGTTCGTTCATTGTTGTCACCTCTCTCTGTTAGCAGAATTGCTATCTTGATGGCTAACTAGATATCATGTTTTAGGAACTATCCACTATTAATGGTTACATGAAAGGTTGCCCCTGCTCTGGTTCTTCATTTTTTATGATTTTTCTAAACTACTATTTTTTCTTCTATTCTGATATTTGGTTTAGGTTTTCTTTCCCCTAAACTTCTTGATTTTCTATTTTTGTTATGATTTTATTTATGTTAAATAGTTTTATGGTTATTCATATTGGGGGTGAAACAGATCTTAGGTTTATATACTGCGCAGGTAAGAGAGAAAAGGCATGAAGTGGTGATTTTAGTTAGTTAAATAATGTGTGTATGTTGGCGATTTTAATTAATGACTGTGTGCAGCTGCTTGCTTCCACGGTGGACGTGATGATCCGATACCCAGCCCATTTAACCCGTTGACAGATGGCAGCACCCAGCCCATAATTCATGTACTCACCAGGTATGATATCTTGACCCTGCTAGCTTGGGGTGTTCTTTACAGGTTCTTCTTCTACTTAGTACTGAGATTTTACTCCAAGAATGAGAGAAAATGATGAACCAATCATATATATACTATGTCTACTTTTTTTGTTCTTGATAAAGTTTTAGACTTCTATGTACCATTTTCCTATGGTTTGTTGAAAATGTGAAACAATAATAACGAATATATATTATCATGATCATATATGTTAAAAGTAGCTACTGAGTTTTGCAGCTTTACTATTCTTAGAAGTGTTGAGAGAATCTAAATAGAAAATCTACTCTTTTATTCAGCTTTTCTTCCATTAATTTGTGGAACAAATGCTATTCCATAAGCCATGTTTGTACATTTATTTCAAAAGAAAGTAAAGCATTTATTCTGCTTAGAGGTATGAGATTTTTTATTTAGTCAGATGAAACCTTTTTTGAAAGAAATTATCTTATCAAAGGAATTTATGGATGCCTTATTATGATATTTCTAAGCATGGGATACCTAGGTGATAGAAAGATATACTATTATTTTTGAGTGATATATGCAACTTTGCATTTTCAGAGATTGCATTTTATCTTGTAGATACAGATTGTGTTTCTTGAGAGTTTAGACTAGTATGCTTTGTGTTATTTGTGATGGGCATAGAATTGGCATTTGTTAATTGGGATTTGGGAATCTTGTAGTTGGAGGAGAAACTTTAGGATTGTCATTTGGGAATCTCGTAGTTGGAGGAGGAACTTTAGGATTTGTTAATTATCTGCTTCTTTACCTCTTGGTAGAGGCTGCAGAGTCCTATCTTCAGTTGCGAATATTTTCTATGTACTTACATTCAATAATCCTGTACAATTTGCTATCTTCATTTCACTTGCGCTGAAAAACTGTTTCTTCATGCAGCAAAACTGTTCCTTTCCTCATTATTAATGTGCAGCAGGAGACATATTAGTTAGTTATCTAATGGAGACATCTTTCAAAGTGGATGCTTTCAAAATTGACATAGTTTAGTTAGTTATCTAATGTTCTTTGTTTACGTATCAGTTTAATTCTTATTTCTTAAAATAAATAATTATTTTTTGTCCAAAATCTTTAAAGGGCTAGCTTGATATTCTGCCCATAAAAACATACCATCTAATTACAAATTTTAGGATCGTTTCATATTATGTCTGTTTCAGTTTGCTTTAGCTTATCATTTTGTTATTCCTTTCAGGGAGAGAGTCAACCTAATGGAAACAGTCATAAATCAACTAATCCATTTGATTTTATTGATGATGCTGATGTATCAGATGTAGAGCACGGTAATATGGTATGTCATGTAATTTGAATAGGGTATGGCTGATGATGTGTATATCTTGGTGCATATCACATTCAATAAACCAGTTTTAGTAACATTTGGTATTTCTGCATTTTTTTACACTCTTTTAATTTGGTATCACACTTTGACACTAGTTTCTTAGTTTGATTGAATATTTCTCTTCTGCTTTGTAAATATGATTAATTTCACCTCGACCTCAGGTTTTGCTTGTATTGAGCTTCTTCTGTATTTACATCTATTGTTTTAGTCTGCCTATAGAAGTTGGTTAGCTGATATAATTCGAATTCTGGATTTTTGTGCAAATGTGAATCATATATAATTTGTGTGTTATGACCATTCTTCTTTCACCTCTTTCCAGTGGGATAAGAACATGTATAATCAATGTTTAATGCTTTTATTTTGCTTTTTCACTTGATTGCATGATATATAATTCAGTACATTCATTTATCAGTTATGTCAATTTAGAACTGAGTAGTAACACTTCGTTGCTACATAATTAAAAGATACAAATTTGACAATGTTATTTAAGGGATAGGAGACAGAAATTGTAAACTTGTTTCCAGTTTGCTGTAACGTACCTATAATGTTTGCTATGTCACTTGCAGTTTCTTGATCTTAGCTCATTGCAAGCTGCTCTGCCCGATGCACAATTACAACCCACTTTCCATAGTGGTATTGCCGAACCATGGCTTCCTCAAAATTCAGTTAACTCCTACATCTCCTCTGCTGGACAAGGTAGTCTTCCAAGACTAGTCATGCTGAGGTTTAAACATTTAATTATGATGATTTCTTGGTTTCTATCTCTACTACTGTTAGAATGATCTATTCTCTCACTAGAGAACAATACCATTCAGACATCTGTTGGAAGATTTTTAACACATTTTAAATGTGTATCATGAGTTTTAATTTACTTTATTTTTCCCATCATTGTATACTGAATTATTGATTTTGGTTCAATTATGCAGGTGGTGATTTGACATTCTTGGATGTTCAACCACCAAGTTCTCAAATATCATAAGTCGGCAAATATTCCCGGCTTCCTTTTTCCTGCCTTGAATATTTTGCTTGAGATTCTTTATGATAGATGAATGTGTATATGTCTCATGCTTTATTCTTTGTGCTAAGATGTAAAATCTATTGGCATCTTGAACTTTAGTTATTGTCACCGTTGGAAGAGTATTTATGAATTTCTGATAGCACCTTCCATACCAAATCAGTCAAATACTGAGTTTGACATCATGAGTTCCTATAATTGATTATCTTCTGGTCATGTTTTTTCTTCCTTTAAGTTCTTGTGAGGTGGATTTCTACTATGATGATCAAAGACATGCTATGTAATTCTAGTTGAGAGTGAATTTTAGTTGCCAGTTAAGGAAATTTCTAAATATATTTTGTGTTCCCTTGTTGATTTTGCTATTTCTGAATTTCATATTTTGATTGTTGTATGAGCTTACTATTCTTTTTTATTTTCTGCAATAGATACTCTGTATCCTTTATGCAAAGGGGGAAGGCCTTCTATGACTTCCAGTTCAACACAAGGCTTGTAAAATCCCCAAGCCTTATGTACGATCTAAGGGAAGGAAGTTTGACAGGACTAGATCAGAGGAAGGAAGAACAACAAAGGACTTAGGGTTTAAGTTGTATTGTTTCTGTATTTTTCTTCAGTTTTTAGTTTTGGAATTTAAACTCGAGATTTATTTTGTATTTGAGTATTACTTTTTTAATGTATAAAACAATTATAGTAAAAATTATATGTCACTAATTATTGCTTGATTTGTCTTGTAATAAAAATTGCATACTATATTTATAGGTTTGGTAATAAAAAAGGACTGAAAATTTATATTTTGCAGCGGTGAAGGTAAAAATAAGAAAAAGGATTTTTTAATTTTATAAGGCTATTGCTACGCTTTTAAAGCGTGGCTGTATCACTAGCTATCGCCACGCTTCAAAAGCGTGGCCATATATCTCTCTATCGCCACACTTTAAAAGCGTGACCATATCTCTCTCTATGGCCATGCTTTAAAAGCGTGGCTGTATCTCTGTGGCCACGCTTTTAAGCATGGCAATTTATAAAAAGCGTGGCAAAAAAAACGTGACGATAGGTTACCAAAAGCGTGGCGATAGAGCAACCGCCACGCTTGCAGACGTCACCTTTTCAAAAGCGTGGCAATAACTCAAAAAGAGTGGCAAAAAGCTATCGCCACGCTTTAAAAATATGGCAATAGAGCTGTTTTCTTGCGGTGAACATTTAGAATTTGATTTGGGCTTAGTTTTTTTGCGAGGTATGATTTGTTCAGAATAAACACCCATCCCAATCTTTAACCATTATCTTGAAGGATAAAGTGCTTCTTAATAAAAAAAAATCAATTTGATTTTTATCCTTTAACGCTTTGGAAAAATGCGATCTCTTTGTCATCTTTACCATTAATTTGTAATGAAAATTACTTTGGTGAAACATTTGGGTGATGAGTATATCATTGTCAAATTATTAGGGACTTATTATTGTGATATTACTGTCAAATTATTTATTTAGAAACAAAAAACTACACTTGTTATTTTTAAAATATTATATATTAAAATATATTTATATATGTATGTACTAATATGTTTTATATTTGTAAGTCTAGTAACATTTTTTTATCATATTTTTTTATTTTTATTTAATAAAATCTAATAGTTCATAAAAAGTGATGCATCTAATAAGTACAAAATTATTGGACTCCACACTTTATCAAATAATAAAATGTGTAATACAGTGATACAAAAAAAAAGGTAAACTACAAAAAATGCACTCGAATAATTTTGTCGCTGACAAAAATATATTCTAATTTTTTTATCGACAAAAATATCCTCAAATAATTTTATAATGCGACAAAAATATTCAACATTAAATATGTATTTCTCATTTTTTAATTATGTTTGCAAAAACCGAATCAAAATTCTATCTCTAAAGTATTTTTTTGAGAATACATATTTAATGTTGGACTTTTTGTCGCGTTTTTTAATTATTTGAGGACATTTTTGTCGATAATAAAATTTGAGTGTATTTTTATCAGTGATAAAATTACCCAGGTGCAACTTTTAGAAATTTACCAAAAAAAAAAAAGTAAAAAAAGAGAAATCAGATAAGTTATAAATATCCCTACATCATGGTTCCTTACAATTTAAATATATAATTTATTTTGATGCCAACTAAGAATACAATCAATCATGAATAATGGCTTATTCCGACAAGGATAACTTGTCCTAAATTAGTCAACTTAGATTAAATAAAAAACAAAATAAAACAAAGAATTAATCTCAGATACACCAAAGTGCAATTACAAGCTAAGATACACCAAACGTTTTTAAAGTCTAACGTGCAAGTCTGACTATAATAGTTAAATTATCCATTTAATTTTTCATGTATTTCCCAGTTGTTTTGAAGTAGTACTCTCGTACGTTTATGAATTTGTAACACAATGATAATACTTGTCTTCAAATTAAATTCATGTGTGTGGAGAAAGTATGTTGTACATTGTCGGGGTGCAATCAATGGCACTGGACTTTGACACTTCGCATAGAAAAGTCTTCGAAAGCGAATTTCAATTAGCATTCGTTAGTGGCATACATGACCCAAATGACACTCAATCAGACCACCTTTGAGAGACACCAAATTAAAATTCGTGAGTAAACACCAAGTTTCAAGTACAGCTAGCTCGTTTCTACATTTATGGTTACCTCAGTAACCAATGGGGCCATTTGATAATCGCTAAAAAATTAGTTTTTTTTTCTCTCCTTTTCCTAACTATTACTAAATATAATTATTGTTGCAAAGTAATTTTTATGGTTAAGTATTAAAGGAAAGAAATTTTATTATAATCATGTTAGATATATACTAAAATCAGTACTAGTATATATAATAAAATATAAAATATACATTAAAATAGAATGGGTTAAGTATTTTTTTTGTCTCTAAAATTTTGGATCAAAATAAAAAAAATTAAAAACAAAGAAATGATGGTTATGTTCTTCAAAAATTAAAAAAAATAAAAAAAAAAACGAAAAGAGGAGGAAGAAAGTGATGGTGCGGGAAACCTACTGCCATCAACCTCTGGCTGCGCCGCCCGGTTCTACCCTTCTTCTTCCTCCCTTTCTTTTCTTCTTTCTCTTCCTTCCAACTACCACCCACCGCCGCCATCCGTCGAAAGCCAGTAGCTACTACAAGCGCCGTCTCTCCCTTTCCCAAAACTCGATCCCAAACCCGCACCCTCCAATCTCCCGAAACTGCCGCCCACCACCTTCGATTTCTGGACTAGGATGAATTCGAAGGCCTCCCCATCAAACACCCCTCCTCCCTATCACAATGCTTCCCACTCCAATTTCACTTCCCCTCTCATCCATTCCAACAACTTCTCGAATTAGACGGTGATAATCACTCTGATGCAGAACTGTTGCGTTGCTTCGTCATCTCCCCTAAAGAGAACGAACCAGAAACATAAACCTTTTTCTCAATCCTTTCTCTCGCTTACCTAAATTTCAGAGGAGAAAAAAAACTTTTCGTATAATTGTACTCCCATTCAGACCCAGATCGAGTTTCTTCAACTGCTGAATTCTATTCCATCAAAGTTACAACCTTTTACGTGTTTTGAATCATGGAGAGTGAAGGAAAGGAAAAGTTTGGTTTTGATGATTTGGTGAGGGAGAGTAGGAGTCTAGAAAAAGAAAGAGAGAAATAAGCTTGGTGATGATGATAATGAAGGGGGTTGGGGTTAGTGGGAGGGGGAGGGGTTTTTTTAAGGGAAAAATCGTCTAAAAAAGATTGTTTATGAACAAAAGGACAATTTTATAACATTTTGTAACGTTGAGAATGATTTTACTACGAAAAAAAGGTTAGAAACGATTTTGATTTTGACCCAAAATCTTAAGGACGAAGAAAGTACTTAATTATATATATATATATATATATATATATATATATATAAAGATTAATTTTTATTATATACGTAATATTTTATTTTTTTAATTGTAAAAAAAATTCTTATACAATATTTTTTTAAATATTTTCTTTATCATCAATAGTTACCACACTACAAGAAAAAAGACCTATGGCCACGCTTTTTTTGTCACGCTTTAAAAGCGTGGCCAAAAGTGGTCAATGGCCACACTTTTGTGAGGGTAGCGATTGAATATAGATTCAGCCACGTTTTTTCGCCACGCTTCAAAAGCGTGGCGAAAAGGGTCAATGGCCACGCTTTTGTAAGGGTGGTAGTTGAATAGAGATATGGCCACGTTTTTTTTCTGCCACACTTCAAAAGTGTGACCATAGACAAAAACAGGGACGTTTTGAAAGTGTGGCAACAAGGTTTCACTACAGTAACGTTTATAAAGCGTGGCCATATCCTGGGGCTCTTTTGCCACGCTTTTAAAGCGTGGCCATATCCTGATGCTCTTTTGGCACGCTTTAAAAGCGTGGCCAAAAGGTTTTTTTAAAAAAAAAAACCTAATAACCCGCCCCAAACCCAATAACCCCTCATCGAGACTCTCACTCTCAACTCTTACACCGTCACTCTCATCGATTTATGGCAATCTTCCCTCGCTGCGCCATTTTGAGGATTTGAGGAGAAGAGCTCAGATCCCCGCCCTTGCTGTGCCATTTTGATGTCATCGCCATTCCTTTACTGCTTTCGGCCATCCCACACCTGCCGTAATTATCCTCCACCACCGGCGCCACCAGGCCCCTCCAACCCCAACCTAACCATGTACCTATACCACACCGACATGGGCCTCGTGACTCTAACATGGTCACGCTCTATCTTAGGCCGCTCCCTCCACGTCCACGTCCACGTCCACAACCACAACCCCTTCGATTCCCATCCTCCTTATAAAGCCCTTCATATTCTGAAAGAAGCACGGATCCAAAACCCTCTCTTCCACCACGCGACTCTTCTGGAACCTCTCCAAGGCCAAGTTCTCTTCCTCATTCTCCCCCGAATCCCACTCCTCCTTCTACCTCACTCTCGTCGTCCACAACCGCATCATTCTCCTCCTCGGCGATTCCCCCAAAGACACCTACTCCAAGTCCAAGGCTCTCCATGATAACAACCCCCACTCCATACTCCTCAAGAAGGAACACGTCTTTGCCGACACCGTTTACTCCACCACCTCTATTTTTGGCGGAAAGACCCGCCGTATTTAAATCGACTGTGGCTCCTCCAGGGATAACGACTCTGCCTCCTCCAAGCTCTCTTTCTCTGTCGACGGCGACAGGGTGCTGCAGATAAAGCGCCTCAAGTGGAAGTTCAGGGGGAATGAGAAAGTTGAAAGCACGGAGGGAGTGCTGGAGCTTCTCCCAAAAGAGAAGGATTCAGAAGGCAGCGAAGGTGGAAACGAACAAGGACAAGAAGGGAAGGCGTCAAAGGGAGAAGAACGAGCTAGCGAATCGCCTTGCGAAACTAAGTCACAGCGCGGCATGATGAAGAGTTCAGATAAACCTCCGATGGGGTCAAATTCAGGAACCCTAGCTGCTGAATAACCTGTTGTGAACAATCGGAGTGATGGTACGGTTTAGTTTCAATGACTATTTGCATTTTTTTTAATCTTCAAAAATCTAAATGAGTGATTTCTTTGTGGTGAAATGGTCCGATTGGGGAGCCCTGCTATGCCGAATATGGATGTCAAAGCTGAAAGTAAGGTTAGAGCATTTCCATGATAACTTGTTACTATTTTTATTATGTTTCTTAAATCGAGATTTTAAGTATTGTTTTGCTGTGATCGTTTTAAATTTTGTGGGAATCTCACTCTTCGTGTTCATCTGCTTGAAGTTGTAAATTGTACTTGTACATATGTGATACGTGAGAAGGGCTGGTTTTGGTTATGGTTAGAATTTTCTGAGCTGCCTGGTTTAGGGTTGTTCTTATCTTTCTTAATGTTGAGTGTATAGTCTGAGCTGCCTGGTTTATTTTGTATTTGAATATTAATTTTTTAATGTATAAAACAATTATACTAAATTATATATGTCACTAATTATTTTTTGATATGTCTTGTAATAAAAATTGCATACTATATTTGTAGTTTTGATAATAAAAAAGGATTGAAAATTTATATTGTGTAGCAATAAAGATCAAGTAAGGAAAAGAATTTTTTTTAATTTAACAAGGCTTTCGCCACGCTTTAAAAGCGTGGCCATACCTCCCCTTTTGCCACGCTTTAAAAGCGTGGCCATATCTCGTCTACTGCCACGCTTTAAAAGTGTGGCCATATCTCGTCTACTGCCACGCTTGTAAAAGTGTGGCCAGATCTGCCCTATCGCCACGCTTTAACAGCGTGGCCATATCTCTACCTATCGCCACGCTTTAAAAGCGTGGCCATATCTCCCACCTACAGCCACGCTTTTAAAAGTGCCAATTTGTAAAAAAGCGTGGGAAAAAAAAGCGTGGTGATAGACTGAAATAAGCGTGGCGATAGAGCAACCGCCACCCTTTCATAGGTCACCCTTTCAAAAGCGTGGCGGTAGCTCAAAAAGCGTGGCGAAAAGCTATCGCCATGCTTTTTCATCTTTTCGCCACGCTTTAAAAGCGTGGCAATAGACGTGTTTTCTTGTAGTGCCACCTAATAATAAAACTGGCTATTATCAAACAATGTTGTTTTTAAGCATGATACCATTTTTCGAACTTATTTCAAACCTCCTGTTGGTGCCATGAATGATACGGAAGGCAACATGGAAGGTGCTTAGTGTATTATTAGTACATGATAAAATCTAATTTATTGATTAAAAAATACATACATTTACATAAGTTTTAATTAATTTTTTATTTTTTATACAAATTTAGTTAGTTTTGAATTTTTTTTATTGTGATGATTGTTAAAGGTAAGATTTAGATTCAATGGATTTTTTTTGAGTGGAAAAATATATTTTTTTGTGAAAAATTGCGTAAAAATATGTACCGGTAATTTAGTCGACAGTACCAGCTTAAGTCTATCCGGTACTGTGTATGAGAAAATAAAACTACAGAAATACTTAGAAAAATATTTAGAATAGAAAATCGGACACTTATTTAAAGGTTTTGGCCCGAAGTTGGACCAAATGAACCAAAAATACAAAATCGGTTGGACCGGGCCAATTTGGGTGATGCACCGGCATCTTATGTACTTTTCTTGGGTGTTTCTTAGGTGAAATTCATGACTTTTTACTTGATTATCATGTGCTTTTATATGATATTTTATTAGTACTTTGAGTCTTTTGAGCTCTTGTTAAATGTAGGAAAAGGATAGCAAAAGAAAAGCAAAGCACAAGCAAAAGAAAGCAACCAGAAAAGCATCCTACAAAAGGCAGAGAACTAGCGTTTACATGCCAGACAGGGGGTGTGACATGCCAGACCAAGTTCCAAGAAGCCAAAGATAGAGGCATAGTGGCATGTCACACGCCAACTCCCAAGCGTGCAACACGCCCAACGAATTCACTCCTAGGATGGCCATTGCTTTGGCGTGTGATACGCCGAGAAACCGGCATGGCACATGTCCAATGAAGAACCTGACGTGCAACAAGCCGAGACACGGCATTGCACGCTGGGCTAACTTTCCAGAGGATCAGACCCAAGGTAATTTGAGCATGAAATAGGCGTACAACACGCCAAGGAAGTGGCATGTCACACGCCATGAAAATACCACTCCCAGGGTATTGCATGCATGGTGTTTCACATGCCACGATGAGTTGGAATGGGAAATTGAAATGCCTTCGAAGTGGCATTTGTGCGTACGGATTTCCCATGCGTACGCACAACACCTGAAGATTACTGAGTTGTGCGTACGTATCACCCATACGCACAAAGACTGGGATATTGAGGATTCATGCGTACGCATGCTCCATGCGTATGCACAAATAGAGATTTTTGCTCGTCATACATATGCATGACCGCCCTAGGAATAGTTGGCATTTTACACGCCAAAGATTATGGGCGTGCAAAAGTTACACGCTTTCGACGCTTCTTTAGAGCATTTCTTGGGCATTTTACATGCCACAAATGGGACGTGTCACACGCCAAGAAGAATGAAGGCTTCAGAGACCAAGTGTGGTATTTTAAGTTAGGTGGAAAGTTTAGGTTAATCAAGGATTCAATTTTAGTCAACTTGACCAAATACAATCCTACCTTCACCCTAACCCCATTACAACCCTTGAAAAGACCTCTTGATATGTGTATTCATGCATTAAACATATGTTGATTGTTAGAAGAAGAGCAAGCCTTAAAAATCAAGATTAGTAGAGAATTGAGTGGATCGACCCCATACACTTGAGCGACTAGAGCGGAAACACTTTCGGTGAGGGTTTGATGCCCAACTCCTTATTTCAGCTTTCATGAGCTTTCTTCATGCAAGTCATTTACACTCTATATTGATATTTGAATTGGTAGAGTTCATGAATTATCTTATCACTTTGGCCCTATTCGCTCATTTATGTTCTTGGAAGTTGATTCACATTTGACCAAGTAGATAGATACATTTTCATTAGTTGCATCCATATAAGTAATTTTCATTTAATAAACTCCATTCTCCTATGTTCTTTGGTCTTTCAATTTTTAGCACGAGGACATGCTTGGTTTAAGTGTGGGGAGGTTTGATAAACCCCAATTTTAGGGTTTATCTTGTGTAGAATTTGGGTGGTTTTATCAATATTCTTTCCCACTTATTCACATAAAATGCATAGTTTTGTGTCTCCTTCCTTATTTTGCTTCATGGTTGAAAACATGCTTCTTTGACCTTAAAAGTGCTATATTTTAATCCTCTTCTATTACCATTCGATGCCTTGATATGTTTGTTAAGTGATTTCAGAGTTTATAGGGCAAGAATGGCCTAGAAGAGAGAAAGGAAGTGTGCACAAGTGGAAGGAACATGAAGAATGGAGCTTTGGAGATTTGGCTGCGACGCGCACGTATGGGAGCATGTTGCTGGGATTGGGGCGCAAAGGTTGACGCATTCGCGTGGCTGAGCAAAAATTCCATCAACAGGTACGCGTGCTTGACGCGTACGCGTGGCTTGCAAAAACTCAGATGATGCGTACACGTGGCCGACGCGCATGCGTGACGCTCGGCACGTGACTTCATTAGTAAAATTGTGGCTGGCGATTTCTGGAGAGCTCTAGGCCCAATCTGAGCTGAATTCTAGAGGGAAAAGACCCATGGAACCAAGGAGGAAGGGGGGATTCACACATTAGGGAATTTTTGGCTAGTTTTTGAGTTTATGTTTCTAAAGAGAGAAATTCTCACTTCTCTCTAGGTTTTAGCCTTCTCAATTTCAATTTCACTTGGATCCTTTGGTTAGATCTGTTTTGAATTCAATTTTTCATTGCTTTTATTTGTAGATCTCATTCTCCTACTCTCATTTAGTGTTCTTGTTATTCTAGTTATTTTGGATCTTAGATTTGGATCTTGTTTACATTGATTTCTATTAATGCATTGAGGAATTTCATGTTCATTGTTCTTAATTGCTTTATTGTTGTTAATTGTTTGTAGTAGATAGCTTTAGTTTGAATTCTCTTCTCAATTTCATAATGTCTTTCATTATTGCTCACCAAGTGTTTGAGGAAATATCAATTATAGTTATGGAGTAGATTTTCACTCTTGGCTTGGGGGTTGGGTAATTGGAGACACTTGAATTGTCAAAGTCTTTTGCTGATTGACAATTGGAAGTTGCTAGTCGATTTGAATGCCACTAAAGCTAGTCTTTCCTTAGGATTTGACTAGTACTTGTGGACTTAAATTGATTATCTCCACTTGACTTTCCTTCATAGTTAGAGGTTAACTAAGTGGGGCAATAGCCAATTATTGTCACAATTGATGGAGGCAATGATGATAAGAATTCCAATTCTCACCCCTAGCCAAGGATTTTACATTGATTGATTGTCATTCACCCTTGTTAGTTTAATTTATTGGTTTCCTTAGTCCAATTGTTAGTGCTCGTTGTTTTAATTCAAGTTCATTTATTTTTCTTGTGTTCAACTCCAAAATATCAAGAGAACTCCTAACCAATGATGTGCATCTTAGGGCAACTCCTAGGGAGAACGATCTGGGGTTCTACTCCCGGTTATTGATTTTGAATTGTGGTGACACATTTTATAAATTTGGTGCAAGATAGCTTATTGGTTTAGACTATACTCACGACAAAATTTATTGGTAAATTCTAGACCGACAAATATCTCACATCACATGCTAGAAGTTGGGTTGGTATACTATTTACATTTCTAAAGTGGTGTAAAAAGTTAGCTCCTTATAGGTGCTTGGAAACTTCTTCAAACCCTTGGAATAGTTCTAGTATGAAACCACTCGCATTTAAAGTTTTATTTATATTATATAAGTGGTACGAAAAATCTTAAGTACCTAGTTTAAACGCTTGAAGTTCACTTATAAGCCCACGGTAGAAGTAGGTCGCCTTTGTTTGCAAGTTTATATTTCAACAATTTTTTATCTATATTTCCCAAAGTTTTTAATTTGTCATTAATACTTAATTCACCCCCTTCTTGAGTATATTTATCTTATGCTTATCGACTAACACAAGAGTTGCAAGGAACAATGATAGGAGAGAATCTTCGTCAAGTGGACCAACCTACCAAATCTTTGTTTAGGAAGGATTTGTAATGGATGCCGGTAGTGAATATTGGTTAGCTAAGAAGAAAATTTAGGCTTCACATCCACATGTATTGCTTAACTTTGACCAGGTTCCACCCTACATTACGTATATCTTTTAACTTATCAATGTTTCAAATAAGAGTGTAACTTCTTTATTTGATGAACCATTGAGCAATGTAAAATTTTCTTATTTATACTATTGCATCCTAGTTTATTTTGAGAAAAAAATCTTGATACATCACTCAATCATTCTCTATTATGCACGACAAGTATACTATTTGCCATACCCAGAATCATGCAAGCCTAGTTAGGTGGTTGTGGTTAAGACTAACCCAAGAGGTTGTTTTGAGTCTGATGGGATAGAGGGTCAGGAACCTTACTAAGTTGATGACCTAACTCCTTTGAAGATAGTGGTTGAAACTAGTGATTCGATCACCTTTAGGTCACCTTTTATGGACGATGACATCATTAACTTTAGGGTAGAAGATGACATGCTACAAGAAAATCAGGATTTTGCTACGCTTTTAAAGCGCGAAAAGTTGAAAACAGCATAATGATAGCTTTTCGCCATACTTTTTAAGCTACCGGCACGCTTTTGAAAGGGTCACATTTGCAAACGTGCCAGTTGCTCTATCACCATGCTTTTGGTGACCTATCACCACGCTTTATTTTTTGTCACGCTTTTATAGATTGTCACACTTAAAAGCGTGGCGGTATGGGAGAGATATGACTACGTTTTTAAAGCATGCCAATAGTGAGAGATATGGCTGCGCTTTTAAAGCGTGCCTATAAGGAGAGATATGGCTCGCTTTTAAAGCGTGGCTGTTGATTACTACCGTACAATATGGCTACTCTTTTAAAGCATGGCTATAGGTTTGTTCAGTAACTTATTCATTTTTAATCTTCGTAATAAAACTTTACAAAATTTATAGATAATTTTAAAATTAGACAATGACCACCTAATAAACAAAAAAGTGTGTTTGATCACATGACATGCTCTAATAAAATACCAAAAATCAAGGTGAAAACAACTTCTCATGAATTTCTAATACATGAATTACAATTCTAACAACTATTACATTATCTACTTCCTTTACATACTTCATTACAAAATATGAAACTTCATAATCACTAATCATCCGTTGTGAGCGAAATTGTTTTCATTATTACCTTGCATAATTTTAAATATTTTTGTATTAGTGCATCTTATATTTTAATTGAACAAGAATTGCTAATTGATGAAAGCAACAGTAAGAAGGGATATAATATTGAGCAGTGAAAACGTAAGAACACTTATTGTGGACAGAAAAATATTGTATTGATTATTGATTGCATAGATTAACAAAAGCAATCATTGGCATATTCAATAATCAATAAAAATATTCTTCATATCCTTCATAAAACAAATATACACTCAAGGGTCGGTTTCACAAAAAATATACTAGGAACTAGGACAACATCATGACAAACTAAATATTTATCCTAAAAGGGCAAAAGGAACAGGGCCATGAATATGAAAGAAAAAATTCAGAGAAAGAGAGAAAAATCTTACATCTGAACCCCATGCTCCTTTGAACGAGTTTCATGTGAATCACTATCATGATCTTTAGTCACAGAACTTTCTGCATGTACAAAGCCAGAGAACCATTTGAGATAATTGTTCTATGCATACTAAAAACCCATACACATTCATATTTCATCTAAGACAGCTTGAAATAATCATTTTGCATAGATTAAACATGTTGAATTTGAAAATTTTCCTTTATAATAACTGAATTGGCCTTTGTAAGTAGCAACTATCTTAATGGGTGCGAAGTATGACACCTTCATAAACCCTCAATGAGTACCCTTTACTAAATTAAAAGGTTGATCTTAATGCTACCAAAAGCATTCATTTGCATCAAATATGAATATAAGAACAAACTAATTACTATTGAGACAGATGATTCACGTGCCATGCGTTTGCAACTTCAAACACGGCACCATTAACTCAACACAATAACATGAACTTCCAACATTAGTATGAGTTTTAAACAATATCTTTTTTCCTACACATTGATCTTTCACAATTGAAAAAACCTGCAAATAAATTCAAATGATAGCAAAATGAACAGATATTGATTTTAAAAATTATGACCTGCTTGTGGTGATTCATTTGTTAATTTTCGGTATCTCGTATTAGCTCGTCTGTCATTACTAGAAATTCCACCAAGCCTGCTTTCATCTTCAATGACAATAAACTCATACTTGCATTCATCTTCTGCAGATGCTGCAATAGAAATGGTTCTTGGTTTTGGGACCTTGAACACTCCATCATTTTGAGATCCTTTACATTTTGCAATCGCAAGGGCATCTAGTCCTATTGAAATCATTCATTAATACCAGACAATTAATCCATGCTCAATGGCTCTCTAGCATATATTATGGGGGAATCAGATTTTTATTTAAAATAAAACAAAATTAAAGCAATTACCCACGCACCAGGTACTATTAGTATCTAGGAACATGCGTGCATGTGACCATAGTAAATCAATTGCAACATATCTTATTATGTTCAATCCATAGCTAAGAGATAAGGAAAAGCCGCATCATAAGTGGCCTCTTCTTCAGCTAATAATGGACTTAAGCAAATACTTACGCACTGGCTAATCTAAGTCCCCTTTGTTACTTCAATGTCAATAAATATATCCTTTATTCTATTTCAGCTTTACATTTAGCATCCTTATTTTCACCATAGATTCATTTCTGGTTTCCCTTTAGCTATTGAAATGAAGAAGCACAAATGGTATTGTCTCAAGATACCAAACAAGATCCTTCAGAAAATTAGAGTAAAATATGTGCCTTTTAGTTATTATTTCAGGGGATCTGGATCCTGTATTGTCACTTTAAGAAAAAAAGTACACCATTAATCATCATTGAATTAAGATAGTGGGATTCACACATAATAAATGTTACAAATTCAAAGGTGATTAAAGTATTACTTTACCACTTTACTAACATTATCACTTTAGAGGATCTTTTTCCATTTCAGAGAAACTTCTCTTTGAAACTTTTGCTCTCATGAAAAAAAAGTGGTATCACTATTGGGCTTACTCTGCCAAAAATGGGATTGGCTAGCCCAATACTTGAATTTTGTTATCGGCCTGCTCATTTAACAGAATATATTTATAAAACGGAAAAAAAGGGAAATCATGAATCATCTACAAAACTAGTTTGAATGGAAGAGAAAAGTTATTATAATTTATAAGCAATTTGTTTCAACTAGTATCTTGGAAAAAATTTAGAACACTACTAAGAACACAAGTCTACAATTACCGTGACAAAAATAAAGATCCTAGCATAAGATTGAGCATATAAAATGGCAATGGGATAGCTCAGTTCTTATCTATCAACAAGATCAGAAAATCATAGTTAAATAGTAATGGAAGCTCTAACACTGACTTCGAAATTAGAATTGAGTTTAAATAAAACAATCAGTGCAACTGTGGAAGCAACTTCATGTTTCTTCATGAAAGTAAAAGAAATATGAAGCATGAAAATAATTTAAGAGTAAATAGCTCATCCGCTGGCATATGTAACATCCCTGGTGATCTTCATTTTCTTGGTGATCCCTTTGTACAAATCCTCCAAATTGCACTGCAATGTTCTCTCGGTGGGTGCACTTTTCCTTGGCATATTGGTAGAGCCTTCTCCAGATGGATGCCTAAACGAAGTGAAAATATCATCACCAAACATGCCCCTGGGAAATCCAGATGCACCTGGATGGCTGCCCATATCACCCAATCGAGATATAGACCTTGTCTCAATATAATAATGTACTACTATATGAAAAAATAACCAATCGAGATGCTAAATTTTATAATAGAATTTATATTAAGAGTTGTACTACTATCAATTGATGTTAAAAGTTCATATTTAAATCCTTATCACTATATAAATGCTATACTACATCAATATCAGATTCTAGGTGGTACTATTAATTAGGTTGCAACTCAAATAGTACAATAAGCTCGATATTATATCCCTGTAATTCTATCTTCATCATAAAATAACTATAATTGTCGTAATTTTGGATAATTAGCTAAAAATAAAAGGGTTTAATGTTAGATTGATCAAATCAATTAATGAAGATATTCATGCATTATTCAATAATCACTCACACAACCAATAATATTATTCAACCTAAAAGATTTGCCATATAATATATGCAGAATAATATAATAGATCTTATTCAACCCTTTTTTTTGCAGAATTTTCTGACCACAACAACCACTATGAAAAGACATGAGCATGAACAAACAACTCAAAACATATGTTTAATCTTGTAGTGCCTTTTTCTTACTTTCTTCTTTATATCGCATTCTGCAAAACATTTTCAAGTAGCATTCAGAAAATGCAGTATGAAAAGAGTAGGAACTCCACAACCCAAACCACCATAGATTAGAGCCTCTGAAATTGAATGGATGAACAATTCTAATTATTGACAATAAGATTCACATCAATTGTATTCCCCATTTAAAAAAGCACAATCCTTTGTTCTTTGTACACAACCAAACCCCATAACCATTGCACTGCACATTAATCAGGAAAAGATTAACACATAGCACGCCCAACTCAACTAAAAATTTAAGATATACTATACAAAGTAAAAAATTTTCTCTGAATCAGAATCTATAGAGCACTAGTGAATAATGCAAAGTATATAGTTCATTTACAGTTAAAATTAAAAAGAACAACAGTTAGGAACACTGAAATTTAACATCGAAAGGAGCTAAATTTCATTTGAAGCAAAACCTCTAACACCAAAAATCACATAAATTCGTAAGACATCCATGATCCATCAATAGCAGCTACTAGGGGTGTACATGGCCCAGCCCGGCTCCAAACAATTTAGGGGCTAATTTGATGTGATTTCACCGGGTCTAGGGCCGAGTAAGGGTCTCAAAAATAGACTCGGTCATTATTTCGGGTCGGGTCAGGGCCATTGCTCGGGTCACCCGAACTCGGCCTGGTGGCCCGGTCATCATACACAATTAATATTTTGTGTTATTAGTGATGGCTATTCTTATGTGGAATTTAAGTATTGTAAACCTTAATATTTTGTGTTATTAGTCATTATAAGACTATAAGTTAATGTTTTATGTTTAAAATGCATAAGACTAACTAGACTAATGCATAATATTGTGTTATTCACTTATTTGTATTGATTTAAATATTTGGTGTTATTAGACAATATTAGTATTGATTGTGGTTATGCTTTAATTTTAGAAAAGGGTTGGTTCTTGTTATATTTTTTTAAGTGAATTTTATCATGTCAAATAATGGTTGGAGTCTTGGAAATTTGGATATTTTCACATGCTAGCTTACAAGAAGGTAATGTTAATGGCCCGGTTTTCACCAGGTATAATTGTGGCCCAAAAGTGTGTAGGTTTTATCAAGTTTAGGGCCGGGTTCGGGTCTAACAAATAGAGCTGGTATATATTTCAGGTCGGGTCTGGGTCACATCAAACCCGGTTTCACCCGTCCCATGAACACCCCTAGCAGCTACTTTAATAATGTATAATGAATTAGGGTTTACCAGCATTTTGAAGCAATGTTTCTTTCGAGCTCTCAAAATATAACAGTGGTGGCAGAGGTCTCAAAACCAGCTCGGTCCTGCACGAGGAAGGGTTTCTTTCGAGCAACGGAAGGGAGTGGCCCTGAACAACAAACCTTCTCCAATGCTTCGATGGAAGGGAGCGGCGGCAGAAGGGGTTAGTAGCGACGGAAGGGAGCAACGGCAGAGGGAGAATGGACGGAGGGGTTGCGAGGGATAGTGAGCATCGAGGGAGTCACCGCCAGAGAGAGTCACTGATGGTGTGGAAAACGATCCAACACGAAACTCACCGGCAAGTATATCGGGTCGCATCAAGTAGTAATAACTCACATGAGTGAGGTCGATCCCACAGGAATTGAAGGATTGAGCAATTTTGGTTTAGTGGTTGATTTAGTCAAGCGAATCAAGTATTGGTTGAGTAGTTTGTATTTGGCAGAAACTAAATTGCATGAATTGTAAAGGAAGAGGGAAGAATTGCAGTAAATTAAAGAGAACAGAAAATAAAAGTGCTGAATCTTAAAGAACAAGTAATGTAAATTGCAGAAACTTAGATTGCAAGAAATGTAAGTGGCTGAATCTTAAAGTGCAAGAAATATAAATTACTTGAATTATAAAAGGAATTGGGAATTGGGATTGCAGAATTTAAATAAGAACAAGTGAATTGCAATTAAACAGAAGAGTAGAAGGTGAATTGAAGTAAAGTAGACCTAAATAGAAAAGTAGAAATGCTTGAGAAATTAAAACAGAAAGTGACAGATGCTTAATTGCAGCAATTCAAAAGAAGGTTGAAGATCTCAGGAGTGGAAGAGACTAGAAAACAAGTCTAGATCTCAAATCCTTCCTTGATCCAACAAGAGCAATTACAAAAGAAATAAAGAAAAGTAAATTGCAGAAAGAGTAGAAGATGAATCAGTAGACAGAAATGGAAATTGAATTATGCAGAAAAGTAAACAAGAGATCTCAAGGTGAGATTGAAACAGAAGTTCTTCAATTCTCCACCCAAGATCCAAAGCAAGAAAACAAAAGAGTGCTCAAGCAAGAACCAGGAAGAAGAGAGATCAATTCCCCTTTCCAATTCTCTAAGATCTAAATTCAAAAGTAAAAGCTCAAAAATGAAAATGAAAATGAAAAGAAAATTTCAAAGTAAAGTCTAGAGGTCCTAACTTAATTAAACTAGCTTCTATTTATACACTTTCTATTCTTGGATTTTAGAATTTGGATTGGCTTTTAATTTGGTGAAGAAATGAATTAAGTTTGATTTTTAATTGAAATTCAGCCCAAGTTGCTCCCAGGAGGATGCTCTGCTCTTGTGGAGAGCAGAGCATTGAAGCTTGTGTGGGGATCCTTGTTGCGTCCAAGGCTGGGAGGCATCAGGGGAATGCTCCGCTCATGTGGGGAGCGGAACATTGGAGCCTTGTGTGGGGTGTCTTGCGCGTGCCTTGCTTCCCTAGACCGTGTCATGATGCTCGTGTGTGCCAAGGAGTAGCGCTCTGCTCTCCTTGTGAGCTGAGCATTGATGCTTCCAAGAGGAGGTCCCTTGTTCGATCCTGGCTGGAGGCACGCTGGCTTCTTTTCTTTTGTGAAGGAAGTAGCGCTTCTCTCTCCTCTTTTCCTTGAGGTACTTGGTTCGAATCTTGGAGGAAGCATTTGGCAAATATTTACTTCGATTTATTTTGGAGGATGCCCGATAATGCTCCCAAGGAGAGCGGAGCATTGCTTTTGCTCCCTTGTTTCTTGTTTCTCAAATTGTGCTCCGCTCTCAAGAGGAGCAGAGCATTGAGCCTTGTTGCCTTGGTCCATTATTGCTTCCTTGAGAGAATGTTGCGCTCCCTTGGAGAGCACTGGGCTCTTGGAAAAAGCTTCCTCCTTCCATGTGCCACGCTTTCCACTTTTCTTTGCCACACTCTTTTCTTCCTTGGGCCACACTTCTTCAGCCACACTTTCTTCTTTTCTTCTTTTCTTCACCTATAATTAATCAAAATAGCCAATCAAAGTATCACCAAATTCACAAGGTTTATAAATCATTAAAAATCAATTAAATTTAGCTTAAACCTCATGATTTAGTGTCAATTAAATGGTGGTTGTTTGATTCAAAGAAACTATATAATTCCATTCCAAATTACTTACTTAGAATGCAAGAAAGTGCATAAAACCTAATAAAAAACAAAGAAAAAGACTAGTAAAACTAGGCTAATATGACTTGTCATCACAACACCAAACTTAAAACTTGCTTGTCCCCAAGCAAGCACTAAACATAAGAGAAGATAGAATGAAAAATAGAGAAGTATATATGTTCTTATTAAGCAGATAGTTGAATTTGGTTTATGGGGCTTTATGTAGATCAATAGTAGCTCATTTATTACTTGCTGTCAAAACAAACAATGTGTCCTTAAGGGTTCACCAAGGTTGCTGCTACAATGCCTTACTTTTTGCTTACTTCCCTTGTTAATTTTCTTTCTTCTTTCTTTTGCTTAGAGAGCTTATTACTCATTGAAGGCTTGGTGGCAAATGTTGCAGTGGCCTTTGGCTTAATTTCACTCAACATTTCTTCACCACAGACACATGGCTCACCTTTTTCCTCCTAGGATCATTGATGCCCAGCATCTCTTTGGATCACTAAGTGTTTTGTAGCTAGGTTGCTCTTTATTGTGGACTTTCAGTTGGCAATCCCAAATCAGTTGATCTAAGTGGCCAAGTTTTGAAATACTCCTTAGAACTTACTTGTCCAAGCATATCCTAGTACAAAAACACCACATGCATGTGTCCTAGGGTCCAAGCTATTGGTGTCTAGCCTTATTGTTTGTTTTTTTGCCACTTTCTTTGGCTTTTTCTATTTCTTTTTCTTTCTGTTTTGGTTTATTTGCAAGGGAATTTCATAAATTGAAGGATCATAGCAGCAAACTAGCTTAAGCTTCGAGTTACAAGTCATTTTGTAGCATTTATTCTATGAGCTATCAATTAAATCAAGCACAAACTTTCATTCTAACTTTTGCAACATTGAACAATTACTCTTCTAAATCAAACATCTCTCTTTTATTCAAACAGCAAGGGAAACAAAGCAAAATACTCAAGCTAATGAATGATGACAATTATTATGCAGATAGTTTTTAAGCAAAAATTATGCAAATAGCTTTCTCTAACATGTACTTCCTGATTGCAACTAAATGATCATTCCAGCCAGACATAAATGAATCTCTAAATTAAATCATTACATAACAATAAGGATCAAGTATAAATACAACCTGTTGGGTTGCAGCTTTTTGTTCTCCCTTCTGTTTGCTCCTTGTAAGTCATAATGCAAATATTCCCTAATTTGTTGGCTGTTTTCCTGTATACTCCTCAAATGTTGCTTGCTTTTCAACCTCTTTAGGTATCCGGTTAATCTGTCAAGCTTATGTGTGGGCTCTCGAACTTACTTTGGTGTGTGAACACCAAACTTAGTTCCTTGCCAATGTTTCTCATGCAACAAATTATATGTGAAATCTTTTTCTTTTTCAAAAGAAATAAAACTAATAACTAGAAAACAGCAAAATAGTTAACTAGTTTATCTAAATGCGTGAAGCTAGCATTATGCAGGAGATGAGAATATGTTTTATGATGAGATTTTGGTGGAACACCAAACTTAGAATCCTTCATTCTCCTTATATTATTTTGGTGTGCAACACCAAACTTTGCTTCTTGCATTACAGATAAGGCTAATCAACCTTTTTATTGAAATGGCGATGAAGAGATAACTACCTCAGGTTGGGTTGCCTCCCAACAAACGCTCTTTTATTGTCACTAGCTTGACATCCTCTATGCTTGTTCAGTTCAGGTTCTGAACTTCTTTTTCCTTGTCCCATTGTCCTCCTAAGTAAGGCTTTGCTCTGTGCCCATTTGCTGTGAAGTGGCTCTGTGTAGCTTCATCTAGCAGCTCAAGACTTCCATAAGGGAGAACTTTTGTTACTAGATACGGACCTGTTCATTTGGACTTGAGCTTGCCAGGGAAGATCTTGAGCCTTGAGTTATACAGGAGCACTTGCTGACCTGGCTTGAACTCTTTCTTTGAAATCTTCTTGTCATGCCACCTCTTAGCTCTTTCCTTGTATATCTTAGCACTCTCATAAGCTTCTAGTCTAAACTCATCCAACTCATTTAGTTGTAGCAGCCTCTTTTCTCCTGCTGCTTGAGAATCAAGGTTGAGGATTTTGGTAGCCCAAAAAGCTTTATGTTTAAGCTCTACAGGGAGGTGACAAGATTTTCCATATAATAGCTGAAAGGGGGACCTTCCAATGGGAGTTTTGAAAGCTGTCCTGTATGCCCAAAGTGCATCTTCTAACTTCCTGGCCCAATCTTTTCTTGTGCTTCTCACTGTTTTTTCTAAAATTTTCTTCAACTCTCTATTTGCTAATTCAGCCTGCCCATTAGTTTGAGGATGGTATGGTGTGGCTACTTTATGGATTACTCCATATTTGTGGAGGAGTTTCTCCATTTGTTTGTTGTAGAAGTGTCCACCACCATCGTTGACAAGACCCTTGGGCACTCCATATCTAGTGAAAATTTTCTTCTTAAGGAACTGAAGGACAATCTGTGCATCACAAGCGGTTGTGGCTATGGCTTCCACCCACTTTGAGACATACTCCACTGCCACCAAGATGTATCTGAAAGAGTAAGAAGGGGGAAAGGGTCCCATGAAATCAATGCCTCATAGGTCAAATAGCTCCACTTCCAAGATGAAATTTTGAGGCATCTCATTCCTTTTTGTCAATCCTCTAGCTCTTTGGCATTCATTGCATTGGTGAACAAATTCTCTGACATTTTTGAAGATAGTTGGCCAATAGAAGCCGCTTTGTAGTATCTTTGCAGCTGTTCTCTCTGGTCCAAAGTGTCCACCGTATGCTGAACCATGACAATGCCACAATATGTCCTTCATTTCATTTTCAGGGACACACCTCCTAATCATTCCATCAGAGCACCTTTTGAATAAAAATGGTTCGTCCCACAAGAACTTCCTTGCTTCATTGAGTAGCTTCTTCACTTGTTGCTTAGAAAATTCTTGAGGTATCTTCCTTCCTACTTTGTAATTTGCTATCTCAGCAAACCAAGGTGTTTGTTGAACTTGGAATAGGTGCTCATCAGGGAAGTTCCCATTTACTTGTTGTGGTCTATCTTGATAGGCTTCTTGTGGTACTCTTGATAAATGATCTGCTACTTGATTTTCACTTTCCTTCCTATCTCTTACTTCAATATCAAACTCTTGTAGCAGCAGTACCCACCTAATAAGCCTTGGCTTTGAATCCTGTTTAGACATTAAATACTTGAGAGCAGCATGGTCAGTGTATACTATAACTTTTGAGCCAATCAAGTATTGCCTAAACTTATCAAATGCATAAACAATTGCCAAAAGTTCTTTCTCTGTGGTGGTATAATTTTTCTGTGTTTCATTTAACACTTTGCTGGCATAATATATGACATGGTGCAACTTATCTTTCTTTTGTCCCAGCACAGCACCAATAGCAAGGTCACTTGCATCACACATAAGTTCAAAAGGTAAGTTCCAATCAGGGGGTGTGATGATTGGTGCTGTGATGAGTTTTCTCTTTAAGGTTTCAAAGGCATGCTTACAGTTGCCATCAAAGATGAAAGGGTTGTCAATCACTAGCAAATTGCTCAATGGCTTTGCTATTTTTGAGAAATCTTTGATGAACCTTCTGTAGAAACCAGCATGCCCAAGAAAACTCCTTACTGCTTTCACATTAACGGGTATAGGAAGTTTTTCAATAATTTCTATTTTAGCTTTATCAACTTCTATACCTTTGCATGACACTTTATGCCCAAGAACTATCCATTCAGGAACCATGAAATGGCATTTTTCCCAATTCAAGACCAAGTTAGTTTCTTGGCATCTTTTCAAAACAAGAGTTAAATGATGCAAACAGGTGTTAAATGAATTGCCAAAGACAGAAAAATCATCCATGAAGACTTCTAAAAATTTTTCAACCATATCAGAGAAAATGGAAAGCATACACCTCTGAAATGTGGCTGGGGCATTGCATAGCCCAAAGGGTATCCTCCTGTATGCAAAAACTCCAAATGGACATGTGAAGGCAGTCTTCTCTTGATCCTTGGGGTCCACCACGATTTGATTGTAACCAGAATACCCATCCAAGAAGCAATAATAGGCATGGCCGGCCAATCTTTCCAGCATCTGATCAATGAATGGGAAAGGGAAATGATCTTTCCTTGTGGCATCATTCAATCTTCTATAATCTATGGACATCCTCCACCCAGTCACTGTCCTAGTAGGGATCAACTCATTCTTCTCATTGGTGATGACCGTCATTCCTCCCTTTTTTGGTACAACTTGAACCGAGCTCACCCATGAGCTGTCAGAGATTGGAAAAATTATTCCAGCATTCCATAACTTCATGACTTCTTTTTGAACTACCTCCTTCATGGCTGGGTTGAGCCTTCTTTGGGGTTGAACCACAGGCTTTGATTATTCTTCTAGCAAAATTTTATGCATACAAATGGCTGGGCTAATGCCTTTGATATCGTCAATTGTCCAACCCAAGGTTGCTTTGTGAGCTTTCAACACTTCAATCAACCTTGTTTCTTCTTCCATGTTCAAGGAGGAGTTAACGATCATTGGTAGGGTCTCTTCTTCTCCCAGGAATGCATATTTGAGGTGAGGGGGGGAGAGGCTTCAACTCCTGTTTTGGCTTCTCTTTCTCCTTGTCTTCACTGGAGATTTCTACCACTTCTTCTTCCTGTTGCTCATGACAAGTGGCTTCTAACATTTCCTCCACCAGACTTTCTATCATGTCCACCTTCATGTAGTTCTCTTGTTCAGGGGGGTGTTGCATTGATTTGAAGACATTGATGACCATTTGCTCATTATGCACCCTGAAAATCATCTCTCCCTTCTCTACATCAATAATGGCTCTGGCTGTGGCTAAAAATGGCCTTCCCAAGATGATTGAATTGTTTCCTTCTTCCTCTGTATCCAGAATTACAAAGTCTGCAAGGAAGATAAACTCCCCAACCTTCACTAACAGGTTTTCCACAATGCCATTGGGTGTCTTGATTGATCTGTCAGCCATCACCAAAGACATCCTGGTAGGTTTAAGTTCTTCTATGGCAAGCTTTCTCATCATTGATAACGGCATCAGATTAATGCTAGCACCAAGGTCACAGAGAGCTTTGTCTAAGGTCATTTTGCCTATGGTACATGAAACTACAAAGCTCCCTGGATCTTTAAGCTTTGGTGGGATACCTCCTTGAATCACAGCACTACATTCTTCAGTGAGAAGTATCGTTTCCTTCTCTTGCCAACTCCTCTTGTTGTTGATAAGCTCTTTCAGGAACTTTGCATACAGGGGCATCTGTTCCAATGCTTCAGCCAGTGGAATATTTATCTCTAATTTTTTGAAGACTTCAAGAAATTTAGGGAAGTGTTGGTCCTTAGTCTCTTTGCTGAACCTTTGAGGATATGGCAATAGAGGTGTGAAGTTTACTCCTTGCCTTTGGTCCTTGGGTGGTTCTCCCATTGCTTCCTTCTCTTTTCTTGATTTTTATGGCTGGTCTCCCTTTTCTTGAGCCTGATTCTGAGTTTGCTTGCTTGCTGTTACATCCTCATCATTGGCTTTCTCTTCTTCAGCTTGTTTCTTGTCACCTTCCTTTGGCTTCTTAGTTGCTTCTTCATTTTTCACCAAGATCTTTTCACTCCTTAGTTGTATTGCTTTACACTCCTCTTTTGGGTTAGGAATGGTGTCACTTGGTAGTGAGCTTGATGGTCTTTCGATGGTAATCTGCTTGGAGAGCTGTCCAATTTGCCTCTCCATATTCTTCATGGAGGCTTCCTGGTTCTTTATTGTCATCTCTTGGTACTTCATCATTTTATCCATCAAGAGCTCCAAATTGGTGATCCTCTGAGAGTCTTGTGCGATTGGTTGATTGTGGGGTGTTGAGGGCTGAGGGTAATTATTTTGGTTGAAGGCTTGGTTATTGGATGGATGATGGTTAGAGTTGGGGTAAGTGTTTTATGGTTTTCTGTATGTGTTTTGGTTATTATTCTGTTGGTTGTTGTGGTTTGTGTTTTTTCAACTGTTTTGGTTTGAGTTTCTTTGCCATGGTTGTTGAGGTTGATTGTGATTGTCTCCCCATCTGAGGTTAGGATGGTTCTTCCATGAGGGGTTGTAAGTATCACCATAGACTTCATTTGGCCCAGAATTTTGGTTATGCATGTACTGGACTTGTTCTTGCTATTGCTCCTCTTGAGTCTCTTCATTTTGCTCCCATGTGGTTGATGGTTAGCTTGTGTTGATTGCTGCAACTTGGAGATTGTGAATCTTCTTGGCCATTTGCTCAAATTGTTGTTGAATTTACTACTGCATCATCTTATTTTGAGCTAAGATTGAGTCCAGTCCTTCCAACTCCATCACTCCTTTCCTTTGTGATGGTTGGCGTTGCCTTTGGTGAGCAAAGAAATATTGGTTGTTGACCACCATATCAATGAGATTTTAGGCTTCCTCTGCAGTTTTCATGAGTTGCAAAGAGCCTCCAGCTGAATGATCCAACGCTTCCTAGGATTTCAAAGTCAAGCCTTCATAAAAATTCTGCAGCTTATCCCACTCAGTGAACATTTCAGGAGGGCACTTCCTGATTAGAGCCTTGTATCTCTCCCATGCCTCATAGATGGGTTCAGCTTCCATTTGTGTGAATGTTTGTACCTCAGTCTTCAACCTAATGATCCTTTGAGGCGGGTAAAATTTAGCAAGGAACTTGGTTACTAGATCATCCCAATTGTTTATGCTGTCTCTTGGAAAGAATTCCAACCATTGAGTGGCTTTGTCCCTGAGGGAGAATGGAAATAGCAGTAGCTTGTAACTGTCAGGATGCACTCCATTAGTTTTGACAGTGTCACAAATCCTCAAGAAGGTAGACAAGTGTCAGTTAGGGTCTTCAAGTGGTCCTCCTCCATAGGAACAATTATTTTGGACCAAGGTGATGAGTTGTGGCTTCAGTTCAAAATTATTTGCATTAACATTTGGGGTAAGGATACTACTCCCACAATGTCTAGGATTTGCAAAAGTGTAGGAAGCCAAAACTCTCCTCTGTGGTGGATTATTGTTGTTATTGGCTGCTCCTTCTGGTGGATTTGGTGGATTTGTTAAGTGTTCCTCCATATCTTGGAATTCTTCTTCTGAATCCTCTTCTCCAACAATGTTTTTCCCTCTTTCATCTCTTTTTAATCTCCTAAGAGTTCTTTCGTCTTGTTCACAAAAGTGGGTATAACTCTCCTTGTACCTGACATACAATCAAAACAAAAAGAATCACACAAAACCCATTGCTAGAGTGAAATTTTAGTTAGCTTAAGCAAAAATTCAAATAGTTAGTGTGTTAGTTAAAAGTTAAAGAAACAGAAAATAAAAAGTGTTAGATCTAGATCTCCACTTCACTTAATCATTGTCAATCTAATCAATCCCCGGCAACGGCGCCAAAAACTTGATGGTGTGGAAAACGATCCAACACGAAACTCACCGACAAGTATACCGGGTCGCATCAAGTAGTAATAACTCACATGAGTGAGGTCGATCCCACAGGGATTGAAGGATTGAGCAATTTTGGTTTAGTGGTTGATTTAGTCAAGCGAATCAAGTATTGGTTGAGTAGTTTGTATTTGGCAGAAACTAAATTGCATGAATTATAAAGGAAGAGGGAAGAATTGCAGTAAATTAAAGAGAACAGAAAATAAAAGTGCTGAATCTTAAAGAACAAGTAATGTAAATTGCAGAAACTTAGATTGCAAAAAATATAAATGGCTGAATCTTAAAGTGCAAGAAATGTAAATTGCTTAAATTATAAAAGGAATTGGGAATTGGGATTGCAGAATTTAAACAAGAACAAGTGAATTGCAATTAAACAGAAGAGTAGAAGGTGAATTGAAGTAAAGTAGATCTAAACAGAAAAGTAGAAATGCTTGAGAAATTAAAACAGAAAGTGACAGATGCTTAATTGCAGCAATTCAAAAGAAGGTTGAAGATCTCAGGAGTGGAAGAGACTAGAAAACAAGTCTAGATCTCAAATTCTTCCTTGATCCAACAAGAGCAATTACAAAATAAATAAAGAAAAGTAAATTGCAGAAAGAGTAGAAGATGAATCAGTAGACAGAAATGGAAATTGAATTATGCAGAAAAGTAAACAAGAGATCTCAAGGTGAGATTGAAACAGAAGTTCTTCAATTCTCCACCCAAAATCCAAAGCAAGAAAACAAAAGAGTGCTCAAGCAAGAACCAGGAAGAAGAGAGATCAATTCCCCTTCCCAATTCTCTAAGATCTAAATTCAAAAGTAAAAGCTCAAAAATGAAAATGAAAATGTAAAGAAAATTTCAAAGTAAAGTCTAGAGGTCCTAACTTAATCAAACTAGCTTCTATTTATACACTTTCTATTCTTGGATTTTAGAATTTGGATGGGCTTTTAATTTGGTGAAGAAATGAATTAAGTTTGATTTTTAATTGAAATTCAGCCCAAGTTGCTCCCAGGAGGATGCTCTGCTCTTGTGGAGAGCGGAGCATTGAAGCTTGTGTGGGGATCCTTGTTGCGTCCAAGGCTGGGAGGCATCAGGGGAATGCTCCGCTCATGTGGGGAGCGGAGCATTGGAGCCTTGTGTGGGATGTCTTGCGCGCGCCTTGCTTCCCTGGACCGTGTCATGATGCTCGTGTGTGCCAAGGAGTAGCGCTCTGCTCTCCTTGTGAGCTGAGCATTGATGCTTCCAAGAGGAGGTCCCTGGTTCGATCCTGGCTGGAGGCACACTGGCTTCTTTTCTTTTGTGAAGGAAGTAGCGCTTCTCTCTCCTGTTTTCCTTGAGGTACTTGGTTCGAATCTTGGAGGAAGCATTTGGCAAATATTTCCTTTGATTTATATTTGGAGGATGCCCGATAATGCTCCCAAGGAGAGCGGAGCATTGCTTTTGCTCCCTTGTTTCTTGTTTCTCAAATTGTGCTCCGCTCTCAAGAGGAGCAGAGCATTGAGCCTTGTTGCCTTGGTCCATTATTGCTTCCTTGAGAGAATGTTGCGCTCCCTTGGAGAGCACTGGGCTCTTGGAGAAAGCTTCCTCCTTCCATGTGCCACGCTTCCCACTTTTCTTTGCCACACTCTTTCTTCCTTGGGCCACACTTCTTCAGCCACGCTTTCTTCTTTTCTTCTTTTCTTCACCTATAATTAATCAAAACAACCAATCAAAGTATCACCAAATTCACAAGGTTTATAAATCATTAAAAATCAATTAAATTTAGCTTAAACCTCATGATTTAGTGTCAATTAAATGGTGGTTGTTTGATTCAAAGAAACTATATAATTCCATTCCAAATTACTTACTTAGAATGCAAGAAAGTGCATAAAACCTAATAAAAACAAAGAAAAAGACTTGTAAAACTAGGCTAATATGACTTGTCATCAGTCACCTCCGAGAAGAGGGTTAAGGGTTTATGGTGGGAGTAGCGATGGTGGGAGTGCCGAAAAGGAGCACCGACGGAGGCATTGCGAGTGCCAACGATGTTCTTCGGAGTGCTGGGGTTCTTCAGAGCGCCATCAGTATTTAGGATGAAGCACAAAAAGGTTTAGGGTTTCGAAGAAAGAGTTTCGAGAGTCTCAAGGTGTGCCACAAAAAAATAATGGTTCTTCTAAATGAAAGCTTTTTTTAGTTTAGGGAACCTTTTGGCCACGCTTTTAAAGCGTGCCAAAAGAGTTACAGGAAACGGCTATGCTTTTAAAATGTCACTATAACGAAACTATCTCCCCACGCTTCAAAAGCGTGCCTGTTTTTCTCTAAAGCGCGGCAAAAAAAGTGTGGCCCAATCTCTAATCAATTGCTACCCTTAAAAAAGCATGGCCATTGACTCCTTTTTGTCACGCTTTTAAAGCATGACAAGAAAAAATGTGGCAAATCTCTAATCAATTGTTACCCTCATAAAAGCGTGACCATTGACCCTTTTGGCCATCTTTTAAAGTGTGGCATGAAAAAAGCGTGGCCACATGCCTTTTTTCTTGTAGTGAGCTATCACCAGAGAAGCATAACGATGAAAAAGAAAAAAGGGTCTATGGGGATGAAGAAGATGAAGACGATTCCGATGATTAGGAAGGTACCTCCGAAGAGGAAGACGAACAAAAAGATGAAGATGAATCCGAATAAGAATAACCTTATTTTGGTTTGCATTGGCCTTAGTTCCATTTTATGTGTTTCTTTATTATATATTAAACATTAATTATATTGTAATAGAATTACCTTATTTTTAACCATTTCATTTTTGTTTCAGGTAGACATGATGATAGGTAGAGGTGTCGGGAGTTGGGCTTGTCGTTCAAGTAAAGGGAGGGTGACCGCAACCCTTGGACTTTTCAATCATCGCCCTATACTTCAACTACCCTTGGGATGTTATAGGCACAGGCCACAAAGCACCAGCCCTTCATTATGGTACCTAACTCCAATTATGTTAGACTTGTTGTTGCACTTGTTGCTCCTCCTGTTGATCATCTTACTGCTTCACTAGAGTGGACTCCTCTACCGTCGCTACCCCCTTCAGCTGCCCACTACATCTATGCCACTTTCTGTGATAAACACCACAGTGCTTGAATCCTCTCATGGATTTCAATCAGATCTCCTAACATAATGGGTCATTAAGATTACAATTTGGTTGATGGATTAACTGTGTGAGCACTATTTTAATTGGCTTTAAATGAAATTTATATTGAAATTGTTAAATAATATTTGTGTTTACAAATCTTAAGGTATTCCTTGATAGATTTGCACCATATAACAATGCACGTACATAAGAGTGTACTAATATAATCAAGCTGATGTATGACCACCGATGACCGAGCTACAAGAAGATTTCCAAGCCAGAGAGCGATGGTTTGATAAGCACAGGGTAAAATGTGTATTTATTCAAACTTCTTAGTTTCTATCTTTTGTTTTGTTTATGTATTTAATTTGATGGACTAATACAAATTGTTTATATATCAAGGAGAAATTTACATATGAAAATAGTCACAATGCCATGATCTAGAAGATATCCACCACCACATGGCTAGGCAGTTTCAGTAGATACTTGAGGATGTACATGAGATACAAAACCACCTTATTTAGTGGCTTTGGGTGGACATTAAGAAGGCCCTCTATGAGTATTGGGAGAATGATGACGGGTTAAATATCACCAGGCCACAAATAAGGCCAATAAGGCATGCAAGTATAATGGCGGTTTAGCCACTTTTACGAAGACAAAGACCAGAAGGTATATGACTTGTTTAAACATATTAAGCTCATTTTATCTTTGATTTTTAAATTAATTATTACCTGATTTAACCTATTCATTCAATATGTGCAACTTAAGTTGTTGGACTGTGAGGCGACGATAATGGAGGTCTTCAAGTACACTCACACTCTAAAGGAGAACACGAACAGATTCGCTGATTAGCAATCAGCAGATTATTATGTGAGTAATCATTTTAATTTATTTCATAACATATAATCATTTTTAATTAATGTTAACTATATATAGTTGTCATCCTAACATTTGTATATCATGTATTAAGAATTATATACGCAGAACTTAGAGGTTGCAACCTAGCAATCTCAAAGCAGAGTGGGGAGGACATCAACAACTTATCTGCTTCTATAGTCGATATTGATGCAGTGTGGTACCAAATTGCATTCAAGCCGTACAAGAACCGTGTTTACAGGCTGGGATCATTTTTCGCCAGTAACCTCTGCACCTCCACCTTGTACCTTAAGGGATTCGTCCATCTCAGCCACCAGCCCTGCAAATCCTCATGATGTCAATTTGTGTAAGCAAATCTACAACCTGACCTAGAGCCTCCAAGATCAGGGTCAACAGCTATATCTGGCTACGGAGAGGTATAAGGAACTCCTTGCACGCATAGCAGAGAGGGATGCTCGAGATGTCGAGCTAGAGTCCTTGAGGCAGGAGCTGGAACAAATGCAAGAATGCCACTACAATAGAAATGGTAGATAGTGGCAGCTAATTAGCAGTGATTTTTAAAGTTTCCGTTATCTATCCATTTTGCGACAGTTGTTGCAGCGAAACTGGAAGCAGCTATTATATCTCCTAGTTCAATTTAGGTGGAAACGGAAATTAATATGCCTTTTTTCTCTCTCCTCCCTCAATCTCATCTCTTTTATCTTTCACGACAACTCAAATGAGTAAAACCTAGCTTTTGTCGCCTATCTATCCTCGAACTTTCATATCCTTCCAATCTCACATTCGTTTCCACTAACTTCGTCACACGCACCTTTCCCATCTTTGAAAAAAGCACTGTTATTACCGGATTCGGGGTTAACGTCATGCTTCTCTGCTTTGTCTCTCACGTCGATTTGATCGCAATCTCCGCCTGTGCAGTGAGAGGTTTAAATATGATGCAGTTGGAGAAGAGTCCCACCATTGTAACCTCTAGCCTCCATCACCGCTGCCACTCATCATAGTTCAGATCTGTCCTAGCTACTCTCCAACGTCTACTCATGCCACTTCAAATCGCTGAAAAATTAAAAGCTCCACATTGGACATAATTCTCCTGTAGGTTCTGCTCGCTACTAGTGCCTCCTTCCATTTGCTTTGCTCATTCACTTTTGGTTTGTTCTTTTTTGTTTGTTTTGTTCTAAAATTTTTTATTAACTTTAAAATTAGTTTTAGTCTTACTTTTTTTATCTATTTAATTGCTTTTCTTTTTTGGTAACTATTGTCATAATACTGTCTATGACCATGAGCTGTGATTTACTAATTTACTGGGTTGTTGTCTTATACTTAAAGCTTAATGTGAGTCTGATATTGAAATTTATGTATAAGGAACTAGATTCATTTTATCATTCTTTAGTTGGTTTATGTTCAATTGATGCTATTTTCAGTTCATAACTCCTGCCTTAGCTTATTAAAGATATTTTCCTTCATTTTGCTAATTTTGTACATCAATGTATTTTTCTTGATTATATCCACAAGTACAAAGAAGAAAATTTGTGCACTGCAATTGGAAGTATGTTTCTAATCATAATATATTTGCTTTATTATCTTATTTTTTTATTGATGAAAATAAGATGGATCTTGATTTGAGAATTTTCTCAATGTAAGCGGTAAAGTGTGTTAGCCCCTAATATTTATTGAATTATGTAAACTTTTTTATCATTTTTGTGTGCATAGACTGATTTTATTTTGAGATGCAGAGGAACATAATTCAGTGATGTAAAAGAAAATAGCTTACTGCAATAATAGAATAATGGCACTTCTTGTCAGTGAGGAAGCTATTCTTGTATATTAAAATTGGCTATTTTTCAGGCCTATTGTTGTTCTTTACTCTACCTATTGCCATTATTTTCTTACTCTGTATTTATGTCGCTTTTAACCCTTCAATGGCCATCAGTTTTACCATCATTAAAAATTATTAGTTTAATCAATACATACACACACACACATAATATAATGGTCATGTTTATTGAATTTATTTTACTTTCATTTTTAGCATAATTTTAATAAGTTAAGGAATTTGTTGCCAATTCAATAATGGCTTTGTAACTTTCTCTTGAGAGTGGCATGTTTTGGTTCACTATAGAAAATGCTGAACTTAAAAAGGTGCGTGAAGATCTCCAAAATAGGCTTGATCTTCTGAGAAAGCAATCTGAGGATGTGGGTGCCAAACATGTTACTTTGTGTTCTTGTTTAATTACCCACTATTTTCTTAGTATATACTCAATTGATTTTCGTACTCCAAGAAGGCAAAAAGGTTCTTTGTTTTAGAGCTATGATCATAAAGGGCCTATCATAGATGTTGTTGTCTGGCATGGTAGAGAGGCCTGGAAGGTTGCTCTTGACACACAAAGTATTGAGGATGATCCAGAATGTGGGAAGCTTGCTAACTTTGTACCCTGAACTAATTACAGGTACATTTGGCAGCTAGTATTTTTGTTCATTTTAACTTTTTATGTAGTTAATTTCTTGCTTGAAAAATCATCTCATGCAATTGGTTGATGCTCATCTGTTTATAATGATTTTCTACTTAAAAATTCTATGTTATTTCACTTCTTAAATTGATTAACCTTATGCTTTGTTAATCATGATATCTCGTTGAGTTATTTCATTTATGAATTTTGTTTCTTGTATTAGTCATACATCAAAAGAATGCCTCATCCCTCTCATTTTATCTTTTGCTTTCTGTCATAAGTTATGCCAGAAAAAAATTAAAATTAAAGGAAACTATTATCTTATACAAAAGCAGTAGCCCACTAATTAAGTAAGAAAATCAGGGGTTCCCCACACTAAAAAAAATAGTTTAAAATGGCATTAATATTACAGCAGTTCTAAAGAACTGCCATAATATTCGGATATTATGGCATTTTATGTTGCTGCCATAATTAATTTGCATAAAATGGCAATTTTGAGCGACTGGGCGGTTTTAACCGCCATTATCTGTGCCCATTATTTAAAATAATCCAAAACTCTGACTCAACCTTGAAATTACACACCAAAGCAAAAACGATGCTGCCACTGTGTTAGAGGAAGGACAAAAATGACGTTGTCTAAGCGATATGCTCTGGCGATGATTTACTCCAGCGCCAATGATGAGCAGATATTTTATACGCTTTTTGGCATCATATTCATATAGGTTTAGTTATATTTTGTTTAAGTTTTATTATATTTTCATAGGTTTTAGTGCAAAATTCATATTTTTGGATTCTATTTTGAGTTTGTGTGTTTTAAGATGATTTCAGGTATTTTCTGGCTGAAATTGAAGAGCTTTGGAAGAGTCTGATTGGGAGACAAAGAAAGGACTACAGATGCTGTCAAATTCTGATATCCATGCACTCGAAGGAGCATTTCTGGGGCTATAGAGGTTCAAATGGTGCGCTCTCAATGGCTATGGAAAGCTAACATCTAGGGATTTCCAGCAATATAAAGTAGTTTATAGTTTGCTCTGGAAATGAAGGCCCAAAGCTGGCCTTCAACACCAGCTACCAACCCTATTCCTGGCATTGGACGCCCAAAAGGGAGCAGCTGGCGTCCAACGCCCCAGAGGGAGTACCACTTGTGGCTTCACCCAAGCTCAACCCAAACACTCAACTCAAGTGGGCCCAAGGATGGATTTTGCACCTCTAGTTTAGTCTATCATACTTTTGTACTTCTTAATTATTAGATTAGTATATATAGAACAAGGATCACCCTTGTTCAAAACTTTATGCCATATTTTCGAATACACTATTACTTTCTGTAAGCTATGAGACACTAACCTCCTAGGTTAAGGTTAGGAGCTCTGCTGATTCTTATGGATTAATAATATCATTGTTCTATTTCATTCTATGCTTGATTCCATTCTAGGATGTATCTTCGTTCTTCATCCTAATGAATTGGGAGTGTAACTTGACCGTCATCCCTATTCTACATGGGTTCTTGCAAAGCCTTTGTCGGGATAGTACTGAACCACAAGCTTGATTATACATCTCTTAGACGGCTAATCCACAACTTCGTTGGGGACTTGGAGACATCAGTTCAGCCGAGGTGCGGGGCGATTAGGGCCTTTGTGGTATAGGCTAGAATCAATGGAGCAGCATTCTCTGATATGGAAGATCCGACTTGTCTGTGGCGCTTTGAGTAGAATCACCAAGGGAATGGACTGTAGGAGCTTCACCCCTGTTCAGATTGGATGACCACTGACCTAATATTTGATCTGAAGCATAGGAGATTAATGACCACTGACCTGGTGTTAATCACTTACAGCCTGCCATGGAATGAATCATCAGAAGTTGAAGTAGACAGTGAGAAAAGTTGATCAAGAAGGAGGAAGCATATCTGAAGCCTCAACCATTCTCTTATCATCGATTTCACATCTACCCAGTAATACTTTTTCTATTCTATTTTTATGCGTTTTTCCACAACAACTATATTTTCTATCTGCCTGACTAAGATCTACAAGATAGTTATTGCTTGTTCAAACTAACAATCTCTGTGAGATCGACCCTCACTCACCTGAAGTATTACTTGGACGACCCAGTGCACTTGCCGGTCTATCTGTGCAAATATTGCGGAGTCAATTTTGTGCACCAAGTTTTTGGCACAGTTGCCGGGGATTGTTCAAGTTTGACAAACTACCAGACTACCTTGTTGCTTAGATTAGGCACTTTTAATTGTTCTTGAGTGTTTTTCTTGGTATTAAAGTTGTTCTTGTTTCTTTTCTTTGTATGATCTTAAAATTTTTAAGATTGGTGTCTTTTGGTGTTTTTCTTTCTAATTTTCGAAAAATTAGTATGTTTGATAAAAAAATTTTAAGTTTGGTGTCTTTTAGTTATTTTTCTCTTTCTTCTTTAATTCAAAAAAAAATCAAAAAATATATTTCTTTTATCTTTATTCAATTTTTCGAAAACCTTGCTTTCTTTTCTTATCTTGATTTAAAAATTTTAAGTTTGGTGTTTTCTTGTTAGTAAAGTTTTCATCTTTAGATTTATCCTATCTTTTCAAATCTTTTCAAATCTTATCCTATCTTTTTAATTTAAGACTTTTCTATCTTATCTTCTTTCAAATTTTAATTTCAAATCTTTTTAAATCTTTACTATCTTTTTCAAATTTAATTTTCAAATCTTTTTAATTTAAATCCTATCTTTGAAAAAAGGTTAAGAAATATCACCTTATCTTTTTAAAATCTTTATCTTATCTTTTTCTCTATAATTTTAAAACTCACCTAACTTACATTCTTTTAAAATCAAAGTCTTTTCAATTTTAAATATTTCTTTCTTCTAATTTCGAAAATCACCTTTCAATTTCCAATTCCTTTTAGTTAATTTGCTTTTAATTTTCTTCTTATTTTTGGAAATAAATAAATAAATAAAATAAAGATAAAAATATTTTAATTCTAATTTCTATTTTTACTTCTAATTATTCGAATTCTCCTACCTTCTTTCACCATGGACTCAAATGGAAATGAACAGTTCAGAAGAACTTTGGGGTCCTATACAGCCCCCACGCCTGACTTATTTGGAAGAAGTATCAGTGTACTGACGAGTGGCAGAAGTTAGATCAATTAAGAGATTATAATGTAATAGGACAGCGTTGCGAGTATAGCTCTTAACCAGCTAAAATCTGCCTCATCAATTTAGAAATGTTGTCACAAAAGTTTTAAATAAAAATACTGGGAGTATGAGTCCCAGGTCGTCTCCCAACGAGTTGCTAGAAAGGGTGTTAATTTATTAATCAGGAGTTTTTCGAGAGTTTTGAGAATTGATTAACAGAAAATAAACAATTGTAATTTAGTGCAATAAAAATTAAAAGAGATTTATAATATTCTAAATAAAAAGCCTTGACTGGAGGAATGATTAATCGGAAGTTCTATCCTTGTTGGGATCTCTTAAGTGTAGTATCAAAAAGGATGTTGTTTTCACTTAGTTAACCCTTACTAAATAAAGGAAAGTCAAGTGATTGAGCTAACTTTTATTCACAAATCCTAGTCCTCTCCCTTGGGATGTTCTAGCGTTAGTAAATACAGAACTAGCCAACAACTTCCAATTTAACCATCACTTAAGCCTTCCAACTCAAGTGTCTCCTTTTAATCAACCCCCATGTCAAGTAGGTGATAAACCACTATTTTATGGTTTATCTTGTGCTCAATTGAGTGATTTTTATTAACTCTTTACCCACTTATTCATACTATTTGCATGGTTTTACATTTGCTTTCCTAATTATGTGCTTTGATTGAAAACATGCTTCTCTGGCCTTAAGTTCCCTATGTTTAAATCCTCTCTTATTACCATTAGATGTCTTGATATGTGTGTTAAGTGATTTCAGAGATTACAGGGCAGGAATGGCTCAGAGGATGGAAAGGAATCATGCAAAAGTGGAAGGAATACAAGAAGTTGGAGAAATTGCTAAGTTGTCCAGCCTGACCTCTTCGCACTCAAATGGCTATAACTTTAACTACAGAGGTCCAAACGACGCGGTTCCAGTTGCGTTGGAAAGCTAACGTCCGGGGCTTCACAAAGATATATAATTTTCCATAGCTGCCCCGAAGTTAGGTGACACGAACGCATGAATGACGCGCCCACGCCGCATTTGCGAATTGCAATCCGCGCGAACGCGTGGACGACGCCTCCGCGTCACTTTCCAGCGACCTGAACGTAACAGAAATTGCTGGGGGCAATTTCTGGGCTATTTTTGACCCAGTTTTCGGCTCGATAAACACAGATTAGAGGCTATAAAGTGGAGAAATGCATCCATTCAAAAAACACAAGCTCACAATACACACTTTTAGGATTTAGATGTAGTTTTTAGAGAGACAGGTTCTCTCCTCTCTCTTAGGATTAGGATTTAGGATTCTTTTTAATTTTATTGCTTCAATACCAGGTCCAATATTTTCCTTTAATTAATGTCTCTCTTCTATTTTTAATTATTCCAATTTTTTTACTTGTTAATGTTCCAATTTAGTTTATGAACCTTCCCATGTAAAGATTTGAATGTTCTATTTAATATATTTTGAGGTATTTCAGTTTATGATTGTTTTATTTATGCTATGAATGCTTTCAATTTATCCAAATTATTTTCATTCAAGTAGATTCTCTTCCCTTTTGGCTTTGGTTAAGTAATTGGTAACGCTTGAGCTGTCAAATAAAGCAGTGGTTGAAATTGGGAGTTGCTCCAATAACTCTAGTCTTTCCATAGGAATTGACTAGGACCTGAGGATTAAGCTAATTAATCCACTTGAATTACCTTCGTAGTTAGAGGTTAACAAAGTGGGATTAAAATCTAATTCTCATCACAATTGACAAGGATAGGATTTCCAATTCTATTACCTTGCCAAGAGTTTATTTTATTATTACTATTTTATTTTTCTTATCATTTAACATACTGCTTCCTTACTTTCAAAACCACCAATTTACAAGACTCATAACCAATAATAAGAACATACTTCCCTGCAATTCCTTGAGAAGACGACCCAAGGTTTAAATACTCGATTATCAATTTTAAAGGGGTTTGTTACTTGTGACAACCAAAACGTTTGTAAGAAAGGTTGATTGCTTGGTTTAGTAACTATACTTGCAACGAGAGTTTACTATAACTTCTAAACCATCAATCTTCAATTCTTCAAAATGGCGCCGTTGCCGGGGAATTGCAAACGTGTGCCTTATTATTGGTTATTGTAAATATTTACTTTTTGCTTGTTTATTTGTTTTTATTTTTGTTTTTATTTTTGCTTTTTCATAAATTAAGAGGTTATTGGTTTTTATTTAGTTATTAAAAAATTTTTCAAAAATTTGTTCTTCGTGTTCATCTTGACCTTCAAGTTGTTCTTAGTTGTTTTCTCCATTTTAATCTAAAAATTTTAAGTTTGTTGCCATTTTATTGTTTTTCTCTTTCCTCATTTAATTCAAAAATATCTTTTTTCCTTTATTTTAATTGAATTTTGGAAATTTGCGAAAAAAAAAATTTCAGATTTTTATTTTAAAATTTTTATCTTATCTTATCTTATTTCAAAAATCAAATTTCAAAAATTTAATTTTCAAATTCAAAATTTAAATAACCTTTTAATTTAAAATTTGTTTTTATTTTCGTTTTTAATTTTTATTTACTATTATGAGTTCTCACCCCTCTCGCTTTGAGTTTGGTTCCAATGTTGTTGCAAGGAATGGAAATTATAACAGGGACATGCATCGAGGTCAAAACAATCAGAGATGGAAGGAGCCACGAGGATCTGATCAACCCTTTCGGCAACATCACCTTCCAAAATACCATGGACAACGACCATCCTACAATGCATGCCAAGACAATAGATATGGTGGACCCCCTTGTAGTTACCAGCAAGCTCCATCATATGCCAATAAACCATCTCCTCAACACAACTTTGAACCACCATACTCACAAGCCCCTTACCACCAAACACCACCATATAACCCTAATCCTTATCCATCACACCAACCACCATATGAACCACGCTCAGAACCACCACCTCAATATTCACCATCTCCATATCCATCAATCCAAGAGCACTATGATCCTACTTTTGATAGCCGAGCACAACAAGAATCAAAGGATCGTCTCAAGGAAACAGTGGAAAGATTTCATGCAACCCTTCACCAATTGAATCAAGCGATAAATCAATTAGCTTCCCAACGTTCGGACACTCAAGGAACCCCCATGGCTTCATGTGGATAATCTAATGAAGAATGTAGTATGAAGGAGACATTAGAAACTCCGGTGGACAGCAAGGAGCATGAATTTGTACTGGAACAAGTGGAGGAAGCCGGAATTATTGAAGAAGAAGAAGTGGTTGAAGACTTAGGAGATGATGAACCTCCTTGGGAAAGTCAACACATAGAGCCTCCTTCAAAGACGTTTAAAATTGATGTTGAAGAGGGTGTACAACCTCCAAGACATATCATGGTTGAAGACTTTAAAGAGGTTGATCAAGAGATGGATTCAATCATTGATGAATTCTTATCCGTAATTGAATCCTCTCCCATTGAACTTGACATGGAGATGGAAGAAGAAAAAGCACAACCTCCCACACTCTTGGTGAACAATGAAGAAGAGATTGAATTGGAAGATAGCTACCAAGAGGAAGAGGTTGAAATTGAAGAAGCTTGCAAAGAGGTGGAAACTGTTAAAGAAGAGCCCAGGGGAATGGAGCTTGAAATCACCTTGCCGAAGTTATTGGAGACCCCTCCCCCTTACTTGCCATCATCCTTCACAACATTCAAGTGGGTAAAATTCATATCCCTTAGCTTTCTAATTCCACTTGAATATGGGCTACTGGAGACGGATGGTCAACTTAGAGCTCTTTGTGGCATTAAGAGTAATAGGAAGACAGTTAGTGGTTGGAGTTGTCAAGCAAGGTTCAACATGGTTGTGTGCTCAAAGTTTAAATGCAAAGGTTGGTATAAAGCTCAACTGAATGGGTCTAGGAAGCTGTTTGGATGTCTCAGTGAGAATTCCGACTGTTCACCACCCAAGTGGAAAAATGATGATCAACAAGAAGACGGGTGCAGAAGCAAGATTTGGGACCCCGGAATTCAGTCTAGAAATCAACACCCCGGGAGCCTAAGAATCTGTTTGAAGCTGCTCAAAGGCTTTATGTGCCTAGTTTGGGATTCCGGAGGCCATTGGAATTACAAACATTGGTGAAAATTCCTGGATGAGTTCAAGCACAAGCCACCATAACAGGGAGCTCACCAAATGTCCAACTTAAGGACTTTAACTAAAAGTGCTAGGTGGGAGACAACCCACCATGGTATGATCGCTCCTTTTTTAATTATAATTTTATTTAGTTTTATTTGTTTTTGAATTTTATTTTATTTCATTGAATCTGGAATTACTCATAACATCTGCATACTGCATTCTACATTTTGCATAAAAAAAAGCACGCACGCGACGCGGAAGCGTCGCTGACGTGTCCGCGTCACAAGTGCATTAAGGAAGAAAAGAAAAGTGAACAGAGAGTCACGCGAGAGCGTGGCTGGAGGCGTGCCTTTGGCACAAATTGATCCACGTGACCGCGTCGCTGACGCGTACGCGTCATGTGGGAAATATGCCTCCCACGCGAATGCGTGGCTCTGTAAAATCGACGTAAAGGGGTGCATGGCAGAGAGTTATAATGGAGCGGGGCTGGAATGGTGCTAGCAGCACAAGCCCCACCACGCGAACGTGTCACCCACGCGTCCGCGTCATATTGGAAATAAGACCACCCGCGCGATCGCGTCAACCACGCGACCGCGTCACCCAAAAAAAAAATTTTTGGCGAAAAGAGTTTTGAACAGAGAGTTGTGTGAACGCGAGGCTGCACTCGCGCCAATCACACAAATCAGGCCACGCAATCGCGTGACCTACGCGTCCGCGTCACCTGACCTTATCGCGCACCACGCGACCGCGTCACTCACGCGTCCGCGTCACTCACGCGTCACTCACGCGTCCGCGTTGCCTGCGCCGCACAACTTATCCAGATCAGCGCCAATTATCTTATCTTTTCTTTTCTAATTCTAATCTCTTCTATCTTTTCTTTTTTTTCTTCTTTCTTTCTTACTATATTTCTTTTCCTTCTCATCCTTCTTATTTTTCTTTTTATTTTATTTAATTTATTTGCATACTTTCATTCATTGCATTTTAATTTTGTTCATATTTTTATTTTCTTTTCTAAATTTATTATTTTACCATTGGTGTTCAAATGTTCTTATTCAACTGTTATATCTTTTCTGGTATTATCTTGGTGCTTATGACTTATTTTATTCTGATTGGGTAACATTATTTAAATCAATGCTAATCTTTTATGATACTTGTACTTCTCTTGCATTGATATGAACTTATACTATCTTGCATTACCCATATTCTCCTCTCCTTTGTTGCAATTTCTGCACCACTGATATGCCATGTGCTTCTATTGTTTTCTCACGAACATGTTGAAGCTTCCATGCAAATGAGACCCTTATCATCTGGCATTAATACCCATATTTTATTTATTTTCTATCTTTATTTTGGGTTACTTTTCTTCCCTTTTTCTTTCAGGATGGCCACCAGGAAGAGAACCCGAAGATGTTTACATAGGAGAGACAAACAAGTTCCTACGCACATTCCTTGATGAGAAAAGTGTCAGTTGAAGCAACCCATCCACTTGCACATCTTAGCATGCACCGATGACGGTGCAATCTTTAAGTGTGGGGAGGTCGATACCAATCTCCATGGGTTAGTTACTCTTCTATCTCAACACCAATATTTTATTTTCTTTGTTTGTTCATTGCTGCATTTGCATATTTAATTGCATGTTTGTTTGATTTTATGCATTTAGTTACCACTTGGTTGAAGTAATATTTTCTTTTTCAAGAAATTTTTATAGTATTTCACTAATTTAAATTAAAAATTTTTCTATTAAAACTTGTTTGAAGTTGTATTTGGAACATGATTTTTGAGCCAAAGAACACACAACCTGTGAGATTTTGAGCTTATTTACATGGTTACATTATTTAACCATAAATATTTTATTCTTGTGTGTTTTTTTCTCTATAATTGCAATCTTTGCTTTGTTCCATTCTATATGTCCATTATTTAGTGTATTTACATGCTTGCATATGATTGAGGCTATTATTTGTTATTAGCTCAGTTATCTCAAATAAGCCTACCTTTTACATCACCCTTGTTAACCCCCTTGAGCTTTTTAATCCCCTCTTGTTCTATAAACCACATTACTAGCCTTAAGCAGAAAAACAAAATAATAAATCCCAAGTTGAATCCTTGGCTAGCTTAAGATAGATATTGTGTATAATTTAAGTGTGGGGAATTTTATGGGAACATGGGATGATATAAAAAGTAGGGAATTAAATTGAATAAGTTATTTGAAAATTTGGGAAGCATGCTCATGTGAAATCAAAATAATTAAATTACCATGTGCATTGAAAAAAAATATTAAGTAATTAAATAAGGGGATACAAAAAAAAAAAAAGAGAGAAGAAAAAAAAAAGAGAAGAAAAATAATATTACCCCAAATGCAAAATAAAAAGAATCAATGCACATGGACAAAATTCAAAAATAAGTTTGATACTTGAGCATGTAATACAAAAGTGGGAAAAATTTGGGTAGCTAGGTAAGGTATTTTAAAATTGTATAAACTATGTATATGTTAGGTGAGATCTTAGACTAATGAAGGATTCACTTTATAAAGCTCACTTGGCCATACATATATCCTTACCTTTACCTCAGCCCCATTACAACCCTAAAAAGACCTCATGAAGTTTGCATTAGTATATTAAATATTTGTTGATTAGTTAGATGAAGAACAAAGATTTAGAAAGCATGACTAGAGAAGAGTAGAGTGAATTACCCTATACACTTGAGAGACTAGAGTGATATACACTACCAGTACGGGTTCAATGCTTGATTCTATGTTCCCTGCTTTCATGAGCTATCTTCTTACAAGTTTACTTGTCTTTTATTGTATAATTTGAATTAGTGAAATCTGATTTATGTTTGTCTTGAAAGATTCATTTACTTTTAACCAAGTAGGTAGAAATATTTTGCATATAGTTGCATTCATATAGATAGGATTGCATTTCATACATTCTATCATTCCTCTTCACTTCTTTATAGCTTCTCTTGAGCTTAGCATGAGGACATGCTAATGTTTAAGTGTGGGGAGGTTGATAAACCACTATTTTATGGTTTATCTTGTGCTCAATTGAGTGGATTTTATTAACTCTTTACCCACTTATTCATACTATTTGCATGGTTTTACATTTGCCTTCCTAATTATGTGCTTTGATTGAAAACATGATTTCAGAGATTACAGGGCAGGAATGGCTCAGAGGATGGAAAGGAAGCATGCAAAAGTAGAAGGAATACAAGAAGTTGGAGAAATTGCTAAGCTGTCCAGCCTGACCTCTTCGCACTCAAACGGCTATACCTTTAGCTACAGAGATCCAAACGACGCGGTTCTAGTTGCGTTGGAAAGCTAACGTCCGAAGCTTCGCAACGATATATAACTTTTTATAACTTCCCCGAAGTTAGGTGACACGAACGCGTGAATGACGCGCCCGCGTCGCATCTGTGAATTGCAATCCGCGCGAACGCGTGGGCGACGCCTCCGCGTCACTTTCCCGCGACCTGAACGTAACAGAAATCGCTGGGGGCAATTTCTCGGCTATTTTTGACCTAGTTTTCGGCCCAAAAAACATAGATTAGAGGCTATAAAGTGGAGGAATGCATCCATTCAAAAAACACAAGCTCATAATACACAATTTTAGGATTTAGATGTAGTTTTTAGAGAGCGAGGTTCTCTCCTCTCTCTTAGGATTAGGATTTAGGATTCCTTTTAATTTTATTGCTTCAATACCAGGTCCAATATTTTCTTTTAATTAATGTCTCTCTTCTATTTTTAATTATTCCAATTCTCTTACTTGTTAATGTTCCAATTTAGCTTATGAACCTTCCCATGTCAAGATTTGAATGTTCTATTTAATATATTTTGAGGTATTTCAGTTTATGATTGTTTTATTTATGCTATGAATGCTTTCGATTTATCAAAATTTTTTTCATTCAAGTAGATTCACTTCCCTTTTGGCTTTGGTTAAGTAATTGGTAACGCTTGAGCTGTCAAATAAAGCAGTGGTTGAAATTGGGAGTTGCTCCAATAACTCTAGTCTTTCCATAGGAATTGACTAGGACCTGAGGATTAAGCTAATTAATCCACTTGAATTACCTTCATAGTTAGAGGTTAACAAAGTGGAATTAAAATCCAATTCTCATCACAATTGACAAGGATAGGACTTCCAATTCTATTACCTTGCCAAGAGTTTATTTTATTATTACTATTTTATTTTTCTTATCATTTAACATACTGCTTCCTTACTTTCAAAACCCCCAATTTACAAGACTCATAACCAATAATAAGAACATACTTCCATGCAATTCCTTGAGAAGACGACCCGAGGTTTAAATACTCGGTTATCAATTTTAAAGGGGTTTGTTACTTGTGACAACCAAAACGTTTGTAAGAAAGTTTGATTGATTGGTTTAGTAACTATACTTGCAACGAGAGTTTACTATAACTTCTAAACCATCAATCTTCAGTTCTTCAGTAGGGAATCTACTCCATTGACATGAATATAATAATAAGAAAAACATAAGAAGAAGACATGATAATTTAAATAAAATAGGGATTCAAAATTAATTAAAAGTAAAAGTAATCCTTCGCATTAACAATCCATGAAAATAATCCAATTACCACTTTAAACAAGAATTAAGAATGTGGAATAAATAAATAAAAGCTTAAGGAAGAAAACAAACTAGAATAATATCTTCAACGGAGGTGATGACTCTTTAATATCCAAAAGCAAAAGCATAAAACTAATAAACTATGAATGTAAAGAGAAACTAGAGGAAGAGTAATTCTCTCTCTAGATTCAGATCTAAAAACCTAAAAACTATCCTAATGAGAATATGTGAATGTGTCTCTGTATGTCTGTCTTGAGTCTCTGCATGTTCCCTGGCTTTATTCTGTGTTTCTCGGCCGAAAACTGGGTCAAAACGTGGCCCAAAATTGCCCCCAGCATTTTCTGTTAATTCTGTAGATTGTGCAGGTCACGCGTACGCGTCAATCACACGTGCGCGTCATTTGGCGAATTTTCTCGTCACGCGTACGCGTCGTCCATGCGTGCGCGTCGTCTTGTAGAGCTCCATTCTACGCGTACGCGTCAGGCACGCACATGCGTCGCTGCAATTTCCTCCATTCCGTGCGCTCGCGTGAGCCATGCGCGCGCGTCGGTGCTCGCTGGTCATCTCCTTAGTTTCTTGTGTTCCTTCTATTTTTGCGAGCTTCCTCTCCATTCTCTAAGCCATTCCTGCCCTATAAAGCCTGAAACACTTAACATACGGATTATGACGTCGAATGGTATAAAAGAGAATTTAAATATACAATTAAAGATCTCTAAGAAGCAAGTTTTCAATCATAAAACAATACTAGGAAGGGATTATAAAATCATGCAATTAGTATGAATAAGTGGGTGAAGACTTGATGAAACCACTCAATTAAACACAAGATAAACTATAAAATTGTGGTTTATCAACCTCCCCACACTTAAACATTAGCATGTCCTCATGCTAAGCTTAAGGAGACAAAATAAATGAGTAGGGAAAAGTAAGACTCATACAATGCAATGCAACCTATGTATATGAATGCAACTATATGCTAAAATGATTTTGCCTACTTGGTTAAAAGTAAATAAGTTCTTCAAGACAAAAATAAACCAAATATCACTAATTAAAATTTATACAGTAAAAACAAGTAAACTTGTAGAAAGACAGCTCATGAAAGCAGAGAACATAGAATTAAGCATTGAACCCTCACTGATGGTGTATATGCACTCTAGTCACTCTAGTGTATAGGGTAATCACTCTACTCTTCTCTAATCATGCTTTCTAAACCTTGTTCTTCACCTAACCAATCAACAAGTATTTAATGTACTAATGCAAATATCATGACGTCTTTTAAAGGTTGTAATGGGGCCAAAGTAAAGGTGAGGGTATATATATATATATATATATATATATATATATATGGCTAAGTGAGCTATAAATTGAATCTTTGATCAACCTAAGCTCTCACCTAAACACACACACACTCTATACTTTTAAATTCATGCCTAGCTATCCAAAATTTTCCCACTTTTGTATCATATACTCATGTATCAACTTTTCTCTTAACTTGTATCACATATGCATTGATTTTTTCATTAACTTGCTTAGCATTGGGGTAATTTTGTCCCCTTATTTATTTATTTAATCACTTAATTACTTGAATATTTTTGGTTTTTTTTTGAAGCATAAAAATAAACATAACATTATCAACGCATATGGACTTATAATTTTTCTAGTTTCACATGAGTAGGTACCCAAATTCCTAATATTTTATCATGACACATTCCCTTATTAACCCATGTTCCCACAATTTTCCCATACTTTATTGACACACAATTTCTATCTTAAGCTTAACCAAAGATTCAAATTGGGGTATTACTTGTTTTTTTGCTTAAGGCTAGTAACGTGGTAAAATATAGAACAAATAGGATTTAAAAGGATCAAGGTGGCTAACAAAGGTAAATGGAAGGGTAGGCTATTTGGGATAAGTGAGTTAATAATCAAACAATGGCCTCAATCATATGTATGCATATAACACATTAAATATTTGACATATAGGAAGGAACAAAATATAGATTACAATCATAGAGAAGCAAACACACAAGAATAAAATATCATGGTTAAATATTGTAACCATATAATTAAGCTCAAATCTCACAGGTTGTGTGTTCTTTGCTATAATTCATGTTCCAAATACAATCTTTAAACAAGTTTAACACAAAAATTTTTTATTTAAATTAGTGAAAATTTTCAAAATAAAGTCTTGAGAAGAAACATATTATTTTTCAACCAATTAGAACATGCATGCAAATACCTATTACTATGCTATTTATCCTATCCTAAAAGAAAAATAAATAAATATCCTATTTTATTAGTGTTAAGAAAGAGAAATTACCTCCGGAAGTCAGGTACTAGCCGACCTCCCCACACTTAAAGCTTGGCACCGTCCTCGGTGCCATCAGTCAGGAACAACGGGGGGCTGGTAGCAGCATCTCCACAATCGGGACCGTCATGGCTCCCTGTGCTGGTAAATGAAGTGGAGTCCGAGGTGTCTGGTTTTTCTTCAAGTGGATGGTTACCAACAAGCAACGAGGTATGTAAATCGGCGTTTGTTACGGCGCTCTCTTTGCTTTCCTTTCCGGTCATGCCGGTCTAACCTCTCAAGTATCTGATGGAGCAGTTGGTTTGTTGAAGATGCTTGTGATGTGGAAGGAGAAGGGATATCTTCTGCTGGTTCTGTGTTCCGATTGGTAGTGGCTGCTAGAGATCTGATATACTTCCCGTTAGGGACTATCTGGTCATCTCGTAGAATCATGGCATTGGTGTCCCCAGCTCTATAGGAGACTCCAGCTACTGAGACTAGATCTGAAACCAAGGCAGGAAAAGGTAGGTTGCTCGCAATCTGTACGTGTCCCATAGCATTCCGGATGTGTCTTGATAAATTGAGGTGCTGGTCTGTAAGAATACACTAGAGTAGAACAGCCATGTCTGCAGTGAAGGAGGACTCGTGAGTGCTCAGAAAGATGTAATGGGACATGATTTGTGCCCATACTCGAGCCTCCAAGGTGAGTGCTGAAGCCAATATGCTCTTAGGTCGAAATCGATGGTATCCATAGATCCATCTGCTGCCAGGTTGTGCTATAACTCTGAGAACGGTGTCCCAGTCGAATTGGTATGTCTGGTGCTTGAATGAGGCTTCTTGGAATGCGTCCAATTCTTCTGGAGCAGGTGGTGCGGTATTTATAACCACAGACTATCCGGCAAGTGCACTAGGTCGTACCAAGTAATACCTTACATGAGTAAGGGTCGATCCCACGAGGATTGATGGATTAAGCAACAATAATGTTTGATAGGATTAGTTAGACAAACAGAAAAGAGTGTTTTGGTATTCAAAAGCATTAAACAGTAAATTAAGAATTTCAGAAAGTAAGCAACAAATGAGTTGTGAAATATATATGGGAAAACAGTTAAGGTTTCAGAGTTATCTATTTTTTGGATTGACTTTTCTTATTAACTAATTTTAATCATGTAAGATTTAATTCATGGAAAACTATTTGTGACTAGACCCTAATTCCCTAGACCTTCCTAGTCTCCTCTAAAATTTATCAACTGCCAATTCCTTGGACAATTAATTCCAATTAGAGGGTGATGATCAAATTCTAGTTTATATGCCACAAGAATCCTAATTATCCAAAAATAAAGGGATTATATGTCACGTATCCCGTTAAAGACAAACAATTAGAAATTCAGGATAATATGTTTTCAAGCTATTGTTCAAGTAAAGAGCTTTTCCAAGTTATACAAGAACTCAATTAGAACATGGGTCATACTTCCGTTCCACCCAAATTCATAAAATGAAGAACGAAAACAATTATTTAAATATAAATCAAAACATGAATTAAAATAGGAAAATAATAATATCAATCCATACAATAGACAGAGCTCCTAACCTTAATAGTGGAGGTTTAGTTGCTCATGGTTCAGAAAGAAAATAAGGATTTAGGTAAAATGTATTGAGTTCCAATCTGATGGCCTCCTAGAAGAGTAGTTTCTCATTTTTATAACTAATCCTAATTATTTAAAAATATAATATCTAAAACTAAAAATTAAAATAATATCTTTTCCTATTTTTAAAATTTGAATTTAAATCAGAATTAATTATAGCAATCAGCAAATCTTCAATTGATGGATGGGGACCACTTGGCTTCACTAGGATCCACACCTAACTTGGGCTTGGCAGCATGAATTGGAGTTTAGTTAAGTGAATCTACGCCTAACTTGGGCTTTAGTGCACCTAACTTGAAGTGGGCAGGACCAATCTCGCGTATTGTTGTTGTGTCTTGCGCCTAACTTGAGAAATCTCAAGTTAGGCATTTCTCAAGTTAGGCGCAGCCTTGGCAGCGAGTTCAGAGAATAAGTATAAACTATTATATATCGTTGGAAAGCTCTAGAAGTTAGCTTTCTAACGCCACTAGAATCACGTCCATTAGATTTTTGTAGCTCGAGTTATTCAGGTTTGAGTGCAGAGAGGTCCGGGTTGACAACATCATTCACCTTCTTCTTTTTTATTGCGGAAACTCCATCAAATCCAGCCAAATGCTACCTAAAATAAACAGAATTATACAAGACTCAAAGTAGCATCCATAGTGGCTAAAAGATAATTAATTCTTGATTAAACTCAACAATTTAAATACAAATTCACTAGAAAAAGATAGGAAAGATGCTCACGCATCAGCAGGGGGAAGATCTAAAGCTTTTTGAATGGCCTCTTCAGTTACGGGGACTTGCTTCTGACGGACATAGATATACTGCATGGTTGGCATGTGAAAATTGGAGTAGAATTCAACTACCCATGAAAGATTAACCTGCCGTGACTGTCTCCGTAGGAATCCCAATGTCTTTGCTCAATGCGAGGCTCAACAAATTCAACAATATTGGTTGGGAGGACGAAAACGTATTCATTATTATAATTCCTCTCAGCCAGGATAGGGAACATCTGCTCACAGTAGCGGTTAGTGAACCGCGCAGTGTCCTTTGCTGGAAAGGCTTTCTCTTTTTCATCGACCTTAATGATCCTCTTGATTCTTTTTGTTGAGGGCTTTACGGCTGTTGAAATGGCTCTGCAGCTAGTGCTCTTTTTGTTCCTTTCTTCGCTTGTGGTTTGGAAGTAGCTTTCTCTTTACCCTTCTTGGTGGCCATCCTGAAAAGGGAAAAAGTAAGTAACTTTTAAAGCTAAGGGTTAGAGCAAGGAAGAGGATAGTATAAGTGATAATCAATGCACGGTAAAGAAGGATGTCGTTAACACATGGTCGCGACTACATGCGAGAAGTTCATCAATGGAAATATAGCAAGTGCATGTTATGGCAAGTAGATGCAAGATGTTTATTGGCATGCTGGCAAAGGCATGAGTAGCATAGATCAAGCATTAATTACCCAATTTGATTATCAAGTCTGTGAAACTAACAACCTGTTTGTATTGACAATTATATTCAATCAATAATATATAAAAAGGGGTTTTGTGAAAAGCAGGCATTAGAGTAGTAGAACAGAATAATTTAAAAATAATGCACAATGCCATACGGGCTTTTTCACAAACACTTAGCATGCATGATAAATATGTTATTGAAAGTATTGAATTTGAACATATAAGCAACCCAAAAAGAATTGATAATTATCAAACAAGTCCTTAATAATCCACAAGCAATTATAGAAGAAAATAATTACCCAAATAAATTTCTAACACCAATGAAAAGAATGTAAAAAGAAAAAGAAAAAAAAAGAAACATAGAGTATGAAAGTAAAAAGAAAAAGAAGAAGAAAATATAAATAATAATAATAATAATAATAATGGAAAAGTAAAAAAGGGAAGAAGAAAGAAAAGAACCTTGAGAATGGATGTGAAAAAGAGGGGAGAAAAAGATAAAAAGTAAGAAGGGATAGAGAAGAAAGAATGAGGAAGAAATAAATAAGAAGTGAGAAGGGAAAATTAAGATTGGGGAACAAAAGATAAGATATCTGACGCTGATTTGGATAAACTGTGCGTCGCATGTGACGCGGACGCGTGGGGCACGCGCTCGCGTGATTAGCACTATGTTCCAGTGACGCGGATGTGTGGGTCACGCATTCGCGTGAAGTGAACTGTGCCATTGGCGTGAGAGCAGCCTCACGTACGCACAACTCTCTATTCCGTTAGCATAATGCCAAAATTTAGGGTGACGCGTGCGTGTGGGTGACACGCACGCGTGAATGGCCTTACTTTTAAAAGTGACGCGGACGCGTGGGGCACGCGTTCGCGTGATAGGGCTTGTGCTTCCAGCATCATTCCAGCCCTACTCTATCATAACTCTCTACCATACACCTCTTTACATCGATTTTGCAGGGTCACGTGTGCGCATGGGCAACGCGCATGCGTGGGAGGTTGATTTGTCAAATGACGTGGACGCGTCAGGGACGCGTTCGCGTGGGCATGCTTGTGCCTAAGGCACGCCTCTAGCCACGCTCCCGCGTGACTCTCTGCTTCTTTTCTTCCTTGTTTCTAATGCACCTATGACGCGGACACGTCAGCAACGCTTGCGCGTCACGTGCTTTTTTTTTATGCAATATGCAAATGCAAATGCAGGCTATATGCAGAGAATATGAGAAGAGTCATTAACAAAAAGTAAAATAAAACTAAGACTGAAACGGAACAATCATACCATGGTGGGTTGTCTCCCACCTAGCACTTTGCTTTTACATCCTTAAGTTGGACGGTCTTCAAGCTTATTCTGCTTCTGTTGGTGGGTCTTCCAAGAGGAAAACCTCTAGCTCTTTGTGATCCTTCATCTTCTCACCATGATAAAGGTTTAGGCGATGTCCATTGACCTTCATGAATTTGGAACTAGAAGGATGACGCAGGTGAAAAACTCCGTATGGCTCTGTCTTCTCTACTCTGTAGGGACCTTCCCATCTTGATCTTAGTTTGCTTGGCATAAGACTCAGTCTGGAGTTATAAAGAAGAACTAACTCCCCTGGTCTGAATTCTCTCCTTTTTATGTGCTTGTCATGGACAGCCTTCATCTTTTCTTTGTATCTCCTGGAGTTGTCATATGCTTCTAGGCGAAGATTCTCCAATTCTGCTAGTTGCAGCTTCCTTTCAACACCAGCTTTTTCAAAATTCATGTTGCACTCCGTTACAGCCCAGAAAGCCTTGTGTTCCACTTCTACTGGAAGGTGGCAAGCCTTTCCGTACACTAAGCGGAAGGGGCTCATCCCAATGGGTGTCTTGTACGCTGTTCTATATGCCCAGAATGCATCTTGTAGCCTAGCACTCCAGTCCTTCCTATGAGGCTTTACTATCTTCTCCAGAATACGTTTAATCTCCCTGTTAAACACTTCTGCTTGTCCATTGGTTTGGGGATGATAAGTTGTTGCTAATTTATGAACAATCCCATGCTTTTTCAGTAATCCTGTCAGTCTCCTGTTACAAAACTGAGTGCCTTGATCACTCACGATTGCTCGTGGTGATCCAAAGCGACAAATAATGTGGTTTCTAACAAAGGAAACAACAGTGTTAGCATCATCAGTACCGGTAGGAATTGCTTCCACCCATTTAGAAACATAATCTACAGCTAACAGTATATAAAGGTAACCATTAGAGTTTGGAAATGGACCCATGAAGTCAATGGCTCAAACATAAAAAATTTCACAGAAAAGCATAATCTGTTGAGGCATCTCATCCCTCTTGGATATATTACCAAATCTTTGGCATGGGAAACAAGATTTACAAAATGCAGCAGCATCTTTAAAAAGAGGCCACCAGAATTCACAGTCTAAAATTTTTCTAGCTGTTCTTTGAGGGCCAAAATTTTCTCCACTCTCAGAAGAGTGGTAGGCCTCTAAAACGGACTGAAATTCTGTTTGAGGCACACACCTTCTAATTACCCGATCAGCACCACACCTCCACAAATATGGATCATCCCATATATAATATTTAGACTCACTTTTCAGCTTGTCTCTTTGATGCTTGGTAAAATTTGGAGGGAAAGTATGGCTAAATAGATAATTAGCCATAGGTGCATACCAAGGAACTACTTCAGATACTGCTTGCAAACTGTCAAATAGAAAAGCATCATTTATAGGAGTGGAGTCATTCTTAAGGTGTTCAAGGTGACTCAAGTGGTCTGCCACTAAATTCTGGTTACCACTCCTATCCTTAATTTCTAAATCAAATTCTTGCAGCAACAGTATCCAACGTATCAACCTTGGTTTGGACTCTTTTTTAGCTAATAAATATTTTAGATCTGCATGGTCTGAGTACACTACTACCTTAGTACCAAGTAAATAGGCTTAGAATTTATCCAGAGCAAAAACAATAGCTAGAAGCTCTTTTTCAGTAGTAGTGTAATTAGACTGAGCAGCGTCTAAGGTCTTAGATGCATAAGCAATTACGAAAGGATCCTTACCTTCGCGCTGAGCCAGCGCCGCTTCTACTGCATGGTTGGAGGCATCACACATAATCTCAAAAGGTTGGCTCCAGTCTGGTCCTCTCACAATTAGAGCTTGAGTCAGGGCGATCTTCAGCTTATCAAATGCTTGCATGCAATCCTCACTGAACTCGAACTCAATATATTTCTGCAACAGTCTGGATAAAGGTAATGCTACCTTACTAAAGTCCTTAATGAATCTCCTATAAAAACCTGCATGGCCAAGGAACGAACGGACTTCCCTCACGGAGGAGGGGTAAGGTAAACTAGAAATGACATTTACCTTTGCTGGATCTACAGAAATACTCGTATTAGAAACAACATGTCCTAGAACAATCTCTTGTTTTACCATAAAGTGACATTTTTCAAAATTAAATACAAGGTTTGAACTAACACACCTGTCTAATACTCTAGCTAAACTATTCAAGCAAAGGTTAAACGAATCACCATATACGCTAAAATCATCCATAAAAACTTCCATACAGTTCTCAATAAGATCTGAAAAGATACTCATCATGCATCTTTGGAAAGTAGACGGTGCATTACATAAGCCAAAAGGCATCCTTTTGTATGCATACGTTCCAAAGGGACATGTAAAAGTAGTTTTCTCCTGATCTTTAGGAGCTATATGAATTTGAAAATATCCTGTATAACCATCTAAAAAGCAGTAATGGGATTTACCTGATAGGCGATCAAGCATCTGATCAATGAATGGCAAGGGGTAGTGATTCTTGCGAGTAGCTTGGTTGAGACGCCTATAGTCAATGCAAACCCTCCATGAATTCTGCACTTTAGTTGTCAGGAGCTCTCCATGCTCATTCTTTACTGTTGTGACTCCAGACTTCTTGGGCACCACTTGTACTGGACTGACCCATTCACTATCTAAGATGGGGTAAATGATATCTGCTTCAAGTAACTTGGTCACTTCTTTTCGGAGGGTGCTTCATAGCTTCATTTAAACTGAAACTCACTATTCTGCCATCTATTTCAAAGGAGTAAGTTCCTGAGAATGCATCCAGCTTGAACTTTGAAGTCTTCAGGAATGGTCTTCCAAGCAGGATTGATGATGGTCTTCCTGAGTCATTAGGGGGCATTTCCAGGATATAGAAGTCAATGGGAAAAGTGAGCCCCTTAATGCTGACTAGTACATCTTCAGCAATTCCAACTACTGTAATAATACTTTTATCTGTTAACACAAAATGAGCTACCGACCTTTTTAAGGGAGGGAGCCTTAAGGTATCATATATAGGCAATGGCATTATACTAACACACGCTCCTAAATTGCACATGCAATCAGAAAATATTACACCTCTAATGGTATAATTTACCATACATGGACCTGGGTCACTACATTTTTCAGGTATACCTCCCATTAAAGTAGATATAGAACTACATAAAGGAATAGTTTCTAATTCATTAATTTTATCTTTATATGCATAAATCTTTCAGAAACTTTGCATATTTAGGTACTTGCTGAATGACATCAAAAAGGGGAACAGTTACCTCAATCTTTTTGAAAATTTCTACCATTTTGGGATCAAGTTCCATCTGCTTTTTGGACTTCCTTGCAAGGTGTGGAAATGGGATAGGAATGTCGCCACTTACAGCCTCTGCATCCTTTGGTGCTCCATTCCTTGGCTGAGCTGCTTCTTCTTCAACCTTGTCTTGTACTTCATCTTCCTCTTCAACATCTCTCATTTCAGCGTCTTCCACGTCCACTGAGTCTTTAATTTGGGTGTTTTCTATTGGGCTTGGCTCCTCTTGGGTCCTCTCTTGCAGTGTGGTTCCGGACCTCAAAGTGATGGCATTGATGCCACCCTTGGGGTTAGGTAAGGGTTGAGAAGGAATTCTACCGGAGCTTAAAGGTTGGTTAGTGGAAGTAGGTAATGAATCTATCCGGGCGGCGAAAGCTTGTAAAGTGGCATTCAAACCATTTAAAGTAGAGTTCAGTGTAGTCTGCATATCTTGTTATTCTTGTGCAAGAGAACGAAGCATCTCGTCATTTGATGAGGAAGTGGGATAAGTGATCTATGGGACTTGTTGTTGGTTATGCTGGGGTCCTTGTGACTGTCTTAGGTGAGGAGCTCTGTAAGGTTGGTTCTGATTCTGCTGTCTATTGTTGTTATTCTACCTCTGATTTCTATTGTTATCTCTGCCTCCTCTGTTGTAGTTGTCCCTCCATCCATGGTTTGAATTATCTCTCCAACCTTGGTTGGTGTTGTCCTGCCATCCTTGGTTATAGTTCCCACCTTGGTTGTAGTTGCCGCCTTGTTGATCGTATCCTTGATTTGAGCGGTCATAGAAGTTATGAGTAGCTGCCACAGTGTTGTCTTCTTGTTGGAGCTACGAGCGTTCATCAGTATAATGACTATAATCAGCACATATTCCGCATACTTTTTGTGGGACTAACTGTTGGCTTTGTTGTGGTGGGGAAGGCTGAGCTTGTTGTTGTTGGTTCAACTGCATTTGCTTCAGTAGGTTGGTCATTTGACATATACTCTGTGTAAGAGAAAAAGTCTCAGTGCTAGAGGAAATTTTTGCAACAGCTTTTGAGTGGCTGCTCCTATGCCTGTGATTCCTGGTAGACTCAGTTAAGTCGCTGATCAGTTTCCATGCTTTATCTGCGGTCTTGTACTTTTTCAGAGAACCATTACTGGCACCATCTAGTGTAGTTTTATCCCGAAGCTTCATGCCTTGAGTGAAATAGCTTATTAACACTAGCCTGTCAATCATGTGATGGGGGCATGCGTCTAGAAGGTTCTTAAAATGCTCCCAGTACTCATAAAGAGTCTCTGATTCTCCTTGAACAATACAGAAGATCTCTTTCCTCAATCTGTCTGTAACTTCAACTGGAAATTATTTTTCCAAAAATTCTCTCCTGAGCGTATCCCAGTTGGTAATAGTTGCTTCAGGTTGGGAGTAGTACCACTCCCTTGCCTTTCCCTCAAGAGAAAACGGGAAGGCGGTTAACAAAATAGAAGTTTCATTTGCACCATGACGCCTAACAGTAGAACAGGCTGTCTGAAAATCCTTGAGGTGCTTGATGGGCTCCTGAGCAGGTAAGCCATGAAACTTGGGAATCAAGTTGATTAATGCAGTCTTCAGCTTAAAATCTGTAGCCAGAGTTGGATGATGCACTTGATATGGCTGCAGTGTAAAATCTGGGGCTCCAGCTTCCTGGAGAGTAATCCTCCTAGGTGCTGTCATGTTATCTGCACGTGAATCAACTGAATCAGTAGTAAAGGAGCTTATTTTGCTCTCAGATGGCGGTTCAGATTCGCCCTCAGATGAGACTGGTGAATCGATAACAATCACTTCACCACCCTCAGAGGCTAACCGACGTCGAGCTCGCCTAATACGTGAAATAGTTCTTTCAATTTCAGGATCAAATGCGGCTAAGCTCAGATCAGGCAGTGAACGCTCATTCAATGAAAGAAATATATATCTCATGGTAATAAAATAAAATAAAATAAAATAAAATACGCAAATAAAATAAAAAAATGTACACTAATTAATAATTTAGCACACAATTGCAACTCCCCGGCAACGGCGCCAAAAACTGACGAGCGGCAGAAGTTAGACCAATTAAGAGATTATAATGTAATAGGACAGCGTTGTGAGTATAGCTCTTAACCAGCTAAAATCCTCCTCATCAATTTAGAAAGGTTGTCACAAAAGTTTCAAATAAAAATACTGGGAGTATGAGTCCCAGGTCGTCTCCCAACGAGTTGCTAGAAAGGGTGCTAATTTATTAATCAGGAGTTTTCCGAGAGTTTTGAGAATTGATTAACAGAAAATAAACAATTGTAATTTAGTGCAATGAAAATTAAAAGAGATTAATAATATTCTAAATAAAAAGCCTTGACTGGGGGAATGATTAATCGGAAGTTCTATCCTTGTTGGGATCTCTTAAGTAGTATCAAAAAGGTTGTTGTTTTTCACTTAGTTAACCCTTACTAAATAAAGGAAAGTTAAGTGATTGAGCTAACTCTTATTCGCAAATCCTAGTCCTCTCCCTTGGGAAGGTCTAGCGTTAGTAAATACATAACTAGCCAACAACTTCCAATTTAACCATCACTTAAGCCTTCCAACTCAAGTGTCTCCTTTTAATCAACCCACATGTCAAGTAGGGAATCTACTCCATTGACATGAATATAATAATAAAAAAAACATAAGAAGAAGACATGATAATTTAAATAAAATAGGGATTCAAAATTAATTAAAAGTAAAAGTAATCCTTTGCATTAACAATCCATGAAAATAATCCAATTACCACTTTTAACAAGAATTAAGAATATGGAATAAATAAATAAAAGCTTAAGGAAGAAAACAAACTAGAATAATATCTTCAACAGAGGTGATGATTCTTTAATATCCAAAAAGAAAAAGCACAAAACTAACAAACTAGGAATGTAAAGAGAAACTAGAGGAAGAGTAATTCTCTCTCTAGATTCAGATCTAAAAACTTAAAAACTATCCCAATGAGAATATGTGAATGTGTCTCTGTGTGTCTGTCTTGAGTCTCTGCATGTTCCTTGGCTTTATTCTGTGTTTCTGGGCCGAAAGCTGGGTCAAAACGTGACCTGAAATCGCCCCCAGCATTTTCTGTTAATTCTGCAGATCGTGCAGGTTACGCGTACACGTCAGTCACGCGTGCGCGTCATTTGGCGAATTTTCTCGTCACGCGTACGCGTCGTCCATGCGTGTGCGTCATCTTGCAGAACTCCATTCCACGCGTATGCGTTAGGCACGCGCACGCGTCGCTACAATTTCCTCCATTCTGCGCACTCGTGTGAGCCATGCGCGCGCGTCGGTGCTCGCTGGTCATCTCCTTAGTTTCTTGTGTTCCTTCTATTTTTGTGAGCTTCCTCTCCATTCTCTAAGCCATTCCTGCCCTATAAAGCCTGAAACACTTAACACACGGATCACAGCATCGAATGGTATAAAGGAGAATTAAAATATACAAATTAAAGATCTCTAGGAAGCAAGTTTTCAATCATAAAACAATACTAGGAAGGGATTATAAAATCATGCAATTGGTATGAATAAGTGGGTGAAGACTTGATGAAACCACTCAATTAAATACAAGATAAACCATAAAAATAGTGGTTTATCGTGTACCTCCCATTAAAGCAAGTAATTTTGAGCTAAACCCTCAGCTCATTACTCTGCTGCAGCAAAACTGCCAGTATTCTGGACTTCCACAAGAAGAGCGTATCGAGTTCCTGGCAAATTTCTTACAAATTGCTGATACAATACACAATGAGGGAATGGATCAGGATGTCTATAGACTGCTGCTCTTTTTCTTTGCTGTAAGAAACCAAGCAAAGAGGTGGTTAGATAACTAACCCAATTCTAGCTTGAAAACATGGAAGCAGTTAGTATACATGTTTCTGAATCAATAATTCCCCCCAAGGAGGTTAACCCTATTAAGGCTGGACATCCAAGGCTTCAAACAAGAGAATAATGAATCTCTTCATGATGCCTGGGGAGGTATAGAAGAATGCTATGGAAATGCCCCACTGAAATATTTTCAGAATGGGTGCAATTAGACATCTTTCATTACAGCCTCACAGACATGGCCAGGATGTCTCTAGCCCACTCTGCTGGTGGATCTATACATATGAGGAAAACAATTGAAGAGGCTCATGAACTTATTAAGACAGTTTCCACAAACCAACATCTGTATTCGGTTGATGAGACTTCCATGAAAGGAGACGTTAAAGCAGTATCTTCTGATTCAAACCCTCCAGAACAAAATGGCCCATTGACTCAGCAGCTACACGCCCTTGTACAGCAGTTGCTGGAACTGCAAGAAGCTTTGTGAGAAACTCAGCCTTCTAACAAGAATATAGAAGCACAACTGAGTCAAACTAGGCAACAATTATCTAAACAGATAAAAGAAGAATGTCAAACTATTCAACTAAAGAGTGGAAAAACATTAAACACCCAACCTCAGTACAACAGGAAACCAGGAGAGGAACAGCTGACAGAGGATAACCAAATTGCAGCCTAAGACACCTCTAAGGGCATTGAACACCTAGAGAGGAATGTCATTGGCGTTCAACACCAAGCAGGGGGCAGCACTCCTGGCATCTAACGCTAGGAAGGGGACAGTGTTCCTGGCGTTGAACGCAAGGAAAGGGGTAACAAGGGCGTTGAACACCCAAACAGGAATAGTCAGACACATACAAGTGCTGATGAGACCCCTCCTAAGCAGGCCAATAAACCCTCTTCTAATTCTGTAGGCATACAACCTACATCAACTAAGGTTGATGAGTACAGGGCTAAGATGCCATTTCCTCAGAAGCTTCGCCAAGCGGAAAAAGATAAACAGTTTGCCTGCTTTGCAAATTATCTCAAGACACTTGAAATTAAGATCCCATTTATAGAGGCTCTTGAGCAGATACTTTCTTATGCTAAGTTCATGAAAGACATCTTAAGTCATAAGAAGGATTGGAGAGAGGCAGAAACAGTCCTCCTCACTGAAGAATGCAGTGCAGTAATCCAAAAGAGCTTACCAGAGAAACTGCAAGACCCTGAGAGCTTTATGATACCATGCACCCTAGGGAATGCCTGTACAAGGACAACCCTATGTGATCTTGGAGCAATTATTAACCTAATACCTACATCATTAATAAAGAGGCTCTGTTTAACTCACGAAGTTAAACCGACCCGCATATATCTTCAACTTGCTGATGGCTCTATTAAGCTTTCATCAGGCGTGATTGAGGACATGATTGTTAGGGTTGGACCCTTTGCTTTCCCCACAGATTTGTGGTGCTGGAAATAGACGAGCACAAGAGTGCATCCCTCATTCTAGGAAGACCATTCCTAGCAACAGGACGGACCCTTATTGACGTTCGTGCTAAGTGACCCTGAGAGTCAATGAGGATAAGTTCGTGCTAAATGCTGTCAAAGCTATGCAGCATCCAGACACCCAAGAGGAGTGCATGAGTATTGATATCATTGATTTCCTGGTGGAAGAAGTGAACATGGTTGAGAGACTTGAAGAAGAGCTAAATGACATATTTTATGATGCCCAGCCTAATTTAAAGGAGCCAGAAGAAATGAAGGAGCCTTTGAAAACTCCTAGAGAAGAGGATAAACCTCCTAAATTCGAGCTCAAGCCATTATCATCATCCTTGAAATATGCATTTTTAGGAGATGGAGATACTTATCCTGTGATTATAAGTTCTGTCTTAGAACCACAAGAAGAAAAGGCACTAATCCAAGTGCTAAAGACACACAAGACAGCTCTTGGGTGGACAAGAAGTGACCTTAAGGGAATTAGCCCAACCCGATGCATGCACAAGATCCTGCTGAAAGACGATGCCAAACCAGTGGTGCAACCACAAAAGCGACTGAATCCAGCCATGAAGGAAGTGGTGCAAAAGTAACTCACAAAATTATGGGAGGCTGGGATTATTTATCCTATTTCTGACAGTCCTTGGGTGAGCCCTGTCTAAGTTGTCCCCAAAAAGGGAGGCATGATAGTGGTTCATAATGAAAAGAATGAACTGATTCCCACAAAAACAGCTACAGGATGGCGTATGTGTATTGACTATAGGAGGCTCAATAACGCCACCAGAAAGAATCATTTTCCTTTGCCATTTATAGATCAAATGATGGAGAGACTAGTGGGTCATGCATTCTAATGCTTTTTGGATGGCTATTCAGGCTATAATCAAATTTCAATAGATCTTCAGGACCAAGAAAAGACAGCATTTACATGCCCATATGACGTGTTTGCTTATTAGAGGATGCCATTTGGGATGTGCAATGCACCTGCAACCTTTCAGAGGTGCATGCTCTCCATTTTCTCTGATATGGTGGAGAAATTCCTTGAAGTGTTCATGGATGACTTCTCCGTCTTTGGGGACTCATTTGATTCCTGTCTTGACCATTTGGCCCTACTTCTCAAACAATGCCAAGAGACAAACCTGGTTTTAAGCTGGAAAAAATGCCACTTCATGGTGACTGAAGGCATTGTTCTTGGGCATCAGATTTCGAACAAGAGAATAGAAGTGGATCAAGTTAAGGTGGAGGTAATTGAGCGATTACCACCACCCACTAAGGTTAAAGGAATCAGAAGTTTCCTGGGACATGTAGGGTTCTACAGGAGGTTCATAAAGGATTTTTCCAAAATTGCAAAACCCTTGGGCAACTTATTAGCTACTGACACTCCATTTGTCTTTGACCATGAGTGCCTACATGCCTTTGAAATTCTGAAGGCTAAGCTTATCACTGCACATGTCATCTCTGCACCCAACTAGGACTTACCATTCGAACTGATGTATTATGCCAGTGACCATGCCATTGGCGCATTGCTGGGGCAGAGATGTGACAAGCTTCTGCATGTCATTTATTATGCCAGCCATGTTCTAAATGACGCACAGAAGAACTACACTACCACAGAGAAAGAATTGCTTGCAGTGGTTTATGCCATTGACAAGTTAAGATCCTATTTAATAGGATCTAAGGTCATTATCTACACTAACCATGCTGCTCTCAAATATTTACTCACCAAGCAGGATTCTAAGCCACGACTAATAAGATGGGTACTACTCCTGCAAGAGTTTGATATAAAAATCAGAGACAAAAAAGGTCAGAAAATCAAGTGGCTGACCAATTGTCTCGGATTGAACCAGTAGCAGGGACATCTCCTCCCTCTATTGAGGTGTCTAAAACCATCCTGGATGAGCAACTCTTTGCCATTCAGATGACACCCTGGTTCGCAGATATTGTGAATTACAAGGCTATAAGGTTCATCACCAAAGAATACAGTAGGCAGCAAGCTCGAAAACTCATTCATGATGCAAGATACTACTTCTGGAATGAACCATATCTCTTTAAGAGATGCTCGGATGGTATAATCCGCGACTATATGTCTGAAGAAGAGGCACATAAAATCCTATGGCATTGTCATGACTCCGATTATGGAGGACACTTTGGAGGTGAGCGAGCAGTCACAAAGGTTCTCCAAAGTGGTTTTTACTAGCCCACACTCTTTAAGGATTCTTGAGAGTTTGTTCGTCACTGTGACAGTTGCCAAAGGCCTAGCAATCTCACTCATGGTCACGACATGCCTCAGCAAGGAATCCTAGAGATTGAGCTGTTTGATGTATGGGGTATAGACTTCATGGGACATTTCCCACCTTCATACTCAAACAACTATATCCTCATGGCAGTGGATTATGTGTCTAAATAGGTTGAGTCAGTCGTATCACCTACGAATGACACTAGAGTAGTGATGAAGTTCCTACAGAAGAACATCTTCAGTAGGCTTGGTGTCCCTTGGACACTGATTAGTGATGGAGGAACTCATTTCTGCAATAAACAGCTTGAGTATATTCTGAACCGATATGGAGTTCGCCATAAAGTGGCCACCACATATCATCCACAGAGAAATGGGCAAGCTGAGGTCTCAAATATTGAACTAAAGAGAATCTTGGAAATGACGGTTAGCACCTCTAGAAAGGATTGGGCAATAAAGCTTGATGATGCTCCCTGGGCATACAGAACAGCTTTCAAGATCCCTATCGGAACGTCACCATATCAATTGGTGTATAGGAAGGCGTGCCACCTGCCAGTGGAGCTGGAACACAAGGCCTACTGGGCAACCAAACTCCTAAACCTTGATGCAAAGACAGCAGGAGAGAAACAGTTGCTCCAGCTAAATGAGTTGGATGAATTCTGACTTGCTGCATTTGAAAATACAAAAATTTATAAAGAAAGGGCCAGGAAGTGGCATGACAGAAAGATAGCTTCCAGAGTCTTTGAACCTGGATAGAAAGTTCTACTCTTCAATTCTAGACTAAAGCTCTTCCCAGGTAAGCTCAAGTCACGTTGGATAGGAATTTTCCTGATCACTAATGTATCACCCTATGGTCATATAGAACTTCAGAGTAACCACTCTGATAAAAGATTTACTATTAATGGCCAGAGAATGAAACATTACTTGGGTTCCCAAAGATTAGTAGCATATTATTGTTTTCAGTTTCTTTAAATTGTTCTCATTTAATCTAGTTTTCTTGAAATTTCAAGTATTTTTCATAGTTACTTTGATTTCTAATGTTTATGATCATGTGTACCTCCTAGAACAGAGACAGCAATGTTTAGAGCAAAAAAAAAAAAAAAAACAAATAGAGCACCCTGGGAAAAGCCCCTTGCTGACGTTGAACGCCAGACAAGAGGGAAGGATGGGCGTTGAACGCCAGCCAGGGAGTACTGGCTGGGCGTTCAACGCCCTGAAGGGGGGAAGAAAGCTGGCGTTGAATGCCAGCCAGGGGACGCTGGTTGGGCGTTCAACGCCCAAAAAGGAATGGCAAGCTAGCGTTGAACGCCAGCCATGGGATACGGTCTGGGCGTTCAACGCCCAAGAGGAGCACAAGGTTGGCGTTGAACGCCAGAATAGGGGCATTCTGGGCATTCAACGCCCAACAAAGGTAAGAGGGTTTTTGACTTTTTCAAAACGTATCTTCTCCAAACCTTATCTTTCTAATCATATCTTTTAAACAAGATTCTTTCAACCATCATCTTTCAATTTCAAATTCCTTTCAAATTCAAAATCTTTTCAAATCTTTCTCAATTCTTTTTGAAATCTTTTTTAAACTTTTATATCTTTTGCAATTCTTTTTCAAATCCTTTATTAAACTTTCAAATATGTTCCATATCCTTAATAACTTATATATTATCTTTCTTTATCTTTTTCATATCTTTAATACTCTAACAATTTTAAAACTTATATTTTATCAAATTTTGACTCATATCTTCACTATCTTTTTCAAATTTCGAAATCCACCCTATCCCTCCCTTATACCAACCGAAACCATCCCTTGCTCATCCATATTTCATTCGAATTCTTCTCCTTCTATTTGTCTTATTTCTTTTCTTTTTGCTCAGGGACAAGCAAACCTTTTAAGTTTGGTGTGAAAAGAGCCTTGCTTTCTCACTCCATTCGAATTCCATGGCTCCAAAAAGTGGAAAACCCACTTCAAGAAGCAAGAAAGAAGACGACCCAACAGCTGTTTTCAAACCTTTTAGATTCTACACCAAGCAGCATGAAGAATATTATTACAAAATAATGTGCAAGAGGACAGTGATCTTAGAAGCCAGATTTGAATTAAAAGAAGATGAGTACCCAGAGATCCAAGAGCAAATTCAAAAGAGAGGATGGGATATCCTGGCCGACCCTATGACCAATGTTGGAATAACAATGGTCCACGAATTCTATGCAAATCTATGGATGACAGATAAGCAAAAGAAAGATGGACAAGGGTTCCATACTTTTCGCACCATGGTCCGGGGAAAGACTCTCTATTTTCATCTTGACAAGGTGAGAGAGATCTTTAAATTACCTCCACAAAGGGATGATCCAAAATCCTTTAATAGAAGAGTGGTAGCTGATCCAAAACTGGATCAGATTCTAGAAGACATATGTCTACCTGAAACTCAGTGGATCAATAACACAAAATGTAAACCAAACCAACTGAGAAGATTGGATCTCAAAGCAGTTGCTAAGGGTTGGCTGGATTTCATTGGGCGTTCCACACTCCCTACTAGCAACCGCTCTGAAGTCACCATCAGAAGGGTTGTGATGATTCACTGCATCATGATGGGAAACGTGGTAGAAGTTCACCAATTAACCCCCATTGAGCTATACAAGGTTGCAAAGAGGATGTCAACTCAAGCCAAATTGGCCTATCCAAACCTTATCTTTTGTTTGTGCAAAGAGGTTGGAGTCCTGATTAACAGAGACTCATATATCCCTGCAGATAGCCCAATCACCAAGCAAGTGATGGAAAGCTCCAGAATACCAGATGATCCTCCCAAAAGGAAGACACCTGAACCTCTTCAACCTCAAGAGGTCCCTCCAATTGAATATTGGACCCAACTGAAAGCATCTGTTGCACAATTTCAAACCACCTTGGATCAATTAAGAGAGGAGCAAAAAGACCAAACTAGCATGCTTTGCAAACTAGTCAAGGAACAAGAGAAGTAGGGGCGTAAATTAGAAGAGCTGAAGCGTCAGAAATTATCCCCTGAAGAGCCTAACGCCAACCTTGATTAAGGTGGTTAAGTTTCACCTCCCTATTTCTGGGCCTATTTTAATTGTTGTTTCTTATGTTTCGATTTACATGATCACTAGTAGCACTTAAGTTTCTGTCGTTTAATTTAAGAATTGCATAGGCATTATTAGGATTTAAGTTTCGATTTTCCTTATTTTTTTTCCAATTAGGTATAAAATATTCCTCTTATCATCCCATTGAACTTAAATAAAATTTTAATTTTTTTAGAAGCAGTAAAGATACTTGAATTTCGAGTTATATCATAAGAATAGTTCAATTATGTTGATGTGGTGACATTGTTTTTACTTTCTGAATGCATGAATAAACAGTGCATGTTTGATGTTGGAGTTAAGAATGTTGGCTCTTGAAAGAATGATGAAAAAAAGAAAAGTATTATTGGTAATCTGAAAAATCCAAAAATTGATTCTTGAAGCAAGAAAAAGCAGCAAAAAGAAAGAAAAAGAGAAAGAAAATGGCGAAAAAAAAGAGAAGAGAGAAAAAGCATTAGAAAAAGAAAGAAAAAGAAAAAGCTAATAGTTCTTTAAACCAAAAGGCAAGAGTGATAAAACACTATTTTATGGTTTATCTTGTGCTCAATTGAGTGGAGTTTATCAATCTTTCATACTCTTATTCATACAAAATGCATGGTTTTACAATATCCTTCCTGATTTTGTGCTATGATTGAAAACATGTTTCTTTGATCTTAATTTAGCTAATTTTAATCCTCCTTTATTACTATTTGATGCCTTGATATGTGTGTTAAGTGATTTCAGAGTTTATAGGGCAGGAATGGCTTAGAGGATGGAAAGGAAGCATGTAAAAGTGGAAGGAATACAAGAAGTTGAAGGAATTGCTAAAGTGTCCAGCCTGACCTCTTCGCACTCAAATGGTCATAACTTGAGCTACAGAGGTCCAAATGAGGCGGTTTCAGTTGCGTTGAAAAGATAACATCCGGGGCTTCGAAATGATATATAATTTACCATAGTTTTCCTAAGGATAAGTGACGCGCATGCATGAATCCACGTGCATGCGTGAATCCACGCGCCCTCGTGGATCTGTGCGAAACCAGCGACCTGCACTTGTTTGGATTCGTCCCCAGCAATTTCTGGGCTGTTTCTGACCCAATTTTCGGCCCAAAAAATACAGATTAGAGACTATAAAATGGGAGAATCCATTCATTCATAAAAACAACTTTCATAATTCATAATTTTAGGTTTTAGATGTAGTTTCTAGAGAGAGAGGCTTTCTCCTCTCTCTCAGGATTTAGGATTAGAATTTCAACTTCTTTTTCATTCCAGATTCTATGTTCCTTTAATTTATGTTTTCCTTATACTTTTATTTACTCTATTACTTTAGTTGCTCTATTTCACTTGGTAATTATTTATGTTGCCAAATTGGCTTATGGATTCCTATGTTTAATTTGATTTAATACAATTTGAGGTATTTCAGATTTAAGATTGCTTTCTTCTATTTATGATATAAATAATTTAGATTTTTACCCCTTTGCTTTGGTTCAATAATTGGTGACACTTGAGTTATCAAACTCAGCAGTTGATTGAAAATTGGAAATTGCTGATTGATTTGGATCCCTCTAAAGCTAGTCTTTTCATAGGAGTTGACTAGGACTTGAGGAATCAAATTAATTAGTCCACTTGACTTTCTTTTATTTAGTAAGGGTTAACTAAGTGGGAGCAATAAACTATTCTCATCACACCTGATAAGGATAACTAGAATGGAATTTCTAGTTCTTATACCTTGCACTGGTGTTCATGATAATTAAGATTACTTCCTTGCCAATTTATTTTCCTGTTCCCTATTTCAAAAACCCAAAAATATACCTTTTTTCTATAACCAATAATAAATCATACTTCCCTGCAATTCCTTGAGATACAACCCGAGGTTTGAATACTTCGGTTATAAATTTTATTGGGGTTGCTTAAGTGACAACCAAAGTTTTTGTACGAAAAGATTCTCTGTTGGTTTAGAAACTATACTTACAACGCGATTATTTTTATAAAAATTCTTTACCGACAGAAAGTCCACTCATCAAAATGGCGCCGTCGCCAGGGAAGGGCAGTTACCTTTAGATTGGAAGAGGTCTCCCTCTCAATCTTTATCTAAGGGGTAAGATCATTGCATATCTCCGAAAGGAATTCAAGCCTAAGGAGCTACGGTTGCCTCCAGAGCAATTGCTTTTCGAAGGTGAACTTGAATTCAAAGAGCGTACTGTGATCTACCGTTGGGTTAAACAGTAGCTTAAATGGGTTTATTGGTTTATGGCTTGCAAACGTGTGCCTTATTATTGGTTATTATAAATATTTACTTTTGCTTGTTTATTTGTTTTTGTTTTTGTTTTTAATTTTTATTAGCTACTATGAATTCTCACTCTTCTGGCTTTAAGTTTGGTTCCAATGTTGTTGTAAGGAATGGAAGCTATAACAGGAACATGCATCAAGGTCAAAACAATCAAAGATGGAAGGAGCCATGAGGATCTGATCAACCCTTTTGGCAACAACACCTTCCAAGATACCATGGACAACGACCATTTTACAATTCATGCCAAGACAATAGTTACGGTGGACCCTTTCATGACAAACCACCTCCGCCAAATTACTATGGTCAAGAGCCATTCCGAGGTGCATACCAAGATGATAGATATGGTGGATCACCTTGTAGTTACCAACAAGTCCCATCATATGCCTATAAACCACCTCCTCAACATAGCTTTGAACCATCATACTTACAAGCCCCTTTACACCATTCACCTCCTTATAATCCTAACCCTTATCCACCCCAATTCCAATCCAATTACTCCCAAGACCCACCACTTCCATATGCACCATGTCCATATCCATCGACCCAAGAATCACAGGCTCGCCTCAAGGAAACTGTAGATCAATTTCATGCAACCCTTCATCAACTGAAACAAGCGATAAATCAATTAGCTTCCCAACGTTCGGACACTCAAGGAACCCCCATGGCTTCATGTGGAGAATCTAATGAAGAACGTAGTATGAAAGAGACACTAGAAACTCTGGTGGACAGTGAGCAGCATGACTTTGTATTGGAACAATTGGAGGAAGCCGTAATCGTTAAAGAGGAAGAAGTGGTCGAAGACTTAGGAGATGCGGAACGTCCATGGGAAAGCCCAGTCATAGAACCCCCTTCTAAGGAGTTTGAATTTGATGTTGAGGAGGGTGTACAACCTCCAAGGCATATCATGGTTGAAGACTTTGAAGGGGATAATCAAGAGATGGATTCAATCATTGATGAATTCTTATCTACATTTGAATCCTCTCCCATTGGACTTGACATGGAGATTAAAGAAGAAGAAGCACAACCTCCCATGCCCTTGGTGAACAATGAAGAAGAGATCGAATTGGAAGAAAGCTACCAAGAGGAAGAGGTTGAAATTGAAGAAGCTTGCAAGGAGGTGGAAGTTGTCAAGGAAGAGCTCAAGGGAATGGAGCTGGAAATCACCTTTCCAAAGTTGCTGGAGACCTCTCCCCCAAATCCATCACCATCCATCCCTTTATTAAAGTGGGTAAATCTCTCATATCTAAGCTTAATTAGCCCACTTGAATATGCTTTGCTTGAGAAGGATTGGCAATTTAGAGCTCTTTGTGGCTTTAAGAGTAAGAGGGAAATGGTTAGTGGTAGGAATTGTCATGCAAGGTTCAATATGGTGGCATGCTCCAAATTGAAGTACAAAGGTTGGTACAATTCTCAATTGAATGGGTCTAAGAAGCTTTTTGGATGCCTCAGTGAGAATTCGGATTGCCTGCCACCCGGATGGAATCATGATGATCAACAAGAAGACGGGTGCAAAAGCAAGGTTTGGGACCCCATAATTCATTCTGGCAATCAACACTCTTGGGGCCTTGTCACTTATTTTAACTGGCTTGAAGGATTTATTCAACTAGTGTGGGATCCCAGAGGATATTGGAATTGCAAACATTGGTGGGGATTCCTGGATGAGTTCAAGCACAAGCCGCCATGACAAGGAGCTCACCAAATGTCCAACTTAAGGACTTTAACTAAAAGTGCTAGGTGGGAGACAACCCACCATGGTATGATCGTTCTTTTTCAGTCTTAGTTTTGTTTTATTTTATTTTATTTTACTTTATTTTTCTTAATGACTCTTCCCATAATCTCTGCATATAGTTTGCATTTGCATTTGCATTCTGCATACAAAATAAAATATGCACGCGACGCGCAAGCGTCGCTGACGCGTCCACGTCATATGTGAATTCGAAACAAGAAGAAAAGAAGCAGAGAGTCACGCGGGAGCATGGCTAGAGGCGTGCCTAAAGCACACGCACGCTCACGCGTACGCGTCCCTGACGCGTCCGCGTCATTTGAAAAATCAGCCATCCACGCGTGCGCGTCACCCACGCGCACGCGTGACCCTGTGAAATCAACGTAAAAAGGTGTATGGCAGAGAGTTATGATAGAGTGGGGCTGGAATGGTGCTGGAAGCACAAGCCTTATCACGCATACGCGTCCCCCATGCGTACACGTCATTTTTCAAAGTAAGGCCATTCACGCGTGCGCGTCACCCCCGCACACGCGTCACCCAAAATTTTGGCAATGTGCGTATGAAACAGAGAGTTATGTATGCGCAAGGCTGCACTCGCGCCAATAGCACAAATCAGGTCACGCGTGCGCATCACTTACACGTACGCGTCACTTGAAAATAGCGCCAACCACGCGAACGTGTGCTCCACGCGTTTGCGTCGCATGCAACGCACAGTTTATCCAGATCAGCGCTAGAATTCTTATCTTTTCTTCCGTAATCCTAATTTTTTCTTTTCCCTTCTTATTTCTTTCTTCTTCCTTTCTTACTTTCTTCTTCTTCATCTCTTTAACTTCTCATCCTTTTTCACTTTCATTCTATTTTACTTAATTTATTTACATACTTTCATTCATTGCATTCTAATTCTGTGCATATTTTTTATTTTCTTTTCTAAATTTATTATTTTTTCATTGGTGTTAAATGTTCTTATTTAACTATTGTATCTTTTCTGGTATTATTTTGGTGCTTAATGACTTGTTTTACACTGTTGGATGATATTTATCTGTCAATGCTAATTTTTTATGATATCTGTGTTCCTTTTTGCATTGACTGGCATTTATATTGTCCTTCATTATCTACTGTCTCTTCTCCTTTGCTGCAATATTTACACTACTGATATGCCATTTTCTTTTATTGTTTTCTCACTCACATGTTGTAGTTACCATGTACTTGAGACTCTCATCATTTGGCATTAACCCAACCATATTTTAAAATTGCTTCCTAACTTTGTTTTTGGATTACTTTTCTTCTTTTTCCTCTTCTTTCAGGATGGCCACCGAGGAAGGGAAATAGAAAATGTTTGCATGGGGTGACAGACGAGTCAATCTGCACAATTTTTGAAGAAAAGCATCAGTGTAGCAACCAGTCCACTTGTACATCTCAGCATGCACCGAGGTCGGTGCAATCTTTAAGTGTGGGGAGGTCGATACCGACTTCCGTGGGTTAGTTATTTTCTTCTCAACACCAATGTTTTATTTTCTTTGTTAGTTCATTGCTGCATTTGCATGTTTGATTGCATATTTGTTTTTGTGCATATTTTACCACCACTTGGTTAAAGTAATATTTTTTTTCAAGAAACTTTTTATAACATTTCACTAATTTGATTTAAAATTTTTGATAAACTTGTTTGAAGGAATATTATACTGGAACATGGTTTAGAGCTCGAACACACAAAACCTGTGAGATTTTAAAGCTTATTTGATTGGTTGCATTTTATCAACCAATATTTTATTTTTTTGGTGTGTGTTGTTCTCTCTAAAACTGTTATCTTTGTCTTGCTTAATTTTATATTTCCATTATTTGATGTATACATGCACTTATGTGATTGAGGCCTTTGTTTCACTGAGCTTACATACCTATATGGCCTTATCTTTCATTATCCCTTGCAAACCAATTTTGAGCCTATTTTACCCCATTTATTCTTTTCTTTAGCACATCATTAACTCTAAGCGGAAAACAATAATGTCCTTAATTTGAATCCTTGGTTAGCTTAGACTAGTGAGAGTGTTCATGATTTAAGTGTGGGGAAGTTGGATTTGGAAACATTTGGTTTAAGAATTGGGTGTTATATATCTTTATGAAAATGTGAAAGAAATGTTTAGGACATGTTCATGCATTCAATAATTTAATCATATGCATTGAGAAAAATAAAAGAGAAAAGAAAAAAAAATTATATATATATAAACAAAAAAAGAGAAGAAAAAAATAGAACAGAAAAAGAAAAGAAAAAGAGCAAATAAGTAAAAGGGGACAAAATGCCCCAAAGTAAATGATGAAAGCAATGCATATGTACTGTACACAAAATTAGGATGCATGAATATGTGGAAAACATGGTTAATGGATAGTTAGATGTTGTATTATGATTACATGGATTTTCTAAGTTAGGTGGAAAGTTTAAGATAATTAAGGATTCAGATTTTAGTCCACTTGGCCAAATACAATCCTACCTTGACCCTAACCCCATTACAACCCTTAAAAGACCTCTTGATATGTGTATTTGTTCATCAAATTTTTGTTGATTGTTAGATGAAGAGAAAGCCTTAGAAAGCAAGATTAATAGAGAATTGAGAGAATCGAACCTCAAACACCTGAGCGATTAGAGTGTATACACTTCCGGTGAGGGTTCGATGCTCGATTCCTTGTTCCCGGCTTTCATGAGCTATTTTCTTCTGCAATTCACTTGTACTTTATTTTATGATTTGAATTAGTGAAATATACTTCATATTTGTTCTTGAAAGGTTTATTTACTCTTCACCAAGTTGGTAGAAATATTTTGCATTTAGCTGCATTCATATAGATAGGTTGCATCTCATACTTTCTACCATTCCTCTTCACTCTTATAGTGTCTCTTGAGCTTAGCATGAGGGCATGCTAATGTTTAAGTGTGGGGAGGTTGATAAACCACTATTTTATGGTTTATCTTGTGCTCAATTGAGTGGAGTTTATCAATCTTTCATACACTTATTCATACAAAATGCATGGTTTTACAATTTCCTTCCTAATTTTGTGCTATTATTGAAAACATGTTTCTTTGATCTTAATTTAGCTAATTTTAATCCTCCTTTATTACCATTCGATGCCTTGATATGTGTGTTAAGTGATTTCAGAGTTTATAGGGTAGGAATCGCTTAGAGGATGGAAAGAAAGCATGTAAAAGTGGAAGGAATACAAGAAGTTGAAGGAATTGCTAAACTGTCCAGGCTGACCTCTTCGCACTCAAAAGGTCATAACTTGAGCTACAGAGGTCCAAATGAGGCGGTTGTAGTTGCGTTGGAATGATAACATCCTCGACTTCAAAATGATATATAATTTGCCATAGTTGCCTTGAGGATAAGTGACGTGCACACGTGAATCCATGCGCACGCATGGATCTGCGCGAACCAGCGACCTGCACGTGTTTGGATTCATCCCCACAAATTTCTGGGTTGTTTTTTACCCAATTTTTGACCCAGAAAACACAGATTAGAGGCTATAAAGTGGGGAAATTCATTCATTCATAAAAACAACTTTCATAATTCATAATTTTAGGTTTTAGATGTAGTTTCTAGAGAGAGAGGCTCTCTCCTCTCTCTTAGGATTTATGATTAGGATTTCAACTTCTTTATTCCAGGTTCTATGTTCCTTTAATTTATGTTTCCCTTCTACTTTTATTTACTCTATTACTTTAGTTGCTCTATTTCACTTGGTAATTATTTATGTTGCCAAATTGGCTTATGGATTCCTATGTTTAATTTGATTTAATACAATTTGAGGTATTTCAGATTTAAGATTTCTTTCTTCTATTTATGATATAAATAATTTAGATTTTTCTCCCTTTGCTTTGGTTGAGTAATTGGTGACACTTGAGTTATCAAACTCAGCAGTTGATTGAAATTTGGAAATTGCTGATTGATTTGGATCCCTCTAAAGCTAGTCTTTCCACAGGAGTTGACTAGGACTTGAGGAATCAAATTGATTAGTCCACTTGACTTTCCTTTATTTAGTAAGGGTTAACTAAGTGGAAGCAATAAACAATTCTCATCACACCTGATAAGGATAACTAGGATGGGATTTCCAATTCTTATACCTTGCACTGGTGTTCATGATAATTAAGATTACTTCCTTGCCAATTTATTTTCCTGTTCCCTATTTCAAAAACCCAAAAATATACCTTTTTCCATAACTAATAATAAATTATACTTCCCTGCAATTCCTTGAGATACGACCCGAGGTTTGAATACTTCGGTTATAAATTTTATTGGGTTTGCTTAAGTGACAACCAAAATTTTTGTACGAAATGATTCTCTGTTGGTTTTGAAACTATACTTACAACGCGATTATTTTTATAAAAAATCTTTACCGACAGAAAGTCCACTCGTCAAAGAGCAAGGATCCAAGACTTTGAGCATCAATGGTTAGGAAGACCTAAAAGAAACAAAATCTTGTCCTAAACAGTTTAAATGAGTTTATTCCCCTAACTATATGCTTGTGGTGTGAAGGTGTCAAGTGAAAAGCTTGAGACTGAGCAATTAAAGTCATGATCCAAAGCAAAAGAGTATGATTAAGAACACTGGACACCACTGGCTGGGGATTCTAGCAAAGCTGAATCACAATCCTAAAGGGTTCACCCAGTTAAGTGTCTGTGGCGTTTATGTATCAGGTGGTAATACTGGAAAACAAAGCGCTTAGGGTCATGGCCAAGACTCAAAAGAAGCTGAGTTCAAGAATAAAAAAGAACTGAGCTAGGAGAGTCAATAATATCATCTGGGTTCTAAGTTTCTAAAGATGCCAATTATTATGAGCTTCAAAGGAAAGTGAGATGCCAAAACTATTTAGAAGTGAATAGCCACTAGTCCCTCTCATCTAATTAAAAACTGAGCTTCATTGAAAACTCTGAGATTTATTGTATCCTTCTCTTATTTTTAATCCTTCTGTATTTTTGGTTGCTTGGGGACAAGCGACATTTTAAGTTTGGTTTTCTGATGAGCGGATATTTTATACGCTTTTTTGCATCATTTTCATATAGTTTTAGTTATGTTTTGTTTAAGTTTTATTATATTTTCATAGGTTTTAGTGCAAAATTCATATTTTTGGATTCAACTTTAAGTTTGTGTGTTTTACGATGATTTCAGGTATTTTTTGGCTGAAATTGAAGAGCTTTGGAAGAGTCTGATTCGGAGACAGAGAAAGGACTGCAGATGCTATCAGACTCTAACTTCCATGCACTTAAAGGAGCATTTCTGGAGCTACAGAAGTCCAAATGGTGCGCTCTCAAGGGGCACGGAAAGCTAACATCCAGAGCTTTCTAACAATATATAGTAGTCCATACTTTGCTCTGGATATATAGGCCCAAAGTTGGCGTTCAACGCTAGCTACCAACCCTATTCGTGGCGTTGGATGCCCAAAAGGGAGTAGCTGGCGTCCAACGCCCCAGAGGGAGTACCACTCGTGGCTTCACCCCAAGCTCAGCCGAAACACTCAACTCAAGTGGGCCCAAGGATGGATTTCACACCTCTAGTCTATTCTATTATACTTTTGTACTTCTTAGTTATTAGATTAGTATATATAGAACAAGAATCACCCTTGTTCAGAACTTTATGCCATATTTTCGAATACACTATTACTTTTTGTAAGCTATGAGTCGCTAAACTCCTAGGTTAAGGTTAGGAGCTCTAGTGATTCTTATGGATTAATGATATCATTGTTCTATTTCAATCTATGCTTGATTCCATTCTAAGATGTATCTTCGTTCTTCATCCTAATATATTGCGAGTGTAACTTGACCGTCATCCCTATTCTACATGGGTTATTGATGGGATAGTACTGAACCACAAGCTTGATTATACATCTCTTAGACAGCTAATCCATGACTTCGTTGGGGACTTGGAGACATCAGTTCAGCCGAGGTGCGGGGAGATTAGGGCCTTTGTGGTATAGGCTAGAATCAATGGAGCAGCATTCTCTGATTCGGTAGATCCGACCTTGTCTGTGGCACTTTGAGTAGGATCACCAAGGAAATAGACTGCAGGAGCTTCACCCTTGTTCAGATTGGATGACCACTGACCTGGCATTTGATCTAAAGCAGAGGGATTAATGACCACTGACCTGGCGTTAATCACTTATAGCCTGCCATGGAATGAATTATCAGAAGTTGAAGTAGACAGTGAGAAAAGTTGATCAAGAAAGCGGAAGCATCTCCGAAGCCTTAACCATTCTCTTATCATCGATTTCACATCTACCCAGTAATACTTTATCTATTCTGTTTTTATGCATTTTTCCACAACAAGTATATTTTCTATCTGCCTGACTAAGATCTACAAGATAGCCATTGCTTGTTCAAACCAACAATCTCCGTGGGATTGACCCTCACTCACCTGAGGTATTACTTGAACAACCCGGTGCACTTGCTGGTCTATCTGTGCGAATATTACGGATTCAATTCCGTGCACCAGCCAATTTGCTCTAGTGATGATCTGCTCCAGCGCTGATCTTCTTAGCAGCGTTCTCCTCCGACTAGAATCTCCTCTCCATCGAGATTCTATTTTTTGAACTAAAACTCTCTCCTTATCTCCTTTAGTGATGATCTCTCCAGCGATGATCTCCTACGGTGATGTTCTCCTCCGGTGGCGCGTTCTCCTCTTCCGTCAAGATTTTCTCTAGATCTGGGAGCTTCTCCTCTTTTTTCGAGCTTCTTCTCTGCTAGCTTCTCCTTATGCATTAACATGCCTTCTCTTCCTCGATCTATTTCTCAGTTTGCTTTCTAACTTCTCGCTTCTAGATCTATAACTAAATTCACATCCTCTTGTTCTAATTACTTCAATGATTGCAAGAATGATGCATAGGACGGATCAATGGCGGCATGAATTTGATTCACAAACATTTAGTAGTAATGCATTGATTGCACTCTATGTGTTTGTTATTTTGCTTCTTAGAAATTACTTATGTTAGTACTGTATTTGGCTGTATCTCCCAGTTTAAGGCTTGGAGTTTGTTCTTCGTTGCAATTGAGTTTCAAAGATTTCATGATTTAACTTGAATTCTACTTGTTTAAAATTGGATAAGTTATTGGTTTCATAAATTCTTTCTATGTTTTGATTATTGATTGCAGTTGGTGCTTCTTGGAAGAAGGAAGAAGGATCAAACATTGTTAACACTACTGGTCGCCAAGGTTGCCTGGGTAAATACTTAACTTTCTATTTGCCAGTGTATGTCTAGTTAAGTTTTAATTCTCAGGTTAAACAAGTATTCATTAATACTGCTACTTCATATGATGAGGAACACATAGATTCTTTGTACTACTTAGAACCACATTATTTTGATGATGAGGAACATGATCATGTGTTTCGAGAACAAGACATGTTGTGTGATGATTCAGAGTTGAAAACTCTTGTATCAAAAGAACAAGAACAAGAGAAGAATGGAAGAAGAAGCAGCCATGGTTGAAAACTTTCTCATTCTCTGCTTTCACAGCTTCTCTTGCTATTAACTACCTTCACAGATTCCTCTTCACCTTCACCATGAAGAAGAAGCAGCCATGGTTGACTCATCTTGCTGCAGTTGCTTGCATCTCTCTTGCTGCTAAAATGGAAGAGACAGAAGTACCGCTTCCTCTTGATTTACAAGTATGATTAATTCTATATATCAAGTAATAATAATAATACATTTTATTAATAATGAAATTTGATTTATGAAAATATGTGTAGGAGAAGGACAGCAAATATGTGTTTGAGGCAAAAATAATAAAGAAAATGGAGATTTTGGTACTTTCAACTCCTGAGTGGAAGATGAATCCACCAATACTTCTCTCTTTCATTGATCATATCACAAGAAGACTTAAATGTTTTCAGTTCCTCAACACATGTCAATTGATGAATCCATATGTCATGATATTTATTTGCTCTATTTGGGTGGATTTCATCAACTTTTCTTGCACTTATCCATTGAAATAGCATAGTTTCATGATTTTTTTTAAAATTGTGCTTGAAAGTAAAAACATGCTTTTTAGGCATTTTAATTGCTAAATTTCATTCACTTTAATCCCATTTGGTGCCTTGATGTATTTGTTAAGTGATTTTAGGTTTCCAAGGCAAGTATGAGTTGAAGAAGTGAGAAAAAGATCATGCAAAAGAAAAGAAACCATGAAGAAATGAAGTTTGGAAGATTCTGCATCCGTGCGCGCACAGAGATGCGTGCGCATGCACAAGTGCGAGCTTGGCGACGCGTACGCGTGACCCACGTGTACGCGTGATAAACCCCAATTTTGTGGTTTATCTTGTGTTGATTTTAGGAAATTTTATCACCTTTTCTCACATTTATTCAATGAAATAGCATGGTTTTGTGAATTGCTCCTAATTTGTCCTTAAGAGTAAAAACATGCTTTTTAAGCCTTTAAGTTGCCAATTTTAGTTCACTTTAATTCCATTCGATGCCTTGATATATTTGTTGAGTGATTCCAAGTTCATAAGGCAAAGATTGGGTTGAAGGAATGAAGAAAAAGCATACAAAAATGGAGAATTCATAAAGAAATGAGGATTTGCTGAACTGAAGGCCACGTGCACGCATCACCCCACGCGTACGTGTGACCAGAGAATTAGCAAGTGACACGCACGCGTCATCCACGCGCACACGTGATGTTGGTCACATGACTCACTTAAAGGTAAAATGCTGGGGACGATTTTTGAGCTCAAGGAGGCCCAAATCCAACTCATTTCTGATGCTTTTGAACTCAAGGATGGCAAGGGGATTGGGGGGAGACTCATAGGGTAGTTTTCACCATGTTGTAGGTAAAATTCTAGAGAGAGAAGCTCTCCCTTCTCTCTAGAATTTAGGGTAGTTTAGGTTAAATTCTCTTAGATTCACTTTTAATTTTGTTTTTATTTTAATTCTCTTTATCTTTTGTTGTTCTAGTGTCTCAATTCTTTTAGTTTTCCTTGTGAATCTTCTTATTTTGCCATTTTTACTTTCATGAACTCTTGTTGGATTCTATTTTCTTTCAATGCAATTTGATGTTTTCATGTCCTTTTATGTTTATCATGGTTGTTATTGTTGATTTCTTGCTTATGTTAGTTATGGGTTTCTTTAATTTTTGCAATTGATGATGTTTACTTTTATTGCCCTCTATGTGTTTGTTAAAATGCTTTCGCTAGTTTTTGAGTAGTTTTCTTGACTCTTGGCCTAGGCTAAGGGAATTGGGTGACCTTGAGTCATTGGGTCTCAATGAATTGGTGATTTGAGAACCCTTAGTGGTCAATTTGATAAGCATTGACTCTAGCCTACCACTAAGTCAATTAGTAGCTAGGTTAGGACTTATGGATTGATGATTGATCAAGCCTATTTGACATACTTAATGCATTGAGGTAGACATTATACTTACTTCAAGCATAAAAGTAGACTAAATGGGTTGGTCCCTCATAATTGTCAATATTTGGGTTGTAGACAAGGATGGTGATCTCAATTGCCTATGTCTAGCCAAGAGTTTTTTCCTTTATTTTATTAGTTCTTGTTATTTACTTTCTTGTTATTATATTTTCTTGCCAATTGAAAATCAAACCCCTTGTTCTTCATAGCCAATAATTGATCACTTCATTGCAATTCCTTGTGAGATGCCCCGAGATTTGAATACTTCGGCAAGTTTTCATTGGGGTTTGTAATTGTGACAACCAAAACAAATTTTGATTGAGAATTGTTTGTTGGTTTAGAACTATACTTGCAACGAGACTTCATTTGTGAAATTCTATACCAAACAATCAAATTCCTTTCAATTAAATGGCACCGTTTTCGGGGAATGGCAATGGTGTTATGTTATTGGCTATTGTGAATATGTGAATATGTTTGCCTTTTGCTTGTTTGTTAACTTTTGTTAGGTTTAGGACTTTATTGCTTCTTTTTGTTAGCTTTTGCTTTTATTTGCTACTATGACTTCTCACCCTTTTGGCTATGAGTTTGGTTCAAATTATGTTGTACTGAATGGGAGCTAGAATGACAACATTCATCAAGGATGGAGCAATCAAAGGTGGGAAGAGCCTCAAGGGATTGATCAACCTTCTTAGCAACAACCTCTTCCGGTCCCTTATAGGTATAATTCCACTCCTAATGCATATTTATCTAATGGATGTGGTGATCCTTATTGTAGTTGTCAACAACCACCACCATATGCCTATGAACCACCTCCCCAATATAGTTTTGAACCACCTTACTCACAAGCCTCCTACCACCAAATACCTCATTATGACCCTAATCCCTACCCACCATACCAACCACCTTATGAGCCCTATGAACCATACATGGAGCCACCACCATTCCAATACCAATACTCCCAAGAACCACCAATCTCATACACCCCATCTCCACACCCTTACCAAGATGAACCACCTTTCAACTATGATACCTTCCCTCCAAACAATTAACCCTCGCTTCCACCATCGCCTTCATTGGACGAATCTCTCAACCCCCCTAGTGCAAGAACAAAAAGATCTCTATTCTCGCCTTCAAAAGCAAAAAGAAGAGCATAAGGGGTTGGAGGCTATGTTGGCCACTATGAAGGAAGCCATTAGTCGCGTAACCTCCCACCTAAGCTCATACATCCCAAGTACTCCCATTGACGAATGTGGAGGATCGACCAAGGAGCATAGTGAGGGGGTGAGTTTGGTGCTTCAAGGTGGAGAAGAGAAGTTAAAACAAGGAGTGCAACAAGAGGAGAGGATAGAGATGATTGAAAGGGAAAGAGTGGTTGAAGACCTAGGAGATGATGGAAATCCATGGAATTTAGAATTAGAGAGACCTCTTCCAAGAAGCTTGACATTGGTGTTGAGGAGGATACGCAACCTCTAAAGCATAACATGGTGGAAGACTTTGAAGAGGTTGATCAAGAGATGGATTCAATCATTGAGGAATTCCTATCTACAATTGAATCCTTCCCCATTGGGCATGAAATTGAGATCATAGAAGAAGATACCTCACCTCCCATACCCTTGGTAAGCAATAAAAAAGAGATCGAATTGGAAGGAAGTTACCAAGAGGAAGAAGTTGAGCAAGAAGTAAGCTCCATTATTGAAGATGATTCCACACCAACCAATGTATCTTTTGGAATTGATGAACCTCCCTCATTGTGTTATGAAATTGATGACAAGGAGGACCGTGCACAACCTCTTACACATAGTTTGAGCAATGAGGGGTGTATAGAAGAAGTTGGTGAGCAAGAATTGAAATTGAACAAGCTTGCAAAGAGGTGGAGATAGTCAAGGAAGAGTACAAGGGAGTGGAGCTTGCAAAATCATTGGAACCACCCCTTCCTAAGTCACCATCCTACACAACATTCAAGTGGGTAAAATTCTTATCCCTAAGCTTTACTTTCTCACTTGAATATGGTTTGATTGAAAATGATGGTCAACTTAGAGCTCTTTATTGAGTTAAGAGTAGGAGGGAATTGTGTAATGGTTGGAATAATAATGTTAGGCTCATAAAGGTTGAACCCTCAAGGCATAAATACTATGGTTGGAGGAATGTTAAATTGTATGGGTCTAGGAGTAGAATTTGGTGCCTTAAGGAGAATTCTATGTACCTACCACCAGGATAGAATCATGATGATCAATTAGAAGATGGGTGTGAAAATAAGATATGGGATCTTGGATTACAACATGAAGACCAATTTTGGGAACTCATATCTTGGGAAGAACCTCACCCATGCTTGGTGGAGGCGGTTGGAAATTCTGACAACCATTTGAGGAGCAAGCATCCTTGGAGGTTCAAGGATGAATACAAGCATAAGCCGCCATGACAAGGAGCCTTCCAAATGTCCAACTTAAGGACTTAAACTAAAAGTGCTAGGTGGGAGACACCCCCACCATGGTAAACTCTTTCCATTCTCTTGTATATATAATCAATGAATGAATTAAGTTGCCATTGTAGGTAGTTTTTCTTATTTTCTAAACTTTTATACATTTGCTTTTATTGAAAGGTTGTTTGTTAAATTCATGTTTTGATTAGAATAGTTGATGTATAAGTTTTATTTGTTTTGTATTTGAAAATTTTTTCAAAAATCAAAAGACTTGTTGTTAAATTTAAATTTTGATTGTTTTAGAATGCTTGTAAAATAGGAGAGTGCCCTATTTCTGTTTTCAATTTAAAAAAAATGGTGAGCCACGCCTAAGCGTGGCCGATGCTCACACGTCGTTTGGCATTTTGGATCTCCTGGTACAAAAACCAGAGAGTTGTGCGAAATTTGTGCGAGTACTGTGTTGGGAGCACAATTGCTTCCCACGCGTGCGCGTCGCTGACGCATACGTGTTGATTGTCTATTTCGCCCACCCACGCGTGAGCGTGGGCGACGTTTACGCGTCGCTTGTCCCTGCTGCCTTCCGCGCGCACGCATGGGCGACGCTTGCGCGTCACTTCCGCGCCCTGCCTCCCCTGTTTCTGCTCTGTTCTCTTTCTCTTCCTCTCTTCTTTTCTTTCTTTCTTTCTTCTTCCTTCCTTCTCATTTCTTCTTCTTTCTTCTTCCTTTCTTACTTTCCAAATTTTCACTTCTCATTTTTCTTATTTTCATTTTCTTTTATATGTTGCATTTGCATATTATCATTCGTTGCATTGTAATTTTGTTTTTATAGCTTGTTCTTATTTTCTTTTCTAAGTTTCTTATTTTAATAAGGTGTTGAATTCTCTTACTCAATTGTTGAGAACTTCTTGGATTATCTTGGTGCCTCTTGACTTGTTTGATATTATTGGGAGATGAAACTTTTAAATCAATGCCTAATCTTTTATGACTCTTGCATCCTTTGTGCATTGATATGAACTTGCATATTTTTTCATGACCCACTCTTTCTTATTTAAACTTGATGCTCAAAATGCTCTTCATGTCATTTACTTGTACTTTGCTTTTACTCTTGCATCAAGTATTAGTTGATATGTCCTTTGCCTATATTGCTCTCTCACTTACATGCGTAGCTAACATGTAGTGAGAACCCTACTCTTATTTGGCATTAGCCCCCGCCTATATTCTATTTGCTTTGATATCTTTGTTGTGGGCTTAATTCACTTTTTTTAGGTTGGCCACCAAGAAGAAAAGGAATGGAAAATCTTCTAAATGGGGCAACAAACAAGTTCATCCGTACAACCTTTTGAAGGAGCTCATCAATTGTAGCAACCCATCCACATTACCCTTCTTTGCATGCACCAAGGACGGTGCAATCTTCAAGTGTGGGGAGGTCATTCGACCGATCTCCATGGGTAACAATTTTTTTTTCAACACTAATTCTTAATTTTCTTTGTAGTTAGTTGTTGCATTGCATGTTAGGGGTGCATGATAGTTAAAATTTGTACATATTTTACCACTTCTTTTTATGTTAGGACTACTTGGTTAGGGTGATGATTTCTTTTTCAAGAAACTGTTTTTAAGGCACCCTACCAATTTGGAAAAAAAAATTTTGTTGAACTTGCTTGAAGAATTTATTTTGGAACATGGTTTTTGAGCTAAGAACACAAGCATGTGAGTTTTGAGCCTAATTGTGTGGTTACATCTTATAACCACTATTTTTCATTCTTGTGTGCATTATTCTCTTTCTATGATTGTAATCCTTTATTTGTTTGATTCTATATGTCCATTATTTCATGTATGAATGCATTTATATGATTGAGGTCATCATTTTATTTAGCTCACTTACCCAAATAGCCTACCTTTCATCAATCATTGTTAGCCAATTTTGAGCCTATTTAATCCCTTTTGTTCTTAATTTTAGCACATCACTACCCCTAAGTGAAAACAATAAATGTCCCTTAATTTGGATCTTTGATTAGCTTAGTCTAGTGAGGGTGTGTATCATTTGGGTATGGAAAACTTGGGACATTGGTTGAGGTAAAAGTGTATTTAGTATTTTTATTGAAAATTCTGGGATTGGGTATATACTCATACATTAAATATGTAAAACCATATGCATTGATACGTTTGTATATACTTTATTGTGAAAAAGAATGATAAAGAAAAAAATATGTATGTACAAAAAGAAATAGAAAAATAAAAGAAAGAAAAAAAATTTATAGAAAAAGAATGCAATAAAAAGGGGACAAAAATGCCCCAAAGTAAAGTAACAATAACAATACATATAGAATTTGAATTAAAGAGAATGCATGAGTATGAAAAAAACAAGTGGGAATCATGGGTAGCTAGGTATTGTATTAGAATTGTATAGGTTGTCATATGTGTTTGGTGAGAGCTTAGGATAATCAAAGATGCAAATTTCAAGCTCACTTGACTATATGCATCCCTACTGTTCCGAGGGTTACCTGAAACTGTAGGTCGATCTCGGACAAGATCTTCCGGGATGGTTGGAGATGACGTGTCCGGCTGGTGGGTGGCGGCCGGAGCGGCCGTGTCCGACTTGTTGGACTGGCTATGGTGCTGATCCTTTGTCACCAGAAAGTGGTGGTACCTGCAAGGGACTCTGATGCTTAAGTTAGCAAGGGTATTAAGCTGGTATATTGTAGAATCAGAGTATGAGTTATACCTGGGTGCTCCAGTGTATTTATAATGGTATGGAGTGACCTTTCTGGAGATAAGATAGTTATCTTATCTTATCTTATCTTTGAGTGAGGTCATCTTATCTTCTGGGGAACCGCCCTTATCTTTCTAGGCTTTAACTGCCTTTAGATTGGGATGTGTCCCTTCGTTTTAGGCTTGCCTTGGGCTTCTCTGGCGATTTGGCCGAACTCTTTGAGAAGAGGTCGGACATGGGCCAACCTTCTAAGAGGTCGGCCAACCCGGTCCTTTATAGCTCGAACCGATGTATGAACAGTGCCCCTGCTTGAGTTCAGACCTTTCCATGAGATCCTGCTTTCAGAGCTTCGATCTCTTTGGGGAAGTCGTGCTCAAGCATCTATCTGGCTTGTTTCTTCATTGCTTTGCAATCCTTGCAGATTTTCTAGAGGTTTGGTACTTCTCAGTCCGACCTCTTTTGAGTAGTAGTGTGGGTTTTCTACCCTTGCCTTCTGGATCACGCCTTGTTTTAAGTTTGTGTTGACAACCCTCTGCCTTGGCGAAGTTATCCTTGCGGTTTGATATCCGGGCTTTTAGTGACTTGTCTGATGACTTTTTAGTGTTCTTTATATAGAACCTTTTTTAGTCTCGGATGACGTTCATAGCCCTGTTTGAGATTGTGCTTTCTTTGAGCGGAGTTGTATCCCTTTTAGCTAAAGACATTTGAGCCTTAAGTTGTTTCCCAACTTTTTGGCTTGTTCTTTTTTTGAGATCGTACTTGCGCCTCTTCTTAGCTGACGTCGACCTGTGCGACTTTGCCCCTGCTTAAGTTCGGACCTTTCCGTGAGATCGTGCTTTCAGAGCTTCGATCTCTTTTAGGGAGTCGTGCTCAAGCATCCTGACTTTGGTCGATTTTGAGTAGTTTCTCCTTGTGCGAGTTTGGTATTGCCCTTTTTATTTTGTTGAGAGGATTTTTCATCCTTTCTTCCGACTTGTATGTCTTCACTGCTCGGGCTTTTTAGTCATAATCCAACAACTTTTTAGGTAGTGCTCCGATGGGGAACCTTTTTTATAGTTTGTTTGGGTGACTTTTTAGCGCCGTTCTGATTTATGCTTTTGCCTTTTAAGTAGTGTCTTTTTTCAGGACTTCGTACTTTTCAGCGAAGCACTTCTGGCTTTGGCCTTTTGACCTTTCCTTGGCCTTTGTGAGATGTTTATAGAGTGTCGGTACTTTACTGTCCGACCTCTTTTTGATCAGATCTTGTTTTGTCTGTCTCCTGTTGGGCGAGATGACCACTGGGCTAACTTGTCTGACAACTTTTTAGTGTTCTCGTGGAACCCCTTTTTAGTTAGTCTGAACAATTTCGATAGCCTTGTCGTGGAGCCGTGACTTTTTGGGCGAAGCTATGTCCCTTTTAGCGCACGTTTTTCGTTGGTCCGACTTCTCTTGTCGATCCTTCTTTAGCTTTCGTTGGTCCGACTTCTCTTGTCAGTCCAAGCTGTAACTTTCGTTGGTCCGACTTCTCTTGTCGGTCCAAGCTGTTGCTTTTGTTGGTCTGACTTCTTCTTGTCGGTCCAAGTTGTAGCTTTAATTGGCTCGGGCCGACTTCTTCATGTCGGCCTCTTCTAAGTTATTTCTAGTAATCCATTTTTAGTTGGACCTTGCCAGGTCTCTTTTTATGGATTACTTTTTATAACCTTTTGTAGCTTGTCGTGCCGACTTCGTCATGTCGGTCCCTTCTAAGTTATTTCTAGTAATCCAGTTTTAGTTGGACCTTTGTCAGGTCTCTTTTATGGATTACTTTTACAACTTTGTGATTTTGTTGGGCCGACTTTATCATGTCGGTCCCTTCTAAGTAATTTCTAGTAATCCTCTTTATTTGGACCCTTGTCAGGTCTCTTTTAGGGATTACTTTTATAACTTTGTGATTTTGTTGGGCCGACTTGATCATGTCGGTCCCTTCTAAGTTATTTTTAGTAATCCTCTTTATTTGGACCGTTGTCAGGTCTCTTTTAGGGATTACTTTTATAACTTTGTGATTTTGTTGGGCTGACTTCATCATGTCGGTCCCTTCTAAGTTATTTTTAGTAATCCTCTTTATTAGGGCTGGCCAGGCCTCTTTCCAGGGATTTACATTTTATAACTTTGGTTATTGTGGTCGACTGGTCCAACTTCTTTACGTCGGTCCGTCTTTAAGTTATTTTTAGCAACCCATTTTTATTAAGACCTCGTCAGGTCCTTTCCTATGGATCATTTTCGATAACTTCTTGCATTATTCTGTTTTTGCCGCTTTTCATCTTTGCCAATTTTGTAGAAATTGAGTTTGATCCTCGTTTGGTCGACCTTTTGATGAATTTGGTTTTCATCTTCGTTGGTCTTTATCCTGATCGAGCAGTGAATTTAATTTTCACTTTCTGCCGATCTATAGCTTTATAATCGGGCGATGAATTCTGCTTTCACTTTTTTGCCGACCTTGTCGAAATCGGGCGATGAATGCTGCTTTCATCTTTGCCGACTTTATCGTGATCGGACGGTGAATTTGGTTTTCACCCCGCCGACCTTGTCGTGATCAGGCAGTGAATTTTTGCGCTCAGATTAATGCGTCTTGGTAGGAAACTTTTTGAGGAATCTGCAAACTTTATTTAATAATAAAAGTAAGATATGAATAATAGTGTGTGCACGTTAGTGCTTACCCTTCTAGGTCGGGCAATCTTTTAGATCTCGGCCTGGTGCCCTTCTTAGGTTGCAGGCATGCCATGACCTTGGTAGCTCTCACCCCTCGAGGTCGGACATTTTGTGGTGACCTTTCCCCAGTACCTCTGAACACTTGGTATGGTTCTTTCCAGTTGGCTGCTAGCTTCCTTTCTCCTGACCGACCTGTTCTGATGTCATTTCGAATGAGATCGGTATTGGCAAAACTTTGCTGGATTACCTTCTAATTGAGGTTATTTGACGCTTTAACGCTTCCTCCCTAATCCGAGCTCTTTCTCGGACTTCTGGAAGTAGGTCGAGTTCTTCCCTTTAGATTTGGGAGTTTGACCTCTTCATTGTAGAGGATCATTCTGGGGGATCCTTCTTCGATCTCTACTGGGATCATTGCCTCCATTCCGTAAGCCAATCGGAAGGGTGATTCCCCCGTGGTGAAGTGTGGAGTTGTCCGATATGCCCATAGGACTTGTGGGAGCTCTTCAGCCCAAGCTCCCTTTGTGTCTTGTAGTCTCCGTTTTAACCCAGCTAGTATGACTTTGTTGGCAGCTTCTGCTTATCCATTGGCTTGTGGGTGTTCTACGAATGTAAATTGGTGCTTTATTTTCAAGTCAGCCACTAACTTCTTGAAACCTGTGTCCGTGAATTGAGTGCCATTGTCTGTGGTGATGGAGTAAGGAACCCCAAACCTTGTAACAACGTTTCTGTACAAGAATTTCTGACTTCTTTGAGCAATGGCATTAGCTAGGGGCTCTGCCTCAATCCATTCTGTGAAATAATCCACCCCTACAATGAGAAACTTGACTTGTCCCGATCCTTGGGGAAATAGTCCGAGGAGGTCGAGTTCCCACTTTGTAAACGGCCAAGGTGATGTTACACTGATGAGCTCCTCTAGTGGGGCAATGTGGAAGTTAGCATGATTTTGATGTAAAGCTTTGACTTTGTATTTGGGTTTTTGCTCTGTTTTTTCCTCCAAAGGGTGCCCCTGGACTTTCGGGTGAGTCCTGGGGTTTCCCTTTTACTGTTGTATCTGACACTTGATGTTTTGCTGTTATTGTCCGAGTTGTTTTCTTATTTTCCCGAGTTGTTTGGTAGTAACCCCATAGTTGACCTATGCCTTCTCGTAAAAACATTGCTGAGATGTCTACTAAGATCCCGGACGGCATGTCTGATTGGCTGGATTCCATAGTTTTAATGCGTGTTACTGTGGCTGACCCTGAGTACTGTGTGCGACTTAAGAGGTTCCGTAGAATTTGTAGGGATAGGTATGAGGAGAAGAATTGTGAGTTGGTGTTGCCGGACCCTGAGGAGAGGGTTTGTTTTCCTTCCTTGACTCCGGGGGAACGACCATTTTTCTATACTTATAACTACTTTTTCAGTCAGTTGAATATTACCATCCCTTATACCGCCTTCGAGATCGACTTCTTGTGGTTTTGTAATGTAGCCTGGATGAGGCTTCTGTTATTGCCCCCTGGTTTGGTGTTGGCTAGTTTTAAAAATACATCAGCTTGGGCATTCTGCTCCCGAGGTATGTGTCGGACTTTATATTCCCCGAATTGTCTGAGATGTTGGTGCTGGTTGGTTTTGAAAGTGCATCAGCTCGGGCATTCTGCTCCCGAGGTATGTGACGGACCTCATATCCCCCGAAATGTCCGAGCTGTTTTCTGTTTTTGTCCAGGGTCCCCCGAATTGTTCGAACTATTCTCTGGTTTTGTCCAGGGTCCCCCGAATTACCCGAGGTATTTTTTCATGGCTGTCCGATCTTTCATATCGAAGATCGAATTGGGATAACTCGACTGTCCACTGTAGGATTCTTCCAGCTAAGTTTGTTTTCTGTAGGATGCCTTTTATGGGCTGGTTGGTCTGAACTCTGATAGTCTGAGCTTGAAAGTATGGGTGGAGTCGTTGAGAGGTGAGTACGAGGGCGTAGGCGAACTTTTTCTATCTTTTGATAGTTTAGTTCGGCCCCTTGTAGAGCTTTGCTGATGAAGTAGACGAGTTGTTGCCCACTTTCGTCTTCTCTGACTAGTGCTGAGGCTATTGCCTGACTTCCCACTGCGAGGTATAATATGAGTTCTTCACTTTCCCTTGGTCGGGTAAGAATGGGTGGTTGCCCCAAGAATTTTTGAAATCTCGGAAGGCTTGTTTGCACCCCGTTGTCCTATTCAAACCTCTCTCCCTTCCTTAATATACCTCTTTTAGGTGTCTTTTGTGAGATGATTTAGAGATCGAACCTCCTGCGAATCCTCCATCTATCATATGAACACGTCTCTCAGGGGGTGAGGTAGGTGTTCAACTCGTCCAACCTCTTCGGTGTGGGGTAGACGTTCTACTCGTCCGACCTCTTCGGTGTGAGGTGAACGTTCAACTTGTCCGACCTCTTTGGTGTGAGGTGGACCTTCAACTCGTCTGACCTCTTTGGTGTGCGGTGGACCTTCAACTCGTCCGACCTATTCGGTGTGAGGTGGACCTTTAACTCGTCCGACCTCTTCGGTGTGAGGTGGACTTTCAACTCGTCCGACCTCTTTAGTGTGAGGTAGACCTTCAACTCGTCCGACCTCTTTAGTATGAGGTAGACCTTCAACTCGTCTGACCTCTTTAGTTTTTGATTAGGCGAGGTGGTGGGATCTTCTCAGTGTTGCATATTTCTCGGTAAACATCCACAAGAGACAGCAGAAGAGGGGTGTAATTGTGGTATTTTCTAGGCTTCTCACTGGGTTGATCTTCTTTTTTCCTCTCTTTGTATGTCAAGGCATGCTTTGTTGAATCTTTCCATGTATATGCGAAGACTTTACCCGATCTCCTTGCTTGATCCCTAGTAGGCTTGGGGCGTGTTTTGGCTTTGTCCTTCTGGATGGAAAATATCGAATGGCGTCCGAAGCGTCCGTGAGATACATTCTACTTCTGAAATTGCTGAGGTGATGGCTTGGATCCGATGTGCCGTCGTACGGGGTCATGTCGGGAGCTTTGAATTCCTTTGAGACTTTAGCTTTCATGATCTCTTTGGTGAATGGGTCATGATCTTTGTGGGGGCTATCTTCATGACTGGATCGAGCGGTCTTGGTTTTAAGATCGGCTTCAAGTTTTAAGAGCTTGTCCTCTAGCTTTTAATGTCGTCTTGTTTCTCTCCAAAGGTCTCTTTCAGCTTCGCATTGGTGTTCAGCTTCTTGTTCCAGCTGTTTAAGGTGATTATGTTGCTCACGGATAGCTTCCAAAATTTCTGTGTTTGGGGGTTGCTTATCTCCCCCGTTTTGAGGTGTGTCTTTGGAGGTGGCATCCATGTTTTTGTTTGGTGTTCTGTCCACCAAACCAAAGTTGTGATCGTTATCATGGTCATCCGCCATGGTGATGGGATAACTTCCAGGTTCCCCAGCAACGGTGCCAATGTTTCGAGGGTTACCTGAAACTGTAGGTCGATCTCGGACGAGATCTTCTGGACGTGTTGGAGATGATGTGTTCGGCTGGTGGGTGGCTGCCGAAGCGGCCGTGTCTGACTTGTTGGACTGGCTATGCTGCTGATCCTTTGTCACCGGAGGGAGGTGGTACCTGCAAGGGACTCTGATACTTAAGTTAGCAAGGGTATTAAGCAGGTATATTGTAGAATCAGAGTATGAGTTATACTTGGGTGCTCCAGTGTATTTATAATGGTATGGAGTGACCTTTCTGGAGATAAGATAGTTATCTTATCTTATCTTATCTTTGAGTGATGTCATCTTATCTTCTGGGGAACCGCCCTTATCTTTCTAGGCTTTAATTGCCTTTAGATTAGGCTGTGTCCCTTCGTTTTGGGCCTACTTTAGGTTCCTCTGGCGATTCGGCCGACCTCTTTGAGAAGAGGTCGAACATAGGCCAACCTTCTAAGAGGTCAGACATGGGCCAACCTTCTAAGAGGTCGACCAACTCGGTCCTTTATAGCTCGAACCGATGTATGAACAGTGCCCCTGCTTGAGTTCGGACCTTTCCGTGAGATCGTGCTTTCAGAGCTTCGATCTCTTTGGGGAAGTCGTGCTCAAGCATCTGTCTGGCTTGTTTCTTCATTGCTTTGCAATCCTTGTAGATTTTCTAGAGGTTTGGTACTTTTCAGTCCGACCTCTTTTGAGTAGTGATGGTGTCCCGAGGATGTGTACCGGTAAAGATTTTTCTCAATGAAATTGCGTTGCAAATATAGCTCTACCAACAGCAAGCCTCGAGCATCAAATTTAGAGGGGGATTTGGTTTTCACAAGTTCAACCCCAATAAAAATAACCGAAGTATTCAAACCTCGGGTCGTCTCACAAGGAATGGGCAAACATGTGCTTCAACATTGGTTAGAAATCCGGGGATGTGAGTCATGAGCATGAATGCAAAGGGGAATCTTAACAAGCAAGCAATCTTACAATGCAAGAAACTAATTCAAATAACTAAGCAAGACATGAGCAATTCCAAACTAACAAGTAACATTCAATATGATTCTCTTCTAACTAAACAAGTAACTATCACTAAGACAAGTAATTAAGAATTTGGTTTTTCAAATATGAATAATAAAAGTAACTCTTGGCTAGGCATGGGAATTGGGGTCACCATCCTTGTCTAATAACCATATCTTGACAATTATGAGGAACCAAACTCATTAAGTCTACTTCTATACTTGAAGTACGTCAAATGGTTTGGTCAACATCAACCCATAAGTTCTAAACTCACTACTAATTGACTTAATAGAAGGTTAGCGTCAATGGTTATCAAGTTGACCACTAAGGGCTCCCAAATCATCAAATCCATTAGACCCAATGACTCAAGTTTACCCAATCCCCTTAGCCTAGGCCAAGAGTGAAAAGAACTACTCCATAATCAAAGTAAACAATTCATCAAACACTTGGTAAGCATTAATAAAGGACATGTTCAAATTGCAATTAAATTGAAATTAACAAGTACCCACTAACAATTATCAACATACAATCATCCAAACAACACAATTAATCATAGAAATCATCAATGTAACATCAACAAGTCAAGATTCACAACATTCAGAAAATGGGTATAAAATGACAATTGACAAGAATTCATAAAACTAACACAAGATCTAAGCAAAATTATACTAAGGAATTCAAATTGAACAATTAAAAATAGTAATTAACAAGATCCAATTCACAATTCAACAAGGGAAGATCAAATAAAAACTAGATCTAGAGAGGAACAAGGGTTTCTCTCTCTAGAAGAACAAAGAACCAAAAATTAGCTAAAAATGTGTCTTAGTGTAAAATGATTGATCCCCCTCTTTTCCCCCTAGCATCCTTGGGTCTTTTCCATGCAGAAACAGCTTGAATTTGGGCCTAATGAGCCTCAGAAATCGTCAGGTACGATTTCCTTTAATGAGGTCACGTACGGCTTCCCGCGCGTGCGCGCCATGCGTGCGTGTGCGCCGATTGCTTTTGTGATCCACGCGTGCGCACCAAGTGCGCGTGCGCGTCGATAGGAATCTTCTGATCCGCGCGGATGCGCCCATCCTTGCGCGCCGCTTCCAACCATCCTCATCCACGCGTGTGCGTGGAGTGCGCATGCGCGCCAATGCTGCTTTTCCCAAAATTCAAATCTTCATGTTTCTCCCTTTTGTGCATACTTTCTTTCTCTCTTCTAGGCCATTCCTACCCTATAATTCCTGAAATCACTCAACAAATACATCACGGTATCGAATGGCAATAGAAGAGGATTAAAATATGGCAATTTTAAAGTAAAACAAGCATGTTTTTCATCATGGAGCAATATTAAGAAGTGAACACAAAACCATGCATTTCTTGTGAATAAGTGTGAGAAATATTGACAAAACCCCCCAAATTCTACACAATATAAACCACAAAATTGGGGGTTTATCAAATCTCCCCACACTTAAACCAAGCATGTCCTCATGCTTAAAATAAAAAGAATAAAGATCATGGTGAGAAAGGGTTTATGAAATGCAAACTACCTAAGTGGATGCATGCAACTAATGTAAAATCATCTACCTACTTGGTCATGGGCAAATCTATCCTCCAAGTACACATGTGAACATATGGGGCGGAAATAGTATGTAGCTCATGAATCCTACCAAATTGAGCATCACTATGGAGTACATATAACTTGCTAGATGAACGCTTGTGAAAGTCGGGAACAAAGAATTGAGCATCGAACCCTCACCGGAAGTGTATCCGCTCTTATTCACTCAAGTGTATAGGGTTCGTCACTCAATCTTCTCCTAATCATACTTTCCAAGATTTGTCTTTCATCTAACAATCAACAATTACTTAATGCATACTTACAAATATCATGAGGTCTTATTCATGGGTTGTAATGGGGCTAGGGTGAAGGTAAGGATGTATATGACCGAGTGAGCTTAAAATTTGAGTCCTTGATTAACCTAGGATCCCACTAGACACATAGAACAACCTATACAACTATAATACATTACCTAGCTACCCTTGAGTTTCACTTTTTGCACACTCATGCATTCTTTTCAATTTACACCTATATGCATTGTTTTCTTTATTACTTTGTCTTGGGGTTTCTTTGTCCCCTTTTATTGCTTTGTTTGTTAGTTTTTTTTAAAAGCATATATCCCCTTTTCTTGGGGCCTTGTGTACAAAATTTTCAATGCATATAGTTCAATCATTCAATACATGAGTATGTTCCCAAATCTTAGAATTTTCAATTACACTACAATTATACACCTATATATCTACCCAAATTTCCCAAGTATACCCTCCTAATTGAATGATACACATCCTAACTTACCTAAGCTAATCAAGGATCCAAATTTAGGGACATTCATGATTTTTTGCTTAGGGTTGTTGATCTGCTCTATTTAAGAACAAAAAGGGTTTATCATGGGCTCAAAATTGGTTAGCAATGGTAGATAAAAGGGTTAAGGCCATTTGGGAAAAGTGACTATTGAAATGATGGCCTCAATCATGTAAATGCATTCATACACAAAGTAATAGACATATAGAATCAGACAAAGCAAGGATCGTAATCATAGAGAGAGAGATATACACACAAGAATGGGAAATAATGATTAGAAGATGTAACCATGCAATAGGCTCAAAACTTACATGCTTGTGTTCTTAGCTCAATCACTATGTTCCAAAATACATTCTTAAAGCAAGTTTACTGCAGAAAATTTTCAAAATTTGGTAGGGTACCCCAAAACACAGTTCCTTGGGGAAGAAGTTATTGTTTGGACCAAGCAACTCTATAGAAGCTAACTATCATGCAAGGGGTATTTACAGGCAAAACTAACTACACATGCAATGTACTAACTACTAAGCAAAAGATAAATCCATGGATATTGAAAGGAAGAGATTGTTACACATGGAGATCGGTCGAACGACCTCCCCACACTTAGAAATTAGCACGGTCCTCCATGCTACGAACAATGCGCAAAGGGCGGTCGGGACCGGAACCGTCACTATCCTCGCCTTCAGAGCTCCCATCACTTGGGTTTGAGGTAGATGTGAATATTTCGGGTTCCTCCATGCTCGGGGTAACACAACACAGAAGCTTCTTGATGTAAGTGTATCGGCGTTGATCGCGCCGCTCATATCTATCAAGCTTCTGGTGTAGATATTCTATCCTTTGATGTGTGGATCTTTGCTGTGGTAGTGATGATGAAGTGGAAGGAATAGTAGATGGGAGGGCTATGTCAAGGCTTGGGTTGTTCATGGAAGATGTAAGTATTTTTTGCTTGGGACCACATCGCCCTTAGCCGGAACTATAATCTTCCTATCCTTGGGCTCCCAAGGAACACCCGCAGCAGTAACTAAATCGGATACCAATGCGGGAAATGGCAAATTACCCCGGGCGTGGACTTGACTCATCGCTTGCTTGACAAGAAACAGAATGTTCACCGGCCTCTCCGTGAGAACACACCAAACGAGCAAGGCGAGGTCCGCCGTAAAGGACGACTTGTGGGTGCTAGGTAGCACATAGTGAGATAGGATCTGGGCCCAAGCTCTAGCTTCTACAGTGAGGAAGCGAGCGTCAATGCTCTTGGGCCTCATCCGGAGTCGACCTTGGGTCCAAAATGTCTCTGGCTCAGGAATGACTCAGAAGATCGAGTCCCAATCAAATCCAAACTTCTCTCGCTGATGTAAGACTTCTTGGTAGCCATCCTTGTCACTCGGTACCGGTAAGACATTAAGCATTTACTGAATCGCCTCTTCTGAAATTGAGACTTGCTTCCGGTGCATGTATACCGATTGAAGAGAGGAAAGATGGTAGTTAGTGTAGAATTCTTCTACCCAAGAGAGGTTGATTTCCCTTGGTTTTCTCAAAAGAAACTCTCATCCTCACTGTTCAATGCGAGGTAGAATATAAGGAGCAACCTTGTCCGACGGAGCAAGTAGATGCTCAGGATGATAGTTCCTGACAACCATGGAGGGGAACACAAGTTCACAGAAGCAGTTGGGGAACCTTGAAGAATCTTTTGCCGGTTTTCTCTTTTCTTTCTCATCAATAGGAGCAGGCATCTTAGCCTTCTTGGATAGGGATTTGGCTCCTAATGAAGAGTGCGCCTTAGAAGTTGATCTTTGGGGTGCCCTCTTTGCAGCCAGTTTCCTTGGAGCTTTCTCCTTGCCTTTCGTGGTGGCCATCCTGGGAAGGGAAGGAAAATAAGAAAACATTAAATCCAAAGAATCATCTTAACCAAAATATGCAAGTGAAAGGTAGTGCCCAAAAAAACCATTGCAATAATCTAATCATAAAAACATGGGTCACAACACATGGAATGGGATGCAAGAGGAAGTGAAGCATGCAAAGTGGCATGAGAAGTATAGTCTCAAGCATCCATAACAAAGAGCAAGTCATGTTCAATGAGTATTTAATCAACAAGCAAAGTGGACTCAATGCGTATAGAAGACAACAAGTGAATGAAGGGAAGCATCCAAATTCAAAGCACATTATTAAAAGAAACCAAAATGGCATTAATGCATTTCCTTGAACACTTGGAGTGCAATTGTCAAGCAATGAGCAATTATGAGATACTCAATCAATATAACACCCAAAATGAAACATCAATCATCACATAAACATCACATATTGGCAAAGATAAGGGAAAAATGACAAAAGATCTAGTAAAGAAAATTAAACTCAAATTCAACATCCATGGAAAATTAAGAAAAAAGGAAAAGTAAGCAAACAAAAAGTAAGTAATATAATCATGTAGCTGAAAGAGAAACTAAGTAAAGCAACAAAAAGAGCATTCTCATATGACTCGTTGAAGTGTAAAAGAACAAGGTTGAATTTTCTTTTGTGAAGATGAGAAAGAAATAGGGGAGGTGTAGTGCCACCGGAAGAGGTGGTTGTTGCCGGTGAGTGGCCGGAGACGGTGGTGGTGGGTTGTGGAAGGAGAAAAAGAGAAGGGGTGTGATGGAGGAAGAAGAAAAAATTTAAAGGAAGAAAGGGGGTGAGACAGGCAGGGCGTAGCTTTAAAACTGATTCGCGCAACCGGCGCGCGCGCGCACCAGCGCGTCGGTGAGATTTTGGCAAGGGACACGTGCGTGGCAGTGGCACGCACGCGCGAGGTCAGTTGTGCCTTTGGCATAGGACTGGCACAAAGTTGGCATAAGTCTCTGGATTTTGTACCAGAGTTGGTGAGTGGCGCAAGCGCGCGGACGCGCACAGTGCGCAGACGCGTGCTTGAGAGAATTCGTGACTGGTGCGGACGCGCACAATGCGCAGACGCATCAATTTTGGCACAAGATTAGCCCAAATGTGGCACAAGTCTCTGGATTTTGTACCAGAGAGTTCAGATATCACCATCGGCGCGCGCACACAGTGCACTTGCGCGTCAATGGGTGATTTCTAATGGTGCGCGCAGGCGGCAAGTACGCGGACGCGTGAGTGTCTGGCGTGAGTTGGGCACGAAGTGGGCATAACTCTCGGGTATTTGGCCCAAGAGTTGGGATTGCACCCCCGGCGCGCGCACACAGTACGCTGGCGCGTCGGTGCCCATTTTTCCTTTTTCTCTTCTCTCTTTTTTTTTTCATAACATAACAAAACCTTTTTTAACACATTCTTGGTAGGTGCTTAAGCTAGTAGTCATGGAGAATACTTCACAATTTCATGCACTATCCAAAACATACCATTCTCCCTACTTCAACAATTCATCCATACCAAAATGATGAAAACTATATGAACATCATATCTATTCACAAGAAGAACAAAACTAGCATTCCTATGCAATCAATCAATCATCAAGAATTTACAAAATTCACAAGATGGTATATACAAGGAAGATCTTACCACGGTGGGGTGCCTCCCACCAAGCACTTTTCTTTAACGTCCTTAAGTTGGACGGTCCTTTTCTTAAGCTTCCTCTCTCCTTGGTGCATCCTCCAATAGGTAGACCTCTAGCTCCTTTGGGGGCTTGTAGCCATGATATTTCTTCACTCTATGTCCATTCACTTTGAAAGTTACTTCACTCTTGGGATCAAACAACTCCATCACTCCATAGGGCTTTATCTCTTATACCTTCAAAGGTCCTTCCCATCTAGAGCAGAGCTTGCCAGGCATGAATCGAAGCCTTGAGTTATAGAGGAGGACCTCATCACCTTCTTGAAAGTCCTTCTTCCGGATGTGATGGTCATGGAATGCTTTAGTCTTTTCCTTGTAGATCGGGCATTCTCATATGACTCGTTCCTCAAACACTCAAGCTCCTCTAGTTGTAACTTCCTAGCTTCACCCGCCTTTGCTAAATCCATGTTGCACTGCTTTACCGCCCAATAGGCTCGATACTCAATCTCCACCGGAAGGTGGCATGCCTTACCATAGACGATCCGGAAGGGACTCATCCCTGTCGGAGTCTTGTAGGCCGTTTTATACGCCCATAGTGCATCTCTTAACCGGAGGCTCCAATCCTTTCTTTGCGGATTGACCACTTTCTCCAAAATTCTCTTAATTTCCCGGTTGGACACTTCCGCTTGTCTATTTGTTTGCGGATGATAAGTAGTAGCAACCTTATGCGACACTCCATAGCGCTTGAGCAATGCCTCTACCTTCATGTTACAAAAGTGGGATCCTTGGTCGCTCACGATTGCTCGTGGCGACCCATAACGGCACACAATGTTATTCCTAATAAAAGAAACAACGGTATTGGCGTCGTCAAGGCGGGTAGGCATGGCCTCTACCCCTTTGACACATAGTCAACCACTAACAGAATATACATATATCCACTAGAGTTGGGAAATGGTCCCATAAAGTCAATGCCCATACATCAAATATCTCACAGAACAACATAGGTTGCTGAGGCATTTCATCCCTTTGGGATGTGTTTCCCGACCTCTGACACTAATGGCAAGACACACATAACCGGTTAGCATCCTTGAATAAGGTTGGCCACCAGAATCCACAATCCAACACCTTTTTAGCGGTCCTTTGTGGGCCAAAGTGGCCACCACATTCGGACGAATGGCAAGCTTCAAGAATGGGTTGGATTTCAGACTCCGGGACACATCTTCGAATTACTTGGTCCACGCCCCTCTTCCACAAGTGAGGGTCATCCCAAATATAGTATTTGGAATCACTCCTCAACTTGTCCCTTTGGTTTTTCAAAAAGTTGGGAGGGAAGATTTTCGCAACCAAGTAGTTCGCTATTGGGGCAAACCAAGGAAAGCTATCCGACACAGCATGCAAACTATCCAATGGGAATGAGTCATTGATTGGAAATGAATCAAATTTCAAATTCTCAATGCGGCTTAAATGATCCGCAACTAGGTTTTGAGATCCACTCCGGTCCCTAATCTCAATGTCGAATTCTTGCAAAAGCAAGATCCAACGTATGAGTCTAGGCTTTGACTCATTCTTTGTCAATAAGTACTATAAAGCTGCATGATTCGTGTATGCCACTATCTTTGATCCTAGCAAATAAGATCTGAATTTATCTAAAGCATGAACAATAGCTAAGAGTTCTTTTTCAGTAGTGGTATAGTTGGATTGTGCTGTATCCAGTGTTTTAGAAGAGTAAGCAATGACATAAGGGTGTTTACCATCGCGCTGTGCAAGCGCGGCACCTACAACATGGTTTGACGCATCGCACATTATCTCAAATGACAACGTCCAGTTGGGGCCTCGCACAATCGGTGCCGTGGTAAGAACTCTCCTTAGCTCTTCAAAAGCTTTCACACATTCACTATCAAACTCAAAATCCACATCTTTTTGGAGTAGGCGCGACAATGGCAAAGCAATCTTGCTGAAATCCTTGATAAAGCACCTATAGAATCCTGCATGTCCTAAAAACGAGCGGACCTCCCTCACAGATGAGGGATGAGGTAAAGTGGTGATAACATCGACCTTGGCTGGGTCTACAGAAATGCCTTCATGAGATACTACATGTCCTAACACTATGCCTTATCGTACCATGAAGTGACATTTTTCAAAATTTAAGACAAGGTTAGTGTCAACACCTCTAGCTAAGACCTTGGCCAAGTTCTCTAGGCAACAAGCAAATGAAGTACCATAAACGCTGAAGTCATCCATAAAGACTTCCAGACAATTCTCCATTAGATCGGAGAAGACACTCGTCATGCACCGCTGAAAAGTAGTGGGTGCGTTACATAGTCCAAATGGCATCCTTTTATAGGCAAAGGAGCCAAACGGACAAGTAAACGTGGTCTACTCCTGACCTTCAGGAGCAATATGAATCTGGAAGTAGCCAGTAAATCCATCAAGAAAACAGTAGTGAGATTTACCTGCCAAACGGTCTAACATCTGATCGATGAAGGGCAAGGGGTAATGGTCCTTCCGTGTAGCGGCATTCAGTCTTCTGTAATCAATACATACTCGCCATGCATTTTGTACCCTTTTAGTGACCATTTCACCGTCGTCCTTTTTGACCGTTCTGATGCCCGACTTCTTGGGGACAAGTTGGACTGGGCTCACCCACTCACTGTTGGAGATCGGGTATATGATACCCGCATCCAGTAATTCGGTGACCTCTTTCTTCACTACATCGAGGATGGTTAGGTTGAGCCTCTTTTCCGGTTGCCTAACCGGCCTAGCTCCATTTTGGAGAAATACCCTATGCATGCACTTGTGGGGGTCAATTCCCACAATATCCACTAGGCTCCATCCTATTACTTTCTTGTACTTTCTTAGAACATCTAGGAGCCTTTCTTCTTCTTCACTTGAAAGCTCACTAGCAATAATGACCGGAAACCTTTGGTTGTCCTCTAAGAAAGCATACTTCAAATGAGATGGAAGGGACTTCAGTTCACTCTTTGCCTCAAGCTGAGGTTCCTTTTCATCAAGCTCATGGTGTTCATTCTTGACAACTTTCTCATGTTCATCTTCTTGGTCATCCGTCTCCTCAACAATAGGTAGCACAACTTGTTGTGGTCCTCTTCTTGCACTTCCGCTACCACTTCATCAATTACATCACATCGGAGCACAAAATGTTCTTCGGGTGGATGTTTCATGGCTTCTTCTAAATTGAACTTGATAGTCTTGTCTCCAACATCAAAGAAATATGTGCTGCTGGAGGCATCTAACTTGAATTTAGAGGTCTTGAGGAAGGGTCTACCAAGTAGAACGGAGGATGAGCTTCTATTCTCTGTTGGAGGCATTTCAAGGATGTAAAAGTCAACCGAAAAAATCAAATCATTGATCACCACAAGTACATCTTCCGCTATTCCCATCACTGTGATCACACTTTTATCGGCTAAGGCAAACCTCACCGCCGACTTCTTTAATGGAGCTAAATTCAACCGCACATAGATAGAAAGTGGCATGATGCTTATGCAAGCTCCCAAGTCACACATACAATCATGAAAAGTGCGTCCACCAATACAACAAGACACCAAACAAGGTCCAGGGTCACCACATTTCTTTGGAATAGGTTCCATCAAGGAAGAAATTGAACTACCCAAGGATAGTGTCTCCAATTCTCCTATCCTATCTTTGTGTGTACACAAGTCTTTCAAAAATTTTGCATACTTTGGAATTTGTTGAATAGAATCAAGAAGTGGTATGGTTACCTCAACCTTCTTGAATACTTGAAGCATGTTCAAATCAAATTTCGGTGTTTTCTTTGCCTTCTTCACCATGGAAGGGAATGGAATAGGAATGGACTCATCCAAGATAGCTTTCCTCTTGGGTTCCTTGAGATTTACTCCTTCTTCCTCATGCCTTTTGTCTACTACCTCTTCTCCATGTGGAGCTTCAACAACCACTTCTTCCTCATGAATGTCTCCCATGACCCTTGGAGGTATCTCCTCCAACGTAGTCCCCGACCGTAGAGTGATGGTATTGAGACTGCCCTTTGGGTTTGGTTGGGTTTGGGATGGAAGGTTAGAAGAGCTTGAGGGTTGGTTGGTGTTGTTGTTGGAAGTTGATGGTTGGTTTGGCATGGTCGTCTTTGAAAGCATGTTGGTGAGGTTAGCCAATTGAGCGCCTAAGGCATCAAATTGAGCCTTGTTACTCTCATCTCATTTCTCCATGGCGGCTCTAAGCTCATCAACTTGATTGTTGGAAGATGAAGGAGCTTGGTTGGATTGTTGTCTATGGTATGGTGCTTGGTACTTGGTGTAGTTGTTTTGGTTTTGGTTGGAGTGATTTTGGTTGGCTTGGTAGTTGGTGTTGTTATGGTGGTATTGGGATGAGGATTGGTTATTGTTGTGGTGAGAAGAAGAGTTGTTCCATCTTTGGTTTTGATTGCTTCCTTGTGCATTATCTCTCCACCCTTGATGTTGATTACCACCTTGATGGTAATTGTTTTGGCCTTGAGAAGGATAAGGTGGACGGTTGTTGTAGTTCACATTGGCTACTACAAGAGCATGTTCCTCTTGAATTTGATGGCATTGATCGGTGTAATGTGAGGTGCTAAAGCACAAACCACAAATCCTAGGAGGGCCTTCAAGTTGAGCAACCGGAGGTGGGGCTTGGATGGCTTGAATGGAGTAGTATTCCTTTTGATCCTTTTGTATTTGGGTAAGGACGGTAGTCATATCTCCAAGTGCTTTGGTTAGACTTGATTCGGAAGGGGATGGTTCTACCACACCCTTGAGAGGATTACTTCTCACCCTTGTATGTTGTGTAGCTTCGGCAACATCCTTTATCAAATTCCAAGCTTCTCCCTCTATCTTGTTTTTCGAAAGGGAACCACCACTAGAGGCGGTGAGCAATCTTCTATCTTCTACACAAAGACCTCCGGTGAAGTAGCTAATGAGCAAGTGAGTGTTCATTCCATGGTATGGACAAGATTCTAATAGCCTCTTGAACCGAAACCAATACTCATACAAACTCTCTTGGTCTCTTTGCATTATGCCCGAAATCTCCTTCCGGATGTAGTCGGTCTTCTCCGGTGGGAAAAATTTATCTAGAAACTCTCTTATCAAGAAATCCCAATTAGTCACAATCTCATCCGGTAGCGAATAAAACCATGTCTTTGCTTGCCCTTCAAGAGAGAAAGGGAAGGCAAAAACCATGATAGCCACCTCATCGGCTCCATGCCTTCGAGCCGTAGAACAAGCAACTTGAAAATCTCTTAAATGTCGGATGGGATCTTGACCCGGCAACCCATGATATTTAGGAAGTAGATGTATCAAGCTACTCTTCAATTCAAAGTTTGGATCAAGGTTAGGATACCTTACTTGCAACGGTTAAAGTATGATATCCGAAGCTCCTTGCTCATGCAAAGTGATCCGTCGTAGCTCCGCCATGTATGGCTCACCTGTAGGATGTAAAGATGTATTATTAGTGCCAACAGAAGAATTAGAAGTAGCAGACTCCAAGTCACTCTCGGTACCGCCTAGTGATTCGGTATGTTCCTCAGGAGAGGCCGAAGTACTAGCCGTATAATCTAACCACCGTCTAGCTTGCCGAGTATGTAACAAAGTTCTTTCAATCTCGGGATCAAAATCGGCTAAGCTAGAATTCGGTTGAGACCGAGTCATCAAACTTGAGAGTCATAGCACAAATGTAAAAGAAATCTAAACTATAGCTAAGTATTGAAAGCAATTAAACTATCTACAATATTCACATATTCACATAACCAATATCAAGGAATATGTTGCAACCACTCCCCGGCAACGGCGCCAAAAATTTGATGGTGTCCCGAGGATGTGTACCGGTAAAGATTTTTCTCAATGAAATTGCGTTGCAAGTATAGCTCTACCAACAGCAAGCCTCAAGCATCAAATTTAGAGAGGGATTTGATTTTCACAAGTTCAACCCCAATAAAAATAATCGAAGTATTCAAACCTCGGGTCGTCTCACAAGGAATGGGCAAACATGTGCTTCAACATTGGTTAGAAATCTGGGGTTGTGAGTCATGAGCATGAATGTAAAGGGGAATCTTAACAAGCAAGCAATCTTACAATGCAAGAAACTAATTCAAATAACTAAGCAAGACATGAGCAATTCCAAACTAACAAGTAACATTCAATATGATTCTATTCTAACTAAACAAGTAACTATCACTAAGACAAGTAATTAAGAATTTGGGTTTTCAAATATGAATAATAAAAGCAACTCTTGGCTAGGCATGGGAATTGTGGTCACCATCCTTGTCTAATAACCATATCTTGACAATTATGAGGAACCAAACTCATTAAGTCTACTTCTATACTTGAAGTACGTCAAATGGTTTGGTCAATATCAACCCATAAGTTCTAACCTCACTACTAATGGACTTAATAGAAGGTTAGCGTCAATGGTTATCAAATTGACCACTAAGGGCTCCCAAATCATTAAATCCATTAGACCCAATGACTCAAGTTTACCCAATCCCCTTAGCCTAGGCCAAGAGTGAAAAGAACTACTCCATAATCAAGGTAAACAATTCATCAAACACTTGGTAAGCATAATAAAAGACATGTTTAAATTGCAATTAAATTGAAATTAACAAGTACCCACTAACAATTATCAACATACAATCATCCAAACAACACAATTAATCATAGAAATCATCAATGTAACATCAACAAGTCAAGAATCACAACATTCATGAAATGGGTATAAAATGACAATTGACAAGATTTCATAAAACTGACACAAGATCTAAGCAAAATTATACTAAGAAATTCAAATTGAACAATTAAAACTAGTAATTAACAAGATCCAATTCACAATTCAACAAGGGAAGATCAAATTAAAACTAGATCTAGAGAGGAACAAGGGTTTCTCTCTCTAGAAGAATAAAGAACTAAAAATTAGCTAAAAATCTGTCTTAGTGTAAAATGATTGATCCCCCCCCCTTTCCCCTAGTATCATTGGGTCTTTTCCATGCAGAAACAGCTTGAATTTGGGCCTAATGAGCCTCAGAAATCGTCAGGTACGATTTCCTTTAATGAGGTCACGTGCAGCTTCTCGCGCGTGCGCGCCATGCGTGCGTGCGTGCCGATTGCTTTTGTGATCCACGCGTGCGCGCCAAGTGCGCGTGCGCGTCGATAGGAATCTTCTGATCTGTGCGGATGCGTCCATCCTTGCACGCCGCTTCCAGCCATCCTCATCCACGCGTGCGCGTGGAGTGCGCGTGCGCGCCAATGCTGCTTTTCCCAAAATTCAAATCTTCATGTTCCTCTCTTTTGTGCATGCTTTCTTTCTCTCTTCTAGGCCATTCCTACCCTATAATTCCTGAAATCACTCAACAAATACATCACGGCATCGAATGTCAATAGAAGAGGATTAAAATATGGCAATTTTAAAGCAAAACAAGCATGTTTTTCATCATGGAGCAATATTAGGAAGTGAACACAAAACCATGCATTTCTTGTGAATAAGTGTGAGAAATATTGACAAAACCTCCCAAATTCTACACAATATAAACCACAAAATTGGGGTTTATCAAGTAGTAGTGTGGGTTTTCTACCGTTGCCTTCTGGATCACGCCTTGCTTTAAGTTTGTGTTGACAACCCTCTTCTTTGGCGAAGTTATCCTTGCGGTTTGATATCTGGGCTTTTAGTGACTTGTCTGATGACTTTTTAGTATTCTTTATATAGAACCTTTTTTAGTCTCGGATGACGTCCGTAGTCCTGTTTGAGATTGTGCTTTCTTTTAGCGCAGTTGTATCCCTTTTAGCTAAGCACATTTGAGCCTTAAGTTGTTTCCCATAAGAGGTCGGACATGGGCCAACCTTCTAAGAGGTCGGCCAACCTGGTCCTTTATAGCTCGAACCGATGTATGAACATCTACCTTTACCCTAGCCCCATTACAACCTATGAATAAGACCTCATTATAAATGTATGCATGCATTGAATAATTGTTGATTGTTAGAAGAAAAACAAATCATGGAAAGCATGATTAGAAGAGAATTGAGTGAATCGACCCTATACACTTGAGCTACTAGAGCGGATACACTTCTGGTGAGAGTTCGATACTCAATCCCTTGTTCTCGGCTTTCATGAGCTTTCTTCTTGCAAGTCTATTTAAACTTTATTTTGATATTCGAATTGGTAGAATTCATGATTCATCATATACTTAGCCCTACATGTGCATATGTGTTCTTGGGGATTAATTTACTTTTAACCAAGTAGGTAGAATCACTTTGCATTTAGTTGCATTCATATAGATAGGTGCATATAGTTTATTTGCATTGAATAAATGTTCATACCCCTTTTCTTGTCTTTCTTGAGTTTAGCATGAGGCCATGCTTGGTTTAAGTGTGGGGAGGTTTGATAAACCCCAATTTTGTGGTTTATCTTGTGTTGATTTTAGGGAATTTTATCACCTTTTCTCACATTTATTCAATAAAATAGCATGGTTTTGTGAATTGCTCCTAATTTGTGCTTAAGAGTAAAACATGCTTTTTAGGCCTTTAAATTGCCAATTTTAGTTCACTTTAATTCCATTCGATGCCTTGATATGTTTGTTGAGTGATTCCAGGTTCATAAGGCAAAGATTGGGTTGAAGGAATGAAGAAAAAGCATGCAAAAATGGAGAATTCATGAAGAAATGAGGATTTGCTGAATTGAAGGCCATGCGCACGCGTCACCCCACGCATACACGTGACCAGAGAATCAGCAAGTGAAGCGCACGCGTCATCCACACGCACGCGTGATGTTGGTCATGTGACTCACTTAAAGGCAAAACGCTAGGGGTGATTTTTGAGCTCAAGGAGGCCCAAATCCAACTCATTTATGATGCTTTTGAACCCAAGGATGGCAAGGGGATTGGGGGGAGACTCATAGAGTAGTTTTCACCATGTTGTAGGTAGAATTCTAGAGAGAGAAGCTCTCCCTTCTCTCTAGAATTTAGGGTAGTTTAGGTTAAATTCTCTTAGATTCACTTTTAATTTTTGTTTTTATTTCAATTCTCTTTATCTTTTGTTGTTCAATTCTCTCAATTCTTTTAGTTTTCCTTGTTAATTTCTTTATTTTGCCATTTTTACTTTCATAACTCTTGTTGGATTCTATTTTCTTTCAATGCAATTTGATGTTTTCATGTCCTTTTATGTTTATCATAGTTGTTATTGTTGATTTCTTGCTTATGTTAGTTATGGGTTTCTTTAATTCTTGCAATTGATGATGTTTACTTTTATTGCCCTCTATGTGTTTGTTAAAATGCTTTCGCTAGTTTTTGAGTAGTTTTCTTGACTCTTGGCCTAGGCTAAGGGAATTTGGTGACCTTGATTCATTGGGTCTCAATGAATTGGTGATTTGAGAACCCTTAGTGGTCAATTTGATAACCATTGACTCTAGCCTACCACTAAGTCAATTAGTGGTTAGGTTAGGACTTATGGATTGATGATTGATCAAGCCTATTTGACATACTTAATGCATTGAGGTAGACATTATACTCACTTCAAGCATAGAAGTAGACTAAATGGGTTGGTCCCTCATAATTGTCAATATTTGGTTCGTAGACAAGGATGGTGATCTCAATTAGCTATGTCTAGCCAAGAGTTCTTTCCTTTATTTTATTAGTTCTTGTTATTTACTTTCTTGTTATTATATTTTCCTGCCAATTGAAAATCAAACCCCCTTGTTCTTCATAACCAATAATTGATCATTTCATTGCAATTCCTTGTGAGACGGCCCGAGATTTGAATACTTCGGCAAGTTTTCATTGGGGTTTGTAATTGTGACAACCAACACAAATTTTGATTGAGGATTGTTTGTTGGTTTAGAACTATACTTGCAACGAGACTTCATTTGTGAAATTCGATACCAAACAATCAAATTCCTTTCAATCAACGCGTGAGAGTGAATTTCGCCAGGTGACACGTACGCGTGACCCACGCGTACGCATGACCAATGTCACGTGAGCTCATTAATTACAAATCGCTGGTGGCGAATTTTGGGCCTCCGAAACCCAATTCAACCCATTTCTGAAGCTATTCCAAGCCAAGGTGAAGAGGAATGAAGGGGGGCAATTAGGTTTAGATTTTTCTATGTTTTGGTCTTAGTTTCCTAGAAAGAGAAGCTCCCCCCTCTCTCTAGAATTTAGGTTTTCTTAGTTTAATTTTCTTTAATTACAGTCTTTAATTCTTGTTTTGATGTAATTTAATTTATGTTTTCATGCTTTATTATCTTAATTCTCTTAGTTCTTCTTCTTAAGTTCTCTTTTATGTCACTTTTCATTTTATGAACACTCTTGTAATTATTAATTTCCATTTAATGCAATTTATGTTTTATGTTCACTTAATGCTTGTTTGAGTTATTGTTATTATTTTCTTGCTTTTGGTAGTTAGATTTTATTTTTAATATAATTTAATATTATTTTATTTTCATACACACCATGTGTTTGATAAAATGCTTGGCTTAGTATTTACTTAGTTTTTCTTCACTCTTGGCTTGGAATTGAGGACTTTGGTGACCCTTGAGTTATTGATGTCCATTCTTCATTGATATATTAGAGAAGTTAGTTAAGTTGGTTTCCATTGACTCTAAGTCTCCCATTAATAGAGTTGACTAGGACTTATGGATTGAGATCAACTATGCCTATTTGACTTATTCTCGATGTAGGGTTGACTAAGTAGGATTAACTCTTCATAATCATCATGCGTTTGTGGTCAATGGCTAGAATAGGCAATCTTAGCTCTCAATCCATGCCAAGAGGTTTCTTAGCATTTGAATTTCCCTCTTTTCCTTGATTAATTGCCTTTGAATTTAATTGCTTTTGATCTTTAATTTCTTGCATGTTTATTTACCTCCTTGCTATTTACATTACTTACTTCTCTTGTCATCCAATCCCCATTTCCCCCATAGCTAATAATTGAGCACCTCATTTGCAACTCCTAGGAAAGATGACCCGGGAGTCTAAATACTCTCGGTTTATATTTGTTTTGAATTGTGATCTTTTTAGATTGAAATTTGATGTTGAAAGTTAGTTATTAATTTGGACTATACTTGCAACGAAGAGGTTTTATTTTGTGAAAATCTAGATCAACACAAATTCTCTCATATCATCATTCTCTTCTTCTTTAACTCTTACCAGGTAATAATTAATCTCTTTCTTTAACTTTTATATATACATTTCTTCAACTTCTGTTATTTATTTATTTATTTATTTATTTTTAATACAGAATCCAGGTTTATTGGTTATCTTCCTTCTGTGTTGGCAACTGCTGCAATGATGCATGTAGTTAACAACAATATGGAGCCTTGTCTTGCATCTGAATACCAAAATCAGTTCTTGGGTATTCTTGGAATCAACAAGGTTTGCATCTCTCAATCATCTAGTCTTGTTCATCATTTTCATTTTATGATCAATTAATAACTTTGGTTCATTATTTTAAGCAGCAATATTCTCAATTTATATGGATACATGCTTCTAAATTTAGTGCATCTTAATATAGTCCATGTTTAATTTTAGTAACATGTGAAAAAAGAGGAAACTGAATTCCCTAAGCTGAACAAATTATTTTCATTAATCAGGTGAGAATTTAATATGATTAAACCCTAATTAGTTATTTAATTCTAGTCTTGTTGATCATTTTCAATTTTACCTGGTTTTCTTTATCTTATATATGTTTGAAGAGCATTATTTTCTTATCTATTATATACGTTGTCTAAAACTTTAGTGACTAGTGGTGACTGGGGTGATCTGAGTTTGGAACTGGAAGAATTATTGAATCTGATCTTCTCTTCTTGTTAAGCCACATCTAAAATCTTTGTTCATCACTAACCTTATAGAATGCTACGCTATGTATATCTCTTTGAATATTGATACACCCTTTTTAAGGGGCTTAATCTTCTTTAAATGTTAAAACCTCAAACCTTTATAAACCATGATGATATTAATATGGACTATAAATTACCTTTATAAACCTCAATGTCTTCCTGTTGCTGTTGTATCAAGGAATCTAAAGTCGTCTCAGCATCAATTTTAGCATTAGAATCAGACCCCAACTCCTCATTTGCTATCTTTCCGTTTTCACACTTTGGCCAAATTAGTTGCTTTAAGTTTATTTTAATTTCAGTTATTAATTAGGATGCGACTATCTTTATTCATTTATTTTCCTTTTATATTTTGTAGGATGCGACTTAGTACGGAATTTAAAGTCCACAAACTAACAGGCAAGTGCACCGAGTCGTACCAAGTAGTACCTCAAGTGAATGAGGGTCAATCCCATGAGGATTAATGGACTAAGCAACAATGACTGAATGATTTACTTAGTTAGACAAGCAGAAAAGAGTGTTTGGGTCTCAATTGCATCAAACAGTAAATTCAGAATATCAGAAACCACGTAGTAAATTGGTGTGAATAATATAGGAGAAAACAGTTATGGTTTCAGAGATATTTATTTTTCAGATTAACTTTTCTCACCAACTATTTTAATCATGCAAGATTCAATTCATGGTAAACTATATGTGACTAAACCCTAATTCCTTAGACCTTTTTAGTCTCCTCTATCCTTCATCAACCGCTAATTCCTTGGTCACTTGATTCCAATTAGAGGGTTAAGTTCGATTCTAGTTTATATGCCACGGAAGCCCTAATTATCCAAATATAAAAGGATTATGTGTCACGTATCCCGTTAAGTCCAGATAACTAGAAATTTAGGAGAAATTATTTTCAAGCTGTTGTTCAAGTAAAGAGCTTTTCCAAGTTTTACAAGAACTCAATTAGAACAAGGGTCATACTTCCGTTCCACCCAGATTCATAAGATAAAGAACAAAAATGATTCTTGAAATTGAAATCAATACATGAATTAAAATAGAAAAGTAATAGTATTAATCCATAGAATAAAAAGAGCTCCTAACCTTAACAGTGGAGGTTTAGTTGCTCATGGTTCAAAGAGAAAACTAGGGTTCCGAAAAACTGTAAAGTGCAGAATGAGGTATGAGAGAAGAGTTGAGCCCGAAGGGCTGATTCTTTTTCCCTTTTATATCTAATCCAAATTAATATAAAATATATTTTCTAAAACTAAATAGTATCTTTTCCTATTTATAAATAAAATAAAAGTTTAATCAAAATCAATTAATATCTCGTGCAAGCCTTGAGGAGCGAATGGGGACCACTTGGTGTATTAAAAAGGTAGAGTAAGACCCAAAACCTTTGAAAAGTCATTTTATGCGTAAGTCTCAAATCATATAGTTATTTATAGTCTTAATTTCAGAGATTATTTTATTAAAGATAATTAAGGCAAGTTTTGATTTATTGAACTTGAGATAAGTTATGATTATTATCTAATACGATAATTATTGGATTATTTTCTATAATTATATTATAAAGTTGACAGTTATGAAATAATAAGGATTTTATATGATTTGGATTAGATAAGTAATATTTTAAATATTATTACTGCTATTTTGGAAAATGAAGAAATTAAGTATATTATTTCTAATTTTTAGATTTGGGCTTTTTATTGAAAATAATTTGTAGAATTGATGAGTAAATAGTATTTTTCTATATACAAATAGTGTTGAATTTAAATTGGGTTTCAATTACTACATTATCCCCAATTTTATTTGAAATTACCAATTTGCCCCTAACCCTAACTTTCAAAATAATGAAACCCTAAAGCCTTCATCCCAGCAGCTGAAACCATGCCTTGCCCCCCTTTCACCCACGGTTTCCCCTTCCTCCATGAACAAAGAAACAGAAAACAAAAGAAAGAACGGAGGGCCGCGGAGGGGAAGAGAAAGAGGATTGCGCCGGCGTGCTGGGCTCACTGCCGTCGCAGTCGCCGTCGCGCCTTGCTGCGGTCAGCTTCACCGTCGCGTCCTGCCATCCTTGCCACTATGGAGCTGTTCCGATCTGGACTGAGGGAGAGAGATTGAAAGGAGGCCGCTGCCCAATCCGCGCCACCGTTGTCCTCACCACCACCGCACGAGGAGCTTCCATGGCCACTGCTGTCAAGCTCGCAGATGGAAGAAGCAGGGATGACGCGAGGAAGAAAGGGAGTCATCGCGCTCTGCCACCGCGAGCCCTGTCGCACCCTGCGCCACCGAGGGTTCCGTCCTTGTCAGATCCGTCACCGTCCAGCCATCGCCGTCCTTCTCGCGCCGCAGACTAGCTCGCCGCCGCTGCAGTGGCGTTCGCACCGCCGCTTCTGTCCTCACCGTCATCGTCACCATCGGTGGAAGAGAGAGAGCTCACGTCGAAGACTGGAGGGACGTGGTCTGAGTTGCTGCTGCCTCCGTCGTGACTGGTCCGCCGGCGCCACTGCTAGGGGTTGTCGCCGGCCTACGCGCCGCCGCTGTGTTCCTTGTTGCAATGCCGCCGCTGTGTGCCGGGGAGAGGGAAGCCGCCGGGTCGTACAGAAGAGAGGAGGCATAACCACGCCCAGCCACCACCGTTTCTGCCGCCAAGAAACCCCGCTGTGCCTCTGGTTGCCGGGAAACGGTGTGGTTGCTGCGGGAGGTCACCGCCGGAGCTGCTGCTCCACTCTGCCGGTAAGGGTTTTATTTGAAGTTTCTGCCCTTTTGCATTTCGAGAAGGTTTTAACGCTGCGTAGTCTTTATAGTTGATCTACCGAAGCTTTTGGCCGCCACCGGAGCTGTTGCCGGGCCGGTTCGAAATCGCAGCTGCTTCGTGTTGTTATTCCGGTAAGAAATTATGTTTCGAAAGCCTTACGTTAGTGTCCCGTACGTGTATTAAAGCCTTTACGGTATTAATGTCCTTAGAGTTTAGTAACTGAGGTTGCTTGTGGTAATTTAGAGCTGTTTACGCTGCTGCGAAACGTGTGGGGCTGTGCTTTGAAGCTGCCTTTGATTTCGGGTTGAGACGGAAAGGACTCTGTGAGACGTTTGGATTATGGAATTGCGTTTTGAGGTAGGGGCGCTTTCCAAAAAACTATAGTTTATTATTGGAATTATTACATATGGGTACTGATGCGAGATATTGTGTATTGGGTGATTGTATCTGCCTTATGTATTATTTGATTGACTCGAATGACTATGGATGTTGGTTTGGCTGAATTATTGTGTGGCTTGTGAAATGTAATGTTTGAAGTTGATTCTTTAAAGATTTGAAATGAGTTTAATCCGCTGAGGATCGGTTTGAACTGAGTCAATTATTTTGATGATGTGAAAGATAGAATACTCTTGAAATTCAGCCTGGGTTGCTTTAATTGATTTGGTTTTGATAAATGATTTATTGCTGAACCGATTCTTTAAGGCTTTAGAAATGAGTTAAACCGGTTGATATTGAGTTAATTTTTGAAATGGTTTCCTTGAGATATGCCACTGAGGCGACTGTTGGATTTAGCTTGCTTTTGAATTGATTTCTGGTTTTGAACTGTTGAAAAGGAATGAGAAACGGTTTAGTTGGGACCCGAACCGGGTGGCAAAAGTCCAAGTTTTAAGGGAGGTGCTGCCGAAATTTCTATAAAATCCGAGTCTTCATCGAATGTTGTCTGGAAAAATGATGAGTTAAAGACTTCTACTATTTTATTTGAATTATCAAGAAAAGGATGATTCATGCTTTTGAAATGAATTATTAAAGAGGAAATTGTGATTTAGTCTTGCTTCTTAAGAAAGGCATTATATCTCTTTCAGGAGAAAGTTATTTAGATGAAACTTATGTTTTAAAGCTATTTGAATGTGAAAAGGGTTTATGCCTTTGAATTTGACTTGGGGGTTTCAATTAAAGAGTTTTAATGATTTTGAAAGGACATGACTGTCTATTGGCAAGTTTCATTTTGAAATGTTTTGAGAAAGGTTTTAAGTACTCCTTGAATTCTAAATTCTTGCAAGACAAACAAATCTTGAACAGTTGAAACGTTCTAGAATTTATCATGGGGGTTGAAGTTGGTTTTGCTTAAGTAAAGGAAACGGCTTTGAAAGAAGTAAATGATTTACGTGACTCGATTTGGCTTAGATCCTATTTATTACTCAAATCGGAAAGCCAAGGTTTTAATGATTTAAATGATTTTGGCGAAATGAGTTATGTTATTCTCCCCTAAAGACTTGGGACTCTGCCGAGAAACTTTTGTTATAAAATCCCATTGTTGGATGGGTGATTTTGAATATCTCAAAGAGGCTTTTAACTTGCCATGACTATGGAAGTTTTGGAAAGAGAATGCCGAGAGTGGCATTGTTTTAAAAGGGGAATTTACCTTGAGTAAAAGTGGCTTATGAGCCTGAGATGATTTGAGAAATGAGATCCTTAAAGCCAAGGCTGAAAAGAGTTGAAACTTGATTTCAAAGTGAAATGAATTGAGAAAATGATTTATGGCTTAAATGCCGATTTCTTAAATCTGATGATTTTGAATGGTGGAAGTGTTGTTTTATTATGAGCCAGAATGGCTATGTATGATTATGAATATTGACTGGTTCTGGATTGAACCGTGAGCCGGAATGGCTGTGTGTGATTATCAATATTGGCTGGTTCTGGACTGAACCGTAAGCCGGATGGCTGAGATGGATGTTGATCCATGGATGAGAATGAATGCATGTATATGCTGAATTATTGATAATTGTGATTTTTGCACTTCCACTATTGGAGATGAGGGTTTCCCTGGGTAGTAGCAATGGCTAGCCACCATGTGCTCCAGGTTGAGACTCGAAACTCTGTTAACCCAATGTCGTAAGTGTGGCCGGGCACTGTGAAAGGCCCGGATGAGCTCGCCCCCATAAATATTCACCAGTGATGGTGATGGATAAATATTCACCAGTGAGGGTGATGGATATGGATCATGATTATGATCAAGTTTATGATGAGTATAACTCGAGTTGGGGATGCACGACAGAGGGACAGTCCAATGGTTAGCTACCAGGACTTGTCGGGTTGGCTCTATAACCGACAGATGATATCATCAGCCACTAGGGACAGGCATGCATCATATGCATTTGTGTGACATTGGTTGGGTGTGCATATTATACTTGGTTTGCCTATGTGATTAATTGCTAACTGTTCTACTTGTAATAACTGCTTGTTTGTGCTTGAACTTCCTATCTGTGTTTGCATCTGGGACTCTGTTGGATTGTGGTGATTGGTTGTTGGTTGGATTGTTTGGGCCTAGGGCCGTGGTTGGAAAGAGATGAACTGATGGTTGATTTCGGTTTTGTGTTTCTGGTTTGGGATAAAATTATGAAAGGCTATTTTGGTTCCGCATAGATAAACCATTTTGAAAGGCTTTTGAGTTTTTGATAATTGAACGGTTCTTCTTTCTGAAAAGATTTCCGACTTTACTTTCATTGTAAACCGTTGTTTTTGAAAAGAGGCATAAGACGGTTATGAATCACCGGTGCGGTTATCTTCACGTATCCTATTACAGTAATTCCCAAAAACCCTCTACTGAGAACCCTTTTGAGGATGATGTTCTCACCCCCTACATTTTTCCCCTTTCAGGATATGGGCGCAGAAGTCACGAAGAGTTTACTTTGTTATTGAGATGCTCTATGTTGCTTTAGATTATTATTTTGTACCCTCGCCTTTATCTTGATATATTCTGTAAGAGGGATAGGAATTGTATTGGATTATGCTTGTAATAATATTTATATATGTATGTATATATACATGTATGTACTCTTTATGAGTTTCTGTAAGTTGTATGGTATGTATGGATGTGCGTTGTATAGCAAAAGTATTTTTGGGAGCGGTATTGCGGTTTAAAGTTTCAAAAAGGCTCATATTTTAGTATTAAATAATATAAGTGTCGTCGTAATGTCCGAGCTATCAGAGTCGCGCAGCCGGAAGTGTGAGCTTTGGTAGTTAGGGTGTTACAGGTAGCGCCAAACTTGGGCTGAGCCAAGTTTGGCACCATCACCCCCGTATAGAATCTACCAATTTCTGTGTTCATGAAGTTAAACTTGGAAAATTCTAAGTTTGACTTCAGTTCTCTTTAGCACTAGCGCCAAACTCCAAGCTTCTCAAGTTTGGCTACAAGTCCACGCCATGCATTCCTGGGAGTAGGTTAGTGTGGCGCCAAACTTGGAGAATCCCAAGTTTGACACCATTGAGGCCGAACGAACTGGAGAAAAAGGGTATACTATTATATATCATTGAAAAGCTCTAGAAGTTAACTTTCCAATGTCACTAAAATCACATCAATTGGACCTCTGTAGCTCAAGTTATGTCTGTTAGAGTGCAAGGAGGTCAGGGTTGACAGCATCATCCACTTTCTTCCTTTTCTTCTATAAAACTCCGTCAAATCCATTCGAATACTACCTGAAATAAACAGAGTTGCACACAACTCAAAGTATCATTCATAGTTGCTAAAACAGTATTTAAATCTTGATTAAACTTAACAATTTAAGTGCAAATTCACTAGAAAAGGATAGGAAGGATGCTCACGCATCACGACTATGTCACTCAACACTTAAAACTGTAAGACTTGCACTCACTACTAGAAAACTAGTTATTACAGACGAATATTTCCGATGAATTTTATCCCACGGAAATACAGACGGAATTTCAGAGGGATTTTTTGTCGAAAAATAAAAAAATGAATTAGCATAAATTACAAACGGAAAAGAGAATTCGTCGATAATTCTATCAGAAAAATTAAATTTTTTTGTGGGAAATAGTTACAGATGGAAAATCCGTCTGTAATTTAAAATTTTCCATTAGAAATATTGAGTTAACCTTAACTCAGATCCTATCCTCTCGATCCATTCACACTCCACACAAATCGCCGCCAAAGAGCTTCTTCCTCTCTCCGTCCAACGCTCTCTCCATCGCTCCGTCCACGATCTCATCACTAACCTCAGTAATGGCCATTCGCTGGTGATTCTCATCCACCGGTTCAGGTATGGTTTTGCATGGCTTTCAATTTTTGAATTCTTCTCATTTGAAATCGTAATGGAGACTTGCGTCCAAGAGCTTCTTCTTCCCCCGCTGTCGCCGCCACTTGCGTCTCCTCATCGCACGAGTTTCAGTCACATCCAATTCGAATCAATTAAACAATGGTCACCGTGGCTTCAACTTCCTCCAGAAACCAGACGCCGTCCTCCTCGTGCTCCTTTTCCTACCCCTTCGCTTCATACACCTCTGCCAATTTCGCTCCCAGAGCCTCCCCCTCGTCCCCACGCGCTTCTCCTCCTCCTTTGGCCACCACCGGCATTTTTCTTCCATCTCTTTGCCATCGTATCCAACATCGTCATCCGTGAGATTCTCCTCGGAGCAACCACTAGGCTCCCCCGGGCAACGCTCCACGGCTATAAAGAGGTATACTCTGATTTTATGATTCTATTGCTTAAGGCTCAATTTTTCTGTGCCAATCTTAGGTTTATCAATTTTTCTTTGCAGTTTCTATCTTCTCAAAACAACTTAGGGTTTTATTACAGAGATAGAGATGGCAAGCTTGCTGTGAAGGAACTCCAGTCCTCTGATTCCATTAGATGAATATATGAATATTCGCTTGCTGTTATTGATTTTGTTCATAAGTCTAAGTTATAATTAATTTCCATTAGATGGACGGTTTTTAAGTTTCTTATTGGTTTTCTTAGCCAACCATACATCTATCTTGGTTTTGCGCCATTCATAGTGATTGAGTGCGATCTAAGTGTTAAAATTATGGATCTGATTCAATTGTTATTCACCTTGTTCTTCTTGTGCTAATAAGATTTTGGTACTTTTTATTTAGTTAAGTCGGAACTTTGCAGAGCATACTCTTTCGGTGCGTCGACCTCAGCTGGAAGACCGGCAGTTTCGGTTTGCTCTGCGGTAGCAGTAGTACCTCTGCCGAGAAAATCCGCAATTCGAACACCTATGGTTGTTCCTCCAATTGATCTTCCTTCCAATTGGAACCGAGAGAAAAAGTTGTAAGCATTACTTACTTTCCCCAGCCGTACTAATTATGATTTGCAGCTATTGGAATTAAACAAGGTTTCATACGTTTTGTAGGCTTGTAGCATTTCCAGGTTTAGCCATTAATTAATACTATAAAGCTGAATCATCATAAATTTTAAAGAACTAGTGGGCTAAGACTCTTCTAATACTTCAGTGGCACTTCTATTCAGACTTTAACGGTGCCAACTGCCAGCTTCCCTAGTAAGTAAATTTCTGAAGTTTCTAACTTCCTTTGATAATATATATAGTTTCCAAGTAGGTAGTTTTTGATGTTTCAGACTATTCTATGTCCCTAATAAAAAGTAGCATGTTGTGTGATGCAATGAGCTGCATACTTGTTCCTGGACCAGGATTTCAGTAACTATGGGTAAGGCTGCAGCTGCAGGGCTAGTTTGATGTTGCAGCTATTTTGTTCTGCAATGTCCAGTATTTAGAGTGCTATAAATTGAGTTTTATGTCTCGGGTTTCCTAATGACAAGGAATTATCAATAATAAATTACATTTCATTAGGTTTGACCTTGCTTTTGTAGTCTTTGATAAATTTGAAAATTGGATCCATAAAATATTTGGAAGTGTTAAAATAGAATTAGATGCAGCATCTAGTTATTAAAACAACATCAGTTAAAAATTTAAAATACAGCTACCTTAAGAACTAGTCAGCCGTATAGATAAATGATAGATATGTCATTAGATAAGCTTAATCATATATACTAAATTATGATCGCTTTGAAAAGATGGCATTTAACGCTGTAAACTTTTGTTGAGAAACAAAGGAGGCCAATCTATAATGACTCAATGTTATTTTTATCAAGGATGAAATGAAGAATTCTCTTACTAGTTTTGCCTCCTTGTACACTTGGGATAAAAAAAGAGGTCAAGCCATAACTCACTTATCTTTTGTTGACTGTCGGCTATTCTTTTCCTTTTCATTTTTTTGTCAAGTGGATTACAAGTGAATCTTATAATCTTTATACTGGTGCTGATTTGGTAATTCATACAGTATATGCTTTGAAGCTAATTCATCTTTTATTTTGCAGCTGAATATTCTACAAGAGGAAAATGAGGTTATATTAGAAAAGGTGGTGCTCTTCTGGCCTAACAAAGTTGGTTTTAAACTCAAATTATGTGATATTTAACATATCTGCTTGATTATATTAACAGTAAAGAGTTGCAGAGGAAAAACGCCAAGAAATGGAGGCGAGAGCTAGGAAGCTTGAGAAACAAGTGAGGGTCCCCCCTCCTCTTCTCCTTTTTCCAAACCAAAAAAAAAAGATATTAACTGAGCTTTGAAACCTAATAATATTAATGTATAATACCATTGTTTATATTAATGTATACCTGCCTTGCCTCTTCTCTTGCTTCTCTTCCACTATCACTTGATTAACTCTATGTTAGTCATCAGTTTCAAACAAATATTTTTATTTATATATTTTATTATTTTATTACATGTTTGATTTTGCAAGGTATGAGACTTGTTTGTGCTTTGATTGTGGTGATTGTGTTGCTGAATTCAAAGAAAGGTGAGAGCAGAAAATCAAAGATTGCAAGAATTCATTTGAGTACAATGCTATAAACTACAGAGCACATAATGCATCATTGTAAGTCTGCTAAGAAGAAGCTACTATGATTCTATGATATGATGTTTGACAAACTTGCAATTATGTAGTTTAAGTATGTCTTTTGCATTGCAAATTGCTATAGTTTATTTTCCTTTTCATCTTCTACGCCACTCTCTCTTGAAGTATTAAAAATTTTTCATACTTGGACATCTTCTACCCAGTTTTCATCTGAATTCTGTCTTTTAGTTGGTTGCAGAAATTATAATGACATTCAATTATGCATGATATTCCAGTTGACTCTTCCCTTAGCTATTCCAGTAATAGCATTTATGTATAGCTCCAAGTACACAGATAATCTCATAGACATTTGTAATGCTTTGGTTTTAATTTGCTATATTTAGTGTTTGCTAACTTTGTTGACTGCCATCATTGCCTTGATGAAATAGCAGTAGGAATAGGAAACTCTAAGAAAAGAAGTAAACTCTTATGCCATTCGCAGCTTTATATTTTCTACCAAAATGAACTTTGGTGGGTACCTTACATAAATTGTATAATTGAATATATGGGAAAGGAAGATGTCACTCCATTTGTTGGTCACACTGCTAATGCCCTATATAGTGGACGCTTAAGGACTTTTTCATTTGAATAGAAACTAGTGGTATTTTCTTACAACAGGGTGGATTTCATGTAATGATGTAGCCAGTTTGATAGGGATAGGGATAAGATAAAGGGTCAAGTATTAAGATATTCTGTTTGATTATGAAAAGAAAAATATAACTCTTATCAAAGATGCACTAATCAAGATGAGGTCAATAATATTGGGCTTATCATAGTTCTATACCATGATGCTGTTGCGTTGTGTTGTGTGTTGCTAAATTTTCATTTTAAGGCTTATGTGATTGTGTTGAATGTAGAACATTGGACAAAACTATTTCAAACTTGGAGATGGAGTTAGCTACTGCAAAGGCAGCTCAGGAGTCGATTCGCAATGGCGCTCTTCTATCAGAAGAATACACTAAAGTTTATGTTTTCAATACATGATAAATTTAGTATGGTTGAACAATACACTAAGTTTAGGTTTTGAATTATAGTTGATGTATCAATACACTTTGTTGAGGTGTGGTTGTTACTTATTATTATAGTTGATGTATCAATACATTTTGTTTATATTTTGAATTATATTAACTTGTTTGTTTATATTACTTTTCCTTTAGTTTGATAATACGATGAACTTGTTTAAATTTACATTTATATTGTATGAAATCAGATTTATTTTGCAATGAAAAAGTCTATAAAAATACTGTTTTACTTTACCAACAGATTTACAGACAGAAAATCCGTCTGTATTCAGAGTGGAAATGCTTTCCCATCCAATTACCGACGGAAAATCTGTTGCTAATTACCGACGAAAAGTTCGTCAGAAAATTCGTCTCTAATTACCGACAAAAAATTCGTCGAAAAATCCATCTATAATTACAGACAAAAAATCCGTCAAAAAATCTGTCTGTAATTACCGACGGAAAATCCGTCGAAAAGTTCAAAGTTTCAGGGAAATGGATGAGAATTTACAGATGGAAAATCCGTCGGTAAATAATTTCCGACGAGACTTTTACAAAGGGACAAAATCCGTCGGTAATTTCGTCGGTAACCAAAAATTTGTCTGTAATAAAGACTAAATATGTCTGTAAATCTGTCTTTATTCATCCATTTTCTAGTTGTGGCTAAATCAATGTAATATTTCTTTCAATTATAATACCAAGTCTAATTCAATTCTTCAAGTGTGTGAAAGTTGTGCAAATGCCAATATACACAAATCTCTTTTTCCAGATTTCATTGCTCTTTTATAGTTTGTGTTCTCTGATATTTGGGGTTTAGCATCTTTAATTTCTCATTTAGAATTTCGTTATTATGTTGCTTTTATTGATACTTGTATATATTATGTTTGTGCTTTTTTATTAGTTAATAAGTCTCAAGTTTTACTATAAGAAAAATAGCAGCATTAATATGAACAAACTCAACGCATTAATAAGGAATATTAGGCAATGATTACTAGAAATATATGTATTTAACAAAAATGGCGATTCTTGATTCATCATTGGATAGTGACAGTGATTTGTCACATGATTTGTGAAGGTATGTAACCCATGGATAAACATATAGCTTATCTCCCTTTACTAACTTACAAATTTGATTTATTTAGAAGTTGAAAGAATTGTCAATGCAAGTTCATGTGTAGACTTGTAACTCACTCGGACACACTTAAACTATTTGAGAGAGATCAGCAGTGTTAGTTTTTTTAGTTTCTATACCTAAAAGCCTACCAACAAACTGAGTCTGAGTCTCACTTTGGCTCGGTATCCATAAATGAAGCTCAATTAGCCCCACATTTGTTAAGATTATTGTTTGGTGGAAAGAAATAAAAAATTGTGTTAAAAGGTGAATTTTCCATAAATCTATTAATAGCAAAAAGCAAAAACAACAATCTAACGATGAAAAGGGCTAATTGATTCCAATGAAAAATCTCTTGAAAAGTGCAAATAGTTAGTGTGAGTTTCCTTTTCCTAATTCCCAGAAAACAGAGGATTTATTGTGCAAATAGTTAGTGTGAGTTTTCTTTTTTGATTGAATAATTTCAGATTAATAGTTTCAGATTCAGTTTTCTATCATTTTTTATTGTGCTCATAATTATATTTTTGTTGTAGGGATTGGATCAAGAGAGTGAGATTCCATCACCAAGAGAGTTAGGAAGTAGGTCCTCATAGTCTATACTTTTTTCAGTCCTTATGATGCTAAACTCATTTGATCAGAACATAAATAAGTTATCATGGTAAGGTTTTTTTTTTTTCACAAAGTTAAAATACCTCTCCAGGTTACTGCCTTGTCAAATGTTGAAGCCAAGAAGAGGTTTGAAATTTTGGAAGCAGTTAGTGGCACAATGGATGCGAATCTTCGTTACTTCAAACTGGTAGACATTGTGTTTGTATATATATCTTCTGCAACATATTCTTTGTCACCGTGCTTGTCCTAAGTAAATTTAACATAAAAGAGAATTCAAAAATATAAGACTTCAAAAATACATATGATACAAGATTAGATAGTTAATGGCATGCAAAAATTTAACATAAAGAGAATTCATTCTAACTTCTTTGCAATTGCAGAAAGAGTTGAAAAATGATCCCAAAAAGGTTAGTTGAAGTGGAAGCTGACTTTTGACTTTTCTTATTGACAGTTGACTATTCTTGCTCAAACATAAACTCTATTCCACCAACTAACTATTCTTATTAACACCTATTTCCAATAGAATTTGTTCTTACAACAATTACAGCATGCTTGTTAGTAGCGACAATAGCCAAAGACTCAGACAAATCTCATGTCCACCAAGAATGGCTAACCAGACACTGCCATCTATGGCTACTTCACCGTCATCATTTTCTTCCAAAAAACACGATGTTTTCATTAGTTTTAAAGGCGATGACACACGCAACAACTTCACAAGCCATCTTTGTGCTGCTCTTAACCAAAGCAAGATATATACAAGTCTTCATAGACAACAGAATCTCCAAGGGAGATGAGAACTCTTCCTCAGTCTTCAAAGCCATAAGGGATTCCAATGTGTCTGTGGTTGTTCTGTCAAAGGACTATGCTTCCTCGACATGGTGCATGCATGAACTCAACAAAATACTCAAGCAAAAGAGACATGGTAAGGGCCACATTATGGTACCTGTGTTCTATAAGATTGACCCTTCACATATTAGGAAGCAAATTGGCACTTACAAGAAAGCATTTGAGAAACATGAGAGAGATGTCAAACACAACATTCTGCTGAAATGGAAAGCTGTTCTCACTGAAGTAGCCAATTTAGTTGGGTAGGATTCACAGAATTACAGGTAACAAATCTTTCATTCATTCTTTGTTTCTTCTCTTTAGTTATCTCTATAAATATGCTTGTGGTGCCATTCCTTTATGCATGATAGGACCGAATTGGAACTTGTTGAGGAAGTTGTCAAAGATGTTATGCAAAAATTGAATTGCATATATCCCCCTTTGAGATAAGTTAAATTTCGATTGTATGGATTGATTATTTTTATACTTTGCTGCTGATTATGCAGCTTGTTACAAGTGTTTTTTCTTGTTAGGTTTGTAATATGGAATCGAAGCATAGGGTTAAGGAATCGAAGCATCTGGTGGAAATGGCGAAATCTATAAGTACACTTGGAAAAGTACCTTTTCCTCCTCATCTTGATAAGAAGGCAAGTGTTTTTTCTTGCTCGGTTTGTAATATGGAATATAATAATTGATAATCTTGAGAAATAATAAAGAAATAATCTTGGAGTTATCTCATATGTATATATATTACTACAATGTTCAAATAATATAGATCTTAGCTTTTATATATATATATATATAACAAAATGGAACAGGTTCCAAAATATATAGCAGAAAAAGCACCTAAAAATCTTCGTGGAGGACTTGCAACAACAAACCAGCTTCTCATTGTGATTTGGATCGTCAGTCTCATTCTTAATAGGAAGTGTTGTAAATTGGAGACTACTAGCACTAGCAGGTAATTAAGTAACAACATCATTTAATTTATATATACAAATCTTGCTTTAAAATAGTCTAATTCTATTGGCTTTACTTGAAAATTTTGAAGGGTTAGCACTTTGCGTTTGCTTGTTGATTAGTTTGTGTTTCATTACAGAATCTCCTAGATAGCTGGTAATAATTAATTAGGCATAATAATAATAATAATAATAATAATAATAATAATAATAATAATAATAATAATAATAATAATAAGCTATCAAATGAAAATTAATTAAAATGAACATGATTTTCTTTCAGGTAAAAGTTGGGCATGAAAATAAGCACTTTAGAAGCAAATAATCAAGATAAAAGAAGGATTGGAGCGAGGACAGAGATTATCATGACAAAGTGCACCAAAAGCTATGATGGAGATTTTATGTATTAAGAGCTACATGTTAAGACATTTATAATTAAAAAATTATGTTATGTTAGATACTTTATTTGTATAAGGGTTATTACTTTTGATTTTTAATACTAAAAAATAATATATTATGTTTAATACATTGTTTATGAGTTATATAATATTTTGTTTATGAGTATTGATTTTCTGTTATTGAGAAAGTTTAATAAAAAATTTATTTGTTTAATGCGATAAAAATGACGGTTAAAATTTGTCTTTGTAAAAGATAAAAAAATGTCACTTTTATCCACTAAAAAGGATGGGTTGTAACTGCCATTTTAAACATGAAATGCCATTTTAACTTAGTAAAAATGGTGGTTTCAAAAGTCATTTTAACTAACTAAAAATGCTGTTTTAACCAACCAAAATGCTGCTTTGTCAAGGTAAAAATGGCGGTTCATAAACGTCGTTTTAACCAACCAAAAATGCCATTTTCATCCTGGAAATAATGGCGGTTTGAACTGCCATTTTAACCAACCAAAACTGCTGTTTTAACCCTGGAAATAGCGGCGGTTTGAACCACCGTTTTAACTAACCAAAAAATGCTGTTTTATTTGGAAATAATGGCGGTTTGAACCACCATTTTAACCTATCCAAAAATCACCGTTTTAACCCAGGAAATTGTGGCAGTTTTATAAAAACCGCTGTAATAACCAGAATGGCGCCCAGAATCACGTCATTTTCTAAAACCGCCGTAAATACAAAAAAAAGCTGCCATTTTAACCAGATTTTTTTGTAGTACTAGCTTTATTGTAGATGAGATGTTTTCAAATTAAGAGGTTAATTGGGACTAGAAATTAATGTGGTTTAGTTGTTGAACCAATTACTATTTAACTCTTATCAGTAGGGTAGGTATTAAAATTTCAAATGTTCCAAATGCCAACAAGTTATTGTAACATCCCGCATTTTTGAAAATCTAATTATAAATAAATTATGATTTTATCTTATTAAGTTTAAACTTTATAATTTTAGAAATTATTTTGTTAGAAATAATTAAATAGATTTGGAGATAGTTTTATTTCGAATCAATTAATATTTTTAAGTAATCTAATTATAATGGAATATTTTGTATAATTTTAGTAATTGAAAAATAAAAAAAGAATTGTATAATTTAATTTAAGTAACTATTATCCTGAAAAAAAAAAGTTACGATTTATTTTATTAATTTGATATCTTATTTTATAAATTAATTAATTAATAGTAATTAAATTAGTTTTATTAATATTTGGAGTTTAAGTTGATTAATATTCTTATGTAATTTTTATAATTGGTTATTTCAAATGCTTTGGAAATAAAATTTAGTAATGAAAGTATTATATAATTTAATTTAGGTAATTTCTAATATGAATGAATTATGGTTTATTTTATTAGTTTGAACTTTAAGAGATTAATTTATTAGGAATGATTAAATGGATTTTTATAAATACTTTAAGTTTAAGTAATTTTATTATAATTAGATATTTTGTAAATTGAAATTAAAGTTTCGGTGATAGAAAAATAATAAAAAGTTATATCATTTAATTTAACTAATTAGTATTGAGTTTAAACTGTATTTTATAAAAATGTGATTAATATGTTTATTTTATAATTTAAATTAGAAATAATTAATTTCACTTAGCAATATGTTGATAAATAATGTTCTTATATATTTTTAATAGAGTATATTTAATTTTAAAATTACTCTACTCTTCAATTTTATCAAAATATCTATTCATATCTATCTATGTTCTTTTATAAAATCCTAATTTTAACCCTAATATCATAAATTCCTAATTTATAACCTAAATTCCCAAATCTACAATCAGAAAGGGAAAGAAAGGGCACGGGGAGCTTAAGGGGGGAAAACAGAAGGGAAGAAAGAAGGAAATGGAGAGCAGAGGGAGAGGGTGACGGAACAGAGAAGAAGAGGGAGAAGTGGATCGTCATCGGGGAGGGAGGAGACTGCCGCCGTCGTGAAACATCACTGTGCGCTGCCATCGAGTACACGAACCAGAGGGAGACGTGAGCAGTGACTGAGAGGAAGCTCCGTCCTCGTTGCCGTTCCATAGTCGCTGTTGAAGCCAACCTCGTTGTCGTCGAATCGTCGTTGCTGAACCGCTGCTGTGCCGCCATCAAGTCTGAGTTGAGGAAAGGAGACGTGGAGTCGGCGTCGCCCAGAGAGAAACGCGAATGGCGAGGCGAAGCAGAACGCATGGTGGGAAGGCTTTCCTTGCCACTGCCGCCGCCGGAATCATGAACCAAGGTAGAGGAGAAGGCCGTCTTCCCCGTTGCTGCTATAATCGTCCGTGCTGCTGCCGGTGCTTCCTTGTTCTGTTATTCCTTTCTAATTCTTGTAAGACATTCTTGTTCTGAACCTCCACTTGACATTTTTGTTTATTCCGCTGCCATTTTATTAGCCTTACTCTTGTTCCAATTTAATTTAGCCCCTGTTCCACCCCTGAATTTCCAGAATTATTACTCTACCCAATATGAATTCATTGTTTTGCTCACTGTCGTGGCCAACTCGCGTTGCTGCTGCCCTGTCAAAGCTGTTGTGAGTGTTGCTAACATTGGCGGATAAAGGATGAAGGAGCTGCTGCATTTTGGGTGCAGCCCAACCTGTCATCACGCCACAATTCCGTCTTCGGTTTCGGTTTCTATGAAATTCGACATTGAGGTAGGGGGTTTAAAATGATTTCAATTTAAGAATGCCTACAAGGTTTATTGAATAACTGCAAATAGATTTAATAGCTGTGAGTAATTGATTGATTATGTAATTATTGAATTGTGGCTGAAATTGTGATTGGAATGGTTGAGATTGTGATTTGGAATTGTTGATTTGTGATATTGATTGATTATGTGGATTGGGAATTGCTTGATGACTAATTGTTGAGAATTTCTGAATTTTAATGGTGGAATTGGTTTTGAGGGGTTTTGAAGGGTTGGATTTTGAATACTAAATAGATTGCTGAAAAACTGATTTTTGAAATTAAAAGGTGACTTTGGAAGTGAATCAGTTATTCAACGATAATCGAAATAATATAAGAGCAAAGGCTGAGTAAAGTATAATAAAAGTTGTTGCTGGGACTCAATTTTGAGAAGTTTGAATTAATTATAGAACTAGTTATAATTTTTCAAAGTTAAAATGTAAAACTTGATTTTCTGCATTATTTTTAAAGGAAGCCAGAAACTTTGAAAAACTATAACTATTTCTGTGATTATTGGAATTGCGTGGGACTAAGTCCGGATTGAGCTTGGGGATATAGGGAACTGGACTGCTGAATTTGAGACTTTTTTACTAAGTTTATGATTTATGGTGAATTTTTGAATCATGGATGTCAAAACTGGTTTTTCTGCAGAACGTTTAACGCAGCAGCAACTTGATTCCTCTATTGGAAATTATGCAGTTTGAATTTTGAAATGAAACCAATTTTAAATAAAACTTTATTCCTATTATTTTAATGCCGTAAAATTTCAGAATAATTGGACTTGTAGTTTTAAAGATATGAATTTTTGAAGGATGGTGCATTATGCAGAAAAAGCCAGATTCTGTTTTCTTAAATTAGTAACTTTGGGAGTTTATAACTTTTGATCCTGGATAGATATTGAGATACAACCAATTGGAGGTGAAAATTAAATATGTTTAGTATATGTGATTTAAATTTCAGGATTTTCCATGTTTTAATAAGTGAGTTATGGGACTTGAAAGAGGTTGTGTTCAATGATTTGTAAAACAGAATTCTGCAGAAAATTACCTAACTTCCAAGCTACGTAACTCCTTCATTATAAATGGTATGACCCTGGAACTAATTGAGAAAGAAATTTGGATGAGTTATGTTTAACCACATTAATTTTGAAGGTAGTTGGATTTAATTTGGATTTTATATGAAATTTCAAATGTTGTATGGTGCTGCTGTCTTCTGGTTTTAAAACACTGCAGAACAGTCACGGTTTTGCTTATATTCCCGAAGCTATAGTCAGCAAAAAATTATGATTTTTGATTTAATAGAAAGCTTAATCCGAGACGGTCGTATGGATATAAAGTTTGCGCAATTCCAAATTCATTTGATATTTTAAAAACAAAATGGAAATCAGGCTGCCAAGTTGTGTTGGTAATTATTTTGGATATGGAATTTAAGAAATAGATTTTCTATTATCAAATGTTTTTGAGAATATATTACTGTGGCAAATGCTGAAAGAGGCTGATGAATTGTTGAGAAAGAAGGAACCCGTAAGGGTGGATAAGTCCTATTTTTAAAGGAGATTATGTCCAAATTTTTATAAAAAATATAAGGACTTAATCAAAATAAATATTCAAGGCTTATTTAATAATAATAACTTCAATAATTCTTTTAAGAAAAGAATATTTGATCTATGAGATTGTTGGCAAGGGCGTGGGTCTAGTCCCGCTTGCGAATTTGTAATTATGAAAGAAAAAGGAAAGAGTAAAGTACTTATTGTATGATTATCTGTTGCTTGAGGCAACCCAAGATATATTATTTATTTGTTTGTTGCTTAATGCAACCCAAGAGATGTTTGTTTATTTATCTGTTGTCCTGAGGCAACCCAAGAGTAATTTTTCGTTCCCAAGAGTATATATTTCCTGCGAGTAGAAAGCAGAGGCTGTCTCAATAGAGCTGCTAATAATTATATGCGCATTTATTTGAACAGAAAATCGTATCCGGAAAATCGTGAACTCGTGACCGGATAAATGTCGGGAATGCAGGTGCTAACCGACACATGAGCTCATGGCCTGTACTAGGACTAGACATTCATCATATGCATCTATGTGACATTATTTGGGTGTGCATATTGTAATTGGTTTGCCTAAATGAATAATTCTGTTAATTGTTAATTGCTATATTTGATATAATTGCTCTTGATTGTGTTTGAACCTCATTACTTGTGTTTGAAATTGATTGGCTGGATTGTGGTGAATTGGGTGTTGGTTGAATTGCTTGGGCCTGAGGCCATGACTGGTTTGTGTTGGAAGTCTAGTTCTGTATAAAGTATCTGACTGGTTCAGCATAGACTTAATGAACCTATGCTTGGAGTAGGATGATCATTTATACCGCGTAGGTAACTTCTTTTATGTTATGGTCTAGTAAGGTATGAAAAATCAAACTGGTTCAGCATAGACTTAATGAACCTATGACTGGGACAGGTTGGTCATTCATACAGTCTAGGAAACTTTTAAAAGTTTTACAAGAAAAATATGGATTTAGGATATTGAGTAATTAACTAATGCTTTTAAAGAAAGTTAGTTTCCTTTTAGATGTCTATGAACGCAGTTAACTATTTGCGCTTTATTCTTTACTTTCACGGCATTCTCGACCTCTACTGAGAACATGTGGTTTGGTTCTCACCCCCAAATTTTTCACCCTTTCAGCGACAGGTTTGAAGACGCAATTTGAAGCTGCGAGCGATCAGTAGGCTTTCTTTATGGTTTTAATTGCTTTCATAGAGTTTCCTCGCTCTTGTCCTTTGAGATTTTATTTTACATAGATGGGTAGGTTTAGTATATTGTATTTGAGTTTTATTTGGTCTCTTTTGTATAAGAATTATTATCAATAATATTTATGTGATTATTATTATTTGTGAATGTTTGAATTATGACTTTAATGAATAAAAAAAAACAAAATTTTCTGGCATTTTCTTAAAACTGAAACGCGAACTCGATACAAAGGCTCGATAATTAAGTAGTTGATACTAGAGAAGGTTACGTAATGTTCTTCCTAGTGGAAATACCCTAACTTAAGCAAGGTATTTTGCTAGACGGGACGTTACAGTTATTATGTCTTATTTTTCAGGATTTACAGGAAGTATGCTGTCTTCAGCAAATTATATGCGTGTACATTTGTTGTGAAAATCATTGTCACCTCTTTGCTTGTTCTACTTCTCCGGTGGCAAAAGAAGAGGGAGGAAGTTCAGCTTTGAATGGAAATAAAAAAATAAGAAACAATTAATCTCTGCTTTTACGTAAGCTCTTCACTTCCCATTCAAATTTCCTCTGGTTATCACTCTTCTCCATGATTGTTGAAGGTAACTCCTCTGATATACTTCCTCTCTGTTTTTATTTTTTTTTAACTTATCAAGTTAACCAATTGATTCAAAAGTTTTAATTTTTTTGTTTAGATTTTAGTATTTTTCATGAATGATTGGCTTATCTAGCATGTGGGTCTTCACTAATTTCTCTAAAAAGTTAGCTTGAGCTATCGGTAAGATATATATATATATATATATATATATATATATATATATATATATATATATATATATATATATATATATATATATATATATATATATATATTGTAAAAAGTTATTGATCTATTTATCGGTTAATTCAATCTAAAAGGTTGTATAATTATGCATGTGGTACATTGTGTATATTTGATTTTAACTAGATTGGTGTAGGAACTTAGTTTGTGTAGTTTAAGAAGTGGTAGTGTGTGGGGAATTGCATTATTAGGTCTGGGGTCAAGTGGTGTTGGTAGTTGTTATGATTAATCTATCTATAACTATAGCCTGGTTGAGCTAAGTTGGTTTCATTTTATGGGTTATATTTGGTTTTGACCTCTATGTTGACTTTGCAGTTTCACCCTTTTTGTGAAATGTTGAATGTAACGAAGTGTGAAAGTGGTGTTGATCAATGTGGGTTACGCCTATAGAGATACAAAATGATTAATAATTGTGGCACTTTTCAGAATCTTTTTGTTGAGTTTGAGTGATTATGTAATGATGTCTTACTTGTTGTTTGTGTCATTAGACTATTAAATTAGGAAGTGATTGGATTGCATGGAGAAACATTATAGGGATTCTGCGCCAGCTCATGGTGCCACAGGTGCTTCCTGTCACTCCATGTTTAATGCATGTGTGTGTAGTTGCAAGGACGTAGAGATTTGTCTTTAAATTAAGAAAAGAAATCCAATTTCAGCTATTTTCATAGGTTCATATGGCATTTCCTTACTTAGTGTTGGTAGAAATCAAAGGTGAGAAGCAGCGCATGGAGGATACCACGCAGTACTGCTACATTTCCTGCATTAAGTGACATTAGCTTGTTCTCCAGTTGGGCATGAAAAGTGTAAGGATGAGACACTTCTAGTGATATCATAGACTGGAATCACCCAAAATGATTGTTTGACCTTTTGTGTTTTCTTTATATTACCAATATACAGTAAATTTGACTGGTTCGGGACATTATGGTCAATCTGCTAATGATAACTGGCCAAATTAGGCAAAGTTCATAAAGATGATGTGGGGCAAGATGCACTTGAAGATAATAAATATTTTTAGCATAGTAGTTTTGTATTGTTCAATATTTTTCGAGTAAATAATTTACAAATAAATATTTTTAGTTAACATTTTGGAATTATGTTTAGTAGTTTATTTAGTATTTTTTTATGTTAATAACTCAAGTTTAATAAATATAATTTAAAGAAAATAGATTATAATAAAGAAAAACGGTATAAACTTGTTACGGTGGGTAACCAGAGATTAGTGGGCTGGATGACGTTGGTTGGCCCAAACGCGTGAGGGAGGTGACTATCGAGTGAACCTGAAACTCGGTGTTCCTCCGTCCGACTTGTACGTGTGGAAGAATGGGGGGTGGTACCTGCAAAGACACTCCAATGCCTAAGTTAGCAAGAGTGTGAGCAAGTTTAGAATGTATTGGACTTAGTGATACCTGAGGGATGTCAGGGTATTTATAGTGGTGAACCAATAACCACCGCTGAAGTAGTGCCACCTTTTTAGGTGGATAACCGTTCCCATATCTTAGGGAGGTTAAGATATAGCTCTATGAAGTGGTTAGAGAGTTTCTAGGGGCAGTTACTCATTCGAATGAGTGTTATCTGCCAGCTAACCCTCGTGTCCGACTTCTTTGGAGCAGGTCGTGTTCAGTACCGACTTCTGGGACGATGCTGGTACTGGGTGAGGGCCAACCCTTTGGGTTGGGCCTTTTTGCTTGGACCCTGGACCTTTATTATTGGGCCAGGGTATGAACAGTGCCCCTACTCGAGCCCAATTTCTTTTTAGGATTTGGGTTCGAGTATTTAACTCGTGTTCGTAGCCGATTTGCAAGAGGACCGACGTGATGGTTTAAGAACCGACGTGGTTTTTTGTGACCTTTTGGTTCTGACAGTTACGTCTAATCAAGCGTCGTGTCCGTTAGGGGTGTGCGTAGGGCTTTAATGGCCTTGGTAACGGTGCATCTTCATTAATGATTGCCCCGATTTTACCATTATGCCCCTAACGTTCTTATAAATACTTTCCCTCTCTTTCGTTGTTTCGTTTCTGCGATCTTTCAAATTTCCCTTGCATTTGTTCGTGCTGCGTTCTTGCGTTTCGAAGGCTTTTACTACCTCCAGTCTTGATTTCAGACTTAAAGGTTAGCTTTTTCCCCTTCTGTAACATTCGTTCTATTTGCGTGTTTTTATCTTGTAGGTACATTTGGTTTGTAGGCTTTAATTCCACACCCCTTCCCTTAGAGACCGTGTGTTGATTTTCCTTTTCTTTTGTAGGTTTCTTGTCACCCTTTTTTAAGAAAAAGAAATGGCTTCCGTAGATGCTCTCTCCCAGTGGGTCGATGTTACGGTCCTAGGGGAGGAGCCCTCAGTTGACACTGAATTTATCACCCACCTACGTACTCACTATAGAATTTGTACTTCTGAAGAAGATGAGCCGAAGTATGAGTTGATAGTCCCGGGTCCAGAAGACCGGGTTTGTTTCGGGAGGGCTGACGAGACGGCCCCTCATTTCTTTTTTATGTATGAGAGTATGGTCACTCGTTTGGGCATTTTTCTCCCCTTTTCAGAGTTTAAAATGTCTGTATTGCGTCATTGCCGAGTGGCTCCCACCCAGCTTCACCCCAACTCTTGGGGTTTTCTGAAAATTTATCAATTTATCAGCCAGGCTCTAGAGTTTCCGACTTCTCTGAGGATTTTCTTTTACCTTTTCCATATGACCAAGCCCTTCAGTGGGCTAAATAATAAGCAACAGTGGGTGTCCTTTCGAGCCATACAAGGTCGGAGGCTTTTTACCCTTTTTGACGAGTCCTTTCACGACTTCAAGAACTACTTTTTCAAAGTGCAAGCTGTAGAGGGTCACCACCCCTTTTTCCTGGATGAGCATTCTTCTCCCCGATTTCCTTTATATTGGCTGGAGGCCTCCCCCTGCGAGAAATATGGTCTAGATGACCTAAACGAGGTCGAGGCAGCCATTGTGGGGTTCCTCCGAGAAGTGTGGGGGAGGGCCCCATACTTGGATACTAAAAAATTTCTCCAGGGGTCGCCGGCCTTTGTCCAGTCACAATTAGGTAGCTTTTTGCGTTTCTTGCTTATTTCCGACTTGCAATTTCTTTTACCGACTTTGTCTGATTTTAGCTACCAATTTGTTTTTGCAGAGATGGCAAAGAAAAACGCTCAAGAGTCTTACCAGAGGGTTCAGGAAGCCAAGGCGAAGTCTCGAGCCAGGTCTGGAGGTGTTAGGACGGTTGTCTCTCCTCCTCCTCCTCCTCGGAACGTTGGGACTCCCTCTCAACCTATTGTAATTTCTTCCTCTGCTCCTTCTCTGCCACCCCCTCCCGTCCGACCTACTCCCGAACCAGAGCCAAAGAAGCGCAAGACCTTAGAGTCTGGCGCTTCTGGTGAGGCGGACGCTCTTGCGTTCGTCCGAAAGAACATCTATCCTCATGCTCGTATGAGTATGGATGATGTTTCTGTTCGGCACTACCTCACTACTGTGGTTGAGGAGAGTCTCAAGACGGCGGGGGTTTGTGGCAAACTCTTGGATATATTTGAGAAGACTCCCATCAGCTCTTTAGGGACGACCTCGAGGGTCGAGGAGCTGGAGGGTAGGCTTCGTATATATCAGGAGCATGAGAAGGAGTTGGAGGGGAAAGTCGCCAAACTGACGGAGGAGAGGGACAGCCTCAGAGAGAAGGGGAAGAAGTTGCAAGCCCAATGCAACATGGAGATGGATTTGAGGAAAGCAGCGCAAGCCAGCTACAACAGTTTGTTTGCTGATCTTGTGTCTGTAAAGAATGATTTGCTGAACGCTCGGAAGGCCTATACCGAGTTGGAGGACTCTATTGCGGATGGTGCTGACGAGGCCTGGAGGATTTTCAAGGAACAGGTCGGAGTTATTGCTCCTGACTTGGACCTTTCTCCTTTGGACCCTGATAAGATTGTTATTGATGGTGCCATCGTGGATCCTCCTGTCCCCATAGTGGAGTCTGAGTCTGATTTAAAGACTCGGGGGCAGAGGATCGTAGAGTCCCCTCCTCGCTCTAAGGACGCTCCGAGTTCTTCTACCGTTCCTCCGACTTCCTCTTCAACTCCTGCTCCTGGCGTTCCCCCTGACTCTGCTGGTGGTGATCTTCTAAAAAAGTGATTTTGGCTATTGGGGCCCGGCCTGTGGGCCCCTCTTTTTAAACTCTTTATATTTATTTGTTGGTGTTTTGAACAATTTTTTGGCCTTTTAAGGCCGTAAACAAAACAGTAATGCCCTTTTTAAATAGGGGTTTAATTTAGCGTTAAATAAATGCCCTTTTTGGATAAGGGTTTTGAGTTACCTTATGCGCGCATGCTTTTCGTGGTTCCTTTGACTCTTTGATCTTTTCTGGAAAAAACCTTTTCTTTGGGACTTGCCTGCTTTTCTGAATTTCCTTGATTCTTAAGGCAGCCTTTTTCTTAGTTTTTCCTTATCTCTTTTTGTTATTCCTAGTACTCAATTTTGTTTTATTGAGTTTTTCGTGACTCAGGCTACTTTTGCGATTCATTTAAATTTTACTCGGTTTCGCATTCCGCCTTGTGAGTCGGACTGCTCCCGAGTTTATCATGATCGACTTCTATAGCCTCTTTACGCCGACTTGTACCTCGTCGTTTTATCCTGACGACCATCTAGGTCGGTTCATGGGATTTTCACGTTTTTTCGAGCTTAAATCGGCGCGTTTCGTAGAAAGAAAAATAAAAAGGGAATTTGAAAGAGATATTTAAAATGAAAGAGATCTTTATTAATTGAGGAGGTACCTTATTGCTACTAAGGGCTTTTGATAATTTATTTCCCTTAGCCCCTACTGTGATGCCTTGTTAAAAACCTTTCTTCAGAAAAAACCCTTTGATTCTGGGAAAAAATCATGAAGCTGGGAAAAGAGTACATCAGGGAGTAGAGTTTGCTTTTAACTGTAGTACCTTTTCATATTACAAGCATGCCATGACCTTGGTAACTCGGTGCCGCCTAAGTCGGTCACCTTATAATAGCCCTTCCCTAAGACCTCTTTGACCTTGTATGGTCCTTTCCAATTAGCAGCGAGCTTTCCCTCCCCGATTTGTTGACTCCAATGTTTTTTCTGATTAAGACTAAGTCGTCAGGGGTGAAACTCCTTCGAATGACTTTTTTGTTGTATCTTATAGTCATCCTTTGTTTCAACGCTGCTTCTCTTATCTGGGCTTTTTCTCGGACTTCAGGGAGCAAGTCAAGTTCTTCTTTGTGCCCCTGTATATTCCCGATCTCGTCGTGGAAAATCACTCTTGGGCTTTGCTCATTGACCTCTATTGGGATCATGGCTTCTACGCCATAGACTAGTCGGAAGGGTGTTTCTCCAGTGGCGGATTGGGGGGTTGTTCTGTAAGCCCATAGTACTTGTTGGAGCTCTTCAGCCCAAGCTCCTTTCGCCTCTTGTAACCTTTTCTTCAGCCCTGCCAAGATGACTTTGTTGGCTGCTTCGGCTTGCCCATTGGCTTGTGGGTGTTCCACCGAGGTGAACTGGTGTTTAATTTTCATACTGGCTACCAGGCTTCTAAAGGTGGAGTCGGTGAACTGGGTTCCGTTATCTGTGGTAATGGAATAAGGTATCCCATACCTTGTGATTATATTTTTGTAGAGGAACCTCCGACTTCTTTGTGCAGTGATGGTGGCCAGTGGTTCTGCTTCTATCCACTTTGTGAAGTAATCTATTCCCACTATTAGGTATTTAACTTGTCCTGGCGCCTGGGGAAAAGGACCTAACAAATCCATTCCCCATTTTGCAAAGGGCCATGGAGAAGTGATACTAATGAGCTCTTCTGGGGGAGCCACGTGAAAATTTGCATGCATTTGACATGGCTGGCACTTTTTCACAAATTCTGTGGCATCTTTCTGTAAGGTTGGCCAGTAGAATCCTGCTCGGATCACTTTCCTGGCCAATGACCTGGCTCCGAGATGATTCCCGCAGATTCCACTATGCACCTCCTCCAACACCTCGGTGGCTTTTGAGGTCGGTACACACTTTAGCAATGGTGTTGATATCCCCCTTCTATAGAGAACATTTTTCACCAAGGTATAGTGTTGCGCTTCCCTTCGGATTTTTTGGGCTTCTTTTTCCTCTTTAGGGAGGATGTCGAATTTTAGGTATTCGACTAAGGGGTTCATCCATCCGAGGTTTAATCCGACCACTTCAAAGGCTTCTAGTGTGTCTTCCGTTTTTACCACTGAAGGTTCCTGGAGAGTCTCTTGAATCAAGCTTCTGTTATTTCCTCCTGGCTTGGTACTTGCTAGCTTGGATAGGGCGTCTGCTCTGCTGTTTAGATCCCGAGTTATGTGTTTCACCTCGGTTTCTGCAAAGCGCCCCAGGAGCTCCGAAGCTTTTTCCAAGTACCTTTTCATATTTGGGTCCTTTGCCTGATATTCCCCACTTATTTGGGAGGTCACCACTTGGGAGTCGCTGTATACCATCACCTTCATAGCACCGACCTCTTCTGCCAGCTTCAATCCTGCGATCAAGGCTTCGTATTCTGCCTGATTATTTGAGGCTGGGAATTCAAACTTGAGAGAAACCTCTATCTGGGTTCCCCTTTCATCTACCAGTATTATGCCTGCGCCGCTTCCTGTTTTGTTGGAGAATCCATCCACGTAGAGTTCCCAGGTAGTTGGTTTGTCCTCTTGATCCCCTGCATATTCTGCGATGAAGTCGGCGAGGCACTGGGCTTTAATCGCCGTCCGAGTTTCATACTTCAAGTCGAACTCGGAGAGCTCTATTGCCCATTGTACCATTCTTCCTGCAATATCCGTCTTTTGGAGGATTTGCTTCATGGGTTGGTTCGTGCGGACCCTTATTGTGTGAGCCTGAAAGTAAGGCCATAGCCTTCAAGAGGCTATTACTAAGGAGTAGGCAAACTTTTCTAATTTGTGATACCTTAGCTCAGGGCCCTGTAGAACTTTACTGATGAAGTAGATTGGGTGTTGACTGACCTTGTCTTCTCTTATCAAGGCTGCTGAGACAGCCCTGTCTGCCACGGATAGGTATAGGACGAGGTCTTTTCCGGCTATAGGTCGGGTCAAGATGGGAGGTTGGCTCAAAAACTTTTTGAACTCCTGGAACGCCTCCTCGCATTTGGGAGTCCACTCAAACTGGTGCCCCTTTTTTAGTAGGGAGAACAGTGGAAGGGATCTTAATGCTGATCCTGCCAAAAATCTGGAGAGAGCTGCTAGTCGGCCATTCAGCTGTTGGACTTCTCTCAAACAAGTCGGGCTTTTCATCTCTAGAATAGCTCTACACTTGTCGGGATTGGCTTCGATCCCTCTTTGTGTTAGCATGAATCCTAGAAATTTTCCTGCCTCCACTGCGAAGGCGCACTTTGCAGGATTTAATCTCATCCCGTGCAACCTTATGGTATCAAAGACTTGTGAGAGGTCGGATAGGAGGTCGACTTCCTCCATGGTTTTTACCAACATATCGTCGACATATGCTTCCATTAAGCTCCCTAAGTGGGGGGAAAACACCTTATTCATCAGCCTCTGATATGTGGCCCCTGCATTTTTCAATCCAAATGGCATGACCACGTAGCAATAGTTGGCTCTGGGCGTGATGAATGATGTTTTTTCCTGGTCTGGTTCATACATCGGGATTTGGTTATACCCTGAGTAGGCGTCCATGAATGACAGGTATTGATACCCCGAGCTAGAGTCCACTAGGGCGTCAATGCTTGGTAGTGGATAAGGGTCCTTGGGACATGCCTTATTTAAGTCAGTGTAGTCGACGCACATTCTCCATTTACCATTTTGTTTTTTGACTAGCACTACGTTGGCTAGCCATGTTGGGTATTTGACTTCTCTGATGAAGCCGGCTTCTAGGAGTGTCTGCACTTGCTCTTCTACTACTAGGGCTCGCTCTGGGCCGAGCTTGCGTCTTCTTTGTTGCACAGGTCGGGACCCTGGGTAGACCGAGAGCTTGTGGGACATGAGCTCGGGATCTATCCCAGGCATGTCGGAGGCCTTCCAGGCGAAGAGATCAGAGTTATCTCTTAGAAGCTTAGTCAACCCTTGTCTTAGGGTTTCCCCTAGGTTGGCTCCTATGTGATTGTTTTTTCCTTCCTCTTCGCCGACCTGAATCTCCTCAGTTTTTCCCCCGGGCTGTGGTCGCAGCTCTTCTTCAACCCTTGCTCCCCCGAGTTCTATTGTGTGGACTTCTTTGCCTTTTCCTCTCAGGTTTAGGCTTTCATTGTAGCACTTCCTTGCCAGCTTCTGATCTCCCCTCACCGTTGCTATCCCCGACGAGGTCGGAAACTTCATGCAGAGGTGGGGCGTCGATACCACCGCTCCGAGTCGATTAAGGGTAGCCCTGCCGATTAAAGCATTATAGGCCGATCCCACGTCGATGACTAGTGGCTTTATCGGCGTGTCCCCTAATCCGTACAAGGTGTCGGGGTAAGCTCTTAACTCTTTCTCATTTAAACCTAGTTTGTCGAAAGCGGGCTTGAAGAGGATGTCTGCTGAGCTTCCTTGGTCTACTAGTGTTCTGTGTAGATGGGCATTTGCCAGGATCATGGTGATTACCACTGGGTCGTCGTGCCCAGGGATTATTCCTCGCCCATCTTCCTTTGTGAATGAAATGGTTGGGAGGTCGGAGGACCCCTCTTCAACCTGGTAAACTCTCTTGAGATGTCTTTTACGAGAGGATTTTGTGAGCCCCCCTCCCGCAAACCCTCCTGAGATCATATGGATATGTCTCTCCGGAGTTTGTGGTGGTGGGTCTCTTCTATCCGTATCTTCTCGCTTTCTTTTTCCATGACCGTCCGACCTTTCTATGAGATATCTGTCAAGCCGACCTTCTCTGGCCAGCTTTTCTATCACATTTTTAAGGTCGTAACAGTCGTTTGTAGAGTGCCCATATATCTTATGGTACTCACAGTAATCCCCGCGGCTCCCCCCTTTTTTATTTTTAATGGGTCTGGGGGGAGGCAGCCTTTCGGTATTGCAAATTTCTCTGTATACGTCCACTACGGGAACTTTCAATGGAGTATAAGAGTGATATTTCCTTGGCTTATCAAGGCCGAGCTCTTCCTTCTTCTTCGCTTCCCTCTCCCTTTCTTTCGTTGGGGGAGGGTGTCCGAGTCGCGAGCTCGGGTCTCTTAGCCTAGCGTTTTCTTCCATATTGATGTATTTTTCAGCTCTTTCCTGTACATCATTTTAAGAGGCGGGGTGTCTTTTTGATATGGACTGTGAGAAGGGACCTTCTCTAAGACCATTGACTAGCCCCATGATGACTGCTTCGGTGGGCAGGTCTTGAATCTCCAAACATGCTTTGTTGAACCTTTCCATATAGGCTCGTAAGGACTCCCCGGCCTCCTGTTTTATTCCCAGGAGACTTGGTGCATGTTTTACTTTGTCCTTCTGGATGGAGAACCTGATCAAGAATTTTCTTGAGAGGTCTTCAAAGCTGGTAATTGACCTCGGAGGGAGACTGTCGAACCACTTCATCGCTGCTTTTGACAAGGTTGTCGGGAAAGCTTTGCATCGCGTAGCGTCAGAAGCGTCAGTCAGATACATCTGACTTTTAAAGTTGCTCAGATGGTGCTTTGGATCGGTGGTTCCATCGTAGAGGTCTATATCGGGGCTTCTAAAGTTTCTCGGAACTTTTGCCCTCATTATGTCCTCGCTAAACGGATCTTTCTCTCCTAAGGGAGAATCTTCTCTATCATCGTGGGAATTCCGACTTTTGAGGGAGGATTCTAACTTTAAGAGTTTTCTTTCTAACTCTTTTCGTCGCTCCATCTCCTCTTTTAGGTTCTTTTCAGCTTCCCTTTGTCGTTCCCGCTCCTGTTCTAGCTGCTCGAGGCGGCTATGGATTAACCCCATAAGCTCACTAGCGAGAGGGGGTCCTTTTTCTGATTCGCGCCCCTCCGAGGAGTTCACCTTCGGATTTTTAATTCCGGAGGTGCCTTCCTTATTTTGATCATTGGCTTCCTGGTGGAGGTTCTGATCTGCTTCATTATTTCCAGTGTTCAAATTCTCTTGATCAGAATCTGTCTCCACATGACCTTCTTCAGGGGATCTTTCCGCTATCACTGGTTAATCTCTCGGGTCCCCGGCAACGGCGCCAATGTTATGGTGGGTAACCAGAGATTAGTGGGCCGGATGACGTTGGTTGGCCCAAACGCGTGAGGGAGGTGACTATCGAGTGAACCTGAAACTCGGTGTTCCTCCGTCCAACTTGTACGTGTGGAAGAATGGGGGGTGGTACCTGCAAAGACACTCCAATGCCTAAGTTAGCAAGAGTGTGAGCAAGTTTAGAATGTATTGGACTTAGTGATACCTGAGGGATGTCAGGGTATTTATAGTGGTGAACCAATAACCACCGCTGAAGTAGTGCCACCTTTTTAGGTGGATAACCGTTCCCATATCTTAGGGAGGTTAAGATATAGCTCTATGAAGTGGTTAGAGAGTTTCTAGGGGCAGTTACTCATTCGAATGAGTGTTATCTGCCAGCTAACCCTCGTGTCCGACTTCTTTGGAGCAGGTCGTGTTCAGTACCGACTTCTGGGACGATGCTGGTACTGGGTGAGGGCCAACCCTTTGGGTTGGGCCTTTTTGCTTGGACCCTGGACCTTTATTATTGGGCCAGGGTATGAACAAAACTATTGTAGTTGGTCAGTTTTTTTTAAGCTTGTATATGAAATTGCGGCAGTTCAAAACCGTCGCAATTTTTTTAAAACGCACATAAATTTGTGGTGGTTGTGTAACCGTCGCAAATTATTTTTCTAAATCCGCTTACAAAAATAGTTTACAACCGCCACAATATCAATTATCTGATTAGCGGTAGTTATATCAACAGTTGCTGAAAACTGCCACAAAATCCAATCCCCACGCCCTTAAGGAGGGCAATCTTTATACTGCTGGCATTCTGTTTAGCGGCGTTTCAGAACTGCCACAAATTCGAAAAATAACTGCCGCTAGTATCCGTTTCCCTTGTAGTGTGCGGCAACAGATGGCCGTCGACTATGAACAGTGTAACACCCTACTATACAGAGTCTTATGCTTAAGTCATAATTCAGAGATGGCAAGGTATTACGACCTCTAAAACAAAAATTTAGTACGTATAGTAGTATGAATGATTGATTATAACTAGGAGCCTTATAGAAAAAGGGGTAAACAAAAAACCGTAACTCGAACGCGCAACTCTCCGATCGATAACGTAACGAGCAAAGGATAAGCTAGCGCAAGATCATATATATAAAGAGTGTCAAAAACGGGAATATCAAGACTCAAAATCCGGTTGCGAAGATAACCGGTCCGAGCATAGCAATATATACATGTAATAAAATAAGGAAACCCCAAAGGAAACTCAAAGGGACACAGATACATAAAACCTATTCTCCAAAATCCCCTCTAGAAGGAGTCATCACAGTTTGTATTATTTAATGGAGATAAAAGTATCTAAACAAGATATATAAACCAAAACAGAGTCCCGAGAACAAAGAATCTTCGCTAGATCCAGAAGTCTCCAGCATGCCTCAACGAGAAGCCTCGCGTCCTGCATCTGAAAACCACAAAATCCGCATGGGTGAGAACCAGAGGTCCCCAGCATGGTAACAGCTTCCACATATATAATACATAATAATAGAGGAAAGCCGAAGGCAATCCTAGAACTTCCTCCAGATAATATCAAAGCTTATAAACAAGCTAAACCGTAAGTGGCAACTGACTAAAGATTCTTCAGTCTAACTAATACTTCCCTTTCCAATTCCTTCAGACCTCCCAACCACCAGCAGGAGTATAATATAGCAAACACAGTTATATCAGACAAGAGATATACAAATAAGAACAATTAAGGCATTTAGGCAATTAGCAAGTAATATGCAGTCAAATAGGCAATCTCAAACAATTCATGTAGTATGCTTATGATGCATGCCTGTCCCTAGTGGCTGATGATATCATCTGTCGGTTATAGAGCCAACCCGACAAGTCCTGGTAGCTAACCATTGGACGGTCCCTCTGTCATGCATCCCCAACTCGAGTTATACTCATCATAAACTTGATCATAATCATGATCCATATCCATCACCCTCACTGGTGAATATTTATCCATCACCATCATTGGTGAATATTTATCCATCACCATCACTGGTGAATATTTATGGGGGCGAGCTCATCTGGGCCTTTCACAGTGCCCGGCCACACTTACGACATTGGGATAACAGAGCTTCGAGTCTCAACCTGGAGCACGTGGTGGCTAGCCACTGCTACTACCCAGGGAAACCCTCATCTCCAATGGTGGAAGTGCAAACATTCACAATTCAATTAACAACATATATGCATTTATACTTGGCCATAAACATGGCTCCGCCGTAACACGGCAACACTCTAGCCATCCGGCTCACGGTTAAATCCATAACCAGCCATATCATTAACAATTACGGCCTTTCGGCCCATGGCATAACAAGCACTTCCACCGCCATTCTCCGCATCTCACATAATCATCTTTGATCCTCAATGATCATTCATTTTTCCCCTTGCTTCACTCGCAAGTTACCACATTCACTAGCCCTTTTTCTCATGCTAGGCATATCATAATGATTTAAGACATAAGTAGTGAGATCGGAGGCTTAGAAGTATGAAATTTGGCTTTTAAAACTCAAAAATCAACTTTGGGATGAAAACAGGGCCACGCGTACGCGCACTCCACGCGCACGCGTGGATGGCCTTAAAACTCATCGACGCGCAAGCATCATACGCGCGAACGCGTGGGTTGAAAAATAGCCAAACGGCGCACGAGCGTCAGTCACGCGTACGCGTGGGTGCTCTTGCGCCCAGGCACAAAACTGGCACAACTCTGGCACAACTCTCTGGAAAATGGCTGGGCATTCGATGCAGCGCATCGACGCGCTCACGCACACCGCGCGCACGCGTGGATGGTGCTTTCTCGAAGAACGGCGCGTACGCGCCAAGTGCGCCTACGCGCGGGGGTCATTCTGCTAAAAAGTTTCTAAGTTAAAAACTGCAGAATTCACAGATTCAGCCCCCAATCTTCCGACGGACATAACTTCCTCATTTTAAATCGTTTTTCACCCGTTCTTCGAACGGCATGGACACCCCGGATCCAATTTCATTTCTAAACAGATTTGACTCAAATCAGAGATCCGTAGTCCAAGTTATGTCCCGTCAAAGTATGCCCAAAAACCATGTTTTCATACAAAACCACAAAGTGCCATTTTCAAAACAAGCCTCTTTCAACTCTTTTCAAAATCAATCAAAACATGCCAATTTCAACCCTTCTCTTTGAAATCATTCAAAATGTACCAAAATCAACAACAAGCCATCCTCAACTCACATATTGACATTTTACCAAAATTTCCAAAACCACATCCAACCATTTTAACACTTCTCAATCAAATGGCTAAAGGACTAACACAATATCATGTCATACATCCTTCCTCATCCCAATTTCCAATAATACCATTTCCAATCAACAATCACTATACATATTCAACATCATACTCACCATCAACATAGTACCACCCACCAATTCAACCTTAATCATCCATCAAGCATATATCACAACATGCATTTCTTATATATCACACAATCAAGGCATCAATATTCATAATCACATATATGAACACATCATATATCTCAACCATTCAACAACACCAACAATTCAATGCCTATCTTAGGGCCTCTAACCTAAGTATTTCCTACCACATTACATATTAGATACGGGAAACCGAAACCATACCTTAGCCGATTTCCAAGCTCAACCGGAGCACTTCCAAACCACTTTTCCTTAAGCTCTGAAGGTCTCAACACCTCCAAGAATAGATTTTGTCACACAAAGCCCTCTCCCAAGCTTTCCAAAATCACCAATCAAGCTCCAATATTCACATATACACAACCTAAGCCACAATCATCATACCCATACACAACATCTCAATACCCAAACATCATAGAACAACAAATCACACTAGGGTTGAGAATCTTACCACACCCAAGGTCCAAGGAGACAAGATTAACCTTCTCCTTCAAGAGAGTTGGGTCCTATAACATCAAAGAACCCAAAATCTCAACATTTCACCCATGAAACTCGAAATCAAGGGCTAGAATCTCGAACAGTAAAACGTGGCTTACCTCAAGATTAATTGTATGATTTTTGTAGAGCTCTCCGCGATGAATGCGTGGCCGCAAACGGAGCGGCAATCGGAGCTCTAGATCAAAAGTTATGGTGGTTTGAAGATCAAGTGAGAGATAGAACTTGAGAGAGTGTTCTTCCTCCCCTCTCTTCAATTTTCAGCGTGTATGAGTGTTGTGTGAGGAGAGAGAGTGCTGAAAACTAGGGTTTTGGTTTAGTTTAGTTGGGCCAAGGGCCCACTTTGGGTCCGGTTGGTCCGGTTTGGCCCGTTCGGTCCAATCTTGGTCCGATTTCTATAAAATTGGTACCGAAATTCTCGTCTCAATCTCCTCTATCACATTTAGCCATAAAAATAACATTTTTGGCTTTCTAGAATAAATTCTCATTTATGGGTTAATTAGCCATTAATTAATCGGGTCTTACATTCTACCCACCTAATTGGGAATTTTGCCCACAAAATTCAAATTCAATTACCTGAGAATAAGTGCGGATAATCCGTTCGCATCTTCGACTCAAGTTCCCAAGTGTGTTCCTCAACACCGCCTCGACTCCAAGCCACTTTGACTAAAGAAACCTCTTTTCCACGCAACCGTTTGATACTAGTATCATCAATTCTGACTGGAGCCACCGGAAGCGTCAAATCTTCCCTTAACTGAACCGATTCAGGTTCTAACACATGGCTAGCATCAGGAGTGTACTTCCGAAGCTGCGACACGTGAAACACGTCGTGCAGGTTCGAAAGATGAGGTGGTAGAGCCACCCGATATGACACCGGTCCAATCCTCTCCAGGATCTAAAATGGACCAATGTATCGAGGATTCAACTTCTTTGCTTTAATCGCTCTACCTACTCCTGTGGTCGGAGTAACCTTCAGGAAAACAATTCCAAGGGCTTCCGCCTCTGATCGGCATAACTCTTTTGGCGACTCTGCACCGTAAGCATCCTATCTCGGATTTTCTTGACTTGTTCAGTGGTCTCAGCTATCATTTCCGGCCCCAACAAGCCTTTCTCTCCAGCTTCATACCAACATAGCGGAGATTGACATTTCCTCCCATACAATGCCTCATACGGAGCCATTCCGATGCTCGCATGGTAACTATTATTGTATGCAAACTCCACCAACGGCATATACCGATCCCAACTCGCCGGTTGGTCCAAAACACAAGCTCTCAACATATCCTCTAGTGTTTGGATCGTCCTCTCGGATTGACCATCTGTTTGAGGATGGTAAGCTGTACTCAAGCTTAATCGGGTTCCAAAAGCTTTCTGAAATGCACCCCAGAATCTCGAAGTGAAACGAGGACCTCTATCAGAAATTATAGTAGCAGGTACACCATGAAGTCTCACAATTTCCTTTATGTATAACCGTGCTAGCTCCTCAAGGGTGTAAGTCATCCGAATGGGCAAAAAGTGAGCTGACTTCGTCAGTCGGTCCACAATCACCCAGATAGCATCAAAACCAGTCCTAGTCCTTGGCAATCCCGACACAAAGTCCATTGCAATACTTTCCCATTTCCATTGCAGAACCTCAAAAGGTTGCAACATCCCAGAAGGTCTTTGATGTTCAATCTTTACCTTTTGACAAGTTAAGCACTTTGAAACATATTCCGCCATATCATTCTTCATACCCAGCCACCAAAACATCGCCTTTAAATCATGGTACATCTTAGTACTTCCCGGGTGAATGGAGAATCCGCTTTTGTGTGCCT